>NC_133324.1:653919638-656657138 GCF_042186555.1 Aquarana catesbeiana
TGAAAAGAACATTGCAAGAACATTACACTTATTAAAACAATATTGCCCAGCATCAGTATAACATTAAAAAATTGAAATCTTCTAGAATAAATAATATGGAAAGGCACACTTATCAGATTGCTCACCCCCTCTGATGGCACATTGTTACATTTTAGGGGGTGGTGAAATTAGAAATTAAGTTTAAGGACACGCAGGGTTTGATTGACTAAAGGCTACAAAGACTGTGCAGTTTGAAAAGTGCAGTTGTTGCACTCTGCAAGTGCGTTGCTCCACAGCTTAGTAAATGAGGTAAGGTAAAAAGGCTTCATGTTGCAAGGAGTACCCAATCACATGCAAGGGCAATTTATCCAAAACTTTGTAGCTTGCACATGATTGGTTGATGGAAATCAGCAGAGCTTCTGCTCATTTACTAAAGCCCTGGAGCAAATGCACTTGCAGAGTGCAAATGCATTTTGCAAAGTGCAACATATATTTGCTTTTTTAAAATCAACACCTCAGAACATTATAGCAAATTATTAGGGGGGGGGGGGATTGGAAATTGAGTTAATGACACACACACACTATTTGGATGGAGTTTAGGGGGGGAGGGGATTGGAAATTGAGTTAATGACACACACACTATTTGGATGGAGTTTAGGGGGGGGATTGGAAATTGAGTTAATGACACACACACACTATTTGGATGGAGTTTAGGGGGGAGGGGATTGGAAATTGAGTTAATGACACACACACTATTTGGATGGAGTTTAGGGGGGGGGGGATTGAAAATTGAGTTAATGGCACACACACACTATTTGGATGGAGTTTAGGGGAAAAAACTACAATGCAGCTGACAAAATACATTCAAAGTGAGTAGACTAGGTGGATATGTGCCCAGCATTGCATGCTGGGGAGGTTAGTGAAGGCAAATATACATGCAGGACAAAAAAAAAACATGAAAAAATTACAGCATGCATGAGGACAAAAAGGGGGCATTCACACTATATTGCAATGATGGTAAGTAGTGTTTGAGTTAAGAAATACATTACATTATCAAACATTAAATAAAATAACATGTGATGCTAATAAAGGATAAAATTCTTACCTTAACCACTTGCTTACTAGGCACTTAAACCCCCCTCCTGCCCAGACCAATTTTGAGCTTTCAGCACTGTCGCACTTTGAATGACAATTGCGCGGTCATACAACACTGTACCCAAATTAAATTTTTATCATTTTTTTCCCACAAATAGAGCTTTCTTTTGGTGGTATTTAATCACAGCTGGGGTTTTTATTTTTTGCTAAACAAACAAAAAAAATGGAAATTTTTGAAAAAAATAAATCATGTTTAATAGTTTGTTATAAAATTTTGCAAACATGTAATTTTTCTCCTTCATTGATATGCGCTGATGAGGCGGCACTGGTGGGCACTGATAGGCTGCACTGATGGGCACGGATAGGCACAGATAAGGCGGCACTGATAGGCACAGTTAAGGCGGCACTGATGGGGACAGATAAGGCGGTACTGATGGGCACAGATAAGGCGGCACGGATGGGTGGCACGGATGGGCGGCACGGATGGGTGGCATGGATGGGTGGCACAGATGGGTGGAACGGATGGGTGGCACGGATGGGCACTGATAGATGCCACTGATGGGCGGCACTGATGGGGGGAAGTGATGGGCGGCACTGATGGGCAGTGATGGGCGGCACTGATGGGCACTTATGGGCACTGATAGGTGACACTGATGGGCACTAATAGGTTGCACTGATGTGGGTGCTGATGGGTGGCACTGATGTGGGTGCTGATGGGTGGCACTGATGGGTGGCACTTATGGGTGGCACTGTGGGAACTGATGGGTGGCACTGTGGGAACTGATGGGTGGCACTGTGGGCACTGATGGGTGGCACTGTGGGCACTGATGAGTGGCGCTGATTGATGGCACTGTGGGCACTGATGGGTGACGCTGGTGGGCACTGGTAGGCAGCACTGCTGCCTATTGCTTTGTGTTAGAAGATCGCCGTGATCGGGACTGATGTCCCGATCACGGCCGCCGGTGATCGGGTTTTTTTTTTCCTCCTCGCGCTGTCAGCGCGAGGAGGAAAAATAGCCGATTACCGGCTCTGTTTACATCACATGATCAGCTGTCATTGGCTGACAGCTGATCATGTGATAAGGGGTCGGGACCAACCCCTTACTCTGATCTGTGATCAGGCGAGTCTCATAGACTCGCTGATCACCGAGCGCGCCGCGCGTGCCCTGCAGGGGGCGCGCAGGCCGCTCGTGCACGGGACGACGTCAATAGACGTAGTCCCGGCAATTTAGATCCGCGCTGTTGCCGTCATTTGGCAATGGCCCGGATCTGAAGCGGTTAATATACTCCTTCTGCAGGACCTGAATGATGGCAGAACAGGTCTCTGGGATAATGATCCCCAGAGCCTGGGGGGAGATGCTTGTAGAGAACTTAAGGTCCTGCAGGCTTCTCCCTGTCGCCAAGTACCGCAACGTGGCGACTAGCCTCTGCTCCGGAGTGATGGCTTGCCTCATGCAGGTATCCTGCCTGCTAATATAAGGGGTGAGCAAAGCCACCAAACGGTCAAAAATGGGGTCCGTCATCCAGAGAAAGTTCCTGAAATCCTCAGGATTATTCTCACGGATCTCACGGAGAAATGGCATGTGACAGAACTGGTCACGCTGGAGCAACCAATTCTTCATCCATGAACTCCTCCTCGCCCTGTTCATGGACTGGTCTCACGGATCTCACGGAGCAATGGCATGTGACAGAATTGGTCACGCTGGAGCAACCAATTCTTCATCCATGAACTCCTCCTCGCCCTGTTCATGGACTGGTCTTGGGCTGAAGAATGAACTACAGCACGAGCTCTACGACGAGTACATACAGGTAACATGGCTTCAAAACGGTCGGCTGGTCAGAACGCACTTAACAGAATGCACTGAAGAACAGCAAGGCCTGTGAAGAGCGACCTGAAAATCAGCAACGATCGGACAATAAAACAAAGATTGCTCAATGCCAACTGACCAAACGCACTGAAAAGCAGATACAAATCTCACAAGCACAGACTGAACAACAGTTAAAACGAACTGAAAAATACGAGTCTTACAAGCGCGGATCGTCTCTCACCAAACTTCTACTAACACGAGATAAACACGAGATTAGCAGAAGGAGCTCAAAGGGTGTCGTTCAGGCTATTGAACTTCCGTTTTATAGTCTCGTCGGACTTGGTGTACGTCACCGCGTATTAGGCTGTCGGACTTTTGTGTGATCGTATGTAGGCAAGTCCGTTCGTTAGAAAGTCCACCGCAAGTCCGCCAAAAGTCCGTCGAAAGTCTGTCGGACGGGCTGTCGGACTTTTGTAGCCGAAAAGTCCGACCGTGTGTACGTGGCATTAGTCTGTTTTCCATGTCATCCTGATGTGCATGTAGTTGGTGTATTTGTCTTTGCATTTCTTCTGTAGTATGGCTTAAGGGGTGCAGTATGTCCTCCGCCGCTCCAATATGGGTCTCAGCGTCTGTGACCCGGTCTTTCACTTTAGATAAGTCCTGGTGAAGTAGGGATATGTCAATCTAGTGTCCCCTGGAGAGTGGCAATGGCATCCAGTACCTTAGCTGTGTCCGCTCCCTGTGTGTTCAGGAGCAGAGCATATGTCAGCGCCATCTTGGTCCGGCTGGGCTTTACCCTGATGTTGGTATTTCGCCAGCTTGTCCACCGCATCTGTAGTCCTTTTAGGTGGCAACATGCTCCCGGTCCACTCCTCTGTGCTGTGCTCATTGTGGCAATATAGCTTTTGGGCTGGTTTGTATGCAGGATAGCAGTGAGGATGATTAACAAGAGGAGCTCACTCTGCTTGCTTCCTACTCCATCACTGTCCAGGCCATGCTCCACAACAATGCTGTGTTTAACTAAGTTAAAAAGCCACGGCGAAAGGTGGCTGTGGCCAAATTGCATTTAAAGTGGGAGGGGCTTAAAGGGAAGTAGGTAAAAAAAAACAAACAAGTTGAGAGGCAGTACTAAGTGAGGCAGAGTTCAGAGGTCAGTGCTAAGTGAGGCAGAGTTCAAGGGTCAATGCTAAGTGAGACAGAGTTCAGGGGTCAATGCTAAGTGAGACAGAGTTCAGGGGTCAGTACTAAGTGAGACAGAGTTCAGGGGTCAGTGCTAAGTGAGGCAGAGTTCAGAGGTCAGTGCTAAGTGAGGCAGAGTTCAGGGGTCAGTGCTAAGTGAGGCAGAGTTCAGGGGTCAATGCTAAGTGAGACAGAGTTCAGGGGTCAATGCTAAGTGAGGCAGAGTCCAGGGGCCAATGCTAAGGGAGACAGAATTCAGGGGTCAGTACTAAGTGAGGCAGAGTTCAGGGGTCAGTGCTAAATGAGGCAGAGTGCAGGGGTCAGTGCTAAGTGAGACAAAGTTTAGGGGTCAGTGCTAAGTGAGGCACAGTTCAGGGGTCAGTGCTAAGTTAGACAGAGTTCAGGGGTCAATGCTAAGTGAGACAGAGTTCAGGGGTCAGTACTAAGTGAGGCAGAGTTCAGGGGTCAGTACTAAGTGAGGCAGAGTTCAGGGGTCAATGCTAAGTGAGACAGAGTTCATGGGCCAATTCTAAGTGAGGCAGAGTTCAGGAGTCAATGCTAAGTGAGACAGCTGTAGCGCCACCCCCGCAGGAGCCGCTTATATTTTTTTTTATTGGAAATAAAAGAAAAAATCTTGCAAACCACAATAATCCAATACCTTAATGGAGAACCAACTAAAGTAAATGCCCAGCTGCAAACGCAGATCACGTATTCATAACCGTGCAATAACATGAACAAAGAATTACGCTGCGCTTAGGTGTGTATCTATGTGTCCGTCCACCCTAGTGGTACCATATACACTAAATCTAAAGTGCAATGTGCAAGTGATACGGATCTGAAATCAACTCTGCGTACGTAAAATAAATAAATATATCAGAAAAGTGCAACGAGGTGCCATATACAATAAATCCCAAAGTGCAATGTGCAAATAATACGAATCTGAAATCATCTCTACATACATAAAATAAATAAAATAAATAAATACAGCAAACACTTATTAATCAATGATACTCAATGGAATAAATACATGTCACATGCAAAACTCCAATATAACCATATAAGTGACAGGTGAAATTAAATCAAATAAAATATAACCATATGTGTGACAGGTGATATTTGAGACAACAATTGTCCTTATTTGTGAAAAAAATCTTCCAACGCAATATCACACAACAGTGTGCAGTGAAAAGTTCCAAAAGAAAACTTTGGTGCATAAAGTGTTTCAAAGGAAAAATCCAGTTGCTGAATCAGAGTGCCCAAATCATGCCGTGATGTGCCTCGGTGACCCCCAAAGTGGTTGCGCTCACCTTAGAGCGTGTGACACAGTATTCAGCTGCGTCAATACACGCTATGGAGCCACCCCTGGGCTCAATGATTGATAACAGATGATCTCCAAGCAGGCTCTCTATGGCTCCATAGGCATCATACCAAAAAAAACAGAAGGACTATATAGTGTGATATCGCCAGATACTTTATTAAAAATACACCCAATCCCCACACTGGGGTACTCACATTTTTCAGGTGCTATTGTGCACCATACAATACAGGTCCAAATAACGCTAATCGGCGTGCTGCGGGGTATAAGAAATCCACAACCCAGCTCTGTGTTGATCGCTCCGTCCTGGCCCCTCCCCTACGCGTCTTCGACACAGGGAATCACGTGTCTTCATCAGGAGCGATCAACACAGAGCTGGGTTGTGGATTTCTTATACCCCGCAGCACGCCGATTAGCATTATTTGTACCTGTATTGTATGGTGCACAATAGCACCTGAAAAATGTGAGTACCCCAGTGTGGTGATTGGGTGTATTTTTAATAAAGTATCTGGCGATATCACACTATATAGTCCTTCTGTTTTTTTTGGTATGATGCCTATGGAGCCATAGAGAGCCTGCTTGGAGATCATCTGTTATCAATCATTGAGCCCAGGGGTGGCTCCATAGCGTGTATTGACGCAGCTGAATACTGTGTCACACGCTCTAAGGTGAGCGCAACCACTTGGGCACTCTGATTCAGCAACTGGATTTTTCCTTTGAAACACTTTATGCACCAAAGTTTTCTTTTGGAACTTTTCACTTGTGTGATATTGTGTTGGAAGATTTTTTTCACAAATAAGGACAATTGTTCTCTCAAATATCACCTGTCACACATATGGTTATATTTTATTTGATTTAATTTCACCTGTCACTTATATGGTTATATTGGAGTTTTGCATGTGACATGTATTTATTCCATTGAGTATCATTGATTAATAAGTGTTTGCTGTATTTATTTATTTTATGTATTTAGAGTTGATTTCATATTCGTATTATTTGCACATTGCACTTTGGGATTTATTGTATATGGCACCTTGTTGCACTTTTCTGATATATTTATTTATTTTACGTACGCAGAGTTGATTTCAGATCCGTATCACTTGCACATTGCACTTTAGATTTAGTGTATATGGTACCACTAGGGTGGACGGACACATAGATACACACCTAAGCACAGCGCAATTTTTTGTTCATTTTTTTTTATTGGGTCCCTTTTGCCCTGCACCTGTGATGACTCACCCCTTTCCTGGACCTAAGAACACTGACACACCTCAAAGGTTTAAATGGGCATTATTTAATGGCAAAGCCCTAGAAAGAAATGGGTTAAATAATGAAAAAATTTGCAATATAGCAATGCAGGCACTGTTCGTTCACCACATCTCCCTGGAAAGCAACTGGTGCACAAACGTGCACTAGGCAGGTGCTAGTGAGCAATACTGGCTTGTAATTGCAGAATAATGACAATCCAACACAGTACAGCAATACAAATGGCATTTTTCAAAGGCAATACAGCCGATCTACTACCTAATGCAAAGTTGTCCTGCCTAACCACTGGCCAGTGGGACTATGTAGAGAGCCTGCCGGTGATGGGGCCCTTACGTGGGAGTACTCACTAAAGTAAACAAGATGGTGTCTGGAAACCTCTCACCTTCGATGACTGATTCAAGTCCTGAGCTGTTCCTCTGAGGCTGGTGAAAGGGTCCTTCCTGTTGAGCCAGCTCACTGCAGCTTTAGCAGGTAGTTGGAACACGTGGTCACTGGGAGCAACTGGAACACACTGGAATAGAAGCACAGTCTCTCCTCCCTCACTGCATTAGGTAGTGTTCAGCATAGCAGCAGCCTTCAGCCTGGTCCCTGCACACAGTTTTGCATGTGATTCAGGTGCAGCGCACTTTTCCTGGCAGAACAGATCCTCTGGCAACAGCATGTGGTCAGCAGGTCACAACAACAGTCCTGTGGATTCTTGCAGCCCTGAGCCCTGTACCGCAAACTTCCAGGCTAATGCTCTCTGGGCACACACAGCACAGTTCAGCTCCCAGGCTCTGTAATAGCAGTCACAGAAAGTACTCAATTCTGTTTCTCTCCTCACAGAACACTTCCTGGGGATATCTTATACTGGCCAGGCACTCCTGTTCCCTAAGTGGTTCCCAGGCTCTCTAAAATGGGTCCCAGAGCCCTCTCATCAGATCCCACATCGATTTCCTCTTCTCTCAGTGGTGAGAGGCTAAAAAAAAGTCCTGCAGCCAATTGGGAACCAGCCTGGCTTAGGCAGCTAATCAGGAGTCCTCCTTCTTCAGGGTTGCTAGGGGCAGGGTCCTCTTTAGCTGTAGCAACAGCCAGTCAGGGCACAGTCCAGTCCCCTCTCTCCCTGTAGCTGTCCATCACAGGAGAGAAGGAAAAAAAATATGTCCTTTCTGTGTTTATTTTGTCAGCACTGCTGAGGAAAAAATTAAGGAACCCAGCACTACATTCTCCCCCCCACCAATGAATATTTGGTCCTCCAAAGAACAAATGTTTTAGTTTTAACAATAACTAAACATTACATTTACACTGACAGGAAACCAAATAACATGTGTTCACATAGGAGGCAGGCAAAGGAACTTCCCACCGTTTACCTGAAGTTGAACATTTGCCTGGACCATAAGCCACAGATAGTGGAATTTCCCACTAAGGTGGGTTGGGTAGAGGACAGGGGGTGTCACTTACTGATACAAAGGCTTTGGGGAAAAAATAAAGAGCCCAGCACTACACAGAGTTCAGGGGTCAGTACTAAGTGAGGCAGAGTTCAGGGGTCAGTGCTAAGTGAGACAGAGTTCAGGGGTCAGTGCTAAATGAGGCAGAGTTCAAGGGTCAGTGCTAAGTGAGGCAGAGTTCAGAGGCGGTACTAAGTGAGGCAGAGTTCAGGGTTCAGTGCTAAGTGAGGCAGAGTTCAGAGGTCAGTGCTATGTGAGGCAGAGTTCAGAGGTCAGTGCTAAGTGAGGCACAGTTCAGAGGTCAGTGCTGAGTTCAGAGGCAGTACTAATTGAGGCAGCGTTCAGGGTTCAGTGCTAAGTGAAACAGAGTTCAGGGGTCAGTGCTAAGTGAGGCAGAGTTCAGAAGTCAGTGCTAAGTGTGGCAGAGTTCAGTGCTGAGTTCAGAGGCAGTACTAAGTGAGGCAGAGTTCAGGGGTCAGTGCCAAGTGAGGCAGAGTTCAGGGGTCAGTGCTAAGTAAGACAGAGTTCAGGGGTCAGTGCTAAGTGAGGCAGAGTTCAAGGGTCAATGCTAAGTGAGGCAGAGTTCAAGGGTCAATGCTAAGTGAGGCAGAGTTCAGGGGTCAGTGCTAAGTGAGACAAAGTTCAGGGATCAATGCTAAGTGAGGCAGAGTTCAGGGGTCACTACTAAGTGAGGCAGAGTTCAGGGGTCAGTGCTAAGTGAGGCAGAGTTGAGGGGTCAATGCTAAGTGAGGCAGAGTTCAGGGGTCAGTGCTAAGTGAGACAGAGTTCAGGGGTCAGTGCTAAGTGAGGCAGAGTTCAAGGGTCAATGCTAAGTGAGACAGAGTTCAGGGGTCAGTGGTAAGTGAGACAGAGTTCAGGGGTCAATGCTAAGTGAGGCAGAGTTCAGGGGTCACTACTAAGTGAGGCAGAGTTCAAGGGTCAATGCTAAGTGAGGCAGAGTTCAGGGGTCAGTGCTAAGTGAGGCAGAATTCAGGGGTCAATGCTAAGTGAGGCAGAGTTCAGGGGTCAGTACTAAGTGAGACAGAGTTCAGGGGTCAGTGCTAAGTGAGGCGGAGTTCAGAAGTCAGTGCTAAGTGAGACAGAGTTCAGAGGTCAGTGCTAAGTGAGGCAGAGTTCAGAGGTCAGTGCTGAGTTCAGAGGCAGTACTAAGTGAGGCAGAGTTCAGAGGTTAGTGCTAAGTGTGGCAGAGTTTAGGGGTCAGTGCTAAGTGAGACAGAGTTCAGGGATCAATGCTAAGTGAGGCAGAGTTCAGGGGTCACTACTAAGTGAGGCAGAGTTCAGGGGTCAGTGCTAAGTGAGGCAGAGTTGAGGGGTCAATGCTAAGTGAGGCAGAGTTCAGGGGTCAGTGCTAAGTGAGACAGAGTTCAGGGGTCAGTGCTAAGTGAGGCAGAGTTCAAGGGTCAATGCTAAGTGAGACAGAGTTCAGGGGTCAGTGGTAAGTGAGACAGAGTTCAGGGGTCAATGCTAAGTGAGGCAGAGTTCAGGGGTCACTACTAAGTGAGGCAGAGTTCAAGGGTCAATGCTAAGTGAGGCAGAGTTCAGGGGTCAGTGCTAAGTGAGGCAGAATTCAGGGGTCAATGCTAAGTGAGGCAGAGTTCAGGGGTCAGTACTAAGTGAGACAGAGTTCAGGGGTCAGTGCTAAGTGAGGCGGAGTTCAGAAGTCAGTGCTAAGTGAGACAGAGTTCAGAGGTCAGTGCTAAGTGAGGCAGAGTTCAGAGGTCAGTGCTGAGTTCAGAGGCAGTACTAAGTGAGGCAGAGTTCAGAGGTTAGTGCTAAGTGTGGCAGAGTTTAGGGGTCAGTGCTAAGTGAGACAGAGTTCGGGGGTCAATACTAAGTGAGGCAGAGTTCAAGGGTCAATGCTAAGTGAGGCAGAGTTCAGGGTTCAGTGCTAAGTGAGGCAGAGTTCAGAGGTCAGTGCTAAGTGAGGCAGAGTTCAGAGGTCAGTGCTGAGTTCAAAGGCAGTACTAAGTGAGGCAGAGTTCAGGGTTCAGTGCTAAGTGAAACAGAGATCAGGGGTCAGTGCTAAGTGAGGCAGAGTTCAGAGGTCAGTGCTAAGTGTGGCAGAGTTCAGTGCTGAGTTCAGAGGCAGTACTAAGTGAGGCAGAGTTCAGGGGTCAGTGCTAAGTGAGGCAGAGTTCGGGGGTCAGTGCTAAGTGAAGCAGAGTTCAGGGGTCAGGGCTAAATGAGGTAGAGTTTAGGGGTCAGTGCTAAGTGAGGCAGAGTTTAGGGGTCAGTGCTAAGTGAGGGAGAGTTCAGAGGTCAGAGCTAAGTGAGACAGAGTTCAGGGGTCAGTGCTAAGTGAGACAGAGCTCAGGGGTCAGTGCTAAGTGAGGTAGAGTTCAGAGGTCAGTGCTATGTGAGGCAGAGTTCAGAGGTCAGTGCTAAGTGAGGCACAGTTCAGAGGTCAGTGCTGAGTTCAGAGGCAGTACTAATTGAGGCAGCGTTCAGGGTTCAGTGCTAAGTGAAACAGAGTTCAGGGGTCAGTGCTAAGTGAGGCAGAGTTCAGAGGTCAGTGCTAAGTGTGGCAGAGTTCAGTGCTGAGTTCAGAGGCAGTACTAAGTGAGGCAGAGTTCAGGGGTCAGTGCCAAGTGAGGCAGAGTTCAGGGGTCAGTGCTAAGTAAGACAGAGTTCAGGGGTCAGTGCTAAGTGAGGCAGAGTTCAAGGGTCAATGCTAAGTGAGGCAGAGTTCAAGGGTCAATGCTAAGTGAGGCAGAGTTCAGGGGTCAGTGCTAAGTGAGACAAAGTTCAGGGATCAATGCTAAGTGAGGCAGAGTTCAGGGGTCACTACTAAGTGAGGCAGAGTTCAGGGGTCAGTGCTAAGTGAGGCAGAGTTGAGGGGTCAATGCTAAGTGAGGCAGAGTTCAGGGGTCAGTGCTAAGTGAGACAGAGTTCAGGGGTCAGTGCTAAGTGAGGCAGAGTTCAAGGGTCAATGCTAAGTGAGACAGAGTTCAGGGGTCAGTGGTAAGTGAGACAGAGTTCAGGGGTCAATGCTAAGTGAGGCAGAGTTCAGGGGTCACTACTAAGTGAGGCAGAGTTCAAGGGTCAATGCTAAGTGAGGCAGAGTTCAGGGGTCAGTGCTAAGTGAGGCAGAATTCAGGGGTCAATGCTAAGTGAGGCAGAGTTCAGGGGTCAGTACTAAGTGAGACAGAGTTCAGGGGTCAGTGCTAAGTGAGGCGGAGTTCAGAAGTCAGTGCTAAGTGAGACAGAGTTCAGAGGTCAGTGCTAAGTGAGGCAGAGTTCAGAGGTCAGTGCTGAGTTCAGAGGCAGTACTAAGTGAGGCAGAGTTCAGAGGTTAGTGCTAAGTGTGGCAGAGTTTAGGGGTCAGTGCTAAGTGAGACAGAGTTCGGGGGTCAGTACTAAGTGAGGCAGAGTTCAAGGGTCAATGCTAAGTGAGGCAGAGTTCAAGGGTCAATGCTAAGTGAGGCAGAGTTCAGAGGTCAGTGCTAAGTGAGGCAGAGTTCAGAGGTCAGTGCTGAGTTCAAAGGCAGTACTAAGTGAGGCAGAGTTCAGGGTTCAGTGCTAAGTGAAACAGAGATCAGGGGTCAGTGCTAAGTGAGGCAGAGTTCAGAGGTCAGTGCTAAGTGTGGCAGAGTTCAGTGCTGAGTTCAGAGGCAGTACTAAGTGAGGCAGAGTTCAGGGGTCAGTGCTAAGTGAGGCAGAGTTCGGGGGTCAGTGCTAAGTGAAGCAGAGTTCAGGGGTCAGGGCTAAATGAGGTAGAGTTTAGGGGTCAGTGCTAAGTGAGGCAGAGTTTAGGGGTCAGTGCTAAGTGAGGGAGAGTTCAGAGGTCAGAGCTAAGTGAGACAGAGT
Source organism: Aquarana catesbeiana (assembly GCF_042186555.1). NCBI lineage: Eukaryota > Metazoa > Chordata > Amphibia > Anura > Ranidae > Aquarana > Aquarana catesbeiana. The sequence continues at coordinate 653,931,535 of NC_133324.1, forward strand.
TCAGGGGTCAGTGCTAAGTGAGACAGAGCTCAGGGGTCAGTGCTAAGTGAGGTAGAGTTTAGGGGTCAGTGCTAAGTGAGGCAGAGTTCAGGGGTCAGTGCTAAGTGAGGCAGAGTTCAGAGGTCAGTGCTAAGTGAGACAGAGTTCAGAGGTCAGTGCTAAGTTCAGAGGCAGTACTAAGTGAGGCAGAGTTCAGGGGTCAGTGCTAAGTAAGGCAGAGTCCAGGGGTCAGTGCTAAGTGAGAAAGAGTCCAGGGGTCAGTACTAAGTGAGGCAGAGTCCAGGGGTCAGTGCTAAGTGAGGCAGAGTTCAGGGGTCAGTGCTAAGTGAGACAGAGTTCAGGGGTCAGTGCTAAGTGAGGCAGCGTTCAGGGGTAAGTGCTAAGTGAGGCAGAGTTCAGGGGTCAGTGCTATGTGAGACAGAGTTCAGGGGTCAGTGCTAAGTGAGGCAGCATTCAAGGGTCAATGCTAAGTGAGGCAGAGTTCAGGGGTCAGTGCTAAGTGAGGCAGAGCTCAGGGGTCAGTGCTAAGTGAGGCGGAGTTCAGAGGACAGTGCTAAGGGAGGCAGAGTTCAGAGGTCAGTTCTGAGTTCAAAGGTAGTACTAAGTGAGGCAGAGTTCAGGGGTCAGTGCTAAGTGAGGCAGAGTTCACTTAGCACTGGTGAGGAAGAGTTAATAGGTAAGTGCTAGGTGAGGCAGAGGTCAGTGCTAAGTGAGGCAGAGTTCAGAGGTCAGTGCTAAGTGAGGCAGAGTTCAGAGGTAGTACTAAGTGAGGCAGAGGTCAGTGATACGTAAGGCAGAGTTCAGAGGTCAGTGCTAAGCGAGGCAGAGTTCAGAGGCGGTACTAAGTGAGGCAGAGTTCAGGGGTCAGTGCTAAGTGAGGCAGAGTTCAGAGGTCTGTGCTAAGAGAGACAGAGTTCAGAGGTCAGTGCTAAGTGAGGCAGAGTTCAGAGCTCAGTGCTAAGTTCAGAGGCAGTACTAAGTGAGGCAGAGTTCAGGGGTCAGTGCTAAGTGAGGCAGAGTTCAGGGGTCAGAGCTAAGTGAGACAGAATTCAGGGGTCAGTACTAAGTGAGGCAGAGTTCGGGGGTCAATGCTAAGTGAGGCAGAGTTCAGGGGTCAGTGCTAAGTGAGACAGAGTTCAGGGGTCAGTGCTAAGTGAGGCAGAGTTCAAGGGTCAATGCTAAGTGAGACAGAGTTCAGGGGTCAGTGCTAAGTGAGGCAGAGTTCAGGGGTCAATGCTAAGTGAGGCAGAGTTCAGGGGTCACTACTAAGTGAGGCAGAGTTCAAGGGTCAATGCTAAGTGAGGCAGAGTTCAGGGGTCAGTACTAAGTGAGGCAGCATTCAAGGGTCAATGCTAAGTGAGTAGGAGTTCAGGGTCAGTGCTAAGTGAGACAGAGTTCAGGGGTCAGTGCTAAGTGAGGCAGAGTTCAGAGGTCAGTGCTAAGTGAGGCAGAGTTCAGAGGTCAGTGCTAAGTGAGGCAGAGTTCAGAGGTCAGTGCTAAGTGAGACAGAGTTCAGGGGTCAGTACTAAGTGAGGCAGTGTTCAAGGGTCAATGCTAAGTGAGGCACAGTTCAGGGGTCAGTGCTAAGTGAGACAGAGCTCAGGGGTCAGTGCTAAGTGAAGCGGATTTCAGAGGACAGTGCTAAGGGATGCAGAGTTCAGAGGTCAGTGCTGAGTTCAAAGGCAGTACTAAGTGAGGCGGAGTTCAGAGGTCAGTGCTGAGTTCAAAGGCAGTACTAAGTGAGGCAGAGTTCTGGGGTCAGTGCTAAGTGAGGCAGAGTTCAGGGGTCAGTGCTAAGTGAGGCAGAGTTCAGGGGTCAGTGCTAAGTGAGGCAGAGTTCAGGGGTCAGTGCTAAGTGAGGCAGAGTTCAGTGCTAAGTGAGGCAGAGTTCAGAGGTCAGTGCTGAGTTCAAAGGCAGTACTAAGTGAGGCAGAATTCAGGGGTCAGTGCTAAGTGAGGCAGATTTCAGGGGTCAGTGCTAAGTGAGGCAGAGTTCAGGGGTCAGTGCTAAGTGAGGCAGAGTTCAGGGGTCAGTGCTAAGTGAGGCAGAGTTCAGGGGTCAGTGCTAAGTGAGGCAGAGTTCAGGGGTCAGTGCTGAGTTCAGAGGCAGTACTAAGTGAGGCAGAGTTCAGGGGTCAGTGCTAAGTGAGGCAGAGTTCAGGGGTCAGTGCTAAGTGAGGCAGAATTCAGTGCTAAGTGAGGCAGAGTTCAGAGGTCAGTGCTGAGTTCAGGGGTCAGTGCTAAGTGAGGCAGAGTTCAGGGGTCAGTGCTAAGTGAGGCAGAGTTCAGGGGTCAGTGCTAAGTGAGGCAGAGTTCAGGGGTCAGTGCTAAGTGAGGCAGAGTTCAGGGGTCAGTGCTAAGTGAGGCAGAGTTTAGGGGTCAGTGCTAAGTGAGGTAGAGTTTAGGGGTCAGTGCTAAGTGAGGCAGAGTTCAGTGCTAAGTGAGGCAGAGTTCAGAGGTCAGTGCTAAGGGAGGCAGAGTTCAGAGGTCAGTGCTAAGGGAGGCAGAGTTCAGAGGTCAGTACTAAGTGAGGCAACTTTCAGGGGTCAGTACTAAGGGAGGCAACTTTCAGGGGTCAGTACTAAGTGAGGCAGAGTTCAGGGGTCAGTGGTGAGGCAAAGTTCAGGGGTCAGTGCTAAGTGAGGCAGAGTTCAGAGGTCAGTGGTAAGTGAGGCAACGTTCAGAGGTCAGTACTAAATGAGACAGAGTTCAGAGGTCAGTGCTAAGTGAGGCAGAGTTCAGCGGTCAGTGCTAAGTGAGGCAGAGTTCACAGGTCAGTGCTAAGTGAGGCAGAGTTCACAGGTCAGTGCTAAGTGAGGCAGAGTTCACAGGTCAGTGCTAAGTGATGCAATGTTCAGGGGTCAGTACTAAGTGAGGCAACGTTTAGAGGTCAGTGCTAAGTGAGGCAACGTTCAAGGGTCAGCACTAAGTGAGGCAAAGTTCAGGGGTCAGTGCCAAATGAGGTAGAGGTCAGGAGTCAATGCTAAGTGAGGCAGAAGTCAGTACTAAGTGAGGCAGAGTTCAGGGGTCAGTGCTAAGTGAGGCAGAGTTTAGGGGTCAGTGCTAAGTGAGGCAGAGTTTAGGGGTCAGTGCTAAGTGAGGCAGAGTTCAGGGGTCCGTGCTAAGTGAGGCAGAGTTCAGAGGTCAGTGCTGAGTTCAAAGGCATTACTAAGTGAGGCAGAGTTCAGGGGTCAGTGCTAAGCGAGGCAGAGTTCAGGGGTCAGTGCTAAGTGAGGTAGAGTTCAGGGGTCAGTGCTAAGTGAGGTAGAGTTTAGGGGTCAGTGCTAAGTGAGGCAGAGTTTAGGGGTCAGTGCTAAGTGAGGCAGAGTTTAGGGGTCAGTGCTAAGTGAGGAAGAGTTCAGAGGTCAGAGCTAGGTAAGGGAGAGTTCAGAGGTCAGAGCTAAGTGAGGCAGAGGTCAGTGATACGTGAGGCAGAATTCAGAGGTCAGTGCTAAATGAGGCAGAGTTCAGAGGTCAACGCTAAGTGAGGCAGAGGTCAGTGCTAAGTGAGGCAGAGTTCAGAGGTAGTATTAAGGAAAGCAGAGTTCAGAGGTCAGTGCTAAGTGAGGCAGAGTTCAGCGGTCAGTGCTAAGTGAGGCAGAGTTCAGAGGTCAGTGCTGAGTTCAAAGGCAGTACTAAGTGAGGCGGAGTTCAGATTTCAGTGCTGAGTTCAAAGGCATTACTAAGTGAGGCAGAGTTCAGAGGTCAGTGCTGAGTTCAAAGGCAGTACTAAGTGAGGCGGAGTTCAGAGGTCAGTGCTGAGTTCAAAGGCAGTACTAAGTGAGGCAGAGTTCAGGGGTCAGTGCTAAGTGAGGCAGAGTTCAATGGTCAGTGCTAAGTGAGGCAGAGTTCAGGGGTCAGTGCTAAGTGAGGCAGAGTTCAGGGGTCAGTGCTAAGTGAGGCAGAGTTCAGTGCTAAGTGAGGCAGAGTTCAGGGGTCAGTGCTAAGTGAGGCAGAGTTCAGTGCTAAGTGAGGCAGAGTTCAGAGGTCAGTGCTGAGTTCAAAGGCAGTACTAAGTGAGGCAGAGTTCAGGGGTCAGTGCTAAGTGAGGCAGATTTCAGGGGTCAGTGCTAAGTGAGGCAGAGTTCAGGGGTCAGTGCTAAGTGAGGCAGAGTTCCGGGTTCAGTGCTAAGTGAGGCAGAGTTCAGGGGTCAGTGCTGAGTTCAGAGGCAGTACTAAGTGAGGCAGAGTTCAGGGGTCAGTGCTAAGTGAGGCAGAGTTCAGGGGTCAGTGCTAAGTGAGGCAGAGTTCAGTGCTAAGTGAGGCAGAGTTCAGAGGTCAGTGCTGAGTTCAGGGGTCAGTGCTAAGTGAGGTAGAGTTCAGGGGTCAGTGCTAAGTGAGGCAGAGTTCAGGGGTCATTGCTAAGTGAGGCAGAGTTCAGGGGTCAGTGCTAAGTGAGGCAGAGTTCAGGGGTCAGTGCTAAGTGAGGCAGAGTTCAGGGGTCAGTGCTAAGTGAGGCAGAGTTCAGGGGTCAGTGCCAAGTGAGGCAGAGTTCAGGGGTCAGTGCTAAGTGAGGCAGAGTTCAGGGGTCAGTGCTAAGTGAGGCAGAGTTCAGGGGTCAGTGCTAAGTGAGGCAGAGTTTAGGGGTCAGTGCTAAGTGAGGTAGAGTTTAGGGGTCAGTGCTAAGTGAGGCAGAGTTCAGAGGTCAGTGCTAAGGGAGGCAGAGTTCAGAGGTCAGTGCTAAGGGAGGCAGAGTTCAGAGGTCAGTGCTAAGGGAGGCAGAGTTCAGAGGTCAGTACTAAGGGAGGCAACTTTCAGGGGTCAGTACTAAGGGAGGCAACTTTCAGGGGTCAGTACTAAGTGAGGCAGAGTTCAGGGGTCAGTGGTGAGGCAAAGTTCAGGGGTCATTGCTAAGTGAGGCAGAGTTCAGAGGTCAGTGGTAAGTGAGGCAACGTTCAGAGGTCAGTACTAAATGAGACAGAGTTCAGAGGTCAGTGCTAAGTGAGGCAGAGTTCAGCGGTCAGTGCTAAGTGAGGCAGAGTTCACAGGTCAGTGCTAAGTGAGGCAGAGTTCACAGGTCAGTGCTAAGTGAGGCAGAGTTCACAGGTCAGTGCTAAGTGATGCAATGTTCAGGGGTCAGTACTAAGTGAGGCAACGTTTAGAGGTCAGTGCTAAGTGAGGCAACGTTCAAGGGTCAGCACTAATTGAGGCAAAGTTCAGGGGTCAGCACTAAGTGAGGTAGAGGTCAGGAGTCAATGCTAAGTGAGGCAGAAGTCAGTACTAAGTGAGGAAGAGTTCAGAGGTCAGTACTGAGTGAGGTAGAGGTCAGGGGTCAATACTGAGTGAGTCAGAGGTCAGCGCTAAGTGAGGCTCACCTTTTCATTGCTGACCTGTTGTCATGGAATTTAGTAGACCAGACAGTGTGGACTGCACAGAGGAAACCAGAAACACGTGTAAGTGAAAAGTAAGGGTGTTTATTAAATAGGTGACAAATAAGTGAAATATAAACAGTGCAAAACCAACCACAGACCCACAAACTACAAATAATATATACAAATAACTGGAGATACCGGAATCGTAAACAAGCCAGGCCGAGGTCATACACGGGGAGGTCAGCAGATGGGTAAGGATGGGAAACCAACAGGACAGGGAGAGGATGGATGGATAGGCTGCAGGGCAGGAATACAAGGAGAACAGGGCACAAGAGGGACAGGTCCAGGATGGGTTCGGGATAGTAATCGGATCAGATCAGATCAGGAACAGGCTCAAGGTCAGGATACAAGCATCGAGGTCAGGGCACAGGGAGAAAGATACCAAGGCAAGCATTTGAGGGCTTGCCGGGTATTTATAAGGCTGCAGTAATTGACCTCACGTTACACCTGAGCACAGAGGGTGCTGTCTGCTCCACACTTCCGGAGTACACCCGCTGGTGGACACCGACACTACGGCCCAAGGATGCAACAGTGCCACCAACAGGTGAGTCCTCTTATTACAGGTCCTAGGTGTTGGAAGACCCCCGCTGGTGGACACTGGTACTGCGATGCAAGAGACCGATAGCGCCAACAATGGGTAAACCTTTTCATGACAGTACCCCCCTCAAAGGAGCGGCCTCCGGATGCTCCAACTAGATGAAATTGTCCAAAGTTTATGGCCTCAAACTGAACAACAGATGAGGGCACATCAGGCTGGGCATCGGGTACTTCAGGCTGGGCATCAGGCACTTTAGACTGGGCAGCAGATACACCAAACCGGACAGCGGGCACATCAGAGCAGACACATCAGAGCAGACAATGGGGCACATAAGAGCAGACAGCGGGCTCCGGATCATCGAGCTGGGCAGCAAGCTCCGGGTCGTCGAGCTGGGCAGCAGGCTCCGGAACATTAGGACGAACAGCGAGCACCATAAGGGCAGGCTGGATCACAGGCACCAGTTCAGTAGGCTGGGTAATGGGCCTCGGCCCAGTGGGCTGGGTAACAGGCACTGGTCTGGCAAGCCGAATAACGGGTACTGGCTTAACAGGCCGAGTGACGGACTCCAATTTAGTAGACTGGGTAACGGGCACTGGCTCAGCAGACTGGGTAACGGGCACCGGCTCAGCAGACTGGGTAACGGGCACCGGCTCAGCAGACTGGGTAACGGGCACCGGCTCAGCAGACTGGGTAACGGGCACCGGCTCAGCAGACTGGGTAACGGGCACCGGCTCAGCAGACTGGGTAACGGGCACTGAAACTTCAGGCTGAGACACAGGCACCGAAACTTCAGGCTGACACACGGGCACCGAAACTCCAGGCTGACACCAATATCAAGACATCCGGCTGGAAAGCAGGCAACGAGACACCAGGCTGGAAGGCAGGCAACGAGACATCAGGTTGGAAGGCAGGCAACGAGACATCAGGCTGGAAGGCAGGCAACGAGACATCAGGCTGGAAGGCAGGCAACGAGACATCAGGCTGAGAAGTGGGCACATCAGACGGGGAAGTGGAGACATCAAGCTGGAAGGCAGGCACCGAGACATCAGGCTGGAAGGCAAGCACCGAGACATTAGGCTGGAAAGCGGGCACATCAGACTGGAAAGCGGGCACATCAGACTGGAAAGCGGGCACCAAGACTTCGGGCTGGAAGGCAGACATCAGGACATCAGGCTGGAAGGCAAGCACCGAGACATCAGGCTGGAAAGCGGGCACATCAGACTGGAAAGCGGGCACATCAGACTGGAAAGCGGGCACCAAGACTTCGGGCTGGAAGGCAGACATCAGGACATCAGATTGGAAAGCGGGCACATCAGACTGGAAAGCGGGCACATCAGACTGGAAAGCAGGCACCGAGACATTGGGCTGGAAGGCAGGCACCGAGACATCGGGCTGGAAGGCAGGCACCGAGACATCGGGCTGGAAGGCAGGCACCGAGACATCAGGCACATCAGACTGCAGAGCGGGCACATCAGACTGGAAAGCGGGCACCAAGACTTTGGGCTGGAAGGCAGGCATCGAGACATCAGGCTGGAAGGCGGGCACATCAGGCTGGAAAGCGGGCACATCAGGCTGGAAGGCAGGCACCGAGACATCAGGCTGGAAGGCAGGCACCGAGACATCAGGCTGGAAGGCAGGCACCGAGACATCAGGCTGGAAGGCAGGCACCGAGACATCAGGCTGGAAGGTGGGAACATCAGACTGGAAAGCGGGCAAATCAGACTGGAAAGCGGGCACCGAGACTTCGGGCTGGAAGGCAAGCACCAAGACATCCGGCTGGACGGCAAGCATCGAGACATCAGGCTGGAAGGTGGGCACATCAAACTGGAAAGCAGGCACATCAGGCTGGAAAGCAGGCACATCAGGCTGGAAGGCAGGCATCGAGACATCAGACTGGAAAGCGGACACATCTGACTGGAAAGTGGGCACATCAGACTGGAAAGCAGGCACCAAGACTTTGGGCTGGAAGGCAGGCATCGAGACATCAGGCTGGAAGGCAGGCATCGAGACATCAGGCTGGAAGGCAGGCATCGAGACATCAGGCTGGAAGGCAGGCATCGAGACATCAGGCTGGAAGGCAGGCATCGAGACATCAGGCTGGAAAGCGGGCACATCAGACTGGAAAGCAGGCACCAAGACTTCGGGCTGGAAGGCAGGCATCGAGACATCAGGCTGGAAGGCAGGCATCGAGACATCAGGCTGGAAGGCAGGCATCGAGACATCAGGCTGGAAGGCAGGCATCGAGACATCAGGCTGGAAGGCAGGCATCGAGACATCAGGCTGGAAGGCAGGCATCGAGACATCAGGCTGGAAAGCGGGCACATCAGACTGGAAAGCAGGCACCAAGACTTCGGGCTGGAAGGCAGGCATCGAGACATCAGGCTGGAAGGCAGGCATCGAGACATCAGGGTGGAAGGCAGGCATCGAGACATCAGGGTGGAAGGCAGGCATCGAGACATCAGGGTGGAAGGCAGGCATCGAGACATCAGGGTGGAAGGCAGGCATCGAGACATCAGGGTGGAAGGCGGGCACATCAGACTGGAGAGCGGGAACATCAGACTGGAAAGCGGGAACATCAGACTGGAAAGCGGGAACATCAGACTGGAAAGCGGGAACATCAGGCTGAAAGGCACCGAGACTTTGGGCTGGAAGGCAGGCATCAAGACATCAGACTGGAAAGCGGACACATCTGACTGGGAGTTAGGCACATCAGGCTGGAAGGCAGGCACATCAGGCTGGAAGGTAGGCCTCGAGACTTTGGGCTGGAAGGCAGGCATCAAGACATCAGATTGGAAAGCGGGCACATCAGACTGGAAGGTAGGTACCTCAGGCTGGAAGGCAGGCACCGAGACTTTGGGCTGGAAGGCAGGCATCAAGACATCAGATTGGAAAGCGGGCACATCAGACTGGAAGGTAGGTACCTCAGGCTGGAAGGCAGACACATCAGGCTGGAAGGCCGGCGCATCAGACTGGATAGCAGGCACTGGGTTGGCAGGTTTAGGTGGGTCATCAAGTTCAACTGGCATGAACGCAGGCTGGAACAGGTTGGTTGGTGTGGAGGCAGGCTGGGTTACTGGCAGGATGGTGTGGGTCGGAAGAACTTTCATTTCTTTTTTGGTTTAGCCACTGCAGCTTTGTACGTAGGTGCAGGGTCGTAAGAAAAGTATGTAGCTGGACAAAAGGAAGACCAAGGAACAGTGGCCGGAGGAGGGTTCTGTGGGGTTGTTACAGGTGGAGGAGAAGAGGCAGGTGGATTAAAGGCAGGATAGGTGCTACACTTGGAGGCTGGGTAGTAGTATTTGGTAGGGAGCTGAGTAAACTGGGCTGTAGCAGAGGTTGCCATAGGTGACGGGGAGACAGATTTTTGGGAAGGCAGGTGATTAATGGCAGGGCTGGAATGTTGAGGCTTAGCTAAGTGCAGGAGATCTGACCATGTCTGTAGCACAGGTTGAACAAATGTTGATTCACACCCGGCCTGACTAACCAGGGATTGTACTGAATGGATGCAATCAGCCAACACCTGCTGTGAACAAGCGGAATGATGTTCCATAAAAAAGGCTGGATCATCTTCTAATAACCATACCAGGGATTCAACTTGGCCATAATTGAAGGGGGGAGAAAAATCATCGCTTCCTTTGGGAATGCATGACAGGGCTGGTTTTGCACATAACTGGATCAGGGGCTGAACATCTTCAAATGACATATACCCCTGATCCACTAGGGAATGAGCTGATCATATAGTTTCCATCAGCTGGTCACTAGTCCACTCTTTTAAAATCTGGTGACAATATTCACCATCCTCTTCTGCCAGCAGAGAATAATACATGATTTCATTGAAATCCATATTAGCAAAACTAACAACCAGGATGGTTCCTCAATGCAGCCACGTCTGGTCAGGGATGGCCTTGGTATACTGTCACGGAATTTAGTAGACCAGACTGTGTGGACTGCACAGAGGAAACCAGAAACACATGTAAGTGAAAAATAAGGGTGTTTATTAAATAGGTGACAAGTAAGTGAAATATAAACAGTGCAAAACCAACCACAGACCCACAAACTACAAATAATATATGCAAATAACTGGAGATACCAGAATCGTAAACAAGCCAGGCCGAGGTCATACACAGGGAGGTCAGCAGATGGGTAAGGATGGGAAACCAACAGGACAGGGAGAGGATGGATGGATAGGCTGCAGGGCAGGGATACAAGGAGAACAGGGCACAGGAGAGACAGGTCCAGGATGGGTTCGGGATAGTGATCGGAACAGATCAGGAACAGGCTCAAGGTCAGGATACAAGCAGCGGGGCCGGGGCCGGGGCCAGGGCCAGGGCCAGGGCACAGGGAAAAAGATACCAAGGCAAGCATTTGAGGGCTTTCCGGGTATTTATAAGGCTGCAGTAATTGACCTCACGTTACACATGAGCTCAGAGGGTGCTGTCTGCTCCACACTGCCGGAGTACACCCGTTGGTGGACACCGGTACTACGGCCCAAGGATGCAACAGTGCCACCAACAGGTGAGTCCTCTTATTACAGGTCCTAGGTGTTGGAAGGTAAACCTTTTCATGACACCTGTGTTCTCCTTCTCCCTAGTACTCTTCACATTAGTCATGGTACCGCAGCTCTGACTCTTCTCCCTATTCTCCAATTGCCTGGTCCAGTAGGTGGAGCTAAATTACAGCTACTCATACCCCCCCCCTAGTGGACCAGGGAAAAGGAGAAGAGAGAAAATCCGAATCTGTGGTACCCTGAGTACTGTAAAGAGTGCCAGGAAGAACAGAAGTAAGACAATATTCTTTCTTTGTCTTCCCTGCAGATGTACTTGCCACAGGCAGCTACAGAGGAAACACTGTTTATTTATGCTGGGGAGGGGAGGATACTAAAGAACGACATGGGGGTAGGGGGCGAGGCTATGATTGCCATTTAGCCCCACCCCCACTGCCGTGCCACACTTTAGCACACGCCCCCTCCCCATACAAAGCCAATCACAGCCCTGCCTTTGTCAACCTTTACTATCCCCCCCTCCCTGAAATAAACAGTGTTTCCTCTGTAGCTGCTTGTAACAATCCAATCCAGAACAAATGGGAGGCATGCACTCGGAGTGAGTAGGGCATGCCCAGGCACACCCGGCACACCCATTGCGCACGCCAAGGGTTAAGTCCTAGCTTGTACAACTTTTTGAAATTGATCATTATGTGGAACTGTATCAAATGCTTTGCTGTAATCAAGATGTCCGCAGCACCAACCTGGTCCAAAACTTTAGTGATATATTAAAAAAATTCAGTCAGATTAGTCCAACGTGATTTGCCCTCAGTAAAGCCACGCTATTTTGGGTCCAACCAGTTGTGTGTTTTTAAGTGATCGATTAATCTTCTTTTTAGGGGTGATTCCATTACCTTGACTACAAAATATGTTAAACTCACTGGCCTATAAATGCCAGCCTTTACCTGGCTACTTTTCTTGTGGATAGGTACAGCATTAGCTGCCATCAGTTAGGGTAACTTCATCTGTTAGAATTGATTGATTCAAAAGTTTGTTAATGGTCCAGCAACTAAACCTTGAAGTTCTCTTGAATGAATATCTTCAGGGTCTGTTGCTTTATTAAGCTTTAACCAAGCCAGTTCCACTGCTACTTCTGTCTCCAGAAATGCTGAAAATGAACCTTCATTACAAAAACAATATGATCCCCCGACTTTTTATAGTTAGTACATTTTATTTTTGAAAAGACTGAATAGAGGTAATTGTTTAAATGGCTTGCTACATCTAGGTTGCTAAGAGCACAATTAATGTTCTTACATAAGGACTTTTATTTGCTCTTGATTCACGGAATATTCACTGCTTTGCACGTAATTATACAGTATAATTATATTTCTCCACTATCCTCAGCTTCACTGTTGGTAGTTAATGTGGCATGAGGGGATCAAGGGAAGTGGTTGTCACGGTGTAGGATAGAGTCATTCTTTTTACAACGTAGACTCATGTTTTAATTTGGACTGGACACACTGGTGAGACATCTGGTGGTGTCTATTGAGAATGCATGTCACTAATATCCTCGTATGAACTATTCCCTTGTCTCCTACAGTGAGGGAAAAAAGTATTTGATCCCCTGCTGATTTTGTACGTTTGCCCACTGACAAAGAAATGATAAATCTATCATTTTAATGGTAGGTTTATTTTAACAGTGAGAGACAGAATAACAACAAAAATATCCAGAAAAACACACTTTAAAAAAAGTAATAAATTGATTTGCATTTTAATGAGTGAAATAAGTATTTGATCCCCTATCAATCAGCAAGATTTCTAGCTCCCAGGTTTCTTCTATACAGGTAATGAGCTGAGATTAGGAGCGATCTCTTAAGCCTCGTACACACGCTTAGATTTTCGGATGACCAAACGGACGTTTTTTTTGTGGCATGACAGAATACCAAGTAAGCAGTGACGCAATATTTTGAATAGTTTTGCATGTATTCTTTAATTTCTGAGCATGCGTAGTCTTGCTCTTACGATTTTCTTCATACAAAACCATACAAATGAAACAAAAATCGGATGTTGTGTTCACATTTGACAAAATTTTACAGTATAGTCTGCACATCCAGCTTTTGTCTGACGAAAAAGCAAAATCGGCTGTCGAAAGCACCGTACTAATGATTCCGAAAATCGGCAGACAGCTCGTCGTACAAATTTTGTGTGTACAAGCCTTTAGGCTGGCCATACATTATACAATTGTCTTATTCAATTTCCTTTAGATTTACCTTCCACTATATAGTACAAATTGAAAGTGTTTAGGTTTGACCTTCTATTATATGGTTTTGGTAAATCTAAAGCAAAATTGAATAAGAAAATTGTATAATGTATGGCCAGCCTTAAAGGGAGTGCTCCTAATCTCAGCTTGTTACCTGTATAAAAGCACCTGTCCACAGAAGCAATCAATCAGATTCCAATCTCTCCACCATGGCCAAGACCAAAGAGCAGTCAAAGGATGTCAGGGACAAGATTGTAGACCTACACAAGGCTGGAATGGGCTACAAGACCATCGCCAAGCAGCTTAGTGAGAGGGTAACAGTTGGTTTGATTATTCGCAAATGGAAGAAACACAAATCAACTGTCAATCTCCCTCGGTCTGGGGCTCCATGCAGGATTTCACCTCGTGGAGTTTCAAGATCATGAGAACGGTGAGTATTCAGCCCAGAACTACACAAGAGCATCTTGTCAATGATCTCAAGGCAGCTGGGACCATAGTCACCAAGAAAACAATTGGTACCACACTATGCCGTAAAGGACTGTAATCCTGCAGCACCCTCAAGGTCCCCCTGCTCAAGAAAGCACATGTACAAGCCCGTCTGAAGTTTGCTAATGAACATCTGAATGATTCAGAGAGGAACTTGGTGAAAGTGTTGTGGTCAGATGAGACCAAAATCAAGCTCTTTGGCATCAACTCAACTCGCCGTGTTTTGATGAGGAGGAATGCTGCCTATGACCCCAATAACACCATCCCCTCTGTCAAACATGGAGGTGGAAACATTATGCTTTGGTGTTTTTCTCTGCTAAGAGGACAGGACAACTTCACCTCAACAAAGGGACGATGGACGGGGCCATGTACTGTCAAATCTTGGATGAGAACCTCCTTTCCTCAGCCAAGGCATTGAACATGGGTCATGGATGGGTTTAGCAGCATGACAATGACTCAAAACACACGGCCAAGGCAACAAAGGAGTGGCTCAAGAAGAAGCGCATTAAGGTCCTGGAGTGGCCTAGCCAGTCTCCACACCTTAATCCCATAGAAAATATGTGGAGGGAGCTGAAGGTTCGAGTTACCAAACGTCAGCCTCAAAGACTTAATTACTTGGAGAGGATCTGCAAAGAGGCGTGGGACACAATAAATCCTAAGATGTGTGCAAACCTGGTTTTGGTTACATAGACTTCAATGGATTAAAACATGTATTGAAAAATGCAAAATGCACCTGGAATATGCAAACTGCAACCTGCATAGGTGTAAACCGGGCTTAAACACTAACACACAACCCCTTACTAACACACAACAGAGACTCTATGGGGTTGATTTACTAAAGGCAAAAGCACTTTGCACTACAAGTGCCCTGCAAGAGCACTTGAAAGTGCACTGAAAGTGCACTTGGAAGTGCAGTCGCTGTAGATCCAAGGGGAAGATCTGAAATAAGGGGAAGCTCTGCTGATTTTACAATACAATCATGAGCACGCTAAAATGCATTTTTTTAATTTTCCTTGCATGTCCCCCCTCAGATCTACAGCGACTGCACTTCCAAGTGCACTTTAAGTGCACTTTCAGTGCAAAGTGGATTTGCCTTTAGTCCAGTTCTTGGATATATCTGGCTGATGAGTGGATGTTTTATGCTTTGAAAGTTTGACTATTGCATTCTGATAACCCATGTGGGAGCAGAGCAGATACCATGTGAGGGACAAGAACCCATGCCTTTATAAAAGGAAATATGGATAAACCATGTTACTACAAGCTTACTTACCTCCTCTAGACCAGAAGATATCTGTCTGCACACGAAGCACTAATTAATTCATCAGTGTGAGGGAGATGACTGGGGTTGAGCAGTCTGAACTATCCTTAATCATCAGAGGACTGTGGGGGTTATTTACTAAAGGCAAATCCACTTTTCACTACAAGTGCACTGCAAGTGCACTTGAAAGTGCACTTGCAGTGCACTTGGAAGTGGAGTCGCTGTAGATCCGAGGGGGGCATGCAAGGTAAATAAAAAAGGGCATTTTAACTTGCACATGATTGGATGATAAGATCAGCTTTCCCTCATTTCAGATCTTCCCCTCAGATCTAAAGCGACTGCACTTCCAAGTGCACTTTTAGTGCACTTTCTTTTTTTTTTTTTACTTTAAAATTGTATTATTTTTGACAGAATACATTCCAGTATAAATGAATACAATTAATTGGTATTGCTTATCATATTGCATAGAACAGATAATAACAAAAATTGGGGAATGAATAACAAGAAGTAATAATAACTTTAGGGTACAATATCCGAAGTTTGATATCCCGCTACCGCCCACCCCAAGTGGGATCATACTGTAGGCAGGAACTGGTCACCAAATATTCAAATTTTTAGTAATGAAAAGAAGAAGAAGAGGAGTCTATAAGAAATTCAATATCTTTGTGTATCATATATCGCTATTCTTTAAGTAATTGGAGGAGGCTCTCTGGTTGTTTATACAAACTTGCTATTTTTTTTTGAAGATAGTGATAAAGAAATTTTTGAATGCTAACATCAATTTGTATTGGGCCTTAGTGTTTAGTCTTATAATGACATTTGACAAGTTAGGAGCTTCTGTGCATTTCCACATATTGGCAATGGTAAGTCTCGCTGCTATCAGGATATGTGATACTATTGTTCTAGAGCAATGTGGGTATATATCTAGATTTAATCCTAATAATGCTGTTGTCGGTGTCAGTTCTGTCAAATTACCTGCAAGTTCTGCAATAAAGGAGGAAACTGAATTCCAAAAACTTGAAAGATTCTTGCATGATCAAAGAATATGGTAAAGGGTTCCCACTAATTCCACACACCTTCAGCAGATGGGAGAGGTGAAAGGGAATACTTTGGACAATCTATAAGGTGTCAGGTACCATCTGTTAAGACTCATTTGTGAATTATCCCAATGTTCTATACATGAGGATGCTGTACTGGTGATCAATAGGGCTTTATGCCATGGTTCCCATGTAAAGGTTTGTGAAAGGTCCTTTTCCCATTTAAACATGTTGGGATTTTTTTCTTCTGGGGAAGAAGGGGAGAGAAGGTTGTAGAAAAGCCTAATTCCTCTTACTTTTTGACATTTGTGGTGTGTGAAATATTGCCATATTTCTGTTGGGATATCAATTTTGCAGAAAGGATTATATTTTTTAGATATGCGCATTTGCTGAATTTCCCTTCCACTATGTTCTTGAAGTGTGCTGGTAGGCAATTATAAGTTTGGAAGCCTTGTTTGGTCCATTCTTTTGTTGATTGACATATTTTACAGTAGTCTATTATTCTTGTGGGCAATGCTATTTTAGCGAACA
The DNA here is from genome assembly GCF_042186555.1 of Aquarana catesbeiana. NCBI lineage: Eukaryota > Metazoa > Chordata > Amphibia > Anura > Ranidae > Aquarana > Aquarana catesbeiana. The sequence goes on from NC_133324.1 coordinate 653,947,497, forward strand.
AGTTTCTCTTTTTAGTTTTAGATAGAATATGTTTCCAAGCTATTAAAGTTAATTTAATAGAAAGGAGGTTTGGAACAATTATTTTTTTGGTTATTACATGCTTCGCCATAGAAAGGGTGAATAGGTCATGACCTATAGTAATTTCTTTTTCGATATTTACCCATAGTTTATCATTAGGCGAGGTAAACCAATATTTAATTTGGTCTAATAAAGAAGCATAATGATAGTTTCTAATGCCTGGCAGCCCCATTCCTCCTAGGTCTTTGTTGGCAGTTAGTATTGAGAATGCTACTCTTGGTTTTTTCCATTCCACATGTAATTTTTAAATTTAGAGTTCATTTGCTTAAAAAATTTGGGGGGTAATGGAATTGGAAGAGTGCGGAAATAATATAGTATTTTGGGTAATATTTGCATATAAATGCTGCTATTTTCCCGACCCATGAAAGTTGAGCTTTTTGGATTTGGTGCAGATCATTATTAGTTTGTTCTAGTTTTGGAAAATTTACATCATATAGTTTGGAAGAAGGATATGTAAGTTTTATACCTAGATATGTTATAGTTGTCTCGTCCCAATTACATCTGTATTTCTCACAAAGTTTTTCCGTTTGGGCTCAGTTTGTGATCATATTGTCCTATTTTTATGCCACTGATGTCCGGATAAGTGCGTATATATTCAGCTAATGGCTCTATTGCTAGGGAAAATATTATTGGGGAAAGTGGGCATCCTTGTCTAGTGCCATTGGATAAATTGAAGCTTTTGGAGATTAATGCTGAGTTTTGGGAATATAATGACATAATAGCTGAGTGTATGAATCCTTTCATGCCAAATTTTCTAATGTTTTGGAGATATATTGCCAACGCATTCTTTCAAATGCTTTTTCAGCATCTAAAGCTAACAGAAGAGCGGGTGTTTTGTTATTTTCAATATGGTTGATTAGATTCACCATTCTTCTAGTTCCGTCAGGGGCTTGTCTGCCATTAACAAATCCTACTTGAAGATCGGGCCCAATGAGATATGATGTTATATTTATTAAACGATTGACTATAATCTTAGCATAAATTTTTATGTCTACATTTAGTAATGATATAGGTCTGTAATTTATGGGTGATGTTGGTTCTTTATCTAGTTTTGGGATGGTAATTATTAATGCTTCTAGCATCTCTTTTGGGAATTGGATAGATAATGCTGTTTGATTGGACATTTAGGTCAGACGAGGCGATAGTATATCACTAAATGTTTGGAAATATTCTCCTGATAGTTCATCAATGCCTGGGGTTTTGATTTAGAAAGGGATTTTTATAACTTTGAGAATTTCTTGTAATGAGATTGGGTTGTTGATATGTTGTAGATCTTCCGGGTCTATTTTTGGCAGGTTGATATTTTTTAGATAGTCAGATATATTTTGGGGTGAAGGTTGTGGGGTGGATTGATGTACTTTAAGGTTATATAGAGATTCATAATATTCTGAGAAGGAATCAACTATTTCTTGGGGGTTGTAAATTGCTTTATTTAATTTGTGGTGAACTAACTTGTTAATTTTGTTTTTATTTTGACGTTGGCATAGTTGGTTAGCCAAAGGTTTACCCGCTTTATTACCTTGAGAATAGTAATTCAGTTTCATTCGTTTCATGTATTTGTCAGGGTCATCTATCAACCTATATCTCAGTTTCGTTCTTGGATTGTTGAGTTGTTGTGCTAATCCCATATCACTTGGGGATTTTTTGTGTTGTTCTTTAGTTTCGGTAATGTCTTTTAGTAGTTTATTTAATTCAAAGGATTTTCTTTTTTTTCCCCTAGCTGCTATTTGTATTAAAAAACCCTAACAAATGCTTTATGAGCACACCATAATGTGTGTGGTACTTGTTATCAAACCAGTATCATTAAATACAAAAAATTCTCTAAGGTTTTCTTTTATCACGGACAAATGTTTCTCTTGGGAAAGTATGTAGGTATTGTTCCTCCATACTTGGTTGTTGGTGCAGGGAAATCCTGTATTAATTTCTATTGTTATTAGAGCGTGATCAGACCAAGAAATGTTGTGGATTTGAGCTTTAGATATGTCCTGAAGTAACAATTTGTCCGTGATAAAATAATCTATCCTTGAGTAGGATTTGTGGACATGGGAATAAAATGTATAGTCTCTTTCGGTGGAGTGCAGACACCTCCAGGGATCATACAAATCTTCATTAGAAAATATCTTATTTAGTCCCATTCTTTTGGTGTGTCCTTGATTGGAGGTGTCTATATCTGGATCCATCGGTGCATTGATGTCTCCGCAAATTATGAGTTGACCTTTTTGCATTTTACGTGCCTTCATTTTTCTTAATAAATTGATGAGGGTTTTTGTTCGGCGCATAAATATTGACAATAGTAAAGTCTGTGTTTTCAATGGTTGCTGACAGAATAATGTACTGACATTGAGAATCAGTCTTAGGCCCCTTTCACACGATTGGACCGTTCAGGTCCGCCTGTCAGTTTTGACGGCGGACCTGAACGGGCGCTCCATGTTAGTCTATGGAGCGTCGGATGTCAGCGGAGACATGTCCGCTGACATCCGACCCCGTCCGATCCGCTAAAAGCAGACGGATGGCTCTACGTCCAGGTCCGTCGCTGGCGGATCGGATCGGGTGAGATTGGATGAAAATGGAAATGCTGTCCGTTTTCATCCGATCCCTCCATAGGCGGCAGCGGCGCCTGACAAGCCCCTCCCCGCTCAGTGAGCAGAGAGGGACCTGTCATCCACCGGCTCAGCGGAGATCAACGGACTGATCTCCCGCTGAGCCGGCGGACCGAGGTGGGCTTCGTAGAAATGGAGTCCGCCTCATGTGAAAGGGGCCTAAATGTTTAGAGGTTGGAAGGACAATATTGAAAATTTACATTTTATTGACAATATTACTCCTTTTTTTTTCTTGGTGTTGTTGGATACAAATATATGAGGGAATTTGTGGTGGTAGAATTTTAGCGATTTGTTCATAGCAAAATGCGATTCTTAAATGCATACAATGTCGCTTTGAAAATTTAAATATGCAATTCCAGGGAGCTTTCCACTTAAATGGGCTGTTGAGGCCTTTTGCATTGAGTGACATCAGTTTAAGACCCATGGAAATGTTTATAAGTGTAGCACTAACTCTTGGTGGAGCTGCTGGTTTAAGCGGGCTTGTTACCTTCACTCTCGACACCTCTGTTTCACTGGGTCTAGGGTTCCGTTGAGTTTACCTCTGGACGATTAAAAGCACCAACACTTGAGTACGTTTTCAATGCTTTATTGAACCAAGTAACGAAGGAAGTAGCAGGAAAGAGGCAGGAGGGAAACTGCAGGGAAGCTCAAATACCTTTCTTTAGGATTCTTGAGAACGTCCTTTAAAGTTGAATATTGTAATCAGATACAATCCCCTTTTGTGAGACACAATCTTTGCTCGCCTGGATAGGCCTTTCTCACTTGCCTAGCAGCCAGTACGTAGCACGAACAAAAGTCTTTGCCACAGACTTGATTGAAATAAACCCGTATGATCCTCTGCCACAGGATGTATTGGTTTAGCGGTGAACGCCAGACACAGTATACTTGGACCTCTAAGCCAACCCGGCAGTACTATGCTGTAGAACTACTTTAGGATACGTCCTCCAACTGAGTCACCAGGCCCCTCTCCAGACCAGCACTCTGCATGATCCTTCCATGACGGGTCCTCCCCTGGGATCTTCTCGGTTGTCCAGCTTCTTCACTCTGGATAGACAGCTCAGGACCATTCCTCGGCTGCTGTGATAGGCCCCAGACGGACTTCTGGGCCCATCCATGCGCCGCAGCGACGCAGGCCTCCGGAACGGAGGACTGCGAGATAGCACTCTAACACATACCTGTCGGCCAGGAGGGCCAGCAGGTGGCTGTAAACGAACCCTAAAACATGGCGTCTGTCCCATAAATACCCTCTCCCAGAATGCAACTCGGAGGACCACCTCCACCGACTTGTCTCCGGGACAGAGGAGCACCCATACGCTTCAACACGTTGCCCTTCCAACACCAACCAATGGTAACATTGACACCCACTGGCTCAGTGTGGAACCACACGCAACGTCAGCCAAGCTGGAACAGAGGCAAATCTAACTCCCCCTAACGAGCAATTCACTAAATTTACCTATCAGATGGTAGATCATAGATCTACCAGTGCTACATAAGCAACGTTAAAGAATATCATTAGTAGATTCCTTGTATGAGGTAAAGAGAAATTGGTACTTATGGAGTTGGTTCCCTTTTCATCCAGTATATGGCAGTATTGTACCTTGTATGCTACTGAGTGGAAAAAAAAATTAAACCATAAATTATATTTATAACAGAATAATAAAAGGAGGAAATATATAAATTCCTGTGTACAGAGATTTGTACTGTCTGTGGGGGATAATAACGTAAGGGAAGAGTTAAACTTGGAACAGAAAATTGCCCGATTGGGGGCTCCCTGAGCAATTCGGTAGCGGATGCGATTTAATATTGTATACCGTTGTATATAATAAGCTAGTAAACAAGTAACATTTCTGTTAGAAATCTTTTCAGGTCAGCAGGTTTAATATTTTCAGGAATTACGTGGAATTTTTTATTATTCCTCCTGGACCTATCTTTCAGGTCTGAGACCTTCATTTTTAGATTTCTGATCTCATTTTCCACATCAAAATGTGCGTCAACTAATTCATTATGAGCTTCTGTTAAGTCACTCATTTTGTTTTCCACATATTCCACTCTGTCACCTAGTTCATCAATTTCTTGCTTTGACTGATTCATAAAATGTATCATGTCAAGTTGAAAAGCCCCCCTTTAGTGACATTATGGTGTCTTTAATAGTAAAATCTGATATGGGTTGACCTGTGGTAGGTATTGCATTTAGTTTTGCATCATAGGGGTTAATTCCCAGTGTACTATTATGTTCATTTGGAGTTTCACTCACATTTTACTCAGAGGATGAAATTCTTCTCCTCCTTTTTATGGGGCTATTAATGTCAACCTGGAGCTGTAGACTGTTTCCATGTGAGCCAGGCTGTGTCTCCATGTCTCCTTCAGCGCTGGTATCCTGCTGCTTTGTGCTGCTGTGAGGTGAGGAGGGACCAGCGCCATCTTTAATCTTCTGCAGTGTCCCGGCCGGGCTTCTGAATTTGCCTAATTTACGGGATCCTTCTTTATTTTTTTCAATTCCCCATCTTCGAAGGACATTCACCGCCCCTTTTGGGCTTTAATTGTGCCCTCAGGAGCTATTTTTGTCACTTTATTTAAGCTACAGGGAGCCCGTTATCTCAGAGCTCTAACAGCCTGCGACCATCCTCTCAGCAGCCAGCCAAACCCCCTTTCAGTGCACTTTCAAGTGCACTTGCAGTGTGCACTTGTAGTGCAGAGTGGATTTGCCTTTAGTAAATAAACCCCTGTGTTTCCCCATTCCCCCGTGTCACCTCCTCCAGACCACAGTTTGGTAAATCCATCGTTTTTTTGCTAACTATTTTGATAAAATCACATATTTCAAAGTCGGGTCCTTGATTCATCTGGGGGTACACAGTACATTCGATATAAAGGATGCATACTTAGTTCCAAGATTTGAGTTATAGCAACTTACCTAGGGAAACCACAACACCATGATTTCATAAATTGCTTACAGCTTTCATCTTTGAAGCAGAGTCTGCTTGATACAGCTACAGTGGGCTTTCATCACCAATATTGCAAATCCTCTGGAAAGTTTTGATTTATAGCAACTTACCTAGGGAAACCACAGCACCATGATTTGATAAATTGCTTACAGCTTTCATCTTTGAAGCAGAGTCTGCTCGATACAGCTACAGTGGGCTTTCATCACCAATATTACAAATTCTCTGGAAAGTTTTTCTTTTCATTCCTATCACATTGAATTTTTTCTTTGGTGGTCACCTAAAATTTTTTGCTAATGTATGTTTTTTGAAGGACTTATGCATGCAATTACACTCTAATACTACAGGTCAAATGGGTGGAGCGAGATTGTTTTTAACTATGTACGTTTATGTGTTGTCTATGGACTAATCTATAAGAATTAAAGACTTTGATTATATTTCAACAATCGGGACCTGTTGTATGTTTAGAGGTGAACAAATAGTATGTTCTACATAGTAGTAACAACAGGTAATTTTTCTTCATTATATTTGGAGGAGTATGGTGATAGGTAGAGCCCAAATCCATAGTGTACTTGGTCTTTTTTTTTGCATTTAATTTTTTGTGGAAGGTTCCCCCTGAGGATTTATTTTTATAGGACCTAGTAGGGTAATGCCACGTACACACGACCGGACTTTCTGGCAGACTAGGTCCGACGGTCTTCCCGACGGACTTTCGGCGGACTTCCGACGCACTTTCGGAACGAACGGACTTGCCCACACACGACCGGAGTTTCCGGCAGACTAAGTCTGACGGTTTTCCCAACGGACTTTCGGCGGAGTTACGGCGGACTTCCGAACGAACGGACTTGCCCACACACGGACTAAAGTCCGTTCATTTTGAACGTGATGATATACGACGGGACTAGAAAAGGAAGTCAATCTTGCCGCTTTTATCGGCGAGATTGACACCTTGCGAGCCCTGTCTCGGGAGCCAGCGGAGAGCATAGGCCCTTAGGTCTGGTATGGATTTTAAGGGAAACCCCCTACGCCGAAAAAATGGCGTGGGGGTCCCCCCAAAATCCATACCAGACCCTTATCCAAGCACGCAGCCCGGCCGGTCAGGAAAGAGGGTGGGGACGAGAGAGCAGCCCCCCCTCCTGAACCGTACCAGGCCGCATGCCCTCAACATGGGGGGGTGGGTGCTTTGGGGAAGGGGGGCGCCCTGTGGCCCCCCCACCCCAAAGCACCTTGTCCCCATGTTGATGAGGACAAGGGCCTCTTCCCGACAACCCTGGCCGTTGGTTGTCGGGGTCTGCGGGCGGGGGGCTTATCAGAATCCGGGAGCTCCCTTTAATAAAGGCGCCCCCCAGATCCTGGCCCCCCACCCTATGTGAATGAGTATGGGGTACATCGTACCCCTTCCCATTCACCTGGGGAAAAAAAGTGTCAATAAAAAAGCACACTAGACAGGTTTTTAAAGTAATTTATTAGGCATCATAGTCTCATCATGCCCCGGGTCTGTGACGTCATAAGGGGTGGGGTCACCGGGTGACATCACCTGGTGACCACGCCCCATGCCTATATAAGTCATTGCGTACCGTGCACACAGCATTACAGCAGGAGAGAGCGTCATGTCAACATCGGAAGAAGAGAAGAGGGAACAAGACAATGGAGAAGACTGGGCCAACGCTAGCAAGAGAGTGGCAAATAAGCAGAAGATAGCGGAGGAGCCCGGCAGAAGAACCGGAGAGTGGGAGAAGAACCGGACACCGCGAGAAGAGGCCGGAGAGCGGGAGAAGAGGCCGGAGAGAGCGGAGAAGTCGGAAGAGACCCCCCAAGTCGGAAGAAGACCCCCGGAGCTGCCTAATAAATTACTTTAAAAACCTGTCTAGTGTGTTTTTTTATTGACACTTTTTTCCCCCAGGTTAATGGGAAGGGGTACGATGTACCCCACACTCATTCACATAGGGTGGGGGGGCCGGGATCTGGGGGCCCCCTTATTAAAGGGAGCTCCCGGATTCCGATAAGCCCCCGCCCGCCGCAGGGCGCCCCCCTTCCCCAAAGCACCCACCCCCCATGTTGAGGGCATGCAGTCTGGTACGGTTCGAGGGGGCACTTGCTCGTCCCCACCCCCTTTCCTGACCGGCTGGGCTGCGTGCTTGGATAAGAGTCTGGTATGGATTTTGAGGGGATCCCCACGCCGTTTTTTCGGCGTAGGGGATTCCCCTTAAAATCCATACCAGACCTAAGGGACATTGTCGCCTCCCTCTCGCGCTCGCTGCAATAGGAAAATGTGTTTTCCTATTGCAGCGAGCGTGAGATGTACAGTACCCTGTCGCCGAGAACCAACGCGATAGGATCGCGCTGGAAACATTCTCACGGGCAGGTGCTGTAGCTGCCCCTGCGTCGTATTTGGTCCGTTGGACCAGCATACAGACGAACGGACTTCCCGATAGGAACTGGCTCCGGCGGAGTTGAAACATGTTTCAAATCTAAAGTCCGTCGGATTTTCGACTGAAAAGGTCCGTCGGAAGTCCGATGAAGCCCACACATGGTCGGATTGTCCAACGGATTCGTTCCGGCGGACAAGTTCGGTTGAAAAGTCCTCCCGTGTGTACAGGGCATTACTCTTTGGCTCTGTTTATTGTAGTTTAATTATATCCCCCTATGGAACTTTAATCATTCGGGAGGAGGTCACTCCGCTAAGGCAGGCCATAGACAGTGCACATTTCTTTTCTGCAACCCCATCGACACAGACAGTGCTGACAGGGGAATCCCTCTTTAGCAGCTGCTAGTGATAATCGCAAGTAATGGCAGGCTGGTTGCACCCAAGTTGATCGATCAATCAACTTTTGTAAGTCAGCCTGCCCATACACGGTTCGAGATTCAAACCGTGTTTGGCTGGCCTAAGTCCTGACACATGACAGCAAAAATGACAGAGGTTCTGACCAAGTCCGCCCCTGCTCCAGGCCCCATAGCAGTCACATGGACTGCTAAGGTGGTAGTTCTGCCACTAAATACATGTAATGATAGAAATACATTTTGAAAAGTGTAAGTATAGCCAAAGCGTTCTGTCCGACAGAAGTCATGATCGGAGTGTTCTGGTGGAAGGGGGGGGCGACCCCCTGTCAGAACACAACAGCTCAGCCGGGGAGATTGCTGAACTAACCTCACATGGTTAGTACAGCGGCACCGACCAGAGCTGACAACCCCGTGGGTGGGGGGGGAGTTGAACAAAAAAAAACTAATATTGTGTACTGACTTAAGAAAGACTTCAATCCCCTGCCAGATTAATGTTTGCCATTTGTGTCTGGAGAGTTTTTCTTTCACTTCCTGCTTTGAATATGCAACAGAAAATAGAAGGAAACTCATTAAAGTTAGGGGATGTCTCCTTATACATTTGGTGGCATCTCTAAAATGTTGAATTTCTCAGTACTTTCACTCTGGAAACAGTGGACAGCAGGACAAATAGACGGGTCATTCTCTCCGGTAGAGACAAGGGCACTATTCACTAAAGTTTATAACGTGTGTTATGACGGTCACATGACCACTTAATGCATGCGATAATGAAAATGTAAATTCACTATTGCTCGTATGCGGTATTTAGCGCAAACACTGTCAATTCACAGAAGGAAATAAATATATTAATGCATGCGGTGTTTAAGCAGTGGTCCAAACTTGCGATAATTATGCGATAACTATGGCAATGGTCAGAACCCGGGTTTGAGGTAAGTGATTGGTTTAAAAAAATAGGCAGGAAAATGCAAGCTACAGCAGGTGGCAGCTAGATTCCACACCTGAGTTGTCTCTGGAGGCTGGGAGACTGCATAGCACAGACAATGGAGCCCTTTGAATCCAGTCTTTGAATTTAAAACAATGCAGACGAGTAGGAGGAAAAGATCTCGACTGGCCCTTTTAAAGGAAAGATACCTTAAGAAGGGCACATTGCTGCATAAATTCATGGATGCCAATACCCTGCAGAAGTTCCGGTTATCCAAGCCACTAATCATGGAGCTGTATAACCAACTCATAGGGTACCTCATTATTGGCTGTCTAATGCCGCGTACACACGGGTGACTGGACTGGTCCGACAGACTTTCCAGCGACTTTCGACGGACTTTTGACGGACTTTTGACGGACTTCCGATGGACTTTCTAGCGAACGGACTTGCCTACACACACGATCACACCAAAGTCCGATGGATTCGTACGTGATGACGTACACTGGACTAAAATAAGGAAGTTGATAGTCAGTAGCCAATAGCTGCCCTAGCATCGGTTTTTGTCCGTCGGACTAGCATACAGACGAGCGGATTTCTGGGTCCGGCTGAGTTACGACGTAAAGATTTGAAGCCTGTTCCAAATCTAAAGTCCGTCAGATTTGCAACTGGAAAAGTCAGCTGAAGGTCCGGGGAAGCCCACACACGATCGGATTTGGTCCATCGGCGTCCATCAGACCAGTCCGGTCGAAAAGTCCGACCGTGTGTTCGCCCCATTACACTTTTTTGGCAAAGCATCCTATCAGATGGTAGCTGGAGAGATAGTGGGAATTTCATAGGCCTCCTTTTCCCATCTCTCCTCACAAATATCCTGCATGGTTTTTGTGCAATAGCAGCCCAATATATATTTTTTCCAGAATCTCGTCAGAAGTGGGATAAAATCATGAACAATTTTTATCGTATTGCCGGAATTTCAAGGTGCTAGGTGCAAAAGACTTTACGCATGTTGTTTTTTTTTGCACCATCTTTTAAAGAGCAACAGAAAAGATTACCACTCCTTAAATATCCAGGTGGTATGTGATACCAATCTAATTGTCAGGATTGTAGTGATTGAATTTCCAGGATCTGTGCATGATGCCCACATATTGCGATAAAACCCAAATCTATGACAACTTTGAAACCCAAAATATATCCAGAGGTTGGCTGCTGAGTAAGACACCTATACATTTCATATGCTTAAAGTATCTTGTGTTCTTTCCCCATAAACAAATGAAATGTTTGACTAGGTGATGCTGGGTACCAATGCTTACCATGGCTTTTTACACCACAGTTGAGACCATCCACAGCTGCTGAAAATAAATACAGCACTGCCAAAATTGTGATAGAGCAGACATTTGGAGCTTTGAAAAGTCGATGTATTTCACTTTCTGGGGAATTTCTGCGCTACAGTCCTGAAAAAATAGGGGCATGTTTGTGGCCTGTTGTGTGCTGCATAACATGGCCCATCTTGCTGGTCTGCTGTCCGATTCCGACCTTCGGAAATACAGATGAGGACCAAATCCCACCACTACCTGAAATCCATTGTGATGACCGTGGGAATGCAATCCAAAAGAGATTTATCCATAGCTATTTTGAAAGGTACTGTATTTCCCTAAATATGATCATCTGCATTTCTAGAACTGTCATCCACTTGACCACTGCTAGGACTATCCAGTACTCAAAATTGCACAGAATAGTTTTTTTCAGTGTTGCACAGAGAGGCATAGGCAACTGCTAGTTAGGCCTCATACACACGATACGAAAATGAGAAGGGAAAATTCGTAAGATGGTCTGTCTGCCGATTTTTCGGATCGTTAGTACTGTGCTTTCGACAGCCGATTTCACTTTTTTCGTCAGACAAAAGCTGGATGTGCAGGCTATAACATTTATGTCGGATGTGAACATAAAGTCTGATTTTCGGATGGTCAGTACATAAATCTTCACAAAAAAGTCGAAAGTACAAACACACATGATCGGAATCAAGGAACGACTGGGAAGAGTTTGGTCTTGTAAACTACTGTCCGTAATCTAGAATTAACATTCATGACGCAGTAATTGAAAAAATCTCGAAATGCAGCAAACACTCTTATCTTCTTTGATGGGATAATAATGAAACTGCTTTGCTGGTGATACTGATGTAGTTATGCCAAACGTATTTTAAAAGGCATTTGTTTTGTACGATCTGAAAATCGCAAATCAACACTCACCAAACTTCTACTAACAAGAAATTAGTAGAAGGGGCCCAAATGGTGGCGCTTGAGAAATGAACGTTCTCTTTATACTCTCATAGTATGTTACTACGTTTGTGTTTGTCAAACAACAATTTGCGGATAGTTAGTATGCTAGACAAAATCCTGCACACTCGCTTTTGACAAAAATCACACAAAAAAATACACAATATGCAAAGAATTTCATTTATGAGCAAACATGAACCGAAATTTTGGCATACATGTATACAACTTACATTCTGATAGAAAACTGTCTCCACTCCGCTCTGTCTGCCATGACTTCTTCATCAGCTTCTGCTGCCTTTGCCTACAGGATATGACGTTCGCACACAGGATGTGACTTTCATGCGAGATGCACGTAATAACTTACCACATGGTTTCATGCGGTATTTAAGGTATAATTCTGAAATATAATGCATGCAGGATTTTAAGGAGAGTTTCTTCGTGAATTACACAGTTTTTTCCCCGAAACACTGTGTGTTATTTTACTGCATAATCGGATGCGGTAAAATATCACTTAGTGAATTGTGCCCAAAGACATCAATAACATCCTAACTGGAGTCCAACTCTCGCGAATCTAAAACCCCCAAAAAATATTTTGCCTTTATATTCACTTTAATTCCTTTTTCATCACTTCCTTTACTTCCTCTACCATATTTTTCTGCACAATTACATGCAAACCAAGCTGTCTAGCAAAAGTGACAGTGCGGCAGTTGGAACAAATTATAACACTGCCAGGGGCATTTACAATGGTCACCTTTTATTCACGTTTTATAAGAAAATGTTGTAACTGCTCAGGCACCCCTGTCAGCCTTTGACCCAACTTCTGTCACTGTCACTTTCACTGGACAGCTTGGTGTGCATATAAATGTGTGGGGAAAAAAAGGATCATCCTGCTTCCAAAGCTCTCTCTGTATGATGTTTATGGGACTGTACATCTTATTTTAAGAGATGGTTGTATTCTTTCAGACAGAATCTGGACACTATACACTTCAGTTTTTAACCATGTTTTTACCGGTCACATTGATACTAAATTTCACCTTACTAAAATCCAGCCTCTTACAAGATTTTATCTAGCCCACAGCTTGGGTTCTACGCCTCCCAGTCTCAAGTACAGGTTCCCCCTGTATCATCATCTCTGTTGTTAATTGCTAGGACTGCCAGCATCCTAACACCCAATTACTCTCCCCAGTATTCATAGAAGCACTGAACTTCAATCCAGACCTGCTTCGCCTCCTGGTTCCTTACCTGCTGCAATGCTTCTGACTCCTGGCTCATGCCTTGCTGCTACAGCCACTCTATAAGCATAAGGTAAGGACGGCCTCTGATGAGGATCCAGATGTAAGAGGGGATTCAGATATAAGGGGAGACTTTGATGCAGACCCTGATCTAAGGGGAACACTGTTGGGGACTCAGATGTAGGCAAGCTCTGCTGGGGACTCTAATGTAAAGAGGGCCTCTGATGTTCTTTTTTTTTTTTTAAAGTTGTTTTTATTGTAATTTTGAGGTAAATACAAAACAATACAGAGCCTATTGGGCATACCCAGGCCTGGTCACTACAACTACAAAACTAAAAAAAAAAAAAACACATAAACAACACATTAGATATAAAGATATACAAAAAAAAAATCCCCCCCCCCCCATAACTATTGACAGAGCAACCCAGTGATGTTATGAGATCAGAGATGCCATTTGGGCCATGCCATCTCGGTACTTAGTAGAACGTTACTAATTGTCCATCGAGTCTGCATTAGTGGACAGGGAATCCATCCAAATATCCCATATTTTGTGGAATTTTTGGCACAACCGCGTGACAGGTAGGTAGCCTTGTACAGTGGCAGAGCCGCGTTCACTAACTTCTTCCAAAAATTTAATGAGGGTGCGGATGAGGCCTAGGTACTACCGACTTACGGGCATAGTAGAGTAATAATCCTAGCAGGGTTCTAATTGCCCGGAGTGGGGCCAATGGTTACACAAGTCCCAGCAGACACACCTCTACAGACATTGGCACAGGAACAGTGGTGACAGTCAAAATAAAATTGGTTAATTGGTTACCTCAACCCAAAAAGTTTCAATCTGAGGACAGCTCTAGAAAATGTGAATGAAGTCCGCTGAGGATGAGTTACATCTCCAGCAAGAGGCAGGAATAGACGGGTAGATTTTGTGTAGGCGCATGGGCGTGTAATACACCTTATGTACTATTTTAAATTGCACTCATTTATCTCTAGCTGATACTAGCTGTGAAAAGGGACACTCCCACATCTCTTCCCAGTCTTCTGTGTCTAGTGTAGGGAAATCAACCACCCACTTTGCCTTAAGGTTTTCTAGTCCTGTGTGTACGTTAGGGAGTAACGCTTTATATATGGTGGACAAGGGCTTAGGTAGAGCTTCGTCCCTGAGCAGAGTCTCCAGATTCGAGGTGTAAAAGGCCACTTGAACATTTTTAAACTGAGTGTTAAAGGTGTGTCTAAGCTACAGAAATCTAAAAAAATGTGAGTTAGGTAAATTATGTTGTTGTTTCAACCTGTCAAAAGTCTGTAGTCGGCCTTCAAAACAGATCTGATTTATATATTTGATGCCCTTGCATGCCCACCCGAATTCTGACTTGCGGATTAAACCAATGAGGACTATGCAGAGATATGTGTCCAGAGGGTATGGGGCGCATGGAATTCGCCACCGACCATGCCTGTATGACCGCTCTCATTGCTGTTGTAAGAGGGAAGGGAGCTCTGGGAACCCTATAAAGTAGGTTCCGTAGCGCCTTATATGACCCCAGCTGTGTTGCTTCCAGGACCACTGCTGCGTTGGACTCATCAGAGACCAGCCAGTTGTGGGCGTGGGATAACAGAGCCACCACAAAATAGGAATGGAGGTCAGGGCAAGCCAGGCCTCCCTCTCCCCAAGGTCTCTGTAGCACCGTCAGCCTAAATTTCGGATGACCGGTTCCCCAGAGGAAAGATAATAGAATGGTGTTTATCAGGCAAAATACTTTTTTGGGGATCCATACAGGGGCATGTCCGAGGGCATAGAGAAAGGCAGGCAGAAGCTTCATCTTAAATAAATTAATCCTCCCGATCAAGGAGAGGGGGAGATGTGCCCATGCCTTCAATCTTGTCTTCATCATTTGTATTAGTGGTTCTAAGTTAAGGGTATAATAGTCAGAGGTAGATGTGGAGATGTGAATACCTAGGTATTTAATTTTGTCTGTCCATAATAAGGGGAGGTTGGGATCTGCTACGTCCTTTGCGGCTTTATCTATCGGTAAAATTTGGGATTTATCCCAGTTTACCTTGAGTCCCAAGCAACTAGTAAAATTTGAAACAATGGTCAGTGTCTCTCGGAGGGACTGAGCAGGGTCACTCAAGAAAAGGATAAGATCATCTGCGTATAAGGCAACTTTCTCATGTATGGATCCCACCTGTATGCCCCTAACCCCATCCGCTTGTCTGAGGGCCGATGCAAGAGGCTCCATCACCAAAGCAAATAGAGCCGGCGACAGCGGACAGCCTTGCCTCGTACCTCTTTCAACAGAGAAAGGTGCTGACAAAGCACCATTAAGTTTTATCTGTGCTGTCGGGTCCTTATATAAAATATTTATCCACCTACAGAATACTTCTCCAAAACCCATAACCTCTAGAACCGAGGACATAAAAGGCCATGCCACCGAATCAAACGCCTTTTCAATGTCTAGTGTAACCATTATCCTCGTGGAGGACTCAGTGGAAGGTAGCTGAAGATGCGTAAACACTCTACGTAGATTTATATCTGTTGATTTCCCTGGCCAGTTTGGTCTATATTAATTAGGGATGGTAGAATCGTCCGCAACCTGGTCGCTAATATTTTTGTCAAGATCTTGAGGTCGTAGTTTAGTAAGGAGATCGACCTATAGAAAGTACAGAGGGATATAATGAGGACTATGTGTGCCTGATACATTGAAGGGGGCAAGGAGATCTGTCTTTTACTTTCAGAGAAGATCTTCAACAGTTTTGGTGCAATTAATGAAGCATACATTCTATACCACTCACCAGGTAGGCCATCTGGTCCCCGTGTTTTGCCACTGGGGAATGAGCAAATCGCTGCCTCTATCTCCTCGGTGTCAAAATCTTTGTCTAAAAATTCAAGATCCTCCTGCGAAAGAGTGGGTAGGTGCAGGGAATGTAAAAACTCCCTACGCCGGTCCTCAGGCCAGCCAGGGACTGCCTTATATCATTTTTCATAGAAGAATCTGAATTCATCTAAAATAAGCTCGGGTGCAGAGATCACCCGACCATCAGAACCACAAATTTCTGACACCACTGTCTGCATTTTAGAATCCGCAGCTAAATTCGCTAGAAGTTTGCCATTTTTGTCTCCGGGCTCAAAGAGTTTAAATCCAGATGCGTGGCCGAGGCAAGATGTAGAGGCAATGCTCTTCCTGCCTCAGCTAGCTGGCTGAAGTGATCCAAAGTCGGGGAGCCAGAGAAAGCCCCCGCTGCCCTAGTCTCTCCCTCCTCAAGTACCTGAAACTGACAAGACATCTCAGAACGAACCGCTTTAATAGCTGAAATGTATTCTCCCCTAGTGTTGGCCTTCAAAGGCGTCCCAGACTACCTGTGTTGAGGCTGAGTCCTCATTAATCTCCCAGTATTGTTGTAGTTTAGGAGAGACCTCCTCCCCCACCCTTGAGTCCTGCAACCATTTGGGTGCTAAACGCCAACAATCTTGACTCCTGGTTTCCAACAACCCCAAGGTGACCTCCAGGGGTGCGTGATCAGAGAGGCCTGCAGATAAGTACGAGACCCCCCCTCACCGCCGCCAGGGCACAGGTGTTACCAAAGACCAGGTCGATTCTGGAGCCTGATTTATGAGTGGTGGAGTGAAAGGAGTAAGCCCTAGTGGTCTGGTGCTTCCATCTCCAGATTTCAGTGTAATTAAGTGCTTGTGCCCATTGAAGTAGGTCTAGTGAAAACACCCTATTTGGATTGGACGAGTCCAGGGATGGATCCAAAATGGAATTAAAGTCTCCAGCTATGTATAGTCTGGAGAATTGTAATGTAGCTAAGTGCTCATATATCTTGTAGAGGATCCGTTGGTTAAAAGGAGGAGGAACATATACATTCACCAAAGCATAGACCACCGCTCTGATCTCCAGCAAGAGGATTATGAATGGGCCCTCCTGATCAGTTTGTAGATGTAGGACCTTATATGCAAGGGATTTGTTCAATAAGATGGCCACTCCCCTTGCATAACTAGAGTACGTCGCATGAAATGATTGCCGTACCCAGGGTCTACGTAGTGCCAGGATCTTGTTCCCCAGAAGATGGGTCTCCTGCAGGAACAAGATATGTGGTCTAGGTATTTGAACATGAATGCCCTTTTTACCTTGTCATTTAGACCCCATACATTCCATGTTATCAGTTTTAACTCCATGAAGGCAGCAACAAATTATAATAAAGCACAATGATACCTACGTGGGGATTGGCCCCTTTGGGACCAAGGCGGAATGCAAAGAGGCAAACAAATTTAGCACTGGGCACGTTGAGCATTGACAAAATACATGGTATATAATCATCAGTCAGTGGATACAGAGCGTACAAAAAGGAAAAGAAAAAAAAAAGAAAAACAGTAACTTGTAAACTCCCTACTGACCATGAGGTACCCTTAAAAGAGAAAAAAGAAAAAACAGAAAACTAGAACTATGGCCAGTTTAATACCCAAAACTTGAACTCAAAAACTCTTAGAACTTCAGACTTTTGCTAGAGAGAGACAAATATGGGATGCAGACGCGAACGTGAATGTCTGATGGGGGGAGGGGCCTGAAGGTGGCGCCGGAGTGAGGACGGAGGCGGGCAGGACAATGCGGGCCGGTGCGCAGAGGGAGAGTGGAGAGGAGAGAGAAACTGAAGCCGCTTAGCCCGGAGTACTGGATAGGACGTGGCCGCTGCACCTATACACACAGCACGACACGGGTGGAGGAAATAGACTGGCGCGCATAGGGAGGGCGGCGGGGTGGAGGATCGATGCCGCTCCTTACTTTTAGTTCCTGAGAGGACGCGGCCGGCGTCCTTGTCACACACAGCAATAAAAGGAGCTATAGATCCCCACGTGCAGACCCTGGCAGTGGAGCATAGCGATATAGCGGAGGGAGACTTAGACCCTCGCTGGGAAGGTCTCATATAACAGAGCCAGGGTAAACAAGCAGAGGAACAGCGACATCTCCCCCCTACCTCATCTCACACTGGATCTAGAGGAAACTGGACTGCTTGGAAACAAACATAATGCAGCATGCTGCAAAACAAGGAGTTGGTGAGTATATATATATATATAGAAGATGACCTCCTCTCCAGGTATGATTATTCTGGTTTGTTTTTTCTTTATTGATTTGATGAACTATTGAAACATGAAATGATAATGGTCAAGGACTGGTAATGCAGGAGGTGAAAATATAGGTGGAGGAGGAGGAAAGGAGTAAACAAGAGGTTGCCCACTTATCCCTGCGCATATACCCCGGCAGCTACCTGTTTTAAAGGCATTATAAGGAAGGAGGCATTAATTGGAAGTTGGGAAGCCTGTAATTAAAATCACAGATCTTTAAAATGGGTTAAGTGCTTGTACCCCAAACAGCATTATATACTGCTTAACTGCGTTAATTGAAAAAGCCAGACGGAAAGGCCAAAAGATCGGTCGAAACCCGGGTGCACGAGCGGGTCCTGGGATTGGGCACATTTGTAGCATACCCGGTGAAGCATGAAAGGGCGCAAGCAGAGAACAGCTGAACCGAAAACTCCTAGGAAGAGCCTTAACACAAGCACAATACAGAAATACCTGAAGGAAGTAAACATTAAAAGCTCGGCTACCGAAATGAAGCAAGCAGGAACAAAAGATAAAAAAACACAGTTAAAACAAAAAGGGGGACAGGGGGAGATGCCCAGAGAAGAAATGGAGCAAGAGGGTGCTGCGGCCTTGAGCGATATTGAGGATACAAGAAATATAATATCCACTATAAGTAAAGCTGAGATGACAGAAATGTTCATGAAGTTAGAAAATGTTATCAAAACAGAAATCTTAAGTGTGCGATCAGACATGAGCCATCTCCTACGTAGAGTGGAAGAAATAGAAGAAACAGCAGACTCACAGGCAAGAGAGCTACAGGTCCTAAAAGAGCAAATGAAGAAAATGCAATATGATAATCGTCTTTTGATGTATAAATTAGAAGAACAGGAAAACCAAAGCAGAAGACAAAATTTGCGTATAAGAGACCTCCCTGAACAACAAAACGAGGACTTGAGAAATAAGTTGCAGAAATTATTCAATCCAATCCTGGGAAGAAGAGAAGACGAGGCCCTGAGGATAGACAGGGTCCACAGGATCAGAAAACCTCCAAATACGAGGCAAGAAATCCCAAGAGACGTAATAGTCAAGTTTCATTCATATGAGGATAAGATATGGTCCAACCTCAGAGGGGCCCCACCCCTCAGCTACGATAACAAAGAGTTAAAAATTTTCTCAGACCTATCAGCAGGAACACTGGCAAGAAGAAGACAACTAAAACCCCTGTTGGATCAACTGAAAAGGGCTAACCTGAAATATAACTGGGGGTTCCCAACATCCCTGCTAGTGATAAAAGAAGGAAGAACTTTCAAAATGAGGTATACGGAAGAAATACAGGACTTTTGTGGAAACTTGGGTATTACACCACCAGATATGCCTATGTGAGGAAAACCGGAGAGGTGATATGAAGATTAAGAGAAGAATTGAGGACCTTGTGGACTTTTTTTTTTTTTTTCTTTTGCGCGTTGCTGTCCCCTCTTTCTCTCTCCTCCCTATCCGTGTCTTTTTGATTCAGAGTTTTCAGATGTGTGAGGCGGGGGGAGATGGGGGCTTAGGGATATGAAGTTAAGTGTAAATTATGTAGGGCTGGAGTGACAAGGCTGCGATCTACGATTGGAAAGCACGCCAAGGTCCCACTTGCCCACTCTCTCTGCCGATTTTAGTGGCTGAGAAGTGGACACCGGTGGCCACTGGAGGAGAGCCACCCCTGGGGTAGTGGCTTGGGATATGGGATCTAGTTGGTCCTATTCGCTCAGGTCAATGGCTGATAAGGCCGGGGGGGGGGGGGGAGGGGGGGGGTCGTGGGAGGGAGGGGGGATGAATCTGCAGGGGGAGAGTTTACCGAATCAGTCAGAGGAAACGGGATGAAGTACAGATATGGCTGAGTTAAATCTACTGTCTTATAATGTCAAGGGTTTGAATTCCCCAGTTAAAAGACATAAGATCCTCAGGGAGTTACAGTACTATGGAGTGGATGTAGCGTTCATACAGGAAACACACTTGATGCAGGGGTCAAATATTAAACTGTTTTCTTCATGGATGCCTAACTGGTTCTCTAGTGACACACCAATAAGTAGATCTAGGGGGGTGGCAATAGGGCTCTCTGGCTCTGTGAAATTCCTAGAATCGGGGAGATTGACGGACCCAGAAGGACATTTTCTGTTCCTTAAGGGTATGTTTGGTAATAAAAAGCTTACACTGGTGAACGTGTACTGCCCCAACAAAAACCCAACGACATTTTTGAAGGGGATGATCTCTAGGCTGGCGGAATTTAGGGAGGGAGAGGTGGTGATGGCGGGAGATTTTAACTTCTGTCTAGACCCCGAATATGATAGTACGTCCCGGGCACAGGGGACAAGTAAGGAACAATTAAGTATGATCAAAAAACGGTTAAAGGAAAATCATTTAGTAGATGTGTGGAGGATGCAGCATCCAAAATTAAGGATTACACCTTTTTCTCCCCTGTGCAAGGGACGTACTCGAGGCTAGATTATATAATGGTAGAGCACAGTTTGATGGACTTTGTTAAGGAGTCCAGAATAGGGGTGATTTCCCTCTCAGACCATGCGCCAGTAGCATTAAGGGTGAGGACCACAGAAATACAAAATCAGTCTTTTTCTTGGAAATTAAATGAAAATTTATTATCGGATCCTAAAGTGGTAGAAAAAATAAATGAAGAATTAGAATACTTTTTCAGAATTAACGATACAGAGGGAATCTCACCGGCAGTGCTATGGGAGGCGCATAAAGCGTTTATAAGAGGGGTGTTTATTTCTATAGGCTCCGGGCTAAAAAGGAGAAGAAGAGAGGAGAGGGAAAAACTCATAGAGGAAATTCAAAAATTAGAACAGGACCATAAAAAATCAAAAGGTCAGTGCCAGGACAGTTTCCGACAGTTGGTCGCAAAAAGAGAAGAGTTGAGAGACAGTCTGGAACAGGATACAAATAGAGCCCTTAATAAATTATCAAAGGAGAGATACGTCTGGGGCAATAAAATAAGTAAACATCTAGCAAAGATATTGAGGAAGAAAAGAGAGAGGAATTATATTCAGACAATACAAAATAAAAAAGGAGAAATAGTAGGCTCAAGTAGGGAAATAGCAGAAGAATTTAGAAAGTATTATAAAGATCTTTACTCCATTAAACAAAAAGGATCAGGAGAATGTAATAAGGAGGAGAAGATGGAGGCATTCTTAAGGGGAGCAGAGGTGGTAAAGGTATCAGAAGAAGAGAGAGATCTCCTAGACGGACCAATAGAAGAGGCAGAAATACTGGAGGCCCTTAAGAGTAGTCCCAAGGGGAAAAGCCCAGGCCCTGACGGAT
Organism: Aquarana catesbeiana; assembly: GCF_042186555.1. Classification (NCBI taxonomy): domain Eukaryota; kingdom Metazoa; phylum Chordata; class Amphibia; order Anura; family Ranidae; genus Aquarana; species Aquarana catesbeiana. The sequence goes on from NC_133324.1 coordinate 653,968,711, forward strand.
TGACCACATTATATCTGTCAAAATTTAAACAAATATTAATACCCAGACTAAGAAATTACTGGAATAAATTGGGCCCAGACTGTAAAATGGGAGGGGATGCGTTACTGGCGGCCATAACTCTAATCCATAAAGAAGGCAAGAATAGGGAGTTATGCTCGAGTTATAGACCCATCTCACTGCTAAATGCCGACGTAAAGTTATTTGCTAAAGTCTTGGCGGGGAGGTTATAAAGTAAAATGACCGCCCTGGTGCATCCAGATCAGGTGGGGTTTGTACAAGGAAGGCAGAGCAGAGACAATGGAGTAAGGTCGGTGCTCCTGGCAGAGTCCATCAAACGAGGCGGGCCCCCAGTTCTATTCCTGTCAATGGACGCAGAAAAAGCATTTGACAGGGTAGACTGGGGGTGGATGTTCAAAACCTTAGAAACAATAGGGTTGGGCCAGAGATTTATCACGTGGGTGAAAATACTATACTCTGACCCAACAGCATACGTGAAAATTAATGGGGTGACCTCTGGGCCTTTCCGGATGGATAACGGTACAAGGCAGGGATGTCCACTGCCCCCCCTCCTGTTCGTCCTAACATTAGAACCTCTGCTATCGTCCATTCGTAGAGATCCAGACTGCAGCGGGGTGAAAATAAGATTTGAGGAGCATAAAGCAGCAGCCTTTGCAGATGACATACTGTTCTTTATTACAAACCCTAGAATTACTTTACCGAACATCCTGAAAAATCTGAAAAATTTCAGGGAGGTTTCAAACTTTAAAATCAATCCTGGGAAGTCGGAGGTGCTTAATCTAAATGTGAGAAAGGAGGAGGAGGATAGCCTTGCAGGGGCCTTCCCCTTCCCTTGGAGGAAAACGATTAGCTACCTGTGGGTCAAGCTTTTGAATAATCTGAAGGATCTGTATTTATACAATTATATTCCCTTACTAGATGAAATTAGACGAGAGGCGGGAGGTTTGTTCTATCGCCCCCTTTCATGGTTTGGACGCATTAATGCGGTGAAAATGACTATAATGCCCAAAATTCTATACAAGTTCCAGATGCTTCCTATTCCCCTCCCCCAGGTGTTCTTTAGGGCTCTAAAAGGCATTTTATTGAGGTTTGTCTGGGGTGGTAAAAAGCCTAGAATTGCTAGTTCGGTCCTGAGTAGGAGGAAAGAGAAAGGAGGTCTGTCACTGCCAGATTTCTATAAATATTACAAAGCGGTGGTTTTGACACGAGTTATTGAATGGTCAAAGGGGGGTTCAGAAAGGAGGTGGGTAGATATTGAGCACAGCCAGAGTAATAAGGTCCTAAGTCGCATAATATGGAACCCACCCAAATATAGAGCACTAGACACAGAATGGATGCCGACACTAACACATAACGCTTTGAAGTTATGGAATCAGATACATACGCAAAACAAGTGGACATACAATTCACCTTTGATATCATTAAAGGAAAATAATTTTTTTGCACCGGGGAAGAGGGAGGTGGGTGGGAACTGGATTAAAAGGGATAGTTTACAAATAAGAGATGTTATTAGAGAGGGGAAAATATGCACGTATTCTGAACTAAAAAAGAAGCCAGAGGACCTGTCTATCGATCCTTGGAGGTACCTCCAGCTGGTTGTGTTTATTGGGAAACTGCCAAAACCCCTTAGGGGGGGTCGAAGAATACAGACCACTGGAAAAGCTCTGTGAGGGGGAGCGCCAGAGGGGTCTAGTATCACATGTGTATAAAATTCTAAGTGAGAGAGAGGAGGCGGGGGTACCTCATTATATCAAGGCTTGGGAAAGGGAATTGGGGTCACGTTGCGATAAAAATACACTTTTAAAAATATGGAAGTTATTACATAAAACAGCAGTAGACAGCAAGAGGACCGAGATAAGTTACAAATGCCTGGCTAGGTGGTATGCCACACCAGACAAACTTAAGAAGCTTGATCCAGAGAAATCAGAGGAATGCTGGAGAAAGTGTGGGGTTGTTGGGACGATGGCGCACATATGGTGGGATTGTGCAATCATCAAAACCTTCTGGAAAAAGATTAGGGAATTGATTAAAACTATTACAGGAAAAAGTGTGGTAGAGGACCCATGGGTATGCCTGTTTCACGGTACAGAGGAGTCGGTTAAGCAATATCAAAACTCTGTGGTTCCTATACTGCTGGACAAGGCCAAGAGACAGATAGCAAAGAACTGGTTGGAACCAGAGGGTCCGAGCATTCGAGATTGGCTCCTCTGTATTAACGAGATATACAACATGGAGGGAGGGGTTGGAGGGGGTTCGGATTCTGAGGAGGGGGAAACCCAGAGAGATAAATGGTCAGGATGGCTGATTTATAAAAACTCATGGAGCTATTTTGAGGAGGTGATAAGGTGTGACTGATTAAGAGGAATTATCTGATAACCCTGGTAGAACGGTTAAACACCAACTTGCAGTGGGTGGGGGTGGGGGAGGAGGTTGAGGGTAGGGTAGCGGAAGGGGGGAATTAGCTGGGGACTGGGTGAGGAAATGTTGTTATTAAAAGTGTAATGTATCCTCTCTGTTGGAAGAGAGTTATATATGGTTGTAATTTTGTACTGAAAAATTTATATAAATAAATATTTAAAAAAAAAAAAAAAAAAAAAAGAACTTCAGACTTCTGTGAAAAAGTTCCAAAGTGCGGCGATTCAGTGCCGCTGATGCCTCTTCAATCCGCGTTAAAAAAAAAAAAAAAAGACTAAAAGAAAAACTGAGGGGGTTAGATACTTCAGTGTGTTATGTCCAACAAGTTAGCTCTGGGGTAGAAGAATGTAGAAAAAATGCATGTCCAGTCTTGAACTAGAAGGATCTCCAGCGAACAATGGCTTTAGCAAAGGAAAAATCACAGTCGGGGGTATTTTAAACATACCATTTCCCGGGGGGGTAGATCAGTCTCCCACTTAAAGGAACGGGTAAGACCTGCGTGGGGGGTTCAGAAGTCAACTGGCAACAACTTTAAGTGATAAGACCCAAGGGGCCACACAACAGACTGATAACTGGACAAACCACCCCCCCGGGCCTGGATCCGGAAGAAGGATAAATTCTTTATGAAAACATTATGAATTAACTTTTAGGGAGAACTTGTAGTGAGGGTTAGCATCTGGTGCTCACCGCCAGTCGTCTGCATCAGCCGGGGAGTCGAAGAACCTGACCGAGCCATTATGAGGAACCCGGAGATGGCTGGGATACAACATGCTATATTTAATGTCCTTTTCACGTAGGCGCTTACGGACGCCATTGAAGGACTTCCTCTTGCGCTGCAGGTCGGCTGAGAAATCTGGAAACAATAGGATTGAGGAGTTGCCGTATGAAAGTGAGGGGTGTTTGCGAGCTGCGGAAAAGATCCTGTCGCAGTCCCTGAAGTTGAGGAAGCGAACCAAGAAGGGTTGGGGATTCGCAACAGGGATAAAGCGCCCCGTGGGTACACAGTGGGCACGCTCAACGACATAGGTCGGGGAGATGTCAGCGAGGTCCAGAATTTTTTTTAAGAATTCTTCAGCGAACTCCGCCGGTCGGTCACCCTCCTTCCCTTCGGGGAGACCTAGGACTCGAACATTGTTGCATCTCGCCTTGTTCTCCGTGTCATCGGAATTAGCGACAAGCTGTTGTACTGTGCGTTGCAAGTCCGCTTTGGTATTGGTGTGGGTAGCTGTGAGATCTTCAGTGGCAGAAATTCTGGATTCCGATTCAGTCAGCCTGCCCCTGATCTTATCCAGGTCGTTTCTAATGAGATTACATTCTTCAGCAAGGCAATCTATTCTCACCAGCATGGAGGTTTTGCTTTGTTCAATGGCGGCCAGGATCACTGCAGTGCTGTCCTGGGAGGGTGGGGCAGGGAGAACTGAACTCTGGGAAGCTTCAGGCTCCATAGCTAACACGGTAAGCAGGGCCTGCAGCCTCCCTATGAGAGAAGTGTCAGGCTGTGTATCCGGTGCAGGGGTCGGGCTACCTGGCGTGGGTGGGTTTTTGGACCGGTGCTTAGGGCCCATGAAACAAGAGGGCAAGAGGTTGATAGTATGGAGCAGAGGAATAGCAGCCTTCAGCTATAGTTAGCAATGTGATAGAAGAGCCCCTCACAGCCACACAACAGCCAGTCAGACACTGAAATAATGTTCACCACAGAGGCACTCACCAGGGCAGCGATGCAGCGCAGGCCTCAGGATCACAGTCTTAACAGTAAGCAGTTCTCAGGGCCCAGAGCAGCAGGGGTAGTAGTTGCCAGCAGTCCCCCACTAAACTCTCAGATGGTGACAATCCAGAGCCTGGGGCACCATGCAGGAAAGGCCCAGGGAGTTGGGATGAAGGCAGGTAGGTGATAAGGGTGCTGGGCCTCAGGATTCCTTAGCCAGCCCACACAGGCAGTCTCCTCCGGATGACCAAGTCTTTGTCAGCAGGAGGGATAGTGGGGTGTTTGTGCACAGCCGTGCTCCTGATTGCAGTTCAGGTCGGCCGTGACGCCCCTCCGCCGGCCAGCAGCGTAGGAAAATGCGGTGGGCGACAGGCTTCACTACGAATGGCTAAAGTGGCCCCACGGATCATTGGGCCCCGCCAAGCACCTGGAGGGATAGGCCGGGTGATGAGATGGATCCCCTATCTTTCCTCCAGGCCAGGAACGGCTCCCTCCAGAAGGATATGGTCCGGGAAGATGGCGGCGGCCACGGCTGTGGAGTATCGGTGGCTCCCTTGAAGATCACGGGGCAAATCACAATACAGGTACAGGCAGCATCAGAAGGGATAAAGGAACCCGACAGGCAGGTAATCTGGTTGGATTTTTGTGTTTAACTACACGGATGGTTAAGGATGGATTCCAGGATACCTGGAGCTCCTCTCCAACACGTCCGCCGCCTTTCACATCCGGACACGCCCCCTGCCTCTGATGTTCTTAATTATATCATACTGGGAACAAAAAAAGACTCCAACTAAAGTTTATGCATTTGTAGCACTCTAGCGCAGGATTCTAGGCAAATTTAGTTTTTGGCCCCTTCTGCAATCCAGGGAGCAGTGCTAGTTTGGTCTGCCCTGTTTGGGGTTTCATAGGCTGAAAGTATGATTGCTTCCCCCTGCCTCTAGAAGAAGATTCTTGAGCTTAGGGAGTAAGAATTCAAATAACCAGCATGAAAATTGGTCAGGATGTAGCCAAACCCTGGGGAGGTGTGTCCAGATGGTGGCTGGGTAGCTGACAAACAGCCTTGAACCCCGGGGAGAGGGTTTTTACCCAGTGAGGAGAGTTCCAAGCCTCAGGAGGCTATGGCCCCTGAGACAGCCTTTGGACTGTGCTGCTGTTCTGTGAGGTGTCAGTGGTGGCAGAAATAGGACCTGGGAAGGATATGAAACTGACTGCAGGACTTCACCAAAGGAATTTAGTCGAGAGAAAGACATTCTCACTCACTGGGTTTTGTCTGGAGATGGCTGGAAGGTGTCAGCTATCTTGGAGACTTGTGAGTAATGACCCTGAATGGATTTCTGGCGACTCTGTGCCTTTGGGATAAAAGTGCCAGAGGTTGCTTGGACTGAGACAGCTCTCATAGGGTCTCATATACTGGCCATTCTCCATCCTCAGCAGTGTCCTGTACTGTAAGCTTAGAGAAGAATGCCCTCCTGTACTTTTCAGTGTTCCTGAGACTGCGCTGGGTACCAACAGCTGTGCAGGGGGGCAGGGTAATCAGATACCAAATAGACTTGCCTTATGGTCCCCAACTGTGAGGCCTTAGACTGTCCAATATTCACAGATACTTAAAGACAGGATTGTCCTCTCAAAGCCAAATGCTAACCGATTTGGAGTATCCTATGCCACCAACCCCTCTCCTGTTACAAGTTTTATCAGCAAGAAATCACAAAAAAGACACAACCCCTAGACTGTTTATTGAAGCCGGAGTGAATAGACTGTTGCTTGGGTGGCTGATAACCTCTGTGCTGTTTGGGGGAGTTAAAATCAACAGGCCCTCCAGGGGTAGCAGTACACATTCATTTAAATTAGATTAGTTCATTTATAAAACAGACTTTTTTTGGTCCACAAATATTTGTAAAATCTACTCTGTGGCCTCCATACTGAAAAGTTTGAAGACCTCTGCTTTAGATTACCCAAGTAGGAAAGAAAACTGTATCTGAAACTAAGCAAAGCATTTCACATTAATATTCCTTTCATTTGAGGTTATAAATAGCTATACACCAGCTGACCCTTGTTATTTTGGTGTCCCAGCAGACTCTGGAGTGAGACTGTTGCTTATTTAATTATCATTTATTTATTTACTAACCGTATATAGCGGCGTCAATTTACGCAGCGCTTTACATATACATTGTACATTCACATCAGTCCCTGCCCACAAGAAACTTACAATCTAAGGTCCCTTAATCACATTCATGCATACGCATACTAGGGCCAATTTAGACGGGATCCAATAGTTTTATTTCCATCATTTGCCATGTTCTAAGAAACTTGAACAATAGTACATAGCAGGGCCTTGTGTTTTTTGTTTTCAGGATTTCTTTTCACTATGATCCTTTTCAGAAGATGCTATCGGTTTGATCGTCTGTTAAACGGACATGTTGGAAAATTTTCCCTGATCAACGGCTGAAGCTATTCAGCTGCAATCTCTGATGTATTCTGTCAGAATACAATGTCCTGACACAGGGCATTTCTCCTTTGACCTTGTTTGTGTTAATGGAGGTAGTGTTGTATTGATTTTGTGCTGCCCTAGGCAAGACTAAAATTCGGCAGCCCCCCGCTCAAAAGTTGCGCATGCCCGTGCAACGGCGAAAAACAACATAAATTTTACTATCCATAGGCAACACTTTAAAAGTCTTTACATCTAAAGTGGTAACCTGTAAAGAGGATGTACAGAGGAGATGCTTGAATTACTGCCCATGATCTGATGTTTGCGGTGATACCTCACATGTGTGGGAGGATCGCTGTTTGCATGCGTGCAGGACCAACACAGGCTTTACCCTTTGCGCACGAGCATTGGAAGATGGGGGTGCTTTAATTTTTTTTTTTAATTATTACATTTATTTTTAATTTTATTTTTTTTACACTGTTGCTTTCATTTTTTAAAATATTTTTTTATCACTTTTATTGCTGTCACAAGGAATGTAAACATCCCCAAATTGCTCCTCTGCACATAAAAGCATTCAAAACACCAAGATCAGTGTTTTTGAATGCTTTCGATTTTTAAAAACTGGCACAGATGGTTTCCGAGTGAACCGGAATCCCGAGAGAGCCGCAGAAGGCTGCGTGGGGGGGGGGGGGGGTAAGCTGCTCCGATTGCTATTACAAGAAAGCCAACTGCCGGCTCTAAAAAACAATACCAGGATAATGCCTGTTGCAGGCATCATCCCGGTACAGGTGCCGCCCCCCTGAAAAATGCTGCCCAAGGCAAACGCCTTTGTTTGCCTTGCTGTAGATACCCCCCTGGATGGAGGATTGAAGGAATCTCATCAGCCCACTGGCTGTACATAAAAAAATATATAACCTTGTATAGTTAGCTAGTTTTAAAGTGGCTGTGACAATCACATCTCACCCTTGAGATGGAATGTGTTGACATCCATGCCATGAAAATGCTGAAGGAATCGGTTTCTATGTTGGTGACACAAAGAACAAACAGATGACAGAGGTTCCGATTCCTCCCTGTTTTATCCAAAACTAAAAAAAAAAAAGTTCAAGATAAAGCTGGGCTTTGAGAAAATATGACATATGACCTGCATGGGTCAGTACAGTAATAGCATGCGTAAAATAGAATATTTTCTTTAAAAAAAAAGTCTGTGTATTAAAAAAAGCCCATGGCTGCCACAGCCAAGCAATACACTGGCAAACTATAAAATATATATTTTTAGGTTTTGTTCTGCACGCCAGAGAAAGAGGAGGCAGATGCCTACTGTATGGCTGACTTATAGGGGCTGATTTACTAAAGCCAAATAAACTGTACTTTATGTAAGGGAAGTTGCACTTTGCAAGGGAATTTCCTCTGTAGCTTAATAGTGAGCCAAAACTCTGCTGATTTCCATTTTCCAATCATGTGGAAGCAAAAATGCATTTTTTTGGTACTCTTTGCAAAGTGAAATTTTATATAACGCAGCAACATCACACACGTAGGTCACCCAACGTGATTTATTCCTCCAATAAACCTTTGCACGCTGGTACTGACTAGAATTGCAATGTTTCTCTCCCTCGCTCAGCTAATGTGACCCCAGTGCTGATGGAGAGGGGCAAACAAGCATGCTGTGTAGGGGCCCTAAGTCCTCCTTATCAACCGTTGATGTAATTGGTTGTTAGGACGCCAGCAGCTGGAAAGTTGTAATGAAAACCTGTGACTTTGTGTAACTAAAAGGTAGGCTTGATCAACCTGCTGACTTGTATACAATTTTTCGGTAATTGTTACGTACCGTCTGGGAGAGCCTGACGAGTAGAGGGAGACCTCTTGTACAGCCCCAGCTCAAGGACCACTTGAGTTGCAACAGTGGCCATGAGAACACGGTGAGGTAAGAGTGCCTGTAAAGTCCTCCCTTGGTAGCGGTAGCCGCAGCTGATGAGTAGCAGGACAAGACTGGATTGCTGAGCAGCAGAAGGTAGCAGGATCAGCGGATGCAGGTATGCTGTGGATGCAGGACAGCGGATGAGGTAAGCTGTAGATGCACCGCAGTGGTACTGGAGTTACACAGGCTGGAAGCAGAAGACTTGAGCAGAGTCAGACAAGCCAGGTCATACACGGATGATCAGTCTATCATAAACAGCAGGCAGAGAATGGTCAGAGTTCAAGCTGGGTTTGGCAACAGGAAATCAGGCAGACAGTGAGGAATAATCAGGGTCAAGGCAAGCCAAAGGTCAGGACTGGGGACAGCAGAGTGGTCAGAAAGCCGGGTCAAATACTGGATCAGATACAGGCACAGAATCAGAACACAGGGTAAAGCTGCAGATTAGACAGCACTGCATTAGTGCAGCTGCTGTCTTTATATAGGCTATTTTAGCGGCAGCATTAATGGCTAACGTGCGCGTGTATTTTTGCTCATGCGCATATGCATTCGCCTATTAGAGCAAATGTTCCAGCGCATGCGCATAGACTTTAGCCTATGCCCGGCAAGACGGTCACCTGCTAATGCACATCTGCCATGCCATGTCCCTGACAGTAATTTTTAGGAATTTTGCCAAGGCACCCCTGAACAAACCTGACGGCACCCTGGTTTAAAAAGGCGGGTGTAAACTGTCCATCTCTTTTGGATTAGCCTTTCCAGATATTTACAGATTTGCAACATATGGACTTTATAACGGGCATATGTCTACACAAACTTTTTCAAGCACAATTTTACATACAGATATTACTTTAATGATAAATGAAAGAGCTTTTCAGTAAATGAGTAAACAAGATCAGGTGTCCCCATCACTTCAGGTGTCCCCATCAGAGCGCCCCCTTAACATAATATGTGCCCATCAGCGTACCCCTACTAACATAATATGTGCCCATCAGTGTGTCCCCTTAAAATAATATGTGCCCATCAGCATGCCCCTTATTTTATGTTAGGGGTCACTCTGATGGACATATTTTATGTTAAGGGGCACGCTGATGAGCACAACAAATGTGCCCATCAGCGTGCCCCTTAACATAAAATAAGGGGCATGCTGATGGGCACATTTTATGTTAAGGGTACTGTGATGGGCACATCTTATGTTAGGGGGCACTCTGATGGGCACAACAAAATGTGCCCATCAGCGTGCCCCTTAACATAAAATGTGCCCATCAGAGTTATCCTTAACATAAAATGTGCCCATCAGTATGCCCCTTAACATAAAATAAGCAACACCGATGGGCACATTTTATGGTGAGGGGCACTTACTAACATAATATGTGCCCATCAGTGTGTCCCCTTAAAATAATATGCACCCATCAGCATGCCCCTTATTTTATGTTAGGGGTCACTCTGATGGACATATTTTATGTTAAGGGGCACGCTGATGAGCACAACAAAATGTGCCCATCAGCGTGCCCCTAACATAAAATAAGGGGCATGCTGATGGGCACATTTTATGTTAAGGGTACTCTGATAGGCACATTTTTTTTTTTTAACAGAAAAAGTTTTTTATTGAACCATAAGACAATACAGGTTTGACAGGAGTTATACATAAAATCTTATGAAATATAAGCAGCTAAAGTTCTGCAGCAGTATATACACATATATTTACATGTCATTTTCTAACAACGTTTAATGTATCCACAGTTCTCAGTTTGATTTATTTCTTTAGTAGGTGGGTTATAATATCATATGCATTCATATCAAAAGTAAAGTTAGAGAAGGGTGCGGAAGTCTAACATGTTCAATAGTGGCTAACTCCTGTCCCCCTCGCCAAAAGCAAAGGAGGGGGGGGGGAAGATGAAGGGAGCAAGATGGGAGGGGGGAGAGAAGGAAGGGGGGGGAGGAAAGAAAAAGGAGGGGGGGAAGAAATGGGGGGGGGGCGGAGGGAAAAAAAGGGGGGGGCAGCCTCAATCTCATCTTGACCTACTAGTAACCAGACTTTATAACTCGGAGCTTGGAGGTCCAGCATCGGTGCAGTCCTGCCTTGCCATACCAGAGAAAATATGGGCACTAATTACCACTCCAATTCAGCAGTCCCCGACTGTTACTCAACCGCATGCATCTACCCAATTCGACCAGATTTTGTCATATTTCTGTGGGCAGTTTCTACTTTCGTAAGTAAGTCTATACAGGGGTAACACACCATTGATCGATTTCCACCACGCCGCTATGGATGGAGGTTCCTTTTGCTTCCACCTAAGAAGAATCTCCCTCCTAGCATAAAATAGTGAGTAGGTTAGACAGAGTTTAACGTAACGATCTCCCTCTATATCATCTAGATGGCTCAGCAGTAGGGTCAGAGGATCAAGCGGAATTTGGATTACACATATTGCACCTAACGTATCTGCTACCGAGGTCCAGTATGGGCGCAGCTTAGGACAGGACCAGACCACATGGAAGAAGGAGCCCACCTCCACACCACATCTGTTGCAATTGGGACTAAGTCCAGGATAGATATTTGCTAGTCTCCGTGGCGTGTAGTAGGCTCTGTGTAAGAATTTTAACTGGATAAACCTGTCTCTAGCCGCAATCATAGACGGAATGAAGGCGGCTAGACATTCCTCCCATTCTTCCTCCCCCAAGGTAGGGATATTAGCTTGCCACCTGGCCATGGATTTATTAGTTTTTACATGTGCCACTGTGAGGTGGAGGTACAGGGATGAAAGAGGTTTCTCCAGTGCGCCCCAAATCAGGAGACGCTCTATTGGGTCTGGTTCGAGCGTCACCGAGGAGGGAAACTGGGCTTTAAGAGCATGGTGTAACTGCCAATACCTAAATAAGAAGGACCTCGGCAACGCATGGGTCGACTGTAGCTCCCGAAACGGGACCACAGTCCCCCTTTGGAGTACCTGTTTCAGTGTGACAATACCTTTCTTGGCCCAGCTCGCAGGATCAGGGATAGAGAGTAGGTGAGGGAGCATGGGATTAGCCCAAAGTGGGGTATGTGGAGAGATACAAGATTGCCCCAGGAGTGCAGCTCTAGAAGATTTCCATACATGAATGGTCGCCTTCATAGAGCCCGTAACCGCAGTGCTAGCCTTCACCCCCCTATATGGGAGATTAGAGAGGGCTGCATATGAGCCCAAGAGGGCTGCTTCCAAAGTAATTGCTGGGTTAAGTTGGGATTGGGAAAACCACCACCTCACCGTCACTAGGACTGCTGCCCAATAATAAATCAGAAAATTGGGCAATGCCAGTCCACCGCTAGACAATGAGAGATATAGTATGTGTTTCGCTACTCTCGGTGATTTGCCTGCCCAAATAAATGAGACCACTATACTTTCCAAGCGCTGAAAGAATGATTTGGGAATTGGTATTGGGGTGTGTCTAAAATAATATAAAAATTTTGGTAGGAAGATCATTTTTAAAAGATTTCCCCTGCCTACCGGGGTCAAAGGGAGAGCCTTCCAGGTGGAGCATTTCTGCTGGAGCTGAGAAAGTACTGGACTTATATTCTTTTCTAGGTAATCAGAAAGGTCATTCCCCACTCTCACCCCCAAGTACGTGAATTCCTGCGTCCATTGTAGGGGGGTTCCAGTGTCTATCAGGGGCATTGTTGGATTAAGGAGAAAAAGAACTGATTTGTTCCAATTAATTTTAATACCAGAAAAATGGCCAAATTTGTCAATGATTGCTAGGGCTGCTTTTAAAGAGGTAGAGGCATCCGCTAGATAAAGGAGGGAGTCGTCGGCATATAAGGAAAGTTTTTCTACCAAAGGACCCACTCGAAGCCCCTTGACTGAGTCATCCGCCCTCAAAAGGATGGCCAAGGGTTCCAACGCCAAGGCGAACAACGCCGGGGACAACGGGCACCCCTGCCTCGTTCCCCTCCCCAGCGTGAACGCCTCAGAGAGGGTCCCATTGGTGCAGACCCTGGCTGTTGGATGAGAGTATAGCAGTCAGATCCAAGCCAGAAATCTGGGCCCGAACCCAAACCTGCCAAGGACCTCCCATAGGTAGCCCCACTCTACCGAGTCGAAAGCCTTCTTGGCGTCGAGTGAGGCCACCACACCCTGCCCCTCCGAGGAGGCGATTGCTATATGTGTGTGTAGGCGACGAATATTTATGTCTGTACCCCTCCCGAGAGGAGAGAGTCATCTGCAGCCCGAATCTGCCCTATGGACTTTCCCATGGATTGTTCCAACAGGTGGCCTGTCCTCTCCCCTTGCTCAAATATCCTCTGTGTTTGGTTTAGGAGTTACTTTTGCGTCAAAGAGGCTGATAGGCACATTTTATGTTAAGGGTCACAACAAAACGTGCCCATCTGCGTGCCCCTTAACATAAAATGTGCCCATTGGTGTTGCTCTTAAAATAAAATATGCCCATCAGAGTGCCCCTTAACATAAAATGTGCCCATCAGCATGACCTTTAACATAAAATAAGTAGCATGCTAATGGGCACATTTTTTGTTAAGGGGCACTCTGATAGGCACAATTTGTGTTAAGGGGCACCCTGATGGGCAAATTTTATGTTAAGGGGCACTACAAAATGTGCCCATCAGTGTGTCCCCTAACAAAATGTGCCCATCAGTGTGCCCTCTAACAAAATATGCCCATCAGTGTGCACCTTAACATATTCTGCCCATCAGTGTGCACCTTAACACATTATGCCCCACATACCTTGAGGGCAGGAGAGAGCACATTTGACAAGCTGCAGAGGGGCAGAAGCTGCGAGATTTACCTGGCTGGGAGTAAGATTTACGCCCGGCTGGGAGTAAGCAATAGTGGCGGTGAGGAGCAAGAAGCGGGGCGCACACACGCGACATCACTGGTTGCTGGGAAACCCGCGGTCCCAGCAAACCAGTGACTGGTACTGCACTGGTGGCCTGGCAGTCCAATCAGAAGTGTCCCGCGGGCCGCCATTTAATTATGGTTGATATATAGTAACATGGGCAAATCAGTCATCTTAATCCAATCACAATGGAATGTGTCAAGGCAGATGTTAATTGTCCAAGTACATGATGGGAGGTGTAAATGTTTTTGAATCTACCCTTTTATAATTACATAATCCAGTCACCATGGTGTCCTGTGGTAATAGTTCAAGTTACATGTCCAAAAGTTTGAACTGTTGTCCAATTATTGGGGTAGTGATGTTAAATTGGTGATATATGCTGGTGATAAACTGTGACAAAGGCCTTCCCTCTCTTTGACCAACGTAGAACAGATGTCCCCAACCTTACTCACTAGCTGAAAGGTCATACTCAGAACACCCCCTAACCACTCCCCCTTACTTATCCCAATAACGGAGACCACAAAGCGAATAGAGTGAAAATGGCCATAGCAGCCTTTTATTAACAATTTTAAACTTAAAATTAACATAAAGGAGAAAGCATTCCTCAAAACAGAAACAGATCAGTCGCTAAGCCTGTTGGTCTTTGAGGCACCCCAAAAATGATGTTCCATTATGCACTGCAGGACCTTTATCATAATAGGCCTACAGCCGAAACACACCGGCTTGGAGACAACACACTACCCACAGTGCAACCATTTCCATATTCCAGTTAAACTGTAATTAACTGGAATGCACCAGAGGGACACATACCACTGATGGGTCCCGAACCATTCATTTAATATATTTTTTCCCTGCCAGCAAAGACCAACAAAAACGCCCAGCTGTAATGCAACACATCATAGCAATGAAAAATAAACAAGAACAGGGAGGGTTGGTGGGAGGCTGCTTCCTGCATCCGCCGATTTTCCACTGGACTGAAGCCACCACTTCTAAAACTGTCCAAACCCCACCCAGCCACCACATATCTCCAATCAGGTAATCCCTTCTATTCTCCTGCAAAAAAACCTTTACCTCTTAACCCTTCCCTAATTTGTTTCCCCTCTTCACCTGGTCATGTCCGCCCTGCGCTATTTTTATTTTTTTCTTTCGCTCTGGGCCTTGCTTTAGGGTTAGTTGTTGAAGTTTGATGTACGTGGCCTTATTCATTAATCTTGAAAGCCAGTTATCCTCTGTGTTCACAATTTGACAGCTGACCTTATGAAAGCCTAATGGAAACCTTTCCCCAAAGAAACACAGAGGCTGCCATTGCAGACTTTTTTTTTCTTTCTGCAAAAACTAGTTGCCTTTGAGCTGCCTGACTTTACTCTAACTTTCCTGACCTGTGTACTTGTTGGGGTTTGTGATTCAGAAAGGATTGAAGATAGAGTGTATGTATAACATCTTGGGAAAGGCTTACAAATTTTAGCTATGTTGTCTCAGTTATGAAAAACACAAGATAGATCAAACTGTAATTATTTTAAAGCTCAGTTCTAGCAAAAATGTTCTCTTTGAGTTTTGCATGAAGTGGGGAAGGGTTAGAACCTCTATGAATTATTATCATTTTCTTACTGTTACCTTCTCTATCAAAAAGTAAAAAGACATTTTGGCTAATAATGGGAATTAGGTTCTTTAGTTGTCAGATAATACCAGGTGGACAAAAATGTACTTTAATATTTTATTTTATTATAATATAATATTACAATAATTAATATTATACGTATTATATTATTTGTTTTTCTTTTTAACAAATGTCCTCCAGTTGCAGCTTTGGCTGCAAAACTCACCTTCAGTCTGGAGCTGCCCCCTGCATTATCTTTTCTTCACCACAAGATGTTCTCAGTCTTCTGGGTTGTGATGATCAGTGACATTCAACCCAGTAGACTGAGAACATACTGTTAGTGCAATGCATCATTGGTCCCTCCTAAGAGTCTCACATGATGCCCTGCATTCACTGTAGTGGTGCAGAGAGTGAGAATGATATCATCCCATCAGCGCCATTCTCTGTGTCATAGAGGACTGCTCAGCCCAGAGAGGAGGTCCCTGAAAAGTCTTCTGTCTGGATGCAAAGCAGCACTGAAAATTCCAGTTTCATGAGTGTTCTAAACATTAAATAAAATCTAATTTTCCACAGCAGATTATTTGGAAATAGCTTCATGGATTTAGAAAGAAGATGACAGATTGGTCACCCCTCTAATAAGGCAAATCAATGGTTCCAGAGCAGGTGGCACACAGCACTGGAAACCAGCCCAGAGTATAAAATTGCCATCACTCTTGTCAGTCAACTGTTAGCATAAAATGTGTAAAATCGTTATGATCTACTCTTAAGCCTTTCAGCCAATCCTTGCCTTAAAGTGTAGGTAAACCCTCCTGTTGTTTTCAGCCAAGGAAGCTGCCATCTTTGCCTCTGTTTAATTCACAACTGCCATGATGCTGCACATGTGATCAATTATGACACCAGCCATTGGATGGTTTGACAGTTTGGTTGAGAGCACAACCAATGGGAGTGCTGCATTTCCCGCACATGCCGGAAATTAAACTGTTTTATGGCTGGGTTTACTACCGCTTTAATTATATGATTAAAGTGGTTCCAAAGATAAAAGTTTTTTTTTTTTACCTGAATCCGTTGTATGCCTTAAAGCGGAGTTCCACCCTAAAGTGGAACTTCCGCTCATCGGATTCCTCCCCCCCTCCGGTGTCACAATTGGCACCTTTCAGGGGGGAGGGGGGTGCAGATACCTGTATAATACAGGTATCTGCACCCACTTCCGGGTATAGCTAGCCGCAGCTAACCGCAGACTCCCCGCCCCCCCCCCCCCGTTGTGTTGTGGGAAATACACAGTTCCCACAACACAACGGGGACCAGTGTAGACGCGCAGCGCGACTCGCGCATGCGCAGTAAGGAACCGGGCAGTGAAGCCGCAACGCTTCACTTCCCGATTCCCTCAGTGAGAATGGCGGCGGCAGCACCCGAGGATCGAGGGACGGTTCGGCCTCGGGTGCCGACATCGCTGGACCCCGGGACAGGTAAGTGTCCTTATTTTAAAAGTCAGCAGCTGCAGTATTTGCAGCTGCTGACATCTAAATTTTTTTTTTTAGTGAAACTCCGCTTTAAGGTAAAAAACCTTCAACAAGCTGCTCTTGTTTCCCCACTAGACACTTATCTGAATCCTTATACAACTTTCTTATTCAATTTCCTTTAGATTTACCTTCAACAATGTAGTTCAAGGGCCTGCCTGACTGCTCAAGTTACCAACACAATTTAAAAAAAAAAACATTTATTTGATGATTTCGATCCCATTAAAAAGGGTGGTGGAGTGATGCAGTACCACCACACATAAGTTACAAACTTTATAATACATGAAATTAAGAACAATACAAATACATAGATAGAGTAGATGCTGATATATCCCGCTGGTTAGTACAGATGTGTTTCGCAGTCCACAACTGCTTCACCAGGGACACAGCGGAAGCATCTAAAAAGTTGGAAAACATTTTAATAGTACAGATATGAGCACAATTTAGATATAGAAGATTACATCATGCTATATATCCATAGGCTTACGACAGCATTTGTCACATGTATATCAACCACTAACTCTCAGGAGGATGTCACAGACAAGATCTATATAGTAAATATAAACCTCTTTTTTATTTTAGGAGAAAAACATTTTTGACTTTACAGCCATTTTAAGGCCAACAAAATGCCGAAATGCATAAGTGTGGATCATGATGAAATGATTCCTGTTGTTGTGTAAATAAAGAGCTAAAAGTAGACTGACATGAATGCCAGAAATTAAGATTCTGGATAGATTTGGAAAGTTAAAGTGATTTTTGCATTATTTCAGCTTACTCTACAATACTGTAATCTGGTCTAAAATATATATATATTCACGTTAAACAAAATTATATATTAAACTTGACAATGCCTTTATGTCTTTCTCTTGAAACATATATGGGTTGCCAGCATTACAGGAAGCAAGAACTTTTGTTATTTTGTTAATATCAAATGTATTGAATTGTATTAATAATGTAAAATTAAACATCATAATCCTATATAACAATAATTGATCTATAGGGGAAAGGAAGTCAAGGGAAAGAAAAAAAAGGGTAAACATTAATTCCTTATTTCCCCAATAATCCCAAACATTTCTCATAAGTGAACACACATATTATAGATAATGGCCCCCCTGGGCATTTGATGCTGTATACAGTTTATCCAACCACTTTGCCCACACTTTATCATACTTACTAGGGCAACCCCTATTCATGTAAGTTTTGAAGAAATTGTTTTATTCATATTTTTGGTTCAATGTGTATATTGTCTTGTTGTGATTTGTTTTGTTTGTTTGTTAAGAAACTTAAAAAAAAAAAAATTGTAAAAAAAAAAAAAAAATTAAAATCATGATTGACTAATGAACACTGTACCACAAGTAATAATATATTTCTTTAAAAGACATATATATTCTATGAAATAAGCAGCGGAACGTTAAAATGACCACATGACAGGAAAAGCATAGACTAACAATCTTCCGTTCCTGCTCCTATAACTGAAAAATACAACCTACTCTTGGTGACCTGAAACTTAGGACTGAGTTTGATGATACTTCTGAAAAGACTTGGAAAACAAGTTCTGTTTGCTAGAAAATCTCTCAAGTAGTCCCATCCCTGGGTATCCTGCTTTAAAACAAGCTTTAGTTCAAATGTAGGATCCACTGTGCAGTCATAAACAATTGTGTCCAGTGCCACTAGTTTATTGTCACCTTCCACGTTCACATATATAATGCAGCCTCGTAGTCCACAGGGCTCATTAAGAGACAACCTCAGTGCCTCTTGGGCCACCCGGGTGGTTAATTCCTTAGGAACTAATACTTTGGAACACTGTAGTCTGGTGCTCTTTGCTCTGTACAGGCAGTCTTCTAGCATTCTCACTAAATGGCAGGTTCTCACCAAAGACAACGCATCAGCAAAATTTTGTTCTGTAGATATGTTAGCCATATATAACCAGCCTGTAGAATAAAGAAATAGAAAGTAAGGAAATGATCTTTGAGTACAGAGAAGTAAAAAAAGGCCAATATACTGGATAAAAACAAATGCTAAATATTATATATTTATTATATAATATATATTATATATTAAATAAAGTATTAGGTAAAACCAAACCTTTTTTTTTTTTTTGGGTAGAATAGAGAAGAGATACAACTTCTCTGAGGCTTCAACTGAACTGGGTCCCCACAGGAGACATTTATGGAAAACCCTAAATTATACAGTTGTCACCAGAAAAATACCGTAATCTGTCATTGTTCCAATGACAACTGTATAAAGCTCACCACACACATACAATCTGATGGTGTAATCTCCCTTAGACCTTCTAACAACTACAGTATCTCACAAAAGTAAGTACACCCCTCACACTTTTGTAAATATATTATTATACCTTTTCATGTGACAACACTGAAGAAATGACACTTTGCTACAATGTAAAGTAATGAGTGTACAGCTTGTATAACGGTGTAAATTTGCTGTCCCCTCAAAATAACTCAACACACAGCCATTAATGTCGAAACTGCTGGCAACAAAAGTGAGCACACCCCTAAGTGAAAATGTTCAAATTTTCCCTCCCCAGTGTCATGTGACTTGTTAGTGTTACAAAGTCTCAGGTGTGAATGGGAAGCAGGTGTTTAATTTGGTGTTCTGGACTGCAGCCCCACCTTTGTTCCGCCCCATGTGTCCAGCAGTAGATGGGCGTGTTGGGGAGGTGGGTATGGGCGGGACTACAGAAAGGTGTATACATACATAGGACTGGGCAAGCTATCGAGAACTGGGCTCATTCTCAATCAAGCAGGTGGGGAAAAGCGCCAATGCGCATGCACCATGCCACAAAACTATGTCAGAGTTGCAGTTTACAAAGAGCTATGACGTAGCGGCGGGGAGCTCGCTCTGAAGATTGAAAGCTAAGAGAGAGTAAACTAGGAAGAGCATACAATTGGTATGTAAAAAACAGTGAAAAAAACTACATTTTTTTTACAGATGTTTGTACTTCATATGGCAGAAATATGAAAACAAAAGTTGTACCTTTACAACCCCTTTAAAATTTTTATTGGTATATGGATTTGTTCTAAGTCTTTGAGGAAGAGGTGGCTTTTTGGAAGATATATGAACAGAAACCACCCAGCAACCACAGAAAAAAAGGTTTGGACTGCTCTAAACCAGACATTTTCAAAAATGATTAGTAAAAACAAACACAAATACTTACCAAGGACAATCAACTGTTTCCAAATGCTGATTTTAAAATACTGATCTTCAAGCCATGTACTTTTTTCCACTGAAATTTTATCCAGATGCAGTCATAATAAACAAATTCCACAGAGCAAGCACCATATTTGGAGTTACTATTCCACTTAGTACTTAGTCTAAATTTAAAAATCGTGAGAAGTATTTTTTTACTGCAGATAGGACATGTAATGGAGTTGCTTTACTAAAATTAAAGATTGCAAACTCTGGTGCAGCTCTGCATAGAAACCAATCACTGTCCAGATTTTTTTTTTTGTCAAAGCTTAATTGAACAAGCTGATTGGCTACCATGCACAGCTATACCATATTTTGCACTCTCCGGTTTATTAAATCAACCCCTATACCTCTTCTGCAATAATAGATTTTTACCTTCCTCCTCACAAACGTTTTAAACTGTATGCTGAGCTGCCGGTTGCATGAATTTGCACAGAGGTTGCATCATCCCAGCCTAATCAAGATGGATAAACATCCTGAAGCCGGCAAGAAGATGTCAGTGTTGGTGAGGGAGCTTGAGGACAGCGCAGCACTGGAAGGGAGGTGAGTGTATATACAATTGTGAAAAAAACAAAGTGTAGCGCTAAATATACCAATATGACAGCAATGAACTAAAACAATAAATATGTGAAAACATATAAAAATGCAGAGTGCAAGTCCAATGTTCACATGTGTGAACAGGATGAATCAGTGTATGTGAAATTCAGATAAACATAAAATGAACTCCTAAGGAAGTGTGTCCATCTAATACATGACTTGTGAGTTCTCAATAAAACAATGGTGCGAACAATATAAGTCTGGCTATGAGGCTGTTGAAACAGGCAAATCCTCTGTCAAAAGAATGTAGATGGGTACTCTTACCGGATAGGATGGACCCACTTACCCACATAGTGGGCCAGTCAGGCTTGTATAGTCCGAACGCCTCAGGGTTAAGAGTTGGCAGGAAGGTGGTCAATCCAAGCGGGGTAGTTCCCCTCCTCAGCAGTAGGAATCCAGCCAAAGTTCTCCAGAAAAACATTGAACCTCCACCCAATATGGGAGCCGTCTGAAGGCCGATGGTAAATGCAGGATAGTCTCAATCAAACCGGGGTAGGAATAAGAAAAAAAAAAAAAGCTCACTTTCCACATTGCTTTTTATAATTTTAAAACTCGTGATCACCAGCATTTTTGTACGCATGAGTTTTAAAAACTCGTGATCACCAGCATTTTTGTACTCATGAGTTTTAAAATTATAAAAAGCAATGTGGGAAGCAAGCTTTCTTTCCACATTGCTTTTTATCATTTTAAAACTCGTGATCACCAGCATTTTTGTACCCATCTACTATGATGTATTGTACTTTTTAAAAATAAACCTCTCTGTTTTTGACCTGCACCATATGGAGCTTCTCTATTTTTTCTTATTCCTACCCCAGTTTGATTGAGCCTATCCTGCACTTACCATTGGCCTTCAGACGGCTCCCTATTGGGTGGAGGTTCCATGTTTTTCTGGAGAGCTATCCGAATCCCTAAACTTCGGCTGGATTCCTACTGCTGAGGAGTGGAACTACCCCGTTTGGAGTGACCACCTTCCTGACAACTCTTAACCCTGAGGCGTTCGGCCTATACAAGCCTGACTGACCAACTAACACTGGTAAGTGGGTCCACCCTATCCGGTAAGAGTACCCATCTACATTCTTTTGACAGAGGATTTGCCTGTTTCAGCAGCCTCACAGCCAGACTTATATTGTTCGCACCATCGCCACATTTCAGTGAGGACTCACAAGTCACGTAATAGATGGACACATTTCCTTAGGAGTTCATTTTATGTGTATCGGAATTTCACATTCACCGATTCATCCTGTTCACACATGTGAACATTGGACTTGCACTCTGTATGTTTATAAAACATGTTTATATGTTTTCACATATTTATTGTTTCAGTTCATTGCTGTCATATTGTTGTGTTTAGTGCTACACTTTGGTTTTTTCACATTTGATTGAGACTTTGTTTCAGTGCTAGCAGCTTATTTGTCACTTTTGGGTTTAGTGCAGTAATTTCCCCAGTTCTTTCCCCATATACAGTTGTGTTTATAAGTTTACATACCCCGGCAGAATTTATGATTTCTTGGCAATTTTTCAGAGAATATGAATGATAACACAAAAACTTTTCTTTCACTCATGGTTAATGTTTGGCTGACGCCATTTATTATCAGTTAACTGTGTTTACTCTTTTTAAATCATAATGACAACAGAAATTACCCATATGGCCATGATCAAAAGTTTACATACAACAGTTCTTAATACCATGTATTTCCCAATTTAACATCAATGACAGCTTGAAGTATTTTGTGGTATTTGTGGATGAAGCTCTTTATCTTCTCAGATAGTAAAGCTGCCCATTCCTCTTGGCAAAAAGCCTCCAGTTCCTGTAAATTCTTGGGCTGTCTTGCATGAACTGCATGTTTAAGATCTCCCCAGAGTGGCTCAATGATATTGGGGTCAGGACACTGAGATGGCCATTCCAAAACCTTCACTTTACTCTGCTGTAGCCAATGACAGGTCGACTTGGCCTTGTGTTTTAGAACATTGTCATGTTGGAATGTCCAAGTACATCCCATGCGCAGCTTCCTGGCTGATGAATGCAAATGTTCCTCCAGTGTTTTTGATAACATACTGCATTCATCTTGCCATCAATTTTGACCAAATTTCCTGTGCCTTTGTAGCTCACACATCTCCAAAACATCAGCGACCCACCTCCTTGTTTCACAGTAGGAATGGTGTACCTTTCATCATAGGCCTTGTTGACCCTTTCCCAAATGCAGCGTTTATGGTTGTGGCCAAAACACTCAATTTTGGTCTCATCACTCCAAATGACCTTGTGCCAGAAGATTTGAGGCTTGTCTCTGTGCTGTTTGACGTATTGTAAGAGGGATACTTTGTGGCATTTGCGTAGTAATGGCTTTCTTCTGGCGGCTCGACCATGCAGCCCATCTGTCTTCTTTCTTCTTGTGCATCTTGAAACAGCCACACCACATATTTTCAGAGAGTCCTGTATTTCGCCTAAAGTTATTTGTGGGTTTTTCTTTGTATCCTGAACAATTTTCCTGGAAGTTGTGGCTGAAATTTTAGTTGGTCTACCTGACCGTGGTTTGGTTTCAACAGAACCCCTCATTCTCCACTTCTTGATTAGAGTTTGAACACTGATGATTGGTATTCTAAATTCCTTGGATATCTTTTATATCTATTTCTTGTTTTATACAGTTCAACTACCTTTTCCCGCTGATCCTTTGACAATTCTTTTGCTTTCCCCATGACTCAGAATCCAGAAACGTCAGTGCAGCACTGGATGACAGATGCAAGGGTCTGTCAGGAGTCCAGAAACTCATTGACCTTTTATACACACACACACTAATTACAAGCAAAGAGATCATCAGGTGAGGATGATTACCTTTAATAGCCATTCAAACCCCTTTGTGTCAACGTGTGTGCATGTTATCAGGCCAAAATCACCAGGGTATATCAATTTTTGATCAGGGTCATTTGGGTAGTTTCTGTTATCATTATGATTTAAAAAGAGTAAACACAGTTGATTGATAATAAATGGCTTCAGCCAAACACTGACCATGAGTGAAAGAAATGTTTTTGTGTTATATTTCATATTCTCTGAAAAATGGCCAGGGAATCTGATACATCCTGTGGCAGAGGATTGTGCAGATTTACCCCCCAAGTGAGTCTGTGGCAGAGACTTTAGATTCATGCTGCGTACTGGCTGCTAGACCGGTGAGAGAGGCCTATCCAGACGAGCAAAGAGTGTGTCCCACGAGGGGAGCTCATTCCACCTAATTATCTGAATTCTAGCGGGACATTTGTCGCTAAGATTTTGCAAGAAGATATTTGAGTTTCTCCTGAGAGTTTCCTTTTCCACCTCTTTCCTGCTACTTCCTAAAGTTTGTCTGTTCAATAAAGCATTGAAAACGTACTCCAGTGTTGGTGCGTGTTTCATCCAGAAGTAAACTCGACGGAACCCCTAGACCGGTGCCGATAAAACCAAGGGAAGCAAGGTGAAGGTAACAGACCCGCTTAAACTAGCAACTCCACCGTGAGTTAGTGCTACATAAGGAAGCCAGTAGCCAATAGCTGCCCTAGCGTTGGTTTTTGTCCGTCGGAATAGCATACAGACAGACGGATTTCTGGGTCCGGTGGAGTTATGACGTAAAGATTTGAAGCATGTTCCAAATCTAAAGTTCGTCACATTTGCGACTGGAAAAGTCCACTGAAGGTCCGGTGAAGCCCACGCACGATCGGATTGTCCGCCGGGTTTAGTCCGTCGGCATCCGTCGGACAAGTCCGGTCGAAAAGTCCGACCGTGTGTACGCTGCATAAGTGTTTAACAGTATCAAAAACAGCAATAACCACAGTACCAAGGTTAAATATGTAAGCAAAAAAGTAAGCAAAGCATCTCTTCTCCAGAGAGAATAAGTTCAGTGCTCGCAACCTTTCCTCATAACTAAGATCCTCCAGACCCTTTATTAGCTTTGTTGCCCTTCTTTGTACTCGCTCCATTTCCAGTACATCCTTCCTGAGGACTGGTGCCCAGAACTGGACAGCATACTCCAGGTGCGGCCGGACCAGAGCCTTGTAGAGTGGGAGAATTATTGTTTTATCTCTGGAGTTGATTCTCTTTGTAATGCATGCCAATATTCTGTTTGCTTTGTTAGCAGCAGCTTGGCATTGCATGCCATTCCTGAGCCTATCATCTACTAGGACCCCCAGGTCCTTTTCCACCCTAGATTCCCCCCAGAGGTTCTCCCCCCAGTGTATAGATTGCATTCATATTTTTGCCACCCAAATGCATTATTTTACATTTTTCTACATTGAACCTCATTTGCCATGTAGTCGCCCACCCCATTAATTTGTTCAGGTCTTTTTGCAAGGTTTCCACATCCTGCGGAAAAGTTATTGCCCTGCTTAGCTTAGTATCGTCTGCAAATACAGAGATTGAACTGTTTATCCCATCCTCCAGATCGTTTATGAACAAATTAAATAGGATTGGTCCCAGCACAGAACCCTGGGGAACCCCACTACCCACCCCTGACCATTCTGAGTACTCCCCATTTATCACCACCCTCTGAACTCGCCCTTGTAGCCAGTTTTCAATCCATGTACTCACCCTATGGTCCATGCCAACGGACCTTATTTTGCACAGTAAACATTTATGGGGAACTGTGTCAAATGCTTTTGCAAAATCCAGATACACCACGTCTACGGGCCTTCCTTTATCTAGATGGCAACTCACCTCCTCATAGAAGGTTAATAGATTGGTTTGGCAAGAACGATTCTTCATGAATCCATGCTGATTACTGCTAATGATACCGTTCTTATTACTAAAATCTTGTATATAGTCCCTTATCATCCCCAAGAGTTTACATACTATTGATGTTAGGCTAACTGGTCTGTAATTCCCAGGGATGTATTTTGGGCCCTTTTTAAATATTGGTGCTACATTGGCTTTTCTCCAATCAGCTGGTACCATTCCAGTCAGTAGACTATCTGTAAAAATTAGGAACAAAGGTCTGGCAATCACTTGACTGAGTTCCCTAAGTACCCTCGGATGCAAGCCATCTGGTCCTGGTGATTTATTAATGTTAAGTTTCTCAAGTCTAATTTTAATTCTGTCCTCTGTTAACTATGGAGGTGCTTCCTGTGATGTGTCATGAGGATAAACACTGCAGTTATGGTTACTGAAGCCCCCCGATTCACTCGTGAAGACTGAGGAGAAGAATAAATTCAATACCTTCACCATCTCCCCATCCTTTGTAACCAGATGTCCTTCCTCATTCTTTATGGGGCCAATATGGTCTGTCCTCCCTTTTTTACTGTTTACATACGTAAAGAATTTCTTGGGATTTTTTTTGCTCTCCTCCGCTATGTGTCTTTCATGTTCTATCTTAGCTGTCCTAATTGCACCCTTACATTTCTTGTTGCATTCTTTATAAAGTCTGAATGCTGAGGATGATCCCTCAACCTTGTATTTTTTTAAGGCCTTCTCCTTCACTTTTATATGCATTTTTACATTGGAGTTAAGCCATCCAGGACTTTTGTTCGCTCTTTTAAATTTATTACCCAATGGGATACATTGGCTAATGCCCTTATTTAATATGCTCTTAAAGCAAACCCATCTCTCCTCCGTATTCTTTGTTCCTAATATTTTATCCCAATTTATGCCTTTTAGCAAGGTTTGTAGTTTGGGAAAGTTGGCTCTTTTGAAATTCAGTGTCTTTGTATTCCCCTTATGTTTCCTATTTGTGTGATTTATACTGAAACTAATTGACCTGTGATCGCTGTTACCTAAATTGCCCCGTATTTCCACATCCGTGATCAGGACTGTATTGTTGGTAATCAGTAGATCCAGTAATGTTTTATTTCTAGTTGGTGCGTCTACCATCTGACCCATAAAATTGTCCTGCAAGACATTAAGGAACTGGCGAGCCTTAAATGAATGCGCGGTTCCCTCCGCCCAGTCTATGTCTGGATAATTAAAATCCCCCATTATGATAACACTTCCCATCCTTGCTGCTAATACAAATTGTGATAGGAGATCTGTCTCCACTTCCTCCCTCAGGTTAGAGGGCCTATAGCATTTATCTTTATATTTCCTCTTAGATAAGTAGCCACTGAGGACAATGATGTTTTTAGATGTCTGTAAGGACTCCTTTTCCCATTGACCCCCAATGTAAGAAGAAAACTACATATTTCACTGTTTTCTTTTTGAGGAAATATTATTATTGTCATTATTATTACTAAAATAAGGCAGGGAGATGTATTACAAAAATGGCCTGCTGTAGCTATCAAAAATGCTAAATGCACCACATCCTTTGTTCTTACAGTATCTACTGTACATCTAGCACCCCACCCTAGTCTGGCTACATTTAGTTTTTGGCTCTGCTGTACTCAGTTTTCTACTCTTTTTTCTAGGTCTGGTCAGGTTTCCCTAAGCTTGAAGGTTGATTGCTCCTGTCTTTTCTTAGAAGGAGCTTCCAGAAATTAAACCTCACCAATCCCTGGGAGGGGGCTTCCAGATGGTGGTTGGGAAGAAGATAAATGTTGAGGAGGCTTATTCAGCCGGGTCTTCTCCTGGGGCTGCTGCCCCAGGGAGGCAGCCTGTGAACTGAAAAGCTGGTACTAGGTCTCAGTGTTTGGCTGAGGGCCTGGAAGAACTTGAACTGAATGACTTTTGCTGAGGAGCACTATTTAAGAGAGCTGGTTTGGAAAAGGTTTCCTTTATCAAGAAAGAGTGTTGCATGGAGGCTGGTTGACGACAGCTGTTCTTGCACAATATGAGTAGGACCCTTGCTTAGGACTAAAGGGGCACATGTACTATTGGAGCTGAATGCCAGAGTTTGCTGCAAGAACTGGGCCTGCTCACACATAGTCTCAGATTAGGTGGCAACTCCCTCTACCTCCAGCAAAAGCTGCTGCTAAAGTATTTGTACTTTGGAATCTATCCTCCGGTACTTAATGGCATTCTTGGAGTATTATCCTGCACCCTTATCACTCTCTCCTGTTCTATTACTACAACAAATTTACAAAAAGACTTCCTCTAGACTGGACCTGTGTTTGTTGGTGTGCTTAGAGCTGGTGTCTGGTTCAGGTTGCCTCTGAACAGGTGAAGGATACCTGGGTCATTCTCAGTGGCCCCTCTGTGGGTAAGCGCAGCATACAACTTACTGATCATGCTAGTACATGTAATCATTTTTAGGAGGAGTTTCATGAGATGTGAAATGATTCATGGGTTGAAAAGGCTGAGAAACACTCAGTTTCTATGCATTTGCCACATATGCAGTATGTATTTGAGAGTGTGCAGTCCTAAAATAAGGTCAGAAACAGGGGCAGGTTAAAGTTGAACTCCCAGTTGAACTCCATTAAAAGACACCTATTATTGCAGCTCTTTATTTGTTACCACATTATTAAAGCTTTTTTTGTTTGTTTTTGAGTAGTGTAAGTACCTCCAATGATGAAGCACACTGCTCCAAAACACCCTCCAAGTCCTTGATTATCAAGCCACTGACAGGTGCCTGCCCAAAAGTGCGTATCTGCTCCACAATTACACTGGTAAGGGGAATAACTGAGTTGCACACTGATAACATCACCAATGTTTAAAAGAAAATTTTAATTCAGCAACAGGGTTCACAGTATGTCAGTCCTCCTGTTCTCCTCCAGCTCCAACGTGTTTCACCCACAAAAGGGCTTAATCATGGAGACTCAATGATTGTCTACATGTTTAAGCCCTTTTACAGGTAAAACACAATGGACCTGGAGGAGAACATGTAAAATGACATGTTGTGAACCCATTTTAAACTTGGTGTGAGCCTCTTGCATTCTCCTATACATTGGGGTGAAATATGTTAGGGAGTAGCAGCAGGATGTGGTGGAGAATGATGTGGTGTAACTAGATCTTGTAAATATGCTTATTACAATGAAAAAAAAAGAATGGGCAGAAGTGTGGCTTCTTCTATTTGGTGTTAGCAGAGGATACACTTGGAAATTGCTGGATGCGAACAATAAAACTAGCTATACATAAATACAGCAAATATTTTGGCAACATCCCTAGCCAAAAATACTTAAACATTTAAAAATCAGCAAATAGAAGTTAAAGAGTCTTTCCAAAATGTTTTCAGTAGGGTCAGACAGTATGTGCTGGGTTTGCTTTACTACAGTCACTGTTAAGAGAGTTGAAAGACTGCACCAAAACAGTTCACACATTGTATAGTTTGGCTCAGTACATGGGTAACTCTAGTGTAGACAAGTCTTTGACAGCTAATAGAGTATAATATTAAGAGTGTCCTGTCAAGATAGAAATGTGAGAGCTGTCACTGCTGATTTGTTTTTAAAGGTGCGAATTCTGGGGATCCTTATCCTTGCTTCAATTATGAAATCCATGACCCCCAAAGGAATAGGCAGCAATGGACACCTGATATAGATCAACTTTCTGGGTCAATGACTCACCAAGTTTCTCTTGACTCCATTAAGCTAAATATACAGTTCAAATAGGCATGTGTTTCCTGTTTTACCTATAAGGAAACCAGCTTTTTAAGTAGTATTCAGCTTCAATTTGGAGATTTCTCCTACAGTACTTTTTTCTGCAACTAGTTGTCTTCAGTCTGATGGCCAGTATCATTCAACCCGCATCCCCTGAGTGCAGGTCATTCTTTCTCATTCCCCTAAGTATTTTTTTGTTAGAGTCTAATTCTACATTATTTCATAAGAGGCTCAATTCACACAGCTTTACACATGGTTAAAGTGAATATAAAGCCTAAATGCTTTTTACCTTAATGCTTTTCCTTTAGTCAAGCAAGTGTTTAGAGTGGGAGGGGGACACAGCAAGCCCTAAAATGTTTTTTTTTACTTTAATGCAGGGAATGCATTAAGGAAAACGTTTTAGCTTTAGAACCACTTTATGTACAATGGCTGGCCAAGAAGTGGTTAAGGTAAACACTGCAATAATAATGCTTAATATGTGCTCACTGATAATACACTATTTCCCTTTAAAACTGTTACAAATATAATATTACTATATTCTAAACATATTTTCAGCAAGGCTGATTTCCCCAGTTTCCTTCAATTCCGTTGTTCTCAGTGTTACTTGGTGAATTTGTTTGTGAACATTGTTCTTTTCTCAGTCAAAATTCTAATTAAGTTACATCTGAGCAGCAGGGAATTATTCAGCTGCAATACTTTGCAAACTTCCCACTGAAACTTTATATAAGACACATTTAGAAAACAAATGTGTCAGAATTGCCGTCAACAGTTTCAGAGCTAGTCGTTAAAATATCAATGTTATTAATTATATTAATAAAACAAGTAGAAGCTGCTTTTAATTTGGTTGCTAGAAGATTAGTAAGACCACTTTTTCAGCATTTTTCACATATTAGACCAAGTGAAGGCTTCTCATATTATTTTGCCAATTTATTATTGTCTAACAGTGGAAAAAGTGCCACTACATAAACTAAATGAAACATAGGCGCCAATATTGCTGATTTCCAGATAACGTTGGTTGCCTGGCTGTCAAGCTGCAGTTCCGGCTTTGCTACAGTGGAGTGTCACAGAGAACTGGTGGGTGAACACTGTGGGGTGCAGATGTTTTGCTGCTGCACATGCATGAATAATTGAAGGAATTGAAACTGCCTGGAAAGACTGTTGGCTTGCCAGCAAATAGACTACCATTTTTCATTAGACTGGGGGTGTGTGTCTTAAAGTGGACCTTTCCCCCACTTTCAATAAAAATTACATCAACATGCAGCTCTACATGCTGATATGAAATCGTGTTCTAGAAATGGGTACTTTCCATTCTATTGTCAAACTCACCCTGTAGACAAAGAGAGCGTTGTCCCCTAGTTTTAAGGGTTGGCTTGGCTTGGTTGGGAATGACTGAACCATGATATAATTTTACCCCTTTGCAGAATTTTCTCAATGCCCTCTGAAGAAGTCTGCCACTGGGCACTGTGCTATTCAGTGGGTATTTCGTTTTTGAGTGGCTCCTGGGACAAGAGGCTGCCATGGAGCCATAGATGTTACTGTACCTTTGATGTTACTGTGGAACCAGCAGTGCAGAGTGTGGAATCGAATCGCTTCACTAACTCTATTGTGGACCTCCAGTCCCCAACTTCCCAGGAGGCTGTAAGAAAGAAAGGGCTGGGCTGCTGAGCCCAAGTTGCTAGGGAATTAATCTGACCTGGCAGGGTTGGAGCTTTAGGATGGCCAGTGAGCTGACTGAGCCACATGCCCATTTGTAACCTCAGAAGCTATGGCAGAGATCCTGGAGTTAGGGGATGATCGCAAGTTGGTCACAGCAGGGAGTAATGCTTCTAGTGCCGTAGACAAGAAAACCCTTACTGGTTCTCAAGAGGGTTTACAGGGTATCAGCCTGGCTAGATTACCAACACACTGGGATATGTGAGCCTTACTACTTTACCAAGCTTTCTGGACAACTGTAGGTGGACAGACTTTGGCGGACTATAATGATCCATAATGAGGAGTCCTTTTTGTCCCCAGGTGAGGCAGGAGGTTGAAAGCTGACCATTCTCTCTCTTGTTTGCAGCAGTTGCAGTGGTTCTTTAATGCCCATGTTTAGGTATAAATATGGGTTGGAATTCCCTTACTTCCCAGAAGGACTAAAATGCTGGCCATTAGTGAACAGATGATTAGTTTAAAAAAAAATTATTATCAGATTCCTTTATCCACACAATTGAGGCAAATGAGGAATCCTCCCCTCTGAGGCCTTGTATTTCAACAGCGGGGACTCTTTGCTGTCAGAATATACTGATCAGCGCCTGCTCAATTGCCTGTTTGACAGAAGTCAATTGTTAGAGTGATTTCTGTCGAGCAGAAGCGGCCACACATGGATTGAAATTCAGCTAGACCCAGCTGAACCAGCTGAATTTTGATCCATCTATGGCCAGCTTTAGACTGCTTGAAGAATTAGAGTTGGGGCTTATATAAGTTTGTCTGGGATTTCATCCTAGTACATAAGGTCTACAGGAAAACTTAGGACTCTAATCCTACATCTAATCCAGAAATTCAAGGCATGCTACTGTGAACTAAATCTGGGAAGTCATCAATTGGTGCTAGTGAGATCTACTGTTCAAGATTTGTACAGTATCTCTTCATAAAGAAAAGGAAAACAGCAGGGCACCAGATCAGTGTGAGTACAAGAAAACAATACTTTATTACATATTACTTTAATGTAGGGTAACCTGTGTAGCGGTACCCCCGTAAGGGCTGCTGATTTTGTTTCTTAGCAACCCGCCAATTACCCTGTTGCCATCTTCCTCACGATCAATTAACTCAAAGAACAGTCAGTTTCATGGTTTTGTCATATTTATTTTGGGATATTACTTGAACTTGGGAAAAGGGTGATATGAGATGCTCATAGTATTTAACACATTGCACATTGTATGTAGTTATTCAGTGGCCATGGCCTTGCAAAAATGCAATACACTGCTTGCACCTCAGTCTCTTTCATTTGAATAACTCTTCTGCAGACTATTACTTCTACTTTCCTTGTACAAATCCTTAATGCAAAACCTTCTATTCCTTCACTTCC
This sequence comes from Aquarana catesbeiana, assembly GCF_042186555.1. Classification (NCBI taxonomy): domain Eukaryota; kingdom Metazoa; phylum Chordata; class Amphibia; order Anura; family Ranidae; genus Aquarana; species Aquarana catesbeiana. The sequence continues at coordinate 654,000,419 of NC_133324.1, forward strand.
ATTTGAACAAAGAAGAATCACTCTGAATAATTCTTCCTTGTTAACCATGATGGGATTGTCCATGCGAATCAAAGAGCCAGAAGCGCACACTGCTTCTCCAAGATGGCCCAGAGAATTAGACAGCCACACAGTCTTTGGAAAGCACTACCATTGTGCTAACCAGGCCGGAGGTAATTTGATACCTCCACATGACGACCCAACACCTGGCAATGAGCGGACCACTGCTTTCAGCCAGTCCAGGGCTATCAACGCTGTGTTCCCCGGCCACAGCATTCTGCACTGACCTTTCTCTAGGAAAATGGTAGTTCTGTGTCCCCGGTCAAGGAACGCTGCTCTACTCTCCTCCGCTTGACTGCTACTTCTTTCTTCCAGATCTCCTCCAGCATGCAAGTCCTGTGTTCCCCGGTCACAGCAGCTTGATACTTCTTTGAGAATGAAGACCTTTATCTTAATCTCCCTCCTAGTGGTTCCTCCATCCCTTCTCCACGCACGGCGCATCCCCACATGGGGACGCCCAGAACAGCAACTCAGTACTCCATTATCTGTTCCTACTTTCCAGAACTCCCCCCTGGAAGCCTGTGACCCCAGCTTATATGGGAGGCCTGCCCCCTGCCAATACCCAGAGATAATTGGTCAGGGCTCCTTACATGTGCTGCCTGCCACTCAGATCTCAAGTCCAACCTCTCTTCCTGAACATTCCTTCTGAAAGCAGGGGAGGCACCACTGAGTCAGAGCACAGGTGGCCACACCCACCACTAAACTGAACACCGCCAGTCCCAAATCACAACAACCAGGCCCAGCCTAAAGCACAGGCCTGGTTAAATTTAACTGCACTTGGGTAGAGGATGCTACATTCACCCCCCACTAAACTCACAACTGTCCTCTGTTATAGGAAGTAAATTGAAAAAGTACCTCCTTGAATAAGGAGGAAAGGCATCTCATATCAATTTAGTTGGATGGGAGAAAAGGGAAACAACTTGAAGAGGGTAACATGGTATGGAAGTACAAAATGGCACAGGTACATTTGCACAAATTATACATCCTGACTGCAGATCCCTGCAACTAATGTCAAATACAAGCGGAACCAGAGCATTGCTCCCTTGGGAGGAATACTCTGCTTACCACAGGTCTTCATCTGTTCTAACGGTGGAGATAGACAGCCGTCACATCCCAGGGTTTTCCTAAAAGAAGACATAACAACACACAACTAACTACAAAACTAACTGCAAATCAACACTTCACCAAACAGAAGGGGTTATCATCCTCTGTCTGGTGACAGAACAATTTTAATGGACCAAGAATGGCATGTGGTTCCCTGCCAGGATTGTCACTCCCTCAAAAGGAGTCTGAGAAACCTCCCGCAGAGTGCAACCTGAGCAGACATGCCAGAAATTTGAGCACATGAGCCCGTAGGCAGATAAACTTCCTGTTTGGCTCCTAACAAGGAGTCCTTCTTTTGAAGCAAATGACAAGGAGTTGAGCAGGGGCAGCGCACCCTAGTGTCCATGACTTGGAAGTGGCAACCTCCTGCAATAACAGTCATTTGGGGGAAAGCCCACCCTAACCCAGCTGCACTCAGCAGTCAAAAAAAATGGGTACAAGATCTTCTTCCTGTGGCTTCACAAACAGTAGTCCTGACTACAGGTAAAATCTTGGGTCCGGCAATCTCCTCCAACTGTCCCCCTCGCCTCTCACCGAGCTGGAGTAGCTCCGGGTGTTCTGTCCTGCTTTCAGAACCAGCACTCAATCCTTATAGATGGCCCTCCCAAGCTTCCACTCTCTGTGAATGTCCTTAAAATGGATCCAGACTTCGCTTTCCAGCACCCTCTTTGGTTTCGGGACATGTAGATAGTCCCAGACCATGTAATTCTCTCATTGCTCCCGGGAGTTTTCAGCAACGTCCATGACATGGTTCGGAATGTAGGGCTTGTCTAGGCCCCACTCCCGAGCGACTCTCCGCTGCACCTCCCTCTGAAATCGAGAGAGTCTGGGCAATTCTTTAGGCATTCCTCTACCTGGCAGAACGCAGGAGTCAGTGACTCTTCTGACCCATTGACGATACATTGGCGCTCCTTCAGAGGAAACACTTGGTGAACCAGTGGAACATCTGTGGGATTGAACTGGGGTAGATGCTGAGAACAGTGGTTCTTCCAGTGCCTTTGCTGCAGTTCCAGGGGATGGGGATTTGCCTAGAACCCACCACTCCGCCTCGCTGGATGAATCTTTTCCTGGCGAGGCCACTCGAACAGGTTCTCCACCGATCCATACCTCTTTAGCATTTGAGGAGATCCCCAGTCCACAGCCCGGCCCTTGGTCACCCTGTCCGGCTCACCCAAGGTATCCCCCTCCTGCAACCTAGGCTCCTTCCGGACAGGCACAGCTGGGGACTTAGATTCAGCCGGCTCTTCAGGGGTTTCTTCTGGAAGCTGCTCACTATCACCAGCAACCTCCGGGTCCCTGGCCAGGCCACAGGCTTCCCCGACATTTCCTTGAGACTTGGCCTCAGAAAGCTCCGAAACAGACAATCTGGACAAGAGCTCCTTCACTGCAGGGGTGGGTGACACACGGTCCTCTCCGGCCTTCCAGGTCACCTGGGTTTGGGGCACACAAAGTCCAGTTATCAAGTTAGAAGAGTAGTACCTAACCTCTTTCTGTACCAGTCCCAAACAAGTCAGTTGATCTCCACAATGTCCGCACCGAGCCCATGCACTGACTCCAGGCGTGGGTCTGTGACATCCTGGACAGAGCATACACAACCGCTCCACTCCTCCGATTACTGCTAAAGCCAGTCCTCCAGTGAGCTCCAATCGGATGCCGGTGTCAATCAACACCCGTTCCTGCTGATCAGGTAACCACTGCATGGCAGGTTTGCTCTGAACACCCATCGCCATCTTCCTCCGCCTCGTATCTGGGCGTAACACGCTGAATACTTGTTAAATTCTCCTCTGGGGCGTGGCTCCACCCCCTACTTGTTGGTTCAGCGTGCAAGGAACTGTAACCATACATTTTCAAAGTGCTCCCCAGTGACCCCTGGTGGCAGACACTGTTGAATTGCAGGCTAACTTGGCAGCAGTCACTATTTAACATGTCAAAAATGTCTCCATTGTGACTACTGTAAGGGACCGGCCCATGCAAACCCCATCAATGACACCCCCTTGTGTCCAGGTTACTAAGGGCAACAATAGATATCCACAATCTCACTCCCCACTTTCCACTGTGTTTAGCAGGACATGAAACTGGTTGCAAACAGTGGACAATGTCCGCGTCGTGAGCGCCGGACATATTTGTAATCCAATAGGCATGATGCCCGCCGTGGTTGTCGTGTGACAGAAGAAGATTACAGTCACTGAGTTGCAGGATTTGTTGCTGTTGTGAGTGTCCATGGGTGCAACTGGGTGCAGGAGGCGTGCAGGCTGCGCTGATCCTGGACGGTTTTCATGGGCAACAACACTTGGTAACAGACAAGTCATTCAAGAGGCAAATACACAGTCCTTTTCCCTGATGCATCCCAAACTTGGCAAAACAAAGACTCTCCCAGCCATTGATGGTTGCTAGAGGTGACGGCCAGCAGATTAACTGTGAAGGCAGATCTCAGTGGGACCTCCAATTGTAGCGGTACCCCTGTAAGGCCTGCTGATTTGGTTTCTTAGCAACCCGCTAATCACCCTGTTGCCATCTTCCTCACGATCAATTAACTCAAAGAACAGTCAGTTTTATGGTTTTGTCATATTTATTGTGGGATAATACTTGAACTTGGGAAAAGGGTGATATGAGATGCTCATAGTAATTAACACATTGCACATTGTATGTAGTTATTCAGTGTACAAAAACTGGATACACTGCTTGCACCTCAGTCTCATTTAATTTGAATAACTCTTCTGCAGACTATTACTTCTACTACTTTCCTTGTACAAATCCTTACTGCAAAACCTTCTATTCCTTCACTTCCATTTGAACAAAGAAGAATCACTCTGAATAATTCTTCCTTGTTGACCATGATGGGATCGTCCATGCGAATCAAAGAGCCAAAAGCGCACACTGCTTCTCCCCGATGGCCCAGAGAATTAGACAGCCACACAGTCTTTGGAAGGAACTACAATTGTGCTAACCAGACCGGAGGTAATTTGGTACCTCCACTTGATGACCCAACACCTGGCAATGAGCGGACCACTGCTTTCAGCCAGTCCAGGGCTATCAACGCTGTGTTCCCCGAACACAGCATTCTGCACTGACCTTTCTCTAGGAGGATGGTAGTTCTGTGTCCCCGGTCACAGAACGCTGCTCTACTCTCCTCCGCTTGACTGCTACTTCTTTTTTCCAGATCTCCTCCAGCATGCAATTCCTGTGTTCCCCGGTCACAGCAGCCTTATACTTCTTTAAGGATAAAGATCTTTATCTTACTCTCCCTCCTAGTGGTTCCTCCATCCCTTCTCCATGCACGGCGCATCCCCACGTGGGGACGCTCGGAACAGCAACTCAGTACTCCATTATCTGTTCCTACTTTCCAGAACTCCCCCCTGGAAGCATGTGACCCCAGCTTATATGGGAGGCCTGCCCCCTGCCAATACCCAGAAATAATTGGTCAGGGCTCCTCACATGAGCTGACTGCCACTCAGATCTCAAGTCCAACCTCTCTTCCAGAACAATCCTTCTGAAAGCAGGGGAGGCACCACTGAGTCAGATCACAGGTGGCCACACCACACCCACCACTACACTGAACACTCCCAATTCCAAATCACGACAACCAGGCCCAGCCTAAAGCACAGGCCTGGTTAAATTTACCTGCACTTGGGCCCTGAGCCAAAGAAAACACTATTCTAACACCTGCCTTTAGGTAGAGGGTGCTACACCTGTATACTGCTCCAGTGGCAGGGCAGCATATAATGACAGCTCTCTCCAGAGTAGCAAAACTGACAGCAGCTGCAGGGCATCAGAAGGGACCCGCTGGTGAATGGACTTAGCGGCATCTCCGCTGTGAACGGCAGGTGGGCAGGCCGCAAATTGTTTCTGAGGCTCCGCCTCCTTCAACAAGCTTATGTACATGAGAGATTTCCTAGATCTTGGTGAGGATCAGTCGGAGCCCGTGTTCCCTTGTCGTCCCACATCCCCTATCGTTCATCGATCCAGTGTTGTGTCTCTTACAGACTTGTTATCATTATTGCCTGACATTGGCTTTTTTCAACTGTTGTGTTGAGCACTGATACTGCTTGTATATTATTTACAGCTTTTGTTTTTTTATTCTCTTCGTACAGATGCCTCTCTTTGTTATGGGCAAACTGGTGTTCATAGCTAACCTTTGGTTCAGCATGCTTTGTGAGTTGCTACAATAACTTGCTTCTTAATGAACATTTAAAACTGCTCCCTTTGTACATGCTTCAGTTGTTTGTAGTGCTGTACCATAATTAATGCTGTTTTCTGTGCATATGTTACTTAGACCATTTTAGAAATACATGCTAGGGGCTTGCAACATGCATGCATGGCATAAGGAAATGCCATATTTTGAAGTGTGGGGGGGGGGGTATGTAGGAAGGGGTACTTTCCTTCTATTGTTAAACCCACCCTGTAGGTGGTGGGAGAGGTTTTCCCCTAGTTTTTAGGGATTTTAGGAAATTAGTGGTGTGAGATTGGAGTAAGAGAGAACCGATGATGTACTAGAGTGGCTGTTTTCGGTGGGACATAGCCTAAAGTTGTGGGCTTTGGCCCTGAAATGGGAACTAAAGAGAAGCCCCGGAAATGTAATGGGATAGCATACCATATGGATGGTAATGAAGGTAATGTTACCATAGCTTGAAACTCCCATTGATCTGGACTCTATATATATAGATTAAAGGAGTTATCTGCAGAAATCAACCTCCGTGTAGTGCTATATAATGACCAAGAAATAATGTGTGTGACTGAATGTAGTTTAATATGCATAGGCAATATCTGGGGGAACAATCTGTCTTTGTTTGATGAGTGTGAACCTGATCAGCCTAGACGTTGGTGGTGTTTAATGGAAGAAGTCATCCTCCTGGCAGTGGGAGGAGAGCTACCCCATCAACAGAACATGAGCTAGGAGACCTGGCTCCCCAAGTCTAATGGGCCCCAGGTGCTCAGCTGGACCTTCTGAGCCTTAACCTGCAACCGCATATAGAATGCAGGGTCCTGCGTGAGAGTGTGCCCCAGGCGTAAGGGGGATGTTGTTGCAATATTTTATGTCACACTGTATTTGCACAGCGTTTTTTCAAACGCAATTTTTGGGGAAAAAAATCACTTTCAGTAATGAAAAAAAAAAACAGTAAAGTTAGCCCAATTTCTTTTACAATGTGAAAGATGATGTTATGCTGAGTAAATAGATACCTAACATGACATACTTTAAACATTTGCACACACTCGTGGATTGGCAAAAAACTACGATTTTAACATATCTCCATAGGCGATGCTTTAACATTTTTTAACGGTTACCAGTTTAGAGTTACAGAGGAAGTCTAGTGCTATAATTATTGCTCTTGCTCTATCGATCACGGTGATACCTCATATGTGTGGTTTGAACACTGTTTACATTTGCGGGCCACGACTTACATATGTATTCGCTTTTGTGCGTGAGTGCGGTGGGGCCTGTTTTTTTTTTTCTCATTTATTTTTACACTGTCCCTTTTTTGATCACTTTTATTGCTGTCACAAGGAATATAAACATCCCTTGTGACAGCAATAGTCACGTGTCAGGTATTTTTTTTGAGGGATCTGGGGTCTAAAGGGACCCCCAAATCCCTCCTTTGCACTTAAGAGCATCCAAAATGCCAAGTTTGGCTGTTTTCAATACTGACAATTTTTTAAATCTGGCGCCTTTAAGGCTCTAGTAAACCGGAAGGGACGTTGTGATGGCGCTTACGGGTTACTAGATCCAAGACTTGATCAAGGCTAATCAAAGCCGATTCCTGCTTTGTTCTGGTCTCCAGACGTGCTGGTCGCTCAGGCCTCCTGGTGGGACGGGAGAGGCTGGGTGGAGTGGTGAAAGGCGACGGGAGGTGAGGGGGTTGTCCCCTCCTGTTTCTCGTGATAACAATCGAGCGGTCGCTTAGCTGCATTGGCATCACCCCGACACAACCGAAAGCACAATAAACAAAAGATTTAAAAAAATGTAAGAAGAAGTAACTCTGCTCCAGACTATAGTAGAGATCAAACTATTATGTGGCATTTATGACCATCATCCGTATTGTATACAGAGTAAAACAAGGACAAGAGAAAGTTGGACTGTACAGGCCAGACAAGGAGTAAAGAACTTCTCTATAAAAAAATATGAAATTTTATTCTCAAACAGTTATATAAATTCATACATGTAGTATGTATTCAAGTATTTAAAAGCAACATATACAGGTGCCAACAAAGTGCAAATTATTGTTTTTTTTCTAGACAAGTGCCATGTTGTTTTGAGCCCTGATGAAGCTAAGTTTGGTGAAACGCATCAGTACAGGAAGGCCCGTCACCAGCTCTTATAATTGTGACACCTTATTATTTGAAAGGATATTATGCACTTTGTTGGCACCTGTATATGTTGCCATTAAATACTTGAATAAATACTACATGAATTTTAATAACTGTTTCAGAATAACATTTTTTTTTTTTTTTTATACAGCAGTTGTTTACTCCTTGTCTGGCCTGTACAGTCTGACTTTCTCTTTTCCTTGTTTTACTCTCCAGACTATAGTACATTAACCCAATGTTTCTCAACTCCAGTCCTCAAGGCGCCCCAACAGGTCATGTTTTCAGGATTTCCCTCAGATGAAACAGCTGTGGTAATTACTAAGGCAGTGAAACTGATCAAATCAACTGTGCAAAATAAAGGAGAGCCTGAAAACATGACCTGTTGGGGTGCCTTGAGGACTGGCGTTGAGAAACACTGCATTAACCTTATGACATTTTTCTTTTCCTTGTTTTACTCTCCAGACTATAGTACATTAACCTTATGACAAACAGGTACACTGCAGCCTAAACTGCAGTATGATATTTTTTTTGTTTTCCATTTTGGCATTCTTTCAGTACACCACAGGCACACATTCCTTTGCCCACCATATTCTTGGTCTTGAGATTCCCAACTTTACCCATCAGACTCTCTATTGGCTAAATATGCACATTTTTTTTATCATTACACCCTGCATCATCACTACTGCAATCAACAGGAAGAATTGCATGTAAAGTGATTCCTAAAACAACATGATTCGAATGAACTGGGAGTCCAGTTTTACTGTGAACTACATGCACATCCTGGTGAGCAGGAAGTCGTATGTTTACATATGTACAGTTGTATGCTGGCCATACATGCTTGAATATGCTCAGGTTCCGGTTGAATCGGCCAAAATTCGAGCCATGGGTGACCTTGTTGGCACCACCTAGATGGACAAATATTGATCTGAAATTGAAGGAACCAAGCAGAAAATTCACTGCTGAACAGTGAACAGTTAATCAAATGCAGGCGCTGGTCAAGTATTTTGCCAACTGCTTGAGCAATCAAAACGAGAAAGTTGAGGTTTAAGGAAAGATAAATGTATCAGTTTTTGGTCCTAAATGTGCATCTTATGGCTCAGAAAATAGAGCAATGTATTAAAGTGGTTGTAAAGGCTTAAGGTTGTTTTCTTTAATGCACTCTCTGCATTAAGGTAAAAAAACATTCTATGGTCAGTTCTCCCTCAGCCCCCCCCCCCCCCCCCCAAATACTTACCTGAGCCGAATCTCGATTCAGCTCTGTTCTCTCTCTCTCCTTACTGGACATGGAGGCAACTGTGGGGGCCATTGGCTTCTGCTGCTGTCAATCTAATCCTGTGAAGAGGGAGCAGGAGCGGGGCCAAGCCGTGCTGTGTATGTCAATAGACAGAGACAGCCCAGCATAGGATTGAGCTCGCATTAGTGCTTCCTTAGCAAGGGGCTTACTATGAGCACCCTTGGAAGGGAGGAAGAGCTGGCAATGCTGGCGGGGCACCCCAGAGGAGGAGGTTCAGGGTCGCTCTGTGCAAAATCATTCCACAGAGTAGATAAGTTTAACATGTTTGTTATTCAAAAAAAAAAAAAAAACTACAATCACTTTCAGCAATAGTCATAAAAGAGGTATCAATGTTGATGAATATACTATTTCAAGCAGAAAGGGTATGGTTGATAGCGTACAATATTAAATAATAGGACTCATCCCTGTTGGCCAGTATAAACTGTGAACAGATGTTGGCTAGTTTTGCAAGTCAGAGGAAATAGGGAAATGCTAGGGTGACTCTTCTAGTAGGCTTTTGTCTCAGGGGCCCGTGGCATTGTTTTACACCTGTAGGGTGATAAATGGAATATCTATGGTGTATGAAAGAACTTCCCACAAGATAATATTGGTGCTGGGAATGTACATATGTAGCATATGAGAGTGTGCCGATGTACCTAAACAATGTAAATTTGTTGGTCGAATCTCGTGCTAAAATTTGCCTACCACTTGCAGTTTATGATAATCCTAATTCCGGTCCTTTGATACACAAACTTCTCATTCATATCTAATTTAAAGCTAAATAAAGTAAAAATGCAAACATTCAAACTTTGTGCTGTTTTTTGGGATTGCCCATTTCATGCCCAACGTCCTCTCTTCTCCGTCAGTTAACAAAGAAGGCAATAAGCACAGTAAATCAGCTATGATTATGGAGCGTTGCTGTGTTATCTGAAACTGGTTATATGTTCCTCTTGTAAAATGACAAAATAAAAATTGAGCTCTGCTATTTCTGTTTTATCTGCAGCACCCACAAGTTTCCGTTATGCTTATCTGCATTTTGAAATATTATGACTGTTATCCAATACATTGCTTTTTTCATACATAGAATATGATGTTCCTTTCTGCACCACGGGATTGTTTTATACTGCATTAGCTTTAGGTTTGTCACCAAACGGAATTATCCATATTTTAGAACTAATGTGATTCACAGAAGAGCATTTAAGTAGGATCAGTATTGGTACAGCAATTGAGCAATTGAAGATGCAAACAGTTGTCCCTGCCACTGACATATACAACCAGTTGTATACTTTGCAAATATTTCCGGTGTTAAGCAAGTGTTCAGAGCCAAACAGACTCAATACAGAGATTTTTTCATAATTTCTGTGCACAATCCACTATTAATATTTCTGAAAATGACAGGCATATTTAAGAAAAAAAAATCTATAATCCTTATTTAAAAATCTGGTATTTTTTTTTTAATATATAGTCTTGCGAAAACTTACATTTGTTTGATTATATGTTTTTTGCATATTGCATGTTGCAAGCTAACGCAAAGAAAAATGATAGTGATAAATTCCTGTTACATTTAGTAAAAAAAAAAAAAATATTGCATAAAACTTTCCAAACTACTATATAATAAAATGCATAGGAGTAGTGATATTCGAGAAATCACAATGGTTTGTAAAGTATAAGTATTTAGTGTAAATGTTCTTTTGCTATTTTGAAATTTTTTTTTTTGCATCTTAAATATTCTCACAATATTTCCATTGTAAAAGTTATGATACCCACCTTGTAATAATGCGTCGTGGCAGTCTACAAAACTTGGGAATATTCTTGAATATTTGAAATGAATGTTATCTTCCGTATAACTTCTGTAGTATTTGTATCTAGACTGGATAATTTCACAAGCTAAGTAGATATACCGTGTCAGCTCCCACAACCTTGACAGACACTTTTAACTGCAAACGGTCCCCATGCTGGAGCTTCTCTTTACTTGGCAGCACTTATTTTCCATGTAGCAGCTGGGTGGTTTCCCTGAAAGTAAGGATGTGTTATCATCTCATATAACCAAGATATGGAAACAAAACACCACAACTCCCAACTAAATGCAAAGTCTTAAGTTTACATCAGACGGTAACAAAAGTCAGTATTTTGGACTAAAATGATATAACAATGTGCACAGATTCTAAGCTGTGGAAAAAAACAAGGGGAAGAAAGTATCAGGTGGGAGCATTACATTCCTATGGAAAATAAACCTAAACTCGATACACACTCTCACATCTGCTTTCTTCACTCATATCTTCTAAATATAGCTGCTGCAGGCTGGATAAATAATGGGAACCTTATATCCTCGCATAGAAAATCAGCTGCCCCATATGTCTGCTTTCCAGGAGAAATGACTCCTGTTTGTTCACTTACATTGCATAAAAACCTCAGCTGGAACATGGCACACTGCTTGACCTATCTCATAAAATCAGAAGGTCTGAAGTTCAAATTGTAGACTAGACACATGTAAAAAATGTTGCCCAAGGAAAAGCAAGCTTACTCAGTCGTACAGTATGGGACACAGGCTTTTTAATCCCTTCATGACCAGGGTCAAAGCAAACCTTAATGCCCAAGCCCAATTTTGCTACTTAGCGTGTGTTAGTATAACTGTACACGTAGTGTATCCAGTTGGAATATACCTTGTTTTTTTCAGGATATATTGAACTTTTATTTGGTGGGAAATGTTAATGCATAACTCCTGTTTTGAGACTCAGGTGAAATGGCGCCACAGACTTCAATAAATCTGAACCTATAAACCAAAAAGAAATAAATCTAAAAACAGAAAGCTGCTGCCCTAATATTGATAAACATCAAATTTCAATAATGTTAGAAATTTAGTGTAGTGATTAGGGATGAGCTTCATGTTCGAGCCGAACCCATGTTCGACTCGAACATCGTGTATTCGATCGTTCGCCAAATTACGAACGGTATGGGCCGTGCCAAATTTGAGTGGCGCGTCACGGCCAATAATTCACTGTGACATCACAGTGCATTGCTGGCTGATGATTGGCCAAGCATGCACTATGACCCGCATGCTTGGCCAATCACAGCGCCGTCTGAACAGAGAGCCGTAATTGGCCAAAGCCAAGGAGGCTTTGGCCAATTATGGCTCAGGGGGCTTAGTACATGCCCCACACTATATAAGGCCGTCTGCACGGCAGCCCTGTGTAGTGTGTTCTGGCGTTCAGATAGAGAGATAGAGAGAGAGAGAGAGAGACAGAGAGACAGACAGTGTCATTTGATTTAAGTGAGATAGAGTAGGCAGGTCGAGTCAGTTAGCTGCAGTTACAGTGTATTGTGTATATATATATACATATATATATATATATATATATATACACATATATGCATCCCAGGTGTTGTATATATATATATATATATATATATATATATATATATATATATATACTGTATTCAGTTTAGCTAGATCCTGTTCTTCTCTTCCTAATATACTGACAGGCAGGCAGGTGTTTTTACAGTATTTCCAGCTACTGTACTGTGTACCCTGCACAGTCTCACCTACAGTATAGCAACCTGCAGCCAGGTGCTTGTGTAGGCTCATTGAAGTATTTCCAGCTACTGTACTGTGTACCCTGCACAGTCTCACCTACAGTATAGCTACCTGCAGCCAGGTGCTTGTGTAGGCTCATTGAAGTATTTCCAGCTACTGTACTGTGTACCCTGCACAGTCTCACCTACAGTATAGCAACCTGCAGCCAGGTGCTTGTGTAGGCACATTGAAGTATTTCCAGCTACTGTACTGTGTACCCTGCACAGTCTCACCTACAGTATAGCAACCGGCAGCCAGGTGCTTGTGTAGGCTCATTGAAGTATTTCCAGCTACTGTACTGTGTACACTGCACAGTCTCACCTACAGTATAGCAACCGGCAGCCAGGTGCTTGTGTAGGCTCATTTTAGTATTTCCAGCTACTGTACTGTGTACCCTGCACAGTCTCACCTACAGTAAAGCTACCTGCAGCCAGGTGCTTGTTTAGGCTCATTGAAGTATTTCCAGTTACTGTACTGTGTACCCTGCACAGTCTCACCTACAGTATAGTTACCTGCAGCCAGGTGCTTGTTTAGGCTCATTGAAGTATTTCCAGCTACTGTCCTGTGTACCATGCACAGTCTCACCTACAGTATAGCTACCTGCAGCCAGGTGCTTGTTTAGGCTCATTGAAGTATTTCCAGCTACTGCACTGTGTACCCTGCACAGTCTCACCTACAGTATAGCAACCGGCAGCCAGGTGCTTGTTTAGGCTCATTGAAGTATTTCCAGCTACTGTACTGTGTACCCTGCACAGTCTCACCTACAGTATAGCAACCGGCAGCCAGGTGCTTGTGTAGGCTCATTGAAGTATTTCCAGTTACTGTACTGTGTACCTTACACAATCTCACCTACAGTATAGCTACCTGCAGCCAGGTGCTTGTGTAGGCTCATTGAAGTATTTCCAGCTACTGTACTGTGTACCCTGCACAGTCTCACCTACAGTATAGCAACCTGCAGCCAGGTGCTTGTGTAGGCTCATTGAAGTATTTCCAGCTACTGTACTGTGTACCCTGCACAGTCTCACCTACAGTATAGCTACCTGCAGCCAGGTGCTTGTGTAGGCTCATTGAAGTATTTCCAGCTACTGTACTGTGTACCCTGCACAGTCTCACCTACAGTATAGCAACCGGCAGCCAGGTGCTTGTGTAGGTTCATTGAAGTATTTCCAGCTACTGTACTGTGTACACTGCACAGTCTCACCTACAGTATAGCAACCGGCAGCCAGGTGCTTGTGTAGGCTCACTGAAGTATTTCCAGCTACTGTACTGTGTACCCTGCACAGTCTCACCTACAGTAAAGCTACCTGCAGCCAGGTGCTTGTTTAGGCTCATTGAAGTATTTCCAGTTACTGGACTGTGTACCCTGCACAGTCTCACCTACAGTATAGCTACCTGCAGCCAGGTGCTTGTTTAGGCTCATTGAAGTATTTCCAGCTACTGTACTGTGTACCATGCACAGTCTCACCTACAGTATAGCTACCTGCAGCCAGGTGCTTGTTTAGGCTCATTGAAGTATTTCCAGCCACTGCACTGTGTACCCTGCACAGTCTCACCTACAGTATAGCAACCGGCAGCCAGGTGCTTGTTTAGGCTCATTGAAGTATTTCCAGCTACTGTACTGTGTACCCTGCACAGTCTCACCTACAGTATAGCAACCGACAGCCAGGTGCTTGTGTAGGCTCATTGAAGTATTTCCAGTTACTGTACTGTGTACCTTACACAATCTCACCTACAGTATAGCTACCTGCAGCCAGGTGCTTGTTTAGGCTCATTGAAGTATTTCCAGCTACTGTACTGTGTACCCTGCACAGTCTCACCTACAGTATAGCAACCTGCAGCCAGGTGCTTGTGTAGGCTCATTGAAGTATTTCCAGCTACTGTACTGTGTACCCTGCACAGTCTCACCCACAGTATATCAACCTGCAGCCAGGTGCTTGTGTAGGCTCATTGAAGTATTTCCAGCTACTGTACTGTGTACCCTGCACAGTCTCACCCACAGTATATCAACCTGCAGCCAGGTGCTTGTGTAGGCTCATTGAAGTATTTCCAGCTACTGTGCTGTGTACCCTGCACAGTCTCACCTACAGTAAAGCTGCCTGCAGCCAGGTGCTTGTTTAGGCTCATTGAAGTATTTCCAGTTACTGTACTGTGTACCTTGCACAGTCTCACCTACAGTATAGCTACCTGCAGCCAGGTGCTTGTGTAGGCTCATTGAAGTATTTCCAGCTACTGTACTGTGTACCCCGCACAGTCTCACCTACAGTATAGCAACCTGCAGCCAGGTGCTTGTGTAGGCTCATTGAAGTATTTCCATCTACTGCACTGTGTACCCTGCACAGTCTCACCTACAGTAAAGCTACCTGCAGCCAGGTGCTTGTGTAGGCTCATTGAAGTATTTCCAGTTACTGTACTGTGTACCCCGCACAGTCTCACCTACAGTATAACAACCTGCAGCCAGGTGCTTGTGTAGGCTCATTGAAGTATTTCCAGCTACTGTACTGTGTACCCCGCACAGTCTCACCTACAGTATAGCTACCTGCAACCAGGTGCTTGTGTAGGCTCATTGAAGTATTTCCAGCTACTGCACTGTGTACCCTGCACAGTCTCACCTACAGTAAAGCTACCTGCAGCCAGGTGCTTGTTTAGGCTCATTGAAGTATTTCCAGTTACTGTACTGTGTACCCTGCACAGTCTCACCTACAGTATAGCTACCTGCAGCCAGGTGCTTGTTTAGGCTCATTGAAGTATTTCCAGCTGCTGTACTGTGTACCCTGCACAGTCTCACCTAGAGTATAGCAACCTGCAGCCAGGTGCTTGTGTAGGCTCATTGAAGTATTTCCAGCTACTGTACTGTGTACCCTGCACAGTCTCACCTACAGTATAGTAACCTGCAGCCAGGTGCTTGTGTAGGCTCATTGAAGTATTTCCAGCTACTGTACTGTGTACCCTGCACAGTCTTACCTACAGTAAAGCTATCTGCAGCCAGGTGCTTGTGTAGGCTCATTGAAGTATTTCCAATTACTGTACTGTGTACCCCGCACAGTCTCACCTACAGTATAGCTACCTGCAGCCAGGTGCTTGTGTAGGCTCACTGAAGTATTTCCAGCTACTGTACTGTGTACCCTGCACAGTCTCACCTACAGTATAGCAACCTGCAGCCAGGTGCTTGTGTAGGCTTATTGAAGTATTTCCAGCTACTGTACTGTGTACCCTGCACAGTCTCACCTACAGTAAAGCTACCTGCAGCCAGGTGCTTGTTTAGGCTCATTGAAGCATTTCCAGTTACTGTACTGTGTACCCTGCACAGTCTCACCTACAGTATAACAACCTGCAGCCAGGTGCTTGTGTAGGCTCATTGAAGTATTTCCAGCTACTGCACTGTGTACCCTGCACAGTCTCACCTACAGTAAAGCTACCTGCAGCCAGGTGCTTGTTTAGGCTCATTGAAGTATTTCCAGCTACTGTACTGTGTACCATGCACAGTCTCACCTACAGTATAGCTACCTGCAGCCAGGTGCTTGTTTAGGCTCATTGAAGTATTTCCAGCCACTGCACTGTGTACCCTGCACAGTCTCACCTACAGTATAGCAACCGGCAGCCAGGTGCTTGTTTAGGCTCATTGAAGTATTTCCAGCTACTGTACTGTGTACCCTGCACAGTCTCACCTACAGTATAGCAACCGACAGCCAGGTGCTTGTGTAGGCTCATTGAAGTATTTCCAGTTACTGTACTGTGTACCTTACACAATCTCACCTACAGTATAGCTACCTGCAGCCAGGTGCTTGTTTAGGCTCATTGAAGTATTTCCAGCTACTGTACTGTGTACCCTGCACAGTCTCACCTACAGTATAGCAACCTGCAGCCAGGTGCTTGTGTAGGCTCATTGAAGTATTTCCAGCTACTGTACTGTGTACCCTGCACAGTCTCACCCACAGTATATCAACCTGCAGCCAGGTGCTTGTGTAGGCTCATTGAAGTATTTCCAGCTACTGTGCTGTGTACCCTGCACAGTCTCACCTACAGTAAATCTGCCTGCAGCCAGGTGCTTGTTTAGGCTCATTGAAGTATTTCCAGTTACTGTACTGTGTACCTTGCACAGTCTCACCTACAGTATAGCTACCTGCAGCCAGGTGCTTGTGTAGGCTCATTGAAGTATTTCCAGCTACTGTACTGTGTACCCCGCACAGTCTCACCTACAGTATAGCAACCTGCAGCCAGGTGCTTGTGTAGGCTCATTGAAGTATTTCCATCTACTGCACTGTGTACCCTGCACAGTCTCACCTACAGTAAAGCTACCTGCAGCCAGGTGCTTGTGTAGGCTCATTGAAGTATTTCCAGTTACTGTACTGTGTACCCCGCACAGTCTCACCTACAGTATAACAACCTGCAGCCAGGTGCTTGTGTAGGCTCATTGAAGTATTTCCAGCTACTGTACTGTGTACCCCGCACAGTCTCACCTACAGTATAGCTACCTGCAACCAGGTGCTTGTGTAGGCTCATTGAAGTATTTCCAGCTACTGCACTGTGTACCCTGCACAGTCTCACCTACAGTATAGCAACCGGCAGCCAGGTGCTTGTTTAGGCTCATTGAAGTATTTCCAGCTACTGTACTGTGTACCCTGCACAGTCTCACCTAGAGTATAGCAACCTGCAGCCAGGTGCTTGTGTAGGCTCATTGAAGTATTTCCAGCTACTGTACTGTGTACCCTGCACAGTCTCACCTACAGTATAGTAACCTGCAGCCAGGTGCTTGTGTAGGCTCATTGAAGTATTTCCAGCTACTGTACTGTGTACCCTGCACAGTCTTACCTACAGTAAAGCTATCTGCAGCCAGGTGCTTGTGTAGGCTCATTGAAGTATTTCCAATTACTGTACTGTGTACCCCGCACAGTCTCACCTACAGTATAGCTACCTGCAGCCAGGTGCTTGTGTAGGCTCACTGAAGTATTTCCAGCTACTGTACTGTGTACCCTGCACAGTCTCACCTACAGTATAGCAACCTGCAGCCAGGTGCTTGTGTAGGCTTATTGAAGTATTTCCAGCTACTGTACTGTGTACCCTGCACAGTCTCACCTACAGTAAAGCTACCTGCAGCCAGGTGCTTGTTTAGGCTCATTGAAGTATTTCCAGTTACTGTACTGTGTACCCTGCACAGTCTCACCTACAGTATAACAACCTGCAGCCAGGTGCTTGTGTAGGCTCATTGAAGTATTTCCAGCTACTGCACTGTGTACCCTGCACAGTCTCACCTACAGTAAAGCTACCTGCAGCCAGGTGCTTGTGTAGGCTCATTGAAGTATTTCCAGTTACTGTACTGTGTACCCAACACAGTCTCACCTACAGTATAGCTACCTACAGCCAGGTGCTTGTGTAGCCTCTTGACGTATTTCCAGTTACTGTATTGTGTACCCTGCACAGTCTCACCTACAGTATAGCTACCTGAAGACAAGTGCAGGTGTTATAGTAATAATAGTAATAGTAGTCATAGTAATACTACAGGCAGGCAGTTGATTCTGCTAGCTGCAATATAGTCGGTATATATATATATATATATATATATATATATCCCAGTTTTGTGCAGCTCACTGCAGGCCAATAGTATGTCTGGAAGGCCAACAAGGAGAGGCAGACAGTGACAAGCCAATAAAAGAGGGCAAGCAGGCTCTGTGTCTAGAGGCAACAGTGCTGGTTGTGGAGACGGTGCATCCTCATCAGCACGTGGCCATGGGACACGCTTGGCCTTTTTTTCGGTAGCTGGCCATGTTGAGCCACAACATGTGGAAGACTTGGTCGAGTGGATGACCAAGCCATCCTCATCCTCCTCATCCTCTCTCACTCAGGCTCAGGGTACTTTGTCTGGCAAAGCAGCTGCCAATGCAGCCTCTTCCCTCGGCTCAATGGCATCAGTGGCTCCTTCCCTAGCCCCACCATGTCCTCATGAGGAGTCCCTCGAACTGTTTGACCACAGTGTTGGGTACATGCTCCAGGAGGATGCCCAGCGTTTTGAAGGCTCTGATGATGATACTGAGGTAGATGAAGGCAGTAACGTGAGCACGGACAGAGGGGGTGCCCAAGAAGGACAGCAATCTGGCAGTCATGTTCCCCTCTGCTACAGCACACTGCCTGGTTTGCTCCAGTGATGAGGAGGGAGGGGATGATGAGGCCACTGACTCAACGTGTATGCCTGATAGGAGAGAAGGAAGAGGAGGAGGCACATCAACAATGAGGCAGGATGCCCTCCAGGGGCCCCTTAAGGGCAGCACACTGACTGCATCACACTGCAGAGCTCCGCATGTGCAGGGCGCTGCTGTCTCTGCGCGTTATTCCAAAAGTTCTTTGGTGTGGGCCTTTTTTGAGACGAGTGCATCAGATCGCACCGCTGCTATTTGCAACATATCTCACAAGCGTATCTTGCGTGGCCAAAACATCTCCCACTTGGGCATCACATGCTTAACCAGACATATGTTGACCTGCCATGCAGTTCATTGACAAGCGTACCTAAAAGACCCACACCAAAGA
Source organism: Aquarana catesbeiana (assembly GCF_042186555.1). Classification (NCBI taxonomy): domain Eukaryota; kingdom Metazoa; phylum Chordata; class Amphibia; order Anura; family Ranidae; genus Aquarana; species Aquarana catesbeiana. Next base: position 654,019,249 of record NC_133324.1, read on the forward strand.
ACAAAGAGGACCTCTCCTTGCTCCTCACCAGCTGGGATCTCCAACCCCACTATACCTTCAGTCCTCTCTGAGACCTGCACTGAGAGGAATGAAGGTGTAGAATTAGGTGTGTCACAGCCAAGTACTTGCAGGCGATCTGCAACACCGACGTCAGATTGTACCAGGCAAATTTCCCTGCCCCAGCTGCTGTACCGCAGAAAGAAGTTCGCTCCCAGCCATCCACATGCCCAGTGGTTGAATGCTTGCTTGGCAAAGCACTTCAACTGCTACCTTTTCAGTTGGTAGACTCTGCCCCCTTCCGTGACTTTGTGGAATGTGCGGTTCCTCAGTGGCAGGTTCCCAAATGCCACTTTTTCTCACGGAAGGCGATTCCGGCTCTCTACCAGCATGTGGAAGGCAATGTCCTGGCCTCGCTGGACAGGGCGGTCAGCATTAAGGTGCATATTACCGCTGACTCATGGTCCAGCAGGCACGGACAGGGACGTTACCTAAGTTTCACGGAGCATTGGGTGACTCTGCTGGCAGCTGGGAAGGATGCAGGACAAGGTGCAGTAGTGTTGGAGGTTGTTCCGCCACCATGCCTCCAAAATGCCACTACTGGTGATTCTGACACACCTCTCTCCTCCACCCCCTCCTCTTCTTCTTCCTCCATGGCCTCCTCCTGTACTTTGTCCTCAGAACCAGCGGTGCTCCGTAGGCGTTCAAGGGGCTATGCAAGTACGCAGGCCAAAAGATGCCATGCGGTGCTTGAGCTCGTGTGCTTGGGGGACAGGAGCCACACTGGGGCAGAGGTTCTGTCAGCTCTGCAGGGGCAGGTTCAGAGGTGTTTGACGCCACGCAAACTTAAGGCAGGAATGGTGGTTTGCGACAATGGCACCAACCTCCTCTCCGCCCTCCGACAGGGACAAATGACCCATGTGCCCTGTTTGGCTCACGTCCTTAACTTGGTGGTCCAGTGGTTCTTGGGCAGGTACCTGGGCTTACAGGATGTCCTGAGGCAGGCCAGGAAAGTCTGTGTGCATTTTCGCCGGTCATATAATGCCAGTGCTTGGCTGGCAGACCTCCAAAAGGAATTTAACCTGCCCAAGAACCGCCTAATCTGTGACATGCCCATCAGGTGGAACTCAACGTTGGCCATGCTGCAGCAGCTGCACACACAGCAGAGGGCCATCAATGAGTACCTGTGCGACTATGGCACCAGGACAGGGTCAGGGGAGCTTGTTTTTTTTCCCCACGCCAGTGGGCCAAGATCAGGAATGCATGCACTGTCCTGTCAGCATTTGAGGAGGCCATGAGGATGGTGAGCAGTGACAGTGCATGCATCAGTGACACTGTCCCCCTTGTCCACCTGTTGGAGCACACGCTGCATGGAATAATGGACAGGGCACTTGAGGCAGAACAGAGGCAGGAAGAGGAGGACTTCCTTAGCTCTCAAGGCCCCCTTTATCCAGACAGTGTTCCTGCATGCCCGCCGATCACACAGGAAGAGGAGGAGGAGGATTGTGTCAGCATGGAGGTGGAGCCTGGCACTCAGCATCAGCAGCAGTCTTTAAGTGATCATTTACAGTCCCAAGAAACCCATGGACTTGCACGTGGCTGGGAGGAGGTGGCTGCGGATCATGTTGTCCTTAGTGACCGAGAGGACTCCGGACCGAATATCTCAGCAAACCTACGCTGCATGGCCTCCCTGATCCTGCAAAGCCTGCGGAAGGATCCTCATATTTGTGGTATCAAGGAGAGGGATCAATACTGGCTGGCAACCCTCCTTGATCCACATTACAAGGGTAAGGTTGCGGACCTTATCTTGCCATCGCAGAGGGAGCAGAGGATGAAACATCTTCAGGAGGCCTTGCAGAAAGGTCTGTGCAACGCGTTCCCAGAGACTGGAAGGTTGCAAACTCCTGTTCCTGGACAACGTGTTGCTGAGGCTTCGGTCAGTCAAAGAAGAAGCGGTGGAGAAGGTGACCGTCTGACTGATACGTTCAGACAATTTTTTAGTCCGCAGCCCCAAGGTATGATCGGTTCCAGCAACCATCGCCAGCGTCTGTTTTACATGGTGCAGGAATACCTAGGGGCAAGATCTGACTTGGACACCTTTCCCACCGAAAATCCTCTGGGTTCCTGGGTCTTGAGGATGGATCACTGACCAGAGCTTGCACAGTATGCAATTGAGCTACTGGCCTGTCCTGCATCCAGCATTCTTTCGGAATGCACATTCAGTGCTGCTGGAGGCTTTGTAACTGATTACAGGGTGCGTCTGTCCACCGACTCGGTCGATTGACTAACCTTCATAAAAACGATCAGTCTTGGATCACCACCAGCTACCAAACACCTGATGCTTGTGTAACCGAATAATTTTTTTGGAAATGTCAGATCCCTTCAAAGACTGCCTATGCTGATGCTGAGTGACTATGCTGTTATGCTGAGTAATTAACCTCTTCCTCCTCATTGATCATGCTGATAGCTTGTAAGAACATTTTTGGTTCTGGGCGCCGCCACCAGTGCCTAAGGCCCAATTTTTCAGCCCCTGTTTAACAGGGGTGTGTAATTACAATTTTTGATGCAACTCTTTGCAGCAAGGCTCGTTCCTGCGCTCCAACTAGAGTATAACAGGGGCATGCAATTACAATTCTTGATCTAATATTTCACAGCAGGGCCCTGTGAGGGCTTACAGTGTTGTGGCAACACCAACACCTAAGGCCCAAATTTCTGCTGAGTATATAGGGCAGGCCTCTACTTTCAAACATCCCACTTACAAACGACTCCTAGTTGCAAACGGAAGGAGACAACAGGAAGTGAGATGAAATCTACCCCTAGGAAGGGAAATTCTCTCCTGTAAGAGTTAATATGGGAAAAATGTTTCTCCTTTCCACTGATGCTTTATCACCAATCCTTGTTTCACTAAAACCCCCAAATTTTCAAAAAACATTTGTCATTGGGACAAAAAGTGAGGTGAAATCTTCTGAAGAGGAGCACAGACAGCAAAACAAATGTCACAGGGGTGATAACCCTTCCCTATGTTTTCCAAAAAGCTTAAAATAGATTTTTGTGCTGGAGCTAAACACGTTAAAAATGTACCAGTTAAAAATTACAAACAGATTCTACTTAACAACAAACATACAGTCCCTGTTTTTGTTTGCACCACCTGTATACTGCTGTTCAGAGTATATAGGGCCTGGTGGCCCCACACCTTTCCTTTTTTTAATTTGGGTGCGGGGTTCCCCTTAATGTCCATACAAGACCCAAAGGGCCTGGTAATGGACTGGGGGGTACCCATGCCGTTTGTCTCACTGATTTTCATCCATATTGCCAGGACCCGACATTACATTTAAAGCCGCAAGCAGTTTTAAATTACTTTTATTACTTTAAAAATATAATTTTGTGCAGGGACTGTTCTAAGCACGGGAAACACGCGCCACTTTACAGGCATACTATAGACACCCTCCAGGTACGATATTTAAAGGAATATTTCACTTTTTTTTTTTTTACTTTAAGCATCATTAAAATCACTGCTCCAGAAAAAAAACGTCCGTTTTTAAACTTATTTTTGCATTGATATATGTCCCCTGGGGCAGGACCCGGGTCCTCAAACCCCTTTTAGGACAATACAATGCAAATTAGTCTTTAAAATTAGCACTTTTGATTTCGAACGTTAGAGTCCCATAGACGTCAATGGGGTTCTAATGTTCATGCAAATTTTCGGTCCATTCGCAGGTTCTGGTGCAAACCGAACCGGGGGGTGTTCGGCTCATCCCTAGTAGTGATATATGGTATAATGGGTAGATAATTAATTAGTAGTTATATGTTGTAATATGCTGGTAGATTTATGTGGGATTTTATATTATTATTATATATATATGTACACATACAGTACAAGATTGACCAGGCCAGGAAGGGTGAGTGAAATAGGCCACGTTGGTATCTGTTAATCTAATTACTGAATGTGTACATATATATATATATATATAATAATAATATAAAATCCCACATAAATCTACCAACGTATTACAACAATTAGTAGCACTAATTCATATACACCTCTTATGCTGTGCTAACACCTAACACAATTATACAAATATTTAATTGAATACAATGTGCAAACATGCTGTAAGTGCAAAAAATATGCAATACATTAAGGTGATTGTAAAGTCGTTTTTTTTCTTCTATAAAAATAACAAACGTTATACTTACCTTCTCTGTTGCAGTGGATTTGCACAGAGCAGCCCAGATCCTCCTCTTCCCAGGTCTGGCTGTGCTCCTGTATTTCCTTAGCTTTCTGTCCATGCATCCCTTTGTTTTCTGTTGCTGTGGGTGCTCCCCACATTGTTGGTTTGCCTCCTGCCCCTCATTCCTGCTTGTTGTGTCCATCTCTCTCTGTGCATCTCACTTGTTCCCTGCGTCCTCCCCCAGCATCTCTTCTTAGCTTGCTGCAGTAGTCTTCCTTAGTACCTTATATCCTGTGTGTACCCCAAGTCCTTTCCAGTGTGCTATTTGCTGGCTGCTTTTTGAAGACGTTGCATGACAAAATGCGTAGGGAAGGGCCAGGACGCTGATGTCACCACGCATGCCGTCATCAGACTCGTGGCTCAGGGCTCTGGCTGGAGGCAATAGGGCCATACGAATCAGCTGTCTGTACTAGTGTCGGGTAGACATCTTGAAATGTGAGTGGATTACATGTGTTTTAAATAAAAGTAGTGATTTAAACAATTTTATACTATATAAGCTTTCTTTTTCTGTCTCAAACACTGCAACAAATATCTGCTTTTTTGTAAGCGCAGGTTTAAAGTGGGCATACCAGCGATGGAAGAGTCCAAGACATGCATGTCCAGTGTAATTGATTTTCCTGGAATGCAAGCTGCCAAAAGTTCTCTCCTGTCCACACAACTCCAGTTTCTCTGAGCTATTTGTTTAATAGGCAGAGCTGTAGTGAAAGTCTCTGTCCTCCCAAATTAACCATTTCTTAGACTCACCTTAAGCAGGAGTAGCCAGGTGCTTGGCTAGAAACAGACAGCGATTTAGGACACAGTGCTGCAGTGCTCTCTGTGCTCCCAATGGACTTCAGCTGAATGAGTAAACACTAATTTGCCTCAATTCACTAGGGGGAAGCTGACAAGCAGAAGGAGCTCAAGAGACTTGATGGATGGCAGCACTGAATCATGTCAGATGAAAGTTCGTGAAAGAAACTTTTTTATAGCAGTCTATCGACCAATGGACTACAGTTCTTAGCGAACCAGGTATAAGGGGAGATAGAGTTGTATTTTTCCAGGGTAAATACCAAGGAACTCTCTCTTTGGCTGGAGACCAAGGTGTGCACAATGCTGCTCCTGTGTGCACATCAATCTGCTTTGTGCTTAGGACCGGAGTCATGCCAGGCAGATCCAGAATTGCACTAACATCTGAAAACCAGGACTCTTGTTGCTGCACATACTTGTGTGAGGACAATAATGCCATTAACATGTTGCTGCCAGCAGAGACTGAGCACATAGGGAGTGACCATCTGACTAGCAGCATTATTTACTGTATGCAGACTTTACTGAGACCGTACTCATGTGCACCACCGTAACGACTGGACCCCAACACTAGACAGCTGCTTCACATGAAATTTGCCTATTGTGCATAGTAAGGGGGTACCTCTTTAGGGATTTTTACATTTCATTGCTGCCATTCATATAGAGTGCACTCTAAAGTGGATATAGCCTACTGTTTTTCAGAGGAGTTATTGTAGTATTGATTATCACTGTTGTTACTGTTTTCTAATGCAATTACGTATTGCTGATTTTATGGATTACCAGGTTAACTCTAATTTAGCTGCATAGAACTTCGTTCTATGCTGCTATAGCCTAGTGAACTGTGAATGGCCTAATCCTTTACTTATTTATGTGCAGGGGCGGGCTGACCAATCGGTCACTTCGGCCGTGGTCTGAGGGCCGGCTGCTGAAGGAGGCCCACCAGCACCACCTGCTGGACCAGTACGGGATCTAGGGACAAAAAACACGTGGCCGCGGGCCCCGCTGACCGTCTTTTGGGCCTGCCCGGGGCCCCAGTGCTGCCTCAAAGGATAAGGGGGAGGGCGAGTGCCGTCGGATCACACAGAGTGGGTAACTCCTGCTTACCCAGCGACCGCTGTCATCCAATGTCCTGTCTCCTTCACCGGCTCCCTTGATGGACGTCACACTGGTCCAATGCCAGGAGGTATGACATGAGGAGGCTGCATTGAGGGGCACTGGTGGTGCTGTATTGAGGGGCACTGGTGAGGCTGCATTGAGGGGCACTGGTGAGGCTACATTAAAGGGGATCTGATCAGGCTGCATTGAGTGGCACTGGTGAAGCTGCATTGAGGGGCACTGGTGATGCTGTATTGAGGGGCACTGGGGAGGCTGCATTGAGGGGCAATACTGAGGCTGCGTTAAAGGGGCACTGATCAGGCTGCATTGAGTGGCACTGGTGAAGCTGCATTGAGGGGCACTGGTGAGGCTGCATTAATGGGCACTGGTGAAGCTGCATTGAGGGGCACTGGCGAGGCTGCATTGAGGGGCACTAGTGAGGTTGCACTGATGGGAACTGATCAGGCTGCATTGAGTGGCACTGGTGAAGCTGCATTGAGGGGCACTGGTGAAGCTGCATTGAGGGGCACTGGTGGGGCTGCAATAATGGGCACTGGTGATGCTGCATTGAGGGACACTGGTGAGGCTGCATTGATGGACACTGGTGAGGCTGCATTGATGGACACTGGTGAAGCTGCATTGAGGGGCACTGGTGAGGCTTCATTGAGGGGCACTGGTGAGGCTGCATCGAGGGGCACTGGTGAGGCTGCATTAATGGGTTCTGGTGAGGCTGCATTAGTGAGCACTGGTGAAGCTGCATAGAAGGGCACTGGTGAGGCTGCATTGAGGGATGCTGGTGAGGCTGCATTAATGGGCACTTATGAGGCTGCATTGATGGGCACTGGTGAGGATGCATTGATGGGCACTGGTGAGGCTGCATTGATGGGCACTGGTGAGGCTGCATTGATGGGCACTGGTGAGGCTGCATTGGTGAACACTGATCATGCGCTACATTGATGGGCACTGGTGAGGCTGCATTGATGGGCACTGGTGAGGCTGCAGAGAGGTGGAGAACCAGAGGGGGACAGAGGCACCCATCGAAAGAGGAGACGGATCTAAAGCAGGGGTCAGCAACCTTTTTCCACTTAAGGGCCAGATTCAATGTATGTGAATGCATGGAGGGCCACATTCACCTGCTAATAAATGAAGATAATACAAATCCTAACATAGTAATAATAACAGTACAGGTTTACCTCACTTTGGGGTGCTTCACTAATACAAAGCCAGTTCACTCTGGGGGAGCATGTGGCTGGAGATTTGGATTTTACTGCCTCCCTCCCCCATCCAGGCACCCAAGGGGGGCTTACGCCAGCCCTGCTAGCCAGCATGATCTGAAGATGGGGTTCCTGTCCATAGGGAAAATGGGGTTCCTGCCCTTAGGGGAGATGGGGGCCCCATCCCAGGGGAGATGGGGTCCCTGTCCCCAGGTTCTCTGTGCTCTGCACCCCCCCAATGTAGTATTCCCTGTCCCCTCACCCCCCCACTGTACTGTCTTCTGTCCCTTGCACCCCCCTCTGTAGTATACTCTTTCCCTTGCACCCCCCCACTGTAGTGTCCTCTGTCCCCTGCACCCCCCACTGTAGTGTCCTCTGTCCCCTGCACCCCCCACTGTAGTGTCCTTTGTCCCCTGCACCCCCCCACTGTAGTGTCATCTGTCCCCTGCATCCCCCCCCACAAACACACGCTGTGTAGCTAGAACTTTCCTACCTTACACAGGTGTACCGCAGAGCAGAGCAGTAGAGAATGTATCACAGGGCTGGATGGGGGCGGAAACTGCTGAAGTTAACTTTTCACAATAACAGGCTGGTGATTGGTTGCTAGGATCGCGTGGCAACCAATCACCTGCTGTTTAATGAAAAAGTAAACTCCAGCAGTTCCCGCCCCCATCCAGCCCTGTGATAATGGCAGCTTGCTACTGTCCAATGAAGAGGACAGCAGCGAAAATGTCCATGGCTGGGTGGTGGGCTGTGTGCGGTTGCCAAACCCTGGTCTAAAAGATGCTGGAATTTTTAATCTCAGTAAATATGAACTCCTGGATAATGAGAAGTTTGTAGTGAATCATGGTTTAAAATTTGCCCCTGATAAGCCTCTTAGTAAATTGGGGGCTTTTATTGATGTACAAAAATACATTTGTAAAATTAATATTCAAAGATATCTTTTTTCCAACCCCTGAGGGTGATAGATGGTACAACAAGTGGGGTGAGGCGCTCTAGTTTGTTCAACGCCTCTCTTCAATCCACCAGGTAATGTTCCTCCATCGATCTCTGCATTTAAAGATAAAGGTGTTGAAAGACATAGAGAAATTAAAGATCAATAAGGACAGAAACAATCATAGGTTCAGTGATGGACTAGAATCTTTACAAAGCAGGAATGATATCATTGTCCGTCTGCGGATAAAGGTGGTGGAATTGTTGTGTTAGAGAAAACAGCTTATGTGGGTGAGATAACCAGAATTCTTTCTGATACAGAAACCTACATACCTCTTCACAATGATCCCACCACCAAATACAAAAAAGGAACCGATCAAAATGATAGACGTTGCATTTAAGGGAAATCTACTCACCAAAAAGGTGACGTCCTATTTGATACCTATGGCACCGAGGGTACCGATTATTTATTACCTTCCCAAAGTCCATAAAGATCCAGTCAACCCACCGGTGACACCTGTTATCAGCGGTTTGGACTCTGTTACTTCTCGTATTAGGAAGTATATAGATGGATTTTTACAGTCATTGGTTTCCCAGACTCAGTCATTCTTAAAAGATTCATCTTAAGTTATTCAATTGCTGGGAGCGATAGAGTGGAAAGAAAACTACATCATGGCAACTGCTGATATTGCCTCTCTTTTTATACCATCATATCTCATCATGATGGGTTTGAAGTGGTTGAAATGTTTCTGAAAAGAGACATTAACTTACTGTCCACTCAGAGAGATTTTGTGTTGAGTCTACTCAGATTTGCCATGTCTCACAACTATTTTTGGTTTGGGGGCTCCTTCTATCTCCAGAATAGGTGGGTCGTCATGGGAGCCAAATTCGTCCCGAGCATGGCTAACCTGTTTATGGCTAAGTGGGAGGAGGAGGATGTCATCTATGCCAACAGGAGACCTAAGTTGATCTGCTGGGGGAGGTATATAGATAACATCCTCCTTCTATGGGATGGTGACATGACTTCATTAGCGATTTTCATGGAACAGCTCAATAATAACACTTTGGGCATTTCTCTGCAATATGAAGCTAGCCAGATCAAAATCCACTTTCTTGATCTCAAAACTGAGATCAGGGAAGGTTCTTTGATTATCTCTACGTACTTCAAAAGTACAGATCGGAATGGCTTTATTGGGCAGGGGAGTTGTCATTATCCCACCTGGCTAAAATCAGTTCCCAAGAGCCAGTTCATTTGTTTAAGGCAGAACTGTACTATTAAAGATGAATTTCTGGAACAAGCCTCTACCTTGTGTACTAGGTTTGTTGACAAGGGGTATAGACCTGAGGAGTTAGATAAGATCATCATAGAAGTGGGAAATATGGATAGAGCTGCCATTTTTGGGTGGCATGTTAAAATCTAAGTCCAATGAGAAGGATCATAACTTTTCATTTGTTTCTACATATTCCCACCAATACTACGACATCAATAAGATAATGTCCAAACATTGGACGGTATTGAAAAATGATAGAGTGTTGGTTTCAATCCTTCCTGATTGACCACAAGTTATTTTTAGAGGTGTTCCACCCTTGAAGCTTCATGTTGCACCCAATATTTTGGATGCACCCAACGGGGTCTCCTTTGAAAAACAAAAAGTTTTTTCCGTGTCTGAAGTGTGCCATATGCCATTTAAACAAAGTTTGGGATAAAAAGATTTGCCAATTCTAATCTACTGTAACATTCAGAGTGTATGATAATAAAACTTTCATCACCTGTACATCTCAAAATGTTGTCTATATGTTAATTTGTCCGTGTGGCCTGCAATATGTTGGCCGCACCATAAGGGCTATGAATGTTAGGATCAAAGAACATGTGGCCAACATATAAAAGGGGTTCCCCAAGCATAGTGTTTCCAGACACTATCATGAATCTTGTAACAAAAATCCAGCGGGTACTACTTTTGTTGCCATTGATAGGTTTACGCCTCATTGGCGAGGGAGTTTTGTGAGGAGGGAGATATCACGCATGGAGACTCGCTGGATTTATGACTTAAAAAGTTATGTCCCTTTGGATTGAACGTCGATTGGGACATAAATTGTTTTATTAACAATGGTTAACAATACTGTTTTTTCCTATTAGTTTTAAATATTTTTTAATTTAACCTGTATTATTGTTTTGTTCCTGTTGAGTATTTGGGTTGGTTGTAATTATGAGAAGTGTCCACTGGGGGGGGGGGGGGCTGTCACTTGTTGGATGCTCTCCTTAATATTTGTATTAGCTTTTGACTATTTTTTATTTCTATATACATATAGATTTTTTGATTAATTCTTGATGAGCATCTAGTTCTGTGCAGGAATATTTAATGATATTTTTGTTTTGTATTATCAAGCTTCGAGGAACCTCCGGCAATGTGATATTACATCCCCTAGGTTTGTTTTTCCGGGTAGTGACGTTCATAGGAGACCATATGCGTCTCTTGTTCTCCACCTTCAAATTGAAATAGGTATTTTTCTCCTGACATCCGGCAGTGGAACGCAATCGCGGACACAGGATGCTTTCCAGTCGCCGACTTCCGGTTGACGCGTCATCCATAAGTAACATAAATAGGCGTGCTTGTGTTGAAAGGACACGCCTCTGGCAATGTCCCATTGGATGAAATGCATTAGCGTGCTCTGGAGACACAAGCACGTTGAGAGCCGTGGCAGTTCACTACTTTTACTACATGCTTGTTTTTATCTTTCCTGATGTAAGTGCAATCTAAATAAATTATTCTCATCTACCTATAAAGGGTTCACCATATGCTGCTTTATTATTGTTTCATTGGTGATTTGATTACACCTGGTTGCTGGAAGTCCTGGCTGCTCTGGTTATCAAGAGCGGTGGTTGATGCAAGCCTGTTCCGTGTGATTCCACCACATTAGATTATCCAATAAGGGAGTGAAGTTGGAGTAACTGCTGAGTTTCTGATTACATGCCTGCTCTTATCCTTTATCTGGTAAGAAGATTGGATTGACACTGTGGTGTGGTGTGCTTTCATTACACACTGAAGCTGGTTTTGGGATTTCATCTCTCCCTTCTTATTGAAAGACTGTTTGTTAGTTTTCATCTTCGCGCCGCATGTAGACTTTTATTGTATTGTATTTGCTAAATCAAATTGTGCTGACTGCTTCTAGTTTAGTTAGGAATATCATTATTGTACTGTAGATACCTTTTATATGCTTTTCTACTATTGATCAGGCTGCACTGATGGGCACTGGTGAGGTTGCATTGATGGGCACTGATGGGGGCTCTTTCTAACACAGATTCTCAAATGGACACAGAGGGGACCCGCACAGACGCAAACGATATCATTACATCTTGCGCCGCGTGCCTCCATGCAGTGGGCTTGCTGCAAACCTTCTAGTTCTACCATCACGGATAGGGCAAAGGCTGCCACCTCCTTATAAGTCCCTCCCTCGCCTCGGGAAACAGTGCCCGGAACGGTGAAGAGGAAAGGACACACCAGCCACCCATGCCGGTGACCCACCCACAGCATGGCCAGGGTGCCAGCTAATCACCCAGGGTGACCCACCCCCAACAGGGCCAGGGTGCCAGTTAGCCACCCACCTACAGCAAGGCCAGGGTGTCAGCCACCCAGCCACCCACAGTGACCCATCCACACCAGGGAGCCAGCCAGCCACAGCAGAATGCCAGCCACCCACAGGAGCCAGCCACAGAGGATGCGGGAGCCAACCAGCCACAGAGGACACGGGAGCCAACCAGCCACAGATTCAGTACCCAAATTTAAGGTAAGAGGAGCGCTACACAGTGCCAATTTTATTTCTACATTGTGAGAGGTTGGGGCAGGGGTTAGAGTCATGGCACAAGGAGGGGGTCCCGTGAGGACCAGAGTGAATGAAGGTGTTCACTGTACACTCTGTTAGAAAGAGGCCCCCCCTCCAGGTCCCATTATACTCTTTTGTAGTCTCTAATGGGACCTGGGGGGACGCTTTCTAACAGACTCCATAATAGACACTGAAAGGGCCTCTGTTAGAGAGACCCCCCTCCAGGTCCCATTAGACTTCTTTGTAATCTCTAATGGCTCCTGGAGGGGGGTCTCTCTCTAACAGAGACTCTCTAATGAACAATGTTAGAGAGATACCCCCCCTCCAGATCCCATTAGACTTTGTTGTAGACTCTAATGGGGCCTGGAGGGAACGCTTTCTAACAGACCCTCTAATGAACACTGTTAGAGAGAGAACCCCCTCCAGGTCCCATTTTAAAAAAAAGCAGAAGTTGTACTTTGTGCAAAATGTAGGGCAGGGTCAGGGGTGGGTCATGGGCAGGATCAGGGGTGGCTCGTGGGTGGGGTATGACAGGGGGCCCTTGCTTTATTTGGTCCAGGGGCCCTGAGTGTTGTCAGTCCACCAATATGATGTTTGCTTTTTGATACTGAAACTTAGTTGTGTTCAGGATAGCAATACTGCTCCCAGTAGAAGTGCAGTATTCATTTGCTTAACCTGGTATGTCAGAGGAACTTAGGTTGTTATCAGAGTTGAGGCAGAAGAACAAAGAAGCCAACCTTACCAAGCAGTTTCTGGGGGGGGGTAGCCCTACACAGGGTATATGCAGCCTGAAAATCATCAGGAACTGGCCGAATTTCGTTCCATGTGTACCACTGTCACTTTAACAGAAGGCAGTCTAACAACTGGCTTCTGTTGAACGGTCATGCTGGAAAATCCACATTCAAGCTGATATCTGCATTGCTGATTTGTATATTCTGATGAGGGCGCTGTCAGAATCCAATAGAACAGTGAGACAAGAGCTTAGGGGTGGGCCAAACTGACCCCTGTTCGGTTCACACCAGAACTTTTGAACATCGCGAAAGTTCGGACCCGAATAACGAACCTCATTAAAGTCAATGGGACCAGAACGTCAAAAATCAGTGCCCATTTTGAAGGCTTATACGCAAGTAATTGGGCATACAATGGTTATAGGGGTCCAGGTCCTGCCTTGGGGGACATGTATCAATAAAAAAAAGTTTGTGAAAAATGTCATTTTTAAATGAGCAGTTGTTTTTTGATTTTCCAAGTGAAAGCTTAAAAATTCCTTCCAATATAGTGCCTGGGGGGTCCCCTTAGTCTACCCGTAAAGTGGCAGATCTGTACCATGTCTAGAATCTGCTGCAGCAATAATTGCATTTATAAAGCCAAAAAAAACCTGCAAGCTGCCTTTATTTTGCTCAGCAACAGCTGGGGAGCCAGTGTGTATGATGAGGCCACAATGTAGTGCACTGGGAACAATATTAGAGATTTTTTGGATACATTCTGGAGTCACTTTGACTTGGTATAGAAGGTGCATAAAAATTGGTCTTTGGGTGTCGGTGGCACCTTCCCATCGTAACCCTATAGAGGTAATTTTGATGAAAGCAAGAATTGGCCTAGTTGTAAAAAATTTCAATGATATGCACCTGTCAAACAGGTGCAGAAAAAATACTCTTTGGGTGTCAGGGGCGCCTTCCCACTGTAACCCTATGGAGGTACTCTTGATGAAAGCAAGTTTTAGTCTTGCTGTAAAAAATTGCTATGATATGCACCTGTCAAACAGGTGCTGAAAAATTGGTATTTGGGTGTTAATTGTGCCAATGAAACCATATACCAAAACCTATACCAAAAGGAAAAACCTATACCTATACCAAAACCTATACCAAAAGAAAAAACCTAAACCTATACCAAAAGCAAGTGACTGACGCTGTGGTCAAATAACTCAACTGACTCCTCAATGGCTGATGTTGGGCCTATGGCAGGAATAGATGTGGACAAGGAGGCAGGTTTATCCACTCTGGCAACTGCAGGGGACTGCACACTTGTCTCTGCTTGCGTGACAGAGGATGGGGAGGATGAGGAAGGTTTAGTAAGCCAGTCCACCACCTCCTCTGCATGCTGTGGCTGGATAACAGGGGCAAACTCACTAAACAGAGTAAATGATGCCCTTCCTGAGGAGTGACAACCATGTCCACCTTTGCCTGTGGACACATTTGTTGCTGGTCCCCTTACAGTGCCAAGGGAACGTCTGCCTTTCTTTGTTGTCCTCCCAGACATTATTGGGAGTGAGGGGGCTGTTCTTATAAGCAAAGGTAAAGAAGAAGTTAAAATGTGTACGTAGATGCACTAAAAATCAATGTAAAGAGGTGTTTGGTGCACTTTAATTTGAGTACTCACACTACACAGACACACTCCATGGGTACACTATAATATACTGCAATATAATGCACCAAACATACAGTGAGACACAGAACTATATGGTGTTAAACTGGCGGTAACGCACGCAAAATGATATGGCGTTAAACTGGCAGTAATGCACACACAACTATATGGTGTTATACTGGCAGTAACGCAACGCAAAACTATATGGCGTTAAACTGGCAGTAACACACACAAAACTATATGATGTTAAACTGGCAGTAACATACACAGAAGTAAATGGCGTTAAACTGGCAGTAACGCAATCAAATATACGGTGTTCAACCGTCACTACACTGACACTATCTGAACTGTCCCTACTCTAGCTATACACTAATGTCAAGATTACTGACACAATCTCAATACACTACACTGAAACTATATGAGCTGTCCCTACTCCACACTAATGTATGTATGAATGACACGGCCTCACTACACTACAGTGAAACTATCTGAGCTGTCCCTACTCTAGCTGCACACTATGCAAAGCTGAATGATGGTCCTCCTCATTACACTCACACTGTCCCTAGACTGACACTAAACTAATATTCTGCACTGACAATTGAAATAAAGTAGCACAGTATAGCACACTAACTAACTAATAGCACTGAACAGAGCTCTCTCCATGCCGAATTCACACTGAAAATGGCTGCCATTGAAAGAATACTTTTATACTGTGGGGCGGGAATGAGCCATGATTGGATAAAGTCATGATGACAGTGTCCAATCATGACTCTGACAGTGCTCTGTGCCCTGATTGGCTGAAGCTTTCACAGCTTTAGCCAATCAGGGCTTGCAATGCACTGTTCAGTGCCGCAATGCATTGTGGTCAGTTCGGGGGGGAGGAACGGTCGAACAACCTGTTTGTTCGGATGTTTGCCGAACGCCGAACAGCGAAAGTTCGGCCCGAACCTATGCTTTGGGCCAAACCGTTCGCCCATCCCTAGAAGAGATCCCTGGATCAACATAGTTTGTGTTGATGCGGGAATCTGTCGGGCTTTTTTTTTGTTCAACCCGCTGGTTGAACGAAAAAAAAAAACTGAATGTGTATATTCTTCATTGGGCTGACTCTCTACAATATATATCTTATGAAAAACCTTAGTAGATTGTGCAGATTGAAATGTATCATTATGGAGGACTGGAAATTATAGGACTTTTATTTTGTCTATTGCACACATTGGGTTATTAAGGTTATGTGAAATTTACATGTATCAACCCATATGAGATACATAGACATTTACTAAAATGACTGATGAAACTAAATTAAATCTTTGTTAAGAAAATAGGATCAATTCAGTACACAATAGCAATAGTTATTTTCTATAACGACTATTATTTACAGTAGTAAGTGCCAATAAAAGCTGAAAATAGCTATCACATTGCTGAAAATATCTGTTTTTTTTCAGGGGTCGGGCTTAAAAATTGAAGCTTTAAAGAGACTAATGTTTCAGTCTCAATAAACCTTACATGTTTATGAATGTGTAAGTTGGAAAAAGTGTCCTTAAAAGTCTAACTAAAAAGAAAACAACATAAGGTGCCAACTAAGTGCAGTATATAAGACTTTATATAAAATCACAAGTGGAAACTTACAAGATACATAAAGATAAGAACATGTAATTCAGTGTGGTTTGTTGTTAAAGTGTTTATATTTTTTTATATGTTTATATATTTTGTCCTGATATGTGCCTGCTGTAACACCTTCCCGCCTGCCCTATAGCAGATTGACGGTGCTTTCTCATTCTGAGTGGATGTCATATGATGTCCTCTTAGAAAGCGTCGTTCACCCTGACACAGCCGATGACTGATCAGAGTACCGGTGTACCATGTGACGCGGTGACCAATCACAGCAGATCACACGACAGTTGTGAACAATGGATGGCTTCCTTTCATGCCATCCATTGTGTAACAATCACTTCCCCAGAGTAGTACAATGTTCTGGGCTTGAAATTTCAAGTCCTGAGCTAATAGCCAGGCCTCAAGGGTTACTTGCCACCAGTTGCCCCACCCAACCCCTACCCTGTCCAGCCCCTAATTCCGCCTCCTAAATTATTTCATGAAATTACACTTAAATGTTTTATGCAGAATTCAGTTATAAAAATGAATATTAACAACAGCTTTATCTGTGCTCAACAATGCAGCCCACCTGTATCCATTAATGCAGCCTGGATCTGCCAGTGCAGCCTGTGTTCGCCAATGTAGCCTGTGTCCGCCAATGCAGCCTGTGCCACCAATGCAGCCTGTGCCCGCCAGCGTGGCCTGTGTCACCAATGCAGCCTGTGCCACCAATGCAGCCGGTGTCCCCAATGTAGCCTGTGTCCCCAATGCAGCCTGTGTCCCCAATGTAGCCTGTGCCACCAATGCAGCCTGTGTCCCCAATGCAGCCTGTGTCTTCAATGCAGCCTGTGCCACCAATGCAGCCTGTGTCCTCAATGCAGCCTGTGCCACCAATGCAGCCTGTGTCTTCAATGCAGCCTGTGCCACCAATGCAGCCTGTGTCCTCAATGCAGCCTGTGTCCCCAATGCAGCCTGTGTCTTCAATGCAGCCTGTGCCACCAATGCAGCCTGTGTCCTCAATGCAGCCTGTGCCACCAATTCAGCCTGTGCCACCAATGCAGCCTGTGTCCCCATTGCAGCCTGTGTCTCCAATGCAGCCTGTGCCACCAATGCAGCTGGGTCCTCAATGCAGCCTGTGCCACCAATGCAGCCTGTGTCCCCATTGCAGCCTGTGTCCCCAATGTAGCCTGTGCCACCAATGCAGCCTGTGTCCCCAATGCAGCCTGTGTGTCCAATGCAGCCTGTGTCCTCAATGCAGCCTGTGCCACCAATGCAGCCTGTGTCCCCATTGCAGCCTGTGCCACCATTGCAGCCTGTGCCACCATTGCAGCATGTACCACTAATGCAGCCTGTGCCACCATGGCAGCCTGTGCCACCAATGCAGGCTACCTGTGCAGAGGAAGAGAGAGGAGAGCCACCGCCTGGATGGTCAGAGTGCCAGGAACATAACAGCTTTCATTTCAATAGCAGTGTGTTCCCCGCCACGTGCCGTCAAATACAGCCCCTCCCCCTTGTCCGGGGAACTTTTCTAGACAGATCAGCCGTCCCAGGATTGGACGGGTGATCTGTCTATCAAAGTGCCCGGACAAAGAGGAGGGGCTGTATGTGACGGCTATTGAAATGAAAGCTGTTATGTTCCTGGCGCTCTGACCATCTGGGCGGCGGTTCTCCTATCTCTTTTCTCTTTCCCTCCAATTGCTGGGAGTACGAATTCCATGATTCCATACAACCCGCCTGCCGGCGGTGCTCGCCCCCCCCCCCCCGCTCCCCTCAGGTAGCCATAGCTCGCCAGCCTTCAAAATCCAGTCGCAAAATGCGAGCAGGCGAGTGGAATTTTTGAGGGCTGCAATGTTATTATGGTAACATTATATTCCTCCGATCACAGTGTGTTAAAAAAAAAAAATCGTAGGAAAAAAAGTAATACAATTTTTCCCCGTATTGTCACCAGTCTCTGATCCCTGCCACACCAGTTATATGATGATGCTGTACTGCACTGGTGGCAGTATGTTAAAAAAAAAGAAAAAAAAGTGAATTTTTTTTAATTTCTTCATTTTCCAAAAAAATTATGACAAAAAATTACACATTCAAAAAACCTGCCATGCCTCTTACTAAATACATTGGACTGGCTGCTTTCCAAAAAGGGGTCTTTTGGGTGGTATTTGTACTGTCCTGAGATTTTTGGGCCTCAAGAAATGAGATAGAACATTAATACATCAGGGTTGATCTATTTTCAGATATAGTATATACTAGGGATATGCAATTAGTGGACCTCCAGCTGTTGCAGAACTATAGATCCCATGAGGCATAGCAAGACTTTGACAGCCACAAGCATGATACCCAGAGACAGAGGCATGATGGGACCTGTAGTTTTGCTGGAGGTCCACTAATTGCATATCCCTGGTATATATCATAGTTTGTGGACTCTATAACTTTCACACAGACTAAATAATATACACTGGTTTTGGTTACTTTTACAAAAGAATTGTAGCAGAATACATTTTGGCCTAAATTTATGAAGAAAGATTATTTATTTGCATAATTTTATAACAGAAATAAAGAAAATTTTTTTTTTTTTTTACATTTTCAGTCTTTTCTTTTATTTTGTTTATTTAGCAAAAAATAAAAACCCAGTGGTGATTAAATACCACCAAAAAAAATCTATAGTTGTGTGAACAAAATGATACAAATTTAGTTTGGGTACAGTGTTGCATGACTGCACAATTGTCATTTAAAATGTGACAGCGCTGAAAGCTGAAAATTGGCCTGGGCAAGAAGGGGGTAAAAGTGCCCAGTAGGCAAGTGGTTATACTCAATATATTCAGCGTTGTTATTTTTTCGAACATGATCAGCTTTAGGGTTCATGGTTTGGGTTACTTTATTCTTTACACTATAGGTAGACCTGTATAGCATTAATTTGGTGCTGTTTTTTGTCTGCTTCTGAAATATTTTGTTCTCATAATGTTTTTGTACTCTTCTAGTGTGTATTTGTCAATATGTGATGTTTCTTGAACATCCCCAGATGACTGCATACTAATAGCTGTCCTGATTTATGTTATTTATGACTTGAAGCAAGGGTACAAGCACAGTAATATAATCTGCCTGTCACTTGACTTCTTGTGATCAGTGTGACTGATCCACTGCATGTGTGATTTGTTTATCATTATCCATTGAAAAATACTTGTGACATTATAATCTGTAGGAGTAAATACATGAATGGAGAGATAGAAAATGCTATCATTATTCATTTTACAGTAAAGATCTTTCATTTTAGCCTGTCTGATTACTAAAATGTATGGCACATCAAATTATTATCCATGTACTGTTATTTTCCTGAAAATGTATGACTGCTTCTTGAATTATGGTATATATGTAGTTATACACACACTCTAATGCCCCGTACACACGGTCAGATTTTCCGATGGAAAATGTTCTATGGGAGCTTGTTGTCGGACATTGTAGGCTCCATCGGACATTTTCCATCGGAATTTCCGTCACACACAATTTGAGATCTGGATCTCAAATTTTCCGACAACAAAATCCATTGTCGTAAATTCCGAACGTGTGTACACAATTCCGACGCACAAAGTTCCACGCATGCTCGGAATCAAACAGAAGAGCTGCACTGGCTATTGAACTTCATTTTTCTCGGCTCGTCGTACCTGTTGTACGTCACCGCGTTCTTGACGTTTGGAATTTCCGAGAAGATTTGTGTGACCGTGTGTGTATGCAAGACAAGTTTGAGCCAACATCCGTCAGAAAAAAATCCATGGATTTTGTTGTTGGAATGTGCGATCGTGTGTACGGGGCATTACACTATACGTAAACACTTGTGTTATCATGTGTGCGTAAAAAACATAACAAGAGGGGAAAAAAATTATATTTTCAAAAGTCTTTGATTTCCTGCAAACACAAGTTTGTTAGTGTGGGAGAAAACATTGTATGCATTGGAAATTAATGCTCCATGTATTTCCTATTTTCTCTCTGTTATATGCATTGCCTCTCACCTCTCTATTACACACAGTGGGGAATTAAACAATGAAAAAAGCTAATTGGCTGCATCCCAACCAGTGGCGGTGGGTGTTAAACAAACCCCCCCCAGGTCCGCACTCACCGCTCTACGGTCCCCCCAACTCTCCTCATATACATCACATGCGGGAAATGACAGAGGCATGCAATAGCGTGATAACGTTTAACATTTTTTTATTGCAAACAGAACTCCACATATATACAACTAACATGTCAAATAAATAAAAATCGCCTTTAGTGCTGAGGGGTGATAGAGTCACCTGTGGTCTGGTTCTGCAGCCCCGGTTCCTAAGGAGGAGCTTGATCGGCTGACAAGAGAGGTAGCAGGAAGTGTTGCATGCCTCTGTGGAGAAAATAGTGACCTCTGAGCTGGGTTATTATCGGAAGTAGCAGGTGGCCTATTTTCTGTACTAGTGTCTAATAAACCTGCATAGGATAAAGGAAGCAAAGGAGGATCTCTGCAGGCTATTGCTATCAATTACAGGCTTATTTTTTAAGCCCCTAAGGCAATGGTTCTCAACCTTCCTAGTGCCATGACCCCTTGATAAAATTTCCCAAGTTGTGGGGACCTTTAACAGTAAAATTATTTTCGTAGCGTGGGTTGTCAGCACCCAAGGCAAGACAAGTAATTTGCGCCCCTAACCCATTGACATTTAGCGCTCCCTGAGTCCCTTCCACTCGTACAGTATTAAAACCCCTTATGATACATTTTAGGATGTACACCACTGTTTCTCTTTGTTCTCCTTTCTTTCCCTTTTAGCTCTCTCTATCCTAATTTCTTGTTTTTTTCCCACATCCCTCTCTCTAGCCATCTTTCTTGTTCTTTCTCTTATTCTTTCTCTCCCTTTTTCTTTGTTCCTCCCCCTCTTTTCCTTTTCCTCTCCCTTCCATGTATTCTCTATTTTCATTCCTTCTCTTACTCCTTGGTGGGGGGAGAATGGGATGAGTGGCAGTGCTGGTGGGAAGTTGGGATGGGTGGCAGCGCTGGGGGGAGTTCTGATCAGCCTGCTTAGGTGCTCTTGATTAAGGTCATTTTGCTGATCTAAGAACTGTAGTGAGGACTTTTAATGGCAACTATAATCACAGGTAGTGTTACTCACTGCTCACTGTGTCTCTGACTTTGCGGTGTCTCATAGTAGTGACACCTATGCCAAAAATCAGGAGATAGGGTCTCTTCCAGCCCCTTCCACTTCACATTCCTCACCAGTCAGCTGACCTCTAGTCTCTGCCCCCCAGCCATGCCGTGAACTAAATGTGCGGCTGCGAAGAGGCTGACTCGGCGTCCGCAGGCTCCGGGAACAGCCCAGCTGGGTGACCACAGGCTTCAGGGTCAGCCCTGCTTGGTGGTAAAAAAGGCTGGTAGAGCGGTGCAGTCTTCAGGAACAGCCCAGGATTCGGTGACCCCTGGCAAATCATCATTCGACCCCCGAGTGGGTCCAAACCCCCAGGTTGAGAACCACTGCCCTAAGGTGAGGGTACACCCGGTGGGGGTTGTGTGTGCACAACGCATGAAGACACAATTATCACATGATTGATGTTAATATAGACTTTTGCTGTTTAGTTTAATCACTCATCAAGGATTCATTGAAAGTCACGGAGCACGAGCACTTTATTTTCATATATATGGTCTGTTGCTGTTTAGTTTAATAACCTCATTAAGGACTGAGTGCAATATCACGGAGCACGAGCACTTTATTTATAGTGTTTATATGATGTTATGCTTTAGACATTTATGTTATATATAGTGTTTACTAGATTCAGTATTCTTAGTTCCTACCTCAGTAAAAAAAAACCTTCTTGACCCATTACAGTCTGGCTTTCGCTCGCAGCCCTCCACGGAAACCGCCTTACTAAAACTCACTAACAATTTACTAACTGCTAAAACCAACAGCCAATACAGGCATACCCCACTTTTAAGTACACAATGGGGTTTATTTACTAAAGCTAGAAAGTGCAAAATCAGGCACACTTCTGCATAGAAACCAATGAGCTTCCAGGTTTTATTACCAAAGCCTAATTGAACAATCTGGGGTTAGAAGCTCATTGGTTTCTATGCAGAAGTGAGCCTGATTTTGCACTTTCTAGCCTTAGTAAATAAACCCCATTGTGTACTTAAAAGTGGGGTATGCCTGTACTCCATACTCCTACTACTTGACCTCTCTGCGGCCTTTGATACTGTTGACCACCCGCTGCTTCTCAACAAACTACATTCCCTTGGCCTCCGAGATTCTGCTCTATCCTGGTTCTCTGCCTATCTATCACAGCGCTCCTTCAGTGTCACCTACAACTCTGCCTCCTGCTCTCCATTGCCCCTTTCTGTGGGGGTCCCCCAAGGCTCTTTTCTTGGACCCCTTCTCTTCTCTATCTACACCTCCTCCCTTGGTCACTTGATAACCACCCACGGCTTCCAATACCACTTATACGCCGATGACACCCAAATCTATCTGTCTACTCCTCACCTCACTCCTTCAGTCTCCTCTCGCATTACTAACTTACTAACTGACATATCAGCATGGATGTCGCACCACTTCCTTAAACTAAATCTCTCTAAAACTGAGCTATTAATATCCCCCCCACCCGTTCCCCCTCCATGACTTTTCCATCAAAATCAACAATGCAACCATCAGTCCCTCCCCTCACTCCAGGGTACTAGGTGTAATCCTAGGCTATGACTTGTCATTTCAGCCTCAAGTCCAATCATTGTCAAAAGTTTGTGAAATTCACCTCTGTAACATCTCTAAAATTCGCCCCTTTTTAACAAATTAAACCACCAAGCATTCACTCACCTTGACAATTGCACCTCCCTTCTCATTGGCTTACCTCTCCATAGGCTATCCCCTCTTCAGTCTGTCATGAATGCTGCTGCCACACTTATCCACCTTACCAACCGCTCAGTGTCTGCCAACACTCCCTTCCAATCCATACACTGGCTCCCAATCACCCAGCAAATTAAATTCAAAATATTAACCACAACATAAAAAGCCATTCACAACTCTGCCCCGAGCTACATTACCAATCTTGTCTCCAAATATCACCGAAATCGTCCTCTCCGCTCTTCTCAAGACCTCCTACTCTCAAGCTCACTTGTCTCCTCCTCCCATGCTCGTCTCCAGGATTTCTCCAGAGCCTCTCCCATCCTCTGGAACTCGCTACCTCCACTGGTCCGGCTATTCCCTACTCTTGCTACCTTCAGGCGATCCATGAAAACTCATCTTTTCAGAAAAGCCTATCACGTCTCCAACTAATCTTCTACCACTTTCATCAGCTCATTCTCCACAGTTACAACCTTTTGTACCACCTGCCCCACCCTATTAGATTGTAAGCTCTTCTGAGCAGGGCCCTCTTAATCCTCTTGTATTTTATTGTATTGTAACTGTATTGTCTCCTTTTATATTGTAAAGCACTGCATAAATTGTTGGCGCTATATAAATCCTGTATAATAATAATAATAATATATAGTATTGTTTCCATATTTATCAGCGCTGCAGTGTGTTATATAGATTGCATTATCACCATCTGGGGAAGTTTCAGAAGTGCGGGCAGCTGATTACAGTTATATCACCTGTGTTTATTTTAGGTTAATTTAGGCTTAGTGTGGCAGCTCACAAGGCTTTTACCCATTATAAAAAGATATCACTTTGTCACTTTCAAAAGTAGGCAGCTCCAGCTAATTTCTGTTCCTCTATATAATGCCCAGACAGCTTCAAGTAACCACATGCGCTGATGTTCAAACAGCGACAGCTCCTGCTCTGCCACCCTCCTGCTCCTTACTATTGACCTATCACTGTTATTAGTACCCTTGCTACTCATCAGTGAAGCATGCGAGGGGGTGAACTGGAGTTGATAACCACTGAGCACATTGCTATTTGCATACAATAGTACTCCTTTTCAGGCATCCAGACTATCTTTGATGTCAACAAAACTGCTCTCACCCCAGTGTTTTTTGTACAGTAATTGAAAAAAAAGCAACAACTTGCTGCAGTTTAGCCAAAATAATTGATGGCACCATATATTAAACACGTGTTCATTTCACATACATTTTAATGTAGGAAGCTGCAAATAAAATGGGGAAAGAAAGCCACCTAAAATGCACAATATGCATCTAGACAACTCTGCAAGGCATGCAAACATAAACAACAATGCACTCAAATAATGCATATTAAAAAGCATGATTTTTTATTTAAGTACAAAATGATCTCTTACTGTCACCTGCAGTAGCCTTTCTGATCTGTCAGTGGCTTTAGACTCTGCGTCCGATTATTTTAGCTATGACATGCTCTACCAGTCCAAGTCACAGTAATACAATCTGCCTGTTTCTTGACTTTCTGAGCTTAGTGTAACCAATCCACTACATGTGATTTGTTTATCACAACAAAACGAGCAATCCATATGGTGATAAAAAAGTCAAGGAAAAAATATTTGAATAGCAAAATGTGAGATAGATGTAATTATAATGTTACAGTGTGTACCTTTTTATTTTGTTGCGCCTATTACTCAGAGAAATTACATAATGCACAGATATTAACGGCAAGCAATAACTCCATGCTGTTGCTTCACACATTCAAGTAAATATTGGTGGCAACAGTCAAAAATGTTTATGCTAAAAAAGCCTAAAGCATAACACTGTCCTTGATTTTGAGGGACTGTCCCTGATTTGGAACCTCTGTCCCTCTTTCCTCTTCATTTGTCCCTCATTTTAGTCTGATCTACAGTATCTCACAAAAGTAAGTACACCCCTCACATTTTTGTAAATATTTTATTCTATCTTTTCATGTGACAACACTGAAGAAATGACACTTTGCTACAATGTAAAGTGGTGAGTGTACAGCTTGTATAACAGTGTAAATTTGCTGTCCCCTCAAAATAACTCAACACACAGCCATTAATGTCTTAACCACTGGCAACAAAAGTGAGTACACCCCTAAGTGAAAATGTCCAAATTGGGCCCACAGTGTCAATATTTTGTGTGACCACCATTATTTTCCAGCACTGCCTTAACCCTCTTGTGCATGGAGTTCACCAGACCTTCACAGATTGCGACTGGAGTCCTCTTCCACTCCTTCATGACAACATCACCAAGCTGGTGGATGTTAGAGACCTTGCACTGATCCACCTTCCATTTGAGGATGCTCCACAGATGCTCAATAGGGTTTAGGTCTGGAGATATGCTTGGACAGTCCATCACCTTTACCCTCAGCTTCTTTAGCAAGCCAGTGGTCATCTTGGAAGGTCTGTGTTTGGCGTCGTATCATGTTGGAACACTGCACTGCGGCCCAGTCTCTTAATGGAGGGGATCATGCTCAGCTTCAATATCTCACAGTACATGTTGGCATTCATGGTTCCCTCAATGACTTGTAGCTCCCCAGTGCCAACAGCACTTATGCAGCCCAAGACCATGACACGCCAACCACCATGCTTGACTGTAGGCAAGACACGCTTGTCTTTGTACTTCTCACCTGGTTGCCACCACACATACTTGACACCATCTGAACGGAATAAGTTTATCTTGGTCTCATCAGACCACACAACATGGTTCCAGTAATCCACGTCCTTAGTCTGCTTATCTTCAGTAAATTGTTTGCGGGCTTTCTTGTGCATCATCTTTAGATGAGGCTTCCTTCTGGGATGACAGACATGCAGACCAATTTGATGCAGTGTGCAGCGTATGGTCTGAGCACTGACAGGCTGACCCCCCCCACCCCTTCAACCTCTGCAGTAATGCTGGCAGCACTCATATGTCTCTTTCCCAAAGCCAACCTCTGGATATGACACTGAGTATGTGCACTCAGCTTCTTTGGTTGACCATGGCGAGGCCTGTTCTGAGTGGAACCTGTCCTGTTAAACCGCTGTATGGTCTCAGCCACCATGCTGCAGCTCAGTTTCGGGGTCTTGGTAATCTTTTTATAGCCTAGGCCATCTGTATGTAGAGCAACAATTCTTTTTTTCAGATCCTCAGAGTGTTCTTTGCCATGAGGTGCCATGTTGAACTTCCAGTGACCAGTATGAAAGAGTGAGAGCGATAACACCAAATTTAACACACCTTCTCCCCATTTACACCTGAGACCTTGTAACACTAACGAGTTACATGACATTGGGGAGAGAAAATGGCTACTTGGGATCAATTTGGACATTTTCACTTAGGGGTGTACTCACTTTTGTTGCCAGTGGTTTAGACATTAATGGTTGTGTGTTGAGTTATTTTGAGGGGGCAGCAAATTTACACTGTTATACAAGCTGTACACTCACTACTTTACATTGTAGCAAAGTGTCATTTCTTCAGTGTTCTTCACATGAAAAGATATAATAAAATATTTACAAAAATGGGGGTGTACTCACTTTTGTGAGATACTGTATATAGTTGTATATAAAATGCACTTTTTATAATTCAAAAAGTGTTTTACAGTGCTAAACCTTTCATCCAATTTCTAAATTGTTGCATTTGTAAATTTCAAAAGCCAATATAAAGGAATAGTCCCTCTTTCCTGTCTCAAAAAGTTGGGAGGTATGTGTTCCTCTGTATATTGGACCCACTGATCCCAGAAATGGCCCCCGATTTTTGCCTATAAGCTCTAGTTTTTGAAATACAGCATCAATGCCATATACCACTCTTCATACTCAAATATCAGGATATAGGTGTCCTTTTATGAAACAGCGGTAAAATACCGCTTTTCAGTTCTCAGGCATTCTCAGAGGAGATCGCTCTCCTCTAAGTGCCTGTTTATGAAAGTGTGTAGATCGCTTCTCATGTTGAGTTGAGGAGCGATCTACAAACGCCGGGAACTCCTGAGAATGCCTCCTCTCACTGTAATCTCGCGTGATATAGCGGGATTACAGTATGAGGAAGCATAAAATATAAAAGTTTAACACTAATCAGCACACATTATTCCCCAACATATTAATAAAATAATAAAGTTAAATTCCCCCTACACAATATACATTAACCTAATCATTAAAAAACATTGTTTTTATCAATATTTAAAGATCATACATGTGCCTATTTAAATGTGAATGGTGTATAGTAAATGAATGTAATCCACATATGTAATTCAGCTATACACCATTCATATAAATGCAAAATACATTTATAATCATAAAAAAATCATTTTAATAAAGTATACAAGTATAATTTTTTTTTAAAAATTACAATAAAATATATTTCATAATTGATAAACACCCATATAACTGTAATAGAACATGCCATGGGTAAAACCATATTTCAGGGTTTACAGAATTGTATTCACTAATAAATTAAAAATTATATAAAAATGACATTAATAATAGCATTTAAATGTGGGTAGAATAATATAAATACATATATATTTATATATATGTATATATAAAGAATATTTAACAGTTATTTACAATAAATATATATTTTATGTCAAACAAACCCCCCTATACCTTCAAAAAATGGCAAAGTCCTTAGCAAGTTAATTTTCTGGAAAGATTTTCCTCATTTGAGGGTGTGGTAGGAGTTTTGGCAGCATAGAGGGTGTTCAAAAGCGTATTAGCAAATTTACATTTGCACAGAACTGCATTCTGGTCTCAAGGGTAGTGAGCAATTGGGAACCTTTATTTGGTGCCCGTTCCAGGATGCTGTCCCAAGGCAGAAAATCTGCCATATGGAGCAAGATAGTAAAGGAAGTTAATGCATGTGGTGATACTCCCAGATGCATAGTCACATGCAAGCGTCGAATACGCGACATTAAAGGGCAGATTAAAAAAAAACTTGCCGCTTTAGCAAAATACCAGAGAGGTACTGGAGGAGGACCACCCCCAGATATCACCTTCACTATATATGAGGAGGAGCTGAAGGGGTGCCTTGGACCCGACACAATTCTGGGAGTACCTGGAGAGCACGACTCTGATGCCCATAGTAAGTAATTTAATTTTTTTTTTTTTCTACAGTTTCAAATATTAAATAATTAATCTTTATAATTCTATTTAAAGTGGTACAGGGTACAACAAATGGAGACAACTCCACTGATATTGAGGCTCCACCAGATGAGACACTTATGCTGTTTGACGATGAAGGTAGGTAATAACAACTTTAAGCTGCATAAGGATTTGACAAGGCCTTTTTCTTGCTTTTTGTGCTAATTTAACCTCTTCCAGACCACCTTCCACACATTTACTGCAGCAAGGCCCCTAGAGACACACTTAACCCTTTTGTTGCCCCTCCTGTTAACCCCAGCTCTGCCAGTGTAATTTATACAGTGACAGTGCATTTTATTTTAGCACTCATAATAGTATTGGTGTTGCAATTCCCCAAAAAGTATCACTTATGGGTTGATTTACTAAAGGCAAATCCACTCTGCACTACAAGTGCTTTTGAAAGTGCAGTCAATGTAGATCAATGTGGAATCTCTGAAATGAGCGTAAGCTCTGCTGAATTTATCATCCAATCATGTGCAAGCAAAAATGCTGTATTTGATTTTCCTTGCATGTCCACCTCAGATCTACAGTGACTGTACTTCCAAGTGCACTTTCAGTACACTTATAATGCAAAGTGGATTAACCTTTAGTAAATAACCCCCTAGTGTCAGATTTGTCTGCCCCAAGGTTGTAGTCCCACTAAAACTGGCTTATCACCGCCATTACTAGTAAACAATATCCCAAAAATTCAAGGTCCTCAAATCTTGTTTGTAGGTGCATATCTTTTAAGCTAAGCAATCAATATACACCTATTTTGATTTTATAAAAATGGCCTGGTCAAAAAAGGGGGGTAAAAGGGGCACAGAAGTCGGTCATTGACAATTGTGAATACATGCAACGCTGTAACCAAATGAAATTCCTCCAATTTTTACTGTAATATTTTTTCACATAAACCCCCCTTTATTTTTACCTGAGCCAGATCTGATACAGCGATGTGCACCAGAGCAGCGACACTCTCCACTGTCTGCTTCCTCATTGTGCAAATTGGCTGCCGCTGCTGTCTGTCGATCAAAAGCTGTGATGAGGGAGTGGGGGGGGGGGCATGTCTGAGTCGCCTGGTCTTTGTCAATAGACGCAGAATGGGTGCCTCAGGACTGAGCACACATGGTTCGCCCCAGGGAAGGGGCAATTGCCAAAGAGTAGGGGCGTGGAGCACCAGCAGGGGACATTAGGGATCCTCCGCTCCAAAGTGTAATGTCCAAAAAATCTAATAACAATCCTTTTTTTGTTTCTAGAAAATAGTCAATTTGTCGTGGCATATACGGTGGATGATCAAGACAGTGAAAATATACATGGTAATTAGAGAATATACATATGTTCAAACATATAAAAAAATTTGATGTGTAATTACTGATCTGTTTCTATGTATGAAGTGTCTAATATCTTCTTATCTTTTAATTTTCAGTTCAATCTCCAGTGAACGAGGAGCCCATAGCAGGACCATCTTGTATTGGTAAATATAAAGATGTTTTTGTGCAATTGCATCTTTCTTAACCGCTTGCCGACCGCCTCACGCACATATACTGAGGCAGAAGGGCTCGTACAGGCAAAATCACGTACCTGTACGTTGCCCTTTAAAAGGCGGTCAGCTCCGTGAGTTGGGTCGCGGGTCCCACGGACTCGATCACCGCGGGGATCCCCACGATCGCCTCACGGGGAGGAAGAACGGGGAGCTGCTGATGTAAACAGCAGCTTCCCGTTCTGCCTAGTGACAGTGTCACTCGATCTCTGCTCCCTGTCATCGGAGCAGAGATCAGTGACATCACACTCACAGCCCATCCCCCTGACAGTTAGTAATCACTCTCTAGTACTGATTTAACCCCTCCCCGCCCCCTAGTGGTTAACCTCTTTACTGCCAGTGTCATTTACACAGGAATCAGTGCATTTTTATAGCACTGATTGCTGTATAAATGACAATGGTCCCAAAAATGTGTCAAAAATGTCCGATGTGTCCGCCATAATGTTGCAGTCATGATAAAAATCGCTGATCGCCGCCATTTAAAAAAAAAAAGAATTTTTAAGAAAAATGCCAAAAAACTATCCCCTTTTTTGTAAACGCTATAACTTTTGCGCAAACCGATCAATAATCGCTTATTGTGATTTTTTTAACAAAAATATGTAGAAGAATACGTATCAGCCTAAACTGAGGAAAAGAAATGTTCTTTTATATATTTTTGGGGGATATTTATTATAGCAAAACGTACCAAATAATGCGTTTTTTTCAAAATTGACGCTCTATTTTTGTTTATAGCGCAAAAAATAAAAACCGCAGAGGCGATCAAATACCACCAAAAGAAAGCTCTATTTGTGGGAAAAAAAGGACGTCAATTTTGTTTTGGAGCCACGTCGCACGACCGCGCAATTGTCAGTTAAAGCGACGCAGTGCCGAATCGCAAAAAGTGCTCTGGTCAGGAAGGGGGTAAATTCTTACGGGGCTGAAGTGGTTAAAGTGCTCTTACGCCCAAAATTTAAAACTTAAAAACCAATTGCTACACATACTGCAGCTGCTGGCTTTTAATAAATGGACACTTACCTGTCCTGGAGACAAGCGATTTTTCCATCATCTGTCGGCTGTTGCCGACGCCATTGTGGGTAAGGGTACTGGCAGTGTAGCCTTCTTGCCTTCACACCGGGAAACCTACTGCACATGCGCGAGGCCCGCTCCTATCTCCTACTGTCCCGGCATGGGAGGAGCGGAGGAGGGACCCCCACGGTGACGTCATAGGCCGCGGCCGGGACTCCCGGAATTGGGAAAGAATATCAGTCAAACACAGGTATCCTGTCCCCCCTCCCCCCTAAAGGTGCCAATTGTGGCACCAGAAGGGGGAAACAATCCGATAAGTGGAAGTTCAATAGCCGTTTCAATAGAAGGCAGTCAACAGTTGTCCACTGTGTACAGAAGCCGCTTGAACAGCCATCTTCTGTTGAAGGGGAATAAATTAAACAGGTTTATCAAATTGTTTTACAAACTTCAGTGTTAATACATGATCTTCTTCCTAGATCTTCTTTTTTTAGAATATGTTTGTTTTATTGATTGAATAAAAAATGCTAGTGTGTATTAGGTGCTAATCATTGCCGGAGATTAACTCACAATCTGGTGCAACTGTGCATACTATCCTATGAGCTTCTAAATTCAGCTTGTTTAAAGACAATTTGCGAAAACAATGGATTTTGCACTCTCCTCGTTTAGCAAGTTATACCCAAATTATCTGACAAAATTAATTTTTTTTCTCATAGGAGTGGAGACAGAAAATGTCACTGGTCATCGACAAGTAGGGGATGAACTTACACAACCAAGTAAACACGAATAATATAAAATTTTTATCTTTTTGGAATGTCATGTTAAGAATGAATTTTATTTATTTTTGCAACTTTTTTAATTTGCAGATAATGAAGATGCAAGATTACAAGCAATGGTGGAAAATGCACCAATATTATCAAATCCACTTCGGGCTCCAAGAGGCCGAAGACGAAGAGAACTCTTGTCTGAACGGCAGGATGCTGCAAACAATGCTGCCAACCAGTTAGGGCAGACATTGAATGCACTCATTGACAAACTTAATGATAGACAAAACACACAAGAAACTTATCAGCAGGCTGTGGTAGCCCAAATGACAAGAACAAATGACAACCTCGAACGTATGAATAGTCACTTGTCAAATATGTTTGAGGAGCAAAAAAAGATATCCACTGCCCTGTTCTATTTGGTAGGTGCTGTGGCTCCACTGTGTCATCAAATGGCCCCTCCTAATGACACAGACAATGGCACGGATGCCACAAACATTTGAATATGTTTGAAATTAATTATGTGGAGTGGGGGGTAATTCAGCCGTTGCTGAAGAATTTGTTATATTGTTAACTGCTGCACTTTAAATTTGCACTTACTATATCAATATATGTTATAATTGCCGTTTCTAAGTTGTATGAGAAAGTTTACTATGTATGTAAAAAATGCCTATTTTGCACTGAATTAAAAAAACATTTAAGTCTTAAACACTTTGAAAATATTTTTTTTAATTAAACAAATAGCGTGGTAAGGTGGTGGTGGTGGTGGTGGTGGCGTGTTCGAGTCACTTGATCAGATAAGTGTATTCCCTCATTCTGCGATCAGCGTCAGCGTTATGGCCATAATTGTCTGATGGACGAGTCTTGTCAGATAATCCGACCGCGCGTACCGATTCAGCTCAAAATCCACGTAAAATTGCTATGGAAGTCAGATCGTGTGTGCGAGGCTTAAGGGAGAGTCTGCAAGCGGAGCTCTTACGATCCATGTCCTTCTCCATTCCTCTCCAGGCCAGGCCTCTTCTCCTTTTTTTCAGAGTTTGGTTGTCCTAGATGTTGACTTTCCCCTGCGCCTCTTTGGTAAGAGCATACCGTCAGAGAGATAAATAAAGTAGTATTGAAGAAAGCCAGGAGCTCAGAAGCCGCACGTCCGTACTCGACCATGTCCAGACCACGCCAACAACTCTGTAAAGCAAAGGAATAACGCTACCTTTTACCTTAGCACTGATACATTGTGTGTTCAAATAAACATGTATTTTACACAAAAGCAAAACGTTGGTTGTAAAATAACATGGTTTGTGTTTTGCAAAACAAGGAAACTAAAAAAATTTTTTTGACTTGATATACAAGAAATGTCTTGATATACAAGTAGCGTCATATCACAACAGAGCATTAGAACAGAACAGATGCACCTCTAAGTGTAGCAATATGGTTACATTTCATGAAGGTACAACATTTAGCAAGTCACATTGTTGCTAATTAAAACAGGCTCCTCTAAGTATCCAAGCATTCTGGGTAAAGCTGTCTACATAGACTGTCCTCCTCACCACCATCGTCTTCATCCCTTCCACGATGCGTACCTCGCTTTCAAATTGCTCTAATGCAGGGTAGTCTTCCTGGTAACGATTGCAGACTGACAGCGGTGAGAGTCAGTGGTGAGCAGGACGTACCATGTGGACAGCTTTACCCCAGATGGCTGCATACTAACAAGTGCCTCATCATCAACAATGAGAGTTGTTAAATGTTGTACCTTCAAATGCAGGTATCTTGCTACACTTATGCCGCGTACACACGAGCGGACTTTACAGCAGACTTTGCCCGGCGGACTTTTCGACGGACTTAACGACAGACTTTACGAATGAATGGACTTGCCTACACACAATCCACCAAAGTGCGTTGAATTCGTACGTGATGACGTACGACCGGACTAAAACAAGGAAGTTCATAGCCAGTAGCCAATAGCTGCCCTAGCGTGGCTTTTTGTCTGTCGAACTAGCATACAGACGAGCGGACTTTTTGACCGGACTCGAGTTCGACGGTTCGACATGCTTAACAAGGTACGACTCATCAACTGTCCGTGGAGTTCCCCACTTTCAATCGAATGGAAATGAAAAAATTGCTGGCAAAAATAATTGTGAAAAATACGTGTTTTGTTCAACTCCAATCCATACCAGGCTCTGATTATCTTTGTGCATGTCCCCTTTCACACTAGCCGTTTACCAGCTCTCCTCACGTTGTGATGGCGTGTGAGGAAAGGAATGCAGATAACCTTAAAGTTTTTTTTATATGTGATCAGCTGGGATTGTACAGTTAATGCAATGTATAATCAGCTGCAAAGGGTGCACATTGTGGGGGGGGGTTTGGGGTGGTTCATAGAAGACTCGAGTTCGACGGATAGATTTAAAACATGTCTCAAATCTAAGTCCGTCCAACATTTGAGAAAACAAAGTCCGCTGGAGCCCACACACGATCAAATGGTCAGACGAAATCCCGTCCGCCGGGTAAAGTCTGCTGTAAAGTCCTCTCGTTTGTACGCGGCATCAGAGGCGCTTCTCTAACATACTCTTTAGCTCCTGCTGGATTTTGCTTCTAATCCCCTTGGGCAGGCTTACATTTGTGGATGGACATTGTAGGGTTACACAGTCTTTTAGATTGATATAAACTTTTTATATGAACTTAAAAATGACTGAATTATGAATGTATGGATTTGTAAAAAATCATCCGAGTTTACATTATTTATTATGGGGAAATTTAATGGTGGATCCCGACATGAAAGTGATGGCGTTGGCTGAAAACGGGTGATAGGACAGCATAAGGAAATCCACTCCTGTGACCCACTAGTGCAGTTGGACCAAAAGAGCTTTGGTCCTACTTCTCCATTACAGATATGAACATTACATTACCAAAAAGATAAAAAATGTGAAAATGTAACTTACATATACAATGATGGAACTACACTTGACAAGGATAGGATTAGAAATGTTAGCCTAATTAGTCATCCCGCTTTGTAGACTCTGGAATACATAATGTTGATTAAAGGTTAAAAAATGTTGTCGCTCACAACAAAAGGTAAGGATAATTGAAAAATGTTTTAATTACCCTGAAATAGGTCCGAATAAGATTTTGACGTACGTGATTCCCTAGGTCTGAGGAATCCTCAGAGGCAGCCGGGAGTGCCGGTATTTCTGGTAGCAGATCATTACTGATGTGCAAGTCTACATTGTTTGCAAGAGCAATATTATGTAGAATTGCACATACAATAATGATATCTGACACCAGTTCCGGAGAGTGCTGTAAAAACCCGCCAGTTTTTGAGAGGCATCGGAATGTGGATTTCCACATCCCAAAAGTCCTCTCAATAACTGCACGGGTACGGATATGTGCACTATTATATCTAACCTCGGCCGCAGTCTGTGGATTCGCCAGAGGCGTCAGCAACCATGATCTACAGCCATATCCTGCGTCTCCTGTAATTTAAAATATAAATATTTTACATAATTTATATTAATTGAGAATAGTTAGAGGAAAAAAATTAAATTTTTATGAATACATTGCCAATATATTTACACATGAGAGAAATGAAATATTCCAATAAAAAAAGTCATTTTTGCTGTATTCGTGGTTGGGCCCATTGTTTATTTTTTAAACATTGCATATGACATGAAGTTAGTTAAAATTAAAAATTCTCTTCTCTGATTGAACAGGGAATGCAAAATCATGTGCTTCTCTGTATATAAACCTATACTTTTCTATTTTTTTGCTTGGAACAACTTTATTGATCAAGCTGACATTATAAGCTAAATGGCTACCATGTGCAGCAGCAACAGATTGTGCCATCTCCATTTGTAATAACTCAAAAAGACTGTGATTTGGTTCAAAACCATTAAACATTTCTCCAAAAATATCTAATATTTAAAATCTTTTGGTTATTATTCCAATTTTCTGGAACAATTGCATTTCTCAAAAAGAGCAGCCGACTGATGGTGTACATAAAATAAGTATAGCTTTAGTTTTAGCTTTTTGCCAATGAGTGGGCTGGCCAGCTGGCCACTGCATGCTTAACAAGGTACGACTCATCAACTGTCCGTGGAGTTCCCCACTTTCAATCGAATGGAAATGAAAAAATTGCTGGCAAAAATAATTGTGAAAAATACGTGTTTTGTTCAACTCCAATCCATACCAGGCTCTGATTATCTTTGTGCATGTCCCCTTTCACACTAGCCGTTTACCAGCTCTCCTCACGTTGTGATGGCGTGTGAGGAAAGGAATGCAGATAACCTTAAAGTTTTTTTTATATGTGATCAGCTGGGATTGTACAGTTAATGCAATGTATAATCAGCTGCAAAGGGTGCACATTGTGGGGGGGGGTTTGGGGTGGTTCATAGAAGACGTCCTTGGACGCTCTCCCAGAACAAGAGTATTGTAGCTAAGGGGTGGTTCTGAAGTGGTTATCAATCGTAAAAATACATAGTTATACATTTGCAATAAAATATGAATAAAATGAAATGTACTTACCCACCAGCCAGCCCTCGCACATTTGTCCTTGTTCAAATCGATCAAAGAGAGCTGACTGCCGCAGGATATAGCTGTCGTGGCAACTTCCGGGAAACCCAGATCTGATACTCATAATGCGCTGGTGGGAGTCAACCACCACCTGCACATTAATAGAGTGGTAGCATTTCCTGTTACGAAATGCCTCCTCTCTATTATGTGGTGGTATGAGCGCAATATGAGTACCGTCTATGGCTCCCAGGCAATTTGGCATCCCTCCTTGGCGTAAAAATCCGACCTTCACCTCTTGCCACTCTTGCATGGTTCTAGGGAAATGGATGTACGTATTCATATGTCGCTTAATGGCTTTCAGAACTGGTTTCAGGAATCTAGAAAGACTGGAATGACTAATTCCAATGATGCGAGCACATGACGGCTGAAAATTTCCTGTTCCTAAGTAATTTAATACGGCCAATAGTCGGACCATTGCTGAAATCGCATTGGTCCTCCCAGTCAGGGGCTCAATATCATTTTTGATCAAATTGTACACCTCCATGACCCCCTGACGGTTCAGCCGAAACATGTCCTCAACATCATTGTCAGACAGCTCATCCAGGACTGTACGTGTCCGGAACACACGAGGCTGTCTGAGCCTAACATTTCTAATCCTATCCTGGGCTAGACTAACAGCTGCCGCTGCAACAGCTGTTATAGCCGTAAGTAGGAGGGTAGTCTCTACATCCATAATAGGCCTTATCTGTAAAAGATAATTACAAGAGCATATTATAGAATTTTAATTTTTATTACATTGGTGTAACAGATATATTTGTATATATTAACAAAAAATTTCTTGGTTTGTTTTTCATTCTTAAATATATATATATATGTCTGTGTGTGTGTATATATATATTCCTAAACTTATATGGCAGTGTGTCTTCTACTGCTATATAATTCCCATTCCATGAAAATGAAAAAAGTAAATTAGCTTGGTGGCAAAAACATAATAAAATCACTTACCTGATGTAGCATGGATCGTTATCATGTTGGAATACTGAGCTGCGACCCAGTGTCGGGAGCACTCACGAAACCCCAGACCATGACACTCCCACCCAGGCATGTACTGCCCATCAGGACTACTGGGAGATACCCGGTGGGCCGATGGCTCAGTAGGCCAGTCAGGTGCGGTCCTGGAGCCGCTCCTCTCTGACAGTGAGTGATCGCAATTTCACTCCTGTCAGGCGGAGCAGCTTCTGTTATATGCTGGAGAGAGCATTAGGTGTTATGCTCCCTCCAGCCTGCAGGGGGAGATTGACCAACGGCAGACTTTCCTTCCGCTCTCCCCTATCACTTGTTATCACATGACTGGAGAGAGGAACGAGAAGCTGCCTTCAAAACGGTGAGTACATGTGGGAGGAGGAGGAGAGGGAGGACACACTGGGCTGCTGATGGGGGCTCTCTGGTGGGGACTGTGATGTGAAGGGAGCTGCTGGTGGGGACTCTGATGTGAAGTGGGCTACTGGTGGGGACTCTGATGTGAAGTGGGCTGCTGGTGGAGACACTCTGTTGTAAGGGGGGCACTGTTGGGGACACTCTGATGTAAGGGGGACGCTGTTGGGGACACTCAAAATTAAAGTGGGCCAGTCATGAGGAAGTCCAGGGCCAAATTTTTGTCCCTGTCCAGCCCTGCTCCCACCACCATAATTGTACGCAAG
The DNA here is from genome assembly GCF_042186555.1 of Aquarana catesbeiana. Taxonomy (NCBI): domain Eukaryota; kingdom Metazoa; phylum Chordata; class Amphibia; order Anura; family Ranidae; genus Aquarana; species Aquarana catesbeiana. The sequence continues at coordinate 654,056,719 of NC_133324.1, forward strand.
ACACACTTGTCTTTGTACTCCTAACCTGGTTGAAGCCAAACACGCTTGACACCATCTGAACCAAATAAGTTTAGCTTGGTCTCATTAGACCACAGACAATCCATGTCTGCTTGTCTGCAGCAAACTGTTTACAGGCTTTATTGTGCATCATCTTTAAGGCTTCATTCAGGGACAACAGCCATGTAGACCAATTTGATGCAGTGTGCAGCGTATGTTCTGAGCACTGACAGGCTGACCCCCCACCCCTTCAACCTTTGCAGTGATGCTGGCAGCACTCATATGTCTGTTTTCCAAAGACAACCTCAGGATATGACGCTAAGCACGTGCACTCAACTTCTTTGGTCAAACATATCGAGGCCTGTTCTGATTGAAACCCGTCCTGTAAAACTGCTGTATGGTCTAGGCCAGCGTGCTGCAGCTGAGTTTACGGGTGTTGGAAATATTCTTATAGCCTAGGCCATCTTTATGTAGAGCAACAATTCCTTTTGATCACATCCTCTGAGAGTTTGTTGCCATGAGGTGCCATGTTGAACTTGCAGTGACCAGTATAAGAGAGTGAGAGTGATAACACCAAATTTAACAAACCTGCTCCCCATTCACACCTGACACCTTGTAACACTAACAAGTCACATGACACGGGGGAGGGAAAATAGCTAATTGTGCCCAAGTTGAACATTTTCACGTAGGGGTGTACTCACTTTTGTTGCCAGCGGATTTGACATTAGGCTTTGTGTGAGTTATTTTGAGGGGACAGCAAATTTACACTGTTATACAAGCTGTACACTCACTACTTTACATTTTAGCAAAGTGTAATTTCTTCAGTGTTGTCACATGAAAATATATATATTTACAAAAATGTGAGGGGTGAACCCAATTTTGTGAGGTACTGTAAGAGAGAGAAAGAGGCTGGGATCACAATTGTGCAATCACAGAAATTGCATGTGACGCATTGCTGTGCATATCACATGCAATGTTTGTGCGATATTAATTTAAATCATATTGCATTTGCACCAAAATGGTACAGGACACTTTAGGTGGTCCGCACTGGAAACGGATTGCATGGGTGTTCATACCGATGCGATCCGATTCCTGCACAATTTCATAGTTCACGCTGTGATCTATTAACTTTATATTGACAGCCGCAGCGATGCGCAGATGTCAATGCAGGTGCGATGTGGAAACCCGTACTGGGATCACGTTGGTTCCCGCATTGCACAAGTGTGAACCCAGCCAGAGACGTGAACATGTAACTAAAAAAAAATATATATATAATATATCTATTTATATGTATATATAGATATATATCTATATATTTATATGTGTGTATATATCTATAATACAGTTAAAGTGTTACTAAACCCAGTAGCCTGCATTCACTATATCTGGTGTCCCACAGTACACAGAACTTGGAAATGCAATTATATTAGTAAATATAAACTACTAAATACCTTTTCCCATCAGCAGTATATAGCAGTCTTGTGACTTCTATCAGTGTCTGATTAAAGCTTGTAGGAGGAGTTTTCATTGTCCTCTGACTAGCCTTTGAGGCTGCATGACTCCTGACCTCCTGACCCTCTGTCTGGACAGTGCTGATTGGCCCTGTGCCAATTACATGCACCCTCCTAAAAAAAACAAAAAAACAAAAAAAAAAACAACAACTCTCTAGCAATACACACCAAACTAAGCATGTGCAGAGTGTCTCCAAAGGCTCTGTCTTATCAGGAGATAGATTAGGGATAGTGGAAGAAGGGGAGGATCAGAGTAGACAGGATCAAACAGCCTTTTTTACACAATATGGAGGATTAACCTCTTAGGATCCACAGTGAGTATGCTTTTAGGGCATATACTTTTCTGAATCTGCTATACAAATAACCCCAAGAGCAGGCCTAAAAGCAAAGCGCCAAGAAAAAGTTTTTTTTTGTTGGGCTGTGTAATCTAAACCAGTGATGTCATACCCAATCATAAAGCCAACATTCATCCAATACGTTTTTAACTGTTACAATATAAAAAAACAACAAAAAACGTAACCAGAGGATACTCTAACTAAATCCAAGAATAGCAATGAGTGAGCAGAGTAAAGTTTGGTTCGCTGGATTTTGTCCAAAAATTGAAAAAATTCCCTGAACCCCCAACTTCTTCACTCTCCAGGAGAAGACAATGGCCCAACAGGGGGATTCCCACATCACTGTCTGTGTTGATGGGAGAATCAAGCAAATGTCTTTCCTGCAACCCGTGGTTGCAGGACAGAAATTCGCTCTGTGTATGGCTGGCCTAAATGACATTTCCAACCAACTGTTTGCAAACATTGCAGCTCGGGTTTCTACTAAACACCTTTACCAGATCCATATACAGCAGGATAGGGGTCTGGTATTCATTTTAAGGATAGACCCCCACATTAAAATTAAAAAAAAGCATAGGTTCCCCCCCCCCCAATTCAAACCCAAATACTTATCCTCCCATGCAGCCTAGCTGCTTGCACACATATAATGTGAGATGGCTTTTTGTTAACATTGTCACCTAATGTCATATACTATAGGTACGCTTCATCAGCTGATTGTTTTTATCTTTAGTGGACAGAAGCTACAGCATAATGTTCTGCCTCCTACAGCGTCTCATGCATGTAAAACATATCTCAGCTATTATATCATATAACGTTCTGTACATTTTGACAGCAAGTAGCTTTCCTTGACAGAATATGAAACTTATTTTTATGAAAGCTTATTTTTGTAAAAATATCATTTCTAGCATTTAAAAAAAAAAAGATTGAGAAACACAGAGCCACAAATTGAAAAGGACAAGAGGGACAGCAAGTGGACAATTATAAGTCATGAAAAAAGCATAAAGTGAAAATGAGGTTCTCAGGGGAAAACAATTTTGCATTTCCTTGGGATTGTGGATAAAGTTGGTTATATATCAGCGAATATGTTGTCTGATACACTAAAAAATTTAAATATATCTGGGCAAAAAAATGTATTTAGAGCGTTTCTGTAATATTTACATTTACCTTTTTTTTTTGTCTTTTAATAATGTTGCAAGTGCATTAAATACCTGTTGATTTTGCCAGTGATCCGGTGAGCTCCTAACTTCTTGTTTAGACTGAAAACACAGTGCCTCTGCTGCACTAAAACCCCAAACAGTGTTATCAAATATGCCCAGTTGTACTCTGTGGACTACAGAACCTCCTCCCTCATGTTATATACGTATGGGGAGAGGAGGAAATATTCTGTAGTTTAGCTTAAAGCGGAACTTCAGTCATTTTTTCAACTTTCCATCTATTAAATCCTCTGCTCTTGTTTTAACTTTGGATAGGAAAAGATTTTTTTCTGCCAGTAAATACCTTATACAGCCCACTTCCTGTTTCTTGTCTGGTAAAAAGCCTAGGCTCATAGCTCCCAACTGTCCCTGATTTTGAGGGACTGTCCCCGATTTTGAGCAATGTCCCTCTGTCCCTCTTTCCTCCTCATTTGTCCCTCATTTTGGTCTGATCTATATAGTTGTATATAAAATGCACTTTTTTATCTTTCAAAAAGTATTTCCCAGTGCTAAACCTTTCATCCAAATTCTAAATTGCTGCATTTGTACATTTTAAAACCCAATATAAAGGAATAGTAGTGGTAAAAAAAGCACTTGTGGATTTAAATAACCTTTTTTGTGGTTAATTCTCCTTTAAGGGGGTGTGGCAGGGGGTGTGTCCTATGCCTACATACATTTGTTAGTAGGTGTCCCTCATTCCTATCTCAAAATGTTGGGAGGTATGTAGGCTTATGACATCATGCACAGCTCTCTCTCTCACTCTTGTGGGAGTTTTCCAGGAAGGGGGGGGGGGGGGGGGGGTGAGTCATAAGAGGGCCAATGAGAGCTGCAGAGCTGGAGGTGTGCCTCTGTGTAAATCCAGGACGTGAACAGGCAGCAGCTTCAGCTGCCCACAGTTAAAATGGTTGCAGACAGACTCAGTGAAGGGAGATTTCTGCAGCATATTTGGCAAGTACAGAATCACAGTATATATAAAATAATATGCAAAGTGGTTAGAGGGAAGCTTCAGAATGGCAAAGATGTTTTTATTACAAATGATGTGAGCAGACTGCAGTTCCTCTTTAAGGCGACTGGACAGCCCTGTTAAACACTGCCTAAAAATGTCAGTGCTAAAGAGGATTTGTATTGTCCACTAAAACAGGAATTTAGAAACACATTAGCTAACTGGCAGATCAACAAATATTTTCTTATTGCAGTATTTTTAGTGATAGGGATAAAACAGGAAAATGCATATGTATAGCAGAACTGAATATGCATTTTTGTCAGGACGCACTTTAAGCAGCTTCAAAGTCAAAGTGATAATTGAATGTCTATAGGGGGTTGCATTCTAATCTCATCTCAGAAAGTTCTCTTGCTGAAAGCTATTTTCCTAAACCAACCCTAATGATTTTCACTGCTTCTGAAGTCTGTTGTGTGCTCAGTTGTTAAACCAGGACTAATGTAAGTGACACTCAAATCTGCTACATTGCTTGAAGCTGAAGTCTAGGTATTAACTATTTTACAGCGTTACGTTGGTCCAGCTTGAACCAATTTAAGTATGCGTGTGCCATACCTGGCCGATCCCTGTGGCCTCCAGGTTCCATGCCGAGTGGCTGCCTTGCTGCTTAGCAAACACAGGAGGTTTTTCTCCTAGCACAGACCTGGTCAGAAAGCAAAGCATTCTTTTATTGGACAAGGTGGAGATAGGTACATGCAAAACAAAACCAAAGAAAATTCCCAGCTCAACTCACCAACCAGTCTGCAACCAATCGAATTATCCTGTCTAAGAGTTTGCGTTAAACTCTTAATCTACATGCAGGGTGCTGGACACATGGATTCCAATGGGTTTTTTTTTTTTTTAGAAGCACGTGATTAGAGCCAGAGGCTCTAATAGACTTCAAAAAAGGGTGGGCTCGGGGCTCAGCCCACCCAGTTGTGTGACAATAGAAAATTAATATTCACTATTTTCCTCCTGATTCTCCTCCCATCCAATCAGAAAGCGGGTCCTGAGACCCGACACCCAATTGGCTGAGAGGAGAAGCGATCCTATTGGTCGCCGAGGAGGAGGAGACGCAGGGGAAGCCGCCGTGAAATACCAGGAGGAGGAGATGCAGTATGAAGCCACTGCCCACCGTCAGGAGGAAGCGCTGCCCGCGACCTAGATTAGGTAAGTGTGGGGCTGGTGACCGACTGCCTGGGGGTGGCGGGGGTGGTGCCTGTGACCCGACCGACCTGCAGGATGGCGGCGGGCTGATTCTTTGCTGCCCCCCCAAAAAAATACCAACAGCCACCACTGAAGCACATGCATTTTAATCGATAGATAGAGGGCAGGTGGGCCTGGAGGTAGCCCACCCCTCTTTAAATGCACAGGGGCACACTGGACATCCAGCACATAGCACACTGCCAGCAAAGGTGTCCAGTGTGTCTCCTCACCAATTTCACATCAGTAACAAACAACTAGCTACTGCCCCCAAACATAGCTACCCTTCACAGCAAGGAGCACCTAGATATAGAAGGGCAACGCATGCAAATCAAAACCTAAAAAAAATCCCAGCTCAACTCACCAGCCAGCCTGCAACCAACTGAATTATCCTGTCTAACAGTTTGCATTAAAAGCAGGGGTTTAGTTAGCACACATTTGCAAATACGTGCGTAAGCTGCACAGCTACTCCAAGGCACCCCAGTATTATCTGCAGTCTTAACTCATGTAAATTTATGAGAGCTTTCATAGTAGAAGCAAATGTGTTAGGATTCAGATAATACTGGGGTGCCTGCAGATAATACTGGGGTGCCTTGGAGCGGTTCTGCAGCTTATGCATTTATTTGCAAATGTGTGCTAACTAAACCTGTTTTTAACGCAAACTGTTAGGATAATTCGGTTGGTTGCAGACTGGCTGGTGAGTTGAGCTGGAAATTTTCTTTGGTTTTGTTTTGCATGCATTGCCCTTCCATGTGCTCCTTGCTGTGAAGGCCAGTTATAGGTGGGGGCAGTGGTCAGTTTGTTATGGAGACAGTGACATCACCGCCCCACCTCTACACTTTGTTCAATCAGAGAACTCTTTTCAGTCAGTGAGAGAATGCAAAGTGTTCTCTGAATGGCATCCATGCTGAGTGAGTATCCTTCTGTATTAACAATGAAGCAGGGTAGCTGCTTAGCATGCGAATTGGAATATAGCGGTGATCACTGTTGTAACAGTGCCTACTACAGTGATTACCAGCTCCCACACAGATAAGCCAGGTATACCACATGCATACTTACATTGGTCCAAGCTGGATCAAAGTAACTATGCACAGTGGTCCACACCTAAACCTTAGCTTAAAAAAAAAAATTTGATTTAATTTTAATCATAGTCTTTGACTAAAATACCATTTTAGTTTTAGTTGTATTTTATTCATCTGAATTGTTTTAGTTTTAGTCATATTTTAGTAGACTAAAATCTCCAGTACATTTTAGTTAACTAAAATCTAAGGGTTTTATTTAAATTGTAATGCATTATTTAAGCATTTCTCTAGAATTTCCAAACTCGTATATTCCTGGAGTAAAAATCTAATAACATGTAGTGGGGATGGGGAAGTAAATGGAAGTGAGGGAGTGTACAGGGTAGAGAACAGGTCTGGGAAGGCTGTTATTTTACACAGTGCTAAGCACTGCTACATTGCTGGGAGGGGAAACACTCACCATGTGGTTTGCAGGGCATTGTTCCAGAACTCCCAGGCAGCAGCCAAGCAGACAGAGGGAGCCAACGTCTCTCATTTAATACAGTTTGTTAGGGGGCTGAGGCTTTTAACAGACAGGTGGAGCTCAGAGGAAAGTGGAAGTTCAGGTGGATATACGTCCCTCACTCACATTTTCATTCATTTTGCGTTCATTTATGAAAATTGGAATAGATTTTTGTCATAGTTTTCATCAATTGACTATATGTAATTTTTTTTTTTCATTTAGTTTTTGTCACGGAAAACATATAGCTGTCGAAAATTATGATGAAAATATTTTCTTAGAAGAAATGAACATTGCTGCCAGTGTACATTATCCTGGCCAGTAAACATTCCCATTGCAACTTTATTACTATGTCTGGTACTGTTTGGTCCTTTGCATGTAAAAAGAGTACCAGACCCCTGCTAAATGTCTTCTCTTGCTTCAGTACTGAGGAGTTAGAATTTTCCCCAGCACACACAGCACTGGCAACTTCCTCCAACATTGGGATACAAAGCCTTCCTGGGTCAATCTTTGCTGCCAGCTATTTTGGTGGCACAGGTATCACCTTCCTTTTAACAACCTCAGCTCCTGGAGAGGCACAAAGGGCTCTAGTCTCCCAGGTCATTTTTTTTCCTACACAGGGACGGAATGTTCCAAGTCACACAGCCTCATCAGTGAGTGTGTGAAACGGCAATAACAAATTCTACGAATGGCACATGGAACTGCCAGAGGCTGACCTCTCAAGTTTCAGCTTGACCCATACCTCATGAGACATGTACATATGTTACAGTACACACACTAGCCGGATGAACATAATGTTCTGATCTCCTCTTCTGCCCTCTCTAGGAAAAAGAAGTCACACTTAGTTTCTGAATTAGAAAGCTTTACCTGGCAAACTTTTCTTCAAAGTGGACCTTTCCTTTCAAACCTAAAAATCTCCAGTGCATACAGCTCTGTGTGCTAATCTAGAAAAATGTTAAAATCTAAATAAAACATTTTTTTCCTTACCTTATATATAAATTGTTAGCATTTTCTGAATTCCCAAGGCACTGGTGACATAGCTAGGGCCTCACAGACTCCTCAGGGGAAGGCCATGCCACCAGAGCTTTTCAGGGAGGTCTCAGTCATGTCCTGTATAAGCTGTGGAACGTTTTACGATTGTTCAATAATAAACTGCTCTACAGCTTGTGCTGTGCATGCATGAGTTCAGATGTGCTCTCACTTATGCGCTGTGTGAGCCGTGGAGTAATGTGTCTTTAATGGCAAACCACTTCACAAGCCATATGGTGCATGCACCGGAGCACACCCGAACTTGTGCATGCACAATATGAGCTGTGGAGTAGTTTATTATTGAACAATCACAAACTGTTCCAGAGGCTGTATGACATATGCACAAGATCAAATGAGGCATCAGCAGTGGGCTGGCTTAAATTGAAGAAGAAGATGACTACCACTCACATTATTTTAATAAATGGCAGAGCACTTTGCCATCCTCCAGAGGCGGCATAAGGTATATGGAAGAGATAGTCCAGTGATTATAACTCATTTTAATTCTATTGTTGTAACATGTACTTGTGTTAAAAAGTATTCTGTTCTCTTTGTAATGCTTCCTTTGTGTAAAATACCCCTCTGCAGTCTCCACCCTAGTTCTCTAAGCCGCTTATGCAGCTGATTATATATGCCATGGTTGTTAGTGATGCTCTTATCATGAAATTTTCGGCACTGGCATTGTGGCCACCATTCATCAAGGCCCATTTACAGCTGAAAGCTGTGTGTTGCAATGCTTATGTTGACATTCATAATCTCAGTTTGTGGTGCATTAAACAGCCCATTCAAAATGAATGTGCTGAAGCGCACTGGAATGCATGTAAAACTGGAGCAGGTGGCATTTTTCCTTAGCATGGCCCAATGCATAGGATACTGGGGTAGAGAATCTAGTGCAGATGTACATGGTAGCCAATCAGCTTCTAACTTCAGCTTGTTCAATTAAACTTTGGCAATAAATTCCTGATGCAGAGTTGCGCCGGATTTTGCACTCTCCATTTTTAGTAAATAACCCCCACTGTGTAATAAATTGTCATTTTTCCTTTCATCTTTTATTTTCTTCTATTTAATTTTCAACCATTTATAATCTTTCAGGCTGGATAGGTGACACACAAACTGTAAAGAAGAGTTAAGAAATAAGGATGAACAAAATGACAAATTTTATGGCAAGGAAAAATACCCTATTGGGGCCAGGGCTGGGATAAGGGGTGGGCGGAAGGGGTGGCTGCCCTGGGCACAATGGTTTATTGTAGTGATGGGGTGCCTTCTTTCTATTAAAAAACTGAGCAGTTTAGCATATTTGCCCTGGGCACTGAATGATCTTGTTACAGCACTGATTGGGGCTATGGTTATAGCAGTTGACACCGTGCCTCTCCTACAAGGGAGTGGGCAGTACATGATTTAGCCAAGCTCTGGCCACTGTCGGTGGGGAGCTCCAGTGTGGAATTTCTAACAGGAGACAGCGCGCTCCATCTTAGCCCATTCTGTTGGCAACCCAGAGGTGGAGAAGGAGCACCACATTACATTTTACTATACTGCTAGCCTTGGTGTAAGTTTTTCTCCATCTGGCACAGTCTTGTACTAAGGGAGTTGACTCATGGGAAACATGTAAGAATAACAGCTACATTGTTTTTTAATTGGCGCTAAACCCACCGATTTATTGGTTTCCCAAAACAGTTACATTCAAGGCATGCTATGAATTATAACCATGACAGTTACTAGTGTGCTTATCTTGTCCCCGAAGCAAACTGTAGAGCCATCAAATGTCTGGGGTCATAGCTGATCACATGTGCAACACAATGGTAACTGCAGCTCAAACTAAGGCAAAGATGGCAGCTTCTTTGGCTGTGAAGGATAGGTAGGTTTACATCTACTTTAAACTGTAATAAAGTTATTCACTGACCCAGATAAATGCGCTTTTCTCTCTCCTTTTGTTATTAAGGAAGAATAATCCTAACTGTCATTTTAGCTGTTTGCCTGCAGTTCCCGCGTTTTATTAAATCTTACAAAAACACAGGCCAGGCCAGACCTAAATGATGTATTCATAAACCGTTACAAAGAATGGAGAATGGGCATAGTAAAATAGACCTGTAAACTAAAGTCTGTACTTCTGACAGCTACATGAAGAACAGGATATTGTTGACTAAATTTTAAACGCAATAACATAATGAGTTTCCTCAGAATATCACAGTACTTGAGATCCTTTATTGTTCAGTAAGATACCAAATGACTGAAAGGATAATTTCTTTGTCCTTGCACAAAACCCATAATGAGTACAGGTTGGCAGCATTTTATATATCGCAACTTGCAAATAAAATGAAAAGGCACATCACTGCTGCTAATTAAGCGGTTTGCAGGCAACTTCGGTTTGACCTCATGTGAAATCAATAATAACGAAGCGAATTCAATAGCCAACCTTTCAAGTTTATCCAAATAAATCAGGACAGCATATTGAGGATGAAAGCAACTTTGTCATCCTAAGGTTGTGTTGTCATAGGAACCATTTCATTCTGACTCATTCCTGTCCTAGTAGGTAACAGAAAATAAAGGCAATGATGGTAGTCACTGTAAATGTGTTCCAAACACAGGAGAAGTCACCAGAGAAGTGTATTCTTCTTTTGGTGGTGGGGGGGTGGGGTGGTTGTGAGAAATTACCCTCCCCATACATGATATTGCACTAAACCTGTAGGTTAAAGCAGAGTGCCGCCCAAAAGTGGAACTCTCTCTTCCTTCCCCTCTCCGGTGCCACATTTGGCACCTTTCAGGGGGGATCCCCACTTCTGGAGATAGGCAGCGGCTTCGTGCATTGCGCAGTAGGGAACCCGCTGTGACGCTGAAAGGCTTCACTACCGGGTTCCCTTACCAGGAATGGCGATGGCAGCACCCGGGAGTCGATCCGAAAATCGTCTGGGGTGCCGGCATTGTGGGAACCCTGGATAGGTAAGTGCCCTAATATTGAAAGTCAGCAGCTGCAGGCTGGACCTCCTCTTTAGGTGGAAGAGAGGGTTTGATAATAAGCTTGGCAGTGCCCCCATCCAGGACAGGGCCTTGGTGAACTGAAATTAATCAGAAATCTGAGAAATAACCAGTAATCTAATCAAAGTAATTGGGAGGAACCACGGCAACCAGCACATACTGTAACATTAACCATACCTATATCATCTGATATCTATGATAGTCTCTGATTGGCTGTCACAGTGATTAGTCACTGTGCAGCCCGCCTGTATGTTTATTTTCTCTTTTGAATAGAGAGAAAGATAAATTGTATCTTCCTCTTCTTGCAGGAGGGAAAAATGTAAATAAAAACACAAGTGTGTGAAAAAAAAAAAAATAGCTAGAACAAGGTTTGATCCAAGTCAGTGCCAGGTTATGGTAATAGCAAGAAATATACAGCTACATTTTTAAAAAAAGATTTTTTTTTTTTTACTATTTTGGGCCAGGTTTCCTTTGATAAAAACAAAATCATGAGATGTTTGTTACCATTTACCACCAAAAGAAAGCCCAATTTGTCCTAAAAAAAATAAGGTATTGTATAATCCACCTGGACACACAAAGTAGTTGTGAGGATACTGTGTATACAGTTTTACACATGTCAAAGTTGCACAATTGTGTTCAGGGGTTAGGAGTTGTTTTACCCTCAATCACTAAGTGGTTGTAAATGCTATACTCACCTGCTCTGTGCAATCGTATTGCACAGAGCAACCCCAAACCTCCCCAACCCTCTTGGCTCCTCCTCTTCTTTGTGTCCCCCCCCATAGCAAGGCGCTTACTGTGGCCGTACACCCATGGGCTCGATCCCAAGCTGTTTGCGTCCTTGACATTTAGGCCTCATGCACACGAGACGCTGTTAAACGTGCGTTCAGAGGCAGTTGGACACTTTTTTCAACTGCCCCTGAACTCATTCAATGTTATCCTATGTGTCCATGTACACAGTCTCGTTTTTTGGCGTTTTTAGGCAGTAAAAAAAAAGGTACCGCGTTTAGCCGCGTTTGCGTTTTATAAGTGTTTTTAAAGGAACCCTATTTTTTGGACCAGAAAACACAGAAATATGATGGTAAACTGCAGCAGAGAATGACATTTTGTGACCCGACTTTGGGGCTCCATATCTCAGGGCCACTTGGTGCTAGGAACCCCACTGCAACATATCTAAATTTGGGGTTCCGAGCACCAGGTGGCCCCGAGATATGGGGCCCCAAAGTTGGATCGCAAAATGTCAAGCATTTTTCTGCAGCAGAGAATGACATTTTGTGACCCGAGTTTGGGGCCCCATATCTAGGGGACCCCCAAATTTGGATATGTTGTAGTGCTAGTTCCACTGTGTTTGCACGCCAAATTTGGGGTTCCTAGCACCAAGTGGCCCCGAGATACGGGGCCCCAAATTTGGGTCGCAAAATGTCATTCCCTGCTCTGCAGATGCTTCTAGACGCAAACACGGTAAAACACGGCTAAACACGGCATCCAAACGCGGCAAAACGGGCGTTTCTAAACGCCAGTTTCAGCTTTTAAAGACGTGTTCAGCAGAGTTTGCACTGGCGTCTCGTGTGCATGAAGCCTTACAGCGAAGCTCGGCCCCCCATCCCCACGCTCCGCCCACAGGTTTTGATTGACAGCAGCAGGAACCAATGAGCAGAGAAAGATAACACTACAGACAGGCAGAGCGCTGGATCAAGCTAGAACTCAGGTAAGTATGTTGTATACAGGGGGATGAGGGGGTGATACAAATACTGGGATATTTTGTCCCATAATACAGGGAATGCATTAACCACAAACAAAAATGATGCCTAATTCCTTGTAAACAAGTAATTTTCCATACATTTTTCCATACATAGCAACCAAGCAATTATGTATTAAATATATGTGAACCTTTCTGCTTCCCAAGCATACACATCTAATAGTACCTTCATTATTCACTCTTTTGGGTGTTTCAGACACACACATCAAAGTGGAGATTCCTTAAACAGCACTGGAACAGAGAGATATGAAGTCTCTTCTGTTACAGGTGCTGTTTGTCTTATTTTTTTTCTTTTTCAGTGACAGGGTCACTTTAAGCAGAACAAATAGCATTGTTACTGATATGTAAATTTTGACTTTTTGTAAAAATCTAAACGCTTAAGCCTACCGTACAGAGCAGTGACACATGATTGTCACAGGAAGAGCTGAGATATATTGGCTTCAATTTCTCAGGGGACAGACTGGAGAAGAGTTTTTGTTCACTGACTTTACACTGATGAATTTTTATAAGCGGAATGGTTCAAATTTGGCAGCGTTTTTTTTATTAACATCTGCAAAGGAAAGGAACTAGAAAATTATTATTTCTTCACTTTTGTTTAATGCGCTGTAATAAGTTAGTTAACTGCAAGTATAATATTAAACATTAATAATAAACAAAAATGAAAATTAAACCCACGCCATGGAAAAAAGTGAAAAAAAAAAAATATATATATATGTTTACACATACATATATATGTGATAGGGCTGCCCCTGTAGTGCAAGGTAAGTACCCCAAAAAGTAACAAAAAGAATTTATACGCAGCGCTGCCTCTATGAACCACTAATATACATATATACGCATCAAATATGTGTCATATAACAACATGTATAATAAAGTGCTCAGTGTCAATATAGTGCAAATAAAGTGCAACAGATGTGCAAAGTAAAGTGCAATCAATAAAGTTCATCAAGTGTGAGGTACAGGGTTGGTGACACGTTGATATAATCTTGGTGACTTCCTGTGCTCCCCTACTGGGTCCCCACTCACCAGATAAAGATGACAAATGCGCCTAAAGTAGAAGGAGCTGTGTGCTCCAAGCACGTACATTAGCCTAGTTTCCTGTCTTTCCCTCCATCAAGGCCTGCCCACCAGGTGACGTCATTTCCCTCCTTGCGGTCCACGCCTGGCAGCTTGAGATGTCCTGCACTTCCTGTTTGGGTTCAGCGTTCTGCTCAGCCTCCTGACACCATCTGGGCGCTGGGACACACCGGATACCAAGCACCCCTCGAGGAGGACGTATTTATTACAGATATGCCTATGAATTTTTCTATCCTATACACCTTAACCTGAAAGAAAATGAATGCAGCCAGCACATCTAAGGAATGTGTGTAGGACTTACATCATGTGGTGGAGGAGAGGAGATCCCATTCTCTGAGGCATGATCAACCAACCTATTCGTTGGATGGGAGGCACCATCTTGATATATAACACAGGAGCATTTGTCATCTTTATCTGGTGAGTGGGGACCCAGGAGGGGAGCACAGGAAGTCACCAAGATTATATCAACGTGTCACCAACCCTGTACCTCACACTTGATGAACTTTTTTGATTGCACTTTACTTTGCACATCTGTTGAACTTTATTGATTGCACTTTATTTGCACTATATTGATACTGTGCACTTTACTATACATGTTGTTATATGACACATATTTGATGTGTATATATGTATATTAGTGGTACATAGAGGCAGCGCTGAGTATAAATTCTTTTTTATTATTAATAATAAATAGCTCTTTGAAACAATCAGTGGATGAAACGCTGTGTCAGGGTGTAGCTGCACGCAATCTGTATTGGCACTACACATTATCCTGGAGCAGGGTTGCCACCTTTTCTTCAAGCCAAACCTGAACACTTTAGCAGCACACGGAAATTGATTTTTTAATGGACTCTGATGTAAGGGGGTTTCTGCTCACCAAACTTCCCGCTTCCATCAGAGATTCCAGCATTCCCTCTTAAATTAGGGTTCCCAAAGCCCTCCTTACATCAGAATACAACCCCTTACATCTGAGTCTCTCTTACCTTAGTGTACTCACTCGCTCTGAGGCAGAAGAGAGAAGGGAGGGAAGGGGGAGACTTCAGTCACAGACATTGGTTGGTAAGCTCACTCATCCAAGGATGAGAGCTCAGGTATCGCCACCTTTTATTCACAATGTAACTGCCAATTGCTGACCTTCAAATTTCCCTCCCACACATCCCTTTCCTGAGGCACAGAACGCCAGGGATTGGAGTGTGGGTGGGCAGACAGAGAGGTAGGGGTGGGAGGAAGAGGAGCAAGTCAAGCGCTCTCTCCTCTCCTGTCCGTGTATGGGGATGGGGCCCGTGTGCACCCCTATGCACTTGGCGGTTGTGGTACTCGGTTACTTGGGAAGCCACAGTTCATTATAAATACTGTGTCTGGGTTTCAGGCAGTCTGAAACCCGGACACATGATTAAAGACCCGGACTGTTCAGGTGAATCCCAGACGGGTGGCAACCCTATCCTGGAGGTGTTGCCAAGAATGTGTGGGACAGCCAATTGCACTGCTAAGTGATCAGATGGGATATATGATATGTCTTTGACATGTTTATGTTTGTGAGTAAGTAGGGAGGACCCTCACCATGCCAACATCAAAAATATATATTCAAGGGTTGGCCAAGAGACTTGGTCAATCCTTGAATATGTTTGTGGGTAGTTATTGGATATTTAATACATTTTAATGTTTTTTATGGTAATACACTGTGCGAGTTCCCTTTTCTTTGCCCAATATCTGAGGAACCGCCGGATTATCATTCATACCAGTGTATGAGAATGGCTCTTCAGAATGAATGGGAAGACTCTTCCAAAGGAGTGGTGCATTGTGAGCGATTTATTCTGAGCATTTATATGTAAGGCATAACCATTTGGTTGAGCGAGACTCACATAGGGTAGGCACTTGAGGTGATTTCTTGTGGAGTGGGATAATCATATAATCTTTTCTGCACGATTGGAACAGAGCTATTTGCAGTTATATTATGTGCGGGACTTTTGCACAGATTTTTTAATGAACTTTAACACTTTGAATTTCTAGCATTGTTCTAATCTAGTGTCTTCTAGAATCTATTCGTCTTTAGTTTTGCGCCACCATATTTAAATGTCTGGCACATGCGCAAATGTGGGACCTGGCAGAGATTTGTGCTACATCTGTACATGACTGGGGTTTCCTGCATATGGGAACCCAGTTTTCTGTGATGTCATTCGAGATAACATTATTATCATCAGGAGTGGACAACTGTGACCCTCCAGCTGTTGTGGAACTACATGTCCCATAAGGCATTGCAAGACTGAGGCCCTATTCACGGGGCTGGTCTGATCAGTTCTGCCTATCAGTTTTTTTTAGGAAGGACCTGATTGGAATTCAACCCTATGGACAGGCGGATGTAAACGTACTTGTGTGCATTTACAACCGTCTACCTTTGGGTCCGCTCTGGTCCTAGGATATTTCCTCTTCCGTTTGGATGGAGTGGAACGGAGGTAGCCGGGTGTAAACGGTCACCCATAGAGCTTTCTTTTGGTGGTATTTGATCATTTGTGCATTTTTTATTTTTTAAGCTATAAACAAAAAAAGACTTACAATTGTGAAAATAAAGCAATATTTTTTTACTTTCTGCTATAAAACATAACCAATAAAAAAAAATAAAAATCAACTTTTTTCATAAATTTAGGCCAATATGTATTCTGCTACATATGTTTGGTAAAAAAATCCCAATAGGCGTATATTGTATGATTTGCGCAAAAGTTATAGCGTCTACAAACAATGGGATATTTTTATTTATTTATATATATTTTTACAGCGATTGGTGACTTATAGCAGGACTGCGATATTGCGGCGGACATTCGGACACTAACTGACACTTTTTCGGGACCAGTGACACTAATACAGCAATCAGGGCTAAAAATATGCACCGTCACTGTGCTAATAACATTGGCTGGGAAGGGGTTAACATCAGGGGCAGTCAAAGGGTTAACTGTGTTCCTAGCCTGTGTTTTACTACACTGTGGGGGGTACTTTTACTAGGGGGAGAGATGGAATTCGTTCCCTGCTTTGCAGACAACCGTCCTGTATCCTTCCTCATGATCAGTGGGTGCCGATGGACAATTGAGTCAGCACTCCCCGCAGAACAGCTCCCGCCAGACCCCTACCCAGTGTCGGATCACGTGTGTATACGTGATCCAGTACACAGGTGTTGTCCTGTACTAGTAAAACTGCTATAGGGCAGTCCTGAACCGATTAATAAAGCACTGTAAAACTATTCTGCCATCCAGCCTACAGGACACAACAGCTAGGAGAACATTAATAAAATGAATGTCCCCCTAGCTGGGGAGTCAGAAAAGGGGTTAAGGAAGACTAGGTGTTGCAATTAAAACAGTAGTCAACTCCCCCCCATACTGTTTTTACTTTTTTATCCTTATACTTGTAGTCCGGTATTCCCTTCCGAACACATACTCAACCACACAGCACTGTCCAGCTGCAATCCACTGTTCAGGTGGCATACACTGGGTCCCACACCACCATCTTGGACCTCTTCAGTGGGCTGGTCCTCTTGGGTGCAGGCAGCCAGCTATCTATGATACACTGAACACCCCTCAGGCCTGCTTCCCCAGCAATATACAGTGAATGGAGAAAATGTGGGACCTGGCTAAGATTTGAGGTCTGCACATCCCAGCCGATTAGGGTTGCCACCTCATCCCTTTAAAACCGAACACATATTAATTACACAGGTTTTGAGGTTAATTTATTGCACGTAAGGCATTAAGTGAGCTTAATTACCACCCTAATCAGCCACAGAACCTGTGTAATTAATATGTTTTCAGTTTTAAAGGGATGAGGTGGCAACCCTATGGCCGGTTCCCGCATGTGTGAACCGAGTAGTACGTGATGTAATTAAAATGCATAGTACTGTTTTGAGATAACATTATTTTCATCAAGAGTGGTCGGCCCACTCAGTCCCATCCCCTGGCTGCTCTGCGTGCCTGATCATATAGCCTCCTGAGAGATGTGATCTAAGTATCAAAGAAGGCTGCAAGGAAACGCCATTTTATTATAATCAATATCACATATGCTTAAAAACGATAACACACAGTTATAATCAATAAAGCAAAAGCAGCACTTCCGAACAGTTCAAAGTGATTACACCCTGTGACAGGTGAGTCCATATAAAACTTTCTCCGCTGAGTGTTTCTTTGGGGATTAATCGAGTGTATATATAAGCATACCTTCACCACACCTCGTGATACCGCTCCCCTCAAAATTTTCACTCATCAGATATGCAAAGTAAATACGCCTTTTGGTCATAACTTTCACATCATCGTGTCACTCAAGATCAGGGTCTTCCACCAGTCTCAGTATCTCATAACAATGGGAAACAGACCTCATAGCGTGATCCTGTTAAGGCTTTTATTCCCATAAGAACCCCTGTTTTAGCATTGCATTTACAATAAAACAATTAAAAACCAGCATTTGTATTTATAAAAGATACTCTGCAGCACAATCTCTCTCACTGATCCTTAGAAATCCTATCAGCGGTGATTCCCTGGTACAGTTCATAGCTGCTGGCAGCCTCACAAGCAGTGTGGTTACGCCTAGACACGTTTCATCGTTCCGTCTTTGTCAATAGTACTATCAATGTCCATTGATTATGTACTGTAGTTTCATGGTATCATTTGTTGGCCTGTATACACAGCATATAATAGCGTAAAGCTGGCCATAGACGGATTGAAATATTTCAGGTTCAGCATGGACTGGCCTAATTTTGATCCAATGTTAGCCTTCCCTGTTTGGAAAAAATATGATTGTAAGATCTACTTCTGTTGAATGGATAAGCTGGAAAACTTGGCTGCAGCCACTGATCAGTAGACATGTGCACACTGAAATATTTCGTTTCGGAATTTCGCTTTCGTCCGAAAAATAAATTTGTTTAGTTACTCCCGAAATTCGTTTTTATATATTTCGTTTTTCGTTAAAAATTGCATTAGTCCAAAAATCCAAATTAATTAAGGTCGAATCTGTCATTGAAGGCTTATGGTGTCTGTCAAATGTTCAAAGAAGATTCGACGGAGCAGCTAAACTGTATGATGCCGCAATCGTACATTTCTGGTCAAATTTTTCACCTGCAAGCTAGCTGTAGTAGAATTCTAATGGTGTATGACTAGTAATAATTATATTTATTAATTATTTTACTAGTCAACCAACATTAGAATTTTTTTATAACCTATGGGCAGATGCATTTGACCGGAAATGTATGATTGCAGCGTCATACAGTTTAGCTGCTCCGTCGAATCTTCTTAGAACTTTTCGACAGACACCATAAGCCAAAGATTCAACGTTTGTATGTTTTTCGTTGCTTTGTCGAATCTTCGTCGTTCATGTTGAATGGTCTACTCTACCCCAACAGTCAGCCAACTTTCACATTCGTTTCTCAATCTCCAAGTGCAATGGCGGGCGCGGCATCCAACGTTGTGTCAGATATTGATATGACATTATAATATAGAATCTATAATAATAAATCCCCCCCCCCACACAACACGGGCAGCACGGGCAGCCTCTGAGGCTATCACAACACTAGCACCACTAGTATCACTATCAAGTTCACCACACTAACACAATAGCAGCAGATTTTTATAAAAAAGTTAAGTTGAACTGTAGCTTGCTTCACTATTGTTCTTTTGCTGTGCTAATATTGACTGTCTTCTGAAATGATTCAGTGTGTGTGTCTCTCTCTGCTAGCAAATCGTAAGTGAAAGTAAGTTGGCTGTATGTGTGTACTTAGTTCTAGCTATTTTACTGCCCCTCCTCTTTGGTTACAATCAGCCAATAACATTTATCATTATCATTATTTTTATTTTACTTCCTCCACCCAATTCCAGCAGCGATCTTTTCTCTCTATGTCGAATCTTTTCTCTCTATGTAGAAAGTGCTGTCAACTTGCTGCCACTAAAACCAGGAGACAGGGTCTTGGTATGCAACCCCAGACACATTAGAGGCAACAAGCTGAAAGATACACATCACATCATACACACTACAGATAATCAGGCTTCTTCCACTCCTGTTGAAGCTGAGCCTCTTGTGAATGAAGTGTCGCCTGTTGGTTCTGATGCAGAGGCGGAACGGTGCCCTGTATCCCCAGAGGGAGTTGGACAGTTGCAAGTTCTGGAGCCTCGCTTAGCCAGGCACACTACCAGGGGACTGAAACCTGTCAAGTATTTTGTTATGACTGTCTGCTTTTTATGCTATTGCTCTATTTCAATTCCTATGACCTAGGTGAATGCCGAGGACTGCGTTCTTTAAGCAGGGGGGAAAATGTAGGTAGCCTCCTCACATACAATTAACTGTGACAGGACAGTCTTGCTGGCTGGGAGGAGAAGTGGGACTACAATTGTATCATACTTACTTCCTCATGCAGAAATGTCATAATATATTCAGAATGTGTTTGTGTTTTCCTGCTGTTTTGTGAAATCCTGTTGAGGCTGTAACTTCTCTGAATTTGTCTTCAGCAGACATCTTGGAGAAGCCTCATGTTCTGATTGGTACTCAGTTATCTCAAGATTTTGTCACCATTTTCTGTTAACTTCCATATAAAAGAGGGCCCAGTCACCATTTTGAGGAGATGTGTGTGGAATGAGTGAGGGAAAGGTATACTGCCTGTGAGGGAAAGCTAGGCCTTACTCAGGGAGAGTGTTCCAGCCTGTAGGGACAGAACAGGGATCCTTAGGAGTCCTGCCTATCAGCGCTGCTGCTGTGCTTGTGATAGAAGCTCATCTAAGAAAGTGTATCTTCCTGGTAAATCATCTCTGCTGCATCTGTGGAACCTGCTTATGGACAGCAGCCTATGGCAAGTAATCAAAATGTGCCTTGTATACCACTGATGTGCCTGAAGAGAGGAATAATAACTACAGTGCCAGTTTACCGAGCTGCATTCTGTATCTTTGGTGAATGGACGGTGAATCTGTGCCTTATATGCTAACAAGAGAACTGTTTACTCCACTTTTGTAAATATAATTTTCCACTGTTGCTTATCTGGCAATTAAAGTTACTTCATTTACAATACCATGCAGTGTGTTTCCCTCTATATTACAGCCAAGCTAATTCCCCCGCTTACATACCCCCCTCTAAACTATAAAAAAACCTACCTGAACATGACACTTCCTGTATCCCCTCTCTACGCTGACCAGAAAAATCAGGGCTACTCCGCCCTGACCACTGTGGTCAGAGTGCGTCCCTCCATCATACGCTGCTGTCCCCTGTGCTCTCCTTTCTCCCTCCTCACACCCTCCGTACTGCATGTCAGCTCGTGTCTGTGTGTCTCTATCTCCGCCCCCTGCCACTTCTAGTAAAATTAAAAATGTTTTATGCTCACTTCCAGCAAATCTTTCATATCCTGGCAGAGCACACTGCATTAGTCATTTAGAAAAACGAATGCCATAAATACCGTTTTAGCGCTGTCTTCAGGCCGGTCACGTGACTCTCGGCCGGTTTCCAAGGCTACTGCAGGAGAGGCTGAGCGGCCATATGATCTCCCCAGCTGACGTCAGAGGGAGATCACGACCCCTCCTACAGTATCCATCCATTGGAGCTGTACAGCGGCCGTGAGTCATGTGAACGGCCTAAAGACAGCTCTAAATAGGTACTTACAGAGCTCTATTTTCTAAAAGACTAATGCAGTGTGCTCTGCCGGGCTCTAATAGGGAGTCTGGCAGTGTTTGAGTTATATGGGTTAACAAACCCTTTATGTATAATATATTGCAGCTTATCAGACCTTTGAAGTAGGGGCTTTATCCCCCTGATTTTCACCTAATGATCTTGCATATAACACATGACACTTCCTGTCCTAGAATTGCACCATTGTATCTATTGAAGGAGCCATGGTTGTCACAACTAACTAACATGTCTTCATCTGCATTTCATGAGGAGTGATACACAGGTAGTTAGTAGTTTACAGAAGAAAGCTTTAGGAGAAAGATAACATTGTTTGTTATATTAATTTAACTTACAGAAATTGACAAACAATTTGCATATCTGACACGATCACCAGGCATTTTCTGTACTCACTGAAAATGTTCTTCGCCTGGAAAATGAAAACGAATGTAGCCACCGCATCTAATCTAAGTTAAGTTTCAATATACAGTATTACGTTTCTGCATTTGGGTTTAGATATGGTTAACGTGAAAAATAATCTGAACTGGGTCTGCTTTACCCATAAAAAAGTAAGCTTTATTACCTGAAAAAAAAAGGGGGTGCTCAAGCGCTGACGTGAATAAATAACCAAAAACTAAAACCTAATTGCTCAGAGATAACCAAATAATATAGCTGCAATTAATTAATATATGAAGTGCTACAATAAAAGTGGGTGGATAATTGCGCTGATATTAACCTCTTATGTGCATACCTAAGTGTAATAATTCAGTGTGTAACAACAAGGTTTCCTCACACATAAAAATACATACACTAATAGCATAGATAATGAATACTAAAATGTGAAATATAATACCACAAATACCCGGAAATACACAACCTTCTTAAATAATTATGTGATATATCAAATTTATAACCAAGTGTATAAAACTATAATTTCAAAACTTAGGTGCATATGGTTAGTAGTATAGTAATCAGTGCTACTATATTAGCATAAATACTTTATTGTGCCCCAATAATCAAAGATTAATAAATAGCAAAGTAAAATAATACGTGAAAAACAATGTGAGCAACAATTAAAAATTAAAAAATGTCATATTTAGTTGAGTGCCTGATTAAAAGGTAATTGCATTCAAATCTGTGCATTGGAGCAAGAAAGGAGTCAATGGTGCATGCATAGATAGCATATAGAGTAAGTGAAATGCCAAAACCTATGCCTTCAATGGTGGTAGTATTAGTAAGTTCACTGTCACTTTCCTCCTCTCCGCTTCCAGTGAGATATACACTTATTCTACGCTCATTCATATGCCATATGAAATAGAAAGAGAGACAGGCCCATTGCGCAATGATCTCAGCAAGATATGTAAATATCAAGGATACTAAGCTGTACTCACATATCCCCTGCTTTGGAAGATCGCGTATGGGCAGTAATGATCAGCTGCATATAGCTCTGTATCACGGGCTTTCCATGCGCCGTCAGTGCTCCCACACAGCCGTACTAGCAATGCCACAGGCTCCTTCTCCCGACGCGTTGCGTCACCGACACGTGACTTTATCAAGGGTGCCTCTGTCAGAAGCTTGCTCTGCATTTATAGTGTGTATTTTTGTGGCCATGGTTACCCCGGGATTCAATGCGTCATCATTTCATTAGCGCTGTCTCCCAAGTATTCAAACGCTCGTAATAGACTTACTAATACAGCCTGCTACCTATGCTAATCCATATCAAACATTTATTACAAACATATATATCATTAAAATGCAAATAAAATACGGTAATATTTTAAAAACAATGGGAATATAATGAATATGAAATCTGCCCCTAGCGGGTAAACACTATATTTGCCTATACCTCAATCCAATGATGAAACTATGTAACAACCTGTTCCGTATATATATTAAAATATGCACTGGTGAGAATCCTGTGCTTCAATATGTTTAAGATAATAATTACATATCCTGCCATTCAATTAATTAAAAACCAACGAAGAAAAAAATGAATAAAAATAATAAAATATATATGAAAAAATTAAAATATATATGAAAAAATATATATGAAAAAATATATATATAAAGATATATATATAAATATATATATATATATATATATATATAAAAATATATATATAAAAAATATACAATATATATATAAACCCCAAAATACAGTCTACAATATCGCATATAAACATATAAACATGCAATATAATATATAACATATAACATATTATATAATATAATATGCATACTCTCGCGCCATCAGGTTTAAATATAGATTTCGATCTAAATTGTTTTATATCTGATTTTTAACTGTTTATATGCGATATTGTAGACTGTATTTTGGGGTTTATATATATATTGTATATTTTTTATATATATATGTGTTTTTTATATATATATATATATATATATATATATATATATATATATCTTTATATATATATTTTTTCATATATATTTTTTCATATATATTTTATTATTTTTATTCATTTTTTCTTCGTTGGTTTTTAATTAATTGAATGGCAGGATATGTAATTATTATCTTAAACATATTGAAGCACAGGATTCTCGCCAGTGCATATTTTAATATATATACGGAACAGGTTGTTACATAGTTTCATCATTGGATTGAGGTATAGGCAAATATAGTGTATACCCGCTAGGGGCAGATTTCATATTCATTATATTGCACTTATTAGTTATTCCCATTGTTTTTAAAATATTACCGTATTTTATTTGCATTTTAATGATATATATGTTTGTAATAAATGTTTGATATGGATTAGTGTAGGTAGCAGGCTGTATTAGTAAGGATATTACGAGCGTTTGAATACTTGGGAGACAGCGCTAATGAAATTATGACGCATTGAATCCCGGGGTAACCATGGCCACGAAAAATACACACTTTAAAGGCAGAACAGGCTTGTGACAGAGGCACCCTTGATAAAGTCACGTGTCGGTGATGCAACGTGTCGGTAGGAGGAGCCTGTGGCATTGCTAGTACGGCTTTGTGGGAGCACTGACGGCGCACGGAAAGCCCGTGATACAGAGCTATATGCAGCTGATCATTACTGCCCATACGCGATCTTCCAAAGCAGTGGATATGTGAGTACAGCTTAGTATCCTTGATATTTACATATCTTGCTGAGATCATTGCGCAATGGGCCTGTCTCTCTTTCTATTTCATATGGCATATGAATGAGCGGAGAATAAGTGTATATCTCACTGGAAGCGGAGAGGAGGAAAGTGACAGTGAACTTACTAATACTACCACCATTGAAGGCATAGGTTTTGGCATTTCACTTACTCTATATGGTATCTATGCATGCACCATTGACTCCTTTCTTGCTCCAATGCACAGATTTGAATGCAATTGCCTTTTAATCAAGCACTCAACCAATTTTTAATTGTTGCTCACATTGTTTTTCACGTATTATTTTACTTTGCTATTTATTAATCTTTGATTATTGGGGCACAATAGAGTATTTATGCTAACATAGTAGCACTGATTACTATACTACTAACTATATGCACCTAAGTTTTGAAATTATAGTTATATACACTTGGTTATAAATTTGATATATCACATAATTATTTAAGAAGGTTGTGTATTTCCGGGTATTTGTGGTATTATATTTCACATTTTAGTATTCATTATCTATGCTATTAGTGTATGTATTTTTATGTGTGAGGAAACCTTGTTGTTACACACTGAATTATTACACTTAGGTATGCACATAAGAGGTTAATATCAGCGCAATTATCCACCCACTTTTATTGAAGCTTTATTACCTAGCATCTTGCCAATATTTAAATACAACCACTAGCCAAATCTTGAAAATGAACCTTTAAGTTACTCTTTGAGCACAAGGTCACTTTTTAGTTAAAAAACATACCTATAATTAAAGAGGCAATATATTTTGGTGGCAAGTTGAAATATTGCCTCTTCACTGCTCCCTGGCCGCTGCAAGTGTTTGACCAGTTGTATACCTGCTTCCCCCTCCATCTGCAGTTCACTTTCTGCTGACTCATACATCATATAGTGACATGTGAGCTAGCAAGAGAAACCACTGCGGGTGGCAGGGAAAGCTGGTATATCACACACATGGAAGTGTGTGTGCCTTTTCATATAAATTACAATAAGCCTAGATCTATCCCAAAAAATGGGCTTCAAAATTGTAACACGCTGGTACAGGGTCCCTCCCTTCTACAAAAAAATGTTTCCGAGCATACCCTCCTTGTGCTGGCACTGCTTCCAGCATTAGGGCACATATCTCCATATGTTCTGGAGTTATCCGCTTCTGAAGCCCATGTTCAAACTCACTGAAGTTCAATTGCGGGGATGATCTGGCGGCCTATCTGCTTCACTTAACTCCTATCTCATCCAAACATAATAAAAGGTCATAGTTCAGTTACTAAACGATTACACAAATGGTTATACAAAATTTAGGTAATTTACAGAATGGAACATATCCTTGCCTCTGCTATTCACAGAAAGGAGAAGTTTCACAAAACATGGTTCTACCGGACTGACTATACCTTTTCCACTAGTTATATCGCAGACCTAGCCACCTGAATCTGGCCAGTTTTAGCCCCTGCTCTTGGTGCCTTGACCTGTACATCCTGGGAGGCCCCTCTGTATGCAAGGGTCATTGTATGGGACCCCTAGGGTTGATC
Source organism: Aquarana catesbeiana (assembly GCF_042186555.1). Classification (NCBI taxonomy): domain Eukaryota; kingdom Metazoa; phylum Chordata; class Amphibia; order Anura; family Ranidae; genus Aquarana; species Aquarana catesbeiana. The sequence continues at coordinate 654,082,563 of NC_133324.1, forward strand.
CCTGGCTTGCACTTTTGCCACCCACCTGCACCCCCCCACCTTCTTTTTTTAATTTATTTTTTTTCTTCCAGAATTATAGCTTTATATATACATGTAAGTGAAAGGCAAAGTCTCACTGTGGAAGAGGGGCTCCTGCTTTTTCTGTGGCTGGGAACCCTCTTGCAGTTGATTGATATATTCTGATTTATTTCCATGAACTCTACAGCTATGTTCTGATGTAGCTTTTGTTTTCCTTTTTTTTTTTAATACTTTGTGGACGTGTTGATTTGTTTTTGAATTATATCCTCATACCTTGTTTTTAATTTTGCTAAAAACTTTAAATAAAGCATTTAAAGAAAAATTACAGTAAGTGACCCCTGACGGGGCTTAAGGCAGAAGGAAATTTGAACCTGTGTCAGTGAAGTGCAACCAGCAGGGTGACTTCAGAGCTTTGGCTCATTGCTCCTGAAGTGTTATACCTGGAGCCCATGTCCTGTAACTTTCTTAAAACGGACCTTCAGTAATTTTTTTAACTTTCTGTCTATTAAATCTTCTGCCCTTGTTTTTATTTTGGATAGTAAAATATTTTTTTTTCTGCCAGTAAATACCTTATACAGCCCACTTCCTGTTTCTTGTCTGGTAAAAAGTCTAGGCTTATAACATCACGCACAGCTCTCTCTCTCACTCTGGTGAGAGTTTGCCAGGAAGGGGGGAGTCATAAGAGGGCCAATGAGAACTGCAGAGCTGGAGGTGTGTGTCTGTGTAAATCCAGGAAGTGAACAGGCAGCAGCTTCAGCTGCCTACAGTTAAAATGGATGCAGCCAGACTTAGTGGAGGGAGATTTCTGCAGCATATTTGGCAAGTACAGAATCACAGTATATACAAAATAATATGCAAAGTGGTTGGAGGGAAGCATCAGAGTGGCAAAGATTTTTTTTTACAAATTATGTGAGCAGACTGCAGTTCCTCTTTAACAACCTGGATACTAGGGAGCCTTCCTAACACATGTAAAGTGGTCCTTACACCTTACACAACCCCCCCAAGTTTAAACTGAAATTTAATATAATTTTATGCAACTTTACCTCACTGCAATAACTGGTGTTTTTTTTTTCTTGTAACTGCTTTGAGTTTGGCTTTTAACCTTTGAGTGTTAACCCAAACTTGACTCTATTTTGAATCCTACCCTAACCTTAGCACTTAGCCAAACACTAACCTTATCCCTAAAACTTGATACTTACCTAATCATTGGCAAAGTTTCACATACTGAATCCCCACTGTTCATGTTCCAAGATCCTACAGTGCCAACCTCTTAGAGGCAACACAAAATCACTGGCATACCATTGAATAATTCCATGAAAGAGTTTCTAATTTCACAAAGAGAGTTGCAATCTACATCCTCATTTTTTTCCCTATGGGTCCCTCTTTCAAGAACCTCACTGATCATGATTCACCCCTGACTGCAGGAGAAATGTCATCCTTCTCTTATAATGGCCAAATATAGTTGTGTGACATATGTCTGTTATTTTATCTTCCGCTGTAGAAGCACAAAGAGTCTATTACATTAAAAAAATGTACAGTAGATATTTCACCCATTCAAATGCAATGAGAAACTGTGGCATTTAAAAAACTCCTTTACAGTACAAGGAGATTGCTCAGCATGCATTATGACCTTTACATCACCTTGTCTTTGTATATCACACAAGGTGACAAGTTTGTGTCTGCACTCCAGGAAGAGATTAGGCATTAGTCATGGAACGTGTGGGCAGTAAGCAGTGAATATGCTTGAGATTGAGGTTTTCCAGAGAGCAAATAACAAAGACATCCTACCATGCTAAATTAAACATGAAAATGGAACTGACAATATGACGGCTAGGCTTCCTGGACAAATTATGCACTCTGAAGTAAGATACAGACAGCACGAAGAAGCTGAAGAGACCCGAAAGACAAATTGGTCAGATAAATGAATAGGTTTAAAGGAAATATTTGACACAAGAATAATTATTCCGAAGTTCATAACTGGACTTTGAATTCAACGTCTACCTTTAAATATTTCCATGTACACTTGATTATAACATAAGAATGTTCAAGATGTGTCATTTATATTTTCATGTAATATCTGGGATAGAGTGACTGTGTTAAAGTGAACCTGAACACAAAAAGTGAATTTGCTCTTGTGCTTAGGCCGTACCCTGGAAAATGTACATTTTATCTTGGGTGCCTCTTCAAAAATAAAAATTACATTTCTGTGCCCTGAGTCTCAAATATGTATATATGCAGAATTAGAGGCACAGCTGCTTCTGACTAGTAGTCTTTCAAGATACAGTGGGTATAGAAAAGAATCACCCCCCTTTAAAATAATCACATTTTGTTACTTTTGTTTTTTTCCAGCTGTATTTACTCAGTGCAACTTATAAAATCTAATTGAAAGACATAGCACCAACATGTCAGATAAAATACAAAAAATTCAAAAACAGAATCACTGAGTTGAAAAAAGGATCATCCCCATGTGTTAGTATTTTGTTGAACCATTTTTTGCTTTAATTCAGTGGTTCTCAACTCCTGTCCTCAGGACCCACTAACAGGCCAGGTTTGCAGGATAACTGGGATACATCACAGGTGATATAATTTGCTGTGATTGCAGTATTCTAGTCTGCATCTCCCCAAGGTAATACTTAAATTCTGGCCTGTTAGTGGGTCCTGAGGACCGGAGTTGAGAACCACTGCTTTAATTACAGCCTTAACTCTGTTAGAATACGTCTCTAATAACTTTGGACATCTAGACTTTTCAATATTTGCAGAGCTGCTCAAGTTCTGTTAAATTTGATGGTGATTGTTTGTGGACTGCAGTCTTCAAGTCATTCCACAGATTTTCAATGTGGTTTAAGTCTGGTCTCTGACTAGGCCATGCAAGGACATTCACCTTTTTCTCCTGCGACCACTATGTGGTCATTTTTGCTGTGTGCTTTGGGTCATTGTCATGTTGGAAGTAAACCTTCTTCCCATTGACAACTTTCTGGCAGGGGGTAGCAGATTTTCCTCAAGAATTTGATTGTGTTTTGCTCCACCCATTTTTACATCTATCATAACAAGTACTCCAGTCCCTGCTGCAGAGAAACACCCCCATAACAGGATATTACCACCTCCATGCTTTACTGTAGGAATGGTGTTATCTGGATAGTGAGCTGTATTGGATTTCCACCAGACATATCATTTGGAGTTGAGGCCAAATAGAATTTTAGTCTCATCTGACCATAACACCTGACATAACATCAGAATCTTCAATTTGCATTTTGGCAAAGCTCAGTCGTGACTGCATGTGGCCTTTCTTGAGTAGTGGCTTTTTTCTTGCAACCCTCCCATACAAGCCACATTTGTGAAGAATTTGTGATATTGTTGTCACATGCACACAATGACCACTCTGTCATAAATCCCTGCATCTGCTTCAGAGTTGCTGTAGGCCACTTGGTAGCCTCCCTGACCAGTTTCTTCCTGGCTCTTTCATCCAGTTTGGACCAATGTCCTGATCCAGGAAGGGTCTGTGTTGTACCAAATACTTTCCACTTTTTAATAATATACTTCACTGTGCTTCTAGGCATTGATAAAGTCTTTGAAATTTTTTTGTATCCATTTGCTGTCTTGTGCCTGTCCACAACCTAATCCCAGAGATCTTTTGACAGTGCCTTGCCACCCATAGTCGATTGTTTGCTTCGGTTGTGTTGGAAGAACAACAGCAAGTAATGTAAAGTTGCTTTATACTGTGAACAATATATATGCATTATATCTATCTATCCAGCAGGTGCCACTGTAGTGTTATAGTGTGTATTCTATGGTAATGTAATCACAGGATGTTCTGTCTATGTTCAGTGTGTACTTGTTTGTTGTTTAGTTCCTGTTTCATACTGTAAGACATAATGTAATATAGACAGAAAGAAAAAATCACACTCTTATAGAAATGGCCAGATGCATGTTGTCAGATGTCAACCTACCTCACAAGTACAGGGGAGAAGCAGTCATGACTGCAACCTACCTACAAAACAGACTACCCTTAAAAACCATTAAAATTACTTCATTCGAAATGTGGCATTGATCAAAGCCTAGCATAGCACATCAGAGTGTTTGATTGTAAAACATATGCCTATATTCCAAGTGAAAAGTGATCCAAGCTGGAAAAGAGAGCCATAGAGGGCATTCTAGTAGACTACAGTGAAATAGATTATTTCAGATACGCATATGCCTATTCCGTTCAGGGCATGATCCAATGTCTGCCAGACTGAGTCTTTAGATCGGGCACTATTGACTAACTGGTCAGGTCATGGCCCGGTCCCTCATCATGCTGGAGGCTACACACAGTTAGAATTTCTTGTAATTGGTGAGCATAACATTTATGTAACTTTTTCATTATTTGTGATTTTCTGTTACTGAAAAATGTTAAAAGCAACTGTAGATTTTGTGATTGTAATGATGTCTTTTTAAATCTGATCGATAAATTTAAATGCATATTGAGTTTCCCTGAAGAAGCGGAGTTGCAGCTCTGCGAAGCACGTTGGCTCACTCTATGCTTAAGAATCCTTCAAGCTTATGCTAGGAACAAGTATCAATACTGACAATATGCCATATGTTGTTCACATTTTGTTATGAGTGTGTTACGGAGTCTTAATTAAGATCTCAGTGTTTTGTTTTTCAGTGCCTCCAACCTTAAAGTAAATTTTGTGAACCTAGTTCAGATAATCAGTACATACCACAATCCTTTCCTGAGTTCGTTAATATATGGGGTTTTCTTACCAATGTATAAATATCTCCCAACAAAATTAATAAGTAAATAATTTGACTTTATTAATTAACAAGTATAGTTATACAATGTTATACAGAACTGGAATTTCTGGTGATTGATATTTCACACACACATAATTAAAACATCATCACGGCAATGAAACAATATTTCTAAATATTACAATTTACTCAGGGGAGCCCAAATTGTTCTGTTAGAAAAATATGTGCGGTAATCGCGCTTTACGTTAACAGTAAACAGTGACTCCTGCATGTCCTATGAAAATGTATTTGTCTTGGAACAACACATGTTATATGGGTATTTTCATGTAGATGCGGTCACGGTTTCTATGTCTTTACAACAATTATGGTATCTAAACACAGTTCTTCATTTGTTCTATATCAAAATTTATATTTCTATCTTATGGTAGATTACTCATGGGGTCAGTGGATATTAAAATTATGGTTGTATCTGTGACCTAGAGTCCAATATGGCATTTGAGTTACTTATGATCACATATATTTATAATATCACATGTATACAGGTTGTAAATGTCCAAACCATTTCTCCTGTCAGACAATTTAGGCACATATTGATTATTGACTGTTCAGAGATTTGTGCTTGTGTGTCATTTGGTATAACATTAACTTCGCACCTCAGTCATTGTCTAAAGGAAAACTTGAGTCAACATTGGGGTTTGACTAGGAAGGCAATTTCATCCTTTGAAACAATGGGGTTATTTACCCAAGCTTTTCCTTTAAGTAAAGGTTTTGTAACTTCGGTCTGAAAACACACATTTTGACCAAACTCAGCTGGTTTTGTATCAGATTCATGTTTACTTGGTTTTGTCTCTTAACTTTAACTCTCCAATGGATGATGTAACTTAATCCGCCTTCCCTTTTGGGAGGAGGAAAAGCTCTTCTGGAATGATATCGCCTAATTTTAAATAGTTCCATGAAAATATATATTTTAATGTATTTCGGCCATGACAATTTCTACTGACTATCTTTTATTATGTTTTTATGGAGATTTGTACAATAAAAATGACTTTTTAATCAATTCTGTTTCTATGCTCATCTCAGTGACAACCTCATATACTTAAAAGTCCTCTTTAGTGTATAGGAGAGCTTCACTTTTCCCATTTCTTTGGTTTTATTAAAGCAGACCCCTCTCTCTACTCTAGGAATCAAGAAGACAGATGGATATACATCCTTATCTATGTTGATGACATTATAACCTGTTTTGAACAAGAAGGGAATTATAATCAGATAATTCACAAGCTGAAAGAAAATTTTGAAATCAAAGAGCTAGGGAACATTAACTACTAACTGGGAATCCAAATAGAGAGAGAAGAAGATGGAAATTATCTTCTCAACCAATCTCAGAAAATCTCAGAAATCTTGGAACAATTCCATATTCTAGATGCAAAGGAAGTGAAAACTCCTATGGAACCTATGACGAACGTGGGTGTCAGATCCCTGCCCTCCTCGCTAACTCGCGACAAAGGACCGGCCAACCTCTCACCACGCTGTCACTTACGTAACAATGCCACTTTCAGCTGCACCTAGCACAGCTGTGGGACCACAATCTAGGTGCCAACAGCTTGAGAGCGATTGTCACTGGGCTAATTATGCAATTAACCCTTTAACTGCCACCATCCCTGTTTTAAAAGACCGAGCCGGGGGAGACTCGTAATTTTAGCAATACCAATTATAATTTTAGAATAAGCGTCTGCAACACACACTGCCACCACAGACAGGTCTGCTCAGAGGCCTTACTCTACAACAGTAGCGCTCTTTAAGAGGAAGTTAGTTTTATAGCTTGCATTAAGAGCTTTGGAGACAAGGTTAACACTTTTCAAAATAAGGGTTTATTATGAAAAGGTCAAAGTTGATGCAAATAAACATTTACAGAAAAAATATGTTTCAAAAAGATGACAATATACAGCCACAAAGAAAAAAGGTAGATTTGGGATGGAAGAATACTTGCAATTAATGTCCGAGGGTTGATCAGAGTTCGATCGATGAGCTGGGTAATCGGTTCTCAAACTTGGCAGATGTTCCTGCTTGAATGGTAAAAGGAGAACTGACCATTGTCTTGGCTTCTCCTCTTTTGTGTCAAATCAAAGAGGGTGTTGACAGCGACCAGTGACCAATCGTCTGGTCATCTTGTTTAGGGGTTGGTTGCTGGGAGGTGTCTACACTCATGACCATGTCCCAGGTACACTTTGTGATACATATTCATATCTCTACATATATCTCTACATATCTCTACTATCTATAGTGTTTACCGACTCCAAATATCCATATTATTATTCTGCGTGAGATTTCCTTCAAAACAAATATAAACATGCCATGTCTCTAATGTCTAGTTTACGTAGGAGGAATAAGGGGTACCAGTGGTTTCTCATATGACCTGACATAGGGGTGTCTGGACTTGAAATGTTACAAATTATCTGAGGAAACTAAATATGTCCATATTATGGCTGTGCTATTATTACTTTGGAAGTTATGAAACATGCTGAAATTTCATACTTATTTCACTGTTTAAGTTTTATGTGCATTCAGGTATTTACAACCAGTATCTGCTGGTTCTTTGAATTGAGGGGGTGACAGTTTTACAACAGGCCTGAACATCCTGCCAGGCCGACATAAGCTGTTTTTACTGACCTAGCCTGGTTCTGCTTTCTCTGTTGAGATAACTGTTCCTTTGAAGTCTAAAACTATGAATTCCTGATACAAGGGAAGAGGGAGGGAGTTCAGATTTTTCTGTAATGTTACACGGTTAGCCAAGCTGTCATGGCTGCCCTAAGGTTCTCAAACAACCTGGCCACTATCTACAGCTTTTCATATCCAGTACGTGATATCGTTACAGAACCAGGCTGTCAAAAGGGCAATGAATCAGAAAAATTGCTAACCAACAATGATACAAATAACAGAGCAATCGATAAGCTGCTATATGTTGCCACTGTGGCAAGACCAGACATAGCCGCAGCAGTGGGCATAGTATACAGGAAAGTTTCAGGTCGCTGTCAGCATACCTCAAAGGAACAATTCAGGGGAAGTTACGGTTACCAGCAACATCCAATCCAAAACTGGTCGGCTATGTGGATGCTGATTGGGACGGGGACTGCACAGACCGCAAATCCACAAGTGGATTCATCTTTCAGTATGGGGAAGGAAGCATAAGTTGGTCTAGTCGAAAGCAAGCAAGTGTCGCTCTATCTTCAACTGAAGCAGAGTACATTGCAAAAGCACACACATGTCAAGAAGCGATATGGATTTGTCAACTTTTTGTGGACATTGGGATAGACATGTCAAAACCAATTCCCATTTTTGAAGACAACCAGGGAGGTATAAAGCTTACACAATTAGAAAGGGTCAAACCTAGGACCAAACACATCGATGTCAAGTATCACCTACTGAGAGACAATCAAGAGCAGGGTGTTATTGACATTCAATACTGCCTGTCAGAGGAGATGACTGCTGATGCACTCACCAAGCCTTTGTTGAAGGAACGTCATAGTTATATCCAGAAGAAGCAAAGCACTGTGACAAAGCACATGCTGTTGAGAAGGGGTGGTGGAAAAACAACAGCAAGTAATGTAAATTTGCTTCATACTGTGAACTATATATGCATTATACCTATCTATCCAGCAGATGGCACTGCAGTGTTATAGTATGAATTCCATGGTAATGTAAACACACGATGTTCTGTTTATGTTCAGTGCGTACTTGTTTGTTGTTTAGTTCTTGTTTCATGCTGTAAGACATAATCCAATATCCTGCATGAAAGTAAAGCATATTGCTGTATACAAGAAGCTTCCAGCGCATTATTTCAATACTCTGACAACAGGTTGCACTACCAGGGACTGAAATTCTCCAAGAAAGCTCTTTTCGGGGCAAACTAATCAAAATGATCACAGTTGAAAGTAAAATGGCTTTGTGTGCCATTGAGAAGGTGATTAGCTGCACCCAATTGAGTTTACAAGTCATTTTTAGGAGACAAGGTGATCCTTTTTCCAACCCAGTGATTCTGTTTTTTTATTTTTTGTATTCTTTTTTGGCATGTTGGTGTTATATCTTTCAGTTGGATGTTATAATATGCTTTGAGTAAATAGAGCTGGATAAAACAAAAACTGTGTCTGTCTTCATTTCAGGCTGCAAAGTAACAGTAACAATTATTTTAAAGGGGAGTGATTCTTTTCTTTATTCACTGTATGTAGTGATATTTGGTAATGTCACTACTGTGCTGCTCACTGTTATGCCCTGTACACACGATAGGATTTTCCGATGGAAAATGTGTTATAGGACCTTGTTGTTGAAAATTCCGACCGTGTGTAGGCTCCATCACACATTTTCCATAGGAATTTCCGACACACAAAGTTTGAGAGCTTGCTATAAAATTTTCCAACAACAAAATCCATTGTCGGAAATTCCGATCGTGTGTACACAAATCCGACGCACAAAGTGCCACGCATGCTCAGAATAAATTAAGAGACGAAAGCTATTGGCTACTGCCCCATTTATAGTCCCGACATACATGTTTTACGTCACCGCGTTTAGAGCGATCAGATTTTCCGACAACTTTGTGTGACCGTGTGTATGCAAGACAAGTTTGAGCTAACATCTGTTGGAAAAAATCCTAGGATTTTGTTGTCGGAATGTCCGATCAATGTCCGACTGTGTGTATTATTCTGAGGATTTGCTAGCGAGGAAGCTGTACTTGAGGATCATCTCCCTGCTTCTGTTTCATTTATTCTGTGGATTTGTGCCTCCTCCACATCTCCTCTTGCGATAAGGAAACAAAGCCCTCCACCTCTATCAAGATTGCCATTAACCTGGCCTGCACAGCATACTCACATCTTTAGCAATGCCAGCTATACCAAATTATTTCTTTTTCTGTGTTCTGTGGGAGCTCAGTAATCCCCAAAATTACATGCCTGTCCAGCTGAGCTGTACCCATGCCCACCTTTTCAAGCAGGCCAGGGCACTTTATGCTGAACCATGCTAATGCTGAATTGAGCACGGTATGGAAGGATCACATTAGTAAACCGAATTGAACTTGGTGTGTCAAACATGTTTGGGCATGGTACGTATTGCCCAGTGTGAGTATGCCCTAAGGCAGGAAAGAGGGTACACAAAGGGGAACTATATCATTTTTTGAATTGTTGAGTATTATGTTGTTTAAGTTTTATACTTAGGGCATGTGTTTTAGCTAGTAATTTTTAAATTTTTTTTTAATTTTGTGTTTTTATAATGGGATCTTCTGTGAGCAATGTGGCATTTTGCATTGTTGCTAGATGTCCACAAGATGGTGCTAATCTCAATATAGTGTAACCCACTTCATTCTTATATTACCTTGTTTTTGTTTATTACTTTTTACATTTTTGTATTTATTAGGGTCCAGCATCCATTTAAAAATGGTTTGAATACATTATGACATTTGCTGTTTATTTTGTTTTGGTGGAGTTGGGACTGTGGGCATATTTGCTTTGAGATCAGGTTCCAAAGTGAGGCTTGGGTCCCTTTATCTCAAAACAAGGCTTGGGCTTCTTATTCTGGTGGATTCAGAATAAAGCCTGGTACACACTAGCAGTTTTTTTTTTCATTCAACCCAGCGGGCTGAACAAAAAAAAACTGAAGAGCTCGGGAGAAGATCCTGTACTAACAATCCGATTTAGTACAGCGATCTCACTGCTGAGCTATTGTATTCTTACAGGGGGGCGCCGCCCCCTGGCCAGAACACACCGGGCAGCGCTCTAATCCATTGGCAGACCTTTTTCGATCAAGCCGGACCTTCGGCTGGCTTCTGCTGGACCAGCTGCCATACACATGGGCTGAATGTCAGCCAGTTTCTTTTAGATTGGCCGATACCACCCGATATTTGGCCTGTGTGTACTGGGCTTAAGGCTTGGTTAAATGAAGGAGTGTAGACACAATGGTATCCAAAATGAGGCCTATTTAGAGGTTGTCTTTATAGGGAGCGATGATTCAGCACGGCACCCATGTCCTGAAAGATATCACATATGGCGAAACGCATAAGAAGGAGCTACATGCTGACGTCATTGCACTGGCGTAAGTGACCCAGTAGTTGTCTATTTGCCTGCCTGAATGTGTTTTTTCAATACGTAATTGCCTTGAATGAATTGTAAGTGCAATATTGTCAAGGCTGGGCTCAGGCCTTCCTTCTCTGAGCTGGCCGCTCAGCTGTCGGCTAATTGCCAGCTCCTATCTTTCCACAGTTACTCAGCTGTTGCTGATTAGTCAGTCCTGCCTACTTAAGTCATCCAGTCCAGAGGAGCTCTGCCTTCGCCTTAGTCAACATCACAGAGACGCCCTCCTGCATTCCTGTAAAAAGACTTGCTTGGCTGACATCCCTTCTGGCTCCAGTTCCTGCTTACTGTTTTATTACACTCATCTCCGGCTCCCTGACGTTTGGCTTGTCTAATTTTTGGTTGAATATCTGATTGTGTTCACACGCTGTGGACATTAATGTTATTAATTCTAGCATTTGACTTACAGTTGACCTCCACTGGACCCACCTTTTGATCTTGTTTGAAATGCATGTCAAATGCAGGTCAGCAGACTCCCACTGACTTCAATGTAATAGGGTAGATGGCCAATTAAAATTTGCATTTGACCTACTTTTATTGTGTTTCTACAGACACAGGATGTTCTATTGAGATGCATATGCATAGCAGTTCATAGGCAGCCTTTTCTTGTAAAACACTTTGTTTTACATTCACACTCAACTCCCAAAATTGCTTTGTGTATGACTAGCATAAGAGAGTAAAATAAGAACATAAACTGCTGTTTTGAAATAGACATAGTTGTCCCTCTTTTGGAGGGGCTTTCATTCTACTGAGACCAAATCCCTCTGTCCTTCGTGTAGAATCAGTTGTTCTTCTTTTTATTCTGATGTTTACATTCCTATACAAAATGTACTATCTTATTTTCCAAAAGTTTTATGCTGCACTAAACTTTATATCTAACATTTATATTGCTGCATTTGTTATTTTGAAAATTCATTATAAAGAAAAAATAGAGGTCAAAAACGCACTTGTTGGGTTTAGCCATTTTCTGCATATTAGATCTTCGTGGTCTGTATAACTGGGGCAGTAGCAGGGACATGTCATTTGCCTACATACTGTGTGCTAAGAGATGCCACTCTTTATAATTTCAGAAGGTTGGGAATAGTGTTGGGTGAACAGTTTGGCCCGATCACGAGTTCCGGCCAAACATTGGCTGTTCACCCATTTGACGAACACCCAAATTATCGGGGAGTTCAACCGTTTGTTCGGCCCACTGAATGACCACAATGCACTGCGTCGCCGCACAGTGCATTGGAAGCACTAATTTGCTGAAGCAATGAAAGCTTTTCCAATGAGGGCACATAGCACTGTCAGAGTCATGATTGGACACTGTCATGATGACTCTGTCTAATCATGGCTCATTGCTCTTAGTCCCACCCCACACTATAAAAATATTCTTCCCATAGCAGCCATTTGCAGTGTGATAGTGGCGTGGAGAGAGATACAACAGGGCTCTGTTCAGTGCTACTAATGAGTTAGTGTGCAATAGTGGGCTACTGGCATTCTATTGTGAGTGTAAAGTATCAGTTTAGTGTGAATCTAGTGATGGTCCAGTGTGAGTGTGGCTCAACCATTCATTTTTACTTTAGTGTCAGTTTAGTGTGAATCTAGTGATAGTGCAGTGTGAGTGTGGTGTGCGACCATTCATTTTTACTTTAGTGTCATTTTATTTTGTCAGGGCAGCTTTTCTGCAGTATATTTTTCAATGTTTTACTGCACATTTACTGCAGTATATTGCAGTGCGTTATTGCAGGTTTACCGCAGTATATTGCTGCCTTCACAGAGCTGTACTGGAACACAATAAAAAGCATAAAAAATGCATCAAAAATGCATCGTACCCCAGTACAGTGAAAAAAAATAAATAAAAAGGAAAAATTAAGAAAAAAAGCATCTGGGATGCATCCGAACAAAAAACATGCATGTAGAAACGGCTCTAAAGGACGATTTTGTGGTGTGAAGTCAGCAGCTACAAACACTGTAGCTGCTAACTTTTGAAAAAAACTTTTTTGGGGCTGGAACTCGGCTTTAATTGAGCAAGCTGAAGTTAGAAGCTGATTGACTACCATGCACAGCTGCACCAGATTCTAAGTGCTCCAGTTTTCATAAATCTCTTCCATGCGTTATTGCAGGTTTACAGCAGTATATTGCAGTACGTTAGTGCACGTTTAATGCAGTATATTGCAATGCATTGGTGCACATTTACTGCAGTATATTGAAGTGCGTTACTGCACGTTGAACGCAGTATATTTCAGTGCATTATTGCATGTTTACTTCAGTATATTGCAGTGCATTATTGCAGATTTACCACAGTGTATTGCAGTGCGTTAGTGCGCAGTTAAAGTGGATGTAAACCCGAATTTTTTTTTATATCATACTGTGGAGCATACGATTTCCTATCATTTGAGCCCAGTCTTGCCACACAGAGTTAATCCAGCTCTGAGCATTCCCCTTTTATTGTTCAGTGAGACAATTCTTGACAAACTGAGAAAAACTTTGTCAAATCCTCCTTACTTGCTGTGAGTGACAGCCTAAGACACATGCATTATTTTTTAATTCCCTACCCCACTCCTTTCTTCAGCAACTCTGCAAGAATTGGCTGTTCCACACCTCAGCATGATTTGGCATGCTGAAGTCATGTGGTTATTTTCCTGTCTTTTCACTGGATGTTAGAGATCATAACAGAAGTTCAGTTAGAAATACACAGGAGAAAATGCATATTGACAAGGGGAGTGTAGAGGTGGGCAGGGAGTCTACTGACATCACAACTCCACCCACCGAGCTCCAGACAACAGACCCACCCACAGAATCTGCAGTTTTTCAGCTCTCATAACAGACAGAGGGCAGACATTTGACAGTTAAAGATACATGCAGGAGGCATGTATATCCTTATAGATAACCCCTATGACAGTTGTTTAGAAAGGATGACACTGGGTTTACATCCACTTTAACGTAGTATATTTTGGTGTGTTATTGCAGGTTTACCACAGTACATTGCAGTGTGTTAGTGCACGTTTAATGCAGTATATTTCAGTGCGTTATTGCAGGTTTACTGCAGTATACTACAGTGCGTTACTGTACGTTTAATGCAGTATGTTTCAGTGTGTTATTGCAGGTTTACCACAGTATATTGCAGTGCGTTACTGCACGTTTAACATAGTATATTTCAGTGCGTCATTGCAGGTTTACTGCAGAATTTTTCAGTGTGTTAGTGCACGTTTAATGCAGTATATTTCAGAGCTTTATTGCTGTTTACAGCAGTATAGTGCAGTGTGTTAGTGCGCGTTTAACGCAGAATATTTCAGGGCATTGGTGCACGTTTACCGCAGCATATTGCAGAGTGTTAGTGCACATTTAACACAGTATATTTCAGTGCATTATTGCACGTTTACCTCAGTATTTTGAAGTGCGTTAGTACATGTTTAACGCAGTATATTTTAGTATGTTATTGTAGGTTTACGGCAGTATGTTGCAGTGTGTTAGTGCATGTTTAGCGCGGTATATTTCAGTGTGTTAGGGCACATTTAACACAGTATATTTCAGTACGTTATTGCACATTTTAACGCAGTATGTTTCAGTGCATTAGTGCATGATTACTGCAGTATATTGCAGTGCGTCAGTGCAGTTTTACTGCAACATATTTAGTGTGTCAGTTGAGTGTATCTGTGTAGTAAGTACTCAAGTTAAAGTGCACCAAACACCACTTACCATTGATTAAATTGCATCCACATACACATCTCCCCATCTTTATTACATTTTGTTAATAAGCCATCATGTCTGGGGGGCCAACAAAGAGAAGTAGATGTTCCCATGGCACTCTGAGGGGGCCAGCAGCATCTGTGTCCACAGGCAAAGGTAGACATGGTCTGTCCTCAGGCAGGGCATAATTTTCTCTGTTTAATGATGTTGCCCCTGCTATCCAGCCACAGCGTGCAAAGGTGGTGGTGGACTGGCTTACTAAACCATCCTCATCCTCCTCATTTCCAATCACCAAAGCAGAGACTAGTGTGCAGTCTACTGCAGCTGCCAGAGTGGCTTGTTCTGTCTCCTTGTCCACAGCTACTCCTGCCATAGCCCCAGCATCAGGCATGGAGAAATCAGCTTAGTTATTTAAACACAGGATCAAGCACTTGCTCCTTGATGATGCACAGCCATTAATTGATTCAGATCTTGGTCCTGAGGTTGAAGAAGGTAGGAACATGAGCCTACAAAGAGGGGAGAACACTGCTAAACAACAAATTGGCAGTCGTGTTCTTCCAGCTGCAGTGTATTGCCAAGTTGGCTCCAGTAATAAAAAGGATGGAGGGGATGATGATGATGAGATCATTGACGCGACTTGGGTGCCAGATAGAACAGAGTAGGAAAGTGAGGGTGAGGCACAACCCCAAAGAGGCACCCATCATGGAAGAGTAGAGTGCAGTTACCCTATTCCACCAGATTGTTAAGCTGTTTTCTTCCCACCCACTTCCCACAGTTCAGCTGTCTGGGCTCTTTTTCCACACATGTGCAGCCGATTGCACTGTTGCGATTTGCAAATTTTGCCTCATGCAGATCAAGCGTGGCAAAAACACCAGCTATTTGGGTGCCACATGCTTGACAAGGCATTTAACCTCCCCCCACTCATTGCCTTTTGGCAAGAGCACCTGAAAGCCACACAAAAAGGACGCAATTCTGCTCCTCCTTACTACTTAACTTTCCAGTCTACCCGCACTATAGCTCATGACCTCTCAGCAGCCTCCTCTGACAGGGATGTTGGTATAACGAAGGGTGTCACAGGTCCTTGCAGCTTGTCTGCCAGTAGCACACCACCAGCTGTAGACTATAGCAGGCAAATTTCTCTGCCCGATCTGCTGCAGAAAAAAAAATACAGTCACTGCCACCCACATGCCCAGCGTCTAAATTCAAGCTTGTCAAAGCTGATGGCTTTACAACTCCTGCCTTTCAATTTGGTGGATTCTGCCCCCTCCCATGATTTTTCAGAATGTACTGTCCCACAATGGCAGGTTCCCAGTCACTATGTCTTTTCACATAAGGCCATTCCAGCTCTATACAATCATGTAGAAGGCAATGTTGTGGCATCGTTGGGCAAGGCAAGTCAGCAGCAAGGTCCACGCTACTGCTGACACACGTGGTCCAGCAAGCATGGTCAGGGATGCTACATTTTGTTCACAGCACACTGGGTAACTCTGCTTGCAACTCGGAAGGATGTAGGACAGGGCTCAGCGCTGCAGCTTGTTGTGCTACCATGTCTCCATACAGCTACTGGTGACTGATTCCACCTGCCCGTAAACCGCCTGATTTTTGACATGCCCACCAGGTGAAACTCGACAATGCTGCAGTGGCTGCACTTGCAGCAGAGGGCTGTCAACAAGTACCTGTGTGAGTATGGCACAACGACAGGCTCAGGCCGAGTCGGCTTTTTTTCGACAGTGGCTGCTGATAAAGGATGCATACACTGTACTGTCACCATTTGAGGAGACGACAAGGATGATGAGCCGTGACAATGTTGTTTTCCTGCTGGAGCAGACTCTGCGTGGCATTATGGACAGGGCACTCGAGGCAGAGCAGCAGGAGGAAGGGGAGGATATCCTTTCCTCTCAAGGCCCGCTTTATGCAGACACCATTTTTGCGACCCCACACAACACACAAGAGGAGAAGGAGCATTTTGACAGTTTTGGAGGCACTGAAGCAGAGGAAGACATACGTCAACCCTTAAAAGATGGTTTTCCATCCCCAGAACCCTTGGCAATAGTACGTGGCTGTGAGGAGGCAGTTCCAGATACTGTAATCCTCAGTGACCCTGAAAGGACCCGAGAATAGCCTGCGAAAGGACCCAAGAATACGTGTCAAGGAGAAGGATCACTATTGGTTGGCAATCCTCTTTGACCACCAAGGGGAAAGTCTCAGTACTCATCCCATCTCCACAGAGGGAGCATAAGATTAATTCTCTTGAGGACACCTTAAAGCAGAGGTCCAGCCATTTCTGTGTTTATTTAAAGTCAGCAGCTACAAAAAGTGTACCTGCTGACTTTTAATAAACACACACTCACCTGTCCCACAGTAGAGCGATGTGGGCGCCCGAAGCCTTAGTTCCCCCCCGCCTCTCCCCGGCAGCACTAGTGTGGGGACCCGGCTGTGACAGCTTGTGGCTTCACAGCTGGGTGCGCACTGCACATGTGCGAGTCGTGCTG
Organism: Aquarana catesbeiana; assembly: GCF_042186555.1. NCBI lineage: Eukaryota > Metazoa > Chordata > Amphibia > Anura > Ranidae > Aquarana > Aquarana catesbeiana. Next base: position 654,099,592 of record NC_133324.1, read on the forward strand.
CTCATCCTGAATGGTCAGGCAATCTTCTGGGACCTGTGACTTGTCTCAGAAGATTGCAGGGAGGGAAGGGGAGAGGAGAACTTCTGCTTGAGTCGCCTAGGAGCGAAAGTGGGAGCTGGGTACCTGTCAAAACTAGGTACCCGCCCCCCCCCCCCCCCCCCAAAAAAATGACATGCCAAATGTGGCATGTCAGGGGGTCAGGAGTCCTTAAAGCGGAACTTCCACTTTTTGGTGGAACTCTGCTTAAAGGGGAGTTTATGTAATGCCTTTCAGACTCTGGTAGGTTACAGTCTCATGGAAAACATAGTTTTGAGGCTTCTGTTGGTCAAAAGAGGTTCGGTGGAGAAAAAATTATGTTTTTTACAAAGTACCCGGACCCTCATACCCTTTGTATGCCCAACTACTTGCATATAAGCCTTCAAAATGGGCACTTTTGATTTTTCCAGCTCGGGTCCCATAAACTTCAATGGGGTTCGTTAATTGGTTTAGAACTTTTGTGATGTTCGAAAGTTCTGCCGCGAACCGAATCGGGGGTCGTTCGGCCCATGTCTAGTTGGGAAGTATGAGAGGTGATATTTATTATACTGTATTAATTGTTTATTTCTTACATTTTATTTGTCATAACGTTATTCATCCAGACACATGGATTTACACTGTTATACAAGCTGTACACTCACTATTTTACATTGTAGCAAAGTGTAATCCTGCCAAATGTGAACAATTTTATGTCCAAGTTAAATGTACTTTTTTATTTAAAATAACTTCAGCAATATCTCTTCCATTTCATCATTAATACATGAATATATATGAGTTCTGCGCTTTACAGATACATGTTCTAATGACTCAGCAGTTCTAAACCAAAGCTTTTAAAAGTGGTTTCAAAGAAGCCAAGTGCAGTAAAGTCACATTATACTGACTGAAAGATGTAGCCAGTGCTTCAAATGATTATTCCAAGCTCCAGAGTTTCATCTTAATCATAATAGGGGTTATTATTTTATTTGTTCCTGAAGTGGACCATCATTTAAATTCACACTTCACAAGAATCATTGGGGCACATGTCCAAATTACTTAATCACATTATTATTTTGAACAAAAAGAAAAATTTTCTTTTCATGAGTGCAGAAGGCCACCAATGATAAGGAGTATTTTTATTCAGTTATGGAAAATAGAATACAGGCCACCATAGCCAAGTGCCTCAGGAAAAGGTTGCTAAAACTGGGAGACTTCCATTAATATCCTGCCCTGTGGCAGCATTACGGCTTCCATTAAGGTGTGTGTGTGTGTGTGTGTATATATATATATATATATATATATATATATATATATATATATATACACACACAGTATCTCACAAAAGTGAGTACACCCCTCACGTTTTTGTAAATATTTTCTTTTCATGTGACAACACTGAAGAAATGACACTGTGCTACAATGTAAAGTAGTGAGTGTACAGTTTGTATAACAGTGTAAATTTGCAGTTCCCTCAAAATGACTCAACACACAGCCATTAATGTCTAAACGGCTGGCAACCAAAAGTAAGTACACCCCTAAGTGAAAATGTCCAAATTGGGCCCAATTAGCCATTTTCCCTCCCAGGTGTCATGTGACTCGTTAGTGTTACAAGGTCTCAAGTGTGAATGGGGATCAGGTGCGTTAAATTTGGTGTTATCGCTCTCAATCTCTCATACTGGTCATTAGAAGTTCAGCATGGCACCTCATGGCAAAGAACTCTCTGAGGATCTGAAAAAAAGAATCGTTGCTCTACATAAAGATGGCCTAGGTTATAAGAAGATTGCAAAGACCCTATAACTGAGCTGCAGCATGGTGGCTAAGACCATACAGTGGTTTAACAGGACAGGTTCCACTCAGACCAGGCCTCGCCATGGTTGACCAAAGAAGTTGAGTGCTCATGATCAGTGTCATATCCAGAGGTTGTCTTTGGGAAGTAGATGTATGAGTGCTGCCAGCGTTGCTACAGAGGTTGAAGGGGTGGGGGGTCAGCCAGTCAGTGCGCAGACCATACGCCGCACACTGCATCAAATTGCTCTGCATGGCTGTCATCCCAGAAGGAAACCTCTTCTATCGACAAGAAAGCCTGCAAACAATTTGCTGAAAACAAGCAGACTAAGGACATGGATTACTGGAATATGGTGTCGAATGTGTGTGGCGTCAACCAGGTGAGGAGTACAAAGACAAGTGTGTTTTGCCTACAGTCAACCATGGTGGTGGGAGTGTCATGGCCTGGGGCTACATTAGTGCTACCGACACTGGGGAGCTACAGTTCATTGAGGTTACCATTAATGCCAACATGTACTGTGACATACTGAAGCAGAGCATGATCCCCTCCCTTCAGATACTGGGCGGCAATGTTGTCATGGAGGAGTGGAAGAGAACTCCAGTGGCAACCTGTGAAGCTCTGGTGAACTCCATGCCCAAGAGGGTTAAGGCAGTGCTGGAAAATAATGGTGGCCACACAAAATATTGACACTTTGAGCCCAATTTGGATGTTTTCACGTAGGGGTGTACTCACTTTTGTTGCCAGCAGTTTAGACAATAATGGTTGTGTGTTGAGTTATTTTGAGGGGCCAGCAAATTTACACTGTTATACAAGCTGTACACTCACTACTTTACATTGTAGCAAAGTGTAATTTCTTCAGTGTTGTCACATGAAAAGATATAATAAAATATTTACAAAAATGGGAGTGTACTCACTTTTGTGAGATACTGTGTATATATAATAAAATAATTTCTCTTTAAAGTGTAATTCCAGCCAAAACCACTGTCATCTGGGTGATGTTATTGAATATATTTTTTAAGTAGTGTTTTTAGGTATTTTTAGGTAGTGTTTTACTATTCCAGTTATGAGGGTTTTAACTTGAATATAGGTACAAAACTGTATTTAGAAAAAAAGCAACTGATATTAGTCCTTTCTGAGATGAATAAATGTTGCTTCTATTCTACAACAGTTTCCTTGTCATTGGGATAACAATGGAGGCCATAAATATGCAAGCAAATTGCAATGCAAACAAATATGCATTGTAAAGCTGGCCATACACTGTGGAAATTTCAGACAGTTCTTGAGGAATTAGCCAAAGTTCATTCCATGGGTGGCCCTGTTGGCCATCTCCTGTCCAACATCCTGAAAAATGTAAGGATCTGGGTGGAATATTGTCCGCCGAAAAGCAGCTGCATCCAATCAGATACATCCAATGTTTGCGTCTCTTTTTTTTTTTTTTTTTACATCAAATAGTCTTTTTTATTTTTATCATGCTTATTCCATACACAAATGTAAGCAAGGAAGCAAAACATAAAGGATTACCATCATTTCATTTTGTTTCTAAGTATACATATACAAGAAAAAAGCAACAAACAATAAAAAACACAAACACAAAAAAAAAAAAGAGAAAAAAGAAAATCTAACAAGACAAACCAACAAAAAACATACACCTCTAGATTGATTTCCAATTCCATTTATATTGTACAATTCTCAACTTCTTAATTTGTTATATATCGATCTCCTCACCCCCATCTGCACCCCCTCTTCTCCTCCCTCTCACCCACCCCTCCACATGAACCATCGTACAATAAGTTACTCGAGTCAAGCCAATAGTACTATATTTTATTAAACTTTTGAGGGAGTCCTCTATGTTTCTGTGCTAGTCTTTCTTTTCTTAATATACAGTCAGGTCCATAAATATTGGGACATCGACACAATTCAAATCTTTTTGGCTCTATACACCACCACAATGGATTTGAAATGAAACAAACAAGATGTGCTTTAACTGCAGACTTTCAGCTTTAATTTGAGGGTATTTGTATCCAAATCAGGTGAACAGTGTAGGAATTACAACAGTTTGTATATGTGCCTCCCACTTTTTAAGGGACCAAAACTAATGGGACAGATTAACAATCATCCATCAAACTTTCACTTTTTAATACTTTTTTTTCACGGTTAAAGATCTCATTTTATTGATAAAGAGGAAACATGGTACAAGACAGGAAAGAAAAAAAAAACAAGTGAAATGCGTTACATAATATAGAGTGATAGAGAAGATTACAGGGACCTAGACGATAATTATAGACAATTTTGAAATTGTGTTGACAATCATCAATTTAAAGGGGTTGTAAAGGTATACATTTTTTCACCTTAATGCATTCTATGCATTAAGGTGAAAAAACTTTTGAAAAAAACGCCGCCCCCAGCCCCCTCGTTTTACTTACCTGACCCCTCGAAACTCGGCCGCTCGCTCCCGACCTCCATTCAGCCGATCAGCCTGGTCGCTGATTGGCTATAGTGGATGGATTGAAAGCAGCGCAGCCATTGGCTCGCGCTGCTGTCAATCACATCCAATGACGCGGCGCGCCGGGGGCGGGGCCAAGTGATACAGCGAGCGGCTATAGCCGCCGGCTGTATCACGGGAGCGCGCCCGCAGTAACTAACCACCATGCGAGAGAGCTCGCATTAAGGTGGTTAGTTATTGCGGGGAGGAGCTGAGACAGCCGCCGAGGGACCCCAGAAGAGCAGGTTCGGGGCCACTCTGTGCAGAACGAGCTGCACAGTGAAGGTAAGTATAACATGTTTGTTATTTAAAAAAAAAAAATTTACCTTTACAACCCCTTTAAGTGATTCAGAATGGGTCTCCAGCAAAATACATCCGGTACAGGGAGAAGAATATATAGGAGGGGGGGAGGGGGAAAAGGGTGGGGGGAGGGGCGCCAAAACAGCCCAGACAAAGGAAGGAGAAGGTTCAACCATGTTGTTTAAACATAACACTCAAAGTCCTCAGGCCGTCCAAGGTAACCAAATACCCTCAAACTTCTTAGGGCACTTTCTATTCAGATAAGTCATTTTATACAGTGGAAGAGCTTTGTTAATAGTTTCTTCACACACCGTCATGGTGGGGGGGGGGATGCAGAGTTCCATTTAAGGAGAATAGTTTTTTTTGCATAGTAAAGTAAGAAGGCAATCAGGAGTTTAGTATATCGTGGCCTTTGATCGTCATCCTGTATGCCAAGCAGTGCTAGCCCAGGAGACGGAACCAATGATAACCCAAGGCGTTCATTAATGGCTTCAAACACCCCAGCCCAGAATCTAGCCACTTTAGGACAGCTCCAGAACATATGGTAATATGTCCCTACCTCTTGTCTACACCTGTTACAAAGGGGATCTCTCAAGGGGAACAATCTGTGCAGCCGCTGCAGGGTGTAGTACACCCTATGAAGAAACTTAGCCTGTAATACCTTATCCCTAGAAGAGATAACCAACCCAAGGCCTTCCTCAAAACAATCGTTCCAATCTTCCCTTTCCAATGTAGGGATATCAGCCCTCCTCACCTCCCCCAATCTCTCCAGCCTGGGAGAGCCCAAACTAAGCAGTGACAGATAGAGGGAGGAGATAGGCTTGGAAAGCGATTCCTGGGCCAAAAGTTCCTCTATGGTATCCATGGAAAGGTCAATAGGTCCCAGGAACTGTGCTCGCGCTGCATGGCTCAACTGGTGGTATCGGAAATACATCCATCTGGGCAAATTAAACTTGGAGGAGAGGTCTTTGTAAGTCAATAGCGTCCCTGCTGGCATGATATCTCGAAGAGATTTCACCCCATACCTTGCCCACACTTGTGGGTCCGGGATTGTACGGAAATGTGGAAAACTAGGATTACCCCACAGGGGTTGAAAAGGTGACCACTGGTGTGGCTTATGAAACCTCTTCCTAGCAATCACCCACACTCTAAGCGTCGTCCTAGTCAGAAGCGGAAGATGAGCGTAAGCCCCAGAGCCCCTATATACTAGGTTCCCAAGTTCGCCAAGGGAGCCAAGAAGAGCCACCTCTAGGCACACCGCAGCTTTGGCTCTGGAGCGGACAAACCACCAGCGAATCGTGCCAGCCAAGGGGTAGACCCCCCCAAATGAAGGTCCCTATACAGCTGTCAAGTTCTCTAAAGAATATGTTCAGGATCCACACTGGGGAGTTTCTAAATATATAGTTAAACTTGGGGAGAAAAACAATTTTTATTAAGTTAATACGCCCTAACAAATTAAGCGGGAGAGTCCCCCAGGAGGCACATCTAGCTCTCAGTTGCTGTAGCACGGGGCGCAAATTGAGTTCGTAAAATTCGGAAGGGTCTCAACTCACTTAAATACCCAGATATTTAAAACTAGTTACCCACTGCAGTTGAGTGGTGGCTGCAGTGGCCCGCGACATGGGGTCTAGGGGGAACAGTACAGACTTCGTCCAATTTATTCGGACCCCCCGAGAAACGAACAAACACATCGAATAGCTCCAGAGGAGCCCACAGGGAGGAGTCCGCATCATGTAAATACAATAGGGCATCATCAGCGTATAATGACACCTTCTCCTCCAAGGAGCTGATCTGCAGCCCCACCACCTCCCAGGATGCCCTAAGCAGGATGGCCAGGGGTTCCAGCGCCGGGGCAAAAAGGGACGTTGAAAGTGGGCATCCCTGGCGCGTGCCACGTTGCAGTGAAAACTGTTCGGAAATCCCACCATTGGTCCATATTCAAGCAGAGGGTTTATTATAAAGTAACTGCAGCCAGCACTAAAAATGAGGGCCAAGACCATACCTACCCAGTACCTCCCAAAGGTAGCCCCACTCAACCTAGTCAAATGCCTTCTCGGCATCGAGCGAGGCAATGACTCCAGCATTATCATGGGGAATGGTCAGGTTGAGATGAAGCCTTCTCAAATTGATATCGGTACCCTTACCGGGCATGAACCCCGTCTGATCCACATGGATAAGCTCATCCAGGATCTGTGCCAAGCGGTCGGCCAGGATCTTGGCCAGCAGCTTTGCATCAACATTAATTAATGAAATCGGTCGATATGACGCACAATCCTCAGGGTCCTTACCCGGTTTGGGCACCAACACAATTACAACTTCGGACATGGAATCCGGCAAAGACTCTATCTTAGCGAATTGGGCAAACATTACGGTGAGCTTAGGAGCAAGAAATTCTTGATAGGTGGAATAGAACTCGATCGGGATGCCATCTGCACCTGGGGTTTTACCAGGTTGCATTTGGGCCATAGCGATCTGTAACTCCTCCAGGGTAATATCCCGCTCTAGATTCTCACTGGCCTCCCGGGACAAAGTAGGAAAATCCACCTCATCCAAGTAGGCCTGGAGATCTGACATCTCATAATCCACCCTAGTGGAGTAGAGGGAGCTATAGTAGCGCATAAATCTAGCAAGGATTTCATCAGGGCTCTTGAGGGGGACTCCACCTTCGTCCCAGGTGCTCCCAATATGAGTACTAGCAAACTGGCCTCGGGACAACCATGACAGCAATTTGCCGATTTTATCTCCATACTCGAAGACCCGCTGGGCAGTGCTGAGCATTGATTTCTTGGTCATCTCTAACCTATGAAGTTCAACCGCCCTGAGCGCACACTACCAGGCCCCATAACTGAAAGGGGTAGGAGCGACGACGTATCTTGCCTCTTTTTCACCGAGCTCACTCTCCAACTCCCCCAGCGACCGCACAGACTGCTTTTGGCTATGAGCAATGCAGGAAATATATTCCCCCCTCAGCCAATCCTTAAATGCATCCCAAACCACCAATGACTCTGTTAAATCAGTGTTTCCAAGCCAATAATGACACAGTGCCTCCGACATATCTTCCTGAACCTTAGGGTCTGCTATCCAGTGCCCCGACAGTCTTCACAGTTTCCGCCCAGCAGTGGGCCCCAATCGCACCGTAATCATAAGAGGGGCGTGATCGGATATGCCTCTAGGGAGGATTTGTTCCCTCGATACCCGCTGCAGCTCCGCCCATGTAACAAAATCCCAGGTCAATGCGGGAGAGGGTCCGAAAAGTGGTTGAATGACGTGTACATTCTCTCAGATGGATTGTAATGATGCCAGGCGTCGATGAGCTCAAAAGTATTGGCCCACTGCATGAGGTCAGGAGTCCTGCGGGTCGACTGATGGAGCCTATCTAAAGCCGGACATGGAGCCAAATTATAATCCCCCAACAACATGACGTGCGGTGTTCCATATTGTATGACCAGTCTCATAACATCATACAAGAGGGACGTATCTGCAGGGGGTGGGAAATATAGTCCCCCGATCACGTATTCTGTATTAGCAATAGTAACATACATAATAATATATCTTCCGCCTGGGTCAGTCTTAATATGTTGGAGCTGAAAGGGGAGAGATCTGTGAACTAAAATGCTCACTCTCCGGGAATAACTAGAATATGTAGCCTGGTAGTGTGAGCCCACCCAGGCCCTCCGAAGTCCGAGGACCCGTGAGCCCACGAGGTGGGTCTCCTGAAATATACAAATGTGGGGGGTGTACTTTTTTAGATAATTAAAAACCAGGGAATGTTTAACAGCCGAATTCAATCCCCGGACGTTCCAGGAGAGTACTGAAAAACTAGCCATAGTAAATGGAAGTAAAACCAGCTTCCCAGGAATAAACCCCACAGTACGCTATCTCCAGGGGCAGGATAACAACCCAGGCGGAAGACCAATCATCAGTGCCTACAGCCACAGAAGGCCATGAGGCTTCCAGGTTGCATATTCTTTTACCATGTCTAAATACAAGAATATTAACCAAAAAAATGAAAAAAAAATGGAAAAAAAAAACGTGAAAAATGAAACCAAACCAAAACCAACAAGGGTCAGCAATGGCTGCCCACCCCTCCCCCCACCCCACAGACCCCGCAAACTGGGATCATGCATAATTCCCCAAACCCAAGTCCTTCAGAGTAACTCACTCACGGAGGCGTGCCTCAGTCAACAAGGGAGAGTCAGCCACCCCTCCAAATCAGATGCACAGAGGGGAGACCACAATCCAAGCCAACAGGGGGCACATAACTTCCCAGCAGGAGATGCTAGAGTACAAGTGTGTAATCAAACATGTATGAGCACATATAGTGCAATTCACCTGGGCTAACCAGGGGCACTTTTTAATACTTGGTTGCAAATCCTTTGCAGTCAATTACAGCCTGAAGCCTGGAACGCATAGACATCACCAGACGCTGGGTTTCATCCCTGGTGATGCTCTGCCAGGCCTCTACTGCAACTGTCTTCAGTTCCTGCTTGTTCTTGGGGCATTTTCCCTTCAGTTTTGTCTTCAGCAAGTGAAATGTATGCTCAATCGAATTCGGGTCAGGTGATTGACTTGGCCATTGCATAACATTCCACTTCTTTCCCTTTGGTTGCTTTCGCAGTATGCTTCGGGTCATTGTCCATCTGCACTGTGAAGTGCCGTCCAATGAGTTCTGAAGCATTTTGCTGAATATGAGCAGATAATATTGCCCGAAACACTTCAGAATTCATCCTGCTGCTTTTGTCAACAGTCGCAGTTCCATTGGCAGCCATACATGCCCACACCATGACACTACCACCACCATGCTTCACTGATGAGGTGGTATGCTTTGCATCATGAACAGTTCCTTTCGTCTCCATACTTTTCTCTTCCCATCACTCTGGTACAAGTTGATCTTGGTCTCATCTGTCCATAGGATGTTGTTCCAGAACTGTGAAGCCTTTTTTAGATGTTGTTTGGCAAACTCTAATCTGGCCTTCCTGTTTTTGAGGCTCACCAATGGTTTACATCTTGTGGTGAACCCTCTGTATTCACTCTGGTGAAGTCTTCTCTTGATTGTTGACTTTGACAAACATACACCTACCTCCTGGAGAGTGTTCTTGATCTGGCCAACTGTTGTGAAGGGTGTTTTCTTCACCAGGGAAAGAATTCTTCGGTCATCCACCACAGTTGTTTTCCGTGGTCTTCTGGGTCTTTTGGTGTTGCTGAGCTCACCGGTGCTTTCTTTCTTTTTAAGGATGTTCCAAACAGTTGATTTGGCCACACCTAATGTTTTTGCTATCTCTCTGATGGGTTTGTTTTGTTTTTTCAGCCTAATGATGGCTTGCTTCACTGATAGTGACAGCTCTTTGGATCTCATATTGAGAGTTGACAGCAACAGATTCCAAATGCAAATAGCACACTTGAAATGAACTTTGGACCTTCTATCTGCTCCTTGTAAATGGGATAATGAGGGAATAACACACACCTGGCCATGGAACAGCTGAGCAGCCAATTGTCCCATTACTTTTGGTCCCTTAAAAAGTGGGAGGCACATATACAAACTGTTGTAATTCCTACACCGTTCACCTGATTTGGATGTAAATACCCTCAAATTAAAGCTGAAAGTCTGTAGTTAAAGCACATCTTGTTCGTTTTATTTCAAATCCATTGTGGTGGTGTATAGAGCCAAAAAGATTAGAATTGTGTCGATGTCCCAATATTTATGGACCTGACAGTATAATTTATTTTGTTACCCCATTGTTTATGGGTTGGTGGGGTATTGGCAATCCACTTTTGTAAAATAAGTTTACGAGCTAGATAGAGAGCTCTAGTCCACATTGTATACATCTCTACAGGTAGAACTCCATCTGGAATTATTCCCAATATTGCTAGTTTATGGGTATTTGTTATTTCTGTCTGAGTTATTGTATTCAAGGTCAAGAACACTTTCTCCCAGTATCTACGGAGCTTGGGACAGCGCCAAAGCATATGAAGGGAGCCACTGGATACAGAACATCGCGACATAAGGGCGATGTGTATTTTCCCCAAGCATATAATTGTTGTGGGGTATAGTGAGTTCTGTGTAGAATAAAAAGCTGGGTCAATTGCTGAATGGTGAAAAAGATACCTCAAGTAAGATCTCCATAGCTCCTATCCATTCTTCTTCATTGAGATCCATCAGGTCTTTTTGCCAATGAATGAGACTCTTAGCCTGACCATCTGCATTCTCTACATTTAATAGAATATGGTAGAGATCCCCTATTAGTCCTTGTTTCATGGGCCGTACTGAAGTTGCTTTCAGTAAGATCTCTGATGGATTGTATTGTAGTTGGAATGTTAGAGCTTGACTTTGTATGGCGTGACCAATTTGAAGATACTGAAAAAAGTTACCATTTGATAATTGGTAAACAATCTTTCAGTGTACTCAAGGGCAATAAAGTATCTCCTTCAAATAACTGATAGAGAAGAGTTAACCCAGCCCTTTTCCATTCTAAGAATTCTGGTAATTTGTTCAGCTCAGATAAGCAATAATTGTCCCATATTGGCATATGTCCTGTATAGCCCTTATGATGCGTAATGGTGCATATTGTTTCCCATAACCTATGAGTTAAATAAAAAGTTGGAAATTTTCTCTTCTCATAGAATTTGTGGGACGCTATTCACTGTACTAATGGTAATAGTTTAAATTGAGTCATTAGTATATTCTGTATGGGGTCTTCATTATCTAGCTTCTCCCAGCCACACCAATGTTGAAGTTGTGCTGCCATGAAGTATAGTCTTGAGTTAGGGGCCGCTATTCCCCCTCTGTCTTTTGCCTGTTGCAGGGTTTCAAGTTTAATTCTTGGTTTGCCATGTTTCCATATGAGGTCTCTAAAAGTCGCATCTATTGTCCTAAATAATTTTAATGTCAACCAGACTGGGCAATTGTGCAGTAAATATAGCAATTGGGGCAGCCACAGCATTTTCACCAGATTTACTCTCCCTATCATAGTCTATGGAAATTTGCCCCAGGTTTTACTTTGTTGCCTAAATTTACCTACAAGAGGAAGTATATTTTTGTCTATATATTCCTTGGGGTAATTATCACCCCTAAATACTTGAATGATGAGACATACTTCATCTAGTGGTTCTGGTGTGGGAGTTCCAATTGTATCAGATCTATAGGATCAATGGGCATTATTATGGATTTGTCCCAGTTGATATAAAATGCTGGGAATGTACCGTAATTATCAATAAGTGAGATAACTTTAGACAAATAATTATATGTATCCCCTAGAAACACTAGGGCATCATCTGCGAAGAGTGCTATTTTTTCCTCGCCCATACATCTCCGAAACCCCACAATATCTGGACAGTCACGAATAGCCTCCACCAGGGGTTGTTCAGCCAGTGCAAAAAGGAGGGGAGACAAGAGACAGCCCTGCCTTGTTCCTCTCTTCAACAGAAAGGGTAGTGAAGTGGATCCATTAATCTGTACTCTTGCACTCGGAGAGCTATATAGCAGTTGTATCCACTTTATAAATCTCGGTCCTATTCCAAAATGTTTTAGGCAGGTCCATAGGAAATCCCATTCTATACTATCAAATGCTTTGGCTGCGTCCAAGAACATAATGGCTCTATTTCCTGTATTATCTATGGGTAATTGTAAGTTTAAAAATAATCGTCTGATATTATTAGCTGCTGATCTGTTAGGGATAAAGCCTGATTGGTTACAGTGTATTAATTTGCCAATATACTTTGAAAGTCTGATTGCCATTACCTTTGCCAAAAGTTTAACATCTGATGTCAGCAATGAAATTGGGCGATATGCATCGGGTCTAGTTTTATCTTTACCTGTTTTCAATATAGAAATAATCACTGCTTCACTCATCGAAGGGGGCAAAGACCCCACCTCGAAAGCATGATTGAAAACTGTTAGGAGATCAGGTAGTAGCACATCTCCATATGTTTTATATATTTCCCCTGGTAGGCCATCCGACCCAGGATATTTATTATTGGATAGATTGGCCGCTGCATTTCTCAGTTCTTCCAATGTTAATGGTCTCTCCAATATTACAGAACAGTTAGCATTAAAGTGCACCAGGCAAAAAAGAAAAGCTTGACTTCACTGCTCTCTGATTCACTGACCCAGAACAAGTATAAGAGATCAAGAATCAATTTGAAATACTTCCACATAACTTTTAGTTACTTTATGGCCATTTATTTCAGTGGATTATTATGTCCCAAGATGCATTTTGCTACCTTTTATTCTTTCAGATTGGATTTTTATTTATTGAGCCCTGACATATGCAGATTTAATTGGTCTCAGCATTATACAGTTATTCAGCAATTTCAGCTCCTCTCTGGTTTGTTTACCTTCTCTGGGTGGCATAAGGGTGTAAGTTCTTTCTGTACTATACTTTTGCGATACTTGGCACATTTTTATATGTTTATTGGTATATTTATATACACATATATATTTTTATTTTTGTGCAGTAGTATTTTGGACATAATTAGCCTGCGCTGTCTTATGGTGGCCTCAGCAACCATATGGGCCTGGAGCTGGGCCAGATGCTCCCATTTGGGAACCCGCAAAAGTGCGACAGCATATATGTACTCTTACATATTGCCTTATAGGTACATTGAGTTTGTTATGTTAAGCTATGGATCCTATTGTATACTTACAATATAACTAAAGGAAAACCTTTTTCATTTTGGATAGAGTGGAGAGGGATTAAAATGATTGACAGTTTTTATTGCTGTCAGTGACCCCATTAGGAAGACTCACCCTGTATTTTTGTCCCATTTACCATTATCATTGAAAGTGAAAGTAAAAGAAAATCCCAAATTTTGGATTGTCCCCAAAAAAGTAATAGAGGGGAAAGCTTTCATTGGGGACACTAGTTCTGGTGACTTGGGGGTCCCCAAGGAATACCCTTGATTTGCAGTGATTACCTCTCACTTCCTGTTTGGCTATGGGACTTGAAGTGAAAGAAAATATCCTCAATGGGACACAGATGGCGAAAAAAAATCTGACAGGGGTTATAACCCTCCCTTGCTCTATCCAAAATTAAAGAAAATTTCTACTTTAATGATATCTTTATATTATAGAACCTTGTGCCTTTGTGTGGGCATCCCTGAAGAAAAATTATAATACCCTGTCTCTAAACGCGTTGGAGGCATTAAGCATTTATTTATTTACGGTTGAGGTTGATGTCTGTAACCACTACTATGTAATCTATACATGTATTATGTAGCTGCATTGTATTTTAATTGATGATATTTTGTATGCCTTTGTACCAAAGTAATTTATATATTTTTTGCATATATGAGTTCACACATATGTTGTGCCCATAATAGTCCCAGCTAATAGAGGGTATTTTTTGTAAAATGTGTGCTTTAGGCCTCATGCTCACTGAGAGTTTGCTCAGCTCTTCTGAAAACCTTGTCTCCAGGCTGGAGAAAAGCAGCGTAAAACACTTGCCTAAAGCCGTTTTTTGCAAACATGTTTAGGCGCATCAAATATTTGGACGTTCATTCATTCCGCTGGCCAAAATATTCATTCATTCTGGCCATTAAAATGAATAAATGCTCAATTGTTAAATGTACCTAGTGTTTAGGCACATTTAGACACATTTTTTCTTCCAAAACACTCCTGAACGCGCTGTGAGATATATATATATATATATATATATATATATATATATATATATATATATATATATAGTGGGGACGGAAAGTATTCAGACCCCCTTAAATTTTTCACTCTTTGTTATATTGCAGCCATTTGCTAAAATCTTTTAAGTTCATTTTTTTCCTCATTAATGTACACACAGCACCCCATATTGACAGAAAAACACAGAATTGTTGACATTTTTGCAGATTTATTAAAAAATTAAAAACTGAAATATCACATGGCCCTAAGTATTTAGACCCTTTGCTCAGTATTTAGTAGAAGCACCCTTTTTGATCTAATACAGCAATGAGTCTTTTTGGGAAAGATGCAACAAGTTTTTCACACCAGGATTTGGGGATCCTCTGCCATTCCTCCTTGCAGATCCTCTCCAGTTCTGTCAGGTTGGATGGTAAACGTTGGTGGACAGCCATATTTAGGTCTCTCTAGAGATGCTCAATTGGGTTTAAGTCAGGGCGCTGGCTGGGCCATTCAAGAACAGTCACGGAGTTGTAAAAGTAGGAAGTGCAGCGCTGGACTAGTGACAAAAACACATGTGAGTGATAATAAATCAATTATTCAATCAATTACTCAAGGTAGTGAACCACAATAAATAATGTCCAATCAGTGATCAAAGATCCACAACAATTGGGTGCTCAAAAAATATAAAGTGTTGTGAAAACAAATAAATCAATAATATAAAGTCCAAAATTAGTGATGTGTAGAAATCCGATACGAGGTCCGGGATCAGTTATCCACCGTATATTGCTGCCCACCACCTAATGGTAAAAATGAAGGCTTACCAGAAAGCCTGTGACCGCCCTTACTCAGGGGGGTCAAACCAGGCTTAGTAGAAGTAGACCATCAAGGGAATACTCCAGGACACACTTCTGAAAAGAGACATCAACCTCCTGCATGGACGACCTACTGGCGAAGTGCTTCACAAGGTGCTGTCCCAGGATCGCTTCTCATAGAGCAGTCATTTTGCTTCCATAAATCCAGCAAAAAGGAATCATAAATGCCAAAAGAAGAAGGGGAGAGACTCCAATGGTGTAGAAAAACTTGGCTGGTGGAGATATCTATGTTGATCTGGAGGCTTTGCAGGAATGGAGATCGGTAGCTTTCTGTGGGAAGGATATTCGCCAAAGGTCCCACAGCTGACTCCTCAGGAGATTTACAGCCTATATGGGGGGGTCTTCTGAATCGGGAGAGGCTGAACCCGACAGGATGAATGGATGGAGAAGAGGAAAATAAATAAATAAAATAAATAAAAATAAACTTTAAAAGGCGTCCGGAGCGAGGACGAAAAAATATCCCTGTACTTGGCCGGATTCATCTTTCCCTCGATTGCAACCAGTCATCCTGTCCCTGCAGCTGAAAAACACCCCCACAGCATGATGCTGCCACCACCATGCTTCACTGTTGGGACTGTATTGGACAGATGATGAGCAGTGCCTGGTTTTCTCCACACATACCGCTTAGAATTAAGGCCAAAAAGTTCTCTCTTGGTCTCATCAGACCAAAGAATCTTATTTCTCACCATCTTGGAGTCCTTCTGGTGTTTTTTAGCAAACTCCATGCGGGCTTTCATATGTCTTGCACTGAGGAGAGGCTTCCATCAGGCCACTCTGCCATAAAGCCCCGACTGGTGGAGGGCTGCAGTGATGGTTGACTTTCTACAACTTTCTCCCATCTTCCGACTGCATCTCTGGAGCTCAGCCACAGTGATCTTTGGGTTCTTCTTTACCTCTCTCACCAAGGCTCTTCTCCCCCGATAGCTCAGTTTGGCCGGACGGCCAGCTCAAGGAAGGGTTCTGTTCGCCCCAAACATCTTCCATTTAAGGATTATGGAGGCCACTGTGCTCTTAGGAACCTTAAGTGCAGCAGAAATTTTTTGTAACCTTGGCCAGATCTGTGCCTTGCCACAATTCTGTCTCTGAGCTCTTCAGGCAGTTCTTTTGACCTCATGATTCTCATTTGCTCTGCCATGCACTGTGAGCTGTAGGGTCTTATATAGACAGGTGTGTGGCTTTCCTAATCAAGTCCAATCAGTATAATCAAACACAGCTGGACTCAAATGAAGGTGTAAAACCATCTCAAGGATGATCAGAAGAAATGGACAGCACCTGAGTTATTTATATGGGTCTGAATACTTAGGACCATGTGATATTTCAGTTTTTCTTTTTGAATAAATCTGTAAAAATGTCAACAATTCTGTGTTTTTCTGTCAATATGGGGTGCTGTGTGTACATTAATGAGGGAAAAAAATGAACTTAAATGATTTTAGCAAATGGCTGCAATATAACCAAAAGTGAAAAATGTAAGGGGGTCTGAATACTTTCCGTCCCCACTGTATATATATATATATATATATATATATATATATATATATATATATTTATATATATATATATTCTGCCTCTAAATGCCAGTAAACCCCTACGTGTGCATGAACACATAGGCTAACATGGAGGAGCGTTTAGAGGCAGAGAAAAAAGTCAAAAGCCCTAAAGAGCTGAGTTTTTTTACGCCTTAAGCCCTGTACACACGACCTGTTTTGCCGTCGGAATAAACTCTGAAGGTTTTTCCGACGGAATTCCATTCAAGCTGTCTTGCATACACACGGTCACACCAAATTCCGATCGTCCAGAACGCGGTGACGTACAACACATACAACGGGACTAGAAAACGGAAGTTCAATAGCCAGTAGCCAATAGCTTCCATCTCGTACTTGCTACAGAGCATGCGTCATTTTTGGTGCGTCGGAACGGCATACAGACGAGCAGTTTTTCCGATAGTAATTTGTTCCATCAGAAAAATATAGAACATGTTCTCTATCTAAGTTCGTCTGAATTTTCAACTGAAAAAGTCCGATGGGGCATACACATGGTCGTAATATATACGATGAAAAGCTCCCATCGGACACTATCTGTCGGAAATTTCGCTCATGTGTACGCGGCATAAGTGTGAGTTACTGTAAGGCATAGTAATGCATGAATGGCAGTGTGCATTTCTGTACTGTTTATTTTCAGTTGCTCCACAACAGTTATCCCAACAGCAGACCTGAGTTTTAGTACATCACAGTGCACAAATGTAAACCCTGGGTGCATTGTAGTGCATGGGGGGAAAAAATGAGAGCGTTAGAATGTATTGTTAGAGTGTATTGGAATGGAATGGGCTGCCTTCCTGCAATGCACATTGACACGTACCATAATGCACTTAAAAAGTGTAAATTCAGGCTTTTATACTGTAAGGAAAGCAACAATGGAAGCCCGCATATTTCTTAAATCATACGCCAGGATTCCTAATTAGACAATTTCCCAAGCAAGAAAGCATCTATTATTTGTCATTATCTACCAACATGAACATCAACCAGCATTTAGCTATTATCGTTGCAGAAATAGCTGTTGTCTTTCTTCAGATGATATATGTTTCAGATATTACTTGCCAAAAAGAAAAAAGTTTTTGAGCTATTCAGCAGAAATAAAACAAATAGGAATCTGATCATGTAGGCAGCTGGGTAATCCATCATGCTGCTGGGAATTTAAAAATGAGCTAACTGACACCTGCTCCAATGATAATGCAATTTGAAGCAGGCACTGTCGCTAAACCTGAATACATTGCAGTAAGAATATGCTGATGTACTAGATATCCTAATACAATCCAAATGTATGTGATTAATGCAGCACACAGTGTTCTCCACAATGTAATCATTACAGAATGTATAAAATGATTGCAGAAAAAGAATGATCTTTCCAGTCAATCATCTCTGGAGCTGCAGGGCCCCTGTCACAGTTGTTGATATTTGTCACTTCATGGGGAGAATATAATGCCTCTCCTTACAGCATGAAAAAGGATACTCTGCAGGAATGCCAATATATTCTCCTACACAGATGTAATATTGTATCTGTATTAAGATGACTACTTGATAAGTAAATGAGAAATATATTTTTGGTGGATCTCATTAAGAATCTGCTATCAATGTTGACAAAAGCTGAATCCAATTTATGACGTTTACCCTTTTATATAATCAGATATCACGTATGCATAGATACCCAGACCAAAATCAGCGCTTTTAGTATGTGCCAGATAACTCGACAATAACCAAATATTTTTCCTTCCTAAACCATTTTCATATTTTGCAAGTAAATGTGAGGTGTTTATTTGGTAAACTGTTATAATAAATACCCTGCTCATATTGTTTGAATGTGAAAAAATTGTAAACGTTTTAATAATATTTTCAATATTGTAATTTAATCTCAATTACAGAATTAAACAGAGCCACTTTGCCAAATTTAGGATGCAGTTTTATCTGCAAGTTTTCCACTAACAATGGTAAGAGAAAAACCGCGCTAAGTCAGAAAATAATATACATTGAAATATATGTGAAAATAATTGTGAAGTTCACATTACTGTAAACCAAAAAAAACATAAATTAAAAATGAAAAATAGAGTCCAAAAAGCAGCAGCTCACAATGTGATAACACAAATAAACTGTATAAAGGGAAAAAAAGGCTGCGCTACAAATGGAAAGTCCATACAGTAGTTCTTGGATGGACGATAATAATTCAATCTAGTGCCGATCACCCAGGTGAATCAGAAATTAAATCAACTGTGCCACCACCTGAAGGAAAACCTGCTTACCAGCTGGCAGGTAAGTTGGGCAGTTGGCTTATACCCAGCCAGGGCCTTTCCTCATAGGGGAGATCCACTGACGGACCGGAGGTTGGATATAGGATGAAATGGATTGGATATTCAAACTCCTCCTGGCAGCACGAGACCTTATACAGACCACGAGACCCAACCACATATAGAGGAAGAAAGACCATCCATAGCGTAATACTGTCACAATTGCTAGTTTAATAAAAAGTAATGCACTTACATGAAGTTAAAATATCACAGATAAAATCAGAGCCGGCCGGCTGCAAACAAACTCCCGTCCTCCTAACGTAGGAGCGTGGTGACGTCAAAACGTGTCCTCGCCCAGACGCGTTTCGTCATAGATGACGTTAGATAATAGCTTCTAATCTAAACAGGATCTCTCTGGTTGTATAGTAGAACTACCTGATCTTCTGGTTTTGCGGCAAACTGTCTATATGCAGGAGACTACTTTAATACCCTACCTTTCAATATGATAGATAACCTGATAGATGTCTTTAAGCTGTTTTAAAAAAATGTCTTTTAACAGTTGTACAGCTCAGCTCAGATAATTGTATCATTAGCTCTATCTGTAGTTCTATCTGTAGTATCTGCTTAGTATCCGATCCACAGCTCTACTCCAGCCAATCTATCTATATCGGTAGTACTACAATTGCTACCTTGTTGTAGATAACATGCCCTCTCTAATGACCACCATTCATCTCTCATCAATCCAAGGTGCTATACCCCAACTGAGGCCATGTATCCCACAACCACAGCCAAAAAACTCCCCAAATGAAATGAAAGCCCAAAAAACCTACATGTTTCGCTTTAAAGAAAGCTTTGTCAGGGTTAAAGTGCAAAAAATAAAGTAAAAGGAGTGCATAGTGCTCAAAAATAGTGCGGGAGGTGAAAAATTAACCCCACATGGCAAGTCATAAAATGGACATTTATCTGCAAGTTGGAGAGGGTTGTTTTGTATATGAACCTCCAGTCTGCATATGATGCTGATGATTGACCATGATCACACGCTAATACGTTCCTGATCACTAGGGGAAGACACAGAGCTGTTAGACCATAGGCAGTAGCTTCAAACAACTAGGAATAGGCACAGGTTCCTGAATTTGTACTGTTATCCTGGCATGGGGATGCATGTTTAACAACTTCAGCCCCGGAAGGATTTAGCCACTTCCTGACCAGGCCATTTTTTGTGATAAAATCACTGCATCGGCACTGCATCGCTTTAACTGACAATTGCGCTGTCGTGCGATGCTGTACCCAAACAAAATTGATGTAATTTTTTTCCCCACAAATAGAGCTTTCTTTTTGTGGTATTTGATCACCTCTGCGTTTTTCATCTTTTGCGCTGTAAACAAAAAAAGAGCGACAATTTTGAGAAAAATATAAAAAATGTATCTTTCTGCTATAAAACATTTCCAAAAAAAAATGTAAAAAAAACAAATTTATTCATAAGTTTAAGCTGATATGTATTCTGCTACATATTTTTGGTAAAAAAAATTGCAATAAGCGTATGTTGATTGGTTTGCGCCAAAGTTATTGCGTCTACAAAATAGGGGATAGAGTTATGGCATTTGGATTATTATTTTTTTTTTTACTAGTAAAGGTGACGATTAGTGATTTTTAGCAGGTCTGCGATATTGCGGCGGACAGATTGGATACCTAACTGACATTTTTGACACTTTTTTTGGGAACCAGTGACATTATTACAGTAATCAGTGCTAAAAATATGCACTGTATTGTACTGATGACACTGGCAGGGAAGGGGTTAACATCAGGGGTGATCAAAGGGTTAAATGTGTTCGCTGTTTGTGTTTTCTAACTGTATGGGGGACTGTGTGACTGGGGAAACACACAGAGCCATCTTCCTGTTTAGCAGAAAGACAGGATCTGTGTGATCTCCCCTGTCACAACAGATATTTGCCTTGTTTACACAGGCAGATCCCCATTCTGTCACTGCAGGGACGATCACAGGTGGCCGGCGGACATCGAGTCTGCCGGACCCGCTCATTGGCTTCCTTGCTGGCCAACGGGGGCATGTGCGTGCCCACAAAAGCAAGTTCCCGTGCTGATGTACAGCTGTGGTGATTTGCAAGAATGAGCCACCTTGCAGCAGTATAATGACGGCAGCTGGTCGGGAGGTGGTTAAAGGGTAACTCCACTTTCGTGGGCAAAAAAAAAAAAAAAAAGAAAGAAAAAATAAAATAGCATAGACACTTGCGACACATATGACACAAGTCATATTGTAAATAATTATTATTAAAAATTACCTTTCCTTTTCAATCTGCAGCTCTGTAATTTTTCAGAAAATGCAATGCAATATGGCTAACTAGAGGTGTTCTGTACACAGAGTGTGTACAAAACCCCCACCAGTAACATCTTTCCTTTCTTGTGTGATAGGCTCACCAATTTTCCCAGAAGCCTACATTAAGATACAAGTCAGATTTCAGGCATCCCTTACAACAAATTTGTCATTTTTGGTGAGATACTCCCATCAGGAAATCACGGCTAAAGGGATACAGGCCCAGCAGCTTTCCTCATTAGAGCCCAGCAGGTGCACAGCTGATTGATAATTAGGAAACCACTCCCATTAGACTCACTTGCCCACATGAATACAGAGAAACACACATGGATTTCTTCAGAATAACAAAAGGTAGGAATCTGAAACAAAGTTTATTAAAATCCTTATAATGTACATAGATCACCTAGAGGGGAATGTTTTTTCTCAACAAAAGTGGAGTTATGCCGTGTACACACGATCGGAAATTCGGCCAGCAAAAGACCGATGAGAGCTTTTGGTCAGAAAATGTGACCGTGTGTATGCTCCATCGGACTTTTGCTGGAGGAATTCCCGCCAGCAAAAGATTAAGAGCATGTTCTCAATTTTTCGGTAGGAAAAAGTTCCTATCCGAAAATGCGATCATCTGTACAAATTCCGACGCGCAAAATTCCTACGCATGCTTGGAAACAATTCGACGCATGCTCTGAAGCATTGAACTTCATTTTCTTGGCTCGTCGTAGTGTTGTATGTCACCGCATTCTTGACAGCCGAAAGATCAGAGAACTTTTGGGTGACCGTGTGTATACAAGGCAAGCTTGAGCGGAATTCCGTCGGAAAAACCATCCAAGTTTTTTCGGACGGAAAATCCGCTCGTGTGTACGCGGCATTACTCTTTAAGAATGTAAATAGCTAGATTTCAGATACTTGAGAGTAGGCATGAACCAAAGGTACCCAGGTTTGAGTCGACTCGGATTCAGTGAACATTACCAAAATTCAGATCCAACCCTCATTATAGTCAATGGCAGCTGAATCTTAGAAATTAGTAATGGGCATTTTTTTGGCTAATCGCCAAAGGGTTAATAAAAAAAAGGTATGGAGAGTTGGGGCAGTGGCATGGAGGACATGTAATAATGGGAAAAAAAATAAATGTATTGCTTAGCCAGGAGAAGGTCTATTTAGGTGGCCTAAAGTAACAAACCATTTAGCACTGGCGGAGGTGCTTTCAATGACCAGCTTTTACAACGTATCTATTTATGTAAAATCTTTATCCCAAAAGGAAAAACTGATTGTTGTAACTGATTATAAAGTATTTGCTGGAGTTTAGCTTCAACGTGTTAGTGCATCTAAATCTGCTAGTCCATTTACCCCCCCCCCATAACAAAATAATCCTATAGTTCAAAGGTGGGGGCACTATAATACTTTTACAACGTATCAGCTTTTACAATGTATCTATTTATGTAAAATCTTTATCCCAAAAGGAAAAACTGATTGTTGTAACTGATTATAAAGTATTTGCTGGAGTTTAGCTTCAACGTGTTAGTGCATCTAAATCTGCTAGTCCATTTACCCTCCCCTCCTCCCCCAATAACAAAATAATCCTATAGTTCAAAGGTGGGGGCACTATAATACAGGAGGAGTGTAACTGGTCAGATCACTAGGTGAAAACAGAGGGGAAAAAACCTATAAATAAAACAAATGCAGACACCACATCTAATGATTGGTAAGCTGCAATATATTAAGTTTTTGGTTTTGGGTTTAATACCACTTTAAAGCTGTACATAGTTTCACAGAATATTACACTTCTCGGGGACAGTACCAGTGACATCATATTGTGGTATCGCTTAAATTGCATGTGTAATAATCTAGTTTGCTTTTACTAAATTATTACACATGCAATTTATGTGATGCCACATACATTTATGTGATGGCATTTCTAGACCATGCTGACCGCATGGTGCAGCAATGTAGAAACATTATCTTCCACATTATGGTCAAGGGCAGGGATGGCCTTACAGGTGAAAATGGGCTTACTGGTGAAGATATGGTGGTTGGAAACATGTCACTGTGGTAAAGCACAGGCCACAAATTTACAAAAGGAGAAACCTGCCTACTGAATACTTCTGGAGCTGGTGAGGTTTGATGGGGTTGGTAGAATAAGAGCAGGGCAACCTACATGTGCCACTACTCTGTGTGGCACTATGCTGACCCTCTTCCCCACTGGAAGAACCATAAATTAAACCCCTGACACCCCTTAAAATCTTTTAACGCTATGCCTGTAGGCTGCTGATGGGTAATCTTGTATAATGGGGCTAGAGGTAGAAAAGAAAGAGCTGGAAGGAGGAGGAAGAGTGCAGACTTTTACTCCTAACAAGTTGCTTGGTAAGAAGTCATGTTTCTCCATACATGTGGCACTCAAATGACTATTGGTATTGCCATGCTCTCTTTAGGCAGAGATTGCGAATTATTAGAGTGCTGTCTATAGTGTTGAAAAAAGTCCACACAGCTGACCTCTGGGGAGTGGACGCAGGGATATACCATTGTGTGAAATAGGATGGCTTCTTCCTCCACTCCTCTGCAACTTGCCGCAGAGGACACCCTGCCTTGCTGGAGACCTCATAATCACCCCTGCTCATTATCACTACAGCCAACCTGGCAGTAACCTGCAGCTGTGGGAACATCTTTGCCAATTGGTTTTCCCTGCCTGTTTTCCCCTGCCTCTATACTCCCATTGCTCAACCTCACATGCAATTTATTGATGCCCATATTGAGGTCCTATTGCAGAAGGTGGCTGATACTGTGCTCAAATACCTCAGTTGACTCCTTGGTGTCAGTTAACGGGGCAAAGGCAGGAGAAGCTGTGGATGAGGAGGCAGATCAGGCTGATTTAGCAGCTGATGATGATTTTAAGCTGCCCTGTGCCTTGGAAGCAGAGGAGGAGGATCATGCAGGCTTGGTTAGCTACACCACCACCTCCTCTGTTAGCTCTGTGTGTGTATCGCATTGCCCACTGCCAGACAAAAAGGCATGTGTGCCCTACCTCTAGATGCTGCACCCCAACCACTGCTTTGGCCCAAGATACAGATGCTTCTTGCCCCCTGATAGCTGTATGATAACCATGTCTGCCTCACCCTTTTTTGGGCCTCCTGGAAATTATGCTGTTAAAGTGGGACTTATTTCCTACTTTTATTAACAACTGTGGTGTTCTTATGAGCTAAACTGCACTACAATAATATCCTGTGCTTTGCTGCAAACAAAGAGCAGCTTTGCTGGTGTCACCAACAACTTTAGACAAATGTAGAAGGTTTTCCCAAGCTCAACTGCTATATTATATATCTAGGAGCTGGAGACCAGTGCTCTGGCTGGGGCTTTCAACTCCCAAGGTAGTGGATATCAATAAGATGAAACCCAGCAACTCAGAGTGCTCATGCAAAGAAAATTATTTATTAGCTACATGTTTAAAAGCATGACATAATAGATGCTACATGTATAAAAGCATGATACAATAGATACTATGAGGAAGGCTGCAAAAGCCGAAATGCGTTAGCATCTATTGTATCTTTCTTTTATACATGTAGCTAATAAAGAATTTTCTTTGCAAGAGCACTCCGAGTTGCCGGCTTTCATCTTATTGGTATTCACCAACAACTTTAAACTGCTGTTGCTGCTGCTGACCCCATAAAAACTAAAAAAAAAAAAAAAAAAACAATAAAAGACTAACAAAATGAAGCACAAAATATGAAGAAAAAAAATCTTAATACAATTAAAGAAAAAAAGTACACACCAAAAAAATACAAATATAAAAAGGGGGAACAGCAGAAACAAAGCAAAACAAGTTGTTGCTAACACAAATAAAAACAAAACAAATATTCTTTAAGAGGACTGCTGGGTCTTTTAAAGCACAGTGAATGCCAATGGGTTTATTTCACTCTCCCTAACCGCACAAGCTGCATTTTACTACAAAGTATCAGTGGAAATATACAGCCATGAATATAGTGCTGTATATAGCATTATACATAACCACAGTGGAAACTCTGGGACATCAGCAGGATTTGGATTACATGTTTAGTGTATTTTTGGTGAATTTTTCGCACGACAGCCCATTGACTTTAATGGGCTGCCTGTCATTAAAAAAAACAAAGACGTAGTACCAAAGTTTGGCACTGAGCCATGCACATTTGGTGAAGCATGTTTTCACTACCCGTGTATGGGGTGCAATTAACCCTTTTCTGAGCTTGTGTTTCTGCCCACATTTTCCGCTATGTTTAGATGTGAATAAAGTCTTATAGTGTTTGGGATACAACTTTGTACAAAACCATCTTGAGCTAACGACAAGTGTTTTCAATGCATTGTGGAACATTCCAATTCCCAAAGAACATCCCAAAAGTTTGGATTTTGTACAAACATCTGAAAATCTGAAGTATGGTCCAAACTTGGGTTCAGCTTGGCTCAGCTCATTACTTGTGAGTTAAACTAAAGGAATTCGAGGATGTTGATGTTAGCAAAGAACTAGGTTGCCACCTTGGTTGCATTATGTGATATATACAGTGCCTTGAAAAAGTATTTATACCCCTTGACAATTTCCACATTTTGTCATGTTACAACCAAAAACATAAATGTATTTTATTGGGATTGTATGTGTGAGACCAATACAAAGTGGCACATGATTATGAAGTGGAAGGAAAATGATAAAAGGTTTTCAAAATTTTTTACAAATAAATATGTGAAAAGTGTGGCGTGGATTTGTATTCAGCCCCCTTTACTCTGATACTCCTAACTAAAATCTAGTGGAACCAATTGCCTTCAGAAGTCACCTAATTAGTAAATAGAGTCCACCTGTGTGTAATTTAATCTCAGTATAAATATGGCTGTTCTGTGAAGCCCTCAGAGGTTTGTTAGAGAACCTCAGTGAACAAACAGCACCAGGAAGGCCTAGGAACATACCAGACAGGTCAGGGATAAAGTTGTGGAGAAGTTTAAAGCAGGGTTAGATTATAAAAAAATATCCCAAGCTTTGAACATCTCACGGAGCACTGTTCAATCCATCATCCGAAAATGACATGGCTGTCCTCCTAAACTGACAGGCTGGGCAAGGAGAGCATCAATCAGAGAAGCAGCCAAGAGGCCCATGGTAACTCTGGAGGAGCTGCAGAGATTCACAGCTCAGGTGGGAGAATCTGTCCACAGGACAACTTTTAGTCATGAACACCACAAATCTGGCCTTTATAGAATAATGGCAAAAGGAAAGTCATTGTTGAAAGAAAGCTATAAGAAGTCCTGTTTGCAGTTTGTGAGAAGCCACGTGGGGGACACAGCAAACATGTGGAAGAAGGTGCTCTGGTCAGAGGAGACCAAAATTGAACTTTTTGGCCTAAAAGCAAAACGCTATGTGTGGCGGAAAGCTAACACTGCACATCGCCCTGAATACACCATCCCCACCGTGAAACATGGTGGTGGCAGCATCATGTTGTGGGGATGCTTTTGTTCAGCAGGGAAAGGGAAGCTGGTCAGAGCTGATGGGAAGATGAATGGAGCCAAAAACAGGACAACCTTAGAAGAAAACCTGCTAGAGTCTGCAAAAGATTTGAGACTGGTGTGGAGGTTCACCTTCCAGCAGGACAATGACCCTAAACATACAATGGAATTGTTTAGATCAAAGCATATTCATGTGTTAGAATGACCCAGTCAATTCAACTGAGAATCTGTGGGAAGACTTGAAAATTGCTGTTCACAGACTCTCTCCATCCAATCTGACAGAGCTTGAGCTATTTTACAAAGAAGAATGGGTACAAATGTCACGCTCTAGATGTGCAAAGCTGGTAGAGACATCCCCAATAAGACTTGCAGCTGTAATTGCAGTGAAAGGTGGTTCTACAAAGTATTGACTCAGGGGGGCTGAATACAAATGTACGCCACACTTTTCACATATATATTTGTAAACAAATTTGAAAACCTTTTATCATTTTCCTTCCACTTCACAATTATGTGCCACTTTGTGTTGGTCTATAAAATCCCAATAAAATACATTTACGTTTTTGGTTGTAACATGACAAAATGTGGAGTGTTCAAGGTGTATGAATACTTTTTCAAGGCACTGTTTAGTGCCAGAGCAGTGGAATAACCATTCAAAATAAACACTCACTGAATTCATTGTTATGTTTTAACACTAGCCGGGGCTCTACGTGCAGGTAATCTAACTGCTTAGTACACGTAGCACGTTTATTTCTCATATCTTTGTACAAATCACCTTCGTTATCATATACTGATCTGTATTTTGTAAGATGTATCTTTATTATTAATAAATGCTGGTTTCCTGATTAAAATGAATGACAGGCGCTATTAAAATTCTATGAATGGCACCATAAATTGGAACTTGGAAAAAGCAGTGAATAAGAAGACAGAGAAGATGAATACGATATTTCTGGGTGACTGGAAATGCTGCATGATCATATCTAAGCTGCATAGCCAATTAGGAAGTGCTGTGCTGCAGTGGAGATCTTGAGCCATACTGCAGCACATTGGTACTGACAAACAAGTGGCTGCATCATTTAGGGAAAGACAGTTTTGAAAAGGGAAAGAATATCTTTTAAAAAATGACACGCAGTTGCGGAACTGTTTCTTAACCCTTTCCCATGTATTATACAAAATAAGATCTCACAATGTGCTGCTACCCAAGATCTTATCACTGCGCAGAGGAGAAACCTAATGTAAATACAGCAGCCACTTTAAAAGAAAATATATATGAAGAGCATCTACTAAACACAGGATAAAGTAAATAGTGGCCATACACACCCAGTGAATAGTAGTGTATAAAAAATATGCAAGAAAAAAATAGTCCACAAGAGGTGATCTCCAATTCTGGGTAATTAATCAGTGATAGATACTCTAGTAGTAGAAGTAGTAGTAGATAGTTGATTGAATGATCTGACACCACACCACGTGATAAACAATGTGGGGTTGATTTACTAAGACTGGAGATTGCAGAATATGCACGGTAGTCAATCAGCCTCTAACTTCAGCTTGTTCAATGACGGTTTAGGCTGGGTTCACACTGGTCCGACAAACGCTCCGACATTGGGAGCTCATGTCGCATGACGTGTGAAATCCTATCTTTCCCTATGGGAGCCATCCTAACTGGTCCGACACAAGTCGTTCCGACTTTAGAAATGCTCTCTGTACTACTTTGGTCCGACTTTGATCCTACTTCAGCCCATTGACTATCATTGAAGTCGGATCAAGAAGATAGCGGAGGAGCCCGGCAGAAGACGCGGAGAAGAACCGGAGAGACCCTCGAAGTCGGAAGAAGACCCCCGAAGTCGAAAGAAGACCCTGGAGCTGTCTAATAAATTACTTTAAAAACCTGTGTAGTGTTTTTTTTATTGACACTTTTTCCCTAGGTGAATAGGTAGGGGTACCATGTACCCCATTCTCATTCACATAGGGTGGGGGGCCGGGATCTGGGGGCCCCCCTGCCCCAAAGCACCCACCCCCCCATGTTGAGGGCATGCGGCCTGGTACGGTTCAGGAGGGGGGGGGCGATCGCTCGTCTCCACCCCCATTCCTGACCGGCCGGGCTGTGTGCTCCGATAAGGGTCTGGTATGGATTTGGGGGGGACCCCACACTGTTTTTTTGGAGTAGGGGGTTCCCTTAAGATCCATACCAGACCCAAGGGCCTGGTATGCCCCTGGAGGGGGAACCCATGCCGGTTTTTTATTTAAAATTTGGTGGAGTTCCCCCTCAAGATTCATACCAAACACAGTGCCAGGCATTGGCGGGGATCCAAGTCGGATTCCCGTTCATTGAAAGTCGGACGCATGCCGGCTTCATGTCGCAGGGCAAAGTCGGATCCAAAGTAGGACGGCTGTCGTGTCGCACTAGTGTGAACCCAGCCTTAAGAAAAAACCCAGAAGCTGATTGGTTTCTATGCACAGCTGCAGCAGATTTTGCACTCTCCAGTTTTAGTAAATCAACCCCTGTGTCTCCACTTCCCCAGTTAGATGTAAACTCACCAACACTATTTGCCTCACACTCTCATGTTTGGCTAAAAGAGCATTGCACCCCTCAGGGTTGTGGATATCCCATGAATTGTTCCAAGCATCCAGAGACCAGAAGGTATCCGTAATATGCAAAGGAAAATAAAACTCCAAATAGTGCAATAACGTAAAAAATGGAATTTATTAAGAACAGATGGCCTAATTGTAATGCACTTATAAGAAGGCAGATAAAGCATGCATTGGTATGATAAGCAGATGTCAGGCATAAGCTAGTCACGACATAGGCTGAACACCTTATCTCACCCGACCAACAAGCCAGTACACACGGTTGCCATACAGCCACGCCCTGACACATTTCGTCATTGCGACTTCGTCCTGGGATCCCTGGTATTATCTCACTTAGACAGTGACAGATACCTAGGTCTTTGCCACTATGTGTGCAGTGATCACTTTTCAGTATATTAGTAAGTAAACCTGTTTGTTGCAATAGGTTTATATGCAGCTCCTGTTGTTTTAGTTAACCCTGTCCCTTCTAGTCTGGGATACTATAGATAGTTTTAGCTTAGAGCATATTAACGAGCATGAGTTAGAGACAGGTTAGGCATCTGAAGACCACTTCTGGTAGTTAAAGGTTCAGTTGCATGACAGATTAGAAACTACTAGGAACCAAAATGAAGAGTAGATGACTCTGAGTTCCAGTACCACACGATAGTTTCTGCAGGTGAGAATCTTTGTTCCAGGCTGGTTGGACAGCAGTTGGAGGATCTCCTAATCACTGCTGATCTTTGTTATTTAATGCTAAAAACTGAACAATGGCCTGGGCAGGAAGGGGGTAAAACAGTCTGGTCTTAAAGTGATAATAGGCCGGGCTATAGGGTATATTATCTGTCCTTTCAAATTGACCCCCTTATAGCCCTGTCCAAGGCTGATCCTCCACAATACCTTTAACCACTTGCTTACCGAGCACTTAAACCCCCCTCCTATCCAGACCAATTTTTAGCTTTCAGCGCTAACGCATTTTGAATGACAATTGCGCGGTCATACAACGCTGTACCCAAATGAAATTTTTATCATTTTTTTCCCACAAATAGAGCTTTCTTTTAGTGGTATTTGATCACCTCTGCGGTTTTTACTTTTTGTTAAAAAAATTTAAAAACCTGAATTTTTTTTAAAAAAAAAAATTTTTTTTTTTATATTTTGTTACGGGTAATTTTTCTCCTTCATTGATGTACGTTGATGAGGCGGCAGTGATGGGCACTGATAGGTGGCAGTGATGGGCACTGATGGGTGGCAGTGATGGGCACTGATGGGTGGCAGTGATGGGCAGCACTGACAGGTGGCACTGATTGGCACTACAGGTGGGCATTGGTAGGTGGCACTTGTGAGCATTGATAGGTGGCACTTGTTGGCATTGATAGGTGGCACTGTGGGCACTGTTAGGTGGCACTGTGGGCACTGTTAGGTGGCACTTTTGGGTGGCACTGATGAGAATGTTTTGTGCTCTTACTTTGGGACTGATGTCCCTGGCATCTGAGCCGGTGATCGGCTTTTTTCTTTACTCGCGCTGTCAGCGCGAGTAAAAAAAAAACCGATTACCGATCTTCCTGTTTACATCATGTGATCAGCTGTCATTGGCTGACAGCTGATCACATGGTAAGGGGCCGGGACCGGCCCCTTACTCAGATCGGTGATCAGCCGAGTCTCAGTGACTCGGTGATCACACCGCGCCCGGCGCGCGCCCTGTAGGGCGCGCGCAGGGAGCGTGCACAGGGGAGGCCGTCATATGACGGCCTCCCGGGAATGTAGGTCCGCGCTGTGGCCGTCATTCGGCCATAGCGCGGATGTCAAGTGGTTAAGCAGAATTATGTATTTTTTTTTGAACACCCTCCTGTGTTAAAATATAAACGTGTTTTTTTAAAGTGGGGTTCCACCCAAAAAAACAAACATACCTGAAAAATTCTAAAAAAAAAAAAAAAACATTTGGATATTTTTTTTTTTTAACTTACCTCTAAATGCCTGTTGCTCGGTGGTCCCTCGTAGTCTGCCTCTTCCTTTGACTGGGCTGGTGACATCACTTCCCCCTCGGCACAGGAAGGGCTCGGCTCTTCTCCCTCCCTCCTGTCAATCATCTGGGACCCATTACAGGTCCCAGGTGATTGGGCGGCCAATCACGGCGCGCGGCGCCGCTCGCGCATGCGCAGTGGGTGCCAGGCTGTGAAGCCACAGCCCGGCGCCCACAGTTGAAATGCCGGCGCCGACGAGCGGAGGGGGGGGGGACGAGTGGGGCTTCGATCCCCCGCATCGCTGGACCCAGGGACAGGTAAGTGTCCAATTAAAAGTCAGCAGCTGCAGTATTTGTAGCTGCTGACTTTTAATTTTTTTTTTTTATGGACCCCCTGGGTGGAACTCCTCTTTAAGCACTACTTATCCTCCCAGTCCTCCTTCCTTGTGTGAAGTGATGGGTGTCACTTCTAGTCAGTGTTATTCAACACCTTTGCATACCTCCCAACTTTCTGAGATGAGAAGAAGGGATACCTTTTAGTTCAGTATGCATGGTCCACAAAGAAATAAAACACAAAAAAAGGACTAATTAAAAGCACAAGTGTTCTTTTTTCACCATTTCTTTGCTTTTAAAATAACAAATGCAATAATTTATAGATTGGATAAAAGTTTTAGTACACTAAAACATTTTGATAGTTAAATAACACATTTTGTACCAAACATCAGATAAAAATGAGGGATAAATGATGAGGAAAAAGAGGACAACATGGATTCAGATTGGATTTTAATACAAAAGAGGGACAGTTCTCTAAAATGAAAGAAGTTGACAGCTATACTTTTTTCTGTGATCCCTGGATGACGTGGACACTAGGGATGGGCTTTATGTTCGGGTCGAACATGAGTTCGACTCGAACATCGGCTGTTCGCCCGTTCGCTGACTAGCGAATACTATTTGGAGTGTTCGAGGAAAATTCGAAAGCCGTGGAACACCCTTTAAAAGTCTATGGGAGAAATCAAAAGTGCTAATTTTAAAGGTTAATATGCAAGTTATTGTCATAAAAAGTGTTTTGGGACCTGGGTCTTGCTCCAAGGGACATATATCAATGCAAAAAAAAGTTTTTAAAAAGGCAGTTTTTTTGGGAGCAGTGATTTTAATAATGCTTAAAGTGAAACAATAAAAGTGTAATATTCCTTTAACCACTTGACGACCGCCTCACGCCGATTTACGTCGGCAAGGTGGCACGGACAGGCAAAATCACGTACATATACGTGATTTGCCTTCCGCGGGTGGGGGGTCCGATCGGACCCCCCCCCCCGGTGCCCGAGGCGGTCGTCTTTTGTTCCACGGCGATCGGAGATGAGGGGGAGGCCATCCGTTCGTGGCCCCCCCCTCGCGATCGCCGCCGGCCAATCACATCATTCCTTTGCTGCTGTATGCTAAACAGCAGCAAAGGAAATGATGTAATCTCTCCTTGGCTCGGTAATTTCCGTTCCGGCCCGAGGAGAGAGGACAGGTATGTGAGTGCACAACACTACACACACACAGTAGAACATGCCAGGCACACAAAACACCCCGATCCCCCCCCCGATCGCCCCCCGATCCCCCCCCAATCACCCCCCCCCGTCACAAACTGACACCAGCAGTTTTTTTTTTCCTGATTACTGCATTGGTGTCAGTTTGTGACAGTTACAGTGTTGGGACAGTTAGTATTACCCCCCTGTAGGTCTAGGATACCCCCCTAACCCCCCCTAATAAAGTTTTAACCCCTTGATCACCCCCTGTCACCAGTGTCGCTAAGCGATCATTTTTCTGATCGCTGTATTAGTGTCGCTGGTGACGCTAGTTAGGGACCTAAATATTTAGGTTCGCCGTCAGCGTTTTATAGCGACAGGGACCCCCATATACTACCGAATAAATGTTTTAACCCCTTGA
The DNA here is from genome assembly GCF_042186555.1 of Aquarana catesbeiana. Lineage (NCBI taxonomy): Eukaryota > Metazoa > Chordata > Amphibia > Anura > Ranidae > Aquarana > Aquarana catesbeiana. Next base: position 654,132,666 of record NC_133324.1, read on the forward strand.
TGGCCCCCTAGTTAACCCTTTCACCACTGATCACCGTATAACTGTTACGGGTGACGCTGGTTAGTTTGTTTATTTTTTATAGTGTCAGGGCACCCGCCGTTTATTACCGAATAAAGGTTTAGCCCCCTGATTGCCCGGCGGTGATATGCATCGCCCCAGGCAGCGTCAGATTAGCGCCAGTACCGCTAACACCCACGCACGCAGCATACGCCTCCCTTAGTGGTATAGTATCTGATCGGATCAATATCTGATCCGATCAGATCTATACTAGCGTCCCCAGCAGTTTAGGGTTCCCAAAAACACAGTGTTAGCGGAATCAGCCCAGATACCTGCTAGCACCTGCGTTTTGCCCCTCCGCCCGGCCCAGCCCAAGTGCAGTATCGATCGATCACTGTCACTTACAAAACACTAAACGCATAACTGCAGCGTTCGCAGAGTCAGGCCTGATCCCTGCGATCGCTAACAGTTTTTTTGGTAGCATTTTGGTGAACTGGCAAGCACCAGCCCCAGGCAGCGTCAGGTTAGCGCCAGTAGCGCTAACACCCACGCACGCACCGTACAGCTCCCTTAGTGGTATAGTATCTGATCGGATCAATATCTGATCCGATCAGATCTATACTAGCGTCCCCAGCAGTTTAGGGTTCCCAAAAACGCAGTGTTAGCGAGATCAGCCCAGATACCTGCTAGCACCTGCGTTTTGCCCCTCCGCCCGGCCCAGCCCAGCCCACCCAAGTGCAGTATCGATCGATCACTGACACTTACAAAACACTAAATGCATAACTGCAGCGTTCGCAGAGTCAGGCCTGATCCCTGCGATCGCTAACAGTTTTTTTTGTAGTATTTTGGTGAACTGGCAAGCACCAGCCCCAAGCAGCGTCAGATTAGCGCCAGTACCGCTAACACCCACGCACGCACCGTACACCTCCCTTAGTGGTATAGTATCTGAACGGATCAATATCTGATCCGATCAGATCTATACTAGCGTCCCCAGCAGTTTAGGGTTCCCAAAAACGCAGTGTTAGCGAGATCAGCCCAGATACCTGCTAGCACCTGCATTTTGCCCCTCCGCCCGGCCCAGCCCACCCCACCCAAGTGCAGTATCGATCGATCACTGTCACTTACAAAACACTTAACGCATAACTGCAGCATTCGCAGAGTCAGGCCTGATCCCTGCGATCGCTAACAGTTTTTTTGGTAGCTTTTTATTGAACTGGCAAGCGCCAGCGGCCTAGTACACCCCGGTCGTAGTCAAACCAGCACTGCAGTAACACTTGGTGACGTGGCGAGTCCCATAAGTGCAGTTCAAGCTGGTGAGGTGACAAGCACAAGTAGTGTCCCGCTGCCACCAAGAAGACAAACACAGGCCCGTCGTGCCCATAGTGCCCTTCCTGCTGCATTCGCCAATCCTAATTGGGAACCCACCGCTTCTGCAGCGCCCGTACTTCCCCCATTCACATCACCAACCAAATGCAGTCGGCTGCATGAGAGGCATTTTCTTTATGTCCTCCCGAGTACCCCTACCCAACGAACCCCCAAAAAAGATGTCGTGTCTGCAGCAAGCGCGAATATAGGCGTGACACCCGCTATTATTGTCCCTCCTGTCCTGACAATCCTGGTCTTTGCATTGGTGAATGTTTTGAACGCTACCATTCATTAGTTGAGTATTAGCGTAGGGTACAGCATTGCACAGACTAGGCACACTTTCACAGGGTCTCCCAAGATGCCATCGCATTTTGAGAGACCCGAACCTGGAACCGGTTACCGTTATAAAAGTTAGTTACAAAAAAAGTGTAAAAAAAAAAAATATATATAAAATTAAAAAAAATAGTTGTCATTTTATTGTTCTCTCTCTCTCTATTCTCTCTCTCTTGTTCTGCTCTTTTTTACTGTATTCTATTCTGCAATGTTTTATTGTTATTATGTTTTATCATGTTTGCTTTTCAGGTATGCAATTTTTTATACTTTACCGTTTACTGTGCTTTATTGTTAACCATTTTTTTGTCTTCAGGTACGCCATTCACGACTTTGAATGGTTATACCAGAATGATGCCTGCAGGTTTAGGTATCATCTTGGTATCATTCTTTTCAGCCAGCGGTCGGCTTTCATGTAAAAGCAATCCTAGTGGCTAATTGGCCTCTAGACTGCTTTTACAAGCCGTGGGAGGGAATGCCCCCCCCACCGTCTTCCGTGTTTTTCTCTGGCTCTCCTGTCTCAACAGGGAACCTGAGAATGCAGCCGGTGATTCAGCCAGCTGACCATAGAGCTGATCAGAGACCAGAGTGGCTCCAAACATCTCTATGGCCTAAGAAACCGGAAGCTATGAGCATTTTATGACTTAGATTTCGCCGGATGTAAATAGCGCCATTGGGAAATTGGGGAAGCATGTTATCACACCGATCTTGGTGTCATCAGATGCTTTGAGGGCAGAGGAGAGATCTAGGGTCTAATAGACCCCAATTTTTTCAAAAAAGAGTACCTGTCACTACCTATTGCTATCATAGGGGATATTTACATTCCCCGAGATAACAATAAAAATGATTAAAAAAAAAAAAAAATGAAAGGAACAGTTTAAAAATAAGATAAAAAAGCAAAAAAATAATAAAGAAAAAAAAAAAAAAAAAAAGCACCCCTGTCGCCCCCTGCTCTCACGCTAAGGCGAACACAAGCGGCGGTCTGTCGTCAAACGTAAACAGCAATTGCACCATGCATGTGAGGTATTGCCGCGAAGGTCAGATCGAGGGCAGTAATTTTTGCAGTAGACCTCCTCTGTAAATCTAAAGTGGTAACCTGTAAAGGCTTTTAAAGGCTTTTAAAAATGTATTTATTTTGTTGCCACTGCACGTTTGTGCGCAATTTTAAAGCATGTCATGTTTGGTATCCATGTACTCGGCCTAAGATCATCTTTTTTATTTCATCAAACATTTGGGCAATATAGTGTGTTTTAGTGCATTAAAATTTAAAAAAGTGTGTTTTTTCCCCAAAAAATGCGTTTGAAAAATCGCTGCGCAAATACTGTGTGAAAAAAAAAATGAAACACCCACCATTTTAATCTGTAGGGCACTTGCTTTAAAAAAATATATAATGTTTGGAGGTTCAAAGTAATTTTTTTGCAAAAAAAAATAACTTTTTCATGTAAACAATGAGTGTCAGAAAGGGCTTTGTCTTCAAGTGGTTAGAAGAGTTGGTGATGTGTGACATAAGCTTCTAAATGTTGTGCATAAAATGCCAGGACAGTTCAAACCCCCCCCAAATGACCCCATTTTGGAAAGTAGACACCCCAAGCTATTTGCTGAGAGGCATGTCGAGTCCATGGAATATTTTATATTGCGACACAAGTTGCGGGAAAGAGACAAATTTTTTTTTTTTTTTTTTGCACAAAGTTGTCACTAAATGATATATTGCTCAAACATGCCATGGGAATATGTAAAATTACACCCCAAAATACATTCTGCTGCTTCTCCTGAGTACGGGGATACCACATGTGTGAGACTTTTTGGGAGCCTAGCCGCGTACGGGACCCCGAAAACCAAGCACCGCCTTCAGGCTTTCTAAGGGCGTGAATTTTTGATTTCACTCTTCACTGCCTATCACAGTTTCGGAGGCCATGGAAAGCCCAGGTGGCACAAACCCCCCCCAAATGACCCCATTTTGGAAAGTAGACACCCAAAGCTATTTGCTGAGAGGTATAGTGAGTATTTTGCAGACCTCACTTTTTGTCACAAAGTTTTGAAAATTGAAAAAAGGAAAAAAAAAAAAGTTTTTTCTTGTCTTTCTTCATTTTCAAAAACAAATGAGAGCTGCAAAATACTCACCATGCCTCTCAGCAAATAGCTTGGGGTGTCTACTTTCCAAAATGGGGTCATTTGGGGGGGTTTTGTGCCACCTGGGCATTCCATGGCCTCCGAAACTGTGATAGGCAGTGAAGAGTGAAATCAAAAATTTTCACCCTTAGAAATCCTGAAGGCGGTGCTTGGTTTTCGGGGCCCCGTACGCGGCTAGGCTCCCAAAAAGTCCCACACATGTGGTATCCCCATACTCAGGAGAAGCAGCTAAATGTATTTTGGGGTGCAATTCCACATATGCCCATGGCCTGTGTGAGCAATATATCATTTAGTGACAACTTTGTGCAAAAAAAAAAAAAGTGTCACTTTCCCGCAACTTGTGTCAAAATATAAAATATTCCATGGACTCAATATGCCTCTCAGCAAATAGCTTGGGGTGTCTACTTTCCAAAATGGGGTCATTTGGGGGGGGGTTTGTGCCACCTGGGCATTCCATGGCCTTCGAAACTGTGATAGGCAGTGAAGAGTGAAATCAAAAATTTACACCCTTCGAAATCCTGAAGGCGGTGCTTGGTTTTCGGGGCCCCGTACGCGGCTAAGCTCCCAAAAAGTCCCACACATGTGGTATCCCCATACTCAGGAGAAGCAGCTGAATGTATTTTGGGGTGCAATTCCACATAGGCCCATGGCCTGTGTGAGCAATATATCATTTAGTGACAACTTTTTGTAAATATTTTTTTTTTTGTCATTATTCAATCACTTGGGACAAAAAAAATAAATATTCAATGGGTTCAACATGCCTCTCAGCAATTTCCTTGGGGTGTCTACTTTCCAAAATGGGGTCATTTGGGGGGGGTTTGTACTGCCCTGCCATTTTAGCACCTCAAGAAATGACATAGGCAGTCATAAACTAAAAGCTGTGTAAATTACAGAAAATGTACCCTAGTTTGTAGACGCTATAACTTTTGCGCAAACCAATAAATATATGCTTATTGACATTTTTTTTACCAAAGACATGTGGCCGAATACATTTTGGCCTAAATGTATGACTAAAATTTAGTTTATTGGATTTTTTTTATAACAAAAAGTAGAAAATATCATTTTTTTTCAAAATTTTCGGTCTTTTTCCGTTTATAGCGCAAAAAATAAAAACTGCAGAGGTGATCAAATACCATCAAAAGAAAGCTCTATTTGTGGGAAGAAAAGGACGCAAATTTCGTTTGGGTACAGCATTGCATGACCGCGCAATTAGCAGTTAAAGTGACGCAGTGCCAAATTGTAAAAAGACCTCTGGTCCTTAGGCAGCATAATGGTCCGGGGCTCAAGTGGTTAAATTTCGTACCTGGGGGGTGTCTATAGTATGCCTGTAAAGTGGTGCATGTTTCCCGTGTTTAGAACAGTCTGACTGCAAAATGACCTTTCTAAAGGAAAACAAGTCATTTAAAACTACTCACGGCTATAATGAATTGTCGGTCCAGCAATACACATAAAAGTTCATTGATAAAAACGGCATGGGATTTCCCTACAGGGAAACTCCGAACCAAAATTTTAAAAAAAAAATGCGTGGGGTTCCCCCTAAATTACATACCAGGCCCTTCAGGTCTGGTATGGATATTAAGGGGAACCCTGTGCCAAAATTATAAAAAAATGGCGTGGGGGTCCCCCTCAAAATCCATACCAGGCCCTTCAGGTTTTTTTTTTTTTAACAGTTACGTTTTTATTCATCTCCAAAGGAGAAAAGTTTCAGTACAAAGATAAAAAAGACGTACATTCACAAATATATATATAAATGTACATATACCTATACATAGGAATATAAAAGGGGCACAATAAGAGAGGATTACATAAAAGAGGCAAAGAAGAACCATTTCCAGAAGGAAAGTGACAATCTAAGTTAAATAGTCTCAAGTATTACATCAAAAAGCAAGGCACATCAGTTCAGATCTTAGTTGCAAGTATTCATATCACTACAAAGTTGTATTTTAGGAGCAATACCTCCTCCTCAAAGCAAAAAAAAAAAAAAAGGGGGGGGGGGGGAGAGGTATATTTTAGTGGTAATTTTAAGTGTATTCTAAATATTTCTTAATCGATCTAGTGGTGTATAAGTTCAGCGATTTCTCCTGGGGGGATCCGCATCAGTGGCCATCACCTAGACACCCATGGACCCCAAATTTTTTCAAACTTTTTGGGACACTTCCGGCTCATAAATGTGAGCTTATATAGAGGGAGGGTCTTATCAATGAGTGTTTTCCATTGTCCCACTGTTGGGGGGTCTGTCTGTTTCCATTTAAATAAGATGGTTTTCCTTGCATAGAATAGAGCATAGAAAACGAATAGCCTCTTATGGGTGTTCGCGATGAGGGTATCACAGATCCCCAGGAGAAGGACCCGGGGATCCAGTGTAAGTGTCAGGTTCCCAATTAAGTTGATGTATTGCACCACCTCCCTCCAGAACTGTTGAAGAAGGGGGCACGACCACACCACATGTAAGAAAGTACCTATATCCGTATTGCATTTTGGGCACCTATCAGAGTGAGAGGGATATATTTTAGCAAGCCGTTGGGGTGTGTAGTATGCCTGGTGAAGGAATTTTAACTGGATGTACCTGTCCCTGGCGGATATCATCAAAGGAATATATTGTTGGACTCCCTCTTCCCAATCGTCATCCGTCAGGGAGGGCACAGCCAGCTTCCATTTGTTAAATAGCCTAGTCCCCTGGTTATCAGTTCCCAGGGTCACCCGGAGATACAAAGAGGAAAGGACACGGTCCACATGCTTGGAAATAAGGAAGCGCTCCACCATATGTGATTGTAGTTGAATTTCTGAAGGGAATTGAGCCTGAGTTGCGTGTCTCAGTTGCAAATAGCGGAAAAACATTTTAGTAGGGAGTTGGAAGGTATTACGCAGTTCGTCAAATGTAAGGAGTTTACCCTCTGGCATAATATGCTGTAAGATTTTAATTTCATATTTAGCCCAGACTGCTGGGTCTGGGATCATTAAGAGATGTGGTAGTTTAGGGTTACCCCAAAGTGGTGTATAAGGTGAATAAGTTTGTGGTGGGTTGAGCTTAGCTGTCAGCTGTTCCCAAATTTTGGCGGTCGTGCGCATAGGGATGGTCATATTGCCTTGTGCTTTTGGACCCCTGAATACCAGGTTGCTCAATGCTGAATATGACCCCAATATGGCTGCTTCTAAATTGACCGCTGGGTTATGTCGTGACTGAACAAACCACCAGCGCACCGTCACCAGCACCGCTGCCCAATAATATTTCCTGAAGCACGGCAATGCCAGCCCACCCGCAGATAGGGGAAGCTGCAGGCCCGTTTTGGCAACCCTGGGGGTCTGTCCCACCCAAATGAAATTAGTAATCACCCGATCTAGTTGCTTAAAAAATGATTCAGGTATAGGTACTGGAGTGTTTCTAAATACATACAGGAATTTGGGGAGGAATATAATTTTGAGAAGGTTTATCCTACCCACCGGTGTCAGGGGAAGGGACTTCCATGTTAAGCAGCGTCTTATTAGTTGCTGTAGAATGGGCTATACATTATCTGTCAGATAACAAGAGAGATCACTTTGTATTTCAATGCCTAGATACCGAAACTTAGTGACCGTTTGCAGGGGTATATGGTGGGGGGGGAGTAGGGGCGGCTGGGAGATCGGGAAAAGCATGGATTTGTTCCAGTTTATGCGTATACCTGAGAAGGAGCCAAATAAGTTTATGATCCTTAGGGTCTCCTCGAGGGAGTGGGAAGCATCTGGGAGATAAAGAAGAGCGTCATCCGCGTAGAGGGAGATCTGTTCCCCTAGAGGGCCCACCTCCATCCCCCCTGCAGCTACGGAGGACCTAATAAGGATAGCAAGAGGTTCAACAGCTAGGGCAAACAAACCCGGGGATAACGGACATCCCTGTCTAGTACCCCTTTGTAATTTGAAGGGGGGTGAGAGGGACCCATTGGTTCTGACTCTGGCAGTGGGGTTAGCATACATCCGTTTTATCCAAGAGATAAACCTAGGCCCAATATTAAATTTTTCCAAGACATGCCAAAGATATTCCCATTCGACCGAGTCGAACGCCTTTTCGGCGTCTAGGGAGGCCACTACTCCGGGGGTACCTCTGGCAAGGGCGTGGGATATATTTGTATACAATCGTCGCAAATTGATGTCTGTTCCCTTACCTGGCATGAAACCCGTCTGGTCTCCATGAACCAGAGTAAGGATAACAGTATTAAGCCGATTCGCTAGAATTTTTGTGATGATCTTAGCGTCGACGTTTAATAGCGAAATGGGCCGGTATGACTCACATAGCTCGGGGTCCTTGCGGGGCTTAGGTATTACAACGATCACCGCCTCTGACATTGATGGAGGAAGGTTTTGACCCTCCAGCATAGACAGAAGAAGTTCATGAAACTGAGGGGCCAATGACTCACTATTAGTTTTATAAAACTCGGCCGGTAAACCGTCTGGGCCTGGGGACTTTGCAGATTGCAGTGAAGAGATTGCCGTCTGCACTTCTTTGAGGGTAATGGGTGCATCTAATTTAGTTTTATTTTCCTCCGAGAGGACTGGGAACTCTATTTGACCTAGGAAGTGTTGCAGGGTATCTAGGGTGTAGTCAGTTTTGGATGTATATAAGTGTTCATAAAATTGTGCGAATCTGGCATTGATCTTAGCGGGATCCGCTAAAAGGTTCCCCATGTCATCTTTAATGTTGGCAATGTGTGCTATGGTGGAGCGCTCCTTGGCCAGCCACACCAGCAGCCTCCCCGATCTCTCACCCTGTTCGAATATTCTCTGGGACTGTGAAAGCAGTAGCTTGCGGGTCGCAGTTGCTCGCAACAACGCAATCTCACGGTGGAGAGCTTGAAGCGTGGTATAAGTTACCGTGTCTTTGGTGGTCACATAGCTGGATTCCAAACTCTGAGCCCGTCCCTCAGCCTCCTCCAGTGCGAGCCTATTGAGTTTCCTAACTTTATTTATGACCATGCGGTACTGACCTCGTGTATATGCCTTAAAGGCATCCCACACCATTGCAGGGGAGGCCGTTGCTTTATTTTGTAACCAAAATGTATTCATCTCTCCCTCTATCTCAGGGGCAACACCCTCATCCGTTATCCAAAAACCCGAGACCCTCCACAGGCCGGAGCCCGTTGGCGAGTCCGTGTTTAGTTGCAAAAGGAGGGCAGCGTGGTCAGAAATGCCACGCGGCAGAATCTTAACCTCCTGGACACGGGAGAGAATGGGTCCCCCAGCATAGAACAGATCAATTCTTGAGAAGGAGGCATACGTGGCAGAGTGACAAGTATATTGCCTATCCCTGGGGTGACGCCATCTCCACACATCACTAAGGCCATATCCCTCCGCCCATCTTTTCAGTGGAGAGTCAGAAGCTCCATCGTCACCCAGCCTATCCATACTGGGGTCCGGTGGCATATTAAAGTCTCCGGCCAGAAGAATGGCTGCAGCCGGGTATTGAGCCAATATAGGGGTCAGTTTATGTAAAATCGCCATTGAGGCTGGGGGTGGAATATATAAACCCACTATTACCATCTCAATCCTGTCGCACATGGCATGCACGACCACATACCTCCCCTCGGGATCTAGGTGGAGATCAAGCAGTGTAAAGGGCAGTGATTTATGGACCAGGACGCTGACTCCTCTAGAATAGGTAGAGTATGTAGAATGATAATATGAACCCACTCAGGGCTTTTTTAGAGCCAGCGTCCTGCTCCCCGTTAAGTGAGTCTCTTGCAAAATGCAGATATGGGGGTTGTATTTTTTTACGTAAGTAAAAACCAAGGAGCGTTTTATCTTAGAATTTAGGCCCCGTACATTCCAGGACATAACATTAAGGAGATTCATTCTGGTGCCCTGATACATGTGCCACAGGATTGGTACAGCATACGCTCCATACAGAGCTTACATGATAACATAATACTCTTAGTGAGATACACATTTGTGATAATACAGTGAACCGAATAACCCTCCCTCTCTAGTATTAGCAGATTAATACTGCATGTCTTGCCTTGAGAAGAGCACTGATTGTACAATCTGGAGCAGATAAGTGCCAAATGTATAACAAGTAAAAGTAAAATAACATAACGTAAAACTGGTCTGGGGTGAGAACCCCAGCACCAACCCTTCCCCCCCTCCCCCCTCCCCGCACCACCCCCCAAACTTCGGGATGCTCGTTCCCCAAAACCAATTGTGGCAACTACCCATGGGGCTCGTGAACAGTGAGCCATCGGAGCGACTTAGTCTGTGTTCATAAAGAGCAGCCAACAAGACCCAAAATACCCTGATAAACGATCCCAGCATATTAAACTGTCTCCCAAAGTCTGGGGGTACTATTCTTAAATTAAAACACGTTGCAAACTGAAGATTCCGGTCCCCTCACGTATATTTAAGCACGATCACAAACAATTCTTCATCTCTTTTTGCGTAAATGTTCTGTAACTAGTAGGCATATATACTCACAGAACCGGATCTTAGGGAGAATATAGAAGTGACTTATTCTGATCTAGTTGGACAAGTCAAGGTAAAGGGTTCGGGCTTGTAGTGAAGTCAGCAGATGAAGGTGATCTTTGTTGCAGTAAAACATATGTTATAAGGGGATTTAGTAAGAGCGATCGGATCAGCCTCGTGGTACTGTTTCAAGCCACCTGGATGCTTCTTCTGGAGATGTAAAAAACCGCACTGACTCTCCATCCTGCACTCTCAGACGGGCGGGAAATAGCATACTGTATTTGATCTTGCGATTGCGGAGATCCAATTTGATCTGATCAAACGATCTTCTTGCCTTTTGTGTATCGATGGAGAAATCTGGGAAGATCATGAGTCTCGCTCCCTCATGGCGAAGCACCTCGATCTTTCTCGCCTCCCGCAAAACCAGATCTCGATCCCGAAAATTGAGGAGTTTCAGAATAAATGTGCGTGGAGGAGCTCCCGGGGGCCCCCGGGTAGCAGGCATTCTATGTGCCCTCTCCACCACAAAGACATCAGAGAACTTGGCATCTGGAAGAAGGGTGCACAGCAAGCGTTCAGTAAATGTCGTAGGATCTTTACCTTCCGCGCCCTCTGGCAGTCCCACTATCCGGAGGTTGTTCCTTCGATTTCTGTTCTCTGCGTCCTCCGCACGAGCCTCTAGGACTTTTATTTTGGTCTGCAGCGTGCGGAGTTAGACTCCCTGGTCTTGTAGTATATCTTCTGCCTCCCCCACTCTTCTTTCAGCTTCAGTGAGCCTGGAGCGGAAACAGTCCATGTCTCTACGAATGAGGCTGATGTCTAGCTGCATGCACTCTATTTTCCCCGTCAGGGTAGTTTGGCAGGTAGTAATAGCCTGCATGAGGGCTTCAAAGTTAGTTTGTTCCCGTAGAGCTGCCTCTCCTTCCTCTGCCTGAGACGCCATACTGGCCGCCGTGGCGGGAGACAAGCGCACCACGGAGGCCTGCTTCTTCGGAGTACTCCGGGGCTTGCGAGATGCCTGGGAGTGTCTCCCTCCGGTCATACCGGTCCCGAGAAGCTCCGGTACCGTTTGTGTCCACTTTCAGGTCGGATAGTGCAGGGTGCAGAGCCCAGGAAGTAAGGATGCAATACTGGTGGGAAGGCTGAGAGCACCAAGATGGCCACCGGGACCAGGCCAGATCCCCAGTTCGGATTTGAGACTGTCACTGTGTGGGGGGGCACTATGTGAATCAGACTCCTCTCAGGGTCCCATGCAGGGGGGTCAGCTGGTAGCAGGAAAGCCAGGTGTCCCAGGGGCCAGATCGTAGCAACCTCGGAGAGGCCTGGAGGAGCAAGATGGCCGCCGGAGCTCCGGACTAGGCCGAAGCCGCGGCCTAAATTTGGGGCTACCGCCGTGCGGTCCTGCACCGCTCCGCCTGAGACTCCTTTGGAAGCCCTCAGGGTAGGGTCCGTGGGCGGGAGGAGAGCCAGATACCCGGGAGGCCTAGGAGGGCAGGATGGGCTCCGGATTCCAGTAGGCCCGAAGCCGCGGCCTGTAGTTACGGCTGCCGCCGCGGAGGAGCTCCGTGCCGGTTCGGACGCCTGTCCGATCAAAGACCTGCAGGAACAGGTCAATACGTTTACAGGGGGCTCAGGAGGTACCTCAGCTTGCTGGATGATGATGCTGGGAAGCAGGATGGGTAAGGATTAAGGAGTACTGGACGGAGCTCTGGTCCAACAGGTCCTACTCCATGCTGCAGCAGGCCACGCCCCCCAGGCCCTTCAGGTTTGGTATGGATTTTAAGGGGAACCCCGCACCAAAATAAAAAAAAATGGCATGGGGTCCCCCCAAAATACCAGACCCTTATTTGAGCACGCAACCTGGCAGGCCGCAGAAAAAGAGGGGGGGCGAGCGAGCGCCCCCCCCTCCTGAACCGTACCAGGCCACATGCCCTGAACCTTGGGAGGGTGCTTTGGGGTAGCCCCTCAAGGCACCTTGTCCCCATGTTGATGGGAAGAAGGGCCTTAACCCCACAACCCTTGCCCGGTGGTTGTGGGGGTCTGTGGGCGGGGGGCTTATCAGAATCTGGAAGCCCCCTTCAACAAGGGGACCCCCAGATTCTGGCCCCTCCATTTGAAATGGTAACGGGTACAATGTACCCGTACCATTTCACAAAAAAGTGTGAAAATGGTAAAGAAAAACAGCACACACCGTGGGAGAAGTCCTTTATTTAAAAATAAAAAAACAAAACTGTCCCACGTAGTCCATTCACCTCCGCCGATGGACCGAAAAAAATAAAGAAAGAAGATCTGCCACCATATGACGCGTCCTCGCAGGTAACAGCTCTTTTAAAACTGTGGGCGGGGCCACGCGGTGTCGTCGCCGGATGACCCCGCCTCCTCTGACGCACGGGAACTTCAACGTGACCCCGCCCTCCTCTGACGCACAGGGACATCTCTATAGCTTCTCCCCGTAGTGTTTATTGGGGTTGAGGCCACCCGGTTTGCCCCCTCTGTCAAACGGGGACATCCCTATGGCCTTCCCGTAGCATCAGAGGGGGTGGGCCGGGTGGCCCCGCCCCCTGACACTACAGGGGAAGCCATAGGGATGTCCCCATGCATCAGAGGGGGTGGGGTCACCCGGTGATGACACAGCGTGGCCCCGCCCACAGTTTTAAAAGAGCTGTCACCTGCAGGACGTGTCATATGGCGTGTGCCTCCCATGGAGGTAGATCTTCTTTATTTTTTTTTTTCGGACCGTCGGCGGAGGTGAATGGACTACGTGGGACAGTTTTATTTTTTTATTTTTTAATAAAGAACTTCTCCCATGGTGTGTGTTTTTTTTTTACCATTTTCACACTTTTTTTGTGAACTGGTACGGGTACAATGTACCTGTTACCATTTCAAACAGGGGGGGCCGGGATCTGGGGGTCCCCTTGTTAAAGGGGGCTTCCAGATTCCAATAAGCCCCCCACCCACAGACCCCCACAACCACCAGGCAAGGGTTGTGGGGATGAGGCCCTTCTCCCCATCAACATGGGAACAAGGTGCTTTGGGGGGCTACCCTAAAGCACCCTCCCAATGTTGAGGGCATGTGGCCTGGTACAGTTCAGGAGGGGGGGCGCTCTCTTGTCCCCCCTCTTTTCCTGCGGCCTGTCAGGTTGCGTGCTCAGATAAGGGCCTGGTATGGATTTTTGGGGGGACCCCACGCCATTTTTAAAAAAAATTTTGGCGCGGGGTTCCCCTTAAAATCCATACCAGATCTGAAGGGTCTGGTATGGATTTTGAGGGGGGCCCCCACGCCATTTTTTTAAAATTCTGGTGCATAGTTCCCCTTAATATCCATACCAGGCTCTTCAAGTCCCATGCATTTTTCTTTTTAAATTTTGGTTCAGGGTTCCCCTGTGGGGGAATTCCATGCCGTTTTTATCAATGAACTTTTATGTGTATTGCCGGACTGACAATTCATTATAGCCGCGAGTAGTTTTAAATAACTTTTTTTTCTTTAGAAAGGTCGTTTTGCTGTCAGACTGTTCTAAACACGGGAAACATGCGCCCCTTTACAGGTATACTATAGACACCCCCCAGGTACAAAATTTAAAGGAATATTACACTTTTATTGTTTCACTTTAAGCATTATTAAAATCACTGCTCCCGAAAAAACGGCCGTTTTTAAAACTTTTTTTTGCATTGATACATGTACCCTGGGGCAGGACCCAGGTCTCCAAACACTTTTTAAGACAATACCATATATAAGCCTTTAAAATTAGCACTTTTGATTTTTCATGTCCGTGTCCCATAGACTTTAACAGTGTTCACGTGTTCGAACAAATTTTTTGCCTGTTCGCATGTTCTGGTGCGAACCGAACGGGGGGTGTTCGGCCCATCCCTAGTGGACACACTCCAGGGATGCATAATCTTGGCAACCTGGGTTTACAGTACTGCTTCACAGAATGGCAATCACACTGAATGACACACCTATATGTCCTTAAATGAGTACCATTCAGTGTTGCAGTAAGGACTGCCTAGCGCTGACACCAATCAAGAAGTAGAAGGGCCTGTGACATCACAGGACAGGCAAGAAGACAGCTGACATTACATTATAAATTTAGGGAAATGTTTTAAAAAATAGGTGTGGGTGGGAAGACTGGGGCGGTAGTATATGGAAGCTGGTTACGTACTTTTAAGAAAGCTTCACATTTGTAAATGCATGCTTTTCAAGATTTATGCATTTGTATTAAATGTATGTGTAGCAACCCCTTACCCCTAGATAGTGATGGTGGATCCCCAGGTGGCTTCATGGGGTAGCAATTCACCTCAGAGCAAAATTCTTGACTCTTTAGGGTGGAAGAAATTAGGCAGAGCTCAAAAAGCCAATAAATCCAGGAAAAAGAAGAATTAGGACACAGGATTACCGGAAATTACACAATTGCAGACTATTTACAGTCAATACAGAAGAAAGAGCAACTATGAGGCAGCACACATGCTCCTTGGATGAGCCAGTAGAGCTCCTTGCAATGTCCACTGCTTGTACTCAGTTTTTTGGACACAAAAAGTTTAATCACTGGCTCTTGGATCCAGGTAGCTGCCTTCCTGTACCTTCTCCCCTGGGTATACCCTCCAGAAAGACAGTGGGAAGCTTCATGCTTTGACCTCTCTCTAGCACAACACACCCTACATAGGCAGCAGGCCTGGAAAAAAAAAGAAAAGAGAGCTCCTAGAACAAAAAAGGGAAATTTGGGACTTTAAATGAGGTGGTAGACTTTGTGTAGAAAACGTGGTCAGTTTTATTGGAATAAAAAATATAAAAAGTATAATACATATAGGTGATAAACATCATATGGAAAAGCATATAATGAAGTATTGTCATAGTGTACATATGCATACTCGATTCAAATTGCTGAGTAATAATAAATTTCATATACAGAGATCAATAACTAAGTAACATCGTAATATACGTATGCATAGAGCAATAACATCATATGGGTAAATGTATACATGAAAAACACTTGGTACATATATATGACATAATCAATTAGACTGACAGCTGGCAGCCAAAGGAATGATACAGAAAATATGTGTAACATATCTTGGTATGGAGTTAGTAGGCATGTAACTACATCCTTAATGCCCAGACGAGTTTCTGTGTGAGATACACTTCTTCAGGGGCGGATGTGGTGGGGTATCTATAAAAATTGTATAAATGGTAAAAAATTAATTCTAATGTAGGTAAGTATAGCAGGTGAAAAACTGATGGTGTGGTATGCCCTGGGTACTTACATGCCTGTGCGTAGTGACGGTATGCAGAATAGGCAAAACCGGAGCCGTGGGAATGGTCCGTCCCGGGAGCTGAGGTGATGGAACCCATGTCCAAGGATTAGCACATGCAGAAACCCCCAGAAGGAACGCAGGCCTCTTGTGATGAAGGTGTGAGCAGTGATGGAACCCAGCAAAAATGTGAATGAGACCTAAAACAGATAAAAAATATAAGGAAGTGACCGATGGTGGTGGTGGTGAAAGACTAAAGAATATGTGTAAGTGTGGTGTGTAAGACCGGTGGTGGTATGAACCACCGCATCACCAAGGATAGGTGACTAGTGAAAGGCTGGAAAGAAGGAAAACGGAAACAACGTGTGCTGAGAGGTGCTGTCCATAGGACACCTCTGTGTTTACCTAGTGTGCGAGTGCTAGTGTGAAAAGCTTCCAAAAAGTGAGCGTGCTGCCTGTGTATGAAGGAAGGAGACCTGCGGTGGGGAAGGACTATATGCGAGTCCGAGGAGGGGGGTCCATCACCAGCGTCACGCGCACGACAGAAAGAAAGAGGTGGGAGCCTAAGCACGCATGGCAGAACGCCGCACGTACCCTAACGCCGAGAACTCCACTGTCGGCCAGGTGGAAACAACGGGCAGCCCCGCTGTGGCGCCGAAAGGTAACGACACCTCACACGCGAGGCTGCTGGGCGTGGCGCCGATGCGTTGTGGACACCCGCCCACCTCCCCGGAGGGGGGGAGGGCGAGCGTGCAGAGCGCATCGCAGCTCCCGGGAACTAGACAAAAAACCCGGCCCGGAGTGGCAGTATCTGCACAATCCGCCGTGAACGTAGGCATGATAAGGTACTAGCGCCAACTGAAAAGCATGGATAAATGTTGTCTCGCCACGTGTACAGCATCTACACATGGATGGCAGGGGAACAATGCCAACCAAAGTCAAACACCTCCATCCCTATTGCATAAACAATCAAATAAGGGGAGTTGGGACTTTATCATCCCGGATTTAGTAGAACAAAAAGGGAAATTTGGGACTTTAAATGAGGTGGTAGACTTTGTGTAGAAAACATGGTCAGTTTTATTGGAATAAAAAATATAAAAAGTATAATACATATAGGTGATAAACATCATATGGAAAAGCATATAATGAAGTATTGTCATAGTGTACATATGCATACTCAATTCAAATTGCTGAGTAATAATAAATTTCATATACAGAGATCAACAACTAAGTAACATCGTAATATACGTATGCATAGAGCAATAACATCATATGGGTAGATGTATACATGAAAAACACTTGGTACATATATATGACATAATCAATTAGCCTGACAGCTGGCAGCCAAAGGAATGATACAGACAATATGTGTAACATATCTTGGTATGGAGTTAGTAGGCATGTAGCTACATCCTTAATGTCCGACGCGTTTCTGTGTGAGATACACTTCTTCAGGGGCGGATGTGGTGGGGTATCTATAAAAATTGTATAAATGATAAAAATTAATTCTAATGTAGGTAAGTACAGCAGGTGAAAAACTGATGGTGTGGTATGCCCTGGGTACTTACATGCCCGTGCGTAGCGACGGTATGCAGAATAGGCAAAACCGGAGCCGTGGGAATGGTCCGTCCCGGGAGCTGATGTGATGGAACACCCCATGTCCAAGCTCCTGCAACATACTCTTTCTCCAGCATGCCACACCTAAAATAAACCTCCTAATGGTTGGCAACAGAGACACACTTTTACCAGTGACACTCCCCAACAGCAGGCAGAAGCAAACAATAACACTGAACCCAAGGAAAGCAGTACTATCAATTCATGCTAAGGTGGACTACAGCTTAGCAGCACTAAATTTACCATAGAAACACTCCTGCTTAGAACAGGGTCCCCTACACATATAGCTATAGATTGGTGACCAGTGCAGATTAGATTAGCTTCTAAATGACTCTTCCTCACTACCAGACAGCTGGTAAAATCAGTCACACATGGAATGCATTGTTTTCAGTCAGATTACTGACTTCAGGGCTGCTGTTAGAAATCATGGGGCCCCGTAAAGCCCACCTGACAGCGCCCCCCCCTTTTTTGTTTTACATGTTTTTAACAGCAATGTTGGGAAGCTTTGGTGAAATATCAGGGGTCAAAACAGACCCCTGATGTCTCACATTTGAGACAGAGAAAGGGACTAAGTACAGGGATTCTCCAGCCCCTTTCTCTGCAGCCTCAGCTGCACTGGACAGTGAATTAATGGAAAGCGCTCTGGGGCTCCCAGTTTATTCACAAATGGAAGCATAGTAAACACAATTTACTATGCCCCAGTCATGAACGGACACAGTGAGTGATCAGTGCCAATCGCTCACTGTGTTCATTCAGGAAAGGAAGGGAACAGTAAATAGGAAATATTTACTGCACACCCCCCCGCTCTCCATCCTGAAACATTCCCATGTGTGCCCTCAGCAGCTGCTGGTGAGAGAGGAGAAGAGGGAAGCTGGCAATGCTGCAGGGGATGTGGTCATACAGGGAGGCCCAGACAGCAGGAGGGTAGGGATGCAGATCGCAATCCCTCTGCAGCGCAGCCGGAAAAAGAAAAGGGAGGAGAAGCCAGCAGAGCTGCAGGGGGACCCACAAGAGATGGCAAAAAGGCAGTACAGCTGTAGCCCTGCTCAGCAGGTGCCTGGGCGCCTTTTTTGGACTGATAGGGCCTGGGCCCAGTACAGGAGGACTGGCTGTACTGCCTTATCCACAGCCCTGACCAACAGAGTAGCACTGAACTGAACAGTAAATCACAATCATTGTGTAGCACTGCAAGGCACAAAGAAAATCCTGAGTAATGAACATATATGTAAGCCTATAATAAGGCTTACCAGTAGGTACTGTGAATATCTCCTAAACTTTCACAGTTTAGGAGATATTCACTGAATCCGCATGTGCCCACATCATCAGCACATGAGCACTGAAGAAACGGCTGGCTCGTGCTGTTTCTTCAGTAGCCGTGCCGTGAGCGGTGGCTCCCGCGCGCATGCGCAGGAGTGAGGTCATCGCGGCCCCGGCCATTCACAGAGCTGGAGCCCGCGAACCCGGAAATAACTCGGGGAGACATGTCACCGGTCACAGCGGTGTGCGGGGACTGCTGCAACAGCTTCAGTCTAATTTAAGTATTTCATAATGAGCTAGTATGCGATGCATACTAGCTCATTATGCCTTTGTCTTGCAGGTTTAAGTTTACAACCACTTTAAGGTGCAAATTGATTTTTTTTTTGTATGTGTTTTTATAAAGATGGGGAAACAAAGAAGAAAATGCAAGGTTTGCTTTAATGCTTTCCTAGTTTATTGGGATGACAGGTTTATGGTCACATGCTACTGATCACAAGCTGTTGAAACGTCTGATAATATTTTTATGTGAGGATGAACTGCTTGCATTTTGTCCAGTAATTGAATTGACATCATCAATTCAAACTGTGAGATTTGCCTGTGTTTTTTACTAGATGAGGCCTACAGTTTGTTCTCCAGAATATTATTGAAATGAATGGGGGTGCACAGTCAATATCTCCTGAGAGTAATGTCATATGGGTAGCTAATGATGTCTTCTATGCACAATGAATATACAAGCTGACATTTGTGCTGGTAAAATCCTTTCTGTACCTAGTGAGTGACTCAACGTGTTTTCTCTGTTGTAATGCAATTTAGAACATCATCTTAGAACATCATCTTTAACTTATGATTCTGAAACACATTTATTAACCCCAGGTATAATTTCGTAAGAGTGTATTTTGGGAGAATAAAAACTCCCACTTAGGACCAAAGTAGTTCGTCGATCATTGTTCACTATATTGTGCCAAGAAAGCCTAGAACTCAGTATACCATTTACATTTCACTTTATTCTGAGTACCTGAAAAAGTTTGGTGTTTTTTTGTTGGGGTGTTAGAGTACATACATTTTTGAATGTTAAACCCTTTCATGACTAAGCCTATTTTTGAAATTTGGTGTTTACAAGTTAAAATCCGTATTTTTTGCTAGAAAATGACTTAGAACCCCCAAACATTATATATATTTTTTTAGCAGAGAATCTAGAGAATAAAATGGCGATTGTTGCAATATTTTTTATCACACGGTATTTGTGCAGCGGTGTTTTAAACGCAAATTTTTGGAAAAGTGACACTTTCATGAATTTTAAAAAATCCAGTAAAGTTAAAACAGTAAAGTTACCCCAATTTTTTTGTTTAATGTGAAAGATTATGTTACGCCGAGTAAATAGATACCAAACATGTCACCCTTTATAATTGCACGCACTCGTGGAATGGCGACGAACTACGGTACCTATGAATTTCCATAGGCGACGCTTTAAAAATTTTTTACGGTTACCAGGTTTGAGCTACAGAGGAGGTCTAGGGCTAGAATTATTGCTCTCGCTCTGACGATCGCGGCGATACCTCACATGTGTGGTTTGAAGACCGTTTACATATGCGGGCGCGACTTCCATATGCGTTTTCTTCGCTGCGCGAGTTCGCGGGACAGGGGCACTTTAAAATTTTTTTTTTTTTATTTATTTTATTTATTTTTGTACTTTATAAATTGTGTTTAAAAAATTTTTTTTTTTTTTTACTTTTATTGCTGTCACAAGCAATGTAAACATCCCTTGTGACAGTAATAGGTGGTGACAGGTACTCTTTATGGAGGGATGGGGGGTCTAAAAGACCCCCCATCCCTCCTTTACACTTCAAAGTATTCAGATCGCCGAAAACGGCTATTCTGAATACTGTGTACTTTTTTAAATTCGGCGCCATTGGCAGCCGAGTAAACGGGAAGTGACGTCATGACGTCGCTTCCGCGTTTACAACGAGAAGTTCCAGCCCGCCCCCAGCCGCCGAAGGCAGCCGAATGGACACCGGGCCTCCCGATCGCACGGGAGGCCCGGTAACAGCGGCGGGAGGCGGCGGGAGGGGGGGGGATGTCCCCTCCCGCTCCTCCGGTATAACAGCCGAGCGGCTTTTAGCTGCATCGGTTGTTATACACGGGTAGCCGATCGCCCGCTGTAAACAACGGTACCGGGATGATGCCTGCAGCTGCGGGCATCATCTCGGTATAACCCCGGAAAGCCGAGTACGCATATCTGCGTACGGTCGGCGGGAAGGGGTTAAAGGAAAGGTACAGAGTTTTTATGTTCAGGGCTTAAATTACCATTTCAGAAATATTTTTTTTCATATTTTAGTCAGACAAATAAAAAATATCACTGATTATACACACCGCCCGTCTCGGGAGCACATACGCATGAGTGCTTCCATAGCAAGTGGCTTGCTATGGGGGCACTCATAGAAGGGGAGGAGCAGGGAGCGCTGGTGGGGGACCCCAGAAGAGGAGGTTCCCGTACCACTCTGTGCAATACCATTGCACAGAGTAGGTAAGTATAAACCTGTTTTTTATTTTAGGGGGAAAAAAATTGGGTTCGCAACTGCTTTAAAGGGGTTGTAAATGTTCATGTTTTTTCACCTTAATGCATCCTATGCATTAAGGCAGGGGTGTCAAACTCAATTTCATCGTGGGCCGCATCAGCATTATGATTGTCCTCAAAAGGGCCGGTTGTATCTGTAAGATTAGATGTCCAGCGCATCCCCTCCCCTTACATTAGATGTCAAGAGCCACCCCTCCATCAGAAGTTGAGTCCCCTACTCTCCCTTACATCACAGTGCACCCCCTTTTCTTATGCTGCTGCTGGGAAGAAGCTGGATGCATTGCTTGACAGCAGAAAGTAGGGATCTGGAGGAGGACCAGAGGAGGGCTGGAGCTCTCCTGCAGCTGCAGGAGAGGTGCGAGGGCCACATGAAATGGCCTGGAGGGCCGGATTCGGCCCGTGGGCCTTGTGTTTGACACCTGTGCATTAAGGTGAAAAAACATCTGGCAGTGACCAGCCCCCCCCCCCCCCCCCGCCGTTTTACTTACCTGAGCCCACGAACTTGTCCCACGGGGACGCGCCGTCTCTCGGCTAGGGGGTTCTCGGCTGTTGATTGGATAGATTGATAGCAGCGCAGGCATTGGCTCCCGCTGCTGTCAATCAAATCCAATGATGCAGCCGCTGGGGGGTGGGGCCGAGTCCTGCATTCGTCGTCTATAGACACCGAATGCTGGACTCGGGAGCGCGCCCACAAGGTAATCCCCAAGGAGAGCGCTTCTCCCAGGGGGTTATCTAATGTGGGGAGCAGCCGAGAGAGCCGCCGAGGGACCCCAGAAGAGCAGGTTCAGGGTCACTCTGTGCAAAACGAGCTGCACAGTGGAGGTAAGTATGATATGTTTGTTATTTTTTTTTTTTTTAAAAGGAACCTTTAGTATCACTTTAAGTTAAAAATGTAAAAAAAAAAAAAAAAAAAAGAAGCAGATGCCATTAAAACAATCCTTTAATTTGCCAATGTCTTCAGAATTTGCTGTCAAATATGAAATAAATTCCTTTAAATAGTTCACTGGTGCACAATTAGCATAAAAATCTCAGCTATTTCTTTGTAGTCCCAGTTATCCAACCCCCAACCCCATCTTCCCCAAGCACTGCCATCTTGCCTCTTGTACGCCATAGAGAAGGTACAGCCAGGCTGCCAATCAAAGCCATCTCATTGAAAACATCACAACTCTTCCTGTGAGAGTCATGTGTCACTTCTTTGAATAAAATAGTGGCAATTCCTATAAAATGATAAGGATTATCTGCTAACTTCCAACAAGAATGAAACACTTGTCCTTTACTAACAGCAGATTTTGGACTGAAAGTTTTGCAGAGATAAGGAACATATTTGAAATAGTTGATTACTGAGCAGATTATAAAGAAACTTAAATGCTTAAAGGGTAACTCCACTTTCGTGGGGGAAAAAAATAGCAAATAAAGAAAAAATAAAATAGTGCATATGATTGAGACACTAATTATTTTGTAATTGAATGTTATTAAAAATGACCTTTCCTTTTCAATCTGTAGCCAATGTAATTTTCTGAGAATACATTGCAATATGGCTACCTGGAGTTTCTGTACACAGAATGTGTACTGACCACCCCCCAGAAACATAATTTCCTACTTCTGTGATTGGCTCACTAATTTTCCCAGAAGTATGCCTAAGATACAAGTCAGATTTCAGGCATCCCCTGCAACAAAAATGTCATTTTTTGAGAGATACTTTCAATAGGAGCACATCTAAAGGGATGCAGGCCCAGCAGATTTCCTCATTAGAGCTCTGCAGCTCCACACCTGACAGTTAATTATGAAACTACTCCTATTAGACCCACTCAGAACAGAGGCACGGAGAATCACACATTTATTTCTTCAGAATAACAAAAGGTAGGAATCTGCAACAAAGTTTGTTATAATCCTTGCAATGTACATAGATCACCCAGAGGGAATGTTTTTTTCTCAACAAAAGTGGAGTTACGCTTTAAGAAATTGAATAATTCACTTTCAGGCCTTTTACATATGTAGATGTTCATAACTTAATAATGCTGGTACATTAACTGACTGCTTTAAGTTTTAATGGATCGGAACTGGCAGTGGAGTCCCTGCAGAATTTAGTATGTTAAAATATTCAGAACTTGCTAATGGAAGCAATACCTTAAATATTTGGAACCAGAAAGACCATATAATTTAAATGTAATACAAAATCAATCTGCTACCAAACATTTGTTAAGCTTTTTTTTGCAATCTGTAGTGTGTGTTATTTATATTGTAAGGTGTATGATGTATTTAATAACAGATAAAGCTATTAAACTGACGCACATACTTTAACCTATATATTTCAAAAAGGATGTCCATTTTCTGGGCCCCTGGATTCACGGTGCATTAGCACCATATTGACTTGATGGACTGTTTTTTATATTATTATATTTGTTCATTAGGGCAGCAGAAATACAAAAGAAATGCAGCAAAGCTTAACCACTTGCCGACTTCCCTATAGCAGTTCTACTGCTACGGGGCTGCAGCTGTGCGCAGGGTCACATATATATACGTGATCCTGCACGTCCGGGCAGCAGGCGTGAATGTGCGCCGACGGCTCCTAGCTCCCACTGTGATTATGCACAGAGGGAGACATTCAGCGGTTAACGACAACTGCCGGCACTCACCGATCGTTCAGTACACAGGCAGAATGGCAGTCTGCCTATGTAGACAAGGCAGATTGCTGTTCTATCTGTAGGGAAGGTATGGATCCTGTGTTCCTGCTAAGCAGGGACATGGATCAATGCCTTCCCCTAGTAAAAGCACCTCCCCCACTGTACACAAACACTGGCTAGGAATACAGTTAACCCTTTGATCGCCCCTGATGTTAACCCCTTCCCAGCCAGTGTCATTAGTACAGTGACAGTGCATATTTTTAGCACTGATCACTGTATTAGTGTCACTAGTTCTCAAAAAAGTGTCAGATAGTGGCTGATTTGTCTGCTGCAATATCGCAGTCGCTGATTGCCACCATTACTAGTAAAAAATAAATAAATAAAAATTCCATAAATATATCCCATATATGATGTCATAGATGACGACACGCGCCAGGGTGTGGCTTTAAGACAACCATCAATTATGTCAGCACACCACTCGTGGACACAGTGTTCACCACCGCTGGAAAATACAGCCGAACGTGGTAGGAGACACCGCGCTATTTCCGCACAGTCTGCTGTTGCGATCGTATGTAACAATATGCCTGTTTGCAACTTGATTTTGTAAGTGCAATTCTTAAGAAGGGGAAAACAATTGTTTTAAATAGACTACACTATGGAGTTTCTTTTTTTTCTTTTTTGATCTGAATTGAGCCCATTATTGTGTGATCCAACCCGTTGATGCAGCGCTCCTGGGAGTTTGGAGATCAAGAGATTAAACCCATGTGTTTTTCCTTGTGATCCAGTTGATTCTGGTAAGAGTTTATTTTGAAGGGGGATGTTTGTATCCCCCTACTTCTACACGTGTGGTGGTGTTGGTAACAGCATATCATCTTGAAAGTGGAACTTTAACCTCTTTTTTGGACAATCTCATTTTAGTGAACCACAGAATTAATTTAGCTGCAATATTATGGACTCATTTAGATATTCATACATATAATTGCACTGCATGATAATACTTTTAATATTTGTATTATATTATTTCATTTTTTTAACGCTGCTTTTTCTTATGTGTATATATATCCCATAGTTTGTAGACTGTATAACTTTTGCGCAAACCAATCAATATACACTTATTGGGATGCAGGCTCCTGGGTTAAGTAACACTTTAACAAATATTAGACTTCATTCTGCCAAAAAAAAAAAAATATCCCAATTCTTTCTGGTAAGAATTAACAGTAGTCACTTCTCAGAAATGGTAATATAATGTGTATTTAATGTGCATGGGCAAAAACATATTTAGCGCATCCCTGCAATGCATGCACATGCCCCCATGGTTGTCTTTAAAAACTCTGCAAACACAGGAACAAGCCTTCTAATCCTGCAAAAAATCCAGGGAGCTCCTAGCTTCCTATAGGAAGCTGACAACTCTGCTCTGCTACATTAAAATCTGAAGCATTGTTGTCCTCCCTCGCTGTGTTCTCCCCTGCTGGACTACAGAACACCTCTCCTCTATGTTACGGAGAGATGAAGAGGGGTACTTGGGATTTCAGAGCAGCATTTAAAAGTCAAATTAACTCATTATTACAACAGATTATTATTCGATGTTAACAAATGTGCTTGCATTTGCAGAAATGTGCCATATTTTACACATTAACATTACTTGCCATTCAAAAAACTGGAGACAAAATGTATGCTGCCTACTAGCATAGCTTGTGTCACGGTGATTCAGAAGATCATTTGGGCATGTTTATTCTCTCTGATGCACGAATGCATGCCTCATTGCTGTCATCTACAATTTGCTTTTACACAGTTACAAATAATTAAACTTGCCACTCGGAGCATAGTTACAAATTTTGTATTGTAACTGTATTGATTAGCTTGCACAACCTTAAAATAAACTAGCTTAGGTTTAGTACATTTTTTATTACAAAATGTGTCTTTTGCTTAGATTTAGAAAAACACTTTAATTTGTCTTTAATCTTAAAGTCTATACAATGCTTAACAATGAACCTCTTTTATTTGGTAAATATACCATTGAAAGCATATTTGTCCAGTAAATGGAAAAAATACCAGTAATTCTGAGCTGTCCTGTGTTCTGTAAATACTTCCTGTGTTAGCTCAAGGAGTTTAATTAGCCCTCCTAGTTGGTATCTTGGACTATACAATAATCAGTGTCTATGTTGTGGAGAACATGACAGGGAGAAGGTTTGCGTAGTTTAGTAAAAGACGACTGAGCAGGGCTGACACCATGCAGTGCATACAAATGCGGAAGGAGTAGACATAGACAGCGCTATGTCCATAAAACATCACATGACGCTATGTCATATATTGCAATCCAATGTAAAACGTGCATATACCATAAATGAAATGTCCGTACAATCCAATTAATGAAGCTAAATTATATATATATACATTCAAAAAAGGTGAATGGTGATAAAAGTCCAGGTAAGAAGAAAACAGAGCATGTATCCCAAGCTGGAAAACAGAGGGGCTATACATTCAAAAAGGTGAATGGTGATAAAAGTCAAGGTAAGAAGAAAACAGAGCATGTATCCCAAGCTGGAAAACAGAGGGGCTTCTGTATGACTGCAATAAAAACTCAAAGCCGCTTACCAGAACATCATGACCATCTAGTTATGAAAAGTCATAATACACATGAGATCAATCAAAAGTGCTTCTCACAGCAGCTGTCAGTATCCAGCGTCACAAGCTCCACAAGCAGCTCCGGATCTCTTGTCTCCCAGAAAGTGGCATATACAAAAGAAAGGGTCCAAAGATAGTGTAAAATCATCACAATTATTATTTATTTAAATCCAGTAATGCACTTACATACAAACTCTTCAACAAGCATGTATCAAACGAGCATTGGCTGGAATCCCCTGATGATGTCATTTTATGACAAAGCGCATAGGAGCATAGCCTACCTCACGAACGTCAGCACGCTTGACTAGGCCTCTTTGCACAGTTTGTTCTCAAAGTTGTTGGTCTTTTTTCCTTTATAAAGTAAAACAAAAAAATCTGTGGTTGCTAAATACCAGGAAAATAGGATTTTTTTTGTCATATTTACCTGTAAAATCCTTTTCTCTGAGTTATGGGACACAGAGTGTTACTTACTGGGTTATACTTCATCTCCAGGTGAATGGACACTGGTAGACCAAAGGTCTTTAGACAGGAAGTGATCCCCTATATAACCCCTCCCATACAGGAAGTACTTCAGTTTTGAAGCAAGCACTGAATCCTCAAAAAGAGGGGAGGGACCTCTGTGTCCCGTGATGTACTCAAAGAAAAGGATTTTACAGGTAAGTATGATGAAAAAATCCTATTTTCTTTTTCATACATAACGGGACACAGAGTGAGGCTATTATTGAGGCTGAGAGAATGAGGCCAAGAGAAAAAAGAAGGCAAAACAATGTCATGATTTAAATGAAAGGGCAACACCACCTTTGGCAAGAAGGGTGGAATAGGACGCAATACCACATTGTCGTGGTGAAGGATTAGGTAGGGTCCCCTACATGAAAGGGCTGCCAATTTCGACACCCTTCTAGCTGAGGTGCTGCCCATTAGGAAGGCTAGCTTGCGTGACAGCGAGACTAATGGAATTTCCTTGATAGGCTCAAGTGTTTGTTTCTGTAACACAGACAGCACCAAATTTAAGTCCCAAGGTGACCTAAGGGGGGGAAGAAAACGAGTTGCCCCCTGCATAAAGGTTCGGATCAGTGAATGGGAGGCTAAGGGCCTTTGGAAAAATCCTAACAAGGCCGAAATCTAACCCCTGATTATACTCAAAGCTGATCTGATTTCCACAGCCGACTGTAAAAAAGAGACACTTCACCCAATCATGTATTTCAGAGGATGCCATTTTCTGGCTTCGCACCAAGCAATATAGGCTTTCCAGATCCTATAATAGATCTTCTTAGTGACTGTTTTTCTGGCATTTACTAGGGTAGACACCATCGGTCCCAAGATGCCACAATCCTTTAACACCCTGGCATCAATAACCATGCCGTCAAATTTAGAGACTGAAAATTGGGGTGGAATATAGGACCTTGAGACAGTAGATCGGGTCAGTGCGGATCTCTGGGAACCAGGGTCTTCTGGGCCAGGCTGGTGCCCCCAGGGTGACTGGAACCCCCTCTCTGTGAATCCTGCACAACAAATGTGGAAGGAGAGGGATCGGGGGGAAAACATAAATCAGGGAGAACTGGTTCCATGGAACTACTAGAGCATCTGCTCCGATTGACAGGGGATCCCTTGTTCGGGATACAAACTGCTTTAGCTTGTTGTTGAACCTGGATGACAGTAGATCGACCTCTGGCCATGCCCAACGCTGACAGTTTTCCCAAAACACCTTCTGGTGTAGGGACCATTGCCCCGGGCAGATCTGCTGGTGGCTGAGATAATCTGCCTTCCAGTTCTCTACTCCCGGGATAAAAATGCGGATAGAACCGGCACATGTCCATCTGCCCAGGTTAATATATGGATCACCTCCTCCTGAGTTGAACGGCTTCTGGTACTGCCCTGATGATTGATATAGGCCACTGCAGTGGCATTGTTGGACTGAACCCTGATGAGAGAGTCCTGAAGCTCCATGTCCAGGATGGTAGGGCCAGACGTACCGCCCGTAACTCCAGGATGTTGATGGGCAGGCTCTGCTCTGCCCTTGGCCATCTCCCCTGAGCTGTGAGCCCCTTTAGGGTCGCTCCCCAGCCCGAGAGACTGGCGTTTGTGGTCAGCACTCTCTTAGACACTGGGAGGAAGGATCTTCCCTTTTGCAGGTTCTAAACCTGCAACCACCAGCTTAGGCTTAAGCGTGCTTGGGGAGATAAGGACATGGGGTAATCCAGGGCTTGTGCTCTCCTGTTCCAAGCTGACAAGATGTCTTGTTGTATAGGCCTGGAATGGAATTGAGTGTAGTGAACTGCCTAGAAGGAGGACACCATCCTTCCCAGAAGACTCATACAGAGCTGAATGGAGGGTTGCCTGGTGCCTCTTACCTGCTGCACCTGATCCTTCAGGGCACAGATTTTTTATGGGTGGCAGAAATACCTTTGCCTGGACCGTATCCAGGATCAGACCTAGATACTTGAGACTCCGAGCTAGTCTCAAGGTTGACTTTTCGGTATTTATGACCCAGCCCAGGTTTTCTAAATACTGCACTGTGCAGGCTACACTGTGTTCCAGGGCCTGTAGTGAGTGATCTCTGAGCAGGAGGTCATCCAAGTATCCTAGCACCAAGATCCCCTGGGCCCTTAAAAGACCCAGTGCAGGTGCTAGGTTGTTTGTAGGGTTGTCCCGATACTAGTATCGGTATCGGCACCGATACCGAGCATTTGCCAAGTACTTGTACTCGGGCAAATGCTCCCGATGCTTCCCCGATACCTAAAAGTCAGCTGTGATCGGCGCATGGGGGAGATACAAGCTTCTCCCCCAGCGGCTTTCAGCTGCTTTAGTGACACAGCGGTGATCGCTCACCGCTGACTGTCACTGCATTATCCTCCATGCCCCCTCCTTTCCTCTGTGCCTCTCCACTGTCCCCCTCCGTTCTTCTCTCCTTTTCTGTCCCCCTCCGCTGTCCCCTCCCTTCCTCTTTCCTCCTCTGTGCCTCTCCGCTGTCCCCTCCGTTCCTCTTTCCTTCCCTTTGTCTCTCCGCTGTCCCCCTCCGTTCCTCTTTCCTCCTCTGTGCCTCTCCGCTGTCCCCCTCCGTTCCTCTTTCCTCCTCTGTGCCTCTCCGCTGTCCCCCTCCGTTCCTCTTTCCTTCCCTGTGCCTCTCCGCTGTCCCCTCCATTCCCCCCTCCTTCTCTGTCCCCCTCCGTTCTCCCGCTCCGTTCTCCCCCTCCGTTCCGCCGTCCTCCTCCTCCTTCCTTTGTGAATAGACAGAGTCAGCTGACTCTGTCCATTCACATAACTGATACATTGTAATCTCTTGCTGTCTTCTCTCCATTCATTCTCAGTGCAGCTGAGGCTGCAGAGAAAGGGACTGGGGAATCTCTATCCTCTGTCTCTTTCTCTGTCTCAAGGGGGAGATACCAGAGGTCTGTTAAGACCCCTGATATCTCACCAAAGCCCCCCAACAGGGCTGATTAAAAAAAAAACAAAAACAAAAAAAACACATATTGCAATAAAGAATAAAAAAAAAATTATTGTAAAAAATAAAAATTGTAAATTTAAAAAAAAAAACAAAACAAAACACACACACACACACACATATACACCGTTCACCCCCCCCCCCAAAAAAAAAAAAAAAGCACTGTTAAAAAAAAAATTAAAAAAAACACTGTCACGTGACATAAAAAAAAAGTATCGGTAATCCGTATCGGCGAGTACTTGAAAAAAAGTATCGGTACTTGTACTCGGTCCTGAAAAAGTGGTATCGGGACAACCCTAGTTGTTTGTAAACACCCGAGGTCCTGTGGCAAGCCTGAAGGGCAGTGCCACAAACTGGAAATTACGTTCCTCTACTGCAAATCCCAGGAACCTCTGATGTGGCTGAAAGATAGGTATGTGTAAATACGCGTTCTTGATATCGATGGAGGCTAAGAAGTCTCCCAACTGGAGCGAGGCTACTACCGAGCGGACTGACTCCATCCTGAAGGATTGGATTAACAGGTGTTGGGATCCTAGGTCCAAGATTGGCCTTATGTCCCCATTTGGTTTTAGAACTGTGAACAGGTTTGAATAAAACCCTGTGCCTCTTTTAGACACCAAAACCTGTATGATCACTTTCTGATGCACTAACTGTTCTAGTGCTTGAAACAATACGTTTCTTTTTGGAGGATCCGCAGGAACGTGGGATCTTAGAAACCTCCATAATTCCAGCTTGTAACCGCGGGACACTGTTGAGGTGACCCACTCGTGCTGCACCACTGTTCTCCAAATGTCCACAAATTGAAGCAGCCTTCCCCCCACCCAATAGAGTGAGGGCGTCCCCTCAAAAGGAGGGCTTGGTGCCGGGTTTAGAAGAGTTCTAGACCTAGGGTTTTTTCTGGCCCTGAGGCTTGCCCCTAGCTGGTGCAAGGGAAAAGCCTGTGCAGCCTGAGGAGGCTTCAGGAACCCCAAAAAGGGCAAGGGAGGCTCAGAAACCTCTGCAGGAGGTAACTTAAAGGCAGAACGAACCATCTCGGTAAGAGTCCAGATCAAAAGCCTCTGCAACTGAGAGGCTGATACCAACTGGACATCTTCTGGCCCAGATTCCTCAGAAGCAGACTCATCTGCTGGGCCATCTCCTAAGTCCTTATAGGAAATAAAGGTTTTAAGTAAATGAAAAAATCTGACCATTGTAAGCACCCATCAGTGTTAAATTGTTTGTCTCAACCCTTTAACTCCAACTTTTGCTGCACAGCTTGATCTGATAAATGAAGCTGAAAAATAATAGCAGGATCAACAAGTGAAAAAACTGGGGGTGGGGGGGCACTGTATTAATATTAGTGACAGACTGCATCTCACATATATATCATTTTTGATTTTTTGCCTTTACTACCACTGTAAAACTGTTCCTTAAAGATTAACTCCACTTTTGTTGAGAAAAAATCATTCCCCTCTAGGTGATCTATGTACATTGCAAGGGTTTCAACAAACTTTGTTGCAGAGTTCTACCTTTTGTTGCTCTGAAGGAAAAGCAATCTGTTAGGGGTTGATTTACTAAAGGCAAATAGGCTGTGCACTTTGCAAAGTGCAGATGCTCCATACCTTTGTAAATGAACAGAAGCTCTGCTGACTTCCATCTTTCAATCATGTGCAAGCAAAATTGCTGTTTTTTTTTTATTTTCCTTGCATATGATTAGGTATTCTTTGCAAAGTGAAGCATTACTTCATTTACTAAGCTCTGGAGCAACTGCTCTTGCAGAGTGCACCTGCACAGTCTATTTTCCTTTAGTAAATCAACCTCTTTGTGTCAATGTGCACAGTGAATGTGAGGGAGAGTGGCTTTTTCATTATCAATCAGCTGATGCTTTTTCTAATGAACAGAATTGTAGGGTCTGAATCCCTTTAGACATGATTAAACCCAAGGCCTCATGCACATTGGATGTTTTTACAGCTGCTATTTTTGGCCTCAGATGCAGTGGTGGCCGGTGCTCAATATTTTGGGGGCGGCAAACAAACCTGGCCCCTATACTCGCACTACCCTTTAACACAATGATACTGTTAAAAATGCATTTGGATGAATGGAATAATGCACACACTCACATAGAAAATACATACTTTTTTATTATTTTAATTAAAAATGTAAAAAATGGCAAAAGACAATGTATAGTATGAACATCCCAAAGTCTGACAGAAATAGAAGAAAGATCAGCTGGTTTAATAAGATCAATAACAGAACATTTAAATATGTTCTCATCTTAGGATACAACTGAGACTTATACAGGAGATTTGAGGTCCAGAGGAAGCGAATCTTTCCACGAAACATGTCAGCCTACACATTCAAGTCTCTAAGGACTACCATGCTATACATCCTTCACTTCCCTTAATGATAGATAAGAGGTAGTAATAATGCCCATGTACAAATGATGTATGTTTTTATCTAGATTTTTATTGGATGAAATAAAGATTTGTATATATATTTTTTTTTATTCTTTGACACATGTATTTGTCCATTGGAGGAGTATTTAATGTCCTATCACATATTTTTGCATTCATGGATTAGCAAACACAGTATTTCTGCTGCAGAAGCAGTCCGATCTTCAGTTTAAACTAAAATCGTCCACTGTTTCTGACATGTGTATACTCTTAAGAAAGAGGTCAAAAGCAGAATTGTGCCTTTTTTTTTATAATCGTTTATGGAGGGCTGCGTTATATCTGAAGGACTGGAATTTAGTTTACATGGGACAAGGATTCTGCTATGCTTACAAATATACAAAAGTTACCCCTGTTTACCAAAGGAGTTGCTCAAGGGTTAAATGTTTAATAAAAAAATAAATGTTAAAAGCTCTCATTTATAAACTACCCATTACAAAAGGTACTGTGTGAAGGTGACTCCACCATATTACTATACTAGGGGTGCAAAATGGTATGCAGCATGTAAAGGTTAGAACAAATGTTTTTATTAAAAAGAGAATTGCGCTTATTGTGAATTATCAAAAGGGTTAATATCATAAAGCCAACCGGTCATATGTCATACATACATATATGAAATATTTGTTGTGCAAACATTTGGAACCTATCACTTATATCCCAGGATATTTTACTGCTGTATTTGCTGTATGTGCACGTAAAAGCAATCTATCGTTATAGAATTATGAACGCTGCCTTTGCTGAATCGTTTCATAAGGTCCAAACATAATGATTTTTGATCACTAACTAGTGATAGAAAGTAGTATTTGTTTAATAAATTACAAATTCAGTGGCTTTATCTATGATCTGGGTCACTCTTATACCAAGAAGTAAAGTAAGGATTTGGATAACAGTCCCCGAGCCTGCACCCTAAAGTGGAGTTCCACCTGTTTTTTTGTTTATTAAAAGTCAGCAGCTACAAAAAGTGTAGCTGCTGACTTTTAATAAACAAACTTTTACCTATCCCACAGTCCAGTGATGCGGGCGCCGACATAGCAACTGTGGGCATCCGGCCGTGACATCTTACGGCATCATGGCCGGGTGCGCACTGCGCATGCGCAAGTCACACTGCGCTATTGGCCAGGCAATCTTCTGGGACCTGTGACGTGTCCCAGAAGATTGCTAGCAGGGAGGGGTCGCCTAAGGCAAGAGGAGGAGTCACCTAGGCGGCCAAGAAGAGGAAGCAGGAAGTGGGACAGGAAGCCCCACTCAAATCAAGGTACCTTTCCCCCATCTCAAAAAAAAAAAAAATGACATGCCAATTGTGGCAAGGCAGGGGGCGAGGAGTGCTTAAAGCCTAAGTTCCACTTTTGAGTGGAACTCTGCTTTAAAAACAAGTCAGCAACAGAATTCTCATTTCTATCCAAACTCCTTAAAGGGGTTGTAAACCCTTCCATATACCCAGTGAAGTGACTGGCCTCAGATGATACACAGAAATGAAACAATTTCTCCTACATAAGTTGTATCTGTTTATCTGCAGTCTTCTCTTCTCAACACCAGTTCAAAGTGCTGAATTTTTAAAGCTGCAGAGCTCTGAGAACTGATTGGAGGGAAGGGACACGCCCCCCCTTCACACAGCACACAGGAAAAGAGCTGAGGCTGTCAATTTGCTGGAGGTCTCTCCCGTCACAATTTTTCTCTTGGAGCCTGGAAAACTTGTCAGAAGTGATTCATGCTGATAGCAGAGGTACGAAGCAGCAGACAGAAATGGCAGAAATAGTTCACACTATAGAGGGATATACTTTTCATGTCTGAGGTTTGCAACCACTTTAAGTAAAAATTATGTGTTAGTAAATTTGTGTTTTGGATGTTGCTAATACATTTTTACTTGGCACCTTAACAAGCTTTTTTAAATTGAACCTGTCTGACATTTTAAACTTAAAGCATAAGTCAGGGAAAGGTAAAAAAAATACATGCTGATTTGCCAGAAATGCACTCAGCTTTTAATTATGTGGAATTACAGGAAACCTCAGAACTTGGTGTCAGCTCTGCCCAGTTAGCTGTTGTTAAACTAATAAATTCCTAACATTCACATAAACTTTACATCATAGAGACCATCATGTAGCGCAAGAAAAGAACTGAATACTCCTTGAAACAACACAAGAAGTGTGCAGAGGACATAGGACATCTCTAAAAGTCTGGCATAACATGTATTTTTTGCACTTAATAAATGACATAACAAAACACTTTCATTGGGGTATTTAACAGACCAAAATAGAGCAGATAAGAGAAGTTCATTGTTAAGTTTACAAACATTTTAAAAATAAATCTAAAGAGATGCACAGAGAAGAGTTTCATGGTTAATAAAGGTAACGACAGATGGCTTGTACTAGTTTGGTAGTTTTAGTTTTAAAAAATCTAACATGGCTGACAGGTTCACTTTAAAGAAATAAAACAAAGGTAACAAAGGTAACAACTAGTCATTGCCATTTCTAGTTTTGGAATACTGACATTCTAGGATGCAAAAACAATGTATTCTTTATTAACTGTGTACAGCTATAACAGAGGCAACTCATTGTAGTTTAGGGAATACATTAAAATCTGTTTAAAAAAGTGTGGTCACTTAGTCTTCAACATTCAATAGATTCCATCTGGTTTGTCCTTTTCATGTCTTGTAAAATACAAAAGAATACAAATTAAATTGTTTAATGTTATGTTACAATATATGCAGCTTACTTCATGCTATATATTCAAAAAAAAATCACCAGTTATTTCATTAATTGAGACTAATAGAGAATACCTGGTGACCCTGACCATGCTAGGCATAAAAGCACATCTATCCCAGTGTGGTCAGTTTTCTGGCTGTGCTTTGAGGACAGCCTGTCTGTCCTGATTTCTGCAGATACACCCCATGCACAGCTAATCACAGGAAAGATTAGTGTACTGCTTTTACTCTGCCTTCTGCTGACATGCCCCCATGCAGTCCCCACCCCCAGCTCTCCAAGCCCCTTATGCAGCTGAGAACAGAGGTTGTGTGATTATGTATAAAAAAGGAAAAAAGTATTTATAATGTATATATATAGATCTATATATATAGATCTATATATAGATCTATATATATAGATCTATATATAGATCTATATATATAGATCTATATATACAGTGGGGACGGAAAGTATTCAGACCCCCTTAAATTTTTCACTCTTTTTTATATTGCAGCCATTTGCTAAAATCATTTAAGTTCATTTTTTTTCCTCATTAATGTACACACAGCACCCCATATTGACATAAAACCACAGAACTGTTGAAATTTTTGACATTGTTGACAATTTATTAAAAAAGAAAAACTGAAATATCACATGGTCCTAAGTATTCAGACCCTTTGCTGTGACACTCATATATTTAACTCAGGTGCTGTCCATTTTTTCTGATCATCCTTGAGATGGTTCTACACCTTCATTTGAGTCCAGCCATGTTTGATTATACTGATTGGACTTGATTAGGAAAGCCACACACCTGTCTATATAAGATCTTACAGCTCACAGTGCATGTCAGAGCAAATGAGAATCATGTGGTCAACGGAACTGCCTGAAGAGCTCAGAGACAGAATTGTGGCAAGGCACAGATCTGGCCGAGGTTACTAATAAAAATTTCTGCTGCACTTAAGGTTCCTAAGAGCACAGTGGCCTCCATAATCCTTAAATGGAAGACGTTTAGGGCAAACAGAACCCTTCCTAGAGCTGGCCGTCCGGCCAAACTGAGCTATCGGGGGGGAAGAGCCTTGGCGAGAGAGGTAAAGAAGAACCCAAAGATCACTGTGGCTGAGCTCCGGAGATGCAGTCGGGAGATGGGAGAAAGTTGTAGAAAGTCAAACATCACTGCAGCCCTCCACCAGTCGGGGCTTTATGGCAGAGTGGCCCAACAGAAGCCTCTCCTCAGTGCAAGACACATGAAAGCCTGCATGGAGTTTGCTAAAAAACACCTGAAGGATTCCAAGATGGTGAGAAATAAGATTCTTTGGTCTGATGAGACCAAGATAGAACCTTTTGGCCTTAATTCTAAGCGGCATGTGTGGAGAAAACCAGGCACTGCTCATCACCTGTCCAATACAGTCCCAACAGTGATGCATGGTGGTGGCAGCATCATGCTGTGGGGTAGACATGTGCATTCGTTTTCGTCCGAATGCATTTTCGTCCGAATTTCAGGTATTTTCGTTATCGTTTTAACAAACGATAACAAAAGTGCAGAATCCGAAAAACGAAAGATCCGACATAAACAAATGCTTTATTTTCGTTTTCGTTGCTACAACAGTTCAATATAGATAGGAGATTCGTCATGATGATGACAATAACAATCTGTGTCCATCAAACCTGTGGTCGAATGTGCCTAACCTTAACTCTATTAGTCCAAGTTTATTCTACATAGAGAGAAAAGATTCGACGTAGAGAGAAAAGATTCGACGTAGAGAGGAAAGATTCGACATGGTGGGGGAAGTAAAATAAAAATAATGATGATGATGAATGTTATTGGCTGATTGTAACAACGGAGGAGGGGCAGTAAAATAGCTAGAACTAACACACATACAGACAACTTACTTTCATTCACGATTATGGTGTCTGTTGAAAGTTCTAAGAAGATTCGACGGAGCAGCTAAACTATACAGCATCGTACAGTTTAGCTGCTCCGTCGAATCTTCTTTGAACATTCGACAGACACCATAAGCCTTCAATGACAGATTCGACCTTAATTAATTTGGATTTTTGGAGGAATGCAAGTTTTTAACGAAAAACTAAATAAAAAAAAACTAATTTCGGGAGTAACTAAATAAATGTATTTTTTGGACGAAAACGAAATTCCGAAACGAAATATTTCAGTGTGCACATGTCTACGGTGTTTTTCAGCTGCAGGGACAGGACGACTGGTTGCAATCGAGGGAAAGATGAATGCGGCCAAGTACAGGGATATCCTGGACGAAAACCTTATCCAGAGTGCTCAGGACCTCAGACTGGACCGAAGATTTACCTTCCAACAAGACAATGACCCTAAGCACACAGCTAAAATAACAAAGGCGTGGCTTCACAACAACTCCGTGACTGTTCTTGAATGGCCCAGCCAGAGCCCTGACTTAAACCCAATTGAGCATCTCTGGAGAGACCTAAAAATGGCTGTCCACCAATGTTTACCACCCAACCTGACAGAATTGGAGAGGATCTGCAAGGAGGAATGGCAGAGGATCCCCAAATCCAGGTGTGAAAAACTTGTTGCATCTTTCCCAAAAAGACTCATGGCTGTATTTGATCAAAAGGGTGCTTCTACTAAATACTGAGCAAAGGGTCTGAATACTTAGGACCTTGTGATATTTCAGTTTTTCGTTTTTAATAAATCTGCAAAAATTGTCAACAATTCTGTGTTTTCCTGTCAATATGGGGTGCTGTGTGTACATTAATGAGGAAAAAAAATGACCTTAAATGATTTTAGCAAATGGCTGCAATATAACAAAGAGTGAAAAATTATATATATACAGTATCTCACAAAAGTGAGTACACCCCTCACATTTTTGTAAATATTTTATTATATCTTCTCATGTGACAACACTGAAGAAATTACACTTTGCTACAATTTAAAGTAGTGAGTGTACAGCTTGTATAACAGTGTAAATGTGCTGTCCCATCAAAAAAACTCAACATACAGCCATTAATGTTTAAATCGCTGGCAACAAAAGTGAGTACACCCCTAAGTGAAAATGTCCAAATTGGGCCCAAAGTGTCAATATTTTGTATGGCCACCATTATTTTCCAGCACTGCCTTAACCCTCTTGGGCATGGAGTTTACCAGAGCTTCACAGGTTGCCACTGGAGTCCTCTTCCACTCCTCCGTGACGACATCACGGAGCTGGTGGATGTTAGTGACCTTGCGCTCCTCCACCTTTCGTTTGAGGATGCCCCACAGATGCTCAATGGGGTATAGGTCTGGAGACATGCTTGGCTAGTCCATCACCTTTACCCTCCGTTTCTCTAGCAAGGCGATGGTCGTCTTGG
The DNA here is from genome assembly GCF_042186555.1 of Aquarana catesbeiana. Lineage (NCBI taxonomy): Eukaryota > Metazoa > Chordata > Amphibia > Anura > Ranidae > Aquarana > Aquarana catesbeiana. The sequence goes on from NC_133324.1 coordinate 654,170,741, forward strand.
AGGTGTGTTTGGGGTAGTTATGTTGGAATATTGCCCTGCGGCTCAGTCTCCAAAGGGAGGGGATCATGTTCTGCTTCAGTATGTCACAGTACATGTTGTCATTCATGGTTCCCTCAATGAACTGTAGCTCCTTAGTGGGACGCAGCACTCATGCAGCCCCAGACCATGACTTTCACACCACCATGCTTGACTGTAGGCAAGACACACTTGTCATTGTACTCCTCACCTGGTTGCCGCCACACACGCTTGACACCATCTGAACCAGATAACTTTATCTTGGTCTCATCAGACCACAGGACATGGTTCCAGCAATCCAGCTTGTCTTCAGCAAACTATTGATGCTGATGTAACTGATGGAATTTGATATGGATTTTGGATCCCTTGAAGACTGTCTATGCTGACTATCCTATTCCTCCTCAATCTTGATGATGCTAGCTTCCAACAATATTTTTGGTTTAGGGCACCACCACCACCACCACCCAAAGCCCTATTTTTCTCCCCCTGTTTAACAGGAGCATGTAATTACAATTTTTGATATAATATTTCACAACAAGGCCCGTTTCTGCGCTTAACAAGAGTAACTGTGAGGGTTTACAGTGTTGTGGCACCACAACCACCACCTAAGGCCCAATTTTCCTGCCCCTCTTTAACAGGGGCATGTAATTATAATTTTTGATACAATATTTCACAGCAGGGCCCGTTCCTGCGCCCAACAAGAGTATCTGTGAGGGGTTACAGTTTTGTGGCACCACCACCCAAGGCCCAATTTTTCTGCCCCTGTTTAACAGAGGCATGTAATTACAATTTTTGATATAATATTCCACAGCAGGGCTCGTTCCTGCGCCCAACAAGAGTAACTGTGAGGGCTTACAGTGTTCTGGCTCCACCAAAACCAAAGGCCCAATTTTTCTGCCCCTGTTTAACAGGGCCATGTAACTACAATTTTTTATATAATATTTCACAGCAAGGCCTGTTCCTGCGCCCAACAAGAGTAACTGAGGGCTTACAGTGTTGCGGCACCACCACCACCCAAGGCCCAATTTTTCTGCCCCTGTTTAACAGGGGCATGTAATTAAAATTTTTGATCTAATATTTCACAGCAGGGCCTGTTCCTGTGCCCAACAAGAGTATCTGTGAGGGGTTAAAGTGTTGTGGCACCACCACCACCCAAGGCCCATTTTTTCTGCCCCTGTTTTACAGAGCTATGTAATTACAGTTTTTGATATAATATTTCACAGCAGGGCCCATTCCTGCCCCCAACAAATGTAACTGTGAGGGCTTACAGTGTTCTGGAACCACCAACATCTAAGGCCCAGTATCTATGCAGAGTATATAGGGCAGGCCATATAGTATATATATTGCTGTTCAGAGTATATAGTGCCTGGGGGACCACGCTATTTTTTAAAAAAAATTGGTGCGGGGTTCCCCTTAATATCCATACTAGACCTGAAGGGCCTGGTATGGATTTTGGGGGGGACATCCACGCCATTTTTTTTTTGGTATTTTTAACTATATTGCCGGGAATACATTACAGCCTCGAGCAACCAGGGGGGGTGTTCGGCTCATCCCTAATTCTTACTTAATAGTGTTTTACTTATTGTGTTTTCCAACTTAACCCATCTTTTTTGGCTTTTTGTGTTAGTCCATTCTATCATTCGTGATATTATTACTGCATTTTAATATCTTTTCATGTCAGGTGCTGCTAACCCCCCGGTGTCTCTTATCGCTACTCAATAGTGGAAATTGTATCCTTGGCTTTTTCCCCTGCCCTATGCATCTTGATATCATTGTCTTTAATCTCTGGAAAAATATCTGGGGACGTGCCATTGGTATCGTCTGGAACTTGTACAATATTTTCGGAGTTTTACCATTGTTACCATGTTTATTCTTCCCGTCCACGAGAGTGGATGGACGTGTTCCTATTTTACTAATCTCTACTTTGATCTAATTAGGTAGTGGGATGTAAGTAGCTCGATACATTTTCCCCAGTGAAGTTGTTAATTTTATTCCGAGGTATTTTAGTTCCTTTCCCCCCCCAGGTGAATAGGAATTCCCTCTGTAGTGCTAATTCTTTCTTTTTGTTTAAATCTATATTTAAAATTTCCGATTTAATTGGGTTGAATTTAAAATTTGAGAGTTCCCCATATTTCTTTAATTCTTTTATTAAATTTGGGAGTGTTGTTCTTGGGTTGGAGATATAAAACAAATTATCATCCACATATGCCGCTACCTTATGTTCTTCTTCTCCCACCTTCACCCCACCCACATCTGTGTTGTTTCGTATGGTTGCCAGTAAAGGTTCTAACGACAGCACATATAGGAGGGGCGACAGTGGACATCCTTGTCTTGTTCCATTGAACATTTCAAAGGATGGCCACAAACTTCCGTTTACCTTTAATGACACAGTGGGGTGGTTGTATTAGTTTTTGATCTATTTAGTCATTTTGGGTCCTATTCCCAGGTTTTCTATTGTATCAATCAAAAATCCCCAGTCCACCCTGTCAAAAGCCTTTTTGGCATCTAATGACAGGAGTATCACTAGGGACTTGGAGGAACTTGACTGGCCTGCACAGAGTCCTGACCTGTACCAAATAGAACACCTTTGGGGTGAATTAGAGCTGAGACTGCGAACCAGGCCTTCTTGTCCACATCAGTGCCTGACCTTACAAATGCACTTCTGGAAGAAGACCTTGTGGACAGCCTTCCCAGAAGTGTTGAAGCTGTTATAGCTGCAAAGGGTGGGCCAACTCAATGTCATTAAAGTTCATGTAAAGCAGGCTTCCCAATACTTTTGTGGCAATGTGTGTGTGTGTGTGTGCGTGTGTATATATATATATATATATATATATATATATATATATATATATATATATATATATATAAAACATTTTGCCTTGACTTTCTATTTTAAACTGAATAGGTTCACGTATACAGAACTATTTAGCAAACCTTCTATTCCAGCTTGATGAGGATACAGACCAATGGGATTACAGCTAGCTAACAAACATGTCAATTTGGGGGGATGGGGTTATCAAGAAATAAATCTGAAATTACTCTTGTGTTCAGTCTTGCCAGCTAAGTGATTTGGAATTCTCCACCTAGCCAGATAATCATGGGTGTTGCTAGTGTCTGGCACTAGAGTTTGGTGAATGGTATGGGTCGAGCAAAAGTTCCGCCCAAACATCACCTGTTCGGCGAACATCCTAATTTTCAGGGTGTTCGGCAGGTCTTCGCCCCACCAGTGCATTGTGCATTCTAAGCTCTGATTGGGCAAAGCTTTGCCCAATCAGGGTGCAGTGAATAGCTGGTTGTTAAGGAGCAGGCTGGGAAGCTGGAGGTGCCGTTCTTAACAACCGATGAGTCATCAGCTGTCTTTCTCACTGACAGCTGAATAAAAAAGTTAAAAAAAGAATGGGTGGGGTCATACCAGACCCTTCTGGTATGGATTTTAAGGGGAACCTCATGCCAAAATTTAAAAAAAAAAGGGTTCCCCCAAAATCCATACCAGACCCTTATCCAAGCATGCAGCCTGGCAGGCCAGGAAAGGGGGGAACGAGACAGTGCCTGTTCCCCTCCTGAACCATACCAGACCACATGCCCTCAACATGGGGGGGGGGTGGGTGCTGCTTCTCCCCCACCCCAAAGCACCTTGTCCCCATGATGGATTTGTATTAGAAGTCCGTATTGGGTGGCATTGGTGGGGGGGGGGGCTGTACTTTGGGGAAATTTGGGGAGAGAAATCTGTACTGGGGAGATTTTTACTAAGAGGTGTGAGTAGTTTTTTTTTGCTCAACTGTGTACACTGGCCTGAGCGATACATATCCCTGGTCCCTGCATTTTGCATTACATACTCCTGACCCCTGCACCCATGTGCTTTATGCACTCCTGAACTTTGCATTTAATGTATTATGCATTCCAGACCCCTGCACTCTGTGCTTTATGCATTCCTGACCCCCACACTACACACTCCTGACCCCAGTGCCCTGTGCCTGACACACTCCTGACCCTTGTGCTCTGTGCCTTACCCATCCCTGACCTTGTGTCTTGCATTACGCATTACTGACTAATACATTAGTGCATTAGGCACTCCTTAACCTTATAGTCTGTGAGTTATGCACTCCTGACCCCTGTCCTCTGTGCATGTTTTGCACTCTTGATCCCTGTGCTCTGTACGTTATGCACTTTTGACATCTGAGATCTGTACATTACTTACTCCTGACCCCCGCACTCCAGTATATTATATATACTCTTGACTCTTTATTTTGCCAACAGTTGCTGGTTGCTGGCTAAGTAGTCACTGATTATTTTATTAAAGTTCTAATTTGAGGTAGACAGTGTGCAGAAAAGCATATGTAATGAACCAATCTCCTGACGGGGTACGTTTAGGAGATTAAGCTCCGGGGATTTCGAAGCCCCGGAGTCGTGAGGCGGCTATATCGGGGCCCAGAATGGGAGATCGCCACACTGCGGGTCGTCGAGACTGGGGGGGGGTGAGGAGGGTGTCCTGTGTTCACCTTTACAGATTTTTCTGTAAAGGTGAACTTACCCTCTAAAGTGGTAGTAAACTCTGCACTACCACTTGTACCTACAGGCAAGCCTATAATAAGGCTTACCTGTAGATACTGTGAATATCTCCTAAACTTGCACCGTTTAGGAGATATTCAGAGTGCATGCGGCTGAGGACAGTGCCAGACCTTCGGAGCCTGTGCCAGAAACGTGACATCATTGCAGCCCCGGCCACACATGTAGCCAGAGTCTGCAAAGCTGGAAGGAGTACCGGGGGAAGGTGTCAGCCATCTTAGGGGTGACATTGTGGCGCTGGAGTGCTTCGTTGTCAGGTAATTCTATCTTAATGTGCTAGTATACAATGCATACTAGCACATTATGACATTGCCTTGCAGGGATTTTTTAATTTTTTTTTTTTTAAATCACCTGCCATTTACAACCGCTTTAAGATGCATGATAACAGTTATCAGAAAGTATAAGAAGCAAACAGGTAATTTAACCTATGGAATATAAGACTTTTAGGTGGGCTGACACCAATTTTTCCTGTTTGAAATTGTCCACATTTCTTTCATTCCCATTAAAAATGCATGACATGCTGTATAAAGACAGTGATAAAGATTGCTTTTGGACACTTACCGGTAGGACTTTCTGTTTTTACTGAAATCAGTTTAACATTCTCCTTAGTTTCAGCACACCTTTACCAGTAAATGAAAAAAAAAAAAACATAGACATGTCAATTATATTTCAACTCAACACGTTAAAGTTTAACTAAAGGCAAAGTTTTTCTTTTTTGTTTTGGATAAAGTGGAAAGGAATTAAAATCCCTGTCAGGTCTTTATTGCTGTCTGTGCCCCCATTGGGGAGATTCACCCTATTTGTCCTGTTTACCTTCATCATCAAGAGTGAAACACACCAGCATTACTTCAGGATGTGAAGGAAAATATCCCCAATGGGACACAGATAGCAAAAAAAGATAGCAAAAAAAAAAAAAAAAAACCTACCTTACTCTATCCAAAATTAAAAGAAAAAGTTTTGCCTTTAGTTACACTTTAACAATAAATAAAAGCAATTGTTCAAGAAATGTATCCTCTTGTTTAAAATTTGTTTGTTTTTTTCAGATAAACTGCATTCCCCTGTTCCAGCGTATAACTCTCTGTCTCTCTAATAGTACTTAACTAATAAAGACTATGAAGCAGGATGTAAGTATACATGGCGCCTTTAATAAGCAGGTTATTACATTGAACATGTATATTCTCCATGCTCAACATGACCGACATAACTAGTAAATCACAGATAGATATGGTGGTGATGTGGGATGATGCAGGACTTTTGGATAATTTTATATTTAATCAAATTAAGCAATTTCATCTCTGATTTTAATTTCAACATTTTTGTTTTTTGGCACCTTAAAGGAAACCTGCATTAAGTAATTATCTAAGTTGCTATTGATGTTCCTGTTTAATAAAATTGTTAACTATCTGGCATCCACATAGTGACTTTAGTACTCCATGCACACAAGTATGCAAATCGAGAGTTCCGACCTTGTTTTGATTTCTCTTGCTGCAAGCTTGTTCTGGATCAATGACTCAAAGTATTAAAATCAGATATAGCTACTTAACTAGCATTAACTATCTAGTTACCCATAACAGTCTACTGTATATGTTTCTCATAGCACAGGTGTACCTTAAAGCTGACCTTCAGTCCACCTTGTTAAGTGGCTTCGCCCCCCAAGTGCCGCCATTATGGCACGTGTGCAGATGTGCCCATGGGCTCTGACTGGCTTTGAGTCCTGGCAGAGCCTCTCTGCGCATGCACTGTGGAAATGCTGCGCATGCACAAAGACAGGGAAGGTTTACAGCTTCCCCAATAGCGATCTTTGTGCAGTTCTCTCATGATCAAGGACAACTCACAGTTAGGAAGAAGGTCCACTTTAAGGTTGCATTTTGTAAACTACCAGGTCACCAGTGTTTAGGCGGGTGCCAGCTCCTTAACGCGGTGGGTACCAGCTCCTTATCAACCAATGTCTCATCCTTGCTGGTTGAGAGCAGGGATGAGTTACTGGTTATTAGGATTCGGGCAAGGGCCGACTCCTTAACAACCTGTAAAAAAGCAGCAAAAACGCATGCACATGTGTTTTTGGTGCACTTCCATTAAAGTCTATGGGGCCAAAATGCAACCACACCGAAATAGCAGATGACGCTTTTTCAGAAAATACTGTGCTTTATTGATGTGAATGGGCATCATAACATATAATGTGATTTTAATGTCATCCGATTCTGTGCGACTCAAGTCACATCTGAAATCGCACTAGTGTGAACCAGGCCTTAAGCTATTAGAAAATGACTGAAACCTGACTTTAAATTATTAGCAGTGATCATTGAGGATCTTTGAGAATGAATTGCTTCACAATACAAGCAGCTAGATAGGTCAGGAATGACTTGTTTTCAAGCTCTTTTACTGCTTGTTCAGAATATGTAAATATTGCTCATATATAGGGGTTGATTTACTAAAAGCAAATAGCCTGTGCACTTTGCAAAGTGCAGTTGCACTCTACGAGTGCAGTTGCTAATGAGCAATGAGCATGTGCAAGCAAAAATGATATTTTTTTGTTTTTTTTTCCTTGCATGTGATTGGGTATTTTTTGGAAAGTGAACATCTCATTTAATAAGCTTTTGAGCAATTGCACTTGCAGAGTGCAACTGCACTTTGCAAACTGCACAGTCTATTTTCCTTTAGTAAATCAACCCCATAATGTCCATAGTCTGTACTTCAAAAGGGAACCTGACAAAATAGGTGTTATCTGTTATAGTTTAAAGTCTCATTAAGCTTTGAGGTTGCTGTTTCCTAACTCCAAGAATGATGCTATTTGCAACACAGGGACATCATTGTGTGCAAACCTGCTCTTCTCAAGAACTACCCCACTTCCAGAGATGACCACTGGCAGCTTCCAACCCTAGATAGGAGCCTTGGTTGAAATACATAACAGTCATTGCAACAGTTTCCTATGTAAATTACAACAATAATTATGTGCTATGTGATCAAATAAGTTTATGTAACACAATTATGTTTCAAATAAAAATAGATAGTTTTACTCCTAGATATACAAGGTTGTAATTGAAATGTTTTCCTTGACTTTATGAGGTCGCAATCATGCAGGATGTCTAAATCCTGCTGTTTAATGTCTGATAATCTACTGTTATTCAAAATACTGTAAATATATACTCCACAGAGGATGCAAGCAGGGTAATATTTCCAAAGTTAATTAAGTCAAAACCTCATGGGAAGGATTTCATTAACTTAGTAACAGATTACAGGGGTAAATTGGTGTTATATCAAAGAAAGTACTTAACCATGTACAGTGGTTGTAAAGGTTTGGTTTAAGAAATAAATAAAATAACAAACATGTCATACTTATTTCAGAGTGGCCCCGATCCTCCTCTTCTGGGGTCCCTCTGCGGCGCTCCTGGCACCTCCTCATCTTGAGTGCCCTGACGGAGAGTCACTTTTCCTGGGGGCACTCGTGCGGGCGTGCTCCTGAGTCCTGCTGCTGCGTCCATTGACACAGACAGCAGGACTCAGTCCTGCCCCCCGGCTTCCATGTCACTGGATTTTATTGACAGCAGCAGGAACCAATGGCTCCTGCTGCTATCAATCTTGCAGCAATCAGATGAGGACCCGAGACAGCGGCTGGAGCTGCTGGGCTTGTTCTAGTCTCTGTATTGTGAAAGATAATGTTACGCCGAGTAAATTGATACACAACATGTCATGCTTCAAAACTGCGCCCACTCGTGGAATGGCGACAAACTTTGACACTTAAAAATCTCTATAGGTGTTGTTTAAAAATTATCTACAGGTTACCAGTTTTGAGTTACAGAGGAGGTCTTTTGCTAGAATTATTGCTCCTGCTCTAACAATCGCAGCGATACCTCACACTGTCCCTTAAAAAATTTTTTTTTGGATAACTATTATTCCTATTACAAGGAATGTAAACTTTCCTTGTAATAGAAAAAAAAAAAAGCATGACAAGACCTCTTTAATGTGAGCTCTGGGGTCAAAAAGACCTCAGATCTCACATTTACACTTAAAAGCAATAAAGCATTAAAAATATTTTTTTTTTCAATAAAAAAAAAAATTGTCCCCTTAAGGCCGTTGGGTGGAAGTGACATTTGACGTCGCTCCTGTCATCCAATGGCATAGAGTCGAGTGGGGGCCATCATTCCCTCACTTGAGGGGAAAACATCAGATTGTCTCTACCGCTACCGACGCATCCGGTAAGCGGCGGAGATGACCGCGACGCGGCGGGAGGGGGGTGGGCGCCTCTCCTGCCGCCGATAAAAGTGATTTTGTGGTGAATCTGCTGCGGAGACCACTTTTACCTCAAAGTGGACCGCCCACCATTGAAGAAAATACCGGAGTTATGGTAGCTATTTGCTGCTATAACAACGGTATTTAACGTCAAAGTAGTGACGTAAATCCACGTCGGGCGGTCCGGAAGTGGTTTTAATCTCAGTGTTTTGACTGATTAAAAGTGGCTAACCATGATACAGATTAAGATGTAAAGACATTAATTAATAATGTCTACATAATTGTTAGCATTATAATACGTAATACTCCATTTTTAAATAAAATATATATTTATTTATACCTTTGTCTATGTACAGTATATACAGTGGGGACAGAAAGTATTCAAACCCCCTTAACCTCCCTGGCGGTATGATTATTTCGGATTTAAGGTGCTGAAAGCGGTACAATTATTTTGCATGAAAATTTGGCGTTTTATATTGTAGGCCTGTAATTGTTAACAATAACACACTTAAATCTGTCCACCAAGAGTCTAGTAGATATCCCGGGTATGATGAAGTTTGAAACACAAAAACATCAATTATAATATAATAAATAAATATAAATAATTAAAAAAAATAATAATATACTAATAATAAAATAAATTTCCCCACGATTCACTATCGCTCAATTCTGCAAGTGTTCTAATTTACTATCGCTGTTTTCTAGCTGATCTAAAGCCACTTTTGACATAAAGGGACACTTTTTGGTTGCTATGGACAATCTCCAGTTTCCAGGCAGAAAGAACAGTATATATAACATAAAACTGCATGCAGGGCATGGGCCAAAGCACTGGGGACAAAAGGGATGTGAAATAATTTCATACAGTACTGTAATCTGTAAGATTACAGTACTGTATGTGTTATGATTTTTATATTTTTTGAATTTGCCGCCAGGCTCCACCCCCATGCACCGCGACGCTCGCAGGGAACGGAGCCTGGCACGGAGAGGCTTCGGAGGAGACAGAGCGGGGGACATCGCAGGATCCTGGGGACAAGGTAAGTGACGCCGCACCAGGATCCTGCAATGTAATCCCCAGTGTGGCTCGGGGTTACCACTAATGGGACTGAAATTTAACCCCGAGGCACACTGGGGATTACCGTCAGGGAGGCTACATTTTTCACTCTTTGTTATATTGCAGCCATTTGTTAAAATCATTTAAGTTCATTTTTTTCCTCATTAATGTACAAACAATACCCCATATTGACAGAAAAATACAGAATTGTTGACATTTTTGCAGATTTATTTGAAAAGAAAAACTGAAATATCACATGGTCCTAAGTATTCAGACCCTTTGTTCAGTATTTAGTAGAAGCACCCTTTTAATCTAATACAGCCATGAGTCTTTTTGGGAAAGATGCAACAAGTTTTTCACACTTGGATTTGGGGATCCTCTGCCATTCCTCCTTGCAGATCCTCTCCAGTTCTGTCAGGTTGGATGGTAAACGTTGGTGGACAGCCATTTTTAGGTCTCTCCAGAGATGCTCAATTGGGTTTAAGTGAGTTGTTGTGAAGCCACTACTTCATTATTTTAGCTGTGTGCTTAGGGTCATTATCTTGTTGGAAGGTAAACCTTCGGCTCAGTCTGAGGTCCTGAGCACTCTGGAGAAGGTTTTCGTCCAGGATATCCCTGTACTTGGCTGCATTCATCTTTCCCTTGATTGCAACCAGTCGTCCTGTACCTGCAGCTGAAAAACACCCCCACAGCATGATACTGCCACCACCATGCTTCACTGTTGGGACTGTATTGGACAGGTGATGAGCAGTGCCTGTTTTTTTCCACACATACCGCTTAGAATTAAGGCCAAAAAGTTCTATCTTGGTCTCATCAGACCAGAGAATCTTATTTCTCACCATCTTGGAGTCCTTCAGGTGTTTTTTTAGCAAACTCCATGCGGGCTTTCATGTGTCTTGCACTGAGGAGAGGATTCCGTCGGGCCACTCTGCCATAAAGGCCCGACTGGTGGAAGGCTGCAGTGATGGTTGACTTTCTACAACTTTCTCCCATCTCCCGACTGCATCTCTGGAGCTCAGCCACAGTGATCTTTGGGTTCTTCTTTACCTCTCTCACCAAGGCTGTTCTCCCCCGATAGCTCAGTTTGGCCGGACGGACAGCTTTAGGAAGGGTTCTGGTCGTCTCCAACGTCTTCCATTTAAGGATTAAGGAGGCCACTGTGCTCTTAGGAACCTTAATTGCAGCAGAAATTTTTGTTGTATCCTTGGCCAGATCTGTGCCTTGCCACAATTCTGTCTCTGAGCTCTTCAGGCAGTTCCTTTGACCTCATGATTCACATTTGCTCTGACATGCACTGTGAGCTGTAAGGTCTTATATAGACAGGTGTGTGGCTTTCCTAATCAAGTCCAGTCAGTATAATCAAACACAGCTGGACTCAAATGAAGGTGTAGAACCATCTCAAGGATGATCAGAAGAAATAGACAGCACCTGAGTTAAATATTTGAGTGTCACAGCAAAGGGTCTGAACACTTAGGACCATGTGATTGTTCAGTTTTTCTTTTTTAATAAATCTGCAAAAATGTCAACAATTCTGTGTTTTTCTGTCAATATGGGGTGCTGTGTGTACATTAATGAGGAAAAAAAATGAACTTAAATGATTTTAGCAAATGGCTGCAATATAACAAAGAGTGAAAAATTTAAGGGGGTCTGAATACTTTCCGTCCCCACTGTATACGGTATATATACAGTTGTGCTCATAAGTTTACATACCCTGGCAAAATTTATGATTTCTTGGCCATTTTTCAGAGAATATGAATGATAACACAAAAACTTTTCTTTCACTCATGGTTATTGTTTGGCTGATGCCATTTATTATCAATCAACTGTGTTTATGCTTTTTAAATCATAATGAAAACAGAAACTACCAAAATGACCCTGATCAAAAGTTGATAATAAATGGCTTCAGCCAAACACTAACCATAAGAGAAAGAAATGTTCTTGTGTTATCATTCATATTCTATGAAAAATGGCCAAGAAATCATAAATTATGTCAGGGTATGTAAACTTATGAGCACAACTGTATATATATATATATATATATATATATATATATATATATATATATATATATATATATACACACACACACACACACACACACACATGTGCATCTCAAAAAAGATTGAATATCGCCAAAAAGTAGACTTTCTTCAGTAATTCAATTCAAAAAGTGAAACTCGTATGTTATATAGATTGATTACACACAGAGGAGACAGAGCGGGGGACATCGCAGGATCCTGGGGACAAGGTAAGTAACGCCGCACCAGGATCCTGCAATGTAATCCCCAGTGTGGCTCGGGGTTACCACTAATGGGACTGAAATTTAACCCCGAGGCACACTGGGGATTACCGTCAGGGAGGCTACATTTTTCACTCTTTGTTATATTGCAGCCATTTGCTAAAATCATTTAAGTTCATTTTTTTCCTCATTAATGTACAAACAACACCCCATATTGACAGAAAAATACAGAATTGTTGACATTTTTGCAGATTTATTTGAAAAGAAAAACTGAAATATCACATGGTCCTAAGTATTCAGACCCTTTGTTCAGTATTTAGTAGAAGCACCCTTTTAATCTAATACAGCCATGAGTCTTTTTGGGAAAGATGCAACAAGTTTTTCACACTTGGATTTGGGGATCCTCTGCCATTCCTCCTTGCAGATCCTCTCCAGTTCTGTCAGGTTGGATGGTAAACGTTGGTGGACAGCCATTTTTAGGTCTCTCCAGAGATGCTCAATTGGGTTTAAGTGAGTGATATATTTCAAGCATTTTTTCTTTTCATTTTGATTTTATATATGGCTTACAGCTAGTGAAATCCCAAAATTCAGTATCTCCGAAAATTTGAATATTACATAAGACCAATAAAAAAAGGATTTTTAATACAGAAATGCTGGCTTACTGAAAAGCATGTCCATGTACAGTATAGTATGCACTCAATACATGGTCGGGGCTCCTTTTGTATGAATTACTGCATCAATGAGGTGTTATGGAATCCCATGTTGCTTTGATAGCAGCCTTCAGCTCATCTGCATTATTGGGTATGGTGTCTCCCATCTTCCTCTTGACAATATCCCACAGATTCTGTATGGGGTTTAGGTCAGGCCAGTTTGCAAGCACAGTGATACCATGATGATTAAACCAGGTATTGGTACTTTTGGCAGTGTGGACAGGTGCCAAGTCCTGCTGGAAAATTAAATCAGGATCTCAATAAAGTTGGTCAGCAGATGGAAGCATAAATTCTGTAAAATTTTCTGGTAGGGGGTTGCAGTGACTTTGGACTTGATAAAACACAGTGAACCAACACCAGCAGATGACATGGCTCCCCAAATCATCACTGACTGTGAAAACTTCACACTGGACCTCATGCAGCTTGGATTCTGTGCCTCTCCACTCTTTCTCCAGACTCTGGGATCTTGATTTCCAAATTAAATGCAAAATGTACTTTCATCCGAAAAGAGAACTTTGGACCACTGAGCAACAGTCCAGTCCTTTTTCTCCTTAGCCCAGGTAAGACGTTTCTGATGTTGCCTCTGGTTCAAGAGTGGCTTGACACAAGGAATGCGACAGTTGTAGCCCATGTTCTGGATACGTCTGTGTGTGGTGACCCTTGAAGCACTGACACTAGCCGTAGTCCACTCCTTGTGAATCACCCCCAAATTCTTGAATTGCCTTTGCTTCACAATCCTATCAAGGCTGCGGTTATCCCTGTTGCTTGAGCATCTTTTTCTTCTACACTTTTTCCTTCCACTCAATATGCTTGGATACAGCACTTTGTGAACAGCCAGCTTCTTTAGCAATGACCTTTTGTGACTTACCCTCCCTTACCCTTATGGAGGGTGTCAATGACTGTCTTCTGGACAACTGTCAGGTCAGCAGTCTTCCCCATAACCTACTGAACCAGACCGAGAGACCATTTAAAGGCGCAGGAAACATTTACAAGTGTTTTCAGTTAATTATCTGATTAGAGTGTGACACCATAAGCCCCGGTTCACACAGGGGCGACTTGTCAGGCGGCTTAGCCGCCTGACAAGTCTCGTCCAGCTCTGTACTACGGAACCGTTCTAATAGGAGAAACGCAAGTCGCTCCGACTTAGAAAAAGGTTCCTGTACTATTTTTGGGTCGACTTCAGGTGACTTGCATTGACTTCTATACAGAAGAAGTTTTGCAAGTCGCTGCTGAAGTCGTGTGCAGGTCGCCTCGGTGAGTCAGCCTGCAAGTCGTGTTGCCCCTGTGTGAACCGGCAGTGAGTCTATAATATTAAACTTTTTCACAATATTCTAATTTTCTGAGATACTGAATTTGGGGTTTTCACTAGCTGTAAGCCATAATCATCAAAATGAAAAGAAAGATATATATCACTCTGTGTGTAATGAATCCATAAAGTATATGAGTTTCATTTCTTGAATTGAATTACTAAAAAAAAATAACTTTTTGATGATATTCACATTTTTTGAGATGCACCTGTATACAGTGTGTGTGTATATATATATATATATATATATATATATATATATGTGTATATATATATATGTGTATATATATATATATATATATATATATATATATATATATATATATATATGTGTATATATATGTATATATATATATATATATATATATATATATATATATATGTATATATATACACACACACACACACTATTACTATATTTATAAATCATTAGTTTTACATGGTTATAGCTGCTGTTAATGACTTTTACATATAACATTGTTTATGCAGGGCTTTTTTTCTGCCGGAATGCCGTTCCGGCACCTCAGCCAGAGAACTCCCATGTCCAAATCTGTCAAGCCTGCTGCGCTGGCGCCTGTAATTTGGCACTGACGGCTGTGGAGGGATCAAACGTGGAGGCACCTCTGCCAGGGCACTCCCCGTTGCTGGGGCACCTCTGCCAGAGCACTCCCCGCCGCTGGGGCAGCTCCACCAGAGCACTCCCCGCCGCTGGGGCACCTCCGCCAGAGCACTCCCCGCTGCTGGGGCACTCGACCCTAAGCTACCTCCTCTAGGGCACCTTCACCAGAGCACCCCGCTGCTGGGGGATCAAACAGCTGCTGCCTATGAGAGCGGAAGGCGGAATAATCTGCACTCCCTCCGCCTCTCAATATAGACCAGCTGAAAGCTTGTTTTGTGTGTGAGCGATGTTCGGGGCGAACAGAGACTGCTATCGGCCCTCCTCTCCACTTCCAGCACTAACAGCGGGCTGGAGGACAGGCGGATCTGGCTCCCCGAGGACCGGTGGGAGGCGCATGCAGACTAGGACTCCGCTGGAAGGAGCAGATCACCTCACCCAGAAGGAGAATGGGCCCTGCCCGCTGCTGGCCAGAATGAATCTCCTATGGAAGGTACTGGGTATCTCTCTCATCCCTCTCCCACCCTCTCTGTGACCTCTCTCTCTCTCCCTCACACATGCAGGCAGGGGGAACTGAGTGGACAAGTGAGTGTCACTGATCTGCACCCAGCACTGCTACTGATCCCCCCTCTCAAGCACTGCTACTGATCCCCCCTCCCAAGCACTGCTACTGACCCCCCTCTCCCAAGCACTGCTACTGATCCCCCCCTCCCAAGCACTGCTACTGATCCCCCCCAAGCACTGGTACTGATTTCCCCCCTCCCAAGCACTTCTACTGATCCCCCCAGCACTGCTACTGATCCCCCCCTCCCCCAAGCACTGCTACTGATTCCCCCCAAGCACTGCTACTGATCTCCCCCTCCCCCCAAGAGCTGCTACTGATCTCCCCCTCCCCCCAAGCACTGCTACTGATCTCCCTCTCCCCCCAGGCACTGCTACTGATCTCCCCCTTCCCCCAAGCACTGCTACTGATCCCCCCCCCCCCCCAAGCACTGCCACTGATCCCATCTCTCCACTAGCCCTTCCACTCAACCCATGCTTTAACCTCTAGCAACTAATCAGTGAGTGGTATTGTTATGCTGTAACCTCTAGCAACCAATCACAATTGCTGCCTGATCTGCTACACTAAACCGAGTTTAGCTGCTATTTATTGTAAGTTTACAGCAGGTGGAGAACAAAATTGCATGCAGGTGGGCCCAAAGAAAATTTTCACCCAGGGTCCAATCAATATTAAAGATGGCCCTGGATGGCTGATGTGGGTAGGTAGCCTATTTTCCCCCTCGCTAGTCTCCAATTAACTGTTGCTGGACTGGGCTGTCTCTTGCTGGCCTGGGCTGTCTCTTGCTGGACTGGGTGGTTTTAGAGGGGGTGGTTCTAAGGGCGTGACATAGGAAGAGGTGGTTCTATGGGGTGGGTAGGGGCGTGACCTAGGAGGGGGGGGTGAGTTCCTGCACCTTTTTTCTGAGAAAAAAAGCCCTGGGTTTATGAATTTGGTTTTCTAAAAAAAAATGTACACTGAGCTGCTTCATGGAATGTCCTGGGTGTAGGATCTCCCTTTTATGGTACAGTATATATAATGTATATTATAAAATTATAATTTCTAGAGACAGATTTAGGAGAGAAACTCACTTAGTTAAAGCTTAATAAAGCAATGGAAAGGGTATGTGTGATTCCGCGCAGAGGAATGTACAAGGCAGATGAGAAATGTAAGAGAGAACTTCTGCCCCTACAAAATACTGTCACCTAGGTGGAGTACAGACAAATTGGTTGGGAAGGGTGTAGGTGTGGCGCTGTTCCTCTTAGAGAAACTTATATATGTAATGTTAAAGTGCTTAAAGTGACGAAAGTGCTGAAAAAAATATCCAAAAGATCAGTATGAAGACTGCTACTGATCCCCCCTCCCAAATTAGAAATTAAAGTGATATGTGCTTATGTGTTACACCCTCTGCAGAGTGCAACACTTAAAAAGTTTAAAGTGTCTTCAGGGTTAATGGTGACGTGTGCCAATTGCGTATGTGAAAATTGCAGCCCCTATGTGCTCTTAATCCTGCTTTTTGTTCCACCTGTGTTAGTAAAATGTGAGGGGGTTTGACCCCCTGCTAGTTAGTGTAACAAATGCTAGTTACATAGGCTGGTGTTTGCAACATACAGTTGTACTAATCAATAAAATGATAGCTAAAATGTGTTGAAGAAAGAAACTTAATATAAAAAAAGTAAACCAAAAATTATAATATTAATGGAAATAATAGAACAAAAAAAATAAAGTGGCTTGTGCTCTTTAAAAGTGTCCACTGCTTTGCAGAAAATAATGTTTTTTCTTATCCTCTTAACTGAATGAGTGCTACACAGTGGCATATACTGTGGCTGTGCAGTACCCTTGGGGGGGGGGGGTAAGGCTATTTGGTGAGTGCATTCATAATAAGAGCATGGATAAGATCATCAACACCATCATCACCCAATTAAGAGGATAAGAAAGAGCATTATTTTCTGCAAAGCACTGGACACTTTTAAAGAGCACAAATCACTTTGTTTGTTTTTGTTTATCACTGCACTCAAGCATTGTTTATATTTTTAGTTTTATTATTTCCATTAATATTATCATTTTTGGTTTACATTTTTTTTTATATTAAGTTTTTTTCTTCAACACATTTTAGCTGTCATTTTATTGATTAGTACAACTGTATGTTGCAAACTAGCATTTGTTACACTAATTAGCAGGGGTCAAACCCCCTCACATTTTACTAACACAGGTGGAACGGAAAGCAGGGTTAAGAGCACTTAGGGGCTGCAATTTTCACATACGCCATTAGCACATGTCACAATTAACCCTGAAGAAACTTTAAACTGTTTGAGTGTTGCACTCTGCAGAGGGTGTAACACATAAGCACATATCACTTTAATTTTATGCAAAGACTGTCACACACATTTATCTAGGTCTTCATACTGATCTTTTGGATATTTTTTTCAGCACTTTATTCACTTTAAGCACTTTAACATTACATATATAAGTTTCTCTAAGAGGAACAGCGCCACACCTACACCCTTCCCAACGAATAAAGTAATGGGCCTTGATGGTATTCATCTTAGAGGACTTTTTCGTGAGGAGATCTCTACTGTTCAGATATCCTCCACACTTTACACTTCATGCCCACAGGTACAATAATTACTTCCCTCTTTCAACCCCACCACTATAGACAAGGTTGCTAAACTACTTGCTAATGTCCATCTTAATACCTGCCCTCTGGATCCTGTTCCCTCGCAAATGCTACGTTCACCCTCTGGCTCTATTCTACACTCTATAACCGACATTTTCAATCGCTCCCTCTCATCTGGCATCTTCCCCAACTCTCTAAAACATGCACTTGTCAGGCCCATACTTAAAAAGCCCTCACTGGACCCATCCAATCTTAACCTACTCCCCATCTCCTTGCTCCCCTTCTTATCCAAACTCCTTGAACGTCTGGTCTACAACCAACTGAGCAACCACCTTGCGGATAATAGCCTTCTTGTTCCCCTTCAGTCTGGATTTCGTCCTAAACACTCCACAGAAACTGCTCTCCTAAAACTAACAAACGCTCTACTAATGGCCAAAACCAATGGACACTATTCTGTACTCCTACTCCTTGACTTCCCTGCTGCCTTTGATACAGTTGACCACCCCGTCCTCTTCAAAATACTCCATACCTTTGGTCTCCGTGACTGTACTCTTCGCTGGTTCTCTTCCTACTTATCCAACCACACTTTTAGCATTACTTACAACTCTACTTCCTCCTCTCCTCTTCCTTTCTCTGTTGGGGTCCCCCAAGGTTCTGTTCTTGGACCTCTCTTATTTTCAATCTACACCTCCTCCCTGGGTCAGCTGCTAGCCTCTCATGGCTTCCAATACCACCTCTACACTGACGACACCCAAATTTATTTCTCTACCCCTCAGCTCACTCCTTCAGTCTGCTCACGTATCACTAATTTACTATCAGTTATATCAGTCTGGATGTCACACCACTTCCTCAAACTTAATCTATGCAAAACTGAACGTATCATTTTTCCTCCCCCACATGCCTCTTCCCCTGATCTCTCTCAAAATCGATGGCACAACCATAAGCCCATCCCCGCATGCCAAGGCCCTAGGTGTAGTCCTGGACTCTGAACTCTCCTTTAAGCCCCACGCCCAATCACTGTCCAAATCTTGTCGCCTAAACCTCTGCAACATCTCCAAAATATGCTCCTTTCTAACTAATGACAAAAAAGCTCTTAATTAACTCCCTGGTCATCTCTCGCCTCGACTACTGCAACTCCTTCCTCATTGGCTTACCTCTACATAGTCTATCCCCCCTTCAATCCATCATGAATGCTGTTGCCAGACTCATCCACCTTAGCAACCGCTCAGTGTCTGCTACTCCTCTCCGTCAATCCCTCCACTGTTTGAGCCCGAATTTTTGGCTGAATTCGCAGTCCGCACCAGAGCCCCTGCAGAGATGTGTGAATCGGCTCCATGGAGAGGCGGTCACAATCTCCTGCTATGCGAATTGGATGCAGGGAGAATCCGCATCCAATTTGCCTTACGTTTTTAGTGCACTGCACATTACAAGTCTGCTAACATGTCAAAATATACAAATAAGTTTGTCTTGATTGCCTTGGGGTTAATTTACTAAAACTGGAGAGTGCAAATCTGGTGCAGCTGTGCATGGTAGCCAAAGAGCTTCTAACTTGTTTGATAAAGCTTTGACAAAAAAAACAAAAACAAAATTGGAATTTGATTGGTTTCTATGCAGAGCGGCACCAGATTTTGTAATCTACTGTTTTACTAAATCCTGCACACTGTCACTAGTTTGCATGAATTTCCTTAGTCTTCTTGCCAACACCCCCTCCCCCTCCCCTGCTCTCCATGATCAGATTGTTACCTTTTAACTTTTTTTAGCAAGTCACAAGGTGAGAGGCTGCAGGCAACTGTTCTGTACTTGTCTATTATGCTGCCTGTCTGCAGGTAACATAGAAACCATATGATGTTAGGGCTGTAGTGTAGCATTACCTCTAGATCATCGGTTCTCAACCTAGGGGTCGCGACCCCCTGGGGGGTCGATTGCCGATTCTCCAGGGGGTCGCGGATGCTGGCCGAGATGCTGCCTGAGATGCTGGCCGAGACGGACCCGAAGTTACTGCCGGAGTCCGTCCGTCTCGGCCAGCGAGATGTCACTTCCTGCACAGGAGAGACTGCACGGAAGTGACGTTCCGTCGCCGCCATCTTGGTACTCTCGTCCACAGTAATGCTTAGACTTAGAAGTCGGCAAGCGGACATCTTGTTACACCCACCGAAGTCCGCTTGCTGTGGATGAGTGTACCAAGAGGGAGGCAACGACACACCTGAAGAAGAACACCTGTGTCACTGTGACATCTGGTAAGTCAGACACACAGGAGAAGCTGACAAGATAAAATTTTTTTCATTATGTTACTTAACATTTATATATATATAAACGTGTATATATATATATATATATATATATATATATATATATATATAAATGTCCCAGTTGGTTCCTCAAAAGTGTTTATTCCGTGCCAGTGCTAGATACATGTTTGGGTGCTATACACTTTGTGTATCTAGCACTGGCACGGAATAACCACTTTTGAGGAACCAACCGGGACGTTTATATATAAATAAGTGGTGGGGGCGCAAACAAACTGAAAAAATCTGAAAATGAAAACCCCCATTAAAACGCTGCAACTGTGCCTTTAAATGCAGCCACTGTGCCCATCAATTGTCGCCACTGTGCCATCAAACGCAGCCACTGTGCCCTTTAATTGTTGCCACTGTGCCAAACACAGCCACTGTGCCCATCAATTGTCGCCACTGTGCCAGCAAACATCGCCACTGTGCAGCCACTGTGCCCATCAATTGTCGCCACTGTGCCCATCAATTGTCGCCACTGTGCCAGCAAACGCCGCCACTGTGCCATCAAATGCAGCCACTGTACTCATCAATTGTCGCCACTGTGCCAGCAAACACAGCCACTGTGCCCATCAATTGTCGCCACTGTGTCAGCAAACGTCGCCACTGTGCAGCCACTGTGCCCATCAATTGTCGCCACTGTGCCCATCAATTGTCGCTACTGTGCCAGCAAACGTCGCCACTGTGCAGCCACTGTGCCCATCAATTGTCGCCACTGGGCCCATCAATTGTCGCCACTCTGCCAGCAAACGCCGCCACTGTGCCATCAAATGCAGCCACTGTGCTCATCAATTGTCGCCACTGTGCCATTAAACGCAGGAACTGTGCCTTTTAATTGTTGCCACTGTGCCAAACGCAGCCACTGTGCCCATCAATTGTCGCCACTGTGCCAGCAAACGTTGCCGCTGTGCAGCCACTGTGCCCATCAATTGTCGCCACTGTGCCATCAAACACAGCCACTGTGCCCATCAATTGTCACCACTGCCAGCAACACCGCCACTGTGCCATCAAATGCAGCCATTGTGCCCATCAATTGTCACCACTGCCAGCAACACCGCCACTGTGCCATCAAATGCAGCCATTGTGCCCATCAATTGTCACCACTGTGCCAGCAAACGCCGCCACTGTGCCATCAAATGCAGCCACTGTGCTCGTCAATTGTCACCACTGTGCCATCAAACGCAGCCACTGTGCCATCAAACGCAGCCACTGTGCCATCAAATGCAGCCACTGTGCCCTTTAATTGTTGCCACTGTGCCAAACGCAACCACTGTGCCCATAAATTGTCGCCACTGTGCCAGCAAACGTCGCCACCTGTGCCAGCAAACGCAGCCACTGTGCCCTTTAATTGTTGCCACTGTGCCAAACGCAGCCACTGTGCCCATCAATTGTCACCACTGTGCCAGCAAACGTCCCACTGTGCAGCCACTGTGCCCATCAATTGTCAGCACTGTGTCAGCAAACGCCGCCACTGTGCCAGCAAACGCAACCAACGAAAATAATTTTACTGTTAGGGGTCCCCACAACTTGGGAAATTTTATCAAGGGGTCACGGCACTAGAAAGGTTGAGAACCACTGCTCTAGATGATAGGTGTGTGCTTTTAATTACTTGTATGCCTCATAGCAGAAAGGCAGCCCAGTGCAATGTTGCCAACCGTCAGTATTTTTACTGGCAGCCAGTAAAAAACAGGCAATTTTCTCCTGCCAGTAAATGCCAGTAAAAGTAAAAGGTTTCCAGTAAAAAATATGGCTGTGAGGCTCTGCTTGGTCCGGAGCCAGGTGAAACCATCTGAGGGCCTACTACAGTGGGATTGGGCAGCTCTGGCGTGTGTCGTGTGATGTCATTGTGCAACAGAGCCAAGCAGAGCTGCCAGGGCCTCGTGTGCGGGTCTTCAGTATGGGAGCAAGGCAGGCTGGGACTGTCAGTGCTGTTTAGACTGGAGTGGACTGGAGGGATCACTTGGCTTGGAGAGAGACTGTCACTGTGACTCAGGAGGGGACATGTCAGTGAGGTGTCATCATCATCTGTGCTACTGCACACTGCTGTCAGTATCACTGTGAGAATCAATTTTATGTGTGTGTGCCGCCCATTCTAATTTATTGCTCTCCCGAGGTCTGTCCCTGAGCTACCTACTTACTATAATAGAAAATAAAATAAGAAACATGTTTTTTGCCTTATTATCTACCTTAAATCATATTGCTAATTGCATTTTGTATTTGTTTGTAGTCTAAATACTCAAATTTGCACTTAAAACTGTAGTTTTTTAACTTTTGGAATAGCCAGGAAAAATGTGGCTGTGCCAGTAAATTTTGGGTGTTGTGTCAGTAAATTTCAGTCTGGTAGGTTGGCAACACTGGCTTAGTGACAGAGCCCAATGGACGCACTGGACACCTACTGTGAGCTGAAGCGTGCTGCAGTGTGAACCCAGCCTCAGTGATTCAATCCATCAGAATCCACCTATAACTGAAATGCTAGTCTTCAGGGGTTTACCTTCATTTAAAAAGCTGTAAACTAATAATAAAACTAATAACACAGACAGGAACAACTAGACAGACTCCTAATTCTGTGCTTTACAGCATAACATTAATATTTGAAAAAAAGTCTATTTTTGCAGCCTTGAAATGCTATTCAAAGCATGTGCTGTAGAAAAGGCAATATTTGATTGAAGATTGTAATTATTACTTCATTATTATTACAG
Organism: Aquarana catesbeiana; assembly: GCF_042186555.1. Taxonomy (NCBI): domain Eukaryota; kingdom Metazoa; phylum Chordata; class Amphibia; order Anura; family Ranidae; genus Aquarana; species Aquarana catesbeiana. The sequence goes on from NC_133324.1 coordinate 654,193,616, forward strand.
TGCGGGTGTATAATTTTTACTGTTGATACTTGCTTTATTTCTTTCTCCTGTAATATCAATACACAATTACTTCAATTATTAATATTGTCATCATCACAAATTGTATAATGAGAACAGAATGAAGCCATTACAGCAATAACACTGCAATTAATGCTATTATTTACTGTGTTTTTTTACACTTTATATTTCCCACATTTCAAAAATAAAACATGATAAATTTAATTTAAAAACTTTAGTGGGTTGGAAGTTGTGCTAGGATTGTAAAGGCAACTGACATTTCTGAAAGTTCCTTCAATGCATTCATAGAACAAAACATACTGTTCACAAAGACGTTCACTTCTGGTCTTTAGATAATGATACCTTTTAATGAAGAAATGGCAGAAGATTACTTACGCTTTTTCTTCAGCGTTCTCTTGAGCTAGAAGAGAATCGATTGAATGAAATTACTTCAAATACTACTATTCATTTGAATACATGTGGAATCAAAGGTAATATACAAGCAAAATCTGTCTATGCACATGCAGCACGACCTTCATATTAACCACTTCAGCCCCGGAAGGATTTACCCCCTTCCTGACCAGAGCACTTTTTACAATTTGGCACTGCGTCGCTTTAACTGCTAATTGCGCGGTCATGCAATGCTGTAACCAAACGAAATTTGCGTCCTTTTCTTCCCACAAATAGAGCTTTCTTTTGATGGTATTTGATCACCTCTGCCGTTTTTATTTTTTGCGCTATACACGGAAAAAGACCGAAAATTTTGAAAAAAAATGATATTTTCTACTTTTTGTTCTAAAAAAAATCCAATAAACTCAATTTTAGTCATACATTTAGGCCAAAATGTATTTGGCCACATGTCTTTGGTAAAAAAAATGTCAATAAGTGTATATTTATTGGTTTGCGCAAAAGTTATAGCGCCTACAAACTAGGGTACATTTTCTGGAATTTACACAGTCTTTAATTTATGACTGCCTATGTCATTTCTTGAGGTGCTAAAATGACAGGGCAGTACAAAACCCCCACAAATGACCCCATTTTGGAAAGTAGACACCCCAAGGAAATTGCTGAGAGGCATGTTGAGCCCATTGAATATTCATTTTTTTTGTCCCAAGTGATTGAATAATGAAAAAAAAAAAAAAAAAAAAAAAAAAATTACAAAAAGTTGTCACTAAATGATATATTGCTCACACAGGCCATGGGCATATGTGGAATTGCACCCCAAAATACATTTAGCTGCTTCTCCTGAGTATGGGGATACCACATGTGTGGGACTTTTTGGGAGCCTAGCCGCATACGGGGCCCCGAAAACCAATCACTGCCTTCAGGATTTCTAAGGGCGTACATTTTTGATTTTACTCCTCACTACCTATCACAGTTTTGAAGGCCATAAAATGCCCAGATGGCACAAACCCCCCCCAAATGACCCCATTTTGGAAAGTAGACACTCCAAGCTATTTGCTGAGAGGCATGTTGAGTCCATGGAATATTTTATATTTTGACACAAGTTGCGGGAAAGTGACAATTTATTTATTTATTTATTTTTTTTTGCACAAAGTTGTCACTAAATGATATATTGCTCACACAGGTCATGGGCATATGTGGAATTGCACCCCAAAATACATTCTGCTGCTTCTCTTGAGTACGGGGATACCACATGTGTGGGACTTTTTAGGAGCCTAGCCGCGTACGGGACCCCGAAAACCAATCACCGCCTTCAGGATTTCTAAGGGTGTACATTTTTGATTTCACTCTTCACTGCCTATCACAGTTTCGGAGGCCATGGAATGCCCAGGTGGCACAAACCCCCCCCAAATGACCCCATTTTGGAAAGTAGACACCCCAAGCTATTTGCTGAGAGGCATGGTGAGTATTTTGCAGCTCTCATTTGTTTTTGAAAATGAAGAAAGACAAAAAAAAAAATGTTTTTTTTCTTTTTTTAATTTTCAAAACTTTGTGACAAAAAGTGAGGTCTGCAAAATACTCACTATACCTCTCAGCAAATAGCTTGGGGTGTCTACTTTCCAAAATGGGGTCATTTGGGGGGGGTTTGTGCCACCTGGGCATTCCATGGCCTCCGAGACTGTGATAGGCAGTGAAGAGTGAAATCAAAAATTTACGCCCTTAGAAAGCCTGAAGGCGGTGCTTGGTTTTCGGGGTCCCATACGTGGCTAGGCTCCCAAAAAGTCTCACACATGTGGTATCCCCGTACTCAGGAGAAGCAACAGAATGTATTTTGGGGTGTAATTTCACATATTCCCATTGCATGTTTGAGCAATATATCATTTAGTGACAACTTTGTGCAAAAAAAAAAAAAAAAAATAATAATTTGTCTCTTTCCCGCAACTTGTGTCACAATATAAAATATTCCATGGACTCGACATGCCTCTCAGCAAATAGCTTGGGGTGTCTACTTTCCAAAATGGGGTCATTTGGGGGGGGGTTTGAACTGTCCTGGCATTTTATGCACAACATTTAGAAGCTTATGTCACACATCATCCACTCTTCTAACCACTTGAAGACAAAGCCCTTTCTGACACTTTTTGATTACATGAAAAAATTATTTTTTTTTGCAAGAAAATTACTTTGAACCCCCACACATTATATATTTTTTTAAAGCAAATGCCCTACAGATTAAAATGGTGGGTGTTTAATTTTTTTTTTTCACACAGTATTTGCGCAGCGATTTTTCAAACGCATTTTTTGGGGAAAAAACACACTTTTTTACATTTTAATGCACTAAAACACACTATATTGCCCAAATGTTTGATGAAATAAAAAAGATGATCTTAGGCCGAGTACATGGATACCAAACATGACATGCTTTACAATTGCGCACAAACGTGCAGTGACAACAAAATAAATACATTTTTAAAAGCCTTTACAGGTTACCACTTTAGATTTACAGAGGAGGTCTACTGCTAAAATTACTGCCCTCGATCTGACCGTCGCGGTGATACCTCACATGCATGGTGCAATTGCTGTTTACATTTGATGCCAGACCGACGCTTGCGTTCGCCTTAGCGCGAGAGCAGGGGGGACAGGGGTGCTTTTTTTTTTTTTTTTTTTTCTTTATTATTTTTTTGCTTTTTTATCTTATTTTAAAACTGTTCCTTTCATTTTTTTTTTTTTTAATCATTTTTATTGTTATCTCAGGGAATGTAAATATCCCCTATGATAGCAATAGGTAGTGACAGGTACTCTTTTTTGAAAAAATTGGGGTCTATTAGACCCTAGATTTCTCCTCTGCCCTCAAAGCATCTGACCACACCAAGATAGGTATGATAAAATGCTTTCCCAATTTCCCAATGGCGCTATTTACATCCGGCGAAAATGCTCGTAGCTTCCGGTTTCTTAGGCCATAGAGATGTTTGGAGCCACTCTGGTCTCTGATCAGCTCTATGGTCAGCTGGCTGAATCACCGGCTGCATTCTCAGGTTCCCTGTTGAGACAGGAGAGCCAGAGAAAAACACGGAAGACGGTGGGGGGGGGGGCATTCTCTCCCACTGCTTGTAAAAGCAGTCTAGAGGCTAATTAGCCGCTAGGATTGCTTCTACATGAAAGCCGACCGCTGGCTGAAAAGAATGATACCAAGATGATACCTAAACCTGCAAGCATCATTCTGGTATAACCACTCAAAGTCGTGAATGCTGTACCTGAAGACAAAAAAATGGTTAACAATAAAGCACAGTAAACGGTAAAGTATAAATAATTACATACCTGAAAAACAAACATGATAAAACATAATAACAATAAAACATTGCAGAATAGAATACAGTAAAAAAGAGCAGAACAATAGAGAGAGAATAAAGAGAGAGAGAACAATAAAACGACAACTATTATTTTTTATTTTATATTTTTGTTTGTGTTTTTTTTTTTTTTTTTTTTTTACACTTTTTTTGTAACTGTAACTTTTATAACTGTAACCGGTTCCAGGTTCGGGTCTCTCAAAATGCGATGGCATCTTGGGAGACCCTGTGAAAGTGTGCCTAGTCTGTGGAATGCTGTACCCTACGCTAATACTCAGCTAGTGAATGGTAGCGTTCAAAACATTCACCAATGCAAAGACCAGGATTGTCAGGACAGGAGGGACAATAATAGCGGGTGTCACGCCTATATCCGCGCTTGCTGCAGACACAACATCTTTTTTGGGGGGGTTCGTTGGGTAGGGGTACTCGGGAGGACATAAAAATGCCTCTCATGCAGCCGACTGCATTTGGTTGGGGATGTGAATGGGGGAAGTACGGGCGCTGCAGAAGTGGTGGGTTCCCAATTAGGATTGGCGAATGCACCAGGAAGGGCACTATGGGCACGACGGGCCTGTGTTTGTCTTTTTGGTGGCAGCGGGACACTACTTGTGCTTGCCACCTCACCAGCTTGAACTGCACTTATGGGACTCGCCACGTCACCAAGTGTTACTGCAGTGCTGGTTTGACTACGACCGGGGTGTACTAGGCCGCTGGCGCTTGCCAGTTCACCAAAACGCTACCAAAAAAACTGTTAACGATCGCAGGGATCAGGCCTGACTCTGCGAACGCTGCAGTTATGCATTTAGTGTTTTGTAGGTGACAGTGATCGATCGATACTGCACTTGGGTGGGCTGGGCTGGGCCGGGCGGAGGGGCAAAACGCAGGTGCTAGCAGGTATCTGGGCTGATCCCGCTAACACTGCGTTTTTGGGAACCCTAAACTGCTGGGGACGCCAGTATAGATCTGATCGGATCAGATATTGATCAGTTCAGATACTATACCACTAAGGGAGGTGTACAGTGCGTGCGTGGGTGTTAGCGCTACTGGCACTAACCTGACGCTGCCTGGGGCTGGTGCTTGCCAGTTCACCAAAACGCTACAAAAAAAACTGTTAGCGATCGCAGGGATCAGGCCTGACTCTGCGAACGCTGCAGTTATGCGTTTAGTGTTTTGTAAGTGACAGTGATCGATCGATACTGCACTTGGGTGGGCTGGGCTGGGCCGGGCGGAGGGGTAAAACGCAGTTGCTAGCAGGTATCTGGGTTGATCCCGCTAACACTGCGTTTTTGGGAACCCTAAACTGCTGGGGACGCTAGTATAGATCTGATCGGATCAGATATTGATGCGTTCAGATACTATACCACTAAGGGAGGTGTACGGTGCGTGCGTGGGTGTTAGCGGTACTGGCACTAACCTGACGCTGCCTGGGGCTGGTGCTTGCCATTTCACCAAAATGCTACCAAAAAAACTGTTAGCGATCGCAGGGATCAGGCCTGACTCTGCGAACGCTGCAGTTATGCGTTTAGTGTTTTGTAAGTGACAGTGATCGATCGATACTGCACTTGGGTGGGCTGGGCCGAGCTGGGCGGAGGGGCAAAACGCAGGTGCTAGCAGGTATCTGGGCTGATCCCGCTAACACTGTGTTTTTGGGAACCCTAAACTGCTGGGGACGCTAGTATAGATCTGATCGGATCAGATATTGATCTGTACAGATACTATACCACTAAGGGAGGCGTATGCTGCGTGCGTGGGTGTTAGCGGTACTGGCGCTTATCTGACGCTGCCTGGGGCGACGCATATCACCGCCGGGCGATCAGGGGGCTAAATCTTTATTCGGTAATAAACGGCGGGTGCCCTGACATTATAAAAAATAAACAAACTAACCAGCGTCACCCGTAACGGTTATACAGTGATCAGTGGTGAAAGGGTTAACTAGGGGGCAATCAAGGGGTTAAAACATTTATTAGATAGTATATGGGGGTCCCTGTCGCTATAAAACTCTGACGGCGAACCTAAATATTTACGTCCCTAACTAGCATCACCAGCGACACTAATACAGCGATCAGAAAAATGATCGCTTAGCGACACTGGTGACAGGGGGTGATCAAGGGGTTAAAACTTTATTAGGGGGGGTTAGGGGGGTACCCTAGACCTACAGGGGGCCTAACACTCACTGCCCTGACACTGTAACTGTCACAAACTGACACCAATACAGTAATCAGAAAAAAAAAAAAAAAAAAAAAAAAAAAAACCTGCTTGGTGTCAGTTTGTGACAGGGGGGGGGGGTGATTGGGGGGGGATCGGGGGGCGATCGGGGGGGGGATCGGGGTGTTTAGTGTGCCTGGCATGTTCTACTGTGTGTGTAGTGTGTTGGTGCACTTACATTGCAGTCTTCTCTCCTCGGCCCGGAACGGAAAATACCGAGCCGAGGAGAGATGACATCATTTCCTCTGCCTCTGTGTACAATACAGAGGCAGGGAAATGATCCCATTGGCTGAGAGCGATCGCGAGGGGGGGGCCACGAATGGATGGCCTCCCCCTCACCTCCGATCGCCGGGGGAGATTTGCCGACCGTCGCAGGCACCGGGGGGGGGTCCGATCGGACCCCCCACCCGCGGGCAGGCAAGGACGTACATACACGTCCTTTTGCCTGCCCGTGCCGCTCTGTCGACGTATATAGTCGTGCGGCGGTCGGCAAGTGGTTAAAGTTGAACTCTGGGATAAGCAACTATTTCCTAAAACAGCCTTTTTCAACATTTTCGACACAGAAGAGCCCTTAAAATATATTTTCGGTCTCAAGGAACCCCTGCTAAAAATGGCTATAACTCATAAGTCATGATACAGTAGTGTGATGATCAATGGGAAGAATGCTCCTTTCACTTGTGGTCATTGGGAAATGTTCAGAAAGGCAAAAATTGCTCATTGCTTAAGAAAGCCCTTGCAACCTCTGGAGGAACCTCTGGAGGAACCCTGGTTGAGAAACCTTGGTCTAAATACAAGAGTCATGCATATTCTTACTTGAACCTATGTATCTATCTATGCAGTAATACTGTGTGAATTTTTCCTCAGGAACTTCCTGTACTAAAGACCAGTCACTACTGCTCTTTCCCCTTGTACAGGATGACTGGTCTTGTATTCGCCCCCCCCCCCCCCCCCCGCATAGTTCTCTGCAGGCAGCCTTTAGTGGGAGGATCTGCTAGGTCCCTCCCCACAGATCCATACTCTGTAATGATCCCCATTTCTGGCTGTGGCCATCTTGAGTATGGGAAGATGCTTCAGGTAACATTTACTTCCTGGAAACCACCTGCCCTTAGTTCAGGCTGAAGAAATGTTAAAAAAAAGTTTAAAACAAGCAAATATGATATACTTTCCTATCCATTTACTATTGCTAGCAGCATATAAGCATTAAAAATAGTCAATGTTGATTGAAAGAATGAAGTTTTTCTTTAAAGTGTATATATAGCTCACACCTTTTTTTCACATTTTACATAGCGTAGGGAAGGGTTGAATACCCTGCTAGGAATTTTTTTTTGTGAAACTACTAGCTCTACTACTACTAGCTCTCCCAGAATATGTGTCCCCATGAGAAGATCTCCCCTCATTGCTTGCTCTGAGGACAACTCTAAAATGCTGGATTTCCCTTCTTTCTGTTTCAGTAACAATGGTTACCAGTAAAACTAGACTGAATCTCCAAAATAGGGACTCAGACAGCAATAAACTAAAAAAAACGAGAGCTACACCTTAAATAAAAGCACTATTAATAAGTATAAGTGCTCACTATAACAACCAGTTAACTTTAATTAAAAACATCCAGTCATGTGCCAGAACACTAAAATTCTTCTAAGATTTTTCTTACCTGGGGGCTTTTTCTGACATATTTTGTAGATAATTACTAAGACAATAACGGAGATAACAGCTGCAACACACCCTGCTCCAATTTTAATTCCTGCAAAAAAAAAAAAAAGTGTAATTAATAATACAGATCTTACCATGTTTTCAGTTTCACATAAAAAAATCAATTGGGTCAATGAGACTTCTTCATTGTTATTACAAGCAATCTAATACCTAATACGTGTTTAATGTACATGTGTTGACACTTACAGTATTATAATAAAGCTAATACAATAATGTGTTTAAAACAATATAAGTACAATTACCATCCCAACTAAGCAAACAATTGATATTAAAAAATGATTAAAGCAGTTTATTAACTGATGCTAGGAGCAGTAAACAGCCTGTCAAATATGGATTAAAACCAGGCCAAGTAGCAACCAAGGTCTTCATATTTGGCTCTGAACTGAAAGAATTCCATGCATGGCTAATAAGGTCAGTATTTGGTACCTCCAAAAAGGGGTTCAGAAGCCAGAAGGGACACTGTTCATAAAGCAGTAGTGATAGGATGGTCACTGAAGCTTAGCCCAAGTCATAATAGACATTCTATTACTTATTGTACCCTTTGGAACTGATCAACTGGGGATGAGGTGAGTGAAATCACTCCAGTGGTGGCACATGCAGACAGCTCAGATATTATTATTATTAATATTAATATTATACAGGATTTATATAGCACCAACAGTTTACGCAGCACTTTACAACATAAAAGGGAGAAAGTACAGTTACAATACAGTAAAGTACAAGAGAGTTAAGAGGGCCCTGTCCATAGGAGCTTACAATCTAAGTAGCAGCCTGGAAGCAGCAAGGCAGTGTACTTCCAACACAAGGTCCACTGGAAAGCCAAGCATACCTATTCGCTTTTCTGCCAGCCTTGTGTGAAGAAGTGACCCTGTGGTGACAGGGCTGCTTCGAGTTCCATAACCTCCAATTTGTCTTTTCGGAGAAGGACATTTTAAACCTTTCAGTTTTGAATGTTGCAAGCAGGATTTGATCTACAAACGCATTCATATATGTTCAACTATGGTGTTTTTTATGGAGCAATTCCCCTAGGTTATATTACTATATTTGCATTAATATTTTTTTTGATACTAAATTGCATCCTGCTGGATGACTTTGGTCCCTGACTGGTGTGCCCCCATAGTGGTCCTTGTTTAATCTCCCTAGAGTGGCGCAGCAAACGTGTCATCTCCCCCTGGTGACAGTATGGATATTATCGCCCGTTTTTAATTTTGTCAGCTGCTGTAGAAATATTTCATTCCAAACAACATGTGATTGCAATAAACAATAATAAATTAACAATTCTGAGACTTATGAGACATGATAATAGTGTGCGTATACGTTTGTTTTATCCGTAGAAGTGACTCTGTTCTGCTATACACCCCTGAAGAAAGAATGTACTCCTGAAACACGTCGGATGATTCTGTCTATGCTCAGTCACGGTATATACAATAAAACTTTGGATTGTGAGCATAATTCGTTCTGGAAACATGCTTGTAATCCAAAGCTATCATATATAAAAGCAAATTTCCCCATAAGAAATAATGGAAACTCATATGATTTGTCCCACAACTATTTTTTCATAAGTACTTCAGTCAATAGTCCATATAAAAAGATTATAGCAATGTGACCAGGTTGTGTAACCATAAATTGTCCATCCACAAATGGAAGCCTCCACAAGGGGATTAAAAGCAAAATCCAGCAGGAGCTACAGAATATAAAAGAGAAGAGAGGCTCCTCTAAGTGTAGCAATATGGTTACATTTAATGAAGGTACAACATTTAGCAACTCACATGGTTGATGATTAAAAGAGGCACATCTCACTCCCATTCACATGGGCAGAAAAATCAATCCCATATCTTGGAATTCATTTAACAGCATCTCATTCTGACTTATTCTCAACCAATTATCCTCCTGTATTAAGACAGATCACAAATCTAATAAAACAATGGTCGCAACTTCCTTTATCCTGGATAGGGAAGATTAATGCAATCAAAATGACTATTCTACCCAAATTGCTTTATCTATTCAGAGTCCTCCCTATTCCAATTCCTTCCTATTTTTTGAGAATAGTACAAAAAAGAGCAACTTCGTTTATATGGGGCTCTTCTAAACCACGTATACCTATACACACACTACATCTTCCCAAAAATAAAGGAGGCCTGGGATACCCTAATTTTACTAACTACTACAGAGCAGCACATTTGGCCAGTCTGTCCAAATACCATGCAAAACAGGAAATGCCATTATGGGTATTTATAGAGGCTTCAGAAAATGACCCTCTATTAATATCAAATTTATTATGGCTTGATCCTAAAGACCGCTTTAAAATTCATAATCCCATAACTAAACACTTCTTATCTCTCTGGGATAAACTAAAAACCAAATATCAGTTACAATCTCCACACAATCCTCTCCTTTTTTTTATCAGAAATCCGGCCTTTTATCCAGCATGGATCTACCCAAATTCTTTTAAAGCTTGGACAACATCAGGCATTCAGACACTAAATGACTTCATAGCATCTAAATCATTCCTTTCATTCCCATCGCTTAGAGAAAAATATGATCTACCAAACTCTGAGATATTTAGATATCTCCAAATCAAAAATTTCTATACACCATTCCTAAAGGGGGATACACCATTATCCCAATTATCCATTTTTGAATCAATCTGTACAAAAGATCCATTTGCTAAAGGTACAATTTCATCACTTTATAATCAATTATATGGAGTAGCAAATCTTAATAGACCCTCTTACGTTCAGAGGTGGGAGGAGGACCTGGGACGAACTTTAGAAGACACAGACTGGTCTAACATATGGCTCACATCTAAGTCATCTTCACCCAACATCTTAGCACTGGAGACAAATTATAAAGTCCTAACTCGCTGGTACCTTGTACCCGCTAGAGTGGCAAAATATTCACCTAATACCTCAGCTCTTTGTTTTCGAGGATGCCCAGAAATAGGCACATATTTACACATATGGTGGACGTGCCCAGTAATCCAAACCTTCTGGAAGGAAGTCTTCGTGATTGCATCTAAAATATTTAAAAAAATAATACAACCAGATCCATATTTAACTTTACTTAATCTAAAACCGGAATGGTTAACACTCTCTCAATTCAAACTTATGATCCAACTAATAACGGCTGCAAAACAAACAGTGGCCAAGGCATGGAAATCTCCTACATTGGTACTAGCAGAAACAATTCACAGAATGAATAATACAATGTCCCATGCTAAGATGGTAGCCATCGATCAAAATCAAATTCCAAAATTTGAAAAACTTTGGCATCCTTGGATAAAACAACAGTTCCTGTCAAACTTCAATGACTCTGTCCTGTTGCCATGGTAACAGATTAAATGACTTACAGAGACACCCATTCTAAGGCTTCAAAGAGAACTAAAAAGAATAATAAACTGACGAGCGGGACAACCTTGTGGACCATACCTCTACCTTTCAACCCTTTTTCTTCTTTCTCTTTCCTTTTCTCCACCTTATGATTAAAGCTCATTATCAGAATTTATTTAACCTATATACACTCTACTTGTAAACAATATGTATAGTAGGTATAAATCATTTAAATACCTACAAAAGTAACTAAGGAAATGATATATATCTTTAATTTAGGTTTACGTGAACCCAATGTTTAATATTTGAAATTTCATGATATTTACCTATATAAACCCTACTGTAAAACAATGAGCTTACTTTATAGATCCTTGTAAACTTACTTTATGTATCTTTATAACATTGTATACTCAATAAACTTCTTTTGACAAGGAAAAGAGGCACATCTAAGTATGCAGCATCTGGTGTAAAGCTGTCCACATAGACCATGCTCTACACCGCTGGCTCTCGCTGCTGTCAGTCTGCAATCTACCCTGCAGTAGAGCGATCTGAAAGTGAGGCTTGAAGCGCTTGTGGAGCGCAGTGTGGAAGGGATGACGTAGAAGGCGGTGCGGAGGATGGTCTATGTGGACAGCTTTACCCCAGATGCTACATACTTATATGTGCCTCTTTTAATCATCAACCATGTGAGTTGCTAAATGTTGTACCTTCATTAAATGTAACCAAATTGCTACCACTTAGAGGCGCCTCTCTTCTCTCTTATACTCAGTTGTGACGTGACACTACTTGTATATCAAGACATCGCTCGTTTATCAAGTCAAAATTTATTAAAAAAAATGTGCTTGTCTTGCAAAACCCTCTAAGACCAAGTTACTCTCAATCCAAGGTTTTACTGTATACCGCGGGGCTAACAGGATATGTAAAGCATTGTTCACATGCATATTTTCTGCTTTGTTGTAAATCTTTTTAATGACTTTTTTTTTACATTGTTTAATAAAATTTATACTTGAAATTTTATACTTTCATTACAAAATGTAAATCATTATTCATGGATTGACTCACAACTTTAGGCTTTTAAAGTCCCTTTAGGCTGGGTTCACATTAGTGCAAATTAGATGTGGGTTACATAGCGCCTGTTATTTTGGTTAACCCTGGTGCAGAGTAGATAGGCTGACCCTGAATTACAGTGCCACACCACAGTTTGTGCTGGTGAGAAGCTGTGTTCCAGGCTGGTTTTACAATGGTTGGAGAATCTTCCCAGTACTCGCATCTTGTCTTCAGGTGTCCAACACCAAAATGGATGCTGCATTGTGATCATCCTCAGAGGCTCCTGCAACTGAACTTTGCTGTAACATTCATCTGGAGGTATCTCTATTAATAAATACTGTTTATATACCTGGGTATATGTGCACAATTCTACCGGGACTCTTGTTGGGCCCTTTGCTGGTAATACCTGTTTGTACATTGGATGTATGTACTGTTATTGATTTTTTCTTATATATAGCTTGTATTATTTCCATACTGGTGTGCATCTATATGCTTATGGTAAATGTTTTATGCTGGTTGCAGTGGTTCATCTGCTCCCAATTACTTTGAATAGATTGCTTGTTAATTTCCCAGGAAATGAATCCCCTCTGTTTACAGAGGTCTTGTCGTGGGTGGAGGCACTGCCAACTTTATTATCAAACCCATTCTTCCACTTAGCGAAGGTTCTGGTTCTTCTATTTACCTTCAAGTTTAGCGCATTATCTTGTTTGGGGAGTGACATTTGTCATAACCCCCCCAAAAGAGGGCCCAAACTCTGTTATAAATGTACAAATGATTTCTCTAATTCTCTATGTTTGCTTACCTTTGTTACTTGTGGCAGACATTTTTTCTGTATCACCACTTGAATTGCTACTGTTATGGTCTTTGGAGTCTTAGAGTATAAAAAAGACAGGCATTTAATTCAGGTAACCACAATGTTTCAGTACACACCTGAAGGAAATAAACTGGTTAATGTCAGGTCAAAGGATGGACATTAGGAGGTTAATGTGCAGAATAAGGGAACTGAAGGTTTAATAAACAGGTCACACTGAATCAACAGAGAGATTAAATGTACAGAAGAAAGGGAGTGGAGTAAAAGGTTTAAAAAAGATTCCACAATCAATTAAAATACCTTAACCATGAATCTGCTTCTAATGATCCCTTCATTAATTGATAAATTGAACTTCCTCCTTTCCTCTGTTATTACAGGAAGGGGATGGCCCTCAGAAGTACAAAACAGTGTGTACATTTGCGATCACTGTGGTCATCACAGTGATCACAAGGTACAGAGCCACTCAGATTTGCTCTATACATTGTGTCTGTAATCTGAGCCTTCTAATGACAGTACTTTTTTCTACCACTAGGTGTCCTTAGTCTCCCAGATTGAATGAAGATTAGCATCATTTAACCCACTTCTTCTGAGTCCAGGTTGACACAGATCCTCCCCCAGCCGTGATTAGACCGTGAAGGAGAAGCAGAAGAGTGATGGAGAAGCAGGACAGTGATGGGCTCATCTGTCATTCTTTCACACTTTCTTCTCCTATCAGCATGCTCCATGTAAGCACACAGACTGGTTCCTTGTGCTGCTTTTTCTTCTCTCACTGAATTCTGCTGTACTGGGACTGTACACGACTGATACCAAGTCAAATTCAGGTGCCTTTACTACTTGCATTCAAAGGGGTTGTAAAGATTTTTTTTTTTTTTTTTAAATAACAAACATGTCATACTTACCTCCTCTGTGCAAGGGTTTTGCACAGAGGGTCCCCGATCCTCCTCCTCTTACACTGTAAGTAAATGGTGTATATAACTGGTATGTACTACAGCAGTTCAGGATTTGGCATAAACATCATGAAAGCATGGATCCATCCTGCCTTGTATCAACAATTCAGGCTGGTGGTGAAATGGTGTGGGGGATATTTTCTTGGCACACTTTGAGCCCCCAAATACCAATTGAGCATCATTTAAATGCCACAGCCTACCTGAGTATTATTGTCGACCATGTCCATCCCTTTATGACTACTGATGGCTACTTCCAGCAGGATAATGCACCATGTCACAAAGCTCAAATTATCTCAAACTGGTTCCTTGAACATGACATGACAGTGAGTTCACTGTACTCCAATGGCCTCCACAGTCATCAGATCTCAATCCAATAGCACCTTTGGGATTTGGTGAAATGGGAGAATCGCATCATGGACGTGCAGCTGATAAATCTGCAGCAACTGCGTGATGCTATCATGTCAATATGAACCGAAATCTATGAGGAATGTTTCCAACACCTTGTTGAAACTATGCCTTGAAGAATGAAGGCAGTTCTGAAGGGAAAAGGGGGGTCCAACCCGGTACTAGCAAGGTGTACCTAATAAGGTTTCCAGTGAGTGTATATCCATATACACAAAGGGTTTGGTCAGGGGTAGCCTTGGATCTAATGAATTTCTAAGTTCCTGATGATATTGAGAACTGTAGGTTTAGTAGGATCAAAATAGCAGTTCAAAGGTTGCTAAACTAATGTTTCCACAACCCACTGAGAGACCTTGAAAGCCAACATGTTTCAGGGAAAGGAAAACTAAAACCTCATTCTTCAGGGCTTGGACATGCAGAAGAGTGTCTGACTAAGCAGAGGAAAAGGTATCTGCTCTAGCAAGCTTTCAATGTGTGTCTTAATTTATATTAGTGAAGTCTAGGTGCACTGGATGGTTGCCCTCCAGACTGCACTAACACAAACACAGACACGTACTGAAAATGTAGTACACAATGTGATCTTTTAAAATAATTCCAAAGTAGAACATTTCATGAAGTTATGGTGTATATTTATTTTGCAAAAAAAATTTAGAACTGTACTCTACGTCAGTGACGGCCCATCAATGGGGGGTCCCCAGGTGCCGCCCTCCCAAAGCTGGACATGAAAAATAAAAGTGGTCCTTTAAGAGCATCCGGTCACCGGACACCAAGCTGTCCACTAGAAGCTTGACTGCTGCAATCAGGTGATTGCAGCAGAAAAGCTTCATTGGGCGGTGTTTTTAGTGTAAATCGGGTGCAGGCAATCCACCCTGAACACTCCCAGTCCCACTCTACAACCATTCATTCATTATTCCATTCCACCCTGTTGCACCTGATTAGCGGGTCCGGTGGACGGTAGGCGGGGCTTATCATGGAACCGTCACTTCCGGTTTTACACCACTTGGAGAGCACGGCCTGACGGAACGGATGGGTAAGCTAATAATCTTAGCTAAGCATCACCGATCTGTCCATCTCAGTGCCGCCCGCGGGCCTCAGATGATCTCTAGACATGGATTATGTAGATTGATTCTACATAATGTAGATTGATTCCCAGCCAGACAGAAATTTTATTGCTCTCGGAGAGAAATTTTTTTTTTTAAATGTACATACTGCAGTGGATATTCATGTTGGAAACTGGGTTTTTGGGTTGAATCAGACCAGAACAATAAGGACTTCTCTTATCCTAGCTGAGCTTTAGCTCTGCCACCAGTGTACATTATAATGTATCATTATTCTGCCAAGTAGGTGAAAACATATTGAGTATGTTATATAAAACAACCTTTGCTACTCCCATTCTTGGTAACTAACATCGTACAGACATTTCATTTTGCAGAGTTTAAGAAGCCCTTAAAGTTTAGTTACAATTAAAAAAAAAAATCAGTGGTCATCTTGCTGTATGTTAGTATATGAACCTGTCTATTGAAATAGAGTTTATATACAGTGCCTGTTATTTTGGTTAACCCTGGTGCAGAGTAGATAGGCTGACCCTGAATTACAGTGCCACACCACAGTTTGTGCTGGTGAGAAGCTGTGTTCCAGGCTGGTTTTACAATGGTTGGAGAATCTTCCCAGTACTCGCATCTTGTCTTCAGGTGTCCAACACCAAAATGGATGCTGCATTGTGATCATCCTCAGAGGCTCCTGCAACTGAACTTTGCTGTAACATTCATCTGGAGGTATCTCTATTAATAAATACTGTTTATATACCTGGGTATATGTGCACAATTCTACCAGGACTCTTGTTGGGCCCTTTGCTGGTAATACCTGTTTGTACATTGGATGTATGTACTGTTATTGATTTTTTCTTATATATAGCTTGTATTATTTCCATACTGGTGTGCATCTATATGCTTATGGTAAATGTTTTATGCTGGTTGCAGTGGTTCATCTGCTCCCAATTACTTTGAATAGATTGCTTGTTAATTTCCCAGGAAATGAATCCCCTCTGTTTACAGAGGTCTTGTCGTGGGTGGAGGCACTGCCAACTTTATTATCAAACCCATTCTTCCACTTAGCGAAGGTTCTGGTTCTTCTATTTACCTTCAAGTTTAGCGCATTATCTTGTTTGGGGAGTGACATTTGTCATAACCCCCCCAAAAGAGGGCCCAAACTCTGTTATAAATGTACAAATGATTTCTCTAATTCTCTATGTTTGCTTACCTTTGTTACTTGTGGCAGACATTTTTTCTGTATCACCACTTGAATTGCTACTGTTATGGTCTTTGGAGTCTTAGAGTATAAAAAAAGACAGGCATTTAATTCAGGTAACCACAATGTTTCAGTACACACCTGAAGGAAATAAACTGGTTAATGTCAGGTCAAAGGATGGACATTAGGAAGTTAATGTGCAGAATAAGGGAACTGAAGGTTTAATAAACAGGTCACACTGAATCAACAGAGAGATTAAATGTACAGAAGAAAGGGAGTGGAGTAAAAGGTTTAAAAAAGATTCCACAATCAATTAAAATACCTTAACCATGAATCTGCTTCTAATGATCCCTTCATTAATTGATAAATTGAACTTCCTCCTTTCCTCTGTTATTACAGGAAGGGGATGGCCCTCAGAAGTACAAAACAGTGTGTACATTTGCGATCACTGTGGTCATCACAGTGATCACAAGGTACAGAGCCACTCAGATTGGCTCTATACATTGTGTCTGTAATCTGAGCCTTCTAATGACAGTACTTTTTTCTACCACTAGGTGTCCTTAGTCTCCCAGATTGAATGAAGATTAGCATCATTTAACCCACTTCTTCTGAGTCCAGGTTGACACAGATCCTCCCCCAGCCGTGATTAGACCGTGAAGGAGAAGCAGAAGAGTGATGGAGAAGCAGGACAGTGATGGGCTCATCTGTCATTCTTTCACACTTTCTTCTCCTATCAGCATGCTCCATGTAAGCACACAGACTGGCTCCTTGTGCTGCTTTTTCTTCTCTCACTGAATTCTGCTGTACTGGGACTGTACACGACTGATACCAAGTCAAATTCAGGTGCCTTTACTACTTGCATTCAAAGGGGTTGTAAAGATTTTTTTTTTTTTTTTTTAAATAACAAACATGCCATACTTACCTCCTCTGTGCAAGGGTTTTGCACAGAGGGTCCCCGATCCTCCTCCTCTTACACTGTAAGTAAATGGTGTATATAACTGGTATGTACTACAGCAGTTCAGGATTTGGCATAAACATCATGAAAGCATGGATCCATCCTGCCTTGTATCAACAATTCAGGCTGGTGGTGAAATGGTGTGGGGGATATTTTCTTGGCACACTTTGAGCCCCCAAATACCAATTGAGCATCATTTAAATGCCACAGCCTACCTGAGTATTATTGTCGACCATGTCCATCCCTTTATGACTACTGATGGCTACTTCCAGCAGGATAATGCACCATGTCACAAAGCTCAAATTATCTCAAACTGGTTCCTTGAACATGACATGACAGTGAGTTCACTGTACTCCAATGGCCCCCACAGTCATCAGATCTCAATCCAATAGCACCTTTGGGATTTGGTGAAATGGGAGAATCGCATCATGGACGTGCAGCCGACAAATCTGCAGCAACTGCGTGATGCTATCAAGTCAATATGAACCGAAATCTCTGAGGAATGTTTCCAACACCTTGTTGAAACTATGCCTTGAAGAATGAAGGCAGTTCTGAAGGGAAAAGGGGGGTCCAACCCGGTACTAGCAAGGTGTACCTAATAAGGTTTCCAGTGAGTGTATATCCATATACACAAAGGGTTTGGTCAGGGGTAGCCTTGGATCTAATGAATTTCTAAGTTCCTGATGATATTGAGAACTGTAGGTTTAGTAGGATCAAAATAGCAGTTCAAAGGTTGCTAAACTAATGTTTCCACAACCCACTGAGAGACCTTGAAAGCCAACATGTTTCAGGGAAAGGAAAACTAAAGCCTCATTCTTCAGGGCTTGGACATGCAGAAGAGTGTCTGACTAAGCAGAGGAAAAGGTATCTGCTCTAGCAAGCTTTCAATGTGTGTCTTAATTTATATTAGTGAAGTCTAGGTGCACTGGATGGTTGCCTTCCAGACTGCACTAACACAAACACAGACACGTACTGAAAATTTAGTACACAATGTGATCTTTTAAAATAATTCCAAAGTAGAACATTTCATGAAGTTATGGTGTATATTTATTTTGCAAAAAATTTTTAGAACTGTACTCTACGTCAGTGACGGCCCATCAATGGGGGGTCCCCAGGTGCCGCCCTCCCAAAGCTGGACATGAAAAAAAAAAGTGGTCCTTTAAGAGCATCCGGTCACCAGACACCGAGCTGTCCACTAGAAGCTTGACTGCTGCAATCAGGTGATTGCAGCAGAAAAGCTTCATTGGGCGGTGTTTTGAGTGTAAATCGGGTGCAGGCAATCCACCCTGAACACTCCCAGTCCCACTCTACAACCATTCATTCATTATTCCATTCCACCCTGTTGCACCTGATTAGCGGGTCCGGTGGACGGTAGGCGGGGCTTATCATGGAACCGTCACTTCCGGTTTTACACCACTTGGAGAGCACGGCCTGACGGAACGGATGGGTAAGCTAATAATCTTAGCTAAGCATCACCGATCTGTCCATCTCAGTGCCGCCCGCGGGCCTCAGATGATCTCTAGACATGGATTATGTAGATTGATTCTACATAATGTAGATTGATTCCCAGCCAGACAGAAATTTTATTGCTCTCGGAGAGAACATTTTTTTTTTAAATGTACATACTGCAGTGGATATTCATGTTGGAAACTGGGTTTTTGGGTTGAATCAGACCAGAACAATAAGGACTTCTCTTATCCTAGCTGAGCTTTACCTCTGCCACCAGTGTACATTATAATGCATCATTATTCTGCCAAGTAGGTGAAAACATATTGAGTATGTTATATAAAACAACCTTTGCTACTCCCATTCTTGGTAACTAACATCGTACAGACATTTCATTTTGCAGAGTTTAAGAAGCCCTTAAAGTTTAGTTACAATTAAAAAAAAAAATCAGTGGTCATCTTGCTGTATGTTAGTATATGAACCTGTCTATTGAAATAGAGTTTATATACAGTGCCTGTTATTTTGGTTAACCCTGGTGCAGAGTAGATAGGCTGACCCTGAATTACAGTGCCGCACCACAGTTTGTGCTGGTGAGAAGCTGTGTCCCAGGCTGGTTTTACAATGGTTGGAGAATCTTCCCAGTACTCGCATCTTGTCTTCAGGTGTCCAACACCAAAATGGATGCTGCATTGTGATCATCCTCAGAGGCTCCTGAAACTGAACTTTGCTGTAACATTCATCTGGAGGTATCTCTATTAATAAATACTGTTTATATACCTGGGTATATGTGCACAATTCTACCAGGACTCTTGTTGGGCCCTTTGCTGGTAATACCTGTTTGTACATTGGATGTATGTACTATTATTGATTTTTTCTTATATATAGCTTGTATTATTTCCATACTGGTGTGCATCTATATGCTTATGGTAAATGTTTTATGCTGGTTGCAGTGGTTCATCTGCTCCCAATTACTTTGATTAGATTGCTTGTTAATTTCCCAGGAAATGAATCCCCTCTGTTTACAGAGGTCTTGTCGTGGGTGGAGGCACTGCCAACTTTATTATCAAACCCATTCTTCCACTTAGCGAAGGTTCTGGTTCTTCTATTTACCTTCAAGTTTAGCGCATTATCTTGTTTGGGGAGTGACATTTGTCATAACCCCCCCAAAAGAGGGCCCAAACTCTGTTATAAATGTACAAATGATTTCTCTAATTCTCTATGTTTGCTTACCTTTGTTACTTGTGGCAGACATTTTTTCTGTATCACCACTTGAATTGCTACTGTTATGGTCTTTGGAGTCTTAGAGTATAAAAAAAGACAGGCATTTAATTCAGGTAACCACAATGTTTCAGTACACACCTGAAGGAAATAAACTGGTTAATGTCAGGTCAAAGGATGGACATTAGGAGGTTAATGTGCAGAATAAGGGAACTGAAGGTTTAATAAACATGTCACACTGAATCAACAGAGAGATTAAATGTACAGAAGAAAGGGAGTGGAGTAAAAGGTTTAAAAAAGATTCCACAATCAATTAAAATACCTTAACCATGAATCTGCTTCTAATGATCCCTTCATTAATTGATAAATTGAACTTCCTCCTTTCCTCTGTTATTACAGGAAGGGGATGGCCCTCAGAAGTACAAAACAGTGTGTACATTTGCGATCACTGTGGTCATCACAGTGATCACAAGGTACAGAGCCACTCAGATTGGCTCTATACATTGTGTATGTAATCTGAGCCTTCTAATGACAGTACTTTTTTCTACCACTAGGTGTCCTTAGTCTCCCAGATTGAATGAAGATTAGCATCATTTAACCCACTTCTTCTGAGTCCAGGTTGACACAGATCCTCCCCCAGCCGTGATTAGACCGTGAAGGAGAAGCAGAAGAGTGATGGAGAAGCAGGACAGTGATGGGCTCATCTGTCATTCTTTCACACTTTCTTCTCCTATCAGCATGCTCCATGTAAGCACACAGACTGGCTCCTTGTGCTGCTTTTTCTTCTCTCACTGAATTCTGCTGTACTGGGACTGTACACGACTGATACCAAGTCAAATTCAGGTGCCTTTACTACTTGCATTCAAAGGGGTTGTAAAGATTTTTTTTTTTTTTTTTTAAATAACAAACATGTCATACTTACCTCCTCTGTGCAAGGGTTTTGCACAGAGGGTCCCCGATCCTCCTCCTCTTACACTGTAAGTAAATGGTGTATATAACTGGTATGTACTACAGCAGTTCAGGATTTGGCATAAACATCATGAAAGCATGGATCCATCCTGCCTTGTATCAACAATTCAGGCTGGTGGTGAAATGGTGTGGGGGATATTTTCTTGGCACACTTTGAGCCCCTTAATATCAATTGAGCATCATTTAAATGCCACAGCCTACCTGAGTATTATTGTCGACCATGTCCATCCCTTTATGACTACTGATGGCTACTTCCAGCAGGATAATGCACCATGTCACAAAGCTCAAATTATCTCAAACTGGTTCCTTGAACATGACATGACAGTGAGTTCACTGTACTCCAATGGCCCCCACAGTCATCAGATCTCAATCCAATAGCACCTTTGGGATTTGGTGAAATGGGAGAATCGCATCATGGACGTGCAGCCGACAAATCTGCAGCAACTGCGTGATGCTATCAAGTCAATATGAACCGAAATCTCTGAGGAATGTTTCCAACACCTTGTTGAAACTATGCCTTGAAGAATGAAGGCAGTTCTGAAGGGAAAAGGGGGGTCCAACCCGGTACTAGCAAGGTGTACCTAATAAGGTTTCCAGTGAGTGTATATCCATATACACAAAGGGTTTGGTCAGGGGTAGCCTTGGATCTAATGAATTTCTAAGTTCCTGATGATATTGAGAACTGTAGGTTTAGTAGGATCAAAATAGCAGTTCAAAGGTTGCTAAACTAATGTTTCCACAACCCACTGAGAGACCTTGAAAGCCAACATGTTTCAGGGAAAGGAAAACTAAAGCCTCATTCTTCAGGGCTTGGACATGCAGAAGAGTGTCTGACTAAGCAGAGGAAAAGGTATCTGCTCTAGCAAGCTTTCAATGTGTGTCTTAATTTATATTAGTGAAGTCTAGGTGCACTGGATGGTTGCCCTCCAGACTGCACTAACACAAACACAGACACGTACTGAAAATTTAGTACACAATGTGATCTTTTAAAATAATTCCAAAGTAGAACATTTCATGAAGTTATGGTGTATATTTATTTTGCAAAAAATTTTTAGAACTGTACTCTACGTCAGTGACGGCCCATCAATGGGGGGTCCCCAGGTGCCGCCCTCCCAAAGCTGGACATGAAAAAAAAAAGTGGTCCTTTAAGAGCATCCGGTCACCAGACACCGAGCTGTCCACTAGAAGCTTGACTGCTGCAATCAGGTGATTGCAGCAGAAAAGCTTCATTGGGCGGTGTTTTGAGTGTAAATCGGGTGCAGGCAATCCACCCTGAACACTCCCAGTCCCACTCTACAACCATTCATTCATTATTCCATTCCACCCTGTTGCACCTGATTAGCGGGTCCGGTGGACGGTAGGCGGGGCTTATCATGGAACCGTCACTTCCGGTTTTACACCACTTGGAGAGCACGGCCTGACGGAACGGATGGGTAAGCTAATAATCTTAGCTAAGCATCACCGATCTGTCCATCTCAGTGCCGCCCGCGGGCCTCAGATGATCTCTAGACATGGATTATGTAGATTGATTCTACATAATGTAGATTGATTCCCAGCCAGACAGAAATTTTATTGCTCTCGGAGAGAACATTTTTTTTTTAAATGTACATACTGCAGTGGATATTCATGTTGGAAACTGGGTTTTTGGGTTGAATAAGACCAGAACAATAAGGACTTCTCTTATCCTAGCTGAGCTTTACCTCTGCCACCAGTGTACATTATAATGTATCATTATTCTGCCAAGTAGGTGAAAACATATTGAGTATGTTATATAAAACAACCTTTGCTACTCCCATTCTTGGTAACTAACATCGTACAGACATTTCATTTTGCAGAGTTTAAGAAGCCCTTAAAGTTTAGTTACAATTAAAAAAAAAAATCAGTGGTCATCTTGCTGTATGTTAGTATATGAACCTGTCTATTGAAATAGAGTTTATATACAGTGCCTGTTATTTTGGTTAACCCTGGTGCAGAGTAGATAGGCTGACCCTGAATTACAGTGCCACACCACAGTTTGTGCTGGTGAGAAGCTGTGTCCCAGGCTGGTTTTACAATGGTTGGAGAATCTTCCCAGTACTCGCATCTTGTCTTCAGGTGTCCAACACCAAAATGGATGCTGCATTGTGATCATCCTCAGAGGCTCCTGCAACTGAACTTTGCTGTACCATTCACCTGGAGGTATCTCTATTAATAAATACTGTTTATATACCTGGGTATATGTGCACAATTCTACCAGGACTCTTGTTGGGCACTTTGCTGGTAATACCTGTTTGTACATTGGATGTATGTACTATTATTGATTTTTTCTTATATATAGCTTGTATTATTTCCATACTGGTGTGCATCTATATGCTTATGGTAAATGTTTTATGCTGGTTGCAGTGGTTCATCTGCTCCCAATTACTTTGATTAGATTGCTTGTTAATTTCCCAGGAAATGAATCCCCTCTGTTTACAGAGGTCTTGTCCTGGGTGGAGGCACTGCCAACTTTATTATCAAACCCATTCTTCCACTTAGCGAAGGTTCTGGTTCTTCTATTTACCTTCAAGTTTAGCGCATTATCTTGTTTGGGGAGTGACATTTGTCATAACTCCCCCAAAAGAGGGCCCAAACTCTGTTATAAATGTACAAATGATTTCTCTAATTCTCTATGTTTGCTTACCTTTGTTACTTGTGGCAGACATTTTTTCTGTATCACCACTTGAATTGCTACTGTTATGGTCTTTGGAGTCTTGGACTATAAAAAAAAGACAGGCATTTAATTCAGGTAACCACAATGTTTCAGTACACACCTGAAGGAAATAAACTGGTTCATGTCAGGTCAAAGAATGGACATGAGGAGGTTAATGTGCAGAATAAGGGAACTGAAGGTTTAATAAACAGGTCACACTGAATCAACAGAGAGATTAAATGTACAGAAGAAAGGGGGGTGGGGGTAAAAGGTTTAAAAAAAGACTCCACAATCAATTAAAACACCTTAACCATGAATCTGCTTCTAATGATCCCTTCATTCATTGATACATTGTACTTCCTCTCTTCCTCTGTTATTACAGGAAGGGGATGGCCCTCAGAAGTACAAAACAGTGTGTACATTTGCGATCACTGTGGTCAGCACAGTGATCACAAGGTACAGAGCCACTCAGATCGGCTCTATACATTGTGTCTGTAATCTGGTAGTACCGGGTCCAACCCGGTACTAGCAAGGTGTACCTAATAAAGTTTCCAGTGAGTGTATATCCATATACATAAAGGGTACACAATGCGATCTTTTAAAATAATTCCAAAGTGGAACATTTCATGATGTTATGATGTATATTTATTTTGCAAAACAAATTCTAGAACTGAAACTCTACGTCAGTGACGGCCCATCAATGGGGGGTGCTCGGCCGCCACCCTCCCAAAGCTGGAAATGAAAAAAAAAAGTAGTCCTTTAAGAGCATCCGGTCACTGGACACTGAGCTGTCCACTAGAAGCTTAACTGCTGCAATCAGGTGATTGCAGCAGAAAAGCTTCATTGGGCGGTGTTTTCAGTGTAAACAGGGCGCTCCACCCTGAATACTCCCAGTCCCACTCTACAACCATTCATTCATTATTCCATTCCACTACAAAAACCAACAGGGGTGACCACATTTACACCTCACGCCACTAGTGTAGTGGTGGTTACTCACTCATTGCCACTCCTTAAATAGAAGGCTCTAGCCATAGCCCATAAACAACATATAGAAAAATATAACTATTCCAAGGAGAATCACAAGAGGGGATCTCCCTGGAACATAGACAGCTACTAGTGGCCGGAGAGGGCAATGAAGAAGAGAGTGAGTAAAAATCAGTACAGAATTTATTGAAATATTGTCTGTCTACTGTCTGTCTATCTGTTTCACTGATACACCATATGTAATTTACACTTGGTGTACCTTTTTATGGTTGACCATAAGGACCAGGCATATTCAGCTTCCTTGGTGAAGCAACATGTTTTATAATTTTGTGGTTTTGATATTTCAATAAATTCTGTACTGATTTTTACTCACTCTCTTCTTCATTGCCCTCTCCGGCCACTAGTAGCTGTCTATGTTCCAGGGAGATCCCCTCTTGTGATTCTCCTTGGAATAGTTATATTTTTCTATATATTATTCCATTCCACCCTGTTGCACCTGATTGGCAGGTCCGGTGGACGGTAGGTGGGGCTTATCATGGAACCGTCACTTCCGGTTTTACACCACTCGGAGAGCACGGCCTGACGGAACGGATGGGTAAGCTAATAATCTTAGCTAAGCAGCACCGATCTGTTCATCTCAGTGTTGCCCGCGGGCCTCAGATGGTCTCTAGACATGGATTATGTAGATTGATTCCCAGCCAGCACTCACTGACAACCGCCGTAATACTGTACAGTATTAATACACACACAGTAATTTCCCTGCTTCTCTCCCCACCAGAGCAGCCAGTGCAGGCTGAGCCTGGGCATGATCACGTGGCTAGAGGAGCAGAGGGACTGAGAGAGAGATAGCGTTCCTCCCTGACTGTCCGCTAGTCAAACTATACAGCTATACACCCACATCTTATCCTGACTGTATATTGGAGACCTTCCTCCATCATCACTGTGACTTCAGATATACATCATCTGTCCTGTTACTATGTATGTATATACAGTATCTCACAAAAGTGAGTACACCCCTCACATTTTTGTAAATATTTTATTATATCTTTTCATGTGACAACACTGAAGAAATGACACTTTGCTACAATGTAAAGTAGTGAGTGTACAGCTTGCATAACAGTGTAAATTTGCTGTCCCCTCAAAATAACTCAACACACAGCCAGTAATGTCTAAACCGCTGGCAACAAAAGTGAGTACACACCTAAGTGAAAGTCCAAATTGGGCCCAAAGTGTCAATATTTTGTATGGCCACCATTATTTTCCAGCACTGCCCTAACCCTCTTGGGCATGGAGTTTACCAGCGCATCACAGGTTGCCACTGGAGTCCTTTTCCACTCCTCCATGATGACAACACAGAGCTGGTAGATGTTAGAGCCTTGCGCTCCTCCACCTTCCATTTGAGGATGCCCCACCGATGCTCATTAGGGTTTAGGTCTGGACACATGCTTGGCCAGTCCATCACCTTTATCCTCAGCTTCTTTAGCAAGGCAGTGGTGGTCTTGGAAGTGTGTTTGGGGTCATTATGTTGAAATACTCCCCTGCGGCCTAGTCTCTGAAGAGAGGGGATCATGCTCTGCTTCAGTATGTCACATTACATGTTGCCATTCATGGTTCCCTCAATGAACTGTAGCTCCCCAGTGCCGGTAGCACTCATGCAGCCCCAGACCATGACACACCCATCACCATGCTTGACTATAGGCAAGGCACACTTGTCTTTGTACTCCTCACCTTGTTGCCGCCACACACGCTTGACACCATCTAAACCAAATAAGTTTATCTTGGTCTCATCAGACCACAGGACATGGTTCCAGAAATCCATGTCCTTAGTCTGCTTATCTTCTGCAAACTGTTTGCGGGCTTTCTTGTGCATCATCTTTAGAAGAGGCTTCCTTCTGGGACGACAGTCATGCAGACCAATTTGATGCAGTGTGCGTCGTATGGTCTGAGCACTGACAGGCTGACCCCCCACCCCTTCAACCTCTGCAGCAATGCTGGCAGCACTCATATGTCTATTTCCCAAAGACAACCTCTAGATATGACGCTGAGCACATGCACTCAACTTCTGTGGTCGACCATGGTGAGGCCTGTTCTGAGTGGAACCTGTCCTGGTAAACTGCTGTATGGTCTTGGCCACCATGCTGCAGCTCAGTTTCAGGGTCTTGGCAATCTTCTTTTAGCCTAGGACATCTTCATGTAGAGCAACAATTCTTTTTTCAGATCCTCAGAGAGTTCTTTGCCATGAGGTGCCATGTTGAACTTGCAGTGATCAGTATGAGAGAGTGAGAGCAATAACACCAAATTGAACACACCTGTTCCCAATTCACACCTGAGACCTTGTAACACTAACAAGACACATGACACCAGGGAGGGAAAATGGCTACTTGGGCCCAATTTGGACATTTTCACTTAGGGTTGTACTCACTTTTGTTGCCAGCAGTTTAGACATTAATGGCTCTGTGTTGAGTTATTTTGAGGGGACAACACATTTACACTTTTATACAAGCTGTACACTCACTACTTTACATTTACAGTAAAGTGTCATTTCTTCAGTGTCCTCACATGAAAAAATTTAATAAAATATTTACAGAAATGTGAGGGGTGTACTCACTTTTGTGAGATACTGTAGCTGTATACAGGACAGATGATGTATATCTGCAGTCAGTGATGTCCTTAGTCTCCCAGATTGAATGAAGACCAGCATCATTTAACCCACTTCTTCTGAGTCCAGGTTGACACAGATCCTCCCCCAGCCATGACTAGACAGTGAAGGAGAAGCAGAAGAGTGATGGAGAAGCAGGACAGTGATGGACTCATCTGTCATTATTTCACACTTTCTTCTCCTATCAGCATGCTCCATGTAAGCACAAAGACTGGCTCCTTGTGCTGCTTTTTCTTCCTTCACTGAACTCTGCTGTACGGGGACTGTACACGACTGATACCAGGTCAAATTCAGGTGCCTTTACTACTTGCATTCAAAGGGGTTGTAAAGATTTGTTTTTTTTTAACCACTTGACATCCGCGCTATGGCCGAATGATGGCCACAGCCCGGACCTGAATTCCCGGGAGGCCGTCATATGATGGCCTCCCCTGTGCACGCGCCCTGAGCTGTGATCACCGAGTCACTGAGATTTGGGTGATCACTGATCCGAGTAAGGGGCCAGTCCCAGCCCCTTACCATGTGATCAGCTGTCAGCCAATGACAGCTGATCACATGATGTAGACAAAAGATCGGTAATCTTTTTATTTTCTACTCACGCTGATAGCGTGAGTAGAAAAAAAAGCCGATCACCGGCTCAGCTGCAAGGGACATTGGTCCCGAAGTGGAAGAGGCACATCTGCCTCATCTGTGCCACCTGCCATTGCCACCCAACAGTGCCCACAGTGCCACCTATCAATGCCTACAAGTGCCACCTATCAATGCCTACAAGTGCCACCTATCAACTCCCACAAGTGCCACCTATCAATGCCCACCAGTAGTGCCAATCAGTGCCACCTAGCAGTGCTGCCTATCAGTGTAACTGACCAGTGCCCATTATTGCCACCCATCAGTGCCCATCACTGCCACCCATCAGTGCCCATCACTGCCACCTATCGGTGCCCATCAGTCCTGCCTCATCAGCGTACATCAATGAAGGAGAAAAATTACCTGTTTAAAATTTTTTATAACAAAATATAAAAAAAAAAAATAATAATTTTTTTAAATGTTAAAAATTTTAAAAAATAAAAACCGCAGAGGTGATCAAATACCACCAAAAGAAATCTCTATTTGTGGGGAAAAATGATAAAAATTTCATTTGGGTACAGTGTTGTATGACCGCACAATTGTCATTCAAAGTGCATCAGCGCTGAAAGCTGAAAATTGGTCTGGCTAGGAGGGGGGGTTTTAGTGCCCAGTAAGCAACTGGGTAAAAATAACAAACATGTCATACTTACCTCCTCTGTGCAAGGGTAAATAAAATATTTACAGAAATGTGAGGGGTAAGGGGTGTACTCACTTCTGTGAGATACTGTAGCTGTATACAGGACAGATGATGTATATGTACAGTCATTGATGAAGAAAGGTCTCTATATACAGGAAGGAAGGTGGGTGTATTCATTTATATATACACCCACCATCTTCCTTACTGTATATAGAGACCTTCCTCCATCATCACTGACTGCAGGTATACATCATCTGTCCTGTATACAGCTATATACATAGTACCAGAACAGATGATGTCTACCTACAGTCAGTGATAATGGAGGAAGGTCTCTATATACACGAAAGAAGATGATGGGTGTATATATAGCTGTATACACCCACCTTCCTTCTTGTATATACTAGAGACCTTCCTACATCCTCACTGACTGCAGTTATACATCTGTCCCTCCATACTGTACAGGCTGCAGAATTTTATGGGCACAGTGAGGCCACATATTATGGGCATAGTGAGGCCGCATATGATGGGCATAGTGAGGCCGCATATGATGGGCATAGTGAGGCCGCATATGATGGGCACAGTGAAGCCGCATATGATTGGCACGGGTGAGGCTGCATATTATGGGCACAGTGGCTGCAATTGATGGGCACAGTGGCTGCATTTGATGGGGCACAGTGGCTGCATATGATGGGCACAGTGGCTGCATATGATGGGCACAGTGGCTGTATATGATGAGGCACAGTGGCTGCATTTGATGGGCACAGTGGCTGCATTTGATGGGCACAGTGGCTGCAATTCATAGGCACAGTGGCTGCATTTGATGGGGCACAGTGGCTGCAATTGATGACACAGTGGCTGCATTTGATGGGCACAGTGAAGCTGCAATTGATGTTTTTTCGGTATTTGTCAGAATTTTTCAGTTTCTTAGCACCCCAAAAAATGTTGAGCACCAGTCGCCACTGCTCTACATTCTCTACCAGGTAAAGAACGTGCATGTTGTAGTTGATATGAAGAGCACTGGAAGCTGCATCAAGGGATTCTAAGTACTTCAGTGCCTTCTTGGTGCCTGAAGTTACTTGCTATACTATATTTTTTATCTGCATTTCTTAGGAACTGACCCAGATCTCATTATTAAGAGATCTGCACATATATATATATATATATATATATATATATCTGTATTACTTTTTTAGTTGAGAGACTGTCAAAATGTAATTGTGCTTAAACATATAGATTATCTAACCTATGGTGATAACAGCAGCTTAGAATGCTACAAGCTTTTCTTTCTACCATTATCTGTTCACCCATGCTAGAAGGCAGAACTCTGTAGCTGTAACCTAAGAAATTAAGAATGTGTCTTTTACTGTATTGTAGCAAAAATAATCCAGCATGTTTTGCTTCATCAAAAAGCTAGAGCTGAATGTCAGAAAGGAATGAAACTATTATTTTTTCATAGTGCATAAATGAACATTTCTTTTAAAAAAAGAGATGACCTTTAGAGAATGCAGCTTTCTAAAATCCTACTGTACATAATGTATTATCATACAGCATGATCCGTATGGATGGAAAAGCAGCAGATTGACTGTATACATATACAAGTACCAGTTTTATCATTTGTGTGCTTTATAAATAATTTTATTTCATCTGAAATTGTTTTGTGATATGATGTCATCTAGTAAAGAACAATTACAAATAAGTATATAAATCATGGAATAGACTACAGC
The DNA here is from genome assembly GCF_042186555.1 of Aquarana catesbeiana. Lineage (NCBI taxonomy): Eukaryota > Metazoa > Chordata > Amphibia > Anura > Ranidae > Aquarana > Aquarana catesbeiana. Next base: position 654,223,947 of record NC_133324.1, read on the forward strand.
TGATAATAAATCTGGTTTGTTAGAGCTGAACACTACTGAAAGCAGATTTAATGTTTTGGATGGAATGAGGTAGGGTTCAGACTCCTATCAGGTCCTACAGCTTTCCATGGCCTCAGCATGAATGTTAAAAGGTGAGTTTAGTTTTCAAGTCTACTATAGAACAGGGGCCTCCAAAGTTCCTTAACAAAGGGACAGTTTACTGTCCTTCAGACTTTAGAGGGACCAGACTGTAGCCATCAGGAGTAGAAAAGGTGCTGACATCAGTGGGAAAAAACAATGTCCCATCTTTGGTGTCAGTGGGAGGAATTGAGAGAGATTGCCTACATAGCACGAGTACCATTCAGAGTACACTTTGTATTTTCTCAATGAATGTCAATGTCAATGAATGTCACCACCCTGCCTTCCAATCAGAGAGAGCTATGCATTCATTGGAGATCACTGTAATAGCGTCTACTACAGTGATTTCCATCTTCCACTGGGATTCCACAGGAATGGCACAGACATACTTACTTTGGTCAAAGCTGGACCAATTTAACTATGTAAAAATTACCATACCTGGGATTCAGCTTTAAGGTTCTCTTTTTCATCACTTTTTTGTTAATGCTGCCAAAATGCCAGTTTGTTTTGTGCTTTAAACATAATTCTTATCTAACCCAGTTTTTCTCAACCTTTTTTCAGTCAGGGCATCCTCCAAAAATATGGACAGTCTTGAGGCACCTCATTCTAAATGTAAAAAAACGATTCTAATAGTTTTACATAACGCAGAAACATAGGACACCCATGTTAGGGCTCATGTACATACAGGCTATGTTGACCTTTTGACAGCCAGCCACAAAACATGGCAAGACACGGTTTCGCATTTTTCCCCGGCCAGCGGTCAAAATATTCCTATCCTGAACACAATTCTTTCGTTGAATGTCCCCTAACCACAGCAGCTTCTAAACTCTTGTAAAAGCCTATGGGGGAGATTTACTAAAACTGGAGCACTCAGAATCTGGTGCAGCTGTGCATGGTAGCCAATCAGCTTCTAACTTCAGCTTTTTCAAATAAGCTTTGACAATAAAACCTGGAAGCCGATTGGTTTCTATGAAGAGCTGCATCAGATTTTGCACACTACTGTTTTAGTAAATCTCACCCTATGTGTACATGGACACATAGGCTTTTATGGAGTTAAGTTTAGGAGCTCTGGCAAAAAATTGCCAAAAGCTCCTAAACTCAAGTTTAGAAGCTGTAGTGTAAATGAGTCCTTAGCTGTGATTTATTCTTCCAAATCATATACACTTTTGCACACTGGTACTGACTGGTATTCCAATGTTTGTCTTTTCCCTTAATGTTTCTCCACAAGTCAGGAAATGTGACCTCAGTGTTGAGGGAGAGAGTCAGAGGAGGGTCAAACAAGGATGCTGTAGAGGCCACAGACATCCTCCTTATCAACTGATGACATCATTGGTTGTTAGGATGTCAGTGTCTGGAAAGTCGTAATGATGCATAATGGAAAACTTTGGCTTTGTGTAACTAAAAGGCAGACTTGATCCACCTGCTGGCTTGTATACAATTTTTGATACATTTTTAGGCTTTTTGCCAAGGCACCCTGGTTGAAAAAGGCTGATCTAACTTATGATTGACCATAAACAGCTAAGAATGCCACAATCTTTTCTTTCTAACATAATTTGTTCACATATGCTAGAAGGCAGCATGCTTTGTTTCATCAAAAGAGCTGTAGTTGAATGTTAGAAAGGAATTAAACTCTAGTTTTTTTTATTCATAGTACATAAATGACTATTTCTTGAAAAAAAAAAAAAAGATGACCTGTAGCCTCCCTGACGGTTTTCCCGAGTGTGGCTCGGGGTTAAAATTCAGGACCATTAGCGGTAACCCCGAGCCACACTCGGGATTACATCGCAGGATCCTGGTGTGGCTTTACTTACCTTGTCCCCGGTATCCTGCGATGTCCCCCGCTGTGTCTGCGGGCTCTGTCCTCCTCCGAAGCCTCTCCGTGCTAGGCTCCGTTCCCTGCGAGCGTCGCGACGCACGGGAGCGGAGCCTGGCGGCAAATTCAAAAAAGTGTAAAATCATAACACATACAGTACTGTAATCTTACAGATTACAGTACTGTATGAAATTATTTCACATCCCTTTTGTCCCCAGTGCTTTGTCCTTTGCCCTGCATGCAGTTTTATATATATATATACTGTTCTTTCTGCCTGGAAACTTGACATTGTCCATAGCAACCAAAAAGTGTCCCTTTACATCAAAAGTGGCTTTAGACCAGCTAGAAAACAGCGATAGTAAATTAGAACACTTGCAGAATTGAGCGATAGTGAATCGTGGGGAAATTTATTTTATTATAAATTTTTTTTTTTTAATTATTTATTTTTATTTATTATATTATAATTTATGTTTTTGTGTTTCAAACTTTATCATACCCGGGATATCTACTAGACTCTTGTTTAGACAGATTTAAGTGTGTTATTGTTAAGAATTACAGACCTACAATATAAAACGCCAAATTTCCATGCAAAATAATTGTACCGCTTTCAGCACCTAAAATCCGAAATAATCATACTGCCAGGGAGGTTAAACAGAATGCAGCTTTCTAAAGTCATACCCATCCCTATAAAAGGAATAACAGCAACTTGAATGACTGTATACATATACTGTACAATTAGCAGTTTTATCTTTTTTTTTTATAAATGTATTTGATTCCATCTGAAATTGTTTTGTGATATGATATCATCTAGTAAAGAACAGTTGCAAATAGGGATATAAATAATAGAATTGACTACAGCTGATATAAGTTTTAGTTTGTTAGAGCAGAACTCTACTAAAAGCAAATTTCTTGTTTAAGATGGAACGTGTTATGCCGTGTACACATGGGCGGACTTTGCAGCATCAAAGGTCCAACGGTCTTTCTGACGGACTTTCGGCGGACTTTTGACGGACTTGCGACAGACTTTCGAACGAACGGACTTGCCTACACATGATCACACCAAAGTCCGACGGATTCATACGTGATGACGTACGACCGGACTAAAATAAGGAAGTTGATAGCCAGTAGCCAATAGCTGCCCTTTGGTTTTAGTCCGTCGGACTAGCATACAGATGAGCGGATTTTTTGACCAGACTCGAGTCCGTCGGAAAGATTTGAAACATGTTCCAAATCTAAAGTCCGTCTGATTTTCGACCGAAAAAGTCCACTGCAGATCCGATGAAGTCCACACACGGTCGGATTGTCTGATGGATTCGTCCCGTCAGAGCAGTCCGGTCGAAAAGTCCTCCTGTGTGTACACGACATTAGAGTTTAAACTCCCATCAGGTCTTACAGGTCTTCAGGACCTAAGCATAAATGTTAAAAAGTGAGTTTAGTTTTCAAACTGAAGCGTATTATAGAGAATATAATAGAGGGAAAGTCATATAGCATATATCTGTCAACCAACCCCCCCACTCTCCCCACATTGATTCTTCATTGTACTTAGGGATGAGCTTTGCCGGATGACTAACATTATGGGCCATTCACGCCAAATTCGAGTGGCGCGTCACGGCCCACAATTCACTGCAGCATCGCAGTGCATTGCTGACTGATGATTGGCCAAGCATGCAATATGACCCGCATGTTTGGCCAATCACAGCACCGTGTGTACAGAGAGCCGTAATTGGCCAAAGCCAGGGAGGCTTTGGCCAATTATGGCTCAGGGGGTTTAGTATACGCCCCACACTATATAAGGCCACCTGCATGGCGGCCTTGTGTAGTGTGTTGCGGCGGAGAGAGATAGATAGACAGTGTCATTTGATTTAAGTTAGATAGAGTAGGCAGGTCGAGTCAGTTAGCTGCACTTACAATGTATTGTGTATATATATATATCCCAGGTGTTGTATATATATATATACACTGTATTCAGTTTAGCTAGATCCATTTCTGTTATTCTCTTCCTAATATACTGACAGGCAGGCAGGTGTTCTTACAGTATTTCCAGTTAGTGTACTGTGTACCCTGCACAGTTGCACCTACAGTATTGCTACCTGAAGCCAAGTGCTTGTGTGCTTCTTCTCATCCTATTAATAGCATAGGCAGGCTATTGAAGTATTTCCAGTTAGTGCACTGTGTAACCCTTCACAGTTGCACCTACAGTATAGCTACCTGAAGCCAAGTGCTTGTGTGCTTCTTCTGATCCTATTAATAGCACAGGCAGGCTCTTGAAGTATTTCCAGTTAGTGTACTGTGTAACCCTGCACAGTTGCACCTACAGTATAGCTACCTGAAGCCAGGTGCTTGTGTGCTTCTTCTGATCCTATTAATAGCACAAGCAGGCTCTTGAAGTATTTCCAGTTAGTGTACTGTGTAACCCTGCACAGTTGCACCTACAGTATAGCTACCTGAAGCCAAGTGCTTGTGTGCTTCTTCTGATCCTATTAATAGCACAGGCAGGCTCTTGAAGTATTTCCAGTTCGTGTACTGTGTAACCCTGCACAGTTGCACCTACAGTATAGCTACCTGAAGCCAGGTGCTTGTGTGCTTCTTCTGATCCTATTAATAGCACAGGGCAGGCTCTTGAAGTATTTCCAGTTAGTGTACTGTGTATCCCTGCACAGTTGCACCTACAGTATAGCTACCTGAAGCCAAGTGCTTGTGTGCTTCTTCTGATCCTATTAATAGCACAGGCAGGCTCTTGAAGTATTTCCAGTTAGTGTACTGTGTACCCTGCACAGTTGCACCTACAGTATAGCTACCTGAAGACAAGTGCAGGTGTTCTCATACTAATAATACTACAGGCAGGCAGTTGATTCTGCTAGCTGCAGTATAATCGGTATATATATATATACATCCCAGTTTTGTGCAGCTACATCTCACTGCAGGCCATTAGTATGTCTGGAAGGCCAACAAAAAGAGGCAAACAGTCACAAGCCAATAAAAAAGGGCAAGCAGGCTCTGTGTCTAGAGGCAACAGTGCTGGTCGTGGACACGGTCCATCCTCATCAGCACGTGGCTGTGGAACACGCTTGGCCTTTTTTTCGGCAGCTGGCCGTGTTGAGCCGCAACATGCGGAAGACTTGGTCGAGTGGATGACCAAGCCGTCCTCATCTTCCTCATCCTCTCTCACCCAGGCTCAGGGTACTTTGTCTGGCAAAGCAGTTGCCAACGCGGCCTCTTCCCTTGGCTCAATGGCATCAGTCACTCCTTCCCTAGCCCCACCATGTCTTCCTGAGGAGTCCCCCGAACTGTTTGACCACAGTGTTGGGTACATGCTCCAGGAGGATGCCCAGCGTTTGGAAGGCACCGATGATGGTACTCAGCTAGAGGAAGGCAGTAAACGGAGGGGGTGCCCAAGAAGGACAGCAATCTGGCAGTCATGTTCCCCCTGCTGCAGCATACTGCCAGGTTTGCTCCAGTGATGAGGAGGGAGGGGATGATGAGGTCACTGACTCCACATGGGTGCTTGATAGGAGAGAGGAGGAGGCACATCACCAACGAGGCAGGATTCCCTCCAGTGGCCAGCTTAAGGGCAGCACACTGACTGCATCACACCACAGAGCTCCGCATGTGCAAGGCACTGCTGTCTCTGCGCATTATTCCAAAAGTTCTTTGGTGTGGGCATTTTTTGAAATGAGTGCATCAGATCGCACCACTGCTATTTGCAACATATGTCTCAAGTGTATCTCGTGTGGCTAAAACATCTCCCACTTGGGCACCACATGCTTGACCAGACATATGTTGACCTGCCATGCAGTTCATTGGCAAGCATACCTAAAAGACCCACACCAAAGAACAAAGAGGACCTCTCCTTGCTCCTCATCAACTGGGATCTCTAACCCCACTATACCTTCAGTCCTCTCTGAGACCTGCACTGAGAGGAATGAAGGTGTAGAATTAGGTGTGTCACAGCCAAGTACTTGTGGGCAATCTGCTATCGGTACACCAACGTCAGATTGTACCAGGCAAATTTCCCTGCCCCAGCTGCTGCACCACAGAAAGAAGTTCGCTCCCAGCAGTCCACATGCCCAGCGGTTGAATGCTAGCTTGGCAAAATTGCTAGCACTTCAACTGCTAACTTTTCAGTTGGTAGACTCTGCCCCCTTCCGTGAGTTTGTGGAATGTGCGGTTCCTCAGTAGCAGGTTCCCAAACGCCACTTTTTCTCATGAAAGGCGATTCCGGTGTTCTGCCGAGAAAGTTCCGCTCGGCGGATAAGTACCCCCCTCTACTGCGCAGGCGCTGCGCCTGCGCAGTAGGATCCGGCGGAAATAGCCGAAGATAAATAGGGGAAAATCAGCTGTACACGGCGCCTGTAAGAGGGCCCCTCGCGGGCTTGCTTCGCTCGCAACGCTTAGGGCACGTCCTTGCTTCGCTCAGCTCTTTTAGATTCCCCCTCTAGGTCCACTTGGATGGTGGGGAAGGAACCTGGACCCAGAGCGCAGGCGCCGTGTACAGCTGATTGTAGATTTTGTCGTTCGGCTATCTCCGGCGGCTGCTAGTAGTTGGTACTGCGCAGGTGCCGCGCCTGCGCAGTACATGGGGGAACTTATCCACCGAGGGAACTTTCTCAGCAAGACACTGGCTCTCTACCAGCATGTGGAAGGCAATGTCTTGGCCTCTCTGGACAGGGCGGTCAGCGTTAAGGTGCATATTACCGCTGACTCATGGTCCAGCAGGCATGGACAGGGATGTTACCTAAGTTTCACGGCGCATTGGGTGACTCTGCTGGCAGCTGGGAAGGATGCAGGACAAGGTGCAGTAGTATTGGAGGTTGTTCCACCACCATGCCTCCAAAATGCTACTACTGGTGATTCTGACACACCTCTCTTCTCCACTCCCTCCTCTTTACCTTCCTCCATGACCTCTTCCTGTGCTTTGTCCTCAGAACCAGCGGTCCTCCGTAGGCGTTCAAGGGGCTACGCAAGTACGCAGGCCAAAAGATGCCATGCGGCGCTTGAGCTGGTGTGCTTGGGGGACAGGAGCCACACTGGGGCAGAGATTCTGTCAGCTCTGCAGGGGCAGATTCAGAGGTTGTTGACGCCACGCCAGCTTAAGCAAGGAATGGAGGTTTGCGACAATGGCACCAATCTCCTCTCCGCCCTCTGACAGGGACAACTGACCCATGTGTCCTGTTTGGCTCACATCCTTAACTGGGTGGTGCAGTGGTTCTTGGGCAGGTACCCTGGCTTACAGGATGTCCTGAGGCAGGCCAGGAAAGTCTGTATGCATTTCCGCTGGTCGTATAATGCCAGTGCTCGGCTGGCTGACCTCCAAAAGGAATTTAACCTGCCCAAGAACCGTCTAATCTGTGACATGCCCACCAGGTGGAACTCAACGTTGGCCATGCTGCAGCGGCTGCACATGCAGCAGAGGGCCATCAATGAGTACCTGTTGCTACTATGGCACCAGGACAGGCTCAGGGGAGCTTGTTTTTTTTTCCAACGCCAGTGGGCCATGATCAGGGATGCATGCACTGTCCTGTCACCATTTGAGGAGGCCACGAGGATGGTGAGCAGTGACAGTGCATGCATCAGTGACACTGTCCCCCTTATCCACCTGTTGGAGCACATGCTGCGTGGAATAATGGACAGGCACTTGAGGCAGAACAGAGGCAGGAAGAGGAGGACTTCCTTAGCTCTCAAGGCCCCCTTTATCCAGAAAGGGTTCCTGCGTTCCCGCCGATCACACAGGAAGAGGACGAGGAAGAGGAGGATTGTGTCAGCATGGAGGTGGAGCCTGGCACTCAGCATCAGCAGCAGTCTTTAAGGGATCATTTACAGTCACAAGAAACCCATGGACTTGTACGTGGCTGGAAGGAGGTGGCTGCGGATCATGTCATCCTTAGTGACCCAGAGGGCTCCGGACCCAATGCCTCAGCAAACCTGCATGGCCTCTCTGATCCTGCAAAGCCTGCGGAAGGATCCTCATATTTGTGGTATCAAGGAGAGGGATCGTTACTGGCTGGTAACCCTCCTTGATCCACGTTACAAGGGTAAGGTTACGGACCTTATCTTGCCGTCGCAGAGGGAGCAGAGTATGAAACATCTTCGGGAGGCCTTGCAGAAAGGCCTATGCAATGCGTTCCCAGAGACTGGGAGGTAACAAACGCCTGTTCCTGGACAACATGTTGCTGAGGCTTAAGTCAGTCAAAGAAGGAGCGGTGGAGAAGGTGGCCGTCTGACCGACGCTTTCAAACAATTTTTTAGTCCGCAGCCCCAAGGTATGATCGGTTCCAGCAACCATCGCCAGTGTCTGTTTTACATGGTGCAGGAATACCTAGGGCAAGATCTGACTTGGACACCTTTCCCACCAAAAATCCTCTGGGTTACTGGGTCTTGAGGATGGATCACTGGCCAGAGCTTGCACAGTATGCAATTGAGCTACTGGCCTGTCCTGCATCCAGCGTTCTTTCGGAACGCACATTCAGTGCTGCTGGAGTCTTTGTAACCTTCATAAAAATGAATCAGTCTTGGATCACCACCAGATACCAACCTGATGTAACCAAATTATTTTTTCTGAAATGTCAGATTCCTTCAAGACTCCCTATGCTGATGCTGAGTGACTATCCTGTTATGCTGAGTGACTATCCTCTTCCTCCTCAATGATCATGCTGATAGCTTGTAAGAATATTTTTGGTTCTGGGAGCCGCCACCAGTGGCTAAGGCCCAATTTTTCTTCCCTTGTTTAACAGGGGCGTGTAATTACAGTTTTTGATGCAATACTTTGCAGCAGGGCTCATTCCTGTGCTCCAACTAGAGTATCTGTGAGGGGTTGCAGTGTTGTGGCACCAGCACCAGTGCCTAAGGCCCAATTTTTCAGCCCCCGTTTAACAGGGGTGTGTAACTACATTTTTTGATGCAATACTTTGCTGCAGGGCTCGTTCCTGCGCTCCAACTAGAGTATCTGTGAGGGGTTGCAGTGTTGTGGCACCAGCACCAGTGCCTAAGGCCTGATTTTTCAGCCTCTGTTTAACAGGGGTGTGTAATTTCAATTTTTGATGCAATACTTTCCAGCAGGGCTCGTTCCTGCACTCCAACTAGAGTATTTGTGAGGGGTTGAAGTGTTGAGGCACCAATGCCTAAGGCCCAATTTTTCTGCCCCTGTTCAACAGGGACATGTAATTACAATTCTTGATCTAATATTTCACAGCAGGGCCCGTTTCTGCACCCACCAAGAGTAACTGTGAGGACTTACAGTGTTGTGGCACCAGCCCCACCACCACCAAAGGCCCAATTTTTCTGCCCCTGTTCAACTGGTGCATGTAATTACAATTCTTGATCTAATATTTCACAGCAGGGCCCTGTGAGGGCTTACAGTGTTGTGGCAACACCAACACCTAAGGCCACAATTTCTGCAGAGTATATAGGGCAGGCCCCTACTTTCAAACATCCAACCTACAAATGACTCCTACTTGCAAACAGAAGGAGACAACAGGAAGTGAGATGAAATCTACCCCTAGGAAGGGAAATTCTCTCCTGTAAGAGTTAATATGGAAGAAATGTGTCTCCTCTCCATTGATGCTTTATCACCAATCCTTGTTTCACTAAAAACCCCAAATTTTCAAAAAACATTTGTCATTGGGACAGAAAATGAGGTGAAATCTTCTGAAGAGGAGCACAGACAGCAAAACAAATGTCATAGGGGTGATAACCCTTCCCTATGTTTTCCAAAAAGCTTACAATAGAAAATAGATTTTTTGGCTGGAGCTACACTTTAAAAATGTACCAGTTCAAAATTACAAACAGATTCTACTTAACAACAAACCTACAGTCCCTGTCTTGTTTGCACCGCCTGTATACTGCTGTTCAGAGTATATAGGGCCTGGGGCCCCACGCCTTTCCTTTTTTAATTTGGGTGCGGGGTTCCCCTTAATATCCATACAAGACCCAAAGGGCCTGGTAATGGACTAGGGGGGGGGGGGTACCCATGCCGTTTGTCTCACTGATTTTCATCCATATTGCCGGGACCCGACATTACATTAAAGCCGCGAGCAGTTTTAAATGAATTTTATTTCTTTGAAAATGTCATTTTGTGCAGGGACTGTTCTAAGCACGGGAAACACGCGCCACTTTACAGGCATACTATAGACACCCCCCAGGTACGAAATTTAAAGGAATATTTCACTTTTTTTTCACTTTAAGCATTATTAAAATCAGTGCTCCCGAAAAAACGGCCATTTTTAAAACTTTTTTTTTGCATTGATACATGTCCCCTGGGGCAGGACCCGGGTCCCCAAATCCTTTTTAGGACAATACCATGCAAATTAGCCTTTAAAATTAGCACTTTTGATTTTGAACGTTCGAGTTCCATAGACTTCAATGGGGTTCTAATGTTCATGCAAAGTTTCAGTCCGTTCGCAGGTTCTGGTGCGAACCGAACCGGGGGGGGGGTGTTCGGCTCATCCCTAATTGTACTATGATTTGCTTTAACAAACGTCTTTCTGAAAAAGTTGCCCTGTCAGATGATGAATTTCAGACAGGGTTGTAACAGATTCAAATGAAGGACTCAGCCCTGACTCTGTAGTCTACCCATCAGATGATGCTTACCTTTGTGATTTGTTGGAGGTTTTTGTGCTTCACCAAAAAAAAAAAAAAAAAAAAAAGAATAAGAAATAAAATAAATACTGTAAGTAAATTCATGCAAATGACTATACTTTATTACAGAATATAATTTAAATTTGTCTTGTTTAAAGAAGAACAGTGTCCCATTAGCTTTTGGGGTTGTGTATCTAAATGGTGACTTTATGCCACTTAAAAAATAAATTAGCTTGTCTAACAGAACAGTTTTTTATACAAAGAGAAAAATATTATGATGAATACTACCACACCGAGGTGTCCGTTTATGAAGCAGTGATCAGAGGTGATCCCAAGGATCACCGCTGATCACAGTCCATAAACAGTTTAAGAAACAGTGATAATTGGGGGAGAACATGTTTGAACTTGTTCTCCCGCCGATTATCTCTACACACAGAGAATCCTCATTGAATGACACAGTAACGGGCAGTTTATGAAGCGGTGATCTCACCGCTTCACTGGCGATCTGTGTCAGAATTCACACTCCCAGATTCACCAGCTCAGAGGTGGTGAATCGGGGAGTGAAGAGAGAATCTCGGGGGATCTGAGGGGGAAGGAGGAAGATTTTTAACTTCCTTATGCCTCGTTCAGACCCCCCAACACTGTAAGCATGTCCCCCTGTCATATTTATGTGTATACATATATATACATATATAGAATGTGTATATATATATATATATATATATATATATATATATATATATATGTGTGTGTATATACATGTATATATAATGTGTGTGTGTATACATATGTATATAATGTAGGGGGACTCATTTTATTCACATTAATCCACGCCGTCTGTCCGTGTTTTGAGCGGTGATAATTTATCACTGCTTAATAAACTGACATGTTTGTGTTTCAGTGAATTTCTGGTGCTGTAATCTCGTAAAGTCTCACAAGATTCCAGTATCAGGGGCCGTTCTCCACTGTTGGAAGCGTTTTTAGATCTCTTCACTCCTCCAAAGGTGAAGCGATCTACAAAGCTTCATAAACAGGCACACAGAGGAGAAAGATCTTCACTGTGAATGCCGGAGAATGAAGCAGTGAATAGATTTCACTGCTTCATAAACGGACACCCAAATCAGTGAAAATGTAAATTTTTTGAATCCAAGCACTGGCAGCTGATGAGGGATGTTTGTAACTTTTTGGGGCCCTCTAAAAAGACAATAGTGCCTTCAAAAAAGATCTCCTCCACTACCCACGCTAATCTTATTGGCTAAGTTTTGCTTTTTTTTTAATGAACTTCTGATTTGACCTGCTAAACTATTTTATCACTTCCGACCTCCTAATGGACTCTCCATGATAGAATAAATGAAATATTTATTTCTGCAGGCATCACAAGAAACTTGTCTGCAAAAAGAATCTCAATTTGTCAAAACTTTGACAATTTGAGGCATGGTTATAGAAGTAAAAGACGAAACTTTGACCAAGTGCTCAACCCAAAATTAATTTTAGAAGGAGTTCTTCTGAAATTTAAAACCCACGTAAATTGATGTATTTGCTTACTTTGTTTCACATGGATACTTGAAGTTGTTGCTTCTGTAACAACAATTTAAAAAAAAAGTGTAACATAATAATATTTATTTAGGAATTCATAATGTTTTGCAAGAAACACACAACATTCTTCACATACAGTATGAACTTGTCAGGTTTAATTCACCAGCCTTCTTCACTTATGTACTAATATACATATATTTTGTAAGTAATAATTGATCATAAGAGCAGTTGATCTCTCAAACTAGATCATGAACCCAAATGGGGTCTTTGGTCTTTTGAGTACATGAAGGATTAGACCCTTTGTCAGGTTTTTATTTTTGTCTTTGTCCCTGTTGGGAGAGCCCCCCTTACTTTCTGTTCCGAGTTGTGGGAAGTAACACAGAAAACCTCTCTAAAACCTACACAGGCATCAATAAAAAAAAGTGAAAAACGACAGCGCTATGTTCAGGTGTATATTAAATGATCAATGTGATGATCTCAAGTGTGTGATAAATTTACAATGATATCTCTTTATCCAAGTACCCAGTATAAGTGATCCTGCAGTGATAATGACATGTGAAATTTTGAATCAAGAAATTATAAAAAAACAAAATATATATGTAACCTAACAAATACCAAAACAAATAAACCCATGTGTATACGTGTAGAAACAAAATCTTCTAAAAATGAAAAAAAACAAAATGCTCAAAATCAAAATTATCGTCACCACGCTACATCGGGTGTCTGCTTGCGGTATTGACAGATCCGGAGCGAGCCCGTATATGTATCTATGCTTATATACCTATGTCCGAAGACACCTCCACATGTGAGTGTACTGTGATTTTAATAAAGCAAGGATTTTAAAAAGGATTTTATGCTATGCTGCGCTTCTTTTCCACATATTTGCACTTCCTTGGAGATACTGATCGGTAAGAGTGATGGATCGCTGGGATTATCCATTACAGATCCACAGAATATTTCACTCTGCAAAACATGCCTGTCTGCTGATCATTATATGGATATGGAATACTAAGAGTGGAGGAGTGTGGAAACCTACCATTACGGAGCTACAGACTATTGTGCCCTGCAGTGGGAAATGACTGTCCACTGGTCTGTTAACACCAGCCACTAAACATCGGTGAGTGATCTCGATCATAAGCAGTGTAGGATTAGTCACTAGATGCAGTGTTTGTAATAAGAAGAAAGATTACATTGTTAATTGTTGTCACATTTGGACATATATGCATTGGAGAATTATATTTTGGAATTCTAGATAAGCACATTTTTTGGACATATGATTATGTATTCACAAATTTTTTGTTAGAACATTTCACAGATTGTTTTGATAAGTTCGGGGTTTTTTTCGTTTTTAGAAGATTTTTTCTACACGTATACACGTGGGTTTATTTGTTTTGGTATTTGTTGGGTTACATGTATATTTTATTGTATTACACTAAGTTTTATCATTTCTTGATACAGAATTTCACATGTCATTATCACTGCAGGATCACTTATACTTGGTACTAGGATATAGAGATATCATTGTAAATTTATCACACATCATCGCATTGATTGATCATTTAATATACACTTGAACATAGGGCTGTAGTTTTTCACTTTTTTTATTTTTATTGAGGTCCCTCAATTAGATAGCAGCTGGACAGTATTAAAATTAGTACTATTTTGTCAACCTCAATTTTATTTTTATCAATACATAATAAAAAAACGGCAAAGGCCCCAACACTTCCTCATTCTATCCAAAAATGACCTACTGAATTTCCATCTGGGGATGGTTTTAAAGGTGTTGTAAAGGCAGAAGGTTTTTTTTATCTTACTGCATTCTATGCAGTAAGATAAAAAGCCTTCTGTGTGGAGCAGCCCCCCTCAGCCCCCCTAATACCTACCTGAGGTCCCTCTCTGTCCAGTGATGTTAATGAGTGTCTCAGCCATCTAAGATTCTCCTTCCTGATTGGCTGAGACAAAACAGCGGCACCACTGGCTGTTGCTGCTGTCAATCAAAGTTAGCTAGCCAATCAGGGGAGGGGGCGGGGCTGGGTCAGGGCTCTGTGTCTGAATGGACACAAGAAGCTGTGACTTGGCTTGGTTGCCCCATAGCAATCTGCTTGCTGTGGGGGCACTGAGCAGGAGGCAGGGGCCAGGATCACAGAAGAGGGACCCGAGAAGAGGAGGATCCCGGCTGTTCTGAGCAAATTCACTGCAACAGAGCAGGTAAGTATAAAATGTTGGTTATTATTATAGGAAAAAAAAATGAGACTTTACAATCACTTTAAGCAACTGATGTTCCAAAGCTCAGATCTGACCCACGTGTTAACACATACAATATAAATAACAGAACCTGGCAGTTATCTAACATGTTACAGGATTAACGTGCCTGATCATCAAGCTTTGCTGTTTTAATGACACAGCAATAGAAGAACATTAAATAATATCCCTGTACTAATAACAAGGTAAACCTAAACATCTCACAGTCATTTTGAGGTTCACTGAATTTAATTTTTTTTTAAAAAGCTAGTAAGCCACAAAAAGAGGTCCTAGAAACAAATAAACAGCAACAAGAAAAATGTACTAACATATGCAACCCCCCCAAAAAGTGCATTACATTTGTGTGTTGTTACACCACTGACACTTTGCTTTCATATCACTCTTTTTGTTACAACTTCTCCTGTATTTCTTTCAATGACTAGTTTACAACTTCTGTATACACTAAAGTCACCATATCTGTAATGATTACATGCACTATCATTACATTATAGCTTATCTTTATAGCTTATTTTCTCTGCTATAAGACAAATAATGCTTTTCTAACCACTTCAAGTCCGGACTGTTTCATCCTCTTCTAATCCAGGCCATTTTTAAAATTTAGACGCTGTCACACTTTGAATGACAATTACTCCATGCCATGCAACACTGTAATTTTATATAATTTTATAAACAGATAAAGCTTTATTTGCGTGGTATTTAGTCACCACTGGGTTTTTCATTTTTTGATAC
Source organism: Aquarana catesbeiana (assembly GCF_042186555.1). Lineage (NCBI taxonomy): Eukaryota > Metazoa > Chordata > Amphibia > Anura > Ranidae > Aquarana > Aquarana catesbeiana. Next base: position 654,238,978 of record NC_133324.1, read on the forward strand.
ATAAAGGAAAGAATACCACACATTTGGAAAAAAAACAAAAATTTTCTTGGTATTTGCCATATATTTTTGCAAATAAATAATCTTTCTTCATAAATTTAGGCCAAAATGTATTTTGCTACATTTCTTCAGTAAAAGTAACCCAGGTCCGTGTATATTATTATTACATGTATATTTAATCTGCATGAAAGCTATAGATTCTACAAACTATGGTATATTCTTATATTTAAAAACTAATCAGTCCTGATGTACTGACTGCCTATCTCATTTTGTGAGGCCCTAAAATGCCAGGACACTACAAATACCCTCCAAATTACCCCTATTTGGAAAGTATTTGAGGCATGGTTATAGAAGTAAAAGACAAAACTTTGGTCAAGTGCTCAACCCAAAATTAATTTTAGAAGGAGTTCTTCTGAAATGTAAAACCCACGTAAATTGATGTATTTGCTTACCTTGCTTACCATGGATACTTGAAGTTGTTGCTTCTGTAACAACAATTTGATAAAAAAAAAAAAAAAAAAAAAAGAAAAAGAAAAAAAGAGTAACAAAATAATATTTATTCAGGAATCCATAATGTTTTGCAAGAAACACACAACATTCTTCACATATAGTATGCACTTGTCAGGTTTAATTTACCAGCCTTCTTCACTTATGTACTAATAGGTACCTAAGTAGTAGTATGTACATTGACCAGAAGAACTTTATATTTTGTAAGTAAGAATTGATCATAAGAGCAGTTGATCTCTCAAACTGGATCATGAACCCAAATGGGGTCCTTGGCCTTTTGAGTATATAAAGGATTAGAACCTTTGTCTGTTTTTTTTTTTTTTTGGGGTAAAAAAACTGTTTAATGAATAAAAAAAACCAACACTAACATTAGCCCGATTTTTTTGGATAATGTGAAAGATGATGTTACACCAAGTAAATAAATACCTAACATGTCACACTTTAAAACTGCGCACACCTGTGGAATGGCGCCAAACTTCAGTACTTATAAATCTCCAAAGGAGAAACTTTAAATTTATTAACAGGTTACATGATTAGAGTTACAGAGGAGGTCTAGTGCTAGAATTATTGCTCTTGCTTTAACGATTGCGGCGTATGTTTCAGTTCTTCTGAAAAATAAAACCCACGTAAATTGATGTATTTGCTTACCTTGCTTACCATGGATACTTGAAGTTGTTGCTTCTGTAACAACAATTTGATTTTTTTTTTTTTTAAAAGAAAAAAAAAATTAACATAATAATATTTATTCAGGAATCCATAATGTTTTGCAAGAAACACACAACATTCTTCACATATAGTATGCACTTGTCAGGTTTAATTTACCAGCCTTCTTCACTTATGTACTAATAGGTACCTATGTAGTAGTATGTACATTGACCAGAAGAACTTTATATTTTGTAAGTAAGAATTGATCCATATTGTCTGTGGCACATCACTTTTTAGAGCTACACTTTTTGTTTCTGTCTATGTTTGCCATTTATCCAATGTGGTATGTCAGCTGCTAATTTTGTGAGCAGCGCGAAATTATTTGCTTACACTTTTTGCCTAGTAAATAGATACCTAACATGTCACACTTTAAAATTGTGCACACTTGTGGAATGGCGCCAAACTTCAGTACTTTAAATTTATTAACAGGTTACATGATTAGAGTTACAGAGGAGGTCTAGTGCTAGAATTATTGCTCTCGCTCTAACGATCGCGGCGTATGTTTCAGTTCTTATGAAATTTAAAACCCACGTAAATTGATGTATTTGCTTACCTTGCTTACCATGGATACTTGAAGTTGTTGCTTCTGTAACAACAATTTGATTTTTTTTTTTTAAAAAAAAGAAAAAAAGAGTAACAAAATAATATTTATTCAGGAATCCATAATGTTTTGCAAGAAACACACAACATTCTTCACATACAGTATGAACTTGTCAGGTTTAATTTACCAGCCTTCTTCACTTATGTACTAATAGGTACCTATGTAGTAGTATGTACATTGACCAGAAGAACTTTATATTTTGTAAGTAAGAATTGATCATAAGAGCAGTTGATCTCTCAAACTGGATCATGAACCCAAATGGGGTCCTTGGTCTTTTGAGTACATGAAGGATTAGACCCTTTGTCAGGTTTTTATTTTTGTCTTTGTCCCTGTTGGGAGAGCCCTCCTTACTTTCTGTTCCGAGTTGTGGGAAGTAACAAAGAAACCTCTCTAAAACCTACACAGGCATCAATAAAAAAAAGTGAGAAACGACAGCGATATGTTCAGGTGTATATTAAATGATCAATGTGATGATCTCAAGTGTGTGATAAATTTACAATGATATCTCTATATCCAAGTACCCAGTATAAGTGATCCTGCAGTGATAATGACATGTGAAATTCTGTATCAAGAAATTATAAAACAAAATATACATGTAACCTAACAAATACCAAAACAAATAAACCCATGTGTATATGTGTAGAAACAAATTCTTCTAAAAATGAAAAAAAAACCCCAAAATACTCAAAATCAAAATTATCGTTACCACGCTACATCGGGTGTCTGCTTGCGGTATTGACAGATCCGGAACAAGCTCGTATATGTATCTATGCTTATATACCTAGGTCCTAAGACACCTCCACATGTGAGTGTACTGTGATTTTAATAAAGCAAGGATTTTAAAAAGGATTTTATGCTATGCTGCGCTTCTTTTCCACATATTTGCACTTCCTTGGAGATACTGATCGGTAAGAGTGGAGGATCGCTGGGATTATCCATTACAGATCCACAGAGTATTGCGCTCTGCAAAACATGCCTGTCTGCTGATCATTATATGGATATGGAATACTAAGAGTGGAGGAGTGTGGAAACCTACCATTACGGAGCTACAGTAGGAAATGACTGTTTGCTGGTCTATCAACACCAGCCACTAAACATCGGTGAGTGATCTTGATCGTTAGTAAGTAACGCTTTCGGGGGAGGTAGGGTGGGGTTTATGATCATGTGATCGCCGTGACAGCCAATCATGGCAGTCACATGATCATAAACCCCACCTCAGGGCATTCTAAACCTCTTAAAGGTAGAAGAGAACAAGAAAACCTGGACAGCCGCACAACCGGAATGGATAAATCCATCTTTTTATTCAAAATACAGGATCATGGGGTACACAAAACATGACTGTGGGGTGGTACAAGAATAGCTGATGCGTTTCGCACATACACCAAGTGCGTACTCATAAACCTCTTAAAGGGCCGGGTTAAATGTATTTTTTTTTAATGCAAGCAGTGTGAATTTGTGGATTTTACCTCCTTCAACCACTTGAAATGCAGTGCAGACTAGAAGAGGGAGAAGCAGCCCAAAGGAGCAAGTTAGTTGTGCCCTAATGCTCATGTTCTAACAAGGAGCATGCAGATACTGTAGGTGAGGAGAGAAGATTGAGGTAATTCAGTCTGCTGCTTTCCATTTTACTCTTCAGTGACCCTGGGCCAGGGTCAAAACATGTAAATGTTACTTACATGCAGCAGAGAAAAATCATTCCCCTGTCCTTCCAGACAGGACTATGCTGTGTGGCAGGGCTGTTTAATCTCAGAACTGAATGGTGAATCTTTTGACAAATTAAATAGCCCCCATAAATGTATTTCATTGGTATATTTAGCTGCTTGCCTGGAATTAAAATGATACTAAAGTCTTGTTTTTTCTTCTTTGAAAATAACAAACATGTTATACTTACCTGCTCTGTGCAGTGGTTTTGCACAGAGCAGCCCAGATACTCCTCTTCTCGGGTGCCTCGCTGGCACTCCTGGCCCCCCCGTTGAGTGCCCCCATAGCAGCTTATTATGGGGGCACCTGAGCCGCAGATCTGTGTGTCCATTCAAACACAGAGCTGTAGTTCAGCCCCGCCCCCTCTCTCTCCTTATTGGCTAACTGACTTTGATTGACAGCAGTGGAAGCCAATGGCGCTGCTGCTGTGTCTCAGCCAATCAGGAGGGTGAGTCTCGGACAGCCGAGGCACCTGTACACATCACTGGTTTGAGATGGGGCTCAGGTTAGTATTAGCAGGGCTGAGGGGGGCTGCTGCACATAGAATGCATTAAGATAAAAAAACTGCTGCCTTTACAACCACTTTAGGCTTAACAAAACACAAAATAATGCAGTTTTGTGTTCATTAAAAAAACTTAATCATTACACAGCAACACTCAGAATGGAAGAGGGAGGGCCAGCAATAGGAGCCAATCAGACCCTATTGCAGTGTATCAGTGCTATCAGGTAGTGTTGATAGCAGGGATGTGCAAGTCAGGGGAGGCAGGTGAGGCAGTGCAGTATCATAGAAGCAGGCATGTGTCTAAAAGACAAATGCTCCCTTCCAGCCCAGCCCTCTTAACTACAAGGAAAAAACATGTGTTTATGGGTATAAGATTTACTCACAATCTCATGTTTTTCTCACACAGTTAAGAGGGAGAGTGAGAATCTGCTGCTGTTGAAAAGGTACTGTTTTATTCAAGCTAAATCATATATTATTATGCTATATGTTATAACATAATAATTTATTATTTATCTTTTTACTGTGAAATTACTGGTTATAACATCAAACTTCAGTAATTTGTCCGTTAAGCCTCCTGCTTGAGTACAGATTTTAAAAATATAGTTAATTACCTTAAAAACAACATATAATAATTATTTGTATATTATTTACTTATGGTAATTAACCCCTTGCCACCCAGGCCAATTCTGAAACTTCTCTCCTACATGTAAAAATCATCCTTTTTTTTGCTAGAAAGTTACTCAGAACCCCCAAACATTATATATTTTGTTTTAGCAGACACCCTATGAAATAAAATGGTGGTCGTTGCAACTTTTTTTGTCACACGGTATTTGCGCAGCAATTTCTTTAAACTGTTTCATGAATAAAAAAAAAAAAACAACACTAATGCCCTGTACACACGGTCGGACATTGATCGGACATTCCGACAACAAAATCCATGGATTTTTTCCGACGGATGTTGGCTCAAACTTGTCTTGCATACACCCGGACGCTCAAAGTTGTCGGAAAATCCGTAAAACACGTACGTCAGGACTATAAACGGTGCAGTAGCTAATAGCCTTCGTCTCTTAATTTATTCTGAGCATGCGTGGCATTTTGTGCGTCGGATTTGTGTACACGCGATCAAAATTTCCGACAACAGATTTTGTTGTCGGAAAATTTTATAGCAAGCTCTCAAACTTTGTGTGTCGGAAATTCCGATGGAAAATGTGTGATGGAGCCTACACACGATCGGAATTTCCGACAACAAGGTCCTATCACACATTTTCCGTTGGAAAATCGGACCGTGTGTACGGGGCATAACATTAGCCCGATTTTTTGGTGAAAGATGATGTTATGCCGAGTAAATAGATATTTAACATGTCACACTCTAAAATTGTGCACACTTGTGGAATGGCGCCAAACTTCAGTACTTATAAATCTCCTCAGGAGATGCTTTAAAAATGTTTACAGGTTACATGATTAGAGTTACAGAGGAGGTCTAGTGCTAGAATTATTGCTCTCGCTCTAACGATCGCAGTGTATGTAACCTGTGTGTATCTGGCTCTGATACTAGCCAGTGCCCCACCAGCCACTGACCTCACCGCACGTCCCTGGTTGATAGAATGGGAGAGTGATCTGAAAAGTGACCTTAGCAGTAGGCTGCAGCTCATTGATTGCCCAGTTGGCTGCCTGTGGTTATGTTTTGACCAACATTCCTAAATAAGTTGTGCTGCAGCTTTAATGGAAGTTCGGGATCAAGGATCAGTCTGAGAAAGGTGACTGGATTAGAAATCTGGCTACACAGAATTATAAATTTGTTGAGTGGTGAAACAGTGCTCATGCTGCATTTCAGCTGTGTATTTAGCCTGGAGTTCAGCTTTATTTGTGATAGTGATGAGTGAAATGAACTGATAATTAAAATTCTTAATTCTCCAAGTTTCTCTTGGTCATGGATTGAGATGAACTAGGATTTTTGTAGAAAAAACATACTCAAGCAATCATGGATTATCCCCACTGCAAGGGAAGTTTTTGAATTTTCCCCAGAGTTTAGCTTTTAGCTTTAACTTTGAAGAACTGTCCTGACTTACTGACCATTACATTTAAATAAAACTGCATCATTTTTACGGTTTGTTCAGGGAAGGGCTGGACATATGGAACATTTTTAACACATTTCATAATTCTTCATAGATTGGATGTTACCTCCTGTCTAGTTTTCTATTGTCACTTACCTTCTTTTTTTGGTGGTGCAGATGACGCTTTGACAAAAGCAACAGTAGAAGCATTTACATCTTTGTTCAAGACAGTTGAAGTTGAGACCTCGTTAGTCAGCTCTGTGGAGGATAGCAAGAAAACATATCTTAAAGCGTTTGTTAACCCCCCAAAAAATATATAGATCCTGGTCCCTTAAAGCAGATTACACATCACAGTGTGCGCTGTGTAATCTGCCCCCCTCTAAACTGTAAAAAAAAAAAAAAAACCTGACTATTGCACTTCCTGTATCCCCTCTAAACAGACCACGATAAGCAGGGCTGCTCCACCCTAATCACCGTGGTCAAAGTGCATCCCTCCGTCATACGCTGCCTGCTCTCCGCTCTCCTCTCTCCCCCCTCACCCCCCTCCTTCCTGCCTGTCATCTCCCTCTCTGTCTGTCTCCAGCCCGGTCCCGCCCCCCCGCCGCTATTATTCTAAAATTAACATTTTAAATTTGTCACTGCCAGCCCCTCTATTAGAGGCTGGCATAGCACACTTTGTAAATTGTTTTTAAAAATTGAGTGTTGTAAATGCCAACTTTCAACTGTCTTCAGGCCGGTCACGTGACTCACGGCCACTTTACAGCTCCGATGGATGGCTTCTGCGGAAGAGAGGAGTGGCCACGTGATCCTCAGGGAGATCACAGTCCCTCCCGCAGAAGATATCCATTGAAGCTGGAAAGCGGCCGCGAGTCACGTGACCGGCCTGAAGACAGCTGAAATTCGGTATTTACGACACTCGTTTTTAAAAACAACTTACACAGTGTGCTATGCCAACCTCTAATAGAGGGGCTGGCATAGTCTTGTATAAGTGCATTAACAAACACTTTAAATTAAATCAAGTAAATGATAGACTTGACACAAGTACAGAGATAGGAATACGTGGGCAAACACATGCAAGCACCTACATGATTTATTAAAACATATTTACAATTGTAGAGAGATTCTTCCTAAAAATAAAGTTATACCTGCAAGAGAAGAGCCATTATACTCACCTTTCCGAAGGCTGATGTCTCCTACCTCTTCTGTAGTGAAGAACCCTGCACTACAGGGGGACTTAAGCATCCAGCACTCCCAGATGTGTTAAATGCCAAGGACACTGATATAGGGTTGCTGCACTGGAACAGAGGTGGGGGGGGGGTAGGAGGCATTGGCCGCTATAGGTGAGTATAATGGCTCCTCTGCTGGAGTGTAGTACGGGTTGTTTTTAGAGACTGACGGAGTCTCTTTAAGAAAGGAAGAGCTTCCTGGAAATGGCATTGTAAAGCAGATGCTTGCAAAGTTTCAATAAGCCTCAGGCGGCCTAATTATTGCCATGGTTTATGAAATTTGGCATACATTTTTATACACTGTGCTTAAATGTCCTCTTCAGCATATTTTTATTCAGTCTTTTTTTTTCCTGATTTCTTTTTATGTAGTTAGCCTGAAAACATTATTGATTTCTGTAACAACATTCAGATGATTGTTAATAAAACAATATTGATTGGCAAATCTGAGACATATATAAGGCTATGAAATATAATAAATAAACTTTGCTCTGACTTAGCAAGAAGTTTTTTTTCTGCCGGTGGATAAAGAAAAGCATCAAAATATATAAGAGTGTAAGCACCCCTAGCATTTGTTCTGTAGTTCAGTCAGTGGAGCTATAGCAGTGGTCTGAATAAGAGAGAAAATAGAAAGCCCTTCATTGCTTTAGTGTCGGTAGATTTAGAAATGCAAAGACTGTCTCAAATCAACTGCAAGGTAATCATTATTAAAAGAGAACAATACAATTACTTATCTGTTTTAATTGGGAAAAATGTGAACTGCAGCCATCAAAGGAGACAGAAGCCACGCTTGAGGCCACCAACATCTAAATGGTTGTCTGCTATACATACTCTTTACCAGGTACCATTCATAGTTAAAGCTAGTTAAAGTATACCAAAACTATAAATGTTATATTTAATCTTTGTTTCTCAAAGGTGAGATTAAATATGTACCTAAATAATAATCTGCAAGGCTTTAGCAACGTATGGCAGGTCTGCTTCCCTAGTGTAACCAGTTCAGTCACTGCCCTGCCACCAGTTCTCCTGTACTCTTCTAGTGGTTCAGAAGCACTAAACAAGGTTTTGAATGTGACTTAAACAAGGTCTAACTAATTTTTTTGCCTCATTTCCATTAATTCTTTTAATGTAGGCAAATTAGAGAACCAGAACCTTGATTGAATTGATGCTGTTTTAAAGGCAAAGGGTGGTCACACCAAACATTGGGGTAGATTTACTAAAACCGGTACACTCAGAATCTAGCCAATGAACTTCAGCTTGTTTAATTAAGCTTTGCCAATAAAACCTGGATGCTGTGCAGCTCCCCCCTCAGCCCACCCCCTAATACTTACCTGAGCCCCATCTCGATCCAGCAATATTGTAGGAGTGTCTCAGTTGCACAGGACTCTCCCTTATTTGGCTGAGACAGAAGTGCGGTGCCATTGGCTCCCGCTGCTGTCAATCAAAGTCATTGAGCTAATGAGGAGAGAGAAGGGGTGGGGCCGAACCCTGTATAATATATATATATATATATATATATATATATATATATATACACACACACACAGTATCTCACAAAAGTGAGTACACCCCTCACATTTTTGTAAATATTTTATTATATCTTTTCATGTGACAACACTGAAGAAATTACACTTTGCTACAATGTAAAGTAGTGAGTGTACAGTTTGTATAACAGTGTACATTTGCTGTCTCCTCAAAATAACTCAACACACAGCCATTATTGTCTAAACTGCTGGCAACAAAAGTGAGTACACCCCTACGTGAAAATGTCCAAATTGGGCACAATTAGCCACTTTCCCTCCCCAATGTCATGTGACTCGTTAGTGTTACAAGGTCTCAGGTATGGGGAGCAGGTGTGTTAAATTTGGTGTTATCGTTCTCACTCTCTCATACTGGTCGCCCGAAGTTCAAAATTGCATCTCATGGCAAAGAACTCTCTGAGGATCTGAAAAAAAGAATTGTTGCTCTACATAAACAGACAAAAACAGTCTGGCACCAGGAACTTTTTTGAGGCTATATATATATATATATATATATAAAATTTCTATTTTTTAAATCTTTTTTTTCATATATATAGACATTTAATTCATATTATAACCATTGTTTCTTGTCCGTCCTGCTGCTTATTTTTATTGTATTCCCTTGTCTTTGTCTAATTGTTTGTAGTGTATATATAATAAGCTTTTGTCATAAAGGTTGTTTAAATGATGGAGGTATGCTGAGGTGGAAAAACCAATCATGGTTCCTTTAAATTTTGTGATTCTTCCTGTGGTCCACCCCTATTTAAACCCTATTTGCAGTCTATGTCATATGGTTTAGTTTTTAATTGAATGCCGTCCCATAATCTTCTCGCCCGCACAACATACATCATACGATGCACGCTCATTTCATTACACTTGTACATCTACCCACCACGGTCTGTGGGTAGACCAGCCCTGAGGGTTTCAGTTTTGCTACCTGTCTCTGTTTTTTCTGTCGTAGTATTGCGTTCGTAGCATTCCTGTCGTAGCATTTCGTTTGTAGCATTTCTGTTAGCTAGGGCTCACATCCAGGGTCTGTCATGTCTATGGATCCATACGGGCTGAGGTTTCGTTTTTAATTGATTGTTGTCCCACAATCTTCTCGCCTGTTTTCCATACGTCACACATGCACGTTCACCATTACACCTTTACTACTACCCACCACGGTCTGTGGGTACCTCAGCCCTGAGTGTTCGTTTTTAATTATCTGTCTTGGTGCTGCAGGTTGCTCGGGCTCGCTCACTGCATACACTAGGGTGGTGTCATTAGGTTCACATTCACGCGCTGTTGGTCTTGTCATTTCTGCACTTACATCCTCACGCTTGTCAGATACGTAGGGGTGTTGTTGTTCATGGGTTGGTTGTCTGTTCTCATTTCTCCAGTTTGTGTTTCCTTAGTTCAGGGCATGACGCACGTTCCGGAAGCGACAAATTCGCATTCATCTCTCCAATGCTGCATGGGGGTTCAGTGCATGGTAGCACCCCATCAGGTAGGGATGGGACCATACCAAACTCATTGCTGAGTTTTATCGCTGGTGTACCCCTTTTGCGGCCTCAGCTGGGGGGGGGGGGCATCCACCAGCACAGCACATGTTTGTATGCATGATTCTTAACCCAGATTCATGCAGTACTTGCGTTCTCAATATCCATGTTACAATTGTTAGACAGGATGGAGGGGTTCATAGCCCGCTCGGCTAGACCGGAGGTGTCAGCTGCGACCCCAGCTCCTGCTCTTCTCAGTGCGCCTGCAGGTAATGTTGGAATTTCTTCAACAGTGGCATGTGGAACTGGGGGCTAGCCTGGTCACAGGCAATCAATCTGGCCTATGGTTCTTCATCCAGAGTATTCCGAGGACTTCTACCAAGGGTGGGAAGGTTTCATAGGTTCATGTCTCTGGCTTTCGCTGCATATTGCCTCTGCAATTTGGCCATCTGCCAACACTATCAAGTATCTATCAGGTGACCAGTGCTTCAGGCCCCTACAAAGTCCTGTCAGTCTGTCCATTTTTGCAGCTCACCCTCTCTAAAGCATCATAAAGGGTAGTCAGCGATTTTCTCTTTGGCATGGCTACCAGTTACCGGCCAGGTTTTCGTGGTGTTTCAGTCTTCCTGTCTCCTACCCTTGGCGCAGTTACCAGTCAGTGCTCTTGGCAGTTCCCTTTACTACGCTTACAACTTTCCCATGATTAGAATAGAGAGACAAGCCAGGGGTTTGTGGTCTCATTACTGTACCACAGTACGGTGTTGGATTAAAGGATATGTCCTTCTCTGCAAATATTCCTCTGGTCAGCTCTTTCTGCCTTCCCCATGCATCCTCTCACCAGGAACAGTTTGTTCTCATATCCAGGTTCACCCTCCATATTAGGCCCATATCTTAAACCCTTTTCTGGATGTTCGTCGGGATCGGGGGCACTTTGTGGGTCCCGAACAGGGGGTCCCTTCTTTTATCAGGTACATAGGCACAGGAGATCATCCTGTTTTAGCAGTTACATACGTAATCCCCGTTTTGTAGTCAGCCGGGCTTTCGCTATTTCTGGATGGATGGCTGTTGCTGGCCCCTCGTAATAGCTTTCACATCACACCTACTTTGTGTCTTTTTGCCCTCTTTTAGGCATACTGACCAGCCAGGCCAGGGCACACCTCAGGTCTTGGTAGTTAGGATTATCGCATTTCCAAGTGAAGACTCTGACTACAAGTTAGAAGGCTGGTTGCAGGCTAGCCTGGAATTGTAGGAGGAGTCTGAGGGCTATATATCCCTCCTCCTCCTCCATCAGATCCTTCGTCGGATTGTTCCTGGGTTCCCACCCGTTCCCCCATTCTTTCATTTACATTTCATTCATATTCATTCAGGGTATGCCCTCTTTTAGGCATAGTGACCAGCCAGGCCAAGGCACACCTCAGGTCTTGGTAGTTAGGATTATCGCATTTCCAAGTGAAGACTCTGACTACAAATGATATATATATATATATATATATATATATATATATATATATATATATATATATATATATATATATATATATACACACACACACACACACACACACACACACACACTATACATTGCAGTATACATACCAAGATGCCAGCCTATTTGCAGCACAATTTTCTCTGCAGCAATTATGTTTGCTGGCTGGAGGTATCCTCATTAGTTTGCTGCCAGCATTAAAGTCCAGACACAGACACATAAAAACTCTGGCACGATGCAGACTATAATAATAGGCAAGCATTACTGATATCCTTGAAGGTCTTTATGCATAGAAATGCAAGTTTCCCATTACAACAGCACATTAGCCAACATGACTACTTGATGTTGCTTTGCAATGTCACTCCATGTGACAGAAAAAAGAACAACTGTCCTAACCAGCAGAAAATGTTCCATATTGACATATCTCAGATCCATGCAATTAAATGAAGTTATTTAGCAGTTGCATGACAGAAGGTACCAATTATGTGAAAATCAAGAGAGTATGAGGTCTACAGCATTACAAATACATCACACTGCTAGGCTGGAGGCCTGTTATATCAGTACATCTTTTTTTTTCCACAGAAAAGCAAAACATGCAGTTACATTTATGATGGAATTAGTAAGTAGGAAGAGAGTGTATTATTACGTTACATCCTGTTGCAACTGTCATTACTATGGTAGAATAAACACTCAAGTACAATCTTATAATTCAACAGTATATACTGTATACTGTAATAAGACTGTGAAATGAGCTGAAGAGAAAGACTCTTTGGTTATATAGTTACACCTCTTGAAAAAAAACATTGAGTTCACCGTCCATTGAGTTCAAACCTTTGTTCACACCATGGGGTTTATTTAATAAATACTTTTCTCCAAAATACTGTGTTTTTTTGTAGGTTTATGTATTCTTTGCAAGGTGAAATTTCACTACATTCCCTAAGTTTATGGGATAATTTCCTTCCTTGCAAAGTGAACAGCCTACTTGCCTTTAGTAAATCAATGCCCATGTCTGTTGAGCTTCATTTTTTCTGCACACCACCACACATGTATGGTGTTAATGTGTCCTGTTCACACTACATGTACGGTGGTGTTCAGAAAACTCAATGGACATGGTGTGACCAAGCCTAAGCAATAATTTCTCTTATAAAACAAAATAAGATGTTCGATACATACCTTTGTGGCAGGCACCAAGTCAAATCTGCATATGTTTTCACAGTAACTAGCATTACCCAGAAGTGTTGGATAGCAGCAGTGCCAGATTTGTTGATGTGGAATTTTGAACATGGTTTCAGTCATGGTCCAGGCCTGGTGGTTATGGTATTGTTTCTTCTCAGCTACTTCAATTTGTAGAGAGTTGATAAACAAGTACATGTAGACACGTGAAAGATTATGTGGGAACAAGCAAGAGAGACTCTGGGTTACCTTGCTCCAAGTGAGTTTATTAGGGCTAAAAAATGAAACTGATTTCTTCTTTGCATAAATCACCAAAATGGTAGAAGTATATCCTTAAAATGTAAACAATCTTATATTTCCCTTTTGCTGTTAAAGTTCCCTGTATATGTTTAACAAACTTGGATAATATCTTCATCACACAAGACGGTGGGTTGGTTTGTGTTCTCCTACAAAACTATGATAGTAAACATAGATTGCAGATGTTGTCCACCAGAGATGTGTAAATAGCCAATTGATTCTTTGATGGATTTCTTTAAAGGCTATGTTCAAGTTTTCAGCCAGAATTTCATTTTTTAGAATAGAAGCCTTTTCAAATGTCTTTTTTGTCCAAGCCATTCAATGTGCTTATCTCTTACTTACCTAGTCCATGGTAGACTTCAATCTGCACCTCTCTTTTAAAAATTTCACAAGATGCATCTTAGCCTATCACTTCCTGTAACATCATGTGACCATCCAGGAAACTTTATATCCCATCTTGCATTGCCTTACTGAATCACAGAATAGGGCGTGTTTTACCTCTCCAAACCACACACCAATCATTACTGGTCCCTTTTTTATTCCCACCCACTTTCCTATTTCCTCATTTATGCAAACACAAGAGAGGGGGTGGGCAGAGACACCCAGGTTTTATTGTTCTTGTAATCCAGCCAAAGTAGAACGGGGGGGTGAAAACACACTGCCTGATTTTCACTGTAATCCATCCATCTCTGATGGATACTGTAGAGGTGGGTAGAAGCTATTTCCTGGAGGGTTGGGGAGATTTTCTGGAGCAGGAGAGCAGTGGGTGGGAGGAGGGTGTATTTGAGCACAGGTGCTGAGGATGTAGAGAGCTTCCTCACTCTACGAACGGTTTTGGCGTACTACATGATAGATACTAGGAAGTCATTAAGGAGTTCTCTATAGAAGAAACTGGAGGCTGAGATGAAGCCTGCCCTAGAACATAGGGAAAGCTTTTTCATTTTTGCAAGGCAGGTACATTATTAATATATTCGTACATAGGCAAGCTGTACTTTATAGAAAAAAGTGAGTTTAGCCTTTCAAACATATTTGCATCCTCAGAACTCCTAAATGCTAGGCCACTGATTTTCAAAATTGAAAGGATCACGTTAAAGCACGTCACATATGAAGTAACCACTCAGCTCTCTTTGCTTCAACTGTGTCAGCAAACTTCTCCCTAACCTCCCTCTTTCTCACTTTGTCTTATTCCTCACCTTTTCATTCCTCGTCTTTTGGGGCAGACATGCTTTAGATGCTGGGAAAATAGTGCTTTGAGCCCGCTACGAGGGTAGAATGAAGAGACTTTGCCTTTTCACTGTGTACTTGACTGTTATTCGTGTATTTAAAATTTTTCATTTTTTTGTTTTACTTTTTTCTGACTGTATGTTATCTTTTTTGCTGAAAATAATGTTAATAATGAAGCCAATGAGGGGGTCACTTTTTTGTTGGAAGAATAACAGGTCCAGGATAGTTGAAAGGAGCATCTGTAACCCTTAGGGGCTATTTAAAGTGTATTGCATCCTTAAAAAACACCAAACTACCATCATTTTGTCTTTCCTATTAACTATTTCATTAAAATCTCCAGATATTTGCTGAAAGTTTGGGGATAGGAAATCCCTCAATTTTGCTCATTCTTACCTACTACTGTATCCACAGTGGGTTCCATGTTAGGTGTTCCATACAGTGCTCTGACCATGAACAAATGGAGAAACTTTACAAGGTTGAGTATTTTTTTTATAAATAAATATATATATATATATATATATATATATATATATATATATATATATATATATATATATATATATATATATATATATATATATCTTATTCTTTTAAGTTATTAAAACCATCATGTGGATATACTTTAGTGCAACTTAGCACCATACTTATACCTGGCAAAGGGATCAAAAGCTCCACCCTTCCACTCTCCCAACCCTCATAACCAACTGTATCAAATCAATGGGTCAATTACACAATCACATTTTATACATTTAACTAACAATGCATGATATTTAAATTTGTAGAAGTTTTTACCTGTCTTCAAAGATTTGCTGTTGTTGTGGACAATATAATATTATCTATATTGGTAATGTGGCTAAATGTATTTTGCTTTCCTAATGCATGGTGACAAAGTGTTTGGCATCCTTTCCTTGTAGTGCTGGCAGCTGGAGTTTGATTCCTACTGAAGTCGCTATCTAGATGGTGTTGACATATTCTCCATGTATTTGCATGGATTGTCTGTGTGTGCTTCAGATTCCTCACACAATCCAAAAACAATTTGGTAATATGTCTGGTTGGGTTTACAGTTGTGTATGACTGTGCCATGTGCATTAGAATGTAAACTCCCTTGAGGTCAGAAACAGTTGTGAATAGCTCAGTGTTCTCTGTAAGGGGTTGAGTGCTATATAGTTGAATATAAAAGTACATTTTTTTTTTTTTGCATTTGATTTGTTGTTTGACTGGTTGATTGGCTGCTGTTGCTAAAAATGTTTAGTTATCATTTAGTGCGGTTCTTGGTACAAGCCTACCTGTACATTCATGAAATTTATATTCATTTTTGATTATTTAAAAAAATCCAGAAGCTAAAGACTAAAAAAATGTTTGTTTCCCTCAACATTCAGTTAAAAAAAAAAGGGATAACAGATCATTATTAAATACAGAGCAACAAGTACTAATAGGATATCTGTCTGTCTATATTTGTCTATCTATATCTGAGCAGATTTGCCTTACACTTTTGTTATACACCTTATTTATTACTTACGACACATTGGAGTTCAACAGTCTGTTTACTTTGTTTCCTGTTGACATTTTTATGTACATTGTGTTCCACATTGCTTTTGGAAAAAATCCTTTTTGCAAATGTGTCATTGTCAGACTAAACCAGCATTACATTGCAAGTTCATTGGATTCTACCCTGCCAAGTATTCAGTTTAGTCATTGCTGTCATCTATGTTTATGACACTATTGCCGCTTCTGTAAGAGCCGGAGACATGTCAAATGACCTGGCAGCTCTGCAGAAAATTAGAACAAGGGTGAAGCATACAATTTTTTTAAAAGTTATTGCTGAAAAAATATAGCTATATTTCCAATAAACTGGGAGAACATGTTTCTTTTGGGTAAATGTATCAATAAGAAATCCTTTATACAGGGGCATTGTATTATTGTGTTTGTTTGCTGTATTGTATTTTAACAGTCTCACAGAGGTGGTTAAATAAAACCAGCAGTGCTGAGACACCTTTTCTAGAAGAAAAAATTGTTGCAGAATACCCAATGTGCTGGTCATGTGACAAGAACTTCCATGATTAGTCTTGTAGCATGTGATACAGTGGAGAATCAGAGTTCAGATTTTCTGATCATATCAATTAGCAGAGATCATAGCATTAAAGGACAAGGCTTATGATCACATGATTAGGACTGACGTTAGCCTGAAGAAGTGTTCATCAAAGGTATTTCAGACATTTATTGAACCACAGTTCCAAAAACACTGTACACTGTATTGTTCCACCACAAACTGGTTTTTTCGTGCACACCACCACTAAAAGAAACACATTTTCACTCACCAGTGGACCTTCATACATAGGAAGGTAATAAAACATTTGTAAAGTTGAGGAGGCTTAAAGCTGAATTCCAGGTATGACAGATTTTACCTAATAGCTTGGACCAATGTGCATATGTATGTGCCATACCTGTAGGAGCTAGACATCACCATAGTAGTCACTGATACTACAGTGATTTCCAATAGCTCCTGGGTTCTGTGCCAAGCCACTGAAGACATTGTTACAGGGTTGGCAGAGCCTGAAAGACTAATTCCCAATTAGGTGTGGCTCACTTTTGACAGCATACAGCAGATTCGCAAACCGCCATTGGACCAAATAGCAGCTATGGGTCCGCCATATGCTGTGCACTGTCAATCAAAATTAAAGCAGACCTGATAGGGAACAAATGGTAGCGAAGATACGGACAGCAGCAGGAGAGACAAAAGCGAGACATTGGCTGGAGAGAGCACATTGCTCTGGCAAACAGGTAGTGTAGAGACATGGCTTAAATCAGGAAGTTCATGGGAGGAGCAAAGAGTTCAAGGTTAACGACAAACAAGGTTCAAGGCAGGATCATTCAAGGAATTGTCCAAAAAACTGTTCAGAATTCCAGGCGGCACAGCAAGAAGAGTCGTTGCCAAACACATAGCTCCCAACTGTCCCTGATTTGGAGGGACTGTCCCTGATTTGGAGCAATGTCCCTCTGTCCCTCTTTCCTCCTCATTTGTCCCTCATTTTGGCCTGATCGATATAGTTGTATATAAAATGTACGTTTTATCTTTCAAAAAGTGTTTCCCTGTGCTAAACCTTTCATCCAAATTCTTTAAATTTTAAAAGCCAATATAAAGTAATATTAGTGGTTAAAAAAGCCCTTGAGGATTTCATTAACCTTTTTTTCAATTAAGTCTCCTTTAAGGGGGTGTGGCAGGGGGTGTGTCCTATTGCCTACATACGTTTGCTAGTAGGTGTCCCTCATTCCCATCTCAAAATGTTGGGAGGTATGCCAAACACAGCAGAGGTTCCAGGCTCAAGTCCCGACAAAGGTATTTGGAACCTTTTTTTTAATATACAGTATAGTGCTGGCTGCATTGATCTGTGATGCAATTCCCCACATAGGTCTGGAAAAATAACACAAATGTTTACAACCACTTTAAAAGGAATCTGTCATGAGAGAGTAATGGAGGCTGTCATTACTGACTTCTAATTTTAAGAATGCTACTTCCATGGCAGGTGCATCGACTTCAGTGCTGACTAGGAAAACAAATTCTGACACTCATTTATATCATTCATGTTCTGGGGCTATGAATTCGAAAGCAATTGTAGTCAGAGACAGCCAGGCATCTGACATTTTAGAAGGCAATGGCAGCCTCCAATGACAGAATCGCTGTAAGGATACATCTTATTTTCAGATTTGTTCAATATATATTTTTATTACCTATAATTTAGAAGATATGGATTTAACTATATAATACTGAAAAAGAGCTCTACCTGTGCAGAAAAAAACATTTACAACGATTTAAAAATGAATGAACTAATAATGCAGAAGCAAATTATTTTTTCCCCAATAAAACTTGTGGATACCTTGTTTAAACTATGATCTATAACTTTATCTGTTTATTCATTCTGCATTTATGTTCTGTTTCTATTGCCAGGGCTTATATGATCACCAAAGGGTTTGTATATGAAAATACTTGGAGATCATTTCAAGGATCTAGTACTCTCATGGGAAATTAATATGTTTTGTTAAGTTTTTTTATGTTTATTGAAAATTCCTCAATAAGCGCTGTACCTCAAGGTGATTTTTCATTCTCTTATTCATTATATTACATGTATGTGTGTTGTGTAGCTGTCAATAGCCTATTTTCCTCTTACCACATATACAGTTACAATTAATCATAATAATCTCAACATGCATTAAACTCTTATTACCATGATACCTTATAATCATATTATCTACAGGAACATTACCATGAGAGTCAGGGCAGATTTATCATAAAATAAACCTGCCTATATAACTACTTTTGGCAGCTGGCCTACTATTTTATTTGTTATTTGTGGAAATACAATATTGGGGGTAAGTGGAATTGGCGCTGCTTTTGTAAGGTATAGTCTGGTGTATCACAGTTTATACCAAAAACGTGAAAATAACCAGCAACAATAAATCAGTAAAGTGCCATGTGCAACTACAAAAATCCATAGTGGCAAAGTGCTAAATTGCATGAAATCAATCAAAGTGCTATAGTGTAACACTTGTACATTAATTATTTGTCAAATGCATCCATAGCGCAGAACTTTATTTCTTTTCTTTATTTGTTATTAGTGTTGCCAGAGTAAAAGCTGGTACACACTACAAGAAAATCATACAAACGATCATCTGATTTTCCTAAAAAAAAAAAACGTACAAAAATGGCACACATTAAAATAGTTCGTTCTCTTCACATACGAGAAAAAAGTTTGTCCCTTTTTAGTTTGCAAGGTCTGAATCGGATGTTGAAAGTTGTGTACACACTGTACGAAAATCGAACGATTGTGCCTCGTATGGACTTTTTCTTATGATTTTCTCATAGTGTGTACCTCTTTTAAAGGTGTCTAGCCTAGTACACATGGGCTGAATGTCAGGCGGCATCGGGCTGTGTGTACTGTAGTCAGTCCAACAGAAGTTGACTTCTTTCAAAAGGGCATGACTGAAATATATCTGCCAATCGGCACCTGATCAGCCAATGGCTAAGAGCACTGACTGGAGTGTTCAGGCGGAAGAGGGAGGGGGGCGTCCCTCTGTCAGAACACAATAGAACAACAGGGGAGATCGTTGTACTAACGTCAGATAGTTAGTACAGCGGATCCTCCTGAGCTGTCAGGGTTTTTTTTGACCAGCCCTGCTAGGTTGCATGAAAAAAAAAACTAATAGTGGATATGAGGTTGTAAAGTGATTGTAAAGGATTGTTTTTTATTTTTTTTTAAATAACAAACATGTCATACTTACCTCCACTGTGCAGCTCGTTTTGCACAGAGTGGCCCCCGAACATCCTCTTTTGGGGTCCCTCGGCGGCTCTCACAGCTCCTCCCCGCATCAGATAACCCCCCCTTAGGAGAAGCACTCTCCTGAGGGGGTTACCTTGAGGGTATGCTCCCGAGTCCAGCATTTGCGTCCACAGACACGAATGCCGGACTCAGCCCCGCCCCCCCGGTGCCGTATCATTGGATTTGATTGACAGCAGCGGGAGCCAATGGCTGCCAATCAAGAGCTGGGACCCCGTAGAGAGAGGGACAGCATGCCCCTGCCTAGGAGATGAAGGGACTCAGGCAAGTAAAACGGGGGGGGGCTAGAGGCCTGGTGACTGCCAGATGTTTTTTCACCTTAATGCATAGGATGCATTAAGGTGAAATAACACAAGCCTTTACATCCTCTTTAAGCCTTAAAAGGGTGGTAATTTGACTGATGTGTTGACATGCTGAGGGTTTTTATAAATGTATACAAGCAGCCCCACCAATAAAGAGCCAGGAGGTGGAGGAGATAGGGGGCATCACTGATAAGTCACTAATTGAAAATAATGATCCCCTTGTGTGGCTGATATCTTATCTCAATAGCTGTTAAGCAATTAAGCAGCATGACCATAGCATTGCATATATTCTGCCTCTAGAAGCTATTCAACAAATGTCTACATTTTATAAATCAACAAAATGATTAATATAAAGCTTGTAAGAACGTATAAACCTAAAACAAAACCTACTTTAAAGTGTATCTACAAAAGTTTTTTTTTTTTACATTTTGGATGGAGTACTAAATAGTTAACACATTTAGAAGTAGATGTCTGAAGACTTCCTCCTTCTTCCAATAGGGACAGCTATTCGGGTGACTACTGTGTAAGAGAAAATTTCCCCTCAATTTTTTTTTTTCCACTTCTTGTGTGAACAAAAATGAAAGAACCTATTTAAGATTTGTAATAAAACTACAATAATCATCCCAATTCACGCACTTTAATAAATATGCATTCTTTTACAAGCAACATGAAAAGTTTTTGAATGC
This sequence comes from Aquarana catesbeiana, assembly GCF_042186555.1. Classification (NCBI taxonomy): domain Eukaryota; kingdom Metazoa; phylum Chordata; class Amphibia; order Anura; family Ranidae; genus Aquarana; species Aquarana catesbeiana. The sequence goes on from NC_133324.1 coordinate 654,259,767, forward strand.
TATATGAGGATGAGCCACTGTCTAGGGACAGCTACTACTGTACACCTTAGAAGACATGAAATATTTTCTGAAAATGTAATCAAACTGAATGATCATGCTATTACACAGAAGAACCTTTAAGCTATCTATAATAAAACATTTTCTTTAGTGTTTATAAAGATGCTTGTGCATTTTACACATATTTCCTAATATAAAAAGTAATCTACTTTAGCTATATTTTCCTGTTTGTTAAATACTGATAATCTCAAGCTCGTCCTCTAGGTGGCGCTCAAAATCCAGTCTGCCTACATACGCTTAATGAGACAGCAAAGGCTTTTGCTATTTAACCTGTCCTTCTCTTCAGACAGATGTGGGTTATCACCTTCCAAAGGCATGCATCGTTAAATTATCAATAATAGGTTAGCAATGCATCAGGGTATGACTTCGATTAAATTTGTGGCGAGTAACCTTTGATCACTCTTGTATTTTATATACAAGTCACATTTACACAAATAGTTTTTTTTTTTTTTTTTTTCTGCTTGTATTTTGGTGCATTGCAGCTAAAAGAACCAACAGATTTAAGACAAAGGCCGAGAATAATGAAATCTGATGTGCATTTGATTTACTCCACAGTTTTGAAACAGCCTGTAGCATGTTCCTCTATTTCAGCTTGATCTTTAATATACTGTGCATAAAAATTCAGCAAATAAACAGAACTGTGGATCATTGCATCACCCATGAATCGACAAATTTGCATGATGCTTGTTACGGCTGTATAGTGATTAGTCACGTCTACGTTTTTCTAGGCATATTTTTTATAACAGAAAATCCTTAGTACATTAAAAGCACAAACTACGTAATAATTTGGTTTAGGCTTATGACTAGTTATTAATGAAAATAAACAAATGTTATCAATATAAATTATGACCTAATTACAGTAATATCTCAGATTGCGAGTAACGCGGTTTACGAGTGTTTTGCAATTTTAAAAAAAAAATCCTGACTCGGTTTACGAGCGTTGTCTCGCAAAACGTGCAGGATTCAAGCCTCTAGAGTGTGCAGTACCGTATTTGGCCAGAGGTGTGGGGGCACCGGTGACTCTCGGAGCCCTTTGGAGCCGCTCGGATACACTCCGTTCCCGAGTGTCTCCGAGCCTCTCCGAGTGCTCTCTGAGTGTTTCCAAATGTCCCCGGCGCCCCCTCCCACCTCTGGTTACATGCGGTACTGCATACACTAGCAGTGCCACTGGAACGGATTATCTGAGTTTCCATTATTTCCTATGGGGAAACTCGCTTTGATATACGAGTGCATTGATCGACTCTATGGCCTTGGAGGACCAGAGCGAAATCATGAAGTCACTTCCAATCAAGACTGAAGGAAAAAAAAAAAATTCAAGTGAAAGATCAAAAAAAAAATGTTTTCTTATCTTTTGCTTTTATAGGTAAAGAAGAGATTTAGGGTCTTTTTGACCCCAGATCTATTCATAAAGAGGACCTGTCATCCTTATTTCTATTACAAGGAATGCTTTTCCTTGTAATAGCAATAACAGTGATCCAAAAAAAAAAAAATTTAAACAGACAGTGTAAAATAAATAATAATAATAAAATAAAATAAAATAATAAAAATTAAAGAGCCCCCATCCATCCATGCACGCACGCAGAAGCGAACGCATATGTAAGTCGCGCACACGTATTTAAACGGTATTCAAAACCACACGTGAGGTATCGCCATGATTGTTAGAGCGATAGCAATCATTCTAGTGTTAGACCTCTTCTGTAACTCTAAACAGGTAACCTGTAAAGGTGTTTAACCGCTTCCAGGCCACCCACATCACATTTACTGTGGCAGTGTGGGCCGGCTGCACGAAATAGCATACCTGTATTTTGTTCCTCTTCCTGGGTCTGGGACGTGTGCTGCCAGAGACCATCAGTGGGTCCGGCGGCCACGATGACCACAGGGACCCACCGGTTGTTCTCTGGAGAGGCAAAAGGGCGGTTTGCCTATGTAAACAAGGCAGACTGCTATTCTGTCACAGAGGAAGGGAGAGATCTTGACTCCTGGCTATTCAGAAACACAGATGTTTCTCTTCCTTCAGTCAGACCACCCCCCATACAGTTAGAAAGCACACCCTAGGAGCACACTTAACCCTTTGATCGCCCCCGATGTTAACCCCTTCCCTGCCAGTGGCATTTTTTTTAGCACTGATCACTGTATTGGTGTCACTGGTCCCCAAAAAGTGTCACTTAGTGTCCGATCTGTCGCAGTCCAGCTAAAAATCACTGATCGCCACAATTACTAGTAAAAATAAAATTAAAAATGCCATAAAAATATCCCATAGTTTGTAGATGCGATAGCTTTTGCACAAACCAATCAATATACACTAATTGGGATTTTTTTTTTACCAAAAATATGTAGCTGAATTCATATTGGCCTAAATTGATGAAGAAAGTTGATTTTTTACATATTTATATTGGATATGTTTTATAGCAGAAATTAAGATATATTGTTTTTTTTCAAATTGTCACAGTTTTTTTGTTTATAGCACAAAAAATCAAATGGGTACAGTGTCGCACGGCCGCGCAACTGTCAAAGGAACGCAGTGCCGTATCGAAAAAAATGGCCTGGTCATTGAGGGGGTAAACCCTTCCGGGGCTGAAGATGTTAAAGTATCGCCTATGGGAATTTTTAAGTACCATAGTTTGTCATCATTCCACAAGCGTGCGCAATTTTAAAGCGTGATATGTTAGGTATCTATTTACTCGGCGTAACATTATCTTTTACATTATACAAAAAAATTGGGGTAACGATTGTTTTGTTTTTTTTATTCATTAAAGTGTATTTTTTCCAAAGAAATTGTGTGTGCAAAATCACTGCACAAATACCATGTGACATAAAAAATTGTAATGATCGCCATTTTTTTCCTCTAGGATCTCTGCTAAAAAATGTGTAATGTTTGGGGGTTGAAAGTATTTTTCTAGCAAAAAAGAAATGATTTAAACTTGGTTAGCGCCCTGGGGTTTAGTCAGGGAGCTCCTCACCAAATTCCTTGTCAGGAGTAGCTATCATAGTTATATTGTTAGAGATCCATTGATTTCTCCCTAAGTTTGGCCTTGTACTTTTCTCTTCTACCACTAGGTGGCCGGGCACTTGGTGGTACTAGATATGAGAAGGACAACTCAAGGTCAGGTTATGAGTATATGGAGTATCTCAGCCAATGGGCAGGGGTTTTCTTGAATCCCTTGGCCTGCTGGGAGAACCTATATATTTGGGTGGAGTCAGGTGATCTATGTTCTGTGCCACCCGGACTGCCGTCTGGGTAGACGTGTGTCATCTGCCCCAGGCTGCTAGGCCAGAGATTGGGCCCATCCTGGGGGCATCTGGTTGCCAGGCTATGTGAGGGCCTATCCAGAAGTAAGAGGGCAGCGCAGGGTTCGGACTGCAGCTTGCAGTCCAACCAAAAGTGACGGTTTTGCCGGCTGGAGAACCTGTCAGTGGTCGGAGGCAGAAGGGAAGCTGTCGCCACTAAGGGACCAACCACCTTTACCAGGGACCACAGTGAGTAACTGAAGCAAGTACCGGAGCAGTATTCTCACCGAACGGGCACAGTGGAGAATCGGGAAACTTCAGGCGGTGATCAAGTCAGGGACCCAACCAGCGGAGGTGATGTTTTGCAGACCAGCCTTGTGTGTCAAGCTAGGGACCCAGCCGGTCAGCAGGGTTGAAGCTTGAAGGTATCTGAAGTGCCAAGCTAGGGACCCAGCAGGGAAGCGCGGGTGACGCTTGAGGGAGATACCTCCTCAAAATCCTTGGGGAGCTCATGGGATTCAGAGTCAGTGAATCAGAGAGTCCAGTGAGAGACTAGGAGCTCAAGGAGCTGAAGAACTACAGGTAGAAGCTGAGAGAACTGATACGTTTGAATTAGGAACTGTTAAGTACTGTAGCCATAAGGGACAGCAAATCTGCACATGCAGAAGTGGCACCTTGCTGGGGCCTTTCCCTGTACATCTGTCGTCCTATTGAAGTCTCGGAGTCTGCCTATTGAAATTGCAACTACTTAAGGGTATCCTGGCCCTAACCCTCTTTCTCTTGCAAAATATAAAAGGACTGTTAAAAGAAATAAAACCTCTTTTGCTTTCAAGAAGTGTCTGACGCCCAATGACTTTTACCACCTTTGCACTCACTATGCCTCACAACCCACTACATATTGAAGGATGTCAGCGGTCTGTGGCCTCAAAGGTTCTCATTAGACTGGAAGAGCTTAAAGATTTTGCTACACTTGTAAACAAAAAGTGCCACTTTCTTGTTGTTGAATGGCAAAGGGATTGCTGTCAATGTGGTGAAGGGCCAGCATTTAATGCTCCCGAGCTTTGAGTCTACTGTAAGGCTGAATTCAAATAAGTGTGAATCGGATGCAGTTTTCCCCGCATCCAATTCGCTTGACAGGAGATTGTGCCCTGCTCTCAATGGAGCCGGTCCACACATCTCCATGGTGGCTGCAGAGCGAATTGCACAGGAGTCCTGTACGTCTTTCAGTCCGTTTCAGGTCTGTATTGAGGCAAAAATCCGGGCCTGATTCGTCCCTGAAATGGAGAACAGGGACACACCGGACCCCTGCTGTCAGCCGCATGCGTTCTTAGTGTGAACCCAGCCTAATAGTATAAGATCAATTCTCTGTGACGCCAAAAGTTCTTTGAAGGCTTTCACTTACAGCTGTGGACCAATTTTTATACCTTGTGGGCTGGGCTGAAATCTTTGGAGCGGTTGTATATTCTTTTTTTTTTCTATAGTTTTCTGCTTATTTAAAAGAATTGCATGAGCCTTGTGAAATTTTTAGATACCTGCTATCTGTATGACTTGTTGATCAGACTCAGATCATGAACCCAGCAGACCAGTTCGCTCATCTCTACTTATTAAAGCTGTACAAAAAGCTAATAAATGGCAAGGCAGTCAATAAAGTACTTCCTTTATAATACAGACAATGTAACTGTCCAATTATGCCAGGATGACTCTATTACATTCCTGGCTTCATTTTGCCATTATGCTAGTCCAATTAAGAGCACAGAAAAAGGACCGAATTAAGACGACAGACAGAACAAGGCTTCTCATGTATGTTAGCTCAATGATGGTACTGTCATTTATTTGTTACACCATTGCAAAAGCATCCTGTTAATAATGATGATGCCAGCAGAGTTTGCTTGAAACACAGAGACATAAAAACAGCGGTTGTCTAAGGAGCAGAAAAATCAAATGGCTTAACCACAGGGATTATTTTTTATATGAAATTGAACCAAAGATGTTCAAGATAATGCTAGAATGATTAATATTATGTGCCGGTTCACTACAGCGACTTATAGTCCTCAAGTCGCCCAAAGTTGCAGGACATAAGAAATGCCATAGAAGTAAATGAGAGCCGTCTTAATGTACACTACTGAAGTTGCTCCGACTTCAGAAAAGGTTCCTGTACTACTTCAAGGCGACTTCTAGGCAACTTGTACCCATAGATTTCAATGGAAGTTGCCTCCAAATCGGATCTCCATCTATACTGAAACGACTTTACCGGAAAAAGAAAATAATTTACCCAGGTACTTCCCACATTTACCCAGGCAACCCCCTCCCTCCCACAGAGCTGATTATTCTGTGATTGGCCACAGCCAAAGTCGCCTGTCCTGGAGGCAACTTTAAGTCGTGTTGTAAGTTGTGCAAAGTCGCACTGAAGTCGCCTCCAAATCTACTTGCAAAGTCATGCTGTAAGTCGGGTTGCCCCTGTGTGAACCGGCACTTACTACTGTATATGTTTTGTTCTTTTAATCCCAGTGGAAGACATTACAGTGAGCTTTCCTGTGGCCTTAAATGGCTGATAATGGCAAAAAAGCTAACCTCAGCAGAGCAACAATGTCCTCAGCTCTCTGGTGGTATGGGTTTCTTATTTAATGGTTGAACGTTCTAAAAATCTGCGCATCTCAGTAAGTAATATTTTCCAAACTGAAAGTCAATGAGAGTTCAAACCAGGTTTCTAAAAAGTGTGTACAGATCAAATGATGCAAAATTGTATAGAATGTTTTGGAGGCTCCTGGCAGCCCTACCTGAAGAGATGATGAGCTATTTTCTTCCAGGAATACTAAGATAAAATGGTGGGATATGGTGGCACTGGCAGTCAAGTTAAGGGTGCCTGGGTAACAACAGAAGTAGATAAAAGACAGAAACAACCTTTGGAGAGCAGCCTTTGGTCCATTTCTCCTAGTAGCTTTTTGGGCATCCAAACTGACTATAAAAAACAAAAACAAAACTGAAACTAGCATTCAGCTAGAGACATCCAATTTCATTAAATTTAACCTGGATCTAACATAATCCAAGTTTGGGGATCACATCTTTTAGGTACTGTGTATAGGTAATTTCAGACCAGTAAAACAAAATACAGCAACTGCTGCAATTCAGAGAGGACTAGTTGTATTTATTAAAGTGGAACTTCAGTCACTTTTTCAACTTTCCATCTATTAAATCGTCTGCCGTTTTAACTTTGGATAGTAAAACATTTTTTTTCTGACAGTAAATACCTTATACAGCCCACTTCCTCTCTCTTGCCTGGTAAACAGCCTAGGCTGGTGACATCATGCACAGCTCTCCCTCTCACTTTTGTGAGAGTTTGCCAGGAAGGGAGAGGGGATGAGTCATAAGATGGCCAATGAGAGTTGCAGAGCTGGAGGTGTGCCTCTGTGTGTCTGTGTAAATCCAGGAAGTGAACAGGCAGCAGCTTCAGCTGCCCACAGTTAAAATGGTTGCAGCCAGACTCAGTGGAGGGAGATTTCTGCAGCATATTTGGCAAGTACAGAATCACAATATATATAAAATAATATGCAAAGTGGTTGGAGGGAAGCTTCAGAATGGCAAAGATGTTTTTATTACAAACTATGTGAGCAGACTGCAGTTCCTCTTTAACCACTTGACCTCCGGAAGATTTACCCCCCCATTCACGACCAGGCCATTTTTTGCGATATGGTACTTCGTTACTTTAACTGACAATTGCGCGATTATGCAATGCTGTACCCAAATAAAATTTGTGTCAATTTTTCCCCACAAATAGAGCTTTATTTTGGTGGTACTTGATGACCACTGCATTTTTTATTTTTTTGCGCAATAAACAACAACAAAAAAAACTATATTTTTTACTTTCTGCTTTAAAACATATCCTACAAAATCTAATGTCTTCATAAATTTAGGCCAGTATGTATTGTGCTACATATTTTTGGTAAAAAAAAATCCAATAACCCTATATTGAATGGTTTGCGCAAAAGTTTTAGCATCTACAAACTATGGGTTTTATACTTTTTTTTTTAATACTAGTAATGGCAGCGATCAACGGCTTAAAGCGGGACTGTGCTATTGCGGCGGACATTTTGACACTAATGGACACTTTTGATACTTTGTGGGAACCAGTGACACTAATACAGTGATCAGTGCTAAAAATATGCACCGTCACTTTACTAATGACACTGGCTGGGAAGGGGTTAAACATCTAGGGCGACCAAAGGGTTAACTGTGCTCGTACTCCTCCTACCCCGAAGACCCAGATCTCGTACTAGGTACAGGAGAGCCACTCAGCCACTGTACATCTAAGTGAAGTGGTCCGCAAGTGGTTAAAATAACATTTCAACGCGGTCTCCTTCAACTTCATCCTGTGAAATGTTCTAATGCCGCGTACACACGGGCGGACTTTTCGACCGGACTGGTCCGACGGACTTTTGACGGACTTCCGACGGACTTTTGAACGAACGGACTTGCCTACACACGATCACACCAAAGTCCGACGGATTCGTGCGTGATGACGTACGACCGGACTAAAATAAGGAAGTTGAAAGCCGGTAGCTAATAGCTGCCGTAGCGTCGGTTTTCGTCCATGGGACTAGCATACAGACGAGCGGATTTTTCGACCGGACTCGAGTCCGTCGGACAAATTTGAAACATGTTCCAAATCTAAAGTCCGTCAGATTTTTGACCGAAAAAGTCCGCTGAAGGTCCGATGGAGCCCACACATGGTCGGATTGCCCGCCGTATTCAGTCCGTCGGACCAGTCCGGTCGAAAAGTCCGCCTGTGTGTACACGGCATTACTGTTCTTACTTTTTTTGAAGGTCTGAACTCTCTAATACTGTAAGGGTGTCTAAAGTACATGAATGCCAGATTGTAAATAGTTTGATCTATGCTGTGTGTGTGTCTACAGACGCACAAAGCCAGGTTTGGGATTGAGCCTGCGGTTTGCTATGAGGGGCACTCAGAGAAGAGGAGGAGTGGAGAGCACCAATGGGGGACCCCAGAAGAGGAGGCTCAAGGCCGCTCTGTGAAAAACCATTGCGCAGAGCAGGTAAGTACCGTATAGTCGCTTAAGTCAAAAAAGTGATCAGAATGCAACTTCATCCAGCTAAAGCAGATTTGCTGTAAAGAGGTTTTGCACATTGCACTTGCTTTTTGCACTGCATTGGTGCATAAGCTCAAATGTGTTCTGTGCTTTTTTAATTATCTGAAATCTGCATTAACATTGATGTGGTTATTGTCTGCATTGAAATAATAATAATAAAAAAAAAAAAATTAAAATAAACACCAGTCAATTCCTTTTAATCATTTCATGCACAGCAATCGGGTGTTTAAAAGCAGTGTACATAGAAACGGCTTTCACTCAATTGTACAAACATTGCATCTTCATGATTGTACTAGTCAGGTTTGTTAAGTGCTAAAAAAACTGTTGGTTCAAGCAAAGCAGTGTTGATAGCGGATAGGTGACATAAAAAAAAAAAAAAACATGTACATTATGGATTCATTAATTTTTTTTTCATTAAACTACACCCATAATGGGAACTAATTGATGCAGCTGGCTATTTGGCTTATCACACAACTGACTGCACTGTTTGTTTGGAAAGATATGGTAATAGAATCTGTCTGGGATGTGAGCACACAGCCAATGATAAATGCAGGTAATTGTGGACACCGCTGTCAGGACACAACAGTAAGATACCAGCAAGATAATATTCTATTAGTTCTTACATAAAACAATGCTTTCCATATACAAATAATAAATCTTTTTTCCGGTGATTTTTTAAAAATTCTTTAACCTAAAACCACTATGCACACAAAAGAAACGACAGAGTAGCCTGACTTTTTACATGTTTATTAGTCATACACACATATAACAAAATTCTATACAAACTACACAATTACCAAATATGGGTGCAGATGTGGTCATCATGTAACTAGATAATCCATGGGCTAGCACAGATGGGATTATAATAAAGACAAACACTGTTAATTAAATTTAACAAAACATTTATTAATTGGTATTTATAAGGCCACGGTGTTATCCATAGGGGTTACCTAAAATACTCAAATTTATTTTAAAGAATATAAAGCCATCCTGGCTACAACTGAACAAATTAAATGGTGTCCATCCAACAATGCTGGACGACTACTCCCCCTCATGGACAACATCATGACAAAAAAGGGGGCGGGTGGGTGGGTGTCGCTTGTTCTGCTTCACACGGTCAGTGACCGCTGCACTCAGCCCCTTATATAGGCTTCTTCAGCACTGCTCAGCGCCCGCCAAATTCCTCCAATCCTGACGCTGGCCCTTGCTACCAATCCTCTTGCTGTTGCTGCCCTGAGCAACAGTGGCAACCAATGGCAACCTAGTAAATAGATAAAAGGAGAGAAAATGCAGCCCCCTCTGAGCCATCCCATGTGGGCCCCAGCATAATGCTATGACCCTTCATGGGCTAGCACAGATGGGATTATAATAAAGACAAACACTGTTAATTAAATTTAACAAAACATTTATTAATTGGTATTTATAAGGCCACGGTGTTATCCATAGGGGTTACCTAAAATACTCAAATTTATTTTAAAGAATATAAAGCCATCCTGGCTACAACTGAACAAATTAAATGGTGTCCATCCAACAATGCTGGACGACTACTCCCCACCGGCTGAGGACAGCAGCAGTGCTGCCGGCCGAGGCCCCCCCCCCAACACCGTGGCTGATTCAATTAGATTTTGTAAACCCATATTAAATATATCTAAGCCTATCACAGATAAATGGACCATATCTCCACGAAATAAACCATGTACAAAACCCTCTAATTCTAAGTGGCGAAAATATATGCCACCGGATGAACTTAAAAAACTATGGATTGTTCTATTGAGACGCCTTCTAATCTTGTCCACATAAAATAAATTGCCCGACGGGGACCAAAGAAGACGAGGAATCATCTCTGAAAATGCTACTATAGCATTTGGGAATAAAAGTTGAATATAACAAAGATCCCTCTTGATTTCGCATAGAAGATCCCACGTCTTAACTTTGCCTAAATCATTGCCCCCGGCATGAAGCACCAAGATCTGGGGTAAAGGCCAAACATTAGATAAGTGAAGTAAATGATCTCTCAAATTTTTCCACCTCAAACCCCTAATACCTGACCACAATACTGTGAAAGACTTAGAGTCCAGACCTAAATTAGCCGAGTAGGTTCTAGTTTCAGCATGCTTGGCTGCCCAGAAAACGTAGGAATGACCTACAATCCAAACTGTAGCTGCGGAAGATCCTGAAAAGAGATTACAAAATTAGTAGATCGGGGCGAACATAAATCTTATATCTATCACTACCCCAACGGCCAATTCTTTTTAAAGTTTCTGCCGGGAAACCTAGAGAGTCAGCTGTGGTGGCTGCCCCGATGCGAAAAGAATGTGAAGAAAAGCAAAAACCAGATAGGTTCAAGCGTTTCAGAGAAGCAGCCAACACAGCTGAAAACTGGTACCTAGTGAGAGAGGACAAATCCTGGTGGATAAAGAAGGAATCATCAGAACATGGTCTAATTGACATATATCTAGACACCAATAGCACCGGGCATATTGTAGGATTGGTAGAACTAGACAGAGAAATCCAATGACCTTGACCTGTTGGAAGAGATTTAGACCTACAAAGAAAAAGGCTAAGGGACCCATCATACACAATGACATGTGATTTGAGGAGAAAAGCTGAGGACCTTCTATTTTCAGATGTAAATTCCCCAATTCTGAGGGCGCCAAAAAAGGCAACTGAAAAAACGGCCCTAAACAAAATTAATTCAAATTCAGAGAAACACACCACTTCTAAAACCTTAAGGAGATCAACCAATATAGCAGCCGAAATAGGGCGCCTATTATCCAATAAAGGTTTTGACCTCCTAAAACCTTTTAAAACTTGATTAACTTGAAAGAAAGAGGTTAGAGATGGCAAACCTGCGAATTTGAGAAAGAAGGAGACCCCCGCTAAAATTTTGCTGATAGAAGCTGGGCTAAGATTAGCCTGAAGCAATGAAGACACAAAAGACAGGGAGACATAAGAAGTGACAACAAGAGAATCCAGACCAAAGTCCTGACAAAAGGAGCACCATCTGGACCAGGATAGGCGATAATCTGACCACGTTTTCTTCGACACTGAATTCTTGAAGTTACCAAGAATTAACTCCATATTAAGCCCCAGAGGAAATCCGGGCAAGGAGTTCCGCATTGATCCGATGTCGGAGCCAATTCCCGAAACCTCGTGAACTGTGAACGAGATAAAGCATCAGCAATATTATTCTGCACGCCCGGAATGTGCTCTGCTTTCAACCAGATATTGAATCGCATGCATTGTAAAACCAGAAAACGTAGTAGCCTAATCACTGGTTCAGATTTAGAGGATAAAGTATTCACTGCATACAAAACACCTTTATTATCAGTATGCACCAGAACTCTGCGATTCGCAAAAACGTCTTTCCAAACTACTAAAGAGACTATCACAGGGAAAAGCTCCAAAAGGACCAAATTTTGAATGATGTCCTTTTGTAACCAGTCCTGATGCCACTCACCTGCGCACCAATGCCCATCCATAAATGCTCCAAAGCCTGAAGACCCAGCTGCATCCGTGAAAAAATTAAGCTGTTCGTTAGTAACAAAATCCTGTTGCCATATAGTAGAGCCATTAAAATGACACAGAAAAGCATCCCAAATTCTAAGGTCCTCCCGAACGCTCTTGGAGATCCGAACATGGGAATATGGGTTTGTAAAGCCTCTGATTGCCAGTGAAAACTTGCGAGAAAACACTCTAGCCATTGGAATGACTCTGGCTGCAAAGGCAAACAGACCCAGAAGAGATTGGGCCTCCTTCAATAATACTTTCTTTCTTAAAAGAAAAACTGAGATCATGGATCTCATTTTCTGTATTTTTTGAAGAGGCAGTTTAAATTCCATTGCAGCTGAATCTATGGTAATCCCTAAAAATTCAATTGAAGTGGATGGAAACACTGTCTTTTCTGCTGCTAAAGGGATCCCAAAGTGCTCACAAATATTAAAAAATAACTGAAGAGATTTGAGGCACGAGGGAGAATCAGCTGAGCCAACAAATAAAAAATCATCTAGATAATGTAGGAAACCTCCATCGGGATAGAGGTCAGACAAAACCCACTGAAGAAAGGTTGAAAAAGCTTCAAAATAAAAACAAGACAAAGAAAACCCCATGGGCATACATTTGTCAAAGAAATATTCACCCGAGAATTGAAAACCTAGTGAACTGAAGCCCTGTGGATGGACCGGGAGCAAACGAAATGCTGACTTAATATCTGCCTTGGATAGCAAGGCCCCTTGTCCATGACTCCTTAATATAACCAAAGCCTCGTCGAATGATGCGTAGCAAACAGGAGCTTCAACACCAGCCACTTCATCATTCAAAGAGGAGTTCTCCGGATATGAAAGGTGATGTATCAGACGGTAAGAACCTTGTTCTTTTTTAGGAACTAAACCCAACGGGGAAAGCCTAAAATTTGCGAATGGCGGGGAAGCAAAAGGACCAGCCACCCTCCCTTCTTCCAGTTCTTTGTAAATTTTCTTTCTTACCACTGAAGCATTAGTATAAACAGATTTTAAATTCTGAACCATAGAACAGCCCGAGCCTTGAAAGGCCGGGACCAAAAAACCCTCCTTGAAACCTTCAGTTAGCAGAGCCTCCATCCTGCGATCTGGATAGTGCTCTAACCACGGGAGCATTCTTGGGAGGTTCACTGGAGTCACTGCCCTTCCCATGAGCGTGCCCGGGAAATGGCTGAAAAGTTGTCGCTGCAGTTTTGCGAAAGCACCTGCTAGCCGGATGGTTCCCACTACAATGAGAGCATTCATGCTTGTATCTGCAATTTGATAGAAACTTGCATTGCCCTTCATTGAAAGAAAAGCAAAATCCCTTACGCAACGCAGACTGTGCAGTAGATACCCCTTTTGGAGTAAACTGAAGCTTAGGCGGCAACATGAGATTCAGCCATAGCCCAACATCTTTGGAACCCCAATGCAGGGAGGGGTGGACTGACAATTTTTGGCGAAAATTTTCGTCATATGTGAACCATGAAGAGCCACCGAAATGACGAAAGGCCTCTGCAACAATATCTAAGTGTTGGAATAAACCTGAACACTTTGCAGGGAAACGTTCACCCATAACTGCTGCATAAATGCAGAAAGCCTGCAACCAATTTTGGAAGGTCCTTGGTATGGCCCTTCTCCTGTCCTCCTCGGATCTATCCGCTGCCAGCCTATCAGATTTCAACAAAAATTCTTTAGAAGCCGGCAAAAGAGATAATATGTCAATGAATTCTCCTCTCCAAATTTTTTCTTTAACAGGCCTGGCTAAATGGAAACCTAACGGTGACAGAACACATGGTAAGGGTTCCTTAAAAGAAGCCTCCCCAACTGCCACTGCTGAAGGCCTGATAGGCAGGATAGGATTAACAGACAATGGAGAGTAAACCACATCATCATGGTTTAACATGCCATGATCAGTCATTTGTGACTCATTTAAGTTTTGCCATACTGAACCAACTTCATTCAATGGTAATTTTTTAACAGCACCATAATCATGTGCCCCTGTAAATATTTCAGTATCACTACCAACAGGCTCAAATGCACCAGATATCTGTGCCCTCTGATCAATTTTACTGGTATGCAAAACCTGACTAGCACCAAACCTTTCTCTTTGTGCCCCTAGAATTTGTGAATTAACATTAGTTTGTTTAATATTCAATGCACCAGTGACCTGTGCTCCTTTAAAACTATTAGCAATATTATTAGCACCAGCAGACTGTGCCCCTTTAAATTGTTGTAAAATATTTGACAATGAATTCACTAGGAATGAAACATCTGCCATATTTGTACACTGCTCACCATCATATGCTGATGACGGATGCTCACTGAGTGCAGCAGCCTGGGGAAGCTGAGTAGCGCTGCTCTCCCTCATAGCCGGCTCTCTCTGTGTTCTTGAAGTGCCAGCCCTCTCCTCCCTTGTCACCTGAGGCGAAGCCGCTGTTCTCGTTCGTTTCTTCTTCCTCCCCGGCTGCTGCCGAGTCCCGCCTCCGACTGGGGCCGAAGCTACCTCCATCTTCTGCTTAGTGAGTGATGTCTCAGCAGGCGGAGCCGAGTCGCGCTCCTCCCCTAGGCATTGCAGGAGCCATTCTTCACCGCCCTCTCCCTCCGCTCTCTCAATAAGGCGGCACAGGAGTTCTTCCCGACCTTCAGACGAACGGCGCTTCATGCTGCAGCTCTGTGGTGTCGCTTGTTCTGCTTCACACGGTCAGTGACCGCTGCACTCAGCCCCTTATATAGGCTTCTTCAGCGCTGCTCAGCGCCCGCCAAATTCCTCCAATCCTGACGCTGGCCCTTGCTACCAATCCTCTTGCTGTTGCTGCCCTGAGCAACAGTGGCAACCAATGGCAACCTAGTAAATAGATAAAAGGAGAGAAAATGCAGCCCCCTCTGAGCCATCCCATGTGGGCCCCAGCATAATGCTATGACCCTTCATTCTGCCCAAAGCATATCCAAGAGAGAAATCATCAACATAAAATCAGTTATGCTTTTTGCAACTATTTAGTACTGATCCATTAACCACTTAAGGACCGGAAGGATTTGCCCCTTTTATGACCAGGCCATTTTTTGCGATACGGCACTGCGTCGTTTTAACTGACAATTGCACGGTCGTGTGACGTTGTACCCAAACAAAATGGATGTCCTTTTTTCCCACAAATAAAGCTTTCTTTTGGTGGTATTTGATCACCTCTGTGGTTTTTATTTTTTGCGCTATAAACAAAAAAAAGCAACAATCTTGAAAAAAAAAAAAATTACTTTTTGCTATAATAAATACCACAACATTTCTTCATCTGTTTAGGCCAATATGTGTTCTACATATTTTCGGTAAAAAAAAAAATCGCAATAAGTGTATATTGATTGGTTTGCACAAAAGTTACAGCATCTACAAAATAGTGAATAGATTTATGGCATTTTTATTATTTATTTATTTTTTATTATTAATGGTGGCAATCTCCGAATTCTAGTGGGACTGCGACATTGCGACGGACTACAGTTCGGACACTTTTTGGGACCATTGACATTTATACAGCGATCAGAGCTAAAAATAGCCACTGATTACTGTATAAATGCCATTGGCAGGGAAGGGGTTAACACTAGGGGGTGATCAAGGGGTTAAGTGTTCCCTAGGGAGGTGTTTCTAACTGTGGGGGAAGGGGACTGACTGGAGGAGGAGAGAGATCGCTGTTCCTGGTCACTAGGAACAGCAGATCTCTCTCTACTCCCCTGTCAGAACTGTTTGTAAGCTGTTTACATTGACAGATCCCCGTTCTGGCTCTCTGTGGAGCAATTTCGGGTGTCCGACAGACATTGCGGCCGCTGGCCACGCACATCGGCTCCGGCGTAGCGCCGCGGGCGCGCAAGCCCCCTATTACTGTTAAAGTGGCCGACATACACCTACGGCGATTCGCGCAGCTATGCCAACCTGCCGCAGTATAGTGATGGCGGCTGGGCGACTGGAAGGCAAGCGGTTAATGATAGAAGTGTATTTAAACCCACAAAATAAAAAATGAATATATTGCAGCTTTCCAGTCCTTAGACGTGGTGGCTGCATTAGTTTCCTTCTTTTTCTCCTTAGGGCTCTTGCAAACAGGCCCATTCAGCACCTCCGCCTGGGCAGACCAGGTGCAGTGTACAGCCTGTTATTGACATGAATGGCTGTGCAATGGTGTACTAGTTTTTCCAAAATTTTTATACGCCTCTACGCTGTGTTTGAAATATCACGGCCATAAACATAAGTACAGCGTCACACGGCCATTCATATCAATGACAGGCTGTACACTGCATATGGGCTGCCCAGTGGAGGAAACAGATCTGCAAATATGCTGAATGGGCTCAGCTGGCACATGTGCCAGAGCACTTACTCTCACCTGGTGATCCAGCCAGTAACATACTTCCAGTCCTAGGGTGACATCACTCATTCACTGTACTGTACCGAGTGTACAGGACACAAGACAACATTAGATCAGGTATTGTTCTGCACTTACACACAGATACTCTTCCAATGGTACATTGTATATTTAACAGACCAAAATGGACCAAATAGGAGAAGTACATTGTTTGGGTTTACATACACTTTAAAAATGGGAATCAATTTGGTCTTTCCAATCCACATAGTAGTGACATGCAAATAGCCATAATCATTGCTATATACAGTATGGCAGTCTTTTGGCATTGTATTATATTGAATGTTACAAACCTGATAGAGGTTTTGCTAAGATGAAATCTATAACCATTTACCATACTGCAAGTATTTACCCAACAAATATTATTTATATTATAATGAATATTTAAAGCTCATATAGTAGACTCAGTAAACAAAGCTAAGACACCAGGATAAGGATTTCTGTTTTCGAATACCTGCCAGTTAATTTCAGTTCAAAGAGTTTTGAAAATTAAGCTGGATACACACTATACAACTGTTAAGGCCCGTACACACGATCAGACTTTTTGACAACAAACATGCAAATTAGCTGTTTTGGAGCAACATCTGACCGTGTGTACGCTCCATCGGACAAACTTTTTCTGTTTCCATTGGACTTTTGTTGGCTGTGCGAACGCACAAACTTTCCGGCAACAATAGATGCTTGATGAATTTACCTTCAACTAAGACCCCATATACACTTTACAACTTTTGTTGTCAGATTTCCTTTAGATTTACCAAAACCATGTAGTGCAAGGGCCTGCCTGATTGCATAGAAATTTATACTCTTAAGGTTTGACCTCATATTCAATGGTTTTGGTAAATCTGAAGGAAAAAAATCTACAGAAAATTGTATAGTGTATATCCAGCTTAGGTAGTGTAAGGGCCTGATTGCATACAAACTGAAAGTGTTTAGATTTGACCTCAAATTTTATGGTTTTGGTAAATCTAAAGGAAAAAATCTAAAGAAGATTGCATAGTGTCTATCCAGCTTTACTCTCACCTGTCTAAAGCCTCGTACACACGATACGAAAATCAGAATCATAAGATGAGCTGTCGTTAGTACGGTGCTTTCGGCAGCCGATTTCACTTTTTTGTCAGACAAAAGCTGGATGTGCAGGCTATAAAATTTTTGTCAGATGTGAACACAAAGTCTGATTTTCGGATGGTCAGTACAGAAATCGTCACACAAAAGTCAAAAGTACAAACACGCATGATCGGAATCAAGGAACGACTGGGAAGAGTTCGGTCTTGTAAACTACTGTTCGTAATCTAGAATTAACATTCGTGACGTGCCAATTGATGAAATGTTGAAATGCACACTCTCATCTTCTTTAATGGGATAATAATGAAGCTGCTTTGCTGGTGATACTGATGTAGTTATTGCAAACATATTTTAAAAGGCATTTGTTTTGTAGTGATATAAATAATATTAATATTATGGTTGTTGTTTGATTTTTTGGGCGTTTTTAAGATCAAAGATACAACTATGTTGGTGTCCCTTGTAAATTTTCCATTGTGTTGTTTTTAATGTAACTGCCTACTCCCAAACTGTCATTTGAAGAAAAACACATAGCCAAGTATTATTCTACACATTTTTTTTTATTGTGCAGGAAAAAAAAAACAACAGAAATTAAATTAGAGATGCTATCTGCCATCTAAATAAAAATAACTTAACAAAAAAGTGCGAATCAACGCTCACCAAACTTCTAACATGAAATTAGCAGAAGGGGCTCAAAGGGTGGTGCTTGAGAAATTAACTTCCTATTTATACCCTCAAAGTACGTCACTACGTTGGTGTTTGTCGATTGACAATTTGTGGATAGTTAGTATGCTAGACAAAATCCTGCACACGCGCTTTTGACAAAAATCAGATGCTAGGTCGTACAACAATCGAATGTGTACGAGGCTTTAGAATAGATATCCTTACCCATCTGTAAAGTTTCGTGAATTGAGCCTATTGTGTACTGTTTCCACTGTAAAGTGGATCTATCATTAAAAATCAGTCTTCACAGCAATCAGTAGGAATTGCAAGCCTTACAAAATAAAATGTTTCAAAATGACGGCAAATGACATTTCCCTCCTCTGAAAAAAAAACAAAAAAAACAAAATACATAGAAGAACCCCAAGGCCACCCATACACGATTCCAACCATTAATGGCCAGGGTGAATGTACCAAGTTGAGCAATCAATACACTTGGGTACAACCAGCCTGCCGGATTCGCTTCCGATTATCGCAAGCAGCTGCTATAGCCGCTAATCACTGTCTTCTCCTGGTGGGGACAGCTTACCCCCCCGCCGGGAGAAGACAATTGTTGGCAGGAGGGATTCCCCTGTCAAAACTGTCTGAAATTTGCAACGCCTATGGGCTGCCTAAGGGTCCAAGGCCTAGGGGTTTCAAAAAAAAAAAAAAATGTCAGCAATGAAGTTTCCTATGTTATGCAATTCAGACTGTATCAGTGCACACGAATGATCCCATCCCTATTCATAGCTAAATGACAGCTCTCTGAGCTGTCATCCACTATAAAATAGAAAGGGGTCAATGGCCATATTTGAGCAGTGATGCCCCTGCAGCTATGCTTATGTGGTGGGGAGTCCCGGTGATGTCAGGATTTCCAAGGCACACAGCCGCTGCTGCCTTAGCAGCCATTGACAGCAGGAAGCTGTCATATAGAGAAGTGGTAGAAATACCACTTCTCTATATGATGTTAGGCTCATGCCAAACAAAGGACCAAACTCCCGAACAGGTTTGGACTGAACTGTCGGCTGACCCCTTTCCATCATGTCCCTTGCGGCTTAGGCAAAGATGACACAGTCTTTGGCTTCCAAGTGTAGTGTGAAAGTTTGACAGAGTTAGAGACCATAAATGGGCTATTGTTTCCTATTATAGAGACTGTTTCAATTAAAGTAGAAAACTTAAAGTTAAAAAAAAAAAATACATGCAGCAGAACGTATTTATAATTGCATATTTGCATCCCACTCATGTGTTCATTTTCTCTCCAGACTGGAGAGAAAGATACATTGTATCCTTCTGTCTTGCATATAAACAAAAAAAGTGTGTTAAAAAATAAATAATGAAAAATGATAAACAAAAAATAAAAAAATAAAGAAAAAATAGCTAGATCAAGGTTTGACCTAGGTCAGTGCCAGGGTTAGTGTTAGGGTCAAGGCATGGGTCAATGGTCAAGGTAAGGTTTAAAGGTCAGGGTCAGCATATTTTGGGTAGGATTTTTTCAAATAAAGCATTTTTAAAAATTAGTCTTAGTGTCAGTTGGGGGTTTGTTTACTAAAGCTAAACAGTGCAAAATCAGTCACACTTCTGCATAGAAACCAATCAGCTTCCAGGTTTTATTGCCAAAGCTTACTTGAACAAGCTGCGGTTAGAAGCTGATTGGTTTGTCTGCAGAAGTGTGACTGATTTTGCACTCTCTAGTTCTAGTAAACAAACCCTAGTGTCAGTGTGTTTAAGGTATAATAAAAAAAAGCAAAATGCACATTGTTGTTTCTGGGCCCTACTATAGGTACAAACAACAAATAACATACACATATGTGGTATCACTGCAATCGTCAGGAGCAGAAGAATTTATTTTAGGTTGTTGTGTGGTGGTAAATTATGATAATAACAAGAAATATACAGCCAAAGTTAAAACAAATATATATATATTTTTTTACTATTTTGGGCCAATTTTCCTTTGATAATAAAAAATCAGGAGATCCATTCCAATCCATTACCATTTACCACCAAATCAAAGCCCAATTTGTCCTGAATAAAAAAAGGTATAATTCACTTGGATACACTAAGTAGTTGTGATGATATGTAAAAAATTGCAAAATTGTGTTTAGGATTTGTTGTACCCTCAGACACTAAGGGGTTGAATAAAATCTGTAATAAGTAAAAATAAAATTAAAGTAAGCAAGGTCTTCTCCCTATATAGCAAACAGAAAACAACGACTCCTGCGCACAGGTGGATCACCATATAGAGATGCGTCAACACAGGCTTTGCTGCCCTCAAGGATGGGGAATCCTAGTACAAACCGAAATAAAAGAAAAACAGGGGCGCACCAGCCTTGTGTAATAACTTTTTTTAAAAAAAGTTTATTAAAATAATTAAAAGAAACAACTCACAAGCAATGGGTGGAAGAGGCACAACACGAAGTGTACCGACAGCCAGCAT
Source organism: Aquarana catesbeiana (assembly GCF_042186555.1). Classification (NCBI taxonomy): domain Eukaryota; kingdom Metazoa; phylum Chordata; class Amphibia; order Anura; family Ranidae; genus Aquarana; species Aquarana catesbeiana. The sequence goes on from NC_133324.1 coordinate 654,280,246, forward strand.
GCGACTTTAGGATAAGCGATGCCTTCCAAAGATCGTGGAGAGATGCATACACATCACAATAAGCTAACGCATTTCAAAGGGAGAGTCCCTTCTTTATCAGAGCTATGCAATGATCCCTCTTCAGCAGTCACTCCTTATAAATGCCTGAGTATCAATGAAACAAGGGTGGGATATAAGGCTCCTCCCCCTCAGGGGATCCCTCCCTCTTAAGCACTCCAATTGGTGAACAGAGAATGGTTTGTGTAATAGATAGTGATAATAGTAATGATAGTATATATAAAAAATATATATATACATACACGTACATATACATACATATGCATACATATACACATGTACACATGCAGCATGAACCAAAACATATTATATATTGAGCATATACATATACACGTATACATATACGTATATATATGTATATGCTCAATATATAATATGTTTTGGTTCATGCTGCATGTGTACATGTGTATATGTATGCATATGTATGTGTATGTACGTGTATGTATATATATATTTTTTATATATACTATCATTACTATTATCACTATCTATTATACAAACCATTCTCTGTTCACCAATTGGAGTGCTTAAGAGGGAGGGATCCCCTGAGGGGGAGGAGCCTTATATCCCACCCTTGTTTCATTGATACTCAGGCATTTATAAGGAGTGACTGCTGAAGAGGGATCATTGCATAGCTCTGATGAAGAAGGGACTCTCCCTTCGAAACGCGTTAGCTTATTGTGATGTGTATGCATTTCTCCACGATCTTTGGAAGGCATCGCTTATCCTAAAGTCGCATGCTGGCTGTCGGTACACTTCGTGTTGTGCCTCTTCCACCCATTGCTTGTGAGTTGTTTCTTTTAATTATTTTGATAAACTTTTTAAAAAAGTTAATACACAAGGCTGGTGCGCCCCTGTTTTTCTTTTATTTCGGCTTCTCCCTATATATGCTGATGATTAGACCTCAATGTGGTGACTTGTTGGAGGGGGTTTGATGGAGGCTCTAGGGCCCTCCCCCCTACAACATTGGAGCCAGATGGGCTTTTTTGAGTTGCTTCAGTAATATGACCTTCTTTGATAAATTAAGTCGGCCTACCTGTCAGGACTCCTAAATGGCTCAGTCAGGCCGTTCGCTTTAAGACCCTCTTTAGCTCATTAAAGGGTTAGCCTTCATGTTATCTGGTTTTATTTATTTATTTTCATTTTGTACGCTTTTACATTGCATATGTTTTCATGACCACAAATCTTTACAACTATGGAGATGTTCATTTGTCTTCTTAAATAAATTTACATAAAAAAAACAAAAGAAACAAATAAAGTGTTTGTTTACATTGGTAAGTGTTTAATTAAAAATGTTTGTTTACCATAATTTATAAGTGTGTGTGTGTATTTTATATATATATATATATATATATATATATATATATATATATATATATACACACACACAGTAGCTCACAAAAGCAAGTACACCCCTCACATTTTTGAAAATATTTTATTATATCTTTTCATGTGACAACACTAAAGAAATGACACTTTGCTACAATGTAAAGCAGTGAGTGCACAGCTTGTATAACAGTGTAAATTTGCTGTCCCCTCAAAATAACTCAACACACAGCCATTAATGTCTAAACCACTGGCAACAAAAGTGAGTACACCCCTAAGTGAAAATGTCCAAATTAGGCCCAATTAGCCATTTCTCCTCTCAGGTGTCATGTGACTCGTTAGTGTTAAAAGGTCTTAGGTGTGAATGGGGAGCAGGTGTGTTAAATTTGGTATTATCGCTCTCACCCTCTTATACTGGTCACTGGAAGTTCAACATTGCACCTCGTGGCAAAGAACGCTCTGAGGATCTGAAAAAAAGAATTGTTGCTCTACATAAAGATGGCCTAGGCTATAAGAAGATTGCCAAGACTCTGAAACTGAGCTGCAGCATGGTGGCCAAGACCATACAGCGGTTTAACAGGACAGGTTCCACTCAGAACAGGCCTTGCTATGGTCAACCAGACAAGTTGAGTGCATGTGCTCAGTGTCATATCCAGAGATTGTCTTTGGAAAATAGATGTATGAGTGCTGCCAGCATTGCTGCAGAGGTTGAAGGGGTGGGGGGTCAGCCTGTCAGTGCTCAGACCATACGCCGCACGCTGCATCAAATTGGTCTGCAAGCCTCTTCTAAAGATGATGCACAAGAAACCCTGCAAACAGTTTGCTGAAGACAAGCAGACTAAGGACATGGATTACTGGAACCATGTCCTGTGGTCTGATGAGACCAAGATAAACTTATTTGGTGCAGATGGTGTCAAGCGTGTGTGGTGGCATCCCGGTGAGGAGTACAAAGACAAGTGTGTCTTCCCTACAGTTAAGCATGGTGGTGAGAGTGTCATGGTTTGGGGCTGCATGAGTGCTGCCGGCACTGGGGAGCTACAGTTCATTAAGGGAACCATGAAAGCCAACATGTACTGTGACATACTGAAGCAGAGCATGATCCCCTCCCTTCGAAGACTGGGCCGCAGGGCATTATTCCAACATAACGACCCCAACACACACATCCAAGTCGACCACTGCCTTGCTAAGGAAGCTGAAGGTAAAGGCGATGGACTGCCCAGCATGTCTCCAGACCTAATCCCTATTGAGCATCTGTGGGGCATCCTCAAACAAAAGGTGGGGGAGCTCAAGGTCTCTAACATCCACCAGCTCCGTGATGTCGTCATGGAGGATTGGAAGAGGACTCCAGTGGGAACCTGTGAAGCTCTGGTGAACACCATGCCCAAGAGGGTTAAGGCAGTGCTGGAAAATAATGGTGGCCACAGAAAATATTGACATTTTGGGCCCAATTTGGACATTTTCACTTAGGGGTGTACTCACTTTTTTTGCCAGCGGTTTAGACATTAATGACTGTGTGTTGAATTATTTTGAGGGGACAGCAAATTTACACTGTTATACAAGCTGTACACTCACTACTTTACATTGTAGCAAAGTTTAATTTCTTCAGTGTCGTCTCATGAAAAGATATAATAAAATAATTACAAAAATGTGAGGGGTGTACTCACTTTTGTGAGATACTGTATATATACACACGTGTTTGAGTTTTGCGGTACACATCCTAATGCAATAGGCTGCACACACCTATTTTCCCAATGTTCTGCAAGTACTGAAAATAACCAATGATGTTCCAGAAATATAGCATGCTCCTAACTTCCTCTTTGACATAACAATGAAGTGTATTTTTGGCTTGCACTGTCCGCCCTGGCTACTTCATTTTTGATTAATATTACAAAGAAAACAGATATCCCCTCATCTCCATAAGCTCTCCTTGTGCACAGGCAGAGAGATCAGGAAGTTCAGCTCATAATATTACTGGCAAAATCTATAGATATTTTGCATCCATATTTAGCAGACCAAAAGGGAGCAAAAAGGAGGAGTTCATTAGGGTTATGGTTTACATATACTTTTCTTTTTTTTTACCTTTAGGAGTGGATACAGTGCTAAAAATTGGGCTCCTTGATGTGCTGGTGCTCGCAGCATTTACGGCAGTGACTGATGGACTAGTGCCAGTTTTAGGGCTGCTTTGATCTGTGAAAGGAAGGGAACATTTATTCTTTTATTTTGCCTTCGTAATATTGTTATTCCTCTGTAAATTTACGCATTCACTTTATAATTGTACATCATATTTACAGATAAACAAAGGTAATAATTAGACAATCCAGCACAGTCTGCCTTAAAAGTACACAATGGACAAAAAAGAGAAACAGAAGAAGTGCGAGGCAAAACAAATGTAATCATTAAAGTTAAATATACCGCAATACACGAGGTATTAATCTTTGGAAATTGTTCCATCTTATTGCAAAGACAAAAGATGTTAAGAAGTCTTTGTATCTATTGAGGACAATTCTTCCATTCATAAGAAATAATTTGTGTATATAAGTCTTGCAAAGACAGAATTTTTACAGTTCTCCAAAAAATGTAGCATTTTAGCAACTAGAATTTTTACATCCGTAATCACAGATTTTTTAAAAATCTTTGTGAAAATAATGAGGGATTAAAGGAATGCCCAAATAAAGTTAAAGCTTTGTTAATATGTATTTTAAGATTAGGAACTTCTTTACAGAGATGGAAGATGGAAGATTTGCCTTTAGTTGGGTGTAAAGCCACTCACAAAAGCTTGTACCAAGATTTTGTCCACAGAACTTGCAACTAGAATGAGATGACTCTGCTAGATTCCAGATGGCTAAAGCCTAGTACACACAGGCCAAATATCGGGTGGCATCCACCATTCAAAAGATACCGGCCGACAATCGGCCCATGTGTTCTGTCGAAGGGGCATGACCAAAAAAGGTCTGCCGATCCACTTCCAATCAGCCTATGGCTGAGAGCGCTGACTGAGTGTTCTGGTGGGGGCCTCCCTCCTGTCAGAACACAATGGCACAGCAAGGGAGATTGCTGTACTAATATTGCAAAGTGGCTCCTCCTGAGCTGTCAGTTTTTTTTCGTTCATCCCTACTGGGTTGACCGTAAAAAAACTAGTAGTATGCACTAGGCTTAAGACTATATACTGTATATACAGTATATTTTATATATATATATATATATATATATATATATATATAAAATTACAGTTGTGCTCATAAGTTTACATACCCTGGCAGAATTTGGGATTTCTTGGCCATTTTTCAGATAATATAAATAACACAAAAACATTTCTTTCATTCATGGTTAGTGTTTGGCTGAAGCCATTTATTATCAATCAACTGTGTTTATGATTTAAAAAGAGTAATGGCAAGAGAAACTACCCAAATGACCCTGATGAAAAGTTTACATACCCCAGTTCTTAATACCGTGTAATGCCCCCTTTAACCTTAATGACAGCTTGAAGTCTTTTGTGGTATTTGTAGATGAGGCTCTTTAATTTCTCAGATGGTAAAGCTGTCCATTCCTCTTGGCAAAAAGTCTCCAGTTCCTGTTAATTTTTGGGCTGTCTTGCATGAACTGCACGCTTGAGATCTCCCCAGAGTGGCTCAATGATATTGAAGTCAGGAGACTGAGATGGCCACTCCAGAACCTTTACATTATTCTGCTGTAGCTAATGACAGGTCTTGTCATTTTGGCCTTGTGGCCTTGTGTTTTGGATCATTGTCATGTTGGAATGTCCAAGTACGTCCCACGCACAGCTTTCTGGCTGATGAATCCAAATGTTCCTCCAGTATTTTTTGATAACATACTGCATTCATCTTGCCAATAATTTTGACCAAATTTCCTGTGCCTTTGTAGCTCACACATCCCCAAAACATGACTCTTTTCTAAATGTAGCATTTATGTTTGCGGCCAAAAAGCTCAATTTTGGTCTCATTACTCCAAATGACTTTGTGCCAGAAGGTTTGAGGCTTGTCTCTGGATAATTTGGGGCATTTGCATAGTAATGGCTTTCTGCTGGTGGCTTGACCATGCAGCCCATCTTTTCTCAAGTGCCTCCTTATTGTGCATCTTGAAACAGCCACACCACATGTTTTCAGAGAGTCCTGTATTTCACCTGAAGTTATTTGTGGGTTTTTCTTTGCATCCCAAACAATTTTCCTGGCAGTTGTGGCTGAAATTTTAGTTGGTCTACCTGACCGTGGTTTGGTTTCAACAGAACCCCTCATTTTCCACTTCCTGATTAGAGTTTGAACACTGCTGATTGGCATTCTCAATTCCTTGGATATCTTTTTATATCCCTTTCCTGTTTTATACAGTTCAACTACCTTTTCCCACAGATCCTTTGACAATTCTTTTGCTTTCCCCATGACTCAGAATCCAAAAACGCCAGTGCAGCACTGGATGAAAGATGCTAGGGTCTGTCAGGAGTCCAGAAACTCATTGACCTTTTATATACACACACTAATTACAAGCAAACAGATCACAGGGGAGGATGGTTACCTTTAATAGCCATTCAAACCCCTTTGTGTCAACTTGTGTGCATGTTATCAGGCAAAAATCACCAGGGTATGTAAACTTGTGATTAGGATCATTTGTATAGTTTCTGTTGTCATTATGATTTAAAAAAGAGTAAACACAGTTGATTGATAATAAATGGCTTCAGCCAAACACTGACCATGAGTGATAGAAATGTTTTTGTGTTATCATTCATATTCTCTGAAAAATGGCCAATAAATAATAAATCCTGCCAGGGTATGTAAACTTATGAGCACAACTGTATATATATCAAAGACTATTACTAATAGTTTAAATTGTATAGCATGCATGATCCATGTCTGGTTGGGCAACACATCTCAAGTTACTGAAGATTGCCAGGAGAAAACTCTGGATTTCCTATTAAAGAAATTAGAAGCAAATAAGGATTGGAAATGATTCAGTTTCTTAGTAGGGGCAATTCAGAAGTGCTAGTCTTATTAATTATTTCATGCAGTATTTAATTAATTTGGCTATTTTTTCTGTATCCCTAGAAAGAGAAAATTGTATATCCAATCTATACTTCATATACCATTCCAATAATCAAATCACATACTTAAATGACAACAATTTTCATTTAATAGGAGTTTGAAAATAAAATAAAAATAATATTTTACAAAAATACCCTTAGGCCCCTTTCACACGGACGATCCGTTCAGGTCCCCCTGTCAGTTTTTTAGGCGGACCTAAACAGACACTCCATAGACCTCTATGGAGGGTTGGATGTCAGTGGTGACATGTCCGCTGACATCCGACTCGCTCCGATCCGAAAAAGTATGACGGAGGAAAAACCTACTTTTCCATCCGTCTGCAGATCGGATCGGGTGACGACGGACTCTACGGTCCGCCGTCATCTGATCCCCCATAGGGGAGAGCGGCGCTCTGACAGGTCCGTTGCTGCACAGTGTGCAGAGACAGACCTGTCATCTGCCTGCTCAGCGGGGATCGACGGAGCGATCCCCAGCTGAGCAGAGCGGGCTCCGTACACGGACACGTCCATGTGAAGGAGCCCTAAATGTGTAGAAATTTTAAGTGTGGCTATCCAACAAAGATAAATGAACACAATTTGTGATAAAGCAATTTGTGAAAAAAATTATATTTTGCACACCCTGTTCTTCTAGTGTCCCTGCAGCCTGTCAGAAGTTTCACATTATCAGAGACATGCTTTTTCACTCCTACCTTTGATGATTGTAATAAATTGATAGGGAGCCAGGTGAAGGAACAGGCTCCCCTTCAAGGAACAGCTTGCACCTACACTAACATAGTGCTGCATAAATAATGATCAGGCCTAGGCAAAAGTAAGCAGTTGAAGAATGCCTACTGTGCAGTGTTGCCACCTTTCCTTCAAGCGAAAACCTGAACACTTTAGCAGTGCAGGGCAATTTTTTTTTTCTCGTAGTATACACTATAGTATTTTAAAAGACCTGGGACACCTTGGGTGGCTCAAGGATAGTAGTAATGGAGTGCGCCATGGCGAACAGTGCACCTGGCCAAATTGCTCTTGCTGACATCATCACCCCCCCCCAGTGATGCCGAACCTGCCCCCAGACAGCCGTCCACAGCTCCCAGATGGCAGCAGATTTTTATGTGACTATCTTGGTTACTTGGGGAGCCACAGCCCTGTCTGACTAATGTGTCCGGTCTTTAGGCGGACTGAAACCCGGACACATAAAACCCAGACTGTCCAGGTGAATCCTGGACAGATGACTACCCTACTACTGTTAGCAATATTTTTTTTCACAACTGACCTGTCTTGCAGTGTTTGAAGGATAAGGTTGCTTGTGTCTGGGACAACTTTAAAGTTAATTCTCTCAGTTAAGCCTCTAAACTATCGTGGGTCCTTGTTTCCCAGTACTGTGTTTCGTTCTGTATGATAAGTCCAAACCTATGTACCTTTCACAGTCTACAGGCAACTGTCCCCTAATCTCTCATGCATGCCTCCTCCTGGATTGTTCAAACATGGTGTATTTTAGGAGCTCATCTGTAATCTGTACCACCACCCGGCAGTTACTCAGCACTGTGGAATGGAAATGCAACAGCTCACACACACACAGAGTCTGGCTTAGCGCTAAGCTTCATAAGGCAGAACATCCCTTTATACCTGGTTTCCCATAGTTACCATTCTTACTGAATTTAGTTTCTGTTATAGCTTCAGTCACCTTGATTAAGAATATCTGCTGCCTGCTCTCGCCTTCTCTGAGCTTGATGCTGCCTAAGTTCTTCAGGCAGGCAACTCTAACATTTACCATCATCACCTCCAGTGAAAGCTATATACATCTAGAACAACAGTATCAGCAAAAGCTCTCTGACACTTTCTGGTGACATAAAGCATCCTCATTATATCTTCGATAAATTTTATGCTGAAAAGGGAAATTTAATGGAAGAAAGTGAAGTGTGAAGTGTGAAGAAAAGGGCTATTATCCTTTTAGCCACAAGCCCCATTTTAACTTTCAAGGCTATAGGCTTTTTACTTTTTAACAGTAAAGATTTGATGCAGATTCTCTTTCAGTCATACCTTAAAACAAGGATGTAATCGGAATTCTACGAACATTTTAGCTTGCATTTAAATGGTACCAGAGGTGCTGGTCTTATCTCTTTTTAATGCTGCTAGGCTCTGTTCTTCAGAATAGTAATTTGCCATTTTTACTGAAGGGGCAAAAGTATGTAGGATTATTTAAAATCAGCATTAGGATCTTGATAGCATGGTATCATGGGCAGCTACATAACACAGGAAAATGAATGTTGAAATATATGAGGTTCTGGATCTAGCATTCCATACTGGTTAACAATAATTTAAGCAACATCAATTCATGCAAAATCAAACAAAACTTTGGATCTAATAAACAGGATAAAAAAATGATAATAATATAGTATTGCCTGTGTAAAAAAAATTACTTGTAAGGCAACATCTAGAATATGGGACCCAATTTTGGGCACTACACTGTAAAACATTTTAGAGAGGGTTCAGAGCTAGGCAATTAAAGTAATAAAAGGGGAATAAAATGTCACTTACAGTTAAAGATAAGAAAGGTTGGGTATGCTCAGTTTGGAGAAAACCTGCCTTAGGCAGGCCGTACATGGTGCAAATTTCCTTCCTGCAACCATGTGTAAAGACAGTGATTATCGCTAGCGGCTATAGCAGCTGCCAGCGATAATCGTAAGAGAATCCGGCAGGCTGGTTGTACCCAAGCTGATCAACAGATCAACTTGGTACATTCAGCCTGCCCATTAATGGTTCGAATCTTGGCCACTTCCTGTTGAATCGGCCGAGATTCAAACCGTGTATGGTCGGGCTTTAGATGCATCTGAAAGCCCAGTTAAAGTAATAGAAATAATTAAATAAATAAACAAATATTCAGTCAATAGACTAATAACCTAAATTTAACAGCTTCACCTCTACTTTTTAGTGACATTGGCTCTCTATATAATTTTGTGGTCTATGTTTGACCACTCTGTTCAAGGTACACTACCTGATTTGGTCAATCACACCTTTCACCTATACCAACATAGAGCTCAGCAGTGAGAGAGCAGAAAGTAACATTTTTACTAAGATATAAGAATATTTTAAGGCAGAGAAGAAATGGCGGTTCAAATATCTGCTTAATATAACCACATTCCTAAGATACATGGAAAATCATAGTTTCCCCCTCTATAGTGGGACTTCAAAGTCATTTAAACCAAGGTTTGCATTCAAATTCAAAGTTTAACTATACCAGGTTGGTTTACAAATAGTTTTATTGTGTATTGTATTTTTGATAAATATATGTTTTTCTACTTTTTGTAAACCAACCTGGTATAATTATTAACACAAAACTTGGTTACTCTCTTATGCCTTTAAAGTCCCACTATAGGGGGAGAAACTATGTCTTTTTAATATTTTAAGGCATTGCCGTGTTCACATTTTAAAAAGCATACCAGATGGTGGCAGGGTGCAAAAAATGTGTGAGACTTCAATTGGGATTTAATTAACATTTTTTAATTCATCCAAGCCTAGTATGAAGATTTAGCATAGATACTTTTTTATCCCAAGGACTATACAAAGAATAGCGGAACATGAAAGAAAAAGATTTTTCTATGATTTTAAGAAGGAATATTTACAGTAACAATTAGCTGTCAAATGTTTTACCAGATAAGCTAGAAAAGCCAAACAATACTGGTATTTAAAAAAAAAGACTTGATATTTTTCTTGCAACTAATAATATCTAGAGGTATTCTCAACAAGGGATTTGAGATAACTCACCCTGGGAGTCTTGAAATAATTTGTATTCCTTTTATAAGGAAAAGTTGATAGCAGCCACACTGCTGCCTTCCTTTGGAGCAGAACCACAGAAATCAATGGAAGATTGAACTTGATGGACTTTGGTCTTATTCTAAGCCTTATTAACTGTCTAGCTATGTATACACTATATTGTCAAAAGTATTGTGACGCCTACCTTTACATACACATAAACTGTAATGGCACCCCAGTCTTAGTCCGTAGGGTTCAATATTGCGTTGGTCCACCCTTTGCAGCTATAACAGCTTCAACTCTTCTGGGAAGGCTGTCCACAAGGGTTAGAAGTGTCTATGGAAATTTTTGACCATTCTTCCAGAAGCGCATTTGTGAGGTCAGGCACTGATGTTGAAAGAGAAGGCCTGGCTCGCACTCTCTGCTCTTGGTCATTCCAAAGGTGTTCTATTGGGTTGTGGTCATATTTAACCCTACGGACTAAGACTGGGATGCCATTAAAGTTCATGTGCGTGTAAAGGCAGTCGTTCCAATACTTTTGACAATATAGTGTATGTAACAATGATCATTCAAGAAGGAACCACAGCGATTGGCTTCAGCATGTTAGACTTTACTTGTATACTGATACTGGATCCAGGTGGTACGGCGATTGGAAGTTTTGCAAGGACAAAACCTTGACCCTTACAAATGTCATCTCTGCCTCTTTGTTTATTTTGGATGCAGCTCCTGACTGCTTATGCAATTCCAAGTAATACGATAGAAAGTCAGTAAACTGCAAGTGTATACCTACAACGGAAGGAAATGGTTGCTAAGAAAAAAAACATTCAATTCAATTTATCTTTAATACAGGATTTAGATAATCCTTTGCCGTCATCTATGCAAAATTAATAGGCGCTTCTGACAGGAATATACCAGCTTGTCGTATTTTTTTTGCAACCTCCCATTCATGCTTTAATGTGCATCAACAAGGCTGCACTTAGTTCCAAGAAATCGCAATACTAAGGAACCAAGGAACACATTTCTGGCATTTTTTTCAATCTTATAGTTGAAGCTGTTTAGACAATAAAGGGATAATGATACAGATATGTGCAACAGCAGGAATTTAGAAAAGATTACAGTAAGCTGCAGAAGATGTGTGCCAAAAAGAAAATTAGAGCCACTCAGCAAGTACTGTAGAATGTGTCCTCTGATTTAGATTGCAGGCAAACATTTCATATTTGACTGCAATATACCTTTAAATAGTACTCCTATTCAAAAAGGGGATTATGTGTAATCAACCCAGTTCACACACTTGAATATAATTTCCTAGCCATGTCTAGTAAGATGAGCATAGCTCATTAGAGAACAACCTGTTTACCAAGTTTTTTAAAAGGTTAATAAATGGCCTATAACAGATGTAACCTATTGACCCAGTATGCCCACACTCACACATGCTAATTATAGTTAATATTAGCAAAAGATGATATCTTTGCTTATAGTGCTTTCTTTAACAACACTGCCAATTAATCTAATAAAAATTCTTCAACACAACCTTGAGCAATATGTTTAAATGTATCTGAAAATCATCTGATTTTGACAAATTCTGTAAGAATCAATGGCGAGAAATTCAGGTAGTTCTTAATAGCACTACTTTTACAAAGTGCCACTATTATTGCTCCAAATTCATTAAATACTTCAAGTTCTTATATAACAAAACTGGAGGTAATTTGGACCAATTGTAACTTGGCATACAGACACAGGCAGAGTGCCTATCTCTGTACTTTGTGTGAAAGGTGACATACACTATATTGTCAAAAGTGCCTGCCTCCCAGTGTGTCTATGAGAATGTTTGACCATTCTTCCAGAAGCGCATTTGTGAGGTCAGGCACTGATGTTGACATTTTGGACATTTTCACGCTCCCAACTTTGTGGGAACAGTTTGGGGATGGCCCCTTCCTGTTCCAACATGACTGTGAACCAGTGCACAAAGCAAGGTCCATAAAGACATGGATGAGTAAGTTTGGGGTGGAGGAACTTGACTGGCCTGCACAGAATCCTGATCTCAACCCAATACAACACCTTTGGGCTGAATTAGAGCAGATACTGCGAATCAGGCCTTCTCATTCAACATCAGTGCCTGACCTCACAAATGCCCTTCTAGAAGAGTGGTCAAACATTCCCATAGACACACTCCTAAACCTTGAACAGCCTTCCCAGAAGAGTTGAAGCTGTTATAGCTGCAAAGGGTGGGCCAACTCAATACTGAGCCCTACAGACTAATACTGGGATGCCATTAAAGTTCATGTGCATTTAAAGGCAGGCGTCCCAATACTTTTGACAATATAATGTATTTGCTGCCACAAGCCCTCCCTTCTCCACTCCATTCCACTTGTTAAGGATGCTGTAGGTTTCACCACTGTCAGATATCTAGCAACCAGTGATGCTGACAGTGGGTCTAGCATGATGGGGAAGCTGAAAACCTAGTTCCCCATCAGGTGTACCCTCTCTTTATGATTGACAGCAAGCAGTGGGTGGATTATATAGCCAATAGTAGGCTGTCTTTAGGCTATGGATCTGCCAATTGCCTGCTGTCAATCACAAGAGGAGCAGACCTATTGGGTAACCCAAATATCAACTTCTTCTTGAAGCTCTGCCAACTTCTTGGCACTGCACTGTTTGTGTGACAGCTACAGCAGCAGGAGGGAGCTCAGCTGCACTGAGGACAGAGTGTTTTTGACGTAGTGACTGCTCAAAATGGGTACATGAATCTGTCGCTTGCTCTGACATTTGTGGTGTGGAGGGATGATAGAAATCTAAAGTGTGTAGACACTTTTTGAATTCCCCTGAATAAGTAAAATATTATCTCATTGAATACATTTAGCAGAGGACAGTAGTCTACGCATCTAGACGTAGTGAAGACGACTTGCTGAAGTTCAAACAGAGCATCAGAATGGGGAAGAAAGGAGTTTTAAGTGACTAAATGTGATATGGTTGTTGGTGCCAGACAGTCTGGTCTGAGTATTTAAAAAACTGCTGATCTACTGTGATTTTCATGCACAACCATCATTAGGGTTTATAGAGAATGGTCCTAAAGAAAATATCCAGTGAGCAGCAGTTTTTGTAGATGAACATGCCTTGTTGATGTCAGATACAGAGGAAAATGGGCAGATTCGAGATGATAGAAAGACAACAGTAACTCAAATAACCACTCATTACAATCAAGGTATGCAGAATACCATCTCTGAACGCACAACACATCGAACCTTGAAGCAGATGGGCTAAAGCAGAAGAAGACCACACCGGGTGCCAATCCTGTCAGCTAAGAACAGGAAACTGAGGCTACAATTCGCACAGGCTTTCCAAAATTGGACAATAGAAGATTGGAAAAATATTGCCTGGTCTGATGAGTCTCGATTTCAGCTGCGACATTCAGAAGGTAGGATCAGAATTTGGTGTAAACAACATGAAAGCATGGATCCATCCTGCCTTGTATCAAGAGTTCATGCTGGTGGTGGTGGTGTAATGGATATTTTCTTGGCACACTTTGGGCCCTTTAGTACCAATTGATCATCATTTAAACGCATTGGCCTACCTGAGTATTGTTGCTGACCATGTCCATTTATGACTGCAGTGTACCCATCTTCTGATGGCTATTTCCAGCAGGATAATACACCATGTCACAAAGCTCAAATCATCTCAAACTGACAATGAGTTCACTTTACTCCAATGGCCTTGGCAGTCACCAGATCTCAATCCAATAAAGCACCTTTGGGATGTGGTGGGACAGGAAAGTCGCAGCATGGATGTGCAGCCAACAATTCTGCAGCAACTGCGTGATGCTATCATGTCAATATGGACCAACATCTCTATGGAATATTTCCAACACCTTGTTGAATCTATGCCAGGAAGAATTAAGGCAGTTTTGAAGGCAAATGGGGGCCAACCCGGTACTAGCAAGATGTACCTAATAAAGTAGCCGGTGAGTGTATATAGAAGGGTTCTTCAAAAAATCTCTGCACTTTTTTTATAAGTCATCCACCACAGCATGACAACTTTTATACAACTCTTATACTAAACTGGAAGGTCAGCTGGCTTGCTAGACAGACTAGTTACATGACACTCTCAGATATGACCAATTACTACTCCTCCCACCCTCACCATTTCCAACGAAAATATAAAAGTGCAGAAACGTTTTTGAACAGTATACTGTATATATATTGTATGTGCTATCCTGAAGACTGTCAGTGTAGCTGTCTGCCCGTACCTCGTATGGGCAGGCAGTTACTGAATGACAGAGAGGATCAATGAACTACCAAGAGCGCTCATCAGAACTTAGGGAATGAATGACACAGTCCAGATGGGTGGACATAGGTCGGGTGGGCGAGGTGCCCGCATGGCTGTGCTTTAAAAAAATTATAACAGCGGGTGTGGGGAGAGTTTTCCCGGCCCACTGTCATAACAGGGGCTGCTCAGTTAGTAACATGTTAAATGTTACACCTTAAATGTGGGTGTAACATATTACAAAAAGTGAACAATTACAAGATTTCCTGGAGAGTAATGGCATTTTAATGAGCGATTGTTGCTTTGACCTTTAATGTGTAAGTTCACCTTTGCAGAAAAAAATGTAAAGGTGAACTAATACCCCCTACACTCTCCTTACCTCCCACAGGCCCCACCATCCACGCATCCTGGTGCAGGGTCCTGTGGTTTGAAAACCATGCTGTTCTTCCTCCTCTTTCCCTAGAGATGCCAGGACAGATCAGAATGGATCACACGTGACCACGCTGACCAATCATAAATATGTCCCGGCATCCCTAGGGAAAGAAGAGGAATAACAGCACAGTTTTTAAATTCAAGGACCCCTGCTCTGGGCTGCGTGGATGGTGAAACTGTATCACTCATGGAGTTAGGTGCAGTGGGGACCTGGGGGAGGTGAGAAGGGTGTAGGGGGTGTTAGTTTGCCTTTTATTTTTTTTCTGCAAAGGTGAACTTACACTTTAAAGGGAGGTCAAAGTAACAATCACTCAGTAAAATGCCATTACTCTCAAGGAAATCTTGTAATTGTTAACCTTTTGTAAAATTGCACACCAATAGTTAGGATGTAACATGTAACAAGATACTAACTGAGCAGCCCCCATTGTGACAGTGGACCGGGGATCCTCTCCCACCACCCGCTGTCATTTAAAAAAACTGCGGCCGTGCAGGGCTCCACCTACCAGGCCTGCATTCACCCACGGGGCCTGCGTCATTCATTTACAGAGTTCTCATGAGCGCTCTTGGTAGTACATTGATCCTTTCTGTCATTCAGTAACTGCCTGCCCGTATGAGGTAAGGGCAGACAGTTACACTGATAGTCTGCAGGTACCTGAGATTGCACCCCCGATCTGCGGATTGCGTGTGCAATGCTTTACAGGCTCCTAATAGAAAAAATAATATATGCACATTTTTGTACCTGCAAAAAGATGTGGATTTATTTTTTATTTTTCTTAAAAGGTGAACTTTTCCTTTAAGACTCCTTTTGCTCACTTGAGTAGGGCGTTTATAATGCCTATCCCAGACATGCACAGTTAGAATAGATTATCGCAGATGTGCACAGTTGAACTTGACTATTCGTGATTTGCACAGTTGGAGTGAACTATCATATATGTGAACAATTAGAATGGGTTATTCCAAGTGTGATTAGTTAGAATGAACTATCTCAGATGTGCAGGGTTAGAATGGACTATTCCAGATGTGCAAAACTAGAATAAACTATCCCAGATGTACTCAGTTAGACTGGATTATCCCAGATATGTACAGTTAGAATGTACTATTCTTGGTGTGCATAATAAAAATGATAGTACATATTTAAACTATGATTTTAGATGGGCAGAATTGGGAAACTGGGATTGTGAACTGTACGTTTTACTTAATCAGGTTACAAAGACCCTTAAGCCCCGTATACAGGATCAGAGAATCCTATGGAAAATACTGCTTTTGAAGCGATCAGATGATAATCGGATCATTAGTGCAGAGCTTACGAGAGCCGTTCATCTGATATTATTCAATCGGACATGCACAAATTTATTTTTTTTCGTACGATGCCAGATCGTACGACTTTCGTTTAATCAGAACAGCTATTGTTCGAAAATGCAATACAAATGCATTACAACACATAACATCACTTCCGAATTTTTATTCTATCGTACGGGAATTTTCGTGACTTTAGTAAACTCATCAGATTCGATCTGCGATTAGCATGCAAAAAAAATGGATGATCATTTGTCCGATAATCTCATCGTGTGTACCAGGCATTAGACTGCATTTACACCTGAGCATTTTGCTTTCAGGCAGAAAGTCGCGCGGTTTTACTGCGATTTTGATGCAATTTTTACCGTGATTTTGGACAGGTCAAAAGGTCACCAATGTAAAAAGAAGAAAAACGCCTGTAATCTGCACAGAAAGAAGCTCATGTACTTTTTTGAGCTTCAGGTGTTTTGCTTCAGGCTACAAAAATGCTTAGATGTGAACAGGGGCCATTTAAATAAATGGGATTTTGATGTTTGGGCATTTTACGAGTGTTTTACGAGCTGAAACTGCTCAGGTGTGAATGCAGCCTTATGGAATGGCCTTGAGAACAAATTGATATTTTCGCAGACATGTCTATATTCACTGTGTCCATTTAAAAGGTAATTTCACTGGAAACAGTTTTTCAGTTTTTGGTCTATATGGACAGTTTCCGCACTTGAGTTTTCGGAGTGAGTGCGGAGTTCTGCATTTGAGTTTTCTCATGCCTACTTTGGCTATATTGAGGGGGTTTCAATTCTCTCAGTTGGATTTTTATCATTTGTTTTATATTATGGAAATCCAACATTAGGTGGAGGAAGGCAGTGAGCGGTAACACCTAAGACCCCCATAGGGACAGAAATAGAGTTGGGATCTCTGGCAGGGAAATTTAATTGTTGTGGTACTAAAGACATATGGGGGGGGGCTTATTTATGAAAGGCAAATGCACTTTGCACTACAAATGCACTGCAAGTGCACTTGAAAGTGCAGTCGCTGTAGATCGCTGTAAATCTAAAGGGGAAGCTCTGAAATGAGCGGAAGCTCTGCTGATTTTATCATCCAATCATGTGCAAGCAAAAATGCTGTTTTTTATTTTCCTTGCATGTCCCCCTCAGATCTACAGTGACTGCACTTCCCAGTGCACTTGCAGTGCACTTGTAGTGCAAAGTGGATTTGCCTTTAGTAAATAACCCCCATAATGTGCCAGGGACCACCTCCGCCTGCCATGCTCAACTAATATACCTTTTTCAGGTGGACTGACTCTTTACATTTCAGATGTTCATACCTTAATGAAATGTACCTTTGTACTTTTCAATTGTAATGAATGGATCATTTCATAATCCATTCTCATTCAAAATTCAGCTGCTTAGTTATTAGGATAAAGGTCTCTTGCATATAACTATAAAAGAGAAACATATGGCAGCATTTGAATTACCAGGTGTAACTCTAAGCTTAGTTAATTTGCAAGAGCATTCTTTGTTTGATTGTCTGTCGGATCCAGAACAACAGTATAATTGGGTGTTGCATCAATTGTTTAATCAAGCAAAGAACTAAATGAGTTGTGACTTAGAAGATTCAATCCTTATGACTCTACCATTACAACATGCACATTATAGGATCTATATTTATTTTACAGCAGTACATATAATAAATAATAATAATGTGTTCCTTTTACATTTGCATCATTTAAATGAATGACTATGTCTTTGCTGCTTTCTTTGGGACTTTATAGTTATTATTTTGACCTTCTTGTCATATTCAGGTGTGCAAATATGAACGATGTACAAAAGTGTAAGGGACTTGCTTGATGGAAAAGAATATTTGTATTAGCTGAGAACATACTGCATAGTCATTGGAGTATTAAAACCCCTAAATACAATAAATATATGGGTCACTTAAGAGAAAACCTCAAAATTCAAATAAGTCCAATAAGTGCAGTCAGCTTCCAAAGAAGCAAGGTGCATCATAGTAAGTTATACAATACTCTTCTATATACAGTATCTCACAAAAGTGAGTACACCCCTCACATTTTTGTAAATATTTTATTATATCTTTTCACACTGAGACGCTTTACAGGTGCTATAACGCTAAAAATAGCGCCCGTAGTGCTTTCACACTGGAGCGGTGCACTGGCAGGACGCTCAAAAAAGTCCTGCAAGCAGCTTCTTTGAGCCGCTTTAGGAGCGGTGTATACACCGCTCCTAAAGTGCCCCTGCCCTATGAAATCAATGGGCAGCACCGCCGAAGTGCCCCGCTAGTGGGCAAAAAGGGCAGCTAAAACAGCGGTAAATCGCCGCTAAAAATAACAGCACTTTACCGCCGACGCCCGGGGCGGCTCAGTATGAAAGAATTGAAATTCGGTAATATTCATGATCGATAATCAATAAAATTTTCTTCTAGTCAAAGTCCAAATCGCATGTTTGTGCGATTCTTTACATCACAGCCCCCCCCCCCCGTTATATCACAATCCCATTTTTATATCAGTGTCCTCAGGTCCCCCTGCATATCACAACCCCGCTTTACATCACAGTCCCCTACTTCACACCACAGTTTCCCCTTTACAGCATTGCCCCCTGTTCCCTTCACATAACCCCCCCCACAGTGGTTTCCTCTGCCCCCCTTCACATCATCCCCCCACAGTGGTTTCCTCTTCACCCCTTTCTGCCCCATCACATCACCCCCAACAGTGGTGTTCTCTGCTCTTCTTCTCATTCCCTCCACCCACAGTGGTGTCCTCTGCCCCCCTTCAAAACATCCCCCATGGTGGTGTCCTCTGTCCCCCTCAGAAGATCACCCCCAAAAGGTAGTGTCCTTTGGCTTTCTTTCACAACCCCCCTTCACAGTGGGGTCCTTTGGTCCCCTTTGAGATCACCCCCCCATTGGTGTCCTTTCTCCCCCTTCACATCACCCCCCCAACAGCCATTTCCCCTGTACCCCTTCGCATCACCTTCCCCTACAGTGGTGTCATCTGCCCCTCTTCACATCACCCCCCCCACAGTGGTGTCCTCTGCCCCCTTTCTGCCCCCCTTCACATCACCTGCCCCCTTCGCATCATTCCCCCCACAATGGTGTCCTTTGCCCCTTCACATCATTCTCCCACAGTGATGTCTTCTGCTCCCCTTCACATCACCCGCCATAGCCATGTCCTCTGCCCCCTTCCCGCACAATGCTGTCTCTACCTCCCCTTCACTTCCCCCCTCCTCCACAGCCATGTTCTCTGCCCCCTTCACATCACTATCCCCCCACAGCCATGTTCTCTGCCCCCTTCAAATCACTATCCCCCCAAAGCCATGTTCTCTGCCCCCCTTCACATCACTATCCCCCACAGCCATGTTCTCTGCCCCACTTCACATCACTATCCCCCACAGCTATGTTCTCTGCCCCCTGTGCTCTCCTACATTACTTGGGTACACAGATCAGAGAGCAGCAGGCAGGACAGCTCTGGTTGGAGGGGGGGAGCAGGAGTTGCTGGACTTACCTTTTCATATTACCAAGCTGGTGGTTGGCTGCTGGAACTGCCCTGTGCTCTAACAACCAATCTCCTGCTGGTTAACTTGAAGTCAACTCTGGCAGCTCCAGCTCCCGCTCCCACCCTCCATCTAGAGCTGTCCTGACTCCTGCTGTCTGCTCTGCTTTGAGAATGACTGTGGCGGCTGCTTTAGACTTTTGCTGACTTGCCAGCTATAAAGAAAGCACATTGTCAGGTTCCTATGAAAAATTACAATATTCTCAAAAAACATAGATAAGAGGTATTTAACATAGATAGGATAATAATTATAAGAAGAAGAATAAATTAAGAAACTGATTTAGATGCACCCTAAATGAATGCAGTTCTGTTCGTCATAGATGCAGGATTGATCGGATTTTTAAAGATTAACTCATCTCTAAACACATCTCTAACTCACTAGAGATTTATAAATTGTTCTGCATTAATCCAGGCTCATCCCAATAGTCCTAATTATAGAGATGAAAACTTGCCTGACATGAAGGAAGCAAGTACTTAAATGCAAATATATGTGCATTAAAATCTGAAAAAAACATTGTTACTACGCATAGTTTACAACTATATATGTACATAAGTGGAAATTAAATTTGCTTTGTAATGGCTCATTCTCACAATTCAAGCCCACCATTTGACTGCCAATGTGTTATTTTATCTCAATAATTGGTAAAGTGGAACGTCACCCAAAAGGGGAGGTTCTACTTTTTCACCCTTGTTCACTTCCTTCCCCCTCCTCTATCACTTCCAAACAGAAGTTCAGCCGCCCCCCCCCCTTGCCTGCAGCCTTTTTGGACACAACACAGGTCCCAGAAGGCTGAGGGACCATTCACAAAGCACAGTGCAGCTTGCGCATGCGCAGTGGAAAGCCAGCTGTAAAGCTACAAGGAGTGAGTCACAACTGGTTTCCCTTAGTAAACATGCTGGCGACAGAGGCCTGAGCACCAGTGAAGAACCGGCCCAGGTGAGGACGGTGCTGGTTCCTAACTGGTAAGTGTTCTTTTATTAAAGGTCAGCTACAGTATTTTTATTGCAATAATAAAACATGAAAGAATAGGGATGAAATGTAAGCTCACATGTAAAATAACTTATTAATTACAAATGACACTAAAGTGTAATAATATTAATACATTTTATATAGCGCCTTTAAAGGCAAAAAAAGTTTTTAGATTTGATTTGAATGAGTTTAGAGAAGATGACTCTTTGATGTTCTTTAGAAGTGAATTCCAGAGTTTTGGAGCATAGCAGAAGGCTCTGTCTCCTATCGAGTGTAGGCGAGTAGAGGGGACACACAGAAGACCAGAGCTTGGAGGTACACAATCCAGGGGTTCCACACTTTGTCAAACCTAGCTTGTTTATCTTTACGGATATGTCAGAAACCATGAATCAGACTGAGACAGAAGTACAGTTAAATCACACTTGTTTAATAATAATATAATAAAAAGGTAAACAGAGCAAACATAGTCAAAACATAGCCAGAGTTCAGGAACTGGAATGGATAGTCAGACAAGCCAAAACCTAAGGGAGCCAGAGATGAGCGTAGTAGAACAGCAAGCAGGATCTGGAGCCAGAAGGAATGTCAGCCAAGCAAGTCTTTATCAGGAACAAAGGAGAGTGTCTCTAGAGATGTGACCAAGGCAGAGATCATCTGGGCTGGACGGCTTATGTAGGCAGGACTGACGAGCAGCATATCATCAACAGGTGAATCACTGTGGAGAGAAAGGAGCTGGCAATCAGCCAACAGCTGAGCAGCCAGCTTTGAGACGGAAGGGCTGAGCCAAGCCCTGACAGGATACTGGTCAGTTTTTCATTAATCATAATCCATGATATTTTGTGTTTCACCAACAGGACATTAATCACGGGCGATTTCCATGCTATTGCTATTGTTATTTTGGCCACTAGAAAAATAAAAAAGATAAGCATTCAATGGTGTCTGGGGATCTCCTCCAACAGGTCGGCAAACAACGCAGTTTTGGCGTCTCTGGGTATGTTCTGACCCGTTACTGAGTGTAACAAATTGAACATTCTAATCCAAAAATGTCATACCTTCGGGCAGGGCCACCAGACATGAAACATGTCGCCCTCTTGCCCGCATCCCCTAAAGCAAAGGGGTGAGGTACCAGGATATATTTTTGCCAGTCTAGTCGTAACGAGATTACCCTGGCTATAAAATAGGACGTATAACTCAGTGATTCCTCCTTGTGAGTTGGGGGCACGTATACATTAATTCTCAAATAAAGTCCTGGTGGTAATATCAGTTTGGTCCTTGTTCAGGGTCTGCAGAAAATGGGTAATTTGACACAGCTGGTAAGTGTCAGTGGGAGGCATCTGTAGTGATTCCCTCAAATAGGAAGACTGTCTAATACCCCTGTGATCGATAAAATTCGATATCCTAGAGACCATTGTCAGTCCACCATGTAAATTTTTGAATTTACTGCCTAGGGGGGAAGTGAGGATTATTAAACCGGGGGGCCACCGGGTAGTGGGGAAAATTTCAAAGGGTATAGCTTGCATGCCATGTCCCAGAGGCACAAGAAGTGCAATAAGGAGTCAGAACCGCCCAGCGCTCCCTCGAAGGAAGCCACATCAAAAGATCCAGTAAGCGTTGGACTAGCCTGAGCCTCCAGCCGAACCCAGTCAGACTGATATGTCGTAGCAAAAATTTGGTATAACTGGACCAATTGGGCAGCGCTATAATACCACAAGAAATGAGAGACTCCAAGTTCTCCCCTCCCCTTGTGTAAGTATAAAGTGGAGTGGGCCACCCGACATCCACCTTTATTCCATATAAATTTATAGGTCAAATACTGCAACTTCCGGAAAAACACTGATGGGTTTGGAATCGGAAGAGAACGAAAATAATAAAGTATTCGAGGAAGAATCGTCATCTTGATGACCGCTATTCTACCCATCCAGGAAAGAGCCTGGGCTTGCCAGTTCTTTGGGTCACGTTCGATAGAATCATAGAGGGGACTATAGTTAACCAGGTACAGCATTGCAATGTCAGAGGTCAGTTTGATACCAAGATATGGGAGCGCCTGAGTTCTCCATTTAAAGGAAAACAAAATCTGAATCGTACCCAGATCCAAGCTCGAAAGGTTCACGTTTAACGCTTGCAATTTAGCTTGATTGACCCTTAAGCCCGATATGTTTCCAAAATTGGACAATGTGGCGAATAAATCGGGGCAAGGTCGTAATAGGATCCATAATAAATAACAACAGGTCATCAGCAAATAGAGTACATTTATGTGTCATACCAGCACTTGAAATGCCATGAATATTAGGGTTGGACCTGATGGCAAAGAGGAGAGGTGAGAGAGGGCATCCCTGCCTGGTCCCCCTCCGGATATGTAAAAGATCCAATTTACGACCCTGTCCAATAATATTAGCTGAGGTGTTCCAGTAAAACTTAGAAGGGTAAGAAATTGAGGTCCATAGTTCCATTTCCTCAGTATGTGGAACAAAAAGGGCCATGATAAAGAGTCAAAGGCCTTGTGTAGGTCCAATGACAGCAACATACCTCACCCTTCCCAATAAGAACACAATAAAGAGACCAAATCTATAGCCTGTCGGATCTGGTCCGCGGCCTGTTGCCCTGGGACAAATCCCACCTGATCTATGTGTATATATTGTGCCAGAAATGTATTAAACCAATTTGCGTATATTTTGGAATTTTAACTGGCTGGTAATCAGGGATATTGGTCGATAGTTGGCTACATCACTATGATCCCTATCTGGTTTAGGAATCAAGCATAAATGAGCCCTGTTGGAGTCTGTATCGAGGGTTGTCCCTTCCTGAATGGCTGTAAAGAATTTGAACAGGCGAAATGCCAATTGTGGGGCAAATTTTTTGTAATAAGAGGCAGGCAAGCCATCTGGACCCAAAGTCTTTGAAGCGTTAGCTTGTTTGATGACAGCCTCGGGGTTGAAGGACGAAGGGCGAAGGGCCTCCCTGTTCACTGTACAAGGACTTATAGTAAGCATAAAAAGATCCATTATCGTCTGTGGGTTCTGAATCAAGGTACTGTTAGCGAGCCTGATCTTAGGAAGCCCAGTGTGATAAAATTGAGGTGTCAACTTACGAGCCAGCATAGTGCCTGGCTTATTCTTAAACATGTAGAAGGATGCCTGGATCCATCTGAGACCCTTTTCCGCCTTAGTCCTTAGACAAAGATTCAGCTCCAGCCAGACCAAATCTATTTTGTCTCTAAGGTTCAAGTGTGGATTCTGTTTATGTCGGGTCAGCAGGTCAGACAACTCCCTCTCCTTTTCGTTTATAAGTAAGTCTGCATTCTTTTTAAGGCGAGACGCTATTTCAATAAGGTAACCCCTGATCATGGCTTTGTGAGCCGCCCAATTAGTCACAGGAGAAGTGTCCACCAAGTCATTCAGAGTGAAAAACTCCTTAAGGTGTTGTTCTATATCAAAGCAGACTGAGGGGTTGCTTAATAGTGATTCATTTAGTTTCCAAGGGGTAGGGCCCCTAGGGTATTTTAAAGTGTCACATGAAGTCAAGAGCAAAGAGTGGTCTGACCAGGTCACATCTACTTTTTTACTAGCCTGAAAAAGAGGAACTGCTGCCGGGTTCGTAAAAAAAATGGTCTATTCTAGAATAAGTATGGTGGACATGAGAAAAAAATGTAAAGTCTTCCTGGATGGGTTAAATTCTCACCATACATCAATCATATTGTGATAGCGCAACATTTTGGCCAGTTTTGACCCAATTTTTGGGTAATGTCTAGTGGAGGACGAGGGTCGTCTAGTTTTGTCATAGATAGCATCCAGGGCTACATAAGACACGCCTCCAAAGAGCACTAGACCCCTCCCCCAAGTCCGGGGACACAGCATGCAGCAAGGCTCGGAAGAAGGGTGATTGAACCACGTTAGGGGCATAATATGAGATTAGGGTGACCAGGGAGCCCTCCAAGTACCCCACTAGCATCAAATAGCGCCCTTCTGGATCACAAATCTTTTTTTCTAGTGGAAAAGAAACCCTTTTGGAAAAGCAGATCGCTACCCCCCAGTCCTACCCGGTCCATTTGCCAGATAAAAGTGGGGATAATTGGGGTGCAAAAAGTTTGGATTATAGTTTGGTGGGAAGTGCGTTTCTTGAAGGAAGAGTAAGGATTTATAATGTTGGAAGGCCATCCTCCATTTGACTGGGGATTGTAACCCCTGGACATTGTGTGTGACAAATTTGTAGAGGAGTTTATTGGTAGAGTCCGTAATGGTGCACAAAGAAAAAGGGGAGAATTCACTTACCAACTGCTTCTAATCTGACAAATGAACTCCCTGGACAGTGACGTTTACCGCTGATGAAGATGCAGGACTGAGGTGACCCAGGTAAGGGAAGATGTGCAGAGGAAGAGTAAAGTAAAGGAAATCACAAGAAGAGAAGAAAGGCTCAAATACTTTCAAGATAATTGCTGTCCTGTGAATAAAAAAGGGACAGGTTATCTGTTGAAAAATTGGTCACAAAAACAACAGCAACAACAGGTCAGGGGGTAAAACCCTTTTTCGTCCACAATTATCCCTTTGGGTCAAGCCCAGGACCAGGTTTGATCTTTGGACCCCTCACAAGGGGGGAAAGCAAAGACAAAAGGGCAGATGACCACCCCCACTAGCCTCCAGCCCGCCCTTATAAACATTAACGAGAGTGTAAACCTTTACTGTGAGAAACAAGTCCCCCAAGAGCTTAGTAAGATGTGAAAAATACACAGGGAGCTCCCGGAGTTCTCCCTTCTCAGTCAATGTAACAGAAAGTCAGGGATCATCATGGATGTTCCAACTGTGATCCCGCCCTAGGATTGATTAGGGAAAATAATGAACAAAGAATACTTTGCCATGTTCCAGCAAGTCCCTTTGACTCTGTCAACTTCATGAATGTTTTCCTTTAAGCTTGGCTTTGCTTCTGGTGGAGCACCACACTGGGGATAATGGGCTCTGTGAGAACCTGTGAGCAGGAGACTTAGGTTGTGGTGGTCAAGGAGATCTCTCTGGTGCCATGGAAAGGAGGCCCAGTTTTTTCAGCAAGGCTTCACCTCCGTGGAACATGGCAAAGCAGTGTTTTTTGTTGCGGAAGGTAAAGTTCAGATGAAAAGGGAAGGCCCAGTAATATTTTACATTCTTGGTAAAGAGGTTGTAACAGGGGTTTCAATGCTCTGCGCTTCTGGACAGTATCTGGTAAAATGTCCACAAAAATCTGGATGTTGTGATCACGCAGCTGCAAGCGGCTATCTCTCTAGCTCTGGCCATTACCCGCTCTTTAGTGGCATAGTAGTGGGGTTTTACTATAATGTCCTGTGGCAATTCATCTTCGTGGGGTGCCATCAGGGCTCTATGGACTCTGTCCAGTTCCATCCTGTGAGAAGGTATATGCGGAACAAGATGGGAGCTAAGTTCTT
The DNA here is from genome assembly GCF_042186555.1 of Aquarana catesbeiana. NCBI lineage: Eukaryota > Metazoa > Chordata > Amphibia > Anura > Ranidae > Aquarana > Aquarana catesbeiana. Next base: position 654,306,344 of record NC_133324.1, read on the forward strand.
TGATTATGGCTTTGGAATCCACCAAGGATTCAGGAATACCATAAACCCTGAAATTGTAGCGGCGGGACCGGTTTTCTAAATCATCAGTCTTGCTCAGAGCATCATCCAGTCGCTTGTGTAGATACTCAATGCATTCCGTATTTTGGTTCTGGTAATGGTGTCAAGGGTAGTTTCAATGGTCCCTATGCAGAAGGTCAGCTCCTGGAATTCATGTTTCAGTTCTGATGTTATACACTTACTGGCCTTATCAAGCCCTTGCTCTAGCAACATAGAAAATCTTGCCAAGAGTATGGGGTCTCCCAAGTACTCTACTAGCAGTGATGCTACAGCCTGGGGTATAGGAGGAGGACTGTCCTCCATGCTCCCCTGACTTAGTACAATGTCACATAGTGCCCTATCCAGGTCGGATTGGGAGGAGAATATGTCCCTTTCTGGGGATAGAGAGGCAGCCTGGGAGTCTTTATCAGGTGTCTCACCTAATCCGCTGTGTCCCAGAACATCCAGGAGCTGTGATTAAGACAGGAGCCCCTGTTTGTGTCTTGGCGCTGATGCCATATTGGCCATGCGGGCACTCTCCTTGTTGTCCTTTGCGGGCGGCTGTGGAGCAGTTTTACATCTGCCTCTGGCCATAGGCAAGGTCCAGGAGGTAGTGGATGTCTGGCTGGGCAGTATTATGCAGCAGGCTCGGGTGGGAGGAAATTGGCCAGCGGGGAGCGGAGCTGAAGCTTTATGCATCCTCCACCTTCAGCTGCATGCATGCGCCCTCCTGGCTGCAGAATTTTAAACATATTGACTAATATTGGATTGAGATACACCAGCGAGTGGAGCATTGCAGTAGTCAAGTCGGGAGAACACAAATGTATGGATCAGCTTTTCAGCTATAGTGTATGAAAGCATGGGACGCAGTCAAGCAATGTTTCTTAACTTGAAAAAAGATGTTCTGACAACATTTTGTACATGTGGATCAAGTAGCATCAAATATCGCCCCTATATTTTTCAATTTAGACTGAAGCTCAGGTACATTTTGTTGTAACTTGTCTCCTCGTACGAGTCAAATCTTAACTTGATCCAGAATGTGGTCTAAGGTGAATTTCACTCACAGGTGCAAATAAGCCTGACTTCAGTCTTGTTTAATTGAAGGAAATTGTGGTCCATCCAAGTTTTTATATCACAAATACAGTTAGATAGGAGAGAAGCAGCCAAAGTAGAATCCGGTTTAGTGTGGATGTATCTGAGTGTCATCAGCATAGAAGTGAAGGCCATGCGATCTAAGCAGTTGGCCAAGTGGAAACATGTAAATGTTAAAAAGTAAAGGACCCAAGATTGAACTCTGAGGAACACGGTACTTGACTGGACCAACTTCAGACTGGAATCAGCCAAGAGAAACAAAGTGAGATATAACTTAATCCATTTCAGAGCCAATTCTGAAACTCCAAATATGGTTTCAAAGCGAGAGACTAAAATATTGTGGTCTTCAGGATCAAAGGCAGAACTAAGATCCAGTAGAATAAGCGAGCAAGAATCAGACGCTAACAGAAGGTTGTTAGTGACTTTGACCAAGGCAGTTTCTTGCTGTGCAGTTGCCGAAAACCTGATTGGAGGGGTTTAAGTAGGTTATTTTAAGTCAGGTGATTATGTAACTAAGAAATCACAGCCTGGTCAAGGTTCTTGGCATGGAAGGGTAAGTTAGATATTGATCGAAAGTTGTTGAAATTGTCCAGAGCCATGTTGGGGTTTTTTTTGTACCGGGGTGATGGCGGCAGTTTTAAGGATTGTTGGTACAAAACCGGTGCTAATGGAGTCATTTATGATATTGAGAATAATGGGGCATAGAGAACTAAAACAGGATTTAAATAAATAGGTGGGAATAGGATCAAGTATGCAGGTAGAAGATTTCATATACAGACCAATTTAATCAGGGATGCAGTGCCAAGTAGAGAGAAGTTGGAGAGAGAAGAACCAGTAAAACTGGGTGGGTCAGGAAGTGATGTAGATGAAACGTGGTGTGGTAAGAATTTTATGCCTTATTTTGTCAATTTTAGAGGAGAAAAATACGCGGAACGTGTTACAGAGCTGTATTGAAGCTGATACTGTGGAGGGGCAGCAAGGTTTTAATCTTTCAAAGGTACAGAAGAGTTGTCTAGGGTTGCTAAGATTTTTTTGGCATGGGAGAAATAGTTTGATCTAGCAGTCTCAACTTTACTCTTATAGACACACAAATGGTCCTTCCAAACCTAATAATGGACAGTCAGGCCAGAATGGTGCCACCTGCTCTCCAGTGTCTGTGATTGTAAAGTGTATGTAAAGGCAAACTTTTTTCAATTTTAAATAGTAGAGGGGGGGGGGTTAAAACTTGTGTTGATTTATTTTTTGCTGTTCCACTAAAAACATTTATCTGTGCTTCCTATCCTAGAGTTGCAACAGGAAGTCAGAATATAATATTTCATACTGAAGGTAATTTCCTCCATAGACACTTGTCACTGGTACAGGTATTCTCATTGGAAGATTTAGCCTTACCACCTTTTACATAGTAGGTGAAGTTGAAAAAAGACACAAGTCCATCAAGTCCAACCTATGTATGTGATTATATGTCAGTATTTCATTGTATATCCCTGTATATTTCGATCGTTCAGGTGCTTATCTAATAGTTTTTTGAAACGATCGATGCCCCCCTGCTGAGACCACCGCCAGTGGAAGGGAATTCCACATCCTTGCCGCTTTTACAGTAAAAAACCCTCTATGTAGTTTAAGGTTAGACCTCCTTTCTTCCTATTTTAATGAGTGGCCACGTGTATTGTTAAACTCCCTTCCGCGAAAAAGTTGTATCCCTTTTGTGGGGTCACCAGTATGGTATTTGTAAATTGAAATCATATCCCACTCTAACACATCTCTTCTCCAGAGAGAATAAGTGACAACTCCAACATTTTAGATTTCCCAGCACTTTTTCAGTGACAATGGTCATTAGGACAAAAAGAGGAGTGACGCAGACAGCAATAAAAGCTTGGCAAAGGTTCTTTTCCATTCCTTAGCAGAGTGACTTGCCAATTAATTAAGTGAATGACTATGTTTAAGCACCGTTTCAGTATTATTTACGATGAGAAAAATAGATGAGTAGGAAAGATGTTGCAATACTGTGTGCAATGTCATAATTCATAGTATTCATACTGGCTACGCTATCACTAGATAAATACTATCTTCCAATTCCCAGCTTATTGGCAAGGTCTTCAAAAAAAGTGCCTAATGTTAAACAAAGCACTGTTATAGTCTATATAGGAAATTTATGGTTCCTGTCAATGCTGATTTCAGAAACCATAGAAATAGCCACTTTATTTCCAACAATCCTAAATTGTGAGTGTTATGTAACTAAACAATATCAGTATGTGCATTACAAAATGCTAAGTCTCCTTCAGAATTTTAAAAGTAATAAATGTAGAGTTTTTTTAGGACAATAATAAAAACACAGCAGAGATTGTATAATATGCATTATTTATCAGTGCATCTTCTTCAAGTTTTCAGCTTTATTCTTTATCTTTTATCAACATATGCAGATAAAGCCATCGATTAACAGAATGGGGTTTCCTCTTAGGAGAGCATTTCATACTATCAGTTCCTTTTTACTGTACTGTATGTTCAAATCGTATATACAAGTTGCAAATTCCCATATTAAACATGAGTAGTTAAATTGTTCAGCTGTATACAATTTTCTGCAATGAATTTTCTTACCTGATAGCTGTCTGAATGTTGGTATATATTGAATAAAATACATTGGTTACTAATGTTATGTAGCTATGTTGCTTTTTCTTGAACACATATCTTTGCACTAATTCACAAAATGTTTGTAGAAAGAAAGCTAATCGTTAAGAGTGTTTTGATGGTTTAGGGGGTCACATAAAGTAGGGTATATAAAATAATTTCTTAATAATCTGTTTAATGCATGAATGGGGTAATATTTAAAGCATATCTAAATCCAAAAACTGAAATGTTATATTTGCTCACTTTTGGTCTCTAAAATATACCATTGAAAGCGTTTTGTTATATCTGTTTGATAAGTTAAAAAAAATACTAAAATTTTCCTTTGCTCTCTGCCAGTGCTGACACACTGTTCTCAGGTATCTTTGAGGACTACAGAACCAACCCCTCTATTATATGTAGAATAGTAGAAGAATGGGGGTCCATAGTTCTCTCTTTCTGTCATTTATGTAGTCCTGATACAGTTCAGAGAAGAAGATTGTCAGAGCAGAATATGTTGAAAATTAAGGTGCTATAGCCGAGAGTAATATTTTTTATACACAGGTGTGGTCTTCTGTCTTCTATTTACATGGTGGAACAAAACTCCATAATTGGAACCCTTATCATTTTCATTGGTTGCAATAAAGTAATTACATAATATTTGCCATGGTCATAGCACAATAGGGTTGTGTATGGGCCGCCAACTATTCAACCTAATTGAGTATATCTATGAAGGTTCTTATTTATGCAGATCATCATTTAGTTAGCAGTAGTCACATTCAACTGGACTTGTTCTGTAATGTAGAAGACAGTTTGCTACTCATCAAAGTAACTTCCTTAGCTCCAACTACTCCAGCTCCAACTTGTTTTCCAGCTACTGCTGGACAGCTGCTAAGCCATCCAGTACAGAGATGTATAAAGGCTGACATTACTAACCAGCTCCTAAAAATCTAATTGCCTGGTTGTCTCTGGCTTTTGTACTTTCTGAATCGCTGATTTCTATGAAGTATGCTACAAGCATACTACTTTTTGCTATTTTATTGTCATTGGAAATCTATGTTTAGTAATGACAAATTATAGTAACTTCATTCTAACTTCTCTTAGGTATTACGCTATGGATATGGAATCCTATGAATTTAGATGAGGTACAGCTGTGGGTTTGACATACAGTAAGGAATACATGTGCTAAAGAAAAATAGGATGTTTACTTGGCAAGGGAATTTGAACATTGCAAGGGCATTTTCCCTTAACCTAGTGAAAGAGGTGAAGCTCTGTTGATTAACATCATCCAATCATGTAAAAACAAAAATACTGTTATGTTCCCCTTGCATATGATCTGGTATTCTTTGCCAAGTAAATTTTCACCGCATTCACTAAGCTAAGGGAAAGTTCCCTTGCAATATGGACAGCCTATTTTCCCTTAGTACATCTCCTTCTATATCTAATTATTCTATTACAGAATTGACCTGTGTAGTATAAAATATGCAAACAGAAGAAATTCCTACAAAAGTGACTCTTAATAACTACTTTCATTTATAGCACTTGAAAAGATTTGGATTACAAGTTGCAACATAACATGAAATGCTAGAATACAATACTATGTTTATGAACTATCAAAAGGGATAGTTACCTTTGACTGGTTCTGTAGGTGAATTAGAAATCAGTGGAGTGCTGGTTAAAGCAATACTTGAATTCTGGAGACCTGCAAGGGAAAAGAAGTTGAAAAAGTAAATAAAATGAGTTGCTGAAATTCAATATTTGCAACACATTAACACTTTTATCTATTTCCTCTGGAAGAACAAAAAAGCCGTCCTTTTTATCATGCATGCATGAGTATTTTTTTGTAGTGCTATCCCCCAAGTAACCACCGTACTTTAACAGGTTCTTTCCCAAATTAGTGCAGAGGCAGCCAGGCACACCTCAACAGTCCATTCACTCTGGCTCCACTAAACAGCTTAGGGGATGTCTTTTTAGTTTTATTGCTGAAGAAATTTATCAGGAGAAGGGTGAGGGGAGTATAAGATACTCCAAAATGCTTAAGAACAATTGGCAGAGGACACTCTTTCTTGGTCCTTGGACCATGAGGTAGCTCCAAATTAGTTAAAGTCTCACAGCTGGGGACCATGCGATAGCTCCTGAATAGTTAAAAGTCTCATAGCTGGGAACAATGAAGCAGGTATCTCTGACTACACTGTTTTAAGAAGTCAGTTGGGGTCTTTACTCACAAGACCTAGAACAGCTACATCCTCAGACTGGATCCCTCAATAGAGAGATCCAGCATTCAGTACAGTGGTGCTTCAAGGGCAAGCAGCCCTCTAAGCTCACAGATCCATCCCTGGTGGGGAAAAAGACCATCTCTCCAGGGTTCCAGACTATTTAACAACCTCTGGGCACACCTCTTCAGGAATTGCCTAGGCCCTGCTCAATATTCAGGTTGATCATTTGAATTCTCCATCACCTCTAGAAAGCAATCAAACTCTCAGCTTGTAAAGCCCTGAACAGACCAGACTAAACAATTACTGCTCCCCTGATTACAGAAGGAGCCAAAAAACAAATATGCCTAGCAGCCTAACAAGGAAGGTGCTAAATTTGTAATTTCTGTTCATATACCAGACAGTTACAGACATGATAAAACTGGAACAAAAAATGGCATTCTCAGAACTGAATTATTATTATTAATGTGGTGTGTAACAAGTGTTTTGCTCTAGTGGGACTTTAGAACATATGGTCTGATTTTCTGGTCACAAGTTCTACTGTAGAGCCAATTAAAGTGTATGTTCAGTCAAAAAAAGTTTGGACTATGTCAACAGGCTTTAGGCTTCTTTCAATGGAATTTGTTTTGCATAAATTTAAGACGCTTCTGAAACCACTCAGAATTCCTTGACAGGTGCATTTTACCTGCTTCAAACTGGTTTTGCTTCCCCATACACTTCTATGAGAATGCAAAACCTGTTTGAAATTAACAAACGTCACATTTTCAGGTAAACACCTTTTGGAGGTGGGAGCAAATTTCAGAAAATTAGCTTTATAGCCCAATTTTATTGCACCTCCCAATAATGCTACAAACCCTTGAGATTGCACAGTTTGATGTACTTCATGACATATGAGGTCATTTACATATGATAAATAGTAACGTCTATCTTTGTCTCACTGACCTTTCATTAAAATAATATATCTGTACAAATTAATTAACCGCTTTCCAACCACACTATAGCCGAAAAACGGCTACAACGTGGCTCTCCAGTTCTGGGAGGTTGTCTATGGACGTCCTCCTACATGCGTGCCTGCCTCGTGCCCCCTGGGGTGTACATCGTCCATGCTCTGTGACCCTGTGTCCTGATCCGGACAGATCACGGTAAAGGGCCAATCATATTTTACCATGTGATCAGCTGTGTTCAACCAGGAAAGAAGAGCCGATGACTGGCAAATCTGACAGGGCACAGTAAGTATGTTGTTTACACTGATAATCAGGGCACTGCCCATCAGTTCCCTGATTATTAGCGCAGCCCCATCACTGCCAATCAATGCAGGTTATTATTACCCATCAGTGCAGGTTATCAGTTGCCCATCAGTGTCACCTCATCAGTGCAGCCTTGTCAGTGGACATCAGTGCAACCTCATCAGTGCCCATCAGTGCAGCCTCATCAGCGCACATCAGCGAAGAAGAAAAATTACTTATTTGCATCATTTTAAAACAGAAACTCAGAAAAACATTTTCCCCAAAGTTTTTTGTCTTTTTTTGTTTGTTTAGCAAATAAATACCTCCAAAAGAAAGCTCTGTTTAAAAAATTTATAAAAAATGTATTTGGGTACAATGTTGCATGACCACGCAATTGTCATTCAAAGTGTGACAGCACTGAAGGCTGAAAATTGGCCTGGCAGGAAGGTAGTGAAAGTGCCAGGTATTGAAGTGGTTAATAAATGTCCCAATATACAGCAATAGTGTAAATAAAAAAACAAATTTATCATTAAAGTGTGTGTGTAAAGGCAAAACATTTTTGAATGGAGTGTGGAAAGGTTAGAACCCCCAAGCTTCCTCTTGTAAAGTTTCTATATCTTGCTGTGAAGTTACATAGTTACACACACACACAAATCGAAAACCTCTATATACACAATCCTATACCCACAGCTGATCCAGAGGAAGGTAAAAAAAAAAAAAACAATAAAACATGATCCAATTTTCTCCAGTAGGGGAAAAAATCCTGCCTGATCCCCCAAAATGGGATTTGGATATTCCCTGGATAAAATTTACCTATACATAATTATAACCAGTTACTGCCTATTTTGTGCAATTAGAAAAGAGTCCAGGCCTTTTTTAAAGCAATCTACTGAGCTGGCCAGAACCAGCTCTTGAGGGAATCTATTCCACCTTTTCACAACTCTTAATGTGAAGAAGCCTTTCTGTATTTGAAAGTTAAATCTCTTTTCATCCAGACGTAGAAGTTATTGCCCTGCTTAGCACTGCATCTGTGCAATTTATGACAATCTCTATATCATTTATGAATCAATTAATCAGAATTGGTCCCATCATTTTGCTACAGGCAGGAGAAAACATTTCCTCATTCTCCTTTCCCCAGTGATCAGATTGTACCATTTAAATTTGCAGCAAGTTACAAAAAGCTGTGAGAGGAGATGCTCCATGTCAAACATTTGTAAACACAGCCAGGGATGGGAGAGACACCAACCAGATTTTATATGATTCATATCTGCGAGCAAGCATTTCAATTCAGGAAGAAGATTGTGACCCTGATTGATGCTTGAACAAAGGTGGCTCCATCCTTTTGGAGATAAAAGCAGATGAAGGCATAGTAAAGCCTAGTACACACAATTAGATTATCGGACGAATAATCGTCCCTTTTTTTTTTTTTTTGGGATGATAGTCCATATTAAAAAATAATAGGTTACTAAAGTACGAAAATAAAAATTTGGAAGTGATGTAATGTATTTGTATTGTATTTTCAGACAAAAACCGTACTGATTGAATGAAAATCGTACGATCTAGTATCATACGAAAAACATTTTCGTGTTTGTCCCTTTGGATAATTTTGGACAAAAGCTGTGTAATAACGATCAGATTATCATACGATTGTTTCGAAAGCGGTATTTTTGTATGATATTCTGTTTGTGGCTTAAAGATATATATTGTTATCTTTGAGAGGTAATAAATAACTGTAGGTGGTACAATTACAAATTGCATAGAACGCATGTTCCGAACATAAAAAAATGTATTGCTAGGTCAATTTTATGTTTAAAATCTAAATGTGCCTTTTTTGGTGTAAATATTTTCCTAAAACATTTCTGCCACCATGCCAAGGTTTTGAAGAAAAGACATATCATAAAATTAGAATGAGCAAGAACAGCTTTCACTGGCTCAGGCAGAAGGAACCATATGTACATTCTTTATTTCCAGGCATACCTTTTCTTTGTAACCTTTCTCAACCTTTTTAACATGGAGGAACTCTTGAAAAAACTTTCTGGTCTCAGGGAACCCCTGCTAAAAATGACTATATCTGCAACTCATGATACATTAGTGTGATGGACAATGGGAAGAATGCTCCTTATGCCGCGTACACACAATCGGACTTATTGGAAAAAAATATGACGGCTTTTCCGACGGGATTCCGCTCAAGTTTGCCTTGCATACACACAGTCACGCAAAAGTTCACTGAAATTACGACCGTCAAGAACGCGGTAACGTACAACACTACAACGAGATGAGAAAATGAAGTTCAATGCTTCCGAGCATGCGTCGAATTGTTTCCGAGCATGCGTAGTAATTTTGCGCATCAGAATTGCCACAGACGATCGCATTTTCAGATAGGAACTTTTCCCAACTGAAAAATTGAGAACATGCTCTCAGTCTTTTGCTGGCTGGAATTCGGCCAGTAAAAGTCCGATGGAGCATTCACACGGTCGCAATTTCCAATGAAAAACTCTCATCGGTCTTTTGCGGGCCGCAATTCCAATCGTGTATATGCCGCATTACACTTGTGGTCATTGGGAGAAATGACCCACTTACAAATGGCTAAAAAGATAAATAGTGTCAGTGGGAACTTATCTGAGAGGCAGAAATTGCTCATTGCTCAAGGAACCCCTGGCAACCTCTGGAGGAACCCCAGGGTTCCATGAAACCCTGGTTGAGAAGCCCTGCCGTATACCATGGCTATAAAACTGTTAAAATCTGTTTGTTCTAAAAGTTTCTCATTCCACATAAATTTACAAATATAATAATGGTACATCTTCATTACAAACTTTGCATGAATATAACAATTACATTTTTTATTATTCTTTTTTACTATATTCCAGAAACTTTGTAATTCTATTGTAATTAAATAAGTAAATGTCTATATAAACTCTATGCAAAGCTAGACTATTTTCTGTTCATAATACTGATACGATTATCTTTTTGTTATCTTTTTTGTAACTACTGCAATTTATTTGTTAAATAAGACTTATGGCACTTTTATGTATATTAACTAGTGCTGGTTAACATTTTAAAATGCAATTTTAACCTTATTCTACCTGTGGAGATTCTGTGAGTATGTTTTCAGGACAATTTTCATCCGTTTTGTAATGTATTATTGTATAATATCTATTTAATTAGTATCTTTATGATTATTACATTACATTTCAACAAATTGTTGCTATTATTTTTAATTTTATGTGCAATATCATATTACATCATATGGTAAATAGCATTGGTGGAAACGATTTTAAAATGTTGGCATCCCATACTATGATTTAGCCATGGAGGTAAGGATGTTAATGTAAAACCATGATCACTGCACAAATGATGAACTACATAAAACCAATTAAATGCACACCAAAAACATATCTGTACAGAACTGTTTCACCCTTCAAAAAATGTGTAATTTAAACTACAGTTCAAGTAGGGATGAGGTTCAAGTTGGGGGGCAATGCCGGGCTCACCCCAAACTCTAGCTAATTGCACTTTGGCGAACAGGCAAATTAAATGGTTAATTTGCCCTCTGCCGCAGCAAATTTCTGGCTGTGCAGGAAGTCATTTATTAGTGGCGTTATTATTATTGCAACTAAATGAATGACAGATTCCTGCTCAGTGCTCATGGTTACTAGGGCGCTGGCAGCCACTGCTGGCTTAGCAACCAATGATACAGCTAAATGTAAACAATGGGGTAATGGCTGAGACGTAATTGATCATATATGTTTGGGCCACACAGTGTCATTGGTTGATAGGGCGCTACTAGCTGATTGTGTCCTAGCAATCAATGATGCAGTGTGACTCAGACATACTACATATGTTCAATTATGGGAACCTGGGAATTTTTGGAAAACGTGTTCCTATTGGTAGACTTTACAGATTTGCTAGGACCTGTGGATTGCTAAGTTTTTCCTAATCTCTCAACTAAACATTTATTTTTAATTTATGTTTTAATATTATGTTGAAGTTACAAAAAGCACATTAAACAAATCCAACATGTTGATTTGCTTTTTCACTTGATGTATAATGTATTTTTCACTCTGCTGTGTTTTTCAGATACATGGTCATTAAAGGTGTCTTTTTGAACTGTGGTAACACTTTTCCTTTTCAGATCGTACATTGTTTGAGCAATGTTTTTTATCCATTAAGCTAAATGTGTTAGTTAAGTTATTAACAGGAAGCAGCAATTACTAAACAATATGTAAACGTGCAGAGGAAATTATAACATTTGGCTCCTTCCATCTTAGATATTTAACCTTTAATAGAGAGGTAGAATGTTTAATAAAAAATCACACTAGTGCTTTAAGGAGAACCAGTCACTCATTATGTCAAACAAAATACATTTTTAAAGTTATACTATATTGGCAAAAAAGATTGTGGATGTCTGAAAATCATGTCTAAAATACACCAGCTATATGTGCACACCTCTCAAATATACCAAGTTCAAGTGTGAAGGGTACTGGTAATGCTACAGCATATAAAAACATTTCAGAAAATCCCATTGAACATTTATGGGATGATTTAAAACTCCAAGTCTTCTCATCCAACCTTAATACCTGGTCTCACAAATTCTCATTTGGCGGGCTAGACATACTATTAAAATCCCCTGGAAGGTCTTTCCAGAGTGTAGGTTGTTACATTCACAAAGAGAGGGACTCCATATTAACCACTTCTCGATCACACTATAGCCACAAGATGGCTACAGTGCGGTCATCCAGTTCTGGGAGGGCGTCCATGGACGTCTTCCAGAACCACGCCCCCTGCATGCCCCCTGGGGCACGCATCCAATGCACTCTGTAATTGCTGTTTCCTTTTTACACAGCTGATTACAGATCGGGGTAAAGGACCAATAAACATCGGCCATTTACCATTTAATCAGCTGTGGCCAATCACATCTCATCACATGTAAATAAACTTGCCGATTATCGGCATTCCTTTCCTCACGAGCTGCCACAGTGTGAGTAGAGGAGACCGACAAGTGGGACAGGGGACTTTTATACTGATAATCAGGGTACTGAGCATTAGTGTCCTGATTATCAGTGCAGCCACAACAGTGCCAATCAGTGCCCATCAGTGCCACCTACCAGTGCCTCCTCAGTGCCGCCTATCAGTGCCTCCTCCTCAGTGCCGCCTATTAATATCCATCACTGCCACCTATCAGTGCCCATCAGTGCCATCTATCACTGTCCATCAGTACCGCATATCAGTGCAGCCTCATCAGTGCCTCCTCATCAGTACCCATCAGTGCCGCATAATAGTGCAGCCTCATCAGTGCCTCCTCATCAGTGCCACCTCATCAGTCTCCCCTCATCAATGCCATCAGTGCAGCCTATCAGTGCCCATCAGTGCCTCCTCATCAGTCCTGCCTTATTAATGCCCCTCAGTGCAGCCTATCAGTGCCCATCAGTCGTTGGGCAAGAAGGCGTCATCCGGGAAGAGCAGGGACAGCGAGCAAGCAAGAGGAGACGTCAACAGAGGAGGAACTTCAGCCCGGCTCCACCTACCATGAACGGAAGAAGCAGATCGAGAGCATTATCGTTAGTGGGTAGACAGTGCACATGCGCGGCATCGTCGAGAAGCCAGCGGATGACGTCATCAGGAGTGGGATCGTCACCTAGGCAACGTAGAATGCCCGGCAATCAGCTGGGGCTACAGGAAATAAGACATGAAGCAGTTAGAAATTACAGAGCTGGTTTACATCAACAGGCGGAGTCAGAGCAAGCCGGCGGTGCCATCCCTGTGCGGTGTGCTTCACCCTTGCCTCTTCCTGGGGTCATCAGCAAACCAGTGAATGACGGTGAGTTTAACACTGGGTCACAACTCTCTGCTATATCCTCTTCTATAGAGCAACTTATTTGTATGTTGTGTGAACAATCTAGGTTGCCTACTAATATTGCTGAAGGGAATGATAGTGGCTCTGCGGGGGTCTGGTCCGTAGTTTTGTCAACCTCAGAGGCTATTTCTCAAAATCCAGAATTTCTCAAAATAGCAGAAAGATTTGTAGTTTATCAATTGTGTAACTCAGTTACAGTTATGGCCCTGGAGTGAGAGGGGGAGAGGGAAAAGGGATGGAAACGGTATTGTAGGGAGGAGACCAATGGTCATACGTTAAGGAAAACTAATTGTGTCCTGGACCACCAGAGACAAAACCCTCCAAAAAAGGTTTAAAGGAGATCATCTGATTGAGTCCAGGAAAGGAAGTTGCATTCAACATGAATATCCATCGCTTTTCCCTCTGTAGCAGCATTTTGTTCCAGTTGCCCCCTCTCATTCCAGGATGCACTCTATCCCGTATTAAAAATTGAATACGTGGAAAGATGCCACCATGGAATTACATTCATGGCATTCTAATGGTAGGTCTGGATTGCATGATTGCATGCTTGCAATGTGACAGTATTCTCTATGCCAAAATTCAGTTTTTGTTTTGCCTACATAGAGGCATGTGCATTCGCACTGCAGGAGGTAAACAACCCCATGTGTCTTGTAGTTTGCGAAATGCTTTGGAATAAATTTCACTCTATTTGGGAGGGTTTTGTGGGTAGCAACATCCATGTATTAGCAATAACCGCACCCACCGCATTTGAAAGTACCCAGCCTTTTACATGGGTCCTTATTGCCCCCCTTAAATTCACTGGAGACCAATTTATCTCGCAGAGACTTAGCTCTGCAGAAATTAAACATTGGACGTTCTAGTACTAAGGGTGCAACTATGGGATCCAGTGCCATGACATGCCAATATTTCTGCACAATGTTTTTGAACCATTCTTGTTGGTTCGAAAACCGGGTGATGATACATAACTGGTCACCATCAGCCTTGCGGGTCCTGATTCCATACAATAGTTCCTGCCTGGTTTTGGAGCTTGCTTTTTTAAATGCCTTCTTGAGGCATTTTTGAGAATATCCACATGCGTGGAGTATTAGCCTGAGTTCATCTGCTTCCTTCTTGAAAATAGCCTCATCAGAGCAATTGCGCCACAAAACCCTCCCAAATAAAGTGAAATTTATTCCAAAGCATTCCGCGAACTGCAAGACACATGGGGTTGTTTACCTCCTGCAGTGCGAATGCAAATGCTTCTATGTAGGCTAAACAAAAACTGAATTTTGGCATAGAGCATACCGCCACATTGCAAGCAGGCAATCATGCAATCCAGACCTACCATTAGGACGCCAAGTAATGTACCTCCATGGTGGCATCTTTCCACTTATTACATTTTTAATACTGGAACGGTGCACCCTGGAATGAGAGGGGGTGACTGGAACAAAATGCTGCTACAGAGGGAACAGCGATAGATATTCAGGTTAAATGCAACTTCCTTTCCTGGACTCAATAAGATGATCTCCTTCAAACCTTTTTTGGAGTTTTTCATATCTGGAGGTCCGGAACACTATTAGCTTTCCTTAACATATGAACATTGGTCTCCTCCCTACAATACCGTTTCCATCCCTTTTCCCTCTCCCCCTCTCACTCCAGGGCCATAACTGTGCGAGTTATACGATTGATAAACTACAAATCTTTCTGCTATATTTGCATTCCATGCACAATGCCTGAAGCTCATACTGTTCAGCTGCAGGACACGATTAATCTATCATGCCTGTATATATGTACAATTGTTGTACTCAGCATGGTTATACTGATTCCATGTGTGTGATATAGTGTTTCTTAGTACTCCGGCCTTCACCGGCTGTCTGAATTTATACTCTATATTCTCTGTTCATTTTGAAGCATCTGAGACATCTCCCCTAGTTTGTATACTTTTTTCCCTCTTTTTTCTTTCTATACACTTCTTGGTATTCTCTCCTTCAGTGTTTTGGTTCTGTCCTAGCTGTACACGCCATCGGCATGGGTTTGACCGGCCTTGATGTGATCCTATACTCTTGAGTTAATCTATGTAATTCCAAGACTCTTCCCTCGGTGACGCTATTTACCCTCTCAGTACCGTGTTTCTGCGTCCTACGGTTGCTATGGAGCTGTCCTATACACAAGCTATTAGCATATTCAGTAGTCGATGATGCATCACGCTGCACCGTCGCACTGTATGGCACCATGTGATGACATCATGTGTCTATGCCCTCCGGTTGCCATGGAGCTCTTTACATCCAAACCGTCAGCCTATCAAATAGCCGATGACACACTACGTCACACCGCTATGCAGCATGGCTCAGTTTGATGACGTCAGAACCTGGGCGCCGTCCCAAATGTGATAATTGCCGTATATGGCACACCTGGGGCGGATGCTTTGGTATTGCAGACACTATGATGGACAGGTAATCTTGACCCAGGTGTCTGCAATCCCCTATTACCCATCAATATATATATATATATATATATATATATATATATATATACACATTCTAGGTATAAGGTAATCTTATCATGCGTATAAATTATTGCGGCGCTGAAAAGTTCAAAAATGAAATTGAAGAGTGGGAGGAATCCAATCACCAAATATATTGTGCAGATGTAGAAAGAGTCACTCGTCACCACGTGGTAATGTAGTCTGCTTACCAGAAGGTATTAAGGATTAGGCATAGATGATAAATACTCAAAAGCATCCAGCAAATCCAGCCCACTGGAACCCCTCGTCAAACCACACCATCTGTGGGATTTCCTTCACATATAAACTTCTCCCAATGGTCACTTCAGAATTAGGCATTCAGGCATGTAGTCATCATATATCCGAGAAAAGAAAATGAAGGACCCATAGTGAAGCCCGTAATGATAGATAAAAAACGTTTATTGTAGTAACTTACAGTTTAAGCAGAAGCTTAAAACAGCATGCATCAAGGATAGGCACAAACGGCTGCAGCAATCAGCGTACGGATGTCAGCAATCTTATCATGCGGTTTGCTAGGGCTTGCTATTCTAATTTATTTAACTTGAGGGTTACTGTACCACAAGTCTAACGGCGCCACAACTTATATTCTGTATAACTAACAGTCTTTCTCTGTGGCCACTTTTAGATCAATAGGGTCTCTCCAGCCATCAGGTAGATCCATGCATTAGCTTATAGCCCGCGATGGTTTGGAGGCTTGGATTCAAGACACAGATTCCACTCCCCACCAACCTGATCCATGTGTATGGGGAATAATTACTATACATCTCCTTAAGAGTCACTGCGAATGTAGGTATAATGATTTTTTGGATGCTTGATATTTAGTTTAGTTCCTGTTCATTTATTTTATGAACACTTTTTTGTGCCAATAGTTCAGTATATTATATCTGAACTAATTGGTGGATTTATCTATTTACCTATATAGATATACTAGAATCTTTGCAGTGGGACTACTTTGTCCTATGTGGATCACTGGCTGTCGCTATCTTCCTGGTCTGATGACTGTGCGCGGCTCTGATGGACATATCTCTCTTTTCATTATTCAGTTATGATCTCTCTCTCTATATGGGTGAAGCTTTAACACTTGGGGTCAGTATGCTCAGCTGTGATTTTATTGTTCTCGCTGCAATTTTTACGTATACTGTTCTGTTCATATCTGAAATGTCAGATAATGTATATCCTTGCATCCATATATACTTATAATGATATGCATTTTGTTATCATAGATATAAGCTACTGATTTGGAATTTGTAAGCCTTTTGTCCCTGAAGAAGATCTGCATTTTGTTTTTTCGAAACGCGTTGGACGTTCTGCCTGTCTGACAGGTTTTGGGCTTTCTTTTCAGCTATTTCCATTTCTGTTCCCAATATATGTGTTTGTTGCTTTTATTTCCACTCTGATGTCATTGATTGTTATCAATGTGTAATAAATGTATACATTTTTACTAAAATACTGGGTGTGGTCCGTTTAAAGTCCCAATTTGAGGAACCTGTCTTTACCCCATGTATCAGGGATGTGGTCCACAATTATTACAGTCAGCTAGTTGTGGCAAATATCTTTTTCATTCCTTTTACAGCTGGTTACAAGCTTTTGGATTTCATGCGAGTGTATTGTGTGAAAGATTTCCAGAAAAAAGTCCATCCCTGTTCCAGCACATTGATATAATCCTAGAGACTGGATAGAAGTTTTAGTGGTCTATCATGGTTAGCATATGATGAGGCTTATCGCCAGAAATTGGCAGTTTAACCTTCACTGACATGGGGGCCCAAGGACGTCGGTCTTTGGTTAAATTTATTTTTATCGCAAAAACAGCCTTTTGTCAGGCAAACCGTTAGTGCTACTGTAAATACCTCAGGAAATACATATAAAAAAGGTTTGTGCTTTGCGTTCAATGATAGCCAATCTTCCTGGTAAATGGAATGTGCTTTTTGTTCTGGAGCCCACCCGATTTCTAAATGTTTTCGGAAACTTCAAGCAGTACAGAGACAACTTTCAAAAAAGTTATAACACCAGCGACTGTTCAAGGAATGCTCCCATGGTTGTGAATTTACCCAAATCAGCAGATGGCTTCACTTCTCATTGAAGGTTTCACGGAAGGTTTTAATTTGCCAGCTTTTGAGGGCTCCAGATGTGCAATGGTAGGTCATTTAAAATCAGTTAAAGAATTGCCGCTTGTGGTATGGAAAAAAATTGCTCAAGGAAGTAAGGGATGGTAGGATGGAAGGTCCTTTTGATTCCCCCCTTTTAAGGATTTTGGAGTTTCTTCATTGTATGCTGCGTATGTTGGGCCCTAATGCATTGATCGCAAAGGCAGATATAAAGTCAGCCTTTTGTTTCCTTCCACTAAATCCAAAATGTTTTAATTCTTTAGGTATAAGTTTGGAGGATAAGTTTTATTTTGTCAAATGCCTGCCAATGAGCTGTTCAGTTTCATGCTTTTGTTTGCAATTGTTTAGGGATCCCTTTGGCGGAAGAGAAAACATTTATTCCCACGACGTGCATCGAGTTTTTGGGTATAACATTAGACACAGTTGTTATGGATTTTGGGCTACCTAGTGAAAAAATCTATAGGCTTATGCAGCTATTATTATTATTTATCAGACAAAGGAAGGTAACTTTAAAAGAAATGCAATCTCTTTTAGGCCAATTAGCTTTTGCATCCAGGGTTTATCCAATGGGAAGAGTCTTTTCAAGGAGGTTATATGTGGCAATTTCTGGATTGAAGAATCCATTAGCACATATAAGAATTACATCTGATATGAAAGATCTATTGATTTGGATACATTTCTTAGAACATTTTAATGGGAAATCTTTGTGGCAGCAAGATTTTGTTACTGACAACAAATTCTGCCTAGCAACTGATGCAGCTGGCTCGGTCGGATTTGGATCAATTTGGAGGAACCATTGGTGTGCATCCACTTGGCCATCTAGGTGGGTATCTAACGTTTTTTGCAAAAATATAGTACTGCTGGAATTTTTCCCTATTATTATTTTTATAGAGGTCTGGGGTTCTTATTTTTCTAATAAGAGGTTATTAGTTAGTACAGATAATAAAGGAGTGGCATTCGCAGTCAATTGTCTTTCATCCAAGTCTCCTCAGGTGATTTCATGTTTACGTTATTTGGTCTTTCTATGCTTGAAGATGAACATCTGGTTAAAGGCTAAGTATATTCCAGGTAAGACTAACGTAATAGCTGATGCTGTCTCTCGCCTGCAGATGGACAGGTTTTTCTCATTAATGCCAGAGGCGGATCTAGTTGGGATGTCTTGCCCTTCTCATTTTTGGGATCTGATTTAATCTTTCAGAACATTAAACAATCTGTGGCTGATTTTACTTGGAAAAAATACACTTATGCATGGCTAATATGGGCAACTTTTTTGTCCTCCCTTCAAGATAATACTTATTCGGAGCATGTCATACTTTTATTTCTTCAATATTTAATGAAAAGGAAATATCATGGTCGCATTTTAGTAAAATTTTATCTGGAGTTTCTTTTTTCCTACGCCTTTATAGCCTGCCTACATGTCATAGTTTTTTCTCATACAGGCTCTAAAGGGATATAGAAAGGCAAACTTGAGCAAGGATAATAGATTTCCAATTACTCCAGCTATTTTAGCACAACATTGTGTTGCTACATTTATGATTTGCTCGCCTAGGTATGAAGCCATTCTTTTTAATTCAGTTTTTTCAATGGCATTTTATGCTGCATTTAAAGTTTCTGAAATTTTACCTCTGTCAAAGGCTAGTAAGTCGGGTTTCTTATTATCAAATATTATATTACTTGAGGGCAGTTTAAGGATTTTCCTACAATTTAGTGAGACTGATGCTTTAGGTATGGGATCCTGGATAAAGTTACAGAAGAGTCAGGATGAAAACATTTGCGCAGTTAAAGCTTTACGATCCTATATTTGCTTAAGGCCGAATGTTTTAAATTTATTGTTTATTCATAGTGATGGTTCTCCGTTGATTATTTATCAATTTTCAGTTGTTTTAAAAAAATGTTTGACACATCTTGAATTAAGTAATCTCAGGATAACAACTCATTCTTTTCAAATTGGTGCAGCTACTGAAGCTGCTCGGATTGGTTTAGAAGAAAAAGCCATTAAAAAAATAGGTAGATGGAGTTCAAACTCATTTAAACTATATATTCATCAGGGTGGATTTTGGGCCATTCGTATATTATTTGGGCGCAGTGAAGAGCAGCCACTAGAATTTATTCTGAGAATTTGGGCCTGGATCCTTCCTTTTTCGCATTTATTGGCATGGAAGTAGGGATATAGTTTGGGAAGAGTTAGTTTTTGAGTTGGGCAGACTTTACGACAATTTTCCTACTCCAGATATACTTATAGTTCACCTTGGTGGAAATGATATTGGGAAAATTAAGACATTTGAGTTAATTACCAATATGAAGGAGATGTTTAAGTTCCTTAGAGTAGCTTCTCCAAATACAGTTTTAGTGTTTTCAGAAATTTTACCATGATTAAGATGGTTAGAGTCTGTTATATTCAAGCCACTTGAGAAGGTGCGTAAAAGAGTGAATAAAGTGTTGGAAAGATTTCTTGTTCTCGTTATCTTGTTCTCGTTATCACGAGCTTGAAGGAGGTTTACAAGGTTTGTAAAGACATGATGGAATCCACCTGTCAGACGTAGCTTTGGATATGTTTAACCTGGACATGCAAACATGCATAGAGTTGGCCGCGGTTTGGGGATGTGTTGACAGGGGGATTGGAGTTGACAACCCTCCTGTCGGTTGACTGATGTAAGGAAATGCTTAAAGATGAATGCTGAGTCAGCTCGAGTCTGAGTGATTTATTTTGTAAATAAAGTTGAAGTTTTAATTAAATATTTTGTTTAAACCAATAAACCTGGCTGTGGCCAATTTTAATCAAATACATGGGTGTTGGTTGTCTTTATTCTATGCATGTTTGCTTGACATTTGCCTGGCGCCTGCGATCCCATGGGGGAAAAAAGGGGGGACACTTTTTTAGCCCCCCCTTTTCCGTATGGGATCGTGGCATCGGCATTTCTAGACATTCAATATAAGGTTTTGAATGGGGCTAATTCTAATTGGCCAGTCAGGGTCATGTGACTAAGAAGTTTCTGGAAGGTTATTAGGTCAGGTGAGTATTGGTCAGCTGAGGTCAGATGACCTTTCAGAACCTTCCAGAAGGCCTTTTAGGCCTATTTAAGGAGCTGCTTCCCAGGGTTTTCTGCCAGTCGCCAGAGAAGAGACAGCGCAAAGAGCTCCCCTCCCTACCCACCCCACCCCCGTCGCAGCCGGTTTATGTGGTGATATTTATTATAGCAAAATGTAAAAAATAATGCGTTTTTTTCAAAATTGTCGCTCTTATTTTGTTTATAGCGCAAAAAATTAAAATTGCAGAGGTGATCAAATACCACAAAAAGAAAGCTCTACTTGTGGGGAAAAAAAGGACGTCAACTTTGTTTGGGAGCCGCGTCGCACAACCGCGCACTTGTCAATTAAAGCAATGCAGTGCTGAATCGCTAAAAACGCACTGGTCAGGAAGGGGGTAAATCCTTCGGGGGCTGAAGTGGTTAAAGATGAATGCTGAGTCAGCTCGAGTCTGATATACACTTTTATTTATGAGATGAGATCAAGTGTATGCTTCATAGTTGAGCTATATCCATGGGATACTGAGCACCATAGCACATTTAGTGTTGTCATTAAGTAAATATTTTGTGGTTACTGAACACCCAAGCAAATTTAGTGTTGTTGCTGAGCACCAAAGCAATTTTAGGCTTTACATTAAAGGTGTACACTTCATTATTTATTCCTTTATTATTACAGCCATGGCCGGGACAAGGAGTGAGCAGGAGGGGCAGTTGCCCTGGGCACTGTTGAATCATAGGAGGTGAGGGGGGCATCAGAAGGAGATTGGGGGAGATTTGTGTTAGAAGGGGGAATTTGGGGGGCTGCAGGGGGTAAGTATTCTTCTAGGAGGGGAAATTTGGGGAGGTGCCAAGAGTGGTGATTTAAGGGGGCTTGTGTTGGAAGGGGGGTGGGGGAAGAAGATTTGTGCTAAGTGGGGGAATTTTGGGGGCAATTTTTGGTGGGGGGGAGAAGATGTGTACTAAGAGGGGACATTTTAGAAGTAGAGAATGTGTGCTAAAAAAGGTTTTTTGGGGGGGGATTTCAGCTGGGGGGATTTGGGGCATGAAGAAAGGAAGGGTGACCCCTAGAAGTCACACATCTATGGTGTTTTGCTGCAATGAATGGAGTGGCAACCTCAGCCTGGACTCCGACCAGGTCACGCCCCAATGCGTTTCACTCCCCCCCGGAACTTAGTCATGGGGATTTGGGGCATGGGGGGCAAAGATTTGTGCTGAGATGGGGGATTTCGGCAGGTGTGCGGATTTGTACTAGGAGGAGGGGGAATTTATGCTTGAGGGGTAAGCATGCAGATTAGTTCTTGATTTCTTGGGGGGGAGGGATTTTTGCTGACACATAAAGCTCATACATCTCAAGGGGAGGGCGCAGTTTGGCATGTTGGCCCCGAGCTCTGGATGACCTTTTCCCGGCACTGATTACAGATACAGCATCACACTAATGTACTGTGAACTGTTTCAGGGGTTCCCCAGGATCTGAAAAAATTCTCAAGGAACCCTCCAGGGTAAAAAATGCTGATATATACTAGTAACACTTTGATGAAGAAGCCTAAGCTCTGAAGATTGTTACTGTTTGTAGATTTAAAAAGAAAACTTGTAATAAATTGGGCTACTCCCTTCTAAATGTTAAAGTGGTATTAAACCCAAAACCAAAAATATAATATTTTGCAGCAATCATTAGATGTGGTGGCTGCATTAGTTTTGGCCTTAGTGGTGGCCTAAAAATGTTTTCCCCTCTGTTTTCACTGGTGATCTGGCCAGTAACACACCACTATGGATGAAGGAGCACAGGGGACATCTTTGGACAGCAGCATTGTTAATTTGGGTGGAGGGAAATGTTGGATGTACTAGCAGATTTAGATACACCAAACTCCAGCTCACACTGCAATTACACAAGCAGTTATAGCAGCATATTTATTCATATTACATGAATAAATAAAAACTAATCATTTCAAGCACCCCTGCTGGTGGTAAATGGTTTGTCTCAATACTCTAACTGCTAAACTTGCAGGAGAGCTTGTTCTGTTGCAAAACAACAGCCTTACTGACAGAATCACCAGGTGAAAATAAAACGTAAAAGAAAGCCTAAAAAAGAGAACTGATGTAGCCATCACATTTAGGAATTGATAAGCTGCAATACACAGTGGTGTAGTGGGTAGCACTTTCGCCTAGCAGTAAGAAGGGTCGCTGGTTCGAATCCCAACCACGACACTACCTGCCTGGAGTTTGCATGTTCTTCCTGTGCCTGCGTGGGTTTCCTCCGGGTACTCCAGTTTCCTCCCACACTCCAAAGATATGCTGGTAGGTTAATTGGATCCTGTCTAAATTGTCCCTAGTATGTATGAAAGTGAGTTAGGGACCTTAGATTGTAAGCTCCTTGAGGGTAGGGACTGATGTGAATGTACAATGTATATGTAAAGCGCTGCGTAAATTGACAGCGCTATATAAGTAACTGAAATAAATAAATAAATAAATATATGTATTAATTGTGTTTAGCTGTTTGCCTTGAGTGTATTTTCCCAAATTTGTATTATTTGTATTATTTGCTGCATTAAATCAAGTTTCATTTATTTATACATGTACACTTCATATTTGAACCCAAATATCATCTACTTTCATCTAATTAAAATATGTTTACAGCTTATTGAATACATAAACAATCAATAGTAGTATTCCAACTAATGAGGAATACTGAGTATCTAATTAGTAACACATTAGTACAAAAACCCTGCAGTAGAATAAACATTATGCGTTTGAGTCCTGTCTAATCTCCATGAATAACACATTTCTCACCATTGTGTAGAAAGTTATCTCTGTGGAATGATCACTGTGGGAATAAGGAGGGATCTGACCTATGTGCAGGAGGCAGCTGTGAAACAGTAGTGATGATGTAAGGAATGTGGCTTCTGGCTGATAGACACTATGTTGAAAATTTGACTTGGAGTTGGGATCTGATGTCACTAAAGGAAAGGAAACTCTGCTAGATGTATTTTATTAGTTGTATTGTGTTAATTATGTACTGTATATAACTCAAGGCAATGCTCTTTTCACATTTTTCTAAATTAGTTTGAAATGGGAAGTACTCTAAATTCTTAAACATTATACGTTTGTAATTTTGGCACCCCACTATAAGGCTGCCCATGTATCCTATTAAATCCAGAGCAGTTACCCTTTCTAATGAACTTGACAACTATGGCCTAGTGTGGCTAGACGTCAAAGAGGTGTCTGCATGCATTTACCAGGTATTTTTAAGTGTATCAAATGCTTTGCCAACACATTTATATTGACCTGTATGGAGGAATAAAAGCAAAGCACAAAAGTAACTTCATCACTGATGACATATTAGGGTTAACATTTTTAGACTTAAGTCATTAGAATGGTTTATTACACTAGCACAGATAGCAAAGATAACTTGCCACAAATTTGTGGCAGTGTTGAATTGTAAGCCTTGTTACCCTCCTGCACATTTTCACTAGCAAGTTGTACACTTGCAGAGCACTTAAAGCACAATTTCTAGCTGAGACTAGAATCCAGCCACACCCAGATAGCAAGCAACTGTGCTGCAATTTTAAAAATGACTTGCTAAGCTATTACTAGACTTGCCAGGCTTCACAAGTTTGTTGTACAATTGCAGCAAGTCCACATTGCATGACTACAGATCAACTTTCTTTTCCTTGTCAAAAGAAGTTTATTGAGTATACAATGTTATAAAGATACATAAAGATACATAAAGTAAGTTTACAAGGATCTATAAAGTAAGCTCATTGTTTTACAGTAGGGTTTATATAGGTAAATATCATGAAATTTCAAATATTAAACATTGGGTTCACGTAAACCTAAATTAAAGATATATATCATTTCCTTAGTTACTTTTGTAGGTATTTAAATGATTTATACCTACTATACATATTGTTTACAAGTAGAGTGTATATAGGTCAAATAAATTCTGATAATGAGCTTTAATCGTAAGGTGGAGAAAAAGGAAAGAGAAAGAAGAAAAAGGGTTGAAAGGTAGAGGTATGGTCCACAAGGTTGTCCCGCTCGTCAGTTTATTATTCTTTTTAGTTCTCTTTGAAGCCTTAGAATGGGTGTCTCTGTAAGTCATTTAATCTGTTACCATGGCAACAGGACAGAGTCATTGAAATTTGACAGGAACTGTTGTTTTATCCAAGGATGCCAAAGTTTTTCAAATTTTGGAATTTGATTTTGATCGATGGCTACCATCTTAGCATGGGACATTGTGTTATTCATTCTGTGAATTGTTTCTGCTAGTACCAATGTAGGAGATTTCCATGCCTTGGCCACTGTTTGTTTTGCAGCCGTTATTAGTTGGATCATAAGTTTGAATTGAGAGAGTGTTAACCATTCCGGTTTTAGATTAAGTAAAGTTAAATATGGATCTGGTTGTATTATTTTTTTAAATATTTTAGATGCAATCACGAAGACTTCCTTCCAGAAGGTTTGGATTACTGGGCACGTCCACCATATGTGTAAATATGTGCCTATTTCTGGGCATCCTCGAAAACAAAGAGTTGAGGTATTAGGTGAATATTTTGCCACTCTAGCGGGTACAAGGTACCAGCGAGTTAGGACTTTATAATTTGTCTCCAGTGCCAAGATGTTGGGTGAAGATGACTTAGATGTGAGCCATATATTAGACCAGTCCGTGTCTTCTAAAGTTCGTCCCAGGTCCTCCTCCCACCTCTGAACGTAAGAGGGTCTATTAAGATTTGCTACTCCATATAATTGATTATAAAGTGATGAAATTGTACCTTTAGCAAATGGATCTTTTGTACAGATTGATTCAAAAATGGATAATTGGGATAATGGTGTATCCCCCTTTAGGAATGGTGTATAGAAATTTTTGATTTGGAGATATCTAAATATCTCAGAGTTTGGTAGATCATATTTTTCTCTAAGCGATGGGAATGAAAGGAATGATTTAGATGCTATGAAGTCATTTAGTGTCTGAATGCCTGATGTTGTCCAAGCTTTAAAAGAATTTGGATAGATCCATGCCGGATAAAAGGCCGGATTTCTGATAAAAGAAAGGAGAGGATTGTGTGGAGATTGTAACTGATATTTGGTTTTTAGTTTATCCCAGAGAGATAAGAAGTGTTTAGTTATGGGATTATGAATTTTAAAGCGGTCTTTAGGATCAAGCCATAATAAATTTGATATTAATAGAGGGTCATTTTCTGAAGCCTCTATAAATACCCATAATGGGATTTCCTGTTTTGCATGGTATTTGGACAGACTGGCCAAATGTGCTGCTCTGTAGTAGTTAGTAAAATTAGGGTATCCCAGGCCTCCTTTATTTTTGGGAAGATGTAGTGTGTGTATAGGTATACGTGGTTTAGAAGAGCCCCATATAAACGAAGTTGCTCTTTTTTGTACTATTCTCAAAAAATAGGAAGGAATTGGAATAGGGAGGACTCTGAATAGATAAAGCAATTTGGGTAGAATAGTCATTTTGATTGCATTAATCTTCCCTATCCAGGATAAAGGAAGTTGCGACCATTGTTTTATTAGATTTGTGATCTGTCTTAATACAGGAGGATAATTGGTTGAGAATAAGTCAGAATGAGATGCTGTTAAATGAATTCCAAGATATGGGATTGATTTTTCTGCCCATGTGAATGGGAGTGCAGCCCTAGCCGGGATCAATTCCATGTTTGTGAGTGAAATATTAAGCACTAGGCATTTCTTAGGATTAATCATAAGGCCGGATAGGGCTGCAAATCCATCAAGAGCTGGTATTAAGTTAGGACCAGAGACCTGTGGTGATGATAGAAAAAGTAATATATCGTCTGCAAATATACATAATTTGTGTGTAATACCTCCTACTTCAATGCCAGTTATAGTTTGGTTTGTTCTGATGTATTGGGCCATGGGTTCGAGTATAAGGGCAAATAATAAGGGAGATAATGGGCAACCCTGTCGGGTACCTCTTTCGATATTAAAGGCTTCAGATTTGTATCCAGCATATTTTATATAGGCTTTGGGTTTATTATATAATGCTTTGATCCATGTTAAAAAGTGGGGTCCAAAACCCCATTTTTGCAATGAATATTGCATATATTGCCAGGATACTGTGTCAAATGCCCTCTTAATATCGAGAGATAGAAAACATAAAGAGGTTTTCCGTTTTTTAGCAATATGTGCCAATAACACTGCCCTGCGTATATTATCGCCTGCCTGTCTATTTGGCATGAAGCCTACTTGATCTCTATGTATTAATTTTCCTATAATGCTATTCAGGCGTTTTGCTATTATTTTTGCTAATAATTTAATATCGAGGTTTAACAGAGAGATAGGCCGATAATTCACACAGGAAGTATCATCAGAAAGGGGTTTTGGGATCATACAAACAATTGCCATTAGTGTTTCTTGCCGAAAAGAATGTCCATCTAGAAGTTTGTTAAAAGTTTCAGTGAGAATGGGAGAGAGTATTTCTGAGAATGTTTTATAGTATAAAGCCGAGTAGCCGTCTGGGCCTGGTCTTTTGTTAAGTTTTAGGTCTTTTATGGCGTTAGCAACTTCATCTATAGTTATAGGCTCATCCAAACTGCTTTTTTGATTCTGAGATAACTCAGGTAAGGTTATTTTTGAGAAGAAGGATTCAGCTTCTGTAGGATTAAATTCATTGTTTGTCTTGTATAAAGTTGCGAGATGTGAGTGAAATTTATGGACTATTTTAACTGGATTACAAGTGTAAACATTTTTTGATAATTTCAAACGTATTGGTTTGAAAGATTTGTTAGTTGAATTTAATGCCCGAGCCAAATATGTACCTGGTTTGTTTGTATTCATGTAGAAATTGTGTTTGGAGCGTTTGAGGGATTTATCAACTGACTCAGTGAGAAATAGATCGTATTCCAATCTAGATTTTTCCAGATGAGATTTTGTACTCTGAGATGGATTATCTTGAAATGATATGTAGGCTGCATTAAAATTGAGTTCTATTTTTTTTGCTAGATTTTTGCGTTCCCATTTAAATAGTGCCATTTGTCTTTGTATTGTACCACGCAAGACAGGCTTATGAGCTTCCCACAGTGTTATTGGGGAGATGTCTGTTGTATTATTAATTGATATGTATTCCTTTAAAGCTTGTTCAATGGCCATCTGATGTAGTGGGTGTTTGAGCATTATGTCCGGTAAGTACCACGTTGGGTCATGCGCTTTTGGTATGGCTGAGGCTATAGTAGTGTATACCGCATTATGGTCAGACCACGGAATCGGAATTATATCTGATGCAATAATTTCTGGTATCATTCCTATTGTTAGAAAAATATGATCTATTCTGGTGAAGGTTTGATGAGGGTGCGAGAAATAAGTGAATTTCTTTTTCATTGGGTTACTTTCTCTCCATGAATCTACCAGATTGTATTTGGAAAGAAGTTGAGAAAAAGGTAATCTAGAGGTTATTTTGGATGGTGTAAAAGGTGATTTATCTAGAAATGGGAGGAGGACCTGGTTCGAATCCCCACACATTATCACTGTTCCTATTTTGTGTGTATTAATCACTTGTAATATATGTGAGAGGAATGGTGTAGGTTGTTTGTTAGGAGCGTAGTAGGAAATCACCGTGATTGCTGTATCCATTATATAACCCATGAGTATCAGGTATCTACCTTCTGGGTCTTTAATTTCTGATGATAAGGTGAATGGTGTGGATCGGTGAAATGCAATTAGAGTTCCCCTTTGCTTGGTACAGGCAGAAGCCGTGTAAATTTGTTGATAAAAAGGAGAAATATATTTTGGAGTAGAATCTTTGGTGAAGTGTGTTTCTTGGAGGCATACTATGTGAGTCTTCTTGTTATGGAAAGTACGGAAGGCTTTGGTCCTTTTTTGAGGGACATTTATTCCCTGAACATTCAGGGAAAGTATATTCAGTGGTGCCATGGCAATAGATCAAATAGTTTTGACTTACTTTTTGTTATGCAGAGCTGACTGCGCAGATCAACCTGTGTGGACTGAAGAGATGAATAGATAGAAAAGAAACCAGTGAATTCGGGAGTAAAGAGTAAACAAAAAACATATGAGATTAGATGATACATTGTATAAATTATTTTTTGCAAGTAATCACAATTTACCCGTGAAAGAGAATAAATATCTCTCTCAGGGGAATAAGTGCCTTCGTCACACTCCCACATAATATGGTTGGGAGAATGAGGAGGGCTAATGGGGGTACACGGATCTTCCGCTTACAGGAGAGAAGTGCTATGTCAAAAGACATCAAAATGATGTTTCATTAATTGGAGTGCAGAATATAGTTTTTGTTGAAATTATTTATTCCAGGGTGGTTGTATATGGTTAGTCTTGCCCTAGGCTAAATAATTCAGTTAGAAAGGTACTGTTAATAACTTTGGTATTGATGAAGATAGTTTGAATTATTTTGGGATTTTAACCCTTTTAGAGTAAACAATTACATATTTTATTCATATGAAACTGTTTAGATATGTTTACTCATAAAATTGAGGTTGTATTGCTTCAGATTAGAATAAACAAAAACATAATTCTAGGAACTAGTTAGGTAATAATATATTTGTTTTAAGAAAAGAAAGAAAAAGCTTCCATTACTTCTGGATTATTGAACATATTTGTCCTAAAAAGTAATAAATCTATTGTTATTACCTGATAATATATAACTGAACAAGAATTTCCTTATTTCACTTATATATTCTAAGGCTATATGAATCAGAAGTAATAAGAAATATAACTGGAATGTAACATGATCCCACACAGTGTGTGACTATCAGAATGCAGTTACATTCAGTTATAAATATAGGTTTTTTATAGAGAACCATCTCTTAGTATAATAAATGAAGAGATATCAGGAATTAGGATGTCAGTCCATTGAATCTTCTTGGTCCATGGATGATGTGGCATAACGGCCTCTTTTGTGAGAATGATGATTCCCATTTTGTTCTGAAATTTTCTGAGTGCTGCCTGAAGGTGAAGATGATGCCATTCTTCTGCGTGTGGGAGTGTTGCTGCTTGTGGGTTCTGTCAGATTTAATTTTAAAAGGGTTTGTTGTAGTTCATCTGCTGATCTGCTTCTGTAAATTGTACCTTGGTAGTTAAATCTGACTGAAAAGGGGAAGCCCCATTGATACATAATGTTGTGGCGTTGCAGTTCCATTAGTTGGGGTTTCATGGATCGTCTTTTAGTAATAGTAAGTTGGGATAGGTCAGCAAAAATTTGATAATTGTGTCCTTGAAAATTAAGTTCCTTTTTTTCTCTTGCAGCAATTAGTATTTGTTCTTTCGTTCTGTAATAATGAAATTTTGTGATTATATCACGTGGGGGTCCATCTTTCTTTTTGGCTGTGAGGGCTCTGTGTACTCTGTCCAGTTCTAAACGTTCAATAGGGATATCTGGCTTTAGTTCTTGTAATAGAGCAGTAATAGTAGATTGCAGGTCTGTCACAGTTTCAGGTATTCCCCTTATGCGCAAGTTTGAACGTCTGGCTCTATTTTCGTAATCTTCGAGCTTAGTTTGAAGTATTAAATTCTCTTTTTTTAATTGTTCCAATTCTGTTATATTTTCTTGGGTTGTAATTTCAATTTCATCCATTTTTATTTCTAAGGCTGCGGTGCGGTTTCCCAGCTCTCTTATTTCTTTGGTTAGGCTTTTTGTTATTTGGTCTGATGTTTGTTTTAAAGCCTTATGAAGCATCTTTTCAAATTGTAATAATATTACTGGGGATACTGAGGAGGCTTGCGGAGAAGTTTGTGAGAGGATTTGTTCTGTATCTGACTCAAATGGAGAGTCTTGCTGTGACATTTTCTGTCTGTGAGAGCGCCCTGATGCTGTATCTTGTGAGGTGACTGGAGCTGCTTCAGCTGCAGTGAGTGCCTGTGAGCTCTTTGTGAGGTGATTTTTATTTCTGCCACGGTTTCCTCCCAGTACCATATTTCCTTCCCAAACTTTCACAGTTTGTTCCCTGGGACAAAAAGGTTCAAATGGATACCTTTTGAGCCTGCAGGCTCCGCTTTGTCCTTCTCTTCTCTCCTCAGCGGTGTGGAGCTCTAACAATGCATGTCTGCTCTGCTAGGCTCCGCCTCCTGCCCCCCAACTTTCTTTTCAAACATTCTGCAAGCCTGCTGAAAGTTCTGATTCAGATATGTTGTGCAATAGTCATCCCACCACAGGGGTCACTGTGGCTGAATTTTCATGCTGTAGACTTGCGGAGCTTTTGCTGTAGACTCACCACTGCAACTTTTGCTCTTGCTATAGACTCAACAGGCAAATTTGCTACAAATTAGAAAAGTGTAAATTTGTGCTTCAAGTGCTCTGGAGGTGTACAACTTGCACATGAAAATGTGTAGCATGTTAACAGACTTATCGTTGCTATCTGGTACAGTAGCCCCTGTGGTGGGATGGCTATTGCACAACATAACTGAACCAGAACTTGCAGTAGACTTGCAGAATGTTTGCAAAGAAAGCTGACCTGGAGTCATGCAATATGGACTTGCTGCAATTGTGCAACAAACTTGTGAAGCCTGGTAAGTCTAGCAATAGCTTTGCAAGTCATTTTCAAACTTGCAACTCAATTGCTTGCTATCTAGGAGGTTATTTATCTCACATATTTGTATCAAAGGAAATGCCAGGGATGGTCTATTTCATACAATAGACTGCATTTATAACTCAATTCCAGCATTTTTTTTTATGGTTTGGACAGAGAGGGGAATGGTTGAATGGTCTCCATTGAAGAGATTTGCTCTCATTCCTGTTCTGTTCTGAAATCCTCCAAATCCCCAAAAGGGCAGAGACAGAAAAACAGTAGTTTTTTCCCCTACGCATTTTGAGAATTTGCCTTTACTGTTATCTGTATCCACGTTTTGCTTTACTTCCTGAATTGTTTGACACACGTCAAATAGACAGGAAGCAAGGAAAAAATGGCCTAAAACAGGGACACAGACAGAAATAAGAAGCTGACAGAGGGACAGAGGTTATAAGCCTTCTAAACAAAAACTGGAAAAAAGTTTAGACTGGAATTTACCTTTTATGTGATCTTAAAGCAGATCTTTCCCCCCATTTTTCTAAAAATCACATCAGCATCCAACACTGTATTATGATATAAAATGATCTTACATTCATTAAATGAACATTTTTTGGCTTTTGCTTGCAGTTATATTTTTCTACTTCTTGGTTGAGTGACGCACTGGTGATTTAGCCAGGGCTTCATGGATCTATCCTGGGACGTTCCTGTTACATATTCCACAAGGCAGGCCTAAAGTTCTAGACAAAGTTCATGGGAGGTAAAGGGAGATGGATTCATCTGCCCTTAAGTAAGATGGCCACAATTAGAAGAAAAGGGAGGAGTAGAAAACAAGGTATACAAAGAATAAAAAGCTTCAATTATCTATAAGTATCTGTTTGTAGGTTTCCATTACTAAACATTTCTAAAGGTGCCTTTGTTGTAATTTTTATAAGAAGGATGAGGTTCCTCTTCAAATTGTGACTCAGATTGTCATATGGGAAATGGTAAGCGCAGTGGCGTATCATCCATGTGTGCAGGGTGTTCACTGCACACGGGCCCATGGGGGGGGGCACTGTGACCCGTCCTGCACACATGGATTATTGTCCCTTGACAGTGAGGGATGATCGGTATCCGGCGGGGGACAGCTGCAAGCACCAATCTGCGTGTAAAAAAACAGCCTGACTCCTGCTGAGCCAGGTATCTCAGACACTCGCACAGCCCAGCGAACACACTCCCGCCTCCCCTCACGGATGGGAGAGGAGAGATAAATATAAGCTGCTGCTCCTCCTCCTGCCTCTGTTCCTCTTGTGTCTGCCCGTACCGCCCACTCTCCTATCCCGGCGTGAAGCTGTATCTGACAGGAGATGTGTGGAAATAAGTATGATGCCGCTGTCTGAGCCTGAGATAACAACTTTAGCCCTGTGGTGAGTGAACACTGAGCTGTGCAATGTACCGTGATTGCAGATCTGTCCCTATCTCCCTCCCTTGTCTCTCCCCTCCTCTCTGTTCTTCCATGAACCAAACTTTACTTCCAGTTGACACTCAGGCAGCCCATACATTGATCACTTTTTTTTTTATTCAGGCTGGGCTCACACTGATGCGGTCTGCCGCATTGCATGTCATTTGTTCAGGAATCGCACCAGATTCCAGTACAAATGACATGCAACTTCAGTGCGGTGCAAATTGAGCCATGCATTATGCATGGCTCAATTTGCACTGGATCTGCACCAGAAATGTGCAGGACCCTTTTTTTTGTCCACAATGGAATCGGATTGCATGTTCAGACCCATGCAATATGATTCCACAATTCACACTGCATTCTGCAAATCGATTTAGGGGTGTCATTAACTTTATATTGACACCCACAACAGTTTGCAGAGCCCAATGTGAATTGCCTGCGATTCTGTTGTGGAGTGGGAACCTGCACAGGTATCGCTGCGGTCCCAGCACATCAGTGAGAATTGGGCCTTAATCATTGTGTTGACAAAAAAAAACATCTAATTCCCCCATCTACACATTCAAGGTGGATGGAGGAATCCTCCCACTGACGCAGTGATGGAACTACCAGGGTCGCACTTGCGACCAGGTCCTGGCTTTCCTTCACAACAGGGGTTTCTAGTCTCCTCTTGTTGTCCTGCCCCTGCTATTGACACCAATTCTCTGTCTCCATGGCAGCGGCTGCACCACCTTAGGACCCAGTAGGTGGTGGGCGCATGCCCGGGGGGGGCTGGCGTCACTACTGGTTGTAGACAACTGAGTTTTCCGCCAGTCGCCTAGCAGCATTGACACTGCAAAGCCTTCTCTGTTGACATGGTGATTGAGATGTGATCTGGCCGATGCTCCAGATAAAATCTAATATTAAATATTATATCAGTCTTATTGATCAGAGCCCCTGCCTTACTGGCATGGAGCCCACATGGCTGCTGAACATATTGTTGATATATATATGATTGTACTTTTGACTCTAATAAATACTTTGTTTATGTCCACATATTAGATCCGATCGGGAGGATCGCCCAGATCGTATCCCAATTGGCATGTCAACAGAGAAGGCTATGCGGCATCACTGCTACTAGATGACTGGCAGAGAGCTCAGCTGTCTACGCCCAGTAGCACCAGCCCTCCCACACACACGCCCATAAGCCCCATAATGTAAGCGGCGATGGATCCTAATGTGCTGCCATGAAGACAGAGACGTTGTACCAGCACTGTCAATAGCAGGGGCAGGACAGCAAGAGGAAGTTGGGAACCCCCACAGTGGTGAAACACCAGGGCCTGGTCGCAAGTGCAACCTTTGCAACCCAGGTAGTTCGGTCATTACATTGGGCCGTTATATGCAGTTCCCTGGTGGGCTGGTGATATATCTCTTGCTTTCCACCACCACGGGGGGCCAAGATGGCAGGAAGGGGGCCCTCTTCATAACATGTGAAAGGGTTCCGCTGCGGAACCATAATAAAGGGCCTCGGTATCAGTGGGAAGGGCCCCAGTCACGGAGGGCCCTCGAAAGACCGATGGAAAGGGCCTTGAGACCGATGGAAAGGGCCCCAGGACCGCTGGGTGGGGGGTTCAGGGGGGCCCTCCATGGTTTCTTGCAGCAGGGCCCTGAAGGTACGAGTTATGCCTCTGATACAGGGAGATCGGTGCTTGCAGCTGTCCCCCCGCCGCACCGATCATACCTGACTGTCCCCCACCTCACCGCAGTCGGCTTCCCTCCTCTCTTCTCAGGCCAGATGCTGGGGGGAGGAGGAAGGGGCCGGTAAATATGTCATTTTCCAGCCCCTTCCTTTTCTAAATTGGACACAGTGAGCAATCTCTACCAATCGCTCCTGTGCCCTCTGATAACTGAGCAGAGTAACATATGTTTATTAGGCTTCAGTTTATGAATGAATGGGAGCCGCTGTCTCCTGTTCATTCATCTTCAATGCTGAAGCTGCAAAGAAAGGGACTGGGGAATCTGTGTCCTTAGTCCCTTTCTCTGTCTTACAGGGGAGATGTCAGGGGTCTGTTATCTCACCAAAACCCACCAACAGGGCTGATAAAAAAAATGCAATAAATATTACAAAATTAAATTGTAAAAAAATATAAGAAATAAAATTGTAAAAAACTACCGACACCCCCCCCTCCCACCCTACCAGCACTGTCCACTACCCCAACCCCCCCCCCCCCCAAAAAAAATTTTTTTTTTTTAAATGAAAGACAAATTCGATTGTTAAAAATGAATACATAAAAATAAAAAAACTATTGACACCGTACACTGCTCTACTGACACTGTCTACTGCCCTACTGACACTGTCCACTGCCCCATAACCCCCCCTTCCCCAGAAGCACTGTGAAAAAATAAAATAAAATAAAATGTAAAAATTAATAGATAATAAAATAATAAAAATACAAAAAACTGCTGACACCCCCCACTGCCATTGTCCTTTACCCCTGCCCCTCAATCATTGTGAAAAGAATAATACAAAAATAAATTGTAAAAAATAATAAACAAAAAAATTCTGACACTGTCCATTGCTCTACTGACACCATCCACTGCCCTACTGGCACCATCCAATGGCTCCCAAAAAGCATTTGGAGAAAAATATTAAAAAATGTAATTGAACAAGAATTATAAAAAAATAAAGAACTACAGACACTGTCCACTGTCCTACTGAAACCATCCTGCACATACTAGCCACCACCGTACATTCTGCACTCCTCACCGGCACATTCTATCCACCTCCATACACTCCGCACTCCTCTCCTGCACATAATACCCACCACCATACACTCCATGCTCCTCTCCTGCACATACTATTTACCTCCAAACACTCAGTACTCCTCTCCAGCACATACCATCCACCACCATACACTCCACACTCCTCTCCTGCACATAATACCCACCGCTGCACACTCTGCACTCCACTCCTGCACACAGTACCCACCGCCGTACATTCCCTATTTAACATTACCACATTCTGCACTATTTAAGTAATCTCGGATTCTATTAAACTACACCCCTTTAAGCCACACCCAATATTTAGTGCAATTTAAGTCACACCCATAATTCATCACGGCGCGCTGTGTGTCCGGCATTTTTATTATTAATGCCTGGGGCCCACTTTTTATCTTGCACACAGGCCCACTAATTTCATGATACACCCCTGAGTAAGCCCGTTACAGGAGCAGAGAGAATTATGTTTTTGGCTAAACCTGACCAGAGCTGTAGTATGTTGCAATCTGTGGTCTTGATGTAGTTCAGAAAAAGTGTATGCAATTTGCTAGCAAGGATGGTGGTGCAGGAGTCATTTTTTCCAAACAAAGCATTTGGTAATAAAAATAACTTGTGTGATGGGGCAGAACAGAGTATTTTCATAAATGTTGCTCTCGTTTCGAGTTGCCTTTTCTTGGGCATTCTTTGGCACCTTTGGCACAGGGTTAGTGAACTTACTGCCGAGGACAAATGCCCAGTTTATGGTAACTCAGAGGATGTGCTGATCACAGAATCCTTTGTTTTTATCTCTCGCTTATTCTTCTAACCTCAACGATTTAGAATCTTTTCGGGTCTTGCGCCTTTTCCTTCTCCCAGCTGGTCTTGCCTCCTCATGATTTTTCCCACGTTTTTGCCATTGGCACAGCCATTGCTGCCCATGGGGTAGGTTTTTTTCAGATGACAGAGATGGCTTTTAGGTAGATGGAAATCATTCGAATTTTTGCTATATGTTCGTCCTCACCTTTTGTTCTGATTTCATGTCTGTCCCCAGAATTACTTTGGATCATCGTTGACTCCTTCATTTATTGGGCCTCTTGCCATGCTGATACTGTGGAGAGAATTTTCCTTTGCAATTGGCAGAATTCGTTGTTGCAGTTTTCATGGCCTAAACTGGCTGCTGGTATTACCTGAGACAATTTGTTTAAGGCCCCTTCATTCTTATCATTCATGTATGGGGTAACAATGTAGGGCATTACCGGCCTGTAGATTCCACCTCCACTATTAGGCATGGTATTGCTCTGTGTTGTGCCAGTTTTACCTATCTATTGTTTGGTCCAACATTGTTCCCCCTTTTCTGGTTTTGGCCCGTCACATACTTTGTTCTTGTTTGGAGCTGTTTTGCTGCAAGGTTAATGCCTAGGTTTTCAAATTTGTCCACAGGATTGGTGGCATTGTTGTCTGCCGCTGGGGTCTTGAGGGAGATAACAGTATTTATTAAGACCCGATGGGGTTAACTTAAATGATTGGCCTAAATACGTTCACCTGGGCCTACAATTTGGTGTTGAGCAGGTGCTGGCTTGCTTGTGGAGGTTTTGACCTTGCCAGCAATTGATGTTGGTTTATGGGCTATGCCCTCAAGTTAAATTCTGGGGTCAGTCAAACGCCTGTCTGGCACTGATGGTAAGGACAGGCCTCTTAGACTATGTGAGTTTATGTTTATGGGTGCACACGGTATAATATGACTGGCATGTTGTTTGGTAAATTCTGGGGTCAGTCTAATGCCTGTCTGCCACTGATGGTAAGGACAGGCCTCTTAGACTATGTGAGTTTATATTTATAGGTGCTCATGGTATATTGTGACTGGCATTGTTTGGTACATTTGGAAAGCTGTACTTTTGAAAAGTTCAATAAAGCTGTGGCCTTGCCCTATTTCCAACTTAATTAGCTTCTGTGTCTTTTTTGGGGGGCAAGCTATTGGTTTATTAGTTGGTCATAAATGAGCCTATGCTTCTCAGCGGTCATGGTTTGCAGCTGCTGAAGTTGTTTTGTAGCTTGTGTACTGCCTCTTGGTGAATAATTGCTGCCCTTGAACAGTCTATGCAAAGAATGAAAATATTCAGGAAGTGAGCAGCTAATGCCAATAAGAAACTGTACTAATACCAGACAATCTACTCAAGTAAACCTGATCTCAGATCTCTGTGGCTCACTGCACCCTTGCTACAACTAGATGATCATATGTGGCTTCAGGTGTGTCTGCTATCTTTAAAGCAGAACTTTACCTATAACAACTTGATAAAAAAATAATGTTCTTTAGCAAGCAACATGCATTCTACATTAATAATTATGCTACCAAAATTAGCGTGTGCTCTAAACTGCCCCCAGGAATGCTCCTCCTGTTTCTTCTTGCCGGAGGTTGCCATTTTGCTAAAGCCCAAGGCCCTGAGCAGCAGTTTAGGCTGTCGGGAGATCAGCCTTTACAAATTCAGAACAGTGCCAAAAAATAGAGAGGAACTGAGGGTGTAGAGACAGTGTAATACTAGATTTTAAACAGTATAGACACTTATTTTTAATGTTTTACATAACTATACCTGCAAAAGGGGCTTGCCTGATATGATGTACCAGGACTTAATTTTGTGACTAAAGTTCCAATTTAAGTGGTTGTAAACGTGACAAAAATGAACAGAGCATATCCTTCTATATTGTATACTTATATATAAAATTATCACCTCAAAAAAATATATAATATATAATAAAGGTGATCAGCAGTGCCTAAATAACAGCAAATAAAGTGAAAAGGATGAAGTAGAAATTCAGTGACACAAATCATATGATGCAAGCTGATTTTACATATATATTGTAAGTGCAATGTATGAAGGTTGTTCTTGAATAAACATTGGTGTCTTTGACGTCATCATACTAGTGGAGCCTTTTCTTTGTTATCTCTCCCCATGTGATTGCATATAATCGTCCATTGTGTGTGGAGAGGGGCAGATCGTTGGCTTAACACTTTATGGGTAATGTACTACTGCTGAACACGAGAGTGTAGGGCAATATTTTTTGGTGAGTTTAATACTGAAGTGGAGCGGGCTACAAGACACATGGGGGCTGACTTACTAAGAACAGTGAGTTGCGCCGGTTCATACCTTATTTGGTGTGCCAGATAAATCATTGATTGAGCGTGTGAACCGGCGCACGCAGACGCGCAACACGATAATATGTAAACGCCAACTGGTGTCAGGGTAACTGCTGCGACTGCACTGGTACTGCAGAGTGGATTTACGTTTACTAAACCCAAAACTACCTAATCATTTGGGGTGTACACAACAAACTGCTAGAGTGCAACTTGCTTAATGGTGACACTAGTTAGATTGATCTGTGTATACCCAAGAAAATACATTGGTAGGGTTTTACCCTCACTTACTGTTTGGTTATGTGACAGGAAGTGAAGCCAATTTTAAGACAAGGGACACAAAGCCCAACCTAAAAAAAGACAAGCAGGGGTTCTAACAGTCACTTGGTTTCCCTCAAATGCCAACAATTAGAATAGGATTGTCTTGAGCTAGATTTTAGCGCAGTGCTCTAAATCAGTGCTTCTCAAGCCTGTCCTCAAGTACCTCCAACAAGTCATGTTTGCAGGTTTTCCTTAATCTTGCACAGGTGCATTAAATCACAGTCAATGGCTTGGTATTTTGGACAGCTATTCTAGATAAGATAAATTCACAAAACATGTCCTGTCAGGGGTACTTGAGGACTGAGTCTGAGAATCACTGCAGTAAAAAGGAAAATTGAATACTTAGCGCGCAATAATTTTCCTTTCCCGGTAACTATCCATGACAGCATACACACAATCCATGCATATGCTACAATGAAGGCACCAGGAAAGATACTTTTAGACAAATCACACCTGTTTTGTTTTAAAATGCCAATCAGCCTAGTTAAGCTGCAGCTGTGAAATCTGTTGAATGAAAAATAACAAAAAACACAAACATCAAAATTTGCATCAAATTTTATTGGTCAACAAAACAGGACTTGGAAAAGAGCAAGGAAAGAAAGAAAGAAAAAAAAAACACCCCAAACCACACGCACACACACACACACGTATGTTAATTTGAGACACTAACAGAATATGGTTTTTGAGGTCTGATCATTTTGCATTGGAAATTAACAGGAGATAAAAAGACTGTGCACACAAATGGACATCTATTAAGGATTTAAACATTAGTCACAACATCTTGAGAACAATTTTGCAAAATAATTCAGCACAGACAATTAAATCAAAGTGAACAACGTAAAAACGACACACATTAGCATCTAA
Source organism: Aquarana catesbeiana (assembly GCF_042186555.1). Lineage (NCBI taxonomy): Eukaryota > Metazoa > Chordata > Amphibia > Anura > Ranidae > Aquarana > Aquarana catesbeiana. Next base: position 654,345,991 of record NC_133324.1, read on the forward strand.
AATACTTCATGGGAAAATATCCCCCACCCAAGAAAATACAACACACCAAAGTAAAAACAAACTTGCTTGAAAACACATCTGTTTTGCAAAGACATAACAAAAAAAAAATACGAAGAGAAAATACATGTGTTACAAACTCAATAAGGACACCCAAATGTACTCTCTTGCCACCCCACCCCCCCCCCAATCTTGCCTCTTTTCAGGGCAAGGTAAATAATGCTATCTGCAAGCTTTATTTAACATAGGTTTGTGTGCTAATGAGGCAATTGAAAACACATGGACAGTCAATGAAACACACAAAATGCAAGTTCACCCAATGTAGAAACAGAGCTTCAAAGTGGGTACACCTGTTAAGGATGTCCTTAAATTACTAACCCAAAAAACACACTCTCTGAGCATGTCCAAAAACATCCAAGTGCTATTCACACACAAAAAGCACCCCCCAAAAAAAAAACAAAGTCCCTGAGCATGCCCAGACCAACCCAAAGGCAGCTAGCACAAAATAAGCCACCCCCTGTCCAAAATGAAGCACATCATCCAGCATGCTACAAAATTAGAGATGGGACAAACGCCCCCTGGTCCAGGGGGCAAACAAAGAGCCTAACATGTACAAAAGTTAAAAAACAAATACCATTGAAGTCTATGGGAACTGACTTGTTAATTTTGCGAGTCCCCACTTGGCTGGCTTATCTTCTATCTATCTTCTAGCCTTAAAATGGGTATGGGGGCCCAGGTCCCACTCTTAGGGACATATATCAATTGTCAATAATTTGGACAACCCCAAAAACGTAACAAGGAGAAATGCTTTTAAATATGCAAAATTGCTTAAGAGCCAGTTCACACCACATGCAGTCCAGTGTGTTTCTTATGCATCAAAAACACATGGAAAGTAGGTTTTTCAATAGCATAGTTCACACCATTGCTTGCATTTCCAGTGCGTTCCAGTTCCAGAAAATAAAGTAGAACATGCTGCATTTTTCCTGCACTGGACTGTACTAGAGCGCTGTAAAACGCAAAAAACTAATCAGAAACGCACAGGAACGCATCAAAAATGCGCATGCAGAAAAGCATCTGGACTGCGTTTCTATAGAGTGAATTTGCCCTAAAGCTATTAACTTGGGGGGAGGGGGGGTTATGTATGTATGTATCCAAAATGCTGCTTCAAAGATGTACGGCTTTAGAGCAAACTTACAAATCAACATTGCAGCTGCAAGATTTTAACACAAAAAAAGCCTGCTCCCCCCAATACATACAAGACCATTTGGGTCTGGAAAGACTTAAAATGAGAACCCCCACGTGAAAAATACCACCCCCTCCCACGCACTAACAAACCCCTAGCCAAACACAGCAAGCCAGCTAATGAAAGGGGGTGGATGCTTGGGGACAGGAGGAGCTCGAGCACCCCAAAAGTGGTTTGGATTGGTGAAGGCAGCTCACAGCCTTTGAAGAATGGAGTGGAGTGTAGAGTTCACCTTCAACTAGCCCAAATAAAACATGCATTAGAAGGGGAGACAAGAGCATTGGAGCGTAGAGTTCCCCTTTAAAAGAAAAAACTAGCCCAAATAAAACATATGCATTAGAAGGGGAAGGTTAAATGCCCTTTTAGGAGGAGCTAGAGTAGCGAGAGTCTTTTTAAATAATTTTAACAAGGTACATGTCACATGTTAACAACGTAACACGCTAACATGACCTGTGTGCAAATATCCTTAAAAAACACATAAAAGTGAACCAGCATAAAAAAAAAAAAAAAAAAAGTTTAGAGGTGCGCCCGTTCAACACACGCAAATGCATTTATGTTGCTTGACATTTAAGATTTTGCCAGCGCACTGAACCAACGCATTTGAACATTCTAAAAGTACTTGCAGGCACAGCAGGCTTGTCCAGAAAAAGTTACTTTCATTCTATTTTGGGCATATTTGTTACTTAGGCAGTTATTACTATACTTCCTCACATCACCCCCCCCCCCCCCCCATAATATTGGCACTTCCAGCTTCTTTTAATTTTGAGTTGAAGATGCCATGTCCATAGTGGCACACTGATCGCCTCCTCCCGTGCGCCGAGATTACTATAGTAAATGGGGAATAGTGCTGTGTTACCAGCGAAAACGTTTTGGAAATACCAAAACGTACTTTGCGCCTCTACTCATGGCGCAAACAGTTCGTAAATCAGCCCCATGGTATAGTGTAAAGACTCTATCACCCTTTTGGTGATTCTTTTATGGACATTCTCTAGCACTTGCATCGTATGGATTTGTGTCACTGAATTTCTATTTCATCCTTTGCACTTTATTTGCTGTTATTTAAGCACTGCTGATGACCTTTATTATATATTATATATGTTTTTGAGGTGATCATTTTATATTTTGGACTTCATTAAAAGTAGCTGCTGTTTTTATTCATTTTGAGAGTGTTTATCCTGAGCGCAATGGTGAACAAGTGATTGTTATATCATTGATTCTTATTTTTTTATATTTTATACTTGCCTCAATCCAAAGCACTGGGTGTGATTTCTGTCTGCAGTCTTGTTCCTCTGCTATTAGTCTGTCATGAGTCATTTCTGACAGGTAGTGCTGACCCAAGGGATCAAATGGGAAGGAGAGGGGGACTCCAGGACACAGCTGTGCATGTTTATTTATATAATTGTTCAGAGGGGGGGTGTCCATTCCCTCCATTCAGATCTCAGGTTACACTAAGTTGTCCTCTCTGAGCTGTGCATGTGTGAAGTCTGATCCCCACCCTTTGACCCTGGAAGCTGAGAAAGGCTGTGTAAATTCTGGACTTACAGAAGAGAGCGCTGCAGATAAACAGGTACAACTTATGTAGGAGGATATATTTAATCTCTGTGTATCATTTGGGGCTGGTCACTCCACTGGGTATACAGTGTGCAATAGTTTGAAACCACTTTGAAGTGGTTGTAATCCTCATACATGATATATGAACAACGCATATTCCTCTATAGTTTGTACTTATCTCAGCCCAGAGCACTAAGTGTCATTTTTCTCTGCTGCCTCATTCCTCTGCTGTCAGTATAAGTCAATTCTGACAAGTTTTCCTGACCCCAAGAGAAAAAAGGTGACAGAGGTGGGAGCTCTGGCACACAGTTTGTAATTGACAGCCTAAAATCTGTTCCAGTGTGCTATATGAATTGGGGTGGGATGTTCCATCCCTCCAATTGGCTCTCACAGCTCTACTAACTGAGATCTGCAGAGTGTAACCTTAGATCTCCACCCCCTGCTTTGTGAAAGCTCAGAAATGCTGTATAAATGTTGCCCTTTAAACTGATGTAGAGGAGAGTTGGGCAGATACACAGGTACAACTTATGTAGGGGGGGTTATTTAATCTCTGTATATCACCTGAGGCTAGTCACTTAACTGGGTATATGCAACGGTTTACAGCCACTTTAAATTGGATGATTCAGGGACTGTGCAGCCAGCTTGACGTATGAGAGACAAAAAGTAGCCTAGTGGTACAGATGGATATACCTCTCTTGGATATTACATGGGTGGGCAACTGGTATTTCAAGAAGATTATAAGGTTAAAGTTGAAATGGAGATTTTGAGCAAGGTGTGGCTTTAGGCACTGCAGCTTTGCTTTGATTAAAAATCTGGACAGCTAAGAACTGTATGTTCCCTGATTGCATTTCTGGGCACAGTTAAATATTTGGCTATGATATTGACCTGCGTATCACCACCTTTAAGGAAAATCATTATCTGTCTGCAGTGGGAAAAGCAATTTTGTTTCATTGTTTTTTTTATTAAATTTTTCCGTATGAACAAATAGAAAGTACACTTAGACATAACTGTCATACATTGTAACACATTTCCAAGGAATCTTTGAGGAAGAAAGTATGACGTAATAAACAAAGATACCTAGGCGAATGACATATTTTAAACATTATCAATCGTAGGGTAGAGGGCGATGTCCCCCCATGTCCAGGTACCCCATCTGGGAGCAATCTGTGCCTGGGGGAGACAACACCATCCATCCTGCAGTTCCCCTATGCACATATAACAACAGAACACTTATCTATTGCCGATCATTGTTTTGTCGTCTAAACATTTCAGTATGTATACATATTTTGTATTCATTTACACATCTTTTATACAGCTTTGCACTTTTCTTTGGCGCAGTGGAGTAAGAGAGATTCAGGGGCGGTTTATTTGGATATCTCTTGCTACAAACCGTTGTCTATGTATACATATTGTTGTATTTTAGAGCAAAATAAACTAAATGAGGAAAAAAAACAAGAAAAAGGGGGGAATAAAGACTAGGAATTACTGGGAAAAGCAATTTCAATGGATTTGAGGAAAATTACAAGATAGCAACTCAAATATATACCTATTATAAAAGTATAATTCGGGCGTAAAATGGTCTTTTAGTTCAAAATAATAACGTAGAAGGTTTGAAAGGTTAGGAGGGAGGAGTGATAGATAGTGGTGTTATATTGCAAATAAAATGCCTACCTTGAAAGTAAAAAAAAAAAAATATTAAAAGTGGATGACTTCTAGGAAATGGCTGCTGAATTGTAAGGGGTCCATAGTATAAATGGATGTGGGTATCTTAATGTTTGGCTTCTGTCTTTCTCTCAGCCCAGAAGTATATATCTCCTTGGAAACACATGCAGTGCCCTCAGAGGACACAGAATAGACTGGGCTCTACAGGTTGTACTAGAGAGGAATTGATGTTGCCAGAGGGAGGATGAAGTAGCTGGAGAGCCCAGAAACTCTAGGCTTAGCCTCTCTTCCTATCTGCATGACACTATAAAGGTAAGAAGGAGGAGGAGGGAGTGATAGATTATGCAGTAGCAAAGTTGCTAGCCTTGTTGATGTCAGAGGTCAGAAGAGAATGGGCAGACTGGTTCCAGATGATAGAAAGGCAACATTAACTCAAATAACTACTCGTTACAACCAAGATATACAGAATACCATCTCTGAATGCACAACACATCCAACCTTGAAGCAGATGGGCTAAAGCAAGCAGAAGACCACACCGGGTGCCACTCCTGTCTGCTAAGAACAGGAAAGTGAGGCTATAATTCACACAAGCTTACCAAAACTGGACAATAGAAGATTGGATAAATGTTACCTGGTCTGATGAGTCTCATTTTCAGCTGCAAAATTCAGATGGTAGGGTGAGCATTTGGTGTAAACAAGATGAAAGCATGGATCCATCCTGCCTTTTATCAATGGTTCAGGCTGGTGGTGGTTGTGCAATGGTGCCGGGGCTATTTTCTTGGCACGCTTTGTGCCCCTTAGTACCAATTGAGCATCTTTTAAACTCCACGGCCTACCTGAGTATGGTTGCTGACCATGTCCATCCATTTATGACTGCAGTGTACCCATCGTCTGATGACTGCTTCCAGCAGTATAATGCACCATATCACAAAGCTCAAATCATCTCAAACTGGTTTCTTGAATATGACAATGAGTTCACTGTACTCCAATAGCCTCCACAGTCACCAGATCTCAATCCAATAGAGCACCTTTGGGGGGATTTGCATCATGGATGTGCAGCCAACAAATCTGCAGCAAATGCGTGATGCTATCATGTGAATATAGACTAAAATCCCTGAGGAATGTTTCCCACACCTTGTTGAATGAATCTATGCCACAAGCTATAGCCGGCAACACTGATCAGTGTCTTCTGACAGCAGAAAGTGATTCCCCTACACCACAAATAAGGCAAAAATAGGTGGGCAAAGAAGACCCCACCAAAGAGTGGTTACCTAGGAGACTAAGACAGCATATACCAGAGCTTAAATAGGTAAAAATATGACTTTATTAGTAGATTATAAAATTACCAAATATCAACTTTTATGAATTTAAATATGTGCACACACCCATCACCACGACAAAGACAACCCTGTCTACCCAAAATTATTTAAAATTCTCACTGTGCACTTGTGAATAGTTCTGCAGCTTTCTTGAACCTATGATGTGTCCCAGAAGGTTGCGGGGAAAGGAGGTGGCTGAACTTCACTGGGCAATCCGACTGGAAGTAGGAGTAGGTACCTGTCAAAACTAGGTACCACCCCCCAAAAAAGAAAGTTCCAAAACTGAAAGAGGGAGGAGGCAGACAAGTGGAACTTCTACTTTTGGGTCAGGTTCCGCTTTAATATTTTGATCTGTACTGCTGGCCAAGGGATATGTAGACTATGAGGAGGCTTTCCAAAATGGCAGGCGGTATGTACTTTCTATACTTTTTTAATAAACTTTCACCTTTTTAAATATCAGCTGCTCTTATGTTAAATATCAGCTACTATTTATGTTTTAAAACAGTTCAGGGTTTAATACGTTTAATAAGGGAAGCTTTTATTGGTAAAAAAATGCATTGTATAAAAAAAAACACATATATAAACTGCCTTATGATTGATTTTAACCTAAAGAATGAGGCTGGGTTCACACTACTCATGTCAGGAGATTGTGACTGGCTCTCTATGGAGCCGGTTCATACATCTCCGGAGCGGCTCTATTGTGATTTGCACAGGAATCCTGTGCGTCTTCTGGTCCATTTCAGGTCTGAATTCAGCCAAAAAATTGTGTTGAAATCTGAACTGATCTGGTGAACGGGGATGCACCAGACCCCTGCTATGAGCCGCTCCATGCTGAGGTGTGAACCCAGTCTAAGAAAATTTTCAAGCGCAATTTCCTGAAAGCTTCCTCGACCTCCCCTACCTACTGTTCTGATTTGACCTATTCTCCCCTTTGCCACTGTGTACTCATACAGTTTTGATACTGAGTCCACCAGTGTTCTACTGCAAAGTGTACCTGAGGCTGGTGCATCTTCTACTTTGCGCTGCCTGTGTGCAGTAGAACCTATATGGGGCCAGGAGACGGATCCATCTCCCGACCCCTCAGAAGTCTGCGGTGACCAACCAGAGGACATGCATAAGAGGCAGGACCCAAACCTAACATTATTGATAGTTTTGCTGATCATCTCTAATCTTCAAGGATCCAAGCACATACCTGCAATAAACTCAGAGAATAGGAAGTCTCCAAAAGCTAATAACCTATCAGCAGTTCCCTTTAGATCATGTGACATGTAAGAGCCACGGAAAAGTTATTAATGATGGGGGACTTCCTGTTCTGGGAGCTGATTAACTGTATCTGCAAAGATCAGTGCATATTTGAGGAGATCAGCAGCACTGTCACTAAAGCTAGGCAATATAATTTTCAGCGTGGCAACTCCCACCACCAACCCAGTCCCACATGACCTCTGCTGCTGCCTGGGCGGACTGTGTCTCGAGCTATAGCCGACAGGTCCACATGGAGGCACCACTCACCATGGCACCAACAACCACCCCTTTCACCACCTCTGTGTGATCACTGTGCCTGCACTCTCCTTCTCACCACCATGTCTGAAACTGCCCTACCAGTGCATCTTCACTCCACCTCGCCCATGCTGTCACCACTGCAGCTGATTCCCTTATCCTTCTCTGCCCATACCACACCTGCACACCAACCTCCACTCTCACCTTTATGCCTTACCTCCATCCTCTCTCCTGCTTTCATCACTTCTCCCACATAGCCTACCTTACTTGCCAATGTACCAATGCCTGCCTTTGCTCTCACTGCCACTGAACTGATGCATGCCTCAGCACTCACCACCACTGTACCAATGTGCACTTCTGTGCTCTTGACAAATGGTTACACTCTTGCTACTTTACACAAAAAAAAAAAAAAAAAACTATAGTTACAAGTGTAATATATACATAACATTTAGTACTTCAGTGAGAGAGTATTTAAAAAATTTAAAGGAAAATATTTAGTCTTAGTTGCCTATGACATAACCAGTATAATTGTCATTCTGCATGATTTTTGTTTATACTAATGAAGAATAGAACTGAAAAAGATTGATGCAAGTATGCAAATTACAGTAAAAGAAAGAGAAGCTGTTGTAGGTAACTGCCAATCATATTCTTGTTCTGCCATTTAGATGTAATAGGCAACCACTTTATTTTCACTTCACCTAAATATTGGGGTACTAAGTAACAGGGCCATTTGGATAACCAAATTGTAAAATACATATATTCGCCCTGCGTTTGCTTCAATTTTGGGGTGGATGGAAAATGTTCACGAAATACTGGATTTATGCATCAGTTAAATAGTGAATCATTTTATGGTTATATTGCTTATACATAAAAGTCACAATCCTATTTCCAGCAGGCATTACTTTTCACAAAAACACTGAACAAATGTTTCAAATAAAAATGATCTGTAGAACAAACTAATTGTCTCTGGAACAGATTTGTAGAACATAATCATAGCAACGATTTACTAGTAATAGTATTTGGAAAGGTAGTAAAATAGAATTAGGAAGAAAACCATTAAAATATATGAAAAATATTGCATCATTAGGATTCATGTATCATCAGCTGTTATAAAGTTGAATACACCGCTGCTTTGTCTAATCAAGTAATTTTTCATATTCTTGTAGCTTATTAGGATAAATACCTATTTACTCTATTGACGTCACAGAATGAAAAAGTAATATCCAAAAATGTTTTTCAGTATTTGGGTTGCAGGAACAGGCAGTTATAAAGTGTTTTTCTTATATAGAACAGAAAGAACAAATGACTGGCATACAGTCTTCAAAAATGTATTTTACAAAAACCCCTGTAAAGTTTTAATGAAATTGGTTTGTGGCCATTTTAAATACAGGTTTTGTTTTGAAATGTTTTTTTTTTTAATTATCACATATGAAAGGCAATGTCTAAATAAGCAATTATCAAAGCCCAACATGGAAATAGATAACTGATTTGTTAGGAGTATTTTATATGACAAGCAATAGGATAAAGACAAAGAATAAACATGTTTCTTTACCTGGTGCTTGTGAGATTGTATTGATGTCGTTAATCTTAGATGACACTATAGAAGCGATGAGAAAAAAAAAAGGAAAAGATTATCAAAAATTATATTGTAACATGAAAAAATTATTAAATTGCTGCAAATTCTTTTTCCCAAACGGTGTCACTTAAAATACTTATGCTAGCTGTATATGTTATAGAAGAGCATTGGTATATATACATTATAAGTAAACATTTTATTGCAAATGGGTGAGCTTGCACACAATCTGATTTTATAAACATTCAAGTTCCTATTTAAGTTTACATGAGATCATCCTGTGCCAGGAAGCCTTTATTTATATTTGGGCGGCTGAATAGTTTCAGTAACACAGTTGAGCACAACTTGCGTGTTTAAACACCAGCTTCCTTAATTTTTTAACCCTGATAAGCACAAACAAGTCATTCATTTTATAAAGTATTTTTACATCTTTGTACATCTCATTCACTTTGAATCTGGGTGTGGGAAGGTCAGACGAAGGCTGACATTAGAGTAAGCAGCCAGGATCATAATGTCACTTTAAGGATCTATAGGATCTATTCACACCACAATCAGCAGGACTGGGCAGTTATTTCAATGCAGTCCCTCTGCATGACAAGACATTTTGCCTTGTCTCCCTATCTACCTGGTTCAAACCAGGTGGTGTGCTGTAAAAAAAAAGTACTACACAGCTGACAATTAAACATTATGAGATGTCTGTGTGACATCTCAATAAAGTTAATTTAAATAATTCAATACCGGGCACTTTTACCCCCTTTCTGCCCAGGCTAATTTTCAACATTCGGTGCTGTCGCACAATTCCATGGTCATGCAACACTGTACTCAAATTATATTTTTATGATTTATCTGGGACAGATAGAGCTTTATTTTGGTGGTATTTAATCACTGCTGGGTTTTTTAATTAATAAAACATAGAGCAAAAAAAGGTTTGGCCTATACCAACCAATTTCCATGGCCATTAGCCTTTACCCAAAACCTTTTGGTTGCCACATATACACTGATCAGCCATAGCAATATGATCACTGACAGGTAAAGTGAATAACATTGATTATCTCTTTACAATGACATCTGAAAGTGGGTGGGATATATTATGCAGCAAGTGGACATGTCATCCTTGAAGTTGATGTGTTGAAAGCAGAAAAGATGGGCACGTGTTAGGATTTGAAAAACTTTAACAAAGGGCGAAATTATAATGGTTAGCCAACCGGGTCAGAGCAACTCCAAAACTACAGCTCTTGTGGGATGTTCGTGGTCTGCAGTAGTCAGGACCTACCAAAAGTGGTCCAAGGAAGGAAAACCTGGTGACAAAGTTATGGCTTGCCAAGGCTTATTGATGTATGTGGAGAGCAAAGGCTGGCCTATATGGTCTGATCCAAAAGAAGAGCTACTGTAGCCCAAATTACTGAAAAAAGTTAATTCTGGTTCCGATAAAAAGGTGTCAGAACACACAGTACATTGCAGTTTATTGCATATGGGGATGTGTAACCGCAGACAGGTCCACGCTGACCCGTGTCCACAGCCAAAAGTGCCTACAATGGACTCATGACCATAAGAACTAGAATATTAATGCAACAACCAATACTAATAACACTGTTGGATGCTATATATAATATCATTTCATTTAGTTAAGTAACTCCCAACAGAGGTATTGATAGGTTGCATTAATGCTTGCATTATTATAAACCCAATGAATGCTCATTGCTCATTTTTATGGCTTCTGGTTTTCGTCGTAAGTGGAAACGGCTGTAGTAATCACTGATTTGGGACACAAATCAGGGACATGTTTAAGGAGGTCTTCAAAACATGACCAGTTAGGGGTTAACATACTGTGAGTTATGGGCTCTGACTGTCCACCTCCAGTACCTTTCAAGGCAAAGCTGTCTGAAGTGTGGACATTTGACACAGGTGTACCCATAGTAGAACAAGGTAAGTATACCAAACTAAAAAATTAATTTAGTGTTAGGGCTTAGTTGAGGGCTTGGTAAGGTCAGTGTAATGAATTAAGTTTGGGGTTTTCAGTGTTTTTGGGAGATTTTCCCTAAATTCCTGACCCAGTGACAGCTGGGGAAGAAATGAGAGGGTGTGGGTATCCTTTGGGACATGAAGACACAAAAAGCAGTAGAAACCTGCTAGATGCCTTACCTCTTCCTAGCTTACTGAACGCACTGTTACCACTGGACAGATATTGCATCGCTTCCTGTCCTTGTGACATCTTGTCGCAGGGGCAGGAAGTGAAGGTATGCCTTCCCCAAGGGGGCACAGGAAGTAATTAAACTCAGAGAAGTTCTAGTCCTTCCCCACTGTATACAAAACTAAAAAAATTGTGGCTGCAGCTGGGCTTTAGATTAAGAACTGGGGGAGGTAACAGTTAAGGGAGTTTAGAGGCTATGATGGATGTTAAGGTTAGGTTGGCGGGAAACTGTATAGGAGTTTACGTGTTAGGGTTACGTTTAACGTTATGGGGTTCAGGTTAAGGTGTAGGGTTCACACAAACGGTTAGGGGTTGTTTAAGTGTCAGGAACACTTTACAACAGAGTGACAGTTAGGTGATCTGCAGGATTTACGCTTGTTCTTGGCAAAAAAAAGGTCCTGTTGGAGCCAAGGGTTAATGCCCCATTTAGAAGTACAGAAGTAATAGAAATTAAAACACTGCTTTAAATTGTTCAGACTGCTTCCTATAATTCATTATTCTGTAAATAGCCTCATAGTCAATGGCATCATCATATAGAGTCAGTAAGGGACATATCCAAAAAAGCCCATCTAGTTTGAGTAGTGGCAAACCTAGCTTTAAAATCAGTCATGAGTGCACAGTAGTAGTGAGAAATAAGTTTAGTAGGGTCAAGCCAACATAGCATTTTTTCCAGAGGAGTAATATAGACAGGATTATCTAGTGAACCAAATTGTGCTTGCACGACATGACTTAGTTGGTAGTAATAAAATATATAATGGAGAGGTAGCCTAAACTCTTCTTTCAGGGAAGAAAAGGATGTAAAGCCTTGCACATGAAAGAGACGATACAGGTATTTATTCTCGTGCAATGCCCATCTTTGTGGATCTAGTATAGGGCTAAGTTCACCCAAGGTGCGGTTATACCAAGGGGGGTTGTTCGTTGACTTCGATCAAGGATCCTTAGTGATACGAATCACAACCATTCGAAATAGGGAAAGTGTGGTGTTAAGCATTGTGGTCCCTGGACATAAAGGTACTCGACCCCAATAGATAATAATATGCAGCGTTTGTATCAAAGAAAGAATGCTTTCTGTGGTGGTACAGGGATTGGCAGGGATGGGGTGTAGCCAGTCATGAATATGGACCATTTGGGATGCTAAATAGTATATGTAAAAGTTGGGAAAGGCATGTCACGCCAAATGAGTTGGCAACCTTAGAACCTCTAACGCTATTCTAGGTGACTTAAGGTGCCACAAAAAAGTTGTACAAATAGCATCAATTTGTTTAAAAAAGGACAAGGGGAATTGGCCACAATATACAACAGTTTAGGTAAATAAATAATTTTAAGGACATTGACTCTACCCACAATTTCCAATGGCAAATCAATCCACTGTCTAGTCAGATGTTGTAAGTGGGAGATCAATGGACACACATTATTGGCAAGGTAGGAATGTATCAAATTTTTAACTCTTCCCAATCTTTCCAAAACTACAAAAATGGCTCTATCTAGAACTTTAACCTCCCTGGCGGTATGATTATTTTGGATTTTAGGTGCTGAAAGCGGTACAATTATTTTGCATGGAAATTTGGCGTTTTATATTGTAGGTCTGTAATTCTTAACAAAAACACACTTATATCTTTCCACCGAGAGTCTACTAGATATCCCGGGTATGATGAAGTTTGAAACACAAAAACATAAATTATAATATAATAAATAACTATAAATAATTTAAAAAAATAATAATTTAATAATAATAAAATCAATTTCCCTACGATTCACTATTGCTCAATTCTGCAAGTGTTCTAATTTACTATCGCTGTTTTCTAGCTGGTCTAAAGGGACACTTTTTGGTTGCTATGGACAATCTCCATTTTCCAGGCAGAAAGAACAGTATATATAATATAAAACTGCAATAAACTGCAATAAAGGGATGTCAAATAATTTCATACAGTACTGTAATCTGTAAGATTACAGTACTGTATGTGTTATGATTTTTACTTTTTTTTAATTTGCCGCCAGGCTCCGTCCCCATGCTTCGGGACGCTCGCAGGGAACGGAGCCTGGTATAGAGAGGCTTCGGAGGAGACAGCCTGACCCCAGCAGAAGTCCTAGAGGACGAAACGCGTCGGGTTCATTTTTCTACCATAGCCACCATTTACTGCGCTGTCCAGTTCAATTGAACCCAATTTTTACCGCCCATTTTATCATTTGTTGGATATAACTTTTTGCAATTTTTATACCAATAAATTTCCCTATTTTTCCAATGGATTTACACCATGTGGAAGATTTTTTCTTGTTTCCTTATCATACCATGAGGATTGTTGGAGATTGAGTGGAACGATCAAAGTCGGCACAACAGGACATCCGGGCCCAACTTAGTTCCTCCAGGGATGTACTAGCCTTCTCAGGTTTTTCTCTCCTACCAAGTCCACTTGTCTGATTGGAACCAGATTTACTCCACCGCTTGACGGTACAAGCCTTTTTGACTCACCGCCGACGGCCTGTGAGTCCACCTCCTCCGGTAAGGGTACTACATTTCTATTTTGCTTGAAGTTATGAGGTCATGTCTGGAGAAGATAGTACCCTGCATGCTGAGATGTCCCTAATATTCTTGTAGAAATACTCATGAAGATTTGGAGGACCAACAGTGTTACATTGGCACCTTTATGAGCTTATATTCTACATACAGACCATAGACTTATTATGCTATATCTATATGCCGTGTATTTTAGACTCCATCAGATGGATTCAATAGATATGTAATATTGTCGATTTCACGTTAACCATATCTGCATTAGCTTATCCGTATGGTATTGCTACACTCTTATTTTACTTAGTTATTTTTTTTGGTTTGTTTACACTATTTTTTTTCCTTATGTGTCCTTTACCATCAAGGTCACATTTATTATGACCTACTCACTCATGTGGATTTCACTCTAGAAGTCACATCTAGTATGACCTTCACTATTATGGTCACCAGTATAACATTACTTTTCTTTTGACTCACAAACCACATTATCTTGGTGGTCACACACCTTATATTTTTTCGCTTTGGTCACTTTATGTGTCACCATCACCTATGGTGACGCTACATTTATTAATGCAGACTTTTAGCACATTATATGAGCGCCACATATTGTTGTCTCACGTATATTCACAATTAGTCTGATTTTTGTGTCGGCTGCTTTTCTTCCGAAGCTGGCGCAGCAGTTTTTATATTTATTTACATTCGGAGGAGACAGAGCCCGCAGATAGCGTGGGGGGACATCACAGGATCCTGGGGACAAGGTAAGTACAGCGCACCAGGATCCTGCAATGTAATCCCGAGTGTGGCTCAGGGTTACCGCTAATGGTACAGAAATTTAACCCCGAGCCACACTGGGGAAAACCGTCAGGGAGGCTACACATTTTGTTAAGACAAAAAGAAAATACATGCTTCAGTCCTGAAAACACTGGTGTAGGCCTTGCACTGTTTTGTTTTTTTTCAGCCTGGCTGCTCAGTGAACCTATCTTCACCTGATCAGTGTCAGTTTGTAATAACAGCGTGCTGTGTGTGTGAGCAGTCTAATGCCTCGTACACACGGTCGGACTTTGTTCGGACATTCCGACAACAAAATCCTAGGATTTTTTTCCGACGGATGTTGGCTCAAACTTGTCTTGCATACACACGGTCACACAAAGTTGTCGGAAAATCCGATCGTTCTGAATGCGGTGACGTAAAACACGTACGTCAGGACTATAAACGGGGCAGTGGCCAATAGCTTTCATCTCTTTATTTATTCTGAGCATGCGTGGCACTTTGTCCGTCGGATTTGTGTACACACGATCGGAATTTCCAACAACGGATTTTGTTGTCGGAAAATGTTATATCCTACTCTCAAACTTTGTGTGTCGGAAAATCCGATGGAAAATGTGTGATGGAGCCTACACACAGTCGGAATTTCCGACAACAAGGTCCTATCACACATTTTCTGTTGGAAAATCCGACCGTGTGTACGGGGCATAAGTGTGCTATAAGAGAGAAAAACAAATATTCTGTGAAATCCGTGAAAAGCTAATGTGTGTTATCTGCTGAGATACATGCACAGACAGCATTCTTGATCTGTGGTGCAGGAGCTAGTAGTGTTGTCCTGAGTAGAGTAGAGGGAAGAATGGATACTAGACTTGTTCTGAGACTGGCTACCAGTAAAGCAGAATAGCACATTACCTTTAATCCCAGCCATGTTGTAGCCACCTCCCTCTTTGAACCACCCAGCCAGGCACAAGATACAGGAAGAGCTGACACACACAATTCAGCTCTGGATTTGACAGAGTCTTCTGCCCACCCCAAGGTTTAGAAAAATTATTTTATCACTTACAGCTAATTAGCAGCTGATTGGTAGGCACCCACCCCCTGGGAGAGGGGTGGTGGGAATCCTACCCCAGATTATGAGGGGCTGTGAACTTACTGGCCATTAGATTAGCTGTAGTAGTGGTAGGAGCGTTATAATTGGACAGGATGTCTGAGCTCTAGATGCTGGGGTGTGTTGCAATTGCTGAGGGGAATATCAGTTTTTTTTTTTTTTTTTACATAGGACAGCTGACAGCACTACCCATATAAGCATAAATAAAGCAGCAGAATTCTTTTATACAGAAATGAGGTCAGCTCTTGTGTAGAAGATCAAGTCTCAGCTGCCATTTTGAATGTTGAATACCAGAAATGTTAGGCTCTTTTTGCAAGGTGCACCTATAGGCATGTGCCAAGTTATCTTATGGACTTTGCTACCTTGCATTCAGCTGACTCCAAAAACCCATGTATTTATTACAGATATTTACTGTATATAGCGCCACTTTTGACGTAAAGGGACACTTTTTGGTTGCTATGGACAATCTCCAGTTTCCAGGCAGAAAGAACAGTATATATAATATAAAACTGCATGCAGGGCATTGGACAAAGCACGGCTGGCTTTTATAGAACAAGCTTGCTGGAAAACCAGCAGCTGATCGGCATCTGATCAGTGCTCTGAGACAATGGCTGAGTGTGTTCTGGTGGAAGGGTTCCCCTGTCAGAACACAATAGCTCAGCGGGGAGATCGCTGTACTAACACTGCATCATTAGTACAGGACCTCCTTGCGAGCTCCTCCATTTTTTTTTTGTTCAGTTTACTGGGCTGAACAAAAAAAACTTACTGTGTGTATCAGACTTTACCACTGTATGGCAATTAAAGTCTAATTACATATTTGTTTAGGACAAGAGGGCACTGCAATCAAATTGTTTAAAGTGTTATCTGTATATAGAGAGCACACTATATGAACAAACAATTGTTATTTAATCAGGTTATTCATTAGGTGTGTCACTACTGCCTTCCTGTTCATTTAATGATATGTTCACAGGCTGTTTTTTGTTTTTTTTTATTACATACAGTGTATGTTTCTGTTTTTTCCTTTTATGTTGTCTGTGACAGAAAAGATGAAAGAGGAAAAGGGCCAGCTTAGAGAATTGGCAGCACTTAAGAGATTTTCTTTGAATAGAGCTTCATGTACTAACAATTACAGGAACGTTAATCTGCAGTGTGTGTTTGCATATAGCATAGAGACATGAACACAACCTTTTTCTCTCCAGTTTATATTTATGGTTTATTATCCATTTTGACTCTGTGGCTACACTTAATCTATTCATAGACAAAGAATGGCAGAGTACGGTCTTGACTACAAAAGAAAGCATCTTACATAAACCCATTTACACAGTTATTTTGTAAATTCACTGAATGGTTTCCATGCAAAGATGGTTCACATAAATGGATAAGACTCTGAATGACTATCAGCCAAATAAATGCAGAGCAATTTAAATGATGCTAAAACAAAAATGTAAAAGCTATCCGAAAATCATAATAAAAAATGTAAAAAATATTTAGCACAATCAAAATGAATGTCTACACAAAAGCAAAATGGCAAAAAATAAAATAATAAAAATTATAATTACAAATATAATGCTTAAAAGTTATCTTTTCTTGTTAGTAGTTATTGTTTATATTCCCACTAAAACATTTACACAACTGATTTTCACTCTAACCAATGGTGTGGCTGGAAGGTGCCTACAACTATAATAATAATATTCCCCTGATTATTGGCTGCACCCTTCTTTTCACTGACTTCTATTATGTTTGTTTGTTGGGTGATGTTTTTATCCTATTATTATTGTGACTGGTTTCAAGACCAGCAGTGGACATTGGCAACATAAGAGTAGAAATGTACAAATAATGAAAAATCCACTCCACCAGAAATGTATATGTCTTAAGCTGGGTACACACTAACATTTTCATGTTGTGCAACCCAGCGGGGTTCCAGTGGGAGCTGCTGTACTATCCATGCAAGGTTAGTTCAGCGATCTCCCACACTGAGCTGTTGTGTTCTTAAAGGGGGATGGCCCCCCCACCAGAACACTCCGACCAGCATTCTACACACATTAAACTATATTTATAGTCAAACATTTTGGATAGAGTACGAAAAGGTTAAAACCTCTCATTTTTTTCCTGCTTGTGTCCTATTAGTAAGATTTTACGTCACTTCCTGTCCCACAGACACAACAGGAAGTAAGAGGGTATCACTATAATATAATTATAATGCCATAGGCAGTTGTCGCCAGAAAAAGTGTTCCTATAGGAAGATTTCCCTTATTTTTTCCTCACTTTTATGTTATGATGACAGTGTTCATGTAGCAAAAACTAAAATCTGACAGAGGTTTTAGCTCTTCTAGTACAAGACAGTGAACACTGAAGACTTTATAGATTATTGTAAATTGTTTAAAGCACATTTTATATGAATTTAGTTTGGGACCTGTCAGTATTACAAATTCACATTCATGCTGTGAGTAAGAAGTGACCTCCTTCTTGCCAGGAATAAAAAATAACTGTTGTTTCCCAGTTGAAGCTTAGATCACATGGTCTATGGCTACCAGTCATTACTACATAGAGTCTGTTACTTTCCACCAGCAGATAATAAAGTAAATGGTAGTGGTCTCTGTCTGTCTTAAGAAAGTGAACATAAGTTCCATGGGGTAGGGAAAGATAAGTAACACTTGTAACTCTCCAACATTTCAATGTCAACATGTAGCCCCCCCCCACTTTGCTTTCCAATGCTGATACATGACCATATGCCTATTATGGCAGTTGTAGAGCACCCTAATGAATAGATAATAATAATGAAAAAAATTACTGAGAAAATAAAAGCCAAATTCTTGTGTGACCTCGTTTCCTTTCACTGGCAAGGAAAATAAAGGAACCATATGTCTTTAGCGGTGATAGCATGTCTCAATAATCTGAACGATTGGAAAAGTTTCTTTGGAAATAGAAAATTTCCATGCAAAACAAGTCAAAGTCCTGGAATGAATGAAAGCATTTTATTTTGTATTGTTCTTAATATATGCATTGATATTGCTCAGTCAGGACAGCAAACAATTTCGGGATCTTACACATACTGCAGTCAACATCATAGTATCCTGTACGGATCTCTGCCATAGGAGAGAAGGCAGCTTGCTTTTAAATACATCATTTTTAAACTCTAACATGCTGTGCTTCTAATCAAAGCCAAATTTAGAGCCAAACAAAACACCTTCTTGAAGTCACCTTCATATTGGGGCTGAATAAACTTGTGGCTGAAATGGTGTATTTACAGTTGCTCATGTACCCTTAACATAATAAGCAGCATGGAGACAAAAATAAAAGCATTTTCAGTAGGACCTGGGTGAGTCTGAGTACTTATTCTAGCCCCCAGAAAAACACTAGACCTCTCTGGAGAAACCAGGTGTTTGTTATACTTCAGATACTAGAAAGAGTGCCAGGCTTGATCATCACTTGAATGTTTCAGTGCTGCTACCTTGGTACGTTGTACCTAATGTGGTCATTTAAAGCTGACTTGGGAATTGTCCATATAGACCTTCCTGACCCTAGCTGACAGTCAGAGAGGAATAAAGCCAGACCCAGCTGTGACCTCAGTTCCCATGACTAACATTGATAAGAACATTATTGGACTCATAGAAGCCACCCCATTAGCATGGTGCATGCTGGCATGGCTCCAATTCCAGTCTCCTTGGTTTTCTGCAGGAGTTTAAATGTTGAAACTGGGCCCCTGGACATTCACCAAGCCCTAATCTCCCACCTAGTTTGCCTCATGGATGATCCAACTTTGCCAATACTTTCTGGCTGAGCGATCTCAGGGAAATGTTGATTGTCCAGGATTAACTTTTTAGACACAATATTTTGTTATTGTGGAGACATACCAACACCCACAATTCCACCTTAAAGTCACAGATGCAGACTATTTATATTTATGCAAAGCTTTCTTCATTTTTTTCACAAAATTAGGAGGTCAGCTGCAATCTATTTTTATAAGTAGCTTAAATTGTATGTACATGCTTTTTTTTTTTTTTTTAAGTTTGGATAGAGTAGGGAATGGTTAAAATCACCGTCATTTTTTTGTTTTTTAACTGTCTGTTTCCTATTGTGGAGATGTTCTTTCACTTTGTGTTACAGATAAGCAACAAGAAGTGCAAGGAAATCTCTACAAAATCATAGACAGCTATCACTAGAACAGCCAGGAATCCCCACTAGAGTATTCCCTTCATTCCTAATTTTGATAACAATAAAATGTTGGGTATTCCATCACTTTCTGTCACACTGATAATGCTCATAAAGACAAACTTAGAGGGTAAATCTCCCAAGCAGGGATATAGAGAGCAATAAAAGACTTTACAGGGGTTCTAAGCTCTCCCTCTATGAAACAAAAAAGGGGAAATTCGGCTTTAACTGGAGGTTTTTTTTTTTGGGAACTAGGTTCCTAATTTTATCAGGTACAGTAACTGCTCCCACTTCTGCCTTGACCACCTAGGCGATTGGAGTGGAAGTTCTCCCCCTTCTCTCTCTGTCCAGACCCTTCTTGGACACATCACAGGTCCCAGTCACATGACTCGTGCATGCACAGTGGGAAGCTGGCTGTGAAGCTGCAGAGTCACAGAGGGCTTCCCTTAGTAAACATGCTGGGGACCTGAAGACCAATGAAGAAGCGGCCTGGGTGAGGATGGCGCTGGATCCTTGGACAGGTGAATGCCCTTTTTTTTAAAAGGTCAGAAGCTACAGTATTAGTACCTACTGACATTTAACTTTTTAAGCCCCGAAGAACTGCTTTAAGTTCAGAAATTATGTAAATTGCTTCCAGGAACATATGTTCAGACCTCTCAGTTACAGTGAGGGAAAAAGTATTTGATTCCCTGCTGATTTTGTATGTTTGCCCACTGACAAAGAAATGATCGGTCTATAATTTTAATGGTAGGTTTATTTTAACAGCGAGAGACAGGATAACAGCAAACCCCCCCCAGAAAAACGTATTTCAAACAAGTTATAAATTGATTTGCATTTAAATGAGTGAAATAAGTATTTGACCAATTTGGCAATCATATAGGTCAGACAGTTCTTGTAGTTGGCCACAAGGTTTGCACATAACCCAGGAGGGATTTTGTCCCACTCCTCTTTGCAAATCCTCTCCAAGTCATTAAAGTTTTGAGGCTGACGCTTGGTAACTCGAACCTTCAGCTCCCTCTACATATTTTCTATGGAATAAAGGTCAGGAGACTGGCTAGGCCCTTAATGTGCTTCTTCTCGAGTCACTCCTTTGTTGCCTTGACCGTGTGTTTTGGGTCATTGTCATGCTGGAATACTCATCCATGACTCATTTTCAATGCCCTGGTTGAAGGAAGGAGGTTCTCACCCATGCTTTGATAGTAAATGGCCCCATCCATCATCCCTTCAAAGCAGTGGAGTTGTCCTGTCCCCCCCCTCCCCAAAGCATAATGTTTCCACCTCCATGTTTGACGGTGGGGATGGAGTTCTTGGGGTCATAGGCAGCATTCCTCCTCCTCCAAATACAGCGAGTTGAGTTGGTGCCAAAGAGCTAAATTTTGGTCTCATCTGACCACAGCACTTTCACCCAGTTCTCCTCTGAATCATTCAGATGTTCATTAGCAAACTTCAGGCGGGCCTGTACATGTGCTTTCTTGAGCAGGGGGACCTTGCGGGCGCTGCAGGATTTCAGTCCTTCACGCCGTAGTGTGTTACCAATTGTTTTTTTGGTGACTATGGTTGCAGCTGCCTTGAGATCATTGACAAGATTCTCTGTGTAGTACAGGGCTGATTCCTCACCGTTCTCATGATCATTGAAACTCCATGAGGTGAGATCTTGAATGGAGCCCCAGACCAAGGGAGAGTGACAGTTATTTTGTATTTCTTCCATTTGCGAATAATCGCACCAACTGTTGTCACCTTTTCACCAAGCTGCTTGGAGATGGCCTTGTAGCCCATTCCAGTCTTGTGTAGGTCTACAATCTTGTGCCTGACATCCTTGGACAGCTCTTTGGTCTTGGCCATGGTGGAGAGATTGGAATCTGATTGATTGATTGCTTCTGTGGACAGGTGTCTTTTATACAGGTAACAAGCCAAGATTAGGAGCACTCCCTTTAGAAGAGTGCTCCTAATCTCAGTTTGTTAACTGTATAGAAGACACGTGGGAGCCAGAAATCTTGCTTATTGATAGGGAATGAAATACTTATTTCACCCTTTAAAATGCAAATCAATTTATAACTTTTTTGAATAGCGTTTTTCTTGATATTTTTGTTGTTATTCTGTCTATCACTGTTAAAATAAACCTACCACTAAAAGTACAGGAGTATCATTTATTTGTCAGTGGGTAAATGTACAAAATCAGCAGGGGATCAAATACTTTTTTCCCCTCACTGTAGCAGTATTAAGGCTACTCTACTGAAAATGCCCTAGAGCAGTCATTCCTAACTAGGGTTCTATGGAACCCTAAGGTGTCTCCAATGGTTGCTAGAGGTTAATTTAGCTGTGGCTGGTTAACCTCCCATTTGATTGTACCTGCATAGTTCCAGGGCCAAGCCACTTGGCAGTGCATCTGCATGAAACCAATGATTTTTTTGTATCTGTCTGTAATGTAGGCATACTGACCACCACTGTAAGCCTTATGCACACAGGATGTAAAAAATGCCACTTTTTCTGGCATCCAACTTTTTTCTGCCTCTAAACACCCCTCTGTGTTAGCCTATGTGGCCATGCGTTTACAGGCTTTTAGAGGCAGGAGCATTTAAAGGCAGAAAAAAGAAAAGCGTTTGGGGGGAAAAAATGACAAACACACACTAACAAGCATTAATGCTAGACATGTTTAGGCGCATGCAAACCACAGTGTTTGGTGCATTTTTAAGCTGCATTTTCCTTCTCTGGATGCCTTTGCATGTGCATGAGGCTTAAGGGCAGCATTCTTCACACTGACTACCAATTAAAGTGGCATACTTTTGGACTGATCCCCAAAGAATTAGTTTACCCAGGGGGTTCCCAAGACCAGAAAATTCTGGGTTCTTTTTAGGGGAGAGAGATTGAGAAGGGCTGCCCTACAGTATAGGCTTATACTGCTGTTTTATTATGAATATAACAACAAAAAATAAAATGCTAGTAAGCAACGCAGCACCTAATTTTATAACTGATACTAACTGCTGAGATTTTCGTGCTGTGGGTGTGGCACTGTTTGGTATAGGTGTATTTTTTAAATATTTTCATATATATCCATTGTCCATATGCCCATTTGGGGGTAGTGGATATCTTGCGTTTAAAAATGTTTTTTTTGTCTCTGCTTATGCTCAATATCTTCCCTATAAGAACATAGTCCATATTGGCACACTGATATCCAAACTAGATTGCTATTAACATCAGAACCAAATTCAGCCAGTAAAACTCCCTTCTCATGGCAGCCACTAAGTTGAGAGTCTCGGATCAGGGCTTGACTGTACAGTCCCAGTGGCAGGCTGGACAACAGTAGTGCAAATTAGTGAATTGACCATAAGAATGTATACAGTTAGGCAACAAGCAGGTGGGTGAGTGTTCACCATACCCACTCACCCTTGCCTCCAGGATCCACCATGGATGAATGAGTATTAGTTTTTCCTTCTGCCACCAAAAAAAAAAGTTTATGTGGTCCATTGAGGCTGCTTTTATTTAAAACATTTTTCTAAGAATAGATCTATTTTTTATCACAAGCATAATTAATGGGCAAAGTGACAACGCACCCTTTTCCAGCAAGACATATTTGCCGATCCACTCTCCATCCTGCAGTAGTTCACCCGGGAAGGCTCTAGTGTTGGATGGTGTCATTGCTTACCCATGTGGACGATGTCACTGTGCCATCACACATGATGGTGTCCAGAACTGTCAATAAGCCACTCATGCCTGTGCGTTGTCACATCAGGGAGGCCACATGTTGTCCCTCAATCAGATGCTCTACTCAATTAGAGCAAAGGAGTGTGAGATTTGATTGAGCAGGGAGGTAGTGAGGTAATGCAAATCAATAAGTATACGTTATTGGGGGAGTGGACTGTTAGAAGACACTGTCACTTTTACCTGAATGAAGTAAATTGACAACGTCTCTTAAAATTGACATACTGTTAACTAACTTATTGGTGTTGATTTACTAAAGGCAAATAGGCTGCCCATGTTTCAATGGAATTTTCACTTTGCAAAGGAATTTCACTTAACTTAGTGAACGAGGTTTGCAGATTTTCATCATTCAATCACGTGTATGCAAAAATACTCTTTTTATTTTCTTTGCGATTGATTGGATATTCTTTGCAAAGCAACATTTTTACTATATTCATTGAGCTGAGGCAAAACTCCCTTGCAAAGTCAAATTTACCTACAAAGTGAACAGCCTATTTGCCTTCAGTAAATCAACCCCATTATCTCTGCTGGCGAAATATGATTTGGCTTTCTGATGGTCAGCAAGTAAGACACCACTTGGAGAACGCAGGCATCAATCATGCTACCTCTCACATGCTAAGCAAGTGCTTTACCATTTAATCTAAATGGCGTAATAGTAACTCACGTGCAAAAAGGATGCTCTACAAATGAGCCATGGGTGCAGTATTAATTAAAACTGACACATTTACAAATTGATCTGCCAAAACGTTATGTCATAATTAACTCTTGTAAAGACTACTGAATTCCAATTTGGAATTTTGTCAACTATACTCTCAGGAATAATGCTTTTTTTTTTTATAACCCTGACGGTTTTACATTGACATTATGTTAATATTATTTTGCAAAAAACTTGAAGTTCCATAACAAATGTTCTTTATACAAGAAAGTTTCAAAAAGAAGTAGGTCCCGATTCAGCTCTGAGTTGGTAACTACCATTATTGATCAAAGCCAATTTATTCAATTGCAGCATGTGTATGTGAATCAGTCTGCAATTTATTTTTAATTCACTTTTTTTTTCCCCACAAAAATGTAATCTGTTTAGCCATTAATAGAGGTCAAGTGTTTTTGCATCAAACCTGATAAATGTTTACACAGTTTACATCATACTACCACCCAATGAACTTTTCAATGAAATATCTAGACATTTAAAGAGTGAAGTGAACATCTGATCACATATAGTGGGGTTTAAAAAGAGAAAATTCCCTTTCTTTTGATTGGATGTTTATAGTAGATAGTGTGTATAATTAGCAAAGCTGCATACATTTGTGAAACATGAAATATTTATAGTGCTAATGCTGATCAGGAATACTTCACTTACAAATGGAAAGGGATGCAAAGAAAGAAGAGACGACAGACTAGTACATAGAGTACTATAGTCATAAACAATACAATAATATGTAAGTGATCAAAGATAAGCGTGTTACCTGTCAGCAGGTTAATGACAGCCAGAAATACAGCGGTAGCTCCGAAGGGCTTCATGGTTCTCTCTAACATCCCTTGTGCATTATCCCATTTTTTCCTATAGTAGGGCAGGACTTATCGTGTGGAAAAGGTGTGTACATGCTCGGCCTCTTTTTGCTTATTTTAGGCCTGATAAGGAACTGGAGGAAATGCACAACCTCCTGCTGGGAGTTCAGGACTTTGGGGATGTATTGTTTAAATTCTTCACAGGAAACCTCTTTCATTTGGGTTACAGACCTGTTGTTCTTAATAAAATTATAACTTTTTAACCATGTCTGTACTGACGGCAGTTAGGTCTCAAGAAACTGAGAATACGTAAATACATACTAATATTTCCTGTACCTTTACACTAGTGCTTTACATATTGTTTGCTTATAATGCCACATACACACGGTCGGAATTTACGACAACAAATGTTCGATGGGAGCTTGTTGTCGGAAATTCCGACCGTGTGTAGGCTCAATCGGACAATTTCCATCAGAATTTCCAACAAACAAAATTGAAGATCTGGATCTCAAATTTTCCAACAACAAAATCTGTTGTCGGAAATTCTGATCGTGTGTACACAATTCCGACGCAAAAAATTCCACGCATGCTTGAAATCAAGCAGAAGAGCCGCACTGGCTATTGAACTTCAGTTTTCTCGGCTCGTCGTACGTGTTGTACGTCACCGCGTTCTTGACGTTCAGAATTTCCCACAACATTTCTGTGACTGGGTGTATGCAAGACAAGTTTGAGCCAACATCCGTCGGAAAAAAAACTTGGATTTTGTTGTCGGAATGTGCAATCGTGTGTACGCGGCATAACAGTTGTGAGAAAAAAAAAAAAAAAGGATTTTCGAATTATGACAGGAAAACTTTCTAAAATGGTAATTGATGTTCATTTATGTCATAATAAAAGTTTTATTAAAAAAAATTGGTTGACACATGTTTTTTATTAAAAAAAATTGGTTGACGTATGTTTTTTATTAAAAAAAATTGGTTGACATATGTTTTTTAAACAAATGGTTAAAACACTTAGAGCTGCAGATTGAAAAAAAAATTGAAACTCCAGGGAGTGTTATCTAGAGCCAGCTATTGAAATGCACCAAACCGGGGGGCAGGAGGCGGAGCCTAGCGGAGCAGACATGCATTGTTAGAGCTC
This sequence comes from Aquarana catesbeiana, assembly GCF_042186555.1. NCBI lineage: Eukaryota > Metazoa > Chordata > Amphibia > Anura > Ranidae > Aquarana > Aquarana catesbeiana. The sequence goes on from NC_133324.1 coordinate 654,371,900, forward strand.
CACACCGCTGAGGAGAGAAGAGAAGGACAAAGCGGAGCCTGCAGGCTCAAAAGGTATCCATTTGAACCTTTTTGCCCCTGGGAACAAACTGTGAAAGTTTGGGCAGGAAATATGGTACTGGGAGGAAACCGTGGCAGAAATAAAAATCACCTCACAAAGAGCTCACAGGCACTCACTGCAGCTGAAGCAGCTCCAGTCACCTCACAAGATACAGCATCAGGGCGCTCTCACAGACAGAAAATGTCACAGCAAGACTCTCCATTTGAGTCAGATACAGAACAAATCCTCTCACAAACTTCTCCACAAGCCTCCTCAGCATTCCCAGTAATATTATTACAATTTGAAAAGATGCTTCATAAGGCTTTAAAACAAACCTCAGACCAAATAACAAAAAGCCTAACCAAAGAAATAAGAGAGCTGGGAAACCGCACCACAGCCCTAGAAATAAAAATGGATGAAATTGAAATTACAACCCAAGAAAATATAACAGAATTGGAACAATTAAAAAAAGAGAATTTAATACTTCAAACTAAGCTCGAAGATTACGAAAATAGAGCCAGACGTTCAAACTTGCGCATAAGGGGAATACCTGAAACTGTGACAGACCTGCAATCTACTATTACTGCTCTATTACAAGAACTAAAGCCAGATATCCCTATTGAACGTTTAGAACTGGACAGAGTACACAGAGCCCTCACAGCCAAAAAGAAAGATGGACCCCCACATGATATAATCACAAAATTTCATTATTACAGAACGAAAGAACAAATACTAATTGCTGCAAGAGAAAAAAAGGAACTTAATTTTCAAGGACACAATTATCAAATTTTTGCTGACCTATCCCAACTTACTATTACTAAAAGACGATCCATGAAACCCCAACTAATGGAACTGCAACGCCACAACATTATGTATCAATGGGGCTTCCCCTTTTCAGTCAGATTTAACTACCAAGGTACAATTTACAGAAGCAGATCAGCAGATGAACTACAACAAACCCTTTTAAAATTAAATCTGACAGAACCCACAAGCAGCAACACTCCCACACGCAGAAGAATGGCATCATCTTCACCTTCAGGCAGCACCCAGAAAATTTCAGAACAAAATGGGAATCATCATTCTCACAAAAGAGGCCGTTATGCCACATCATCCATGGACCAAGAAGATTCAATGGACTGACATCCTAATTCCTGATATCTCTTCATTTATTATACTAAGAGATGGTTCTCTATAAAAAACCTATATTTATAACTGAATGTAACTGCATTCTGATAGTCACACACTGTGTGGGATCATGTTATATTCCAGTTATATTTCTTATTACTTCTGATTCATATAGCCTTAGAATATATAAGTGAAATAAGGAAATTCTTGTTCAGTTATATATTATCAGGTAATAATAATAGATTTATTACTTTTTAGGACAAATATGTTCAATAATACAGAAGTAATGGAAGCTTTTTCTTTCTTTTCTTAAAACAAATATATTATTACCTAACTAGTTCCTAGAAGTATGTTTTTGTTTATTCTAATCTGAAGCAATACAACCTCAATTTTATGAGTTAACATATCTAAACAGTTGCATATGAATAAAATATGTAATTGTTTACTCTAAAAGGGTTAAAATCCCAAAATAATTCAAACTATCTTCATCAATACCAAAGTTATTAACAGTACCTTTCTAACTGAATTATTTAGCCTAGGGCAAGACTAACCATATACAACCACCCTGGAATAAATAATTTCAACAAAAACTATATTCTGCACTCCAATTAATGAAACATCATTTTGATGTCTTTTGACATAGCACTTCTCTCCTGTAAGCGGAAGATCCGTGTACCCCCATTAGCCCTCCTCATTCTCCCAACCATATTATGTGGGAGTGTGACGAAGGCACTTATTCCCCTGAGAGAGATATTTATTCTCTTTCACAGGTAAATTGTGATTACTTGCAAAAAATAATTTATACAATGTATCATCTAATCTCATATGTTTTTTGTTTACTCTTTACTCCAGAATTCACTGGTTTCTTTTCTATCTATTCATCTCTTCAGTCCACACAGGTTGATCTGCGCAGTCAGCTCTGCATAACAAAAAGTAAGTCAAAACTATTTGATCTATTGCCATGGCACCACTGAATATACTTTCCCTGAATGTTCAGGGAATAAATGTCCCTCAAAAAAGGACCAAAGCCTTCCGTACTTTCCATAACAAGAAGGCTCACATAGTATGCCTCCAAGAAACACACTTCACCAAAGATTCTACTCCAAAATATATTTCTCCTTTTTATCAACAAATTTACACGGCTTCTGCCTGTACTAAGCAAAGGGGAACTCTAATTGCATTTCACCGATCCACACCATTCACCTTATCATCAGAAATTAAAGACCCAGAAGGTAGATACCTGATACTCATGGGTTATATAATGGATACAGCAATTACGGTGATTTCCTACTACGCTCCTAACAAACAACCTACACCATTCCTCTCACATATATTACAAGTGATTAATACACACAAAATAGGAACAGTGATAATGTGTGGGGATTCGAACCAGGTCCTCCTCCCATTTCTAGATAAATCACCTTTTACACCATCCAAAATAACCTCTAGATTACCTTTTTCTCAACTTCTTTCCAAATACAATCTGGTAGATTCGTGGAGAGAAAGTAACCCAATGAAAAAGAAATTCACTTATTTCTCGCACCCTCATCAAACCTTCACCAGAATAGATCATATTTTTCTAACAATAGGAATGATACCAGAAATTATTGCATCAGATATAATTCCGATTCCGTGGTCTGACCATAATGCGGTATACACTACTATAGCCTCAGCCATACCAAAAGCGCATGACCCAACGTGGTACTTACCGGACATAATGCTCAAACACCCACTACATCAGATGGCCATTGAACAAGCTTTAAAGGAATACATATCAATTAATAATACAACAGACATCTCCCCAATAACACTGTGGGAAGCTCATAAGCCTGTCTTGCGTGGTACAATACAAAGACAAATGGCACTATTTAAACGGGAATGCAAAAATCTAGCAAAAAAACTAGAACTCAATTTTAATGCAGCCTACATATCATTTCAAGATAATCCATCTCAGAGTACAAAATCTCATCTGGAAAAATCTAGATTGGAATACGATCTATTTCTCACTGAGTCAGTTGATAAATCCCTCAAACGCTCCAAACACAATTTCTACATGAATACAAACAAACCAGGTACATATTTGGCTCGGGCATTAAATTCAACTAACAAATCTTTCAAACCAATACGTTTGAAATTATCAAAAAATGTTTACACTTGTAATCCAGTTAAAATAGTCCATAAATTTCACTCACATCTCGCAACTTTATATAAGACAAACAATGAATTTAATCCTACAGAGGCTGAATCCTTCTTCTCAAAAATAACCTTACCTGAGTTATCTCAGAATCAAAAAAGCAGTTTGGATGAGCCTATAACTATAGATGAAGTTGCTAACGCCATAAAAGACCTAAAACTTAACAAAAGACCAGGCCCAGACGGCTACTCGGCTTTATACTATAAAACATTCTCAGAAATACTCTCTCCCATTCTCACTGAAACGTTTAACAAACTTCTAGATGGACATTCTTTTCGGCAAGAAACACTAATGGCAATTGTTTGTATGATCCCAAAACCCCTTTCTGATGATACTTCCTGTGTAAATTATCGGCCTATCTCTCTGTTAAACCTCGATATTAAATTATTAGCAAAAATAATAGCAAAACGCCTTAATAGCATTATAGGAAAATTAATACATAGAGATCAAGTAGGCTTCATGCCAAATAGACAGGCAGGCGATAATATACGCAGGGCAGTGTTATTGGCACATATTGCTAAAAAACGGAAAATCCCTTTATGTTTTCTATCTCTTGATATTAAGAGGGCATTTGACACAGTATCCTGGCAATATATGCAATATTCATTACAAAAATGGGGATTTGGACCCCACTTTTTAACATGGATCAAAGCATTATATAATAAACCCAAAGCCTATATAAAATATGCTGGATACAAATCTGAAGCCTTTAATATCGAAAGAGGTACCCGACAGGGTTGCCCATTATCTCCCTTATTATTTGCCCTTATACTCGAACCCATGGCCCAATACATCAGAACAAACCAAACTATAACTGGCATTGAAGTAGGAGGTATTACACACAAATTATGTATATTTGCAGACGATATATTACTTTTTCTATCATCACCACAGGTCTCTGGTCCTAACTTAATACCAGCTCTTGATGGATTTGCAGCCCTATCCGGCCTTATGATTAATCCTAAGAAATGCCTAATGCTTAATATTTCACTCACAAACATGGAATTGATCCCGGCTAGGGCTTCACTCCCATTCACATGGGCAGAAAAATCAATCCCATATCTTGGAATTCATTTAACAGCATCTCATTCTGACTTATTCTCAACCAATTATCCTCCTGTATTAAGACAGATCACAAATCTAATAAAACAATGGTCGCAACTTCCTTTATCCTGGATAGGGAAGATTAATGCAATCAAAATGACTATTCTACCCAAATTGCTTTATCTATTCAGAGTCCTCCCTATTCCAATTCCTTCCTATTTTTTGAGAATAGTACAAAAAAGAGCAACTTCGTTTATATGGGGCTCTTTTAAACCACGTATACCTATACACACACTACATCTTCCCAAAAATAAAGGAGGCCTGGGATACCCTAATTTTACTAACTACTACAGAGCAGCACATTTGGCCAGTCTGTCCAAATACCATGCAAAACAGGAAATCCCATTATGGGTATTTATAGAGGCTTCAGAAAATGACCCACTATTAATATCAAATTTATTATGGCTTGATCCTAAAGACCGCTTTAAAATTCATAATCCCATAACTAAACACTTCTTATCTCTCTGGGATAAACTAAAAACCAAATATCAGTTACAATCTCCACACAATCCTCTCCTTTCTTTTATCAGAAATCCGGCCTTTTATCCGGCATGGATCTACCCAAATTCTTTTAAAGCTTGGACAACATCAGGCATTCAGACACTAAATGACTTTATAGCATCTAAATCATTCCTTTCATTCCCATCGCTTAGAGAAAAATATGATCTACCAAACTCTGAGATATTTAGATATCTCCAAATCAAAAATTTCTATACACCATTCCTAAAGGGGGATACACCATTATCCCAATTATCCATTTTTGAATCAATCTGTACAAAAGATCCATTTGCTAAAGGTACAATTTCATCACTTTATAATCAATTATATGGAGTAGCAAATCTTAATAGGCCCTCTTACGTTCAGAGGTGGGAGGAGGACCTGGGACGAACTTTAGACGACACGGACTGGTCTAACATATGGCTCACATCTAAGTCATCTTCACCCAACATCTTAGCACTGGAGACAAATTATAAAGTCCTAACTCGCTGGTACCTTGTACCCGCTAGAGTGGCAAAATATTCACCTAATACCTCAGCTCTTTGTTTTCGAGGATGCCCAGAAATAGGCACATATTTACACATATGGTGGACGTGCCCAGTAATCCAAACCTTCTGGAAGGAAGTCTTCGTGATTGCATCTAAAATATTTAAAAAAATAATACAACCAGATCCATATTTAACTTTACTTAATCTAAAACCGGAATGGTTAACACTCTCTCAATTCAAACTTATGATCCAACTAATAACGGCTGCAAAACAAACAGTGGCCAAGGCATGGAAATCTCCTACATTGGTACTAGCAGAAACAATTCACAGAATGAATAATACAATGTCCCATGCTAAGATGGTAGCCATCGATCAAAATCAAATTCCAAAATTTGAAAAACTTTGGCATCCTTGGATAAAACAACAGTTCCTATCAAACTTCAATGACTCTGTCCTGTTGCCATGGTAACAGATTAAATGACTTACAGAGAAACCCATTCTAAGGCTTCAAAGAGAACTAAAAAGAATAATAAACTGACGAGCGGGACAACCTTGTGGACCATACCTCTACCATTCAACCCTTTTTCTTCTTTTTCTTTCCTTTTCTCCACCTTACGATTAAAGCTCATTATCAGAATTTATTTGACCTATATACACTCTACTTGTAAACAATATGTATAGTAGGTATAAATCATTTAAATACCTACAAAAGTAACTAAGGAAATGATATATATCTTTAATTTAGGTTTACGTAAACCCAATGTTTAATATTTGAAATTTCATTATATTTACCTATAGAAACCCTACTGTAAAACAATGAGCTTACTTTATAGATCCTTGTAAACTTACTTTATGTATCTTTATAACATTGTATACTCAATAAACTTCTTTTGACAAGGAAATGCACCAAACCATTAGGAAGTGGGTCTGCCCTTCACCTTCACAAAGAAAATTAGCCTATTTTGTTTACCTGAATTCTGTTGAAGTACAATATGCAAATTGCGGAATCTTATTTAGTGGCAACGACCTTGTCAAATGCCTATAATTGCTGATGACAGCAGCACAGTTGTTAAAGGATAAGCTCACCTTTAAAAAAAAAAAAAAAAATAAATGCACATCTTTTTGCAGGTAAAATAATGTGCATTTATTATTTTCTTAATTAGAAGCCTGTAAAGCATTGCACTCACGATCAGCAGATTGCAGGTGCAGGCTCCTGCAGACTGTCAGTACCTTGTACGGGCAGGCAGTTACTGATTTACAGGAAGAATGAACTACTTAGAGCGCTCATCAGCAACTGACAGTAGTTGTAGCTCTCTTATTCACAAAACTCTCTGAATGAACAATGCGAACGGGAGGGCAGAGCCCTGCATCATTGTATTTTTTTTAAATTGTGACAGTGGGAAGGGAAGAAGATCCCTGTCCCACTGGCATATCAGGGTCTTGAGCGGGGTGTGGGGACTGCTCATTTAGCATGTAACATATGAAAGATGGACTTATCCTTTAACCGCTTGCCGACCAGCTGCCATCGTTATACAACGGCAGGTCGGCTCTCCTGCGCGGATTGCCATAGCTCTACAGGGGCTCGCATAGGCACTGTTGTGGGTGGGCGCGTGCCTGTTGGTTGGGCGGACTCGATCTCCGCCGGCGACCCGCGAACGCCTTGTACACAGGCAGAACGGGGCATTTCCCTGTTCTGCCTAGTGACATGTCAGAGATCTACTGTTCCCAGTAATCGGGAAAAGTGATCTCTGTCATGTCCCAGTAAGCCCATCCCCCCCTACAGTCAGAATACACTGAGGGAACACAGTTAACCCCTTGATCGCCCCCTAATGTTAAATAATGTCACTGCCAGTGACTTTTTTTTTTAGCACTGATCAATGTAACAATGTCACTGGTCCCAAGAAAGTGTCATGAGGGGTCAGTTTTGTCCACCGCAATGTCGCAGTCCCGCTAAAAATCGCAGATTGCTGCCATTAGTAGTAAAAACAATAAAACAAGTCCCTAAATCTTTCCCCTATTTTGTAGATGCGATAACTTTTGCGCAAACCAATCAATATACGCCTATTGTGATTTTTTTTTTACCAAAAATTTGTAAAAGAATATATATTGGCTGTATCACAAAAAATGGTCTGTTCATTAAGGGGGCAAATCCTTCTGGGGTTTGAAGTCATTAAGAGGTGTCTTGGCTCATTTCTGTACAAGTAACTCTTTCAGTTAATACATACTAATGCTTTGGGATGTTGGGATTTGGCACTGTGTCGCTTTAACTGACAATTGCACAGTCGTGCGACGTTGTACCCAAACAAAATTGATGTCCTTTTTTCTCACAAATAGAGCTTTCTTTTGGTGGTATTTGGTGGTATTTGATCGCCTCTGCAGTTTTTATTTTTTGTGCTATAAACAAAAAAAGAGCATCAATTTTGAAAAAAAAAAATTTTTTTTTTACTTTTTGCTATAATAAATATCCCCCAAAAATATATAAAAAAAATTTCTTTCCCTCAGTTTAGGCCGAAATGTATTCTTCTACATATTTTTGGTAAAAAAAAATCTTAATAAGCGTATATTGATTGGTTTGCGCAAAAAATATAGCATCTACAAAATAGGGGATAGATTTATAGCATTTTTATTATTTTTTTTTTTACTAGTAATGGTGGCGATCTGCGATTTTTATCATGACTGCGACATTATGGCGGACACATCGGACAATTTTGACACATTTTTGGAACCATTGGCATTAATACAGCGATCAGTGCATCAAAATGCATTGATTACTGTAAAAATGTCACTGGCAGTGAAGGGGTTAACACCAGGGGGCGGTGAAGGGGTTAACTGTGTTCCCTGGGAGGTGATTCTAACTGAAAGGGGGGGCTAACTACAGGAAGTGACAGATCGTGGTTCCTAGCTAAAAGGGAAAACACGATCTGTCACTCCTGTCAGAAACAGAACAGGGAAGCTTGTTTTACACACATTCGTCCCTGTTCTGTGTCTCCAGCTCACGATCGCTCATGGCCGGTGGTCATCACGACCGTCGGCCACGAGCATTGGCACCCCTTGCAGCGGGCGCGCGCGCCTGCTATCCTTACCCCGCGAGCCAACGTATAGTTACGTGGTTTAGCACAGGGGAGCCAACCTGCCGCAGTAAAACTGCGGCGGCTTGTCCGGAAGCGATTAAAGTGTTTCTAAAACCAGGACCCTGCAATTACTATATCTGGTCTTGCACAATACACAGAACATGGAAATGCATTATTTTAGTATATATAAACTGCTAAATACCTTTTCTCATTAGCAGTATATAGCAATCTTGTGACTTCTATCAGTGTCCGGCTGAGCACTGGTTAAAGCTTGTAGAAGGAGTTTTCATTCTCCTCTGACTGCTCTATGAGGCTGCATGATCCCTGACTTTCTGTCTGGGCAGTGCTGATTGGCCCTGTGCCGATCACATGAACCCTCCCCCCCAAAAAAAGGAAATTCTCTAGCAATACACACACCAAACTGAGCATGTGCCTGAGTGCCTCCTGGGGCTCTGTTCTATCAGCAGATGGATTGGGGACAGTAAAATAAGGGGAGGATCAGAAAAGACAGGATCACACAGCCTTTTTAAACAATGCGGAGGGTTAACTCCTTGGGTTCCACAGTGTGTATAACAAGCATGCTTTACTCCATTATACAGACTGATTTTACTGTTGTGGGTTTAGTAACACTTTAAGTATTAGACCCAGGTCTTAACACTTCAATATTATTATTTTTATACAGGATTTACACAGCACTTTACAATATAGGAAAGACACATATAGGAGAGATGAAAATAGCTACACACCCCGAAAACGAATTATATGGAAAGGTTTTCCCCAGTGGGGCTTTAAAACAGCAATATAACAAGGTCAAACAAATTTTTCCTAATTAAAAGCCCTCCGGATTCTTTAACGGCTCCTACTATTTCTAGTTATAGAACACTCATTCCACCCTTGAGCGGTAAATATACCACTATGGCTTATTTAATGTCATGTATGGCGACATGCTGAATATATGTAATATTTTTTAGATCCAATTGTCCCCTTGAAGAAACCGTACATAGGTAGAAATGCGTGGGGGCTCGCATACCATTTAACATTATGTCATTTAATGATGTGCGCAAATGTGTTTGTTTATTGCACTGTGGAACATGTATTGTATTATTGGACCAGATTTTATATTGTACATATCGTATTTAACTATACCATGATATTGGACATTTTTCAAATAAATAACTCTCTACATTTTAATTAAGAAACATTTATTTGACCTTGTTATATTGCTGTTTTTAAGCCCCACTGGGGAAAACCTTTCCATATAATTTGTTTTCAGGGTGTGCAGCTCTTTTCATCTCTCCCATATGTGTCTTTCCTATATTGTATTCTATTTTGGGTGATTAAACACCCCTTCCCCACCATGACACATCAGAGATAAGACATGAGCTGTGTGATCTTTTGCCATCTTCTCAACTCTTGCATTTGCCAATTGTTTACTCTTGATAATTTTCTAAGGTTGCTTAATGGGCGAACCCCAAGTTGAGGTGAGGCACCCATTCCCTTTGGGGGATCAAATTGAGATCCAATCTTTTCCCTCCCCATGCATCAGGAGAAATCTAATATAGACTCCTGTACTGCATGATGCTCAAATATCTTAAATGGCATTTGTTCTAAAATTAAATTGGAATTTTTTATGCAAGAAGGTGGGGTTATGGAACCAGCACACAGCTATTGTGCAAAACAAAGAATATAAATAGTCCTTTTTTGGTATACTTTATGACCCAATGAACTAAATTACGAAATGTCCAATTGGCATTATTTATGTCCTCATGCTATTTGACTCCGGGCTGTTGTGAACCTTGGTGGGTTTTGGCTGTGCCTGTTTCCCCCCTGGGGGTGGAGTTTGGCCCCCTATGCTTCCCAGCAGGGTGGGGGTATGTGGAATGGTCCACATGCCCCTTTTTTGCTCTAATCAGTGGCTGAGTGGTGATCCTCAACCGCCGAAGTGAGCTCCACCTTGCCGGTGGCATCCCTTGTTAATCTCCGGACTGTTTGTGATAAAGTGCGCATGTGCGAGTATTTAGCGTGCGCACAACGTCATGGCGTCACGTGCTTTGCGGCGGAGATGACAACAGCGGTCAGGGCTTCTGAGCCTTCCAGGACGCTGAGGGAGCCACACGTGGGCCGCTCATCTAGAGGCCCTCATTTCGGACCCAAACTGCCCTGGCTTAGTGAACCTAGGAGGATTCTCACTTAGCATGGGTGCCATTTAGAAAACACTGCATATCCTCAATGAATACCCAGACCTCACTGCCCTGGCCCGCCATCTTGTCCAATCAGAGAATGCTTTCTATTCACTGAGACAATGCAAAGTGTTCTCTGACTGGAACCTAGACCCCCTGTGTTCACAATGCAACAGGGCAGCCAATGGACACAGGACCCTGAAACTAGTGGAGATTGCTGTAGTAATGGCGATTGCAGTGATTTCCAGCTTTTATAGGGGTCCCACAGGTATAGTACATACATATTTACACTGGTTCAAACTGGACCAATGTAACTATGTAAATTGTAATACCCAGACTTCAGATTTAATATTCTTAAAACCAGAAATGTAGAAAGAAAAGAACAAAGCTTTGATTCTGTATCCTGATGTAAAAAGGGAAGCATAAATACTTTCCTGCAATATATTCTTTCATAGATTAATAAATCATAATTTTGTACACAAGGAAGATAGACCCGGAAGCCAATACTTGTAGTAACTTAGAAACATGAACAACCCAGGGTGACAAGAGGGTAAAAAAAGACAGTTCTCCTTGCAAAAGAGTTGTGGCTTTTCCACAGTCAGAGAAATGGATGATTTTCTTCTTGACTCTGATTGTTTTGAGCTTGGTTACAAGCCAGTAAGAAACAAATAGGTAATAAAAAAAGATATAATAAACATCTTCACGGTAATAATTTCACCAAAAAAATTACCATTACAGCAACAGAATAACATAGTGTACATGTGCTCCGTTTAATTGGTATCTCATAATAGAGGTTTGCTTTTACGTTTCTTCAAAAGTGAACAAGTTGGAAGGCTGGCCGCAGGCCAGCCTGTATTTGTGGGAGGAGTCTGGGACTATTTAGCCCTCCTCCCCTGCCAGGCCAGCGTCGGCTCGTGCTTCTGGCTGGAAGCTGAAGTGGCCAAAGGATTTATTATTGGCCCTTTCAGTTGATCACCTTTTGGCATGTGGGGGGTCAGCCCCATTGGGGTAGTCTGTGGGAAATTCTCTAATAAATATCGTCTAATTTACGACTTGACCGCACCTCATTTTTCACATATTCCTAGCATCAATTCATTGATTCCCTCAGAGGAATTTTCACTAAGATATTCATCAGTGGACACAGCCATACAGCATATTCTGCAGTTGAGCAGGGGGGCTTGGTTGTCAAAAGCAGATATTGCCAACGCATTCAAACTGCTTCCCATCAGTTCGGCTCTTTGGCAATGGCACGGCATTAAATGGCGTGATCAGTACTACTTTGCCACCAAACTAACCTTTGGTTTAAAAAGCAGTCCATATTTGTTCAATATTTTTTCCCAGGCGATCCATTAGGTTCTGGGCAGTTGCAAGGGGTATCAGAGGGTGGTACATTACCATGATGATTTTCTGCTTTTGGAGGACCCTGGTCAGCAACCTAAGGATTTACAGTGTCTGACCGAACTGTTTGCAGAACTAAATGTTCCTTTGGCGGCTAGCAAGGTGGAAGGTCCAGCCAATATTATAAATTTTTTGGGCATCACGCTTGATTCGAATCACATGATTGCAAGTCTGCCCAGGGACAAGTTGGTTAGGATACAGCAGATGGTTCGTTCATTTGTCCGGTCCTCAGTTTGCTCAAAAAGGGATCTGCAGTCACTCTTTGGCATGTTGAATCATGCAATGAGGGTTATTCCACAAGGTAGGTCGTTTGTGTCCAGATTGTTGGTCCTTCTGCCCCTGTATCATGGCAGTGACGCGGTTGTCCGCTTACAGGTGGACGCACGAGCCGATCTGGTCATGTGGGACCAGTTGCTGTGTGACTGGAATGGCATTTTGTTGCTCATTCCGCAGCCAACCAGTGAGTCACCTAAGGTTTTCTCAGATGCAGCTGCATCAATGGGGTTTGCGGCCATTTTCGGTACTGAATGGCTGGCCGGCGACCATCAGAGGTTTCCCGCATACCTAAGTTTGTGCAGACTTTGGCTTTGTTGGAAGTCTATCCAATTTTGGCGGCGGCAGTCACTTGGGGGACAGGTTGGGCAGGAAGTACAGTCATTTTTTTCACTGACAATCCGGACACCACCGAAATCATCAACTAGGGCAGATCAGGGTCGCTGAGCATCATGTCCTTCATGCGTAGGTTGAAGTGGCTGGGGTTGACTTCCATTCCATTTTCAAGGGGAATTCACTAGTGGGAATCACAACAGTGCAGCTGATGTGCTATCATGGTTTAAATTTGATCAATTTTTCTTACAGTACCCGGATGCAGGGCGGGTGGGCAAGCCGGTTCCTCTGTATTCCTGGCTCATCATGGACTAACCAGGTTCTGGACGCAGGCAACAGAGCTGGCTAACAAGTCTATATCCAGCAACACGTTCAAGGCATACACTACTGGGTTGAAGACATTTAACAAATTTTTGAGTCAACATCCTTGTAGTCGTTCGGAGGATATCAAGTATGTGATGGCATTTGCGGCATATTGCCACAGCGCTTTGGCGTTATCTGCTAGTACCATTAAATTATAGCTATCTGGCATTCAGCATTTACAGAACCCTGCTAGTCAGTCTATTTTTTCTGCTCAACCTCTTAAGGCCATGTTGAGGGGAATGCAAAGGTCACAGGGGCAGGTTCCCGTATCTAGACTGCCACTTACCGGCCAGATGATTCGGGACATGTCAGACATTTTTGTCGCCATCCCCGTTTGGTCTGGGTCCCAGTTTGGTGCTTAGGGCAGCCATGTATTTATGTTTTTTTGGCTTCCTCAGGCCTGGGGAAATTTCACAGGTTAGTCGTCATGCTCCTTTTCTGGTCAAAAGCAGTCTTCTCAGGTATGCTGATCATTACACTCTGCAGCTCAACAATAACAAGACTAGACAAGTGGGTCAGGGTTTCGTGGTTAAATATTATGTTACCAACAGCAGGTGGTGTCCGGTGGAGGTACTTGACTCTCTTTCTAGGTTATTGGCAGCTTCCCCACCGGACAGTCCTTTATTGCCATTTCCCACTGATCCGCTCTCTTCTAAACAGTTTGTGTCACATGTCAGGGTCTTGATCGCAAAATTAAACATCAACCCCAAGCTGTTTAGCGGACATTCGTTTAGCATCGGGTTGGCTTCCGTGGCATCCAAGCAGGGGGTCCCTTCTTTCATAATCAAATACATGGGACGTTGGAGGTCCTCCTGTTTTGGCAGGTATATACCAGAACCCCGTACGGAAGTAATTCGGGCATTCGCTTCTTTGTTGGATTGATCTTTGTTACCCAATTTTTCATTAAAGCTTACATTTTTCACACCTACTCATGTGTCTTTTGCCCTCTTTTCAGCTATACTGGCCAGCCAGACGAAGGCACTCTGACTACAAATTGGAAGGTTGGCCTGTATTTGTGGGAGGAGTCTGGGGCTATTTAGCCCTCCTTCCCTGCCAGGCCAGCGTCGGCTCGTGCTTCTGGCTCCCACCCACCCAGGGCCCCTTATTTTATTTTCATTTCATTTAATTTTCATACCTTCATACTTTTGGGGTATGCCCTCTTTTCAGGTATACTGGCCAGCCAGACCAAGGCACACCACAGGTCTTGGTAGGTTAGGGGTTATCGTTTCAATGTGAAGACTCTGACAACAAATCATGTACTTTTCTGTTACCTATATAAAAGATGTAAAATACAAGATGCATTTTGTCTGCAAGTAATGTATTGTGCAAAAAAAAATAAAAATAAAAACACAAGTGGCTAATTTTTTCTTAACCATTATTGCAAGTTAAAATAGAACAACTAAATACACATTTACAATTCACGTATGTTTGCATACCTATCAAAGGATTTGATTTGATGACATAACACATCACATATCCGGATTGATAATCACTGTGGCACTCAAAAACTTTTACACATATGAACATTGGGTTTTTTTTCAACATGTACACTTTTTATTAAGGATGAGCGAGTCTACCAATCTCCTGTTTGACATCTTGTCAGTTACACAAGATGGCCTCAAAATTCAGAAAAAACAATTCCCCGATTCCCATGGAAATCTGAGTGTGCTTGTTGGGGAAATCTTGATATTCAATGTGTTTCTTTTGTGGGGCGATTAAACAAACTATCATGAAAAAAGAGGCGTAGGAAGGCAATTACTGCCATGGGGGACATGTACCAATGCCAAAATTAAAAACAAAACAAAAACAATAACATGCAGAGGGCCTTTTCATGCAGCTTTAATGGCTACATTGAGGATGCACAATTCTTTTAAATTACAGGTTTGGTGAATGTGTTAGAGCTGTGCGTGGTGTTACAGAACAGCATGATGTTCATGGACAGCCCCAGACTCACTGTACTCTTGTAGACAGGTGCCTACAAAGGGGTAAATGTGTCTGTGTATGCACTTGTTTCCCCTGGCGGTGATCATTTATTTATGCTAGCTGAGCCAGCCAGGTGTCAAATGTTAAAAATGTTTTTGTTGTTTCCTGTGTCCTCAGGTTGATCTGAAAGCTAGGGGTAACCAAGATGAAAGGGTTAACATTTTTCCCACCATTTCCATGCAGGTTACCACCCCCTACAGGTTAACCAAAACAAAAGAGCTGCCCCCAAGACCCTAGGGTTTATGCCCGGGGAAAACTGATAGGCTGACCCTCCACTCTTTCAACCTCTGCAGCAAAGCTGGTAGCACTGATATGTCTATTTCTTGAAGACAACCTCTGGATATGACGCTGAGCATGGCAAGGCCTGTTCTGAGTGGAACCTGTCCTGTTAAACCATTGTATGTCCTTAACCACTGTGCTGCAGCTCAGTTTCAGGGTCTTGGCAATCTTCTTATAGCCTAGGCCATCTTTATGTAGAGCAACAACTCTTTTTTTCAGATCCTCAGAGAGTTCTTTGCTATGAGGTGCCATGTTGAACCTTCAGTGACCAGTATGAAAGAGTGAGAGCTATAACACCAAATTTAACACACCTGCTCCCCATTCACACCTGAGACCTTGTAACACTAACGAGTCACATGAAACCGGGGAGGGAAAATAGCTAATGGGGCCCAATTTGGATATTTTCACTCTTAGGGGTGTACTCAATTTTGTTGCCAGTGGTTTAGACATTGATAGCTGTGTGTTGAGTTATTTTGAGGGGACAGCATTTTACACTGTTATACAAGCTGTACACTCAATACTGTGTCAAAGTGTCATTTCTTCAGTGTTGTCACATGAATAGATATGATAAAATATTTACAAAAATGTGAGGGATGTACTCACTTTTGTGAGATACTGTATATGTGTATATATACTATATATATACACTCACCAGCCACTTTTTTAGGTACACATGTTCAATTGCTTGGTAACACAAATTACTAATCAGCCAACTACATGGCAGCAACTGAATGCATTTAGGCATCTAGACATAGTGAAGACAACTTGCTGAAGTTCATACCTAGCATCAGAACGGGGAAGAAAGGGGATTTAAGTGACTTTGTACATGGCATGGTTGTTGGTGCCAGATGGGCTGGTCTGAATATTTAAAAAACTGCTGATCCACTGGGATTTTCACGTGCAACCATCTCTAGGGTTTACAGACACTGGTCCGAAAAAGAGAAAATATCCTGTGAGCGGCAGTTGTGTGGACGAAAATGCTGAGGTCAGAGAGAATGGGCAGACTAGTTTGAGATGATAGAAAGGAAACAGTAACTCAAATAACCACTCGTTACAACCAAGGCATAGGATGCATTAAGGTGAAAAAACACAAGGGTTTACAACCCCTTTAAACTATTAGGTGTGAGTCCTGCAGAGAGAAGAAAGATCAGAGAGGTACCAGACTCTGTGCTGTGGATTTAGGTTAGTACACACTATAGTGGAACGTGATTTGTTCATTTTTCATGTCTGAGGTTTACAACCACTTAAAGTTATCTAAGAAGTTTTTTTACATATTGGTTAATGCAGAAAGTTTAGTGTTTAAGAGATACCTGTTGCAGTAACAACTTTAGTGATAAAAACTCTAGTGTAACTGTTGTTATTAGTGTACCCCTAGGAGCTGCTGGATGTATTGGTTTTCTTCTGCCCTGCACCTGTGATGATGCACCCATTCGTGGGTCTGAAAACACTGATACACCTGTAAACATTTTAGACAGACTTTATTAGAGAAAGCAAAAGCCCTTTCAGGAGAGACGGGTTAGATAGTGATAACGGCACAAAACAGCTATAAAAGAAATCTCAGGTTAAAACAGACACACAACAATGGCTATCATTAGACCTGTCTACATGTAACAAACCCTGTCTAAACCTTTGGCTATGGTTACACTAATTGCAGTCCTGTCAGAGACGGAGAACTTTAATTGGGGTAAACAATATGGTGGCCAGAAGCCTCTCATCACTGATGGCTCTAGTTCTTGTCCCAAGTAGTCCCTCAGTGGCCAGTGAAAAAGTCCTACCCCTAGAGCCAGCTCTTTGCAGTTGTAATGGGTGATGATGGCTTAGAACACTCTGGCCTTCCTCCCTGCAGCAGCAGCACACCATACAGCATTCAGTTTCTGTGGCCATCAGATTCTCTCAAAAGCGACAGACAGGTAGCAGTCTTTGGTAGCATGCATGGCCTAGTTGCTCTCTTGGTACAGATACATAGTATAGTATGGTATGGTACCTTATTACAGCTTTCTCTCTTTCTCTCTGGTACTATAAAAACTGTGCACCACACAGGCTCTATAGGGCACGTTAGTCAGCAACATGCTCTAGCAGAAACTCTAGAACAGCAACTAGTATCTTCGGGGGATTGTATAGTACACTCACACCTTTTATGCAGCACAGCAGCCACGTTTCCTCTCTCAGTGGTCACCCTCTGGTGGGCATGGCAGCAACCAATATTGGGCTCTAAACTGATTCACACAACAGCCATGTGGTCCTTGCATTTTAATCCACCGACAGCAGTAAAGGGCCTCTCTCCGCAACAGCAGAGCAGACAGTTTCCAGCAGAGTCCCAGCTGCAGCTCCTTACACAGGCTCCTATACTCTGTAGACACAATCTCAGCACAGCAGCCCTAAGCCCTCTAGCCTGGCTCTAGGGCTATCTAGCCTACATGGTCTGCCATTGGGTCCTAGCAGATCAGTCTAAATTTAACTGTGAATAATGGGCCTAGAATTATTGCTCATATTCTGATGTGTGTGGCAATATATGACATGTGTAGTGCAAGCAACGTTTCCGTATGTAGACATCCCCAGTTCTGACTCTGGCTTGTGTCCTTATTTTGTCTTCCGCCTGCTGATTCAGTACCTCTATTGCTTATCAGATATTGACTCCAGCCTGGCTTCTGACCATTCTCCTGCCTTCTGATTTGGTATCTCTGCTACCTAGTTGTTTCTGACTTTGACTCATCTTGAGTATGGTTTGCTTTTTTCATCTGTGGGTTCCTGGGTTCCACTTGTGTGTCAGCATCCTACACCAGATCTGGTTTGAGCATCCCAGCAGTATTCAGCCTGCCTTCAGATCTTCCCCTGTGTCTGAATGCACTGCAGGCACCTGTGCCACTCCTCCTTCTGTTACAAGGAAAGTCCGATTGTCAACTCTGCCTCAAACATGTATGTAATAGTAGCGGTAGTGTCACTACACAAATATCAACACTATGCTTAAATACAGTTGTGTTCATAAGTATACATAGCCTGGCAGAATTTATGATTTTTTGGCCATTTTTCAGAGAATATGAATGATAACACAAAAACTTTTCTTTCACTCATGGTTAGTGTTTGGCTGAAGCAAAATCAACTGTGTTTACTCTTTTTAAATCTTAATAATAACAGAAACTACTAGACATGTGCATTCGTTTTCGTCCGAATGCATTTTCGTCCGAATTTCAGGTATTTTCGTTATTGTTTTAACAAACGATAACGAAAGTGCAGATTCTGAAAAATGAAAGACCCGACATAAACAAATGCTTTATTTTCGTTGCGAAAACAGTTCGATATAGATAGGAGATTTGACATGATGCTGACAATAACAATCTGTATCTATCGAACCTGCGGTCAAATGTGCCTAACCTTAACTCTATTAGTCCAAGATTATTCTACATAGAGAGAAAAGATTCCACATAGAGAGAAAAGATTTGACATAGAGAGAAAAGATCGCTGCTGGAATTGGGTGGGGGAAGTAAAATAAAAATAATGATAACGATAAATGTTATTGGCTGATTGTAACCAAAGAGGAGGAGCAGTAAAATAGCTAGAACTAAGTACACACGTACAGCCAACTTACTTTCACTTACGATTGCTAGCAGAGAGAGACACACACACTGAATCATTTCAGAAGACAGTCAATCTTAGCTGGTCCGTTTGTCAGAGAACTCAAATTATTTAGCAATTAAGCATAAGCACAGCAGCAGAACAATAGTGAAGCAAGCTACAGTTCAACTTAACTTTTTCATAATAATCTGCTGCTATTGTGTTAGTGTTGTGAATTTGATAGTGATACTAGTGTTGCTAGTGTTGTGATAGCCTCAGAGGCTGCCCGTGTTGTGGGGGGGGGATTTATTATTATAGATTCTATATTATAGATTGAGATTCTATATAGATTCTATATACCCTATCTTGTTACCTGTCTGATCAGTGATCACTATCACCAGTCCATTTTCTGTTTGAACTATATACATTCAACATGAACGACGAAGATTCGACAAAGCAGCGAAAAACATACAAATGTCGAATCTTTGGCTTATGGTGTCTGTTGAAAGTTCTACGAGGATTCCACGGAGCAGCTAAACTATATGGCGTCGTACAGTTTAGCTGCTCCATCGAATCTTCTTTGAACATTCAACAGACACCATAAGCCTTCAATGACACATTCGACCTTAATTAATTTAGATTTTCGGACTAACGCAATTTTTAATGAAAAACAAAATAAATAAAAACAAATTTCGGGAGTAACTAAATAAATTTATTTTTCGGACGAAAACAAAATTCCGAAAATTTCAGTGTGCACATGTCTAGAAACCCAAATGACCCTGATCAAAAGTTTACATACCCCGGTTCTTAATACCGTGTATTGCCCCCTTTAACATCAATGACAGCTTGAAGTCTTTGTGGTATTTGTGGATGAGACTCTTTATCTTAGATGGTAAAGCTGCTCATTCCTCTTGGCAAAAAGCCTCCAGTTCCTGTAAATTCTTGGGCTGTCTTGCATGAACTGTACGTTTAAGATCTCCCCAGAGTGGCTCAATGATATTGAGGTCAGGAGACAGATGACTCCAGAACCTTCACTTTATTCTGCTGTAGCCAATGACAGGTCTACTTGGCCTTGTGTTTTGGATCATTGTCATGTTGGCATGTCCAAGTACGCCCCATGCGCAGCTTCCTAGCTGATCAATGCAAATGTTCCTTCAGTATTTTTTGATAACATACTGCATTCATCTTGCCATCAAATATGACCACATTTCCTGTGCCTTTGTAGTTCACACATCCCCAAAACATCAGTGATCCACCTCTGTGTTTCACAGTAGGAATGGTGTACCTTTCATCATAGGCCTTGTTGACTCCTCTCCAAATGTAGCGTTTATGGTTGTGGCCAAAAAGCTCAATTTTGGTCTCATCACTCCAAATGACTTTGTGACAGAAGGTTAGAGGCTTATCTCTGTGCTGTTTGGTGTATTGTAAGCGGGATACTTTGTGGCATTTGTGTAGTAATGGCTTTCTTCTGGTGACTTGACCATGCAGCCCATCTTTCTTCAAGTGCATCCTTATTGTGCATCTTGAAACAGCCACACCACGTTTTCAGAGAGTCCTGTATTTCACCTGAAGTTATTTGTGGGTTTTTCTTTGCATCTCAAACAATTTTCCTGGCAGTTGTGGCTGAAATTTTAGTTGGTCTACCTGACCATGGTTTGGTTTTAACAGAACCCCCTCATTTTCCACTTCTTGATTAGAGTTTGGACACTGCTGGTTGGCATTCTCAATTCCTTGTATATCTTGTTATATCCCTTTCCTGTTTTATACAGTTCAACTACCTTTTCCCACAGATTCTTTGACAATTCTTATGCTTTCCCCATTTCTCAGAATCCAGAAACGTCAGTGCAGCACTGGATGAAAGATGCAAGGGTCTGTCAGGTGTCCAGAAACTCATTGATCTTTTATACACACACACTAATTACAAGCAAACAGATCACAGGTGAGGATAGTTACCTTTAATAGCCATTCAAACCCCTTTGTGTCAACTTGTGTGCATGTTATTAGGCCAAAATTACCAGGGTATGTAAACTTTTGATCAGGGTCATTTGGGTAGTTTCTGTTGTGATTATGATCTAAAAAGAGTAAACACAGTTGATTGATAATAAATGGCTTCAGCCAAACACTAACCATGAGTGAAAGAAAAGTTTTTGTGTTATCATTCATATTCTCTGAAAAATAGCCAAGAAATCATATGTAAACTTATGAGCACAATTGTATATTGGTGTTCAGCTGCAGCTCATGCACCCACTCCTGGGTTGCCAGATAACAATAACAGTACTCCAAGAGCTGTATTTCAACATCAGAAACACCCGACCCTCATTACTAAATGTTTTTAAACACTTTTTTTTTACACATTGCTTATTATATTCATAAGTGAAATGCATCCACCAACCATCATTGCTTAAGTACTCCATAAATTGAACTGATTCTGTTTCTGTTTCCTTTCCATTCCCCCGAGCATGGCAAGTTTATTTTTTGGCATTATGGGAGTATATTTTTTCTGGCACAAATAGCTCTATATTAATTTAAGTTAGGTTCACTGATGATTGCTTTTATTATGAAATGGAGGTGAAGCTGAATTCATTCATTCATTTTACTTATAATTTTCATAATAAAATAAGCAATGTGTAAACATTTTGGAATTGGAATTATACAAGAGAGGAGATTGTATTTACATGAGGAAATATTTTAAGGAGACAAAAAATTTGTGTATGCCAAAGAGCCCTAAATATTTGGCAAATATTCTGAAAGGACAGATGCTTAGAAAGATGGAGTTGCACTGAAAGCGAGGATGATAATAAACAATTGGAAATATTGAAACAACGTTTCATTCAAAAAATGTATAAAAGGACAAAATCCTGAAGGTATAAAGATACAATCATGGCAACAGATAGGGAGGAATTAATAAAAGAGATCCGGTGG
Organism: Aquarana catesbeiana; assembly: GCF_042186555.1. NCBI lineage: Eukaryota > Metazoa > Chordata > Amphibia > Anura > Ranidae > Aquarana > Aquarana catesbeiana. The sequence goes on from NC_133324.1 coordinate 654,393,702, forward strand.
AATCTCCTAGGTGATTCCAACGGAAGTGGGAGCGGGTATCTGCTAGAAACATATGGGGGAAAGGGAAATACGCTCATCTAACCTATTCCTGGCCAGCAAGGCTGCAGATAAGGGCTCAGTATGGATTTTGAGGAGAGCCATATGCTTTTTATCTTGTGTTTTGTGTGGGATTACTCTTAAAATCCATACCAGATCTGAAAGGCCTAGTATAAATTTTAGGAAGAAGCCCAACCTTTGTTTATTTATTTTTTTTACACCATCCATTACTTTTTACATGCACCTCTTATCCAGGAATTTCCTGCTGACCGCTGAATGTGGTGGGGGAGGATAAGTCGCTGGTTGTTAGGATTCTGGCAGGTGCCAGCTCCCTAACAACCAGGATCCCTGAGCAGGAATTGTCACATTAAGCAGTAGAAGTAATACATCTGCTAAATGTTTCACTTCACACAGCAGCTGAAGGTTGCTTGGCAGAACACCCATTAACTCAGTCATTTGCTAAACCTCTGGAACATAGGGAAAACCTGCAGCTCTTTCCTAGAGAGCATAGCAACCTACATACACTTTGAACACAGTCCAAAGGTCTCTCTCATTTTATTTCCTATTTTGCTCAAATGTTCTTACCCTAGTGTTAGGCTATTTTCTCTATTGATTCAATGTTCTTAAACTATTCTGGTTCAATGTTCTTAAGGGCATTTTCTTTTCGGTTTGAATAGTAGAAATTGACACTGCACACATATCGCAAACATTATGCATAACTATCATGACATTTACATGAATGCTGAGATATTAGCAAAGCAAAAATATTTAGACCCTTTGGAAAGTTAAACCCATCTTGCCGACCGTACGCAAATATGCCTTCTCGGCTTGAAGGAGTTGTACCGGAGTGATGCCCAGTACCATTTTTTAGAGCCAGGGGTTGGCTTTCTTGGGATAACAACCGATGCGGCTAAAAGCGACTCGGCTGTTATACTAAGTGGAAGGGGATGTCCCCGCCTCCTGCTGCCTTCCGCGGCTCTCCCGTCCCACCGGGAGGCCCGAGCAGCCATCCAACACATCTGCCAGCTGGCGGAAGACCCGAACAGAGCTGGAATCAGCTTTGATTGGGTCTCAGATCTAGTAACTCGGAAACGATGTCATGACATCACTTCCGGTTTACTTGGCTGCCAATGGCACCAATTTTAAAAATAATTAAATTCTGATTTTGGCGTTTTGAATACTTTTAAGTGCAAAGGAGGGATTTGGGGTCCTATAGATCCCAGATCCCTCCACGAAGAGTACCTGTCACTGATATTACTGTCACAAGGGATGTTTACATTCCTTGTGACAGCAATAAAAATGATCAAAATTTTTTTTTAAAGAGACAGTGTAAAAAAAAAAAAAATAAATAAATAAGAAAATAAATTAAAGCGCACTATCCCTCCTCACTCGCGCGCAGAAGAAAATGCATACGTAAGTCACGTCCGCAAATGTAAACAGTATTCAAACCACACATGTGAGGTATTGCCACGATTGTAAGAGTTAGAGCAATAATTCTAACACGACTTCCTCTCTAAACAGGTAACCTGTAAAAACTTTTAACGCGTCGCCTATAAAGATTTTTAGGTACTGTAGTTTGTCGCCATTCCACAAGTGTGCGAAATTTCAAAGCATGACATGTTAGGTATCTATTTACTTGGTGTAACACCATCTTTCACATTATATAAAAAACTTTACTGTTTTGGTTTTTTTTTATTCATGAAAGTGTCTTTTTCCCAAAAAATTGTGTTTGAAAGACTGCTGCGCAAATAGCGTGTGACATAAAATATTGTAACAATTGCCATTTTATTCTCTAGTGTCTCTGCTAAAAAACATATATACATATGTAATGTTTGGGAGTTCAAAGTAACTTTCTAGCAAAAAGTACGGATTTTAACTTGTAAGCAACAAATGTCAGAAAAAGGCTTAGGCATGAAAGAGTTTTAAAGAACCAGCGGAGAGTTCATACCCGAATAGTAAACTTGGGGAGCAGATCGCCATGGGTTACGGGGTTATTTTAAAAGCTAAAGAGGCCTGCATTTTATTCATACCATTAATTAAGTGTTCCCTATATAGCCTAATTTTAACTTTAGATCATTTTTTAGTTATAAATCAAGGAACAAAGCACATTTTGGTTACTTGCCTGGAGTCATGTTTTAATATCTCATTGATAATATTTAGAGTATGGTAAAACCACCGAGGGCCAAAAACATTGTGTGCTTTGCTTCATATGATTGCCATCTTTAACAAATCTGTAGAAACCTCATTTGGCCTCCTATTTTTAAAACTAAAATTAATGCGACTGAATAGCATTAGCAGGCATATTTGCATTTTACATTTAGCTACTGATATATGAAATATGCAATTATGAGGAATTACACTTTCACTGCTGGGATATTTTTACGCAGTTAGGTAGCACACTGGTTGACATCACGTTTAGCAGCAAGCTTGATTTTGCAAAAGCCTTGCATTGCCTGAAATTGCCAGAAATAACACTACTTACTGTAAAATATTTAGACTTAGATTCCTACAAGCACATACTATCATATAATTTCAGGATCGACTGAATTATATGGCCAAAGATTGAATTTGCACCTAGGGATATGTTAATACGTAGGGGCTTAATAGAGATAGAAAGATGACATGTTTAACCTTCTCTATGCTCATAATAGTTAATACATTTGTATAGTATGTTAAATATGTGAGGAAGAATAATTTACATACTATCAGCCATAAGTAAATCTATTATCTCATCTGCTTTGCAAAGAAGAGGGAAATGTCCATGCTACCTGTAACTTGCAGGTGGGATATACATGATTTAAGGTTATAGCTACAAAGGTTAGTTACAGCCATCAGTATTTTATTATATTATATTATATACTTTTATCCTAGTTCTGGGCTAAAATAAACAAATAATGCCCAAGGAATATGGCAAGAGTTGGGGAGGTAAATGAACACATTAGCATTATAGTCCAATATACCTCCCTTTTTTGAATGTATAAGCACTGGAAATATATAATTGATAATCTTTGTCTACATTCTTATATGTTGTTGTAGATCAGTTAAAGTCCTGATGTGGCTCTCTCTCATTTTCTTTGGTGCCCTTGCAATTGCCCCAGAGGAAATTATAGGAATCATGCTTCTTGGAAGTTGGAGTGCTTGGGTATGTAGATTTAATAGGCACAGTAAAGCTAATATATATTGATAAGTTTCTATGCATATGATGCATTTCAGCATTTTTTCCTTATGTCTAATCAAGAGATAGCCTAGATCACGCTCCTGAAGAATCGCAGCTCATCCAAAGAACGCATAGAGCTATGAAGAATCCCCCAGTCCACTACCTCATAGCTAACAGGCACTAACAGGTAATGTATACAATATGTAAATATTAAGTGTAATAGCCCAAGTAGAAAGTAAAAACAAATGAATATGTATTTTGCTAATAGGTGTTGGATAGGGTTTTATGCGTGATGGAGGCATTATAGTGTCTGTACTTGGTAGCACATCAGTGTGATGTTTTAAATGTTATTAATGTTATCAATAAACATTAATAAACATGGGGTTTTATACTAATGTAATCTGTAATGCTCTGGCGCCTCAAAAGTCCATATGTTTTCAATTTACTTACCAGGTGGTTGTACATTCCCTTGTCTTCGGTTCTAGACAGAACTGATGCTATCATGTTAATGGAAAGGATCCTCTATACTTTACAAGATAGGATACACCTGTTCTCTTGTAAATGGGACACATGAATTACCCATCAGATGCTTCTTCCTTGAATCTGATTCTTCTCTTCTCTGTACATGTCCACTATATTGTGGTTTATTGGTTAGGCGCCTTTTGCCGCATCTCTGATAACCTCTGGTAATCTGTCTGACGCATACTTAGTACAATCTTGATGTTCTAGGTCAGTGATGGTGAACCTTGACACCCCAGATGTTTTGGAACTACATTTCCTATGATGCTCAACTACACTGCAGAGTGCATGAGCATCATGGGGAATGTAGTTCCAAAACATCTGGCGTGCTAAGGTTTGCCATTACTGTTCTAGGTGCTCTCATTGTGCTTATAAATTGTTGTTTCTTTTTTGATGAATTTGTATTCCTGTCTTAGATGAACTTTCTCTTTTGTACATTGTCATGATACTTTGTACTGAATTTGTATCTATTCTTCAATAAACCGTTTGTAAAAAAAAAGTCCATGTTTTCTTTATTAATTTACTTATACAGCTTTATTGGATATGGTACCTGTACTTTCCAGCCCACAGCTCCTTTAAATCAACATTAAGATATGCTGCAATATATTATAGTAAAAAACAAGTCAAACAAATTTTCAGGGACACGGGTGATTTATAGTTGCAAGCAGAGCATAGTGGCCATCCACAGCAGCCAATCCCCTTTAACTCCTTTTCTCACAACTCCCTCGATTGACATGCACAGAGAATTGGATGAAAAAAACTGTTATGCCCTGTACACACGGTCGGACGTTGATCGGACATTCCGACAACAAAATTCCTCTGCTTCCCTCCCTTAAACCTGGCACACACTTATGCCTTGTACACATGATAGGATTTTCCGATGGAAAATGTGTCATAGGACCTTGTTGTCGGAAATTCTGACCGTGTGTGGGCTCCATCACACATTTTCCATAGGAATTTCCGACACACAAAGTTTAAGAGCTTGCTATAAAATTTTCCGACAACAGATTTTGTTGTCGGAAAATTTTATAGCAAGCTCTTAAACTTTGTGTGTCGAAAATTCCAATCGTGTGTACACAAATCCGACGCACAAAGTGCCACGCATGCTCAGAATAAATTAAGAAACGAAAGCTATTGGCTACTGCCCCATTTATAGTCCCAACGTATGTGTTTTACGTCACCGCGTTCAGAACGATCAGATTTTCCGACAACTTTGTGTGACCGTGTGTATGCAAGACAATTTTGAGCCAACATCCGTTGGAAAAAGTCCATGGATTTTGTTGTCGGAATGTCCGATCAACGTCCGACCGTGTGTACAGGGCATAACAGTTTTTTTCATCCAATTCAATGGGTTGAATAAAAAAAACTGTCAGCTCTGGTCGGAGCCGCTGTACTAACGATCCAACATTCGTACAGCGATCTCCCATGCTAAGCTGTTGTGTTCTGACAGGGGGCTGGCCATGCATTATACAATGTTCTTGTACAGTTTTCCTTTAAATTTACCAATACCATAAAATATGAGGTCAAACCTAAACACTTTAAATTTGTATGCAATTAGGCAGGCCCTTGAACTACATAGTTGAAGGTAAATCTAAAGGAAATTAAATAAGAAAATTATATAGTGTATGGGCAGCCTTAGCAGCTCAGAGACAACTGATAAGTTTGCAAAAATTGAGCTCTTCCATTATTTGTGCTTTTCTTTACATTTTTTTAAAGTGTACCTTAATTTAAAGAGCTCACCTTAAAGAAGAAATTGATTAAATCCAGCAACTGTTGAGACCATGCACACTTTGGGAGAGAGAGGGCGAGAAAACAATGGGGGGGGGGAGAATTTAAAAGGGAGGGAGGAGAGAAAGAACAAGGGAGGAGAGAGAGAAAGAAAAGAGAGACAAGGAATAGGAGAGTGAGGGGGAAGAGAGGGAAAGAGAGAGAGAGAAGGAGGGTAGGCAAGCAAGAGGGGTAGGGAGAAAGAGGAGGGGGAGAGAAGGGAGAGAAGAAGAGAGAGATAGAAAGGGAGGGAGGCGAGAGACGAGGGAGAATAAAGGGGAAGGAAGGGGGAGAGAGGGAGAGCAAGAGCAGAAAGAGAAAAAGCAAGAGTGAGGAGGGAGAGAGGGAAGTGAGGGGGAGAGAGGGAAAGCTAGAGGGAGGTGGTTAGAGAGAGAGAAGGAAAAGGAGGAGAGAGAGGGAGGAACGTAAGAGAGGAAGAGAGAGAGAGAGAGAGAGAGAGAGAAAAGGAGGAGAGAAATAGTGAGCGGGGAGAGGGAGAGGGGGGTAGAGATGGAGTAGAGAGAAGGAGAGAGGGAAGGAGGGAGAGATGGAGGGGGGGATAGTGAGGGAGAAAGAGACATGAGGCTGTGTTACTTTAAGATCTCTGACTTACTGTAAATTTTACATAGTGCAGACTATACCAATGCACAAAAATCAGACACCTCTTGAACCCTAATAAAAAGCAAGTACAGACATCTAGCCATTGCTAACGTTCCTCCTTAATGCACTCCTGTGTTTACACCTAATCAGAGCATCCATGCCTCCGATTCAGCAAGCTGCACTGAACTCTGGTGTTTCATTCCTTTTTATGAATGTGGCAAGCTGGTGACGCAGGGGAAGGGAGACAAGTTGCAGTCAGAAAGTGTTATTGGCTGCAGGAGGTGGAGCTAGATGACCTCCCTCCTCATGCTTACTGGCTGAAGCAGAGCTGTCACTGTACTGCAAATGTGCTGGCTGTGGCTTAAGCCTCATACACACAATGAGAACATCAGATGAATGATCGTCCATTTTTTTTTTTTTTTTGCATGCTAGTCTTTCTATCAAAAACCAATAGGTTACTAAAGATACGGAAATTCTCGTATGACAGAATACAACTTCGGAAGTGATCTAATATGTTGTATTGTATTGTAATGTATTCTTTCATTTCCAAGCATGCATGGACGAATACCTACCGTACTGATTGAATAAAAATTGTTTGCTCTGGTATCATACATAAACAATTTTATGGTTTGTCCCTTTGGATAACTGTCATGATCTTCTCTCGAAAGCTGTGTACTAAGGATCAGAATACATTTGAGATACTATGATTTAAATTTGAGATACTATAATATTGTTGAGTCATTTACACACCTCATTGTGATTAGTGTCCTCCATGGCATTGCAGTTAATCCTCATGAAGACATCCTAATTTTACTCCCCCCCCCCCACCACCACCACCACCATTGCACTCTGGAGTTAATCCATTATAAGTGTACCATACAGTATACATGAGTTTAAGATGAGAATCCAGAAAACGTCTTTACTGATGAGGATGGGGTATCTATCTCCCCGTTTTGCCAGATCATCAATCTATTCTGTAATTTTGCACCTTGTAGGACTTTATATCATACAAATGATTTGTCACAAAATCGCTTATTACTGTACGTGTCCTGCTCAATTATTCTCTTTTATCTCATACAGGTAAGTATATACATATAAGTATATAAATTAAATATTTAGAGTTGTCACCTGTTATACTGCGGCAGGTTGGCTCGGCTGGGCAAATCGCCGTAGCTGTACGTCACTCCTTTAAGACGGGCACCCGTGAACGCTCGTGTACACACACAGATCCCGGTTCTCTCAGGATAGAGGAGACAGATTATGTGTTTATACTAAGTATGAACACCGAACTGTCTCCTCCCCTAGTCAGTTACAGTTAGAACACACCTAGGGAACACAGTTAACCCCTTGATCGCCCCCTAGTGTTAACCCCTTCCCTACCAGTGTCATTTATATAGTAATCAATAGCTATTTTTAGCACTGATCGCTGTATAAATGTCAATGGTCCCAAAATGGTGTCAAAAGTGTCCGATCTGTCCGCCGCAATGTCGCAGTCCTGATAAAAATCACAGATTGCCACCATTACTAGTAAAAAAAAAAATAATAATAAAAATGACATAAATCTATCCCCTATTTTATAGGCGCTATAACTTTTGCGCAAACTAATCAATATACGCTTATTGCAATTTTTTTTTTTTACCAAAAATATGTAGAATATATATCAGCCTAAACTGAGGAAAATATGTGTTTTTTTTTTAAATTTGGGATATTTATTATAGCAAAAACTAAAAAATATTGTGTTTTTTGCTAAATTGCCGCTCTTTTTTTTTTATAGCGCAAAAAATACCACCAAAAGAAAGCTCTATTTGTGGAGAAAAAGAGGACAGAAATTTTGTTTGGGTACTATGTCGTACGACTGTGCAATAGTCAGTTAAAGCGACGCAGTGCCATATGGCAAAAAATGGCCTGGTCAGGAAGGGGGCAAATCCTTCCGAGGCTAAAGTGAAGATAGGAGTTCCTATCTCCATAGTTGTGGGACTCATCCCACCAGCCCATAATAGAGGTTAAAATAAGTGAGTACAGTTGTCCTTTATAAACAAAAAGGCAAAAAAAACATCATAAATGTCTGTCACAGCAGTATAATGAGAAACATACAGATTTGTTTGCTGGGTTTGGTGCTTCTACATATAATAACAAACTATCTTTATTACCGCTCAAGATGACAGACTTATCTAAAAGTCTAAGTTCAGGACAGAATACAAGTTATGAAAATGATATATCATTGAGCCCTGAAAAAAATATGCTTGATAGAAAAAAGGAAGAAACAAGGGAATAAATTTAGTCAGAAAGCAAAATCAACATGCCTATGAATCAAAACAAACAACATTCTTCTTTTCAAGATGATGTTATTTTCCCAGAGATTCACATACTCTATTGAGGACTTTACTGCATAAAATATTTGTTTAATAAAGTTAGTAAAAACACCGTATTCTCAAGCCCATCTTCCTTTACAAAGGGTAGACTGCATCAAGTATCTGGGCATACGAAACACTTGCGCACCTGCTGACTACTTTATGCTCACTATACAACCCCTATTTGCAATGCTCAGGCACAAGACCCAGGCATGGGCCAGGTTACCGTTAGGAGTTAAGGGGGCGCATAAATCTTGTTAAAGTGGTGCTGTTGCCCAAAATTTTGTATATGCTCTGGCACTCCCCGGTTTATTTTGTGCTCAGACATTTCAAATCCATGGAGGTCTTGCTTAAGATGTTTATATGGGGAAAGAGTAGGCATAAACCTCTCTGGGGCAAGTTAAAGAATCCCACAGATCTGGGTGGGACAGCTTTACCGGATCTCAACATGTACTATCTAGCAGCACAAATGTCACAGTTATTTCATATGGATAAAACTGACAGGGTTAGATTCTTGACCCTTCTGTGCCCTAAATGGTCGCATCAACAGGAGATCCCTTTGTCGCAATCATGACCTGTCCTTTGAAATTACTCAAGGCCAGCTTTATTTCTAACCCCATCTGCAGAAGGACAATGATTCTACCTATGACCTATTTCCTGGGGTGCCAACCCCTGGTTTCATACCAGGAGACATATGCTTTCCAGACTTCATAATATATGAATATGTAGGCAGGCTTCCTTCCATTAACCAAGGTAGATACCACTGAACCTGACAGCCCACGTTTCCTCCGAATGTGGGTCTCAATAGCCAAACCGTTAAATTTAGCGTTCGAAAGGTAAGATGGAATACTGGACCTTGCGAGAGAAGGTCTGGACGTGGTGGTAGGGTCCATGGGACCCCTACCGCCAACCTTACGATCTCTGCATACCAAGATCTTTTGGGCCTCACTGCGCCACAAGAATCACCGACTTCCCTTCCTGCTTGATCCTGCAAAGAAGTCGTGGATGCAGGCAGAAAAGGAAGGAATGCATAAAACAGTAATACTGATTCCACGGTAACACCAAGGCACCTGTTCGGCATGCTAGCGGATCCTTTGTTTTTAACACAAAGTTGACAATCTCTTTGTTGAACCTGGACGCAAACAGATCTACGTCTGGAATCACCCATCTTTGACCTATTGTCAGAAGATATCGAGTTGAAGGAACCATTCTCCTGGGAACAACTGCTGGTGACTCAAATAGACTGCCTGCCAATTTTCTATTCCTAGAATGAAAAACTGCCAATAGGCAAGATACATTATATTCTGCCCAAGATAGGATATGATTCACCTCTCTCTGGGCCGCACAACTTCTTGTGCCCCCTTGGTGATTGATATAGGCCACTGCTGTGGCATTGTCGGATCAGATCCTGATGGGACAGCTCCGCAAATTAAACGTCCTGGCCCTCAGGACCAAGCGCTCTGTCCGAATCTGTGGAATTTTAATGAGCAAGGTCATTTCTGATCTGGACCACTTCTCTTGGACAGTTATCTCTTTCAGGACTGCTCCCCAACTTAAAAAAAAGGTTGGTGTATGTTGTTACCACTTCCCAGGTAACTGTAGGAAGGATTTTTCCCTTTGCAGTTTTTTGGTAGTTAACCATAAACTGAGGCTCCGGCGCACCTTTGGTGTCAGAAACATTGAAACATCTAGAGCTTGAACCCTCTTGTTCCAAGTCGTTAAGATACCATTTTGCAGCAGTCTCGAATTAAACTGAGCGTAAGGAACGGTATCGAATGAAGCCACTATCTTTCCCTCATGCAAGCTGAATAGAAGGATTCATCTTGCCTCAATCACTTTAATCAGTTCCTTTATGGCGCTGATCTTTGCCTGGGGCAAGAATACCCTTTTCCGTGTGTATCTATTTTAAGTATTTTAATCTCCAAGTATTTTAATCTCCTTAATGGTTTTAAGGAAGATTTCTCTAGGTTGAGAATCCAACCTAGGTATTACAGGTAGATTGTGGTGACCATACTTTGGTCTAAGCAGACTACTGACTGGTCTATCAAGAGCCGATCGTCTCGGTAAACTATACTCGTTATACCTTTGGGCCCTTAGTCTGGCTAAAGGAGGAGCCAAAACCTTTGTAAACACTCATGGTGCAGTAGCTAGACCGAAAGCAGAGCTACAAACTGAAAATGAACATTTTCTACCTTAAAAAGTTAATATTTTTAGCGAGCGGGGAAATATGCCCATGGAGGTATGCACCCTTGACGTCGATCAACGTAAAAAGTTCTTCTTCTTGTAAGATGGAGACAACTGATTGGATTGACTCTATGCGAAAAAGAGCGGATATTCAGGAACCGGTTTAGATTCCTGAGATCCAAAATGGGTCTGACATCTCCATTCGATTTTGCTGTGAAAAAAGGTTTGAATAAAACCTCAACTCCAGCTCTTTCATGGGGACCAGCATGACCACTCTTTGCTAAAGTATGGTCCGTTGCTAGAAGAGAGACTTCTTTTTCTCTGGATCTTAGGTTTGATCTGAGAAAAACGAGGAGACGAGAACTCTTGAAACCCCAGATTGTACCCTAGAGCTATTGAAGAAGCCACCCATCTGTCTCAACATTCTTTCTGCCAGACCCTTGAGAACTGCAGAAGTCTTTCCACCCCCGAGCGAGCGGGGGCGCCCCCTCATAAGGAGTCTTTAGTATCTTGTTTGTAGGTTTCTTTTGTCCCTGAAGATTACCTCTTGAACTTGACGGCGGAAGCCATCGTGACTGCCTGGAGGCTGATGCCCCTGGCACTGGAGAAGGAGCTTGTTTAAATGAAATACATTTACTCCCTTTCTTAAATGGCAAAGGGGTACCTTTCCACTAGAAATTCTTTGGATGAATTATCCAAGATATCCCAAACAGCTGTTCACCGCAAAAAGGAAAAACCAGCCAGGAGTTTTGCTTTGTTTTTTTTTATATATGACGCTTCGGCTGACCAATTTTTCAACCATAGTATTCTATAGTACATATGTACCAGCCCAGCGAAAGGCGTGAGGCCTGAAGATAGAATCTCTCATAGCATCTATTGCCAACATAAAGCTACTAGGAGCTTGCCAGAACCTGGGCCTGCTGAACAGGGATAACTTTGAGCACCTGTTTAAAACTGGTCTCTCAAGGATTTGGCATATATCAATTACTGTCAGCACAGGCTGAGACACTCAACCTGTCAGGAAAACAATATATGTTTTTTTTTTTTAAATAGGAATTCCAACTCCTTATCCGTTGGATCATTTTTGAGCATTGTCTGCTGGACAGGCCAAACTTTTATTCAGAAGATATAGCAGCGTCAATTGCTGGTATCTTCCACTTTTGTTTTTTTTACATAGGATAAAGTGTGAAAAACTTTTTTAGGAGGGAAAAAATGCTTATCTGGGTGATCCCACTCAGAATACATGAACTTTCCCAACAATAAATGAACAGGAAAGGCATACACAGCTTTGAGGAGGCTTTAGCGAACCCAAAACAAGAAGTAGACACTCAGTTAAGGGTAGCTCAAAATGTGGAGCGGACCAATTCAGTAAGAAATTGCACCCACAATGTGAAGCTGATCTTCCGCATATGACCCCTCGGAAGAGGAGTCATCAGCCTGTTCACGGTCCTCTGAGAGAAAACATCTTCCCCCATCCCAAGATCCTCAGTTTGAGGGTCCTAGGGTAATGGAATGGAATCTGTCGCATTTTATCCCAATCTGGGATGCGATTAAAATTGCTAACCTTTTTCCCATCCTATCATGGCTGAGAAAAAACCTTTTTGGAAATATAGGCAGGGGCTGCAGTGTTGTAAACAGTTGCAAACATTCCATGTCCCCTGAAGGCTCACTCTGACCAGCCACCCCCTCTCAGGGGAGGAAGCCATTGCATAGATAATTTAGATAATTGGCTTTCAGAGCTTGAAGGAAATCCCTTTAGCCCTCTTTTGTGGTGTTTCTAGCCCCTCTTCTGACCATAGCCTGATGCACAAAAGCAGAGGTACTACTAGAAGGATCGCATCCACTGCTTGAGCAATAGTCCAGCCACTGCTGCTGCTATCAATGCTCAGCCTGATGCGAATAGTAAATGCGTCAAAATAGGAATGCCTGTAAATAGGAATGCCTGTGTCACCAAACCTCTTTCATGCCACTCTTTGCTCGTGTCCCTGCGACAACTTGCAGCCAGCATAAATGGAGTTTTTTAAAATATACTCCCGCGCTGGACATTGGAGGATGCCAACGCCGTGCCAAGCCCCGCCTCCTCCTCGCATCACGCCCCCTCCTCTCCTTTTTAAAAGAGAGCTTTCCCACGCGAGCGCGGGCCTCCAATCCGACGGGATCGGCTTGTGTATGAGGGATGCGAGGAGGAAACCTGAGAGCCGCCGCTGTGCAGGGTCGGTGGAACAAAATGGCATCGCCGATCATTTTAGCTCTCCCCTTCCCTGTGAAGAGGGGGAGAGCTTAGCCCAGGTGGGGGGTGTCTAGTGGAAGCACAAACCCCCCCAAACTCATCGGAGGTGTGAGCTGCTCGCCGGAGGAAAAGAGCCTGCTGCTTCCTGATACAGAGTGATCTCTGAGGAAAGCATGAGAAGGTACGTGCTCCATACAGCTCCCAGTGGTGACACTTAGGCATGACAACATTTACTTTTTTTTTTTAAAGGAGACATTTCATAAGAAAAATTTTAAAATTTCTTAGAAAGACTCCACTTACCTTTCCCGCCGCAGGGTTTTATGTGGTAAAACCAACAGACCCAATCTTCACCCTTCACGGTGAGTTCCATTAACAAGCCTTCAGGAACCAGGGACCCTCGGGGAACCCACACTCCTGGACATGTAATAGCATCCCGCCAGTAAAACTTTATGGCTTAAAGTACTGGATCCCGGGGTCCAGCTCTCTAAAAAGAGAAGCGTTACAGGCAAAACCTAATTTCTTCCGCCACAAGGCCCGGGTACCATTCAATTCAGTCTAAAAGACACTTTGAATGGATCCGGCTGCAAATTTAGACCCAGCAAGGATTGCTCCAGTGGAGCTCAGCACAGCACATCTTCACTCGTGACCAACACCTTAGACACTGGCGAAAAAACTGAGGTACTCCCGGTATGGGAGGGGTTATGTAGGGAGGCAACTTCCTGTTTAGGGTGTGCCAGTGTCCAGCACCTGAAGGTGGCCTATAACCCACATAGTAACTACTATGGCTCTGTGTCCCGTGATGTACAATTAAAGAAAGTTTATTTTTGTCTTCCATGAAGATCACTGCTGGCCAGACCTCTCCAGACAGTAGATGGGTGTACCTGGGTCCCACTGGTTTCCACCAGTTCTGTGCTGATGGTACTGCTGGAAGCATGATGTGTCTTTCATCTGCTGCATTAAGTTTTTCTTGGACGACCTCTGCGTCTATGGTCCTCAACATTGCCCGTTTTTTTGTGCTTTGTCAAAAGAGCTAGAACAGCACATCTTGAAAAACCCCAGTGTGCTTTGAAATCTTTGCCTGGGAGAGACCTTGCTAATGCAGTATAACTACCTTATGTCTTGTTGCTGTGCTCAGTCTTGCCATGTTGTAAGACCTGTGACATGAAACTGTCTTCCAACTTAGTGGCAGATTTTGGCTGTTCCTCACCCAGTTTTAAGCCTCCTACACAGGTGTTTATGTGTCAGTTAATGGCTGTGTTTCAACTTACATATGGAATTGATGATCATTAGCACCTACTTAATATAATTGGTTAATCATAAACCTGATTCTAATCCTACAAAATCCATGATTTTTTTTTGTGCAAAAAAGTGTAAGAATTGATGCTGGTTTGAAGCCAAGGGACAATCATACCAAATATTGATTTGATTTATATATTTCTTCTGTTCTATATATATTTTTTGAAAGCATACTTACTTTACAGCATTTCTTCACACCTGCCTAAAACCTTTCCATGGTACTGTATATTGCACCTTACCAGTCATTAGATGTAGTAGCTAAATTAGTTTTGTTTTTCAGGTGAAACACATCTTCAGAAAGTACAGAAAATACTTGTTTGTTTTAAATACAGTGTTCTTGGCACCCCATCTGCTCTAAAACAGAAATGACCAAAGGCAGTTTGCAGTCCAGGAACATTGATAATTAATTGTTTATTTTTTGTTCTTAGATATGCGTCAAGTTAACAGTTTCCACTATCCAGCCACAGAATTAAATAGTATTTTCAACTGCCTCATCTGACAAAGTAGCAGCAGATTGAAGTAGTGCTCACTCTAGCCTCTGACAGCTCACATTGTCGGTCTGGGTCAGAAGAAGCTGCTGAAAACACAGGGACATCAATGAATAGTTACAAGAGTCCTGTCACCATAATGCCCTGCTAGTTTACACTATAATCCATGGCCTTTATTCCTGTGTACCTCCACTGCACAAATGAATTGAAGGAATATGTATGACCTTACCTCAAGAGAAAGGAAAAAAACTTCATATATTACATATAAAGTTACACTGTGATATTGGCATGGGACTTTTGAGGCACCCTTCCCTGAGCATGTGGTGGTGGCCATGTTGATGCAATGGGTAGCAGTATAACCACCAATTAACTGTTTAAAAAGGTGATTGTTGATAATTGTTATTTCATTTAGATTGCAGGATATATAAAAAGTCTGTATCGGTGGCTCTTGATGAAGTGGGCACTGTCCAGGAAATGCGTCGAGCCTTAAAGACTACCACATGCGGACAAACTCCATTGTCAATGTTGACTTTTTTTATAGTTCTGTACTTTAGCATGATACACTAGAATCTGTTGTGCAACCAAAATATATACTGTTTTTTTTAAATGAACTAATAAAATGTTTTTTTTAATAGAAAATAAACATTGTGTCAAAAGTTCCATGCCAATACCACAGCGTATATAAATGTGAAAAAACTTTCCGCTCTATCCCTGTGTATAAACCACCTATTACTCAACTCTATATATTATAGGAGGAAGCTTACACCATAAACCACCTGTACAACTAACCACCTGTACAAAATGCAATGAATATATATAGTCACAAAAAAAAGTGCAGCGCTCTCCTTCAATATAGTGCTTTCAAATTATAGTGCATAAATGAAAAACAGTATAAAAATCATCCATCTATAATACATTTACGTGAGTCCATCTTTTCTTTTAAACATATATATATACAGTCCATAAATAAATGAATCACTCTCCATAAAAAAAAGGGTTGCAGTCCCATACACCAAAAACTCTTCAGTAATTGCCTCTGATCACTGCAGTGCCCTTCACCCCACTTATGGGTGTTTTCTCACCTGCTTGAATGGACCACACAAATTAAACATGGTCTGTATGTGCTTTGCATTGTTATAAGTGGTACCGCTCCCATTGGCTGTACACTCCAAATCCGTAGCTCCCAGCTGCTCTCAACGTGGTGTCAATGATATAGGAGGCTACTAGTAGTCTGAACTTTTGAGAAAGCCCATTGGGCACCACGCGTGAGGTGGGCGGTGACATAATCAACTAGGTGGATCAACTACTGGAACTAGGTGGAGCTGTGTTTGCTGTGGACTGTATTGTGAAATGCATGTTTTTTACTTCGGAAATGGGAGTTGATTTTTATATGGAACTAAATACTTTTTATCAGCAATTTGCAGTATGGTTTTTTCCTCTTGCCTCCTATATGATTGACACTATGCTGAAAGCTGCTGGGAGCTACGGATTTGGAGTGCACAGCCAGTGGGAGCGGTGCCACTTATAACACTGCAAAGAGCATATAGACCTCCTGTAATTAGTGATGTCCATTCAAGCAGGTGAGAAGACACCCATAGGTGAGGTAAAGGGCACTATGGTGATCAGAAGCAATTACTGAAGAGTTTTGGGACTGCAACATTTTTTTTTCACGGACATTGAATCATTTATTTATGGACTGTATATATGTTTAAAAGAAAAGATGGACTCACGTAAATGTATTATGTATGGATGATTTTTAGACTGTTTTCAGGTTTTTATTAATACCACAATGTAAATTTTTATGAAAGCTTATATTTAGGGATGTGGCACTCAAATGGTACTATTTCTGGTTGGGTTTAACTTCATATATCACGTTTTCTGCATTCAAATTTTCCAATAACCCAGCCACTGCACAGTATTTTTTTACAATAACATCCACCCTAGAATTTAAATACATTAATCTAGGGTTTTATCATGAGGGTCGTGTCTCTGTTGAGTCCAGATGACTCAAATGCTACTATTTCTGGTTGGGTTTAACTTCATATATCACGTTTTCTGCATTCAAATTTTCCAATAACCCAGCCACTGCACAGTATTTTTTTACAATAACATCCACATCTTAGAATTTAAATACATTAATATGGGGTTTTATCGTGAGGGTCGTGTCTCTGTTGAGTCCAGATGACCGCTGCTGCAGTGTGCATCACTTATGGTAGCCACCTTTCAAGCATGCTTTAGACATATACACTGGTGTTTGGGTGCCCTTAGTAACTCAAAGAATAACTTCACTTTGAGAGGCGCCACACAGCCTTTGCAAAAAGAAGTCCCAGACACATTCAACTCCTACTGCTCACGCAGACCAATTATCCAGTTCATCCAGAGCTTTCCGCAGCAAAAGTGAGCTAGGAAATATGGATCAGGTGAGGTGTGTAGCCAATTGTTAAATGGACTACAGATCACAACTGGCTAGGTGCAGTCAATGCCAAGGAATGAGAAAGAAGCATAAACAAAATGTACTATAATTTAAGGTTATAACTCTACAAAATGTGGAAAAGGTTAGGTGATTGAACACATATGTAAAGCATTGTACAAAAAATAAATCAAATGCATTTATTTTGCAAAAGGACACCTTAGATTTGTGGGATGTACAGGGCACTGATATGGTCCAGACTCTATAAAACTCCTTTCAAAACTTTGTCCTGTGAGGATACATTTTCTCACAGTACCTGCAGTTGCAGATGTCAGTTAGGGCTTGTTTAGAAGCTACTTTACTGTTTGCTAGCAAGCTTTTGTGACATACCTAACTTAAATGTTGATAATGAGATTCTGTACAGGGTACAGGTGGTTCCACACACAATGCACACAGACTCCGTGCACATACAGAAAAAAACTAAAAGTGACCGTGCCTGGGCATGTACTGTATATGATCTGTGTCTATATACATACATTATTATGGCAAGAACCTTCTGAAATAAAATAAGATCTGGGTTTAGCTTTAATAAACATGGCACACTTTTTTATATTCACCTGTTTTGAATCGGCACCGTCTGCTCATCTTTCTCTGTTCATAATGATGCATTTTCAAAACCTTTTTTGAGCACAAATCCATCATTATAGAGCTACAACTGAAAGATATAATTTCACTTTGGGAATGTTCCCAGTGATATGGATGTAATAACTTGGCATCGTATTCAGCCTGACTGATTTATCAGCCCTGTGTAAAAATAAACTTTTTATGTCCCATTGTCTACACAGCTGCTACATTGTTTACATGAAAGAAAACAATTTCCTTATAAACCGTTTTCCTCTCTTCACTTAGTAAATGATTTCTACATAGAAGGTGTTTCTACAAAACATCATTCCTATGTTTATTTTAGGAGAATTCAACCCTAAATAAGTTAAAATGGTCTTTCCTAGGGTGGATTCCAAATATCTGTGCATGAAAAGGGATTTCCCATCTCCATCAGTTTTGACCAGACAAGTAGTCATACATAGACTATGGATTTTCATTTGGCTGTTAACATTTTCAAGCTTTTCCTATTTATTGTTCTCCAAAGTAGTATTAGAGTTGTGTAAAGTAGTATTGAGCCCTCGTTTTTTTTTTTTTATTTAACACATTGAGCAAAATAAAATTAACATTCCCCAGTAAACTATTTGTTAAAATTCTTGCACTTTACAACTTTTCAATGCTTCTGGCTCCTACTTTCTCAGCGCTGCTTCACTGAACTTCCAGTCTTCACAGGATAGAGTTAAAGTGATTGTAAAGTCTCATTTTTTTATTCTATAAAAATAACAAACATGTTTTTACTTACCTGCTCTGTTGCAGTGAATTTCACAGAGCAGCCTGGATCCTCCTCTTCTCGGGTCCCTCTTCTGTTCTCATGGCCCCTCCCTCCTGTCGAGTGCCCCCACAGCAAGCAGCTTGCTATGGGGGCACCTGAGCCAAGTCACAGCTCCCTGTGTCCATTCAGACACAGGGGTGTGGCCTGGCACCTCCCAGACCCCTCTTTTTCCTAATTGGCTGACTGACTTTGATTGACAGCAATGGGAGCCAATGGCGCTGCTGCTGTGTCTCAGCCAATCAGGAGGGAGAGTCTTGGATGGCCAAGACACTCGTGGACATTGCTGGACAGATATGGGGTTCAGGTAAGTATTAGGGGGGCTGAGGGGGGCTGCTACAAACAGGACGCTTTTTATCTTAATGCATAGAATGCATTAAAATAAAAAACCTTCTGACTTTACAACCCCTTTAACAGTGGACAGTACGGTCTCCAGCCAGTGTTAGCTTAACACAATGTTTCTCAATGTTTTTTCAGTCAAGGCACCCTATAAAATTCTGCACAATGTCGAGGCACCCTATTCTAAAAAGTGAAAAACGAAAATAGTTTTACATATCGCAGCAACATCCACACATGTAGGACCCAACATTAGAGGGGATATATTCTTCCAAAGCAAAACACACCTTTGCACACAGGCACTGACTAGTATTCCAATGTTTCTCTTTCTCGCTCAGCTAATGTAACCCCAATGATGATGGAGAGGGGCAAACAAGGATGCTGTGCAGGCATCTGACATCCTCCTTATCAACCGACGATGTCATTGGTTGTTAGGAGGCCAGCAAGTCGATAGTTGTAATGGTGCACAATGAAAACCTGTGGCTTTCTGTAACTAAAAGGCAGGCTTGATCCACCCTCAGGTTTGTATACAACTTTTGGACAATTTTTTGGAATTTTGCAAAGGCACCCCTGAAGAAACCTGAAGGCACTCCAGGGTGCCCAGTCCCAGGTTGAAAACGGTTGGCTTAGAGAATGGAGGAAGGAAGAGCATGGGGGTTCCTTGCCATCATAGACCATGGGGATGTGTGTTTTTTATTGGTGTACATGGTTTTAGGAGACACAGTTCTGGTCTCTGCATGCAAAGGTGTCTTCGTAAGATCCTGCAATAGAAAGAAGCCACCCTGAAACAGTAAACTTGGGGCACTAGCTTAAACTGGAACACAGGCAGGGATTAAAAGATAAAGAATTTGCATACTCAGCAAGTGTTTAAATTAGCTGTTGAAAATGCTTAAAAAACTGAGGGTTTGTTATCACTATAAAGAGGAGGTGAACCGTGGAAGCTGTGCCCACAAGGGCAAGCAAAGAGAAAATGATTGGCCATCTACATTGCCTATGGCCTACATGCAGCTGATCATTTACTTATGAATGATTTACCATGTCTTGTTCTGCATGGTCTGTATGTGTGAAGGTGGCTAGGTTGTTGAGGTGGCTTGATATAGGCAGCGCTTTGACTCCTAATGTCAGAAATGTCCTGCTGATAACCGGTAATCTGATGACTGATTGGGAAAAAGTAAGAAGTAGCAGGAGTGCGAGAGACAGCACAAGTCCATAGTAATGAAAAAAACAGAAGCATGGAGATCCTTACACTGCAGCTTTCTTTCCAGCAAGGAGAACAGTGAGCTAAGTAGTAGTGACATCACTAAATCTCACTACAAATCTTGTGGGACTGCAGACATATAGCTGTAATCACAGGAATCGCTCTGCTATTTTGTAGGAAGAATTCAAGGCAAACTTTTTTAGGACACAAATACCATTTCTAGATGACCCCACAAAATAGTAAATCTTCACTTGTTGAGGTCAAGGGGATTTTAAGTGACCTAGTAACTGGGGTTTTCAATAAAGATAGTGATGATAAGCACAGTTACTCTGTTTTCAGGGTATTGAAGTCAGTTTAGTTAATAATGGATTTCTTGTTTTCTGTAGTTTACTGTACTTTACATACTGCCATTACCCTATTTATGTTTATTTGTATGTGTATGTTATCAAATTTCCTAAAACATATCCAGGTCTACACATAATAACTTGTGGTTGTGTTACTAAGTCAATTGATGTGAGGGCCCTGGTTTCTTAGGGTAAGGAGTGTCTCTGGTGTACAGCAAACCCCTGTGACCTATCCGTGTAGTACAAAACAACTTGCTTAGAGCAGGTGGTAACTTCCCCCTCTTTGATACCACAATCTCAAGGCAGTCATCTTGTATCATCCATGGCATTAACTTCTACAACACTTCATACCTTCTGGAATACACTCCAAAACCCACCAGTCACAGCTTGATTCAAATTTGTAAGTATAGGGAAGCTTGCCCAAATAGGTGCAAAATACATATGGAAAATTATTTATTGGAAAGTGGTGACACGATGTTATATACGGTATACCTCACCCCAGTTTTGGTGTTTGAGAAGGTATATTGATGACATCCTCTTCCTAAGGAGGAGTGGTGATAGGTAAAAAGTTATATGGATGAGCTCAATTTTAATGCTAGATAGATTAGACTTACGAGTTCAGTAAAAAAAGGGTGAACCTGTTAGACTGACCATTTTTGTAGATGATAAGGTATCAACACCAAAATTAGGGATGATCCCAATTTTCGAGTCGAACGTAAGTTTGACTTGAACATTGGGTGTTCGCCCGTTTGCCGAACAGTGAACAATATGCGGCGTTCGTGGCAAATTCAAAAGCCGCGGAACACCATTAATATCTATGGGACACTAACATGAAAAATCAAAAGTGCTAATTTTAAAGGCTTATATGCAAGTTATTGCCATAAAATGTGTTTGTGGACCCGGGTCCTGCCCCAGGGGACATGTATCAATGCAAAAAAAGTTTTAAAAACAGCGTTTTTTTCAGGAGCAGTGATTTTAATAATGCTTAAAGTGAAATAGTAAAAATGAAATATTCCTTTAAATTTTGTGCCTGGGGTGTGTCCTTAGTATGCCTGTAAAGTAGCGCATCTTTCCCATGTATCGAACAGTACCACAGTAAAATGACATTTCTAAAGGAAAAAAGTAATTTAAAACTGCTCACGGCTGTAATGTATGGGTCTCGGCAATATACATAAAAATCATTGAAAAAAACAGAATGGGTTCCCTCCCAGTCCATTACCAGGCCCTTTGGGACTGGTATGGATATTAATCAGAACCCCGCACCAAAATGAAAAACAAAAATTGCGTAGGGTTCCCCCCAAGATCCACAACAGACTCTTATCTGAGCACGCAACCTGGCAGGCCGCAGGAAAAGGGGGAGGGACGAGAGAGCACCCCCCCTTCTGAACCATACCAGGCAACATGCCCTCAACATGGGGAGGATGCTTTGGGGTCCCCCAAAACACCTTGTCCCCATGTTGATGGGGACAAGGGCCTCTACCTCGCAACCCTTGCCCGGTGGCTGTGGGGGTCTGCGGGCTGGGGACTTATAGGAATCTGGAAGCCCCCTTTAACAAGGGGACCACCAGATCCCAGCCCCTCCATGTGAATGGGTATCGGGTACATTGTACCCCTACACATTCAAAAAAAGTGTGAAAATGGTAAAAATTACAGTAGACAAATTGGGACAAGTCCTTTATTAAAAAAAAAATGTCCCGCAATGTCCATTCATCTTCGATGCAGTGTCCAACGGACCGAGAAAAAAACAAAAAAAAAAGGAAAAAACTCTGCCTCCATGGGAGGCTCCCGCTGACTGCAGGCTTTCTGCATTGACAGCTGTTATAGCTGAGGGCGGGGCCACCCAGTGATGTAAAGAGGTGACCCCACCCCCTTCTGACATCATGTGACGTCTCGTAACTGGGAGGTACTCTAGGTAAAATAAAATGCCTGAAAAAACAAACAAATGCAGCCACCACATATAAGTACTGCAATACATTACATATTTGCCTTAGGTTTAGAGTGTTCAGCATAAATGAGCACACACTTTTTGAAAAATAAGATTTTAATCAATATCTCAATGAACACAAGAACGATTTCCAAAATTTGTTTAGCTCATTACATGAAAGGTTAATATTATAACTAGTTTTATTCAAATTAGTTGATGCAAAAATACCCCATTACATCTAGTATTTTGTATGACGTCCATGATTTATAACTGTAACAGCACCAAGTCTTCTAGGCATGGAATGAACAAATTGGTGACATATTGCTACATCTTTTTCCATTCTTTAAGAACGACCTCTTTTAGAGCCTGGATGCTGGATGGAGAGTAAGGCCCAACTTGTCTCTTTATAATTCGACTGGGTTTAGATCAGGAGACATTCAGCACTTGTCCACTGAATCACTTTCACCCTGTTCTTCTTGAAATATGCAACAGTGGTCTAAGATGTTTTTTTTTGATAATTTTCATGTTGGAAAAAGGCACGATGACAAAGGGCACGCAGTAATGGTAGCATCTTTTCTTTCAATATAGAGCACTACATCTGTAAATTCATACTACCATCAATGAAATGCAGTTCCCTGACACCAGCAGCACTCATACAGCCCCACAGAAGGACACTGCCACCACCACGTCCCACTGCAGGCACCATACATTTTTCTTTGTATTCCTCACCTTTGTGATGCCATTCTTCTTTTTCAACATGAACCCTGGCGCATTCTAGGCAGGCTTTTTTGTGCTTGGGCTTTAGGAGAGGCTTCCTTTGTGGACGACACCCATGCATGCCATTCCTCTGCAGTGTACGCTGCATTGTGTCACTGGAAACAATCACCCAAGTTTAGCTTCTATTTCCTTAGCTAACTGCAGTGAACTTGCATGTCAATTTTCTTCAACCCGTCTCATCAGCAGATGCTCTTGTCGAGGTACTCCAAAGACTTGCTGGTTGGTTAATTGGCTTCTGTCCAAAAAAAAAATTAGTATAGTATATGAATGTGAGTTGGGGACCTCGGATTGTGGGCTCCTTGAGGGACGAACCTGTAGAAATTTTTAAACATCGCCTATGAAGATTTTTAAGGGTAAAAGTTTGTCGCCATTTCACAAGCGGACGCAATTTTGAAGCGTGACATGTTGGGTATCAATTTACTCGGCGTAACATTATCTTTCACAATATAAAAAAATTGGGCTAACTTTACTGATGTCTTATTTTTTTATTCAAAAAAGTGTATTTTTTCCAAAAAAGTGCCCTTGTAAGACCGCTGAGCAAATACGATGTGACAGAAAGTATTGCAACGACCACAATTTTAATCTCTAGGGTGTTAGAAAAAAAAATCTAATATTTGCAGGTTCTGGGTCATTTTCTAGCAAAAAAAAAATTATTTTAACTTGTAAACAGTGAGTATGAAAAATAGGGCTGGTCTTTAAGTCGTTAAAGGAATTTTTCATTTTTATTGTTGCAGTTTAGGCATCATTAAAATCACTGCTCCTGAAAAAACTACTGTTTTTAAAAAAAAAAAATTGCATTGATACACATCCCCCAGGGCAGTACCCAGACCTCCATACCCTTTGTATGCCCAATCACTTGCATATAAGCCTTCAAAATGGGCACTTTTCATTTTTCCTGTTCGGCTCCCATAGACTTTAATGAGGTTCGCCATTCGGGTTAGAACTTTTCCCCTGTTCGGGGAGTTCTGCTGCGAACCAAACAGGGGGGTGTTCAGCACATCTGTACTGGACACCTGTTTAATTAATAATTAGACTCACCTGTAGTTGAATTCTTGTTAATTAGGATTTTGTTATCTAAAATTTAGCTTTGCTTGTAAGACTTTCATTGGGGTGCATTCATTTTTGCAACATGTCTTGAATTAATTTGTTAGGAAAAATACTTTTTTGTGTGTGCAAATGAACAAATTTTGGTTGCAATCAATGGCCTGCATTTGTGGGAGTATTTTGTAGTATAGTGTCCCATAAAAAATGTAAATTCTGAAAGGAAAGGAAATGCTGAGCACTGTACACTTCAATGAAATAAGCCATTTTAGTGTTTTCTACTTGTATGGCTAATTTAAATTTGTAAAAGTGTATAGGCTGATCTAAATATAGTGTATATGTTTATTTTTGTATTGTTTCCTATTCCTGTCCTTTGCACTGCTTTGACAACATGATAACTAAATCTTCTCCAGAAATTTCTGAACATGGGTGAGAAAGCCTTGATATCTTTTGAACAAAACTTTTTTCTGTGCATTCCAAGGGAAGTCTGGGCTGGCTGGCATCTGTTACTTCCTCTAAGACAAATTGAAAGTTATGTTGTTGTTAATGATAATACATTTCTGTTCCCTTTTTGGCAAATCCTGTATTTTGTGTGCAAGTAAACATGTGCAACACTTTCAAGAAAAAAATATTTACATTAAGAGCCCATTCACACAGGGACGACTTGTCAGGCGACCTAGTCGCCTGACAAGTCGCCTCCCGTTCTGTGCTATGGAACCGTTCTAAGGGGAGCGACGCAAGTCGCTCCGACTTAGAAAAAGGTTCCTGTACGACTTCGGGGGCGACTTGGGGCGACTTGCATAGACTTCTATACAGAAGTCGTTTTGCAAGTCGCCCGGGCAGTCGTTTGCAGGTCGCCTCGCTGAGGCGACCTGCAAGTCGTGTTGCCCCTGTGTGAATGGGGTCTTATTTAAAATTATATCTTTGATTTCAACTCACTAAGGTCCCTTTTACATGGGCATTCCAATCAGGTCCACCTGTCAGTTTTTCAGGCTGACCTAATCAGAAGGTCCATGAAGTCCTGTGGACAGGTGGGTGTAAATGGACTTGTCCATTTACACTGCCTATCTATGGATCCAACCAGTCCTTTACTGTTTTGGCAGACTGGAGGTGGCCTGATGTAAATGAACAGCCGATTCTGGCTACCCATAGAGCTCAGTGGGGTCTGCCTGTGTCCGTGCATAAACTGAACAGACACAAATGGAACATCCATCCTACTCAGCTCTGATCGGCAGAGGATCTGTTCACAGGTCACCTGCTGATCGAAGCAGACACCACTCCAAGTGGAAGAGTTAAAAACCACCTGCAATTCACTAAAAAACATATGTTAATTAATGCATGCCTTAAGGTAGTTATTTTTTTTATACTTTATGTTATCGTAGATCAGCCCTTCAGCTGCAGTGGGAGGTGAAACCATTAGCAATGGTATTGCTCAAGAATCCTGGTTGTTAGGGATCTGGCACCCTCCAGAGTTCTAACAACAGTGACTCATCCCTGCATGGCTCATTCAGCTGTCAACCGGGGATTACCAGCTGACAGGTGAATGTATACAAAGGTGCAAGGACAATAATAAAAAAAAAACAATGTCGGGATTCCCCCCACAATCCATACCAGGCCCTTTGGGTGTGCTATGAATTGTAAGGGCCCTCCTCTCCAAATTCTATATCAGACCTTTAACCACTTCAGCCCCGGAAGGATTTACCCCCTTCCTGACCAGAGCACTTTTTGCGATTCGGCACTGCATCGCTTTAACTGACAATAGCACAGTCCTGCGACGTTGCACCCAATCAAAATTGACGTCCTTTTTTTTCCCACAAATAGAGCTTTCTTTTGGTGGTATTTGATCACCTCTGCGGTTTTTATTTTTTGTGCTATAAACAAAAAAATAGTGACAATTTGGAAAAAAACACATTATTTTTTACTTTTTGCTATAATAAATATCCCCAAAATATATATATATAAAAAAAGTTTTTCCTCAGTTTAGGCCGATACGTTTTCTTCTACATATAAAAAATCGCAATAAGCGTTTATTGATTGGTTTGCACAAAAGTTATAGCGTCTACAAAATAGGGGATAATTTGATGGCATTTTTATTGATATTTTTTTTTTTTTTTTTTACTAATAATGGCGGCGATCAGCGATTTTTATCGTGACTGTGACATTATGGCGGAATGGGGTGTTAAGGATGTGGGTCAGTGGCTAAATTTATTTTTGCCTCAAAAACAATTTGTGAAACTGTCACCACCACCTACTGTTGGATTTCGAAGGGGTTTATGCTTTAGCTTCAATGAGGGTCAGTGTAAATGGCCTCATTCGTTCAAGTACAAGCACGAATGTGCACGTTGTGCTGGGTCTCATCCGGCATCTCAATGTTTTAAGAAACAGCATTCTTCGACCATGGTTTCTCAGAGAGAGCTTTTTCTCAAAAGTGGACACCCCAGTGAACATAATCAACATGCTGCTGTGGCTTCATCAATGGCCAAATGTCAGATAGTGGCTGTTATTTGAAGGTTTCCATTCGGTTTTCGGTTGCCTGTTTTTACAGGGTCTGGTTGTGTTCCTTATGCGAACTTGCCTTCTGTTCGACGTTATACTTCTATAGTTGAGGCTAAAATCTTAAAAGAGATTAATGATGGTAGAGTAACTGGTCCTTTTACTTCCCGGCCTTTTAGGGTTTCTCCTTTGGGCCTTGTTCCCAATAAAGATCATCATTCTTTTAGTTTAATTCATCACATTTCTTACCCTGCAGGTTTGTCTTTGAATGATGACATTGATCCTTTGCTTTGTACAGTCTCTTATTCGTCAATTGATGATGCCTTATTGAAGGTTCAGAATGCAGGTCATAGAGCTCTGTTGGATGATTAGGCTTTTTCCTATTCATCCTAGTGCTTTCAATTCTTTGAGATTTTATTTTAGAGGTCACTATTTCTTTCATAAACACCTGCCAATGGGCTTCTCTTTGGCGTGTCGTTATTTTGAAATGTTTTCAACTTTTTTAGAATGGGTTGTCTGCTTTAATTCGAGTTCCACTAATTTGCTCTACTACTTGAACAATGTCCTTTTTAGGGGCCTGCTGATTCTTTAGCTTGTTTTTATCTCCTTACTGAATTTTTCAAGTAATTTGTTATACATTTGGTGTACCCCTTGCTTCAGAAAAAAACAGTTCTTCCTACTACTTGTTTGGAGTTCCTGGGTGTCACTATTGACAATAAATTGATGTAATTCCGTTTGCCTTTGGATAAAGTCTCCAGACTTCTTTTTTTTATTGATTATGTGTACTCTAAGTATAATGTTGTTTTAAAAACATTGCAGTCTCTTTTGGGTTTGTTGGCCTTTGCCTCTAGAATAATTCCAGTAGGTAGGGTATTCTCTAGAAGGCTTTATATGTCTGTCTCCGATATTAAATCGCCTTTTCATTTTGTACGTATCACTTCATTCATGAGGGAAGATTTAGTGGTTTGGAAGTCTAGGGCTAGTTTTAATGGGTGTTCTTTCTGGCAAGCTCCTTTCTGTTCTAATGTGGAAATTAACTTGTTTAATGATGCTTCTGGTTCTATTGGTTATGGTGCCTATTGGCGTGGTCATTGGTCGGCGGGCAGGTGGCCTATTTCCAGGCATGATCAAGGTTTTACAAAGAATATTACTCTTTTGGAACTTTTCCCAGTTTTGTTTTCTCTTGCGCTTTGGAGTGCTGGTTTTGCTGACCGACAGGTTCTATTGCATTCGGATAATAAAGCACTAGTGTATGCTATTAACTGTTTATCATCTAAATCATTGCCAGTTTTTGCTGTCCTTAGGCATTTGGTTTTCAAATGTTTGGAATTGAATGTTTAGATTAGAGCTAAATATGTACCTGTAATTGATAATGTTATAGCTGACTCTCTGTTACGTTTACAGTTGGATCGATTTTGGGAGTTGATTCCGGAAGCAGACAAGTTCAGTCTTCTATGTCCATAACATCTTTGGAATTTGGTTCAACATATGTTGGTTTAGCTATTGGTAAATCATTCCATGTCATCTCATTATTCTTATTCGCATATAGTAAAGAAATTGTCCGGGGTTTCCTTTTTCTTGAAATTGTTTGAACTCCCTTCATGTATGAGTTTTTTCTCTTAAACCCTTAAAGCCCTAAAAGGTTATTGTAAGTCAAATTTTAAACCTGATTCTCGTGCGCCGATTTCTATTGATCTGTTAGAGAAGATTTGTTCTTCCACTTTAATTGTTTGCTTTTCTGGATTTGAAGCATTACTGTTTCGTTTTGCTTTTTCTTTGTGTTTTTTCAGTGCTTTTCGCATTTCTGATTTGCTTCCTTGTAGTAGGAGCGACAATTCCAGAATTTTATTTTCGGATTTGATATTACAAGGTCAATTTATTCGAATTCGTATTCGTCGCAGCAAGGCGGATCAATTGGGTCAAGGTGTTTGGGTTACATTGAGACAGTACCCTTCTTCTCCTATTTGTCCGGTAGAATTACCTAAACAATTTTTAGAAGTCCGTCCAGCTTTTGTTGGTCATCTCCCGATACATCTCTCTAGTTTGCCTCTCACGCGTTATCAATTTTGCTCTGTTTAATGGATATGTCTTTTACAATTGTGTTTGGTACACCTTCCTATCTCGTCCCACTCTTTTCGTATAAGAGCTGCTACGACCGCTGCTAATGTGGGTTTGTCTGAGAATGTGATTAAAAATATAGGTAGATGGAATTCAAATTGCTATCAATTATATGTACGTTCTAATATTTCTTTTTAACTTATAGGTGTCATGTGTAACATGTGGATCATCGGCCATTTGTATATATTCTGGGCTTATCGCAAGCTTTATTTAGAGTGTATGGTTCAAATTTAGGTTTTCCTATTGACAGATTTCGTATTTGGTCGTATGGGTTACGGCGCATGAAATTAAGTGGATTGCATCAGACTTTGTCCTTTTTATTCAGTTCCTGGCCTCTGCCTCAAATTGTTATTTATAATTTATCGGGTAATGATATTGGCTGTAGACACACTTTAGATATACTTTCTCAGCTTAAATTGGATATTTTTACATCTCAATTCTCTTTCGCCAGCTACTGTGTTAATTTTTTCTGAAATTGTTCCTCGTTTGCTTTGGCTACAGAGACCTAATTTTAAACATTGTGAGAAGGTTCTTAAAGGGGTTGTAAACATAAACATTTTTTAACCTATTACCATTCTCTATTACATACTGATTTATAATAATTGTATGATTTCCTCCCAAAATATTTTCTTACCAGTTAAATAGGTATGTAAAAATCGTCCTCCGGCTATGCCATAGCTATTCTTTCTTTTCCTTCCTGGTTTGCGGTGCACGTGCATTAAAGCAGTGTCACGGCAACCACAGAACTACATTTCCCAGTGTGCTTAGCGGCACCCCGCATGCGCAGTGCCCTTTTTGTACATTTCGTCTAACGAGAACGAGCAACATTCTCGTTCACACGCCGCATAAATTACACACCCATTCCCACCTCCCCAGCACACATATATTAAAAATGGTAATGTCTAAAATCTTCTAATGTCCACTGAATGTATTAATTTGTTTAAAAATGTTATAAATTATTTAATAGTTGATTAAAATGTCTAAGATGGTGAATTAGGAATAAATCAGATAAGTAGTTATATTTTTGGTTATTGATTTTACTGGATTATTGTTATTCAATAATTTCTATTGAGATAATTAACATGCATACCGTTTATAGACCTGCACCATCTATATGAATCAAAAGGCTAATGATATTATGTTGATAATTGATTTTTTATTATTTATTAATCAAAATAACAAGAATATTATTATAGTTTATTATTTAAGTAATTTTAAAAAATATTATTATTAAAAGTATACCATAAAATACAATTATTTACTGAAATAATATTTTTTTATATATCTACATAAATTTAAAAAAATATTTATGTTAAGGATTTGTAATAAAATAATTTAAGTTTTTTACAATCTATCAATTATATATATATTAGCAGTAAACATTTTGTACATATGATTAGTGTATATAATTAATCATTAAATACATTTTACAGGAATCCCCTAAATTTGATGAAATTAATAACTCATTATTAGAAGATGGAATTTCAATTACCTCAAGCTTAGAGGTTATTTTTATATACAATTTATTTAATTTGTTATTAAAAATTTCATATATATTATACATGTTTAATTAATGTATAAAAAAAATATTATATCCCTCACAATAAAATTTTTATTATTTTTTTTTCAAAAGAACACCATTGAAAGTGTGCATATTGAACTTTCGGAAGAAAGTTATGCATCATCTATACAGAGTGAAATTGATGAGGTAAACATTTAAATATAATTAAAAAAAAAAATTTAAATATTACAAATTTTGGGTTGAAGGAATAATGTATTTTATGTGAAGCAGCCACCACAGCCACACAATAACTATTTTAAATATTATGATACTAATTACGATAATTATGATATAGTGTTGTTTAGATGATGGTCGATTCTCTATGCATGTCTTGACTTGCCAAGACACCGACGCTAAAGTGATACTAAAGCAGCCTATTTTGCAGCGTGTATTGGATAGAGTGGCCCCGATCCATGACTTCTGTGGTCCCATTGCCATCTGTCTCCAGTCCTCCAAGCTTCTGATAACCCCCTCTGGTAAGCACTCTCCCAAGTGTGTTACCTTGCAGGCGTGCTTCCTAGTCCTTTATTTGGCGTCTACAGAGCTCCACTATAAGACTTGGCCCGAACACGGCCCTCTAGTTATTGTAGTTGATTGACAGCAGCGCAAGCCAATGGCTGCACTGAGATCAATCTATGCCATGACGAGCCGAGAAGACAGGGCTGAGATCAAGCGCATTATCAACGCTGTAATTTAAAGTTATCAGCTATGCAAACCGGGTGGACATGAGGGACGGTAATCAAGACATCTTTATTCACCTGTAATGATGTTGTAAACCTTTGTGTGTTTTCATCTTAATGCATACTATGCATTAATATGACAAAAAATGTGCACTCTCGGGCCCTACAGCCCCACGTTTTACTTATCGAAGCCACGAAACTCCTGATCTCGTTCACGCAATTTTGTTTCCCACTGCTAGAGGCGGCTCATCATTGGAGATTGACATCAGCGCATTCATTGGCTCACGCTGCTGTCAATAACATCCAGTGATGCGGTGTGCTGGGGGACAAGGTAAAGTCTTACAGTCGGTGGATATAGCCGCTGGCTGTATCACGTGAGTGCGCCCGACAGCTAACCCCCTTTGGCAAAGAGCTTCCCCATGAAGGGGGTTAGCTAATGCGGAGAGTAGCGGAGACAGCCACAGAGGGACCCCATAAGACGAGGATTGTGGCTACTCTGTGCAAAACAAACTGCACAGTCTACATAAGAATAACATGTTTGTTTTTTTATTTAATTTTTTTAAAAAACCATACCCATACAACCCCTGAAAAATATGAAACTTCACAAACACTTTATCCCTAGTCTGTTGCTAATTTTCATCCAAGAAATTTCCATAGAAGTGAGAGACAACTTGTGTTGAGTCAATTCTCCCTTTGTGCTTGTAAACGCATGGTAGAGACTATGTGGATCACCAGCTTTATGGCAAACTGACACTTAGCTATAGAGAGTTTCTTAGATCTTGTTCAGTTGACCATTTTAATAATATAAATGGAAAACATCTATTTTAAAAAAGCATAGAACATATTTATCCATTTAAAAAAAAATGTTTAACAATAATATTTAGCTGTGTTTTTTAATTTTTTTTTTTTTTTTTTGTGACATTAATGTTATCATGTTTTTTTCATTTCAATTTAGGATTTAAACAATCTCAGAGTTATAGGGCGTACACACTTTGGTTCGGACATTCCGACAACAAAATCCTAGGATTTTTTCAGACGGATGTTGGCTCAAACTTGTCTTGCATACACACGGTCACACAAAGTTGTTGGAAAATCCGATCGTTTTAAACGCGGTGACGTAAAACATGTACGTCGGAACTATAAACGGGGCAGTGGCCAATAGCTTTCATCTCTTTATTTATTCTGAGCATGCGTGGCACTTTGTCCGTCGGATTTGTGTACACACGATCGGAATTTCCGACAACGGATTTTGTTGTCGGAAAATTTTATCTCCTGCTCTCCAACTTTGTGTGTCGGAAAATCCGATGGAAAATGTCTGATGGAGCCCACACACGGTCGGAATTTCCGACAACACGCTCCGATCGGACATTTTCCATCGGAAAATCCGACCGTGTGTACGGGGCATTAGACTGCGCTCAAAATATCAAAACCCTGGCACTGAGGAACCACCAGCTTTTCCCATCAATCCGTTAAAAAGAAAAAGAAATGAGGAAAATTTAGATGACGAAGAGAATGATGAGAGTTTGATCATACACGGTGGCGTTTTTGTGCACAATGTAGGCCTATGCCAATAAGTCAAGAATGTAAATGCTGCAAAGGATTGGAAGAGGTTCAGCCTTTCTTAGAGCATGGCCTGACATGTGTAACACTAGCTGATGAATTTGTAGAAAGATGTCTGACCAAAAGAATCCTGGTATATCAAATACAAATGGAATCAGTAAATGCTCACAAAGAGTATATTCGTGATGCCAATAGGTAATTTTTAGTTATTTAATATATTTAAAAGTTTATTTTTTTTTTATTAATTTTTTTTTTAAATCAATTGACCAATCACAGTGGATAATCGCGTGAACCATGATGTGCCGGTGAAAGTCATTTCTCTGTTCACGCTGGCAGGGAGAACCAGTCTCTCCCTGTCAGAGGGGAACTGTGCTCATAATCAGCACATTGATTATCAGAACAGTCCGATCATATGTGCAACAACAACTTTAAAAGTGCCCATAAGCTGTCAGTCAGTGTCCAACAAAAACACAGCTCACAATGCCGATCAAACTGCCAATAAAGTCCCATATCAGTGCTAATCAGTGCCCAGCAGAGTGCAAGTCAGTGCCTATCTCAGTGCCCAGCATTATAACATGTCAGTACATCAACATCATTGCTGCCCATCAGTGACAAAGATTAGTGCCACCTGTCAGTGCCTATCAGTACCACCTATTTGCCAATCAGTGACGCCTATTAGTGCCCATGAATTATAAATATCAATGCATCCTCATGAGTGCCACCTTATTAGTGCCAACTCATCAGTGCTGCCTCATTAATGCCCATCAGTGCCTCCTCATCAGTTCCCGTAAGTGAAGGATAAAACAAACTTTTATAACCGAAAATAAAATAAAGTTTATTTTACAAAAAATTATTTTTTTTTGGTTTTCTTATAAAAAAACCCACTGAGGTGAAATAAAAACAAAAGAAACCTCTATTTGTGTAAAGAAAATGATACAAATTTAGTTTGGGTACAGTGTTGCATGACCGCGCAATTGTCATTTAAAGTGCGAGAAAATTGAAAACTGAAAATTGTCATGGGCGGGAAGGTGCAAAAGTGCCTGGTATTGAAGTGGATAATCTTCCATTACAAAAAGTAATTTAAATTTATACTTATGTTATATATATAAAATTGTAATATTTGTAATATTTCTAATTTCATAGATGCCTCAGAAAAGGAGCTTATAAATCATATACCAATATGGTCCATGGATTTCTGGGGAAGAATCGTAGAATACCGATACCTTCTTGCGTTGTATGGGCAATCAGAACCGAGTATCCAGATCCCAACTAAGAATACATCGGATTTAAATGGTCGTCTGATTACAATGCTAGTGATATGGCTATAGAATAAAATTAAATTATAACAGCGGATAGTTCCTTTGATATTCTTTTTGTGGTTAAATAATATTTAAAATCAGAAAATGTATATATTTTTAGTAGTCCTTTATATTTTTTATTCGACAGAAATTTTCTTAAATATTGAAACTTGTTAAAATTTGTTTTAAAAATAAATAATTTAAAATGTATAATTTTTTTTGCGTCATTTTTAATTTTTAATGTTCATTAAAAACAAAAAAGGTTTACTCTGCCACAGTGCCCACAAAAACAATTTTTTTTTTAAGCTTTGGAGGTTCCCCCCCCCCCCCCACACACACACACACACACACATTACATAACCAAGCCAGTAAAAGCACTACACTGAAGGGTTATCAGGCACGCTTACTTGAGAGTCATTTGTTTTTGCGTCCATCGACGAATAATGTATATATATGCCACGACCCATGGTCCATCATTGTATTAGATTGACAACATCGTGAGCCATTGGCTGCACTATTAGCAATCTATACAATCTGTAGCCTTGACCCCATGGTGCGAGGCAGAGTGCATCATCGTCAATCTATTTCCTGGTCTCAAGTAAGTAATACATTGAATCAGGGAGCACTTGACAGTTTGAAAATGTTTTTTTAAGGAGCAAATTTTTTTTGTTTTTAAAGTTATTACAAGATAAACTAATCATTGACTATGTTTGTTTTACACTCCATGCAAATAATAATATCTCTAAAATTTAAATTATTTATAAAGTAAAAGTATTCTAATGACATTCATAAAAATTAAAAAATTAAAAACGACATAATGTCTATTATTTAAATTAAATTTTTAAAAATATTTTCAATACATATGTGAGCGAGTGTCTATATGATATTTTAATTTTTACAAAATCGTTTTTGGGCTAAAATAACACTGTGTCATCACACATGAAGTTCAGTAACCCACCTTCACAATCCTTCTGAATTATTATTCACAGAATCATAAATCTCAATTATTAACACCCAAATGTAAAGGTGCAAAAAAGTAAATAACAAATATATTAGAAGATAAATAATTCTAATTTTTATTATCTTTTAACAAAAAATGTATATATGAACTTGAATTATTTTTTTTTTTTAGTTAAAGATATAAAACATTAACAATTGTATAATTAAACAGTGCTATTTTATATTAATACACTAAAATTAGAATAACAAATAAAGCTTTGTATTTAATTCAAAACGTGAGAGATATTTAGAGAGCAGTTCTTTTTCTGGACAAGGAAATCCAGCAATGTTTTGAGAAGGATTGACCTGTCTGGAATGCCATGGAAAAGGTTTGATTCCTGCAGCATGGTCAATGACATCACAGATGATCTCTTTCATGAATCCTTGACTAGTTGGTTCATATATTTTGCTTACAACCCAGTCTTTTTTTGCCTTACTGAAGCCATAAGGGTAACTCAAAGATCCCTTATTTTCAGAATCTTTTTTAGGTCTCCGAACAACTGCTTGCAGCCTATTTATGTTTTTATTGTGGTCGAGGGCAGCAAGTTGTGTTCTTGCAACCATGCTGTCCATATAAAAGTGATGCCGTTTTGATCTATATTTTAACACCATACTGTGAAAAACTTCGACCTCACCTGTATGGTAAAAACCAGAAATATGATGAAGGTCCTTTAACAGTCTCTGATTTTGAATTATGGCATTTAAGTTATGGAGAGCTGCAGATCCGTGTTTAAGCCACTCATATTGCCTCTCTTCTTTATTAGGTATTGGCGTATGCGAACACTGATGGTATAGGCTATTTCCATGCCATTCATGTACATTTGCTGCATGAAAACTCATAGAAAGCCATTTTTCTTGTAGTAGAATAGGATTATCCTGACAAGTACTGGATGCCCACCATAAATGATTTTTTGCTAAAGAAACCCAGCCAGCAAGTTCCCTACTGTTACTTTTTTTACTTGCAGCCATAAGTTTTGCTCCGATTGATTTCGCCATATGCCATACATCAAATTTGTGCCTTATTTGTGGATATTTCTCCTTTATGATTTTTCTTATGGAGACATGTCTGTCAGTTGCAATGATTTTGACCTGAACCTGATCCCCTAAAACACGATCCAAGGCCTCAACAAAAGCCAATTTTTCGAGAGACACAGAGGTACGACCAGTTTGCAGTTGCTCCACTTGAAAATCTAAGATGTAATTGGTTTCTGCATCCATCAATGTATAGGTACAGTACTTTGCATTGAAGCCAGGCGAATCACATTGGCCGTCACCAATCAATGCTACACTGGTGTCATCAATTTTTTGAATGTTCTTAGTTCGTTCAGTTATCCAATGATGTTCAATAGTTGGGAATATGAAATACCCTACATTTGTAAAATGGAAAAAAAAAATGTTAATATTAAATAAATTAGACCCGCTGCATACTACTGCGGATGAAATCAGCAAGTTTCCATCTGGCATTCGCCCTATTAAGGGTTGGCTTCTCCACATTTTAAATTTATGATGTTTACGGCACTCTGCATACACTATTAATGCAGACCCTTTAATCAATTTTTTAAGAGCAATTATCCTGCCCGTGCAATGTGTATCTTGTAAGCAATGAGATTGCATCAATTGATCAAGGCATTCTTCAAACACCAAAAATGTTTTCTGACTTGCCACATTGGCAAATTCTTCTTCTTCGTGCACATCAATAAACGAAAGGTCTGGTTGCTTTAAATCAAAGTTTGAGTATTCTTCCTCCAATTCTTCAGAATACATTTTCTCCACTTCCTCCTCAGATGGACGGTAAGATTCGTCTTCTTCCTTTTTTTTTTTTTGGTGGACTGCACAAAATACCAAAATCAATTTTTTCATTGTCAGCCAATGGTAGAGGTTCTGGTAAGGTACTTTTAATTGGTGATAATCCAAGAAGAAATATATTTGGATCATGATGTATTGTGGGCACTTCACACTGTTTCAAATGTTCAAATTCACTGTTTTTTAGTGTCAAATTTTCAGCAAAAGATGAGTGTAGAATATCTTCTTTACTTTTTTCGATATTCAAAAAATCTAACATACTAGTTTGTAATCTTGGTATTACAGTCAATTCAGGTAATTCAACCAAAGAGTAAGAAGCACTCAGGTGCGCTACTATTGTCAAAGAAAAATGTTGTAAACCCCCTTAACTTGGGTGTGCAAATTTATAAACACAATGAAACAATAAAACAATAAAGTGCTACACATAAGAAACAATGTATGTAAAGTGAAGTGCAGTCCGCTTGCAAGGAAAAAAGTTCTACAGGCTTAATATGCAATCCCGGATTTTTCAGAGTTCAAACTGACATCTTCACTGCTTGGAGCTTATAAACTTCTATAGAAAAAGGAGTAAAAAGGGGCCGCTTACCAGACATAGATGACCCCTATTTGGAGGTCTTGCAGGCTCAGATTAACAGATCCCGGCAGGACCAGCTGATCAGGTTCCGATGTTCAGATATCCATCTACACTGAGGTTTCTGCTGCCGCTTGAGATGACCCTGCAGCGTGCTTCCGAAGGCTTGAACAGCTGATCTGTTAAAACACTGGCTCCGATCCTCGCTGCGCTTCTCACAGGCACTGTGGAATCTAGATGGTATGATTTGTCTCCGTGGGATCGCTCACAGGTTTACAGGAGAGATAGTAAAAAATAAAAGTAAAAGTAAAAAATTTTACAGCGCCCACTAACCCCCAGCCCCTCTCTGATACGTAGAGAGCGTCTCCACGCAGGGCTGTAGTCCTAGGGAGGGACGAGCATGATCACTCACCACCAGGAACAACGGCTCGACTGAGGGTGACAAGCTCCATGAAGACTAACAGGAAGTGAAGATTTCAAAGAAGGATTAGTGACATTTAGCAGAGAACTAGAAGGAACAGGTAAGTGAACTAGCACTGCATTAGCTTAAAGGAAGCTAGTTAGCAAATAAAAAAATTACCTTTACAACCCCTTTAAATTATTATTATACAGGATTTATATAGCTCTAACAGTTTGCGCAGCGCTTTACAACATGAGGGCAGACAGTACACTTACAATTCAAATCAATACAGGAGGGATCAGAGGGCCCTGCTCGTTAAAGCTTACAATCTAGGAGGGAGGGTCAAGTGCAAACAAAAGGTAATAACTGTGGGGGGTGAGCTGATGGAGAAAATGAAAAAAACAGTTGTTAGGTGTGGGTAGGATAGGCTTCTCTGAAGAGAAGGGTTTTCAGGGATCGTCTAAAAGCTAATAGAGTAGGAGATAAGCGGACAGATTGGGGTAGGGCATTCCAAAGGATTGGAGAGGCTTTGAAAAAGTCCTGGAGGCGAGCATGGGAGGAGGTGATGAGGGAGCTAGAAGCAGGAGGTCTTGAGAGGAACGAAGAAAATGAGTAGGTTGGTATTTAGAAGCTAGGCTAGTGATGTAGCTGGGGGCTAAATTTTGGATGGCTTTGTAAGTAGTTGTTAGTATTTTGAATTTAATTTGTTGGGTGAGCGGAAGCCAGTGGAGGGATTGACAGCGAGGGGTAGCAGACACAGAGCGATTGGTAAGGTGGATGAGTCTGGCAGCAGCATTCATGATGGATTGAAGAGGTGATAGACTATGTAGAGGTAAGCCAATGAGAAGGGAGTTGCAGTAGTCGAAGCGAAAGATGATCAGCGAGTGAATTAAGAGCTTTGTTGTGTCATTGGTTAGAAAGGGGCGTATTTTGGAGATGTTGCAGAGGTTTAGGCAGCAAGATTTGGACAGTGATTGGAGGTGGTGCTTAAAGGAGAGTTCAAAGTCCAGGACTACACCTAGAACCTTGGCATGTGGGGATGGGCTTATAGTTGTACCATCGATTTTAACAACGAGATCAGGAGAAGGAAAAGGAGCATATGGGGGAGGAAAAATTATAAGTTCGGTTTTGGATAGATTGAGTTTGAGGAAGTGGTGTGACATCCAGACTGATATATTTGATAGTAAATTAGTGATATGCGAGGAGACAGAGGGAGTGAGCTGAGGGGTAGAAAAATAGATTTGGGTGTCGTCAGCGTAGAGGTGGTATTGGAAACCATGGGAGGCTATCAGCTGACCCAGGGAGGAGGTGTAGATTGAAAATAGGAGAGGTCCAAGAACAGAATCTTGGGGGACCCCAACAGAGAAAGAAAGAGGAGAGGAGGAAGTATAGTTGTAAGAAATGCTAAAGGTGCGGTTGGATAAGTAAGAAGAGAACCAGCGAAGAGTACAGTCATGGAGACCAAAGACGTGGAGTTTTTTAAGGAGGAGGGGGTGGTCAAACGTATAAAAGGCAGCAGAGAGGTCCAGGAGTAGAAGTACAGAATAGCATTGATTGGTTTTGGCCATTAGTAGATCGTTTGTTAGTTTTAGGAGAGCAGTTTCTGTGGAGTGTTGAGGACGAAATCCAGAAGGGGATCAAGAAGGCTATTATCTGCGAGGTGGATGCTCAGCCGGTTGTAGACCATAAGTTCAAGGAGTTTGGATAAGAAGGGGAGCAAGGAGATGGGGCGTAGCTTGTTAAGATTGGATGGGTCCAGTGAGGGCTTTTTAAGTATAGGTCTGGCAAGTGCATGTTTTAGAGAGTTGGGGAAGATGCCAGATAAGAGGGAGAGATTGAAGATGTGGGTTAGAGAGTGTAGCATAGAGCCAGAGGGTGAATGTAGCATTTGCGAGGGAACAGGATCCAGAGGGCAGGTGGTAAGGTGGATGTTAGCAAGTAGTTTAGCAACCTCGTCTATAGTGGTGGGGTTGAAAGAGGGAAGTAATGATTGTACAGTGGGGCAAAAGAGTATTTAGTCAGCCACCAATTGTGCAAGTTCTCCCACTCAAAAAGATAAAAAGATGAGAGAGGCCTGTAATTGTCATCATAGGTATACCTCAACTATGAGAGACAAAATGTGGAAACAAATCCAGACAATCACATTGTCTGATTTTTGAAAGAATTTATTTGCAAATTATGGTGGAAAATAAGTATTTGGTCACCTACAAACAAGCAAGATTTCTGGCTCTCACAGACCTGTATCTTCTTCTTTAAGAGGCTCCTCTGTCCTCCACTCATTACCTGTATTAATGGCACCTGTTTGAACTTGTTATCAGTATAAAAGTCACCTGTCCACAACCTCAAACAGTCACACTCCAAACTCCACTATGGTGAAGACCAAAGAGCTATCGAAGGACACCAGAAACAAAATTGTAGACCTGCACCAGTCCGGGAAGACTGAATCTGCAATAGGCAAGCAGCTTGGTGTGAAGAAATCAGCTGTGGGAGCAATAATTAGAAAATGGAAGACATACAAGATCACTGATAATCTCCCTCGATCTGGGGCTCCAAGCAAGTTCTCACCCCGTAGGGTCAAAATGATCACAAGAATGGTGAGAAAAAATCCCAGAACCACAAGGGGGGACTTAGTGAATGACCTGCAGAGAGCTGGGACTAACGTAACAAAGGCTACCATCAGTAACACACTATGCCGCCAGGGACTCAGATCCTGTAGTGCCAGACGTGTCCCCCTGCTTAAGCCAGTACATGTCCGGGCCCATCTGAGGTTTGCTAGAGAGCATTTGGATGATCCAGAAGAGAATAGAGAGAATGTCATATAGTCAGATGAAACCAAAGTAGAACTGTTTGGTAGAAACACAACTCGTCGTGTTTGAAGGAGAGAGAATGCTGAGTTGCAAACAAAGAACACCATACCTATTGTGAAGCATGGGGGTGGCAACATCCTGCTTTGGGGCTGTTTCTCTGCAAAGGGAACAGGACAACTGATCCGTGTACATGAAAGAATGAATGGGGCCATGTATAGTGAGATTTTGAGTGAAAACCTCCTCCCATCAGCAATGGCATTGAAGATGAAACGTGGCTAGGTCTTTCAGCATGACAATGATCCCAAACACGCCGCCCGGGCAACAAAGGAGTGGCTTCGTAAGAAGCATTTCAAAGGTCCTGGAGTGGCCTAGCCAGTCTCCAGATCTCAACCCCATAGAAAATCTTTGGAGGGAGTTGAAAGTCCGTGTTGCCCAGCGACAGCCCCTAAACATCACTGCTCTAGAGGAGATCTGCATGGAGGAATGGGCCAACATACCAGCAACAGTGTGTGACAACCTTGTGTAGACTTACAGAAAACGTTTGACCTCTGTCATTGCCAACAAAGGATATATAACAAAGTATTGAGATGAACTTTTGATATTGACCAAATACTTATTTTCCACCATAATTTGCAAATAAATTCTTTCAAAAATCAGACAATGTGATTGTCTGGATTTGTTTCCACATTTTGTCTCTCATAGTTGAGGTATACCTATTGGTGGTTGACTAAATACTTTTTTATCCCACTGTACCTGTGGACATGAAGTGTAAAGCAAAGCGTGGAGGGTATCTGAACAGTACAGATCTCCTTGCGAATTGTATCAATCTTCTGTTTGAAGTGATTGGCGATCTCCCGGGCAGTGAGTGAGTTGGCGGGTGGAGGCGGTGGAGGATGAAGTAGAGAGTTGAAGGTAGAGAAGATTTGACGGGGACTGGATGATAAGTTAATGAGAGTGATAAAATAGGTCTGCTTGGCAGTGAGGAGGCTGGAATTGTATTTTTGGAGGGCAGATTTATATTGGTTGAAATCTCTCTGAGACTTAGTCTTATGCCACAGGCGCTCATGAGCATGACTACGTTTTTTCGGACTTCTAGTATCATCTGTTAGCCAAGGTTCAAGGGGCCAGGGCCTGATTCTGTGTGTAGTGAGTAAACAAATCAACTGTGCTTTTACTAAATTTATGCCTTCCATTAATGGGTTTTGTTATCGTCATATTGATCTTAAGGGATGTGTGTGTGTGGTTTTTACAGTCCATTTATCGGATGTGGCTTTGGATAGCTTTAATTTAGATATGCAAAATTGTACTTTATTGGCCATGGTGCGGGTGGGGGGCTCATGTTAAATGAGCCTTGGCGTATGGGACAGTTTTGTATATACTGTATATGGACATGTGTTGATATGACTCGAGCTTTTATGGCTGAGTCAAAGTTGGTATGAAGTGTAACTTACTGTATATTGTATGGTTACTTCATAAAAGTTGATATAGTAAAGATTGATTTTATTAAATACCAATACCAAAAGGGGCCATTGCCATTTCAAATCCAAAATGAATTATATAGTGTCTGTTTATTATTTAGTTAAATAAGATATGGTTAAAAAAAAGCCTACAGTCCCATAAGAAAA
Source organism: Aquarana catesbeiana (assembly GCF_042186555.1). Taxonomy (NCBI): domain Eukaryota; kingdom Metazoa; phylum Chordata; class Amphibia; order Anura; family Ranidae; genus Aquarana; species Aquarana catesbeiana. Next base: position 654,435,704 of record NC_133324.1, read on the forward strand.
GAGCTTTTAAAAAATATAAAAATAAAGGAACACCATCATCATATAAATGTTACTAAGAATGTAACAAAATATCTAAAAAGGAAATTAAGGACGCAAAAATTCGAAATGAACGACAGATTGCAAAAGATAGGACAAACCACAAAAAATTCTTCAAATATGTTAAAAATATATTAATAGTCCGGCGGAGCCTAGCGGAGCAGACATGCATTGTTAGAGCTCCACACCGCTGAGGAGAGAAGAGAAGGACAAAGCGGAGCCTGCAGGCTCAAAAGGTATCCATTTGAACCTTTTTGCCCCAGGGAACAAACTGTGAAAGTTTGGGCAGGAAATATGGTACTGGGAGGAAAGCGTGGCAGAAATAAAAATCACCTCACAAAGAGCTCACAGGCACTCACTGCAGCTGAAGCAGCTCCAGTCACCTCACAAGATACAGCATCAGGGCGCTCTCACAGACAGAAAATGTCACAGCAAGACTCTCCATTTGAGTCAGATACAGAACAAATCCTCTCACAAACTTCTCCACAAGCCTCCTCAGTATCCCCAGTAATATTATTACAATTTGAAAAGATGCTTCATAAGGCTTTAAAACAAACCTCAGACCAAATAACAAAAAGCCTAACCAAAGAAATAAGAGAGCTGGGAAACCGCACCGCAGCCTTAGAAATAAAAATTGATGAAATTGAAATTACAACCCAAGAAAATATAACAGAATTGGAACAATTAAAAAAAGAGAATTTAATACTTCAAACTAAGCTCGAAGATTACGAAAATAGAGCCAGACGTTCAAACTTGCGCATAAGGGGAATACCTGAAACTGTGACAGACCTGCAATCTACTATTACTGCTCTATTACAAGAACTAAAGCCAGATATCCCTATTGAACGTTTAGAATTGGACAGAGTACACAGAGCCCTCACAGCCAAAAAGAAAGATGGACCCCCACGTGATATAATCACAAAATTTCATTATTACAGAACGAAAGAACAAATACTAATTGCTGCAAGAGAAAAAAAGGAACTTAATTTTCAAGGACACAATTATCAAATTTTTGCTGACCTATCCCAACTTACTATTACTAAAAGACGATCCATGAAACCCCAACTAATGGAACTGCAACGCCACAACATTATGTATCAATGGGGCTTCCCCTTTTCAGTCAGATTTAACTACCAAGGTACAATTTACAGAAGCAGATCAGCAGATGAACTACAACAAACCCTTTTAAAATTAAATCTGACAGAACCCACAAGCAGCAACACTCCCACACGCAGAAGAATGGCATCATCTTCACCTTCAGGCAGCACCCAGAAAATTCCAGAACAAAATGGGAATCATCATTCTCACAAAAGAGGCCGTTATGCCACATCATCCATGGACCAAGAAGTTTCAGTGGACTGACATCCTAATTCCTGATATCTCTTCATTTATTATACTAAGAGATGGTTCTCTATAAAAAAACCTATATTTATAACTGAATGTAACTGCATTCTGATAGTCACACACTGTGTGGGATCATGTTACATTCCAGTTATATTTCTTATTACTTCTGATTCATATAGCCTTAGAATATATAAGTGAAGTAAGGAAATTCTTGTTCAGTTATATATTATCAGGTAATAACAATAGATTTATTACTTTTTAGGACAAATATGTTCAATAATCCAGAAGTAATGGAAGCTTTTTTTTTTTTTTTTTTTTTTCTTTCTTTTCTTAAAACAAATATATTATTACCTAACTAGTTCCTAGAATTATGTTTTTGTTTATTCTAATCTGAAGCAATACAACCTCAATTTTATGAGTTAACATATCTAAACAGTTACATATGAATAAAATATGTAATTGTTTACTCTAAAAGGGTTAAAATCCCAAAATAATTCAAACTATCTTCATCAATACCAAAGTTATTAACAGTACCTTTCTAACTGAATTATTTAGCCTAGGGCAAGACTAACCATATACAACCACCCTGGAATAAATAATTTCAACAAAAACTATATTCTGCACTCCAACTAATGAAACATCATTTTGATGTCTTTTGACATAGCACTTCTCTCCTGTAAGTGGAAGATCCGTGTACCCCCATTAGCCCTCCTCATTCTCCCAACCATATTATGTGGGAGTGTGACGAAGGCACTTATTCCCCTGAGAGAGATATTTATTCTCTTTCACAGGTAAATTGTGATTACTTGCAAAAAATAATTTATACAATGTATCATCTAATCTCATATGTTTTTTGTTTACTCTTTACTCCAGAATTCACTGGTTTCTTTTCTATCTATTCATCTCTTCAGTCCACACAGGTTGATCTGCGCAGTCAGCTCTGCATAACAAAAAGTAAGTCAAAACTATTTGATCTATTGCCATGGCACCACTGAATATACTTTCCCTGAATGTTCAGGGAATAAATGTCCCTCAAAAAAGGACCAAAGCCTTCCGTACTTTCCATAACAAGAAGGCTCACATAGTATGCCTCCAAGAAACACACTTCACCAAAGATTCTACTCCAAAATATATTTCTCCTTTTTATCAACAAATTTACACGGCTTCTGCCTGTACCAAGCAAAGGGGAACTCTAATTGCATTTCACCGATCCACACCATTCACCTTATCATCAGAAATTAAAGACCCAGAAGGTAGATACCTGATACTCATGGGTTATATAATGGATACAGCAATCACGGTGATTTCCTACTACGCTCCTAACAAACAACCTACACCATTCCTCTCACATATATTACAAGTGATTAATACACACAAAATAGGAAAAGTGATAATGTGTGGGGATTCGAACCAGGTCCTCCTCCCATCTCTAGATAAATCACCTTTTACACCATCCAAAATAACCTCTAGATTACCTTTTTCTCAACTTCTTTCCAAATACAATCTGGTAGATTCGTGGAGAGAAAGTAACCCAATGAAAAAGAAATTCACTTATTTCTCGCACCCTCATCAAACCTTCACCAGAATAGATCATATTTTTCTAACAATAGGAATGATACCAGAAATTATTGCATCAGATATAATTCCGATTCCGTGGTCTGACCATAATGCAGTATACACTACTATAGCCTCAGCCATACCAAAAGCGCATGACCCAACGTGGTACTTACCGGACATAATGCTCAAACACCCACTACATCAGATGGCCATTGAACAAGCTTTAAAGGAATACATATCAATTAATAATACAACAGACATCTCCCCAATAACACTGTGGGAAGCTCATAAGCCTGTCTTGCATGGTACAATACAAAGACAAATGGCACTATTTAAACGGGAACGCAAAAATCTAGCAAAAAAACTAGAACTCAATTTTAATGCAGCCTACATATCATTTCAAGATAATCCATCTCAGAGTACAAAATCTCATCTGGAAAAATCTAGATTGGAATACGATCTATTTCTCACTGAGTCAGTTGATAAATCCCTCAAACGCTCCAAACACAATTTCTACATGAATACAAACAAACCAGGTACATATTTGGCTCGGGCATTAAATTCAACTAACAAATCTTTCAAACCAATACGTTTGAAATTATCAAAAAATGTTTACACTTGTAATCCAGTTAAAATAGTCCATAAATTTCACTCACATCTCGCAACTTTATACAAGACAAACAATGAATTTAATCCTACAGAGGCTGAATCCTTCTTCTCAAAAATAACCTTACCTGAGTTATCTCAGAATCAAAAAAGCAGTTTGGATGAGCCTATAACTATAGATGAAGTTGCTAACGCCATAAAAGACCTAAAACTTAACAAAAGACCAGGCCCAGACGGCTACTCGGCTTTATACTATAAAACATTCTCAGAAATACTCTCTCCCATTCTCACTGAAACTTTTAACAAACTTCTAGATGGACATTCTTTTCGGCAAGAAACACTAATGGCAATTGTTTGTATGATCCCAAAACCCCTTTCTGATGATACTTCCTGTGTGAATTATCGGCCTATCTCTCTGTTAAACCTCGATATTAAATTATTAGCAAAAATAATAGCAAAACGCCTCAATAACATTATAGGAAAATTAATACATAGAGATCAAGTAGGCTTCATGCCAAATAGACAGGCAGGCGATAATATACGCAGGGCAGTGTTATTGGCACATATTGCTAAAAAACGGAAAATCCCTTTATGTTTTCTATCTCTCGATATTAAGAGGGCATTTGACACAGTATCCTCGCAATATATGCAATATTCATTACAAAAATGGGGTTTTGGACCCCACTTTTTAACATGGATCAAAGCATTATATAATAAACCCAAAGCCTATATAAAATATGCTGGATACAAATCTGAAGCCTTTAATATCGAAAGAGGTACCCGACAGGGTTGCCCATTATCTCCCTTATTATTTGCCCTTATACTCGAACCCATGGCCCAATATATCAGAACAAACCAAACTATAACTGGCATTGAAGTAGGAGGTATTACACACAAATTATGTATATTTGCAGACGATATATTACTTTTTCTATCATCACCACAGGTCTCTGGTCCTAACTTAATACCAGCTCTTGATGGATTTGCAGCCCTATCCGGCCTTATGATTAATCCTAAGAAATGCCTAGTGCTTAATATTTCACTCACAAACATGGAATTGATCCCGGCTAGGGCTGCACTCCCATTCACATGGGCAAAAAAATCAATCCCATATCTTGGAATTCATTTAACAGCCTCTCATTCTGACTTATTCTCAACCAATTATCCTCCTGTATTAAGACAGATCACAAATCTAATAAAACAATGGTCGTGACTTCCTTTATCCTGGATGGGGAAGATTAATGCAATCAAAATGACTATTCTACCCAAATTGCTTTATCTATTCAGAGTCCTCCCTATTCCAATTCCTTCCTATTTTTTGAGAATAGTACAAAAAAGAGCAACTTCGTTTATATGGGGCTCTTCTAAACCACGTATACCTATACACACACTACATCTTCCCAAAAATAAAGGAGGCCTGGGATACCCTAATTTTACTAACTACTACAGAGCGGCACATTTGGCCAGTCTGTCCAAATACCATGCAAAACAGGAAATCCCATTATGGGTATTTATAGAGGCTTCAGAAAATGACCCTCTATTAATATCAAATTTATTATGGCTTGATCCTAAAGACCGCTTTAAAATTCATAATCCCATAACTAAACACTTCTTATCTCTCTGGGATAAACTAAAAACCAAATATCAGTTACAATCTCCACACAATCCTCTCCTTTCTTTTATCAGAAATCCGGCCTTTTTTGTCCGGCATGGATCTACCCAAATTCTTTTAAAGCTTGGACAACATCAGGCATTCAGACACTAAATGACTTCATAGCATCTAAATCATTCCTTTCATTCCCATCGCTTAGAGAAAAATATGATCTACCAAACTCTGAGATATTTAGATATCTCCAAATCAAAAATTTCTATACACCATTCCTAAAGGGGGATACACCATTATCCCAATTATCCATTCACTTTATAATCAATTATATGGAGTACCAAATCTTAATAGACCCTCTTACGTTCAGAGGTGGGAGGAGGACCTGGGACGAACTTTAGAAGACACGGACTGGTCTAACATATGGCTCACATCTAAGTCATCTTCATCCAACATCTTAGCACTGGAGACAAATTATAAAGTCCTAACTCGCTGGTACCTTGTACCCGCTAGAGTGGCAAAATATTCACCTAATACCTCAGCTCTTTGTTTTCGAGGATGCCCAGAAATAGGCACATATTTACACATATGGTGGACGTGCCCAGTAATCCAAACCTTCTGGAAGGAAGTCTTCGTGATTGCATCTAAAATATTTAAAAAAATAATACAACCAGATCCATATTTAACTTTACTTAATCTAAAACCGGAATGGTTAACACTATGATCCAACTAATAACGGCTGCAAAACAAACAGTGGCCAAGGCATGGAAATCTCCTACATTGGTACTAGCAGAAACAATTCACAGAATGAATAATACAATGTCCCATGCTAAGATGGTAGCCATCGATCAAAATCAAATTCCAAAATTTGATCCTTGGATAAAACAACAGTTCCTGTCAAACTTCAATGACTCTGTCCTGTTGCCATGGTAACAGATTAAATGACTTACAGAGACACCCATTCTAAGGCTTCAAAGAGAACTAAAAAGAATAATAAACTGACGAGCGGGACAACCTTGTGGACCATACCTCTACCTTTCAACCCTTTTTCTTCTTTCTCTTTCCTTTTCTCCACCTTACGATTAAAGCTCATTATCAGAATTTATTTGACCTATATACACTCTACTTGTAAACAATATGTATAGTAGGTATAAATCATTTAAATACCTACAAAAGTAAAAGTAAAGGAAATGATATATATCTTTAATTTAGGTTTACGTGAACCCAATGTTTAATATTTGAAATTTCATGATATTTACCTATAGAAACCCTACTGTAAAACAATGAGCTTACTTTATAGATCCTTGTAAACTTACTTTATGTATCTTTATAACATTGTATACTCAATAAACTTCTTTTGACAAGGAAAAATATATTAATAGTAAAAAGGTCAGGTCTGAGCATAGCTGGATCCCTTCAGTCTGGATTTTGCCCACAGCACTGCACAGAAACTGCCCTCCTCACAAACGACTTACTAACAGCCAAAACCAACGGTTCCGCTGCCTTTGATACAGATGACCACTCCCTCCTCCTCAAAAAACTCATTTTGCTTGGTTTCCATGGCTGTGCTCTCCATTGGTTTGAATCTTACCTATCTCATCGCACTTTCAGTGTCACTTACAACTCCACTTCCTCCTCTCCAACTCCTCTTACCGTTGAGGTCCCCCAAGGTTCTGTCCCAGGACCTCTACTATTCTCGATCTACACGTCCTCCCTCGGTCAGCTGATGGCCGCCCATGGCTTCCATTACCATTTATATGCTGATGACACCCAAATCTGTCTATCTCTGCCCCTCAGCTCACCCCATCAATCTCCTTAAGCATCACTGATTTACTAACAGACATATCAGCCTGGATGTCAAACCACTTCCTCAAACTGAATCTATCTAAAACTGAGCTCTTAATATTTCCTCCCCCACATGCCCCTTCCCCAGACTTCTCTTTCAAGATCAATGGCACATCTATCAGTCTGTCCCCACATGCCAGGGTGCTAGGGGTTACCTTAGACTCTGAACTGTCCTTTCAGGCCCACATCCAATCCCTGTCCAAATAATGCCGCCTTAGCCTCCACAACATTTCCAGAATACGCCCCTTTGTAACTAATGACACCACCAAGTTTCTAATTCACTTCCTGGTTATCTCTCACCTTGACTACTGCAACTCCCTCCTCATTGGATCACCTTTACATAGACTATGCCCCCTTCAGTCCATAATGAATGCCTCTGCAAGACTCATCCACCTTACCAACCATTCAGTGTCCTCCACCCCTCTCTGCTAATCCCACCACTGGCTTCCACTCACCCAACAAATAAAAGTAAAAGTACTAACAATTATTGACAAAGCCATCCATAACTCTGCCCCCAGCTACATCACTAACCGAGTCCCAAAAACCAACCAAGCCGCTCTCTTCAGTCCTCCCAAGACCTCTTGCATTCTAGCTCCCTTGTCACCTCCTCCCATGCTCGCCTCCAGGATTTCTCCAGAGCTTCTCCCATCCTTTGGAACTCCCTACTCAAATCTGTCCGACTGTCCCCTAATCTATACATTTTTAGACGATCCCTGAAAACCCTTCTCTTTAAAGAAGCCTAGCCTGCTTCTAACTAACACTGTTTTACTTCCTCCATCAGCTCATCCCCCACAGCTATTACCTTTTGTATCAATTGACCCTCCCTTTTTAGATAATAAGCTCTAATGAGCAGGGCCCTCTTGTACCAAATTGTAATGTAATTGTAATGTCTGCCTTTATTTTGTTAAGCACTGCGCAAACTGTTGGCGCTATATAAAACCTGTATAATAATAATAATAATAAATAATAATGTATGCCCTTTACAAAATAATATAGAGTGGGTGACTGGGGACAAGAGAAGGCAAATTAAATACCTTCTTCAGCTCTGTGTATACAAAGGAGCATGCCTATAATGGGGATGATATTGACACAGTCCCAAATGATCCACTATGGCTCAAAATTAATATGGTCCAGACATATTTAGACAGCATAAAGGTGAATAAAGCACCTGAACCAGACGACATACACCCACAAATCCTAAAAAAAAATGATAAGAAAAAAAAATGTTGTTTACTTTGATTTTGCAAAAGTGTTTGACACAGTTCCCCGCACACGGCTAATGTAATCTACAGACCTGGAAAAATCAGTTTGTAATTGGATAGAAAACTGGCTAAAGGACCAAATTCAGAGAGTAGTGGTTAATGATTTATACTCTGAATGGTCTAGGGTTGTTAGTGGTGTACCCCAAGGTTCAGTGTTGGGATCCTTACTTTTTAATAAATTTATAAATGATATAGGGTCTGGGATTAAAAGTACCATTTCAGTCTTTGCAGATGACACCAACCTATGCAATGCACTTGCAAGCCGACCTGAATGTACTCTTTTTGTTTGTGGCTCTTTTTGAGATTTGTTGTTTACAAGTTAAAAACAGTTTTTTTTTGCTAGAAAATTACTTAGAACCCCCAAACATTATACATTTTTTTTACTACCACCCTAGAGAATAAAATGGCGGTCGTTGCAATACTTTCCGTCACACGGTCTTTGCGCAGCAGTCTTACAAGCGCATTTTTTTGGAAAAAATACACTTTTTTGAATAAAAAAAAAAATAAGACAACGGTAAAGTTAGCCCAAATGTTTTTTAATTTTATTTTTTTGAAACAATTTTTATTTAATTATAAAAGTTATAACAGTTACATATATATGTACGGACGCAGCCACTTTGGTGAACTTATACATCTATATAAATGCACAGAAATGTAATTGTGTAACAGAAATAATGCATAACAGCGTATTCATTTTCTCGGCGTGGCGTTGAACCACAGGTCATTTAGGTTGTTCATTTTGTAGTGTACAGCTTCCTGTAATGTTAGGTATAGCATTTCTTTGTTGTGGTAGCTTATAGTAAGTGTAAAGTCTCTACTTCTTATAATCTTTTTAGAGACTATCTGGGTTTGTTCTGTGTGTTGAGTATGGGCTTCAGAATCCGAGTTTCCAGTCCTGGGGGTTATTTCAGGAAGGTAAGGGGTTTCAGGGGGTGGGTAGAGAATTGTGGAAGAAAGGGGAAGGGGCTAGTCTCTTGGGGATAGCTACTTGGGAGAGAGGAAAAAAAAAAAGAAAAAGGGAAGGGGGGTGGGGTCTCAGGGTTCTGCAACCCTTCCCTGCTCACTCGCCTACTGCATCTTGGTGTTTGTTCTTAGTTTTGAGTTGTTTATATTCATATGTTGTGACGAAATGCTGCCAGCACGACCATATTTTCCCAAATTTGGAGGGGGTATCCCTCGCTTGGTGAATAAGTTCCTCCATGTCTGCAGTTTTCTATATGTGTGCAAACCAATCTGCTACAGATTGTGGCTCCAGGTAATGCCAATTGGCTGGGGTGCACATCTTTGCTGCATTCACCATGTGCCTGGCTAAGGAGCACATATATGCTTTTTTTGATGTGGAGGAGTGGTGTAGCAGAAACTGTGTTGGGGTGAATTCCAGGTTGTAGGTGGTAATTTGTTAGTGAATCGGTGCACTTTTATTTTGGGACAGTTCCACCAGATATTTGATAAGCGAGCCCGGCTCCTCCTCACATCTCCAGCAATGGGAGGGTAAGTGATGGGAATAATGTGTATTCTAAGGGGTGCCCTATACCACCTGGAAAATAGTTTGAATGCATTCTCTTGTGCGTAGATGTTTACTGTTCCCTTGTAAATGCATGTATATATTTTTTCCCAATCATGTTCTGAAAGATCTATGGCTAGATCTTTTTCCCATTGGCGGCAAACCAAGTTGGATTTGGGGCTGTGTTTGTTGAACAGTAAAATGTATACAGTATGTTAGAGATTAGGTGAGCTTGGGGTTCTTGTTTCAGGCAAAGAGACTCAAAGGGGGTGATCTGTCGGCACCAGTGGGGTAGGGGGTTGGGTTTTTCGAGAAAGTGTTGGAGCTGTACGTAAGTCCAGAATGGAAACGTTTGGTTCTTGATCCGGGTGGCCAGCTGAGCTTGAGTGAGAAGATGTCCTCTCTCATATAATTGTTCTGCTCAGATAGTAGTGTGTGGCCAGGAGTCTATGAGGAAGGAAGTGTGGGTTCCTGGAGGGAAGTCCGGGTTGTGGCGTAGTGGGGTCATTGGGTCTAAGATCGAGGAGATTTCATATTTCCAACAGGTCTCTCGGAGGGAGGTTAAGGTCGATAGTCTTAGTGGGTGACTTTTGCAGGCCGGGGGGGTATGTTTCGGTGCTATCCATGGACTTTGGGACAGTGGGAAGGGGGACATGTCATGTTCTAGTTGGACCCAATCCTTACATTTTGAGTGGATATTCCAGTCTATGATCCTGGCTAAGTGGCAGGCTTTGTAGTATTTCTGGAAGTCTGGTAAACCTATGCCTCTTTTAAGTTTGGGGAGTGTCAGTCTGGGGTAGCTGAGTCATGGACGTTTGGTGTGTTTTAATGGATTGTAGGGCTTTGTAGGGTAGTGAGGATGCGCTGTTGGAGGTGTCTTGGATGGGGTTCAGGGGGACATTGAAGTCACCGCCTAAAATGAAGCGAGTGTTTTTATTAGTTCACGAAAGAATGTGACCTGATGGACATTCGGGGCGTGTTGGATAGCAACATGGTTTAATATCTTACTTCTGGTATTTCACTTCCTGTTTGACACAGCCAGGTAGGAATGGAACACATCAAAGCTTTGTGATCAGAAGAACAATGCCTTGGCTCAAGCCCACCTGCTGTGACATCTGCGAGTACAAGCTTCAAAGAGACCACTGCTGCCATGATGTCTATTGAGATTTGACACAGGACTAATAGAGACGAAGGGATACCTCTCGGCAATGTATATTGGATAAAAGGCAAATGGGGGTGGCTACGAGTGGGCGTGTATGTTTGAATGTAAGGGACACACAGGCTTTTGTTCTCTCTCTTGGTTGCTGAGAAGCCTGCTGTAAGGTCATCCCCTATGCTATCTTGGGACCTTGCTCTGACCGAGGGCTTGGGCCTATATTCCATGAGGCCCAAACCCCTTTTATCATCCAGAACCCGCAGAGGAAACCATGTGTGATAAGTATCTTTAATATTTCATTGTTGTTATATGTTGTAGAGATGTGCTGTTAGTAAAGTGTGTTCTGATTGTAAGCTATGTAACATTGTAATACCCTTTTAGTACTTTTATGATAGTTTCCTAACTCCTTGGGAAATAAAATAAGATATTGTTTTACTAGCAGCACTGTGTGTTTGGTTTCATAGCTAACCTGGTATTATTGTGATATTAACAATAGCATGTGCTCAGAGTTTAATAGACCAACCAATGATAGGGACTAGACAAATTAATACGCAGATATAATATTAATAATTATATCGATTACTACAATTGGCACCCAGAGAGAGTGTGAATTTTATTTTTACACAGAATCCACAAAAACCTAATGTATTTTTGTCTTGAGTCCCCGTAAGGATAAATCCTAAACTACACCCAGAACTCAAAATCATCTCTAGTGTGGACAAGTTTGGCGCTGGCTTGCGAATTCTGAAACCATGCTTGGATGGTCATGAAGATTCTGTGAAATATTTCATCAGGGAAACATAGAACCTGGTGAGATCTTTCGCTGATATATGTATATATGTTAAACGTTTGTATCATTAATATGCTTTAGGCTTGTAACCAGACAAAGGTGCTGGCGAGTAAAAGGGCTGATCACCCTTGGTTAGAGATTGACAGGAATTACCATACATCTTTGAGGAAAAAGTGGGAGAAATATTTTAAATTTTAAATTTTTTACATTTTTTTATTTTTTTTTATTTACCCACGTGAGAGTGAAATAGCTTTGTTCCAATAGGAGATCAATGTGGCCTGCAACCTAACGGGAAGGCATTGATTGAGAATCTGCCTTGTGTCTTAGAATGTGCCTTACGTCTGGTAGGCTGTAGAACTACAAGTCACTGTTAGGTTTAAATGGCTTTGTAGCGGTTTTTTGTTTGTTTGTTTATCTTTGAATGGTAAGCAACTCTGGTAAAAGCAGGTCAGACCAGCTTCAGTGGGGGGTAGGCTAATTAGCATATCAATGGATATTCCCCAGTAGGGATGAGCTTCGAGTTCGAGTCGAACTCATGTTCGACTCGAACATTGGCTGTTCGCAAGTTCACCGAACAGCGAACAATTTGGGGTGTTCGCGGCAAATTCGAATGCCGCGGAACACCCTTTAAAAGTCTATGGGAGAAATCAAAAGTGCTAATTTTAAAGGCTAATATGCAAGTTATTGTCATAAAAAGTGTTTGGGGACCTGGGTCCTGCCCCAGGGGACATGGATCAATGCAAAAAAAAGTTTTAAAAACGGCCGTTTTTTCAGGAGCAGTGATTTTAATAATGCTTAAAGTCAATCAATAAAAGTGTAATATCCCTTTAAATTTCGTACCTGGGGGGTGTCTATAGTGTGCCTGTAAAGGGGCGCATGTTTCCTGTGTTTAGAACAGTCTGACAGCAAAATGACATTTTGAAGGAAAAAACTCATTTAAAACTACTCGCGGCTATTGCATTGCCGACAATACACATAGAAGTTCATTGATAAAAACGGCATGGGAATTCCCCAAAGGGGAACCCCGAACCAAAATTAAAAAAAAAAAATGACGTGGGAGTCCCCCTAAATTCCATACCAGGCCCTTCAGGTCTGGTATGGATATTAAGGGGAACCCCGGCCAAAATTTAAAAAAAAAATGACGTGGGGTTCCCCCTAAATTCCATACCAGACCCTTCAGGTCTGGTATGGATTTTAAGGGGAACCCCGCGCCAAAAAAAAAAAAAAAAAACGGCGTGGGGTCCCCCCAAAAATCCATACCAGACCCTTATCCGAGCACGCAACCTGGCAGGCCGCAGGAAAAGAGGGGGGGACGAGAGTGCGGCCCCCCTCCCTCCTGAACCGTACCAGGCCACATGCCCTCAACATTGGGAGGGTGCTTTGGGGTAGCCCCCCAAAACACCTTGTCCCCATGTTGATGAGGACAAGGGCCTCATCCCCACAACCCTGGCCGGTGGTTGTGGGGGTCTGCGGGCGGAGGGCTTATCGGAATCTGGAAGCCCCCTTTAACAAGGTGACCCCCAGATCCCGGCCCCCCCCCTGTGTGAAATGGTAAGGGGGTACATAAGTACCCCTACCATTTCACGAAGAAAGTGTCAAAAATGTTAAAAATGACAAGAGACAGTTTTTGACAATTCCTTTATTTAAATGCTTCTTCTTTCTTCTATCTTCCTTCATCTTCTGGTTCTTCTGGTTCTTCTGGCTCTTCTGGTTCTTCCTCCGGCGTTCTCGTCCAGCATCTCCTCCGCGGCGTCTTCTATCTTCTTCTCCTCGGGCCGCTCCGCACCCATGGCATAGGGGGGAGGCTCCCGCTCTTCTCTTCTTCTTTTCTTCTCTTCTTCTCTTCTTCTTTTCTTCTTTTCTTCTCCGGGCCGCTCCGCAATCCATGCTGGCATGGAGGGAGGCTCCCGCTGTGTGACGGCGCTCCTCGTCTGACAGTTCTTAAATAACGGGGGGCGGGGCCACCCGCTGACCCCGCCCCCCTCTGACGCACGGTGACTTGACGGGACTTCCCTGTGACGTCACGGGGAATGCCACAGGGAAGTCCCATCAAGTCACTGTGCGTCAGAGGGGGGCGGGGTCACCGGGTGGCCCCGCCCCCCGTTATTTAAGAACTGTCAGACGAGGAGCGCCGTCACACAGCGGGAGCCTCCCTCCATGCCAGCATGGATTGCGGAGCGGCCTGGAGAAGAAAATGAAGAAGAGAAGAAGAGAAGAAAAGAAGAAGAGAAGAGCGGGAGCCTCCCCCCCATGCCATGGGTGCAGAGCGGCCCGAGGAGAAGAAGACAGAAGACGCCGCGGAGGAGATGCTGGACGAGAACGCCGGAGGAAGAACCAGAAGAGCCAGAAGAACCAGAAGAACCAGAAGATGAAGGAAGATAGAAGAAAGAAGAAGCATTTAAATAAAGGAATTGTCAAAAACTGTCTCTTGTCATTTTTAACATTTTTGACACTTTCTTCGTGAAATGGTAGGGGTACTTATGTACCCCCTTACCATTTCACACAGGGGGGGGGCCGGGATCTGGGGGTCACCTTGTTAAAGGGGGCTTCCAGATTCCGATAAGCCCCCTGCCCGCAGACCCCCACAACCACCGGCCAGGGTTGTGGGGATGAGGCCCTTGTCCTCATCAACATGGGGACAAGGTGTTTTGGGGGGCTACCCCAAAGCACCCTCCCAATGTTGAGGGCATGTGGCCTGGTACGGTTCAGGAGGGAGGGGGGGCCGCACTCTCGTCCCCCCCTCTTTTCCTGCGGCCTGCCAGGTTGCGTGCTCGGATAAGGGTCTGGTATGGATTTTTGGGGGGACCCCACGCCGTTTTTTTTTTTTTTTTTGGCGCGGGGTTCCCCTTAAAATCCATACCAGACCTGAAGGGTCTGGTATGGAATTTAGGGGGAACCCCACGTCATTTTTTTTTTAAATTTTGGCCGGGGTTCCCCTTAATATCCATACCAGACCTGAAGGGCCTGGTATGGAATTTAGGAGGACTCCCACGTCATTTTTTTTTTTTAATTTTGGTTCGGGGTTCCCCTTTGGGGAATTCCCATGCCGTTTTTATCAATGAACTTCTATGTGTATTGTCGGCAATGCAATAGCCGCGAGTAGTTTTAAATGAGTTTTTTCCTTCAAAATGTCATTTTGCTGTCAGACTGTTCTAAACACAGGAAACATGCGCCCCTTTACAGGCATACTATAGACACCCCCCAGGTACGAAATTTAAAGGGATATTACACTTTTATTGTTTGACTTTAAGCATTATTAAAATCACTGCTCCTGAAAAAACGGCCGTTTTTAAAACTTTTTTTTGCATTGATCCATGTCCCCTGGGGCAGGACCCAGGTCCCCAAACACTTTTTATGACAATAACTTTCATATAAGCCTTTAAAATTAGCACTTTTGATTATTCATGTTCGTGTCCCATAGACTTTAATGGTGTTCGCATGTTCGAACGAACTTTTTTCCTGTTCGCATGTTCTGGTGCGAACCGAACAGGGGGGTGTTCGGCTCATCCCTATTCCCCAGTAAGCATGTGGTAATCCTAAAAGCCACTTAGAAACTACAGGACAGAAGTGCTCATATACAAGGCAGCCGATAATGCCACAGTAAGTGTGGTGGGTCTTTTCTATGGATATGCAAAAGTTTAATGGTTTTGAAGGATATCAGGTAAAAGTGATAATGAATGAAGAATATTGAATGCTAGAAGAGCAATTCAGTTTTTTTTTTCTGTGAGTTGTAAGAGCTAACGATAATTGAGTTTGGTTTATTACTCAGTGCAGTGTTGGAACGCTAGTACAAATAGAATTGTGTATTGTGTGGATTGTATGGTTGTGAAATGGAACTGGTGTATACATATGTTAAAAAGTACGCTTCTGCCAATTATCATTCATGTGCAGATGAACCTCTTAAAAGCCAGTGTAATGTATTATTGTCTCAGTGTCACCAACATAAAAGCAGATTATTGGGTAAACAGCTAAAAAAAGAAAGTTAAAAAAGAAAGGTTGGCAAATGAAATTGCAGTGTTGCTCAGAATTAAATTTATATCTGAGCAAATGGAGGGGAAGTGGGAAGCAGAGAGGAGACGTCTCGGGGAGGACATAGAGTGAAAACCTTCTAAAGATTGCAACAGCCTCCAGTAGTGAGATGGATGAATTGTGGACTACAGCAGGCAATTTGTCAGAAAGAAACAGTGAGCTACAAGAACAGCTTCAGAGGTGCAGCATGGACTGTGATATGAAGAGCAAACTTTTTAGAGTCATTGCGAATAAAGGTGTCAGAGATGGAAGAGTTGGTTATGTTTTTAGAAAGAAAGTTAGCAAATGCACACTCCCAGCTTCTTACTAAAGAGCAATGTATAGTATCGCTCAATGAGCACAAAGGAACGTGCCAATTGGCCAATATCTGCACAGTCAATGAGAAGGGCTGTGATGAAACACAGTCTGCTATTGCACCCATAGCTTCGAAACAGGATAACAGTTTGATTACAATCCAAGAGAGACTTACTTTGTGCCAGATTCTGGGTGAATTTAATGCCCTGGAATCACCAGTGAGTCTGTCCAATAAATTTGAGGCTCTAGTCCTTAAATTTCATTTGAGTAATGAGGATGCATGTTCTCTTCTGAGAGCATGGCTACCAGGACCTTTGGCAGGCCAGTTATTTGCACAGGTTAATGATAACTTAGCAGATGCAGAGGTGCGGAGGAAAGAGTTGCAGCATATTGTGGACAGTCGTGATAATGGTATGAGTGATTTACAACGAATGAGATTTAGGAGAGGAGATGACCCAATTTTGTTCTGCAGTGAGTATCTTGCATTGTATACGAAAGTGTTCAACTGTCCTGACTTATTGGAGGATGATACAAGTTTCATATACTCAATGGCCAATAAGTGTTATGTAAGCTATCCCACTAGAATGGCTCTGAGGAATGCTAGATCCTACCAAAATTTTGTCAATATCCTGCGAGACTTCTGTCAAGAGTCCAGTGATAGGGAATATGGGTCAAAGGCAGGTGTATCTGTAATAAGCAGAGGTACAGGAAGGCAGAGAGAGTTCAGATGTTCTAAATGGAATAGGCATGGACATAGATTTTGTAAAGCCCTTAACATTGCTAGCATGGAGCAGGAAACTCCAAAATTGCAGGGTGCACAGGCAGCCATAACGGAGTTATCCTCCAAACATGCAATAGCTGAATGTGCAATGGTGGAGGTACCCCCCACACATGCGCAGTGCTCAGCAAAGATAGAAGTGAAGCATGCAGAAAAACCAGACGCTCTTATTGCTGCAAGTGATGGTGCTATGACAGAAATCAATAGTGGAGATGTAAATAAAAATGTGATAACTGTGCTTGAAAGTGATTCAGGAGTTGAAACTTCTGATGACTCCTCAGACAATGAAAGTGTAAAGTCTAGCTATTCCAAGCATAGTAATCGTAGTAATAATGTCCAGCAAGGTGAGTTTCCACTGCCGTATGCTCAAAGAAGGGCCTATACAGAGAGACCTACCTCAAATGTTTTTTGTGTAAAAGGGGGGGTCACATCGCTAAATATTGTTGGGCGGCAAATAATGGTATCAAAAGAAGATCGCAGTACCTCAAAACGACCCCAAGGCATTATGAAGTGTATTCTGTCCGATGGGGTAGCAACCCAAAGCATGGAGGCCGTAGTAATCAAACCCATTTCCCTTTAAAGACCCAAATGCGGAGACTACAGACTGAAGATCGCCAATATGGACAACAGTTACGTAGAGTCAAAATGGAGGTAGCTGCATGGTTATTCAAATGTAGCACTGGGGGAAACAATGTTAGCAGCACTTAGTGAGCTGCATGGATGCTCCTTGCCATATTTTATTTATATACGACCCTCACATGTAAACCTTATACATAGCAAATGTTCCCCTACATTACAATTAATGGGAAAAGGCTTGGGGGACTTAAAAGGTCAATTGTCATGATAATTGTGTGTAATCACCGTCTTTGTGTTCCTTTTTCAGAGACCTTGGAAGAAGATAAAACTGGTTTAGATACTAATGTCTGTGTTTGTTTACAGGTTCTTCAAAGAGAGAACAACAGTGGGCACATTTAGCAAAACAGGGGTTAGGTTATGGTAAAGGCATAATCGATTATCAAATGGTACCATGAGCTCATTAATTAGTAATTGTTTGCAAACAATGAAAAAATAAGATAAACAATAGTTAGGCATTAAGGGTTTCAGGTGTTACAAGTGAAGTTACAAATGTTGTCTTTTTAATGCTTAAAATTTTGAAAAGCAACGTTCAAGTTCATGTTTTTAATTTTTTTTGATCATACCAGGGGGATCCATTTTAGAGTGGGTTCAGCCTAAAGAGGTCATGGTTGTTTTGATAGGTTGGTCAGGGTTGCAGAAGCCAGGAATACTAAGTTCCTGGGTTTCAAGGAAGGAACTATAAGTAAACGTAGTAAGCGAGCAGATATTATGGATAAGAATTTGATTCTGCTCTTGTTTTTTTCACTTCCAGAGTCCTGGTGAAGCGTGATTGGAGAGGTCTCTGGAACAGGGATGACAGATGTTCATCTGGTTGGCAGTTTGTTTCTGCCATATTACACCGCAAATTTGTTCTGATAAACATCAGGAGAGAAGGGTCAAACGAAAATATTCAGTTTAATACTTGTTTTGGCTTATGGACAATTTAGGGCTAATGCTGGATCTGAAGGACTTTACCCATCAACGAGACTTGTGAAACATTTTTACCGGAGTGTCTCCTGAGGAATGCAAACATGCTATTAATACATGTGCAATGGGTTGGAGGTTGGGGAAGGAATATACACATCCAATCTGTCAGAACCTGAAATGTAAAATATGTTTTTTTTTTTTTTTGAAGGAAGGAATTGAAAGAAGAAAAGGTTTTTTAATGTATGACATGTATGACATAACGGAAGTAATATGGTGCAGGTACCCAGGAGACTGGCGCTTATACATAATAAGGTGTCGGTTGGCCAGACTAGAGGTTGGCCAGGTGACACATCAGTGGGGTGAAAATTTCCTTGTATGGGGAGATACGCCTGGCTGATGTCTCACCTGAGAGGTTGAAACCCGGCACAGGGAAGGCCAGTGAATACACACAGGAGCATGCTCCGTTAGATAAAGGGAACAAAACGCTGGCTACCAGGGTACAGTATGCCTTCACCACATGGCACTTCAATGTCTCGCAATGGTTGGTAAAATTCCATTACCCTATATGTGCTGAATATACACTGAATCAAGTGCGGTCAGTATACCAGTGACTTGCTCCCAGAGATGTGCGGACACAGAATGAGGTTCATGCAGGGCGCGTATTTCTGAGGAGTAACCCGAAAGGGGAGGGATGTATTCAGCACTATATTGGGGGAATAGGAGCTGGGATGGGTGTTGTTAATGGGGTGGACATCGGCCTCCTGAGTAACAAACTCGCAGCCATAGCTTCAGAGAATAAGCGGGGCTTTGTTATTCAGAGAGATTGGTGGCATCCTTAATAACATTCAACAAAGTCACATAAATACCCAGGTTAAAGTGGCTCAAGATTTTGTCAACCATGTTGAGAGGTTGGTAGAGAATGTGATGGTATAGGACAGGAATCTGTCATTGGCTCTTGCGTGCACGAAGTGGCAGGTGGAAGTGTCAACCAGCATTGAGCTGATTGTACAGTCTCCATATGAGAGACAGAGGCCTTATGAGTTAGCATCACCGCTCAGTAAGACAATGCCAAACACGTCGCTTACAATGATTCAAAGTGATAGTCGATTGCCTGGATGGGCTGTACCAGTTTGGATTGTGAAAGGTGTTATGCTGTATGATCTCAAATACAGAAGTGCAGACTCGGTCTGTATATTTGGTGGCATTAATGGGCTTACTGACTGGGGATTCTATCTTCTTGCGTTTGAAGCTAATTGCCCACATATGATCAAAGAAGCTGGAAGATGGAGGCAGGTTGATACTTCCCTTGGTCAGAAGCATGACCATGATGTCCTTTGTATGCCAGGTCAATACATGGTGGTGAACAATAAAATGTTGGGAAGATGGGGGCGTGGCCTGACCTGGCATGAAGACGGTTGCCTGATTCCTGAGCTCCTGCCGCCACAGGAAAAAGCCATTATACAGCGAAGGTATTTCTGCTAAAAACTACCCCAGACCACGGGGACAGCTTCCCGGACCTCGTCCACCTCCCGTTCTCGCTCGCCCAGGACCAACTCGGGATCCCAGAGCCAGAATATCCCGGAGATGTTCCGGAACAGCAGAGGCAATATGGCGTCCTCTCAGCACGGACCTTCCCGCGCTCATACACAGCCGCCAACACTGCTAGCGCCACATCCATCAACGTCCCCTCATATTCTCCCTCCTGAAGGACCTGTGACCGGCTCTCAAACGCCAATATGCCTACAGGATCTCCGCTCCATTGCGGATGAAATTAAAGACACCCTAGCCGCGGCCATATCGGAACTGAGGCTAGACTTGCGCGACCTCACAGACAGGGTACACAAAGTGGAGAAGGTGACAGATCACCACGAATCAGCCCTCCGCTCCACCACCTCATCCATTGACTCGCACACAATGCAACTGCGAGACATGCAGAGGCACATCGAGGACCTCGACAATCGCGGCAGGCGCCACAACCTCAGGATCAGAGGCATGCCGGAATCGATAGAGGGAGACCAAATCACACCTGCAGTCACTGCTCTCTTTAATAATCTCCTCCGCAGGCCTCCTCAGACCCCCATCCTCATGGAGAGAATCCATCGAGCCCTGCGCCCTAAAGGCAGAGAAAATGACCCCCCACGTGACATCATATGCTGCCTGATTGACTTTAAATTAAAAGAAGAAATAATTCGCCAAGCTAGGGGGCAACAACAAATCTCACACAACAGCGCATCCATTCAAATATACCAGGATTTATCTGGAATTACCCTACAGCACAGAAGAGACCTCAAACCCCTGCTTGACACCCTGAGGGAGAGGAACATCCCCTATAAATGGAGGTTCCCGTTTTGCCTATCAGCCTCTGCGCATGGCCGCACAGCCCTTCTAAAAGTGCCCGAGGATCTGGCACAATTTTGTGACACGCTCGGCATACCGTTGACACCAGTTCCTAACTGGTACGCAACATTCCGCCCTCTGTCCTTCCACAACAACACCGGGCGGGAAGAACCCATGGAAACTCAGTCCTCAAGATTTCGCAGGAGACGCTCTCCTTCAGCGCGGAGATACCAGGGCAACTCCCACGGCTACAGAGACCCAGTCTCCCCGGAGTCCCCACGAGCCAGGAGAACCCGCAGGGACCGCTGAAATAAACACGCTGAGCATTAACTTGTTCCTTCCGTTGGCCCCGTTTGGGCCCCTTTGAAAGGCACACTTTCTTTTGGCTGCCTCTGTTCCAACCTAATTACAGATTTTATGAACTCTATCTTCTTTTAATTTTACTTCAGTTGGACTTTATACTTGTGCCATCAACACGAATGGATGCTTGAGACCCCCCACCCACACGGTTTTGATCCTCCTCTCAACCCTCCGACACTGCCTACAGGGGCCAAATGCACTTGCTCTACTATCGCTGCTGGAAAGGCTGTGTCATCACAGATACCTTTCCCTGTCCTGCAGCTCTACCAACTGATCCTGATACGAACCTTACAATCTGCCCGGCAACAAGCCTCTAACACTATACTACCAGTACCAGAATCCTTGACGGCACATACTCCCGCCCCCTGACGGAATGACGACAGAATGATCGCTGCTCCCCACTTCCTACTCCAAGGCCGCATTCCAGCAGTTGCGGCTTATCACACCAGAGGACGACACGTAACGGAAGCAAGATTCAACTCACCCGCCCTCACCACAAGTCCGGGACGCAAGCGACCACGACTCGGAGCGCGCAGCCACCGAAACCGGATCCCTCGTCCACATCACAGCTACCACCACCGCTGTTTATCTTCAGATTGCAGCCCGAGCCTGCGGCTCATTTGAACACACGACCAACCTACATCTCAGAATGTCTGGATACACAGATCGACGAACCAGGTACCTGCTAAGAACTGCTCTCATAACCTCCAAGTGATGCTACCTAACCCTCAGACTCCTCTCCCTTCACACCTTATTGTGGACCTAAGATTTCTATAATTGTACATTCCAATAGCCTTACCTATTAGTCTCTTGAAATGTTGTTTCCTTGTGTACACCACATACTGATTAGACTAATGCTAGCACTAACAGGATGCCCCCCTTGATTTGCAGAGTTGCACATAATGGCTGCTCTCATAGACTTTAAAATCAATGCTATGGTACTATCAATCTCTTTTGTTATAGTATAGCTCTTGGCCCAAGCAATGATACACACCTGGTCTTGATCCCTAGGATTTTCAAAGGGATTTGCATGACATGCCCCAATTGGACACAATACAGCTGACGTTGTTACCTGGCCCCATAAGGGGCTACTCACCTGGCCAACCATACACTCCGCTGCTTGGCCCATACAACTACACAATTAAGCTACTGAGCTCTAGGCACAACTCACCTCACCCCATACATTTAACACCTACCTTCATCAATACTATCGACCGTCCTGTGGCGGCGGATGATAGAATCAATTCCTTATCTTTTTCTCTTTCTTTCCTTTGAAATTTCTATTAACACCCTAATTTATACCCTCTTCGTTGCCTCGTGTTAGACCAACCCCCACACAGTTACGGGCCGGAGCGTTGTACCTCTATTAGGTGCACGTACACCGTCCACGTACTGTACCCGTCCGATAACCACCTTTTCTGAGGTCTGTGGACACTCCTCTCCACACCTCATCGGTTTCCTACCAGTGACTGACGAACTTTACATCTGCTACCCACTCCCCTCGGAGGCACTTAACACCCAACACTCCCCTACACTTAACCCCTGCACACACTATGGCGGACTCACCTCCCATTGACCCACAGAACTCAAACGCACAAATCCCAATGCACTCCATCAAATTTTGCTCTCTCAACATTAGGGGTCTCAATACCCCTGAAAAGAGGTCCAAACTCCTGTACTGTCTGCGCCAATCAAAGACCCAGATAGCACTTATACAGGAGACACACTTTCGTACGGACGCGATCCCTAAACTTAAAGACAATCACTTCCCCACAGTGTACCACTCCTCAAATCAAGAGGCAAAATCAAAAGGAGTGTCTATTTTGATTTCTAAAAATTGCCCCATTGTAATTACCGACATTCAAAGAGACCCGCATGGCAGATTCCTCTTCCTTAAGGGCTCTATCTACGGTAAACATCTCACGATTGCCAACATATATGCCCCCAACACCAAGCAAGTGGCTTTCTTCCGCTCCACACTCCACCAACTCACCAGTTTCCAAACTGGCGCACTGATTGTCGGCGGTGACTTTAATGTAGCACTCAACCCCTCCATGGATACCTCCAATGGCACCTCCTCTTTGACATACAGGGCCCTCAAAGCCATCAAACTGCAACTTACCAACTTGCTACTACACGACACATGGCGCACTTTGCACCCTAAAGTAAAAGACTTCACCTTTTTCTCTACACCACACGGTAAATATACTAGACTGGATCACTTCTTCTTGTCCCAGAACGAACTGCAAAATCTCACCAAAGCTACCATTGAACCGTCTGTACTCTCTGACCACAACCCCATTTCTATGACCCTCCTTCTTCCCACTGCACCCCCAAAGACCCACATCTGGCGGCTTGACAGCTCCCTATTGACAGACCCTATTAACGCTCAACGCATAACTGACTGCCTCTCCAATTTCTTCGCTGAAAACTCCACAGAAACTGCTGCACCTTCGGTCATCTGGGCCGCACATAAATGCGTCGTGCGGGGAGAACTGCTCTCTTTAGCAGCACAAAGGAATAAACATAAAAAAGCGCGCATTATAGAATTGACCACACGCATCCGCACGCTAGAACAGACACACAAAGCGTCTCTAGCGACATCCACTTTAGCAGACCTCACAACAGCAAGGGAGGATCTCCTAGAAACACTCAACAGCACTTTAAAACGCAAATTTACGCTAACACAAAAGCTATACTATGAATTTAGTAATAAAGCAGGCAATCTCCTGGCGAGAGCTCTCCAATCCAAGAGAGCAGCACAGACGATACACAAAATACACCGACCATCGGGTGATGCAGCAGTCACTAACGAGGAGATTTCGGACCAATTTGTACAATACTTCTCCAAACTGTATAACCTCCCAACGATCCATACCCTTGAAAACAACGTAAACCGTGCGAATGCTATCACAGACTTTTTAGCGCAATACAGCCCTACCCCCCTCTCTTTGGACGATTCTCAAACCTTAGACCGGCCTCTCTCCACAGACGAAATCCTCCTCGCACTAAAACAAATGAAATCAGGCAAGAGCCCTGGCCCAGACGGCCTATCGGTCTGTTATTATAAAACATTTCCCAATATCCTAGTCCCTCATCTCACTAAAGCCCTTAATAATCTTACACCCGATTCAGTGGCCCACAAAGATATCCTGGAGGCACATATTACTCTTATACCCAAACCTGACAAAGATCCCACGCTAGTATCAAATTATCGCCCAATTTCATTACTAAATGTGGACCTAAAGCTGTACGCTAAGACCCTAGCGAATCGCATCCTCCCTCTCATCCCGAACCTTGTATCCCTAGACCAGGCTGGCTTTGTCCCAGGCAGAGAGGCTCGGGATAACACCACCAAGGCCCTAAACATTCACCATTGGCTCTACAAAACTTCGACCCCAGGGTTTTTCCTGTCCCTCGACGCAGAGAAGGCGTTTGACAGGGTAGCTTGGGATTATATGGAAGCCTCGCTACGGGCGATCGGCCTACCACCACGAATGCTACAGATGATACTGGCCCTATATTCATTCCCAACGGCAAGAATTAGAATTAATGGTAACCTGTCAAGCGCCTTCTCTGTCACCAACGGAACCCGACAGGGCTGTCCCCTGTCCCCACTTATTTTCATCTTAACCTTAGAACCTATGCTCCGCAAACTTAGGGACAACCCATCTATTAAAGGCGTAACAATCAAGCAAAAGCAATACAAAATGGCCGCATACGCCGACGATATTTTATTATTCCTTACCGATCCCATCACCACCATCCCTAACCTACTGGCAGACCTCTCACATTTCCAATCTCTATCCAATTTAAAAATTAATCTTGACAAATCGAAAGCCCTTAACGTTACACTGCCGAACACCACAGTGTCCCAATGTAAAATTAACTTCCCTTTTGGCTGGGAACGAAATGCTATTTCATACTTAGGAATTAAGATCCCAACAAACTTGATTGACCTTTATGCCTGTAATTTCTTACCGACGCTCTTGTCCATCCAACACGATCTCCAGCAGTGGCATCTGGGATCCTTCTCTTGGATGGGCAGAATCGCCATTATCAAAATGAACGTCCTTCCCAGACTCCTCTACCTCTTTCAGGCACTTCCCATCAAATTGCCATCCTCCTTCTTTAAGTCCTATAAACACATGTGCAGACTTTTCATCTGGGCTTCCAAACCCCCACGTCTTAGCTGGGATAGGTTAACCTTACCCAAACCTCTGGGAGGCCTAGGCCTACCGAACATCCAAAAATACCACTGGGCCTGCCACCTCACCAGGGTGGTAGACTGGCATATACACCGTCCAACCAAGGACTGGACAAATCTAGAAGACGCTTTTGCTAACCCACCGATAGAGAACTTACCATGGCTCAAACCTACCTCCCTGCCCAGAGAATACACGACACACCCACTCATCGGAACCACACTCTCCATTTTCAAAACAGCCAGCAAAACACTTGCTATCTCCCCCTTCACTGGTCCCATGACGCCTCTGGATAATAATCCAGAATTCCCTCCTGGACTAGTACTCAAAGACCCAACTCTCGACACGCCAAATTCACACGCCAGAGCGCAACAATTTTTCCGCAACGGCTCACTCCTACCATACCACGAACTCTCCACCGCCATCCCGGATTATAACATTCCCTTTTATAAATATCTCCAAATACGACACTTCTTCTCCTCCCCCAATTGTACCACCCACTGGCATAAAGATTACTCACCCTTTGAACTACTGTGCACAAATGCGGGACCTCAGGGCCATCTAATTTCTGCCATCTACTCTCTCCTACACTCTGGCTATAACTTGAAGGAAGACACACTAGTGCGACAATGGGAATCGGACCTTTCCCTTGATCTCACTCCCATTGAATGGGAAAGCATCCTCACCCTTTTACACAAAGGTTCAATAAACGTCACAACACAAGAGAACAGATACAAATTATTTTCCAAATGGTATAGGACTCCTGACAAAGTTCACCATTTTCATCCGACTGTCCCCCCTACCTGCTGGAGATGCAACGCAGCACGCGGCTCGCTCCTACATATATGGTGGGACTGTCCCATCATCCGACCCTTCTGGTCGGAGATCCACCAACTAATCTCACAAATAACCACCTTCACCCCAGCCTTCTCTCCCGCGCTCTACCTCTTACACCACACCCCAATTCCCCTTGGCTCCTATAAAAAATCGCTCACAATTCACCTTGTCAATGCTGCCAACCTCTGTATCCCACCCCTGTGGAGATCCACCTCCCCCCCAACGGTAAAAGACTGGATCCGTCGAGTAGACAGGATCGCAGACATGGAAAAACTCATAAGTCAAGCCCAGGATAATCCGTCCAAATTCAACACCACGTGGGCCTGTTGGCTTCAATATAAACAATCCACGATCCAGACTACTCCTCCTACCTCTTCATCGACTCCACTGTGAGAACTTGAAACTAGAAGACACAAACCTTCCACATACCCTTTCCCAAATCCTTCTGACTACACACACAGGGCACGATACACAATACCCGCCCCCTTCACACATATCGGCCACTACACCTACTCTTTGACATCACCGAGGGACCACACCTGCTTTTTCACTGACCCCTCCGACCACGGGATATAATCAAATCTCATCTCAGTCACTGGATTCCTCACTTACCCTCACCCCCCCCCAACCCCCTTCCGATGTTACAACGCATCTATAGTGATGCTCCCTCGCAAACATAGCTCCACTACCCTAACACACCGCTGGCTGTTAAACTCTGACTTACCTACGTTTAGTCGCCCTCCCATCCACAGAAAAGTTCCCTTATAGGGGTGGATGGTTCTTGGGCCGAACACTGCGGTGTACATTTCCCTTAACACCCATACTCATACCTACTTGCTATAGAATACCTATTCTTTATGTTTACATGCTCCTTCTGACTCTATTCATGCTTTATCTGTACCTGACTGCTACTATAATGATGAAAAACTTCCACATGTTATTCCACTGTTTGGCCTACAGGCCTCTAAATTGTCTATACCTTTTTCATGTAACTTCGTGTAATGATATGCAATATGTATGTTTACTATACCCTGTATTCATGAAAAACGCAATAAACTTCTTTGGAAAAAAAAAAAATGTTGGGAAGATATTTCATTCTGTATTTGGGATGGATGGATCATTGCTGGGAAGGAAGCACCTGGGTATTATTTGGGACATAGACAAGTTTGTTTCCTTGTCCTAAAGAATGCCGATGTAACGTTAGTCATGGAACTAGATGGTTCTTTGAACCTAACAATAGGCAGGGGTGCATGGTGTACCCTGGGCATGGTCTCTTAAATCCAGGCACAGGGATGGAATTGTGTGGGTTTTGTCATTGTTGCAGATTTATATGTGTTGTTGGACTTGATATTTATATAGAAGGGTTGCCCAGTTATCTATGCAAGATGGGGAACGAAGTGACGGTAGGGTCTCTGCGTACAAGTTAGAGACTTTGCTGCCAAGTCAGAGCCCTGCAATACCACTGACATGCCTGAAATCTGATGGGTCATAGGTATATATGTATATATTATGGTAATGGGTGATTTATGTCATGGTATAGTGTGATAAAGGTATATTTTAAGCTAGTAACATGGGCAAAAGGCCTTCCTCGAGACTCTATATCTGAAAGATGATTAAGATGCTGCTCTGGATGTGTGCTGGTGAATGATGAGTGTATGGACACCCCTTGCCTGTTTTATACCCCTTCATGAAGATGTTAGAAAGAAGAAGATACAGAATGGTGACATGGGAGCTGTCACGGAAGAATGATGTTGGTGTGTCACCCAGTAGCAAAGCGGCACGTGTTGGGAAACACAGCACGTTAGGACTGTTATGGACTGTTCCACAGGAGCTGGTTCTGAGGCCTGTTGAGAGGTGCAACATGCGTTAAGACATTTATGGACTGTTCCATAGGGGCTGTTTCTGCACATGTTGAAAACACAACACGTTGAGACGGTCAAAGACTGTTCTATAGGTACTGGCTTGGAAACACATGTTGGGGAGGAAACAGTTATGGACTGTTCAATAGGAGCCGTGTCTGAAGAAGGGTGGTATGCGCCCTTTAGGCGCAAAGCGGCATATGTTGGAAAGCAACATGGTTTAATATCTTACTTCTGGTATTTCACTTCCTGTTTGACACAGCCAGGTAGGAATGAAACACATCAAAGCTTTGTGATCAGAAGAACAATGCCTTGGCTCAAGCCCACCTGCTGTGACATCTGCGAGTACAAGCTTCAAAGAGACCACTGCTGCCAAGATGTCTATTGAGATTTGACACAGGACTAATAGAGACGAAGGGATACCTCTCGGAATGTATATTGGATAAAAGGCAAATGGGGGTGGCTACGAGTGGGCGTGTATGTTTGAATGTAAGGGACACACAGGCTTTTGTTCTCTCTCTTGGTTGCTGAGAAGCCTGCTGTAAGGTCATCCCCTATGCTATCTTGGGACCTTGCTCTGACCGAGGGCTTGGGCCTATATTCCATGAGGCCCAAACCCCTTTTATCATCCAGAACCCGCAGAGGAAACCATGTGTGATAAGTATCTTTGATATTTCATTGTTGTTATATGTTGTAGAGATGTGCTGTTAGTAAAGTGTGTTCTGATTGTAAGCTATGTAACATTGTAATACCCTTTTAGTACTTTTATGATAGTTTCCTAACTCCTTGGGAAATGAAATAAGATATTGTTTTACTAGCAGCACCGTGTGTTTGGTTTCATAGCTAACCTGGTATTATTGTGATATTAACAATAGCATGTGCTCAGAGTTTAATAGACCAACCAATGATAGGGACTAGACAAATTAATATGCAGATATAATATTAATAATTATATCGATTACTACAGGGCGTATATGTTTGCTAGTGTTATCAACTTGCCATAACATGTCCCTTTCAAAAAGAGGAACCTGCCTTCCTCATCCATTAGCGTGTCGTTAATTAGGAAGGGGTGTCGTTTCACTATGAATGTGGAGACTCCTTTGGTCTTGGATGTGTGGTTTGTTGCATGGTAAACTGTAGGGTAGAGTTTATCTATCAGTTTCAGTATCGTGTCGGCGTAAAAGTGCTTTTCTTGAAGAAAAACTATATCTGCATTATTCTGTTGCATTGTAAGGAGGAGCTGGGAGCGCCTCTCTGGGGTATTGAGTCCTCTGACATTAAGCGAGATGATCTTGATAACAGTTTTGTTCTTATTGGGAGGTGTCGAGGCCATGTTTTGGGCGTTAAGTGTTTGTGCTTCTTGGAATGTCGTGAGGGAGGTCTCAGTAATTTGGTTCATTATGAGCCTTTGTAGTGATGTGTCAGGCGAGGAAGCAAGGTCGGAGCCGGGAATTGGGTCTCGGTTGGTGCAAGGATGGGGGTGAGGGGGTAAGGGACGGGGAGGGTGGTGGGCAGGGAGGGAAGTGGGGAGTTGGAGAAGGAAAAGGTGAGTCTAGAGAGGAGAGAGGTCTGGTGGCCGGTGAGATATCTCTCACTCAGCTTGGTGTAAGTTATACCGTAAATCCGGTACGGCTGAAGGAGGTCAGAGGTACTAGAAACTGACGAGGTGGTAAAATGTTCGCTAAGTAAGTTCCCACTGTGTGGGTGTTGGTTTGTCAGTAGAACTGGGATATTTCCCAATACCCCGTCAGGCAGCCTGCCTTGTTAGGTTCAGTTGTAGACTAGTAAGGAGGATGGCTTATGGGGTTCCTAGGTGTGATGTAGTTGGTGTGGGAATGGGTGGTGTGAAGCTTTGGTGTGTAATGCAGGTGGTTAGGCACGGAAGAGCAAAGTGGGTATGATAAGAGACACTGATGGTGTTAGGACCATTTGTGGCCCTTGAGGTATAGTGTGTACTCCTAAAGTATATGACTATGGGTAAAATCTAGCCATTTACATCTTTTTGCATTCACATGTGTACGGTCGAGTGCTTGTGAGCCATGTGGAGAAAATGTGTAGTAACTGAGAAGATTACAGGTAAGCTGTACTGAACAAGAGTAAGTAATCGAGAAAAGGTCTATTCCAAACATTAACGAATATTTCAGAAATAAATAATAACAGGTATATAGAACATTAAAAACTAAGGGATTGAGGGATTATAGGGAGTACCCTGATGCAGTCTTTGGTCCTCCAATGTCACACCATGAGAACTCTGTCCATTAGAGCTGTCAGTGCTGTATTTCCTGTTTTTGGAAACCTGGAGAATATGTCCTCCGTAGTTAGGGGGTTTGTACAGCGTGTGTCTTGGGGGTTAATGATGGGGGGGGGCTCTTCCTGAGCATAATCGAGGTGGTGATATCTAAGCAGATATGCCCGCTTACCCAATTAGGGGTGAGTGATCAGCAGTGTGTAGTTGTATGTGTGGCAGCCTCTTACCTCTGGTTTTCCATCTCAGGTGTACCTTCTGTAACGTAAGTTTGGTTTGGTCGAGTTCTGATGTGACTCACGAAGGCCAGTTGTGTTCGAGGTTTCTGGAGACTTGTCCCATTTGCTTGTCTGGGGGAGAAATGCTTAACAAATATTTGTTAATCAGGCAATATCTAAATACAGGATAGTACTGACATGAGTGTATATATAACAGCTGTCTTTTTCAAGGTTGCAATGCTTTGATATGTAAATTTAAGGTTAGAGGTACAGTATTATATATAGTAGCATCTATCGCACCATATTCAAGTTCATATCTATCAGGCTGATCTACATGTTAGCAAGGTTGGACATAGGCCTATCATTTAACTGGGATGTGTAGGCGTATTCACCATAAGGTGGGATCCGAGGGACATACAGTACTTGGTTGGGCCAAGTTGCAAGGGTAGAAGAGCAGTGGGGCAGTGTGCTGGACCCCTTATGGGGAGAGATGTCTTGTTTACTTTATGTCATCTTGGGATAATAACAAAGGGGCAAACTGCTCAGCTGAGCAGATCTGTATCAACCATTCAGGATGGGTCTCCCTCCGGCAGCTCCGAAGTTTGTTATGGAGTCATGCATCAGCGGCTCATCACCAATACTCGAGCCCTATGAAAGCTCCCCTACCCTGCAGGGCACTCCGAGATAAGTAAAATCAGCGCCAATAGCCAACCTCCAAGACAGCTAATTACTGAACCCTTCGTTCTTTTCCTTTTTTTTTTTTTTTTTTTTTTTTTTTTAATAGTTTCAAAATTGCTGTTGTACGGTATATAACTCAAATATAGCCGATCCCCACTCACCATTGCTCAAAAACATGCTTACCAAGCAAAGCCCTATTGACCAATGGCTGTTAGCCACCTCAGGACTAATCACACCCACACGCCACTCTGTGAATGTACAAGGGACTCATGGACAAACAGCAGCCTCATACCTCAGCCTTATAACCTTCGCCTTGCACCGAAGGAAAGTACATGATTGATACCCCTACTCCAGCTCTCTGTCATTCGGACCTGACATGACACACCACCACACGCCAGGGGGAAATAACATACTCACACTCATCCGGAGGTGCGTTGTTTCCCGGAGGTGCCAGATCTATACTTTCCCATTACCAATAAGTGCTCCAGAGTATCGATGTCTTGCTCAATTAGAATTGCGTCTTCTTGTGGTAATGGGAAAGTATAGATCTGGCACCTCCGGGAAACAACGCACCTCCGGATGAGTGTGAGTATGTTATTTCCCCCTGGCGTGTGGTTGATCAACTTTACCTATAAATGTCAGTACCCAGTTATATTATGTACATTTAGGAAAGTATGCAGGCCTTTCTTAAAGCAATCTACTGAGCTGGCCAGGACCACCTCTGGCGGGAGTCTATTCCACATTTTCACAGCTCTTACTGTAAAGAAACATTTGCGTATTTGGAGATGAAATCTCTTTTCCTCTAGACATAAAGAGTGCCCCCGTGTCCTCTGGGTTGACCGTAAAGAGAATAACTCAACACCAAGTTCACTATATGGACCCCTTATATATTTGAACATGTTGATCATATGCCCCCTTATTCTCCTCTTCTCAAGAGTGAATAAATTCAGTTCCTCTAATCTTTCCTCACAGCTGAGCTCCTCCATGCCTCTTATCAGTTTGGTTGCCCTTCTCTGCACTTTCTCCAGTTCCCCGATATCCTTTTTGAGAACTGGTGCCCAAAACTGAACTGCATATTCCAGATGAGGTCTTACTAATGATTTGAACAGGGGCAAAATGATATCTCTCTCTCTAGAGTCCATACCTCTCTTAATACAAGAAAGGACTTTGCTCGCTTTGGAAACCGCAGCTTGGCATCGCATACTATTATTGAGCTTATGATCTACCAAAACCCCCAGATCCTTCTCCACCACGGATTCCCCCAGTTGTATTCCCCCTAGCATGTATGATGCATGCATATTCTTAGCCCCCAAGTGCATAACTTTACATTTCTCAACATTAAACCTCATCTGCCACATAGTCACCCAATTAGACAGTGCATTGAGGTCGGCTTGTAAATTGGAGACATCCTGTAAGGACGTTATTCCACTGCATAGCTTGGTGTCATCTGCAAAGACAGAAATGTTACTTTCGATCCCAGACCCAATATCATTTATAAATATATTAAAAAGTAAGGGTCCCAGCACTGAACCTTGGGGTACACCACTGAAAACCTTAGACCATTCAGAGTAAGAACCATTAACCACTACTCTCTGAGTTCTGTCTTTTAGCGTGTTTTCTATCCATTTACAAACTGATATTTCCAAGCCTGTAGACTTTACCTTACACATGAGCCGCATGTGGGGAACTGTGTCAAACGCTTTTGCAAAATCCAAGTATACCACGTCCACAGCCACCCCTCTGTCCAAAGTTTTACTTACCTCTTCATAAAAAGAAATCAAGTTTGTCTGACAACTTCTGTGTTTCATGAATACATGCTGTCTGTTGCTTAAAATGTTTTTTTTCCAGCAAGAACTCGTCTATGTGCTCTTTTATTAAACGCTCCAGTATTTTCCCGACTATAGAAGTTAAACCAACAGGTCTATAGTTACTTGGTAAAGACTTTGATCCCTTTTTAAATATAGGCACCACGTTCGCCCTGCACCAATCCAGTGGTACCATTCCCGTCATTAATGAGTCCCTAGAAATTAGATACAATGGATTTGAAATTACAGAGCTCAATTCTTTTAGGATCTGTGGGTGGATGCCATCAGGTCCAGGCAGTTTATCCACCTTTATTCTGCCTAAATAATTTAGGACCATATCACTTTTGAGCCATTGTGGATCATTCGGGGCTGTGTCACTACCACCCCAATTATGGACATGAGCTCCCCCATGCTCTTTTGTACACACAGAGCTGAAGAAAGTATTTAATAAATTTGCCTTCTCTTTGTCCCCAGTCACCCACTCTAGATTATTTTGTAATGGGCCTACATGCCTTTTTACTATTAATATATTTGAAGAATTTTGGGGGGTTTGTCCTACTATCTTTTGCAATCTGTCATTCGTTTTGAATTTTTGCATCCTTGATTTCCTTTTTACATATTCTGTTAAATTCTTTGTAACATTTAAACGACACTAGTGTTCCTTCATTTTTATATTTTTAAAAAACTATTTTCTTATTGTTTATAGCTTCTTTAACTTTGGCCGTGAGCCACATAGGTTTTGTTTTTAGCCTTTTAAACTTATTGCCCAAGGGAATATACTTTGCAGTGAGGTCCCAAACAGTCTTTTTGAAGAATTACCATTTCTGGTCTGTGTTTATCAATGCAAATATTCCCTTCCAGTCTAAATCCTGGAGAGCAGCCCTCATCCTTGGAAAATTTGCTCTCTTGAAGTTAAGTGTTTTTATCTTTCCCGTATGTATTTCTTGTTTACAGCTAACATCAAATGAAATCATGTTATGATCACTGCTACCCAGGTGTTCCTTTATCTGGACATTAGTAATAAGCTCTGCATGGTTTGAGATTACCAGGTCCAACAGAGCTAGCTTCATTCCTAGTTGGGGCCTCAATAAACTGGACCATAAAATTGTCCTGTAATAGGTTTATAAATTTTTGCCCTTTAACTGTCCCAGTAGTGCCATTACTCCAGTCAATTTCTGGGAAGTTAAATCCCCCATTATTATCACTGTCCCAGCCCTTGCAGCCCTTTCCATCTGGGCAAAGAGCTGAGTCTCCACCTACCTTGTTAATATTGGGTGGTCTATAACAAACTCCAATGATTAACTTTGAACTACACCCATCTATATGCAGTTACACTAATAATGCTTCAGACTCATCACACTCTCCATCAACCAGGTCCTCTTTCACACTTGCTTTGAGATCACTTCTCATGTAGAGACAGACCCTGCCACCTTTCCTTTTTACCCCGTCTCACCGAAAGAGTGCATAGCCAGGAATATTAATAGCCCAGTCATGTGAGGATTGAAGCCAAGTTTCAGCAATACTGATTACATCATAGCTCTCCTCATGCACCAGAGCTTCCAACTCACCTATTTTGCTTGGCAGACTTCTGGCATTGGTGTACAAACACTTTAATGCATTATCATATTTTGCTCTGGTGTTTTTCATACCATTTTTAGTAGTACAAATGGCACTATAGTTTCCAATGGCTGTTTGCAACATGGGAAATTTCTTGTCACCTGCCATAACCCTTCCCCCCACCTATCCCCATTCCACCCTCCATTAATGTCTGACCCCTAACTGACCCGTCTGCCTGATGTAATTCTGTAATTTACTTTGAGTTGACCTTTTGTTTCATTAGATCTTTAACAAATTACCGAATCATGTCGAATACATTCATTATATCCGCTATAATTTCTTTTGTATTAGTTGAAATTTGTTATTTTTTTTATTTGGACATTCGGATGCAAAATTTGTCCGAATTTCAATTTGTTATGAAATGAATTGCACATGTCTAGATGTCAGGCAACTAAAGGAAGTGCAGGGAAGAGCAACTAAAGAGGCATGGAGGAGCTCAGCTATGGGGAAAGATTAGAGGAACTGAATTTATTCTCTCTTGAGAAGAGGAGGTTAAGGGAGGATATTATCAACATGTATACATACATAAGTGGTGCATATAGTGAACTTAGTGTTGAGTTAATCACTTTAGGGTCATCACAGAGGACAAGGGGGCACTCTTTACATCTAGGAGGAAAAAAGATTTAATCTCCAAATACGGAAAGGTTTCTTCACAGTAAGAGCTGTGAAAATGTGGAATAAACTCTCTCCAGAGGTGGTTCTGTCCAGCTCAGTAGATTTTTAAAGGCTTTAAAAATAGCCTGGAATCTTTCCTTAATGTACATAATATAACTGGGTACTAACATTTATAGGTAAAGTTGATCTAGGGAATATCAGATTGCCTCTTGGGGGATCAGGAAGGAATATTTTCCCCCTGCTGGAGCAAATTGGATCATGTTTTGCTGGGTTTGTGTTTCCTATGCTCTGGATTAAATGTGGGTATAGGATTATGAATATAGGATTGTATAATTTCTTTTTCCTTTTTAGTGGTTGCACTAGATGGACTTGTGTCTTTTTCAACCAGACTATGTAACTATGAAATGAAGCATTTACAAAAGGTAAGGGACCACTGAACACTAATGCTCGGATGACTTTTATAATCCCACTGACACCAATGATAAGGCAAAAATTCTCCCTCTGACACCAACAGTGGGGCAATATTCCTACCACTAGCACCGATGATGTGGTATTATTCCTCCCAACAACACCAAAAATAGGGCAATATTCCTCACACTGACACCAATAATAGATTAATATGCCTCCCACGATCATCATCATTGTAGTACTATTCTTCAGTTGCCGGTACAGGGGCATTTTTTTTTTTCTTTCATCTCACTGACCACTGATGTGGGATTTTTACTCACAATGACAACCAAAGCTTCTTTTACTTTTTATTAAGCATTAATTATTAGATAAGGAGTATGTTATTTCTAGGGTCAGATGTTAGACTACAGGATAGGCATTAGGGTCAAGTTGAATGCTCCCTTTAACAGATTTATTGCCAGCTGATCCTGCCCGTTAATATGTTACTTTTTACTCTCTCCAGACGCACAACAGTCAGACAGTGAACTGGCCCTGAAACTCTGGCATAGAAGGAAAATAAGATGGACACACATAAAGGGGCATATGAATTGACTTTTAACTGTAGGAAAACCAGTTTGTAAACATGTTCTGCACCTGCGGTGACTTTTTTTAATGTAAATGGTTGATCCTCGTGGGATGGGCTGGTGCATTTATAAATGTCTTCTATCTTTTTAGACAGCTGTTTGGGTAACAATACCCACTGTTTTCACATAGTAGGATCAACACTGAAATGTAATATACTGCTATTTCAAGGCATTAGTACTAATAACAAATACATCTTTGAAAAAGTGGGTATGCTTTATAACACACAAAAGGTTAATTCAGTAAAAAATAAAAGGAAACATAATGCGTAAATAATATAGTAATCCGTTGTGTGCGGTGTATTTTTTATCACCATGGTAACAGATTCTCCAGATGTCTGGGCTAATCAAAACGCAAACTTTGATGATAATCAGCACAGCAGAACAGATGTTTTTATGATCATTGAATTTGCCATAATTTATTGATGCATTTGATTAAGAATATCAGATCTAGTGAAGGTATTAACTCAGCTTAAAGTATATACCTTTCATAAAAGGGGAACCCAGGAAATCATATTATTATACATGAACTGAATAATGATTTCAAACAAAACAAGCATATTTTTGTTATATATAAAATGTATTGAGTACATTTACAAGCAGGTTTGTTCAAGACATAAATTAAAATTTCGTTTTGTTTTCAAATTGTCCGTCATAAAATGTAATAATGCAATGAGTTGTTTTATTTTATTGCATTAATTAACTTTTTTAAATATTGACATCAGCAAAAATTTATTTATAGCTTGGTGGTAGAGACACATGCATATGATCTGTGCAGGCAAAGCTCTCAAATAGAATGAGAACCATTTTACGAAACATTCAAATTGATGTACGTATGTGTGCTTGCTAAGTCTGCAGTTCTACCATGGAAACTAGGTAAATATGACCATTTTCTGGGGGCACAAGTGATACTTTAAGCGATTGTAAAGCATAAGAAAACAAGAATATAAAATATCACCATGTTGATAATTTTAATACACTGATTTTCCATATAAAATTTTTGTAAGAACAATAGATATTGGTTCTAAATTATTGCTACGTTTTGAGAATTAAGAAACCTAATTAAACAGCTTGTACTGTAAATCACATTTAGATGGTTACTGATATTGAATTTTACAATTAAATAACCTCATGCTCAAAGTGTTTTTGTCAAGTGAGGTCTCTTTTTTTGGGGGGGGTGTATGTATGAGGGGTCTTCAAAATGTCTCCATACTATTATATTTTAATTGAAAATGGTGAGTGCAGGAGGAGTAGTAATTGGTCGTGTCTGAGAGTGTCATGTGACTAGTCTGTCTGGCAAGCTGGCTGACCTTGCAGTTTAGTATAAGTATGTGAAGTATAAGTGGTGAAGACGGCTGTGAAAATTATTTTTAAAAAGTGCAGAAACTTTTTAAAGAACTCTCGTATTTTACTTGATACACTTGATCAAGGTCAGGTCAAGGGTGATATTGACATTATTATTATACAATGGTCACATTTAAGAAATTCCTTTTTTGCAAAAAATTGAGAAACAAATGGATTTTATTCGATAACCACAACAGAGCTATAGATTAGTTAATTCATTGTTTAATGTTATATTCTCAGTGTTTAAAGGGCTATTTGCACCGCTCAGGAAAAATGACGTTCCCAAAAAAACAAATATATAGAACACATATATACAGTATGATGTATATGACACAAGTCTATGTACATAAAAGCAGCCGCTAAATAAAACAGAAATATACATGTAAGTAAAAAAAAGTCCTTAGTCCATATAGACAAAGTTCCAATACTCAAAGCAGCACTCCAATGAATTAAATGAAGTATGAACAGTATTCACATGTAAAAACATATGAGAAATCAGTAGTATGTTGATAGGTGATGAGACAGTTCAATTGATAGGTGAAGGATTCTACTTAATGATTGATAGGCATATACCATCCACCAGGGCAGTGCTGTATTTTGGCCTAGGCCGACAATACTCAAGACTTAGGGTGGGACTTTGCGTGGGGGGGGGGCGGCAAAAAAGCCACCCCCCCGCATGATCCCCCCTCACCTTCCCTTCCTCCCAAACGCCCAAACGCAGGGCTGCACAGCTGAATCCCGGAGCCCAGTGCCACAAGTTTTGGCACTGAGCTCCGGTAATTGGAAAGACAGGGATGCACTAGAGCGGGCACCCGGGACATTTGCCACCTGGGGTCCCGCAGCGTCGATTGGCTTTCCAGAGCAGCCGTCCCTTTCTCTCTCCACTGACATCCGCACACACTCCTCGGCCTCCAATGTTCCTGTGCACACAGCCAGGAGGAGGAGCTGAGGAGGGACACAACTTCAGTGAGAGAGCAGCGCTGCTGGTCTGAGGTCTATGCACTGGGGGACATGGTAACCAGGAAGGGGAGGCAGATAACAGATGCACACATGGAGTGATGGGACGGGAGGGGGGTAAGGGGATATGTGCTGGGGGATGCTTTGGGAAGGGAGAACATATGTGCTAGTGGGGGGGTCTAATCCCCCCACTAGCACATATCCTCTCCCCTCCCAAAGCACCCCCCACCACATATCCCCTTACCTCCCTCTCCCCCCAAATTAAAAGATGCCACATCCCCTTCCCATGGCGTCCCTCTGTCTCCTCCCCGCGGTGTCCCTCTTTCCCCTCCCCATGGCGTCCCTCAGCGTTCTGCAGCAGGTAACCTGTTGGAAGTTGCCTCAATCACCCATACCTTTAGACTTGCTGCGGATTTGTGGTGTTTGGTTAGGACATGTTTAGGCACACTATGCATGTCACAGCCTTCATCTATGCTCACCAAAGCGTTTGCTCAGGGTACAGATTGTCCTCCCTACATATAGTAAGCCACAAGGACTGGTTAAACAGTAGACCACACAGTTTAACAGTAGCCCCCATGGCTGTGCCATTGGATTGCAAGTAGAATTGCCCATCAAATTCAAATAGTTATGTTGTAAACAAAAGCCAGTGGCCTCTAGTATGAACTGGGCTTGCCTGGTATTAATCCAGAGGTCCTTAGCAAGGAAGTATTCAATAGCCCTTAGTCCTACTTCGTGTGGTATGGATGTGTAGAGGGACGACACATCTAGGGAAAGCCACCTGTATGTTTTTTCCCAGGTATATGGCTGTAACATGTGAAGGAGATGTGTACCATCTCTGATATGTGAGGGTAAGTTTTAGGCTAGGGGTTGAATAATTCTGTTTTAGTAATGATACCATCTGAAAGTGCTGCATTGGTTAATGTTGTTGCTTTCAAAGAAAAAGAGGGAAGGGGATCTTTAGGAAGAACTTATAGTGTATAGATCTAATAATCTTGTGGCTTCAAGGGTGTATGTTTGTTCATCCTGGATTACTATTCCGTAACCCTCTCTCTCTACAACTAAAGTGCACCACTTGTTCAAAACAAACATAAGTAAAGGTGAAAAGCAAAGGTTCGGCACCTCACAGAGGACTTTACAAGGAGGCCAAGAAACACTGTAAGGAACAATTTAATGAAAAACAGATAACTGAGCCAATAAGTAATGTATGTGTAGAGAAATAAAAGCTGCGCATGCTATGTGTACAGTATGAATGATTTTATGGAGAATAGGGATATCATTTAATGTCACTTTAAGTATTAGTGGGTGTAGAGTGGGTGTGAAGTGTAGAGTGTGCCCTATTAAGAGAACCTTGGCACTTTTCCCTAAATTGACAAAAAATTTAGTTTTAGCAATGTTTAACCTCTTCACGCCGGCACCTCCCGACCCTTTAAGAGTTTTAGGTTGCCGGGAGGCATGGCAGGACTTGAGATCATGTGATCGCCGTGATTGGCTGTCACGGTGGTCACGTGGTCCAAAAACTCGCTTTCGATTAGGCACTGGTAACTGTGCCGGGACGCTCGCTCTTGCCACAGCTGTATTGACTGCAATTCATGCACATATGCGGCCTCTCAGCGCCAAGGACCAGATGCTGAGAGGCTGCATATTTGTGTGTGACTGGTGCCAAGGTGTTAATTCCTGTATGCAATCTTTGTTTTAAATGTAGCGCCACCCTGACCCCCGACATCAGGAAGGAATGACGTGGGTAGATGTGGACGGATGGAGAAAATGGACCCCAGTCCCTTTTAGGCTAAAAAAAGGTGAGCTTATTGCTTATAACAACAAAATGAGGGAGAGAGGGTTAGGGCACAGGACACCCTAGGACAGTAGACAAACAGACCCACAGACTCCAAAGGCAAAAATAGCTAGGAAGACAGCAATACAGAACAAGGTACCTAGGCCTGTACCCCATGTTCTGTACCTACTGTACGTAGCAACATATGTCTCCTGTAGCAGCCAAAAATTCATAGCACCGTGCAGGGTTTCCTTGGATGGGTACATCTTGATGCTTTCCCAGCCTATCCACAGTCCCCAGCTCATAGAAGAATAACCTCTGGTACTTCATCTCAGAACTCCATCCTTTTCCTCCTGCCTCCAGACAACAAGCTCTCTCTGGCAGAGCCTCAAGCACATGGCTAGGCTTAAAGTGGTTCTAAAGGCATAAGTTTTTTTATCTTAATGCATTCTATGCATTAGGATAAAAAACCTTCTGTGTTCAGCAGCCCCCCTTAGCCACGCTAATACCTGTACTTACCTGAGGTCCATCTAGATCCAGCGACGTTACACGAGAGACTCGGTTGTCCAGGACTCCCCTCCTCATTGGCTGAGACAGCAGCAAGTTAGTGAGCCAATGAGGAGAGAAAGGGGGTGGGTCCGAGCCACGGCTCCATGTCTGAATGAACACAGGGAGCTGCGGCTCAGCTTGGGTGCCCCCATAGCAAGCTCCTAGCCAACATTTAATTGGAGTCAGGGATACAGCCCCGGGTGGTAAGCTGTCATATACATGACAGCTTCCCAGCACAGGTAGGGCTAGCTTTTAGTACTAATGTATCTCTGTACGCCAGCTTACAGCTGATATTAAAGTGATTATAAAGGCATAAGGTTTTTTTTTATCTTAATGTATTCTATGCATTAGAATAAAAAACCTTCTGTGTGCAGCAGCCCCCCTACTACTTACCTGAGCTCCCATCTCATCCAGCGATGCTGCACAAGAGCCTCAGCTATCCAGGACTCTCCCTCCTGATTGGCTGAGACACAGCAGTGGGTGCCATTGACTCCCACTGCTGTCAATCAAAATCAGTGAGCCAATAAGAAGAGAGGAAATGGGCGGGGCCGAGCCACAGCTCCATGTTTGAATGGACACACAGAGTAATG
The DNA here is from genome assembly GCF_042186555.1 of Aquarana catesbeiana. Classification (NCBI taxonomy): domain Eukaryota; kingdom Metazoa; phylum Chordata; class Amphibia; order Anura; family Ranidae; genus Aquarana; species Aquarana catesbeiana. The sequence goes on from NC_133324.1 coordinate 654,477,065, forward strand.
GCTCAGCTTGGGTGCCCCCATAGCAAACCACTTGCTGTGGGGGCACTCAGGAGGGAGGAGCCAGGAGCACCGACAAGGGACCCGAGAAGAGGAGGATCTGCACAGAGCAGGTAAGTATAACATGTTTGGTATTTTAAACCCCCTCAAAAAATAAGACTTTAATATCACTTTAAGGCCTAGCCCAACACAGCTGTTTCTCACACATTCACACCAGACCAAGGTCTGGGTGGGAGGACCCTGATCACTTGACCTCCCCAAATGTTTATACTCTCTCCCAGCATGCTCAATGGCCATGAAATTCCTACTGATTGGCTGAAAGAAATATGCATATTCATACCATTGCTCAGGGGTAGGCAACCCCAGGCACTGGTGCCACAAGCGGCACTCGAAGTCTCTTTTGCCGTCACTCGACTCCCTCCCCATCAGCAGACCAGCGCAGGGAAGTGTCAGTGAGACACTAATGCAGTGGTTCTCAACTCCAGTCCTCAGGACCCACCAACAGGTCAGGTTTGCAAGATAGCTGAAATACATCACAGGTGATATAATTTGCTGCTCAGGGATTGCAGTGTTCTAGTCTGCAACTCCCCAAGGTAATACTTAAAATCTGGCCTGTTGGTGGGTCCTGAGGACTGGAGTTGAGAACCACTGCACTAATGCATTCCAAATTTCAGAATTCCCCACGCCGCACCTGCACTGAGGGGGAGGCACTGTTCCCCCACACATTGTAAAAGGTGGGAAACATTATTTGGTTCTCTAACTTTGCTATAGCTGTGATTGTCAGCTTTTGTGATGGGGAAGAGATTGGGTGCAGTTCTGCTGGGGGGGCAGCCGCTGTTTCCAGGAGGAGGAGGAGGACTGTCATTGGCCACTGCTAAAGCCAATCACAGACCTGCTAGACCCGTCCACTATCTGGGAGGAAGATGACTCGCTTGGTTGCCACTGCCAATCTCAGAAAGAAGCGATTTCACTGTGATTGAGAAAACCACAATCAGGGGACAGTTTGTGAAATTACTGTTGAGCTTCTGGGAACTTTGTTGAAATTATTCCTGAACCTTTGCGTCACTTACTACTGAACCCCTGCACTCTGTGTCCCTTTAAGCCACAGCCAGTATTCAGCGCAATGAAAACCACACCCAACCTTTGCTGCGCCGCAGAGCGCCACACTTTTTCTCAGCTGCGGGTCCCCAACTTATGATCCTGCACACAGGCCCACTGCTTTCAGAAAATACCCCTGACCTGAGCTCATCATTGCGCATCCATTCCAGATGCTTGTATGTGACACCACATATATCACATACAAGCAGGGCTGGATGCAAGAGGTGGATCAGCAGGATGAATGTGCCAGGACAGGTAGATGTGTCTAATCTCTGATTTCTTTCACATCTCTGCATATCACGCATGTCATAGATGAGAAGAGGGTACAGCAGTGGAGCAGATTAGCAGGAGGGTACAGTGGTGGGGAAAATGAGCAGAAGGGGGTTCAGAGGTGGGGCAGATGTGCAGGGAGGTACAGTGATGGAAGAGATGAAAAGGGCCTTCAGCAGTGGGACAGTAGAGCAGGGGGTACAGTGATGGGGCAGATGAGCAGGGGGGTTCAGTGTTGGGTCAAATGAAAAGGGGGTTACAGTGGTGGGACAGATGAGCATGGTGGGTTTAGTGTTGGGGCAGATAAAAAGGGGGTTCAGTGATGGAACATAAAAAGCAGGGGGGCTAGAGCAGTGGAGCAGATGTGAAAGGAGGTGTATTGGTGGGACAGATGAGCAGGGGGGACAGAGGTGGGACAGATGAGCAGGGGGTACAGAGGTGAGACAGATGTGCAGGAGGTACATTGGTGGGGCAGATGAGAAAGCAGGTTACAGTGGTGGGGCAGATGAGCAGATGGGTTCAGTGTTAGGACAGATGAGAAGGTGATTCAGTAGTAAAACAGAAGAGCTTGGTGATACGTCAGTCGAGCAGCTGTGCTGGGAGGTACAATGGTGGGGCAGAGTGGTTACAGTGGTGGGAAAGATGAGCAGGGGGGGTTCAGTGTTGGGGCAGATGAGAATGAGGTTCAGCGGTGGGACAGAAGAGTAGGTGGGTACTGCAGTGGGGCAGATGTGAAAGGAGGTGCATTGGTGGGACAGATGAGTGGGGGGTTACAGTGGTTGAGCAGAAGAGCGGGGGGTACAGAGGTGGGGCAGATGTACAGAGGGGTACAGTGGCGGTGCAGAGGAAAAAGGAGGTACATTGGTGGGACAGATGAGCAGACCGAACAGCAGTGGGACATATGTGCAGGATGTACAGTGGTGGGGCATATGTGCAGGAGGTAAGGGTGGTGGGGCAGATGAGAAAGGGGGTTACAGTGGTGGGGGCAGATGAGCAGATAAGTTCAGTGTTAAGACAGATGAGAAGATGGTTCAGTGGTGAGACAAAAGAGCATGGGGGTATAGCGGTGGAGCAGATGTGCAGGGAGGTACAGTGGTGGGGCAGATGAGAAAGGGGGAACATTGGTGAGGCAGATGAGCAGGGGGTTACAGTGGTGTGACAGAAGAACAGGGGGTTACAGTGGTGGGACAGAAGAGCAGGGGGTACAGAAGTGGGGCAGATGTGCAGGGTGGTGCAGATGTGCAGGGGGTTACAGTGGTGGGGCAGATGTGCAGGGGGTTACAGTGGTGGGGCAGATGAGCAGGGGGGTACAGTGGTGAAACAGATTTGCAGGGGGGACAGTGATCTGAGGTGTGAAGGTGCAGGAATTGGGGCTCATCTGATGTGTGGAGTTGCAGGAATTGGGGCTGATTTGAGGCGTGAGAGTGCATGATGTTAATTTCTTACTATTACTCAAATAGTTTACAGCATTTACTTTATAAAAACTCCTTTTCGTGATTGAGAGAGTGAAGTTGACATTTTTTTGTTATAAAATCGGCACTCTTAATTACTTTGAAAATATTTTTTAGCACACTGTGCTCAAAAGGTTGCCTACCCCTGCCCTAGCTTTACTGTAGCTCATCATACTAATACCAAAGGTAACAGTGCCACCTACTGACAGAAGGGAGGAACCAGAGCTATACCAGGCTTAGGAAACAACCCAAATGATCACAAAGACTACAAATTAGCCAGGTTTACTACAACCCAGCACAGCTAATTGTACTAGTAGCCCCTGTTTAAGACAAGGGTGCTACATAAAAAAAAAACACATTTAACACATGATGAAGAAATTGCAGAGCGCTATTGGTTTGCAAATAAGACAGCATGGTTGGAATAGTCACTGCTGTGAGACACCTGTGCTGAGAACGTGCACACTGCACGCTGCGTAGTCCCAGCACACGTTACCACCGTGACAGCCAATCACGGTGGTCACGTGATCTTAAGCCGTCTTCCAACTCCCGGCATCATAAACCTCTTAAAGGTCCGGGAGGCGATGGCGCTAAGAGGTTAATATACAGTATTTTATATGTATATGTATAAATTGTCAAAATCTGTTTTTTAGTCCCGTTTTTAATACAGAAGAATAAAAAAGTAAAAAAAAAAACACATTCCCTTTCACAACAAGCTCATCAATCTCAACAACAAGCTCAAATATACGAAAAAAAGGGGAAGAGAGGGGGGTACTTAGTGGGACTTTATATGAAACGTATGTGAATACGTCTCCATCCCTGATTCAGTAGAGTAGAAGGAAATAAAAATAGGACTTTATATGAGGTACGTGCGGCAACAGAAATGCAGTTAATCTAAAAACACAATGTTTATTGCTAAATAATTACATAACATTAGAAAAATCCATTCATAGGTTTGTGTCCGTAATGACAACATGTAACAAACATTGTATGTAAAAAATTGGCAACACAATTACACTGTATAATAAATATATGACCGCTGCATCAAGATAATACATTGTAGGGTAAATATATGACAGCCATCCTAGATGACACAGACCACCTCATATATGAAACCATCCAATGAAGATGAGATGCATCGAATAATCCCTGCACGTTTCATGGATTTAATCCATTCTCCAGGGGCAAATGCATTAAATAATCGGTGAAAAAAACAAATTTATAAAAAATATAAGGTATTATTGTATAAAACAATCTAGCCAGGGTACCTGACAAAAATTGAATACTAACCAAAGGGAGGAGAGTGCTTCTCCCCCTGGGGTACTTACATATGACCTAAATATGAAGTAGTGAGATTGGAACTAAAGTGCCGCTTAAGGCGTCTGTCACAGGAGCTGAGGTACTGGGACCCAAGGATTGGAAAAGGAGCATAAAAACAGGAGCATAAAAGGAACCTCCACAGAAAAGAAATGTCCAGAGGTGATGTGTATAGGCTCCAATACTATCATTTAAAAAAAAATTATTAAGTGAGTGATTAACTTTTGTACAAAAATGTGAAAAAAAAGTGAATGGAAACCTCCAAGGACAAACTAAAGATATAGGTGAAAGAAAGGTTAGAGGGAGGCATAGCCACATTGTAAAATGAAATGAAAAAAAAGGAGACAGATATACTTAATAATAGAGAACCCCCATGAGTAGGTGAGGGTGTGTGCTCAAAGACTATAATAGATATAAGATCTCCATTGATTACCTTAAACAAAAAGCCATGATCTAGATGGGTGTGTGCAGTGTGCACAGTGTGTGCTGCCAGAAGAAATGGCTGGAAACAAGTGAGAGTCTTATATGCTCCAAGCCCAGCCCAGGTTTCCGCCCAACGTCACGCTGGCTTGACTAGCAGAGGAGGCGGCGTCCCCGCTCAAACAGCTACAGCTGTAGAGAGGGGCTGCAATCACCATCTTCCTATAGTCAACTAGAGTGGAAAACATGCTAGCATAAAGACACCTGACCAGGGTCATGGGCATGTGGGCGTGGCGCCGATGCAAATCAATTTGCCGTGCACATGACTCTATTATAGTCTTTGAGCACACGCTCTCACCTACTCATCTCATCTGTCTCCTTTTTTTTTCATTTGATCTTACAATGTGGCTATGCCTCCCTCTAACCTTTCTTTCACCTGTATCTTTAGTTTGTCTTTAGTTTGTCCTTGGTGGAGGTTTCCATTCACTTTTATTCACGTTTTTGTACAAAAGTTAATCACTCACTTAATTATTTTTTTAAATGATAGTATTGGAGTCTATACACATCACCTCTGGACGTTTCTTTTCTGTGGAGGTTAATTTTATGCTCCTGTTCCAATCCTTAGGTCCCAGTACCTCAGCTCCTGTGACAGACACCTTGAGCGGCACTTATGTTGTAATCTCACTACTTCATATGTAAGTACCCAAGGGGGAGAAGCTCTCTCCTCCCTTTGGTTGGTATTCAATTTTGTCAGGCTAGATTGTTTTATACAATAATATTTTCTATTTTTTATGTATTTGTGTTTTTTCACAGCTATTTAATGCATTTGTCCCTGAAGAGTGGATTAAATCCACAAAACGCGTAGGGATTATTCGATGCATCTCATCTTCATTGGATGGTTTAACCAGTTTCATATATACAGATTTCATCTTTATACTGTTTCTTAGGTGGTCCATGTCATCTAGGATGGCTTTTATAAATTTACCCTACAATGTATTATCTTACTGCAGCGGTCATATATTTGATATGCAGTGTATTATTTATTGTTGTTGCTATTTTTTACATACAATGTTTGTTACATGTTGTCATTATGGACACAAACCTACAAATGGATTTTTCTAATATGTTATGTAATTATTTAGCAATAAACATTTACTTAATATAAACAACTACTTAATATAAGTATGTAAAGACCTGCTTGTGCCACTCTCAGGTCCCCACATTCCTTATCTTATGAAATTTTAAACAGTCAGATAACTGGCAATGAAAAGTAGCAGCAGACATAACATAACTCACAACCAGCAAACCACTAGAACAAACTCTTCACAATACACTTTTCAGTAAAATTCTAAAGTTGAGTAATGGGGGTTTCAACCCAAACCTCTAATCTTTAAATCCTAAGTACAAAGCCACTATTGTGCCTCAGCATGATTCAGATATTGCAAAAATATATTCTTGTAAGTGTATGAACTTAATCCCTCTAATGATAGCATTCCCAGAAGAGATGCATGTCCCTTTGGGGGCCATGTTGCAAAGGGGGACAGCTGGAACAGGAGCTTCCCTGCTTTTGCATCACCTAGCTTTTTCCTGCACTGTGCAGAACCAATGCTCTATGTCTGGAGCAGTGTTTCTCAACTCCAGTCCTCAAGGCGCCTCAGCAGGTCATGTTTTCAGGATTTCCCTTAGATGAAATGGCTGTGGTAATTACTAAGGCAGTGAAACTGATCAAATCACCTGTGCAAAATAATGGAAGGCCTGAAAACATGACCTGTTAGGGTACCTTGAGGCCTGGAGTTGAGAAACACTGTTTTGGAGTCCTGTGGACTCCTGATAAGCAGAGCACAGCACCTGGATTTTACAGAGATACAATGATTACACAAGGAGAGCTGCATTCTCTCTGTGTAATCTTCAGTGCTGAGCTGTCAGATTGACAGCTTAGGTCCTGCTCTACATTTATTTAAGAATGAAAATAAATCCAATCGCTTTCATTCATAAATGACTGTTAAGCATAAATAAAAAAAAAAATAAACATTTTGGCCGCCTATTAATCCCTGGTAAACCCAAATTAGTTTTTTATTACCTCAATTATTACTTTTTTATCTTACTTTCTTTATCATTTGCATGTACATTTTTAAAAAAAATACTCTTTGCACCTGAAACAAGATTATAGTGCCTTTATAACAAAGGACAAATCAAAGGAAAAAATGAATTTGAAGTTAACCCTAATTAGTTATTTTAACCTTAAACAGTGCTAGAATTTCAGTTAAACCTAGATATTTTTTATTAATGCCTTTATTCCCTTACCTTATCATTTTTATGTTTATGAACATCTAAACAATTTTTCTTTTTTTTTTTACAGTGGAAGAGCAGGAGGGGTGCACACTTTGGCAAGCTAGAACTTGTCCCAACACTGTTCACATGCTTCAATTTATATTTTTCTCTATGCAAGAGAAGATGTTCAGAAAAAGTGACAGCTACAAGGGTTGGAATAAATATGTGACACTGCTGAGAGTGTTTACAACAGACTGATTTTTAAATGGTTTAAAAAAGAAAGAAAATAAAAGGGAAAAAATGTGTCTCTAACCACTTAAAGTAAACCTTGAAACCAAATGCAAGGTCTATTTATTAACCAGTACAGCCCCGGAAGGATTTACCCCCTTCCTGACCAGAGCACTTTTTGCGATACAGCACTGCGTCGGTTTAGCTGACAATTGCGCGGTCGTGCGACGTTGCACCCAAACAAAATTGATGTCCTTTTTTCCCCACAAATAGATCTTTCTTTTGGTGGTATTTGATCACCCCTGCGTTTTTTTTTTTTTTTTTCCGCTATAAACAAAAAAAGAGCGACAATTTTGAAAAAAAAGCAATATTTTTTACTTTTTGCTATAATAAATATCCCCAAAAAATATATAAAAAAAACTATTTTCTTTCTCGGTTTAGGCCGATTTTATTATGTATAATGTATTCTTCTACATATTTTTGTTAAAAAAAAAAATCGCAATAAGCGTATATTGATTGGTTTGCGCAAAAGTTATAGCCTCTACAAAATAGGCGATAGATTTATGGCATTTTTATTATAAATTTTTTTTTATTAGTAATGGCGGCGATCTGCAATTTTTATCATGACTGCGACATTATGGCGGACACATAGGACACTTTTGACACTATTTTGGTATCATTGTCATTTATACAGCGATCAGTGCTATAAAAATGCACTGATTACTGTGTAAATGACACTGGCAGGGAAGGGGTTAAACACCAGGGGGCGATCAAGGGACCAAGTGTGTCCTAGGGAGTGAATGAATTTTAAATGATCCCTTTCCATGCGCATCAGTGAAGGTGGAGGTTCTGTGTACGTAGGGACAAATTTGACACCTATTACACGGGTACATGCCGAGAGTTCGCGGATAGTCAGACAACCATGAATTTTCAGGTTTTCGCGTAAATTCTGACTGTATCAGCATATCCCCCAGGTTTTTGGCCCGTCAGGCTACCAGCTGGGGAGAAGTACCTACTATCGTACCCAAACCTGGTGAATTTGTGAGTAGGCCCCAATGTTTCTCTAGGATCGATCGGATGTTGTTCCATTGAGAGCCAAAAGTGATAATTAGTCTAACTGGACCATCAATTGTTGGTTTGAGTAGGTCCAGGTTATGAGTTCGCTCAGTTAACTCTGGCGATTCCTGTTCGCTGCCTTCCGCCTGGCTCGCTTAATTTGACGATGTGAGTAGCCGCGCTCTCTAAAGCGTGTATAGAGATCCTGGCTTTCCTTTCGGTAATCGCTGGCTTTTGAACAGTTTCTTTTGAGACGTAGAAATTGACCCACCGGAATACCATTTTTTACCCAGTGGGGATGGTGACTGGTGGCGCTCAGAAAGGTGTTTGCCGCCGTTTCCTTGCGGAAAGTCGAGGTATGCAATTGTCCATTCTCAAGATGAATTTGCAGGTCAAGAAAGGACAATTTTGTTTGGCTGAAAGAATACGTCAAATGTATATTGAGTGTATTATCGTTCAACTCATTAATGAACTCCAACATTTTAGTCTGAGTGCCCCGCCAAATCATGAAAATATCATCGATGTACCGTAACCAGGCGTGAACGTGGTCACAGTACATCGACGAAGGGAATACCATCATCTCCTCCCAGAAACTCAAGTGAAGGCACGCATATGAAAGTGCCCATGCTGCCCCCATAGACGCGCCGCGAATTTGCTGGTAGTAAGCGGCCAGAAATTGAAAGTAATTGTTTCCCAACATAAATCTTAAGAGGTCCACCAAAAACTCATTTTGTGGGCCTGATTCGGGGTAAAAGGTATTCAGGAAGGTCTCAACTGCTCTGATCCCATACTCATGGGGTACTGAGGTATATAATGACTCGACGTCAATGCCGACGAGCCAAATTTCACCCAGCTGGTCAAAATCCTGGAATTCCATTAATTTGGCTAGGACATGGCGTGTGTCTTGTACGAAAGATTTTTGGCTCGTGACCATGTCCTTCAGCAGGAGATCAAGATACCTACCAATACGTTCAAAAGGGCCTTGACAGGCCGATACAATCGGTCTTCCCGGTGGATCTTTCAAATTTTTGTGCAGTTTGGGAATTACGTAAAAGGTAGGTATGTTGAACTCCTGAACTGAAAGGTACTGATGTTCACGCGTGGTCAGCAGTCCCTCCTCCTTAGCAAAAGTGAGTATCCGATTTAGTTCCTGGATTAGCATGGGGAAAGGATTATGATCTAATCTATGGTAAGTGGTATTATCATTTAGTAGTTTCTTTGCCATTTTTTCATAATGTGTGTCATCCATGATGACCACATTGCCCCCTTTATCACTGTTTTTGATTACTATGTTTTTCCTCCTTTTAAGATCATCGAGGGCGATTCTTTCGCCTTCGGTTAAGTTATCTGTGCCTCTTTTATTCCAATTCACTTTCTCAAGATCGGTCTGAACCATCTCAAGAAAGAGGCTTAACCACCTATGTTTGGACAGAGGGGGCATTTTTTGTGATTTGATTTTTAGATCAACTGTTCGCTTAGTAGATGTATGGACCTCATCGCTGTATCCTGAGTTTTTGTCTAGTAGAGAATTCAGAATATCCAAAACTTGTTGGTCATCTGAATCAACGATAGTATTGGATGTCACGCCTTTGCCGTCGTATAGGGACCGTAAAAAGACTTTTCTCAGAAATAGAGAGATGTCCTTGTAAACAGTGAACTCGTCCATAGTGGATGTCGGTGAAAAGGACATACCTTTGGTGAGAAGACTAAGGTGATCAGGATTAAAGTTATGGCTGGATAAGTTGACCACCTTCAGGTCATTGGGCTCGTGTTGTACACTCTGGGGGGGCTGCATTATTAGTGTCTTTTTTGACTTCTCGTGTATGTGCGATCGCCTGATGTCTTTGTCTTGTTTACATAGGCATCTCCCCGTTCTGCCGCTCTATGGCATGATCGCGGGCCCCCGGCAGACATCGAGTCCACGGGACCCGCGGGCACAGTCATGAAGTACGCAGCGGGCGGGCACGCGCGCTCCCACAATGCCGCGATTTAAAGGAGACGCACCTGTACACCCATTTGCCCAGCCCTGCCATTGTGCCGACGTACATCATTGTGCGCTGGTCGGTATGTGGTTAAATAGTACCCCCACCCATTTCAAATTGTCACATAAATCTCTAGGAAAAAAGTTATAAAATATACTTACCTTAAGCCGACCATACATGGATTAAATTCTTTCGAAAACTTTTGTTCTAATTTCGCTCCATTAGGGGGCTGCAGCAATGGCCGATTTTCATGCGGCCATTGCATTTGAGTGATCGGGCATGTTGTAAATTTTTGTAAAAACTAAAAAATTTCGAATTAATGATGAGAGAATCGTGTGGGAAATATAATTGGAAAAAAATGCGCATGAGCTGTGACCAGAAAAAAAAACAAGATTCCCGGCCACAAAAATTATTTTCTGTAGCACCATGAGGTGAAATAGAATGGTGGCACCATCGGATTACAAAACGTACAAAATTTCTAATTTTCAAAAAGAAAATTTGTTCGCCATTTGACTCATGTATGGCCTGCATTACCCCAGGCTTATGTTTCTAAGGAACCCATATCTCATGAGAAAATAGCTGCACTGTCCTGGAGAGTCTTCCATGAGATTTATGATGCTCAGTGTTCCCAAGAGCTCTCCAAAAGGGTCATGAATCACCCTCTCCTGCCTCTCCTGTACGAAAGCTATGCATAAGGCTGGCCATACATGGTGCAAATATCTTTCCTGCACCACAGACAGTGTTGACAGGGGAATCAGCAATTGTCTTCTTCCAGACGTGGAGGGAGGGGACCATCCCTGCTGGGAGAAGACAGTGATTATCGATAGCGGCTACTATAGAATCCGGCAGGCTGGTTGTACTCAAGTTGATCGAATGATCAACTTGGTACATTCAGCCTGCCCAATAACGGTTCAAATCTTGGCTGGCTCAGCAGGAACCGTGTATGGCTGGCCCAAGGTGAGTATATTTTTCTACATTTCTACAGTGGCATTTTTTGTAAGACAGTGATTTCATATTTGATTTCATATGAAAAAGGGGCACTTTTTTTTTTTATAAATGCAGCTTGTATTTTGGTGCAAGGTCTGCTTTAAAAGTGTCACCTGTAGTCCATTTAAACTAGATATCCATGTAAGACAATGCTGTTGTGTGATTTCACAGCAGAACAAATGGGATTCTCACTCTGGTAAAAAAACTGGGGAAATAATGGATCTACTGCCAGGATCAACAGGTATAAAAACTACAAGGGGATTACGAAAAAAAAAGAAAAACTAAAACTACTGTGTTAATGCTAGTTACAGACTGTATTGTGTCATTTTTTTTTATTTTGCCCACAGTTCCAATTAAAAAAAAAATACTTCATACCTAGATCTCACCATTACTGTTACATACATAGTTACATAGTAGGTGAGGTTGAAAAAAGACACAAGTCCATCAAGTCCAATCTATGTGTGTGATTATATGTCAGTATTACATTGTATATCCCTGTATGTTGCGGTCATTCAGTTGCTTATCTGATAGTTTCTTGAAGCTATCAATGCTCCCCGCAGAGACCACCGCCTGTGGAAGGGAATTCCACATCCTTGCCACTCTTACAGTAAAGAACCCTCTACGTAGTTTAAGGTTAAACCTCTTTTCTTCTAATTTTAATGGGTGCCCACGAGTCTTGTTAAACTCTCTTCTGCGAAAAAGTTTTATCCCTATTGTGGGGTCACCAGTACGGTATTTTGTATTGCTATGCTCTACGTATATGTACCATTCACCTCATATTAAGTACATATTTGATATATCGGATGTACCTATGTTTTGGTTACACATTTGTACTAACCCATGACCTTTTACAATAATAAAAATCATTTGCAAAAAAAAAAAAAAATAAATAAAAAAAAATACTTTACCTTATGTGTCATTAAAGTGAAAGGCCAGTGGTGCATGTGTGTGGATGTAAGCACGCATGTATGAAGGTGGATAGACACATAGAAAGATTTATACTGCTATGGAAACACAAATCAGCCTTCATGGTTAACTTGATGTCTGACAAGTTATGTCACTTCATGCTGTTGAACACGAAAACCTAATGATACAATAGAACAATCTTCTTCCAGCTTGTAGTACTATTTTGTGTTTACAGACTAGGAGTAATGACATCTCAGCTCCTACAGGGGAACAAACTTACCTGTAGATATTTTTCCACTTTATACTTGACTTTATGTTTGTGTCATTTTCTGTCTGACATGAATTTAAATGGACAGAAACTGACAGGCTTCTATAGAGAGGATTACAGCAGAGATGAATCATAAAAATGATGTCAGATATTTCAAGTATGCTGCTGTTCTTGTCAACCAGTTACTGTGTTTGCCCATGAAGTTGGACAATAGAATAAATTCAATACAATGATCATTAAGCTGCCAGCCGATGGCATCAATTACTAAAAGATATCGACCACGTAAAAAGAAATAACTATTATGATCATTGAGGTGCCCAACACAATAAGGTGATATTTTACTTGTGACTTTTTTTATATTAGCTTTTTTTTCTCTGGATATATATATGAGCCATAAGATTACTGTTCTTTCTCATTTGATCTGTACCCATTGTTGCATGTTCTGCTGTATTTATATAATTGGAAGAATTGTAACCACGTATCTAGTTTTACAGGATATAAATGAAATATTTGGACAATGTCTATCGGTGTTTACGAAGGAGAAACTGGTAATTTTATTTTTTCTTGCACTATTTACAGTACAGATGTAACTGATCACACATTTATTACATGGGTAAAAACCTTTTAATCCTGAAAAAAAATCACTTTTATTAGTAGATCCACAACATTAGGTGCTACTCTCTTGGCTGTTTGGTGTCTTGTGATTGCTCAATACATACACTGGCTCTAATGAGAGAAATGACCATTTGAGTGAATGGATCCAAGGATGTTATATTGAGCCTGCATTGCTACTTCATTCCCAGGCAGCCTGTCCATGCAGTGAGTGCACGGTCTGCGATTGCTCGGTCACGGCATTCCATTCATTTGAATGGGCTGCTATGCTGTGTGAACCGCAGAAAAAAGGTGCATTCACCTTTTTAAGAACCCAGCCGCAGGGAAACAGCATGGTCTTTATGACCTTGCGATTTTCTAGCTGTTACCACACCCACGATCGCTCTGTGGGCTGAGATGCCTGGGGGCGCCATTCAGAATGAACCACAGCCCCGCGCGTCTTGCAGGAGTAACGCAATACAGGTGCGGGAATCAATGCGATTCTCGCATCCACAGCCAGAACGCACAGTGTGGGCTAGGGTGAACCTAGCTTTACTTTTGGTAGAAGGACATGCATGTTTATTGGAGTCTATCTTTGGATTTTTGGTGAAGGACATCTACACATTTATGAATGGAATTTTTGTATATCCCTATTATCATTCATCATAGTGGACTTTTTTTTTTTACAATTACTTATAATATTCTATATTTATTTAGCATAGTGGACATTTTTTGTACTCACCTATATATGAAATGGAAGTTTACATTCATATTTTGATGATTGTGAGGTACAGTCAGGTCCATAAATATTGGGACATTGACACAATTCTAATCTTGTTTTGTTTTTTCAGCCTAATGATAGCTTGCTTCACTGATAGTAACAGCTCTTTGGATCTCATATTGAGAGTTGACAGCAACAGATTCCAAATGCAAATAGCATACTTGAAGTGAACTCTGGACCTTTTATCTGCTCCTTGTAAATGGGATAATGAGGGAATAACACACACCTGGCCATGCGTTGATGTCCCAATATTTATGGACCTGACTTTATATACTATATTAGTTCACTATTTTGTCACTGCATTTTTGCACATGTTTAGTTAGTTGACACTAGAGAATGTAAGGGGTTGATGTGTTGGCCACGGCTGCACATCAAAGGATGAATGAGTGTGTGTGTGTGAAAAAATCATGAAGGGTGGTAATATGTGTCAAAGATGAGGATATGTGTACGTCATGGGGACCAAACAAAGCAACCCTTGGTCCATGGTCCTCATCTTTGACACATATTACCACTCTTCATGATTTTTTCACACACACACACTCATTCACCCTTTGATGTGCAGCCATGGCCAACACATCAACCCCTTCACATTCACACACACTCACCCCCACTTTGTTTCACCTTCACTCTACCATTCCCCTTTTTTTCCCCACAGCCTTCCAGTGCTATGCGGCCTCGCTGTTCGCCCCTACCTGGCGGTCCTTTGGGGTACCCTGGTCGGTTTGGCGGCTGTGGCCGTTGGGCTTGGGGGCGTGCTCTCTGCCTCAACCCCAGGGGAGACTTTGCTGACCCAGACCACTGTTGAATCCCAGTACATTGGTTGTTATCGACCAATTAATTGATTGTGAGTACCATGGAAACTTAAACTTTCTCTGTATCCCCTCTCTATTTGTCCCTATACTAACAGATGTTTTTCTGTCTTAACTGTAGTTAAATTGCATGTGACTCCTGATGATTGGTTGAAAGCCAAGAAACGCGTTGAGTTACCAACTATGGATGCACATATTAATTTATTGTAAAATGTATTCTTTTCTGTAACTGTACAATTTTTGTTTGAATTATGCTTTTTACTAGACTGTTTATATGTCTAGTGCCCCGTACACACGGTCGGATTTTCCGACGGAAAATGTGTGATAGGACCTCGTTGTCGGAAATTCCGACCGTGTGTAGGCTCCATCACACATTTTCCATCGGATTTTCCGACACACAAAGTTTGAGAGCAGGCTAAAAAATTTTCCGACAACAAAATCCGTTGTCGGAATTTCCGATCGTGTGTACACAAATCCGACGCACAAAGTGCCACGCATGCTCAGAATAAATAAAGAGATGAAAGCTATTGGCTACTGCCCCATTTAGAGTCCCGACATACGTGTTTTACGTCACCGCGTTCAGAGCGATCGGATTTTCCGACAACTTTGTGTGACCGTGTGTATGCAAGACAAGTTTGAGCCAACATCCATCGGAAAAAAATCCTAGGATTTTGTTGTCGGAATGTCCGATCAATGTCCGACCGTGTGTACGGGGCATAACTGTGTCCCACGATGTTCCTATTTATTCTTGTACTAAGTCCTAGGATGAACTCTATTAAACTTTTTTCTACTATCAGTATCTTGAAAATCCTTTGGGAATAGAGTAATGTAGAGGAATTACCATAGACATTACATTACACCATGGACTATCGATACAGTACTGGCTTCAGGTCAATTTGATTTGATCCTGAGCAATCAGCCTATATACCCACCGACATGCCTCACGCAAAGTCCCGCTTCTATCCTCTCACCTTTTTGTACCTTTTCTGATTATTATATTGTTTTGTATATACTCTGTTTGGTTCCAGGATCCAAAAAATGCTATAGTCTAGAACAGTGGTCATCAACCCTGTCCTCAGGGCCCACTAACAGGCCAGGTTTCATGTATTACCTTGGACAGATGCAGACTAGAATACTGCAATCACTGAGCAGCAAATGATATCACCTGTTATGTATTTCAGTTATCTTGCAAACCTGGCCTGTTAGTGGGCCCTGAGGACAGGGTTGATGACCACTGCTCTAGAAAATAACCAATGTTTTCTGGAAATTGCTTGATGAAGTTGCATTCTACTCATTCTATTCACTTTACTATATTTACTTTATATTCTATAATTGATGACAACACTCACCTGTGTAACTGTGGATCTCATAGAGGCTGTTTGACACCAGTGATTGATACTCATTTTAGATTGCACATGGGTTTAATGATTGTATAAGCCTATTTTGTATGATGAGGTCCCAATTAAATAATGACCCCACTCCATACTTACTTCAGTCATATTCAGTCTTCACAGGCACATTCACTAAACATATCAAGCTTCTGAAAATATACCTTACCCTCACTGCCTTCCATTGATATTGTGACCCTCCTGTGTTTCCCCTGTCTCTTTTCTTCAATGTTGTTCTTTCCTCCAAACAGTTTTTTTCAATATGTTTTATTTCCTTAATTACACCTTCCTCCACTGCTGAATATGGATGAGCCGAACACCCCCCTGTTCGGTTCGCACCAGAACATGCGAACAGGCAAAAAATTTGTTTGAACACGCGAACACCGTTAAAATCTATGGGACACGAACATGAATAATCAAAAGTGCTAATTTTAAAGGTTTATATGCAAGTTATTGTCATAAAAAGTGTTCGGGGACCTGGGTCCTGCCCCAGGGGCCATGGATCAATGCAAAAAAAAGTTTTAAAAACGGCCGTTTTTTCGGGAGCAGTGATTTTAATAATGCTTAAAGTGAAACAATAAAAGTGTTGTATTCCTTTAAATTTCATACCTGCAGGGTGTCTATAGTATGCCTGTAAAGGGGTGCACGTTTCCAGTGTTTAGAACAATCTGACAGCAAAATGACATTTCAAAGGAAAAAAACGAATTTAAAACTACTCGCGGCTATTAATGAATTGTCGGTCCGACAATACACATAAAAGTTCATTGATAAAAACGGCATTGGGAGGGTGCTTTGGGGTAGACCCCCAAAGCACCTTGTCCCCATGTTGATAGGGACAAGGGCCTTATCCCCACAACTCTTGCGGGGGTCTGCGGGTGGGGGGCTTATCGGAATCTGGAAGCCCCCTTTAACAAGGAGACCCCCAGATCCCGCCCCCCCGTGTGAAATGGTAAGGGGGTACAAAAGTACCCGTACCATTTCACAAACAAACTGTCAAAAATGTTAAAAATGACAAGAGACAGTTTTTGACAATCCCTTTATTTAAAGCCTTCTTTTTTCCTTCTTCTTTCTTCTATCTTCCTTCGTTTTCTTCCTCCATTTTCTTCTTCTTCTGGTTCTTCTGGTTCTTCTTCCGGTGTTCTCGTCCGGCATCTTCCTCCGCAGCGTCTTCTTCCCTTCTTGGTCCGCTCCGCATTCATGATGGGAGGCTCCCGCTGTGTGGCGCTTCTCGTCTTCTGATGGTTCTTAAATAACGGAGGACGGGGCCACCTGGTGACCCCGCCCCCCTCTGACGCACGGCCCTTGACGGGGACTTCCCTGTGGCATTCCCTGTGACGTCAGAGGGGGGCGGGGTCACCTGTTACATATGCTACAGCTGTGGTATTGTTTGGCTGCACCCTGATCGGGCGTCCTCAAAAAAGGAGAGGGGGCAGTGTTGCAGAGCCATTTTTATTTCTCTGAGCTTCAGTAAGGTAATGGGGAACTTGTCTCCCTAGGGGGATCTTTTATCCATGGACTGTGAGGGGTTGGAATACTCTTTCCCGGTCTGAATAACTAGCATCTGTTATCACTTTCCAATAATAATGAAGTACTTCTCTATTAAAAAGGTTAGACATGAGACCCCACCAAGTTAGAGAATGCCTTGCATAGTTGGACAATAACAGGAAGTAGGTCGAAAGAATGAGCATGCTTGTTCCAGGTTGATGAGATGTTGTGTTACAGAGGTCTCAAATGAAATTGGGTGAATGCTACAGCCTCAAAGAAGGCTACTATGAGGCTTAGAATTCTAATGGAGAATCTCTTAGTGGGATATCTCTGATTTCATGTAGAGTTTTGAAATATATTTTGTACCCTTCTGAAACTACCTCCAGAACCCACAGGTCTGGGATGTCTAATACCCAGAGAGAGGCAAACTATAATAAACGTCTGCCCACTCTTAGGGGTGAGAGTGCCCGTTCACTGAGATGAGGGCTTTGGGGAAGGATTGGTGGGCTTTGTGGGCCAAATCTTGCACTGCAAGGAAGGGCTGAACTTAGGTTTTAAAGCTTGGGTGAAAGATGTGTTAGGTGCTCTTTGCAGGCAGCTTCAGCTGACCAGGCTTTGAATCACAAGATTCAACGCATGTGTAATTGCTCCAATAAAGTCCCATCCCGGAATGCAGGTTTCTCTTAGTTGTTTATTGCCTAGCCCAGTTTGTTTGACATATTGAAATTGCAGAGAGACCTGGTTGCAGGGCTGGGTCTGCCAGAGTAAAGAGAGCCTTAAGAAGCAAATCGAAATAGCTATCTGCAGAAGCATTGAATGAAGAAACATCTTCAATTGGTACACTGAGTTTCTTTAAGATAGAGACTACAGGATCAACTACAGGAACAGACCACCTTTTGGTGAACTCTTCCACTGGATAGAGTTTGGAAAAGATTTTTTGGGGGGGGGTTGAAAATGTTTTCTGGAGTGGCTCTATCATAATAGATTGCCCATTCCGTTTGTTCATGAAAAGGGAATGTCTTAATATGTTTTGCCAGTCTCTTTGTACCCAAAGGGCATGACGAGATGAAGGAGAATCAGGAACCACAACATCAAAGCTTTTGCTCATGACAACAGTGAGCTTTTCTACATTAGCAAGCATATTGCGTGAAGCCCCTGCCAGGTGTAAAGAGAGTGGGAGAGAAAAATCTGGCTGTTACAGAAATGTCTACCTTTGTTAGGTAGGCCTGAAGGCAGGTACATACTAATGTGGGGTCATTGTTAACTGCCTAGGTGGGGGAGGATTGAGTGGGGATTTGCCGTTTTCCTGGTCTATATACAGTATATCAGGGGGAAGGCCAGGCTCAGAAAGAACAGGACTGAGTGGGAAGCTACAAGGTCCAGATCCAGGAAAGATGTAGCCCAGAGCATTATTCAGCTTTCCACTTGAAGGGACGCCTGCAAGACTTTTTCCTTGTATGGCTATCTTCTTGTTAAGGTACACCTGGGCAACATAGGATAATTAGTTAGGGTTCTGTGAACATGTTTGATGTGACTGTAATATTTGCACTACAAGAGTTGCAGTAAAGTGTTTAAACCTGTCTCCAGCCTGGTCTGAAGTTATTCAAAAGGGATGCGAACGCTGACCGGTGTGTTTTGGTGGGGGAGCAGTCTCCCTGTCAGAGCACAGTAGCGCAGCGTGGAGATCGCTGTACTAACAACGCATAGTACAGAGACGTCCTCAGTTTGTAGTGTGTACAAGGCATAACTGTCATAGATACAGGGTGACCCTGTCTTACCTGTCCACAATGCTGGACTATATACAAAGTCCAGGCAAACCCCTGAAGGGGACTGAATTCCATAGCTTTAATGTATTTACTTATTGTTTTTCATCTTTATTTTTGTATTTATTTTTTAGATATGTAGTCACAGACTTGATGTTTACTTGAGTCTGGATAATATAGCATGTTGCATTTTTATTTGCTGATTTTCTTTAGGAGACATCTTACCTTGGTGGATTTGGAGTATAATTGCTTTAAGTTTTTGCCACTCTACCTACCATCCACGATTAAATCTAGCTGTGCTTTGGTATGCATTTTTATCTTATAAAAGGATGTAGCTTTTTGACCTCCCTTTGTGAGTGGTTCAATAGCTTACTAATGGTTATTTGATACATATCCTTCTAGTGTTTATTTATTCTGACAAATATTGCTCCTATGCCCACCTAAGAGGGATATAGCTTCTTGGCCTGTGCGCTTCTGAACTTTTGGGCTCACTCTCCACTTTTGGGTAAGATTGGGGTCTTATGTTGAACAGTCAGGTGTTTATCTTCTGCACAACTATGTTAATCTCTAATTGTTGTATTATGGACTATTTATATGCTTTGATTTTATTTTAGACATTCAATACTCAGGTCCTTCAGCCCTTTTTTCAATCACACATTCCATGAGATCCATCATTAAAGCTTGGCAACTGCAACACCCTGTGACCCCACATAATTTTTCCACTGTGGTTCAACCCCTCTATAAATTAATTTTTCCTATTTCCAGACCCTGATGTATGGGCTTCTAAAGGAATTAAATATCTCAGCCAAATTTGTACAGGGGGTGCCCTTCAAACTTTTGACTCCCTTAAACTGACTTACTCCCTCCCTAACTCATACCTGTTCCGGTACCTCCAGTTGCGCTATGCGTTTTATTTGCAATTTTGCAATCAACGAGTAATCCCTTACATTATCAGGGATTAAGTCCCTGTTCGAGAGGAAACCCTAGGGAAATCTCTCTCTACAATTTACAAGGCCCTCCAACCCACTATGCATGAAGGTCTTGACAAACTTTTGTCCTGTTGGCGCACGGGTTTCCAGAGTTGGATTCAGAGGATTGGGAGTCTATGTGGGATTACTCTATGCAACATCTTCAGGTATATGAAAAAAGAATAGAATCGCGCTAAACCTGTGAATTAAACAGATATAAACCATAAATTGGTAAGTAAAACAGATCCATATTAAAATTGTTCGCAATACTTTGTGGGTAATAAATTAAATAATGGACTGGGTGAACAGGTGTGTAAATGTGGTTAATAATACAGTGGTCTCACAATACCAAAATTGACGGTTTGGTGAACCAAAAATAATAAAAATGAGGGAAAGCATATAGTGTAGACACAGCTTGCTCCGGTGTACACCAAACTCGCCTGTTATCCTCCAGATGTCCTCATTGGTAATAAAGCCCATGAATAGATACCCGTGGCATGTAAAAAATGTAAAGGCTCCAATAGTGTAAAAAAAAGGCTAAATTTCGCCGGAGAACACTACCATTCCTTCCCTTCCAGTCACACGGTTTCTAGAAAGCCCCTCCCTCTGCTCAGCTGACCTGAGTATCCCGATGTCACAACTTGGGAGGAAAGGAAGCAGGCAGGCAAACTAGGACACACATTAACCCCTTCACTGCCCCCTAGTTTTAACCCCTTCACTGCCAGTGACATTTTTACAATAATCAGTGCATTTTTAATTGCACTGATCACTGTATTAATGCCGATGGTCCCAAAAATGTGTCAAAATTATCCGTCGTGTCCACCATAATGTTAAAGTCATGATAAAAATCGCTGATCGCCGCCATTACTAGTAAAAAAAAATATTAATAAAAATGCTTTAAAACTATCCCCTATTTTGTAGACGCTATAACTTTTGCGCAAACAAATCAATATACGCTTATTGCGATTTTTTTACCAAAAATATGTAGAGGAATACGTATCGGCCTAAACAGAGGAAAAAAATGTTTTTTTATATATTTTTTGGGGATATTTATTATAGCATATCCCCAAAAAATATATAAAAAAACATTTTTTTCCTCTGTTTAGGCCAATACGTATTCCTCTACATATTTTTGGTAAAAAAATCGCAATAAGCGTATATTGATTTGTTTGCGCAAAAGTTATAGCGTCTACAAAATAGGGGATAGTTTTAAAGCATTTTTATTAATATTTTTTGGGGATATTTATTATAGCAAAAAGTTAAAAATAATGCATTTTTTCAAAATTGTCGCTCTTTTTTTGTTTATAGCGCAAAAAATAAAAACCGCAGAGGTGATCAAATACCACCAATAGAAAGCTCTATTTGTGGGGAAAAACGGACATTGATTTTGTTTGGGAGCCACGTCACACGACCGATCAATTGTCAGTTAAAGCAACACAGTGCCGAATCGCAAAAAGTGCTCTGGTCTTCGGCCAGCCAAATGGTCCGGGGCTGAAGCGGTTAACATTTCTTCTTTCCCTTCTGTTTGCTGTTCTCCTCTTACCAAAAAAAGATAGGCCCAAAATCAAGTAAGTTATCTCCATAAAAGCTGGTCATCTCAAGGACAACGTGCTGGCTTTGCTTACACTATAGGTATCACAAAAACTGGAACTTTCCACTCCAAGACAGTTAACTACAGGCTACCTGTCTTAATGGAAAGTATAATAGTAGAAAAGATGATGTAGCAAATAGATGACATAAATCATTTCTAAAGCTGAGTTTGGACTATACACTCTGTAGAGGGCAAGACATACCACAGTGCAAAAGAATGAAGAAAAATGAAGAGGAAAAGGGGGAGTAAAAAAGAAGAAATAGGTGGTGTAAAGGGGGGGGGGGGCATAAAGGAAAAAGGAAAGTAAGTGCTGTATAGTAAATACAGAATTAGAGAGCTGGAAAAGTGCTACATTGTTTGTTATACTACTGTATAACTATTGTGTAGAATTATTGTATTTTATTTCATTTCTCAGTTACATACTTATGTGCTTGGGTCTTACTTCATAAGGAACTCCTGCTGTGTCTGAAACACAAAGTTTAAGGACCTGTAATCTAATTATGACTTATCATTTACCCTTTGTTATTCAGTTGTTATCTTAATAATAACATTACAATTGTTTATTCATACAATATCCTTTGCTTCGTGACAAAGCCCTAATATTCTCCCCATTTTAACACAAATAATGCTGCATAAAAAGCTAACTTGTATTATTTTATTAACATTGAAAGTGACTCACAGGGGTAACTTTGGCTTAATAATTCATGTTTCTTTGACAGAGTTTAGGGTCACAGAAATACAGAACTGCTTCTGCCTCTGAAGGGAAATCATTTTGAAAACAGGAGGAAACCAAAGGAAAGTGCCCAAATCCCACTAAAAATTATGGGGCTTTGTGTACCTCCCACCCACACAGCACTTTATAAAGGTACCCCCCTATGGATTTCATCAAAAGAGCACAAGCTTGAAAAGAAAAGATTTATGTTTTTGATTGCATGCTGTTAAATGTAAAATGCGGTGAAGTAGTCAGTTTTCATTTCCATGAGAATTTAATTGAAAGTACCCAGAGATATGTGTACAATGCTTTTATTTCATTTGCTTCTCATTTTTGCTTTCTTCCCCATTGTTTTTCTGTCATACTTCCTTTACAAGCTGTTCAGGTTTCCATCACTTAACTCTAGTTTTACCGCATTTGCAGGTAAGGATTTGTTCTTCGTATAGCACAATTTTCAGAAGCTGTGTCACAAGCTCAGTGTTCAGAAACTGAACATTGTACGAAACAGACCTCTTTGTTCCAATTTACAGCAGACTGTGTGAATTCTATGAGTGCCTTTAAAGGCTGAGACTCAGGAGTTGTCGGAAATGCAGTACAAGCGTCTTCTCATCTTAGCAGCTTGTAGAACAGACAAATTGTTGCTTTCATGACCAGATGCACATGCAAACTTGGCGTCCCCATTTTCTGTACCACTGGATCTGCCCCTAAAAAATACATTGACCACCAGAAAAACATACACAATTTTGTAATACTGTGTAAGAGAGGTTGAAGTTCTGCAATCAGAATTAGAATGCCGCTAGGTATCACTTACAATCTATTGGTGGCCAAAAAGTTCAAAATCAACAAAATTGGAGATCTCAAGTAAAGAAAAATCCCTTTTCAAGTAGCAGGTACAGTCACAGATGGTCTTGAACCTAAATTAATTATTTGCACATCATTATTTATTCCTAGCTGCTTTAAAGAACAATGACCAAAAATTTGTCAGGCTGCATAGTCGGTCATTAATATGTCTCTTTTTTTACTTCTTTTATATTTACCATGCAGCATCCTCTAGTGTACATAGTTGGTAGAATAAGTACATTAAGGCTAGGCTCAATTCAGCCAGTGAACCATGGTTAATTTGGGTCATGCAGAGTTTAACTGGCAGGTTCTGAGGGCTGAGTCTCTGGCATCTCCCCCTGGTTTCTGGAAGCCTCTGGAAAGTTCCAGAACTTAGTGGGTGGAGGGCTGGAGACTGAATATTCATGGGAGCTCCACCACTCCCTGGGAGAGGATGGCCCAGAAGGTGGGGAGTTTTGCCAAAAATATTCAGGAGCCTAGCCAGTGGAGAGAGCCGAGTCCAGGTTCCAAAGGCCTGGAGGGGACCCCTGTGTTGGGGGGGTCCTGCCTCCAGGCAGAAGAGGTGCTGTGACAGTGGATGGAGAAAGTTTGGAAGGGGAAGGAACCAAAGAGGGACCCTCACTCCCTTTAGTCTAACCTAGACTGGTTGAGACACCCTGACAAGCAAGTGGGGCCTGATCAGCAGAAGGCCTGGGCAAAAATCACCATCTGCACTGCAAGAACAGTATGAGTAACCTCTACACATTTTCACCCGTTCAAGCCTACAAGGCAGACAGCAGCAAAGTGCAATATTCAGCTAGCTCTTAGAGGGACAGTTTTCTGTTATCTCAACCCTTGCTTTGAGAACTTCATTCTAAGCCAGGGGCGCTGGAATTTTTGAGGGAACAGGAGAGTACCTGATATTTAAGTTGGGACTGTGTTATTTTGGAGGGAATGTAGTTTTGTAGTCCTTTTGCTAGAAGTGGAGAATACTCAAGGTGTCCTCAAAGTTAAGCATTTATCAAGTTCTAGGCATCCCATACCACCCTAACCCCATCCAAGTTATTTACCCATAATAAAAGACAAAAACAAGTGCTTGGACTGGTTTATTGTCTACGTATGTTTGTGGAAAATGTTGTGTGTTGCCTGCCTGTGTAGAACAACGGGGGACCCAAAATCCAGCAGCCTTTTGTAGGACAACGGGGGACCTGTGTAGGACAACGGGGGACCCAAAATCCAGCAGCCTTTTAGGGAGTAGCACTACAACCAAGTGCTGCAGCAAGGGCACTAATAGGCGAGTTGGACTCTTTCTCTAGCATACAAGCAGCAAGGATAAGCTCAAGTTTGGTCCACATTTGGGTTCAGACCAAACCTGGAAGGATGCAGTCATTCCCTTTACTGTGGTCAGAGTACTCCCCTTTCAGCAGCTGTATATCACAAAGGGGCTTTGGATGCTCATGATATCATTGGCCAAATATGATTACATGGCCATATTTGGGCAATGACCCTTTGTGATGAGCAACTGAAGGGCAGGGAATGCCCTGGCTGCCTTTGATTGGACAGGCGTGGGCAGAACTGGCTGCTTTCTTCCAGGTTAGGTCTAAATCAATATTTGGACCAAGCCAAGGGTCATCCTTAACAAGCAACAGCCCTGCTTTTTGACATGCCTCCCTGAACACTGCTCTAACCAACAGCTATGCTAAGACAGCAAGAGAGATGTTGATTAATGTAAATGTATGGGAGAGGAGGACTGATGGACCGCTGAAGAGCCAGAACACTGATTTTTGAGAAAGAGCTGCAGTCCAAGTTTCCTATATGCTGCCAGCACAGGAAATTTTAACCCTTGCTTCAGATCTTAGTATGTAAACGTGCTCCATATTTATTACTGTATATGCAGCCATTACAGTTATAAATAGAAATGGCAAAATTGGGCATTAACCAAAAAATGTGCAACATTTTCTAGGCCTGAATATCTTTATAAACAAGCAAAATTATCAAAAATAATATACAATATATACATATTTAGAAGCAGAAACCTATTTAACTTTTGTCTAGGTTATCTTGTAATATCCTGTCACCAATGGCAAAAAAGAAAATAGCAGTAGTTCTATTTTTGTTTCACAGTGAGAAAGATGGAAGCGACCTCATCATTTCCAGGCATTCTGTTTTCATATTTTTACACCATTTGCTAGTCTTTGTAACGCCTCACTTATTTCCCAGATATCTGCAGTGGGTGGACTTTGGTAAGTCAGACAAAGAACAGACAGGGAGCTCTGGTTTGACATTAGCTCTGAAAAAGCAGACCTATGCTCAAAAAGTGAAGATTTGCTATAATACATCAATTATCTAGACATGTGCAAAATGAAAAAATGTGTTTTATTTAATTTTGGATAGATTATGTTACTAACTTGTTTTGTTGATTCGTTTTGGAATTCTTTAGGTTTGTTTTGTTTGATTTCCTTTTGGTTATTCATTTTCTAACGAATTCCGAATCAAATTCCGATCAGTCGAAAAATGATCGACCGATTAGAATTCTGTGTGAAGAATAGCTGATTATTAAGGAATGGGTCAGGCCACCAAGTCCTTAAAATCCGATGACTCATCAGCTGTCAGCGGACTTCCCCTATGACAGCTGAAATATAAACAAAAGAATGCCAGGAAAGAAAAAAATCTGAAAAAAAAAACAGTGTGTAGTCCCCCCCCCCCCAATTAACCGCTTGCCTACTGGCTCACGCCGATATACGATGGCAGAAGGGCACGTAGAGGCAGATTAACGTACCTGTAAGTTGCCCTTTAAGAAGCGGTTTGCGGGCGAGCGCCCGCCTGCCGCGACCTCCGTGAGTATGATCGCGGGTCCCGCGGACTCGATGTCTGCGGGGATACCCGCGATCATCTCACGGAGAGGAAGAACGGGGAAATGCTGATGTAAACAAGCATTTCCCTGTTCTGCCTAGTGACAGGACACTGATCACAGCTCCCTGTAATCGGGAGCGGTGATCAGTGTCGTGTCACACATAGCCCCTCCCCCCACCGTTAGAATCACTCCCTAGGACACACTTAACCCCTACAGCACCACCTAGTGGTTAACCCTTTCACTGCCAGTCACATTTACACAGTAATCAATGCATTTTTAATTGCACTGATCGCTTTATAAATGTGAATGGGCCCAAAATAATGCCAAAAGTGTCCGATCTGTCCGCCATAATGTCGCAGTCACGATAAAAATCACTGATCGCAGCCATTACTAGTAAAAAAAAAATTATTAATACAAATGCCATAAAACTATCCCCTATTTTGTAGATGCTATAACTTTTGCGCAAACCAATCAATAAATGCTTATTGCGATTTTTTTACCAAAAATATGTAGAAGAATATGTATCGGCCTAAACTGAGGAAAAAAAATATATATATATATTTTTTGGGGGGATATTTATTATAGCAAAAAGTAAAAAATAATACGTTTTTTTTTCAAAATTATCGCTTTTTTTTGTTTATAGCGCAAAAAATAAAAACCGCAGAGGTGATCAAATATCACCAAAAGAAAGCTCTATTTGTGGGGAAAAAAGGACGTTGATTTTGTTTGGGAGCCACATCGCATGACCGATCAATTGTCAGTTAAAGCGATGCAGTGCCGAATCATAAAAAACGCTCTGGTCTTTTGCCAGCCAAATGGTCCGGGGCTCAAGTGGTTAATACCAGGCTCTTTGAGTCTTGTATTGATTTTAAGGGAAGCCCCATGCCAAAATGAAAAAATAGCATGACGTTCCCCCCCGAAATCCATACCAGACCCTTATCCAAGCATGCAGCCCAGCAAGCCAGGAAAGGGGGGGGATGAGTGAGTGGCCCCCTCCTGAACCATACCAGGCTGCCCCCCCACGCTGGCTATTGATTGGGGGGTCTGCAGGCGGGGGGCTTATCAGAATCTGGAAGCCCCCTTTAACAAGGGGGCCCCCAGATCCCAGCCCCACCCCCTATGTTAATGAGTATGGGTAGTACATGATACTCTGACATTTTAACAGGGGTGTGTAGACTTTTTATATCTACTGTATATATACATTTTTTAATGCAAGACCCAAATGATTGGATGTTAATGTTTCATATGTTTTAGAAGGTTCTTGTACAGTAGTTTTTGTGGAGAGTGTGGCACTTATTTTCTTTAATAAAATAATAGTGCTTGAATTGAACCATATGGCAGCTCATGTCCTCTATCCCACAACAAACTATCTCTAAAGCCAAAAAACTAAGTCAAAGACCTAATTGTTTTCTAGTATTATGTGACAGATAACGAACAACTGTAATAACTACATTGTGTCAAAAGCTGCTGGAAAGCATATGAAAGACCCATGCTCATTCTGACTCTTCAGTGGAGCGCTACTCCCGTAGGAGCTGTAGGATTACTGTCCAGGTCTTCCCTACAGTCTTTGCCCAAAGCCAGGCACACAGGTACACATGTTTCTTCAATGACCAGTCTAAGGGTGTTGTTTTTATTTTTGGAGAACTTGGATAGGGTTGAGGGAAGTAGGTGGGATACTCCAAAAACAAGAACTATGTACAACTGAGGACTTTGGTATTCTTTCTGAGCAAGCTATAGTGAAGTCCAGGCTTGAAACAAACAGAAGACTTCAGCCTTAAAGTAGTAGTAGTAACTAAGCAGAGTCCCTTAAAAGTAGGAGATTATCTGGACAAAGCTCTCTTTAGGAAACTAGTCGGTATCCCCTTCAAATAGATCCACAGCTGACTTTCTCTAGCACCAGAGGGTTGGCAAAAGTACAAAGGTCCCCAAGACAGGGCCATTTTTCCGATTGGGCACGCTGGGCAGTTGCCCGGGGGCCCTATTTGCTTGGAGGGCCCCACCTGGTCCCAGGGCCGATCCTCAGCGCAGCAGCGCTGCAATTTACTTTAGAAGACTGACTGAGACTGAGTGCATCTGCGGCCGCCGCCGCGTCGTGCACTGCACTGGGCCACTGGTTGCTTACTTGCTAGAATCGCCGGCTGCCGGCGTCTAGCTTAGCAACCAGTGACGTAAGTCAGTCACTGGCCTCGGCCGCCCCAGCATTCATAGCGCACTGCGGCCAGTGAACAAGCCCCGCCCACCTCTGCTGTTCCTCAGATAGCATTGCTCAGAGGGAGCGGAGCGGTGAGCAGTCTCACTGACACTCTCAGCAGCAGAGCGAAACTTTCAGTTTCTGAAGAAGTTAATTTCAGATTGTGGATTGATGATCTTGTGCCATCCGCCCATCTTCATCACATCTTGGCATTGAAAAGACGGCCGGGCCCCTGCCTCCATGTGGTATTTATATTCTGTATGATGGTGTATTGAAGAACACCCATGTAGATGGCATGTAATGTATAGCACAGTCCCAACATACTGAGCCCTGGGGGGTATTTTATAGTCATAATACACAATGCTCATGCTGATCTGTCTGGAACAAATAATGAATGCCTATGTTACAGTATAGAAACATAATACAGCCCCCGTACACTGCCCTGCAACCTGTTGACCTCCTGCTGACCTTCGTACACCGCCCTGCAACCTGCTGACCCCCATATACCGCCCTGCAACCTGCTGACCTCCGTACGCTGACCTCCTGCTGACCTCCGTACACCGCCCTGAAACCTGCTGACCTCCGTATACTGCCCTGCAGCCTGCTGATCTCCGTACGCTGACTTCCTGCTGACCTCCGTACACCGCCCTGCAACCTGCTGACCTCCGTACACTGCCCTGCAACCTGCTGACCTCTGTACGCTGACCTCGTGCTGACCTCCGTATACTGCCCTGCAACCTGCTGACCTCCTGCTGACCTCCGTACACCTCCCTGCAACCTGCTGACCTCCGTACACTGCCCTGCAACTTGCTGACCTCTGTACGCTGACCTCGTGCTGACCTCCGTACACCGCCCTGCAACCTGCTGACTCCCATATACCGCCCTGCAACCTGCTGACCCCCATATACCGCCCTGCAACCTGCTGACCTCCTGCTGACCTCCGTACACCGCCCTGCAACCTGCTGACCTCCGTACACTGACCTCCTGCTTGCCTCCATACACTGCCCTGCAACCTGCTGACCTCCGTACACCGCCCTGCAACCTGCTGACCTCCGTATATTGCCCTCCAACCTGCTGACCTCCGTATACCACCCTGCAACCTGCTGACCTCTGTACACTGCCCTGCAACCTGCTGACCTCCGTAGGCTGACCTCCTGCTGACCTCCGTACACCGCCCTGCAACCTGCTGACCTCCGTACACTGCCCTGCAACCTGCTGAACTCCGTACACCACCCTGCAACCTGCTGACCTCCGTACGCTGACCTCCTGCTGACTTCCGTACACCGCCCTGCAACCTGCTGACCTCCGTACACCGCCCTGCAACCTGCTGAACTCCATACACCGCCCTGCAACCTGCTGGCCTCTTTACGCTGACCTCCTGCTGACCTCCGTACACCGCCCTGCAACCTGCTGACCTCCGTACACCGCCCTGCAACCTGCTGAACTCCGTACACCGCCCTGCAACCTGCTGACCTCCGTACACCGCCCTGCAACCTGCTGACCTCCGTACACCGCCCTGCAACCTGCTGACTTCCGTACACCGCCCTGCAACCTGCTGACCTCCGTACACCGCCCTGCAACCTGCTGACCTCCATACACCGCCCTGCAACCTGCTGACCTCCGTACACCGCCCTGCAACCTGCTGACCTCCGTACACCGCCCTGCAACCTGCTGACCTCCATTTACCGACCTGCAACCTGCTGACCTCTGTACACCGACCTGCAACCTGCTGACCTCCGTACACCGCCCTGCAACCTGCTGACCTCCATACACCGCCCTGCAACCTGCTGACCTCCATACACCGCCCTGCCTCGTCCCGATCGGAGCTCAACCACTATGTCACGCCTACAAATACCTTATTGATAATTTGCATTTTTATTCTCGTGCGTGATTGTGTAGACAGGGCCCCGGTGCACTGTATTGCCCAGGGGCCTATAATGCTCTTAAGATGGCCCTGCCCCAAGATCTTTCAGAATGTTTGTACTCATATGAGGCCCAAGGAACAGCTGGTTGCCTCCTCAAATTGCCTCAAATTCCTAGCACCTATCTAGGAGGGTGCTACACAAAGATAGATAGATTAGATAGATATCAATAGTAAGAGAGACTAACAGGAATATATAAGCTGTTCAAACTGCAGCTCTAAAGAATATTTTTTACTGTTATATTTACCACTTGCAAAAACAGCAGCAGGAGATTTTAATCATTTTACTACTTTGTGAAATTTTTTTTTAAATATGTCTTGTTGTATCTTTAATTGAAATATTGAGACCCGAGTTACATTGTCAATAGGATGGACCATCTATGTACACCGCCCTGCAACCTGCTGACCCCCATATACCGCCCTGCAACCTGCTGACCTCCGTACGCTGACCTCCTGCTGACCTCCGTACACCGCCCTGAAACCTGCTGACCTCCGTATACTGCCCTGCAGCCTGCTGATCTCCGTACGCTGACTTCCTGCTGACCTCCGTACACCGCCCTGCAACCTGCTGACCTCCGTACACTGCCCTGCAACCTGCTGACCTCTGTACGCTGACCTCGTGCTGACCTCCGTATACTGCCCTGCAACCTGCTGACCTCCTGCTGACCTCCGTACACCACCCTGCAACCTGCTGACCTCCGTACACTGCCCTGCAACTTGCTGACCTCTGTACGCTGACCTCGTGCTGACCTCCGTACACCGCCCTGCAACCTGCTGACTCCCATATACCGCCCTGCAACCTGCTGACCCCCATATACCGCCCTGCAACCTGCTGACCTCCTGCTGACCTCCGTACACCGCCCTGCAACCTGCTGACCTCCGTACACTGACCTCCTGCTTACCTCCATACACCGCCCTGCAACCTGCTGACCTCCGTACACCGCCCTGCAACCTGCTGACTTCCGTATATTGCCCTCCAACCTGCTGACCTCCGTATACCACCCTGCAACCTGCTGACCTCTGTACACTGCCCTGCAACCTGCTGACCTCCGTAGGCTGACCTCCTGCTGACCTCCGTACACCGCCCTGCAACCTGCTGACCTCCGTACACTGCCCTGCAACCTGCTGAACTCCGTACACCACCCTGCAACCTGCTGACCTCCGTACGCTGACCTCCTGCTGACTTCCGTACACCGCCCTGCAACCTGCTGACCTCCGTACACCGCCCTGCAACCTGCTGAACTCCATACACCGCCCTGCAACCTGCTGGCCTCTTTACGCTGACCTCCTGCTGACCTCCGTACACCGCCCTGCAACCTGCTGACCTCCGTACACCGCCCTGCAACCTGCTGAACTCCGTACACCGCCCTGCAACCTGCTGACCTCCGTACACCGCCCTGCAACCTGCTGACCTCCGTACACCGCCCTGCAACCTGCTGACTTCCGTACACCGCCCTGCAACCTGCTGACCTCCGTACACCGCCCTGCAACCTGCTGACCTCCATACACCGCCCTGCAACCTGCTGACCTCCGTACACCGCCCTGCAACCTGCTGACCTCCGTACACCGCCCTGCAACCTGCTGACCTCCATTTACCGACCTGCAACCTGCTGACCTCTGTACACCGACCTGCAACCTGCTGACCTCCGTACACCGCCCTGCAACCTGCTGACCTCCATACACCGCCCTGCAACCTGCTGACCTCCATACACCGCCCTGCCTCGTCCCGATCGGAGCTCAACCACTATGTCACGCCTACAAATACCTTATTGATAATTTGCATTTTTATTCTCGTGCGTGATTGTGTAGACAGGGCCCCGGTGCACTGTATTGCCCAGGGGCCTATAATGCTCTTAAGATGGCCCTGCCCCAAGATCTTTCAGAATGTTTGTACTCATATGAGGCCCAAGGAACAGCTGGTTGCCTCCTCAAATTGCCTCAAATTCCCAGCACCTATCTAGGAGGGTGCTACACAAAGATAGATAGATTAGATAGATATCAATAGTAAGAGAGACTAACAGGAATATATAAGCTGTTCAAACTGCAGCTCTAAAGAATATTTTTTACTGTTATATTTACCACTTGCAAAAACAGCAGCAGGAGATTTTAATCATTTTACTACTTTGTGAAATTTTTTTTTAAATATGTCTTGTTGTATCTTTAATTGAAATATTGAGACCCGAGTTACATTGTCAATAGGATGGACCATCTATGGAAGGTTGATTTCTTTGGAACCCCACGGAAGCTTTGGTATCAAAAGATGTTAACTCACTGTTTGGCAAAATGTGTGTTTGCATAAACTTGATCAATTTAAATCTGCTTTTACTGAAATAAGAAGGAAAATGTACTGAAGTGCATTTTGTAAAATACTGTCTCATCAGCATTGCAGAGTTGAACATGGGTGAAATAAAGCAGCTGAAAATACCAAACAGAGCTGACAAGCGCCATGACGTGATTCAGCATCTGCAACTGGTTGGTAAAAATCAAAAGTGTTAAATTTAAACATTATTGTTAAAAACAAGAGCATATGACAGGGAATGTTCCTGTACAGTGTGGAATGGGAGCCACTTCAATGTACACTCAAAAGAAAAAGCTAAAACCTGAAAAATGTTTTCTATATTGAGGTCATTGTGTTACTAAGCCCAGGTTCACACTGTGCTGCAGGAATTAAGCCGTGCGAGTTGGACTCGCACAATTTCACTCCCACATGTCAGTCCCCATTTTTGCATCGATTTCACAGACATCTGTGCAGATTTCTGCACAGATGTCAATGGAGATCGCAAGCTGAAATTGCAAAAAGTAGTACAGAAACTACTTTTTGAAATCGGTGCGGTGCCACAAATGCGGCGACGCACCGATTAGGACAGTGCCATTGCCGGCAATTGCCGCCGGTTTGACATGCGATTTGACATGTCAAATCGCATATCAAATTGCACCAGTGTGAACCAGGGCTAAACTGTTTTTCTCAAACTTTTTTCACTTACTTTAGAAAAATATGATACAAACAGTATCATCCTATTGCCTAGCAGTTCGGCATACACGGGCATATCTCTATCTCAACATTCTAGGATAAGAAACACACAAAGGACACAACTTTTCCTTTTTATTGATTTCTCAAAGTAAAAATGTAATGATTTAAGAGCTGACTGAAAGGTTTAGTGTAAGACAATATTTTGTCTTCCTTTTCTGTTCACTCTCTACATAGATGCAATGCAAGCTGCATTGAGAGCATATTGAGAGGATAATGGATGGCTGCCCTGGGGTGATACAGTTTTCTTTGCCTGATCCCTGTGAGTTCTTTTGGTCCCATCATCCAAGTGTAATAGACTGCTCAGGGATTTGAGGGTCACTGGGCACTGGTAAGCAGCCCCTGTGTGCACGGTGGTGGAGAGCTGCACCCAAGTAGTGTCTTTTGTTTGACACTTTTTCTTGATGTGAGTTTTCTACTTTTGCACTTTCATATCTTTAGGCTCCATTCACACTAGCGCGTTTTTTGATGCATTTTGCATTTTGCAGAAATGCACGGGAATTTTTTAACATGGGTTCCTATGGAACATGTTCACATCAATTTTTTGTTTCTCTGCATTTTTGGAAAGGGTCAGGGACTTTTTTTCATGCAAAATGCAGCGTTTTGCATGTAATAGAATTCAATGGACAAGCATAAAAAACGCAAGTGCACCGTTTTTGCAGCGTTTTTGCAGCATTTTTGGTGCGTTTTTGATGTGTTTTTGCCGTTTTTTTTTTTTTTATTATTTTTAAATTTTTTTTTTAGACTGTAAAAAAAAAACTGTAAAAAAAAAAAAAAAAAAAAAACGCAAAACGCAAATCGCGGCAAAAACGCCGCAAAAACGCAGCAAAAACGCTGCTCAAAAACGTGGCAAGCATGAAAAAAAAAACTCCAAAAACGCTCAAAAGCAACATGCATAGGTGTGAATCGAGCCTAATAAGTGATTTTACACTATTGGGAGCATTTCCCATCTGTTTATCTTTACATGCATGACATATGGGTAGAATTCTGGATGATCGTTTGGGAATTGAACAGATTTTCCAGTTTAAGGCTGGATTCACACCTATGCATTTTTAGTGCTTTTTGCATTTTGCAGATTTGCACTACAGTCCATTTAACATGGTTTCCTATGGAACACATTCTGTAGTGCAAATCTGCAAAATGCAAAAA
Source organism: Aquarana catesbeiana (assembly GCF_042186555.1). Taxonomy (NCBI): domain Eukaryota; kingdom Metazoa; phylum Chordata; class Amphibia; order Anura; family Ranidae; genus Aquarana; species Aquarana catesbeiana. The sequence continues at coordinate 654,511,363 of NC_133324.1, forward strand.
GCACTAAAGCTGCATAGTTGTGAATCCAGCCTTAGGCTCCATTCACACTAGCGCGTTTTTTGATGCATTTTGCAGAAATGCATGGCAATTTTTTAACATGGGTTCCAATGGAACATGTTCACATCAATGCCTTTTTGTACCTCTGCGTTTTTGGAAAGGGCCAGGGACTTTTTTCATGCAAAATGCAGCGTTTTGCATGTAATAGAACTCAATGGACCAGCATCAAAAACGCAAGTGCAGCGTTTTTGCAGCGTTTTTACAGCGTTTTTGCAGCGTTTTGACTGTTTTTTTTTTTTTACTGTATACAGTATAAAAAAAACTGTAAAAAAAAACAAAAAAAACAAAATGCAAAACGCGGCAAAAACGCTGTAAAAAAGCTGCTCAAAAACGTGGCAAGCATCACAAAAAACCCTCCAAAAACGCTCAAAAGCAACATGCATAGATGTGAATCGAGCCTTAGGCTCCATTCACACTAGTGCATTTTTTAAAGCATTTTGCATTTTGCAGAAATGCATGGGAATTTTTTAACATGGGTTCCTATGGAACATGTTCACATCAATGCCTTTTTGTACCTCTGCGTTTTTGGAAAGGGTCAGGGCCTTTTTTTCATGCAAAATGCAACGTTTTGCATGTAATAGAATTCAAAGGACCAGCATCAAAAACGCAAGTGCAGCGTTTTTTGCAGCGTTTTTACAGCGTTTTTTTTGTTTTTGTTTTTTTTTAGACTGTATACATATAGTGTGTTTTCAGTTTTGCAGAAACACACTACAGCCCATTTTATCATTGTTTCCTATGGATTTAGTTCACATCTGTGCATTTTATGGAAAGAGCCAGGGACTTTTTTCTGATTTTTGGTTCCATAGACTTCAATGGTTTAAAAATATGTATTGAAAAACGCAAAATGCACCTGGAACATGCAAACTGCAACCTGCATAGGTCACACACCGACGCAGGCTCCATTCACACTAGCGCGTTTTTTGATGCATTTTGCAGAAATGCATGGGAATTTTTTAACATGGGTTCCTATGGAACATGTTCACATCAATGCCTTTTTGTATCTCTGCATTTTTGCCGTTTTTTTTTTTTTTTTTTTTAGACTGTAAAAAAAAACTGTACAAAAAAAAAAACGCGAAACGCGGCAAAAACGCCGCAAAAACGCAGCTCAAAAACGTGGCAAGCATGAAAAAAAAAACTCCAAAAACGCTCAAAAGCAACATGCATAGGTGTGAATCGAGCCTGAGGCTCGATTCACACCTATGCATGGTGCTTTTGAGCGTTTTTGGAGGTTTTTTTTCATGCTTGCCACGTTTTTGAGCCGCGTTTTTGCCGCGTTTTTGCGGCGTTTTTGCCGCGTTTTTGCTGCGATTTGCGTTTTGCGTTTTTTTTTTTTTTTTTTTTTCATTTTTTTTTACAGTCTTAAAAAAAAATGACAAAAAAAAAAAAAAAAACGGCAAAAACGCACCAAAAACGCATCAAAAACGCTGCAAAAACGCAGCACTTGCGTTTTTGATGCTTGTCCGTTGAAAACCATTACATGCAAAACGCTGCTTTTTGCATGCAAAAAAGTCCCCGACCCTTTCCAAAAACGCTGAGATACAAAAAAGCATTGATGTGAACATGTTCCATAGGAACCCATGTTAAAAAATTCCCGTGCATTTCTGCAAAATGCAAAATGCATCAAAAAACGCGCTAGTGTGAATGGAGCCTAAGGCTGGATTTACACCTATGCATTTTTAGGCTCCATTCACACTAGCGCGTTTTTTGATGCATTTTGCATTTTGCAGAAATGCATGGGAATTTTTTAACATGGGTTCCTATGGAACATGTTCACATCAATGCCTTTTTGTTTCTCTGCATTTTTGGAAAGGGTCAGGGACTTTTTTTCATGCAAAATGCAGCGTTTTGCATGTAATAGAATTCAATGGACAAGCATCAAAAACGCAAGTGCACCGTTTTTGCAGCGTTTTTGCAGCGTTTTTGATGCGTTTTTGCCGTTTTTTTTTTTTTTAAGACTGTAAAAAAAAAAAAAAAAAAAAACGCAAAACGCAAATCGCGGCAAAAACGCTGCTCAAAAACGTGGCAAGCATGAAAAAAAAAACTCCAAAAACGCTCAAAAGCAACATGCATAGGTGTGAATCGAGCCTAAAGCTGGCCATACACTATACAATTTTCCTGTTCAACTTTCCTTTAGATTTACCAAAACCATATAATATGAGGTCAAACCTAAACACTTTCAATTTGGATGCAATCAGGCAGGCCCTTGTACTACATAGTTGAAGGTAAATCTAAAGAAAATTGAACAGGAAAATTGTATGGTGTATGGCCAGCTTTAGGCTCGATTCACACCTATGCATGTTGCTTTTGGGCGTTTTTGGAGGTTTTTTTTTCATGCTTGCCACGTTTTTGAGCAGCGTTATTGCGGCGTTTTTGCCGCGATTTTGCGTTTTTTTTTTTTTTTTTTTACAGTTTTTTTTTACAGTCTAAAAAAAAAATTAAAAAAAAAAAAAAAAACGCGCTAGTGTGAATGGAGCCTTACTCATAGGTCACACACTGAAAATACACTAAAAAATGCATAGGTGTGAACCAGGCCTGGTTCACACCTATGCATTTTTTAGTGCGTTTTCAGTTTTGCTGAAACAAACTACAGTCCATTTAACATGGTTTCCTATGAGTCATGTTCACATCTGTGCATTAGTTAAATCAATTAGTTTAGTTCATCTACAATATCATCTTTTAAATGCCAATCTAATCACTTGTTGATCAGCAAATCAGGATGTCAAACTCTGCAACATAACAAGTCCTTATGGGCAGCGGGTGTACTCTACCGTTTCACAGTCCTTTTTCAAAGGAGTCTCTTGACCCCCATGAGGAGCACAGCTACTAGTTCTAAGTTTCCCTGGCTCAGAGGTTTTGTGCCGGTTCACACAGCGGCGACTTGTCAGGCGACCTAGCCGCCTGACAAGTCGCCTCCCGTTCTGTACTACGGAACCGTTCTAATAGGAGCGACGCAAGTCGCTCCGACTTAGAAAAAGGTTCCTGTAGCATTTCTGGGGCGACTTCAGGCGACTTGCATTGACTTCTATACAGAAGTCGTTTTGCAAGTCGCCGCTGAAGTCATGTGCAGGTCGCCTCGGTGAGGCGACCTGCAAGTCGTGCCGCCCCTGTGTGAACCGGGACTTCTTGTAGACAGGATGTTTCTTTTGCCTCACATTGCTCTTTTTCCCTCAACTTTTGCACTTGTGCTCTTTCTCCAAATGGAAGGATCTTTTTTCTACAGTTAGAGCAGGGGTGTCAAACTCAATTTCATTGCGGGCCACATCAGCATTATGTAAGGATGAAAGGGCAGTGCTAAAAACACATCTCAAAGTGAATCAAGACAATGTTGTGAATCTCACACTCAACAGGGAATGTGTGGAATATTGATTAAATATGTTCAGTGTGATAATACATGAATGTTATAAAACAAATAAACAAATAGACATGAAATCCATAAGTTGTAGAAACCCAATGCGTAGTAAGTCAAAAAATTAAATGAATAGAAGCCAAATGTTCATCACGTCCATTTGAAATCAAGAGTGAAAATAACTAGTGAAGCAGGTTTTACGTGTAGATAATCCACCACCAATTAGATGAAGGCTTACCAGAATGTTTGAACCCAGAAGGGCGTACGCCCGATGGTTCAAAGAGGCTTGTGGTGGCATGCACCAAAGATGGAGGCTTCAGATCTTGCAACCTTTGACAAATGAATCAGGTAATCCTACAAGTCCTCAAACAGCTCTCAAGGGTAGTGACCTCCAAGGTAATTATTCATGAATCAAAAAGGACATATTCTCCCATGTATTCATATATATAATTGGAGAGGAGAACAAGATGCTACATAGTGTGATTCCGTAAAGAATTTTGGATATTTATTTAAAGTTAAAATACTCACATTTGAGAAGATAAACAGCGCTTTTGGTACATGTACAATGGCAGCAGTGGAGCCCGTCCCTTCTGTTCCACAAATTCCACTGGGGACACCTGATCTGAGGGGGGGCTGCACTGGGGACACCTGATGTGAGGGGGGCTGCACTGGGGACACCTGATGTGAGGGGGGCTGCACTGGGGACACCTGATGTGAGGGGGGCTGCACTGGGGACATCTGATGTGAGGAGGGGCTCCACTGGGGACACCTAATGTGAGGGGGGGCTGCACTGGGGACACCTGATGTGAGGGGGGGCTCCAATGGGGACACCTGATGTGAGGGGGGCTGCACTGGGGACACCTGATGTGAGGGGGGCTGCATTGGGGACACCTGATGTGAGGGGGGCTGCACTGGGGACACCTGATGTGAGGGGGGCTGCACTGGGGACACCTGATGTGAGGGGGCTGCACTGGGGACACCTGATGTGAGGGGGGGCTCCACTGGGGACACCTAATGTGAGGGGGTTGCACTGGGGACACCTGGTGTGAGGGGGGCTGCACTGGGGACACCTGATGTGAGGGGGGCTGCACTGGGGACACCTGATGTGAGGGGGGCTCCACTGGGGACACCTAATGTGAGGGGGTTGCACTGGGGACACCTGATATGAGGGGGGCTGCACTGGGGACACTTGATGTGAGTGGGGCTGCACTGGGGACACCTGATGTGAGGGGGGCTGCACTGGGGACACCTGATGTGAGGGGGGGCTGCACTGGGGACACCTGATGTGGGGGGGGCTGCACTGGGGACACCTAATGTGAAGGGGCTCCACTGGGGACACCTGATGTGAGGGGGGGCTACACTGGGGACACCTGATGTGAGGGGGAGCTGCACTGGGGACACCTGATGTGAGGGGGGCTGCACTGGGGACACCTTATGTGAGGGGGGGCTCCACTGGGGACACCTGATGTGAGGGGGGCTGCACTGGGGACACCTGATGTGAGGGGGCTCCGCTGGGGACTCCTGGTGTGAGGGGGGGCTCCGCTGGGGACTCCTGGTGTGAGGGGGCTCCGCTGGGGACTCCTGGTGTGAGGGGGCTCCGCTGGGGACTCCTGGTGTGAGGGGGACTCCGCTGGGGACTCCTGGTGTGAGGGGGGGCTCCGCTGGGGACTCCTGGTGTGAGGGGGGGCTCCGCTGGGGACTCCTGGTGTGAGGGGGGCTCCGCTGGGGACATCTGATGTAAGGGAGGGGCTCCGCTGGGGACATCTGATGTAAGGGGGGGCTCCGCTGGGGACATCTGATGTAAGGGGGGCTCCGCTGGGGGCACCTGATGCAAGGACGGACTCTGCTGGGGGCACCTGATGCAAGGACGGACTCTGATGGGGGCACCCGATGCAAGGACGGACAGCTGGTGGCAGGCGACACGCTCAGGGATCCCACTGATTCTGCATTATGGTGAGTTGAATGATTTCATTTTATACTACAATGTAATAATAGAAATAATGCACTTCAGTCATCCTGACACCATAACAGCCATGGTGTCGGGATGACTGAAGTGCTAACACCAGGTGTTTGGAGTATCTTTATCTGCTGATTGTTAAACTTTCTAGAATACACATATTTCCATTGTTGTGTAGGATCTGGGGCTGCTGTCCCTCCATCTCTCTCCCCCCTTTCCTTCTCCATCCCTCATTCATCTCAGACTCTAACCACACACCTTTGAGCCACGCCCATTTAAGACACGCCCACTATGCCGCGTAGACCACGCCCATTTTCGCCGCTGCGCGCTTCACGCACCGCAGTTTTGCTTTGAGCCTTTGCCACGACCACAAATGCATGCCCCGCCCCCTAATTAAAACAAGACTCCGCCTACAGCCAAAAAAAGTGTCCCTAAAAATTTTTTTTCAATGTTGGCAACTATGAAAGTGCAAGATCTGGAGTCAGCTGCCTGAGTCTGCTGAATGCTGAGACCAGAGGCAGTGGAGATAAGGGGGTGCTGTGGATGCACAGAGGCGCAGGATCTGTAGGAGTCATCCTGTCCTCCACTCTGCTGCCGCCTGCTGAGATAGTAGAGCGTAGATGAGCCTCTCTGTGGCTGCACAGAGAAGTGCAGGATCTGGCGAAGATGTTCTGTCCTCTCTGCTGCCAACTGCTCAGACAAGGTGGGGGCAGAGATGAGGAGGCTACCGTAGCTGCAGGAGAGGTGCGAGGGCCACATGAAATGTCCTGTGAGTTAGAGAGATGGTTCCCATGGAACTCCAGGGGAGATGGAGTAAACCTCTTAGACCCTACAAACCTATTGATACACATCCGATTAGCTACTGTATGTACAAAAATGCACATTGCAGTAGGGCATAATTCCCAATGCACAAGGATACACATTTGCATGGCAGTATTTACCCTCCAATGAGATATACATCTAATAAGAAAACAGCTTCTTCATATGCATATCTTTTTGTCCAGCAGTAAGTCATGATACAAAGCTTCCTTAAGACAAGGAAGGAAGAACAGGAGGATGCTTACCTTCCTGTAATGAAGTATGGGTGTGTTTGTGCAGTATGACCTTTTCTTCCCCTCCACATGTCATAGTGTAGCTGCTGTAAACCAGGAAAAATGATGTAATGGAACAATACATACTATATTATCTGCTCTGTGTTAAGCTGGTTACCACAATGAAGTGAGGAGGGAGAGCATAAACATATATACAATGAAAAATACACTTCAGTTTAATTATAATCAGGAACAGTCCAGCATGTGATACCCTAAAGCAAGGGTTTCATATCCTGGAATCCTGATTTTAATTGAACTGGCATTTGCTCCTAATTGTAGTAATTTACCATAATAGGGCATGTATCACAAAGTAAGGTACCTATGTAAGAAGTACATTGACTTTCAGCTCCACTTGGCACAGCTTCGTAGTTTTTGTAAACATTTTTTTTTTATCTTTGAAAAATGTATTTAAATTTGGTTTCTCAAATAACAGCATACATGTCATACAATACAGTAGACAAAACAGAGGTGAAGAAAATAATCCACAATTAAAAACAGCATCAGTGGCTATGACAGTATAGTCCAAATCCTAGCCAGAAGCAGTGTATCGTTCAGTTTGCTTCCAGTACACATGAATCCAACTTTGGGGACCTCTGTGCAACAATTTGGCAGGGTCCATTATTCACATAGACAGATAAATTGCATTTACAGGATAGAACAAGCATAACAACCGTAAGACATGGATATGTGTAGCTATCAAGTACGGGGTCCAGCCATTGAGAGTGTTGGGTTGGACCTACATTTATATCTTTTCCTAAAAAAGTTCTTAATCAGAAGCTGAGGCTGTTGAATTAGCCCCTCTACCCCACACCTTATCAAACTTAGAGGGCACACCCCTACCAGCATATGCAGCCTTGTAAAATGGAAGAGATTTGTTTATTAGGTCTTATATGAAGACAGTGACGGTGTGATGGCCTTTTTTCAGGAGAGAATGCTGTCATAGAAAAATAGTAAGGTGAGCAAAGTTCAAATGGTTTAGTGGGAGCTAACAAATCTAAGTATACAACAAGCTGCTGCTCACCTGTGTCAGGTATCTATGTCTGCAAATGTGGTGCAACGAAAAGCTCCTGTCAGCTCCAACACATGTAAATGAATGAATATAGCCAGCACCTGCTGTAGCTCTTATGCCTTGTACACACGGTCGGACTTTCCAACGGAATATGTGCGATCGGAGCTTGTTGTCAGAAATTCCGACCCTGTGTGGGCTCCATCTGACTTTTTCCATCAGAATTTCCGACACACAAAGTTTGAGAGCAGGCTATAAAATTTTCCGTCAACAAAATCGCGTAAATTCCGACCGTGTGTGGACAATTCCGACGCACAGAGTGCCACGCATGCTCAGAATAAATTAAGAGAGGAAAGCTATTGGCTACTGCCCCGTTTATAGTCCCGACGTACGTGTTTTACATTACCGCGCTCAGAACGATCAGATTTTCCGACAACTTTGTGCGACCGTGTGTATACAAGACAAGTTTGAGCCAACATCCATCAGAAAAAATCCATGGATTTTGTTGTCGGAATGTCCGATCAATGTCCGATCGTGTGTACAGGGCATTACAATACTTTATTTACTTGAGGGAATACAGCATACAGTTCTCCAGGTTCACGCATATTGACCCTCAGTAGGTCTTAATCATAGGGTTAAGACCCACTGAGGCTTGACATGCATGATATTGGAGGACTGTATGTTGTATTGCCTAAAGTAAATAAAGTATCCCAAGAGTTAAAATAGGTGCCGTCTATATTCATTCCTTTAACAAGTCTACCAGACTCAGAAGACATACCTCAATAGTGGGAACAACAGTGATGGTCGGAACCAATTGAACACAGTCCCTAACCTCATACCAATAATGCTGGATAGCTGGGCACTCGCATAAAATGTGTATAATATTTGCACTATGGGGAGAGCAGTTAGAAGGCTGATCCCTGTATATTCTACCTAATCTAGCTGAGATCAGGTATATTCTATGTAGGCATTTATACTGGATCAGATGATCCCTGGCTGATACCAATTTAGTGAAAGGGGCCTCCCCACATGTTGTCCCAGTCGTCATCGTCAAGCCTGGGGACATCATGGACCCATGCATTACGACAGGGCAGCGGGAGTTTGCATGAATTAGTAAACTGTTGTCTATAGATAGAAGAAAATGCCTTGATGAAAGTATCATCTCAACCGTCTCTAATCAATATTTCCAATGCACCAGGTTGAAGAGAGAGCCCTTGACTATGGAACTGTGCACGGATTGCGTGTTGGACTTGCAAATATCTAAACAGATGGTAGTTGGGTAACTGATGTAGAGAACACAGCTCATCAAAAGTTATCAAGACTCCACTCCATTGACATTCATTAAGTTTCTTAATTCCAAATCTGATCCATGTTACAGGAGCCAGATACTGTATGTATAGAAATGTCGGAGATGTGTTTTTTCACAACAAATTATGGGGTGAAGTAGGAGGGGGTCCACCAGTTTCTGCCATCTGTGTCACCTCCCAAGCTCTAACGGTAGAGCGTATGGAAACCATTAAGGTATGTGGAGATTTCGGTCCCCTTTACAACAAATGGGACAGAGTCTCATATGAGTTTACTACTGCCGCCTCCAGGGAAACTGCAGCATCATCAGAAGGGGTTGTCAACCAATAATGGGCAAAAACTAGATGACCAGCCAGATGAAGAACAGTTATAAGTCTGGTAGCAAACATCATAGTAAGGATTTTGCACTATCGTTATGTCATTAGTCATTTTAGTGGCTCTTACAATATCAGGTGTTATACCTTGGATTGATGTTTGCCTTTGAAATTAACCTAATGAATCAGCACTGAAAATATAAACACGTATTTAAATTGAAAGTGCGACTTTTTAAATGTCTTTATTGGTGTGTTTTTTTTTCTAGCCACAGAACATACACTGTAAGTTAATTTACTAAAGGCAAATGGATTGCTCATCTTGAAAAGGATAGTTCTATTTACCGAGACAACAGGGGTCTTTTAAATTCCTAATTTCTTAACTGCCCCTCACTGAAGCTAACAGAGCAGTCGGACTCTCTTCCATTTGTGCTTTCACATCTTTCTGGAGAGGCTACTATTGATCATAGTAGAAAAAAACACTATATGAACTTGTCTATGTAAAACTCACTAAGTTAATGTCTCAAAATGTAGACAACGAATCTGGCAAGCATGAGTTTTGAATTATGCAAGGAATGAAATTGATTGTATTTCCAGCATTTAGAAATAAGATGTCATATCTCCAGATTTACAAATGCATCTAGTGTGCATTCAATCATTCCCAAGGCTGTGAAAGCATCTTCCGTCACTCCCTCATTTTCCATTCCCAGACTGTTCTCGCAGTTATCCCTCCCATCCAGATGAACACAGAAGCTGTGATTTCAGAAGACATTCTGTTCACTTCTAACACATTGCGCCCAGAGAGGACGACGCAGGTTTAGGGAAAAGACCATTAGAGCCAGAACTAATTTCAAAGTCTGGAAAAATATTGGATTGCTGCTTTGGGCATTGGACATTTTCATGTGCAAAAATATAATTAGCATGCATTAGCTAAGTACATTTATACATATATTATTCTTATGGTGGTAGCTAACAGTACAATTATGGTTTAAATCAGCTTTTTCATTTTTTTTTTCAGAAACTAATAAGCTATGTAGAAAAATGGCTTTCAGAGATGTTAAACAGGTGCCGATTTGTTTATTTCATAAATTGAAGCACTTTTCTGACTTTTTAGTTTTAAGAAAGAGTTAGTCCTACATTAATCTAATTAAAGCTGCTTGAAAATATAAAGAGACAATATACATATATAACACAACAAAGAAGGACAAAGGTCACCTCCCCAATTACTTTAGGACCAGCTGCATTTTATCTTGTAATCAAGCTGACAGACAGCAATGCCATTTCCTTTTCTCTTTGGACTAAGGAAGAACCAGCCCTGTTGCAAAAAGATTTTCATACAATCTAGAAATCTAGATAAGGTTTCTAATTTTCAGATGTGTGCATTATCTGCTTCTAGAATACATACTGTATATGCAATCCCATCCTCAACTAAGCATTGTATTGATAAGTAGAGTTGGGTGAACAGTTTGAACTGAGCAAAAGTTTAACCCAAACATTGCCTATTCGCCCGTTCAGCGTACACCTGAATTTGCGGGGCACTCGGCGGGATGTTTGCCCACCAAGCACCCCACAATGCACTGCACAGTACATTCTAGGGCCCTAATCGGATTAAGCAATGCACCTGACCACTGGTCAGGTGAAAGGCTTTGTCCAATCAGGGCACAGAGCACAGTCAGAGCCATGATTGGACAAAGTCACTTTGCCCAATCATGGCTCAGTGCTCATATTTCCACCCCATACTATAAAAGGTTCCTTCCCATAGGAACCTTTTGCAGTGTGTTGTTGGAGTGGAGATAGATAGAGCAGGGCTCATTTTGTTACTAGCAAGTTAGTGTGTTAACTTATTGTGACTCTGAGGATAGAGTGTTATGCCCCGTACACACGGTCGGATTTTCCGATGGACAATGTCCGATCGGAGCGTGTTGTCGGAAATTCCGACCGTGTGTGGGCGCCATCGGACATTTTCCATCGGATTTTCCGACAAACAAAGTTGGACAGCAGGAGATAAAATTTTCCGACAACAAAATCCGATCGCGTCAATTCCGACCGTGTGTGGCCTGTTCCGACGCACAAAGTGCCACGTATGCTCAGAAGAAATTCCGACACGGGACAGCTCGTTCTGGTAAACTTAGCGTTCGCAATGGATACAGCACTTTCGTCACGCTGCAATGTTAAAAATGGTTTAATACAGCGCACTCTCTTCTTCTTTATAATGTGACAAGAATTAGGTAGTTTTGCTGCTCATATTCACACACACTTCTCACAAACTTTTATTTGTGTTTTTTTAGTGGGATTCCCTGAATATATTGTTATTAGTTGTCACATCTGACAGTTTTATATTTTTTAATTTTTTTTTTATTTTGGATTTTAAGCCTTTTTTTTTCTTTAATGTTTGGATTTTTTCCAAGGCTGATCTTTGTTCAATGTTATTTTTATTTTTACTCCAGAATATTTTTGGGTGTGTTTTGTGTGTCAAGTTACCCCAACACCATTGATATCTTTTATTATTTAATCTCAAGGAGATTGTTTGGTGTTGATGTCCCTTGTTCATTTCACATTGTATATTTGAAATATACCTGAATCCTCACAAACAAACTGTCCTTTTTGAAGTAAAACACATAGGAGAGTATAATTCAAAACAAAAATCCTTTATTAAGGGATCAGAACCAAACAAAGAGGAAGGCAACACTGGATCAACAGGAGAAATTAGCGAAGCCTGGGACCCCCACGGCAGACATCAATTCTTCAACATCAAAATTGGTGGCCTGAGGAGTCCATATGTAAGGGAGTGCAGTCTGGTCCGGGATTCGCAGAGATCTGGAAAGCAGCAGATGACATGTGTGTCCCCAGGCTGTGGTACCACAAGAGGCTGCATCTTTTGGCCGACCAGACTGAACCCAGGGCAATCACTGTCTGGTCTTCCTTCCACGCTTCCTTCCCGGCTGTGGCTGTGCAGTTGGAGATGTGGCAGGAGGAGGAGTAGGACCTGGAGGAGGAGGAGGAGGACTGGGGGGACCTGGAGGAGGACTGGGGGGACCTGGAGGAGAGGGAGGAGGAGGAGGAGGACCTGCAGGAGGAGGACTATCCCAAAGATGTGTGTGAGGTGTAATTTGGCCCCTCATACCTTTCTCCAGAGCCTCCGATATGAGGGCCTCACACATGGCTTTTTGGCCCTCCTCCATCCTCTGCATTTTATAGGCTATGAAGGCAGCAATGTTCTCCTGCATGGTGTGGGGTGCTCCCAGGACCTCTGTAGCCCTCCAAAAGAATGCTATAGCAGCCTCCTCTAGGGTACTCCTCCTACTGCCACTTTCTGTTTTCAGGGGGGGTGGAGGGACTTTGATATCAGCCAGCCGGCTCGGCCCGGCCACCTCCTGGCTGAGACTTCCCTGTGTATGAAAAAGGGACATGGTTTTAGTTTTTGCATCATCAATCACAATCCTAAATTAGTACTCCCAACTAACATCTAGTTAACATCATTGATTGGACAAGCAGAAATATTTAGAGGAATGCTATACCTGGCTCAATCTGGGCTCCTCCACATGTGGCCTGGAAGGCCCAGGTTGGGCGTCAGAAGCCTCAGCCGGGGGGGAAGGAAGCGTGGAAGGAAGACTGGAGAGGGATGGCCTGGGTTCAGTCTGGCCTGCCAGAAAGTGCAGCCTGTCGTAGTACAACATCCTGGGGACATAGATGTCATCTGCTGCTCCGGATCTCTGTGAATCCAGGACCTTCTTGCGCTCCCTTAGATATGTGCTCCTCAGGCCACCAATTAATATCTTTAAATAGGTGATGTCTGCCGTGGGGGTCACCTACTTCACAATTTCACACAATTGCTCCAGTGCTGCCTTCCTCTTTGCTTGGTTCTTGAAATGGGGGTGGGTAATCTCCCACAGACAGGGCAGCTCACTTAGCATCTCTATGAATACTGACATGAAGTCATTGTCTTTCATTAAGATATCCATGTTCACTGCAAGACACAACACAAGACAAAGCCTAATGTCAGACAAAACTCTCCTAATCTTGTTACAATATAGGCCTCAATCTAGAAGCAGTATAGGCACAAGTTTGTCTCTTACCTTCGTTCTTACGATCGGCGCGTCCAATGCTCCTTCCTCCGCTCACAGATCGTACGTAATACGCACGCGTGTTACGCTTTATACACACTGCGCATGCGTGTAACTCCGCCCGCCCCTGACGTTCTTTCTAGTGTATTCCCCGCCCCTTTTCGTTCGACGCAGTGGGTGAAGAGCACATGGCGGAGTTACAACAGGTGCGTGCTAATTCTAGCAACGAGGAGGAGGAGGAAAGCCCGGATCCAGGCACGTCCCGATCCAGAAGGAGACGTTTTAAGGCCACAAATATGTCGTTTGGGGAGATGTTGGAGATGGTCGACATCATGAGGAAGTCCGACTATGATGGAAAATATGGGTCTTACCCCAACCCGAACATCCGAAAGGCCAAGATCATGGCAAAAGTGGTCAGGAGTCTTGAGAGGAATTTCGGGGTACGAAGATCTAAAGATCAGCTCAGGAAGCGGTGGTCGGACCTGAAGTTGAGAGAGCCAGAGCAGTACCGAAAGATCCGGAGAGTGCTGCAAAAAAGTAAGTAGTTGTGCTGTGTTCCTATTCTTTCTGTCTTTATTACGTTCGTTCTGCTCCATATGCTTTTATTAATTGTAACGTATAAAAAGGTCACCTTTAATGTTCATGGGCCCATTATTCGTTCGTATTAAACATTTTTCTTTCGGCCTCTAGAACACCATTGTTTAGGCCATATGCATTTTCACACATTTTTGGGGCCTACTTGGATGCCAAATATTTGTTTGTGTAGATGGGATTGTTACTAGAATGAAATGCAAACTAGATTGTGTGTAAGGAGAGGACACTCAGCAGCTGTTTTCACATCTGGACACTGGAGCACTAGTGTGGGACACAAGAACACCATTTTTATTAGGGGGGGGGCACACAGGTGCTCCAGTGTATACTATAGGGGGGGCTACATCTGTGAAGCTTGTACTAAACAGGTAATGTATTGCAGCTTGACAAAGGGCAATAAAAAATATACATCTTGGAACTCTGCTAAAATAGACAATTGTACCCCACTTCCAAGCAATGTTTCCTATTTCTAGTTCTGCCATCAAATATCTGTGTGCTAATTATACCATTTTTGTTTTACATAGGGGAGAAAAGACTCGGACACCCCTCATCCCAGGAGACCAGAGACCCCCCCCTCTGGAAGAAGGGGAAATACCAACCCAAGAAGCTGAGCAGGAGGAAGAAGAAGACATGGTGGAGATTGGCACCACAACAGGTGAGTGTCTGCGACCACAGGCTCAGGTAAAAGATATGGAGGGTGGCAGATTTTTGAGACCTTTTTTTTTGTTCTTTATCTCTTTTTAGGTGATCGTGATCCAGAACGCTTTACATCTGAAAGTGCCCAGATACTAATCGGGGAGATCATGGGGTGTAATCTCCAATTGCAAAACATCCAGCAACAAATCAGTGATGTTATTAAAAAAAATAATAACATCATTGATGTTTTGGGGCGAATTTAAACCCCACAAAATCACCTGTTTTATCGTACGAAAATTTTTTCAATGTTTAGAAAAGCCAAATTTGGAGGATGCACACAGTGTGCCAACATGTGCTATCTGCCATCACGGGAGATCAATGGACGCGTTTTGGGGGTGCAACCCCTTCCTCAATTATAAGGTAGCGTTGAGGAAGGGCTTGCTCCCCCAAAACACGTCCCTTGATCCCCCCCTGATGGCAGATAGCACGTTGACATTCGTAAATTGGTGTGCATCTTCCAAATTTGGCTTTTCCAGGGGTGATTTCCCCCCATCTGAACACTATATCAAACCCAGTTCCTAAATACTGATGTCTGATATAGCCTTCAGGTTTTACTTAATGTGAACTTTGTAAGTTCAATTTTTTTGGCTTTCTTGTTGGTTTTACACAGGCCTGTTTTATCTGAAATGGATATTTCGATTTTTGATAATGCTACTGCAAACATTGTTATACAACAAACATGTTGGTTTGTTTTAAAAACCTTTGGGAAATGCACATGTGATTGTGCAGGTATAAAAAAGTGCCTTACTCAAGAATGTGTGGATTATTGTCTCAACACTACAACACTTTTGGGGTGATGTAATTGCTGTTTTATGCAAAAATGGAGGTTATTTCCTAAGGGCAAATACACTTTGCACTACAAGTGCAGGTTCAGTGCAGTTGCAAGTGCACTTGTAGTGAAATGTGTTTTTGCATTTAGGAAGTACCAGCCAACACTGTTTTTTATAAGGTTACTCAATCACGACATTTTCTGCACTCAACACATTTCTGTCAGGGTCAGCTAAAACAAACACAAGCAGTAAATGTCCACAAAGAATTTCTTTTGGTTGTTTTTTATTTGAAAAAGGTGTCACAGATTGTCTGGCATATTGATAGCCCCCCTACCCGCAAAGAACTCCAGGTAGCGTAACCGGACATCACGGGCATTCAGGGAGGGCAAGCCAGGACGGCCACTTTCAAGCGCCGCCAGTGTTGATAGATTAGGGATTCCGGCCTCAGGCCCAACTGAGCCAGCATAGTTGGCTGAATGTTTTCTTAAAAAATTATGGAGAACACAGCAGGCAAGTATTATATGGTTCAGTTTATACTCCGCCATATGGATGGGTGTCAGAAATAATCGGAACCGGCTGGCCAGGATTCCAAATGTGTTCTCCACCACTCTTCAGGCTCTGGCCAGCCGGTAATTAAAAACTCTCTGTTCCGGGGTGAGGGTCCTCATCGGGAATGGCCGCATCAGGTGGTCCCCCAGCGCAAATGCTTCATCAGCAACGAACACAAATGGGAGACCTTCAACATTGTCCTCTGGAGGTGGCAAGTCCAAGCTGCCATTCTGGAGACGCCTGTAGAACTCCGTCTGGGTGATCACTCCACCATCGGACATCCGGCCATTCTTCCCCACGTCCACATACAAGAACTTGTAATTAGCCGATACCACCGCCAACATCACTATACTATTAAACCCCTTGTAATTATAATAGTACGACCTCGAGTTGGGTAGTGGGACGATGTGGACGTGTTTCCCATCAATTGCCCCTCCGCAGTTAGGAAAGTCCCACCGCTGGGCAAAGTGGGAGGCCACAGTCTGCCATTCCTGTGGCATTGAAGGAAACTGTTGAGGAAAAAACAATAAACATTACTATTTTTTCACAGAAACATGGCAAGCAGATTAGACACAAACATTATGGGGCAACCTCCAGATAGCATTTACTAAGGGGAATTTAACAACAACAAAGTATAAGGTACACCTATCATATTCCCCCTCCCCCCCTCTCATGGGCCATTTCTAACATTATAGGGGGGGGGGACTCTTGGACAGGTAACCCTCTTCACTTCATTGAGAGATGAATGCCTAAATACAGGGTATTACTTGGAACAGCCCCTCCTTAGTTACACTATTGGCAGACCACTGGACAGGTAAGAAGTGTCATAATACAAAGATATAAATACACACTGTACACATTTGAGGACATTTGAACATTCTGCTATTACCTATCAAGATAATAATAGGATACAAAACTTTAAACAGTACCATTGGAAAGTATACAGGCAGGCCCTTGCACTACATGCTTTGGGGAATTCATCCATAAATCTGACCAGTAAAGAGATGGGTATAGTGTGTATGGGTTTGGCAAAGTCAGCAGATAGATGATTGAGGATAGAGAATTGTGATCAGCTGACTTAGCAGTTGGGGGGAGGGAGGGTTACAAAAAATTTGGGGACACCACAAAAAAAGCCTCTGGCACTCTGCCTGAATTTAAATCAAAAATAACATTTCCAAACATTTTAGGGGGTGTTTGGGGTAAAGCACTACTATGGAGCTGATAAAAATACATTGTTAAGTGACTACATGAGGTGAATATAGGCCAGGAAAGACCATGCTGGGGAGATTATTGAAGGGCAAATATGTATGAAGGACATAAAATAATAATTACCTAAAAATCCAGCATGCATGAGAACAAAGGGGACATTCACAACATATTACAATCATGGTAATTAGGGAATGAGGGAAGAAATACAATATATTATCAAACATTCAATACAATAAAATGTGATATAAAAGGATAAAAATCTTACCTTCATATACTCCTTCTGCAGGACCTGGATGAACTGGATGATGGCAGAACAGGTCTCTGGGATAATGATCCCCAGAGCCTGGGGGGAGATGCCTGTCGAGAACTTGAGGTCCTGCAGGCTTCTCCCTGTGGCCAAATACCGCAAGGTAGCGACCAACCTCTGCTCCGGAGTGATGGCTTGCCTCATGCAGGTATCCTGCCTGCTAATATAGGGGGTCAGCGAAGCCAACAAACGGTGAAATACGGGGTCCGTCATCCTGAGAAAGTTCCTGATCCTGAAATCATCAGGATTATTCTCACGGATCTCACGGAGCAAAGGCATATGACAGAACTGGTCACGCTGAAGCAACCAATTCTTGGTCTATGAATTCCTCCCCACCCTGTTCATGGACTGGACTTGTGTCAAGGTCAGGACCCCAACACCAAGCCCCCGCACAGCACGAACTCTACGAGGAGTACGCATACGAAACATGGCTAGAAAACGTTCGGCTGCTCAGAACGAAGTAACAGAACGCACTGAAGAACAGCAAGGCCTGTGAAGAGCGACCTGAAAAACAGCAACGAGCGGGCAAGATCGCACAGAAAACTCTGATACGAACTGACTGCACGCACTGAAGAGCAGATACAAACCCACAAGCATAAAATGAACGGCAGAAAACGATCTGAAAGCCACGAGTCTGAAAAAGCGTGAATCGTCTCTCACCAAACTTTTACTAACACGAGATTAGCAAAAGGAGCCCAAAGGGTGCCACGCTTGGTTCTGAACCGGCCTTTTCTAGTCTCGTCGTACGTGGTGTCACCGCGTTCTTGGCGATCGGAAATTCCAACAACTTTGTGCGACCGTGTGTAGGCAAAACAAGTTTGAGCCAACATCCGTCGGAAAAAATCCTAGGATTTTGTTGTCGGAATGTCCGAACAAAGTCCGACCGTGTGTACGGGGCATTAGTGTAGTGTGAGTATAGTGTGTCAGTATAGTGTGCCAGTATAGTGTGTCAGTATAGTGTGTCAGTATATTGTGAGTATAGCGTAGTGTGAGCGTAGTGTTATGCCCTGTACACACGGTCGGACATTGATCGGACATTCCGACAACAAAATCCATGGATTTTTTCCGACGGATGTTGACTCAAACTTGTCTTGCATACACACGGTCACACAAAGTTGTTGGAAAATCCGATCGTTCTAAACGCGGTGATGTAAACCACGTACGTCAGGACTATAAACAGGTCAGTAGCCAATATCTTTAGTCTCTTAATTTATTCTGAGCATGCGTGCCACTTTGTGCGTCAGATTTTTGTACACACGATCGGAATTTCCGACAACGGATTTTGTTGTCAGAAAATTTTATAGCAAGCTCTCAAACTTTGTGTGTCGGAAATTCCGATGGAAAATGTGTGATGGAGCCCACACACAGTCGGAATTTCCGACAACAAGGTCCTATCATACATTTTATGTCGGAAAATCCGACTGTGTGTACGGGGCATAAGTGTAGTACAGTGTTTAACACAGCATTACATAACATTTGATGCTGTATACTCCCTTTTTTTTTTCTTTTTTATTTGCTGCATTTTTTCATTTGTTTTTTTGTCCTGTGCCTGCCCTCTTTCTTTAAATTGTCAGCCACAGTTTTTCTGACTGCGTTGCTGTTCCCCCTTTTTTTAAATTTTTTTAATTGTTTTTACATTTCTGCCAGCGGCAGTCCTCAATTTAAAGTGCGCTAAACACCACCTCAATAAAGTGCTTACAATTACACATTTCCCAGTATGTATTAAATTTGGTCAATAAGTCCCCCCCATAATGTCTGGGAGGCCCACAAGGAGAGGCAGATGTTCCCATGACACTATGAGAGGGCTAGCAACATCTGTGTCCACAGGTAAAGGTGGAGGTGGTCTGTCCTGAGGCAGGGCACTCTGTTTAGTGATGTTGCTCGTGCTATCTAGCCACAGTATGCAGAGGAGGTGGTGGACAGGCTTACTAAAACCATCCTCATCCTCTTCATTTTCTATCACCCAAGTTGAGACTAGTGTGCAGTCCACTGCAACTGCCAGAGCGGCTTTTTCTGCCTCTTGTCCACAGCTACTCCTGATGTTGATGTTGGTTCTGAGGTTGAGAGGTTGAGGAAGGGAGTAACATGAGCATACAGAGAGGGGAGAACACTGTTAAACAAAAAATTGACAGCCATGTTCCTACAGCCACAGCGTATTGCCAAGTTGGCTCCAGTGATGATGAGGATGGAGGGGTTGATGATAATGAGGTCACTGATGTGACTTGGGTACTGGATAGAGCAGAGGAGGAAAGTGAGGGGGAGTCACAACCTCAATGAGGCAGGATGTTCTCCAGAGGCAACCATCATGGAACAGTAGAGAGCTGCCACCCTATTCCATCAGATTGTGGATCTGTTATCTCCCGGCCCACTTCTCACAGCTCAGCTACATTGGCCTTTTTTAGCACATGTGCAGCTGATCGCACTATTGCAATTTGCAATCTCTACCACAAGCAGATCAAGCATGGCAAAAACACCAGCCACTTGGGTACCAAATGCTTGCAAAGGCATTTAACCTCCCACCACTCAGCCCGTTGTCAAGAGCACCTGAAAGCCACACAAAAGGGACACAATTCCTCTCCCCTAACTCCTTACCTTTCATGTTTACCCCCGCTATATCTCATGACCTCTCAGCAGCCTCCACTGACAGGGATAATGGTATAGCAAAGGGTGTCACAGGTCCTTGCAACACGTCTGCCAGCCGCACACCACCAGGTTTAGAGTATAGTAGGCTAATTTATTTGCTCCAAGTCTCTATTTCTTTGCACGTAAGGCCATTCCAGCTCTGTAGCGTCACACGGAAGGCAATGTTTTGATATCATTGGGCAAGGCAGTCAGCATAGTTAGGGATTATATATTTCGTTCACAGCACACTGGGCAACTCTGCAACTAGGAGGGATGCAGGACAGGGCTCAGTGCTGGAGCTTGTTTTGCCCCAAGGTCTCCATATGGCTGGTGGTGATGATGCCAGATCTGTCAGCTCCACTCCCTCCTTCATGCCCTCCTCTCATGAATTGTCCTATGAACCACAAAGTACCACCTAAGCATTCAAGGGGCTATTCAACAAGTCAGGCTAAAATATGCCATGCTGTGCTTTAGCTGGTCTGTCTAGGGGAGAGAAGCCTCACCAGAGCAGAGATTCTTTCAGCTCTGCAGGGGCAGGCCCAGAGGTGGTTCATGCCATGAAAGCTTGAGCCAGGAATGGTGGTGTGCAATAATGGCACTAACTTTCTGTCCGCCTTTGACAGAAAAAGGTGGCACATGTCCTCAATTTGGTGGTGCAGCGTTTCTTAAACAGGTACCCTGGGAAGATCTTAAGGCAGGCCAGAAGAGTCTGTAGCCATTTCAGGCAGAGTTTGGTTGGCTGAAATTGAGCGGGAATTGTACTCGCCCGTAAACCACCTGATTTGTGACATACCCACCAGGTGCAACTCAACTTTAGCACTGATGCAGCAGCTGTACATGCAGCAGAGGGCCATTGGTGAACATCTGTGTAAGTATGGCACAAGGACAGGCTCAGGGGAGCTTGGCTGTTTTTCCCCCAAGCCAATGGCAGCTAATAAAGGATGCATGCACTGTACTGTCACCATTTGAGGAGGTGACAAGGATGGTGAGCCATGACAATGCATGCATCAGTGACACTATCCCTCTTGTGTTCCTGCTAGAGCATACACTGCATGGCTCTTATGGGGTTAATAGTTGCACAAGAGGAGAAACTTCTAATTACGGTTAATGGTGAAATCAAATCCCTCCGGGACTCTTTAAACACATATAATGCAATGGAAAATTTACAAATCATTGGATTCTGAAATTAAGATCTTGTGAATAAGACTGAACAAGGCATAATGGCAATAAAAAGACAGACATTTCTAAGAGATTTGCAGGATTATCAAAAATAGGATTTTTTCCTCATACTTACCTGTAAAATCCTTTTCTTTGAGTACATCATGGGACACAGAGTTAGGCTAATATTCATTACCTACTGGGTTATACTTCATCTCCAGGTGAATGGACACTGGTAGACTAAAGGTCTTTAGACAGGAAGTGATCCCCTATATAACCCCTCCCATACAGAAAGTACTTCAGTTTTGTAGCAAGTACTGAATCCTCAAAAAGAGGGGAGGGACCTCTGTGTCCCGTGATGTACTCAAAGGAAAGGATTTTACAGGTAAGTATGACGTAAAAATCCTATTTTCTTTTTCATTCATCATGGGACATGGGGCTAGTATTCACTACCTACTGGGACATCCCAGAGCAATAGCCTTGAGGGGAGGGAGACACCCTGTCAAAATATAGCCATCAGACCTTATATGGCAGCCTGCAGTACACTGCGGCCGAAAGCCGAATTCTCGGCTGCTCAAACATCCACTTGATAAAATTTTGTGAATGTAAGCACTGAAGACAAGGTAGCAGCCTTACAAATCTGAGCCACAGATACCTGATGGCAAAAAGGTCAGGAGGTTCCTACACCCCTGGTAGAATGAGCTCTCACCCTAAAGGGAGGAGCTTTACATTTCAGACCATAGGCCTGAATGACAAATTGACGGACCCAATTGGCTATGGAAGCCTTTGAAGCTGCCTGCCCCTTCTTGGGTCCTTTTGGTAAAACAAAAAAGGAGTCTGATCCTCGGATCTCCACAGATCTAGACAAATAAACCTTAACTTCTTGGACAACGTCCAAGGAATGCAATCCTCTCTCTTCCGCCGAACGAGGCTGAGAGAAAAAAGAAGGCAAAATAATGTCCTGATTTAAATGAAACGCTGACACCACTCTCGGCAAAAAGGATGTAACAGGTCGTAACACGACCCTGTCGATGTGAAGGATCAAGTATGGTTCCCTGCACGAAAGGGCCGCCAACTCCGACACCCTTCTAGCCGAGGTGATGGCCATCAGGAAGGCTAGCTTGCCATGCTATCAAATTTAGAGACTGTAACTTGGGGTGGAATATAGGACCTTGAGACATATATCGGGGCGACGTGGAAGCGTCCATTGCCTGTCTATTGTCAGTTTCACAATCACCGGGAACCAGGGCCTTCTGTGCCAGGCTGGTGCCACCAGAATGACTGAAAGTCCCTCTGCCCAGGCTAGTATGTGGTTCACCTCCTTCAGAGCTGAACGACTCCTGGTACTGCCTTGGTGGTTTATATAGGCCCCTGCAGTGGCATTGTCAGACTGAACCCTGATAGGGCAATCCTGAAGCACCACCGTCCAGGACCATAGGGCCAGACGTACTGCTAGTAATTCCAGGATGTTGATGGGCAGGATCTGTTCTTGACCATTTCCCCTGAGCTGCGAGCCCCTCTGGGGTCGCTCTCCAGCCTGAGAGACTGGCATCTGTAGTCAGTACTCTGCAAATTACCGGGAGAAAGGATTTTCCCTTTCGCAGGTTTTGGTCCTGCAACCACCAGTTTAGGCTTAATCGTACCCGAGGAGATAAGAACATTGGATAATCCAGGGCTTGTCCTCTTCTGTTCCAAGCCAACAAGATGTCTTGTTGCATAGGCCTGGAATTAAACCAAGCATAGGGCACTACCTCGAAGGAGGACACCATCCTCCCTAGAAGGCTCATACAGAGCCGAATGGAGGGTTGTCTGGTGCCCTTTATTTGATGCACCTGATCCTTCAGGACACAGATCCTTACGTGTGGCAAAAATACCCATGCTTGGACCGTATCTAGGATCAGACCTACTTTAACCTTTGAGCTGGTTTCAAGGCTGACTTTTCGGTATTTATGATTCAGCCTAAGCTTTTCAAATACCGCACTGTGCATGTTATGCTCTGTTCTAGAGCCTGTAATGAGTGATCTCTGAGCAGGAGGTTGTCCAGATACCCGAGCACCAAGATCCCTTGGGTCCTTAAAAGACCCAGTACTGGTGCTAGGACCTTTGTGAACACCAGAGGAGCTGTAGCAAGCCCGAGGGGTAGAGCCACAAATTGTAAATGACGTTCCTCTACTGCAAATCATAGGAACCTCTGATGAGGCTGAAAGATAGGTACGTGTAAAGACGCGTCTTTTATATCGATGGAGGCTGGAAAGTCTCCCATCTGGAGTGTGTCAGGGCTGGGCTCGGCCCTTCCTTCCCTGAGCTGGCCGCTTAGCTGTCAGCTAATTGCCAGCTCCTATCTTTCCACAGTGACTCACCTGTTGATGATATCCTGCTCGTTAGTCCTGCCTACTTAAGCCGTCTAGTCCAGATGATCTCTGCCTTCGTCTTGGTCACATCTCTAGAGAATCTCTCCTGTGTTCCTGTTAAAGACTTGCTTTGCTGACATTCCTTCTGGCTCCAGATCCTGCTTGCTGTTCTACTACGCTCATCTCTGGCTTGTCTGACTATTCTTTCTGGTTCCTGAATTCTGGCTATGTTTTGACTACGTTTACTCTGTTTACCTTTTTTTATTACTATTAAAGTGTGATTTAACTGTACTTCTGTCTCAGTCTGATTCATGGTTTCTGACAGAGTGAGACTACTACTGAGCCGACAGACTCCATCCGAAAGGACTGGACCAGTAGATACTGGTTCAAGGATCTTAGGTCCAAAATGGGCCTTGTGTCCCCATTTGGTTTTTGAGGTATAAACAGGCTTGAGTAAAACTCTGTGTCTCTTTTGGATACAGGAACCTCTAGAATCACTCCTTGATGCACTAAATGAAGCACTAAATCTCTGTTTGGAGGATCTGAGGGAATGCTGGATATTAGAAACCTCTGAGGGGGAACCCCCCGCAACTCCAGCTTGTAACCATGAGATATAGTTGAGGTGACCCACTCGTCCTGAATTATTGTTCTCCAAATGTCCACAAAGTGCAGCAGCCTTCCCCCCACCCGATAGAGTGGGGGAGTCCCCTCAAAAGGGCTTGGTGCTGGGTTTAGAAGAGTTCTGAACCTAGGGCTTTTTTCTGGCCCTGGCCTTGCGGCTTACCTCTGGCTCTAGCGCCCTCCTGTTGGCAGCGGAACTGCCTTGGCACTGAATAGGGATGGGCTTTATGTTCGGGTCGAACATGCGTTCGACTGGAACATTGGCTGTTCGCCGAATAGCGAACAATTTGGGGTGTTCGCGGCAAATTCGAAAGCCGCGGAACACCCTTCAAAAGTCTATGGGAGAAATCAGAAGTGCTAATTTTAAAGGTTAATATGCAAGTTATTGTCATAAAAAGTGTTTGGGGACCTGGGTCCTGCCCCAGGGGACATGTATCAATGCAAAAAAAAGTTTTAAAAACGGCAGTTTTTTCGGGAGCAGTGATTTTAATAATGCTTAAAGTGAAACAATAAAAGTGTAATATTCCTTTACATTTCGTACCTGGGGGGTGTCTATAGTATGCCTGTAAAGTGGCAGATGTTTCCCGTGTTTAGAACAGTATGACAGCAAAATGACATTTGTAAAGGAAAAAAGTCATTTAAAACTACTCGCGGCTATAATGAATTGTCGGTCCGGCAATACACATAAGAGTTCATTGATAAAAACAGCATGGGATTCCCCCACAGGGGAACCCCGAACCAAAATTAAAAAAAAAAAAAATAAGTGGGGGTCCCCCCAAATTCCATACCAGGCCCTTCAGGTCTGGTATGGATATTAAGGGGAACCCTGCACCAAAATTTTTTTTTTAAATGGCGTGGGGTCCCCCAAAAGATCCATACCAGACCCTTATCTGAGCACGCAACCTGGCAGGCCGCAGAAAAAGAGGGGGGACGAGAGAGCGCCCCCCCCTCCTGAACCGTACCAGGCCACATGCCCTCAACATTGGGAGGGTGCTTTGGGGTAGCCTCCCAAAGCACCTTGTCCCCATGTTGATGGGGAGAAGGGCCTCATCCCCACAACCCTTGCCTGGTGGTTGTGGGGGTCTGCGGGCGGGGGGCTTATTGGAATCAGGAAGCGCCCTTTAACAAGGGGACCCCCAGATCCCGGCCCACCCCTGTTTGAAATGGTAACGGGTACCGTACCATTTCACAAAAAAAGTGTGAAAATGGTAAAAAAAAAAAACACACACCGTGGGAAAAGTCCTTTATTAAAAAATACCCCAAAGCACCCTCCCAATGTTGAGGGCATGTGGCCTGGTACAGTTCAGAAGGGCGGGAGCTCTCTCATCCCCCCCCTCTTTTCCTGCAGCCTGCCAGGTTGCTGATAAGGGTCTGGTACGGATTTTTGGGGGAACCCCACGCCATTTTTTAAAAAATTTTGGCACGGGGTTCCCCTTAATATCCATACCAGACCTGAAGGGCCTGGTATGGAATTTGGGGGGACCCCCACGCATTTATTTTTTAAAATTTTGGTTCGGTATTCCCCTGCAGGGGAATTCCATGCCGTTTTTCCATGAACTTTTATGTGTATTGCCGGACCAACAATTTATTATAGCTGCGAGTAATTTTAAATAACTTTTTTTTCCTTTAGAAATGTCATTTTGCTGTCAGACTGTTCTAAACATGGGAAACATGCGCCACTTTACAGGCATACTATAGACACCCCCCCAGGTACGAAATTTAAAGGAATGTTACACTTTTATTTTTTCACTTTAAGCATTATTAAAATCATTGCTCCCAAAAAAACGGCTGTTTTCAAAACTTTTTTTTGCATTGATGCATGTCCCCTGGGGCAGGACCCAGGTCCCCAAACACTTTTTAAGACAATACCATGCATATAAGCCTTTAAAATTAGCACTTTTGATTTTTCATGTTCGTGTCACATAGACTTTAACGGTGTTCGCGTGTTCGAACAAATTTTTTGCCTGTTCGCATGTTCTGGTGCTCTGGTGCGAACCGAACGGGGGGGTGTTCGGTCCATCCCTAGCGCTGAGATACTTGAGGAAGTAGTCCCTGAGGTTTTAAACGAGGAACGTCTGGTGCTTTTATTCACAGGAAGTAGAGAACTCTTCCCTCCAGAAATCATTTGGATATATTTGTCCAAATGATCACCAAATAAACATTCCCCATGAAAGGGGAAACCTGCCGATAACTTTTTACAAGGAAGCTCGGCTGACCAGTTCTTAAGCCAAAAAAGTCTGCGCATATGTACAGACAAGAGAACCAAATGAGAAACCTGCTGTATTGAATGCTTTAAGGCGTCAACAGCAAAACACAGCGCTCGAGGAATATCTGTCTTATTTTCAGCCAGATCATACTCTCGGTTAGGCCTGTCAGGCCATCTGACCTAATCCTTTACGGACTGGCAGATACCAATTGCTGCAACAGCTGGCTGAATATCTGAACTGGCCAAAGAAAAGGAAGCCTTTAAACGACTCCAATTTCTTGTCAACAGGGTCTTTAAAGCCCTGTGCGTTATCTACCAGACAAGTCAAGTTCTTGTTTAAGGAAGGGACTGCTGCGTCTACAGCTGGCATGCTCCACTTCTTAACAAACTTTTCATCCATGGGATATAAAAGGGAAAACCTCTTAGGGTGAACAAAAATCCTGTCAGGATGTTCCCAATCAGCATACACTGCCTGTTACAACAGAGGGTGTAAGGGGAAAGCCTGTGTGGCCTGAAGAGGCCTCAGGAACCCCAAAGAGGACCAGGGGGCTCAGTAACCTCTGCAATAGGTAACTTAAAGGCAGAACGAACAATTTTGGTAAGAGTCAGGATCAAAAGCTTCTGCGACTGAGAGGCAGACATCAACTGGATATCTTCTCCACATTGCTCGAAAGCAGACTCATCCGCCAGGCCCTCCACAGAATCCTGAGCTTTAAGCTCTTCCCCATCCTCAACCCATTCCTGCTCCAAAGTAGGAGGCTCTGGGGAGGGGGATCTGTCACGCTTTTTGCCACCCTGCGGGATGGAGGCAATCATGCCAGTAATCCTGTGCTCTAACCTGGCTAGGGCCGAGGTCAGTTCATCCTTGGTGATAAAGGGTGAAGCAGCAGTGTTGACTGTAGGCACAATACCAGGTAGGCGCAGCGGCCCAGATTGCCCAAAAGCCTCTGGTCCTTCAGGGGATACAACACTAGGGATATGACTAGGTTCATCAGGAACTACTGACGACATAGATGTGTCCTTCCCTGTAGTGTTAGTCCCGCTCCTCTTTTTTGAAGACATTTACTAGCCACAAAAAAAATAGTACCTGGGTGTAGTATTAACACACCTCAGAAGGGAGACCCTTTAATAGGGCTCAACAAGCCCCTATGCAAAAATCCTGCTAAGCACTTTTAGCCTGCCAAGCAACACCTGGTGACTCACGTGACCCAGGTAAGGAGAAATGAATTGCTGCAAAATGTGTGGTTTAGAGCCTGCTCTGTGTCCCACAGCTGCCTTCTGCCACAAAGGACATTCAAGGGAAGAAAAAGAAAAACCAGAAGAGGTAGTCGAAGCACATTAAAGACAGCAAAATTTGAGACAAACAAGGGGCAACAGGAAACTATAATGCAGGTGAAACAGATTACGAACAATATTCATAATGTGGTGAAACTTTCTCATGTCTTCCTTTCGGATCCTGAACTATCTTTGCTTTCTAAAGGTCTCTCTTTTTCACCCTCAATACACTTTGATATCTTTTAAAACTCTATTGGATGTCAATAGTTTTGTTAGTAATATGGTTTTGAAAAAACACTTTTCTTCTGCATCTGACCCCCCTATGGTCTCATCTGAAGGTTGACCAGAGCGACATACAGGACACATCACATGGAGATGAGTTTAATTTTCAGGATTTAATGATGAGGTCAGCTTTGGAGAGCCTTCATTCTGAGTTCATGGGTGGGTCTCATAGGTTAAATGAAAATTATGTTGTACGAGGTGACAAATACTTCTAGCCAGTGCATACAAGTAGCAATGCAGTGGAAATGTTCCAACTACTTGTAGAAAAAGATCTTGTTGCCCTTAAGGAGAGGGTAGGGAGAACTTCTTCTTTTCAATCAGATAACTTAACTAAAGCAGAAAGGATGGCATTGAAAACCCTCAAAAATTGTAAAGGAATAGTGATCAGGCAAGCAGATAAGGGTGGGTCAGTGGTGGTCATGAGTGTGAGGATTATAGGAAAGAGGCTTTACGCCAATTAACAGATTTAGCAACCTACCACACCCTCACTGTGAATCGAACCCCCCTTTTCAAACAGCATTTATCTCACCTGCTAGATACAGGTGTAAAAATGGGAGTCATGTCCCCTAAGACAGCAGAGCATTTGTTGGTTCATGATCCAGTGGTCCCAGTTTTTTATCACCTACCAACATTGCATAAAAATACCCCTACCATCCAGGGATGTCCCATTGTTGCTGGGATTCACTTTTTGAGAAGCTGGGCCACTGGATCAACCAATATTTACAACCGCTCATCTTAAGGTTACCGGGGTACATTAAGGACACTACAGCTGTTTTAGCTAGCACTGAAAGTATGACATGGAATGAAAAACTTCCATTTGGATTTCAATGGATGTGAAAGCATTATACTTCTGCATTCTCACAAATTATGTCTTTATGCCCTCAGGTTTCATCTCCAATGCTATAGTTCCTATAGTATGGAACTCAGAGAGTTTATCATAATGACAGTTGATTTCCTGATAAAGCACAATTTCTTTTCTTTTGACAATACGTTTTATCTCCAGTGTAAAGGTGCCACTATGGGGCTAAGTTTTCCCCCTCTTTAGCCAATTTATACATGGGGTGGTGGGAGGAGAAATGTCTTTTGTGAGACACATCAAATGGTACGGTTGTTTCATAGGTGACTTGCTATTTATATGGGAGGGCACTTAGAAGGACATCTTTCTCTTTAACCAGTATCATAATAATAATCTGAATCTGGAATTTAGTTGTGATTTTGATTAATCTAAAATTAATTTTCTGGACATCAGTTTGGAGGGTAATTCTACAAGTGGAGACATATCTACTTGTACCTACCGGAAAGAATTTGCCAGCAACTCAGTTTTGCTGGTGACCAGTTGTCATCCTATACATACGATTAGATCGGTTTCACTTGGTGAATGTTTAAGAGCTAAGAGAAATTGTTCCACTGAAAGAAGCTTTGTCCAGGAGTGTGACACAATAGCCTCTAGATTAGTAGCACACGAATATAACTCCAGGGATGTTAACAGAGCAATAGCCACAGCTGCAGACAGGGATAGATCCACGTAATTAAAACACAAATCCCATAAAAAAAGTAAATCTGACGGCCGAGGTATTCTTACTTTTGTTACCACCTATTCAGGAGAATTTAATCAAATTAAGGCTATCATTAAAAAACATCTACCTATACCTACCAACCTCTTGTCCACAGATCTTTCTCCATTCCTAAAGAAAGGGTGTTGATTTTCCAGCCGTCGGGCTAAAACTTTGGGAGCAATGTTATCACCCAGCTTGTTTTTGTCCAAAGGTGTGGAGAGGACATTGTTAAGTGCCAATGGATCATATGCCTGTGGCACTAACACGTTGTTTAATCTCATATAATCTTGTGGTACAGGGAAGGAGTTTTTTCTGCGGGACTACATAATCTGTGGTTCCTCCAATGTAGTTTATGCAATAGACTTCGTGCAGTCTGCAGTATGTGGACTGCACAATCAGATCTCTCAGGACACTGGTGAGTGAACAGTTTCATGGAGCTTCATATCAGAATGATAAGGGTTTATCGAATGTATCTAAACATTTTAAATATGTGCATCATGGTAATATGTCCTCCTTACTTTTTATGGCCTAGAGAGAGTAAAAAATCCACGGTGGGGAGACACCCACCGCAAGCTATTAGAGAGAGAGAAGTTTGGTGGATTTTTAACTTAAAAATGAGAATGCTGACAGGAATGAATTTTAGATATGATGTTGATGTATTTTTACATTTATAACCACATCTAATAGGTTGGATGCGTAATTTTCTCATCTACAGTATCTCACAAAAGTGAGTACACCCCTCACATTTTTGTAAATATTTTATTATAACTTTTCATGTGACAACACTGAAGAAATTACACTATGTAAAGTAGTAAAGTAGTGAGTGTACAGCTTGTATAACAGTGTAAATTTGCTGCCCCCTCAAAATAACTCAACACACAGCCATTAATGTCTAAACCACTGGCAACAAAAGTGAGTACACACCTAAGTGAAAATGTCCAAATTGGGCCCAAAGTGTCAATATTTTGTGTGGTCACCATTATTTTCCAGCACTGCCTTAACACTCTTGGGCATGGAGTTCACCAGAGCTTCACAGGTTGCCACTGGAGTCCTCTTCCACTCCTCCATGATGACATCATCGAGCTGGTAGATGTTAGAGACCTTGCGCTCCTCAGAATGCCCCACAGATAGGCTCAATAGGGTTTAGGTCTGGAGACATGCTTGGCCAGTCCATGACCTTTACCCTCAGCTTCTTTAGCAAGGCAGTGGTCATCTTGGAGGTGTGTTTGAGGTCGTTATCATGTTGGAATACTGCCTTGCGGCCCAGTCTCCGAAGGGAGGGGCTCATGCTCTGCTTCAGAATGTCACAGTACATGTTGGCATTCACGGTTCCTTCAATGAACTGTAGCTCCCCAGTGCCGGCAGCACTCATGCAGCCCCAGACCATGACACTCCCACCACCATGCTTGACTGTAGGCAAGACACGCTTGTCTTTGTATTCCTCACCTGGTTGCCGCCACACACGATTGACATTATCTGAACCAAATAAGTTTATCTTGGTCTCATCAGACCACAGGACATGGTTCCAGTAATCCATGTCCTTAGTCTGTTTGTCTTCAGCAAACTGTTTGCGGGCTTTCTTGTGCATCATTTTTAGAAGAGGCTTCCTTCTGGGACAACAGCCATGCAGACCAATTTGCAGTGTGCGGCGTATGGTCTGAGCACTGACAGGCTGACCCCTCACCCCTTCAACCTCTGCAGCAATGCTGGCAGCACTCATATGTCTATTTCCCAAAGGCAACCTCTGGATATGACGCTGAGCACGTGCACTCAACTTCTTTGGTCGACCATGGCGAGGCCTGTTCTGAGTGGAACCTGTCCTGTTAAACCGCTGTATGGTCTTGGCAACTGTGCTGCATCTCAGTTTCAGGGTCTTGGCAATCTTCTTATAGCCTATGCCATCTTTATGTAGAGCAACAATTCTTTTTTTCAGATCAGAGTTCTTTGCCATGAGGTGACATGTTTAACTTACAGTGACCAGTATGAGAGAGTGAGAGCGATAAGACCAAATTTAACGCACCTGCTCCCCATTCACACCTGAGACTTTGTAACACTAACGAGTCACATGACACCGGAGAGGGAAAATGTCTAATTGGGCCCAATTTGGACATTTTCACTTAGGGGTGTACTCACTTTTGTTGCCAACGGTTTAGACATTAATGGTTGTGTGTTGCGTTATTTTGAGGGGACAGCAAATTTACACTGTTATACAAGCTGTACACTCACTACTTTACATTGTAGCAAAGTGTAATTTCTTCAGTGTTGTCACATGAAAAGATATAATAAAATATTTACAAAAATGTGATGGGTGTACTCACTTTTGTGACATACTGTATATCCATATGCACCAATTTTCCCTCAGTTTCTCTCACTATGAATCAATTCTTTTCCTGAAATCTTAATTTTGACCCATAAATAATTTAATGGTTTTTATTCCGATTTTTAAATCACAGAATTCATGTACGATAATCTATGATGATTATTATTATTGTTTTTTCATTGTGTCAATGTATATAAAATAGAAAGTTGTGTGTATCTACTTAAAAAGGCCACATCCCCTGGATAGAGAAAAAAAGTCAGGAATAATAGTATTAAATATATTGTATTTGTTAGTATCAAAAAAATATTTAAAAGAAATTAACAGTATAAAACATACATACAAAAGACATGAAAAATGTGGTCTGTGGCCACAAGGCAAAAAAAAAACACTAAATGTAAGTACAAATGTTGTATGTAAACCAATCGCCAACGTGTTTCACAGTCCTTAAAGCTCCTTCTTCAGGGAAGGTTTTAACCACTTCAGCCTCGGAAGGATTTACCCCCTTCCTGACCAAGCCCTTTTTTGCAATACGGCACTGCGTCGCTTTAACTGACAAATGCGTGGTCGTGCAACGTTATACCCTAACAAAATTGACATCCTTTTTTTCCACAAATAGAACTTTCTTTTGGTGGTATTTGATCACCTTTGGGGGTTTTATTTTTTGCGCTATAAACAAAAAAAGAGCGAACATTTTGAAAAAAAAAAGCAATATTTTTTACTTTTTGCTATAATAAATATCCCCCAAAAATATATAAAAAAAACAAATTTCATCCTCAGTTTAGGCCGATATGTATTTTTCTACATATTTTTAGTACAAAAAAAAAAAATCGCAATAAGCGTATATTGATTGGTTTGTGCAAAAGTTATCGCGACTACAAAATGGGGGATAGATTAATGGCATTTTTATTATAAATTTTTTTTTATTAGTAATGGCGGCAATCTGCAATTTTTATCGTGACTGCGACATTGCGGCAGACAGCTCGGACACTTATGACACTGTTTTTGGACCATTGAAATTTATACAGCGATCAGTGCTATAAAAATGCACTGATTACTGTGTAAATGTCACTGGCAGGGAAGGGGTTAAACACTAGGGGGCTAAGTGTGTTCCCTGGGCGTGTTATAACTGTAGGGGGGATGGGCTCACTAGAACGAGAGAGAGATCACTGCTCCCAATCACTGGGAGCAGTAGATCCCTGTCATGTTGCTAGGCAGAACAGGGAAATGCCTTGTTTACATAGGCATCTCCCCGTTCTGCCTCTCTTTGTCACGATCGCGGGCCACCGGCAGACATTGACTCCGCCAATGACGCAGCGACGTACAGGTACGTTGTTTTGCGCACAATGGCCACTTTGCCAACGTATATCAGCGCAAGCCGGTCGACGAGTGGTTAATAACCGTAGTACATATGGTCTAGAGCATTCATCATCATTCACATATGTATGACATGGTCCGGGTGGGACAAAGATAAGGTTACTTACAATGCCTTGCTGAAAATTGTCAACACAGCCAGCAATGGGATAAAAACCGTGGAAGTCAGTCAATGAATGGTGGCAAGTATATATATATATATATATATATATATATATATATATATATATATATATATATATATAGTGTCAATGTATAAATGCATTTTAAATGTATGCAAAAAAAGCATTTTACCTTCAGAGAGTCTCTATACAATGGTGATTCTCATCTACTGATAATTGCATTGACTAATGAAAGGGAGTTGTTCGAGTCTCTTTTTGTATATATGTTGGTGCTGGTTATGTGGGTAACTATGCTGTGAACAAGCCTCTTCGCTGAAAACATGTTAGCAGTTATTCTGTACTTGGTGATTAACGAATAAAGAATTTGGAGAGATTCCAGAGTGCGGGTTCTTTCCACATATCCATATTCCGAGTTTGTGATGAGTGGGGGCTCGTCTGAACCTGGCACCTGGAGAGAAGGTACCAGTAACCAACACACATATTAGGAGGTTTTCACAGTTATGCCCTGTACACACGATCGGACATTGATCGGACATTCCAACCACAAAATCCGTGGATTTTTTCCGACGGATGTTGGCTCAAACTTGTCTTGCATACACACGGTCGCACAAAGTTGTCGGAAAATCCGATCGTTCTGAAAGCGGTGACGTAAAACATGTCTGAACTATAAATGGGGCAGTAGCCAATAGCTTTCGTCTCTTAATTTATTCTGAGCGTGCGAGACACTTTGTGCGTCGGATTTGTGTACACACAATCAAAATTTAACCGATTGGATTTTGTTGGCAGAAAATTTTTTTGCTCTCAAACTTTGTGTGTCGGAAATTCCGACGGAAAAAGTCAGATGGAGCCCGCACACGATCGGAAATTTCCGACACAATCCGATCGCACTTTTTCCATCGGAAAATCCGACCGTATGTACAGGACATTAGAGCGGTGCTACCCTGTGTGTACATCTCATAGAAAAGGTAGTTTTGAGGCTTCTGTTGGTCAAAGGAGGTGCGGTAGAGAAGGGTGCCACCTTATGCATTTAAATAAATGTTAGTCCTCAGCACCCAGGGTTGTCAGTTTCCACATCCCATTGGCATCAAAATGTGGAAGATTATCTAGGGGCAAAAACAGACATGGAGAGCTTTCCAGTTCCACTGGGTTACTTGGTCACGAGAATAGATCACTGGCCAGAACTTGCCAACTATGCAATTGAGCTTCTGGGCTGCCCTGCATCCAGCCAGCATGTTTTCCAAATGGGCATTCAGTGCTATCAAGCCCCTGATGCTGATTAAATATTTTTGGGACCTGGAATCTCTGCAAGACTGTCTTGGCTGCCTAGCTTTGTGGGTGTTGATTTTATCTTGAAGCCATTTTTTGGTATAGGTTGCATGGACACAATTTACACCCAAGGACCAATTTTTCTGCACCTTTTTGACAAGTGCATATACTTTAAATTTTTTACAGAAATGCCAATTCTTGCTTTCTTTAAGAGTACCTCTAGCCATTTCCTGCTCCCTGCGGCAGTGTGTTCTTGGAGCATTCCACGGGGAAAAACATTTTTCCTTTCCCTGGTCTGTAGATCAGTGGCAGCTTCAGCGGCAGAACGAGTTTGCCACTAAACCCAAATCCATTCCTTAATGGCCTTACAGGTAAGCCAGTAATGGTGAAACTGAAGTGGGGTATGGAATACAGAGAAACCTGGGCCTCTGTGGGTGGCTACATGAACATGCAGCTCGCCAGTACAGAAGAGTATATTAATGTCCGGACATCTTGGAGAAGTTCTAATAAGGTTTAATAATGTATTGTATAAAGGAGGAGTAGAAGAAGAGGAAGAAGATGGTGAGATGAGAGAATAAAGCCATTTCCAAATTAGCTTTGTAAATTTATTTTGAAACTTCTCTTTTGAGGTTATTGTTGAAAATTATTTTTCTTAACCACTTCAGCCCCGGAAGGATTTACCCCCTTCCTGACCAGAGCACTTTTTACAATTTGGCACTGCATCGCTTTAACTGCTAATTGCGCGGTCATGCAATGCTGTACCCAAACAAAATTTGTGTCCTTTTCTTTCCACAAATAGAGCTTTCTTTTTATGGTATTTGATCACCTCTGTCATTTTTATTTTTTGCGCTATAAACAGAAAAAGACCGAAAATTTTGAAAAAAAATGATATTTTCTACTTTTTGTTATAAAAATATTCCAATAAACTCAATTTTAGTCATACATTTAGGCCAAAATTTTATTCGGCCACATGTCTTTGGTAAAAGAAATGTCAATAAGTGTATATTTATTGGTTTGCGCAAAAGTTATAGCGCCTACAAACTAGGGTACATTATCTGGAATTTACACAGCCTTTAATTTATGACTGCCTATGTCATTTATTGAGGTGCTAAAATGGCAGGGCAGTACAAACCCCCCCACCCCCAAATGACCCAATTTTGGAAAGTAGACACCCCAAGGAAATTGCTGAGAGGCATGTTGAGCCCATTGAATATTCATTTTTTTTGTCCCAAGTGATTGAATAATGACAAAAAAAAAAAAAAAATACAAAAAGCTGTCACTAAATGATATATTGCTCACACAGGCCATGGGCATATGTGGAATTGCACCCCAAAATACATTCAGCTGCTTTTCCTGAGTACGAGGATACCACATGTGTGGGACTTTTTGGGAGCCTAGCTGCGTACGGGGCCCCGAAAACCAATCACTGCCTTCAGGATTTCTAAGGGCGTAAATTTTTGATTTTACTCCTCACTACCTATCACAGTTTTGAAGGCCATAAAATGCCCAGATGGCACAACCCCCCCCCCCAAATTACCCCATTTTGGAAAGTAGACAGCTCAAGCTATTTTCTGAGAGGCATGTTGAGTCAAAGGAATATTTTATATTTTGACACAAGTTGCGGGAAAGTGACAAATTTTTTTTTTTGCACAAAGCTGTCACTAAATGATATATTGCTCACACAGGCCATGGGCATATGTGGAATTGCACCCCAAAATACATTTAGCTGCTTCTCCTGAGTACGGGGATACCACATGTGTGGGACCTTTTGGGAGCCTAGCCGCGTACGCGGCTCCGAAAACCAATCACCGCCTTCAGGATTTCTAAGGGCGTAAATTTTTGATTTCACTCTTCACTGCCTATCACAGTTTCGGAGGCCATGGAATGCCCAGATGGCACAAACCCCTCCAAATTAGCCCATTTTGGAAAGTAGACACCCCAAGCTATTTGCTGAGAGGCATGGTGAGTATTTTGCAGCTCTCATTTGTTTTTGAAAATGAAGAAGGACAAGAAAAAAAATTTTATGTTCTTTTTTAAATTTTCAAAACTTTGTGACAAAAAGTTAGGTCTGCAAAATACTCACTATACCTCTCAGCAAATAGCTTTGGGTGTCTACTTTCCAAAATGGGGTCATTTGGGGGGGGGGGGGTTTGTGCCATCTGGGCATTCCATGGCCTCCAAAACTGTGATAGGTAGTGAAGAGTGAAATCAAAAATGTACGCCCTTAGAAAGCCTGAAGGCGGTGCTTGGTTTTCGGGGTCCCGTACGCGGCCAGGCTCCCAAAAAGTCTCACACATGTGGTATCCCCATACTCAGGAGAAGCAACAGAATGTATTTTGGGGTGTAATGTCACATATTTCCATGGCATGTTTGAGCAATATATCATTTAGTGACAACTTTGTGCAAAAAAAAAAAAAAAAAATTTGTCTTTTTCCCGCAACTTGTGTCACAATATAAAATATTCCATGGACTCTACATGCCTCTCAGCAAATAGCTTGGGGTGTCTACTTTCCAAAATGGGGTCATTTGGGGGGCTTTGAACTGTCCTGGCATTTTATGCACAACATTTAGAAGCTTATGTCACACATCACCCACTCTTCTAACCACTTGAAGACAAAGCCCTTTCTGACACTTTTTGTTTACATGAAAAAAATTTTTTTTTTTTTGCAAGAAAGTTACTTTGAACCCCCAAACATTATATATTTTTTTAAAGCAAATGCCCTACAGATTAAAATGGTGGGTGTTTCATTTTTTTTTTTCACACAATATTTGCGCAGCGATTTTTCAAACGCATTTTTTTGGGAAAAAACACACTTTTTTAAATTTTAATGCACTAAAACACACTATATTGCCCAAATGTTTGATGAAATAAAAAAGATGATCTTAGGCCAAGTACATGAATACCAAACATGACATGCTTTAAAATTGCGCACAAACGTGCAGTGGTGACAAACTAAATACATTTTTAAAAGCCCTTAAAAGCCTTTACAGGTTACCACTTTAGATTTACAGAGGAGGTCTACTGCTAAAATTACTGCCCTTGATCTGACCTTCGCGGTGATACCTCACATGCATGGTGCAATTGCTGTTTACATTTGACGCCAGACCGACACTTGCGTTCGCCTTTGCGCAAGAGCAGGGGGGACAGGGGTGCTTTTTTTTTTGTTTGTTTTTTTCTTTATTATTTTTTTGCTTTTTTATATTATTTTAAACTGTTCCTTTCATTTTTTTTTTAAATCATTTTTATTGTTATCTCAGGAAATGTAAATATCCCTTATGACAGCAATAGGTAGTGACAGGTACTCTTTGGGGTCTATTAGACCTTAGATCTCTCCTCTGCCCTCACAGCATCTGACCACACCAAGATCGGTGTGATACAATGCTTTCCCAATTTCCCAATGGCGCTGTTTACGTCCGGCGAAATCTAAGTCATGAAATGCTCGTAGCTTCCGGTTTCTTAGGCCATAGAGATGTTTGGAGCCACTCTGGTCTCTGATCAGCTCTATGGTCAGCTGGTTGAATCACCAGCTGCATTCTTAGGTTCCCTGTTGGGACAGGAGAGCCAGAGAAAAACATGGAAGACGGTGGGGGGGGGGTCATTCCCTCCCACTGCTTGTAAAAGCAGTCTAGAGGCTAATTAGCTGCTAGGATTGCTTTTACATGAAAGCTGACTGCTGGCTGAAAAGAATGATACCAAGATGATACCTAAACCTGCAGGCATCATTCTGGTATAACCACTCAAAGTCCAGCAACATACCAGTACATTGCTGGTCCTTGTTGGGCATATATTGTAATCTTTTTTTTTTCATGCAGCCTGTGAGCTGAACATAAAAAAGAGATTGATCGGTGGGTATGCCCACCATTAGAATACCTCCCTTCATCCACCCACTTCTAATGATGGGCATACATGCACCATTTATATATTCCGAAGCATGGGGGCATCCTCCCGCAAAAGGTAGGAGCAAATCGCTCCTCCGCCCCTGCTGCCCCCATGCTTCGGCATATATCACCTCCGCTGGAGTCACGGATTTATATATCGTGGGAGCAAACGCTGTTGCTGTCAAGATAAATAAATCCACGCTGCAGCTGAATGGTGTACCTGAAGACAAAAAAATGGTTAACAATAAAACACAGTAAACAGTAAAGTATAAAGTATAATTGCATACCTGAAAAGCAAACATGATAAAACATAATAACAATAAAACATTGCAGAATAGAATACAGTAAAAAAGAGCAGAACAATAGAGAGAATAGAGAGAGAGAGAACAATAAAACAACAACTATTTTTTTTTTTTTTTTTATATTTTTTTTGTGTTTTTTTGTGTTTTTTTTTACACTTTTTTTTGTAACTGTAAATTTTGTAACTGTAACCGGTTCCAGGTTCGGGTCTCTCAAAATGCGATGGCATCTTGGGAGACCCTGTGAAAGTGTGCCTAGTCTGTGCAGTGCTGTACGCTAATACTCAACTAGTGTATGGTAGCGTTCAAAACATTCACCAATGCAAAGACCAGGATTGTCAGGACAGGAGGGACAATAATAGCGGGTGTCACGCATATATCCGTGCTTGCTGCAGACACGACATCTTTTTTGGGGGGGTTCATTGGGTAGGGGTACTCGGGAGGACATAAAGAAAATGCCTCTCATGCAGCCGACTGCATTTGGTTGGGGATGTGAATGGGGGAAGTACGGGTGCTGCAGAAGTGGTGGGTTGCCAATTAGGATTGGCGAATGCAGCAGGAAGGGCATTATGGGTGGGCTGGGCTGGGCTGGGCCGGGCGGAGCGGCAAAACGCAGGTGCTAGCAGGTATCTGGGCTGATCCCGCTAACACTGCATTTTTGGGAACCCTAAACTGCTGGGAAAGCTAGTATAGATCTGATCGGATCAGATATTGATCCGTTTAGATACTATACCACTAAGGGAGGTGTACGCTGCGTGCGTGGGTGTTAGCAGTACTGGCGCTAATCTGATGCTGCCTGGGGCAACGCAGACCCTATCTGACCCTAAAACCTAACTTATATCACCGCCGGGTGATCAGGGGGCTAAACCTTTATTAGGTAATAAACGGCGGGTGCCCTGAAACTATAAAAAATAAACTAACCAGCGTCACCCGTAACAGTTATACAGTAATCACTGGTGAAAGGGTTAACTAGGGGGCAATCAAGGGGTTAAAACCTTTATTAGGTAGTATATGGGGGTCCCTGACGCTATAAAACGCTGACGGGGTACCTATATATTTACCTCCCTAACTAGCATCACCTGTGACACTAATACAGTGATCAGAAAAATGATTGCTTAGTGACACTGGCAACGGGAGGTGATCAAGGGGTTAAAACTTTATTGGGGGGGGACCCTAGACCTAAAGGGGGCCTAACACTAACTTTCCTACCACACTAACTGCCACAAACTGACACCAATGCAGTAATCAGAAAAAAACAAAACAAAAACTGCTTGGTGTCAGTGTGACGGGGGGGTGATTAGGGGGTGATGGGGGGTGTACAGTATGCCTGGCGTGTTCTACTGTGTGTGTGTGTGTTTTACACTCACATCAATGTCTTCTCTCCTCTGCGCCGGAACGGAAAATACCAAGCCAAGGAGGGATCACATCACTTCCTCCGCTTCTGTTTACTATACAGAAGCCGAGGAAGCATTTCATTCGCCAGGAGCAATCGCGAGGGGGGGCCACGAATGAATGGCCTCCCCCTCACCTTTGATCGCCCCTGACGAGAATCTGATGGCCGCAGGCACCGCGGGGGGGTCCGTTTGGACCCCCTGCCCGCGGGCAGGCAAGGATGTACAGGTAAGTCCTTATGCCTGCCCGTGCCATTCTGCCGACGTACATCGTCGTGCCGCGGTCGGCAAGTGGTTAACAAAACATACAAAAACAAACAGATTTTTTTTCAAGAGTACCTCTATAGAGTTATGGTGTGAAGGCACCACCAACACCCAAAGCCAAATTTTTTCACACATGTTACTTCTATCCAAAGTCTGCGAAAGAGACACCAGACTTTATCTAAAAAAAAATTGTTAATCTTCTCCTGAGTGTATTATAATTTGGCTTCTTCACATAAGGCCTGCTCACGGTGGTGAAAAAATGTGTTATTTCCATCCAAAGTCTGCCAAAGAGGAGACACCAGAATTTATCAAAAAAATCTCTAATCTTGTTCGTAGTGCACTAAATTGTGGCCTCATCATACAGACTGGCTCCCCAAGCCGCTGTTCACAAAATAAAGAAAGCTTGCAGGGAAAATCAATTTAGATGTCTTTTTTTTTGTTTATATATGTCAGTTTTGCTGCAGCAGGTTCTATACACGGTACAGATGCCCCACTTTACAGGAAGACTAAGGGGACCCCCCCCCCCAGCATTATATTTAAATGTATCATTAAAATCACTGCTCCTTTAAAAACAATCTTTTTAAAAACATTTTTTTGCATTGATACATTTCCCTAGGGCAATACCCGCCCCCATATCCTTTTTATGGCCAATAACTTCATATAAGCCTTCAAAATGGGCACTTTTGATTTTTCAAGTTTGTGTCCCATAGACTGTAATATAGGGTTCGTGGTTCGGGTTTTACAATGTTCAAAAGTTACGGCACGAGCCAAACTGGGAGTTGTTCGGTCCAACTCCATAGGTATCTGTGCATATAAAACTAAAAGTAATACTACCTCCAAAGCACCTTCAAAATGTGTTTTACTAAAATAAGTGTAGGAC
The DNA here is from genome assembly GCF_042186555.1 of Aquarana catesbeiana. Lineage (NCBI taxonomy): Eukaryota > Metazoa > Chordata > Amphibia > Anura > Ranidae > Aquarana > Aquarana catesbeiana. The sequence continues at coordinate 654,552,485 of NC_133324.1, forward strand.
TCTCCTGCCCTCTGCTGTTGAATTTGTAAATGCTTGTAAATGCCTGAAAATTATTATGTATGCACTTCCTGTTTCTGGGTTGTTGGCTTTTAAACCCCAGAAGGAGGAAGTGGAGAGAGAAATAAAGTTTCAGCCAAGTGTCCTGTCCATGCTGCTAAACCCCAAACCAGAAGTAGACATGTGAAATCCATTTAGGTCCGGAGATTCAGATGTACTTGAATCTCTGAATAAAATAGTGACAAATTTAATTGAAATTTGTTTATTTGGTTTTGTATATATCAGAAAAGCCTCACATATCTAAGTGTCCAGAAGGTGCCACATCCCAATGAATAGAAGAACAAAAAAGAGGAAGTAGGACGGGACTTTGGAAGCACCAAAGGACACTTAGGAGTAGAGACAATGGTATTTGATTTAAGAATTTTATTGATACAAATATTTAAAATCCATATAAAAATAAAACATGATGCATACAATGAAGTAGGCCATAAATGTCAAGATCAAACAATTGCATATGATGTGATTCTTCCAGAAAGCAATACTGCAACACAACAGGGAGTTCTTTGTTGAGGAGTACATTGAATAGACACTGAAAGACAAATGTCAATCAGAAACACATTTTGCAAAAATCATAGTCAAACATGTACATTGAACATTGAAAATGTGAGTATATCTTACACAGTATAGGTGTAAGAATCATGTGGACAACAATTCCAGATCCAAAGCATCTAGGAATCAGGAGGCCATTCAAGAGAAGGCAGAACAGTGAGTAAAGATTAATTCAATATCTCATATATAGCCACACCCCTATAGGGGGCACAAAGCCCAAAATAGATGGGGAGAGACCTATCGAAAAAAAATGTATAGATGAATCCATTAAAGAAATGACTTACTCATTGATACACACAGGTCTAATAAGACCAAAGACATGAGGCCCAGAATTTTGTGGAGCAGAGTGGAGGGAACATCGTGGGTCCATTGGTCAGGATTCACTAACCAGGTATGTTTAGACAGGAGTATAGGGATTTGATTGACCAGCAAAAAGATCTGTATTAAAAAAAAGACCATCTCCAGAAAGAAAACGAACAACCTATTAGAATTGGCTCAAATGGAAACAGGCACCTTAAAAAAGGTGCCAAATACAAAAATCCACCTATAACTCCTTGACTTACCCGATAAGAAATTCTCCTAGTAAATGGCGAGCATACTCCACAGGCAACAAGGTGAGCGTTTGCTGAACAAGTAGCAGATCTCATCCTGTTTATATGTGCTGAAATAGCACTAATTGGCTTCAATTACTGTCCAAGCATAGACAGCTGGGACAACCAAGCCTCCATGTGAATTCCAATTAGCAGAGAAATGTCCTGCCATTAACCATGCATGGCATGCATTCCAGCCGCCATGGCCTTCCCCCATCACACACCATGTGATGACACGTCATTTCCGGTGGACGTAAAACGTCACATCCGGTCGTGATGAAAATCCGCGGTGTTTGCATGATGTTAATGCAGTGATGCCAGCACGTCTAACATGAGCCATACATCCGACGGCACTGGGTGTGACACCGGAAATGGAGATCACAAGAATACTCCCAGACATGTGTCCTAAACCAAAGGTGGATGCAGATGGAAACACAACTAACCAGGGAAAGGAGAAGGTCCCCCACTCCAGAGGAACTTTTTCATACATCATGGGACACAGAGTCAGGCTAATATTCATTATCTGCTGGGACATCCCAGAGCAATAGCCTTGAGGGGAGGGAGACACCTTGCCAAACAATAGCCATCAGAACTTATACGGCAGCCCACAGTACACTGTGGCCGAAAGCCAAATCCTCGGCTGCTTGAACATCCACTTGATAAAATTTTGTGAACGTATGCACTGAAGACCACGTTACAGCCTTACAAATCTGAGCCACAGATACCTGATGGCGAAAAGCCCAGGAGGTTCCTACACCCCTGGTAGAATGAGCTCTCACCCTAAAGGGAGGAGCTTTATGTTTCAGACCATAGGCCTAAATGATCAATTGACAGACCCAATTGGCAATGGAAGCCTTGGAAGCTGCCTGCACCTTCTTGGGTCCTTTTGGTAAAACAAAAAAGGAGTCTGATCCTCAGATCTCCGCAGATCTAGACAAATAAACCTTGACTGCACGGACAACGTCCAATGAATGCAGTCATCTCTCTTCTGCTGAGTGAGGCTGAGAGAAAAAAGAAGGCAAAATAATGTCCTGATTTAAATGAAAGGCCGACACCACTTTTTGCAATAAGGATGGAACAGGTCGTAACACGACCCTGTCGTGGTGAATGATCAAGTATGGTTCCCTGCATGAAAAGGCCACCAACTCCGAAACCCTTCTAGCTGAGGTGATGGCCATCAGGAAGGCTAGCTTGCATGACAGCAAGTCTAATGAAATTTCCTTGATAGGTTCAAATGGTTGTTTCTGTAACACAGACAGCACCAAGTTCAAGTCCCAAGGACACATAGGTGACCAAATGGGGGGAAGCAAGTGAGTTACCCCCTGCATAAAGGTTCGGAGCAGTGAATGGGAGGCTAAAGGCCTTTGGAAGAATACTGACAGGGCCCGAAACTTTACCTCTGCTTGTACTCAAAGCCAATTTGATTTCCACAGCTGACTGTATAAAAGAGAGAATTCTCCCAATCACGTATTTCCAAGGATGCCATTTTTTGGCTTCACACCAAGCAATATAAGTCTTCCAGACCTTCTGATAGATCTTCCTAATGACACCACTGGTCCTGAGATGCCATGGTCCTTTAACACCCTGGCTTCAATAGCCATGCCTTCAAATTTAAAGACTGTAAATTGGGGTGGAATATTGGACCTTGAGACAGTAGATCGGGGCTATGTGGAAGCGTCCATGGATTGTCGGTCTCACAATCTCCAGGAATCAGGGCCTACTGGGTCAGGCTGGTGCCACCTGAATGACTGGAACCCCCTCTCTCTGAATCCTGCGCAACAAATGTAGAAGGTGAGGGATCGGAGGGAAAGCATAAACCAGGGAGTACTGGCTCCATGGAACTACCAGAGCATCTGCTCCAATTGCCAGAGGAGCTCTTGTTCAGGACACAAACTGCTGTAGTTTGTTGTTGAACCTGGATGCCAGTAGGTTGACCTCTGGCCATCCCCAACGTTGGCAAATTTCCTGGAACACCTCTGGGTGTAGGGACCATTCCCCTGCTGGCGGCTGAGATAATCTGCCTTCCAGTTCTCTACTCCAGGGATATGGACTGCCGATAGAATCGGCACATGTCCCTCTGCCCAGGCTAGTATGTGGTTCAGCTTCTTCAGAGTGGAATGACTCCTGGTACCACCTTGGTGGTTTATATAGGGCACTGCAGTGGCATTGTTGGACTGAACCCTGATAGGGCAGTCCTGAAGCTCCACCGTCCAGGACCGTAGGGCCAGACGTACTGCTGTAATTCCAGGACGTTGATGGGCAGGATCTGTTCTGTCCCTGACCATTTTCCCTGATCTGTGAGCCCTTCTTGGGTCGCTCCCCAGCCTGAGACACTGGCATCTGTAGTCAGTACTCTCCAAGTTACCGGGAGAAAGGATTTTCCCTTTCGCAGGTTCTGATCCTGCAACCACCAGTTTAGGCTTAAGCGTGCCCGTGGAGATAAGCACACTGGACAATCCAGGGCTTGTCCTCTTCTGTTCCAGGCCAACAAGATGTCTTATTGTAAAGGCCTGGAATTGAACTGGGCATAGGGCACTGCCTTAAAGGAGGATACCATCCTTCCTAGAAGACTCATACAGAGCAAAATGGAGGGTTGTCTGGTGCCCCATATCTGACTCACCTAAACCTTTAGGGCACAGATCCTTACAGGTGGCAAAAATACTCTTGCTTGAACCGTATCTAGGATCAGACCTAAATACTTTAGACTTTGAGCTGGTTTCAAGGCTGACTTTTCGGTAGTTATGATTCAGCCTATGCTTTTCAAATACCGCACTGAGCATATTTTGCTCTGTTCTAGAGCCTGTAATAAGTGATCTCTGAGCAGGCGGTAGTCCAGATACCCGAGTACCAGGATCCCGTTGGGCCCTTAAAAGACCCAGTACTGGTGCTAGGACCTTTGTGAATACCCGGGGAGCTGTAGCAAGCCCGAAGGGTAGAGCCACAAACTGAAAATGACGTTCCTCTACTGCAAAATGTAGGAACCTCTGATGAGGCTGAAAGATAGGTATGTGTAAATATGTGTCTTTTATATCGATGGGGGTTAGAAAGTCTCCCCTCTGGAGTGAGGCTACTACTGAGCGGACAGACTCTCCATCAGAAAGGACTGTATCAGTAGATACCGGTTCAGGGATCTTAGGTCAAAAATGGGCCTTGTGTCCCTGTTTGGTCTCTGAACCGTAAACAGGTTTGAATAAAACCCCTTTCAGATACAGGAATCTCTAAAATCACTCATTAGTGCACTAGATGATGTAGTGCCTTAAGCAATAAATTTCTTTTTGGAGGATCCGAGGGAACGCTGGATCTTAAAAACCTCTGAGGGGGAAACCCCCCGCAACTCCAGCTTGTAACCGCAAGATATAATTGAGGTGACCCACTCGTCCTGAATTATTGTTCTTCAAATGTCCACAAAGTGCAGCAGCCTTTTCCCCACTCGATGGAGTGGGGGCGTCCCCTCAAAAGGAGAACTTGGTGCTGGGTTTTGGACCCAGGGTTTCTTCTGGTCCTGGCCCTGCGGCTTGCCCCTGGCCCTAGCGCCCTGTTGGCGGCGGAACTGCCTTGATGCTGAGACATTTGAGGAAGCAGTCCTTGGGGTTTTAAACAAGGGACACCTGGTGCTTTTCTTCACAGGAAGTACAGAATTCTTCCCTCCAGAAATTTTTATCTAATCTTATATTTGTCCAAATGATCACCAAATAAACGTTCCCCATGAAAAGGGAAACCTGCCAATAACTTTTTACAAGGAAGCTCGGCTGACCAGTTCTTAAGCCACATAAGTCTGCGCATATGTACAGACGAGAGAGCCAAATGAGAAACCTGCTGTATTGAATCCTTTAAGGCATCAACAGCAAAACACAGTGCTCGAGGAATATCTGTTTTACCCTTTAGGCAGATCATCCTCCTGGTTAGGCCTATCAGGCCGTTTGACCTGATAATTTACGGACTGGCAGATACCAACTGCTGCAACAGCTGGCTGAATAGCTGAACTGGCCAAAGAAAAGGAAGCCTTTAAAAAATGACTCCAATTTCTTTTTAACAGGGTCTTTCAAGCCCTGTGCGTTATCTACAGGACAAGTTAAGTTCTTGTTTAAGGAAGAAACTGCTGCATCTACGACTTGCATGCTCCATTTTTTAACAAACTTTTCATCCATGGATAAAAAAGGGGAAAACCTCTTAGGAGGAACAAAAATTCTGTCAGGATGTTCCCAATCAGCATGTTCCAACAGGGGGTGCAGGGGGAAAGCCTGTGTGGCCTGAAGAGGCCTCAGGGATTCCAAAGAGGACCAAGGGGGCTCAGTCACCTCTGCAAGAGGCACCTTAAAGGCAGAACGAACCATTTCAGTCAGAGTCAGGATTAGATCCTCTGCGATTGAGAGGCAGACATCAACTGGATATCTTCTTGTCCAGATTGTTCGGAAGCAGACTCATCTGCCGGGCCCTCCACAGAATCCTGAGCTTTAAGCTCTTCCCCATCCTCAACCCATTCCTGCTCCCAAACTAGGAGGCTCCGGGGAGGGGGATCTGTCACGCTTCTTGCCATCCTGCGGGATGGAGGCAATCATGCCAGCAATCCTGTGCTCTAACCCGGCTAGGGCCGAGGACAGTTCATCCTTAGTGATAAAGGGTGAAGCAGCAGCGTTGACTGTAGGCACACATACCAGATAGGCACAGATGCTCAGATTGCCCAGAAGCCTCTGGTCTTTCAGGGGATACAACACTAGGGATATTACTAAGTTCATCAGGAACTACTGACGACATAGGTGTGCCCTTCCCTGTAGTGTTAGTCCCGCTCCTCTTTTTTGAACACATTTACCAGCCACAAAAAGAGAGTACTTGGGTGTAGTATTTAAAACACCTCAGAAGGGAGACCCTGTAATAGGTCTCACCAAACCCCTATGTAACAATCCTGCTAAGCACTTTTAGCCTGCCAAGCAACGGATAAGGAAAAATGAACTTCTACAAGTGTCTGTTCAGAGCCTGCTCTGTGTTCCACAGCTGCCTTCTGGAAGCACCGATTGCTTGGCTTACACAGCTTAAATAAGCTGGGTGTGCAACGGAACATTCTGTGCGTGAGCACGCATGTACGTGGTCGCGGTGAACGGGCGTGGCTGTATTCGCGTATGATGCGAATCTTTGTGCGCCCAGATAAAGGCTCCTGCGCATGTGCGGCAAAGCCGCGGCGCCATGGCCGCCAAACAAACTGCTAAGTCCAGCGACGCTTTTGCGAATGCACGTGCGCCATTGCTACCAAACAACTGCTGAGCACAGCGGTGCTCTTGCGAACGCACATGCGCCATGGTGAACCAAGGCGAAATGGCGCACCATCATGTGCCATCATACAGGTAAAAAACAGCCAGACACAAGCAAAAAAGTACACTTTGCAAACACAAGTAGCTAAAAAACTCTCCCGTATGGTCACCGCACACAGGTGTCCAGCTTCTAGCTAACTTGACTGATTGTTACAATCACTGGGACACCCCACAATAATAAGTAAAGGGGTTTCACTTACCAGTCCAGGCACAGGGCAGCTTAGAAACGAAGAGCCCAAACTTATCCAATCCATCACGGCGGGTTCCTGTCACTTGAGGTCCTTCAAGGACTGGGTACCCTTTTCATGTTTAGGGTCCCTTGGCCCTGTACAGCACCCTGCAGGAATGCCTTAGCGCTATAGTGTCTTCGCAGTGTCCAGCGCCTGAAGGCCGCATTACAGGCAAAACCTTGCAGGATCTTGAGTCTTCTTTGCGAGGCTCGGGTACCATTTATCTAAGCATATAAAGTCTGTGTCAAATGGATCCAATTGGTCAACCTCTTGATTAATTTAAGAACCATTTGTGGCACTAGAGACCTGGAGCTCACCGAGCTCAAACAAACCATGCCATCCACCTTGCAGACATTGGTAAAAAACTGAAGTGCTTCTTGTGTGGGAGGGGTTATACAGGGGATCACTTCCTGGTTAAAGGCCTTTGGTCTACCAGTGTTCATTCACCTGAAGATGGAGTATTATTTCATTACCCAGCAGGTAATGAATATTAGCCTGACTGTGTCCCATGATGTATGAAAAAGAAATATATACATATATACACATTAATATAACCTAATTTCCTTTTTGTAAATTTGGATAATTTTTGTTTTTGTAATTTGTGGACTATAAACCAGTTCCCTCAATCTGGATCATAGGACCCTATCCGGCACGGTTCCTGTGGAGTGGGGGTCCATCTCCTTTCCCTGGTTAGTTGTATTTCCATCTGCATCCACTTTTGGTTTATGACACATGTCCGAGAGTATTCTTGTGATCTCCATTTCCGGTGTCATGCTCAGTGCCGCCGGATGTGTGGATCACGTTGGATGTGTTGATCACGTTGGATGTGTTGGCATCACTTCATTAACATCATGCAAATACCGCCGATTTTTGTCACGACTGGATGTGACATTTTACGTCCACCGGAAACGACGTGTCATCATGTGGTGTGTGATGGGGGAAGGCTATGGCGGCTGGAACGCACACCGTGCATGGTTAATGGCAGGACATTTCCCTGTTAATCGGAATTCACATGGAGGCTTGGTTGTTCCAGCTGTCTATGCATGGATAGTAATTGAAGCCAATTAGTGCTGTTTCAGCACATATAAACAGGATGAGATCTGCCACTTGTTCAGCAGAACAAGTGTTGCCTGTGGATTATGCTCACCATTTACTCGGAGAATTTCTTATCGGCTAAGTCAAGGAGTTATAGGTGGATTTTTGTATTTGGCACCTTTTTTAGGGTAAATCAAATATACCAAGAATTATCAGCGCAGATAATGAACCAAAACAAAAAAAATTAATATGTTGACAGCTGAACACTACAAAGTTATTCAAAGTGAGCATCAAAGATAATATATAACGCAATCAGTGCAGCGCAACAATCATTGACAAAGTATTAGAACACAGTCCCAATCAGAGAGAATATCCTCCTCTGTGAACACAGTGCCTGGTAGCAATGAGACAGTGATCAGTGTGAATAAGACTCGTCCACCACAGACAATCCTAGCCTCTCACCTCAAGTATTCGACCTAAAACAGGTTACACAGCACGTGTCCCACACCCAGGGGTATCGATATCCAGTGGAGAGAGAAGCGCTTAAGCCAAGTGCTGGCGTGATGACATTATAAGTTTCCAACCAAAAAAGATGGCTGCAGGTAGCATCATACGTGACTCCTCCCCCCGTGTTACATCCTATGGGCAGGATTTCCTCAGTGGGTTTGGAGTGACGCAGACAAACATCTCTATTTAATACTGAATGCCATAGCAACCTAACAATAATCAGACCAGCTTCTCTGGACTGAGAGGCGCAGCCGCACATTGAATCCTGCCTTAGTGCAAAAGCAGTGAGAGAACCGATCATAACAGAAATGTTACAAAAATATAAATTAAAAAAAATATATATAAATATATATATATATATATATATATATATACATATATAAGTGATTCTATCTGTTTTATGCAACCTTGCTGGAAACAAAATGTATATACATTGGGAGCATATCAACATATACAAAGATACCAACATACATTAGTGTTCAGAAGTATATTCGAGGGCTTAATATTAAAAAGTATTTTTTATCCAATCCAATGCAGAGGAACTTTTCTCAACCTGAGGTTAGGTTTTCCAACCTTAGGAACAAATCTGTATTTAATCCTCCTTGCACAGATAATACACATTTGGAAGTGTTTAAAAATATGGTGTGTAGTGATTTGGATACTCTTAAGGTGAAAAAAAAAAAATCAATGATTCTCAACATATTAAGAAAGATATTAGTTTATTAGAAAAGAGGAAGGACATAGTTATTCGACCTGAGGATAAAGGAGGGGGATTAGTGGTACTAAGTAGAACTTATTACAAAGAGGAAATGTATAGGTTTCTTGGTGACCAAGACACTTAACAATTAAGAGGTGATCCCATGTTGAAATTTAAGGAGGAGTTGCATTATTTGGTGGAGAAGGGGGAAGACCATGGGTATCTTGCAAATAAGAAAAAAACCTTGGGAGCCACAACGATCCAATGCCAAATATGTAACAATACTCAGCTGCAGGCGCAGATCACGTTTCATATATCGTGAAAATAATTTAAAAGAAAAGATTTATACGCTGCACTAGAGTAAACTGTATCAATCTGATATCTCTTGAGTATAAAAATATGTGCAAAATAACTCTCTCTGAGTAAATTAATTAGTGACAAATAAAAATCCAAAACGTATATATACAGAAATAAATTAATATAAAATATACACATTAAAGTGCAATGTGCATAAAAAATTATACAAAATAATTAAAGTGCATATACATATTCGAAAGTGCTTAGTGCTCCACAATAATCATAATAAACATTCCTGATAAGTAATATTAAAGTGATTGGTGATGTATAAAAAATCCTGTGAATCAATATCAAAAAAGTGTGTAAAAAAAGTGTCAGTTGATGCTGTTATCCAACATGCGCATAATATCCTTGGTGCTGCAAACCATGCTCCAGTGTGATTCAGTGCCCCCCCCCAGGTAATTCTGCTCACCTCAGAGCGTGTGACTCAGCTGCTACACTGAGTCAAAACACGCTTAGGAGCCACCCCCGGGCTCTGTGCTGATTACCAGATGTCAGTCTCCAGCTTGGTTCAATGCAGCTCCACAGGCATAAACAAGAGAAAAACTCAATGGTGTGATATCGTTGGGTAAATGTATTAAAATAAAATACACTCCCCACAATAGGGTAGTCACACTATCTCGGTGCGTAAGTGCACCGCTCTATATCAAGCCTCCGAAATAGTAACCAATGTAAAGGTATGGTATGCGGTATGGTATGCGTCTCCACTTAGACTCTGTGCTGCTCACTCCGTCCTGGCCCCTCCCCTACGCGTGTTCGACACAGGGATCACGTGTCTTCATCAGGGGGATATGATTGGACAGACACTCTGCAGTTTAAATATAGTCCTCGTGGCCATTTTACCATGAGCCGCGGACACTCTAGTGCTGGGCTACATACCCCACCAGAGCGCTGGATGCTAAAATCAACCCACGGATGGTGACTGTTAGCGAATAAACTATTCCTAAAGTAAAATGTCTATCACACATGGATCGGTGAATGACTTAAAGGGAGATAATGAATAAAATAATATAACATTACTACTCTATTCCAGGACGAAGCTTTGGTGTTCGGCATACCATACCATACCGTACACTGCATGGAAATACCTGGCTTAAACATAACATAATGTGAGCGCCTAAATAAATTAAAAATCCAAATAAATGCAAAAAAGCAGATGAATATTGCTAATACATATATGTGTACAGAAAAATAGGACAATTAATAACAAAATATCCTAGAAATAAAAATATATAAAATATTTCAGACATAGCAATGATCGGTCAAAGTAACCAATCAATATAGTGCTGTGTATAGTAAGATAAAAAATATCGTAATATCCAAAGGGCTAAATAAATATGTGAATATACAAATAAATAATTTATTAATATACAATCCCAATTGGCCACTAAACGATCAACCGACCAATAATCTGTCATAAAAACAAAAAAATCTCATCCTATCTATTAAAAATAAAAACTAAAAATATATATATATATATATATATATATATATATATATATATATATATATATATAATAAAAACCTAGCTATATTTATTAGTAAAGCAACTAAAACCAATATGAAACAAATAACCACATACATAAGAAACCATTCAAATTCCAGCTATGTGCACATAAATCGTTTCTTGTGCAAATACACATTACATTGCTTCGTGTGCAAAAAATACCTTATGCACACCAGATGGAAAAAATTACGATAGGCAAAAATATATAAATCCCCCCATCCGGAGTGCATGAAATACCCTAAAATAAACAAATCTAAAAATAATATCCATAAAAAATTTTTATATATATAAAATATATAAATTATATTATGCGTATATAATGGGAAGATAAAAAAGGACCCCCCCGGTTAATTATAACCAAGAGGTTAAAAATTACTAAGAAAGCACCTGAGATCGAATTCTTTGTTCAACCCACCAGGTGACAATGAGCCGAGCTGGTATATCCACCAAGATTCACGTTTGCTGATTTCTCTAATGTAATTAGAGCCCCTCCAATGACATTTTGGCTCCTCTATACCCCAAAATGTCATTCCTGCCGTCCTCTGATTGTGTGCCTCTTTGAAATGTATGGATAGATGTTTATCAAATCCTTTACGTATGTTTCTCAAATGTTCTTCCATTCGATCCTTTAGAGCCCTTGTGGTGCGACCAACATAAATCAAATCGCAGGGATATTTTACCACATATACAACACCTACTGTATTACAAGATATAAAATCCCTAATGGTGTATATCTGATCACTGTGGGGGTTATGGAATTCTTTTACCCTCTTGGTGTTGGTTGAAACTCTTATACAACCTTTATAATCAATTATATGGAGTAGCAAATCTTAATAGACCCTCTTACGTTCAGAGGTGGGAGGAGGACCTGGGACGAACTTTAGAAGACACGGACTGGTCTAACATATGGCTCACATCTAAGTCATCTTCACCCAACATCTTAGCACTGGAGACAAATTATAAAGTCCTAACTCGCTGGTACCTTGTACCCGCTAGAGTGGCAAAATATTCACCTAATACCTCAACTCTTTGTTTTCGAGGATGCCCAGAAATAGGCACATATTTACACATATGGTGGACGTGCCCAGTAATCCAAACCTTCTGGAAGGAAGTCTTCGTGATTGCATCTAAAATATTTAAAAAAATAATACAACCAGATCCATATTTAACTTTGCTTAATCTAAAACCGGAATGGTTAACACTCTCTCAATTCAAACTTATGATCCAACTAATAACGGCTGCAAAACAAACAGTGGCCAAGGCATGGAAATCTCCTACATTGGTACTAGCAGAAACAATTCACAGAATGAATAATACAATGTCCCATGCTAAGATGGTAGCCATCGATCAAAATCAAATTCCAAAATTTGAAAAACTTTGGCATCCTTGGATAAAACAACATTTCCTGTCAAACTTCAATGACTCTGTCCTGTTGCCATGGTAACAGATTAAATGACTTACAGAGACACCCATTCTAAGGCTTCAAAGAGAACTAAAAAGAATAATAAACTGACGAGCGGGACAACCTTGTGGACCATACCTCTACCTTTCAACCCTTTTTCTTCTTTCTCTTTCCTTTTCTCCACCTTACGATTAAAGCTCATTATCAGAATTTATTTGACCTATATACACTCTACTTGTAAACAATATGTATAGTAGGTATAAATAATTTAAATACCTACAAAAGTAACTAAGGAAATGATATATATCTTTAATTTAGGTTTACGTGAACCCAATGTTTAATATTTGAAATTTCATGATATTTACCTATATAAACCCTACTGTAAAACAATGAGCTTACTTTATAGATCCTTGTAAACTTACTTTATGTATCTTTATAACATTGTATACTCAATAAACTTCTTTTGACAAGGAAACTCTTATACAACTATAGCATCATCTATCCATACATTTCAAAGAGGCACACAATCAGAGCACGGCAGGAATGCAATTTTGGGGTATAGAGGCGCCAAAACGTCATTGGAGGGGCTCTAATTACATTCGAGAAATCAGCAAACGTGAATCTTGGTGGATACACCAGCTCGGTTCATTGTCACCTGGTGGGTTGAACAAAGAATTCGGGTGCTTTCTTAGTCATTTTTAACCTCTTGGTTATTCAGGTGCTTTCTTAGTCATTTTTAACCTCTTGGTTATAATTAACCTGGGGGTCCCTTTTCTATCTTCCCATTATATACGCATAATATAATTTATATATTTTATATATAAAAAATTTTTTATGGATATTATTTTTAGATTTGTTTATTTTAGGGTATTTCATACACTCCGGATGGGGGGATTTATATATTTGCCTATCGTAATTTTTTCCATCTGGTGTGCGTAAGGTATTTTTTGCACACGAAGCAATGTAATGTATATTTGTACACAAAGCAATTTATGTGTATTTGCACATAGCTGGAATTTGAATGGTTTCTTATGTATGTGGTTATTTGTTTCATATGACTTATTGAGTTAGTAATTTGAAGACAGGTTACATTGGTTTTAGTTGCTTTACTAATAAATATAGCTAGGTTTTTATTTTTATATATATATATATATATATATATATATATATATATATATATATATATATATATATATATATGTATTTTGTTTTTATTTTTAATAGATAGGATGAGATTTTTTCATTTTTTGTTTTTATGACAGATTATTGGTCGGTTGATCGTTTAGTGGCCAATTGGGATTGTATATTAATAAATGATTTATTTGTATATTTGCATGATATTTATTTAGCGCTTTGGATCTTACGATATTTTTTATCTTACCATACACGGCACTATATTGATTGGTTACTTTGACCGATCATTGCTATGTCTGAAATATTTTATATATTTTTATTTGTAGGATATTTTGTTATTAATTGTCCTATTTTTCTGTACACATATATATGTATTAGCAATATTCATCTGCTTTTATGCATTTATTTGGATTTTTAATTTATTTAGGCGCTCACATTATGTTATGTTTAAGCCAGGTATTCCCATGTAGTGTACAGTATTAAGGTATGGTATGGTATGCCGAACACCAAAGCTTCGTCCTGGAATAGAGTAGTAATGTTATATGATTTTATTCATTATCTCCCTTTAAGTCATTCACCGATCCGTATGTGACAGACATTTTACTTTATGAATAATTTATTTGCTAACAGTCACCTTCCGTGGTGTGATATCGTTGGGTAAATTTATTAAAGTAAAATACACTCCTCACAATGGGGTACTCACACTATCTCGGTGCGTAAGTGCACCGCTCTATATCAAGCCTCCAAAATAGTAACCAATGTAAAGGTATTGTATGCTGTATGGTATGTGTCTCCACTTAGACAGATTCTGTGCTGCTCACTCCGTCCTGGCCCCTCCCCTACGCGTGTTCGACACAGGGATCACGTGTCTTCATCAAGGATATATGATTGGACGGACGCTCTGCAGTTTAAATATAGTTCTCGCGGCCATTTTACTATGGACCGCGGACACTCTAGTGCTGGGCTACATACCCCACCAGAGTGCTGGATGCTAAAATCAACCCACGGAGTTTTTCTCTTGTTTATGCCTTTGGAGCTGCATTGAACCAAGCTGGAGACTGACATCTGGTAATCAGCACAGAGCCTGGGGGTGGCTCCTAAGTGTGTTTTGACTCAGTGTAGCAGCTGAGTCACACGCTCTGAGGTGAGCAGAATTACCTGGGGGGGCACTGAATTGCACCGGAGCATGGTTTGCAGCACCAAGGATATTATGCGCATGTTGGATAACACCATCAACGGACACTTTTTTTACACACTTTTTTGATATTGATTTACAGGATTTTTTATACATCACCAATCACTTTAATATTACTTATCAGGACTGTTTATTATGATTATTGTGGAGCACTAAGCACTTTCAAATCTGTGTATGCACTTTAATTATTTTGTATCATTTTTTATGCACATTGCACTTTAATGTGTCTGGTTTATAATAATTTATTTATGTATATATACGTTTGGATTTTTATTTGTCACTAATTAATTCACTCAGAGAGAGTTATTTTGCACATATTTTTATACTCAAGAGATATCAGATTGATACAGTTTACTCTAGCGCATGGGTATCTTGACAACCATAGAAGCTTCATATTTAAAGTCCCTGTTCTGTAGAACATCCATTATGTATTTTTTACCTAAAATACATAAGAATATTGGTCGTCCTATTGTGAATGGAATATCCTCTGTTACTGCTAGATTAGGTCAATACATAGATCACTTCCTCCAGCCTCTGATCACCAAGATGGATGCTTATTTGAGGGATACAAAGCAGATTATTCAACTCTTAGATACATTTACTAGTACTCCTTCAAGTATCTTGGTGACATGCTGCTGTCGGTTCCTTGTATACCATCATCAGTCATGAGGATGCATTGGCATCAGTGAAGTGGGCCTTGGCCAGTTCAGAGCTTACCAGAAAACATATTAGGTTTTTACTTAATTGTTTGAAATTCTGTTTGCTGAATAACTACTTTTGGTTTGATCGTCGGTTCTTCTTACAGACCAGGGGTGTGGCGATGGGTGCTAGCTTCGCTCCCAGTGTGGCCAACCTTTTTATGGCCCACTGGGAGGAAGTAGTTGTTTTTAAGGATCACCCACCCCAGTTGGTCTGTTATAGAAGATATATGGAAGATTTGTTCATGATTTGGGAGGGGGATAGGGCCAGTTTGGAAACTTTTACCAACAAGTTGAATAGCAATACCAAGAACATTAAACTTACTTGAAATATTGATTCTAACCAAACAACATTCTTGGATTTAGAATTTTTTAATAAAGATGATTGTTTTAGAACTAGGATCCATTTTAAGCTAACAGATCGTAACGCATACATATCCCTTAATAGTTGCCACCACAAATTGTGGTTATGCAATATACCCACGGGTCAGTTTATAAGACTATAAAACTATTTGTCTGAGGAAGACTTTATGCTACAGTGCCAGGTCCTGGCCAATAGGTTTTTACATAAAGGGTATACCCACACTAATAAAGAGACTGAGATTGAGAAAGTCAGGACTATTGATAGAATCACTATAACTGCAGATACTAAGAGAGATGTAAGTGGTAATAGCAAAGAGTTCTGTATGATTATGGATTATAGTATTTAATATAAAAAAATGGAAAAAATCGTAACCAAATATTGGCCAATACTCAAACAAGATCGTGTTCTTGGGCCAGTACTCCCTACATGGCCTCAGTTTATTTATTGAAAAGCTCTTAGAGACACCCTTGACCCTCCTAGGATCATTGAAAATAAATTGTTCACCTTTTTATTGTTTTTTTCTACATGTGGGAAGTGTGCCACTTGTAAGAGCTCTAGAACTAATATTAAGAAACGTAAAGAGTTTAGTTCATTGGTTACACGCAAACAATATCAAATTAGGAATTTGAGTACCTGTGCTACAGTAGGTGTGGTTTACATGCTAGAATGTGAGTGTGGCCTTCAGTATATTGGGAGGACAAGCAGGACCTTACATGTACGTGTGGGTGAAAACATAAATAACATTAAGAAGAGGTTAAAAACACATAGTGTATCCAGACATTTTCGAATGTGTCACCATCGTAACCCCAAAGGTCTCAAATTTTGGGGAATATAAAAAGTCTCAAAACATTGGAGGGGTGGCAATTATATTCATTGAATAAGTCGCAGAGAGTCAATCTGGATATATGAAATTAAAGTTATAACTCCCGCTGGCTTGAATGTATACTTTGATATTGATTGTTTTATTTCTGATAGATAAATAATTTTATTGATTTTATGATGTTTCATTTCAATTAAAATTTTTTGTATAGTAATATGCTGCATTTCTGTAAAAGAATGGCCGTGGTGTGATGTCATTAGTGTTCAAATTACATATTTTTATCATTGATTCTTATATCTCTTTCCTTGATGGGTGGAGTGCCCCTTTAATGAGAAACGATGATTAAATGTATAAGGGGGATTGGTATCTTTGTATATGTTGATATGCTCCCAATGCATATACATTTTTTGTTTCCAGCAAGGTTGCATAAAACAGATAGTATCATTTTAATATATATATTTTTTGAATTATATTTTTGTAACATTTCTGTTACACTCGATCGGGTCTCTCACTGCTTTTGAAGTAAGGCAGGATTCAATGTGCGGCTGTGCCGCTCAGTCCACAGAGACTGGTCTGATTGTTGTTAGGTTGCTATGGCATTTAGTATTTAATAAAGCGGGTTGTCTGCGTCACTCCAAACCCGCTGAGGAAGTCCCGCCCATAGGATGTAAGGCGTACGGGGGGTAGGAGTCACGTATGACGTCACCCGCGGCCATCTTTTTGGTTGGAAACTTGTAAATGCCATCACGCCGGCACTTGGCTTAAGTGCTTCTCTTTCCGCTGGATATCGATACCCCCGGGTTGAATACTTGAGGTGATAGGCTAGGATTGCCTGTGGTGGACTGGCCTTATTCAAGCTGATCACTGTCTCGTTGCTACCAAGCACTGTGTTCACAGAGGTGGATATTCTCTCTGATTGGGACTGTGTTCTTATATTTACTTTGTCATCCATTGTTGTGCTGCACTGATAATACCTTTTTTAAGGTGCCTGTTTCCATTTGGGCCAATTCTAATAGGTACTTCCTGTTTTCTTTTTGGGGGATGGTCTTTTCTTATACAGGGTTTTATTTTGCCAAACCAAGATATTTTTGCTGGTCAATCAAATCCCTATACTCCTGTCTGAACATACCTGGTTAGTAAATCCTGACCATTGGACCCACGATGTTCCCTCCACTCTGCTCCACAAAATTCTGGGCCTCATGTCTTTGGTTTTGTTAGACCTGTGTGGATCAATGAGTAAGTCATTTCTCTAATGGATTCATCTATAAATTTTTTTTTTAATAGGTCTCTTCCCATCTATTTTGGGTTTTGTGCCGCTATGGGGGCGTGGTTATATATGAGATATTGATTAAATCGTTAGGCACTAGGCTGCCTTCTCTTGAATGGCCTCCTGATTCCTAGATGCTTTGGAGCTGGAATTGTTGTCCACATATGATGCTTCCACCTATACTGTGTAAGATATACTCACATTTTCAATGTACATGTTTGACAATGATTTTTGCAAAATGTGTTTCTGATTGACATTTGTCTTTCAGTGTCTATTCAACTCCCTGAATAAGACTGTTCTAGTTGAAATGCGTAGGGGTATTGTTGTGTTGCAGTATTGCTTTCTTGAGGAATGACATCTTACGCAATCGTTTGATCTTGACATGTATGGCCAACTTCATTGTATGCATCATGTTTTAATTTTATATGGATTTTAAATATTTGTATCAAAAATATTCTTAAATCAAATACCATTGTCTCTACTCCTAAGTGTCCTTTGGTGCCTCCAAAGTCCCATTCTATTTCCTCTTTTTTGTTCTTTTTCTAATGAATTCCAAATTTTCAGAAAGATACGAATTTGAATAAGTCGAAAAATGATCGACTGATTCGAATTCTGTGTGGAAAATAGCTGTTTGTTCAGGAGCGGGCCCGGAAGCCGGCTGCCGCATCCCTAACAACCAATGACTCATCAGCGGTCAGTGGGCTTCCCCGCTGAGAGCTGAAAAGTAAACAAAAGAATGCTGGCAATAAAAAAATTTGAAAGAACCCCAGCGTCAACGCCAAAATTACCAGACCCTAAGTCGAGCATGCAGCCCCGACAGGCCAGGAAAGGGGGGATGAGTGAGCGGCTCCCTTACTGAACTATACCAGGTCACATGTCCTCAACATGGGTGGGTGCTTTGGGGCAGAGTGGACTCTGCCCCCTATGTTGATGGGGACAAGAGCCTCTTCCCCACAACCCTGGACGGTAGTTGTGGGGTCTGCGGGTAGGGGCTTATCTGAGTCTGGAAGCGCACCTTAACAAGATCCCGGGGGTCCTTTATAAAAAAAAGTAAAGCTGTCCCCGGTGTAGATCCACCATCAATTACCACGCCTGCCAGACCCGTCTGCTTGCTCATCCATCTGACATTTATTAAATAGCTAAGGGGCGGAGTCATCTGATGACATCAGTGAGGTGACCCCTGTGACGTCATCGACCAAGGCATGGTGGGGGAGGGGTCACCCACTTACGTCATTTGGTGACTCCGCCCCAAAGCACTCCCCATGTTGAGGGCATGTGGCCTGGTATGGTGCAGGAGCATTTTTTGTTTACATTTCAGCTCTCAGCCCCCTGACAGCTGATAAATCATTGGTTGTTAAGAATGCGGAGTCCAGTTTCCCAGCCTGCTCCTTAACAAGCAGCTATTCTTCACACAGAATTTGATTGGTCGATCATTTTTTGTTCCAAAAGTTTGGAATTCCTTAGAAAACTAATAAATAAAACTAAACTAAACTAATTCCGAAATGAATCAACAAAACAAAATTAGTAACATAACAAATCTATCCGAAAGGAAACAAATACATTTTTCCATTCTGCACGTCTAGCCAGAAGGGACTTTGTGTCTTTGACACAAAGATTAATGCCACATTGCAATCATCCCCAGGGGCCCCTGCAACTGTACTTTGCTGCAACATCTGGAGATATCTCTTTTAGTAACTATATATACCTGGGTATATGTGCATTATTCTACCAGGACTTCTGTTATGTCCTTTGCTGATAGTACCTGTTTTCACATTGGATATATGTATTGCTATTAATCTTTTCTTACGTAAAACTTATATTATTTCTTAACTGGTGTGCATCTATATACTTATGGCTAATGTCACATGCAGGTTGCAGTAGTTCCTCTACTCCCAATTACTTTGATTCTTTGATTAGATTACTGGTTAAAGTCCCAGGAAAAGAATCCCTTCTCTTCATTGAGGTCCTGTCCTAAGCAGAAGCACTGCCAACTTTATTATCAAATCAACTCTTCCACTCTTCCTAGCAAAGGTTCTAGTTCTCTTATTTACCTACAGGTTTAACACAATATCCTTTTCGGGAGAGTAATTTCTCATAACCCCCTCCTTCCCAAGAGGGCTACATAAGCATGTCACCTGCTGCATGCTACATGATATAAATGCACTGCCCTGGTCTCAGCACAATCAAAATTCTCTATGGGCAGAACAAGTTCATGCAGAGGACCTCTGGACAATAGAACACTGCAATGGCTGCAGGCGGGCCAGGCACTCTATACTGCTATGTGGTTTTTTATATAGTTTCCTCTGATTGGCTGGGTTGATAACATTACAATCTCTGACTCGGCCAATCAGTGGAAGCTTTGTATTTATTCATAGAATACAAAGATGTCTCTGAATGGCTGAGTACTGATCATCTCCACTCTGTTTTGTTACAGGTGTGAGACAGAACCCAGCATTGAGTACTGTATGTAGATGAAGCTAATTACATTTCATACGGCACTAAGAGCCAATGCAACACTTAGTGAAGGAAATAGGTAATTTGGACCAGCTTGGTCCAAACAAACTATTTAAAGTGAAACCTGGAGATCAGCTTTAATGAAGCATCGCTTTGGTCTCACAGACCATTGATGTGGCACTCTTTCGTTTTCCTGCATAATTTGACCAATGATAAAACATAGCTAAAAACCATCAGCAATATATATTATTCATGGTGAGTAATCAAATGTAATGGAATTCTGAGATATGACATCTGCTCTTATTTCTACCCAAGCCATAACAACCTACCATAGTGTGTCTTGTAACTTGAGTGTTTAGTCTGCTTAGGTGACAGGATAACTAAAAGAAACACGTATTGCATTTAAGGCACCACTCAATAGCCAAAATGCTGCAAAATCTCACTTACAGTGAGGGAACAGTTCCCCGAAGATCTGGCCAGAGAGAAAGTGATGCTGCAGGAGCAGAACAGTGTTTTTTTGCCCTCCTGGCAATGCTGTCACTAGCAAATTGCCAACCATAGCAGAATCACTTGTGTGACATGGGCCATAGGTTGCAGATTGTGAGGAAAAAGTCGTTTATCTGAAACAGCCAATGGAGCAACTCATGAAGGCACCACATTTAGATGTAAGGTAAGGGCATACATGTTCCCAGTGTATTTCCTCTTGCTGGCCGGCCACAAGATAGCACCAGAGTTAATAGGATACTATTAGTAGGTAGGTCTAGGACCACTTAGAGTAATAGGCAGTTTAGGTGCATAGAAGCCACTAGGGAATGCCAGTGATAGGCAGTCAATGCCAGCCTTGTCCCTGCTAGCAGTGAGGCACCCTGGGTGACTTAAAGGAGATACCCCCTAGCCCTTCTCCAGGGAGCACTGGAGGATCAGAGAACTATAAGTCCTTTGTATTCTTCACCACATGGACCCAACCATCTTAACTTTGTAGCAGTAGGTCTTGCGGGTCATTCTAGTCCAGCAATTGTCTAAAAACAAGGGTTTGGCAGTCAGGGCAGTACACCTGCAGTGTAAAATTGGGCAGGGGTCACATACAGGCTGAGAATATTTGCTACAACAGGCCTTCCATGCCTTTGATACAATATCCAACACCCCCTGCTGTTGGGAGAAGACCCCAGTATCCAGGCTGGTAAAAGATTTAGCCAGGATGGACGTCATCTTGCTGCATGTCCTACTGTCTCTGTCTCCTAATTTCACCTAGTGGGGTATGACGCTTGTCTTTCACACCACTGCTAACCAATGGGCTCCAAGTATCTTTTTCATGACCCCATATGTAAACACTGGGTCCATGTGCTGGGCTGCATAGTTACCACAAATACAATTACTACAAGCCATAGCACAAACCAAAGTCCTCGGGTTCCCCGGACCCAGATAATCAGTGTACTTAGGGGAACCACTCCTATGTCCAGGCAAAAGTACTTGACCATACAGCCAAGCACGGGCAACTCTGTTGTTACAAAAAACTAATAACTGAGTAATGGAAAAGTTCATTTTAATGACTAAACTTTTATGAAAAATACTCTATGCTACATATTTTCTAACATTATTATTGTAGTACTTTGTAAATCTTACATAACATCCTCAATTTTTTGCAGGTCACCTTTTTTTTTTGGGGGGGGGGGGGGGGGGTATTTAGATGTCTGTGAAAACTATAGATTAACTGGAAAAATGTCAGCTTTGGATTCCTGACATTTTATATTGAACATGACATAATATTTCCAGCCTTGCAAACGAAAGAACACTCAATAAACTGATGCACCATTAATAATTCTTTGGTCAACAGTGTATATAAACATGGATCAGTTGGAAGTAATTTAAATAAATTAATTTGATGGTGAAATTTTAATAAAAGATATCAATTTTAATGTGACATACTAAAAACTAATTGCAGTGGATTAATTGTGCTTGACTTTCTTAATGAAATCTGCAATTATTCATATATAACATTTTATCAACGTATCCCACTTCCTAACTTCATTAGCTGTTTAAATGTTAGCACATTTAGCTAGTAAAGATGTTTATCCAGAAAACCTATTGGGTATGGAAGGCATCTCGGATCAACACACAATTGTGGAATTCATAAAGGGTATTGTAAATGCCCTTTATAAATTCCTTTAGGGTGCGACACCAAAAGCATCAGTGCTTCAGCCCAATTCATGCACCTGTCAAGTTCAATCTGTTGGTGCTGAGGTTAGTGTGTCCACACTGGTCACTGCTTCCTCAGTGTACTCGCTTCTGCCCTCCATGGCACACTGGTCACTCCTTCCTCAGTGTACTCGCTCCTAACCTCCGTGACACACTGGTCACTGCTTCCTCAGTGCACTCAATCCTGCCCTCCGTGACACACTGGTCACTTCTTCCTCAGTGTACTCACTCCTGCCCTCCCAGTGACCAGTGTGTCACGGAGGGCAGGAGTAAGTACACCGAGGAAGGAGTGACCAGTGTGTCACGGATAGAAGAAACAAGGGGGGGGGGGAGGCACCTTTCTAAGTGTAGTATTAAAACAGTATAATTTATTGCACAAGATTAAAAACACTTACAAGATATAAGTGGGAGTCATGCTCGTCATAAGTATGTAGTCCTGGCAGTTCTACTGTGTCCCACAGGTTCGTCGCAAGATCTGGGTAGCTGGGAAAGGTTCTGGTGTGATCTTGTGCTGAATAGCTGTACATTCAGGAAAACCAGGAAGTAATCAGCTCCATGCTGTCCAGCTTGAACCAGAAGAGGAAGTGATGTCACCAGCGGGGGGGGGGAAGGGGTCAGGCCTGTCTCTGTGAAATGAAAGACTATGCGCTCGGAGCTCACAGCTCCTTCTACTGGCCTGTTGTTCTCTGGAGGAGAGCATCATTAAATACACCCTCCTGGGCATGACGTCCGCAGCCGTAGAACTACAACGGTCAGCAGACCAAAGTCAATGGGATGAAGGAATTTTGGAAAAATAGTAGATTATAAATAGTTGGGCTTACAAAGGTTGACAGCTGATGCAAAACAGAACACATATTGAGCTAAAAAAAAGCCAAAAATTAAACTAAGGCTCGGCTTCCACTACTGCGACCTATCATGCAACTTGGGACTGCAAAGTCGCATGACAAGTCGTTCCCCATGACTTCCAATGAGCACCGTTCACATCTGTGTGACTTCAAGTTGCAGCGACTTCAAGGCAGTCCCTGCACTACTCTGGTCCCACTATGATCCATAGACCCCAAGAGTACACAGGCACTGTCCACAGTCCCAAGGGTGCACAATCTGAATATCAATTAAAAATGTTTTAATCATATATATAAAGGGGAGGAATATATTAAAAATATATACATACAGTATCTCACAAAAGTGAGTACAGCCCTCACATTTTTGTAAATATTTTATTCTATCTTTTCATGTGACAACACTGTAGAAATGACACTTTGCTACAATGTAAAGTGGTGAGTGTACAGCTTGTATAACAGTGTAAATTTGCTGTCCCCTCAAAATAACTCAACACACATCCATTAATGTCTATACCGCTGACAACAAAAGTGAGTACTTTCCTAAGTGAAAATGTCCAAATTGGGTCCAAAGTGTCAATATTTTGTGTGGCAACCATTATTTTCCAGCACTGCCTTAACCCTCTTGGGCATGGAGTTCACCAGAGCTTCACAGATTGCCACTGGAGTCATCTTCCACTCCTCCATGACGACATCACAGAGCTGGTGGATGTTAGAGACCTTGCGCTCCTCCACCTTCCGTTTGAGGATGCCCCACAGATGTTCAATAGGGTTTAGGTCTGTAGACATGCTTGGCCAGTCCATCACCTTTACCTTCAGCTTATTTAGCAAGGCAGTGGTCGTCTTGGAGGTGTGTTTGGGGTCGTTATCATGTTGGAATACTGCCCTGCGGCCCAGTCTCTGAAGGGAGGGGATCAGGCTCTGCTTCAGTATGTCACAGTACACGTTGGCATTCATGGTTCCCTCAATGAACTGTACCTCCCCAGTGCCAGCAGCCCCAGACCATGACAATCCCACCACCATGCTTGACTGTAAGCAAGACACACTTGTCTTTGTACTCCTCACCTGGTTGCCACCACACACGCTTGACACCATCTGAACCAAATAAGTTTATCTTGGTCTCATCAGACCACAGGACATGGTTCCAGTAATCCATGTCCTTAGTCTGCTTGTCTTCAGCAAACTGTTTGCGGGCTTTCTTGTGCATCATCTTTAGATGAGGCTTCCTTCTGGGAAAACAGCCATGCAGACCAGTTTGATGCAGTGTGCTGTGTATGTCCTGAACACTGACAGACTGACCCCCCCCCCCACCCCTTCAACCTCTGCAGCAATGCTGGCAGCACTCATACATCTATTTCCTCATACGTGAACTTCTTTGGTCGACCACGGCGAGGCCTGTTCTGAGTGGAACCTGTCCTGTTACACTTCTGTATGGTCCTGGCCACCGTGCTGCAGCTCAGTTTCAGGGTCTTGGCAATCTTCTTATAGCCTAGGCCATCTTTATGTAGAGCTACAATTATTTTTTTCAGATCCTCAGAGAGTTCTTTGCCATGAGGTGCCATGTTGAACTCCCAGTGACCAGTATGAGAGAGTGAGAGTGATAATCCCAAATTTTACACACCTGCTCCCCATTGACACCTGAGACCTTGTAACACTAACGAGTCACATGACGGATAGGGAAAATGTCTAATTGAGCCCAATTTGGACATTTTCACTTAGGGGTGTACTCACTTTTGTTGCCAGCGGTTTAGACATTAATGGCTGTGTGTTGAGTTATTTTGAGGGGACAGCAAATTTACACTGTTATACAAGCTGTACACTCACCACGTTACATTGTAGCAAAGTGTAATTTCTACAGTGTTGTCACATGAAAAGATAGAATAAAATATTTACAAAAATGTGAGGGGTATATTCACACTTTTGTGAGATACTGTACATATACACACAAATATATATACATACATACACACATATTAACAACGTGTAAAAATTTATATGCAAGAATGACATGTAGAGAATTCATATATTTGTAAAATAGACATCATAAAATGTATTTTTGTATCTTTGTATACTGCATGACCACACATATGCAGATACTTACCAATGAATGCTTGTGAGAGATAGTATTATTTTATGCTGTATGGCCACACAAATGAGGATACACACCAATGTAAGTATGTGTGAGATGGTTACTTACAATCCCACCACCCCCAACCGCTGACTAGGGACCCAACAATATCCAAATTTTAAGATGATGACCATACAGTTCTACTGTAAAAAATGAAATAGTATTAAAGAAGCTGGTATCTACATACATGTATTATAACAGAGTATGTATCTCAATCTCTTCGTTAAGCCCCCCTGGCGAGAGAGTACTTGAAGAGTATATCCAGAAGGTCCCCTGCTGGCACAGCCATTTAAAACACTTTTCCTTGTCAAAAAAGTTTATTGAGTATACAATGTTATAAAGATACATAAAGTAAGTTTACAAGGATCTATAAAGTAAGCTCATTGTTTTACAGTAGGGTTTATATAGGTAAATATCATGAAATTTCAAATATTAAACATTGGGTTCACGTAAACCTAAATTAAAGATATATATCATTTCCTTAGTTACTTTTGTAGGTATTTAAATGATTTATACCTACTATACATATTGTTTACAAGTAGAGTGTATATAGGTCAAATAAATTCTGATAATGAGCTTTACTCGTAAGGTGGAGAAAAGGAAAGAGAAAGAAGAAAAAGGGTTGAAAGGTAGAGGTATGGTCCACAAGGTTGTCCCGCTCGTCAGTTTATTATTCTTTTTAGTTCTCTTTGAAGCCTTAGAATGGGTGTCTCTGTAAGTCATTTAATCTGTTACCATGGCAACAGGACAGAGTCATTGAAGTTTGACAGGAACTGTTGTTTTATCCAAGGATGCCAAGGTTTTTCAAATTTTGGAATTTGATTTTGATCGATGGATACCATCTTAGCATGGGACATTGTATTATTCATTCTGTGAATTGTTTCTGCTAGTACCAATGTAGGAGATTTCCATGCCTTGGCCACTGTTTGTTTTGCAGCCGTTATTAGTTGGATCATAAGTTTGAATTGAGAGAGTGTTAACCATTCCGGTTTTAGATTAAGTAAAGTTAAATATGGATCTGGTTGTATTATTTTTTTAAATATTTTAGATGTAATCACGAAGACTTCCTTCCAGAAGGTTTGGATTACTGGGCACGTCCACCATATGTGTAAATATGTGCCTATTTCTGGGCATCCTCGAAAACAAAGAGCTGAGGTATTAGGTGAATATTTTGCCACTCTAGCGGGTACAAGGTACCAGCGAGTTAGGACTTTATAATTTGTCTCCAGTGCTAAGATGTTGGGTGAAGATGACTTAGATGTGAGCCATATGTTAGACCAGTCCGTGTCTTCTAAAGTTCGTCCCAGGTCCTCCTCCCACCTCTGAACGTAAGAGGGTCTATTAAGATTTGCTACTCCATATAATTGATTATAAAGTGATGAAATTGTACCTTTAGCAAATGGATCTTTTGTACAGATTGAACAAGAAATTTGATCGATCAATTATCTACTGGTTGTGCCACATCCTAAATTTCGAATTTAAAGCAAGAGAAATTCCCCTAGCGGACTTTAAAGGCACATTTGAGAAAATATTTAGAAAGGTATGTAAAGTAGGTAACAGTTTATTAATTACAAAAAATAATCAAGTAAGTCACATAATCACATAGTTAAAAACAAGGAATGCAGTTCCATAAATACAAAGATTAATGATACCAATACATTTGCACCCGACGCGTTTCGGAGTTACTTATGCCTCCTTCTTCAGGGGTGATTGTAGGGTTTGCAACAAGAATTTTCTATATGGGAAATAGTATGTATAACATAAACATGGTAAGTGCACAGTGAAAAGATCATAAGGACAAAATCTATAGTTGTATGAATCTGTATATATACACATACATTTTTCTGTTTACACTTACATTGGTATCTATGGATATAGATTATGCATTCCAAGACGAGTTTAAAAGAAACATAGAAGTATTGACGTACTGCCCATCGGACGCGTTCCCTGGTCGTAATGTGTGGAGCTTTAGTAAAGTATAACAGCAGTATTCACAAAGCCACTGTCGAGGTGGAGATAGGAAGGTATGGATATGTAAGATGGTTTTATTCTTCCTTCCAATGGGAAGGAGGGCCCATTGTTAACGGGCGTATGGTAGTTTAGATCTGAGATCGCACTGGGGCCAAATGTGTATCCTGTAAATCATGAAGATATATATATATATGTAAGGATGTGCGTACATAAGGATAGCCAAAGTAATACATGGAAAATCCAAAAAATGTGTCCTACCTGGTCCGCCTAAAATTATAAAGAACAGTAACTGATGGTGAGTATGGATCAAGTGTGGTCCAAGTAGCTGGAAAGTCAACATGGAAATGAGAGGTAAATTAGAACCCTGATTTGTGAAAAACAGGGGGGAAAAGAAAAGAGAAGGGGAGAGGGGGAGGGGGGGGGAAGAAATGAGGGGGGGGGGGAAGGGGGGGGGGAAGGGGGGGGGGAGGGAGGGGGGGGGGAAAAGAGGAGGGGGGGAGATAGAAAGGGAGGAAGGGGAAGAAAAAAGAAGGGGAATAAGAAAGGGGGGGGGAAAGAAACAGAAAGAAAAGGATGGTAAATAAAAAGACAGAAAAAAGAAAAAATGTAGGGGATCCAAGTGGCATGAATGGCTAATAGTTTCAATGAAAGAGACTAGATCATTGGATGTATTATAAGAGAAAAGGGTAAACCCCAGAACATAGCAGATAGCGGATGAAGCAAGTGAAGCATGACGGACAACAAGCAGGATTTACAGCCAATAGTTCCAACATAAAAATCCATGTCAATAAATATGTGGTGGGTTACTAACCAAGTGTTACAGCACCTCACACCGAAAGCGTCCTGTCAGCAGCAGATGACGCCTGGTGTGGGCTAGAGCCGGATATATAAAGCCCTCCCCACCTATCAGCTGTTGATGGAAAAGCTACAACAGCTGATTATGGTGAGGGAGGGGCGGAACCACTATGACTGGCCCCCCGGGTGGAGCGCGCGCCGCCAGGCACCCACAGCGCATGCGGACGCATACGTCGTGAGGCGTGGCCACGCCTACTGTACCCGCCGGCACGTCTAGCTTCCCCGGCGGACTGCGCATGTCCGTTGGGGTCGCAAGATGGAGGACAGATGATTCTGTACCTCACACAGCGCCACCATGAGTCCAAACTTCGCTCAGGCGGCTCTTTTCGTGCCGGGCGGATCACAGATCGTGGTATAGGATCAATAAGAGAAAAGCATATGTTATATGCAGCTAAATAGAGAATATAGTGCCGAATCTTGTTGCTATAGCAGGGAAACAGGGCCGATGGACAGTGCAATACAGGTTAGGAGGGCAATCTGATGGAGGAAAACATAACAAAACAATAATCACATACAGATATTGAGAGTATAGTTCGGGGGCATGTTGTACAAATAAAGTGACATCAAATATATATGCATATCGTTTAGACATCAATAACCTCAAGTATCATACAGTATACAGGATAGAAAGCAACATTTCAATACATGACCTAGAGTGGCATAATATATAGTATAGGGACTGATTATATTATGGGACATACAGTCCCTATACTATATATTATGCCACTCTAGGTCATGTATTGAAATGTTGCTTTCTATCCTGTATACTGTATGATACTTGAGGTTATTGATGTCTAAACGATATGCATATATATTTGATGTCACTTTATTTGTACAACATGCCCCCGAACTATACTCTCAATATCTGTATGTGATTATTGTTTTGTTATGTTTTCCTCCATCAGATTGCCCTCCTAACCTGTATTGCACTGTCCATCGGCCCTGTTTCCCTGCTATAGCAACAAGATTCGGCACTATATTCTCTATTTAGCTGCATATAACATATGCTTTTCTCTTATTGATCCTATACCACGATCTGTGATCCGCCCGGCACGAAAAGAGCCGCCTGAGCGAAGTTTGGACTCATGGTGGCGCTGTGTGAGGTACAGAATCATCTGTCCTCCATCTTGCGACCCCAACGGACATGCGCAGTCCGCCGGGGAAGCTAGACGTGCCGGCGGGTACAGTAGGCGTGGCCACGCCTCACGACGTATGCGTCCGCATGCGCTGTGGGTGCCTGGCGGCGCGCGCTCCACCCGGGGGGCCAGTCATAGTGGTTCCGCCCCTCCCTCACCATAATCAGCTGTTGTAGCTTTTCCATCAACAGCTGATAGGTGGGGAGGGCTTTATATATCCGGCTCTAGCCCACACCAGGCGTCATCTGCTGCTGACAGGACGCTTTCGGTGTGAGGTGCTGTAACACTTGGTTAGTAACCCACCACATATTTATTGACATGGATTTTTATGTTGGAACTATTGGCTGTAAATCCTGCTTGTTGTCCGTCATGCTTCACTTGCTTCATCCGCTATCTGCTATGTTCTGGGGTTTACCCTTTTCTCTTATAATACATCCAATGATCTAGTCTCTTTCATTGAAACTATTAGCCATTCATGCCACTTGGATCCCCTACATTTTTTCTTTTTTCTGTCTTTTTATTTACCATCCTTTTCTTTCTGTTTCTTTTTCCCCCCCTTTCTTATTCCCCTTCTTTTTTCTTCCCCTTCCTCCCTTTCTATCTCCCCCCCCTCCTCTTCCCCCCCCCCCCCTCATTTCTTCCCCCCCCCTCCCCCTCTCCCCTTCTCTTTTCTTTTCCCCCCCTGTTTTTCACAAATCAGGGTTCTAATTTACCTCTCATTTCCATGTTGACTTTCCAGCTACTTGGACCACACTTGATCCATACTCACCATCAGTTACTGTTCTTTATAATTTTAGGCGGACCAGGTAGGACACATTTTTTGGATTTTCCATGTATTACTTTGGCTATCCTTATGTACGCACATCCTTACATATATATATATATCTTCATGATTTACAGGATACACATTTGGCCCCAGTGCGATCTCAGATCTAAACTACCATACGCCCGTTAACAATGGGCCCTCCTTCCCATTGGAAGGAAGAATAAAACCATCTTACATATCCATACCTTCCTATCTCCACCTCGACAGTGGCTTTGTGAATACTGCTGTTATACTTTACTAAAGCTCCACACATTACGACCAGGGAACGCGTCCGATGGGCAGTACGTCAATACTTCTATGTTTCTTTTAAACTCGTCTTGGAATGCATAATCTATATCCATAGATACCAATGTAAGTGTAAACAGAAAAATGTATGTGTATATATACAGATTCATACAACTATAGATTTTGTCCTTATGATCTTTTCACTGTGCACTTACCATGTTTATGTTATACATACTATTTCCCATATAGAAAATTCTTGTTGCAAACCCTACAATCACCCCTGAAGAAGGAGGCATAAGTAACTCCGAAACGCGTCGGGTGCAAATGTATTGGTATCATTAATCTTTGTATTTATGGAACTGCATTCCTTGTTTTTAACTATGTGATTATGTGACTTACTTGATTATTTTTTGTAATTAATAAACTGTTACCTACTTTAC
The DNA here is from genome assembly GCF_042186555.1 of Aquarana catesbeiana. Lineage (NCBI taxonomy): Eukaryota > Metazoa > Chordata > Amphibia > Anura > Ranidae > Aquarana > Aquarana catesbeiana. The sequence goes on from NC_133324.1 coordinate 654,583,270, forward strand.
ATACCTTTCTAAATATTTTCTCAAATGTGCCTTTAAAGTCCGCTAGGGGAATTTCTCTTGCTTTAATTTTGTACAGATTGATTCAAAAATGGATAATTGGGATAATGGTGTATCCCCCTTTAGGAATGGTGTATAGAAATTTTTGATTTGGAGATATCTAAATATCTCAGAGTTTGGTAGATCATATTTTTCTCTAAGCGATGGGAATGAAAGGAATGATTTAGATGCTATGAAGTCATTTAGTGTCTGAATGCCTGATGTTGTCCAAGCTTTAAAAGAATTTGGGTAGATCCATACCGGATAAAAGGCCGGATTTCTGATAAAAGAAAGGAGAGGATTGTGTGGAGATTGTAACTGATATTTGGTTTTTAGTTATCCCAGAGAGATAAGAAGTGTTTAGTTATGGGATTATGAATTTTAAAGCGGTCTTTAGGATCAAGCCATAATAAATTTGATATTAATAGAGGGTCATTTTCTGAAGCCTCTATAAATACCCATAATGGGATTTCCTGTTTTGCATGGTATTTGGACAGACTGGCCAAATGTGCTGCTCTGTAGTAGTTAGTAAAATTAGGGTATCCCAGGGCTCCTTTATTTTTGGGAAGATGTAGTGTGTGTATAGGTATACGTGGTTTAGAAGAGCCCCATATAAACGAAGTTGCTCTTTTTTGTACTATTCTCAAAAAATAGGAAGGAATTGGAATAGGGAGGACTCTGAATAGATAAAGCAATTTGGGTAGAATAGTCATTTTGATTGCATTAATCTTCCCTATCCAGGATAAAGGAAGTTGCGACCATTGATTTATTAGATTTGTGATCTGTCTTAATACAGGAGGATAATTGGTTGAGAATAAGTCAGAATGAGATGCTGTTAAATGAATTCCAAGATATGGGATTGATTTTTCTGCCCATGTGAATGGGAGTGCAGCCCTAGCCGGGATCAATTCCATGTTTGTGAGTGAAATATTAAGCACTAGGCATTTCTTAGGATTAATCATAAGGCCGGATAGGGCTGCAAACCCATCAAGAGCTGGTATTAAGTTAGGACCAGAGACCTGTGGTGATGATAGAAAAAGTAATATATCGTCTGCAAATATACATAATTTGTGTGTAATACCTCCTACTTCAATGCCAGTTATAGTTTGGTTTGTTCTGATGTATTGGGCCATGGGTTCGAGTATAAGGGCAAATAATAAGGAAGATAATGGGCAACCCTGTCGGGTACCTCTTTCGATATTAAAGGCTTCAGATTTGTATCCAGCATATTTTATATAGGCTTTGGGTTTATTATATAATGCTTTGATCCATGTTAAAAAGTGGGGTCCAAAACCCCATTTTTGTAATGAATATTGCATATATTGCCAGGATACTGTGTCAAATGCCCTCTTAATATCGAGAGATAGAAAACATAAAGGGATTTTCCGTTTTTTAGCAATATGTGCCAATAACACTGCCCTGCGTATATTATCGCCTGCCTGTCTATTTGGCATGAAGCCTACTTGATCTCTATGTATTAATTTTCCTATAATGCTATTGAGGCGTTTTGCTATTATTTTTGCTAATAATTTAATATCGAGGTTTAACAGAGAGATAGGCCGATAATTCACACAGGAAGTATCATCAGAAAGGGGTTTTGGGATCATACAAACAATTGCCATTAGTGTTTCTTGCCGAAAAGAATGTCCATCTAGAAGTTTGTTAAAAGTTTCAGTGAGAATGGGAGAGAGTATTTCTGAGAATGTTTTATAGTATAAAGCCGAGTAGCCGTCTGGGCCTGGTCTTTTGTTAAGTTTTAGGTGTTTTATGGCGTTAGCAACTTCATCTATAGCTATAGGCTCATCCAAACTGCTTTTTTGATTTTGAGATAACTCAGGTAAGGTTATTTTTGAGAAGAAGGATTCAGCCTCTGTAGGATTAAATTCATTGTTTGTCTTGTATAAAGTTGCGAGATGTGAGTGAAATTTATGGACTATTTTAACTGGATTACAAGTGTAAACATTTTTTGATAATTTCAAACGTATTGGTTTGAAAGATTTGTTAGTTGAATTTAATGCCCGAGCCAAATATGTACCTGGTTTGTTTGTATTCATGTAGAAATTGTGTTTGGAGCGTTTGAGGGATTTATCAACTGACTCAGTGAGAAATAGATCGTATTCCAATCTAGATTTTTCCAGATGAGATTTTGTACTCTGAGATGGATTATCTTGAAATGATATGTAGGCTGCATTAAAATTGAGTTCTAGTTTTTTTGCTAGATTTTTGCGTTCCCGTTTAAATAGTGCCATTTGTCTTTGTATTGTACCACGCAAGACAGGCTTATGAGCTTCCCACAGTGTTATTGGGGAGATGTCTGTTGTATTATTAATTGATATGTATTCCTTTAAAGCTTGTTCAATGGCCATCTGATGTAGTGGGTGTTTGAGCATTATGTCCGGTAAGTACCACGTTGGGTCATGCGCTTTTGGTATGGCTGAGGCTATAGTAGTGTATACTGCACTATGGTCAGACCACGGAATCGGAATTATATCTGATACAATAATTTCTGGTATCATTCCTATTGTTAGAAAAATATGATGAGGGTGCGAGATATAAGTGAATTTCTTTTTCATTGGGTTACTTTCTCTCCATGAATCTACCAGATTGTATTTGGAAAGAAGTTGAGAAAAAGGTAATCTAGAGGTTATTTTGGATGGTGTAAAAGGTGATTTATCTAGAAATGGGAGGAGGACCTGGTTCGAATCCCCACACATTATCACTGTTCCTATTTTGTGTGTATTAATCACTTGTAATATATGTGAGAGGAATGGTGTAGGTTGTTTGTTAGGAGCGTAGTAGGAAATCACCGTGATTGCTGTATCCATTATATAACCAATGAGTATCAGGTATCTACCTTCTGGGTCTTTAATTTCTGATGATAAGATGAATGGTGTGGATCGGTGAAATGCAATTAGAGTTCCCCTTTCCTTGGTACAGGCAGAAGCCGTGTAAATTTGTTGATAAAAAGGAGAAATATATTTTGGAGTAGAATCTTTGGTGAAGTGTGTTTCTTGGAGGCATACTATGTGAGCCTTCTTGTTATGGAAAGTACGGAAGGCTTTGGTCCTTTTTTGAGGGACATTTATTCCCTGAACATTCAGGGAAAGTATATTCAGTGGTGCCATGGCAATAGATCAAATAGTTTTGACTTACTTTTTGTTATGCAGAGCTGACTGCGTAGATCAACCTGTGTGGACTGAAGAGATGAATAGATAGAAAAGAAACCAGTGAATTCTGGAGTAAAGAGTAAACAAAAAACATACGAGATTAGATGATACATTGTATAAATTATTTTTTGCAAGTAATCACAATTTACCCGTGAAAGAGAATAAATATCTCTCTCAGGGGAATAAGTGCCTTCGTCACACTCCCACATAATATGGTTGGGAGAATGAGGAGGGCTAATGGGGGTACACGGATCTTCCGCTTACAGGAGAGAAGTGCTATGTCAAAAGACATCAAAATGATGTTTCATTAATTGGAGTGCAGAATATAGTTTTTGTTGAAATTATTTATTCCAGGGTGGTTGTATATGGTTAGTCTTGCCCTAGGCTAAATAATTCAGTTAGAAAGGTACTGTTAATAACTTTGGTATTGATATAGATAGTTTGAATTATTTTGGGATTTTAACCCTTTTAGAGTAAACAATTACATATTTTATTCATACGTAACTGTTTAGATATGTTAACTCATAAAATTGAGGTTGTATTGCTTCAGATTAGAATAAACAAAAACATAATTCTAGGAACTAGTTAGGTAATAATATATTTGTTTTAAGAAAAGAAAGAAAAAGCTTCCATTACTTCTGGATTATTGAACATATTTGTCCTAAAAAGTAATAAATCTATTGTTATTACCTGATAATATATAACTGAACAAGAATTTCCTTATTTCACTTATATATTCTAAGGCTATATGAATCAGAAGTAATAAGAAATATAACTGGAATGTAACATGATCCCACACAGTGTGTGACTATCAGAATGCAGTTACATTCAGTTATAAATATAGGTTTTTTTTATAGAGAACCATCTCTTAGTATAATAAATGAAGAGATATCAGGAATTAGGATGTCAGTCCATTGAATCTTCTTGGTCCATGGATGATGTGGCATAACGGCCTCTTTTGTGAGAATGATGATTCCCATTTTGTTCTGAAATTTTCTGGGTGCTGCCTGAAGGTGAAGATGATGCCATTCTTCTGCGTGTGGGAGTGTTGCTGCTTGTGGGTTCTGTCAGATTTAATTTTAAAAGGGTTTGTTGTAGTTCATCTGCTGATCTGCTTCTGTAAATTGTACCTTGGTAGTTAAATCTGACTGAAAAGGGGAAGCCCCATTGATACATAATGTTGTGGCGTTGCAGTTCCATTAGTTGGGGTTTCATGGATCGTCTTTTAGTAATAGTAAGTTGGGATAGGTCAGCAAAAATTTGATAATTGTGTCCTTGAAAATTAAGTTCCTTTTTTTCTCTTGCAGCAATTAGTATTTGTTCTTTCGTTCTGTAATAATGAAATTTTGTGATTATATCACGTGGGGGTCCATCTTTCTTTTTGGCTGTGAGGGCTCTGTGTACTCTATCCAGTTCCAAACGTTCAATAGGGATATTTGGCTTTAGTTCTTGTAATAGAGCAGTAATAGTAGATTGCAGGTCTGTCACAGATTTAGGTACTCCCCTTATGCGCAAGTTTGAACGTCTGGCTCTATTTTCGTAATCTTCGAGCTTAGTTTGAAGAATTAAATTCTCTTCTTTTAATTGTTCCAATTCTGTTATATTTTCTTGGGTTGTAATTTAAATTTCATCCATTTTTATTTCTAAGGCTGCGGTGCGGTTTCCCAGCTCTCTTATTTCTTTGGTTAGGCTTTTTGTTATTTGGTCTGAGGTTTGTTTTAAAGCCTTATGAAGCATCTTTTCAAATTGTAATAATATTACTGGGGATACTGAGGAGGCTTGTGGAGAAGTTTGTGAGAGGATTTGTTCTGTATCTGACTCAAATGGAGAGTCTTGCTGTGACATTTTCTGTCTGTGAGAGCGCCCTGATGCTGTATCTTGTGAGGTGACTGGAGCTGCTTCAGCTGCAGTGAGTGCCTGTGAGCTCTTTGTGAGGTGATTTTTATTTCTGCCACGGTTTCCTCCCAGTACCATATTTCCTGCCCAAACTTTCACAGTTTGTTCCCTGGGGCAAAAAGGTTCAAATGGATACTTTTTGAGCCTGCAGGCTCCGCTTTGTCCTTCTCTTCTCTCCTCAGCGGTGTGGAGCTCTAACAATGCATGTCTGCTCCGCTAGGCTCCGCCTCCTGCCTCCCTTAAAACACTTTTCAGCAGGAAGATCTCTGGAGATGGCCTCAATTACCTAGACCTGTAGACCCACAGTGGATTTTTTGTGATCCTTCAGAAAGTGTCTGGGGACACTATGTTTGTCGCATCCCTGCTCAATGAATCGTCTATGTTTAATCGTTGGCGTAAGGGACGGATGGCCCTTCCTACATACAGGAGACCACAAGGCGGTATATGACATACTGACTGGAGCAATTATGGAATTCTTTGATGTTATATGTCTTTCCTTGTGTTTTGAAAGTTTTTTGCCCATGATGAACAACTTTGCACATAAGGCATAGTTTTTTCCGGCATATGGGTGGGGGGGGGGGACTGGACCTTACGAAGTCTGCTGGGTGCTAATTGGCTTTTGATGTTTTTAGCCCTACGACAGGACATTTTGAGTTTCTGCGTAAGGGATGAGCCCAGAAGGGGATCTTTCAATAAAACTGGCCAGTGTTTAATAAGAATGTTTTCCATTTTTCTGTGGCAATCATGAAATTGTGTCGTAACAAATAGGTTGGGGTTCATCTAATGTGGTGGACTTAGGCAAAGGTTTAATTGTATACTGTTGGTAGGCATCTTCCACAAGGATAGATGGATATCCTTTATCCAAGAATTTATCGGTAAGGAGTCGGCCTTGGGTCTGGTAGTCCTCATCCTGGGTACATTTGTGGCGAATCCTATGAAACTGACTCCGGGGGATATTGTTAATCCACCTGGGATGGTGACAACTTCGATAATGGATGAATTAATTTCCTGCAGCAGGTTTTGTATAATTAGTGGCCTCTATGCGTGAGTCACTGTGGTACAGTTCCAGGTCCAAAAAGGCCAGTCTGTCAGGATCGACCACATGGGTGAAAGATAGTCCCAGATTGTTATTGTTGCAATGTGATACCAACTGTGTCAGGCTGTCTATGGTGCCATCCCATATGATGACTAAGTCAATGATATAGCGCCCATAAAAAATGATGTTGGCTGAGAAGGGATTATTTTGTGATATGTACTGTAATTCCAAATACCCCATAGTGAGGTTAGCATAGCTGGGGGGCAAAATTTGCCCCCAAAGCTGTGCCTTGGATTTGTAAGTAATAATTGTCCTCAAATTCAAAGTAATTATGTTTTAAGCCGAATTGCATAGCTTCCAGTATAAAATGGACCTGCCTAGGGCTAATAAGTGAGTCTACAGAGAGGAAATGCTCCACTGCCATGAGGCTTATCTCAAAAAAATCATTATTGCTTTCAGCATGGAGTTCTTCTAGATCCATTAAAGCAGGGAGGTCACTGGGGTCTACTGGTGAGGTATCATAGCTGGGGACCTCACTAGGTACATCTGGGAATGATGGGTTTTTGGAGAATAATGTGTAAAAAATCTTTTGACTATGAGGTCTCTAGTAAACTTATTCAGGTCTTTAATAAGTGTGAAAGGCTTGGAATTGGTGGTAGGTGCAAAAGTTAAGCCTTTGCTTAATAAAACTACCTTTTGGGTGGCTAAATAATGGGAGGAGAGGTTGAAAATTTTAACAGTCTTCGTTTCTTCCTCTGCCCCCTCTTCTTCCTCTCCTCCGTGTTTTCTTTTTATGATGCTGGATAGGGGGCGCTTGTCTAAAATATCATCATCAACAGTGGGGGTCGGTGTATCAATAGTCTTAGGATCCAAATGTAGGAAAAAAGGAAATGCAGCTCACAAACACTCTTGCTCTGGAATGACACCGCCCTAGTAAGAACTGGTTCCAGGTGCTGGCTTTGCTGGTTTGCAGTGAGGTAGAAAGAAATCCTGGATAGCCGCACTCTGGAATAAGGACATCTTTATTTCAATACAATCCAACAATACAATCAATTGCAGAGACGTACAGGGTGGTAGACTGCTAACGCGTTTCACATCATTTGGATGCTTATTCGTAGCTAGAGAGGGATAGTAGTAGTGTGGTATAAATAGAAAAGTGAAAAAGTAAAAGGGGGGGCGGGGTATGCATGCCGGTAAAACAACCAATCACCGCGCTGCATAGCAAACCCACCCTTTCAGTGTGATTAAAACAATACTGATCCTGTTATAAAAACCTACACCTGCAAAAAGAGGAGAGAAAACATCCATTGTTAACCTAACCAAAATGCATAAAGAAAAATATAAATAGACAAAACTGTCATGCCAATAAAAATCAGCACGAACTCATAAAAATAACTGAAAAAAAAGAGAAAAGTAAAGGTAGGTATTGGATGCTAAAACCCTCCATAGCAGGTGAAGCCGCAACAATGGAACAAACTTGAGTAGTTGGGAGTGCTAAAAAAGTGTTAAACCATAAAGTCGTGTAACCACAAGGTACTCTGCTCACACATTTGCAAAAACAAAAAAGTACACAAAAAATATATGTATGTACATAGACCTAAATAAGACATGCATAAATGTGTGACAGCGCAGTCCCGACATAGCGTACATAAACACTCCAAAGCACTCTCGCAACCCTAAAACAGCAAATGTGCATAAGCAGTTTAGATGAAATATACACACATTTTCATGAGATCAAAGTACAAGCATATTAGACATGAGATCAGCGTGTATGTACATTAAACATGAAATGAGAGATTTATGCACATTACTCCTCCAATTCCTCCAATCATTCTTAACCACTTGTATTTTATAGACGAGAGAGTTGACAAAAATATATGCAGTGAAAAATATATACATAGATCTGAAAAAGGGGTCGGTCCAACTACCCAAAATAGATGTTACAAATGTATCAAAAGTATCAAACATGTAGCATAACATCCAAAGCACTGGTGTCAGATAAGTCTTTACTTTCTGAAAAGAAAAAAACAGTAAAAAACAAACAAACAGAAGCATGAAAATGGATAAGACACCAGATGAACCACAAAAAAGTATAAATAAATATCCATTGTTGTTGATATTAAACTCCCATGACAATATCATGTTAGCTATGTGGTCAATAATGAAAAGATATGTGATCAACCACATAGGAAACATAGAAAAACCCAACAAAGGAACCAAAACAAAGAACCGAATGAACTATTAAATGAATGCAGTTTCCACATAGATCAACGTGCTGGCAGACTATGCTACAACAGCAAATGTATAGAGACCATAAGTCTCACTCCATGTGCTGAAATAGGTTGAGTTGAATAATAACACAAAAGAGAGTAACCTCAAACGCACACAGATATAGTAGGGTGGCTATAGAATCTGCATCAAACAAAGCCCAGACCTGCATCCAAAAGAAAAATTAAGAATTATTACGACGGCCTTGCTACATAGTACCATGCGATTAGAAATTCCCAAAGTCTCACTTCTTGTGCTGCAAAACACCATGGCTCACTATAAGAATACCATAAATCTCGAGTGGAATTGGCAAAAATAATAAAGCCAAAAGGCAAAAAGAATAAAATGGTTTATAACAAACCTAACAGCATTAAGCCATGTATTCGGAGACTCGAGAGAGTCTCACTTGAAGTGCTGCAGCATATCACAGTTGACTGTCAAAAAATTATGTCAATGGGACTATAGCTTAGTATATCTGACTAGATAAAACTAGTTTTTTTATATTATATATTATTAAGGCTGCCTTGCTACATAATACCATGCAATTAGAGATTCCCGAAGTCTCACTTCTCGTGCTGCAGGACGCCACGGCTTGCTATTAAAACACTATAAATCTAGAGTGGGACTGACAAAAATAAAACCAAAGGCAGAAAGGACAAAAAAGTCCATAACAAGCCTTGCTGTATTATGCCATGCATTCGGAGACTCAAAAAGAGTCTCACTTAAAGAGTCTCACTCAAACTGCTGAAAAAATATATATAGTGCTACTTGCTATGGCATAAGACTGAAGTCTAAAAAAACTTAGGCCTAGGGAATCGTATTTCTCATCTACCAAGAATGCAAAATGTATGAGTATTTGGAAACCTTGCTACATAGTACCATGTGATTAGAAAATCCGAAAGTCTCACTTCTCGTGCTGCAGAACACCATGGCCCGCTATAGGAATACCATAAATCTAGAGTGGGATTGACAAAAATAATAATAAAGCCGAGAGGTGAGAAAAACAAAATGGTCTATAACAAACCTAACTGCATTATGCCATGTATTCGGAGACTCGAAAGGGTCTCACTTGAAGTGCTGCAGCACATCGCAGTTGACTATTAAAAAAAATGATGTCAATGGGACTGTAGTTTAGTATATCTGACTAGATAGACTAGTTTTTTTGTATTATATATTGTTATGGCGGCCTTGCTGCATAATACCATGCAATTCCCGAAGTCTCACTTCTCATGCGGCAGGACACCACGGCCCGCTATAGAGACACCACAAATCTAGAGTGAGACTGACAAAAAATAAATAAAGCCGAAAGGCAGAAAAGACAAAATAGTCTATACCGAACCTTACTATATTATGCCGTGCATTCGGAGACTCAAAAGGGTCTCTCTTGAGAAGTCTCACTCAAACTGCTGAAAAAATGCTACTACTTGTTATGGCAAAAAGCTGAAGCCTAAAAAACTTAGGCCTGGGGAATTGTGTTTCCAATCTACCAGGAGTGCAGAATATATGAATTTTTGAAAACCGGATATCTAATCTATCAACAGTAAAAAATGTATAATGTAAATATCAATGAAACATAGTAAATTGTAGACAATGCATAAGCAGGCTGATGCAACCTAATGATAACAAATTTAGGGGAACTGAATTGGTACCAACATTAATCAGTTCCCCTAAATTTGTTATCATTAGAAAGTCCCATTGACATAATTTTTTGACAGTCAACTGTGATATGCTGCAGCACTTCAAGTGAGACTCTCTCGAGTCTCCGAATACATGGCTTAATGCTGTTAGGTTTGTTATAAACCATTTTATTCTTTTTGCCTTTTGGCTTTATTATCTTTGCCAATTCCACTCTAGATTTATGGTATTCTTATAGTGAGCCATGGTGTTTTGCAGCATGAGAAGTGAGACTTTGGGAATTTCTAATCGCATGGTACTATGTAGCAAGGCCGTCGTAATAATTCTTAATTTTTCCTTTGGATGCAGATCTGGGCTTTGTTTGATGCAGATTCTATAGCTACCCTACTATATCGGTGTGCGTTTGAGGTTACTCTCTTTTGTGTTATTATTCAACTCAAGCCATGGTGTTCTGCAGCACGAGAAGTGAGACTTTGGGATTTTCTAATCACATGGTACTATGTAGCAAGGTTTCCAAATACTCATACATTTTGCATTCTTGGTAGATGAGAAATACGATTCCCTAGGCCTAAGTCTTTTAGGCTTCAGTCTTATGCCATAGCAAGTAGCACTATATATATTTTTTCAGCAGTTTGAGTAAGACTCTTTAAGTGAGACTCTTTTTGAGTCTCCGAATGCATGGCATAATACAGCAAGGCTTGTTATGGACTTTTTTGTCCTTTCTGCCTTTGGTTTTATTTTTGTCAGTCCCACTCTAGATTTATAGTGTTTTAATAGCAAGCCGTGGCGTCCTGCAGCACGAGAAGTGAGACTTCGGGAATCTCTAATTGCATGGTATTATGTAGCAAGGACGCCTTAATAATATATAATATAAAAAAACTAGTTTTATCTAGTCAGATATACTAAGCTATAGTCCCATTGACATAATTTTTTGACAGTCAACTGTGATATGCTGCAGCACTTCAAGTGAGACTCTCTCGAGTCTCCGAATACATGGCTCAATGCTGTTAGGTTTGTTATAAACCATTTTATTCTTTTTGCCTTTTGGCTTTATTATTTTTGCCAATTCCACTCTAGATTTATGGTATTCTTATAGTGAGCCATGGTGTTTTGCAGCACGAGAAGTGAGACTTTGGGAATTTCTAACCGCATGGTACTATGTAGCAAGGCCATCGTAATAATTCTTAATTTTTCCTTTGGATACAGGTCTGGGCTTTGTTTGATGCAGATTCTATAGCCACCCTACTATATCTGTGTGCGTTTGAGGTTACTCTCTTTCGTGTTATTATTCAACTCAACCTATTTCAGCACATGGAGTGAGACTTATGGTCTCTATACATTTGCTGTTGTAGCATAGTCTGCCAGCACGTTGATCTATGTGGAAACTGCATTCATTTAATAGTTCATTCGGTTCTTTGTTTTGGTTCCTTTGTTGGGTTTTTCTATGTTTCCTATGTGGTTGATCACATATCTTTTCATTATTGACCACATAGCTAACATGATATTGTCATGGGAGTTTAATATCAACAACAATGGATATTTATTTATACTTTTTTGTGGTTCATCTGGTGTCTTATCCATTTTCATGCTTCTGTTTGTTTGTTTTTTACTGTTTTTTTCTTTTCAGAAAGTAAAGACTTATCTGACATCAGTGCTTTGGATGTTATGCTACATGTTTGATACTTTTGATACATTTGTAACCACTCTTTCGGTTAGTTGGACCGACCCCTTTTTCAGATCTATGTATATATTTTTCACTGCATATATTTTTGTCAACTCTCTCGTCAATAAAATACAAGTGGTTAAGAATGATTGGAGGAGTTGGAGGAGTAATGTGCATAAATCTCTCATTTCATGTTTAATGTACATACACGCTGATCTCATGTCTAATATGCTTGTACTTTGATCTCATGAAAATGTGTGTATATTTTATCTAAACTGCTTATGTACATTTGCTGTTTTAGGGTTGCGAGAGTGCTTTGGAGTGTTTATGTACGCTATGTCGGGACTGCGCTGTCACACATTTATGCATGTCTTATTTAGGTCTATGTACATACATATATTTTTTGTGTACTTTTTTGTTTTTGCACATGTGTGTTACACGACTTTATGGTTTAACACTTTTTTAGCACTCCCAACTACTCAAGTTTGTTCCATTGTTGCGGCTTCACCTGCTATGGAGGGTTTTAGCATCCAATACCTACCTTTTCTTTTCCTTTTTTTTCAGTTATTTTTATGAGTTCGTGCTGATTTTTATTGGCATGACAGTTTTGTTTATTTATATTTTTCTTTATGCATTTTGGTTAGGTTAACAATGGATGTTTTCTTTCCTCTTTTTGCAGGTGTAGGTTTTTATAATAGGATCAGTATTGTTTTAATCACACTGAGAGGGTGGGTTTGCTATGCAGCGCGGTGATTGGTTGTTTTACCGGCATGCATACCCCGCCCCCCCCTTTTACTTTTTCACTTTTCTATTTATACCACACTACTACTATCCCTCTCTAGCTACGAATAAGCATCCAAATGATGTGAAACGCATTAGCAGTCTACCATCCTGTACGTCTCTGCAATTGACTGTATTGTTGGATTTTATTGAAATAAAGATGTCCTTATTCCAGAGTACGGCTATCCAGGATTTCTTTCTACCTCACTAGGATCCAAATGTAGGTTGAGATTATGGGACGTCTCCAGCTGTATATTGAATGTAGTATCAGGATTGGCAGTTGTGGTCAAAGCTGCCCTGATGTTGGAATCTAAATTCATGCTGGGTGTAATGAGTGGATCTGTTTTGGAAAGGGATGTTAAATTGGTGTCCGTGGCCTGAAGCGATGATGTGGGATTAACCACATCCTGGCTGGTCGGATGGAGAATTTTATGTATTTTAGCTGGTGGTTTGGGGGTGGCTGTTGGGGGACAAACTCTAGTGGTGGATAAGGGTCCAGCCGTAGTTGGTTGGGCTGGTGTCCGGTTGTGTTTTTTCAACAGAGGTTCAGGTCTCAGCCTGCCTAATGCCGCATACACACGGTTGGGTTTTCCGACAGAAAATGTTCAATGGGAGCTTTTTGTCAGAAATTCCAACCTTGTGCAGGCTTCATTGGACATTTTCCAGCGGAATTTCCGACACACAAAATTTGAGATCTGGATCTCAAATTTTCCGACAACAAAATCCGTTGTTGTAAATTCCGATCATGTGTACACAATTCCGACGCACAAAGTTCCACGCATGCTCGGGATCAAGCAGAAGAGCTGCATTGGCTATTGAACTTCATTTTTCTTGGCTCGTCGTACGTGTTGTACATCACCGTGTTCTTTTTTTTTGTTATAATAATTTTTTATTCATTGAAAAGTGCGAAGCATTTTACAACAATGGCAAAAAGAAAAAGGTATATTCCGACTGAGAGGGGTATCACATCTCCAAACAACATGTATATTGACATCACATCTTACTTGCATTTCAGAGATACACATGTGCAAGTTTCTGACCGATTCTTGATCAACTGTTTAGCCAAGGATCGGCCATTATCACAGGGGTACTCAACATCTACAATTTAGATATAGAGGTATTAGATCATATACATTGTAGACCTCAAATTTAAAGGTTTCCATTTGCCAAATAACAAGAAAATTTCACCTAAAAAAAAAAAAATTACAAAGAAAAAGAAAGTAGGTAAAAGAAAGCGAGCAAGATATAGGGGGATATTGGGGGGGGGGGGGTTATCCAGCCTCTACATTGTATATCCATAACTATCTGTAAATAGCTACAAATAATTATAAACATTCATAAGAATCCAGTTTGTGATCTCTGATAACCCTATTGAGACATAATTTCTGCATATGCTGTTGAGAATTTAAAGGTGAACCAGCAGGACCATATCTTGTTTGCTAAGTCAGATCTGTTTCTCAGTGTGAGTGTACTTTTTTCCATTTGGTATGTACGTCCACTTCTCTAAGCCATTGGCCTAGCGTGGGTATTGCTTTTTGTTTCCATAATTTTGGGATAAGCGCCTTTGCCGCATTTAGTAGGTGAGGTGTTATAGTTCTTTTATATGGTCCCGCTGGTTCGTTAGAACAATGAAACAGTACCACCCAAGGGTCATTGGGTATCTCCCTCCCTTGTATTTCTTGTCAAAAGAAGTTTATTGAGTATACAATGTTATAAAGATACATAAAGTAAGTTTACAAGGATCTATAAAGTAAGCTCATTGTTTTACAGTAGCGTTTATATAGGTAAATATCATGAAATTTCAAATATTAAACATTGGGTTCACGTAAACCTAAATTAAAGATATATATAATTTCCTTAGTTACTTTTGTAGGTATTTAAATGATTTATACCTACTATACATATTGTTTACAAGTAGAGTGTATATAGGTCAAATAAGTTCTGATAATGAGCTTTAATCGTAAGGTGGAGAAAAGGAAAGAGAAAGAAGAAAAAGGGTTGAAAGGTAGAGGTATGGTCCACAAGGTTGTCCCGCTTGTCAGTTTATTAATCTTTTTAGTTCTCTTTGAAGCCTTAGAATGGGTGTCTCTGTAAGTCATTTAATCTGTTACCATGGCAACAGGACAGAGTCATTGAAGTTTGACAGGAACTGTTGTTTTATCCAAGGATGCCAAAGTTTTTCAAATTTTGGAATTTGATTTTGATCGATGGCTACCATCTTAGCATGGGACATTGTATTATTCATTCTGTGAATTGTTTCTGCTAGTACCAATGTAGGAGATTTCCATGCCTTGGCCATTGTTTGTTTTGCAGCCGTTATTAGTTGGATCATTAGTTTGAATTTAGAGAGTGTTAACCATTCCGGTTTTAGATTAAGTAAAGTTAAATATGGATCTGGTTGTATTATTTTTTTAAATATTTTAGATGTAATCACGAAGACTTCCTTCCAGAAGGTTTGGATTACTGGGCACGTCCACCATATGTGTAAATATGTGCCTATTTCTGGGCATCCTCGAAAACAAAGAGCTGAGGTATTAGGTGAATATTTTGCCACTCTAGCGGGTACAAGGTACCAGCGAGTTAGGACTTTATAATTTGTCTCCAGTGCTAAGATGTTGGGTGAAGATGACTTAGATGTGAGCCATATGTTAGACCAGTCCGTGTCTTCTAAAGTTCGTCCCAGGTCCTCCTCCCACCTCTGAACGTAAGAGGGTCTATTAAGATTTGCTACTCCATATAATTGATTATAAAGTGATGAAATTGTACCTTTAGCAAATGGATCTTTTGTACAGATTGATTCAAAAATGGATAATTGGGATAATGGTGTATCCCCCTTTAGGAATGGTGTATAGAAATTTTTGATTTGGAGATATCTAAATATCTCAGAGTTTGGTAGATCATATTTTTCTCTAAGCGATGGGAATGAAAGGCATGATTTAGATGCTATGAAGTCATTTAGTGTCTGAATGCCTGATGTTGTCCAAGCTTTAAAAGAATTTGGGTAGATCCATGCCGGATAAAAGGCCGGATTTCTGATAAAAGAAAGGAGAGGATTGTGTGGAGATTGTAACTGATATTTGGTTTTTAGTTTATCCCAGAGAGATAAGAAGTGTTTAGTTATGGGATTATGAATTTTAAAGCGGTCTTTAGGATCAAGCCATAATAAATTTGATATTAATAGAGGGTCATTTTCTGAAGCCTCTATAAATACCCATAATGGGATTTCCTGTTTTGCATGGTATTTGGACAGACTGGCCAAATGTGCTGCTCTGTAGTAGTTAGTAAAATTAGGGTATCCCAGGCTTCCTTTATTTTTGGGAAGATGTAGTGTGTGTATAGGTATACGTGGTTTAGAAGAGCCCCATATAAACGAAGTTGCTCTTTTTTGTACTATTCTCAAAAAATAGGAAGGAATTGGAATAGGGAGGACTCTGAATAGATAAAGCAATTTGGGTAGAATAGTCATTTTGATTGCATTAATCTTCCCCATCCAGGATAAAGGAAGTTGCGACCATTGTTTTATTAGATTTGTGATCTGTCTTAATACAGGAGGATAATTGGTTGAGAATAAGTCAGAATGAGATGCTGTTAAATGAATTCCAAGATATGGGATTGATTTTTCTGCCCATGTGAATGGGAGTGCAGCCCTAGCCGGGATCAATTCCATGTTTGTGAGTGAAATATTAAGCACTAGGCATTTCTTAGGATTAATCATAAGGCCGGATAGGGCTGCAAATCCATCAAGAGCTGGTATTAAGTTAGGACCAGAGACCTGTGGTGATGATAGAAAAAGTAATATATCGTCTGCAAATATACATAATTTGTGTGTAATACTTCCTACTTCAATGCCAGTTATAGTTTGGTTTGTTCTGATGTATTGGGCCATGGGTTCGAGTATAAGGGCAAATAATAAGGGAGATAATGGGCAACCCTGTCGGGTACCTCTTTCGATATTAAAGGCATCAGATTTGTATCCAGCATATTTTATATAGGCTTTGGGTTTATTATATAATGCTTTGATCCATGTTAAAAAGTGGGGTCCAAAACCCCATTTTTGTAATGAATATTGCATATATTGCCAGGATACTGTGTCAAATGCCCTCTTAATATCGAGAGATAGAAAACATAAAGGGATTTTCCGTTTTTTAGCAATATGTGCCAATAACACTGCCCTGCGTATATTATCGCCTGCCTGTCTATTTGGCATGAAGCCTACTTGATCTCTATGTATTAATTTTCCTATAATGCTATTGAGGCATTTTGCTATTATTTTTGCTAATAATTTAATATCAAGGTTTAACGGAGAGATAGGCCGATAATTCACACAGGAAGTATCATCAGAAAGGGGTTTTGGGATCATACAAACAATTGCCATTAGTGTTTCTTGCCGAAAAGAATGTCCATCTAGAAGTTTGTTAAAAGTTTCAGTGAGAATGGGAGAGAGTATTTCTGAGAATGTTTTATAGTATAAAGCCGAGTAGCCGTCTGGGCCTGGTCTTTTGTTAAGTTTTAGGTCTTTTAAGGCGTTAGCAACTTCATCTACAGTTATAGGCTCATCCAAACTGCTTTTTTGATTCTGAGATAACTCAGGTAAGGTTATTTTTGAGAAGAAGGATTCAGCCTCTGTAGGATTAAATTCATTGTTTGTCTTGTATAAAGTTGCGAGATGTGAGTAAAATTTATGGACTATTTTAACTGGATTACAAGTATAAACATTTTTTGATAATTTCAAACGTATTGGTTTGAAAGATTTGTTAGTTGAATTTAATGCCCGAGCCAAATATGTACCTGGTTTGTTTGTATTCATGTAGAAATTGTGCTTGGAGCGTTTGAGGGATTTATCAACTGACTCAGTGAGAAATAGATCGTATTCCAATCTAGATTTTTCCAGATGAGATTTTGTACTCTGAGATGGATTATCTTGGAATGATATGTAGGTTGCATTAAAATTGAGTTCTAGTTTTTTTGCTAGATTTTTGCATTCCCGTTTAAATAGTGCCATTTGTCTTTGTATTGTACCACGCAAGATAGGCTTATGAGCTTCCCACAGTGTTATTGGGGAGATGTCTGTTGTATTATTAATTGATATGTATTCCTTTAAAGCTTGTTCAATGGCCATCTGATGTAGTGGGTGTTTGAGCATTATGTCCGGTAAGTACCACGTTGGGTCATGCGCTTTTGGTATGGCTGAGGCTATAGTAGTGTATACTGCATTATGGTCAGACCACGGAATCGGAATTATATCTGATGCAATAATTTCTGGTAGCATTCCTATTGTTAGAAAAATATGATCTATTCTGGTGAAGGTTTGATGAGGGTGCGAGAAATAAGTGAATTTCTTTTTCATTGGGTTACTTTCTCTCCACGAATCTACCAGATTGTATTTGGAAAGAAGTTGAGAAAAAGGTAATCTAGAGGTTATTTTGGATGGTGTAAAAGGTGATTTATCTAGAAATGGGAGGAGGACCTGGTTCGAATCCCCACACATTATCACTGTTCCTATTTTGTGTGTATTAATCACTTGTAATATATGTGAGAGGAATGGTGTAGGTTGTTTGTTAGGAGCGTAGTAGGAAATCACCGTGATTGCTGTATCCATTATATAACCCATGAGTATCAGGTATCTACCTTCTGGGTCTTTAATTTCTGATGATAAGGTGAATGGCGTGGATCGGTGAAATGCAATTAGAGTTCCCCTTTGCTTAGTACAGGCAGAAGCCATGTAAATTTGTTGATAAAAAGGAGAAATATATTTTGGAGTAGAATCTTTGGTGAAGTGTGTTTCTTGGAGGCATACTATGTGAGCCTTCTTGTTATGGAAAGTACGGAAGGCTTTGGTCCTTTTTTGAGGGACATTTATTCCCTGAACATTCAGGGAAAGTATATTCAGTGGTGCCATGGCAACAGATCAAATAGTTTTGACTTACTTTTTGTTATGCAGAGCTGACTGCGCAGATCAACCTGTGTGGACTGAAGAGATGAAAAGATAGAAAAGAAACCAGTGAATTCTGGAGTAAAGAGTAAACAAAAAACATATGAGATTAGATGATACATTGTATAAATTATTTTTTGCAAGTAATCACAATTTATCCCTGAAAGAGAATAAATATCTCTCTCAGGGGAATAAGTGCCTTCGTCACACTCCCACATAATATGGTTGGGAGAATGAGGAGGGCTAATGGGGGTACACGGATCTTCCGCTTACAGGAGAGAAGTGCTATGTCAAAAGACATCAAAATGATGTTTCATTAATTGGAGTGCAGAATATAGTTTTTGTTGAAATTATTTATTCCAGGGTGGTTGTATATGGTTAGTTTGCCCTAGGCTAAATAATTCAGTTAGAAAGGTACTGTTAATAACTTTGGTATTGATGAAGATAGTTTGAATTATTTTGGGATTTTAACCCTTTTAGAGTAAACAATTACATATTTTATTCATATGTAACTGTTTAGATATGTTAACTCATAAAATTGAGGTTGTATTGCCTCAGATTGGAATAAACAAAAACATAATTCTAGGAACTAGTTAGGTAATAATATATTTGTTTTAAGAAAAAAAGAAAAAGCTTCCATTACTTCTGGATTTTTGAACATATTTGTCCTAAAAAGTAATAAATCTATTGTTATTACCTGATAATATATAACTGAACAAGAATTTCCTTATTTCACTTATATATTCTAAGGCTATATGAATCAGAAGCAATAAGAAATATAACTGGAATGTAACATGATTCCACACAGTGTGTGTCTATCAGAATGCAGTCACATTCAGTTATAAATACAGGTTTTTTTATAGAGAACCATCTCTTAGTATAATAAATGAAGAGATATCAGGAATTAGGATGTCAGTCCATTGAATCTTCTTGGTCCATGGATGATGTGGCATAACGGCCTCTTTTGTGAGAATGATGATTCCCATTTTGTTCTGGAATTTTCTGGGTGCTGCCTGAAGGTGAAGATGATGCCATTCTTCTGCGTGTGGGAGAGTTGCTGCTTGTGGGTTCTGTCAGATTTAATTTTAAAAGGGTTTGTTGTAGTTCATCTGCTGATCTGCTTCTGTAAATTGTACCTTGGTGGTTAAATCTGACTGAAAAGGGGAAGCCCCATTGATACATAATGTTGTGGCGTTGCAGTTCCATTAGTTGGGGTTTCATGGATCGTCTTTTAGTAATAGTAAGTTGGGATAGGTCAGCAAAAATTTGATAATTGTGTCCTTGAAAATTAAGTTCCTTTTTTTTCTCTTGCAGCAATTAGTATTTGTTCTTTCGTTCTGTAATAATGAAATTTTGTGATTATATCACGTGGGGGTCCATCTTTCTTTTTGGCTGTGAGGGCTCTGTGTACTCTGTCCAGTTCTAAACGTTCAATAGGGATATCTGGCTTTAGTTCTTGTAATAGAGCAGTAATAGTAGATTGCAGGTCTGTCACAGTTTCAGGTATTCCCCTTATGAGCAAGTTTGAACGTCTGGCTCTATTTTCGTAATCTTCGAGCTTAGTTTGAAGTATTAAATTCTCTTCTTTTAATTGTTCCAATTCTGTTATATTTTCTTGGGTTGTAATTTCAATTTCATCCATTTTTATTTCTAAGGCTGCGGTGCGGTTTCCCAGCTCTCTTATTTCTTTGGTTAGGCTTTTTGTTATTTGGTCTGAGGTTTGTTTTAAAGCCTTATGAAGCATCTTTTCAAATTGTAATAATATTACTGGGGATACTGAGGAGGCTTGTGGAGAAGTTTGTGAGAGGATTTGTTCTGTATCTGACTCAAATGGAGAGTCTTGCTGTGACATTTTCTGTCTGTGAGAGCGCCCTGATGCTGTATCTTGTGAGGTGACTGGAGCTGCTTCAGCTGCAGTGAGTGCCTGTGAGCTCTTTGTGAGGTGATTTTTATTTCTGCCACGGTTTCCTCCCAGTACCATATTTCCTGCCCAAACTTTCACAGTTTGTTCCCAGGGGCAAAAAGGTTCAAATGGATACCTTTTGAGCCTGCAGGCTCCGCTTTGTCCTTCTCTTCTCTCCTCAGCGGTGCAGAGCTCTAACAATGCATGTCTGCTCCATTAGGCTCCGCCCATCTCCCCCCGGTGATTTTTATTTCTGCCACAGTTTCCTCCCAGTACCATATTTCCTGCCCAAACTTTCACAGTTTGTTCCCAGGGGCAAAAAGGTTCAAATGGATACCTTTTGAGTCTGCAGGCTCCGCTTTGTCCTTCTCTTCTCTCCTCAGCGGTGTGGAGCTCTAACAATGCATGTCTGCTCCGCTAGGCTCCGCCTCCTGCCCCCCGTATTTCTTTAATCCAATATAACACAGTAGACCAGTATGGTCTAAGAACTGGGCAAGACCACCAAATGTGGGCGTAAGTGCCCCTATTCCCACAACCCCTCCAGCACAGATCCAGAATGATTGGGAAAGATTTATGTAACACAGCCGGAGTGTAGTGCCATCGAGTTAACATCTTATAGTTTACTTTTGTTGTCTTTGAGGATATGTGAGATAATTGGAGTATTGTGGAGCATTGAATGTCCGATAGAGGGCTTTGGAACTCCTGTTCCCACTTTGCTAAGAACGATTGTTGGGATATAGGTGGTAAAGACAATAAAGCTTGGTAGAAACATGAGATAGGTTTATCCGGAGGTTGATCCCCAGCCAGCAAATTCTCAATAGGGTTCAGATTTGTTTCGGACCTCAATGGTTGTGGAAGGGATTTGACAAACTGTGAGAGTTGGTGGTACTTCCATTGATTCACGAATGATACTGGTGTCGGTGGTTTGAGCTCAGTCAGTGGTCAAATACCTGCCTCCGTAGCCACTTGATGTAACAAAGCAGGTCACTCTGAAATCCACTTGCCGAATCTAGGGTCCATGTTCCCAGGAGGAAAATAGTCATGGCCCGTTACTTGCATAAGAGGAGAGTTGTAGGGCCATTTTTGCGTTTTACATAACGAATCCCACATTGCCAAGGTTGATTTAGTAAGCAGTGAAGTTGTTGATGCCAGTTTACGAAATTTATTAGGAATCCAGACAGATTATAGGGTATGGGTCTATACCACATAAGTCCATTTCTAGCTGTACCCAGAGTTTAGAGTTTTTGTGGTATTTCCAGTCGGATATTCTGCTAAGTGCAATGGCAAGAAAGTATCGTTTAAGGTCTGGCAGTGCCAAGTCTCCTCAATTTTTTGGTTTAGTTAGCCAGTTATAAGCAATTCGAGGTCGTTTACAGTTCCATACATATCTACATATAATAGATTGTAATATTTTAAAGAACCTCGGAGGGACCTTATAAGGGATCATTTGAAACATGAAGAGCAGCCTGGGCAATATGTTCATGTTCATTTTCACGATGCTGATTCTGCCTAACCAGGAATGTGCCATCTGTGTCCACTTTTGTAAGTCTGATCTAATTGAGTTCAGCAGCGGAATATAATTTTTACGGAATAAGGAAGCTGGATTAGGGGTGAGACATATACCTAAGTATTTCATTGCGTGGAATTGCCAGCTGAAGGGGAAAGAGGGCTTCAGTTGAATCACTGTCTTGTGGGTGATTGATATGTTTAAAATTTCTGACTTGGACAGATTAATTTTAAAATTAGAAATACTCCCAAATTTAGAAAAGGCTGACATAAGATTGGGGAGTGTAATAAGGGGTTGTTGGACGTAAAAAAGATTATCATCCGCATACGCTGCGTATTTGTGTTCACATTTACCCACTTTTATCCCATGAAGGTTTGGGTCGTTGCGCACCATCGCCAAGAAGGGTTCTAATGAAAGAGCAAAAAGTATGGGTGATAAAGGACAGCCCTGCCGCGTTCCATTGTGGAGGTGGAAGGGTTCACTCAGTGTACCATTGATTCTTAGTTGAGCTGAAGGTGATTGATACAATGCCAAAATCCTCCTCAGCATTAACGGGTCTATACCAAGATGCTGCAACGTTGACACCAGATACTCCCAGTCCACCCTATCAAACGCTTTCTCAGCATCAGTAGACAGAAGGAGGGTGGGCTGGGAGCACCCGCGCACATAGGACATCAAGGAAAGCGTTCTGAGGGAATTATCCCGTGCTTCCCTCCCGGGACAAAACCCGTCTGGTCCTTGTAAATCCATTGGGGAATCAGGGGCATGAGTCTCATCGCAATTACTTTAGCAAATAGGTTGGCATCTATGTTCAACAAGGAGATTGGGCGATAACTGCCGCATAGGCTTGGATCCTTTCCAGGTTTGGGGAGTATAGTGATGTGAGCATGTAGAGTCTCCATACGGAGGTCCTCCCGCATGGAGACCGAGCCGGCATATGATGTTAAATATGGGATTAATATGTCAGCAAAAGCACGGTAGTGTCTCACCGTTAGTCCATCAGGACCAGGAGCTTTACCATTAGCCATGGATTTAAGTGCCGCTCTGAACTCTGCAGTGGTGAGCTCTCCCTTTTGAAACCACATGATTTGAGCTATATAAGAAGCTGTTTTTTTTTGTCGTAGAGAACGGGCCAATAGACAGCTAGGTTTATTCTCCCACTCGTAATATTGTTGGGATACTATGCGCAACCAGGAAGTCTGTTCCTCATAAAAAAGCACCTTTAACTCTTCCCTTTTCTGTGTGAGGGAGTGGAAGATTAAGGGTGAGTTGGAGAGTTTATGATTTTTCTCCAGAGTACCAATATCTTTGATGAGTTGTGTTTGTAGGTATGCTCTCTCTCTCTCTCTTTTTCCTGGAGCCCAATTCAATAAGTTTACCGCGTATATAAGCCTTATGGGCTTCCCATAGAACTCCAGGTGAGATCTCAGAAGAAGCATTCTCCCGGAAGTAGAAAGAGAGACCATCCCCAATTTCCTTTATGTCAACCTCCTCAGCGAAAAGAGAATCGCTGAGTTTCCAGTTTTCGGATTTAACAGGCAAAGATGATATTTGTAAAGTTATGCTAATTGGGGCATGGTCCGATATCGTTGAAATTTCAATGCGGGAATTTGATACTAATTCAAGATGATGGTGGGTTATTAAAAAGTAATCTATACGAAAGTGAGAGCTGTGGAGGCTTGAGTAGTGCTTATAGTTTTTTTCTCGCGGATGCATTATCCTCCAAACATCCATAAGTTGAGCTTCATGCATTTGTATGCGTATAAATGCTAGTCGCCTATGAGGGACACAAGATTTCCCTAGCGAGGTATCTAAAGAAGGTTCCAGGGGAATATTAAAATCCCCCGCGAGAACAATGCATCCACGAGTAAATTCCTTCAATTTGTTTAAGGTGGTGTTTAGGAAAGTCGCCTGGTTTGGGGCGTAGAAATTAGCTAATGTACATTGTAAATTGCCCAGGCTGCCCCTCAAGAATATGAATCTACCACACGGATCCACCGTGTCCTCCAAAATAAATGCAGTTCCTTTCCGGAATCCAATGGCCATTCCTTTGGCCTTCAGTATATCCGAAAGGCCATAATACCAAGTGGGGTATTGAGAGTCATGCAATCTAACCAATGTGATATGTGTAAGATGGGTTTCTTGCAGGAAGATGATATCTCCCTGTATGCGCTTAAGTTCTCTATAAAGAATATGTCTCTTACCGGGTGCGTGAAGTCCTCGCACATTAAGGGAGATCAGTTTGAGCGTAGCCATTGGATCCGTTGGAAAGGTGCATCAATCAATATCCCATGTGAGGCTGGAGGGAAAATAAGGGAGAGAAGGGGGAGGAGCGAGAAAGAATATAGAAGCGACAAAGAAAAAATAAGAAAAAAGAAACAAGTCCCATTTGACACGACAACGTGTCTACAGTGTGCACGCAAAGTCTTGCGGTGCAAAGCCCAGAACAGCACGGGGTCCGATCCCTCAGGGCACATATCCCCAAAAGGGGCAATGGACGTGATGAACCCGAGCCCCGCTGCCCCATGCAGGGGGGTGGTACCAATTTGGAACCGAGGCCACGCATGACTAAATTGGACACACAACGCCTGCGTGGTCTGGCGTCGGCATAAGCTCAAAGTGCTTTACATAGCCTTGAGCCTAATTAGGTGATACAACTTGAACACACTATCTTCTCACCTAAGTGTTATCACTATAATAAACTATTAACTGACCAATATATCAAAATACAGAAAAAATAATACTGAACATTAGGTTACTTTTTGGTAATGACGATTCGCTTACTGTAAACCCAGAATATAGCTCCGTGTGGAACAGAGTAATTGTAAGTTAAGAACTCAGCCCACTTGTGAGGCAGAGCTCGTAGTGGTGGAATGGCGTTTACGGGGAGCTTTCTGCCATTGTACTTCTGACATGTTAGAAAGCGCGTGTATATTATTCTGCCATCCAGGTAGCTCAGGTGGTTCGATGTTAAGGTCCATGCAAAATGTATCCAGATCCTCAGGAAAATGGAGAACTGCTGTTTTTCCATCCCTGTTCCCCATCTGTAGTTAACCGAGGCCTTTTGTAGCTTCTGTGTGAGGGGTTTAAGTGCTCTTCTGCGCTCCAGTGTTTCCCAGGCGAGGTCTGGGAAAAGGGATAACATGACACCTTTAAATTCCAACGTGGTTGCTTCTCTCGCTTTCCACATAATGAGTTCTTTCTCTTCGTAATAGTGGACACGGCATATTACGCCCCTGGGTATATCAGAGGACAGGTTGCGTGGACGAAGGGCGCGGTGAACCCTATCCAGCTTCAGGGGGTGATCAGCCGGTTTACCCAGGAGGCTATTAAATATACCGCGAATGGAAGCTGCAAGATTCTCTAATGCGGATATTGTTCCTCCTGTTATGGTTTTCCTGGTCCTCGATCTTTTGTGTGCTATGGAGAGATTGCGAGTCGTAACTTGTAGATCTTTAATGGCCGTTGCGTGTCTATCAAGCCGCTGCTCTGTCTCTTCTACTCTTTCCAGCTAATGTGACAAGTCCGACCATACTGCCAAAAGTTCTTTTTTAATGACCTTTTCTAGTCCCAATAACATGGAGGCCAAGTCTGTTTTAGTCGGGAGATCACTCACCAGTTCTGCAACTCCAGAGTGCCTCAGCAGGCTTCTCTCTCCATCCGAGCTTCCGGAGGTTACTGGAGACCGGTGTTTGGTTTTGAGCCTATGGCAGGGGGCGGAGCCCGCTCCCGCTCCACGTGGAGAGCGGCCTAGGCCGTCTGACTCTAGGAAGTCCTCAGGTTCCGTAGCGAGGAAACGCTTAATGGAGCTTGCGAGGGTGCCCTTTTTAGCCAGGGTCTTACCCGATCTCTTTCCCATGTTGGCCATGTGGTTTTAGTTGCACAAGGCTGCCGTTTATGTGGAAAGTTTAGATTCCGATGCCGGAGCTCACATGAGAAGCGTCCTCACCATCTCATATCCAGGCCACACCCCCGACGTCACCGCGTTCTTGATGTTCGGAATTTCCAACAAGATTTGTGTGATCGTGTGTATGCAAGACAAGTTTGAGCCAACATCCGTCGGAAAAAATACATGGATTTTGTTGTAGGAATGTCTGATCAATGTCCGATCGTGTGTACGGGGCATTACAGTGGTTGAGGAAGGAGAGGAGAAAAATTTGGGAGATTTCTAGATTTTTTCCAGCAAAAAAAGTGTAAGTAGTGTAATCATCTATATCTCTCCTATATTTACTAAGTTTATTAGCAATGAGTTCATCCTCTTGCTTGATAGTGTTTCTCTTAAGTGTCCTAAACCAAGTATATGACAATTGTGGAATACTCTGTACAATGTCATCAAACATATCCTTAATCTTTCGGATGAGGGTCTCATATTTCCTTTTTCTTTGTGAAATGACAACCTTCATCCATTTTTCCGTACAAAATTTGGAAATATATTCCCAATCCTTCAGCGACTCTGGGTCTAAAAAGGAGCAATGCTTGAGGACTCGAAGTCCCCTACGAGTAATTTTGTGGAGGAGGTATTGCTCTAGAAAAAAGCCATCCCACCATTGCTGGTTGGCAGAAACAATTACGTCCTCTAATTTACAAAATGTGGTGCACAGGGATTTAAATAGATGACCTGAAGGGAGATTACATTTGCTGAAGAAATGGGTTGGAAACAAAGAAAAAACATTTGTCTAATATATTATATTTTGCCCTTTCAATGCTCACAGTAAGCTCCATTATAACAATAAAAATGCAACCGTATGTAAAAAAAAGGGGGGGGGGAACGTAGGTGAACAGTTAATCAGGGGATTCCGAGTGGTGCAGCACAGAAAATGGGCACAATGTTCAAGTGGAGGTAAATTGGGTATCTGGCGCTCCAGGAGGCAATGGCCTTAGTTTGTAATAATGTACATTTGATTAGTCAGTCTTTAGGTAAAAACAAAGTTGAACTACAGTAAGGGGGTGATTTAAAAAGAGGCAGCCATCCTCAGAGTGTGTCCAGCAACTCTGCAAAACATATAAAAGAAACAAGGGGGGCGCCTTTCTAAGTGTAGTATTAAAACAGTATCATTCATTGCGCAAGATTAAAAACACTTACAAGATATAAGTGGGAGTCATGCTCGTCATAAGTATGTAGTCCTGGCATTTCTACTGCGTCCCACAGGCTCCTCGCAAGATCTGGGTAGCTGGGAAAGGTTCTGGTGTGATGTTGTGCTGAATAGCTCTACATTCAGGAAAACCAGGTAGTAGTTAGCTCCATGCTGTCCAGCAGGGGGCGGGAGGAAGGAAAAAAGGAAAAGGAAAAGGAAATGATGTCACCAGCAGGGGGCGGGAGGAAGGGGTCAGGAATATCTCTGTGGAATGAAAGGCTACGCGCTCAGAGCTCACAGCTCCTTCTACTGGCCTCTATGCGTGAGTCACTGTGGTACAGTTCCAGGTCTAAAAGGTCATCGATATAGCGCCCATAAAAAATGATGTTGGCTGAGAAGGAATTATTTTGTGAAATGTACTGTAATTCCCAATACCCCATAGTGAGGTTAGCATAGCTGGGGGCAAAATTTGCCCCCATAGCTGTGCCTTGGGTTTGTAAGTAATAATTGTCCTCAAATTCAAAGTAATTATGTTTTAAGCAGAATTGCATAGCTTCCAGTATAAAATGGGCCTGCCTAGGGTTAATAAGTGGGTCTACAGAGAGGAAATGCTTGACTGCCATGAGGCCTATCTCATGAGGAACAGATGTGTAAAGGGACATGACATCTAGGTACACCCACAAATATGTGGGTTGCCACCTGTAGAAAGAGAGCATCTCCAGTAGATGTGTACCATCTCTTATGTACGATAGGAGGTCCTGAGCCAAAGACTCGCAAACGCGGGTCCTACGGAACACAGTGGAGCCTGGACTTACCGGTGGAGGAGAGGATCCGGATTGATGTTTGAAACTGCCGCCCCTGCCTGAGTGTTCTCTCCTGTCTGTGCCTATCAGACCTCCGTAACAGAGGACCTACGGTTCTGGTAAGCGGCCATCTGGCATTTTTATTATTCCTTGGCTGTCTTGTGGGACTACACTTAGAAAAGGATTTATTGGGGCTTTCCATCTAAAGTTGCCAGGACTACATACTCATGACTCCCACTTATATCTTGTAAGTAGGGATGAGCTTCTTGTTCGAGTCAAACCCATGTTCGAGGATATATATATACACTGTATTCAGTTTATCTAGATCCGTTCCTGTTATCTTCTTACTGACAGGCAGGCTTGTCTTGTTACAGTATTTACAGCTACCTGAAGAAAATTGCTGGTGTTCTTTTGATCCTATTAGTACCACAGTCAGGCAGCTAGACTATTTACAGTTAGTGCAGTGCGTCCTGCTCACAGTGTTCAGCTAAAACTACAAGTTAGTGGGGTGCGTCCTGCTCACAGTGTTCAGCTAAACCTACAAGTTAGTGGGGTGCGTCCTGCTCACAGTGTTCAGCTAAACCTACAAGTTAGTGTGGTGCGTCCACCTCACAGTGTTCAGCTAAACCTACAAGTTGTGTGGTGCGTCCTGCTCACAGTGTTCAGCTAAAACTACAAGTTAGTGCTGTGCGTCCACCTCACAGTGTTCAGCTAAACCTACAAGTTAGTGCGGTGCGTCCTGCTCACAGTGTTCAGCTAAAACTACAAGTTAGTGCTGTGCGTCCTGCTCACAGTGTTCAGCTAAACCTACAAGTTAGTGTAGTGAGACCTCTGCACAGTGTTTATCTAAAGCTATAAGTTAGTGCAGTGCGTCCTGCTCACAGTGTTCAGCTAGATCCGTTCCTGTTATCTTCTTACTGACAGGCAGGCTTGTCTTGTTACAGTATTTACAGCTACCTGAAGAAAATTGCTGGTGTTCTTTTGATCCTATTAGTACCACAGTCAGGCAGCTAGACTATTTACAGTTAGTGCAGTGCATCCTGCTCACAGTGTTCAGCTAAAACTACAAGTTAGTGGGGTACGTCCACCTCACAGTGTTCAGCTAAACCTACAAGTTAGTGGGGTGCGTCCTGCTCACAGTGTTCAGCTAAACCTACAAGTTAGTGTGGTGCGTCCACCTCACAGTGTTCAGCTAAACCTACAAGTTAGTGCGGTGCGTCCTGCTCACAGTGTTCAGCTAAAACTACAAGTTAGTGCGGTGCGTCCACCTCACAGTGTTCAGCTAAACCTAGAAGTTAGTGCGGTGCGTCCTGCTCACAGTGTTCAGCTAAAACTACAAGTTAGTGTGGTGCGTCCTCCTCACAGTGTCCAGCTAAACCTACAAGTTATTTTTTTGCGAGCTCTGCACAGTGTTCAGCTAAAGCTACCTGTAGAAGGTTGGTGGTGTTTTCGCTACAAGTTAGTTTTTTGCGAGCTCTGCACAGTGTTCAGCTAAAGCTACCTGTAGAAGGTTGGTGGTGTTCTCATACTACAGGCAGGTAGTTGATTTTGCTAGCTGGAGTATCAGTACATATATATATATATATATATATATATCCCAGCTTAGTGCAGCTACAGACGATTAGTATGTCTGCAAGGCCAAGAAGGAGAGGCAGACAGTCACAAGCCAATAAGAGAGGGCAAGCAGGTTCTGTGTCTATTGCTGTCAGCACGTGGCCGTGGGACACGCTTGGCCTTTTTTTCGGCAGCTGGCCGTGTTGAGCCGCAACATGCAGAAGACTTGGTCGAGTGGATGACCAAGCCGTCCTCATCCTCCTCATCCTCTCTCACCCATGCCCAGGGTACTTTGTCTGCAAAGCAGCGGCCTCTTCCCTTGGCTCAATGTCATCAGTGACTCCTTCCCTAGCCCCACCATGTCCTCCTGAGGAGTCCCTCGAACTGTTTGACCACAGTGTTGGGTACATGCTCCAGGAGGATGCCCAGCATTTGGAAGGCTCTGATGATGATACTGAGCTTGATGAAGGCAGTAACGTGAGCACGGACAGAGGGGGTGCCCAAGAAGGACAGCAATCTGGCAGTCATGCTCCCCCTGCTGCAGCATACTGCCAGGTTTGCTCCAGTGATGAGGAGGAAGGGGATGATGAGGTCACTGACTCAACGTGGGTGCCTGATAGGAGAGAGGAGGAGGCGGCACATCACCAACGAGGCAGGATGCCCTCCAGGGGCCAGCCTAAGGGCAGCACCTTGACTGCATCACACCCCAAAGCTCCACATGTGCAGGGCGCTGCAGTCTCTGCGCGTTATTCAAAAAGTTCTTTGGTGTGGGCCTTTTTTGAGACGAGTGCATCAGATCGCACCGCTGCTATTTGCAACATATGTCTCAAGCGTATCTCGCGTGGCCAAAACATCTCCCGCTTGGGTACCACATGCTTGACCAGACATATGTTGACCTGCCATGCAGTTCGTTGGCACGCGTATCTAAAAGACCCACACCAAAGAACAAAGAGGACCTCTCCTTGCTCCTCATCAGCTGAGATCTCCAACCCCACTATACCTTCAGTCCTCTCTGAGACCTGCACTGAGAGGAATGAAGGTGTAGAATTAGGTGTGTCACAGACAAGTACTTGTGGGCAATCTGCTTTTGGTACACCAACGTCAGATTGTACCAGGCAAATTTCCCTGCCCCAGCTGCTGCACCGCCGAAAGAAGTTTGCTCCCAGCCATCCACATGCCCAGCGGTTGAATGCTAGCTTGGCAAAATTGCTAGCACTTCAACTGCTGCCTTTTCAGTTGGTAGACTCTGCCCCCTTCCGTGAGTTTGTGGAATGTGCGGTTCCTCAGTGGCAGGTACCCAAACGCCACTTTTTCTCATGGAAGGCGATTCCGGCTCTCTACCGGCATGTGGAAGGCAATGTCCATGCCTCGCTGGACAGGGCGGTCAGCGGTAAGGTGCATATTACAGCTGACTCATGGTCCAGCAGGCATGGACAGGGACTTTACCTAAGTTTCACGGCGCATTGGGTGACTCTGCTGGCAGCTGGGAAGGATGCAGGACAAGGTGCAGTAGTGTTGGAGGTTGTTCGGCCACCACGCCTCCAAAATGCTAATGATTGTGACACACCTCTCTCCTCCACCCCCTCCTCTTCTTCTTCCTCCATGGCCTCTTCCTGTGCTTTGTCCTTGGAACCAGCGGTGCTCCGTAGCCGTTCAAGGGGCTACGCAAGTACGCAGGCCAAAAGATGCCATGCGGTGCTTGAGCTGGTGTGCTTGGGGGACAGGAGCCACACTGGGGCAGAGGTTCTGTCAGCTCTGCAGGGGCAGGTTCAGAGGTGGTTGACGCCACGCCAACTTAAGGCAGGAATGGTGGTTTGTGACAATGGCACCAACCTCCTCTCTGCCCTCCGACAGGGACAAATGACCCATGTGCACTGTTTGGCTCACGTCCTTAACTTGGTGGTGCAGCGGTTCTTGGGCAGGTACCCGGGCTTACAGGATGTCCTGAGGCAGGCCAGGAAAGTCTGTGTGCATTTCCGCCGGTCATATAATGCCAGTGCTCGGCTGACGGACCTCCAAAAGGAGTTTAACCTGCCCAAGAACTGCCTAATCTGTGACATGCCCACCAGGTGGAACTCAACGTTGGCCATGCTGCAGCGGCTGCACACGCCGCAGAGGGCCATCAATGAGTACCTGTGCTACTATGGCACCAGGACAGGGTCAGGGGAGCTTGTTTTTTTTTCCACACACCAGTGGGCCATGATCAGGGATGCATGCACTGTCCTGTCACCATTTGAGGAGGCCACGAGGATGGTGAGCAGTGACAGTGCATGCATCAGTGACACTGTCCCCCTTGTCCACCTGTTGGAGCACACGCTGCGTGGAATAATGGACAGGGCACTTGAGGCAGAACAGAGGCAGGAAGAGGAGGACTTCCTTAGCTCTCAAGGTCCCCTTTATCCAGACAGTGTTCCTGCGTGCCCGCCGATCACACAGGAAGAGGAGGAGGAGGAGGAGGAGGAAGATTGTGTCAGTATGGAGGTGGAGCCTGGCACTCAGCATCAGCAGCAGTCTTTAAGGGATCAGTCCCAAGAAACACATGGACTTGTACGTGGCTGGGAGGAGGTGGCTGCGGACCATGTCATCCTTAGTGACCCAGAGGACTCCGGAACAAATGCCTCAGCAAACCTATGCTGCATGGCCTCCCTGATCCTGCAAAGCCTGCGTAAGGATCCTCGTATTCGTGGTATCAAGGAGAAGGACCAATACTGGCTGGCAACTCTCCTTGATCCACGTTACAAGGGTAAGGTTGCGGACCTTATCTTGCCATCGCAGAGGGAGCAGAGGATGAAACATCTTCGGGAGGCCTTGCAGAAAGGTCTGTGCAACGCGTTCCCAGAGACTGGGAGGTTACAAACTCCTGTTTCTGGACAATGTGTTGCTGAGGCTTCGGTCAGTCAAAGAAGGAGCGTTGGAGAAGGTGGCCATCTGACCGATGCATTCAGACAATTTTTTGGTCCGCAGCCCCAAGGTATGATCGGTTCCAGCAACCATCGCCAGCGTCTGTTTTACATGGTGCAGGAATACCTAGGGGCAAGATCTGACTTGGACACCTTTCCCACCGAAAATCCTCTGGGTTACTGGGTCTTGAGGATGGATCACTGGCCAGAGCTTGCACAGTATGCAATTGAGCTACTGGCCTGTCCTGCATCCAGCGTTTTTTCGGAACGCACATTCAGTGCTGCTGGAGGCTTTGTAACTGATCACAGGGTGCGTCTGTCCACCGACTCGGTCGATCGACTGACCTTCATAAAAATGAATCAGTCTTGGATCACCACCAGCTACCAAGCACCTGATGCTGATGTAACCGAATAATTTTTTTTGAAGTCTCAGATCCCTTCAAAGACTGCCTATGCTGATGCTGAGTGAATATCCCTGAGTAATTATCCTCTTCCTCAATCATCATGCTGATAGCTTGTAAGAACATTTTTGGTTCTGGGCGCCACCACCAGTGCCTAAGGCCCAATTTTTCAGCCCCTGTTTAACAGGGGCGTGTAATTACAATTTTTGATGCAATACTTTGCAGCAGGGCTCGTTTCTGCGTTACAACTAGAGTATCTGTGAGGGGTTGCAGTGTTGTGGCACCAGCACCAGTGCCTAAGGCCCAATTTTTCAGCCCCTGTTCAACAGGGGCATGTAATTACAATTCTTGATCTAATATTTCACAGCAGGGCCCATTTCTGCACCCACCAAGAGCGAGTGAGGACTTACAGTGTTGTGGCACCACCACCACCACCAAAGGCCCAATTTTTCTGCCCTTGTTCAACAGGGGCATGTAATTACAATTCTTGATCTAATATTTCACAGCAGGGCCCTGTGAGGGCTTATAGTGTTGTGGCCACAACAACACCTAAGGCCCAAATTTCTGCTGAGTATATAGGGCAGGCCCCTACTTTCAAACATCTAACTTACAAACGACTCCTACTTGCAAACGGAAGGAGACAACAGGAAGTGAGATGAAATCTACCCCTAGGAAGGGAAATTCCTGTAAGAGTTAATATGGGAAAAACATTTCTCCTTTCCACTGATGCTTTCCAATCCTTGTTCCACAAAAAAACCCAAATTTTCAAAAAACATTTGTCATTGGGACAAAAAGTGAGGTGAAATCTTCTGAAGAGGAGGAAAGACAGCAAAACAAATGTCACAGGGGTGATAACCCTTCCCTATGTTTTCCAAAAAGCTTAAAAAAGATTTTTTGGCTGGAGCTAAACACGTTAAAAATGTACCCGTTAAAAATTACAAACAGATTCTACTTAACAACAAACCTACAGTCCCTGTCTTGTTTGCACCGCCTGTATACTGCTGTTCAGAGTATATAGGGCCTGGTGGCCCCACACCTTTCCTTATTTTAATTTGGGTGCGGGGTTCCCCTTATTATCCATACAAGACCCAAAGGGCCTGGTAATGGTCTGGGGGGTACCCATGCCGTTTGTCTCACTGATTTTCATCCATATTGCCAGGACCCGACATTACATTAAACCCGCAAGCAGTTTTAAATGAGATTTTTTCCTTTAAAAATGACATTTTGTGCAAGGACTGTTCTAAACACGGGAAACACGCGCCACTTTACAGGCATACTATAGACATACCCCAGGTACGATATTTAAAGGAATATTTCACTTTTTTTTTTTTTACTTTAAGCATCATTAAAATCACTGCTCCCGAAAAAACGGCCGTTTTTAAAAGTTTTTTTTTTGCATCGATACAAGTCCCCTGGGGTAGGACCCGGGTCCCCAAACCCTTTTTAGGACAATACCATGCAAATTAGCCTTTAAAATGAGCACTTTTGATTTCGAACGTTCGAGTCCCATAGACGTCAATGGGGTTCTAACGTTCGTGCGCATTTTAGGTCCGTTCGCAGGTTCTGGTGCGAACCGAACCAGGGGGGTGTTCGGCTCATCCCTACTTGTAAGTGTTTTTAATCTTGTGCAATAAATGATACTGTTTTAATACTATACTTAGAAAGGCGCCTCCCTCCCTTGTTTCTTTTATCCGTGACACACTGGTCACTCCTTCCTCAATGTACTCACTCCTGCCCTCCGTAACACACTGGTGACTCCTTCCTCAGTGTACTCACTCCTGCCCTCTGTGACACACTGGCAGGCACACGGATGAGGAGTTTTTTACTGGGGTGGGTGGTGCCTGATGGACAACTGAGAGACTAGTTCTCCATCAAGCTTGCTTTACTTTTGATTGACAGAGCATGGTAGTGGATGGATCCATAGCTGCTTTTCAGTCCAATAGCAGCTTTTGAATCTGTTCACTGCTGTGTGGTGACACATAAGTAAAGTGGACCTGATGGGGAACTAGTTTCTCAGTTGCCCACCAGACTTCGCCCACCCAGTGACAAGTAATTGCCCATATCTGGGTAATGACATCACTTGCATACCTCAAGGCTTTAGCTTTCAGCTGGGGCATCTCCTAGCCGACATTTCAATGGAGTCAGGGATACATATACATGACAGCTTCCCGGCACAGGTAGGGCTAGCGCTTAGTACTGGTGTATCTCAGTACGCCAGCTTACAGCTGATATTAAAGTGATTGTAAAGGCAGAAGGTTTTTTATCCTAATGCATTCTATGCATTAACCACTTAAAGAACGTCCATCACATATATACTGCAGCAGGGTGGCGCTATTGCGCGAAACTACGTACCAGTACGTCATTTTGTGCAATAGATACAGTGTGGTTGCACAGAGGGGGAGCCAATCAGCGGGTCCGGTAGACCCGATGTCTGCCAGCCACCTATGATCACTCCACAGAGAGGCAGAATGGGAATCTTCCTATGTAAACAAGGCAGATCCCCATTCTGACAGGGAAGTACACAGATATCTTCTATTCCTTGTAAGCAGGAACACGGATCTCTGTTCTTCCTGTCAGTCCATCCCCACACAGTTAGAAAATACTCCCAGGGAACACACTTAACCCTTTGATCACCTCTGATGTTAACCCCTTCCCTGCCAGTGTCATTTATCCAGTAACAGTGCATTTTTTAGCACTGAACACTGTATATGGTGTTACTGGTCTCCAAAAAGAGTCAGGTTTGTCTGCCGCACTGTTGCAGTCTCGCTAAAAATTGTTTATCCCCACAATTACTAGTAAAAACAAAAAAAAAAAATTAAAAGTCCGTAAATCTATCCCATAGTTTGTAGACACTATAACTTTTGCATAAAATCGATATATGCTTATTGTTTTTTTTTTACCAATACAGGCAAATCCCCGAGTTACGAACGGGTTAGGGACTATAGGTTTGTTCTTATGTCGAAAATGTTCGTAAGTCGGGAACGCATGCGCAGTACGGCAGAGATGTCGTTTTCCGATGTTTTGCGATGTTCTGTCAAGTAGCCGCGCATGCGCAGATGTCATTTTCCGATGTTTTCCGCTGTTTTCCAATGTTTTTCAATGCGAAACAGTGGCCACGCATGCACAGAACGGCAGCTGCCTCCCGTTCGTAAGTAGGAGTCATTCGCAAGTCGGATGTTCATAACTTGGGGACTGCCTGTATGTAGAAGAATACATATTGGCCTAAAATTAGATTTTTTTAAAATGTTTTTTTTTTCGATATGTTTTATTGCAGAAAGTAAAAAATATATATATTTTTTTCAAAATTGTCGGTCTTTTGTTTATAGCGCAAAAAAAACAAAACGCAGAGGTGATCAAATACTACCAAAAGAAAGCTCTATTTGGGGGGAAAAAAGGACATTTATTTGGGTACACGATCGCGCAATTGTCAATTAAAATAATGCAGTGCCGAAACACAAAAAAATGGCCTGGTCAATAAGGGGGTAAAATATGCTGAAAAATCTTCGGGGGTGTGGCCAAGATGGAGACCTGAGTGGATGTCTGAGCTGGAGCTCCATTGCTGTATCAGGCTGAATCCCTGCAATCCTTTCGATATCCCAGCCATCCCACCATGGCTGACACTTCCATGCACTGCAGATCATCAGGGGCAGCAAAAGGACGAGGTAAGAAGATTTATTTCCCCCCTATACCGGAGGAAACTGCTCCAGCTGTGTGGACACACGAACGTGCTCCACAGCCAATATGGCATCCCAGACGGAGCAGAGAGATCAGCCCTCCTCACCCCAGCCGGGACTAGCTGAGGTCCTGTTCGCAATTGCCAACTGCCAGACCTCTATAACCACCCTGACTTCAAAGGTGGATGCTGTACAACTAGATGGGGGGCTGTTCAGACAGGACATGGACAAGGTGAAGACCCGGCTGTCTTTATCAGAACAACGCATTAGCCAGAGGGAGGACACAGTAGCTGAGCATACCAGCAGCCTCCGGTCCCTGCAAACAAAAATACGAGTCCTGTAATACAGGGCTGAGGACGCTGAGAATTGCAACAGGAGAAACAATCTCTGTATTGTGGGCCTTGCAGAGGGGATGGAGGGTCCCCACTCCACTGAATTTGTGGAACATTTGCTGCGTACTCTTTCGCCCGGAGCCCTATTTTCACCTTTCTATGCTGTTGAAAGGGTGCATCGCATCCCTCCCAAACCTGGGCCCATAGGAACGCCACCC
Organism: Aquarana catesbeiana; assembly: GCF_042186555.1. NCBI lineage: Eukaryota > Metazoa > Chordata > Amphibia > Anura > Ranidae > Aquarana > Aquarana catesbeiana. The sequence continues at coordinate 654,620,050 of NC_133324.1, forward strand.
TGCACTTTCATCCTCAAATTCCTTAATTTCAGGGACAGGGACGAGGTGCTCCGTGCTGCTCGGCTGCAGAAAAACATTAACTACCAAAACACCAAGCTTCTAATTTTTCCTGATTATTTGGTGGAGACCCAAAAGCTAAGGCGATAGTTTGATCATGTCAAGGTGGCTATGCGTACACGTGGAATCCGGTACAGTGTTCCGTTTCCAGCCCGGCTAAGGGTCCAAGATGGGGAGACCACCAGATTTTTCACCTCACCTAGAGATGCATCTAACCTGGTTGGATTCACTGCCTCCACATTGCTGAGAGATAAGATTCCTCACTGCTTTATTCTTTACTGGTTGCTGCTGCTTACAGCTTGTTAGTTGATACTCTATTTGCATTGGAGTTTCAGCAAGTTGTAACTATGCACCTGTTGTGCATGCCCTGTTTTTATGTTAAGTAACATACCGAAGATATGTGCCCCTGGCTAGCCCAGGTGTGTTATAGACGTTAATGTTTTTCTTCATTTTATTTGACACCTTCTCTGCCTTATTTGCTTCAATAATGCAGACCCCCAGTGCTCTGCTTCTGAGCGAATTTACATCATACACCTGGTGGGCATTATTGCAGGACTTGTGCTCTGAGGGAAGGAGGGGGAGGGATGGGGGTTTTCTCCTGCATTTTGCAGATTGCCATTCCCTGTCCTCACAATACTATGGCCACTGGCGGCCTCTAGTGGTCATATGAGTAACTGCTGATATTATCAATCCCCAGGGACAATGAATACTTCATTTTTCTCTCCACTACAGGTTGTGTTGGGGACAATTATTGGGGTTGCCCGGAAATGTTTCCTGTGTTAGGGGGAACTGGCCTCTCATCCAGCATGGGTCTATTGCACTTAATGTGTCTTACTGATCCTGTCCTGCAAAACTGTCTATTTTTCTTACTGCAAGGACAGCCTGAATGATACTTTTTCTCACAATCCTGATACAAGGAGACTCCGCTCTCCCCTTTGTTTTCAGCTGGCGGACTAATCCACTACAAACTGCACCCACTGGTCTACCCCTCTCATGATTGGGTGTTCTATGATTGTAGGTATAAGCATTCCTTGGTTGGAGTGGGGGATGCGGGGAGGGGGGTGGTTAGGGGTAAGGGTTGGGGTTACGGGTAAGTTTATGTATATAAGTTTTCAAGGTGCTTTGTTCTGTCTCTAAGCTCTGTCCTCAGACATTAGATTGGTTAAATGTTATACTAATGTGTTGATCTGCAGTGTGCTTGAGTACTATATACCTGATTTCACCTCCTTGAGTGAAGGATTGCTGCCCCTGCAGGCGAGTCTCTCATCCTATGATGCCACCTCATTTTTCAGATGTCTCAGTTTAGGGTGATCTCCTGGAACGTCAGGGGCCTGAACTCAGTTGTTAAGCGATCCCTGGTGTTCCACTTCCTTCAAAAACACAATCCGCATATCTGTGTTTTACAGGAGATACATCTACAAACCCCTAAAACTATCTGCCTAAAAAAAAGCGTGGGTGGGCCTCCACTACCACACTACATTCTCTGCATATCCCCGTGGGGTCAGCATCCTAGTGAGGAAAACCCTGCCGTTTTGACTCATTGAGGTGAAAACAGATCCAGATGGTAAATATGTGATAATTCACACCCATATCTATGACAAGACAGTGGTATTGGTGGGGGTATATATTGCTCCTCCCGCCTCGGTCCAGGTTTTAGACCATATTATGCAACTAGTGGTTCAATTAGACAGTGACCTGATTTATTTTATAGGGGATTTCAATATGGTCCCGTGTGCGGCCCTTGATAGGTTGCACTCCTTGGCCCATGACCCTCCTGACCTCCGACTGTGGGCAGATACTTATGCCCTTACGGATATCTGGAGGCATGTGCACACGAGCACGAGAGATTTCACCTGTCATTCGGCTACTCATAAGACTGTATTTAGGACAGACCTAGTCTTTGCTTCCAGAACTGCTTTAAGGTATGTCCAGGACATGTCTATGCTTCCCAGGGGCATCTCGGATCATGCCCCAATATGCCTCACCCTTGCTCTGACTGTTCCCCTGAGTCTAGACTGTGGAGACTGTCCAGATGTTGGGTAAACGATGAAAGACTGCAAGAGCCGTTGACAGCCTCTATTTGTAACTACTGGACAGACAACCGAGATACTACCTCCCCACCTGTGCTGTGGGATTCATTTACATCATGGGCGAGGGGTGAATACATCTCTAGCATCACACGCCTCCTGAGGGAGGCTTCCCTGTCCCTGGAGAAGATGGAGGGGAGGGTGACTAGGTTAGAGGCAGCCTATGTACAGGCCCCAGATCTGGACCAGTATAAGACATGGCAGCGGGCTCTTTGGGGATTGTCCACTCTCAGAGTTGCCCAGACTGATAAGGTGTTTGAATTTGGGGGGAAGAATTGGAAACTGCTGGCCTGGTTGGCCAAAGGGGACATTCTGGCCACCCCTATTGGCTGTGTTAGGGACAAGGACGATCACATACTGACAGCGCCTGACCAAATTAATGCTCATTTTCTACAATTCTTCCAGGACCTATACTCCTCCCGGTCTGATTTATCACCCTCCGATCTTTCCACTTTCCTCGATCCTATTTCCTTTCCAACGTTGGCGGCAGAGGATAGGGAGAGATTGGATGCGGATATAACCCTGGAAGAGGTACAATTGGCCATGGGACGGTTGAAGAGTGGTAAGGCCCCAGGAACAGATGGCTTGCCGTTTCAATTTTATAGCAATTTCATGGAAATTCTTGCAGCTAAATTGAATGCACTTATCTTAGACTATGGTTCCCTGGAGGAGTTGCCTGACACTATGAATGAAGCCGTGAACCTGGCAAGGACTGTGCGGCGTATATACCAATATCCTTACTAAATGTGGATGCCAAAATCTTTGCGAAAGTCCTAGCTAGTCGATTATCCCAAGTCATTGAGGACCTGGTTGATGTTGACCAGACTGGCTTTATGCTGGGGAAGGGAACCGACATAAACATCAGGCGACTTTATCTAAACCTGACTGTTCCCCATGACAATCGGGGCTCTAGAGTTATCGCCTCACTAGATGCCGAAAAGGCATTAGACTCCGTGGAGTGGGTGTACCTTTGGGAAGTCCTTCAACGATTTGAGTTCGGCCCCAAATTTATCCATGGAATCAAACTACTGTACAATGCTCCTAGAGCGAGGGTCTGTACTAACAACTGGCTTTCTACCCCTTTTAACCTATTTTGCGGTACGCGGCAGGGATGCCGCTCTCCCCCAGTCTGTTTGCCCTGGCACTGGAGCTCCTGGCCATTTTGATCAGGTCTGCTCCGGATGTTATGGGCTGGGAAAGTTGGAAGAGCGGCTGTCCTTGTATGTATCGTCCTTGTATGCGGACGACGCATTGCTGTATCTTAATGACGCTGGCCCCTCATTATTAGCCGCTCTTCGTATTTTTGACGAATTTGGTGCCTTCTAAGGTATTAGGATAAATTGGTCCAAGTTGGTCCTATTCCCCATAGATGCAGATGCGGTAAAGACTGCTGCCTCCTCCCCCTTGCGGTGGGTAGAGGAATTCCGTTATTTGGGGGTAATAGTGACACAACGCCCCCCTGACTACATGGATAAGAACCTTCTCTCCCTGTTGACAACTCTGAAAGCTAAATGTAACTCCTGGGCTCACCTGCCACTCAATTTACTGGAATGGATATCTCTTTAAAATGATCTTCCTGCCCAAATTCAACTATTTTTTTAGGAACTGTCTGATATGGGTCCCGGTTTCCTTTTTTAGAGAAATTGAACAATGTGTGGGGTCCTTCCTCTGGTCCTTCCTTCAGTCTGGTCCCCAGACTGGCACGCTCTACCCTGTGGCTTCTGGGAAGCCTGGCCTTGCCCAACTTTAAGGTCTACTATTGGGCTGCAATGCTGGTAACAGTCCAGTGGTGGTTTATGGGCTCAAGATCGAACACGGCCACTTGTTTGGAGGCAGATAGTCTGGGTTCCCTAGCTGATTTATGCAATTTTGCATATAGAGGCCCCAAGGTGTACACGCAGGTTCCTGCACCAACAAGAGCCACACAGAGAGTGTGGGTGGCTGCTAGACGTATACTTATACAACCCAATCAGCTATCGCTGGCCCAACCGCTTTGGGGTAATCCCAGCTTGCAACAGTTCCGTACCCTGCCTGATCCCCAAGCTTGGGACAGGCGAAGTGTTGTAACCCTGGGAGATGTCATGCATTAAGGAGCTTTACTCCCCATGGATGACTTAATTCACACATTTCAACTGCCCCAGTGGATGCAGTTTAGATATCTTCAACTGCGACATGCCGCTAGAGCACAGTTTCCCCAGTAGCCGTTCCTCCAGGCTGACCCTATTGAAGACTTAGTCTCCCCCGGTGACTTAGATAAACCCCTATCGACCTTGTATATTGCACTTTTGGGCCCTGACTCTCCTAAGATGGAGGGGTTGTGGAAGGTGTGGCAGAGTGATCTACCATTACTGGACAGGAAGGACTGGGATTATTGACTGGTAATCTCCTCTAGGGACAAACTTATTCAGGTTGAGTTCCTACACAGGGTATACTACACTCCTCAGAAACTACATTGTATTTTCCCAGACTGAGACCCGATATGCCCCAAATGCAGGACACAAGTGGGGTCTTTCCTGCATATGTTCTGGGAATGCCTGATTATAACATCTTTTTGGTCAGAGGTATTCAGCAAAATTAATCTTAGGCTACAGTTGTCCCTTTCAGTTACACCTGAGTTGGCACTGCTGGGGGTCCATGATGATGCGCAACGTTCCCACCACTTAAAACTGCTAATATCCTACCTCCTATTTTATGCAAAGAAGGAGATTCTCCTGAGGTGGATATCCATCGCCCCCCCCCTCTCTCTTCCTGGGAAGCTTTAATAGATGCAGCCCTACCCATGTATAGATTACCTACATTAATAGAGGATGCCAATGGAAATATGACAAGGTGTGGGCGCCATGGGCGAGCACGTAGATACTAGAAGGGTGGGGTATGGGTATGTATATGTTTACTAGCTACAAATCTCTTCTCCTGTTCAATCCTGTAGCTGTTTATCTCTGATTGCAAATGTGTAATTAATCAATGACTGATAATTACGGTTGTGTCCGTCCTTACCTTCTGTATGGTATACAAGCATTTTGTAAGGTTTTGTTTCAAGCTAATCTGTATGCTCTGTCTTATTCGTTTTGACAACAATAAAGCATCTTTTTTTTTTTTAACAAAACAAAGATGAAAAACCTTCTGTGTGTCCCCCCAGCCCCCCTAATACTTACATGAGGTCCACCTAAATCCAACAATGTGCATGAAAGACTCGGTTGTCTGCAACTCCTCTCCTCATTTGCTAAGACAGCATCGCGGCGCCATTGGCTCCCTCTGCTGTCAAAGTCAGTGAGCCAATGAGGAGAGAAAGGGAGCAGGCTAGGCTGCAGCTCCGTGTCTGAATGGACACAGGAAGCCTTGGCTCGGCTTGGGTGCCCCTATAGCAAGCTGCTTGTTGTGGGGGCACTCAACAGGAGGGAGGGGCCAGGAGCAGCAAAGAGGGACCCGAGAAGAGGAGGATCTGGGCTGCTCTGTGCAAAACCAACTGCACAGAGGAGGTAAGTATAACATATTTGTTTTTTTTTTTACCTAAAAAAAACCCCAAGACTTTAGTATCACTTTAATTACCGCCAATTTCCTAATCTAAGGACTGGTGGTAATTTTTTAGGAAATAGTCGCTGCCATAGTGACAGATTCTTAAAATGATGGTATTATGAACTACCTGAGTTTGCCGCACGTGTCAGTAATGGTACCCACACTGGAGCAGGTATGCAGGTAGCTCTTAAGGGAACCACAGAAAAGTGCTGTTTTGAATTTCCCTTTTACTACATCCAGTAATGCTGCACTAATGCAGCCACTACATCTAAGGACTGGTAAGCTACAATATATTACATTTTAATTTTTGGGTTTAGATATGCTTTAACTCCAAGAGCAATAAAAAAAATCTGGAAAGAGTTTATTAAATGTATTTTTTTTTGTATCAAAGCAGAAAAAAAAGTCATAGTGATGGAGATCAGGCATTTCTGAGTAATTTGAGAAACCATTTAAAGGGTGCATATAGCTAGGGGATATGCATAAGTCACAGTAACCAAATAATTTGCAAAAATAACAACAAATAAAGTATATCAACCGGTGTAGCTGCGCAAGCTCAAGCTATTGGGGGCTGTTCTCAACCGGGTCGAATAAAATTCAATAGGGCACATGGGCAGCAACCAAGGTACCATAAGGCTTGTTTTTAATGGCAGAGAAGCAATCAGCCTGGCTCTAATTCCAGAAGTAGAAGTCACATGTACTGGTGTCAGAAAATAGTGTTGCTTACTGTATGTAGCTAAGGCTAGTACTGTCCATTACAGCACACAGTGGTTGCATTGTTCTATGGACCAGGGTGGCCTGGCACCGCCCCCCATCCATCCCTGCCTCCCCTATCCATGCGTCTGGCCCCTTTCAGGATCTCGGGCGCATGGATTCCAATGCAAGGTGGGTGTTTTTTTGAAGCACCGATTAGAGCCAGAGGCTCTAATAGGCTTCAATATAGGATGGGCGCGGGGCACTGAGAATGCGCTCACAGCCCACCCAGGTGTGTTACAACAGCGAATGAATATTCACTATTGTAACACTAATCCGATCAGGAAGCGGTTTTTACATCAGTCACCCGATTGGCTGAAAGGACAGGTGATCCTATTGGACACCTAGGAGGAGGGGAGGAGCCGCATGCTGGAAGCCGCTGATGGAGGGGATTACACGGAGCCGCTGCCTGCAATGATGGATAAGTGCCAGACCGACGGGCAAATAGCGGGGGGATGGGGTGAGGTGGTTGTTTGCTGGCCCCCCCAAAAAAACCACCAGCCACCACCGCTATGGACACAGTTTGTTTAGGCCCCTTAGTCCAAATTACTTAGAATGAAATGAAACCTACAATTTTTCTTTTACCTGTTGCATGATGTATCAATGTGTCTTGTGGTATGAGTCTTAAATGTGCGCCCACCCCTAAAAAACATGGACATGACCTTTTTTTCCCCCTGCACCACAACACAGGTTTTACTGGTGTATGAGTTACAGAGCATCACAGGCTCATGTGTGTATGTGCTGGATGTAGGCAAAATGAAGGCTTGTTAAGAGTTAAAGCTCAGTTCCAAGTTTCCAAACCCCACCCACCATCCACAATTTTAAAGTAGTTCTAAAGGCAGAAGATTTTTCACCTTAATGCATTCTCAGAATTAAAGTAAAAAAGCCTTCTGCATGCAGCTCCCCCCAAACCCCTTATACTAACCTGAGCCCGATCCAGCGAAGTGCATGAGAGCAGAGGTCATCTCCCTCCTCATTAGCTCATACACAGCAGTGAGAGCCATTGGCTTCTGCTTGTCAATCACAACCAGTTAAGAGGGAGCCAGGGGCAGGCTGAGACTCACTTTGTGTGTCAATGGACATACAGAGCAGGGCTCGGGACAGAGCATGCACGAGTATCCAAGTGGCATGCTATGGGGGTACTCGGCAGGGAGAAGGAGCTAGGAGCTCCAGCAGGGGACCCAAGAAAAAGGAGGATCTGGGCTTCTCTGTGCAAAACCATTGCACAGAGCAGGTAAGTATGGCATGTTTATTATTTTAACCACTTGCCCCCGTAAGATTTACCCCCCTTCATGACCAGGCCATATTTTGCTATACGACACTGCGTTATTTTAACTGGCAGTTGTGTGTTCATGCAACGTTGTACACAAAAAAATTTTATGTCATTTTTTTCCTACAAATAGAGCTTTCTTTCGTGGTATTTGATCACCGCTGGGTTCCCCCCCCCCGCTATAAACGAAAAAAAACACAAACTTTTTTTAAAAACAAACAATATTTTTTACTTTCTGCTATAAAACATATCCAATAAAAAAGTGAAAAAGAAAAAAATCACATTTCTTTATACGTTTAAGTCAATATGTATTCTACTACATATTTTTGGTAAAAAAAAAAAGCCCAATAAGCGTATATTGATTGGTTTTACGCTATTACGCAAATGTTATAGCGTCTACATACTATGGTACATATATACTGTAATTTTTTTTTTTTTTTTTTTTTTTATTAGTAATGGCAGCGATCAGTGACTTATAGTGGGACTGCGATATTGCAGTAAACAATCTGACACTAACACTAATGAACACTTTGTGGGAACCAGTGACGCTAATACAGTAATCAGTGCTAAAAATATGCATTGTCACTGTACTAATGACACTGGCTGGAAAGGGGTTAACATCTTGGGCGATCAATGGGTTAAATGTGTGTCTAACCAGTGTTTATGTGTTTACTGTGTGCTGCTTTTACTAAGGGAAACAAAAACTGCTACACCCCACTGACAGGACAGAGCTCTGCATTGTTTACATATGCAGAGCTCTGTCCTGTCTTCCTCCTCGCCGTTCAGCGGGTGCCGGCGGTCGTAGGATTAGGTCACACTTTATGTGTCAATGCACACACATACTGTAGCCATTTCTGATAGAAAAATGGTGGCCATCATTGCTGACCCTCTTCTGAAGAGGTTAGTTGCCTCACTCCTTATACTGATCCAATTATTTTACTAAAAGAAGGGGCAACAATGTATGGACCATGGTGCTGTAGCAAATTAAATGTCATTCAGGTAGGGTTCACATCTACTTTAGAGTATATTTAAAATCAAAACTTTTCTTTTCATTTTGGTTAGAGTAGGGAAAAGTGAAAATCCCTCCCATTTTTTGCCCCCTGTGCTCCTTTGGGGAGATTTCTCTTCACTTCCTATCCTGGCTTTACATTGCCCCTTCTCTGCCCATCAACTTTGACCCATTAGCTTAATACAGTTTATAGACCATTCCAATGAAAGCTTTGGGTTTGGGTCATCTCTGATTCCTAAGCTTTGTAAGACCAGGAGTAGTAGAACTTAAGCTAGACCGATTGCTGATTAGGGCGTTCTTCAAGGGAATGTAGAATGCTTAGGAATATACTTTGATCAAAACAAACAAAAAAGGTTAGTTACATTTTATTTTATTTGCCGCCTGTCAGTGCCCATCAGTGCTGCCTGTCAGTGCCCATCAGTGCTGCCTATTGGTGCCACCTATCAGTGCTGCATATCAGTGCCGCCTATCGGTGCCCATCAGTTCTACATATTAGTGCCTCCTCATCAGTGCCACCTCATCAGTGCCCGTCAGTGCTGCCTCATCAGTGCCATTCAGTGAAGGAGAAAACAAAATTTTTCAACAGAAAGTAAGAAAAGCTTTTTTTTTTCATAAATTTCGGTCTTTTTTAGTTTGGCAAAAAAATAAAAACCCTAGTGGTGATCAAATACCACCAAAAGAAAGCTCTATTTGTGGGAAGAAAATGATAAAAATTTAGTTTGGGTACAGTGTTGCATGACCGTGCAATTGTCATTCAAATTGTGACAGCGCTGAAAGCTGAAAATTGTCCTGGGCAGGAAGGGGGAAAGTGCCCTGTATTAAAGTGGTTAAATATGACATATTGCATTGGAATACCGCACATTCATCACACGCAGTAAACAGATGCGGACTCCAGGTTTTCTGCATTGATTTGCTACTATGTTGTGAATAGTCAAAACGGCCTGTGTAATTTGATCTACTGTAATTCACATCTATACATAACACACACACACGGAGCTAAAATTGGGACCTTTACCTCCTCCCATCTGTTAACTATTATACAACATGGATATTTAGTCACACAGATACAGTCATCCACTTAATAGGCATGCTCTGCAAACTAAATGTTCTAAAGCACCCTTTGGTAAATGTTTAGTTATAAAATAACAATTAGCTGTATAATAAATAATAATAAAGTACTAAATTATATATGAGATCAGTTTATTTACCCGGTAAATATTCAAATAAAAAAACGTAAAATAACACTGAGCAAAAGCTATTATAGCTTCAATTTATGGTAACCATACACAGAAGGAACGGCATAGTAAGTTGGGAATGTATAGTGCAATTTAGAATTCATCAAGGTCTAAAGAACTCCTGTAATCCAGCTTCGGATGGGATGACCTGGATTATAAAACCTCTTTAAACCTTAATGAATGTAAGGTCTAAGAGCTTCTGGTAAGTGTTATCACAAACAGTGCTGATGCTGGAGTATACAGAACATAATTTATGCAAGGAAAGTAATATAACCAACTCTTAAGTTTTAAATTGCATAAATATATATATATAGAGAGTGTTTTTTACTGGGAAACTCTAACGTTAGTTTTGGATTATATGGACATTTATTTATTTATTTGACTTATGAACTACATCATTTTGTATGAAATAGAGTTTATGTAAATTGTAAAACATAAATTGTTAAAAAAAAAAATCAGCATATAAACCTAAAGCAAACGGAAAAGCAATATGTAAATTAAATTCCTAAATGGTACATCTAGCACTGCTCTTGCACTTGTTGATGTTTGATTAATAAAAAACACAATTGAAATACTCGTTTTTATGTTATTAACCAAGGTCATATGACCGTTATCCATTAGCGCAGGTTCTTAGCAAAGCGAGCGGTTGGTGGAGACTTCTCCTGGACTGGCATCAATACCGGAAGCGGCATCACCGCTTCCCATATCTTACACTTGCAAGTCTCTGACCACTCCTGAAAGCAAAATGAGGAAGGAACGAGGGCAGGAGCTGTATGTCTGTGTCAGATCTGAACATGGTTGGTGCTCAAAACTGATAACGTCTCATGTGCACTAGGATGATTGGTCCAACGTACCCGGAGTTTCTGCACATAAAATTAAGCGGCTCAGCTTCCAGGTGCCAACAACGGTTGGGGATCAGCCTTGCCTTTTGCACAGTGCCTAAATTCCTTTTGTAGCGGGGATGAATTAGAGTGATTCTCTCTGCTGGCACTTACCGATCAAAATAGCACTGGTACATCCTGCAAGCACTGCAGAAAGAAGGGGGAGCAGAAAAGGTATTTCAAATCCTGAGACTGGCAGAGTGGTCACTGACAGCTCATTACCCATGGAAGTACAGTGAGGATGCAGACAGTCTGCATATAGGGCCGATCGTTCGTAGGTAATCACTGCTAGAGTGATTACATGCAAGCATGAAAGAGGGGCTTTGTAACTGTCTAGCATTGGCACCAAGAGCACAAGTCCCTGCTCCCGTCCTGCTAGAAAACTGTTCCTCCTACTGAGGCCAAACCCTCCGCCATATTGTGCCCCACTCCATGCCGTAGGCCTCCACAGGACAGTTCCGGCCATCGACCTTTCTATTGCAAGGAATGTCCACACTTAAACAGAGTTGCTGCACTTTACTGATGGTACTCAGAAAATGGCATACATCGACATACATTCCGGAGTCACTTGACATTACATTGTCAATAACATTTAGTAGAAAGTCTGCAGTCATCACATGTGAAAATATATTCCTAACCCTTCAACCATTTTAACATGTATTAAACCGCCACACTTTGAATTTGCTTCTTCCTACCCCCGTTAGATTATAAAGTTCTCATTCCTCCCGTTCCTTTGTTGTGAGAGAAGAGGAGGTCTCTCAAATGTAGACACTGGCACTGTGATTGGCTATTACAGCAATCATGTCACAAAGCCACTCTCATTGGCCCTTACACTTTGCCTGTGATCTGCGCTGTCTAATGTCAGCATAACTACAGTAATTGTCTGAGCAGTCATAAACAGAAAGTCATTTTTAAACTGTGCTCTAGAATTACACGATCACCAATCCTCCATTTTCAAAGGTATTGCGGTAGTAAAGTGATTAGTTGCATTACCCGGATAAAAAAAAAAAAACGCATTTATGTGTTGCATTTAAAGGATATGTTGATTGAAAGACCTGTCACCTTTTATGGCAGGAATTTGCTGGGTTTCATTTATGTCAGCATACCTATGAAGAATTCACCCCTTTTTAATTATGAAGAGTCCTATGGCTCTTTACACAAGAAATCCACACTTGCCTCTCTGTAAAACAATGATGGCACTGGACACTTAAAGGTATACTCCATTTAAAATGAAAAATAAATACATACATAATGCATACATGAACAGCTACCTGCTTAAACCAAAAATTTGAACTCCAGATAGATAGAAACAACACATACTCATCTATACATTGCTTAAAAAATCATTAAATATAATTTTAAACCAAAGAATTGTATATATCTAACTTTGACCTGGTATTAGCCTCTTGCAATTCCTTACACAACACAGCTCATTTTGAGAGACGAAGGGGCAGGACTGAAAACCATTTAGATGCGCTGCATGCAAATGTGCAGAAAGTACATGCCGATACTAGGAGAGGGCAGAGTGAGCAGAGAGACAACCTCATCAGTCGCTTCTCTCCGTTCTCTGTCCAGTCAGAACACTAGAGGTGGAGAGAGCAAACCACTCTATTTCTTCTAAAAGGAAAGAGAAAGGCACCTCTAAGTGCAGTGGTTAAAAGAATTATTACAGGCACGATGGGATTAAAAACACTTTCAATATAGTAAGAGGTCCTAGGCATATAATAATTTGTCCTCATGCGGATCGCTGTAATCCTCGTCTTATTGGGGGACATCCTGCGGCTGTCAGTCCCTGGTTATGTGGATTGGCGAGGAGGTGATGAGGTGGCCCGGGTTCTGTAACCAAGCTGAAACGCACGTGGCCGATGTGACATCAGGTGAAGGTGGTGGGCAGTAACGTGTTTCAGAGTATGCATAGCATAGTATGCTATGCATACTAGCTCATTGCCTGCTGCCTTTGACTTGCAGGTTTTTTTTTTTTTTCAGTGGGTTTACAACCACTTTAAGAAACCGTGATTGGCTGTGAACATTTACATGCAGTATTCCTAACCAGCAATAATCTTAAAATCAAACACTTTGAAAGGGTTTTCCCTGCAAACTTTAGGAAAGAATTGCTCCAGAGTGCCCGTGGGTATAGATGTCAGTGAGGACTTGATTTAAAGTATAACTAAAGGCAAAACTTTTTCTTTAGTTTTGGATAAAGTGGAGATGGATTATAACCCCTGTCAGTTTTTATTGCTGTCTGTGCCTCTGTTAGGGAGATTCACCCTCTATTTTTTTCCAGTTTACCTGTATCATTAAAAGTGAAAGTTAAAGTTAAAGAAAACAGCACATTTTGGATTGTTCCCAGAAAAGTCATAGAGGGGAAATCTTCTAACGGGGACACTAGTTCTGGTGACCTAGGGGTCCCCGAAAAAATTCCCTTAATTTGCAGGGATTTCCCCTCTCACTTCCTGTTTTGACTATGGGACAGGAAGTGAAGATAAATTTCCCCAATGAGACACAGACGGTGGGACAAAAAATTTGACGGGTTATAACCCTCCCTTACTCTATCCAAACTGAAAAAAAGGCTTTGCCTATAGTTCCACTTTTAAAGCTTATTTACTGCTTATTAAATGTATGTAAAGGGCTTATTCACACCTATGCATTGCAATAATGCAAGGTAATTCACAATACACATGAATTTGTTATGGCACCCCAATGCCAACACCAAGGTGTTATAGTAGTCTGTGACGCTAAACCCTTTCAGTGCCTGCTAGTGCACATATTTTTTAAACCTCCAGGTCAAGTGCAACTAAGATATTGTAATGACTAGCTGGTACCCAGAACCCAGAGGCAGGATGCCATCAGTGTCACAATTTATTATTGCTCAGGGAATCCTTTTTTTCCAATTATTGGAAAATGGCAGCTGATGCTCTTGATCCAAAGCATCTATAATTCTGGTGTATATACGTGACATTCATATTAACTAACCCCTAGAGAATCACTTTGTGCCAGTGTTACAGTTAATTGCTGTGATTATTTGTATCTGGCTAGTTAATTCAATACATCTTCTGCATCTTCTGACAGTAATTACCTAATTAACACATTCACTCAAACTTGCCAGTGCAACCCCTTTGCAGACAGAATACTACGACACTTTCCAAATTAATTCCATTATAAATGACACACATGGGCTAATTTATTCCTTAAAAATACTAATCACTAACTGATAAATCTAAGCATGCATGCATTCTGTATATATCTGCATGTTTTGCCTTATAAGCATTTTTTTGTTAACGTAACTATCTTTATCACATTTTCATTTTACATAATATTCAAAATATGGATTTTTAACATTACATTGGTTAATTTGGTTCATCGTTTTAACTGTTCCTAAGTATAGTTATTCATTATGTGATACATTCAGAGGGTTCGCTTCATAGAGATTTTGAGTTCTATTAGTATTAACAGAGGTTTTAGCAGGTATGAGAGACGAGGAACAATCATAAGGCAAAATTCTGTTCAAAAAAGATTTAACAGAAGCAAATAAATGTGTTACTGGTAATTAGAGGGCAATAAGTATTTGATTGTCAATGCTGGATTATAGCAGATCTGTTGAAAAGGTCTGGTATATTAAATTGGAACTATGGGCAGTGGCATATATTCAATGTTATTTTTCTATTCCTTTTGTCCATTCATTTTTTTTCGCCTTAAGGCCAAGCAGATCCACCAATTATATGTATAGTTTTTTTTTTCTTTTCCTGCTCTGCTTAACATGTACAGTGCCTTGCAAAAGTATTCACCCCCCTTGGCATTTTTCATATTTTGTTGCCTCACAACCTGGAATTAACATGGATTGTTTGAGGATTTGCATCATTTAATTTATAGAACATGCCCACAACTTTGAAGATGTTTTTTTTTTTTTGTGAAGCAAACAACAAATAGGACAAAATAACAGAAAAAGTCAATGTGCATAACTATTCACCCCCCTAAAGTCAATACTTTGTAGAGCCACCTTTTGCAGCTATCACAGCTCCAAGTCGCTTTGGATTAGTCTCTATGAGCTTGCCACATCTTACCACTGGGATTTTTGCCCATTCCTCCTTGCAAAACTGCTCCAGCTCCTTCAAGTTGGATGGTTTGCGCTTGTGAACAGCAATCTTTAAGTCTGACCACAGATTTTCTATTGGATTGAGGTCTGGACTTTGACTAGGCCATTCCAACACATTTACATTTTTCCCCTTAAACCTCAAGTGTTGTTTAAGCAGTGTGTTTGGGGTCATTGTCCTGCTGGAAGATGAACCTCCGTCTCAGCTTCAAATCACACACAGAGTGGTACAGGTTTTTCTCAAAAATATCCCTGTATTTAGAACCATCCATCTTTCCCTCAACTCTGACCAGTTTCTCAGTCCCAAATGCTGAAAAACATCCCTGCAGTATGATGCTGCCACCACCATGTTTCACTGTGGGGATGGTGTTCTTTGGGTGATGTGATGTCTTGGGTTTGCGCCAGACATAGCGTTTTCTTTGAGGGACAAAAAGTTCAATTTTAGTCTCATCAGACCAGAGCACCTTTCTCCATACATTTTGGGAGTCTCCCACATGCCTTTTGGCAAACTCAAAACGTGCCATTTTGTTTTTTGCTGAAAGTAATGGCTTTCTTCTGGCCACTCTGCCATAAAGCCCATCTCTATGGAGCGTACGGTTTATTGTCGTCCTATGTACAGATACTGCAGTCTCTGCTGTGGAACTCTGCAGCTCCTCCAGGATTACAAAAGGTCTCTGTGCTGCCTCTCTGATTAATGCCCTCCTGAGTTTTGGTGTGCTGTTGTGCCATGTTCTTTCCATTTGGTTATGATAGATTTGATGGTGCTCCTAGGGATCATCAAAGATTTGGATTTCTTTTATAACCTAACCCTGAATTGTACTTCTCAACAAGATTGTCCCTTACTTGTCTGGAGAGTTCCTTGGTCTTCATGGCAGTTTTTGGTTAGTGGTGCCTCTTGCTTAGGTGTTGCAGCCTCTGGGGCCTTTCAAAAAGGTGTGTATATGTAATGACAGATCATGTGACACTTAGATTGCACACAGGTGGGCATCATTTCACTAATTATATGACTTCTGAAGGTAATTGGTTGCACCAGAGCTTTTTATGGGCTTCATAACAAAGGGGGTGAATACATACGCACATGCCAATTATCATTTTTTTATTTCTGAAAAATAGTTTTATGTATATATTTTTCTAATTTTACTTCACCAACTTAGACTATTGTGTTCTGATCCATCACATATAATTTAGATT
The DNA here is from genome assembly GCF_042186555.1 of Aquarana catesbeiana. Classification (NCBI taxonomy): domain Eukaryota; kingdom Metazoa; phylum Chordata; class Amphibia; order Anura; family Ranidae; genus Aquarana; species Aquarana catesbeiana. The sequence continues at coordinate 654,636,136 of NC_133324.1, forward strand.
AAATAAACATTGAACTAAAGGCTGTAATGTAACAAAATAAGTAAAAAGCCAAGGGGGTGAATACTTTTGCAAGGCACTGTAGGTATTGTACGTTATAAGTTAAAGTATATAACATAAGGGGTTCATTTTAGAAGCCGGATAGTTTAAATTATAAAGGCTTAAAATGTACTGTATGTGTATTTTTTCTCTTTTTATTGAATTGTCGCTTTAAAAAAATAAAATCTGAAAAAGCAAATACCTCTTCTGCTGGTAACGCTCGAACCACTGAGTACTGTTGATGATTCAGCAATCGACACTCCCTGAATTGGAGAAATTCTGGAAAACACTTTCGAAAAGGATTTCTTAATAGCAGAGTGGCATGGGCAGCAGAAAAGGTAAGTATTCACATTAATCTTTTACAGGGTAAGCCTATTTCAACAAGTTTACTAAAATGGCTTAAAGAACAGCAGTTTATGTGTTTCTGGTCCCCCCATACATTGTTTTTAAAGTTTTGATCTTGCCAGTAGATAGGTATTTTTCATAAGCACAGTGGCAGTGTCGCCCTGTGGACAGGGTAGTTTTTTTAAATGTACATGTAATTTTAAATAGATTCAATGTAAGTGGAAAATAACCCCAGCTAATATTTTAGAGCAGTTAAAGCAACATTTTAACCCCTGTAACTGTTACTTTCCTAGACATATTCAGGGAGAAAATGTGGAGAAAAATATGAATGAAAGCATGTAAAAAATATATATATATTGGATACTATCTTTACATATACAGCAGTACCAATTTCTTTCTATAGTATATATTTTTTTATAGTATTCATTTAATGCTCCACAAACATGATGTGTGTGTTTAAAAGCATTTTTAGTACTGTAATGATTCAAATGGGGGATCCTTCTGGTAGCTTGTGATTAGTGTCTAGTTATTGATTGTACTGTGTCTGATTAAATGGGCATTATGAGTCATTACTTTGTTGGCTCTGACCTTCCCACTGCAGAAATTTTACAATTTTGTATTTTAACCCCTGGAATACAGACATTCTGGAAACTGCTTAGTGTTAGTCGCATATGACAAGCCCCAAATTACTGTGGATTTAACACAAGGAATGATTTTTTGCAAAATTCAAAGTAGGTATGAGGTTCAGGTTTGGTATTGGTTTAAGGCAAATGATCATAAAAAGGGGCCTAGATTGGCACAAAAATATAACCAGCCACTTAAGTAAAACAAGAACGCCGTCACTCCACTATCTCCTGGAGCCAGCATGTGTTACAATGACCAGATATGATTTCACCAGATATGCTGAGCCGGAAATCCCTACTCTATGCGTTTTGATGTCTTCCAGAAGCTTTCAATGTGAGTGGCTTACCTTGTTTATGTACATGTGATTTTTACTATAATAAACATTGCACAATTATGCTTTCCCATTTTTTGCTGGCTTTTTAGTGCCAATGAGAGAGAGAGAGAAGAGAATTTTATCCTGGGTATCCTGGATAGTGGAGGCCAAGGAGGAGAGGTATTTTTCTTCTTAAAAAAGTGCACTTTGACCTGCTTATTTGCTATAAGAGGTCACAGTCACTCTGGTGAGTGACCACTTTTACACAAGAGTCACCTGTGGTGTTATGACATTGGTGTGGCACAGGTATAGTGTCATGTGAAGGAGGAGTGAAATAAAGAGGAACCCAAAGGACACTTGATCACGGACAACACTAATTTATAGACCTTTGTGTGTGTCATGAGCACAAATATTATTAACATTGTATATGGGTTTTTAAATGTATTATAGGTTTGATATAGCACCACTTTTTTTTGTACATGATACCAAAAGTATTAAAAGGGGTGCACGTTGAGGTGGCAGCTGGAATATTAACCACTTGACTACTGGGCACTAAAATCCCTTTTCTAACCAGACCAATTACATTTTGAATGACAATTACTCAGTCATGCAACACTGTACCTATATGAAATGTTTGTCCTTTTTTTCACACAAATAGAGCTTTTTTTTGGTGGTATTTAATCACCTCTGGGTTTTTTATTTTTTGCGCTATAAAAGAAAAAAGACAGAAAAGTCTGTAAAAAAATGCATTTTTCATATCTTTGGTAAAAATGCATTTACATATCTTTGGTAAAAATAACCCAAATCGGTGTATATTATTTGGTCTTTGTGAAAGTTAGAGAGTCCACAAGCTATGGTGCCAATATCTGAAAATTGATCACACCTGATGTTCTGACAGCCATCTCATTTCTTGAGACCCTAACAAGCCAGGAAAATACAAATACCCCCAAATGTCTCCTTTTTGGAAAGTAGACATTCCAAGGTATTTAGTAAGAGGCATGGTGAGTTTTTTGAAGTTGTAATTTTTTCCCACAATTCTTTGCAAAATCAAGATTTTTTTTCACAAAATTGTTATATTAGCAGGTTATTTCTCACACACAGTATATGCATAGTACAAATTACACCCCAAAACACATTCTATTACTCCTTCTGAGTACGGCGATACCACATGTATGAGACTTTTACACAGCGTGGCCACATACAGAGGAAGGTGACAAGAGACTAGTAGGGCCTGCGTATAACATCAGCTGGGGAGAAAAACACAACGCATTTCAGAGCGTGCGCATGGTTACACCTGACAAAGGAGTGCGCATGCGCCTCACGGACTTCGCGCACACTCTGAAACGCGTTGTGTTTTTCTCCCCAGCTGACGTTACACACAGGCCCTACTAGTCTCTTGTCACCTTCCTTTGCTAGGATCGGCTGTATTCACCTCGGTCTCCCGCCGTTACTGCAGTATGGATCAGGCACACTCTTGGGGTCGCTGCCATGGCCTATAGCTACACCAATTGCTTTTATCTACTTGCATTCACCACGGTCTCCCGCCGTTACTGCAATATGGATCAGACACAATCTTGGGGCTGCTGCCACAGCCTATAGCTACACCAATTGCTTTTATCTACTTGTGCAGAGCTTCATCTTTTACTAACATGTAAGTGGCTACTGTTTATTTTATTTTATGGAATAAAGCACTTTCCTTAAAAGGCGCTCCTCTTTCTTTTGTTTTCCTTTGATGACTCTGAGCCGGCTTCACTCCTGGGAAGAGCTGCCCTTAGCTGCTTGCTATTGCCAATCGTTGTGATTCATCCTTCCCACCAGCTAAATTTAATTAATTATTTTCATCCATTGGACATTCACATAATTTATGGACTTTCCCTATACTCCAGCTATGATCGTTTTAATTACCTATTTTCATACAGCTATTTTTATATAGTCATGTATTGACTGTTTGTGTTATATTGCATTGGTAACTCCGAGCGCTAGTTTGCTTGAGTATGGATGGCTGGCTGAGCATAGATGGATGGATGGCTGGCTGAGCATGGATGGCTGGAGTGGGCACAAATCAGCACTGTGGGCACTACACATCCAGCCCACAGCGCTGCAGCAGCATCTGATCTCTCCCGGAACCGAACATTACGCCGGTTTGTTTACAAGTGATCTCTCCATCACTTGACTGAGTGATCACGTGGTAAACGGCCGCTGTCAGCGGACCCGGCCATCATGGATATTCCCAGGGGCACGCGGGAGCGCGATTCTGGGAGGACGTCAATGTACGCCCTCCCAGAGTTATCGAGCCGCGCTGTAGCCGTCATTTGGCTATGGTGCGGTCGTTAAGTAGGTAAAGCACATTTTTGGGGCACTGTTTAATTCACTATTAGCACAGAAGTACTCTTTTAGTACTAAGGCAAAACTATGCCCGTTCGTGGTCACGGTGAACTAAGGCATGCTTTTCCCATTCAGGGAGAGTGCTGCATCTTGGCACCTTTTGAAGACACAACCAGAATGGTGAGTCACAATAAATTGGTATCATCCAGCTCCCCTGAAACATTGGTACCTGCCACCATTACCATCTACTGCCACCTTTCCTGGCCTAGCACTGATGCCACATTTTAAATGCTTGCTACAGGGATAGTCCTGCTTTGCATTCATAAGCTTGCTACCTATTTTAGTGCTCCTGCACTGTGTACATTTTTGTAGCTATTGTCTCTCACATATAAAATCTTCCTTGCCTCACCCTCTTACATTACAAGAGTTCCTTGCATATAGTAAGCTGCATACATTTTTTGTGGATTTTGTCTCTAAAATAACCCCCCCTAAATTTTATTTCAGCATAAAAACTTGCCTTGCCTCTCCATCTTACATTGTGTCCTGACTAATCTGCTGACATATTGTCCAGACATTGTACATTTTTTATTATGATTGTCACTGAAATAATATACTGTAATTTTGATTAAATGAAAAAACCTGCCTTGTCTTAAAAACTGTACGAGAACCCCCTAACGGGGCTTTAAAGCAGCCAGAAAAATGCAATGTTGATGGTTGAAAAAATTCAGTTTTATTAATACAAAAAGTATATAAGTAGCATAATATAAAAATCACTAAAGATAGGTACTGACTAATCGAGTCATGACATGATCTGAGTATGGCATACCATTACAATAGACAAAGCATACAATTAAACCAGGCACAATGCATTAAATGGCGACCAAGGTTATCTTAAGAGTAAATTCTTAAAAGCAGTAACAACAGATATTGCCTGTGATACCATACATGTGTGTGGGGCAACAGAAGTTGTATACGATAATCCTGACGCGTTTCAACCCTTCCCGGGTCCTCTTCAGAGGATAGTTGCCCCCTATGAAAAAGGTCAACATGTGTCAGACATAGCATCAAAACCAACAGTACCAGACTTATGTACATGCATCATCATATTAGAGTTGTCTAAATCATATAGTTACCTATTATAGAAATTATGACGTTTCCGCGTGCAGTTTAAGTATTGTGAGTTGTTATATTTTTAGGTGGTGCAGTTTCTCTTTAGCTCCCCTGTCTCCCCCGTGTCAGAGCAGCTCCCAGGAGAGCGGGCGGTGGGCCAAGTGTGTCTTGCGAGGGATCACATCTGACAACCCCCGTGTAGGACGGGGAAGTTTAGGGAAGGAGGGGCAGCGAACAACCCGAAAGGTACCTAAAATATCTATATAATCTACAGAAAAAAAAAATATATATATATATATATATATATATATATATATATATATATATATATATATATATATATATATATATATATATATATAATTCCCCTTTTTTTTAATTAAACAGGCCCCGAGGTGGTTTATTCCATAATGAGCTAGTATGCACACCATACATTAGCACATTATGATGATGTATGGTGCGTATACATTATGACATTATCAGTGCCTCCAGCACTGAGCTCTCACCGCTTCAACTAGTTTTAGGCGCTTCCATCTTCGCTCGGCCTTCCTTCTGAATTCGCTCTCTTCGGCTGTCTTATTGGCCAGGCCGCGATGACATCACTCCTGTGCATGAGAGTCACATCATCATGGCACAGGGTGGTGCCATAAATGCATGCTGAGATGTGTACATTACAGTTGACAGATAGGGGAAGCATTTATGACAGAAGAGTCTGATAGGATTTTGTTTTGTCATAAAAACTCTGCCTTTTAGAGTTTAGCACCACTTTAAATGTACATAAAAAATGATTTACTTTGCAATATTTTCTTTTTAGTTACGTGAAAATTCCACTTTCAATCGCTAATTGTGCATATATACTCATATAGCAAAGTTTGGCATATTTGAGGTAAATATATCTCTTGTGTATGTAGATGATCTACTGTATATGCATTTATCGTCTTTTGAATAATATAATACATTTTTGATAGAACTCTTATCATTGTGTCAGGAATAACTTTATATTTTACACATAATTTGTTTACAGAGGACAAGCACAGGTTATTTTCGGTACAACAATGTTGAAAGGATCAGTAGATCCAGAGATAAAGGCAGCTGAACTTGTATGCAAATCTCTACTTGCTAAAATTAAGCATGGTCCTCCATCCCTTCCACAAATCCTACCTACAGGCAATCTCAATGACCACTAGGAGGACTTAAGAGCAGGAGGGGTAGGATAAAGCTCAGTTTTCCTGTAAAAGTCTGCATTTTAAAAGAACACCTGCCTATAGCTGATGTTTTTTTTGGATCGACAGCTTTCACTGAAACTAACCTCTGGTTATCCATTTTTTCCTCATATGCTCAGTTTAAATTTTCAAGGTTTGTGACAGGCTTACGTTTAGAGAATAAAAAAAGTGACTGAATAAGATTTGAAAAATAATGGTCGCAGTAAACAACATCCTGAGTTTTAGAATATATTGTACAAGCTTTTAAAAACTACAAGGGTACAATTGCAGCAAAAGAATTTGTAAACATTTCTTTAGATTTTCAATTTCTTTTCATTGGAACTTTAGTGTGTAAATTAGAGATTCAGTGACCTAGGCTACCAAAATAGTAGGAACAAAAGATGGAATGCTTGAAGTGTTTACGCAAATCCACAAAATACCACACTGTTTTGAAAAGAACAATTCTCTAGCATATTTCTTTTTACAGCAAAAAATTTCTTTTTGATAGCCTTGGTGATAGAGCACAGCAGATTATAACTAATTTTCTATGTAAACGGTGCACAAGAAAAAAAAAATACTACTCATGCAACCAAAATGTATTTATTTTTTGGTTAGTGTACTTATTGGGGAAATGTCCACTTACTGCCTTTTCTTTCTGGGACCCATTCTATACAAAGTGACACAATGTACAGTGTAAAGGGCTCTGATCCTCATTATGAGCCAAGTGAACACAGTGCAGTAACTTGTCAACACATAAGTGCCATAAAGGGTTGCAAGCAGTGCTATAGGAATTAAGTTACATAATATTCAATAATTATTGCCCCAGGACCATACCTTGGCATAGCACATGATTTCTGTGATATACAGCTGGTTATCAACTGTGAGAAGCTGCATAACCTATTTTTCAAAGAGTGATTAAACAACATGTTGGATCGTATAGTACCAAACTTAACCACATGAAAACCAAGACACAAAGCAATGTTTTAGCAATAAGACAACAATCTTATATCTATAAGTGCCCCATATGACATTGCTGAACATTCGATCAAGCAACATTCAACCCTTCTTGGATTTACCCTGCTTGATTGAATGTTGCTTAGAATTGTTGTCATACAGGGCAATGTGGTTCCAATGTTCATAAAAAGGTCTAGATATATGTGAGGGAAATACAGACCAGTCAGCCTTACATTCTATGTTTGCAAGGAGTTTTAGGAAATGAAGAATTTGTTATGGAAAATGGTTTTATAAATAATAATGAACATTTATGAAAAACCGCACTTGTCAGATCAACCTGTTAATCTACAAGGAAGTGAGCAGTAGTTTAGATAAAGGAAGGGCAGTTAATCTAGATTTTACAAAATATTTGACACTGTACCCCACAAACACTTAATTTACAAACTAAAGTCTATTGGGGTGGAGGAAAATAGGATTTTTATAACAGCTTACCTGTAAAATCCTTTTCTTTTGAAGCACATCACGGGACACAGAGCCATAGTAATTACTATGTGGGTTATAGTCCACCTTCAGGTGCTGGACACTGGCACACCCTAAACAGGAAGTTGCCTCTCTATATAACCCCTCCCCATACCGGTAGCATCTCAGTTTTGTAGCAAAGAAATACACGTGTATACTAGAAAGAGGGGCGGGACTTCTGTGTCCGTGATGTACTTCAAAAGAAAAGGATTTTACAGGTAAGCTGTTATAAAAATCCTATTTTCTTTAAATCGTACATCACGGGACACAGAGCCATAGTAATTACTATGTGGGATGTCCCAGAGCAATGTGAACTGAGGGGAGGGAGACACAACAAAAGTAGGGCACCATGAGATCAGAGGACTTATACTGCTGCTAGCAGTACACTGCACCCAAAGGCGACATCCTCATGTCTTTTTACATCCACCTGATATAATCTGGTAAATGGAGTGCGTTTTGATTTGAGAGGGTAGAAACTACCTCTTTAAACCATAGGTTAGAAAGATTACTTGTCGAATCCATTTAGAATAGTAGATTTCCATGCTGCCTGTCCTCTTTTAGGACCTTTAGGCAATACGAACAAAACATTTGTTTTCTGAATCTGAGCAGTCGTCTTTAAGTAGACTGCTCTCACCACATCAAGAGAATGTAGTGATTTTTCTTCCATAGAATAGGGTTCTGGAAAAAATGAAGATAGAACAATATCCTGGTTTAGATAAAAACCTGATACTACTTTTGGCAAAAAGTTAGGATGAGGACGCCATACTACCTTATCCTTGTGAACAATAATAATATGGCTCTTTACAAGAAAAAGCAGCCAATTCTGATACCCTTCTTGCAGCAGATATGGTTACCAGAAAAAATAGTTTCTTTGTCAAAAAAGAACCAAGGGAATATGTTGTATCGGTCCAAAAAAGGCTGTTTTGTAATGCCGCCAAACTAAATTCAAGTCCCAAGGGTTCAGGGGTGACCTAACCGGGGATTAAGCCGTGTTACCCCCAGAATAAAGTTACGAACCAAAGAAATCGAAGCAAGTGGTCGTTGAACTAACACTGATAAGTCCGAGTCCTGTCCTTAGGAAGCACTCAAGGCCAGCTTTATTTCTCACCCCACCTGCAGAAAGTCAAGGATTCTACCTTTGACCTATTTCCTGGGGTGCAACCCCTGGTTTCACACCAGGGGACATATGCTTCCCAGATTCCATAATATATAATTATGGAGGCCTGCTCCCTTACATTAACCAAGATAGAAACCACTAAACCTGACAGTCCACGTTTTTTCAGAGCGTGGGTCTCAATAGCCAAACCGTTAAATTTAGCATTTGTAAAGTAGGATGGAATACCGGACCTTGCGAAAAAAGGTATGGCCATGGAGGTAGGGTCCATGGGTCCCCTACTGTCATCTTTACGATCCCTGAATACCAAGATTTCCTGCTGGAGGCCACAAGAATCACAGATTTCCCTTCCTGCTTGATGCTGCAAAGAAGTCGTGGACGCAGGCAGAATAGGAGGGAATGCATAAATCAGTGAGAACCGATTCCACGGGAATAGCAAGGCATCTGTTCCGCATGCTAGCGGATCCTTTGTTTTTGACACAAAGTTGTTGATTTCTTTGTTGAACCTGGACGTAAACAGATCTATGTCTGGGATCCCCCATCTTTGACATATTGACAGGAAGATATCGGGGTGAAGGAACCATTTTCCTGGGAACAACTGCTGGCGACTCTAGTAGTCCGCCTGTCAATTTTCTATTCCTAGAATGACGACCGCCGATAGGCAAAGTACTTTGTTTTCTGCCCAAGATAGGATAAGATTCACCTTTCTCTGGGCCGCACAACTTCTTGTGCCCCCCTTGGTGATTAATATAGGTCATTGCTGGCATAGTCAGATTGAATCCTGGCAGTATAATACCATAAACTGAACGTTCAGGCCCTCAGAACCAAGTGCTCTGCCTGAATTTCTAGAATGATAATGGGCTAGGTCATTTCTGATCTGGGCCACTTCCGTGGTAACTGAAGGAACGATTTTCCCCTTTGCAGATTTTTGGATATTAACCATAAACTGAGGCTCCGTCGTACCCAGCCTACAGTACCTGGTAATTCCAGGTGGTCAATCCGGGTGCTATCCAGGCCCGACTCTGCTTAGCCTCCAAGATCAGATGAGATCGGGCGCTTTCAGGGTGATGTGGCCGTAGGCTTTGGAGTCAGACACATTGGGAATCTAGAGCTTGAACCCTTTGTTCCAAGCCGATAGGATAATGTTTTGCAGTAACGGCCTTGAATGAAGCCACCATCTTTCCCAACAACCTCATGCAAAGTTGAATAGAAGAATTCACCTTGCTTTGACCACCTAAATCAGTTCCTTTATAGCGCTGATCTTTGCCTGGGGCAAGAATACCCTTTTCTGGGTGTACCTATGATCAGACCCAAATATCTTAGCCCTTTTCATGGTTTTAAAGAAGATTTCTCCTAGGCTGAGAAACTGACCTAGATATTCCAGGTAGTTGAATGTGGTAACCATACTTTGGTCTAAGCGGGCTACCGACTGGACTATCAAGAACAGATCATCCAGGTAAACCATAAACGTTATACCTTGGTTCCTTAATCTGGCTAGAAGAGGGGCCAGAACCTTTTGTAAACACTCAAGGTGCAGTAGCTAGACCAGGAAGCAGAGCTACACACTGAAAATGAAGATTTTCCACCTTGAAAAGTAGATATTACTAGTGAGCGAGGAAATAGGCATATGGAGGTATGCATCTTTGACGTCGATTGACGCCAGAAGTTCTCCTCCTTGTAGGATGGAGATAACTGATTGGATTGACTCCATGCGAAAAAAGAGTGGTTATATTCAGAAATTAAATTTAGATTTTTTGAGATCCAGAATGTCCATTTGGATTTAACCAAACCCCAACCTCTGCTCTTACATGGGGGCCACCATGGTCACTTTTTGCCAAAAGATGGTCCAATGCTTGAGAGAAAGACTTATTTTTCTCTGGATCCTTGGGAACGTTTGATCTGAGAAAACGAGGAGACGGGAACTCTTGGAACTCCAGTTTGTACCTTGGAGCTATTGAGGAAGTCCGCCATTCCTCTTGACACTCTTTCTGCCAGATCCGTGAGAACTGCAGAAGAATTCCCTCTATTGAGCGAGCGGGGATGCCTCCTCATAAGGAGGCTTCAGTATCTTATAGGTTTCTTCCCCCAAGACCTCTTTTGTCCCTGGGGTTAACCCTGAGGATTACCTTTTAAACCTGACGGCGGAAGCCATCATGACTGCCTGGAGGCTGATGCCCCTGGCACAGAAGAAGGAGCTTTAAAAACGAAAATACATTTACTCCTTTTCTTAAATGGCAAAAGGGGTACTTTTTCCACTAGTATTTCTTTGGATGTATTATCCAAAACATACACAAATAGCTGTTTAACCGCAAAAGGAAGACTAGCCAGGAGCTTCTGCATGGTGCTTAGAGAAGGGCGCAAGGCCTGAAGCATAGAATCTCTCATAGCAACTATTGCAAAAATAAAGCTGCCAGATCCTGGGCCTGCTGAGCAGGATAACCTTGAACACCTGTTTAAACTGGTCTCTCAACGATTAAGCAATTACTGTCAGCGCAGGCTGAGACACTCAATCTGCCAGAGAAAAAAGTGTTTTTTTTTTTAATAGGAATTCCAATTTTTTATCCATTGGATCCCTAAGTATTTGAGCATTGTCTGCCAGGCAAGTCAAACTCTTATTCACAGAGGATATAACAGCATTAATTGCTGGTATACCCCACTTAGTGAATTTCTTCCACCATAGGATAAAGTGTGAAAACTTTTTAGGAGGGAAAATAATGCTTATCTGGGTGATCCTCTCAGATACAAAAAAGCTTTTCCAGCAATGAATGGACAGGAAAGGCATGCACAGCTTGAGGAAGCTTTAGCGAACCCAAACACTCAGTTAAGGGTACATAAATCTGGAGCGGACCATTCAACAAGAAATTGCACCATTACTCTTAAGATTGAAACAGCCGATTCTCCCACATTTGACACCTCAGAAGAGGAGTCATCAGCCTCACCACGGTCCCCTGAGGGAATTCATCTTCTCCCACCCCTATTTCCTCAGTTTGAGGGTCCTGGGCAATGGAAGAAAACCTGTCGCATTTTGACCCATACTGGGATGCGATTAAAGTAGCTTTATTTTCATTTTTTTTGTTTTCTTTAAAAACCTATCATGGCTGAGGAAAAAAGATCTTTTTAGTAAAATAAACAGGGACTGCAGTGTTGAAAACAGTTGCAAATATTTCATGGCCCCGATGCTCACTCTGACCAGCCACCCACTCTCAGGGGAGGATGCCATTTGTAGAAATGAGTAGGCTTTCGAGAGCTTGAGGGAGACCCTTTTAGCTCTCTTTTGGGGGTGTTTAAACCCCCCCCTTCTGACCTTAGCCCGACGCACAAAGCAGAGGTACCACCAGAAGAAATCGCATCCACTGCTTGAGCAATAGTCCAGCCACTGCCGCTGCTATTAATGCTCAGCCTGATGCAAATAGTAAATGTGTCAGATAGGAAATGCCTGTGTCACCAAAACCTCTTTAATGCTCCTCTTATGTCTCTCTGACAATTTTGCAGCTGGCACAAATGGAGTTTTTTTTTTAAAAACACACTCCCGCGTTGGAGGACACCAACGCCACGCTAAGCCCCGCCCTCAACTCGCATTGCGCCCCCACCTTTCTCTTTTAAAAAAAAGAGTTTTCCTGTACAAGCATGGGCTTCCGATCCGACGAGATCGGCTTGTGAGTAAGGGAGAGATGGCGTGGAGGAGACCTGGAAGCCGCGTAGGGGCGGTGAAAGAAAACAGCATTGCCGATCATTTTCAGTTCTTCCTTATACTCGGTCTCATGAAGAGAGGAAGAGTTCAGCCCAGGTGGGGGTGTCTGAAGGAAGCAAAACCCTCTTACCGGAGGTCTGCCTGCTAGCCGGAGGAAAAAAGTCTGCTGCTTCTGTGACACAGCGTGATCTCTGAGTAAAGCATGAGAAGGTACGTGCTCCATACAGCCCCCAGTGGTGACACTTAGGCATGACAACATTTACTTTAAAGGAGACATTTCATAAGAAAATTTAAACATTTCTTAGAAAACTCCACTTACCTTTCCCGCCCAATCTTCACCCTTCACGGTGGGTTCCGTTAACAAACCTTCAGGAACCGGGGACCCTCAGGGAACGCACAATCCTGGACCTGTAATAGCACCCCGCCAGTAAAACTTTTTTTTTTTTTAGTCAGAAAGGTTTTTATTTTGCATAAAGAAACAAATACAGGTAGCATACAGATACTCGTATATAACATGTACAAATTTCGGGATTCTCATAAAGCATGTCACAGGAGCAGTTATCAACTACCTTAGATTATTGTAGACTGTTCCAATGATATGTTACCAGGAGCATCACCTGTCTTACCCATGTCTTTTAATTATACTAGGTCTAACATATAGTATATTTTGCAGGGAGTATGACTCCATACAAGGTACAGATTTAAGCAAATATCAGCTATAATAATAGTACCCTTATATGCTGAACGCTCTAATGATTTCCAATCATATTAGAGTATAAAAATAGTGAACCTGTTGTTCATTCAGCAACAATATCAGAATCAACTCTTACTGTATTATAATTCCGACAACCTTAACTTGATTCGTTATGTTTAGTACAACATTATATTCATTTTTAAAGTAAGGGAATATAATAGAAGGGAAAAACAGAAAAAAAAAAGGGATAGAAACAAAACAGAGTAAAGCCTTGCCATGCAGTACCTCATCATACATATTGTTTCATATTCCCCAGGGGCTGTCTTTTTTTTTTTTTTTTTTTATTTTATAATTTTTACGTTTCCTTGCATGCGCATAGTTACTATACAGTAGTCAAGTCTACATCAACCCAAGAGTAACCTATCCCTAACTAGTTGATGCGGGGCCAAACCAGGGACGTCTAACCACGCCTGCCATATGGAGAGGAATTTTTGTGGAGCCTTTCTACGTTGGTAGGTTATTTTTTCTCTTATTAGGATCCTATTCACGCTGTCTATCCATTGCCCCCTGGTGGGAACTCGCGGGGTAATCCACCACTGGGCAATTAATTTCTTTGCTATGTATAGTAAGCGAAGAAGCGCTATACGTGTAGGTGGAGGTGCAAATTCTTCATCTATTCCCCCCAGTACACAAACCACCGGAGTTCTCTCAAGAGGTACCATATATACTTCTGAAATCGTGTCTAGCACTTCCTTCCAATATCTGAATAGCTTGGGGCATTTCCAGATCATGTGGAGTAGATTTCCATGATCCCGTTCACATTTTGGGCACAGGGGTGAGTCTCTAATTCCCCACTTATAGAGTTGAAGAGGGGTTCTGTACGCCCTATGTAGAATGTAAAGATGTGAAAGTTTCTGTGATGCAGAAAGTGACACCAAGGGGGCATTCATAAGGCATATCTCCCAGGTGTCTCCATCTATTGCTCCTATATCTTCCTCCCACTGCTGTCTGGCTGGTAGTCTAGAGGGGTCTTGTATTCGTGCTATAAGTGTATTATAACATCTAGATATCATGCCCTTTTTAACTTCATCCATAAATACATCTTGTATAATCGGATGTTCTGTCGGTTGGATTCTAGCATTTCTATTCTGGGTTTGTAAGGCATGACGCAATTGGAGGTATTTATAAAAATTATTATGTGGGATTCCAAACTCTGTGTGGATCTGTTGGAATGATTTGAGAGTATTGCCCTGGTATAACTGTGAGATATATTTGATGCCTGCATCCTCCCAGCCCTTGAAGTCTTTTAGTTTTTGTATTTCTTTTAGTTGTCTATTTCGCCAGAGAGGCGTGCTGGACAGAAAGCCCGTGATGCCCAATAGTTTTTTGACATAGGCCCAAAGTGAGTTTAGTAATTTAACTGTAGGAGCTTCCGGGTCTAAGTGTAAGAATCCCGCCTCCAAAGTTGTCAGTGCTGAATAATTATTGTCTTCCAGCATTACAAGTTTACGGATCGGGTCTTTCGGGTCCAACAGGCCCCATCCTCCTAGTTGTTGTAGTTGGGAGGCGAGATAATACATCCTAGGATGGGGGACTGCAAGTCCTCCCTCCTCTTTGCCGTATTGTAACGTTGATAATTTTATCCTCGCTATTTTTTTTCTCCATATGAGCTCTCTGAATTGGGTCTCTAATCTATCGAACCATTTTTTTGGTATCCAAACTGGGGAATTGTTAAAAATATAAAGCAGTTGTGGTGCCCAGACCATTTTAATAAGGTTAATTCTACCAACAACAGACAGGGGCAGTCTACACCAGGCCCTGCTTTTTTCGCGGAATTTGGTTAATAAGGGTGTTAGGTTCTGTTCAACATAAGTGGCTGGGTTAGGGGTTACCTGGATCCCTAGGTAGCGGAATGAGCCTACTTGTTGTATCATCTCTGCACCTAGTGGTAATGGAGTGTTCAGGGGGTCAAGCGGCATCAGCACTGACTTGTCCCAGTTAATGGAGAAGCCCGATAGCTCCCCGAAGTCCTTGATGAGGGACATAACCGTTTCTAATGAGTCTTTTGTGTCACCTAGGTAGAGCAGGGTATCATCTGCGTACATGGACACTACATCTTTGTTCATACCTCTTTGGAATCCCGCTATTCTAGAGTCTCTTCTGATTTTTGCTCCCAGAGGTTCCAGGGCCAAGGCAAACAGCAGGGGCGACAGTGGGCACCCCTGTCTGGTGCCTCTAAACAAAGGAAAGGGTTCTGAAAGTTCCCCATTAATCCGTATTCTGGCCGTGGGCGCAGCATACAAAAGCTGTATCCATCGAATAAAGGTATCTCCCAATCCCATATTTTGTAATGTTTTCCACAGATAAGGCCACTCGACACTGTCGAAAGCCTTAGCTGCGTCCAGCGAAAAAATTGCTCTATTGCCTGTGTTGTCCACTGGGAGCTGTAAGTTCAGGAATAGTCTTCTTATATTTTGGGCCGTGGATCTCGTGGGGATAAACCCGGATTGGTCTCTATGCACTATTTTATGAATTACCTTGGCCAATCTGTTTGCTAACATCCGGGCCAGCAACTTGATATCAGATGTGAGTAGTGAGATGGGTCTATAAGATCCTGGGGAATTCACATCTTTACCCGGTTTTAATATAACAATAATGATTGCCTCATTCATTGAGCTTGGCAATGAACCCTCCTTAAATGCCTCATTGTATACTTTCAGCAGTGTGGGGAGCATGGGGTCTGCATAGCGTTTGTATATCTCTGCAGGGAGGCCATCTATACCTGGTGCTTTATTGTTTTTAGTTTGAGATAGGGCAATATCCAGTTCTTCTGCAGTTAAAGGGGCATTGAGCATGACCCTATCCTCTAGTGAGAGACTGGGGAGTTCACAACTATCTAAGAAGCGTGTTATTGCACTATCAGTGGGCGTAACTTTAGACGTATAGAGATCAGCATAGAAGTCACCAAAGACCTTCAGGATATCAGGAGTAGAGCATTTCAGAGCACCCTGTGCGTCGCATATGGCGGAGATGAGAGAGGTCGACTGTTGAGACCGCGCCAGTACTGCAAGCATATGACCAGTCGTCTCCCCCTCCTCAAAATGTGACTGTTGGAGAAAAAAACGTTTGTTCTCCGCCAGCTGCAACGCCAGTTGTCCAGACATTGTCTGTGCACTCAACCATGCCCTCTTGTTGTCTCCTGTGGGATTGTTAATATAATCGTTTTCAGTCTCGGTGACTTTATTTCTTATCAATAGTTCCCAAGCCTTGGTGTCAGTTTTAATCTGTGATATTGTTTTGATAAGTTGTCCTCTCAAAAAGGCTTTCGCTGTATCCCAAACCAGCCCCAGCCCAGCCGTGCCAATATTATCTCTCAGAAACAGTGTGAGTGCTCTGGCTATAGGATCTGGCTCGGCAAACAACGAAAGCCAGAAGGGATTAAGTTTCCACATTGGCCGTTTGTACCTACTTGGTAATGAAATGGTTACACAAAGTGCCGAGTGATCAGATATGTGCCTGTCTGCATAGTCAGATTCCACTATTAAATGTAGCATCTTGTCATTCCCAAGGCCCAAATCTATTCTGGATAACCCGTCATGTGAAGCTGAGTGGCAGGAGTATTTTTTTTCATTTGGGTGTTTGGATCTCCAGACATCTATCAGCCCTGTTTCTTCTAGTAATCTGGCAAAGGGGGTACCACTTTTCATCTGAGACGTGCCAGCAGTAGGTACAGGAAATTTATCTTTGAGAGGATTTAAGAGATTATTGTAGTCCCCCATTGCCAGTAAGGGTACTTCTGGGTATTGGGCCATAAAACCTGTTAGGTGTTGGATAACCTCTGAGTTATACGGTGGGGGTATATAGATACTAGCAAGGATACATTTGAGGCCTGTAATTGAGCATAAAAGAAAGACATATCTGCCAGCCGGGTCAATGCGTTTTCTAATGCAGTTGAACTGAACATCTTTTCTGAACAGTATACTTGCTCCCCTTGAGTAAGTGGAGTGGGTTGCATGAAACTGGTTAGTATACAGTCGTGGACAGAGGCTTGGAGGAGGGTCTGCAGAGAAATGGGTCTCCTGTAGACAGACCACCCCCGCATTCAGCGACTTGAGATGTCTAAGGACCGCCCCCCTTTTAACTGGATTTCCCAGTCCTCTGACATTCCAAGTCACAATGGACAATTTAGTCATCCCCATTTTGTTTCAGGATCATTGACCAGGCCGGCATAATTCTCGACAAGACTCTCGGGTCATACCGTGACATGCCATCTGGAAGGGGGGATAGGCCCCTTTTCTCCAAATTATGTTTGTTTTCTCCTTCCAGAGAACATGTAGGCATTTGTAGACATGGAATCATGTTGCAAGGCAGGGAGAAATACATTATTAGGTTAGTACATAGGTACAGAAGACAGTAAATTATTGGGTTAATGCATGTTACTCTGCATGGCAAGAATCTAAAGGTCAACAGTTTACACAGCCACTTGGCTGCAGCGTTAACTTTTCCCACACAACAGGTGTGGGGGGGGTAAAAGCCTTGAAAACTCCTAGACAACCAGTAGGCTAGTTTCCATAGGGGTTTCACAGCTACGGTAGGCATGTATTGCTTCATTATTTGCAGGCAAAAACGCGGACAGAAAAGGGATCAAAAGGATAAAAAATAGAAAAAAAAAGGGGGAAAAGAAAATCCTGTGGGGAGGAGGGTGATACAAACAAACAGTTCTCCTCGGCCGCCTGAACATCGGATGTGAGAGTAAAAACTGTCCTCCATAGACAACAATTATTTTAAATCTTAAAGCCTCTTCATGGCCCAGGGATTTATCCCAACAAAAATAGACCTGGTCTTGCCAGGTCATTGCATATCCAGTACTTATCTCTTAAGCAGGGACATCTCTTTGCGGTCTAGCAGCTTTAAGGGCCCTATCCTCACGATCCAACCATTGGGCCGCCATGTCCGGGCGTTCAAAGAAGCGGGTTTCTCCAAGAGCGACTACCCTAAGGCGGGCAGGATATAGCATCGCATATGGCAAGTTGAGATCCCTTAATCTTCTTTTGACATCCATAAACTTTGCTCGCTGCTTCTGGAGTTCAGCTGAAAAGTCCGGAAACAGGGAGATTTTGGAGTTTTCAATGGATAACCTACTGCCCATGGTTCTGGCTTTAGCAAGAATGACATCTCTGTCCTTGTAGTTTAAAAGCTTAAACAGAAAAGCACGCGGGTGATTGCCAGGGGGTAGTGGACGAGATGGCACTCTATGCGCTCTCTCCACCGCAAATAGCGGAGAGAATGCTTCTTTTCCAAATGTAGTGAGGAGCCATTGTTCGATAAAAGCGACAGGGTCTTTACCCTCTATCCTTTCTGGGAATCCTAAGGCGCGGACATTGTTGCGGCGCATGCGATTTTCCAAATCATCTAAACGCGCAGCATGCTGATCAGCAAGATGGCAGTTATACTTTAAATCTCTCTGCATGGGCACTAAGTCATCTTCAATAACACTGACTCTACTCTCCACTGCAGCTGTACGCTCTCTCAGCTTTTGCATGTCCTGTCTCACATAGGATATTTCAGCTTTAACACCTTTCACTTCATCAGTCAGGGTTGAGATGGATCTGTTGCATATAGTCACTGCAGAGAGGATATCTCTGAGAGTGGGTTCAGGGCCATCCAGGGGGATATTTGGTGTCTGAGTGCCTTGATAGGGATGTGAAACTGTACTCACTGTGGCCCAGTCAGATGGGGATCCAGCGCCATCCTCCAGCGGCATAGTATTATCCATCTCCAACTGGTTTGCTTCTTCCTCACTGAGGTCAGATGTGGGTGATGGTATTTCTTTTGATGACTTATTACCAAACAGGAGTTTCTGGGCTGCTTCCTTATATTTTTCCTTTTGAGATCGCTGTGGCAAAGCGCCATCTTGGGCCTGTACTGCAGGCAGGCCGCCACCATTCTTGTCCCATTTTGGCATGTTTTTCTGCTGCAGATCGGTCGGGTGGTTAGGTCTGCTGTGGCCCGGATAGCGTGCGGTTCCGATCGGAGGTATCAGCGGGTTGGATGAGTGATCTGGAGGATGATTACCAGGATTTTCGGCGGAGCTGAGGAGAAGTGTGTCCTGCTACATGCGCTGCCTGGCCACGCCCCTGCCAGTAAAACTTTATGGCCTTAATACCAAAAGGACTGGATCCCGGGGTCCAGCTCTCTAAAAAGAGAAGAGTTTCTTCGGATACGAGGCCTGGGCACCATTCAATTTGGCCTAAAAGACACTTTGAATGGATCTGGCTGCATAGCTAGCCCCAACAAGGATTGCTCCAGTGGAGCACAGCACATCTTTACTCGTGACCAACACCTTAGACACTGGCGAAAAAACTGAGATGCTCCCGGTATGGGAGGGGTTATATAGGGAGGCAACTTCCTGTTTAGGGTGTGCCAGTGTTCAGCACCTGAAGGTGGACTATAACCCACATAGTAATTACTATATCTCTGAGTCCCGTGATGTACAATTAAAGAAATGGTAAGTACGTGGATTGAGGGCTGGCTTCAGAGGGTAGTGGTTAATGATTCAGCCTCTGAGGGTTCTGAAGTTGCAAATGGTATGCCCCAGGATTTTGTTTGGGTCAGTGTTTGGTCAGTTATAGGGGGGTGGGCTGAGACCTGCCAAATGAGGTCCAGTACTGAAAAATGCAAAGTAATGCTTTTGGGTGCTAAAAAATATCAGGCTACATACTCAATAGGAGAACCAGTAATGCAAAATGATTTGTAGTCCAAGGGGATCCAAAACCACGATGCCAGCAAGCAATGTCAGGGCACTGCTAGCAAAGCAAGCAGAATACTTTTGTACATTTAGGCCTTATGCACACTGGATGTTTTCACAGATACCCCTAAGGGGCGTCTGGCATTTTTTTTCTACTGCCTCTAAACTTCCCTGCATATTAGCCTATGTCTCCATGCACACATTGGCTTTTAGTAGTGTTTTGTGGCAAGGAGAGTTTAGAGGCAAGAAAAAAAAACACTGCCAATGCCTCCAGGAGCAACAGAGTCTTGACAAAAAAATGCTTGACAGTGCCAAACGCATCTAAATAATAGGTGCATTTAGCACTTCAGTGCACATTCATTTCAAAAGCTAGAATAAATTAATATTGTGGCCAATTAAATAAATGCCCAAACACCAAAATCTGCTAAACTGGTTTTAAAAACTGCAGCTTAGGTGAGGATGTAGTTAAGCTTTGGTCACCAATAAACAGAAAGGATGTCCTAGATCTAGAAAGAGTCCAACAAAGGACAATTACATTAATAAGGTGGCCTGAGGACATAATAAAGTTTAACCACTTCAATACTGGGCACTTTCACCCCCTTCCTTCCCAGACCAATTTTCAGCTTTCAGCGCTGTCACACTTTGAATGAATTCTGTGGTCATGTAACACTGTACCCAAATAAAATTTTTATCATTTTTTTCACACAAATAGAGCTTTTTTTTTGGTGGTATTTAATCACCGCTGGGGTTTTTATTTTTTATGCTACAAACAAAAAAAGACCGAAAATTTTCCAAAAAAATGCATTTTTCTTAGTTTCTGTTATAAAATTTTGCAAATAAGTAATTTCTCTTGATAAATTTTGACCAAAAATGATGCTGCTACATTTCTTTGGTAAAAAAAATAACCCAAATCAGTGTTTATTTGGTGTTGGCAGTGATGGGGACAGACAGATTTTTTATTGGGACACTGAAATGTGTATAGGGACAGGGGTATATCAGTGGTGCTTGGTGTACTTTGTGGGGTGATCTGTAACAGCTCTCTGTGTAAAATCATTCTCACACAGAGATCTGTCACAGATCTGCAGATTCCCCTCTCCCCCCCCCCCGCGTCTCTGTTTACATTGTGAAGGCTGTGATTGGACACAGCCGTCAGGTGATCGGGAGGGCCAATCACAGCGCCCATATCCTGATCTCTGCTCAGCTGGAATGATCACAGGATGTGGCTGCGCTGCGAGCACTCATTCTGAGTAACGTTCCTGAATATCTACTCAGAACGAGGAAAGGACTACCCGGCTGTTTATGAGTAGTGGCTGGGTGGGAAGTGGTTAATTTAAAAAAAAATCTATCATAAAAAATACTATGGTATACAAATATCTAAGATGAAAATGCTTCCATGCATATTCCATTGTAGGAAAATATATCTATTAGTGTGGCACTTGATCCCCAAACCAAGCTGCAATCAGCAAGCGGGTTCCAACTTTTTTTACCTAAAGTCAGAGTTGTTGTTCAACTCCCATCCCTCATCCTCCACTGTCCATTGTAGGCACCTTAGTGGCCAACAGAGAAGTGCCTGTTTGCATTGATTAATGGAGAGATGGTACATTCTAATAATACCATCAAAGCAGTATTAAAACCAAAAGAGAAGATTTATTATATTGCAGCTTACCAATTCTTAGATGTGATGGCTCCATTAGTGTCTTTTTTTTAGGCTTTCTTTCTTCTATTTTCATCTGGTGATCTGGCCAGTAAGTATGTTGTTTTTCACAAGCTTAAGCTCTCTAGCAGAATGTATCAGTTTACACGGATGAGACATACCATTTAACACTCTTAGGGGTGTATAAAACGATCAGCTCTCTTTTATTCACGCAACATCTTTATCCCAAAAAGAAAAAAACGGTTTGCTGTAACTGATTATAACGCGTTAGCTGGAGTTTGGCTTTAATTTGTTAGTGCATCTGCTAATACATTACAATACACTACCTCCCTCCCCCCGACTGACAATGCTGCTGTGCTCATTCCTCCACAGTTGTGTCTCAGTAATACAGGTGGTGTGCTACAGCCACCACATCTAAAGATTGGTAAGATGCAATAAAATACATTTTTGGTTTTGGGTTTATTACTGCCTTGAGTCATTTTCCCATATTTCCTGTCTTTTTATGCAGCACTGCCACATTACAAAGCACTCTACAAAGCACACTGAACCACGCACGAACAGTTCTTGTTTCAGAAGAGTTTACAGTCTAACGTTCCTAACAAGCACACACACACACATACAGTATTGGCAAGCTCTCTGCTCAATTTTGTAAAGCCAGTTAACATATCAGTTTTTGGGTTACGAGAATAAATTATTTTTTAGAGACAGAACCACTAATAACAACTATGTTATTTGAATGTAAAAATACATGTCAATATTTGTAACCATTTGATATGGGGTGCACTCTACACATGGCCCAATTTTTTTACTGAAGTTCATAGGGCGTGTAGCCCACTGCGGTTTCTCCAAAGGGAAATTTGAGTAAATAGATGTAGCCATGCATTGTTAAAATAAGCATTACAGTTGTAGTGGTTACAAGTGAGTTTGTCTCCCTCTGGTGTCCTTTCTATTCTATGCAATGTTTAAGACTTTTGTTTGGTTTCTGTAAAGCCATGTCACAAAGCATTGTGGGAGATGTAGTTTAATGAGGAAGTGACTTGTGATTAATTCAGTCTGGGGACTACTAAACCCACAATGCCAAGCCTCAAACCCACAAGGCAAAAGTTACTGCACTGCATGCTGGGAGCAGGAATAAAAGGGACAGAGCGGGCATTTTTTCAGTCTCTTGGGACGCCATTCAACACCTGCCTGCAGTGAGGTCTGTGTGTGACCGGCAGACTGTGGCCTGCAAGCGCGGAGCTGAATCGATTGGCCTCTGAGGAGTTCCTGAGCACAGCCAGCTGGACCAGCATTTGGACGGACCTGAGGAACCAAGATTGCTGGAAGTTTCCTGTGTTCCAGCCATCAGCCATCTGAAGGAGCGGTGCGGTGTGACGGTGTCGGCTTTGGATCAGATGGAGATCACAAGGAAAGGAGTCAGGAAGGAATTCTACAGCATTTGGGCCCGTTGTGGTGAGCTGACAGTGGCCCAGACCAATAAAATACACTGTTTGCTGGTGAGACTTGTAGTTCCACTGAGGTGGTTCTGCTTATTTCATACTGCGAAAGAATCTGCGACAGGCCTATGAGAAAGCAGTGGAACATGCTGCTACCAGGGAGTCCCAAAATAAGAGAAACTTTGACGCAAGAGTAAAAATTCAGGATTTACAACCAGGTGATCGGGTGTTACCGAGGAACTTGGGTGTGCCTGGAAAGCACAAACTGCCAGATCGGTGGAGGCCACAGCCTTATATTGTGTGTAAACAAATTCCTGGTTTACCGGTGTATCAGATTAGATCTGAGGGTTTGACGGGACCAAGAAAAATGTGGCACCAGAATCACTTGCCACCTCTGTCGGATGCAGTGAGGGTACCTCAAGCACCTCAATTACTTCCTCAAAAGCCACCTCGTACACGCTCACAGAAGGAAATACCAACTGAAGCTGAAGTGATGGATCCAGAAGACGACGAGTTTGGAGAAGATTATGGGTATTCTCAAACCCTTAATCTAGTGCCTTTGTCAAGGGAAAAGGAGGCGGATGAAGAAGGTGATGAGTTCGGGGAGGAGTATGTGTATTCTCAAGTTACTAGTCCGGTACCTTCATCCTCACAGACAAGAAGAGAGGTGGATAATGATGATATGGTGTCAGTGCCTACCTGGTTTTGGTCTGAGGAAGAAGGGTCAATAGCCAGTCCTTTGAAAAGAATAAGGGAAAGAATCCGAGAGATGGAAACTCTTAGAGCTTTGCCACCACAGCCAGAAGCACCCGTCAGAGTGGAGCCTCAAAGATCAAAGGATATCGGCAATGTTGTACTGTCACAGCCGGTGGAGGCGCAAAAGATGGTCCGTCGGTCCCTTGGGTCAGAGTTTCAAGAAATGTTACCAAGGAAGGCTGTGGAAGGGACCAAAGCTGTAGCAGTTGTTCCTGAGAAAAAGACTGAAGATCTGATGGATTTCTCCAGTGAGGAATTGCCAGCTCCTGAACTTGAGGAGTCAATGCAAGTTCCTAAAACTGCAACCAAAGACCTTTCAATTGACTTGAGTGCTCGGAATGTAGTCAAGGAGACAGCTAAAGACTCAGTACAGCCTGCTGGAACTTATGTGTTGTTGAATCTCTTTACAGTTCTATTCCCCATGAGAAAGGTGTAGCAGCTATCAAACACACTCTTCGTGCAGCCAAGAATGTGGACACTATATATGGAGAGTTTATGACCTCATTGCTAGAATTCATCCTTAGTCATAATGTCGTTACCGTCAAAGACTCCCACTACCTCCAGGTGCAGGGGGTTGCGATGGGGATGTGTTGTGCCCCATCGTATGCCAACCTGTACCTGGGGGAGTGGGAGGCCATGTTTCTGGGTGACGAGACTCTTTCGTTGTATACGGACCACATTCTTGGGTGGTACCGGTACATCGATGACCTCTATTATTTGGGATAGTTCAGTGGATCTACTCCAACAATGCCTCTTGAGGATGAACCGTAATGATTTCAACCTCAACTTTACGATGTCATTCGACAAGCACTGCGTGACATTTTTGGATGTGGAGGTTTACAGAGGAGAGGGACGAGCCGTGATGAGAAGATTGTACAGAAAACCTACAGCGAGCAACGCAATTTTGCACGCTACTAGCTTCCACCCCAAACCCCTTAATTCTTAATTCGATCCCGTATAGCCAGTACCTTAGGGTGAGACGCAATTGCTCCAATGACGACACCTTTAGAATTGAGGCTAATAACCTACGGGATAGACTACTACTACGGGGCTACTCCCAGGCCTCACTTAAAACGATCTTTTAAGAAAGCTCTTATGCAATCCAGAAATGAGCTACTCCACTCCAAGAAAGGCAAAAAAACAAGTAAAGATGATACTAACGCCATTAGAATCATTACAAGATATAACAACCAACATAGACAAGTCAGGAAGATTGTATAAAGATACTGGCATATGCTACAATTTGATCCAGCTCTGGGTCCCTTTGTTCCCTCCAAACCTCTCTTTACCTTTAGACGTACTACATCTCTGAGAGACAGAATCACCGCTAGTGAATTTAAGGGGGAAGCAGGTAAATCCCACTGTAGATATAAGGGAACCTTTAGATGTGGGGCTTGCAACTATTGCCAATTTATGCTCACGGACAAAAACCTGACCCTTCTGAATGGTCAAACTTTTTATCCCAAACACTTCGCTAACTGTAAAACCCATGGAGTAATTTACATGCTTCTATGCGAATGTACATGTTTTTACATCGGAAAAACAAAAACAGAGTTCTGGAAGAGAGCATACATACACATACTGGGTATAAAAACCTGTGACCCCGATCTCCCACTCGGGAGACACACTACAATAGTGCACAACGGCAAATTTCCTAAGATAAAATTCCTTATTTTGGACCGTGTGCACCCGGACTCCAGGGGGGGCGACTGGAACAAGACACTGCTATAAATAGAATCCCGTTGGATATACAATTTAAAGGCCACCCAACCTCCGGGTTTAAACGAAACCATTTGGTTTAAGCCATTTCTTGAGGGCTTCTCCTCAGGTGGCAGGGAACAGTAATTTCAACTGGTTGTTTTTGCCTCCCTTTTTCCAATGTCTTGGCCCCCTAATTCGGAGTCCGGATGCACTTGGTCCCCCACTTTTCGTGGTTCCTTCAACTTTAATTTTGACGGTGCTTCATCTTTATCCACTGCCATATGCTGTGGCGTTTAATTACGAACAAACTTCCGACACACACAATCAAAAATCAATGCAAAATACATTATTATTTATAGCATCCTTCTGAGCATTAAAAAGACTTTGGGCTTATAAGACAACATCCACCTGATTGTCAGCACTAGTTTGTATGACACCACTCAGATATTTTCAACTTCTTACCCTTGTTAGTTTCATACAGCATGTGTCCCTATATGCCACCGAATTACTACAGTGCCTGCTTTACCAAGCTTATCCATATGGCCATGGATTTTTATATTTGGTATTAATGCCCTAATATTTTCCTTAGCATTTACCTTGACTCAAGTCTATGGTTTGTACTATTGATTATTGCTGCAGAACTTTCTCTGTCCAGTATAATCAAACCCTTTCAGTGTCCATGTTTGATTAACAACCTTAATATGCATATTACATGCATTGTTTGATTCTGCTACTCGAGTCCATGTAACTTCTTATTATGTGGGTTATTCGATACCCACATAATAAGAAGTCTTCATGTAGCTGAAGAATACATGAAGATAAAGAACTCTTGTCACTCTCAACAAAACATCAGGGTGTCGCTATACTTTATGGACATTAAGTTGCACCCTAGGGGGAGCCCTAGAGTATAGGATTCAATATTAAATTGCACTATCCTGTTTATGTGAATGTAATGTATTTGGGTCTGTGGTGTGTATTGAGGCTTGTGACAGACCTAGCCGGAAAAGAGGCTTTTGGAGGGGACTGAATGCCAGCCTCCTGCAAACCAATGTTCTATTATGTTTGTCTGCCTTGGATCACAGGATGTGTATTGCATTGGAGGGTTTGTGTTTGTCTGCCTTGGATCACAGGATGTGTATTGCATTGGAGGGAGGGGGGATTCTTCCAACAGCTCTCCCTGCTAACACTGTGTACTGATGAGAAGTTAAACACACCTGACCTGTGTGTCCATTGTCATTGGACAGTTTAACCCGCCCTCTTTTCCAAGGGTGGGGGGGGGAAGAGTCTCTGAGTTATTTTATCTGTTGTGACCATGTGTTATAATAAATTAGTTGATTCCTGCTTGGCCCTGAAGACAGAGCATCTTGTCTCGTTTTTGGGGTGGATTATTTGTATGGGTTCCTTGTTCGGCTGATTGAAGTGTTCGGTAGCTGCCTTTGTTTTTGAGTATGGAATGTCCTAAACGACTTTAACCCCATTCATACTCGGGGTGTCGTTACAAGGCTGTAGTGGGAAGGTGCTTAATATAAGTGTGTTATGATACTGAGCATTTGGCACTGCGCACCTGTCTGCATATACCTTCCATGATAATCATTAAATTATTGTTTCATGTACACATTGACTGTTTTCTATTGTCATTCTTTATATCTGAGTTACCACACTGTTTATTGTGCCAAGCATCTTCTTAGTAAATTTCTTAAGTAGTTAATTGACAACTTGTGTGAGACGCCATCTATTACTACAGCTGGTGAAGTGACGGGTTCCAAGGTTATGGTAAATATACTGTATAGTGGATCATCACTGTAATCTTGTGTTCAGTAATATTGTGTGTGTGGCACTCATTGATAACATTACAAGCTTTCCAGAAAATGGAACCTGAGGTGTCAGAGGTGAGAGAGGACCTGCAGAGTCGGGGTAGCCAGTGGGGTTTAGAGTCAATCAGCAGCCCCTACGGGGGTACCGCTACATAGATACAAAACTTTGTGTTGCAAATACAATATGTGTCCCAAATGTGGGTGGTAAAAAATAAAACCCAAACCTGGGCACCACAGACATTACAATCGCAACATCTGTGGCATCCCTTCTGGTCTGAAATAAATGTTAAACCATGTTTTACAGCATTTCTCTCAGGGTCTTTTCAAATGAGGAGATCCTGCAAGTTTTTGCCATGCTTGTAAGTATGTAAGGGGACTTCCTAACCTCAAGACACAAATCTCCATCTCCCATCAAAATATAAGATTAGAACACCTAGAATCGCGCTAAACATAGAAGTGAAATAAATGTGTTCTCATATACCAATTGAATGAATGAATGAATGGTCATACATCTGGTATATAAAATACTAAGAATATAAACAAAATAAATACAGGATATAGACAATCAATGTTAGACAACCCCACCTCAGTGTGTGGGAATGTCAAAAACAATAATCTTGTGACAGTGTCGAAAAACAAAAATATAGATAAACCACAATAAGTGTCCAAATGAGCCTAACCGCCAATAACACCTGTGATTAAAAAGTCCATCCATACATGGTACCGCTTTTCAAATAGTAGAAAAAACTCGTGAGGAAATCCACCACCGGTAAGTAAGGGGTTACTGCTTACCAAAAGCCCACGATCCCCCCACTACCTAGGATCACGGGGAGCCTGCGTATAGAAAAGCCTTGCAGGACACATCAAGTGGATCAGCTGTTCTCAGTAGAGTGGGAATGATGCCGCGATTTCCAAAGTACCCCAACGAGGCTCCTAACATTCAAAACTCTCCTCATTCCATTTGGGGATCATGGTTGAATACACATAGCAGGGAAAAGAAATGAATGCTCCATAGTGTAAAATCTTCTGGTTTATTAAATAGTAAAAAAATATAATGCACTCACATGAGAAGCAGAAAGACGAGCCTTTAAGTCTGGTGCGCCGGCCGGTAGCACACAGACCAACCCGTCCTGCTGGAACGATCAATCACAAGGCGAGGTGACGTCAGCGCGTCGCTCCGCCCTACGTGGTTTCATAATAGGTTACGTTGTCCAGGGGCACCTGGATATGCCTGTACCTGATGACTTTTCTTAAAAAAAAAAAAAAAAGTTTGGACAAATGGGACACTTCTAACGTGGTCCTTGTCTAGATTAGGGTTATCAAAGGGGTTTTCACAAGTTCATGCCCAAAATATGTGGGAATAACTCTCTCTAAATATTTCTCCCTCACCAATGCAACTAGTGCACCCCCTTTCACTGGCTTGAACAGTTCCAAGGATACAAATGAATTGGGAGATGTGCACTCCTGAGGTTCTACTATAAGTGTTTAGTGTGTGCACTGGAGAAGTGAAGGATTGTATTCCTATCTCTTAAGGTTTGTAGAAACCTTACCATCCCCGCCAATAAAAATAGACACATCGAGAAAGTCCACTGAGCTGTTAGAAAGGACAGAAAAAAAGAAATATTCTATATTAGGATGTAGAGAATTCACAAAGTTTACAAATGCATCAAATTTAACAGAAGATCTTCTACCAACAAAATCTACTGCGATTTTTGGTGCAGCACATTTCTGAAATGCAAGGAAATGCACAGATGTGAATGGAGCCTCATTGTTCTTTTGTTAACGCACCAATTTCAGTTTCAGGCCCCATTCACATCTAGCATAGTGGGAGCGCACATTTTGTGTCTGGTTTTTCTTGTGACACGCATATGGCAGCCTGTTGATTTAAATTGGCTGCACTATATGTGGGTAATGGGACATTTTGGAGTTTTGTGAGTTCTGTGTTTTTTTACTGTGCGTTTTGCAGCATTTGCCCCTGGTTTCTTCACATTTTCTTCTGGTTTTCTTCTGTGTTTGGTGTGCCATTAACAATTAATGGCACTGCAAGCACAACTAGTAATTTTAGGTGTATAAACACGGCCATACGCTATACAATCTGCTTGTATATTGTGTAATTAGTGAGAAGGGTGATCACTGATTGACAGCATTTGATTTAAAAAAACGTGCACCTGGGAATGGGTGGGTGAATGATGCAGGGTGCGTGCTAATGAGCTCAGCTGGTCAACTCTTTCATGACCTAAAGTCTGATCAGGAAGAAAGACATTACAAATGGAAATGTCCGGAAACATGGATTAGGACAAGAAAAGTAAGTGTCTGTAGATTTAATGGAAAGCTTTGATATTTTTGCAAAAAAAGTACATGAATGCTATATTGGTGCATAGGGGAGCTGGAATTTAGAAAAAAAAAGTGTACAAAGGTGAACTTACCCTTTAAGGTTTTTTACCTTAACGAATCTATGCATAAAGGTAAAAAAACGTCAGTTTCAGAGGACCTTCCCCCAGTCCCCTCTTATACTTACCTGAGCTCATTCTTGATCAATCGCTGTGCATAAGAGCAAGAGCTCTCTCGACTCTCTCTCTCATTGGACAGATTGATAGCAGCAGGAACCAAATGGCTCCCAATGCTTTTAATCAAATTCTGCAACAAGTTAGTGGGGGGGGGGCAAGCCACACTGTCTGTGCTTACAGAAACAAACCGCGTGGCTCGGGTGCAAGCCCGCACGAGTAACGAAAGTGGCTTTCTTTGGTGGGCACTCACCAAAGAGGAGGAGCCAGGAATGCCAGCGTGGGACCCCAGAAAAGGAGGGTCAAGCCATTTTGTGAATGGATCATTAATACCTGAGTTTTCCGCTAATTCATTCGATAGAGCAGTCAGTCCTTCCAGGGCTCTGGTCACGATCCCTCCAGGAGCTGTATTGTTAGGGATAAAAGTGCAACACATGCTACCAAACATTTTGCATACCCCTCCTCTTTCAACTAGGACCATATTTAAGGCCATTCGGTTCTGCCATGCTATTAGAGATGTGGGGGCTGTCTGTTCTGCTATGCCCTTCATAGCGTCCCTAGTATAGTTTACAAATCGTTGTTGGTTATAGTGTATATAGTTAATTCAGTCAACCTTTTTATTTATAGTCACCCACCAGAGAAGAGACTGAAACCCAGCTGTCACCTGATTGCTGGCCTTAAACTCATCCGGCACCCTGCGCTCATTTATGTAAATCCGAGAGTCAAATGACCCCATGGGAGAGGTGTCCCTCCGATACCGTTGGTGACTCTAGTCCACGGGTGTTCTAAAAGGATCCTCAGGGGCATAGCCAGCTGGACCATAGTACAATTCCCTTGGGCATTGGCCAGTATCCTAGCTCGCAGTTTCTTATCCCCACACATCAGCCCTCTGAATGTCATGTTCAACCCAGTCACCATTGCCTGTGTTAATCCTCTCCGCATAGTAGTCATCGGGTAGTGACCCAAGATCAACCCCACTACGGTTCCCTGGGAGTGCAAAACAAGCAAAGTTGCCAGGATAAGCAGTAACCACCGGAGGTATCTGAGGTCTCTGTACTGGGGGAAACATCAAACTCAACGTGTGACAGGTAGAATTTGTTTGAGGTTTATAGCTCTTATTATACAACCGCAACATACATTTTAAACCTTCTGGATCTGTATTGTGATCTAGAGGAAAAGGGACCATTGCTATATGTGGTCTGGATCTGGCACAAACTAAACAGTTTTCTTTTTTTTTTTTTTTTTTTAAGAGTTTAACCGTGTAACTCAACCATTCTAAGCACTCATTTTTTTTCTTGGTAACCTGTCTCCAAAGCTATGGCATCTTCTACTGTTAGGTTAGTAAATTTTATAGTTTTACTCAGAACTTCTATTTTAGTATGGCCTTCTTCTTTCCCTTCTGTGTCTACCTTCCCTGTTGTCTGGTTTTATTAGGTGGTAATACCTCGAGAGAAAAATTTGCCTGAGGGGTCAGTTCCTGACACCCATGCTCCCATAGAGTACAACCGCTGATCTTCCTTACTCGGGTCCTTTAATGTTATCAATAATTGGTTACAGTTCTGCAGGGGGAGTTCGCTTTTGTAATTATGAGTCTTTCCTTTATTCCACTCTTTTTAGGCCCTGGTAGATTATACCCCCAATCATGATGCGCTGTGGTCTACAGGGCTTGATCCCATGCTTGACATCCTGCCCTATTCCAGAGCCAGCAAATGTATTTATCTGCCCATAGAAGTCCTCTAGCCCCAGTTGTATCCCCACAATCTGCAATCTGACAGAAGTCTACCAGTATAGTGCTAGTTATTCCCACTATAAAGGTTAGATTCAATTCTGTTCCTGTTCTTTCCCAATCCAAAGGTTCCTCTGCTCTTCCATAACGTATACCCCCTCTTATGTATGCCTCTCCTAGAGTCACCAGTAACCCAAGGATAATTACTGTCCCTTTTATCCTAACCAGCTACAGAGTTCCAGTGGATAGGGTAGGGGAGTTGGAAGGGGAGGGAGACTTCACTGGTTTGAGACAAGTCCCACCTTGTGTGAGACCTCCCTTTGTAGCCAGATTTCTGAACTTCTTGCAGCCAACTGGCCCTATTCTGCCTGTAAAACACTTTTGCAATGGGACTGGTGAATCCAGGTAGACCTCTCTGCAATCCTTATCGCAGTAGGGGTAGTTAGGAGGACTTTAAAAGGACCATCGCACCTTGGGGAGTGCCACTGCTTTTTCTTATTACTTTTTGTTAAGACCCAATCTCCCACATGTACCTTTTCATCTTCTTGAATTGGACCTTCTAGGACAGAACAAAAATTATTAGTACGTCTTTGTCTTAACAGCCTAGACATGTATTCTGCTAGTGTGTGCTCAGACTCCTCAGTAGGTGTTTCATTTGGTTGTAAGGGTATCTTATACGGCCTTCCATGTATCATTTCAAATGATATTTCAAATGAATTTCTTTTGTGGGTGTGATATGCATACTCGTCACAGCTACTAGTAGGCAGTGCATCCAATTTTTACCTGTTTCTTCCATAGCTTTCCTCAGTTTGCTTTTTAGAATGCAATTATGTCTTTCCACCAACCCAGCTGATTGGGGATGATAGGCACAATGGTATTTAACTTGAATTCCCATCACGTCTGTCAAATGTTGTATAGTTTTATTTACAAAATGGGGTCCATTATCACTATCTGTGCATCTGCACTTCCTGTTGGGAACATCTCCACCCATTTGGTCAGGGCATCTATGATTACCAAACAATATTTCTTCCTTTCACATTTGTCTAATTCAATAAAATCCATGCAAATGTGTTGGAATGGATATTGCTGTGTGGGGAACTTCCCTTTCCGTGGGCTTATGCCTCCCTGAGCACTGTATCTTGCACATATAATGCATTGAGAGCAAAAAGGTTTTTTTTAGTAGTTAGTGAAGCCATAGGCTGTACATACTTTATTCAACATCTCAGTCATCCCCCTGTTTGACACGTGAGTTACTCCATGTGTCAATACTGCTGCATACCTAAATAGGGATTTTGGCAATACCGTTTTTCAATCAGGTGGCATGTAGATGTTATCTATTATTGTGCAACCTTTTGTTTTCCAATATTGTTTCTCCCCAGGAAGTGCATTACGCTGCATAACAGTAAGGACTGTATGATCTATCTCTATGGATTTCCTGTTCTGTCATTATTTGATGTGTTTCTTGTGCCGCTATTTTGGCCGCTTCATCTGCCCTTTTATCTCCCTTTGAGACGGGGTCTGTATATTTTGTGTGTGCTTGACATTTGCAGATTGCAAGCTCTTTTTGGTAACTGTATTGCATCTAGGAGTTCTAGAATGAAGTCCGTGTGTGAAATTGGTTTACCACTGGAGGTGACCATCCCCTTGTTTTTCCATTGTTGTGCAAAAACATGTACTGTTGAAATGCATATTGACTGGTTACGAATTTTCCTTTTGATAGTATGCATGCTCTTGTCAGTGCTACAAGTTCTGCTACTTGTGCTGAATAATGTTTTGATAATGGCCTAGCTTCCAAAATTTCAACCTGTGTCACTACTGCATATCCAGTTGCATTTGTGCCATCTGGATTTTTCTTACTGGAGCCATCAACAAAAAGTGTCATGTCAGGGTTTGATAACGGTAGATCTTTCCAATCATTACGTGGCAGTACCTTTTCAGCAATGGCAGCAGTACAGTCATGTTTATGACCATCAGTAGGAAGTGGTATTCGTGTGGATGGGTTTAATGTAGTACATCTCTGTATTGTTAAGTGAGGTTTTGTCAAAAGTATTGTCATACAGGAAAGGTGTCATGCTGGGCTCAAATGTGATATCTTTTGTTGTAAAAGGATAACAGATACTGCATGTGGTACTTTAAGTGTCAGCGGGTGATATAGCACTATAGATGCTGAGGCCTTAACTGCTTCAGCTGCAGCTACCACTGCCTGTACACAGGGTGGAAGTGCTGCGATCGCAGATTATCCTGCTGGACGTTAAATGATGTCCAGTCAGGATAACTTAACAACTTTGCGCAAGTTATTCTGTTATATGGCGGGCAGGAAGTGGTTAACTGCTTGCCGACCGGCTCACGCCAATATACGTCGGCAGAAGGGCACGTACAGGCATATTAACGTAGCTATACGTTGCCCTTTAAGAAGCAGCGCGCGCCTGCCCTGAGCTCCGTGAGTGTGATCGCGGGTCCCACGGACTCAATGTCCGCGGGGATACCTGCGATCGTCTCACGGAGAGGAAGAACGGGGGAAATGCACGAGCATTTCCCCGTTCTGCCTAGTGACAGGACACTGATCACAGCTCACTGTAATAGGGAGCGGTGATCAGTGTCTTGTCACAGATAGCCCAGCCCCCCCCAGTTAGAATCACTTCCTAGGACACACTTAACCCCTACAGCGCCCCCTAGTTAACCCCTTCACTGCCAGTCACATTTACACAGTAATCAATGCATTTTTAATCGCACTGATCGCTGTATAAATGTCAATGGTCCCAAAATAGAGCCAAAAAGTGTCCGATCTGTCTGCCATGTCACAGTCACGATAAAAATCGCTGATCGCCGCCATTACTAGTAAAAAAAAAAATATTAATACAAATGCCATAAAACTATCCCCTATTTTGTAGACACTATAATTTTTTGCGCAAACCAATCAAACACTTTCATTGCGATTTTTTTTACCAAAAATATGTAGAAGAATACGTATTGGCCTAAACTGAGGAAAAAAATTTTTTTATATATTTTTTGGGGGGGATATTTATTATAGCAAAAAGTAAAAAATAATGCGTTTTTTTCAAAATTGACGCTATTTTTTTGTTTATCACGCAAAAAATAAAATTCTAATTTTTAATTTTATTCTAAATTCTATTTGTGGGGAAAAAAGGACGTCAATTATGTTTGGGAACCACGTCGCATGACCACCCAATTGTCAGTTAAAGCGATGCAGTGCCGAATCACAAAAAGTGCTCTGGTCTTTTGCCAGCCAAATGGCCTGGGGCTGAAGTGGTTAAAAAAAAAAAAAAATATGCTGACCATGCTTTTTGACCCCGAACTTGATGTTTGACCCTTACCTTGACCCTAACACTAACCCTGGCAAACCTTAATCTAGTTATTTTTTATTCTTTATTAGTATTTTTTTTTTTTTTTTACACACTTTTGTTTACTTATATCTTCCTATACTGCAAGAAGAGAAAGATACAATGCATTCTCTTCATTCAGAAGAGGAAGTAAACCAAGAGGCAGGCTCACAGTGACTGATCATGGTGATCGCCAATCAGAGACCATCATAGCGATCAGGTGACCCAGAACCAGGAGTCCCGGGTCCAGATCGTTAGTGTGAGAGCCCGGTCTCTGTGCTGGGAGCATGCTGTGTGGCGAATACCCAGCACAAAGAGATATGCATATATGCAGCCCCACAGAAAAAGACCCACCTCGGTGAGGTCGGATATATGCGTACAGTTGGTGGGAAGGGGATAATAAATGTGCTTAAGTTTCAATTTACCTTTAAATTCAAAAAGTTTCACATTCAGTTGAAAGATGTGAAGGTGATGAATGGGAGAAATGTTTCAGTTCCCCCATTGTAAGTGTGTGGCTAGACTTGTGTTAACTGATGCATTCATCTGGCTTTCATTGATTTCTTGGCAGAACTCAGGTTGTCCCTCTTTGTGGATCTATATATAATGCAGCGCCAAAAAATAAAGTGAACTATACGGTAATAAATCTATTAAAAAAATCACATTTTTTTTTACCAATCCATTAACAAATGTGCAATTTCTGCAAATGAATAAAATAGTACCATCAATTATTCAAACATTATGTGAAATTGAAAAAACAATAAATATTGTTTTTTGTTATAGTTCATAAATATATGCATTTATTCATCCATATAAATCAAAAATGTACCACCAATATATATATTTACATTCACACACACACACACACACACACACACAATGCCTTCAAAAAGTATTCATATCCCTTGACATTTTCCACATTTTGTCATGTTACAACCAAAAACATCAATTTATTTTATTGGGATTTTATGTGATAGACCAACACAAAGTGGCACATAATTGTGAAGTGGAAGGAAAACTATAAATGTTTTTCACAAATTTTTACAAATAAATATGTGAAAAGTGTGGCATGCATTCAGCCCCCTTTACTCTGATAACCCTAACTAAAATCTAGTGAAATCAATTGCCTTCAGAGGTCACCTAATTAGTAAATAGAGTCCACCTATGTGTAATTTAATCTCAGTATAAATACAGCTGTTCTATGAAGCCCTCAGAGGTTTGTTAGAGAACCTTCGTGAACAAAACAGCATCATAAAGGCCAAGGAACACACCAGACAGGTCAGGGATAAAATTGTGGAGAAGTTGAAAGCAGAGTTAGGGTATAAAAAAAAATATCCTAAGCTTTGAACATTTCATGGAGCACTGTTCAATCCATCATCCGAAAATGGAAAGAGTAGGACACAACTGCATGCCTACCAAGACATGGCCGTCCATCTAAACTGACAGGCCAGGCAAGAAGAGCATTAATCAGAGAAGCAGCCAAGAGGAACATAGTAACTCTAGAGGAGCTGCAGGAATCCACAGCTCAGGTGGGAGAATCTGTCCACAGGACAACTATTAGTCATGCACTCCACAAATCTGGCCTTTATGGAAGAGTGGCAAGAAGAAAGCCATTTTTGAAAGAAAACTATAAGAAGTCCCATTTGCAGTTTGCGAGAAGCCATGTGGGGGACACAGCAAACATGTGGAAGAAGGTGCTCTGGTCAGATGAGACCAAAATTTTACTTTTTGGCCTAAAAGCAAAACACTTTGTGTGGCGGAAAACTAACACCACATCACTTTGAACACACCATCCCCACCATAAAAAAAAATATGGTGGTGGCAGCATCATGTTGTGGGGATGCTTTTCTTCAGCAGGGACAGGGAAGCTGGTCAGAGTTGATGGGAAGATGGATGGAGCCAAATACAGGGCAATCTTAGAAGAAAACCTGTTAGAGTGTGCAAAAGACTTGAGACTGGGGCGGAGGTTCACCTTCCAGCAGGGCAACGACCCTAAACATACAGCCAGAGCTACAATGGAATGGTTTAGATCAAAGCATATTCATGTGTTAGAATGACCCAGTCAAAGTCCAGACCTAAATCCAATTGAGAATCTGTGGCAAGACTTGAAAATTGCTGTTCACAGACATTCTCAATCCAATCTGACAGAGCTTGAGCTATTTTGCAAAGAAGTATAGGCAAAAATGTCACTTTCTAGATGCACAAAGCTGGTAGAGACATCCCCAAATAGAATTGCAGCAGTAATTTTAGCAAAAGGTGGTTCTTCAAAGTATTGACTCAGGGGGCCTGAATACAAATGCACACCACATTTTCACATATTTGTAAAAAATGTGGAAAACCGTTTATCATTATCCTTCCACTTCACAATTATGTGCCACTTTGTGTTGGTCTGTCACATAAAATCCTAATAAAATACATTTACATTTTTGGTTGTAACATGACAAAATGTGGAAAATTTCAAGGGGTATGAATACTTTTTCAAGGCAGTGTATGTGTCAATTCATCCAGATCTCTTCCCATGGGTGACAAAGCTGCCAACTGTATCACCATACCACCAATGTCACCATGACCAGAGGGAATAGTGGCACAAAACTAAGGCAGCATAAGCATTCTGCAATTTAGCATGAATGGATTCCCCTTTAACAGCAGCTCTGGTTTCTATAACAGCAGACAGCTATACCAACGTTTCTCAACTCTAGTCCTCAAGTAACCCCAACAGGTCATGTTTTCAGGCTTGCCATTATTTTGCATAGGTGATTTGATCAGTTTCACTGCCTTAATAATTACCACAGCCGTTTCATCTGAGGGAAAACCTGAAAACATGACCTGTTGGGGATACTTGAGGACTGGAGTTGAGAAACATTGGACTATACCATGCTTCACCACAGTGGGAACCATAAGTATTGTGGCTGAATAAAAAAAAACCTCACAGACCAGAGCCAAATAGAAGAATCATAGTTTAGTACTTTTATTAATAAATATATCAGCAAAATAATTCCACCAAGCAAACATGTAAAATCTCCATTCGAAAATCAAAACCGTTCATTTGATTTTTCTGGGACTGTGAGTTCCAGGGCTGTAATTTAAAGGTTAACTTGAGTTGTGTTTTCATCTCCTCTATGACCAGCAGCATGAACGTATGCAAATTCTGATTCGTGACCTTGATCTACCTATCACAAAATGAATGTCTATCTGCCTATACTTAGTTGGATTCTAAACTCTCTATGTATATTTTCTTGACTCTGTATTATTCCGATAGAGTGCAGCTGTGAAGCTCCAAGCAATATGATGCTTTCTTAATCTTTTATATTGTTGCAGTAAATCTTTCATTGTAACACTTTCAAAGGCAGAGTAGGGGTGATCAGAAAACAAAATGTCTGCAATTTCTTCAGGGTTAAATATACGAATCCTAAAATGATCCTCCTTGGCAGAGGTTATCTGTGGCATCACCCAGCCCTTGGTCAAGTATTTGAATTATCATCTTCATTCTCCTGTGACGGCCCTTCCATCATACTTGTGTGATACCAATCATTTGCTGGCTTAGCTGCACAAGCTAGAATTATCCCCAGACTATGCTATGGCTAGTGTGGACATCAGGTTGCCATGCACAAATAGTCCCAATTTGTGTGGTTTAGAAGCAGTTAAGCATTTTATGGGCAAAACTCCATCGATAGTGCCTGAAAATAGGTTAAGTTGTGAAGATTTTTTTTTAAGCAGGTTCATTGGTAACTTCATGCCCCCAGCATTTGCCAATATACTGTATGTGTAGGCATGTTAGAAAAAAAAACATGTATTTGGTTCATTTATGTAGTGGCACCACCTGGCTCTGATACATTGACTTTTTCAGGGTTTGGAGAGGATCAGGTGTTGAATTTGATAGCTTTTTTTAAAATTCTCTACAGCCCAACTCCTTGGACTTTCTCAATGTGTCTGTGTCTAAGAGAAAGGATGGCAAGGACTCACTCTGTGCACTTTTACAGATTCCTTATGGGACAGGAAAAATGGAATTGAGGCTCAGCACACACCCATTTCCTGTTTTTGGTGCAGGGCATATCACATTTTCTGCCTTTCATCCAGACTACTGGGCAGTTATGGAAAGGAACTAAGTGTCTGGTATAGAGTGTTTTTTTTTGCAATGGGTCTCCTTTAAGAATCAACACCAGACCTAGAAGGTCCTGGTATGAATGGGGGGAGGGAGACACCATTGTTTGCGTGAGGGTATCCCATTTACCTCTATACCAAACTCTCATCAAGGATAAGGCTCTGGTCTAGATCAATGGAATCCTAGACTGCTCTGTTTACAAAGAGATCAAAGCAGCTTGGAGCTGTCCTTTTTTTGGCATTTTTTATTTTTTGCTGTAATAGGGTGCTCCACTTTAGGGCAGGGTCAGGGCATCCTTCAGAGTTTTATACTTTTTGAAAAAAAAAAAAGTTTGCTTTGGCACATGTCCCCAGAGCAGTTCCCAGCCTCCATACCATTTGCTTGTGATTCCCTTGCCTATTAACCTAGAAAATGTCCATTATCATTTCTTTTAACAATCATCTCCTATTGACTTCAATGGGGTTTGGATTTGGTACTGGAACTTTAGTGATTTTAGCCAAACCTGCCTCTAACCAAACCCTGGCACATTTAGCTCATCACTACTGTCAAGTAAAAAAAAAAATGTATAAAAATGTGTTCCCATTACCCCCTTATAAACACTCAGTTTACCTTACTCATTCCTAAATAATCCATTCTCTCCCCCTCCCCCCTTGCTATTTTCCTGCTGATTTTTATTCTATTTTCTAAGCATTATTGTTTAAGCTGAATAGACAGGTCTATAACAGAAATTGCTATGGTCCATAGGTGGTATAAAGCTGTAAAAGCTGAAGTGGTTAACGTAATACATTAATGCATTAAAATAAAATTTTTATACCTGCCAGCTTTAACCACTTGCCGACCAACCCATGTAGCTTCACTGGGGTGGGGGGTGGGGGGGTTGGGGCACTCTGCGCAGAATCACGAATCTCTGCTAAGAGGGAATGAAACCAACTAGATACCTAGTAAAAGCAGCACACAGTACATGTACACAAACACTTGTTAAGCACATATTTAACCCCTTGATCGCCCTGTGTGGTAACCCCTCAATGCCCAATGTCATTAGGACAGTGACAGTGCATATTATTGGCACTAATCACTGTAATAATGGCTCTGGTGATGTCAGTGGCAGTTAATTCCCACAAAGTGTCAGTTAGTGTCAGATTGCCTGCTGCACTATCGCAGTCCTGTTATAAATCGTTGATTGCCATTACTAGTATAAAAATGTTTTAAAAAAATGTCAGTATATCCCATAGTTTGTAGACACTATAACTTTCACACAATCAATATACACTTATTGGGATTTTTTTTTTTTTACCAAAGACATGTAGCAGAATACACTTTGACCAAAATTTATCAAGGGATTTTATTTTTTACATTTTCTTATGGGATATGTTTTGAAAGTAAAATACATATACACACACATATGTATCATATACAGGGGGTCCCCTAGTTACAAACATCCGACTTACAAACAACTCCTACTTACAAACGGAGGGAGACAACAGGAAGTGAGAGGAAATCTACCCCTAGGAAGGGAAATTCGCTCCTGTAAGAGCTATTATGGGGAAAAGGTACCTCCACTGATGCTTTATCACCAAGGCTTGTTTCCACAACAACCCAAAATTTTCTAAATCCAATTGTCATTGGGACAGAAAGTGAGGTGAAATCTTCTGAACAGGGGCACAGACAGCAAAACAAATGTTACAGGGGTGTTAACCCTGCCCTATGCTATCCAAAAAGCTTAAAAATATTTTTTTTGGCTGGAGCTACACTTAAAAAATGTACCAGTTCCGACTTACAAACAGATTCAACTTACGAACAAATCTACAGTCCCTAACTTGTTTGTAACCCGGGGACCCCCTGTGTATATATATATATATATATATATATATATATATATATATATATATTAGGGTTGTCCCGATACCACTTTTTTAGGACCGAGTACAAGTACCGATACTTTTTTTCAAGTACTCGCCGATACCGATTACCGATACTTTTTTTTTAATGTCACGTGACAGTGTTTTTTTTTTCATTTTTTTTTTTTTTTTTTAACAGTGCTTGCTTTTTTTTGGGGGGGGGGAGGGGGTGAACGTTGTATGTGTGTGTTATTTTTTTTTTTTTTACCATTTTTATTTTTTACAATAATATTTCTTTTATTCTTTATTGTTTTTTTTTTTTTTTTTAATCAGCCCTTTTGGGGGGCTTTGGTGAGATATCAGGGGTCTTAACAGACCTCTGATATCTCCCCCTTGAGACAGAGAAAGAGACAGAGGATAGAGAATCCCCAGTCCCTTTCTCTGCAGCGTCAGCTGCACTGACAATGAATGGAGAGAAGACCGCAGCTTCTCTCCATTCATAAACTGACACATCGTAATCACAGAAGATTACAATGTTTCAGTTATGTGAATGGACAGAGTCAGCTGACTCTATCCATACACAAAGGAAGGAGGGGGAGGACGGAGGAACTGAAGGGGAGAACGGAGGGGACAGATAAGAGCAGAATGGAGGGGACAGATAAGAGCAGAACGAGGGGACAGCGGAGAGGGACAGATAAGGACAGATAAGAGCAGAACGGAGGGGACAGCTGAGAGGGACAGAGGAAAGGAGGGGGCACGGAGGAGGATGCAGTGACAGTCAGCTGTGAGCGATCACCGCTGTCTGTCACTAAAGCTGGTGAAAGCCGCTGGGGGAGAATCTTGTAACTCCCCCACGCGCCGATCACAGCTGACAGTCAAGGTATCGGGGGAGGCATCGGGAGCATTTGCCCGAGTACAAGTACTTGGGCAAATGCTCGGTATCGATACCGATACTAGTATCGGTATCGGGACAACCCTAATATATATATATATATATATATATATATATATATATATATATATATATATATATATATATATATATATATATATAAAGAGAGCGCCACTCACGAGTCTTGAAAGGTGAGCACATGATGGCAGTTTAGTTTGACGTTTCTAAGAGGCACAAGCTCGTCTTCCTCGTCGAAACATCAAATTAAACCGACATCGTACATTCACCTTCCAAGACCTGTGAGTGCCGCTCTCTTATTTTTTGGGGTATATGCACTACAGCCTTTGCTGTACACCCGGGCCCATTCTTTATCCCGATTTGTGTGCAGTGACAACCATTGGATATCATGAGATATATATATATATATATATATATATACACACACACACACGCTCACACACACATACATATATATATATATATATATATATATATATATATACACATACACATACACAGTGGGGACGGAAAGTATTCAGACCCCCTTAAATTTTTCACTCTTTGTTATATTGCAGCCATTTGGTAAAATCATTTAAGTTAATTTTTTCCCTCATTAATGTACACACAGCACCCCATATTGACAGAAAAACACAGAATTGTTGACATTTTTGCAGATTTTAAAAAAAAAGAAAAACTGAAATATCACATGGTCCTAAGTATTCAGACCCTTTACTGTGACACTCATATATTTAACTCAGGTGCTGTCCATTTCTTCTGATCATCCTTGAGATGGTTCTACACCTTCGAGTCCAGCTGTGTTTGATTATACTGATTGGAAATGATTAGGAAAGCCACACATCTGTCTATATAAAACCTTACAGCTCACAGCGCATGTCAGAGCAAATGAGAATCATGAGGTTAAAGGAACTGCCTGAAGAGCTCAGAGACAGAATTGTGGCAAGGCACAGATCTGACCAAGGTTACAAAAAAATTCTGCTGCACTTAAGGTTCCTAAGAGCACAGTGGCCTCCACAATCCTTAAATGGAAGACGTTTGGGATGACCAGAACCCTTCTTAGAGCTGGCCGTCCGGCCAAACTGAGCTATCGGGGGAGAAGAGCCTTGGTGAGAGAGGTAAAGAAGAACCCAAAGATCACTGTGGCTGAGCTTCAGAGATGCAGTCGGGAGATGGAAGAAAGTTGTAAAAAGTCAACCATCACTGCAGCCCTCCTCCAGTCGGGGCTTTATGGCAGAGTGGCCAGACGGAAGCCTCTCCTCAGTGCAAGACACATGAAAGCCCGCATGGAGTTTGCTAAAAAAAAATACCCGAAGGACTCCAAGATGGTAAGAA
The DNA here is from genome assembly GCF_042186555.1 of Aquarana catesbeiana. Classification (NCBI taxonomy): domain Eukaryota; kingdom Metazoa; phylum Chordata; class Amphibia; order Anura; family Ranidae; genus Aquarana; species Aquarana catesbeiana. Next base: position 654,678,922 of record NC_133324.1, read on the forward strand.
ATAAGATTCTCTGGTCTGATGAGACCAAGATAGAACTTTTTGGCCTTAATTCTAAGCGGTATGTGTGGAAAAAAACAGGCGCTGCTTATCACCTGTCCAATACAGTCCCAACAGTGAAGCATGGTGGTGGCAGCATCATACTGTGGGGGTGTTTTTAAGCTGCAGAGACAGGACGACTGGTTGCAATCGCGGGAAAGATGAATGCGGCCAAGAACAGGGATATCCTGGATGAAAACCTCCTCTAGAGTGCTCAAGACCTCAGACTGGGCCGAAGGTTTACCTTCCAACAAGACAATGACCCTAAGCACACAGCTAAAATAACGAAGGGGTGGCTTCACAACAACTCCGTGACTGTTCTTGAATGGCCCAGCCAGAGCCCTGACTTAAACCCAATTGAGCATCTTTGGAGAGACCTAAAAATGTCTGTCCACCAACGTTTACCATCCAACCTGACAGAACTGGAGAGGGTCTGCAAGGTGGAATGGCAGAGGATCCCCAAATCCAGGTGTGAAAAACTTGTTGCATCTTTCCCAAAAAGACTCATGGCTGTATTAGATCAAAAGGGTGCTTCTACTAAATACTGAGCAAAGGGTCTAACTACTTAGGACCATGTGATATTTCAGTTTTTCTTTATTAATAAATTTGCAAAAATGTCAACAATTCTGTGTTTTTCTGTCAATATGGGGTGCTGTGTGCACATTAAAGAGGAAAAAAATGAACTTAAATGATTTTAGCAAATGGCTACAATATAACAAAGAGTGAAAAATTTAAGGGGGTCTGAATACTTTCCGTCCCCACTGTAGATTATATATTTATATATATATTTTTTTTTTCAAAATTGTCAGTTTTGTAAAATCAAAAAACCCAGAGGTGATCAAATACCATCAAAAGAAAGCTCAATTTGTGTGGAAAAAAAATATTGAAACTTTGAGTACAGTGTTGCACGACTGCACAATTGTCAGGTAGTTTTATATGATGATCAAGTCAGGCTCTGTTCCAAACATTGTTTGTTTTACCAAAAGAAAAATGGTATGCATGCTTACTAAGGGACATTTTAGAGAAAAAAGGGATGGCATCCAGGCCTTTGGAGTTAAAGAGGTATTCAACTCAAAACCAAAAATGTATTATATTGCAGCTTTACCAATCTTTAGATGTGGCAACTGATTTTTTTTTTTTTTTTTTTTTTTAGGCTTCTTCCCCTCGGCTTCACCTGGGGATCTGGCCTGTAACACCTCCTGTATTAGTGTGCCCCCACTCTGGATGAAGGAACACAGGGGCACATTGGACAGCAGCGTTGTTAATCTGTGGGGAGGGGAGTGTTAGATGTTCCAGCAGATTAAGGTACACTAAAACTGAAGCCAAACTCCAGCTCACACTTAATAAGCAGTTAAAGCAAAACTTTTTTTCTTCTTTTGGGATAAAGTTTTGACATAAATAAATAAAAGCTGATCACTGTAAAGTGATAAATCTTGCAGGTGGGTAAATGGTTTGTCTCATCCCTTGCATCATCTTGAAGAGAGCTTGTTCTTTTGAAAAACAGCAGACTTACTGGCCAGATCACCAGGTGAAAATATGGGAAAAAGTCTACAAAAGAAAATGAACACAATCTTCTGCAACATCTGCGCCATGGGTACTCCTTATATTTAAACACTTGCCTACTGGGCACTTTCACCTTCTTCCTGGCCAATTTTCAACTTTCAGTGCTGTCACACTTTGAATGACAATTGCGCATTCATGTAACACTACCCAAACAACATTTTTTATCATTTTTCTGAGACAGATAGAGCTTTCTTTTTGGTGGTCTTTAATCATCACTGTGTTTTTTATTTTTGCTAAACAAAAAAAAAGACCGAAAATTATGGGCACAACTGCCCATAGTAGCCCTGGGCTGCCCCCCTGTGGAATGGGAGAGCCCAGAAACAATGATGCACAGCACGAGGGGGGGGCTTCTGCTACTTGTAAAAGTGATTGGGCAGCTATGATCAGCTGCTCTGATCACTTTTACAAGAAACAATATCGCCGGCAGTAAAGAGTATCAGGATCATGACTGCAGCTGCAACCATGATCCTGATATCATCCCCACTTCCCAAGGACGTATACATAAATGTGTTTGGTTGGGGAAGTGGTTGAATCTGTAGCTTAAAAAAAAAATCCCTGATGACCCTTCCATGAAGGTTCTTGTTCAGGCACTTCATGTTATAAAAGACAAATTTTGTCCCAATTGTACAGGACACAGGCAGAGTTTTCATACACCAAGAAACACGAAGGGTGGTCAACAATGAGGCAGATAGAACTGTGCCAACAGGCCCAAGAACAAGTGTCAGAGAGCTGCGATGGGCCAAAAGCTGCATTACCAGAAGACTGGACATCCACCTGGTAAAACGCTGAAAAAGTAAACACAAAAGACCAGGTGAAGGCATTACACAACTGGGCTACAGTGGCTTGGTACCAAAATGCTCGGAAACGCTCTTGCAATTAACTCTTTCGCTGCCAGGTCCGTATGACGGTGGGGGCTATCACACACAATCCAGTGGCTGCAGCCACCGGGACTGTGTGTGAAACTGACAGGCAGACTCCTGCCTGTCAGGTGAGAGCATCCGGTTGGCTCCGCTGCCGCCCGATCACTCTCACACCCCCCCGCCGCAGCACCCCGCCCTGCTTACCGGACTTCCGCTTGCCCATTGGTGGGCCTTGGGATCTCCATGGCGGGTGCCAATGGGTAGAGGAGGAGAAGAGTGAATACATGTCCGCTCTCCTCCCCTTCTTCTTGTGACCCCGAAAGCGGCGTCTCTGATGTTACTTCCAGGTCAAGCTCTTGGTGTCCCCAGCACGCTTTGTCAAGAAAGGATGTTTTGCAATGGGATCTGCATTGCAAAACATATAGTGGCGTATAGGGGAGACATGCAGGGTCTTTTAGACCCTGCATATCTCAATAAAGAGAACCTGTCACCTAAAAATCATCACATAGGGGACGGTTTGTCCCCTATGTGATAAAAAAAAAAAAAATTAAATCCAAGCACATAACCCCCCCCCCAAAAAATGTTGAAGCCCCCCCACACATATACACACGCATGAAAGTAAACGCGTGCGTCGGGGTACCTACATGTGAAAATGTCGATTGCGAGATACATGTTACATGTCGCAGTGTACGCTGGAGTGAGAGCAATAATTCTAACACGAGACCTCCTCCATAACACTAAACTGATACCTATAGGGGGCCTTTAAAGTGTTGTTTATAGAAAATATAGGGTACTGAAGTTTGTCGCAATTTCACGGGCGCACATAAATTTAAAGTTTGGCATATTGGGTATCTATTTACTTGGTGCAACCTCGTCTTTTATATTTTACCAAAAAACTGGGTAATTTATTGTGTGTGTTTGCACTAGAATTCACTTTAGTGTGTTTTTTACTGAAATTTTGCGTTTCCTAGACCTTTGCGGTAATATCCTGTGACATACAAAATTGAAACTACCACTATTTTTTTCTCTAGGGTATCTGCTTTCAGAAAATATATAATACAGTCAAGTCCATAAATATTGGGACATCGACACAATTCTAATCTTTTTGGCTCTATACACCACCACAATGGGAAATGAAACCAACAAAATGTACTTTAACTGCAGACTTTCAGCTTTAAATTGAGGGTATTTACATCCAAATCAAGTGACCAGTGTAGGAATTACAACAGTTTGTATATGTGCCTTCCACTTTTTAAGGAACCAACATTAATGGGACAATTGGCTGCTCAGCTGTTCCATGGCCAGATGTGTGTTATTCCCTCGTTATTCCATTTACAAGGAGCAGATAAAAGGTCCAGAGTTCATTTCAAGTGTGCTATTTGCATTTGGAATCTGTTGCTGTCAACTCTCAATATGGGATCCAAAGAGCTGTCACTATCAGTGAAGCAAGCCATTATTAGGCTGAAAAAACAAAACAAACCCATCAAAGAGATAGCAAAAACATTAGGTGTGGCCAAATCAACTGTTTGGAACATCCTTAAAAAGAAAGAACGCACCGGTGAGCTCAGCAACACCAAAAGACCCGGAAGGCCACGGAAAACAACTGTGGTGGATGACCGAAGAATTCTTTCTCTGGTGAAGAAAACACCCTTCACAACAGTTGGCCATATCAAGAACACTCTCCAGGAGGTAGGTGTATGTGTGTCAAAGTCAACAATCAAGAGAAGACTTCACCAGAGTGAATACAGAGGGTTCACCACAACATGTAAACCATTGGTGAGCCTCAAAAACAGGAAGGCCAGATTAGAGTTTGCCAAACATCTAAAAAAATCTTCACAGTTCTGGGACAGATGAGACCAAGATCAACTTGTACCAGAGTGATGGGAAGAGAAGAGTATGGAGAAGGAAAGGAACTGCTCATGATCCAAAGCATACCACCTCATCAGTGAAGCATGGTGGTGGTAGTGTCATGGCGTGGGCATGTATGACTGCCAATGGAACTGGTTCTCTTGTATTTATTGATGATGTGACTGCTGACAAAAGCAGCAGAATGAATTCTGAAGTGTTTCGGGCAATATTATCTGCTCATATTCAGCAAAATGCTTCAGAACTCATTGGACGGTGCTTCACAGTGCAGATGGACAATGACCTGAAGCATACTGCGAAAGCAACCAAAGAGTTTTTTAAGGGAAAGAAGTGGAATGTTATGCAATGGCCAAGTCAATCACCTGACCTGAATCCGATTGAGCATGCATTTCACTTGCTGAAGACAAAACTGAAGGGCAAATGCCACAAGAACAAGCAGGAACTGAAGACAGTTGCAGTAGAGGCCTGGCAGAGCATCACCAGGGATGAAACCCAGTGCCTGGTGATGTCTATGCGTTCCAGACTTCAGGCTGTAATTGACTGCAAAGGATTTTCAACCAAGTATTAAAAAGTGAAAGTTTGATGGATGATTGTTAATCTGTCCCATTACTTTTGGTCCCTTAAAAAGTGGGAGGCACATATACAAACTATTGTAATTCCTACACCGTTCACTTGATTTGGATGTAAATACCCTCAAGTTAAAGCTGAAAGTCTGCAGTTAAAGCACATCTTGTTCGTTTCATTTCAAATCCATTGTGGTGGTGTATAGAGCCAAAAAGATTAGAATTGTGTCGATGCCCCAATATTTATGGACCTGACTGTATTTGTGGGTTTTGTGTAATCTTCAGACCTAAAATGATTTTCTTAAACGTGTGTAAAAAAAAAAAACGCTAAAACGGCTCTGGCAGCGAAAGGGTTACATTTCGTATGAGGAAAAGCTCTTTACAAGAAACTTGAGGGCTAAGAACATGCATACATCGTACATTTTAGGAGGAGAACAGCTGGCCGAAACAATTGCAGAGAAGGATTTGGGTTGTTCTGGTATATCATAGACTTAATAAAAGCATGCAATACTAAGCTGCATTTTTAGCAAAATTCTTTCTTGTATTAATCGCCTGTGATCGGGAGCGGTGATCAGTGACATGTCACTCATAGCCACGCCCCCCACAGTTAGAATCACTCCCTAGGACACACTTAACCCCTTCCTAGCCAGCTAGTGGTTAATCCCTTCACTGCCAGTGTCATTTTTACAGTAATCAGTGTCATTTTATAGCACCGACCGCTGTAAAAATGACAATGGTCCCAAAAATGTGTCAAAATTGTCCGATGTGTCTGCCATAATGTCGCAGTCACGATAAAAATCGCAGAGCGCCGCCATAACTAGTAAAAAAAAAAAATTATTAATAAAAATGCCATAAGACAGCACACATCACAGTGATCCCTAAGCCAAATAAAGACCCGTCTCTAGTGACTAATTACCGCCCAATCTCATTGCTGAATGTTGATCTCAAAATATTTGCCAAGATTCTAGCCAATCGTCTCCTGCCCTTACTGCCTGACCTCATCTCCTTAGATCAGGTGGGATTTATACCTGGAAGTGAGGCAAGAGACAACACAATCAAGGCCATTAACATACATAAATGGATGACCTCCTTCCAAAAACAAGGGTTTTTCCTTTCCCTGGATACGGAGAAGGCATTCGACAGGGTGGCATGGGACTACATGTCCGAAGTGCTAAAAATGATTGGTCTGAGAAATCGCATGATACAGTTCATTATGGCCCTTTACTCCTTCCCAACCGCAAGGGTACGAGTTAATGGTTGTCTGTCGAATGCCTTCTCCATATCCAATGGGACCCGCCAAGGATGTCCGCTTTCACCCTTAATATTTGTCCTTACTTTAGAACCACTACTCCAACACCTTAGATCCAATCCAAACATTAAAGGAGTGACCATTTCGAATAATACCTACAAACTCGCTGCCTTTGCAGACGACATCCTCCTATTCTTCACTGAACCACACATTACCCTACCCAACTTACTTAAAGATTTTACTACATTTAATACCTTATCAAACCTACAAATCAACTTCGCAAAATCAGAAGCCTTAAATATTTCCTTACAAAAAGAATCTCTTGCGCTTTGCCAATCTAATTTCCCCTTCAAATGGAATCGCGATGCAATTACCTATTTAGGGATTAATCTTCCATCCCGGTTGTCCGAACTATATTCCAAAAACTATCTCCCAATCCTCCAGCGCATACACAAAGACCTAAAGGCCTGGTTGACAGGTCTCTTCTCGTGGTTTGGTAGGGCATCCATAATAAAAATGAATATTCTCCCGAAACTGTTATATGTGATGCAAACGATCCCCATACATCTTCCACAATCATTTTTCGCCTCTTATCGTAAAGCCTGTAGTGACTTTCTCTGGGGTAAAAGCCATCCCAGATTAAGTTTCGAAAGATTAACCCTACCCAAACTAAAAGGTGGTATTGGGCTCCCAGACATAGCTAAATATCACATAGCTTGCCAACTATTGAGAACAGTCGACTGGAATGTCCACACTCACACGAAAGCCTGGACTAAAATTGAAAACGAATTCTCCTCAATTCCGATCAGACTGCTACCCTGGATTACCTCAAGCTCCACCCCTCAGGTCTGCAAGCGACACCCCCTAATAGGTACCACATTGCAAACCTTTCAGAAGGCATGCCGAAAACAACACATCTCCTCCACGCAAGGACCATTGACGCCCATCCGAAACAATCCCGACTTCCCTGCGGTCCTCTCGGACTCGTTCCTTGCAGATTTTTGGCCACATGTCACGGTTCGTGCAGAACACTTTTTCTCTAGACACACCTTCTTATTCTGTTCCGACTTACCCACTCAAAAATCTGGAAGACCATTCCCGCAATGGATGTATTTCCAAATTAGAAACGCTCCGATTTTTCCAGATCACTCACGTCATTTGAAATCCTGTGTACCAAGACCGAACCTCAAAGACATGTGATCTCAGTAATTTACTCCCTCCTATTCTCTGATAGCAACCCTAAATCCAACATAGCAACTCGCAATTGGGAGAGAGATCTTGCAATTGATCTATCAGAAGAAGAATGGGAAAACATTTACACCTACATTCATAAGGGTTCAGTAAACGTATCGGTACAAGAAAACTGTTTTAAAGTCCTCTCTAGGTGGTATAAAACTCCCTCCAGACTACATAAAATCTCCCCCACCATTCCCCCCAACTGTTGGAGATGCTCTGAAGGAGATGGCTCTTTACTCCACATTTGGTGGTCATGTCCACTTATCCAGCCTTTCTGGAAAGAAGTCCAACGCATTATTAAAATAACCACATACCAGATAAATCTTACCCCTGCGCAAATGCTTTTACACCATTCCCCTATCCCCAAAAAAGAATATCACCATTCCCTAACGCTACATCTATTAAATGCCGCAAAAATGTGCATCCCTACCCTCTGGAAATCCTCCAAACCCCCATCCATTGCTGATTGGTTCAAGCGTATAGCTAAAGTAGCTGAAATGGAGGAGTTAATACATCAATCCAAAGACACGTCCACAAAATTCCGAACTACCTGGTCTTGCTGGAAACATTTCCAAACAACAGACGAATACATCCGTCTAATGTCTTAGGACCACACAAGGGCCCGTTAGGCACAGTTAGAGCCAGGAGAGATAATGTCCAGATTATTTCTTTAAAGTCCACTTCCCCCTCATCCCACCCTCCCCTTCATCTTTACTATTAACACACATTTAATAGGCCTACTATATGCTCCTGGAAAATGCCATACCACCTTCCATCCCCGATCCTCTCCTCGCTCACATTGGAACCCCATTCAACCAATCTCATACCTTAACCTAACTATTTTCTAAACCTACTGGATCAATCATCCCAAGGGATTGCTAGTGGTCCGGTGACCGCAATCCTGATAGTAACTGTTACTTCACATGAAAGTAGGATATTGCTCACTGACAATTTCACAAACTAACATTTGAACCCCATTTGACCGTTAATTAATTGCGCTCTTTACCAGCTTAAGGGACTACCTCATCATAGCTCGGAAATGACAAAACACATTTCTAACGGGGTATCCGTTCCGAGGTATCCTTTATTTAGTTTTTGCTGGGCTAGTCGCCCGCGTTCAGTTTTGCTACATGTTTTAAGCTTATGATTTTTGTTGACTTTTACCTTACTCCACTTTTAATGTATACTATATAATGAACAAATAAGGTCAATGTATCTAATATTCTGTTCCTAAACACTGTTCTTCACCTAATGCACTCTTACTATGTACCACTATTGTGTACTTCATTGTGTATTTTAACCTATATGTACAATAAACATTGACTTGGAAAAAAAAAAAAATCCCATAAAACTATCCCCTATTTTGTAGACACTATAACTTTTGTGCAAACCAATCAAACGCTTATTGCGATTTTTTTTACCAAAAATATGTAGAAGACTACATATTGGCCTAAACTGAGGAAAAAAAAAAACAATTTTTATATATTTTTTGGGGATGTTTATTATAGCAAAAAGTAAAAATAATGCATTTTTTTCAAAATTGTCACAATTTTTTTGTTTATAGCGCAACAAATCAAAACCGCAAAGGTGATCAAATACCACCAAAAGAAAACTCTACTTGTGGGAAAAAAAGGATGTCAATTTTGTTTGGGAGCCACGTCGCACGACCGCGCAATTGTCAGTTAAAGCGACGCAGTGCCAAATCGCAAAAAGTGCTCTGGCATTTTGCCAGCCAAATGGTCCAGGGCTGAAGTGGTTAAAAGAGCTATAGACTGCAGAGAGAGAGAGAGAGAGAGACATCACATGCCCCTGTACAAATCAAATCAATTAGTATGACCTCATCTGGAATATGCAGTTCAGTTTTGGGCACCAGTTCCCAAAAAAGGATATCAGAGAACTGGAGAAACTGCAGAGAAAAACAACCTGTTAGGGGGCATGGAGGAGCTCAGCTACGAAGAAAGATTAGCTAAACTGAATAAATTCTTTCTTGAGAAGAGGAGATTGAGGGTGGAAATGATCAACATGTATAAATACATAAGTGATCCAAATAGTGAACTTGGTGTAGAGTTATTCACTCTCAGGTTATTACAGAGGACAAGGGGGCATGCTTTACATCTGGAGGAAAAGAGATTTAACCTCCACATATAGAAAGTTTTCGTCACAGTAAAAGCTGTGAAAATGTGGAATAAACTTTCTAAACAGCTAGTTCTGGCCAGCTCAGTAGATTGTTTGAATAAAGCCTGGATGCATTCCTAAAATCTCATAATCTAACTCAATATTACATTTTAGAGGTAATACAACCAGGGCTAGTTGATGCAGGGAATATCCTATTGCCTCCCAGGGGATCAGAAAGAATTTTTATTTCCCACACTGGAGCAAATTCTTTCATGCTTTATACCTTCCCCTGGATCAAATGTAGGTACAGGATTGTGTATATGGGGGGGGGGGGGGGGGGTTTCAATATTTTTTTTCATGTTGAACTAGATGGACTAGTGTTTTTTTTTACAACCGCACTAATTATGAAGGAATTGGTTTACAGATTTTACATCCAGTATGGGATTAATACCCCCCCCCGCTTTGGTACAGCGAACAGGTTTGAAGAAAATCCTTTGGACCTGTCTTATAGCGGTACTGGCACAACTCCCTGGAAACAGAGGTGGTTCAGGGCATTCTGCAAATCTAACTGTCCTTGGGCAGTTTTTGGTTGATTTGAAAGAAAAAAAAAAAGAAAGCAGTGAGGTGGCAGTGTTGAGCTCTATTTTATACCCTTTTGAAACGGCCCTGGACACGTATAGCATTTTGCAGCTAACTCAAAGCATTGCACCAAATGCCAAGATGAGTGCCCCTGCAGAATCCAGTGCCTGAAGCAACATTGCAGGTCATCACCACAAGGGAGGGGTCCAGGTACAACTACTAAGGTTTTATTGAGAGAGAAGCTTGATTGAAGCTTCGAATGATAAAATAATAAAGAAAAAAAAGTAAAGTGATTGCAAACGCAAATAAAAATAAATAAAAAATAGGTTATATTTACCTGCTCTGTGCAATGGAATTGCAAAGAGCGGCTCAAACCTCCTCTTCTTGGGTTCCCCAACAGTGCTCCTGGCTCCTCCTCTTCTCGATGTGCCACCATAGGAAGCCTCTTTCTATGATGGCACACCTGCAGGCTTGATCCTGAGCTGTGCTAACTGTCCATATACAGACAGCGTTGCTCTGCCCCACCCCCTCATCACAGGATCTGACTGATATTGACCAGTGATGGCTTCTGCATTAAGGTTAAAAATGTTTAGGCTTTGGAACCACAAGTTAAGCGTGGATTTCTCAGTGAAGGAGAAAAGGTTCATCGCCTTCAGACACTAGCAAAAAGAGGACTCACAGAGTGGGTTAGGTCGTGTCATTTAAAACTTGCCAGTGTCCAATTACCAAAAGGTACAAACCTAGAACCTATGGTGTATGAATACTGTATCCTGTAATTTATAATTCAAATATTATAATTTACCTTAAAATACAGTAACATATTAACAGCAATGTGAAATCAGAGAAACGTTTAGATATTTCTCAAGTGTACAAAACTTACCTTTCTCAACTTACTGCTGGATTGTTTTGTGATAGGATTGCAATCACTTGTAGCAGATGTTAAACTTTCTACTGGTTTCTAGGGTTTAAAATGTCAAGGTGTTAAAATGTCCATGTAAAAACATATACTAACATTGGCATGTCTACAGAGACACAAAATATCATGACGCAGTTTTTTAAAATGTATTTATTTTTCCAAAACACTTCTAGTACATCAAGAGACTCAAAGGATGTGTACCAACTACGAATAGAAAACTTTGTGAATTTTATCATAGCCACCTCTCTGCCCCAGCACCCCCTCCCAGTCTTACACTCAGTTGCCTCTGGTTTAGCAAGATATTAATGAATTGCTCAAACAGCCATTTGTCAAAATGTTCTTGGATGGGCCACTGCATGAGCTCTGCATTACTATTTATTCTAATAGAGCTTTCAAGCTTAAGCTCGAATTAAGCTTCATAGGAATGAGTGGAGAGTGATAAGTGTATGTGCAAGTCCCGGTTGAAATCTTTTGATAAGCTGTTGTGCGATCTAGTCAGTGAGATGCCTTTGGATGGGGGACAGGAGAGTATAAGGCCTGTGTTAATGGGCATTTGCTTGTGTCAGAACTACTTCTCTTTCCAAGAAAGTCTATTGAATTGCAAAAGCAGCTTAGATGGAGGTCAACTGCAGGTGAGAAGGGGCTAACTGTGGGTCAAATGCACCTGTCAATGAGTCCTGAATGATCTAAGAAGCATCTTAATCAAAGTCATATGCAAATGGAATGGAATGCAAAGCAAGCTCGATTTGCCCATCGACACAAGCCCAAAGCCTGTCAACATAGGTCCTAAAACTGGGGTGGTGTGAAATTCCACATCACATGCGTGGCAAAAACTGTGCATTCTAAGATAACAGGTATCCCAGAACATGTGCAGATGTGCCGCAGGGCTCTTATGGAACTTGAGCCCTGTGGCACATCTGCAAACACGCCAGAGGCGGAGACAAAATCTCGCCTAGGCGAGAAGAGTAGAAATGCTGCTTTGCAGGTAAAATGAATACAGCATATTAAAATAAAACCAAAACAATACTGTCAATTGCTAAGAGAGGGAGGGGAGGGAAGAGGAGGCGGGGGGGGGGGGGGGCAACTTCAAAGTTAAGGCGAAGGTCCACTTTAAGACTAGGTCTTTATTGAAGTGGAAGCTTAATATCACTTTAGAAAGGATGATCTTGGACAGAAGACTACTTTTTCAATGTGACAAACTTAGGAATGGCTTTCTAGAAGAGAGCTGCTAATGTCTGGCAGATGTGATGGATACCAGAAAGGCCATTTACAGGAGAAGTCATCTAGGGGGATATCCTTGATGGATTCAAGGGATGGTTTCTGTGGGGCAGAGAGACAAGCTGAGATCCCATATGGGCACAAGATGCTGTAATTTAAGCCTAACATGATATATAACTTGAATGAAGATTTTGAAAAATCAGAGAAAAGCACAAGGCTTTTGAAATAGAATAGACAAGGCCAAGACCTGTGTTTTGAGACTACCTAAGACTGAGTTCTGATCAAGACTTGATTGTAGAAAGTTCAGAATTCAAGGCATAGAAAAGCCTCTGGGATTGAGGTGGAGGTATTCACACTTGGCAAAAAAATGGTTTCCAGGTAGGTGCTGGATCTTTCCGGAAATATATTTTCTTGCTTTTAAAAAAATAGGAATGACAGACTCAGCAATCCTTCTGTCCCTTAAGACCTGGGCTTCAACATTCATGCTGTTAAAGCCAGAGGCTAGAGAAGCAGGATGAAATAGGGGCAATAAGAAAGTAGGTGATGCCTGTTGGAAAGAGGCCAGGGGTCATCTCCTTGAAGTCTGAGTATGCCTGTGTACAAGGTCTTTTTGACCCAGTTTGGTGCAATTGGAAACACTGTCTTGCTCTATCTTGTTGAGCAGATGGGGCTTTAAGTTGAATCGGGAAGTCAGGATTGATTACATCTAGGGTTCGCCATTTCTGACATATCAGGTTAAATACGTGTGGGTGAAGGGCTCATTCCCTCTGATTCTGGTGTTGGCAACTGAGATAGTCTGCTTTCCAGTTGTTTACTCCTGGGATGTAGACAGAAGAGATCACTAGACAGCGAGTTTCTGTTTATGAGATGATCTGGCTTGCTTCCTTCAGGGCTGCAAGACCCTTGTTGCCCCCCTGCTGGTTGTTGTAGGCCACAGCAGCGGAAATAGCTGACTGCACCCTGATTGGGTGTCCTTGAAGGGGTTTTCAGTGTTGCAGAACCATCATTATTGCACTGAACTCCAAGATGTTGATGGGGAGCTTAGTTTCCATGGGTGACCATATTCCCTGTACCATCAGGGACTGGAACTCTACCCCCCAGCCTGAAAGACTGGCATCTGTTGCTATCACTTTTGCAGTGATGGGGAGGAAAGGATTTCCTCATTGTCAAGGCTGGGCTAGAGATGCACCAAGTTAGGGAATTTCATGCCTGGCTGGATAGGATCCTAGGCAGGTCGAGAGAAGTATGCTTGTTCCAATAGGACAAAATGTTTTGTTTGTGAGGTCTTGAACGGAACTGGGTAAATGGTACAAACGCAAAGAAGGCTACCATGAGGTCTAGACACTCAAGGAGAATCTGTTTGTGGGATGTCTCCTTGACCTTATTTCTTGAGGTGCGAAGACCTTTGTAAAACTTTCAGAGCAGAAGATAGGTCAAAAGGTAGTTCAACAAACGGTAACTGACTGTCACTGCCAAGCACAATGAGGAGAACCCCTTCACTGGGAAGAGGGCTTTGGGGAAGACTTGCTGGGCTTTTGCTCTGAAAGGACGGGCTGAACTTGGGTTTGGAAGTTGAACGTGCTCTCTGGTTTGCAGAAGCAAAGGCTCCTGAAGGGGGGGGGGGGTGGAATCTTCCCCTGTGGAAGTAAAATCTTTCCTCCTGTGATATCCTTTATGAATTCGCCAACTGCCCCCCAAACAGCCGTCTTTCTTGAAAAGACATAAGTGAGAGGCATCCTTTACACGTGGCTTCAACTATCCAGGTTTTTAGCCACTGGATTCTGCACATATGAATGGAGATTTTCATTCTGTAAATTTGTCTCATGACATATTTTAGACTTTCTTTTGCCTGGCTTCCGCCATAGCTATGGGTGAGGGTATTTAACGTTGGGGTACTCACGATGTAGGATGTGGAATATAGGGTAAACATGTCCAAAAGGAAAATGAAGCAACCCGGGAGTAGACTGTCCTGTAATGAATCCTCAGTGGTTAGAGGGTTGGAGGAAGCACCTGAGTACCTTAAAAGGTTTTAGGCAGAAGTGGCAGTAAAATGTGAGACCTGTGGTGTGATCTCACACATGGTCATTCACCTGAGACTAAGCTTTAAACGGTTGAGTTTTAGCATCTTATTTGAAAAATATACACTGAAGTGAATGCAATTCAAATATAGGTCCAGTCTAATAGTCAGAGATACAGGGAGGCCCTGTCTTACCTGTCCACAATGTTGGACTGTATATGAAGTCTAGGATTTACCTGTCATGCTGGACACACCCATGAAGGGGTCTTCAGGGACTGGATTCCATAGCGATGGACCACAGTTTGGAGTGCTCTGTGGCTGACTACATGCCTTACATTAAGTGCCGGGGTGAGCGCTCATGCATGATCCAGTGCCGGAAGCAACATTACAGGACCCTTGCGGCATGGGATCCGAGTACAGCTCCCAAGGTTTTATCAAGGCTGCACCGATATGGGTGCACTGCTACTATTTGTGGAATTAGAAAACAGTGAAGAGTTGATTTCAGAATTTAAAGATAAAATATTAAATATAGTAAACTAGTTAAGCGAACAGTGATTTCACTGTGAAGGAGAAGAGGTCCATCACTTTAGGTCCTCTGCAGAAAACTGAGGACTCATGGACTGGGGTGAGGTTATGAGGGAGGTAACCAGAGGGTGTATCCTTAAAAGCTTGTTTGATCACTGGAAGTTATGAGCCTATAACCCAGGGTCAATGAATACTTTGCTTGTGTGCTGTACAGTACAGACATGTAGGTTAGTCTTGGAGAGAGTATGAAATCCTGCCAGATTTTTATCACCTATATTGTGCTCCCGCTGGGGAGATTCACTCTCATAGAGAGTTTTCCAATGTAGGTAATTTGTTTCAATGGCAACTGTCTAGAATGGTTTTCCCTCTCTTTGGGGATATTTCCTCTCTCTTTCAGCAGACAAAAGCAGAGACAAGTTTTAATCTTTTTCTATTCAAAATGGTAGAAAGCCTAGCTTTAGCTATACTTACAAAGGATTTTACTAAAAAAAAAAAAACATTCTCTCTCAGACAGGGGTCTCTAAGATTTTCAAAATAAAATGCTATCCACTAAAACCCCCCCACAGTATTTGGCATACTCAAAAAATAATTATGGTGGAGATATGATTTTTTTCCCAGAATATGTCACTGCAGATAAATTCTGCAGTTGCAGCCACACCTTCCTGTAAATAGAGAGGGGTAGTGACCAGTTTATGTTACCACACAGGTCACAGGCACATACATGGGGCTTTCCTTTTCCCTGGAAATCCCCTGTAATTTTCACTGATGATATTTACATTTACTTGAATTAAATGCGATGCATGGTGAGGAAAAATACCCGGAAGCAGGCGGATGCTTAAGTTCATGCACATTTTATTGAGTAGTAATATAAAATGCTTTTTTTTGTCATTGTTACACGTGCATGCTTCGATTGCCAACATTTCAGAAGTCAAATTACAAAGGCAAGGCTGTAGGCTGTAGTGAATTACTTGGGCACTTAAAACAACTGTTAGAAAATATCAATGGACTTTAATTTGATTCAATTAAATGTATTTTTGATGTCGTTAGAAGGAGTCAATAATAACCCGTAACTCATATTATAAAGGGAAAAAAAAAGTGAAAAGAATTACACATTTGTGGCACATGACGTAACATAACAGAATGACCAAACTATTATGACACTAACAGTTATCATGCACTTAAAGTTTCACATGTAACCACAAACTTATTTAAAATTTCACAAGTTTTGCTAAACATGCTAACCATATATATGTGTGCACTGACAAGCGTATGTTATAAAACATTAAGAATATTCTTTTCTCTTCTTTAGATTTTTTCAAAGCTTTTTCTTTGATTACAAAATTTCAAAGGCATTAAGCGTTTTAAGAGAATATAAAGTATGCCATTATACATACATTTCCAGTATAAGTCCAACCACTAAGCGCATTACAGTCTGATACAGGCCTATACAGCCAATTTTGTCATAAAAAACATGCATAGGCAGATTTTTACAGAATATAGATGCTTTTCACTGCACTTAATATGGTGTCTTGTTCACTATACTTAAAAATGCACCACTCATAAATATTAAAATTCAGCAAGCCACAACCAATACTTTATTTACCAAAAAAACGTAGATAGACCAGCAAAAAAATAGAATGATTATCATTATTCCAGTTTTGCTTATTAAAGAAAAAAAAAAAAAAAAAAAAAGAAGATATTCACTGCCAAATAGTTAAGCTATGTGTTCTATAAGTAAGAAGGGCATTCAAGCACAATAATGTAACCTGAGGTAAGTATAATCTGTACAAAATTAAACTTTCCTTTTTTTGGCATCTTTAACAAATTTTTCAACATTCTTACATTTAATTTTTTTTCTTTGCTTTTGTCCTTTTCCTTGCTAAAGCAATGCACTGAAGTCCATGTCCCAGCACCAGTGACATTAAGACTTTTCAGATTCGTGGTTTGGGTTACAGATACTCTGCCTGGAGAGGCTTGCAATTCATTAAAACAGAGATGCAACTGCAAGCAGCTTTGACAGAGTGAGGAGCAGTGGGGAAAACAATGAGCCAATCTGGACAAGAGTAACAAAACATCATCAATAAATAGTCCTTATTTTAGTTTGTACATTATGTTAAAAATGTTTAATGTCTATTTGTAGTTTAGAGCTGCAAATGTAAACATACAATAGTTAGTAAGAAATTAGACAAATATGTACTGTATGTTCAGTAACTAAAAGAAGGCCTTTCAGTAATGTAAAGGTTCCAATGTCATTGGAAAATATGTTCTATATAGGTCAGCAATATTTTTGTTTATATTTTCTACAAGCATTTATAGGCATATCCAGATGAGGCCAGGGCCCCCACTAAAATAGATCAGACTATATTTCTTTAGATGACATTGTAAACTGAATCATTCATCACCAACCCCAGAGTAAGTAGCATTTACCCAAATCAAGATCACCCAGTTGCTGATATGCAGCAATCCTGTCATGCCTTGCAGCTACAAAAAATATATTAATAAACAGGAAGTGGTCACTGAATATTGCTGCTGGTGCTGCCATTGCTGTCAGTGCCATTGGTCTCTGAAGAAATAGCCTTGTTGATAGAGTTAAGGTTGGCATCTGAAGGAAGAGCATCTCGGCGAGGTGGCATCCTTTCGTTAATGCGGTCCAAGCCCTTGGCCTCTTCAAAGCTAGTAATCTTATGCTGTGGCGAGAATCCTTTGATTGCTACATAGAAAAAGGTCAAAAGTATAAAAACAAATATTGTTAACACAATTTAAAAAAACAATTAAAAAAAAAATAATAATTCACATGATATGAAGTGGGAAAACACTGGATTAAAAAACAAACAA
The DNA here is from genome assembly GCF_042186555.1 of Aquarana catesbeiana. NCBI lineage: Eukaryota > Metazoa > Chordata > Amphibia > Anura > Ranidae > Aquarana > Aquarana catesbeiana. Next base: position 654,696,500 of record NC_133324.1, read on the forward strand.
AAAAAAAAAAAACATAATGCCACTAAAACAAAATAAAAAAAGTGCTATCCATTTGAGTTCAGCTCATTTGTTTTTCTTTTTTTTATATTCTGCACAGTTTTAAAAAAAACTTGATTTTTGTTTAAAAAAAATAAATCACAAAATAGTTTTGGTTACTTTAAAAACTGTACATACAAAATTAACAAATACTGCTGAAACACATTTTCTTCATAACAAGCTTTACTCAGAAATGATGTGGAGTACACACCATCTAAGGTTTTACACACAAGTCTAGGTTTTAAAACAAAAATAAATTCCAATGCTAACCCTGAATACATGGCTATGGAATAACAATAATTTTCTTTTTAAATATACCACTGTGAGGGTAGGTATTTGATCTTTGATGTGTTGATAGATTTCCCATTTGATATGAATGATTTTAAACTCGAAACGAATGACATACCAATATTATGTCTGCAAAAAACTGTTTAACACTTGGAAAAGATCACAAAAAAAAAAATCCAAATCATGGAGTATCTACCAAGTGTGAAAAAAGTGCAGTAAAGCTAAAAGGGGGCAAAATATATTACTTTCTATGGACCACAGACTGACTTCATGAAAATTTTAGAAAATGTATTTAACTTCATCATCCTAAATAATCCTTTAACAGCAAATTCTGTTAAAATCACAAAGCATCAATACCGAAGCACTATTTACAATGCTTCCTAAACATTAGATGCCACAGGGTGTGTCAATATAGTACCACCACAATATTTGGTGACATGATTTATTTTTCAACTTGACTATGTATCATAAAAGACTTTTGAAAACACATAAAACACATATTTATGCATACAAAACAGAATTTTCAGCACATAGACTATCATTATTATAATTACGTTAGCTACGTAATGGTTCATAATAAAACTAACCTATGGAAAAATGCTACTACAAGGTATCACATAACTTGCAAAATGACCTCTTCAGTCTTTGAGGACAATCAATGCATGATAATATATTGTTTCTGATTTCAAAAACATAGAATTTAAACTTCTGATTTTCCCTAAACTCTAGTGCAGATGTGTTCAAATACACTGACTTCCATGCAACTATGCTTATCCAAGGAGTTTTTGCTTTATGGTATAAAATACATTATCTACTTGAGATGAACTCCCGTGGACAATTTATCCTATGCTGAATATAAAACAAAAGTAAACGAATGACCCAACTGTTTTATACAACTCATATTATTTGTGAAAGCACACAGTAGTTAGATTAGGTTAGGAAGCATGAAAAGGAAAGGATGGAAGAAAAGCAAAGGCCATATCAAAGCTTCTTAAAGTGCCTCTTATTTTAACAAATACAAAAAAAAAAAAAAATCATAAAAAAAAATGACGACCAACATTTTGCTTTCGGTTTTTAAATTTGAAATTTAAAAGGATACATTAGATAAAAAATGGAAGCAACGTAGTAATTTTAGTCGCTATAAAAAGCTGCAGACAACTATATTCACATTTTCTGCTGGTATTGAAAATTTGAATTAAAAAAAGTTGGTCATACATTTGAAAATCTCACACAAGGGATTTCGAAAAGACAGCAATAAGCCTTGGGGGAGTGAAAAGGCCTCACTGTCGGATAAAGTGCTGTGCTAAGTTTACTGGTTATATTTGGGAACCACTTGACTACACGGCTGTAATGTAAATATAAAAAACTTTTATGTTCTCATAAAGTAAAACTATATTTACTGTATGTATACACATATATTTTCTATAACAGTCATTAAAAGGCACATCATGAAAATGATTCCAGCTATTTTTAACTGTTGCAAAGAGCTTACACTTACCACTTAATTTATTCTAAGTGGTATATTTTTCTTTTAAAATTAAGTATGTGGGAGTGTCTATGTAAAATCAGTAATGATCATGATCTGTTATAATCCACTTACTTACAACTTCAAAATTGTACATAATGTATTTTAACAATATACAATAACATTTTTTTTTAAATTGCAGAACATATTGGTCTTTATGTAATATAAACGGCTGCTTATGAAACTTTATGGGCATTACTTTGCTCAAGTTGCGTAACATTTTCTGCAACTTCGAATAATATCTATAAATGATGTAACAATAAAACAGGCAAAAGCTAAACTTTGCTCTTTAGAAAAATGACTTACTGCCGTTTAGTAAATGAGGCCCAGAAAGTGTTAGGAATTTACACCAATATTATACTACACACAACACAGTCACAGATATCACACAAAACGGCCAAACTGGCAACAACAATGCACACTGCAAATTAGATTTTGCTGATAGGAATAGACAATTCCAACATAAATAACAGCCCAATGTGCTGCTATTTAGAGAACAGTTGTATTTTTTCTTGCTGATGGGTCTCAAAATTTTTCTTTTGACCATATTGAAGATCTTATTCCTACAGAAAACCAATCACGGCATTCAATTTGGAGTTAAAAGAGACAAAAGTTCAAGAATAAAATACAACTGACATATTGTTTTAAAGGGGAACATTTGTGGCTAAGAACAGGGGAAAAAATGTGCCCATATGCTTTTTTTTCATATTCCGAATGAAATAAACATATCTATGAACTCCTTAAGTGTTTTGACTTAGCTTGTGTATAGTAATTTCACCTTGATTACGTGATTAAATAAATACAACACCATCTCTGATAAGTGCTTGTGTGTTGCGTCTTTTGCCTTCTTTTTAAATACATGTAAGGATCGTTGTGGGCAAAAGCATAATTTCGATAGTAAGAAATGCAATTAGGTGTATGCTGTGTAATGCGTAGAAATATATATATTTTTTTATAAAAGCCTGTTGAAAAGTTAAAACAAATGAGTTTGAAGAGAAACACATTGACTCATGACTGTCACTGGTATTTTAGCGTTATAACCTTGATGAAATATATATAAATTTTGTTAGAGAGGCAATATTTGCTATGCCGATAGCAGATGTAGTACTACATTCCCCTTTAAAGCAAGCACATTTGGTTAATACTTAGCCACAATCGTTAGCCCAACACCCACACACTTTTTACAAGCTACAGCAAAATAGATACACCCAGCAGGACCCTTGTCTGCTGCAAGGACAACAGAAAGGGGGCTTGCCAATTACCTTCATCGGCCTCTATAGCCTCAACAGTAGCTAAAGAGAAGAAAGGGTAGCAAAATGGATGAGAAAAATGAGCAGAGGATTTCAACTCTTATGAATAAGTCAGTGAGCAGCAAAAGATGCACGTGAACTAATGTTACAGTAAGTGCTGGATTTGGTTTGCACAAAAGACAACATAAACGCTCGACAGAAGAAAGGCTGAGCTTAGCTATTGTTTATTATTTTTCCATCCAGAAACAGTTAGATGTATACAAACAGGATATTTGCAATTAAGAAAACAGCTTTGCGGTTGTTAAAGACAGCAGCTATAAAGAACTCTCTTACTACAAACATCAAACCCAAGATTATGTAAAAGTATGTTTACAATAAACGGTTTCAGAAAGACAAAGTTTTACTTTTCAAGACTGCATTATGGCCAAAGCTAAATAGTAGAAAATAGCTCATGGTAGGCTGAGAATTAAAGTAAGCCTGTTGTCAGGCTATGGATAGTTAAAGTGATATTAAAGTTGTTTGTTTTTTTTGGTTAAAAGAAACAAACATGTTATACTTACCTGCTTTGTGCAGTGGTTTAGCCCAGATCCTCCCCTTCTTGGGTCCCTCGTCTGCACTCCTGGCCCCTCCCTCCTGCTGAGTGACCCCGCAGCAAGCAGCTTGCTATGGGGGCTCCCGAGCCAAGTCGCTGCTCTGTGTGTCCATTCAGAAACTGAGCCATGGCTCGGCGTCAGCCCCTCTCTCTCCTCATTGGCACACTGACTTTGACTGACAGCAGTGGAAGTCAATGAAGAGTCCTGGACAGCTGAAATTCTTGTGCAACATCGCTGTAGAGATGGGGGTCAGGTAAGTATTAGGGAGGCTGTTGAACACAGAAGGTTTAAATAATGCATTAATATAAAAAACCTTCTGCTGTTAGAACCACTACATATTCTTAACAAGCAGCAAACTAGCTTTAAACAAATCCTCGCTGTTCTATGTAGCTGCAGGCACTGTGGAGCAACTTATTCTTAAAGTTCACAGCAGAAACACTAAAGTCATTGAAATCACGCTTTCAACAGTTCAGCTTACCTTGCTCCAGCTCCTAGGGCACTTTGTATTTAAATTGAAGATTACAAGAATGAATGAAAAGCTGCTGGGAACAGAGCTGCAAAGAAAACATCTTTAGTGCTTGTGCTGTGAATTTTATGAAGATGAATTACTCCACAGTGACTGTAGCTACAGAGGTCAATTTTAGCTTATTTTAAAGTTAATTTATCACTTGTTAAGAGTTTGGGAATACTTCAATTTCACTTTAAAGTTATGGCAAGTTGAGTCTACCAATGTGACTGTAGGGTTTCAGCAATTTATTGCAATATTTACTTGCAAGCATCCTTAATTTATTGGCCTGTACATAGTTTCCATTGTTAAAGTGCAACTTTCAGCTAAACATTTTTCTCCTGAAGGTTTAAAAACAAAAAAAAAAAAAAAAATCAACTCTGGCTGCAATTCTCACTTTTAATCTCTAGCTGTCCCAGGATGTACCTCATCTCTGCCACCAGCTGTCCTCAGCCTCACTCAACCCAGAAGTCTGGGGCATACTGTGAGTGAAGGGCATCCTGAAAGGGTTATCGCCACTTAGCCTTGCACTTAGTGTATTGCTGCAGAGAGTTGAGCTGATATCACACCAGTGCTGATCTCTGCACCATTGAGGACTGCTGGGAGAAAACCAAAGTGTAAGAGGACCCTATGTATCATGTGGCCAGTTTAAAGACATCTGGAAACAATAAGTAGGAAAAAAAAGCAAAAAAAAAAAGCATTAAATACTGCTGCGGGCAGGAGTCTTGCACTTTTTATAGCATTCTGGACTAGATCTTTACCATGTTTATATAGTCAATATATAAACTGAGGCCCAAAAATCAATACGATTAGAAAGGCAACAAACAATCTAGCTTTACGTTTAAGATGCTATGATGGTGTGAAGAAACTGGCAACAATAAAAGCCTGGCAGGTTTTGCTGGACTATATTCCATAGTTTTTAGTACTACTTTCAGGTCCACAATACTGTTTGCATTTTCTGTTATAGGAGTATTATGGAACTACTACATTGACTACCATCAGACCGCATAGAGAAATATAACTTTGATATTCTCTTTCGGCATCCAGTAAAATTTCATGAAAATTCAGACATGTAGGATAAATCAGCAGCTATGGCAGTGGGATATTAGTGACATGACTTGAGCCAACAGAATAGTAGCCTTCCTACAGGGGGTTAATAAGGGTTATATTCTTAGCAATACCAAGATTACTTTTAACATGCAGCAAGTGATGCTAGGACTTCTGAACCAGAATCATACAATGTTCAATTTAAAACAATATACAAAATACACATAGTTCTTCATCAAACACATTTAGGCAGGTGACTTTGTAACACCCAACCTTTCATTACAATATGTAAGACTCTATTTCAAGCACAATTAGGACATGGTAATAAGCATATCACATACCAAAGTATAAAGTATCTAGCATTAGATAAAGGAGTACTTCTAGTGATTAATTTATATACCTTTGGACAGGTGGATTGCGAATTTAATATAACAAGCCATGGCTAAAATGTAAGCACGAACAGTTCAAAAACCACACCTAATAATAAACTCAATAACAATCTACTCACAAGTGTTACTACACCATTAAGAGAGGTAAGACTAATAGCCCTGTAACTGTATTACACAGCATGTAATGTCCAAACAGGAATGGAAGAACAAATTGCTGGCTATCATTTGACTGTTAGTAGTCATTGTTAGTATATCATCCATAATACACACACGTCTTACTTCCCTGCTCACTAATGTGGAAAAAATAGAAGGGACAAAATACAGATCAGTTTTTTCACACACATATACACATATAAGTGCATCCAGAAAGTATTCACAGCGCTTCACTTTTTCCATATTTTGTTATATTACAGCCTTATTCCAAAATTGATTAAATTCATTATTTTCCTCAAAATTGTACAAATAATTCCCCATAATGACAACGGGAAAGAAGTTTGTTTACAATCTTTGCAATTTTATTAAAAATTATTTAAAAAAACACATGTACATAAGGAATTCACAGCCTTTGCTCAATACTTTGTTGAAGCACCTTTGGCACCAATTACAGCCTTGAGTCTTTTTGAGTATGATGCTACAAGCTTGGCACACATATATTTGGGCAGTTTCTCCCATTCTTCTTTGCAGGACCTCTCAACCTCCATCAGCGTGGATTGGGAGCGTTGGTGCACAGCCATTTACTGATCTCTCTAGAGATGTTTAATCAGGTTCAAGTTTGAGCTCTGGCTGGGCCACTCAAGGGAAAAAGGGTAAAGAAACTGCGCTAAGAGGATGAAAAACACACAAAATTCTAAAACATGATGCAAGCTGCAATTCTCCTGTATAACATAAACACAGTAGGCATAAATCAGAAGAAAAATAGAATCGTGCTAAGCCTATAAGCAATCAGTAGTTAGTAAGTGCATAAATTCAAAATCGGTGAAAAAGTCCACCAGTGCTCAAATAATAATATAGTCCATCAATATGTGCGATGGCGTCTCCAAACGCTGTCAAATTATGTGCTGAATCTATCACCAGATAGAAGAAATCACTTCTTACCAGCTTACCACGATCCCCCGTTACAGAGGATCAAGGAGAACATTTGTAGTATAAACACAGCCCGGTTTTAGCACACAGTAAGCACGTTCAGTTATCCTCAAGCCGCCTCTCATAGGCTCAGACCGGTGGATGGATGGACGTGGTACATAAAAGATAAAGGCTCCAAAAATAGTGTAAAATCTTTTACATTTATTAAAACTTTAAAATACAAAGTGTTGCACTTACAATGTTAGCGTCAATATAAGCCTTAAGTCTGATGTTCCGGCTGGCGCACAGACAAACCCGTCCTTCCGGAAAACGAGATGTAAACACGAGGTGATGTCAGCTTGTCGCTCCGCTCCGTTGCTGTGAATGTCCTTGAGTGGTTGGGCCACTCAAGGACATGCACAGAGTTGTCCCGTAGCCACACCTTTGTTATCTTGGCTGTGTGCTTAGGGTCATTGTCCAGCAGTCTGAGGTCCAGAGCACTCTAGAGCAGGTTTTCACCTAGGATGTTTCTGTACATTGCTGCATTCATCTTTCCCTCGATCCTGACTAGTTTCCCAGTTCCTGCCACTGAAAAACATCCCCATAGCATGACCCTGCTACCACCATGCTTCACTGTAGGGATGGGATTGGCCAGGTGATGAGCGGTGCCTGGTTTCCTCCAGACATGACGCTTGCCATTCAGGCCAAGGAGTTCAATCTTTGTTTCATCAGACCAGAGAATTTTGTTTCTCATGGTCTCAGAGTCCTTCAGGTGCCTTTTGGCAAACTCCAGGTGCCTTTTACTGAAGAGTGACTTTGGTCTGGCCACTCTACCATACGGCCTGATTGGTGGAGTGCTGCAGAGAGGATTGTTCTTCTGGAAGATTCTCCTCTCTCCACAGAGAAACACTGGAGCTCTGTCAGAGTGACCATTGGGTTCTTGGTCACCTCCCTAAGGCCGTTCTACCTTGATTGCTCAGTTTGGCTGGGCAGCGCACTCTAGGAAGAGTCCTGGTGGTTCCAAACGGCTTCCATTTATGGATGATGGAGGCCACTGTGCTCATTGGGGCCTTCAATGCTGCAGAACATTTTCTGTACCCTTCCCCAGATCTGTGCCTTGATACAATCCTTTTTCAGAGGTCTACAAAGACAATTCCTTGGACTTCATGGCTTGGTTTGTGCTCTGACATGCACTGTTAATTGTGGGACCTTAAATAGACAGGAGTGTGCCTTTCCAAATTATGTCCAATCAACTGAATTTACCACAGGTGGACTCCAATCAAGCTGTAGAAACATCTCAAGGATGACCAGTGGAAACAGGATGCACCTGAGCTCAATTTTGAGTGTCATGGCAAAGGCTGTGAATACTTATACATGTGATTTATTTCCTTTTTTATTTTTAATAAATTTGCAAAGATTTCAAACAAACTTCTCTCACGTTGTCATTATGGGGTATGGTTTGTAGAATTTTGAGGAAAATAATGAATTTAATCAATTTTGGAATAAGGCTGTAACATAACAAAATGTGGAAAAAGCGAAGCGCTGTGAATACTTTCCGGATGCACTGTATGTTCAGTAATTTAGAGCCATTATTACAAACATGGCCTCTAATAAATATACTGTACTTGTAAGGGGCCTTGTAAAAAGGCATGCCCATTCTTAACCAAAGTATACCAAATTACAAGCACAACTCTACAGATTACCAGACTGTCTCTAAATCCAAAATCTATCCATACTGTACAATAGATCCTATGACTTTAATATGTTTAAACCAAAATTATTCACGAAAGGACCCATTCACTGATGCCTGCACAGCATTTTGGGGTGTAGAGATGTGAGGCAGGGGGTGGAGTAATGCACATTTTTTAGCACTGCACAGATCCTTTTTTTTTCAGAACTTTAGATGAAGTATACAAAGTGAAATTTCACTCAGATCACAGCACAGCAGTGGGGTGTGCTATGTTGCATAATATCACACTGCTGTGGAATGCAGTGTAACACTGCATTCTGATCAGAACATGAAATCCAGAAAACTGTTTTCTGTGTGTGACAGCAGTTACCTGCATTTTTCCATGATGACTGAATGACACATAGGTTTGTCTTATTTGGTGCTCAATTGCAATAATTAAACAATACAAATAAAAAACACTGTCTCTGCTTATTTGGAGAGCTATCCCTTCCAATTATTATTATAATATATATATATATATATATATATATATATATATATATATATATATATATATATATATATATATATAAATAAAAGTAAATGGAAATGCATGTGCATGTTATAAACCTAGATTGTAAGTTAAAGTTATTGTGCATAATCAGACCCTTACTAAAGCTGGCCATATACTGCTCAAATTTTGCCCAATTACTGAAAATTCAGCTGCGGTCACTGTTTGGGTATTCTTACAACCACAGGTGCTAACTTTAAGAATATTATAGCTGGCAGCAGGAAATGTATCCAACCATGCGGTTTAGCTTGAATGGGGCAATCTTTATGGGCATGGCCAGCTTAACTTATTTTTTGACAATATTACCCTTTGTGCTCACTTCTTATATTTTTCATATGAATGATAATTAAAAAAATACTGACAAAATGACAAACTATAATACAAGTATGTATTTCATATTTTAGCATTACAGCCAACTTAATTTAGACAAATTGTTCAGGATACTGCTTTAAAATTACCGTAGTTCTTTTCTAGAACAGATTAAGTGATATAATTTAGTAGAAACTATATAACACATTTGAACGTTAAATAAACATGTAGCCACATTATAGAATTCAATTGTTTGCATATTATTATCAAGCAGTAAATGCCTAGTAAATAAGCTTTCACTGGCTTCTGTAATTGCAGCCACTGTTGAGCAACTCTCAATCATCCCCGCAAAGTTGTATTTTTCTCAGGGAGCTCAGTTCCAACTGATATGTCTACATTCAAAACTTCTGCTGTGATTGAGGATGACTTACTCTATAGTGCACGCAGCTATGAAGATCAGTAGGGCATGTTTTAAATCTGAATTACTGATTGAAATAATATGTAAATATGTGATTGTTCATAGCCTTTCCATAGTTACACTGATGGGTTAGTCTGGCCAAAACCGTTATTTCCATTTTTAGTAGGTGTTGGAAGGTTAAACCACCTCAATTTCCTTAATCTCATCTCTGTAAAACAGTGTAAGAAACTAGAAGCCTACATGCACTTTTGTATAAAGAAAATAAAAACGACTTTATTCAAAGTAGTGTACAACAACCATTTGGAGCTTTAAAAGCATTGCACACGTTCAAATGTTCAGCATCGTGAGCTCTCCATTAATTGCTTTGCTTGCTTGTGACTGAGATCAAATTAGTATTTAGCTCTCACCTGCAGAGCACTAGACTGAGAGACCCAAGGATTAAAGGATATACAGTTTCTTCAGAGGAAATGTCAATTCTCACACTACAGACAGAGGTGATGCATTAACGTTTGCAGAGCCATGCTGCAAGCCTCATTTTTTAACACAAACTTCTGACAAAGGAATGTGAAGATGTACTCTACTATAGACTGCGCATACAGGGCAACAAATTTAACCATGAAATTATATGATCATTGCACACTTTATGTAGGAAAAATCCACAAGGTGAAGGTAGGAAGGCTTATAATGCCTTAAAAGAGATTGGAATGTAAAATGAATGTGTCAAAGTTGAGATACAATGCCCAGGCTCCCACAGTCAGATAAGCGGTTTTAAATGTGAATGCATTATCACTTTTTACTTTTCATATTAAACTAGAACTCTACGCTACACTGCCGGCATGTGATGATATTTCTTTGTAATATGTAAGCAACTTCGATTAAGAAAAAAAAAAAAAAAATATATATATATATATATATATATATTTTTCCAAAAGGTGTTTAGTACCAGCACATCTCTTATGGATTTTATTGGTTAGATATCTGTATTGATGCTTGATCGGTGCACCTGCAGTGGCTTTTATGGTGGGTTTTCATTATCTCTGTTTGATTGCCAACTTATTTTAAATTATAGGAAATGCAAGAGAAGGTGCTAAAATGTACAAAGGTCATTATATACACCCAAAGGTGGAATACAAATGTCATTCTCTAAGGCTTCATGTACATGGGACGTTTTTACAACCTCTCCTGAATGACTTGACAGATAGTAACCTGCATTTAAAACATCCGTTTTGCCGCGTTTAGCGGCGTTTTGCCATGTTTGAGATTTGAAGCATTTTAAAATAAAATACAAATTTTTTTTTTTTTTTCATAATAGGCAAAAATGAAAAACGCCTGTAAACTAAACGTGGCTAAATGCGAGTTACCGTGTTTAGCCAAGTTTAGAAGCGTTTGGCGCTTGAAATGCCTCTAAACTCAGCTTCTGAACACATTTTTTTGCATTCCAAAAAAGCCTCTAAACTCAACTGCCTAGAAACCACTATAAATGACCCTGTGTATATGTACTGATAAGATAACAGAGGAGAGTTCAGGAGCAGTTGAAGAAAATGCCCAACTGCTCCTAAACGTCCGTTTACTAGCAGCAGTGTACATGAGGCCTAACACTGTGACTGATATATTATGAAGAGATATGTTTAAAATGTAGACAAAAATTATAGAACATGTTTGCTCAGTCGTGGATTATCCCTGAGAAGGCATCTCCGGATATCCAAAGAATGGATGACCTTTCCCTGATAGGATGTTGATTTGAAGGGATCTAGAGCAGAAATGGGCAAACATGGACTGCCTAGAAGGAGGCAACCATTAGCCCCCAGACATACATAAAAAAGCGAGCAGTCGGAAGAGGCCCAGACCACAGAATCCGAACATGGAGCAGCTATACTAAAGAAAAGATACTCCAAGTGAGGAGTTGGATTCAGCAATCCAGACATTTAGGATCCATCCAAAGTTCTGCAGAGTCTGCATTGTCTGGTGGACATTGGCCAGCAGAGCCTGTGCTAATTGTTCTCTCAGCAAGCAGTCAGCCAGACATCCCATGATGGGAACACCCTGCTAGTGGAGGAGGGCAAGAACAAATAAATCAAAGACTGGGAACAAAGAGTTTGCAGTTTCCCTTACAGAAGAAAAACTTTGGCTTGAACTATGTACAGAATCAAACCCAGGTACTCCAAGCGATGAATTGGATCCAGCACTGATTTTGGAAATTTAGTATCCATGCACAGTTCTGCAGTGTCTTCACTGTTCAGTGGACATTGGTCTGCACCAACTGTTCTCTCAGCTGGAGGTTATTTTGATATCCTACAAAAGAAACACCTTGAGTGCAGATCAGGTCACAGTCACAGTCTGTGAGTAGAGAGTTCATCCAAATTTATTAAAATTGGGCATTGCCTGGGAGTGTAATAGGGCTAACACAGGTAATAGTACCTGATGCACACACAAGGTGCTGATGACAGTCCAAATAGCCAGCACACCAATCCCAACACACACTTCCTGTAAAAATGACTATGCATCCAAGTGGGGCTGTAGCGACCAATGGCTGGAACCATGTCAAGTCAAAGCAAAAAATTTTTCTAAGCAAGACTAAGCAAAATTTGTCACCAGCGCACCAAAGATCTCTAGAGTGGGTCCAAAACTTTAATCAGCGATTACATGGATACAGTAGATGGCAACATTTCGGAGCCATGCAGGACCCCTTCATCAGGCAGGTGACGATGCCGTCACCTGCCTGATGAAGGGTTCTGCCTGGCTCCGAAATGTTGCCATCTACTGTATCCATGTGATCGCAGATTAAAGCTTTGGACCCACTCTAGAGATCTTTGGTGCGCTGGTGACATTTTTTGCTTAGTCTAAATAGTAGGACACCAAATGGAAATACCGTGGACTCACATCGAAATAAAGGAATGATCGACGTGCTGAAAAAAAATGGACATGCAAGTATGTGTCCTTGATGTCTACAGAGGCCAAGAAGTCCCCCTGATGGGCAGAGGCCCAGACCAATCTGGTGTAAATATTGGGCTCAAAAGACAGAGGACCTCAAATCCAGGACAGGCTTGTCAACTGCATCTGGCATTGTTAGATGATCCTCCATCCAGGTACCAAACAAGTCCGACCCTGCATAGCCTCAGATCAGATGAGATTGGGCAATTTAATGCTGATGTGGTCAAAGGCTACATTTTTTCTAAATTCTGGAGCTGTAAAATCCTTGGAAGAAAACCCTGAAACTGTTATGCCACATGAACTGGGATAAGAATGCCTTTCTTTCAAATAATTTACATTGACCGCGTTAAAAGGGAAAACAATATCCTGGGAGGGGGCGGAGAATAGAACCCTATTTGTAGCCTCCTCCCGTACCTAGGTATACTGGATGCTGCCTACTGCAGCATCCACAAAAAGTGACAGACACCCCCCCAATATGAAAAACAAGAAGGTATCTTAACTTGAAGAAGAGAGCCTGTGGGTTAAGATCTAGCCTTAGTGACTGAACGCTGGGAGTAGTGAAAGGATGTCTTCTTAGCCTCTGTTGGGGATGGGCACTCCCTGATAGAGGCCTGGGTTTGTTCTGGTGGGGGAGATAAAAACTAACTACCAGTGGCAACCTGGATGAAGTTGCCTGAATCAGTTCTAAAGTTGCACTGTCCCTTCGAACGGCTTGCGTAGTAAATGTTTACTGTATGCTTGCTCTGCAATTCAGCGCTTCCATCAAAGAGTTCTCCAAGCATTTACTAACATGAGGTTCATACAGAAAAATAGACAGGAGAATCCACATTAACTCAAAATGTTCCCTGAGATAGGATGAATGTGAAGTAGGACTGGATGTGTTCCATGAGTTTAGTCTGTAGGCTTGGAAAAAAAAATGTTTTTTTATGCATCCCAAACACCTGTCCACAGGCAAATCCTCACCCTAATCATTGCAGTGTTATAGCAGAACCAGTCTCCAGATCAAAAGAGGAAACAGTACACATAATAACTAAAGATTTACCAGAGAGCATTGGACTGAGAATGTGTACAAGATGTAAACAGTATATAGGATGTCTATCAGTGTTTGTCCAGAATAAAAAGAAGGAACACATGCATGAGAAAACTCTAACGGTGCTAAGACCCCTAGGGAGCTCTATAGAGGGAGCAGTATTAGCAGAAACTACAGACTGCTCTTCCATGTGCAAGTTAGTCACTGCATCAACAGAGTCAAAATGGTTCTCCCTCAACCTGGGCATTATGACTTTAGAGGGAAAGTCATCCAACAATCTACTATCTTGAGAAAGGACCACACCCTGCTCTTGCACATCACTTAACATCCTGCCCTTAACCTGGAGGGAAACAGAGGAGAGCACACTGTCCAGCGAACCGAGGAGGCCGGAGCTGAGAAAAATTTAGGGTGACAGGATCTCCCTCCATAGCAAAAATCTAATCTATAAATGTTTATAGGACCCAGAACGCTCCATAGGTTAACTGCCTGCCACTAAGAACTTCCTTTTCCCCCCAAAGTAATCCACCTGCACCTCCTCCATCTAATTGCTCCTAAGAAACAACGGCAAGAGGGTTACTATTAGGAAAAAAGCAGCAGAACAAAGGGTCCAGCTTAATCCTCACTGGACTCATCATTGCTAAGGTGCCCCCACTGTGGGATCCTGTAACATAGCAGTACAGCTACATTAAAATAGAACCTTTCCATGTTGTTAGAATTAGCCATTACCAAAGAAATCAATATAACTAATGATTAAAGATTAGGCAGAAAATGGTGGCTTAGAGGAAGAGTCATGCCTGTCACACAAATAAGCCTTTGTAATAAAGGAGAGAAGGCAATTGTCTCAGCAAACCCCCCAGGATTCATTCATCTCCCTGGAAAGACCAGGTGTAAAGAACAACGCTGCACCCCAACCACTACTATAGTGTAAAAACTGCTGACCAGGGCAAAAAAAACACATCGTGCTAGGTAGGACTCATTTAAAACCCTGAATGCAGCAGTCAGTGCTGCTATCCCTTCCTCTGAATTTGCCATGATGTGGATGCTAGCAGCAATCTCCCCCTCTATGCTGTCTGTACAGTTAAGCCTTTGCCACAATCAGAAGTGCATAACCCCAGGCCGTCAACAGTGATGTCATGTCATACCAAATCGGGGATCACCAAAGGCTGCAATACTGAGCACCACAAAGCACTGCAGGCCCCTCACTACAAATCCAGGGGGGAGGAAGACAGGGCTTCCAAGCCAGGGGGCCTCAGGACTAAACCCCACAAGATCTGGGGGTCAAAATCCTGGAAAGGAGCAGAAGGGGCTCACTGAATATTGCAGAAAACCAAAGCCAAGAATGCCCAGAACATTTTGCAGCTCCTAGACATAGTGAAAACATGATGGTAATTTATAATTATCTTTAGGAAATACTGGTTTTATAATAACATAAACAAGACATTTTAAATTGCTGCACAGGTGATCTAGGACTCAGGTGCAGGCTGCCAGTCATTCAATGCTTTGTTTTTGTAGCTACATCATCTGGGCCCTGAAGGATGAACCTGAAGTTTCACAGCTAGGGCACATATGTAGTCTTAGTCTTTTTACAAAAAATATTGAACACTCTTTACCTAGATAATAAGCTTGGTAGATTTCAAACCATTAACAGTGAATCCAATATTTCTAGATTTCAGATTTCATTTTTCTAATCCAAGTTTCTATCAAAGCTTTAAAATGGTTGTAAACCTCAGACATGAAATATGAACAAAGCATATCCCTCTATACGGTGTACTTGTCTCAATTAAGAGCACTAAGTGTCATATCTGTCTGTTGACTCATTCCTCTGCTATCTGCATGAATCACTTCTGACAAGTTTTCCTTGCCTCCAAGAGGAACTTCCAGCTGATTGACAGCCTCAGCTCTGTCCCTGTGTGCTGTGTGAAGGGGAATGTGTCCCTTCCCTTCAATCAGCTCTCAGTGCTCTCCTTACTGAGCTCTGCAGGGTGTAACTTCAGCTCTCCGTCCCTTTTTTTCTGACAGCTCAGACAAGCTTTTTTAATTCTGGACTTTGAATGGGTGTAGAGAAGAGAATACTACACATTGCAGATAAACAGGTACAACTTTGTAGGAGGATTTGTTTAATTTCTGTGTATCACCTGGGGCTAGTCACTTCACTGGGTATATGTAAGGGTTTACAACCGCTTAAAATTTAAACTGTGTATGGATTTAGACATAATTTTAGTGTCATATGTTAAAGAGAAGAATATAAAAAAGATCACCTGTATATTTCTGACATGCCTATTGGTATATTGACACCATTATCTCTGTACTGCAATCGTCATATACTTATATAGATAGATATCATGCCTCTAGTAAAGATTTCACCAAACTTTTTATTTTCCTTTTTATTTAACTGTCATGACATATGTACGCTACCCAGTAAAATTCTGAGAGTATTCTAGAACTGTAAATAGAAAAATATGCATTTTTTCTAGAATGCAAATTAAAACTCTTACCGCTCTGGAGAGATGGTTTTCCTCCAGAAAGAACTCCACTCGGCAGCATCCCAGTAGGCGTGAGACCTTTCAAAGTCAACACACTTTCACTCTCTTCTCTGTTTTGAAAAAAAAAAACAATTTACGATTCATTATTGATATTTTACATCAGAAACTATGCCTCAGCTTATTGATTGGTGGGGAAACTTATCCTAGATAAACGCCCATTAGATACAATAAACACCATGCATGACAATAATTGAATTATGTACAGATCTACTGTGAATCAGGCTATAAAATCACCTTTGTTGGAACAAAAGTAAAACAGAAAATAACAGCCAAAACAAAGCAATTATTCTGATACCACACCAAAAAGTAAAAAAAAAAAAAAAGTTATATGTAACTATATATATATATATATATATATATATATATATATATATATATATATATATATATATAGTATGGCATGGGGTCAGTTATGTAATGCAATCACATAATTGGTGGACCATACCCAATAGCACCTCACCGTCCAAAGAAAGCAGCATAGTGCTTTAAACAGAACATTCTGGGTTAACTTGTACAATAACATCATGATAGCGGTATAAAAAACCTGTATTGAAGGATGTGGTGACTGCAACGTGGCTTCAAAATATAGCTCTAATTATATTTAGAAAGCCAGTTAAAGTGGACGATTTTCTGCAAACTGTATAAAGGGCACTTTGAAATGCAAATGCAATCTGAATAACTGAAGAGTTTTTTCCTGGCGTATCACATAAACATACAAACTCAGATAATGTAAGCATTGAAGTTTTTTGCTAATCAGCAGCAAGGGAAGTGTGGCCAGAAAAGCTGACCTATCATGGGTAAAAATTTCAACAAAAGGCATGAAATTATTCAACCATACTATATTGCATTTTTGTGGGTGGCATACTCTGCCACTGCCCATAAATATAAGAAATATTGTCCAAATCAACCAAAGAAAATTTATTTTTTATGACCACTGTTTAGATGAGTGTATGCTTATTGGTCTTGGCACTATATATACCCCAAGAAACATAAGCTATGTGTGTCATGGAATAGGCAAATGCAACACTGACAACCTGAAAATTGGCAATAGTAGACACAGGTAAAAGAACACCAAATATTATGCGTCACCAGGACTAAATTAATTACATTTGATAAGGTAAATTCTTAAGTTTAACAATGCAAAGATTCAAGTGTTGCTTGTAAAAATTGTTTAAGCATCAGGTCCTTCTCACAGTGCTTCAGACAGTTGGAAGAGCTCATTATTGCACACATGAATTTTCCAACATTTAAATGTCAATTGCATAAGGGTGAAGTGAGCAAGAAAATGAACAGATGTCCTGCTACCTGCTGCTTTTTATGAGGCATCTGCCCAGTCTATGGTCAACTTCAATAACACATCCAGTGCCAACAGTCGAACCACTGTTAAATTTTGTAAGTGTCTTTTTGATAGGGGGATAATGTAAATATTCACAATTGTTATTTGGTTGAAGACCAAAATGTTGGAGAGCATTCTCTATTTTGCCACCCATGCCACATTATATTGCCTGCATGGTGATATTTGTGACAGAAAAGGTATTGAAATACATTAAACTCATGGCTAAGTTCTACTGTACAGAATCTACAGATCACTAAATTGCAATGCAATTATTGACAGACTAGTCATCTTGTTTATTCTCAAAAAATAAGCCCCATTATAGATCAACAGTATGGTCTTAACCAGGAAGTGCTGTTTAACGGCGTTTCCTCTATATGCGCTGACAAGGCGAAGATAGAGGTGAGCCAGAGGCTCAACTGACAGGGGGATCTGCGCTGATAATCAGCGCATCGATTATCATTGCAGACCCATCAAGGATGCCCACCAGGGATGCCACTCTGTGCCCATCAGAAATGGCAACCCGTGGCCATCAGGGATGCCTATCAGTGCCAATTAGGGAATGCCAATCAGTGCCAATTAGGAATGCCAATCAGTGTCCATCAGTAATACCTGTCAGTGCCTGCTCATCAGTGCTGTCTATCATTGCCATCTATCAGTGCCCATCATTGCTCAGTGCCACCCATTAGTGCCGTCTATCAGTGCCGCCTATCAGTGATGCATATTAGTGCCTCATCATCAGTGCCCATCAGTGCAACCTCATCCGCGCCCGTCAGTGAAGCCTCTTCAGTTCCCGTAAGTGCAGCCTCATCAGTGACCCGTCAGTGAATGAGAAATCGTACTTATTTACATTTAAATTTTCTAACAAAGAAAAAAATGTTTTTATCTTAGCATCTTAGCAACAAATAAAAAACCCAGTGGTGATCAAATATCACCAAAAGAAAGCTCTATTTGTAGTGAAAAAATGCTAAAAGTTTCCCATGGGTACAGAGTTGCATGATTGCGCAATTTTCATTCAAAATGCGACAGCGCTGAAAGTCAAGGCAACAATAGCTGAATTCTGGCTAGCTGTTATAAATTACTGCACTTTGGGGTTGATTTACTAGACAAATAGACTGTGCACTTTGAAAGTGTATTTGTACTCATTTTCTCCAAAGCTTAGTGAATGTGGTGAAGCTTTGCCGATCATCATCATCCAGTCATGTGCAAGCAAAAATGGTGCTTTTTTAAAAATTTACCTTGCCCCTGTTTGGGTATTCTTTACACAGCTTCACCACTTTTTCACCAAGCTCTGGGGAAAATTACTGCACAGTCTAGTATCCTTTAGTAAATCAACCCTGTTGTCTAACTGAATAAGTATGACATCTGTACCACCAGTTTTGTGGATATTGTACGTAATCTGGGGTTACAATATACTATAGTACAGGGGTCCCCAACCACCGGGCCATGGCCCACTACTGAGTGCAGCGAGCTGGATGACAGAGCAGGAGAGCCGATGGGCGAGCAGGATGACAGAGCCGGAAAGCCGGCGGGCGTGCAGCATGACAGAGCCAAAGAGCCGGCGGGCGGACGAGAGAGCAGAGAGATAACCAACTCTCACCGTTCCACTCTGCATCACCGCTGTTCCTCATTGTGCAGCTGCGGGCAGCAGAGAGATTACATCATCTCTCACTGCCCAACCTCCCTCTGGGACCCAGTCAATGCACATGTTCTGCATCTGGTGGCAGGTGATATGGCAAGTGACAATCCGCATTTGATGGCAGGCGATGTGACAATTCATATCTAGTGGTAGGTGACGTGGCAAGTAACAAGCTGCATCTGGTGGCAGGCGACATGGCAAGTGACAAGCCACATCTGGTGGCAGGTGACGTGGCAAGTGACATGTTGCATCTGGTGGCAGGCGACGTGGCAAGTGACAATTTGCATCTGGTGGCAGGTGACGTGGCAAGTGACAAGCTGCATCTTATGGCAGGTGACGTGACAAACTACATCTGGTGGCAGGCGACGTGGAAAATGACAATCCGGATCTGGTGGCAGGTAACACGGCAAGTAACAAGCTGCATCTGGTGGCAGGCAACATGGCAAGTGACACGCTTAGGGCTCCCTCTGATTCTGCATTATGGTGAGTTGAACTATTTCATTTTATGTTACAATGCAATAATAGAAATAATGCACTTCAATCATCACGGCACAATGGTTGATATGGTGTCAGGATGATTGAAGCACCAACACCAGCCATTGCCCCAACAAACTGCCCCCGAAAACCCGCATCGCCAACCCCCCCCCCCCCGGGCCTTGGCATAATTTTCTTCTACGCAGCCTTTTCCTGGAGCCAAAAAGGTTGGGGACTGCTTCTATAGTATATCTGTTTTACAGCCAGAGCAAATAAGTTTCCCTGGTCCCTTACAATATTTAATAATGGAATTATATCATTTCTCTTGTCGTCACTTTTTGGCACTCAAACTGAAAAGGGCAATGTCAAAGAACTGGACATCACCAAAATCCTATCCCCTCTTTAGCCATCACAAACCAATCCCATCCAATGTACCAAATTATAAAGTGACATCAATTCTTTTTCTTGTGAACAATCACACATCTTGAAGCATGTGTGGCGTTGAATGTCCACAAGAGTATTAAACAATATAGGTCCTGCGGCTTCCTCTGCCATTTAAAAATGGCCACTATATTTGTCTTGTATTAGTGACGAATTTAAGATGCTTTTGAGATGTTCTCCCAAGTTGCTTCAGAATTTTTTGTCACCTTTTTTCACCTACCCTTGTAATGGTGATCATTGTGTATACTAGATCATACTATATTTGTGTAATTGTTAAGGTATCTGCTGCCTCGCCGCTATTTCTTGTTCCTGTTACAAAATAAAAAACTAGCGTACATTTACTAGTATGTATAAAATTCAGCAAAGGCACTGAAGTAGTAAAATGGCCGTTTTTATAGATTGGATATTTTTTACTGACCCAAAGAAAAATGGTGACTGATAACAAAAGATAACATTATGCAAACCTTTTTACTTTTAATGACAAGCTTTTTTTTCACAGTCCCCTTTTAATGATCTTCCACCCTGGTTCACATTAGTGCGATTTGACACATCAAAACGCATGTCAAATCCGCGGCAATTGCACCGTCCTAATCGGTGCGATGCCGCATCGATTTCAAAAAGGAGTTTCTGTACTACATTTTGCGATTTCGGGGTGCGATTTCCTTTGACACCTATGCAGAAACCCGCACAGATGTCTGTAAAATTGCAGCCGAAATCGGGACTGACATGCGGGAGTGAAATCGTGCGAGTTCAGCTGAGCTCAAACGGCTTCATTCCCGCAGCTCAGTGTGAACCTGGGCTCCAAGAGATCACTGTGTTCTACAAGCAAGAACAGACCACAACTGATTATAACCAGTGAAAACAGTACTAATTAAACATTTCATCCATGTGGAACCCTTGAACTTACATGGGCTTAAATCAAAGCTTTATTAGAGTGGTTGTAAACGCAAAAAAAAACCCTGCAAGACAAAGGCATAATGAACTCGTATGCATAGCATACAAGCTCATTATGAAATACTCACCTTAGATGGAAATCCCCGCAGCAGCTCCCAAACACTGCTCCGGCCGGCGACATCGCTCCTGGAGTTATTTCAGGGTATCGCGTGCACCGGCGCTGTAATTGGCCGGAGCCGCGATATCATCACTCCCGCGAATGCGGAGCCACCAGTAACGGCACGTCAGCTGAAGCAACGGCACGTGATGTCGGCACATGCTGATACAGTCGATATCTCCTAAATCATGCAGGTTTAGGAGATATCCATGGTAGCTACAGGTAAGCCTTTATTATAGGCTTACCTGTAGTAAAAAGTGGATTGTAAGGGTTTACAACCACTTTAATACTAATTACAATAACATTTTTTTTTTGTTTTGTTTTTTAACGAGTGGCACTTCCACGCAATGCTGTACGTATTTATATGTATGGCTAGATTCACAGCATGGAAGACGCAGCAGCTGAAAGCTATGTTTACACCTGTGATGATTGGAAGCCTGCTCTTGGCTCAGCTCCCAGAATAAATTGGAACATAATGCCAAGCGAGACCAAGGACCTAAAATAATTACTTGAAAGCACAGCAAGAGAGGCTCAGAGGAGAGTGACAGATAATCTCCCCGTGACCTCAAAGTAAAATGCACAGGTTATTGCTTACAAGATAGACACTGTGCTCAAAGAATCAGAAGGGCTTTGTAAAAAAAAAAAAAAAAAAAAAAGAAAAAAAGACAACACATATATGTATAGATGGAACTAAGCTTCACAGCTATTGTAGTTATGGATATAGTAAACAGAAAAATTATACCACAATTGACACTTCTTACATTGCTCGTATGAGTACTGTGCTACCAAGTTTGAAAAGTGTTTATTTCTAATACATTTAGGAAATATATTTCATCATGATATATTTTGTATAAAATGATTTTTTTTAATGCAGCCTCTTTTGTTTATGCTAGGGAAAGGAATTATTTTTCTCAAATATTGTTCATAAACTTAAAGAGAACATTTTGGCAAGGAATAAGTGACCGCAATTTAAAATTACATTCATGTCACAGAGCTGGCAAGTATCCAGCACATCCAACAGGCCAAGCCGTGCATTCACTTCCCCATAAGAATTGCTAAACCTCTTCCGACTATGAAGTTTTTATTTACATACAGTAGCTATGATGTCTGCTTGGTTGCAGGTTAGTAACATTGTTCCTGTGCAAATATGTAGACTGCACAGATGACCACAGGCACAAGACAGAAGTCAACAATTCATGCACAATCAGATTTATTTTACAGAGAGGGAAGGGGTAGGAGAAGAGAGGGGAAGGGAGGTGCCGATTGCAAAACTTGTATTAGAGAGAATGAAGCTTCAGTACCTGTTTTCTAACCTGTCCTATCAACTTTCCCCTTGAGAGCAGTTATCAGCCCCTGCTTACAGTCTTGAGATTGTTGCCTGAACTGGTCAGATCGGTCAGTTTTCTCATGATTGGCAAAGAATAATGAATACTGCCAACACAGGTGACATTCCTCTCTATTGCATGCAGAATAAAAAGATCATTCCTTTCCCTAAGGGTAGCAAACCTCTCTTATATTAACCCGAACTTTCCCATTTATTCTGAATGATTTTCAAAGAAGTCATATCTTTGGAGGCATTAAAGCCATATTTTGTCACATATACAGTATTTGCAGTGTGGACGTAAGCAACTAAAGAGTACGAGTTAGATGCATTTTATTTAGAAGGTTTAAGCCTAGCATTCGGAATGACAAAACTGTGCCACAGAGCATTTCTTGAAACATACAGTGAGCGTAATGCAAACTTGACCACTAAAATTAAAATGACCCAGAGCTTGCAACACTCAGTAAAAGATGCATCCTCACTTGCCAAGTAGCCTAGTCTAGTTGTCAATTTAACCTCAGTGTAAACAACAAGATATTTTTAAATAGGCTGATGATATGGCACAAATTTTTACTCCCCAGATCGTATACACTATATGTCCAAAAGTATGTGGACATCCCACCAAAATAATCAGTTTGAGTGCTTCCCATGAAAGGTACTGTTAATGCTACATTATACATATATTGTAGACAACTGTGCACTTCCAACCTTGTGGCAAAATTTTTCTGTTTCAGCACGACTGTGGCAAAAGTCAAGTCCATGAAGATTTTATTCCACATGCGTGGTGTAGAGGAATATGAGTGGCCTGCACAAAGCCCTAAACTCAGCAATAATGAACAACTTTGGGATGAACTGGAATGTTGATTGTAAGCCTTGTCTTCTAGTCCAACATCCTTATCTGAATTCACATATGCTCCTTTGGCCTAATGTGCACAAATTCCCACATGCAAATGCCAAAATCCTGCGGAAAGCCTGTTTTTGTGGCAAGGAAGGTTCCTCCCCATATTATTGTTCTTTCACTTTGCACTGCATTATTGAATGAGAGCATTAATATTTTAGGAACTAAGTCTGCACAGCTGTAAACCTAAAGGGACAAAAAGTTCTGATCTTTTTTAGAGTGACAAGTATGAAAAAGAGGATACAGTAGAGATTTCCCACCTCAGTACACTGAACACTCTTGCCATTTTCCCAATAGCTCGGATCTTGTTTCTGATTACTTCCTTACGAGCTGCAGCTGTTGCTCCTGTAATTAACACAATTACAACAACCGTCAATCTCACAAACCAAAGAACATGTGAATGTACACTACATGCATTATCTTATTAACAAATTTAGCTATGCATACGTGCAAAAGAAAAGAATATATGTACATACATTACACGTATTTTGGTTAAACAACATTATGGAATATAAATGATAATGGCTGGTCACTATATACTGACCAATGAACAAGCTGACAAAAAAATTGGGTAAATTATATTTTTAGAACATAGATTCTACATTTGGTTTTCAGCAACATGAATGTGGATATCACTGACACATACAAATGCTCGCTACACATTCATAACAGATTATGTCAACACCATTATTTTTTACACACAGTCTGAAAATCATTTTTTTTAAAGGGCATTGGAAAAAATAACAGTTTTGAAAGTTTTTTTTCCAGATCTTTAAGCACTGTCCCTGTTTAAAACCCCATGCCCCCTCTTTTGTTTGAATGTGGATATCATTGTATATTAAAGAATAATGCAACACTACCAAAAACAGTCCATTCAAAATGTCAAGCCCTTCAATAAATAATAATAATGAATAATAATAAATTGAGAAAATTAAATGAACACTACATACTACAAATTCCCTCTATTCCTTTCTCTGGATTGCTAGACTAATTTACAGCTATTGTCCGAAATGGTTTTAACTATTGCTTTTTAATAGGTTACAGTATATGTTACTTTACTAACATTTGTATACATTTTACTTGCATGCGGTGAGCTGAAACCTGAACAAATAGATGAATTGTTTGATCTCAATGTGACTATTTTCTCACTCATGGTAAATCTTTGGTATAGCTTGTGCTTTTACAGAATCTGATTACATGGTCTGCATGTTTGTTTTATAATGCAGCACTATTACCGTATATACTCGAGTATAAGCCAAGTTTTTCAGCACATTTTTTCGTGCTGAAAGTGCCCCCCTCGGCTTATACTCGAGTCAAGCACTTTTCTGCAGCAAAAAGTTTCATTTTCCGAACCGACTTTGGGGCCCCGTATCTCGGCGCCCCTTGGTGCTAGGAACCCCAAATTTGCTGTGCAAACCCAGGGGAACTAGTACCACAAAGCTGGAGTTCCCAGCACCAAGTGACCCTGAGATACGGGGCCCCAAAGTTAGTTCAGGAAATGTCATTCTCTGCTGCAGAAAAGTGCTTGACATTTTCTAAACCGAATTTGGGGCCCCGTATCTCGGGGCCAATTGGTGCTAGGAACCCCCAGCTTTGGATATGTTCCACTGGGTTTGTGCACCAAATTTGGAATTCCTAGCACCAAGTGGCCCCGAGATACAGGGCCCCAAAGTCGGTTCGGAAAATGTCATTCTCTGCTGCAGAAAAGTGCTTGACATTTTCTGAACCGATTTTTGGGGCCCTGTATCTCACGGCCACTTGGTGCTAGGAACCCCAGCTTTGGATATATTGTGGTGCTAGCTCCACTGGGTTTGCACACCAAATTTGGGGTGCCTAGCACTAAGTGGCCCCAAAATACGGGGCCCCAAATTTGGTCAATTGTGTCCATCTGCAGCAATGTCATTTCGGGACCTTTTAGGTCCAGAGACCCCAAATTTTGTCTGCAGCTAGGGGGCATCTAGGAAACCTTAACTACCAAGTTTGAAGTTCGGGGGACCTATGGCTGCAAATGGGCACAGTGAGGCATGCAAATGGGCACAGTGAGGCTGCAAATGGGCATTGTTGACCCTCTTTTCCACTTACAGTAGCTGCGCATTTCACACCCTAGGCTTATACTCGAGTCAATAAGTTTTCCCAGTTTTTTGTGGTAAAATTAGGTGCCTCGGCTTATATTCGGGTCAACTTATACTCGAGTATATACGGTATGTAAATTTTTTTGGTTGTTCTATGAACGCTGCTCATTGCGAGCATTATGATAGATACTCACTCCAGAGCTGTGTATTGCCATATACAGTGTACAGATGAATACACTGGCAGCATGGGGCATCACAGTCTCTATGGGCAGTGGGGTCCAGAGATATATATTTTTCATGAAAATGCGAACTTACCCTTTAAGGTATAGCGATGATTAACATATAAATTTACATTGTACTATTGTGCAAGACACCTGCCTGTCTTTTGGAAATGCAGTATTCTAAGAACAGTAAAGTAAATAATGGAAGAAAAAAACAGTTCTCACACTTGTCTTGTATGATTGTTATAGGGAGATTTCCTTTTGTGCTCTCACTACATCAGATAAAAGGCATCTCCTGCAGTGTCACAAAATCAGCATTTGATTCAAGTGACATGAATGAATTCAGGGTCGTTTGATAGCCAATTCAGACTTGTGTGTTGGAGATCAGTGATGTTAAATGGTTCTAACCAAATGTAAACTTTTTTAAAAATAGAATTCATGCCTTGCACTTCAAAAGGGCCTTGTGTATAAAAACTGAAAAAAAAAAAAAAAAAAAAATATATATATATATATATATATATATATATATATATATATATATATATATATATATATATATATATATATATATATATATATATATATATTTTGTCCCTAGACCCCTCGTACCAAATGCATATCTGCAAATATTCTTCTAATTGCCTTTCATGTTATAAAAGCTAATATTCACTCTCATTAAATGATGTGCGGGTTGAGCATATCTGTATAACTTTAAGATGGGGAAACAGTTGCTAGGTCAATGTCCCTAGGGAGCCCATGAGTCTGACTGTATGAAGAACACTAGTTTCTGATATAATACCCGCACCAATTAACATATCATTATAATATCTTCGATTGTATGTTCCAATGAGCAGGGCCCTCTGATTCCTACTGTATTAAATTGTATTGTAACTGTACTGTCTGCCCTTATATTGTAAAGCTCTGCGTAAACAGTTGGGGCTATATAAGTTCTGTATAACAATAATAATGTATTTATTATGTGGGAGAGACGTTTGTGCTCACAATTTTAGGCATTCCTGAGAGTAAATCAAGTTAAGAAAAAAAAAATGCATTTAGTCAAGCTTTTCCAAGTTTTTAGTCTTTCAATCGTTTTAACTTATAATGTGCAAGATTTCACAAATTTGATGTGTAAAAGTATACAGTTCTGATGACTGAATATTTAGTCTAATTTGTAGACCTGTACATTGTAATCAACATGGACAGGCAATACATTTGATATCGGAAGATCTATTCACACATGTTGGATTTGCAAGGCTGACCTTTTTTCCTCCACAGGAAAGGATTATGCCATACATTTTAGCATGCTATCAGAAACTGTGCTGTTAGTTGAAAAAGTGTATCAAATGCAGCTTTAAAAATGTGTCACCATCTCAAAATAAGTTGAAGCACAAAAAGTGCAAAGAACATAGGACCCATTAAGAAAACCACAAAAATTAGTGAAATGGGGGGGGGGGGGAGGGTTGAGTTAATTGAATTAAACTGGAGTACATAGAATCTGGTGCAGCTGTGCATAGTAACCAATCAGCTTCTAGGTTTTCTTGTCAAAGCTTAACTGAACAAGCTGATGTTAGAAGTTCATTGGTGGGTGACAAGCAAGTATGCGTAGGCTTCTCCCTTCTTAGGAGAAGTCCGTACCATGCTTGCTTGTCATCCACCAACACTGCAGAGTGATATGAAGAGAAACACTGCACTTCCAGATCAATGAGCGGGTGGGAGATACCAATGTTGGACTCTATTTGATCTATTTGTATCCACCTGTTGGCAGTTATTACCACTGTGTGGAACTGTCAAATGTGAGAGGGAAAGTTGCAAATTCCCTGCGATTTTAGATGCTGTTTTGTCACTTTGTGAGTATTTTATATAAGTATTTATAATTTTAAATTAAAGTGTTTCTCTATTGTGGGCATTTTCTCCTTGATGGCAACACTGAGGACTGATGAAAGGAGGATGAAGATGGAGGCAGCTCTCTGAGAGTATAATTAAAGAGGAGTTCCACCCGCCCCTTTAAAAATTAAAAGTCAGCAGCTACACATACTGTAGCTGCTGACTTTTAACATTAGGACACTTACCTGTCCTGGAGTCCAGCGATGTCGGCACCGTAGCCGATGTTTACATCGGCTGGTCGGGTGCTGCCACTGTTATTGCTGGTAAGGGAACCTGGCAGTGTAGCCTTTCGGCTTTGCAGCCGGGTCCCTACTGCGCAGGCGTGAAGCGTGCTGCGTTCTCTCATTGACCTGGCAGGAGGGGGGCTGAGCTGCTGACATACTTCGCCGCGGCCCCGTCTCTCGGAAGTGTGGACAGGGTACCTGTAAAAGACAGGTACCAGCACCCCCTCCCCCCAGAAAGGTGTCAAATGTGGCACTGGACGGGGGGGAGGGGGGTTGGGGAATCAGATAAGCGGAAGTTCCACTTTAGGCTGGATTCACACCTATGCATTTTTAGTGCTTTTTGCATTTTGCAGATTTGCACTACAGAACGTGTTCCATAGGAAACCATGTTAAATGGACTGCAGTGCATATCTGCAAATTCAAAAAGCACTAAAAATGCATAGGTGTGAATGCAGCCTTAGGGTGGAACTCTGCTTTAACTGCATTTAAAACCTTACAGACTTTCACAAGAATTCACATAGATACTATTTTTCAATAGTTTTTTTTACTCTTTTAATTATTTTAACATTTTGTTGTGAAACCTATTTCAAGCAATGTGAAAATAACACAGCAACATTTATTGTGAAGATCCCACTAATTTGAAAAGGGTTTCTGCTATGTTAGTAGCAGAAGATCTATCCCTAAAAGGAATCTGTCAAGAGAGGATAATGGAGGCTGCCATTACTGAACTCTACTTTTGAGATGCCATTTCCTTGGCTGTCATGCGGACCCTTTGACTTGAATGCTGGGTGAGTAACTGACAACTGGAACAAGTATAGATATAAGGAATTAAAACACCCATCTTTAGTCAGTGACCTAAAGTACAACACAACCAGGCAGCTAGAATTTTCAGAAAGTAGTTGGCAATGGCAGCCCCCATACTTCTTTCTTGGCATAGTCACTTTAAGTGGTAAGCAAACCTATTGTGGGAAAGTATAGACATTGGCAGTCGGAAGATGACTGCCAATGTAAAAGTTTTTATCTCTGCATTCATTGTTAAAGCGGAGTTCCACCCAAAAGTGGAACGTCCGCTTTAAGCACTCCTCCCCCCTTACATGCCACATTTGGCATGTAATTATTTTGGGGGGGGAGTGGGTGACTACTTTAGAGAGGGACTTCCTGTCCCACTTCCTCCTTCCACCTATGGGCTGCCCAGACTCCTCCTCCTCTCTCCTAGGCGGTCCCTCCCTCTCGGCAATCTTCTGGGACACGTGACAGGTCCCAGAAGATTGCCTGTCCACTGGGAGAGCGCAGTGCGCGCTCGGCTGTGATGCCGCAAGCTGTCACAGCTGGGTGCCCACAGTTCCAATGGATGCGCCAAGGAGAGGAGAGGGAGAGGAACGGGGCTCCGTGCGGCCGCATCGCTGGACCATGGAACAGGTGTATGTTTAATAAAAGTCATCAGGTAAACTTTTTGTAGCTGCTGACTTTTAATAGAAAAAAAAAGCCTGGAACTCCGCTTTAAGCTACAAACATTGGTAGTTAAAAAGTTCTGCAACCTTTCCTTTGCCAGTCATACTGAACAACATGACCTACACCCCTACATACTAACCTCACATTCCTGAATTTGTTATGGTCTAAAAGAGGATATAAATTTTGAAAAAATAGAATAAATAGTATCTTCAAAAGAAATAGGTTTTGCTTAAACAAGAATTCTTACGACGGTGTGCAGTTCAGTTTTCTTGTATGATATAATGTATATGAGTAGAAGATCAACTGAAGTAATCTTTTCTTACTTAAAATAACCAAAATTTTGTAAATGTCAAAATGCCTTGGTAATATTGTATATAAATAATAAACAGAAACAGTTGCAGCGTCCTGAACAGAGATGAGCCTAATGTATACTACCACAAAGAAAATTAGGGCTTTATACTGCAGTAGACTATGAAGTGAGGCCAGCACAGGAAAAACAACTGAGCCCCTTCCTCTACGTTTTCTTGAACTTCAAGCTGGTAAATCAAAATCTTGGATCAAATCTAGGCACTGCCTGGATTCTAGAGCGTTCTGACACTGGTTAAAAAATAATGAGAAGAATTTATTAGGACTAGATCAACCAGAATGTGAAGCAGATGGGCATGACAACCAATCAGCTTCTATCTTTAAATTTCAAAGCTTAACCTAAAGAAGCTGAAGATTGAATTTGATTGGTTAGTACACCCAGCTGCTCCAACATCTGTCGTTGTAGATTTAGTAAATCACCTTCCCTCCCATTATGTTGAGCTCAGAAACCAAAGTAAAATCATGGAATGAAACTAAATTTTTGAACATGCAAGTGGTGCTGCTGTGCATTGGAATTGATACTAGATACTGTTTACTAAGGAATTTCTTACTTTTGTTAGTGAATAAGGTGAAGCCATGCTAATTTCAATCATCCAATTGGGTTTAAAAAAAAAATCCAGTTTTTGTTTTTAATGTTTGTTGCTCATGATCAGGTATTAACGATAAACCACACAGCTTTGCATTATTTGCTAAGCAAAGCGATCATGCACTGTACAAAGTGAAATTTACTTTGCCAAGTGAATAGCCTCTGCTCTAAAGTAAATATGCTAGTTAATCAACCCAATGTGTAAGAGGGCCACTTGTTGAATAAATAGTCTCTATACTTTAAAGTTACACATTACTGTAAAAGTGGATCCATGCTTAAGGAAGTTTAGATCGTTCTGTGGCAGCACACTTATTTTGCAAGCTTTTTCACATAGGTTGGAATGGGCCACAAAACAGATGCATAAAGACTACCATATTAGATTTTTACCAGCAAGCCTGTGAAGTGGGTCTCGTCAAAGATTCTGCACATGTACAGAACAACCTAGGATTTCAGCTGTCAATGCATGCATGTTAGGTCACAGATCTGTTCTAGGTATATGACAAAACTACAGCGATGTGCTTAGGCCAGTGGCTTGAGGTGGTTAGGGAGAAGTTCTCAGCCATGGCCAAAATATGCATACTGTCAAGAAAGGATCTAAAGTGTAATTTCGAATGTAAGAGGATGACTTCATATCAGGAGTATGTATAACAAGATTCTTTTCAAAACTCATTAGGATTTTTATGACTAAATGAACAGAATAAGCCATACATGGCAATGCTGCTCGTGAGCTTACAAGGGACACATGGGGAGCGCCTCCCTTCTGTGCTGATGTGTTGGTCTGTGCTGGGCAGTCATGCCCAATGTATGGAAAGGACAATTTGCCTTATGACCACATTGTTCAGACCACACCATTGCACTAAAAAAAGTAG
The DNA here is from genome assembly GCF_042186555.1 of Aquarana catesbeiana. Lineage (NCBI taxonomy): Eukaryota > Metazoa > Chordata > Amphibia > Anura > Ranidae > Aquarana > Aquarana catesbeiana. The sequence goes on from NC_133324.1 coordinate 654,727,497, forward strand.
GACATGCATGCGCTACACATTTAATTTACCTCAGTGAGTTACCGCATTGCAACGAAATGCAGTTCATAAAGATAAATAAAATGTAATGTTGACTTTTTAACCACTTACCGACCGCCGCACGACGATGTATGTCCAAACTTTGAACGGGGATATCGTTGTTATGGCAGCAGCTAGCTATAGAAAAAAGTTTTTTCTTCCATAGAAAAAAGTTTTAAATGCCTGCATTGTGATACTTTCAAATAATTTTCTCCACAATGATAAAAGATACTGAGATTAATGGGTATATGTGTTTTTACTGCTTGCTAAGAGTGTGCAAATACTTTATTGTGCAAGAACTGGGCACAGGTTCACCTGAAAGACCTTGCAAAAATTGCCTACTGTGTCCTGACATACACAGTTAACACAGGTAAAAAGTATACTAGCTTGTAGTTTTCTACACAACACCGTGCTATCAGGCTTTACACTGGGTTAGACAAAGTTACACAGCTCAAAGTACTTAACACCTCCTTCCATGCTTTAGGTACAGTGAAAAGCATCAGCTGGAAACGTAAATCCACACAGTTTTTATCTCTGCAAATCCAAACCATGTAATACCTTTTTTCTGTGCATAAATAAGGTGATCTTCTTATGAAAATCCAGTGGAACACACAGAATGAGAAATGAAATTGGAAGGATGAGAAAGAAAATTGAAAATGTGAAACATCTACTAAAGAAAAAAAAAAAAAAAGACTAAAAAGTGTCTGTAAAATAAAACAAAGTATTAGGAAAACAAAGAAAAAAAGTACAGAACACACAAAAGGTAGGTGGGTTAGGAGATGCAAAGTGTTTTAATTTTCATTGGGTAGATCTTCTGAACAAGTGAAAAGCATGCAAATATCACTCTATAAATAGGTGTCTTCAGTCTCAATGAGTGCCATTCCATATCAAATGCATGCCATTAAGTGACCCACAGCAAAAATGTGTGTATTACTACAGGCAGTCCCCGAGTTAAAAACATCTGACTTGCATACAACGCATACTTACAAATGGAGGGAAACAGGAAGTGAAAGCAAATCTACCCCTAGGAATAGAAATTCACTCCTGTAAGAGTTACCATGGGAAAAAGATGTCTCCACTGAAGCTTTATCATCAATCCTTGTGTCCACAACAACCCAAAATTTTCTAAATCCAATTGTCACAGGGACAGAAAGGGAGATGTAATCTTCTTAACAGGGGCACAGACAGCAAAACACTTCAAAAATAGTATTTTTACATCATACTTACCTGTAAAATGCTTTTGAGCACATCATGGGACACAGAGTCAGGCTAATGCCGCGAACACACGAGCAGACTTTCCGTCAGAGTAGACTCTGATGGACTTTCTGACGGAGTTCCGACAGAGTTCCGCTGAAATGGACTTGCCTACATACGATCACAATCCAATCGTTTAGAACCTGATGACGTACGACGGGACTAGAAAAAGGAAGTTCAATAGCCAGTAGCCAATAGCTGCCCTTGCGTCATTTTTGGTCCGTCGGACTAGCATACAGACAAATGGTTTTCTCTATAGGAGTTGAGGCCGTCGGAAAGATTTGAAACATGTTCTATTTCTAGGTCCATCAGAATTTTCGAAAGAGAAGGTCCAATGAAGCCCACACACGATCGGAATGTCTGACGGAATGATTCCGTCAGACGTTTTCTGCCGGAAAATCCGGTCGTGTGTACGTGGTGAATGGACACTGGTAGACCAAATGTCTTCAGACAGGAAGTGATGCCCTATATAACCCCTCCCATACAGGAAGCACTTCAGTTTTGTAGCACTGAATTCTCAAAAAAGAGGGGAGGGATCTGTGTCTCCCATGATGTACTCAAAGAAAAGGATTTTACAGGTAAGTATGACGTAAAAATCCTATTTTATTTTCATACATCATGGGACAAAGAGTCAGGCTAATATTTATTACCTGCTGGGATGTCCCAATGCAATAGCCTTGAGGGGAGGGAGACAACCTGCCAAACAATAGCCATTGAAACTCATATGGCAACCCGCAGTACACTGCGGCCAAAAGCCAAATCCTCGGCTGCTCGAACATCCACTTGATAACATTTTGTGAACGTATGCACTGAAGACCAGGTAGCGACCTTACAAATCTGAGCCAGAGATACCTGATGGCGAAAAGCCCAGAAGGTTCCTACACCCTTGGTAGAATGAGCTCTCGCGCTAAAGGGAGGAGCTTTATGCGACAGGCCGTAGGCCTGAATGACCAATTGACCAATTGGCAATGGAAGCTTAAGAAGCTGCCTGCCCCTTCTTGGGTCCTTTTGGTAAAACAAAACTAAAACAAAAACAAAACAAAAAAACAAAAAAAACCCCAAAAAAGTCTGATCCTCGGATCTCCACAGATCTAGACAAATAAACCTTGACTGCCCGGACAACGTCCAAAGAATGCAGTCGCCAAACGAGGCTGAGAGAAAAAAGAAGGCAAAATATTGTCCTGATTTAAAAGAAAGGCCGACACCACTTTTGGCAAAAAGGATGGAACAGGTCGTAACACGACTCTGTCGTGGTGAAGGATCAAGTACAGTTCCCTGCATGAAAGGGCCGGCACCCTTCTAGCCGAGGGGATAGCCATCAGGAAAGCTAGCTTGCGTGACAGCTAATGAAATTCCCTCAATAGGTTCAAATGGTTGTTTCTGTAACACAGACAGCACCAAGTTCAGGTCCCAAGGACACATAGGTGACCTAATTGGGGGAAAGCAAGAGAGTTGCCCCTTGCATAAAGGTTCGGATCAGTGAATGGGAGGCTAAAGGACGTTGGAAGAATACGGATAGGGCCGAAACGTGACCTCTGATTGTACTCAAAGCCAATTTGATGCCCAAAGCTGACTGTAGAAAAGAGAATTCCCCTAATCACATATTTCCGAGGATGCCATTTTCTGGCTTCACACCAAGCAATACAAGTCTTCCGGACCTTATGCTAAATCTTCCTAGTGACAGCCTTTCTAGCATTCACTAGAAGAGACACCACTGGTCCCGAGACGCCACGGTCCTTTAACACCCTGGCTTCAATAGCCATTCAGTCAAATTTAGATGATGTAAACTGGGGTGGAATATAGGACCTTGAGACAGTAGATCGGGGCGACGTGGAAGCGTCCATGGCCCATCTATTGTCAGTCTCACAATATCCGGGTACCAGGGCCTTCTGGGCCAGGCTGGTGCTAGCAGAATGACTGGAATCCCTGCTCTCCAAATCCTGCGCAACAAATGTGGAAGGAGAGGAATCAGAGGGAAAGCATAAATCAGGGAGTACTGAGCATCTGTTCCAATTGCCAGAGGATCTCTTGTTCGAGACACAAACTGCTGTAGCTTGTTGTTGAACCTGGATGCCAGCAGGTCGACCTCTGGCCATCCCCAACGTTGGCAAATTTCCTGGAACACCTCTGGGTGTAGGGACCATTCCCCCGGGCAGATGTGCTGGCAGCTGAGGTAATCTGTCTTCCAGTGCTCTACTCAATATTATTGGCACATGTCCCTCTGCCCAGGCTAGTATGTAGTTCGCCTCCTTCAAAGCTGAACGACTCCTGGTACTGCCTTGATGGTTTATATAGGCCACTGGCGTGGCAATGTTGAACTGAACCCTGATGGGGCAGTCCTGAAGCTCCACCGTCCAGGACCGTAGGTCCAGACGTACTGCCCGTAATTCTAGGATGTTGATGGGCAAGGTTTGCTCTGTCCCTCACCATTTCCCCTGAGCTGTGAGCCCATCTAGGGTTGATCCCCAGCCTGTGAGACTGGAATCTGTACTCTCCAAGTGACCAGGAGAAAGGATTTTCCCTTTCGCAGGTTCTGATCCTGCAACCACCAGTTAAGGCATGCCTGAGGAGATAAGCAGATTGGATAATCTAGGGCTTTTCTTCCTCTGTTTCAAGCCAACAAGATGTCTTGTTGTAAAGGCCTGGAATGGAACTGGGCATAGGGCACCGCCTCGAAGGAGCCCTAGAAGACTCATAGAGAGATGAATGGAGGGTTGTCTAGTGCCCCTTATCTGACTCACCTGATCCTTCAGGGCACAGATCCTTATGGGTGGCAAGAATACACTTGTTTGGATCGTGTTTAGAATCAGACCTAAATATCTTAGACTTTGAGTTGGTCTCAAGGCTGACTTCGGTATTTATGATCCAGCCTAAGATTTTCAAATACCTCACTGTGTATATTATGCTCTGTTCTAGAGCCTGTACTGATTGATCTCTGAGCAGGTGGTCGTCCAGATACCAGAGCACCAGGATCCCTTGGGCCCTTAAGCGACCCATTACTAGTACTAGGACCTTTGTGAACACCCGGGAAGCTGTAGCAAGCCCAAGTGCAGAGCCACAAACGTTCCTCTACTGCAAAATGTAGGAACTTCTGATGAGGCTGAGTGCTGGTTTTAGAAGTATTTTGAACGCAGGGCCTTTTCTGGCCCTGGCCTTGCAGCTTGCCCCTGGCCCTAGCGCCCTGTTGGCGGCTGAACAGCCCTGCCACTGAGACATTTGAGGAAGCAGTCCCTGGGTTTTTAAACGAGGGACGTTTGGTGCTTTTCTTCACAGGAAGTAGAGAACTCTTCCCTCCGGAAATCTTTTGGATATATTTGTCCAAGTGATCAATGAATAAACGTTCCCCATGAAACGGGAAACCAGCCAATAACTTTTTACAAGGAAGCTCGGCTGACCAGTTCTTAAGCCATAAAAGTCTGCGCATATATACAGACAAGGGAGCCAGACGAGAAACCTGCTGTATTGAATCCTTTAAAGCATCAACAGCAAAACACTGCACTCGAGGAATATCTGTCTTACTTTCAGGCAGATCAGCCTCCTGGTTAGGCCTATCAGGCCGTTTGACCTGGTCCTTTACGGACTGGCAAATACCAATTGCTGCAACAGATGGGCTGAATAGCTGAACTGGCCAAGGAAAAGGAAGCTTTTAATAATAATTACAAATTTCTTGTCAACAGGGTCTTTCAAGCCCAGTGCGTTATCTACCGGACAAGTTAAGTTCTTGTTTAAGGAAGAGACTGCTGCATCTACGGCTGGCATGCTCCATTTTTTAACGAACTTTTCATCCATGGGATATAAAAGGGAAAACCTTTTAGGAGGCAAAAAAGTCCTGTCAGGATGTTCCCAATCAGCATACACCACCTGTTCCAACAGGGGGTGTAGTGGGAAAGTCTGTGCGACCTGAAAAGTCTCAGAGATCCCAAAGAGGAACGGGGGGCTCAGTCACCTCTGCAAGAGGCAACTTAAAGGCAGAACGAACCATTTCGGTCAGAGTCAGGATCAAAAACCTCTGTGAGACTGAGAGGCAGACATCGAGTGAATATCTTCTTGTCCAGATTGCTCGAAAGCAGATTCATCTGCCGGGCACTCCACCAAATCCTGAGCTTTAAGCTCTTCCCCATCCTCAACCCATTCCTGCTCCAGACGAGGAGACTCCGGGGAGGGGGATCTGTCACACTTCCTGCCACCCTGCGGGATGAAGGCAAGCATGCCAGCAATCCTGTGCTCTAACCCGGCTAGGGCTGAGGACAGTTCACCCTTAGTGATAAAGGGTGAAGCAGCAGCGTTGACTGTAGGCACAATACCAGATAGGCGCAGCGGATCAGATTGCCTCTGGTCTTCAGGGGATACAACACTAGGGATACGACTAGGTTCATCAGGAACTACTGATGACGTAGGTGTGCCCTTCCCTGTGGTGTTAGTGAGTCAGTCCCATCGCCTCACAGTTAGAATCCCTCCCTAGGTAACACATTTAACCCCTTGATTGCCCCTAGTGTTAACTCATTCCCTGCCAGTGACATTTATACAGTAATCGGTGTACATTTATAGCACTGATCACTGTATAAATGTCACTGGTCCCAAAATAATGTCAAAATTGTCCGATATGTCCGCCGCACTGTCACAGTCACGATAAAAATCGCAGATCGCCACCATTACTAGTAAAAAAAAAATAAATAAAAATGCCATAAATCTATCCCCTATTTTGTAGGCCCTATAACCTTTGCGCAAACCAATCAATATGCACTTATTGCGTTTTTTTACCAAAAATATGTAGAAGAATACATATCGGCCTAAATTGAGGAAAAAAATTATTATTAAAATTAAATTGGGATATTTATTATAGCAAAAACGAAAAAATATTGTGTTTTTTTTTTCAAACTTGTCACTCTTTTTTTGTTTATAGCGCAAAAAATAAAAACCGCAGAGGTGATCAAATACCACCAAAAGAAAGCTCTATCTGTGGGGAAAAATGATAAAAATTTTATTTGGGTACAGTGTTGCATGACCGTGCAATTGTCATACAAAGTTACAGCTCTGAAAGCTGCAAATTGGCCTGGGCAGGAAGGGGATGAAAATGCCCTGTATTGAGAAGTGGTTACGTTTTTTTTTTTGTTTTTCACTTAAAACTGGAGTATAGTTTAAGTGCAAATTCTTTACAAAATCAAAAAGAAGCATAAAAAGAGACATAAAATAACATGAAGCTTATTAAAGAGTTTTTTTCATTCAGCTTGGTGGGCTTGATTAGACCCTAGATTTTTTGAGGTCTTCCTGCCACTTGGAATTTTTGGGTGCTCCTATCCATCTTCATGTCTTTCAACCTCTCCAGTTGTATTCTGCATGATACGTTATAAATATATAATCCAAAAAGAAAAGTGGTAACCCCTTGCAATGGCCATGGCAAGTGTGCCGACCCGAAAGCTCAGAGATCTCATTAACAAAGTTCCCACAGGGTAAAACAATATTAAAGAGACCCAATTATTCAGGATCTACCAAAAACTGCAATTTTAGTTGTGAGTTGACTGATCGTTTAAAAATATTCCGGGTGCAGTGTGCAATTTGTAGTAGCCAATAGAAACCAATTATATTTCCTCTTTCAGTGATCAAGCCTTTGAAATAGCCTCGTGTTTTACTTCACTTTGCACATCAGTGCCTTTGATTGCCTTATTGAATAATTCCAACAGTCTACCAAATACACACCTGTATTTAAAAAGCTATTTGATGGAAAACTGGATACACAGTAGTCTGCTGGCTAGATAGGAAACATGAAAGAGCAGCTCAACATATACTTTAGATACTGTTTTAATACCAGAAGAAAGCACTACATCCTGAAAAAGTAAAGTCTTTAGTGTAGACTAAGGTGCACTGCACAGGCTGAGAACCTGTAGAAATGATCAGTCTTTGCAGCATCCCTAAGGAAGTAAAAACTGCTGAACAATTTATCCAATCGCAGCTGACAAAACTTTTTGCACATGTCAAAATATCTTCATCGTTACCACAAGATACCAGCAGGAGAAATCTGCCCAATAAAAGAGTATAAAGTTTGAAAGATAATTTTGAGATCGTTTTGCAGTTCCCTCTCTAAAGTGAGTACCATGGTGTTTGTGTTTGAAAACCTGGAATTTCCTTAGATCCTAAATGTTAGAGCAAAAAATGTTAGTACGAGGGTCTTTCTAAATGCAAACAAAAAGTAATTGTTTTTTTTTTTTAGGTAAGCCTTCTTAATTTTCTTAGTAGATTTTTAAAAATCCTTTTGAAAAAAATTTAAATAAAAAAAAAAGTGACCGTAAGAGGCATATTCTTGGGTATGGCTATGGTTGATATATTTCAGAAGAACTAAGAAAACCTGTCAATATGTCCTGTGTTCAGTAACACTGCAATTCAGATGGCCCTTTTTTTCTTTTTTAAAGCTTCCACGGTGACTTATGCAAACCACGAGCATCCGCACCTATAGGAATATTCATAGGACAATGTATGTTGTTCTAATCAAAGCCTATGAGCTTGTCAAAACTGATCATAGGATGTAAACACAAATTACAAGGTGCCTTATATCTAAAATGAAAGAATACAATTTTTTAAAATGCTGTCCCTCTAAGCAACCTTTCCATAGTAGTAACGTGAAGACAATGCTTTAAGAAAATAAAACTAAATATTACATTATGCATTGCACTTGAGGAACGTTATAGCTGAAGTTATAACTTTTTGAGGGAATTGCTGCTTTATGCAAAAATCCTTGCTTTATGCCATCGGATACTTTCTAGAGTGGTGATCTTCTGATGCTGTGCTGCAGAGGGTTAACAGCAGCGACTTTGAGTGTGAGGGACAAATGGGCATAATTCTCTTACACAATTGGACTGCTGCTCTGTTGGCATGAGGGAAAGATTTTTACATGAAGCAGCAACTTGCAGGATACCTGGAGTTTACCTGGAGTCAACACTCTAAATCATAACTAATATGTTTGGTGCTGTACACCAAAAAATAAAAAATACTGAGGTTGGGTTCACACTATTGTGAAATGGATGTGGGTTTTTTCCGCATCCAATCCGCATAGCAGGAGATTGTGACTGGCTCTCTATGAAGCCTGTTCACACATCTCCACAGCAGCCAATTGCACAGAAGTCCTGTGCGTCTTTTTGTCCGTTTCAGGTCCGAATTCAGCCAAAAATTTTGGGCTGAAATCGGACCTGAAATGGTGAATAGGGACGCACTGGACTCCTGCTGTGAGCCAGAGCGTGCTGCAGTGTGAACCCAGCCTCAATGTCAGTTTTAACAATTAATTTAGCAAAAAATGGAAATAATAAATGCAAAAATAGCTGTGTTAATTACTGGAAACTGATAATAACTTTAATACTTTAATACGCATGCAGCAAGCATTAGGCTGAATCTTCCCATGGATGCCATGTACTGTTTTGTGTTGTAGAACTTCATTATAATACCGACTCCCTTTATATTAGTTGGTATAGATACTAATAAAACAATGAATGCATTACGATTTCTAATAGTTACTGTCGTTAGGTAATTACCATGAATGAAAGCCTATCATCACCACTACCATAATCGAGTACATATGTGTATGATTTCTCAAATAAATGACGCTATATAAAACAGCAATAAATGGCAAAAAAAAACAAACACCACTTTTTAATAGAAAGTACAAGATTAGCATTCTATATAGCTACTGAATTAAACAAAGCCACTGTTTAATTGTATATACATATTTTCTATGCATGTACAAAACACAGACTATTTTCTATGTTTCTGTAACAAGGCTGGCAGAGACCACAATGTTATTCACTAACACTCATGATGTACAGTATAAATAGATATAAAATTACACTTAGGAGAAATTTTTCTTTGCAAACAGTGATACATAACAGAAGGCCAGATATCAATTAACCTCTTCACGCCGATAGTACGCAATAATGCGGTCTCTCAGTGGGTGTGCCTTGACGCCGAGCGGCCACATATTTGCATTCCAAAATGTAAACAAACCTGTGCTAAGAGCATGCGCTCCCAACACAGTTACCGGTGCCTAATGGAAAGCTCTTGATCGCTATTTGCCAGCGGGAGCTTTCCGATCATGTGACCGCTGTGATAGCCAATCACAGCTTTCACAAGATCATAAACCCTGCCCCCCTGCATCAGAAACCCCTAAAGGGGCGGGAGGCGCCTGCGTTAAGGGTTAAACTAGCTATCACCTGCATTTCTATTTCCATAGGGTTGCTTATATAAATCATTTTTTTTTTACTAAAGCCCAATTCCAGGCAAAAAAAAAAACAAAAAACACATGCATTGGGGCTCCTGGGGTTAAATGTTATTTAAGACTAGGGGGTAAAAGGGTAGGCTGAATTATTTAAAAGAAGAGACTGCATAAATTACCCGACTCGGGTGCTTTCCTCTTCTCCCCGAAGCTCTGGTATGTGAGCGGTCCCTAGGTATCATCACAAACCATGCAGGGCTATTAACCCTGTATTGTATGTGGTGGGCGCAAGCATGTGACCACAGTCGAGAGCAGCTTAGACAGAAGGCTGCAGGGGACTGGTTGTACTGCTGGGTGGAGCCTGCAGGAGTGAAGATGACTGCAAGGGTATTTTTTTTCCTTTGTACATGAAGTTAGTATTTAAAGTGCATTTCAAGCAAAATAACTTTTTCTTCTACTTTTGGGCTATAGAAGGAGGGGTTAAAACTCCTGTTTTTTTACTGCTATCTGGTGCTCTGTAAGAGAGATTTACTCTCACTTCCTGTCCCGCTAACAGCAGTTTTACCAGACAGGAAGTGAGGGAAAAGCTTCAACATGGACACAGAAAGAAATAAAAATCTGACAAGAGTTCTAGCCTCCCCTTACCCTACTATTAAAAAAACATTTTTATTTCTGTCTGTGTTGTGGAATTATCCCTAACAAAATCTTGCATAGCAGTAAAACCTAAACCCACTTTATTGAACAGTAGAAAAACATTTTTGGCTGGGCATACACTAGAACTTGTAATTTGCAATATAAATTACATATTTTTTTTATTGTTTTTATCACAATCTTTCTTCAAATGCTGCAACTTTTCAATGTACCTACAGTAAAACCACAAGATAATTTAAAAGGAAATAATTTGGGTTTTGATTGATTTGTTTTTAATTAAGGTTATAAACTTATGTTTTATACTTTTTATTTTAAATGATCTCTGTAAAATCTTTATTTACTAAATATTTGTTAGGGCTAAATCATGATAGTGGCCGCGTTTTACCACGTCCGGTGGTGTGGCGCTATGAAGGGAGCAGTGCTGATGCATTGTAAAATGACACATAGCACTATTTATTTATTTTTCAACTTTATTGAAATTTCATACACAGTCCATAAGGCAAATTGCCTTGTCTATGCATTGGGACTGCATTAGGCCTGCATTGGGCAAGGCTGCCAGCACAGCTCAGCAAAAATGGTGTTAACAGTCCCTCACAGTGAGCTTCCAAAACTATGGGTTCATGACTTTTAGCACCTGTTGCAAGCTAAACATTAGGAAGTGATCAGACAGGGCAGGTTTATGGCTCATTCAGAAGTCAATTTTATAGTACAGCAGCAGTATATTAAATGAGAACATTTAGAGGGCCCAAAACCAGCATAGGGCACCATATGAAGGCTGCAACCATATGAAACTTTTATATTAGACTAGGTTGAAATAAAGTAAAATGTTATTTTTTGTTTTAGAACTAAACATAAAAAAAGACTATATACATGTCAAAATATATAAAGCATTACTGCATGCATTTAAATAACAGTTTTATCATTGAGAGATCTTTCCGATCCCTGATTTTCTCATATAGATGTACCATCATACAGGTGATACTCAAAAAATTAGAACATCGTGCAAAAGTTCATTTATTTCACTAATGCAACTTAAAAGGTGAAACTAATATATGAGATAGACTCATTACATGCAAAGCAAGATAGTTCTAGCCGTGATTTGTCATAATTGTGATGATTATGGCTTACAGCTCATGAAAACCCCAAATCCACAATCTCAGAAAATTGGAATATTACATGAAATCAATAAAAGAAGGATTGTACAGAGAACAGTATCGGACCTCTGAAAAGTATAAGCCTGCATCTGTACTCAGTACTTGGTTTGGGCCCCTTTTGCAGCAATTATTGCCTCAATGCGGCGTGGCATGGAAGCTATAAGCCTGTGGCACTGCTGAGGTGTTATGGAAGACCATGATGCTTCAATAGTGGCCTTCAGCTCTTCTGCATTGTTCGGTCTCATGTTTCTCTTGGCAATTCCCCATAAATTCTCTATGGGGTTCAGGTCAGGCGAGTTTGCTGGCCAATCAAGCACAGTAATCCCACGGTCATTGAACCAGGTTTTGGTGCTTTTGGCAGTGTGGGCAAGTGCCAAGTCCTGCTGGAAAATGAAGTCAGCATCCCCATAGATCTCGTCTGCGGAAGGAAGCATGAAGTACTCCAAAATCTCCTGGTAGACAGCTGCATTGACCCTGGACTTAATGAAGCACAGTGGACAAACACCATCAGATGACATGACTCCCCAAATCAACACAGAATGTGGAAACTTCACACTGGACTTTAAGCATCTTGCAGTGTGTGCCTCTCGATTCTTCCTCCATACTCTGGGTCCTTGGTTTCCAAATGAGATGCAAAATTTGCTCTCATCAGAAAAGAGGACTTTGGACCTCTGAGCAACAGAACAGGTCTGTTTTTCTTTAGACCAGGTAAGACGCTTCTTATGTTGTTTGTTGTTCTGGAGTGTCTTGACAAGAGGAATACGACATTTGAAGCCCATGTCCTGGATCCGTCTGCCTGTGGTGGCTCTTGATGCACTGACTCCAGCCTCAGTCCACTTCTTATGAAGGTCTCCAACACTTTCGAATGGCCCTGTCCTCACAATCCTCTCCAGGCTGCGGTCATCCCTGCTGCTTGTTCACCTTTATCTTCCACACTTTTCCCTTCCACATAACTTTCTATTAATGTGCTTTGATACAGCACTTTGGGAACATCCAACTTCTTTTGCAATTAGCTTTTGAGGCTTTCCTTCCTTATAGAGGGTGTCAATGATGGTTTTCTGCACAACTGTCAGGTCAGCAGTCCTTTCCCATGATTGTGATTCCTACTGAACCAGACAGAGACCATTTAAAGCAGTGGTTCTCAACTCCAGTCCTCGGGACCCACCAACAGGCCAGATTTTAAGTATTACCTTGGGGAGTTGCAGACTAGAATACTGCAATCACTGAGCAGCAAGTGATATCACCTGTGATGTATTTCAGCTATCTTGCAAACCTGGCCTGTTGGTGGGTCCTGAGGACTGGAGTTGAGAACCACTGATTTAAAGGCTCAGGAACCCTTTGCAGGTGTTATGGCTTAATTAGCTGATTAGAGTGGGACACTTTGAGCCTAGAATATTGCACCTTTTCACAATATTCTAATTTTCTGAGATTGTGGATTTGGGGTTTTCATGAGCCGTAAGCCATAATCATCACAATTATGACAAATCAAGGCTTGAACTATCTTTCTTTGCATGTAATGAGTCTATCTCATATATTAGTTTCACCAAGTTGCATTAGTGAAATAAATGAACTTTTGCACAATATTCACATTTTTTGAGTATCACCTGTACATTGTGAGTGTGAGGGAACATAAAACCTTTATTTTTAAAGCCTTAGAATGGGGGTTGAACAGAAAAGTATGATTTCAGCCAGTATAAATGTTTACCTAGAGAGGCAGGCAGGGGTAGAACATGAATGCTAGGACCAAATCTGCAACATTTTAATATTTTTCACTCGTCTGTAAAATAGAATCTATTTGGTGCATTGTAATTTCTACACTAGGCAGTCAATTATAATCAGATTATGATTTGTTCCACTAAATTCCTCCTATTAAATGACACAAAAGTATAGATAAATCCTACAGGGCTTCCTCTTCTGGTCAATCTAGGTTAGGCTATATATTCCCCCATATATGTTAAAAGGCGAAGTTCACCTTTGGGACATGCTACATGTTCCACCGATATTTAGGGTGAAACATGTAATATGTTCTAATTCCTGCCCCCTCTCCACTCAATTACACCTCCTCCTTTCTCTGTGACAGCGGACAGGGATACGACTCCATGCACATGCTTTTTCAGTATAGCTCCGCCCACACAGCTGAGTCATTCACAGATTCCTGTGAAAGAATAAACTACGAGTACCATCCTCCACTGCTCCAGACAGACTTATAGTTTGAATGAACTGCTGATGTGCTGATCAGTATGCTTGTAGTTCATGCACACTGTCTACAGCTCTAAAAAAGACAGTTTATACAGGAGGTATGGGCAACAGAGCTGAAGGCGGTGTGTGCAGGAGCCTGACACTGCACCTGCGAAATGCTGCTGATCACGGGTGAAACACTTTTCAGGCTCCTGCTTTTAAAAATAATAAACGCACATAATTTTACCTCCAAAAATATATGCATTTATTATTTTTAATAAAAAGGTGAACTTAACCTTTAAGGATAAATTTAACTCTTTTCACAAATCCCTTTCCTGGATTGTAGACAAACTATCACAGGTACCAGTATTTCACTTAGCAGAGTATGCATAGTGAATAGGTATCACCATTGACTTGTCCCAACTGCAAATTTATATTGCAAGTAGCTTCTGATACGTACTGTAACTTTGGTAGGGATATAGGCAAGGTAAAACAAATAGTTTGTTCATAAATGTAAAATTTTGTTGCAAATATTCATTCTCATTAATCAGTAGGATCCTAACTATGTTTGACCAAAAATGCAAATCTGTAAGTGTTAAAGACATCTAAATGATCACATTCTAGCTCTTAAATGACAATACTTCAGCTGCATTCATCATAAAGTCATGCATCACACCATTGCAAGTGAATTAAGCAAGTATGGTTTATTTTCCACAAGAACTCCTCACACAAAGCATTCCAGTGAGAATAAAAAGCTGTATTGGACTACAAATAGCTAATATTAATATATTATAAAGCGTAAACAGGCTTCCAAAGTCTTTATATTCTTACCATCAGTATCTTCATCTGATACCAGTTCATCATCGGAGCAGATGCTGAGAACATTTACCAGCATTTCTGTCACTGTAAAGAAAATATATACACATATATTACTATGCAACTACTACATACATTGTTACTATGAAACTATTACATTTACTATCCTCAGGCTTTGTTATTTATTTAAATCTTCGAACAGAAATGTTTCCAACTAGAAAAAGATCTCAAAGTACACCTCCCAGTTCTGCACTGGCTGCAAAAATATAATTTAATCGCCAAGCAAACATCTGTGTCCCAAAACTCTGAATATGCAAATTCCAACACTTCCCAGAAATGTCAAAAGTCTGGACCATCCACATGTTCCTATCTTTATAGTAGGTGGCCAATAAGAAAAGGATTTTCACAGCTAGTTTAGCAATACAAAACTGTCAGGTGCACTTTAAAACTTTCAACTACACTTACGGTAATAATAGCTATTAGGCATTATGCAGTCTTATATGGTATTGGGTATCACCACCCAGCAAACAATTGAGTATTAAGGCTGTACTTTCATTATTGTTTGTAAGAAATGTTTGAGCCTCATGGAGATCTTTTTTAATCATGAAGAATAAAATGTATACTTTTATATGAATCAATTGGTTGTATAGATTGGTTTCCATCATAAAATCCTAATAAGAGGAACAATTTGAGGCTATATGTTTTGAAAGCCTTTACAGGTTATTAGTTTTGAGTTAGCTATGGATTATGGCCCTAGATTTGCTACCTTCCCTCCAACGGTAGCAATGATACCTTACAAGTGTAGCACAATTTGTTTACATACATGTGCTCGTCCTATGCTGTAAGTTTGAATTGGGAAGAGTACGGGGGGGGGGGGGACACGGACTTAAATACATTTGTTATATTTTTATTTATTTTATATTGAAATGAAAAAAAAGGACTTTATTACTATCCCAGTGGGCCTACCAAGCTCAAGGACAGGTCTTTTTTATCACAGGGAAATGACAGCTGCTCCAATCACTACCTACTATAAATGTAGGAGCTATTTCACAAGGTCTTGGGCTTTCCGAAGGAACAGGAGAGTCCAGAAACCCTCATGGGTGGCACCTGCGGAGCCCATAAAAGTAATTGGATCACTTGTATCTGAAAGCCCAAGCTCATGGCTCCAGTAGTTGTGAGCTTGCTTTAACTCTTTGTTTTCTCTGCCAACTATAATTGTACCTTGGTAGACTAATGCCCTGTACACACAACCAGTTTTCCCGTCTGAATAAACTCTGAAGGTTTTTCCGACGGAATTCCTCTCAAGTTGTCTAGCATACACACGATCACACCAAATTCCGACTGTCCAGAACGTGGCAACGTACAAAACGTACAACAGGCCTAGAAAACGGAAGTTCAATAGCCAGTAGCCAATAGCTTCCGTCTCGTACTTGCTTCAGAGTATGCGTCGTTTTTGGTACGTCGGAACAGCATACAGACGATCGGTTTTCCCGATAGGAATTGGTTCCGTCTGAAAAACTTAAAACATGTTCTCTTTCTAGGCCCGTCAGAATGTTTGACGTAAAAAGTCCGATGGGGCATACACACGATCGGAATATACGATGAAAAGCTCCGGTCTGACTTTTTCTGTCGGACATTTCGCTCGTGTGTACACAGCATAGGGTTAAACAATGGTAAATATTTGCAAAAAAAATTGCTCCAATTTTTTGGCTAGTTAGGCATAAATGGCAAAATCATTCTTTGCCATGGCAAAGCAGCAACATTTCAACCATACAAGAAACAGTTTATTTCGTCCTCTCGTTGAAAGCATTTTATTACTTACAGCCATGTTTTAAAGGCTGAAATGTATTTAAGCATAATTTACTGATTGTCTAGCTGTGAAAGAGAACATTAAGGAATGGACTTTTTGCATACCTTTCTCTCCAACAAAAGGCAAGGACCAGGTAAAGACGTCCATGAAATTTGGAAGCCAGTATGGGTGAGGAGAACAATTGAACTGCCTTATGTTCATGACATTGTTCTCATACTTCAATACTGCAGCTAAAATACAAAGAACACAAAGAGACATCATTTAGATATACAGGACAAATATTTGTAGGAAACAACTCAAAGGCTTTATGCTTCATTTACCTTTATATTTAATTTACCTAATATTATAACATTGTACAGTGTTGATTACTCATATAAAAATAACCATGATCTAAGACAAAACTTTATGATAAAACAGACATCTTAGTTTTTCATACAGCTCCCACACCAAACCCACACAGTCCTTAAAACAAAAATGTGTATATTAAAAGTAATTGGTATGTGTACACCAATCAGTCATAACATTATGACCACTGACAGGTAAAGTAAAGAAGATTGATTATCTTACAATGGCATCTGAAAGTGGGTGGGATATATTTGGCAGCAACTGAACATGTCTCTGACGTTGATAGATGAAGGCTAGTGGAATGGTATGAGGAACACAACAAGTTTGAGGTGGTTGGTTTGGCCTCCAAAATTCTCCAGATCTCAATCTAATTAAGAATCTGTGGGATGTGCTGGAAAAACAAGTCTGATTCATGCAGGCCCCCACCTTGCAACTTACAAGGCTTAAAGGATCTGCTACTGATGACTTGGTATCAGGTACCACAGCATACCTTCACAGGTTTAGTGTAGTCCATGCCTCAACGGGTTTGGTAGGTGGTTATTATGTTATGGCTGATAGGTGTATATATAAAGCCACAGAAAAGCCATGACAACCATATATATAAAGCCACATATAAAGCCACAGAAAGCCATGACAACCACTCAAATGTCAACAATATATCTGAAGAGCATTCATATAGAAGCATGGTCTATTTTTATGTGCAAATCTTGTGTTTATATAGATACATCATTTCCTTAAAGTGGAGTTCCACCCAAAAGTGGAACTTCCACTCATCAGATTCCTCCCCCCCTCCGGTGACACAGTTGGCACCTTTCAGGGGGGAGGGGGGTACAGATACCTGTATATTACAGGTATCTGTACCCACTTCCGGCATAGATAGCCGCAGAATCTGCGGTTATTTACGCCACTTCCTGCTCCCTCCCCGCTGCCTGCTGGGAAACACACGGGTCCCAGAGGCAGCAGGGACCATCCGTATTGGTAGGGAACCGGGAAGTGAAGCCACACGGCTTCACTTCCTGATTCCCTTACCGAAGATGGAGGCGGCAGCACCCGAGGACGGAGAGACGCTTCGGCCTCGGGTGCCCACATCGCGGGCGCCCTGGACAGGTAAGTGTCCATGTTTTAAAAGTCAGCAGCTGCAGTATTTGTAGCTGCTGACTTTAAAAAAAAAAATTTTCGGCGGCTCTCCGCTTTAAGGATGCTAAAATAACTTGTAGAGTCAATCACCTAAAAATTTAAATCACAGATCAACTGCTGATTCTATATGGCAATAACTGCAAGATTCTGGCTAAGAAGAAATTATAAATTTCAAATGGCTGTTGTGATATCAACTGATTATGATATAGATTAAAAATCAAGGCCAATTGTATGAGGACATTTTTTTTTATTCCAGAGGCTTTGTTAGTTCATAGATGACTCATGTACAAGAAGATGGATTTATGTGCAAAAAACACACATACTTTAAAGTAAAAGAAACAAACTATTCTTAAAACAAAAGACTGAAAATAAATATTCACACCATGTCAGCAATGGTGTAAAATGTGTTTAACCTTAGCAAGCTGATATATTCTGTCCCATTTGACCTATAATGTTTTAATAACTTGAGGTGCATGAGCCTTTAATTATTCCCTACAAATAGTATTTATGAAAATGTAAGCCTCCAACATTTTTTGTATTGAACAAGAACTCTGAACATTAATGACAATGTGTAAAAATAGGATTTTTTAAAACAGCTTACTTGTAAAATCCTTTTCTTTCGAAGGACATCACGGGACACAGAGCCACAGTAATTACTGATGGGTTATATAGGTATCACTGGTGATTGGACACTGGCACACCCTATCAGGAAGTTCAACCCCCTATATAATCCCTCCCCCTTGCAGGGATACCTCAGTTTTGTAGCCAAGCAATATAGTGTATTAGAAGAGGGGCGGGACCTCTGTGTCCCGTGATGTCCTTCGAAAGAAAAGGATTTTACAGGTAAGCTGTTTTAAAAAATCCTATTTTCTTTCTTGAACATCAAGGGACACAGAGCCACAGTAATTACTGATGGGATGTCCCAGAGCAATGCTACCTGAGGGGGGGGGACCACGACCAAGTAGGGTGCAATCAGACCTGAGGACCCTGTACCGCTGCCTGCAGCACACTACGCCCAAAGGCGATATCCTCATGCCTTCTCACATCCACCTGATAGAATCTGGTGAATGTATGAACTGAAGACCAGGTTGCGGCCTTGCAGATTTGAGCCATAGAGGCCCGGTGATGCACTGCCCAAGAAGCACCAATAGCCCTTGTGGAATGTGCCCTGATCTGAAACGGAGGAATCTTCTGTTTCAAACCGTAAGCTTGAATGATCAACTGTCGAATCCATTTAGAAATGGTAGCTTTTGACGCTGCCTGTCCTCTATTGGGACCCTCTGGCAGCACAAACAAAACATCCGTCTTGCGGATCTGAGTAGTTGCCCCTAGATAGGCCTTAACTGCTCTTACTACATCCAACGAATGTAGAGATCTCTCTTCCGGAGAACAGGGATCTGGAAAAAAGGAAGGTAGAACAATGTCTTAGTTTAAATGAAAATCAGAAACCACCTTCGGTAAAAAACTAGGATGAGGGCGTAGTACCACTCTATCCTTGTGTATAATCAAATAAGGCTCCTTACAGGAAAGAGCTGCTATTTCTGATACTCTTCTAGCAGAAGAGATGGCCACCAGAAAAATTAATTTCCTTGTCAACAAGACCAAAGGAATCTGACTTATTGGTTCAAAAGGCTGTTTCTGTAACACAGCCAGGACCAAATTCAAGTCCCAGGGGTTTAGGGGCGCTTTAACCGGAGGATTAAGACGCATCACCCCCTGCATAAAGTTTCGGACCAAAGAATGCGAAGCAAGTGGCCGCTGAAATAATACTGATAAAGCAGAGACCTGGCCCTTGATGGTACTCAAGGCCAGCTTCATCTCTAATCCCATCTGTAGAAAATCAAGGATTCTACCTATGACATATTTCCTGGGATGCCAACCTCTGGATTCACACCAGGTTATATAAGCCTTCCAGACTCTATGATAAATCATCCCGGAAGCTGGCTTCCTTGCATTAATCAAGGTAGATATGACAGGACCTGAGAGCCCACGACTCTTCAGAACGTGGGTCTCAATAGCCAAACCGTCAAATTTAGCATTTGTAAGGCAGGATGGAACACTGGACCTTGAGATAACAGGTCTGGGCGTACCGGTAGGGTCCACGAGGAACCCACCGTCATCCTTACTATTTCTGCATACCAAGTCCTTCTGGGCCAAGCGGGGGCCACCAGAAGTACCGACTTCCTTTCCTGCCTGATCCTGCGAAGGAGTCGTGGTAGTAGCAGAATAGGCGGGAATGCGTAAATCAGTGAGAACCGATGCCACGGAATCACCAACGCATCCGTCCCGCATGCAAGAGGATCTTTTGTCCTCTTTTGCCACAAATCTGTCTATCTTTTTGTTGAATCGGGATGCAAAGAGATCTACATCTGGAACCCCCCATCTTTGGCATATGGCCCAAAAGACGTCGGGATGCAGAGACCATTCCCCTGGAAGTAACTGCTGGCGACTTAGATAGTCCGCCTGCCAATTCTCTATTCCCGGGATGAAAACTGCCGATATGCATGGCACATGCATCTCTGCCCAGACTAAGATCTGGTTCACCTCTTTTTGAGCAGCTCGGCTCCGGGTGCCTCCCTGATGATTGACATAAGCCACTGCTGTGGCATTGTCGGACTGGATCCTGACCGGACAACCCCGTAGCCTGATAGTCCAGGCTTTTAGAGCTAGATGAATCGCCCGGATTTCCAGAATGTTGATGGGTAAGGTCCTCTCTGTCTTGGACCATACCCCTTGGACCGCAGCCTGTTCCAGAACTGCTCCCCAACCTGACAGACTGGCATCAGTTGTTACCACCGTCCAGGTAACCGGTAGAAAGGATTTCCCCTTCTGCAGGTTTTCGGGTATGAGCCACCAATTGAGGCTTTGACGCACCGCATGCGACAGGTGCATCGGAAAGTCTAATGCCTGAACCTTCTTGTTCCAGGTCGACAGAATAATGTGTTGCAGCATTCTTGAGTGAAACTGAGCATAGGGAACTGCTTCGAATGAAGACACCATCTTCCCTAGTAGCCTCATACAAAGGCGGACTGAGGGACCCTTCTTGGTCCTTACTGTCAGAATCAGCTCTCTCAAAGCAGTGATCTTTGCCTGGGGTAGAAATATTTTCTCCTGGCTTGTATCTATAATCAGACCTAAATACTCCAGTCTTCTTACTGGTTTTAGGAAAGACTTTTCTAAGTTGAGGATCCAACCCAGGTGTTCTAGATACCTGACCGTGGTCCTCAAGTTTCCCTTCAAAGAGGCTACCGACCGGTCTATCAAGAGCAGGTCGTCTAGGTATGCTATGACAGCTATACCCTGAGCCCTTAATCTGGCCAAAGGAGGAGCCAAGATCTTTGTGAACACTCGAGGTGCAGTGCTATCCCGAAAGGCAGAGCCACAAACTGGAAATGGCGCCCTCCTACCTCGAAGCGCAGAAACTTCTGATGAGCAGGAAAAATGGGCACATGCAGATATGCATCTCTGATGTCTATTGATGCCAGAAATTCTCCTCCCTGCAGGGTGGGAACTACTGTTCGAATTGATTCCATGCGGAAGGATTGAATCCTTAGGAATCGGTTCAGATCCCTTAAGTCCAGAATGGGCCTGACATCCCCATTTGGCTTTTGGACCGTAAAAAGGTTGGAATAGAAGCCCAATCCCTGGTCCTTTGCGGGAACTATCATAATGACCTCCTGCGACAAAAGTCGCTCTAACGCTAGAAGGAGCGACTGCTTCTTCTCTGGGTCTCTGGGAACATTTGATCTGAGGAACCGAGGAGAAGGGAATTCCTGAAACTCCAGCTTGTACCCTAAGGTTACCGTGGAGATTACCCATCTGTCCTGGAAGTCCTCCTGCCGGAGCTCTGAGAACTGTCGCAGTCTTCCCCCCACTCGAGTGAGCGGGGGCGCCCCCTCATGCAGAGGTCTTAGTGTTTTGCCTAGTAGGCTTCTTTCCCCAGGACTTCTTTTGTCCCTGGGGTTGACTCTTGTCTCTGGACCCCGATGGAGGCGGCCGTCGAGACTGCCTGGAGGCTGAAGCCCCCGGCGCTGGGGAAAGAGT
Source organism: Aquarana catesbeiana (assembly GCF_042186555.1). Classification (NCBI taxonomy): domain Eukaryota; kingdom Metazoa; phylum Chordata; class Amphibia; order Anura; family Ranidae; genus Aquarana; species Aquarana catesbeiana. The sequence goes on from NC_133324.1 coordinate 654,749,119, forward strand.
CCGTTTGAAAGAGGGACGCTTACTCTTCTTCTTGACGGGTAAGAGAGTGCTTTTCCCACAAGAGATTCTCTTGATATAGTTATCCAAGTCCTCTCCAAACAACCTTGTACCACGAAATGGAAACCCAGCCAGTAGCTTCTTACATGGTGCTTTGGCTGACCAATTTTTCAACCATAGGATTCTACGTATATGCGCCAACCCCAGTGAAAGACGGGAGGTTTGCACGATAGAATCTCTAATGGCGTCAACCACAAAGCATAAGGCCGCTGGAAGGTTAGCCAACCCCTGGGCCTGCTGTTCAGGTAATACTTTGATGACCTGCTTAACATGGTCTCTTAAGTATTGACAGACTCCAATCGCTGCTACTGCAGGTTGGGCCACTGATCCTGCTAAGGAGAAAACATCCTTCAATAGGGATTCCATCCTCTTATCTACAGGATCCCTGAGCATCTGAGCATTGTCTACAGGACAAGTCAGGCTATTATTTACGGAGGAAATGGCGGCATCAATAGCCGGTATTCCCCACATTTTAATAAACTTTTCTTCCATTGGATAAAGTGTTGAAAACTTTCTCGGCGGAAAAAAAAACGTTTGTCTGGGTGATCCCACTCAGAATAAATGAGCTTTTCAAGTAAAGTATGAACAGGAAAAGCATGTGCTGCTTGGAAAGGTTTCAGTGACCCCAAAGCAGAAGAGGATTCCTTAGCAGTTTCAGGTATGGGCAACTTAAATGTGGAGCGGACCAATCCAGTGAGGATCTGCACTAAGACTTTCTCCTCTTGGGAAGTCGCAGAGGGTCCCTCTCCACCTGATTCCCCCGAAGAGGAATCATCCGTCCCATCCCGATCCTCTGAAAGGGATTCATCTCCTTTATCCCAGAGCTCCTCTGTCTGAGGGTCTTGGGGAACAGAGGAAAGCCTAGTGCGTTTTCTTCCACTGAGTGAAGACGTAATCACGGCCATTAATCTTTCCTCTAGACCATTAATGGTTGAGGAAAAAACCTCTTGTGTAATATGTACAGGGGCTGAAGTGCCAGAGGCAGGTGTAGCCCCTGACCCCGATGGCTCTCCCCGGCTAGCCGTCCCTGGCCCATCTTTAGGGGGGGAGGATGCTGCCGACAGGGGGCCCTCAGAACCTGAACGAGATCCCCTAGTGTCTCTGGTTCCTGGGGTGCTTGAACCTCTTCTACCCATAGTGCAAAGCAACAAGGTGTGAGGTATACAAATGAACACTGCCCGCTGAGCGATGTAGTCTGGCTAAAAGCCTTGCTACCCAATGCTCAGTCTGGTGTTACTTCAGTAAATGCTGCCTAGGAGAATGCCTGTGTCCCACCTTACATGCGACCGTCAGCTCTGTGTCTCTCAGAAGGCTGAGTGCACCTGTACAGAGTGCCTTTAATAGCCTGCAGCTGGCCTGAGTGGGAGTCTAAGCACTCTGTGCTGACGTCCCGCCCCCTCCTCTACCGCCCCCCCCTCGAGTTTTGAAAAAAACGAGCGCTTCCCGCACTGCCGACTCTCCTGTCATGCTTCTGGAGAAAGGCTGGGGATGGGGGGGGGGTGCAGGAGGGAGGCTGGTAACAAGATCTGCCTGAATGGCTATCTTCAGAGATGGTGGCCATTAGGCTGCAGAGCCCGGGTGGTATAACCACTTTCTAGACCCCTGTGGCCCCTCTCTAGCCTGGGGGGGAACATTCAAACATGAGAAATCCCCCCTTCCACCTTACCTGTTTGCAGCCTGCTTGAGACGCTGGGACATAATCAGCGATTACAACACCTGAGACAGAGTCAGCATGTGCAGGTTTGTGCTCTTGGCAGCCCCCGGTGGTCACAATAGGCATAGCATGCATTTACCTTAAAGGAGAAAAGCCACTAGAACTCAAAAATTCTGTGGAATTTCCTCTTACCTTATCCAGCCGCAGGGTGCTGTTTACACAGACCCAATCTTCACCTCTCAAGGTGGGCTCCGTTTGAAAAAAACGTCAAGGACTGGGGCCCCCATCAGTAGGGGGATCCAACAGTTCTGGGACCGTAAAGCACCCAGCCAGAAATTAGGAAGTTTAAAGCCATTTTCTGATCTGCGGGGTCCAGCTCTCTAAAAAGAGAAGCATTACGGGTAAAACCTTGTTTCTTCGGACACGAGGCCTGGGTACCATTCAATTCGGCCATGAAAAGACACTTTGAATGGATCCGGTTCGCCTGGCTTGCCCCAGTATAGGATCTTAGGATATTCCCTTTGGAGCTCAGCACAGGACATTTTTACACGTCCATCACCTAAGACACTGGCGTAAAAACTGAGGTATCCCTGCAAGGGGGAGGGATTATATAGGGGGTTGAACTTCCTGATAGGGTGTGCCAGTGTCCAATCACCAGTGATACCTATATAACCCATCAGTAATTACTGTGGCTCTGTGTCCCGTGATGTTCGAGAAAGAAAACATTGTGCTATCAACACGTTGTGCAATTGAGCTTCAGGTCATCTTCTGTAGCAAGACCTGTGCAAAAAGGGGGATGACGCAGCTTGCTGAGAGTGTGTGATGAAAAATGAAAATACTGAACAATCCTTACTTAAAATTGCCACAGTCAATTGTATTGAATCATAGTTTCTCAACATTTTGCTTGATTCACCAGTTAAGACAACAGTTTAAATGTAAAACCATGACTGGCCATATTTACTTTGGCTCTACAAGCAGCAGATGATCCTGATTATAGTGTGAAAATATAAATGGGCTTCAATACATCTCCAAGCTCCTATTAACTGTGGTCTCCTTTTCAGATAGTATCCTTGATTTATTGTTTACTGCATTAACATAAGTCAAGACATTACAATGAAATACTTCCTAGACAGAATATGGTTATATTTCAATGCAATATTTAAAAGGCAGGTGTTGATGCAGACAAAATTGGGAATTTTCCTAAATCAGTTAAATAAACCTTTAGTTTATGAAGAGAGTCTTAGCATTTGTTTAAAAGCCTAACTCTTGCAGTACCTGAGCTCTTTGATTTTCAAGTGAATCTGTCAAGACAATAAATATTGTCAACTACTTACATGATATGATTTAGCAGCAGACCAAAGCACACCAGGAGCCCTGGAGTTTTCTGGCCAGGGTGCTCTAATATGCCAATCTAGCTTAGTCAAGATAATGGACCTACAGCCCACCATCCCCCACCTAATGCACTTTCAAAAAGGAATACAGGAGGCTCAAGCCTAACACTCCTTGTGAAAGTTAAAGCATACTTTTCACTCATACAAAACACACTTCATCCCTGCAATCCCCCCCTACCCTCCACAATCTAAAAAGCTGTGCTTTTTTGTTATACTTCACCTCACTTAACATATCACCTAAGAGAAAATGTCTCCTCTGCTCCTGAAGCCTCAAGGGATACACACATCACATATCCCAGGAAACATCAGATTCAACACAGTGGCCAGAGGAGGGTGGATCTGGTGGCACATCATCAGGGGGCCAGCTGTCTGAACCAGGAAGAGACAGTCAGCTCCTGATAATGCCAGAAAGGAAGCAGTCACTTTTATATCACCATTGCATACTAATATTGGATGCGCACCACCTGGAACGCTGCCTTTTCTTATGCTTGAAAGTGGTATTAACAAGAAAAAGCTGGAAGAGCATTTTGCAACTTGTTAGGTTAATTGGCAACAGGTCAGTAATCTGATTAGGCATCAAAAGAGAATCTTAGAGAGTCAGAGTGTCTCCAAACTAAAATGGGCAGAGATTCACCAATTTGTGAAAAGCTACATCTAAAAATTGTCGAACAATTTCAGACTTATGTTCCTCAATGTTAAATTGCAAAGTTATTTAAATATCATCTACAGTACATAATATCATAAAAAGATTCTGAGAATCTGGAGAAATCTCTGTGCAAGGGATAAGGTCAAAACACATTATTGAATCTAAATCACTGCAAAATTCACTCAAATAGCAGACACTTTTGATCAAAGGATCAAAGAATGGCAATGCTGGATTTGCGGGCATGCAAGCTATTTTTTTTTAGGACAACCCAGTGGATATGGTAATAAGGTAAAGAAAAGAAAAACAAAACTGTATGGGGGGAGTGAAGTTCCTCTTTAGGATGTACATATTAGCGAGGGTTTGGTAATTCTGAGGCACATAAAGTCATGCCAAGTTTATTAGGTTCATTAAGCAGGACTCCTTCTCCTGTATAAATGGAGGCAAAACACCAGGTATCCACCTAACTCATATATACAAAAGCGTAGAGGTGGATGCCTGGTGGTTTAGCATTTTAACAGGGGGCATAGAACTCCTTCCCAGCCAGACAGGCTGAGATCCATTGTGAAGATTTACCAGAAGATGAGAAGGATGAACTTCCTTGATTCCAGAGCCACCAGTCTGGAGACTATCTGGTCCTTAGTGACACATGAAATTGGTCTGTCCAGGAAATTGTTTAACTTGTCCCAGATGACAGAATGACAAAGTGAAAATAAGCAAACGGAAATGCTTTGAAGGAGGCTACAATGAGGACCAAAACACTCATTCATTCCATTCATAGGGATGATACAAGAGCACAGTGGGACTAATACTGGGCCCAGCACTTTGGTGAACACAGTGCAGACATAAGGCCAAAGGGCAGGACAATAAACTAGTAGTGTAGGGGCCCTACAAAAATATAAGGAAACTGACAGGCTGGAAAAAAGGGGGAATGTAAGTACGCATCCCTGGCAACCACAGCCAGAAAGTCTCCCTGGTAAAAGAGAGTGATGACAGGCCTAGTGGATTCCATGCAGAGTTTCCAAGCTCACATGAAGTCATTTGAAGCTTTGAGATCCAGGTTGAGCGGATGCTACCTTTGGGTTTGGGGACAGTGAATAGGTTTAATTAAAATCCTTGAAACCATTCTGTCACAGGAACTGGGGTAATGACAACTTCATCCAGATGACCAGAGAGAGCCTAACGGAGATCTGCTAATCTGTGTGATGACACAGGAAGGTTGGAGGTGAGAGTCCAAGGGAGAATAGGAAGTAAAACTCCAGTTTATAGCCCTGGGTTTGAGTCGGAGTTATCCAAGTGTCTGAGATGCAAGCTGTTCAAGTATCTACAAAGGTTAACAAACAACCTCCACTCTGGAAAGTGCAGAGGACGGTTTGTCTGAGTATTCAGTAGAAACTGAACCCCAGAAGCGAAGGAGAAGTTTCTTGACAGATAAAGTGGGAGAAGGCTTTGTAATCTGTTCCTTCTGTTTTCTCTGCTGAGGAAGTGGGTACTCTTTCTTCCACTAGTCTCCTTTAAAATGGTATCAAGAGCCCTTAAAACTTCATGCGGATCAAATTCTTCTTGGATAAGGGTTCCGCAGTCCAGCACTTTAGTTAAAGTGCCCTATGCATGTGCACTGACAGGAGCCCTTCTCAGAAATAAGAACTGTAACAACTGATGTTTAAAGCTACAGCCTTTTGTTCAATGCATTCCATAATCAAGGGATCAACCACAGCAGTGGTAGGATTATATTTAAGGGATTGTAAACACTCAACTATGATTTGGCACAGTAAAGTCATGGCCAACATGAGTTGAAGACACGGCCCACAGGTGAGAACAGAGTTCTAGAGAGTGCTTATAATAACTTACTGGTTGTTACAGGTGCATCCTCCACCACTGTAGTAGTCGCTTTGTTAAGGTGGGGCACTGCCAGATCCACACTGGAGTGTACCACTTTTGTACAAAATCCACCCCAAATGGGAACCAATGTTGATAAGTGTGGGAGAGGGGAGCAAATAGCTTGTAAGAGTTTCAGAAAGGAGTTGAAACAGCAGGTGTAGTGGGAAAGTCTTTGCATCCTTTGTGAAGGACCCAGAACTGCAAACACAGGTAGAAGCAAAACCCTACTTTTCACTTGCGAAAGACTAATAGATGTTGATAAGCTCCAAATATGAGAATTTATAATGGAACCACAAAAGAAAATAACAAAATCATGTCAAAATGTAAACAAATTACTCTATATGTTGTCTAACCCTTCCCGTTTAACTGCCTTGCTGTGTCAACTTGGAAATGCAGGAGTTTAAAAGAAATGTGAACAAAAGGGGATAGCAAAAGGAAAATTCTTCAAATGTCAAAATGCCAGGTCTGTGCCAAAAGTGAAATAAATTTATGTTACAGCTTAAGAACTATTTTCATTTAAATTGAGCAATTTCTTAATTAAATAAACATGCTTGCGCTAATGGTTATGTTAATCCCATTAATGAATGTCAAGAAATAAACTACTTAGGACAGTTTTCAGGCAGATGCAGTATGCTGACAATAAAGGTCAGAAATCCACTTCAATTGTAATTAACTGAATCTTTCCATAAAATAAATAATGGGCAGCTAAGCAGTTCTGTGGAAACACAGACATGGTACTATTTAAGATTATATGTAACGTTGAATCTCAGACTAAATTAATATTGTCTACATACAAGAGGCATGTGTATTCTTATTTAAATCTTGTTGTCCATTGTGTTTTTCTTCCAGACTTGCAGTAATCTGCCATGGAACAACTTTTGCTCTTTGCCTCTGTGCAAGAAGTTCCTGTAATAAAGGACAATTCCTGCTGCACTCTCCCAATGGTCAGGGTGACTGGCCTTGTATCTGTCCCCTGTAGTTTTATGCAGGCAGTCTGTAGTGGGAGGACATGCTCTATCCCACCCTCAGCCCTGTTCTCTGCACTGGCTATGTACAGTTTGGTGATGTCAGTGCAACTGGGTTTTCAAAGGCATTAGGTGCACACAAAGTGCATTTATAGCCCGTAAGGCTATTAAGTATTTGTATAAAGTTTTTGCACCTGGAGTTCAACTATAAATGTGATTTTATTATCAATTAGTACACAATTAAAGTGTAATTCCAGCCAAATTCTAACCAAGCCTAAACCTACTTCCACCCCCATATACTTACCTATTCTGAAGTTGCTCTGGTCCAGTCATGATTGGGTCCCAGTGCCGGCTTCAGTGAAGAGAAGGGACAGGCGACGGATGCCCCATAGTAAGCCTATGGGTGACCTCTTTGCCCAGATTGTGCTGCTGTTGTCAGCGATTTCTCTTCTACACAGACGCCATCGCTGGAGAGATCACATGACAACACTTGAGTGACTTCAGAATGGGGAAGTATAAGCATTTTTTCTTTCACAGGGTAGTTAGGATCGTCTTAGAATAGGAGTGGGGGTAGGGTTAGGCTTACTTTGAATTTGACTGGAATTCCACATTAAGAACTAAAATTCACCAGATACTATGGTAGTCTAGCTCAGTGGTTCTCAAACTTAGTCCTCAAGTACCCCCCAACTGGCCATGTTTTGGAAACTTCCTTTAGATAAAATATCTCTTATCAATACAATGTCAATGATACTGATTGAAAGTAGCTGTGCAAAGTAAAACATGGCCCTTTGGGGGTACTCGAGGACTGAGGTTGAGAACCACTGGTCTAGCTTACCCATATTAAACAGTTTTAAGGGTGTATAGTGGGATCTCAATACAATATAAGATTGAGTCCATCACATAGTCATATAAAATGAGGTTTGTATAGCCGAGTCCAAAATACCTTTCCATAGCTCTCCCTCAGTAGGTTTCACATTCTTCTCCTATTTATTCATAACTCTACAGGGATAAGCTTTAAAGAGTAACTCCACTTTTGTTTAGAAAATAAACATTCCCCTCTGGCTGATCTATGTACAGGGATTTTAACAAACTTTATTGCAGATTCCTACCTTTTGTTGTTCTGAAGAAATAGCATCAATATAGTTTGCCTGTGTCCATTTGCAAGGTGGATGTGAATGGGGGTGACTTTATAATCATCAATCAGTTGCTGCACTTACAGGGTTCTAATTTGGTGGCAGGGTCTGCATCTCTTTAGATATGATTTCCCTTTGGCAGGAGTTCACCAAAAATGACATTTTTGTTGCAGGGGATGCCCAAAATCTGACTTTGTATTTTAGTGCAATTCTGGGAAAATCAGTAAGCCAATTATACAAGCAGGAAATTATATTTCTGGGGGGTGTTCTGTACACCATTTATATACAGAACGCCTCCAGGTTGCCACATTGCATTTTACAGAAAATTACGTATTGAAAATGAAAAGGAACATTTTAATAACAAGCCATTAAAATCTGACATGTGAAGCAATTTTATATGCTATTTTTTTTCCCCATGAAAGTGGAGTTACCCAAGGTACTTTGAAAATAGCAGAGCAACAATTTGATATAAACCTTTTGTTCGTCCTGGTACTCTGGATATGATAAAAATAGCAGAATGGCTTAGATGCCATCCATCCTCATTTATTTGGGCTTGTATAGCATGCTTAAAGTGGAACTATACTTACCTTCACTCCAACACTGCGGTGTGCTGGAGTGCCCCGCCGGCCACTGTCATCTGCGGCCAGTTGTCTTCCAGGTACCAATCTCCACCCGTTTTATTTGGCCACACCGAGGTGATGTCACTACCGCACAACTATATACTGAACAGTGCATCTCAGTGTTTTTAAGAAGCTGTAAGTTTTTAACTAAATTTACTACACAAGAGGAGGATCTTTCTATGTTACAGTCTCCCTGCACTTGGCACTTAATGAGCATCTGGAGCATTGAACATCTGTGAGCATGGAAACCACACACTCATACCTGGCTAGGAGTTAACAGGTAAAGCTGACGGCTTTTGTAAGGCATCTTCCCTCCTGTTGAGTGTTCCCACAGCAAGCAGCTTGCTATGGGGGCACCCAAGCCCAGCTGCAACTCCCTGTGTCCATTCAGACATGGGGCCGTGACCCAGCCCCGCTCCCTCTCTTTCCTGATTGGCTGAGTTTGATTGACAGCAGTGGGAGTAAATGGCGTCGCTGCGGTGCCTCAGTCAATGAGGAGGGAGAGTCCCAGACGACCAAGGCACTCGTGGACATCGCTGGATAGAGATGGGGCTCAGGTATTGGGGGGCTGCTGCACACAGAAGGCTTATTATCTTGATGCACGAAGATAAAAAAAATCTTCTGCCTTTACAACCACTTTAAATAAAATACACATTTCAGGGTCTCCAATTAATGACCTAATGATGGCAGAAGATTTACTGCAACATTACATGCCCAATAACACAACGCATTGACCTAAACTGCAAAAAAACACACAATAAAAGAAAAGGGTTCCATCAACAGGTATCTTCACATGCGCTTCTTGGCACATACCAAGATTAGGAGCCAGAAAAACAAACGCAAGTCTTACCTTTATTATTGTATACATCTAGATAATTTGGTGCTGAAAATATTGTAATTAGGGAGGGGAAGCCTGTTGTTTGGCTTTTTCTATACATACGATACCTGTGAAAATGATAACTAGATATAATTATTATATTTTTAACATTTTCATCTAAGGAATCTTCTAGAGAAGACTCTCTCCTAAAAAATATATGAAATATTCTACCTTTAAAAAAAGATTTTACTCATTTATATGTTAAAGCTATAATCCAGGCAAACAAAAAAAAAAGAAAAAAAAAAACACAATTGCAATATGTATATGAGAGCTGTTTTACCCGCTAAAGAATTTGTATTTTCATGCATCAAGTCCTTACAAAAACCTAACAGAGAATACAACCAGACTGGTGACCTGGCATGTCTTCTGAAGTCAATAAAACGTGGTCATCTCCTTGCAATCAGCTGTTGACTGGCCAGCGACTGAGCAGCATTAGCCAATCTCTTAGTTCTATTCTCAGCAGATTACATGTCAGCATATATATGTGCAGCGGTCTATTGGAAAGTTCTGAATTGGTATCAATTTCACAGAAATTTGATAAAGGTGAATTGAATATACATTTATTTTACCCAAAAACATTAATCTACCTGTAAAAATCATTATATGGTCAGACAATACAGTTCCTTCCCTCCTTGCCATCCTTTAGGGACCCAAAGTATAAATAGCTGAGACTAGTACAAGGGCACCTTTCCTGGTGGTAACAAAACCGCGGAAGTAGAAGCACATTGCAACACCTTCAATTACATGTCTATTTGAAGCCAGTTCACTGTATGACGAGTCTCTGATTATGCCAAAGAGGCCTCTGAACCCCATTCCTCCACCATTCTATTGCCAACTCAGTACTGGCCAATAGCAATGCACAAAACCTAATTACTGTACCACTGGTACTGCTACCAAAAAAATTTAGACATTTGTGAAAAACAATTATCTAAAGCACCTAACTGATTTTCTAAATAGCCCTTTGTTATTCTATAGACAAAAGGAAAAGAGACCCGTGCAGAGGAGCCAATAGTGTAGTATGTCAAAGCAAGGATAACTGTATTAAACAAGATAAGGTAAAAAGCACTCAAGAGGGGCTGGAAAGAGGGCACAATGCAGAACAGTTCTGCAGGCAGTTAAAGTCCTTAGTAAAGCTCAACCCTGGCCAGGGGGATTGGTGAGCACCCATGATGGCAGAAGGAGCCACTGTAAAAATGAAGGAACTCCCGCCCACAGGAGTGACATAACAGTGGTAGCTAGTGTCATGCAGGGACACAATTCTGCAAAGTTTTTCCTTTCATCGACCTCTGGTTGGCTGATAAAGGTATGTCAAACCAAGGATATTTTTTAATAAAATTATGCTTGCTTTTACATACTACGCTATTCGCTCCTCTGCGCTGGTCTCCTAGCTGCAATGGACTGCCTTTAGCATCAGAATTTAACTCTAGTGCCACTACAGATTATATTTAACTATGATTTGACAGCACCTACTGTATATTTCATTATGCTTTGAGAGCACTTTTATTACCCAATTTGTTATTTTTATTATTCAATTTTTTTATCCTGATAATATCCTTCTTGCGTTAAAGGTTCGGCTAATATCACTATGTCTGCTCAGTGTTCTAGGTCTTCTATTGCTTCAGGTCAGATCACATTAAGTTGTTTAGCAAATCGCACACTAATTATTTTTTGGGTTGTGTATCTTCATTTTGGCACGTGTAAGAGTCTATATTAGAATTCAGTTAATGGGTTTACCGTCAGCTCTAGATATTTAGAGCTGGGTTGATTGCATGAAGTGTAGTTTTCTTCCTTTTGTGATTCTATAGCCTAGTCAGTAGACAATATGGAGAAGAAATTTAGTAGTCCGGGGGGTTTATTTACTAAAGGCAAATACACTTTGATCTGAGGGGAACTTGCAAGGAAAATAAACATCATTTTTGCTTGTACGCGATTGGATGATACAATCAGCAGAGCTTCCCCTCATTTCAGATCTTCCCCTCAGATCTAAAGCGACTGCACTTCCAAGTGCACTTGTAGTGCAAAGTGGATTTGCCTTTAGTAAATCAACCCCTTAGTCTATTACTGATCAGAGGCAGAAGGTAAAAGAAACAAGCTATAGCCAAACATGGTGGCAAGTTTCTAGAAGAAAAAAAAATCTTACCCAGCATCTTGGGCTTCATGAGCTCGAAGTATAGATAACAAGTTATTGTGCTGAAGGAATTCACAGACAGCTGGATAGCTTTTAAAAGAAAACAAACAGAGTTATTAGGATGGCGCATTCTAATTTTTCTAAATGCCATCTTAATTAACATCAGCAGTTTTTGTTATTTAGAAAAATGTGAAATCAATCCAACATTTACTGTAAGTGATTTAATTTGAACCAAGAAAGTGAATTTTGCTAAATACATTATATGCTGGTTTATCACTTGCAGTATCATCACCATCCCTATGAATAACTAATCCAATTCAAGAAATTTTTTTGAAGTTTCAAACATTTTTTCCCCCACATCAGTCCACCTGATCATGCACACTGACTATAACATTTCCACAGACAAGGTTCTACTTCTTAAGAAGAGAATGTGATTTTCACAAACATTCACTGGTGCAGACTCAGTAACTCCCATTTAAAAGCCTTGGGTCTGGGGGTGTGGCTTGGTGCATTGAGAAGTTAGACTTGTGTAGCAGCTCCTGGTCCCTTTGGTCTCTCTAGAACACAGGTGTCAAACTGGCGGCCCTCCAGCTGTTGCAGAAAACTACAAGTCCCATGAGGCATTGCAAAGGCTGACAGTTACAAGCATGATTCCCACAGGCAAAGGCATGATGGGACTTGTAGTTCCGCAACAGCTGGAGGGCCGTCAGTTTGACACCCCTGCTCTAGAAGGTCCCAGCCTGACCAGACACGCTCAATCTGCACAATGAGCAAGCAGCAACTGAGAGAAGAGAAGCATTGTGATGGGGGATAGACACCACCATGAGATATAAAAGATTTATCCACCCACTCCTCCACTGCTACTAAAAACAATCAGCCTCCTAAGATGCCAGCTTCTTCTACTCCCCCTACAGAGAACAATGCAGATACAGAGGTGAGCTCCAAGGGTCCATGAGATCAGCCAGACTCTCCACTCGCCCAAGAAGCTATTCACAAACTCAAGAGATGGATGGGACTTGGTGACACATATAAAAGCATTACCTACCAAGATGGGCTTTGAATAGTATGTAAGGTGCATAGAAAACACATACAGGCAAGAGATTAATTAAGTGAAGCAGAATTTGGGCATGAGAATGGAAGATATTGAACAAACAGCTGATAGTCTTGCCAGAACTCTGAAATCACATGAGGCCCTAAACAACCACAGTGTTCTCACACAACAAATAATGTATCAACAGGATGATGTCAAAATAGAAATTGTTGCAACAATTTTACAATTCGGGGTGTTCCAGAATCTTCTGAAACCAAATACATAGCCCTGCTATTAAAGTCATATTTCATCATCTTCTCCTGAAGCCCAAAGATTCACACATTGAAATTGATTGTATGCACAGAGCCCTTGGCCCCATGAACCTATATCCTGCATTTGTCAGAGACGTTATTTTCAGAATTCACTATTACAGGGTCAAAGAAGAAATCATGTGTGCAGCTAGCACCTAAGATACCATCCTCTTTTATGAAACTCCAGTCATGCTCCTCCTTGTCTCACAAAATCCTGACCATTAGACATTCTCCTAAATCCCTCACACAAGTTCTTCAAGTTAAAGACATCAAATACAGATGAGGGTTCCCTTTTCAGCCAATTCACCATGATGGGTAAAACAACTTTTTTTTCCCCACGCCCTTGGAGACCTCCCAAACTTTCAATGTATGTTTGTGCTACCTCAAATTACTATGATACTATGACAGACTGGCCCCTTGCAGCTACTACTTCTGGTTTCCCAATTGTACTAATAATGGCAAAAATGGTAACAATGGCAGCGTCAACAGAAGGAGAGGAGATCCTATTCTTCCTCTCAAAGGGCTCTGGACAACTAATACATTTTATTATATCTCACTACCACAGTTCTCCAATCCATTTATCATTTGCTCCCGTTGCAGTATTTGGTTATTCTAGTTCATAACCACCCACTGGTTCCAATGGACTTAGTCACTACATATTGTGCTGACCCACCTTTGAAATTGTCTGCTGTGTTGGCAATGCTGTGGATCAGGCTGTATTGTATATTAGTCACAAAGAGATCGATCCACCCCAGGGATTATGATATATATACAGGCAGGGCTTTTTTTCTCAAACAATAGGTGCTGGAACTCAACCACGACCCCCCAAAACCCCTCCCCCCCACACACACCCTCCAATTCACATCAAATAGTGGGTATGGTCATATTTCAGAAACAGTAGAAGGGTCATAAAGGGGCATTAAATATCAGGATTGCATTGCATACAGAGTTCAGAGTTAATGGGGCTTACACACAGAGTGCAGAGTTGTCACTTGTAAACCCAGAAACCAGACTTCTGTGTTTACAAGTGATTGTGGTAAGCAGGCGCTAAAGGGTCTGAGCTAGAGGTGGTGGAACTGAGTTCCACCAAGTTCCCCCTGAAAAAAAAGCCCTGTATACAGGTGCTGGCTGCCTCTATTTGAGAGGTTAAAAGTCTGGTAAGCCCAATACTTGCGTGCCTCCTCTCCACGGTTTGTGAAACCAGGATTTGGATGGCACATTGTTTTTCACTTTTCATACTGACGGATATGTTGCACTTTAATTGATTGATTTCACTGACACCGCAATCCCCCCCCCCCCCCCCCCTACACACACACACTTTTTTTCCTCCTATTTGGAGCTATATTATTGGTCCTGTGACTATTCTAAAATTTTAGACATCAGTTTTTTCCTGGCAAAATATTTACCAGGACAAGCGAGAGTGTATCTTGTAAATGTAGGCATAGCAAAAAACCTGCAAAGAGATTCTTCCTCTTCTCCACTCAATACAAAATTAGAAATTAATAATTTCTAGGAAAAGTGTAGAAAAAAAACTATTTCATGGGACCACGAACAAGTGGGCAACTATTTTATTGTACTTGAATTGACCTCATTGTCCAAAAAACTTCATGTTATAGTGGGAATTTCCTAAAATACATTAACTTGGTATTTTTTTCCCCAACATGAGAGAGTATGAATAAAACGATATAAAATAACTTTGGTGTAATTACTACGCAGAATATAATTTTTTTCTGTTAATATGAATAATTACATCAAATTAACCATTTACCTACTTTGTTATCAATGAGTCACTTACTTGCAATCTTTAACCTAGCACCCTTTCATTATTTCAAGCTGTAACCACAGGGAGGTATTAGGGAACAGCTTGTGCCATAGTGAATCTTTCCAGGTTCAAGAAGACTTATTTGTTTTTTTAGGACTAAAGTATAATAGGTACTCACCACACTACTATTTACAATGAACTACTGCTTGATGCTAAGCACTGGTATGTGCTCCCAAACCAAAAAAAAAAAGTGCAGCTCTACTTTACTAATCAATAACTTAACAAAAAAGGTGGAACCCTCTAAATACCAGGGTTTCCAAACTTTTTTCAAAGAGGGCCAGATTTGATGAAGTGAACATGCGTGAGGGCCGACCATTTTTCCTGACATTCTTTCCTGGCTGTGTGTGGTGAAGAGATGAGCTCAGTTGTGTTATTTGGATATACCGTATTTATTGGCATATAACACGCACCTTCACTTTAAGAGGGACGTTTCAGGAAAAAAACTTAAATAAAAAAAAATAAAAAGAACTGAAGCAAAGGGTTGTGCCCATCTGCAGCCTCACAAGTGCCTCACAAGTATCATGAATGCAGCACTCCCATTGCCATGAACGCAGCACCACCATTACCATGACTGCAGCACCCCCATTGCCATAAATGCAGCACCCCCCATTGCCATAAATGCAGCACCCCCCATTGCCATGAATGCAGCACCCCCCATTGCCATGAATGCAGCACCCCCCATTGCCATGAATGCAGCACCCCCCATTGTCATGAATGCAGCACCCCCCATTGTCATGAATGCAGCACCCCCCATTGTCATGAATGCAGCACCCCCCCCCCCATTGCCATGAATGCAGCACCCCCCATTGCCATGAAGGCAGACTCACCATTGCCATCGGTGCAGCCCTATTGATGCCCATCTGCAGCCTTGGAGGGGACAGGGAGGGGGGTGGGATGAGCGCCAATAGATTACATACAGGAGAATATTTTTTCTCGGCGGCCTCTTTAATATAAAGTCTGCCTCCTATGATGGACAGAACAGTCGTCCAATGGCAGCGCAGGAGACGGGACTTAGTATTACAGAGGCTGCCGTGTAAACGGGAAATTCTCCTGTGTGTACGGCACTCGTCCCGCCCCCACCCTGTCCCCCTCCAAGGCAGCCAGCATTTATATCTTATGTGGCCCCCGGCACTCAGGGATTCATTGTGGGCCACAAAAGATATACATGTCCAAATTACCAGGTGGGCCATTTGAAACCAGATCGCAGACCGGACTTTGGACATGCCTGCTCTAATGTATGGTATTCTCAATAAACTTGAATATTTCCACAATACAAGTCTCTGTGCTTTGTGACTAAACACATAGTACACATCAAACTGAAAATAAAACATAAAAAAATTTAACTTAGCAGGGATGATGGAAACCCCCTCCTATAGATATTCGCAATACAAATTATCCTCAAGGGCAATAAGCTTTTGCAAACTCCCAGCGGGTCTTCATGTGTTTTGCACTGAGGAGTGGCTTCCGTCTAGCCACCCTGCCATAAAGCCCAGGTTGGTGGAAGGGCTATAGTGATGGTTGTCCTTCTGGAACATTGTCCCATCTCCACACAGGATCTCTGGCACTAGAATGACCATCGGATTCTTGGCCATCTTTCTTACCAAGTCTCTTCTTCCCATTTGCTCAGTTTGGCCCGGCGACCAGCTCTTGGAAGAGACCTGGTTGTGACAAATATACTATGGAGGCCACTGTGCTCTTGGGAACTTTCAGTGCAGCAGATTTTTTTTTGTAGCCTTCCCCACATTTGTGCCTTGCAATAATCCTGTCTCTGAGCTCTGCAGGCAGTTCATTTGACCTCATGGCTTTTGATCTGATACAGTATGCATTGTCAGCTGCAAGGCCTTTTATAGAGAGACGTGTGCCTTTCCAGATCATGTCCAATCAATTACATTTACCACAGGTGGACTCCAATCAAGGTGTAGAAACATCTCAGCAATGATCAAGAGAAATAAGAGGCACCTGAGCTAAATTTCAAGTGTTGTTGCAAAGGGTCTGAATACTTATGCCAATGCGAGATTTCAGTTTTTTCTTCTTAATTTCAGACATTGCTGAGTGAAGATTAATGAGAAAAAAAAAAAAGAAAACTGTAGTGCACAACTGCAACATAACAAAATAGAAAAGTGAAGAGGGTCTGATTACTTTATTAATGCACTGTGTAAAGCATTAGCCAGAGTTTTCCTTTTTTACCATAATTACATCTAAGACTTTCAAAGCAGGTTATAATTTCATTGGTGGGAGCCAACTTGAGTCTGTTGAGGTTGTGCTTGGGAATTTCTCTCCTGCATCTATAGCAGGAATTTCCAGGGAGTAAGGTAGACTAGTGTAACGCAGCAATGCTTGAATGACAGGCTGATGCCCTGAGCATGGTAGGCTATGTCTACCTGTGTGCATCTCAAGGTTTAATTTTCAAGTTTTGCTAGAGGGCATTTGTAGAGTTTTTTTATCAATTGAATTTGATCTTGCTAAGTATCTAGTTTAGATAATACTGTGCTTAGTACAGTTCTTTAAACTTCATTCCGTTCAAGTTGAAATCTCTTGTATAATAAGCAGATCAAAGTGTTGGCAGAGAGCTTACAGAGGAATATATAAAAGCTTTCACATAAAGACATGTATTAAAGCTTTCAATGCAAATTCAAATAGAATTTTAAACATAACTGTTTACAATGGACCTTTTTACTTCATCACTGCCAAGTTCGTTAAATTCTTATCATGTAGTGTTAGAACAGCAGGTGACTTGGATAGCACAGAACTGAACTCACATGCCGTTTTTATTGGCTCTAGCAGATTATTATCTAGAAAACAGTCAAACTAATACTTATGTAACCTTACAAACAACAGATTTTTAATTGCTTGGTAGACAAACTGATCTCCTTAAACCACACTGCAATTTTATTTATTTGGGAAAAAGTCATTAGAATAATTGCCTCCCTAGATGTGAATAGAACAGGTGATTATTTCCTCACTCATGACTGGGAGGCTGGTTCTTTCTTTTTTTTCTTTTATAGCATATCTAAACCTAAGAACAAAAACCTAATATTGCTTACCCTCATTTTTTTACCTGGTGATCCTGCTAGTTGCATATTTTCTGTCATAGGATGACAATGTCCACTTTTAACCCACACCTGCAAAATCATCTGCCTATTTGCAGCCACACCCATAAAATCATGCCCCCATTTGTAACATGCCCTGAAATAATTTGTCACAGACTTTTACAGACCAAATGCCTTGGGCACCACGAGCAGAGGAAGAAGGTAGCAAGCTGTGGCAAATTATGAGTGTGGCCAATTTATGTTGATAGTGGGAGGAGTTGAATATTGGTGAATATAACCTGAGCCTATGCTGCCTTGGTTTAGGAGTAAGTAACAGAGACAGTAGGGTTCAGGAGTAAGTAACACCAAGAGAGTAGGTATCAAGAGTAAGTATTGCAGAGAAAGCAGAAGTGAGGAGTAAGTAACCGAGAGACTGAAGGGGTCAGGAGTAAGTATCGCAGAAAAAGCAGTGGTGAGGAGTATGTAACGTAGAGAGCGAAGGGTCAGGAGTAAGTATTGCGGAGAAAGCAGGGGTGAGGAGTAAGTAACCTAGAGAGTGCAGGGGTCAGGAGTAAGCAACGAAGAGTGCAGAGATCAATCAGGAGTAAGTAAGGCAGAGGAGGCTGGAGTCAATTCAGAAGTTCAGAAGTAGGAGCTTGTTCCCACTAGATATGGTCTCTAAAAAGTGATCTGTGTTCAGATTGCTCTTTTGTGAGCATTTGACAGGTGGTTAGAAGGTGTTGCATCACCTCCTCACTGCCTGCTTTAACCCTTTGATCCCCACACTAACACATCACAATGAGTAAATAATGCAGAGGGAGTAGGATAAGTCAGGATAAATGCATTGGTCAGGTTAGGAACAAATAATGAACATGCTGCAAGTAAATAGGTACAGCTACAGTATATTTAAAATATGCAAGACCTCGTCCCTTGGCTTGGTGTCGGCTCACTGGTTGTGCCTGGTTTCCTCCTATTGAAAGTCCACCACGTCCTCCTTCCCGGTCAAGCAGAAAGACAACTGCTGGTAGACCTGATGTTTTCTCCTAGGAACCTGGCAGCGTAGAATTAATCATGTAGTGCACACATGCCACGTCAATAGCTGCACTGCACGTTAGTCTGGCAACTGTGCATGTGCACGTGGCTCCACCACTGCTGGTTTGCACTGACACTCACACACTACTGTTAGGTTTGGAGTCTGTGCACTGCAAAGTTTACTCTACATTGTCTGGTTCCCAGGTACGTTACCAGGGATGCTCATTTTCCTGGGGACAAACCCCATGAAACTGAGATGGATGGCATACATTTATGGAGGAGCAGCATTGTCGCCCTAGGACCATAAATGTATAAAACTACTACTTAACATTTCAGTGGGGTCTACAAATCAGGATTGGCACCATTACAATAGCCACCCCTATTCAATTGGTCTAGACCAGAGTTTCTCAACCAGACTTGTATGGAACCCTAGGGTTCCTCGAGAGGATGCTAGGGGTTCCTTGAGCGATTTCTGCCTCTCAGATAAGTTCCCACCGACAATATTGTTCTTTTTAGCTATCTGCAAGGGGGTGATCCTTCCCAATGATCAGTGTAAGGAACATTCTTTCCACTGATCATCACACTAATGTATCATGAGTTGTAGATATAGTACATTTTTAGCAGGGTTCCCTGAAACTGGAAGTTATTTCAAGCGTTGTTCTGTGTTGAAAAGGATGAGAAAGGCTGGTCTAGAAGAAAGGAAGGTTTTAATTACTAGCCAGGTCAAAATTTCCTGGCTGATAGCAACCGCAGCATATATATAAGCAAACAATAATAACACCAACAAAGCTTGGATAACGCTCATCATTCTGAAAATGTTATGTTATTAAATACTGAACCATTTTTACTGTAGAAAATGGAACAATCCTTTCCCAATTGAAGCATATAGAATGTAACACTGAAAATGGAAATTGTTGAACTCTCAGTAATTTTTTTTTAACTTTAACAATTATGACCTACAAATATACAATACTAAAAAAAGCCACCTTCAAAAAAAAATGTGTTTTTTTCTGAAGTTACAACTTTGTGCAATACTGATGTTAAATTCACAAAGTTCCATTTTTTAGCTAGAGGGCAGTATTACCTAACATGTTTTCCACTAAGCGTGTATAAATTACAGGCTAGGCTGCTACAGCCTTTTACAAGACATGCATATGTTATCTTCAGAACCAAAAAACATGCTTTACATCCGAGGTAAGCCTGATGAAAGATGGTTTCCCCATACGAGGCAGTACAGATTATTGATAAAGCTGCTTTACAGGGTTAAGCATAAATCTTTATTTCTGACAAACCAACAAAAAAAGTACTAACTATGCAGTCAGAAGGCCTAGTATAAAGCAGCCCTTCCAAATTGAAAAGGTCAATTTCCCTGGCAGCCCCATGCCATCCAAACATTTACCAGTAACAAAAGCATTAAAAGTAAAAATACTCATCTTGGTCCCAGGTGGAAGGCACGGTTGACTTTGTCATGCCTTACCGCTGACTCCTGGAATAGCTGGGGACTGAAAAGAATGTGTCCCAGCCCTTTGCAGGAATCAATTCTTGCAGGATTTCAGGTGGCTAGGTTGAAACAGTGAGTAGTGGTGACAACATCCACACCGTCTGGAAACTGGGGCCGAGGCGGGTTGTTTTTTTCGTGTTATTTTTAATGAAATCTTTATTGTAAAAAAAAATTGTTTGCAGCTTATTTCTTTAGGTGGGGAGAAGCTGGTATGGAAGGTCCACTTTGATAATCCATCAGAATTAGAATGAATTAGGTAGACCCTCACACTACAACAGCTGTTGGTACATTTTTATGTTCTCGTAGATGACATCTGAGACCTAATCTAAGCATGCGTTCTCAGTATTAAATGTGAATATTTACCCAATTACAAGAAGACTGGATTCACGTGGCTGTGGTGCACTACCGCTCACATGTAAACATGCGTTATGTTGTACATGAACATAGTTAAGGTCAGAAAGCCCATTCATTTTGAATGGGCTGACAATGCAAGAAACAGGTGCGCTACAAACCATAGATGGTTCACATGTACATTGTGGTGCACTAAAATGCAGGTCAGTTGTGGGACAACAATGCAATTTGTGCATTATCTCCATGCAGGTGTGAATCCAACATTAAAGATTGATAGTAGAAACTCAAAATGAGCTTGAAGCGACTAGCAGCACCAACACATATGCCTCCTTCTGATATGGACAAATTGATGTTCTCTGTAAAAGGAAAGTAAATTTAAAGTAGAAATAAGACTGTTTGGGACCTGAGGACTCTTGTCATAAACAGCTGAAAAAGATGGTCTATTAGCCAGTAAAAAATAATAAAAACTGTAGTATTGTAGTAGCAATAATAATAACCATCAGAATATTTTATACGATTACATAATTGTTAGTGCTACTGCGCCCAATTACACAACACATATACAAACTTCAAATTCTGCCTTTATTTTAAAGAACTACAAACCTCAGCTATGTAATCAGGTTTAAGCCCTCGTTCACACTGAATGCGGCTTTGAAATCGTGCAACTTCACCTGAAATTAGGCAATTTCAAAGCCATGTCAATGCGACTTCAGGTGCGAATTGGAAGGCATCTGTGTGGCTTCATGCAGAGACGTCTATCCAAGTCGCACCTGAAATCACCAAACGTAGTACAAGATCTACTTTTTCAAATTGATGTGGCACCGCAAAGTTGGCTTTGCACCGATTTGAACAGTGCCATTGCAGACAAGGTCAAATCGCATGACAAGTTGCTATGGTGTGAACAGGGGCTTAACTGAGGAGACATTGAAATTAAGGGTGCATTCACACCAGCAAATGGACCCACGCTCTGATTAGATGCAGGAACCCCCATTAGCTGCAGGGGGCAGCCCCACTAAAAGCAATGGGAGGCTGCCGAGTTTCGCAGCCTCTTGCTTGTAATTGCTCATGCAGCGATCAAATGCGAGTGATCGGCCCTGGATGTAGAATGCCTAATCGGAGTTTAGGTGCATTCACAGATGTTTGGCTTTTACTACATTTTGCAGCATTAACAGAGGAAGACCTATGGATAGAGCTTGGTGCCAAGATAGGGGTACGAAGGGTTTAGGAAACCAGTACGCATGCATAAAATGCATCTCTAAAGTAGACTTTTTTTTTTTTTACTGCCTAAAAGGTTATCTAGAAATTATCAAGAAATTCACAATTAAAAAAAAAAAAAAAAAAAAAAAGAAAGGAAACCATCTCATGCATTCATCAAGCACTAGTCTATTGCTTGTGATCTTCCCGTGACCAGCTAACCCAGTTTTCCTTGTCTGGTTGCTGGGTGGCCCGTTTCTGCACCCGAAAAGAAAATACATTTATTAAGTGACTCAGCTCTGAAAACTTTGCAAATCAGGTTAAACCCTGAGAGAAGAAAAGTGTTTTCTTCAAAGCAAACAAGCAAATTAGGAGAGACATCTTCTTTCATAAGTGCCAGGAACAAAGGGAAAGGCAACAGTGTATATTCTCTGATCAAAAGAAACGGTTTAAAAAGTTAAAGAAAATACATATCAGTACAGTCAGATAAAGCACTGACCTCATTATAATTTATGTGAAAATGAATTATCCACTGGCATTTAAGTTATGGTTAAGTTGTTTAGGCATTTATAGTAAAGCATATATGGTGAAAGCTGCTTTATGCAGGTGACCACAGTTATTAAAGTGGAACTATACTTCATCTGAGCACCACAAACCAAAAATGATATTTCATCCATTTTTAACATTCAAACCAAACTCCCCAAGCCATCCATGTCTTCATGCTTTATTTTTTTTTTTTGAGAAATCACTTTGAAAAACACCCCCCTAGCATTTCTGGCCATGGCTAGGAAGAGGATTCATGCAGCATTTACTTATTGGAATCCACCTGGCCTTAGCTCAGGCATGCAAGCAGGAAAGGGTGTGCTTAGCTGAGAAACCCCCTTCTCCCCTCCCGAGACTCCTGGGATGTATTACATTATTTGCCTAGGCCTGGAAACCAGGTAGTAACTAAAGAAATGTAAAAAAAAAAAAAAAAAAAAAAGTTTAAAACAAGCAAATAAGATATACTTTCCTATCCATTTACCAATGCTAAGATTAATGCATAAGGGTTAAAAATAGTCAATGTTGCTTGAGAGAGTGAAGTTCCACTTTAAGCTGATTGCAGCCTTTTGCATTACTAAAAGAACCCCACCCCCCACCCCCACCCACCCCCACAGCAGTATTAAATCTTCAGCCCCATTCCAGAACTCTCCATTCCAAAGATGTCTGTGGACAACCATGAGTACAGGCTCAGCAAAAGGAATTAATGCACTAATGCGCAGTGAACACATGGCGTAGTCAACAATATGGATTTCCTACAGTATATTCTAGTACATTTCTGCCTGATCTTTTTTATTAAAAGTGTTATGCCCCTGGACAATTTTTTAAAAAAGTGAAGGCCAAAAAAGACACACGTTCATCTAGTTTAACCAATAGAAAAATAGAACAAATAAATTAAAAACCTCCATATACAGAGATCTATATGGCAGCAGGTGACGGTGGCAAATGACATGTGGCATCTGGCAGCAGGTGATGATGGCAAATGACATGTGGCATCAGGTGACAGTGGCAAGTGGCATCTGGCAGCAGGTGATGGTGGCAAGTGACACATGGCATCTGGCAGCAGGTGACGATGGCGAATGACATGTGGCATCTGGCAGCAGGTGACAGTGGTAAGTGAAATGTTGCCCTGAGCCCTGTGCTGATACTCAATACATGGCTCTTTACAGAGGGAATGATCATTTTTTCTTTTTTTTTCAGGAAAAAGAACAAATCGATCTGCAGTAAAAAGCAGCATACACAGGAAACAGTTGATTCTCACTGACACTTTCTTTACACCCGGGGGGGTTGGGGCGTTGCGCAGTTTGCCCTCTTCGCCCTGGGCACTTAATGACCTTGCCCCGCCACTGTTCTTACGGGAGCCATTAACAATTTGCCCTTCTCTGCACCATCTCCAGTTCCCCAATATCCATTTTGTGAACTGGTGCCCAAAACTGATCTGCACATTCCAGGTGGAGTGTTACTTTGTACAGGGGCATAAATATATCTCTGTCTCTGGAGTCCATACCTCTTCTAGTTCATGAAAGTATTTTGTTAGCTTTAGAAACAGCAGCTTAGCATTGCATGCTGTTATTAAAGTGAAAGTCCAGGCGAAGTCCTATACTAACTAGCCTGTAGAGGAAAGATGGAAGGTCTGGTCACGTAACCGGCTCCCAGCAACAACTTCAGGAGTGAGGAAAGAGCAGCGACAACGACTGCATTGCCTGGGCAATGATGTCACCCATAGGCTTACTATGGGGTTTTTATTGTCGGCTGTCCCTCCTTTCCCCTGAACCCAGCGCTGGTACGTGATCACAAGACCTGACCTTGGAATAGGTAAATATGCACATCTTTCCCCTACAGGCTAGTTAATATAGGCCTTAGAATAGGGGTAGGTGCTGGTTTAAGATTTGATTCCTAATTCTAGACTTCCACCTTAAGTCTATGATCTACCAGAACACCCCCAGTTGTACAACTCGTAGGATGTATGATACATTCCTGTTTTAGCTCCCAAATGCATAACTTTACGTTTGGCAACATTTAGCTTCATTTTGCACCATGTCGCCCAATAAAACAGCGCATTCAGATCTGCCCGTAAGTCATTAGCTCTTTGAGGACACATGGGTATAAGCCATCTGGTTCCGCTGTTTTGTTCACCTTTATTTTGTCTGTTTCTGGACCATATCAGTTTTGAGCCATTGTGGTTCATTTGAGGTTGTGGCAATACTATCCCCCCATTATGGACATGAGCTTCACCATTTTCTTTCACACAATTTTTATTGGAGTTTTAACACACGAGTGTGCGAGAAGATAAAAAGTTACAAGTTGGTCTCTAAAAATTGAGTGTGTTTAATTTTTCAGTGTGTGCTTATTTACAATTTTAATTAAATCGAGTTATGGTCACTGCTAACCAGATGTTCTTTTGTATAAACATTTTTAATAAGCTCTGCATGCTTTGAGATTATGAGCTCCAACAAAGCATCTTGTCTAGTTGCGGCTTCTATAAACTCTACCACAAATACGTTTTTAAATTTCCACCCTTTCAAAGTTCCAGCAGTGCCTTTACACCAGTCAATTTCAGGGTAGTTAAAATCTCAAATTTTTACCATTGTCCTAGCCCTTGCAGACATTTCTATCTGTGTAAGGAACTGAGTCTCCTCAAGGGGGCCTGTAACACACTCCAATAAATAACTTTGCACAATGCACATCCCATATGCATAATCACTCATAATGCCTCAGTCCCATCACACACTCCATCAACAAGGTCCTCTATCACACTTACATTTTACGTAGAGACAGACACCTCCATCTCTTTGTTCTATCCTGTCTCTCCAAAAGAGAGCATAGCCAGGAATATTAACAGGCCAATCATATGAAGAATACAGCTAAGATTCAGCAATACCAACTAAATTCCAGTGCTCTTCATGCACCAAAGCTTCCAACTCTCAAATTTTGCTTGGCAGACTTCTGGTATTGCGAACAAGCACTGGAATCCATTGTCGCATTTTGAACTTGTCCATGTGTTAACCATATCTTTTTTGTGGTACAACAGAACTGTAAAAGCCAATGTTTGTTTGTAATATTGGAAACTCATCATCTGCTATAGCCCTATCTCCATTCCACCCTAATTTTACATCTGACTTCTCTTCACCTATTATATATTCTAACTTTCCTTCCCCCTTAATCCTAGTTTAAATCATCTTACAAATCATTTTCCAACCTTTACATAAACCTCATAAGTTGTACCCCAATGAAAAGTGCTCTAAAAACCCACAACCTTCCCTTTTAAACCAGGTTTTTAGCTATGTGTTTGGTTCTCTAAGCAACCACTGTCCTTTCTGTGTTGCGCATGGCACATAGAAAATTCCTGGGAATATAACCTTGGAGGCTCCTCCCTTCAACTTGCAGCCTAGTTCTTTTTTTTATTTTTTTTAAGTCAGCAGCTACAAATACTGCAACTGCTGACTTTTAAAATATGGACACTTACCTGTCCAGGGCGCCCGCAATGTCGGCACCCGAAGCCGATCTGTCCCTCGGCTCTCGGGTGCTGCCGCTGGCATCTTCGGTAAGGGAATCAGTGAGTGAAGTCTTGCGGCTTCACTTGCTGGTTCCCTACTGAGCATGCGCGACTCGCCCTGCGCGTTCCCACTAGTCCCTGCTGTCTCCTGGGACCCGTGTGTTTCCCAAAAGGCAGCGGGGGGGGGGGGGGTGTGTAGATACCCGTGAGTGGTGCGGGTATCTATGCCTGGAAGTGGGAGTAAGATACCTGTATTAGACAGGTATCTGTTCCCCCCTCCCCCCGAGAGGTGCCAGATGTGACAACGGAGGGGGGGAGGGTTCCAAAAAGTGGAAGTTCCATTTTTGTGTGCAACTCCGCTTTAAAATAGATGTACAGTTAGATCCATATACATTTGGACACAGGCACAATTTTAGTTTTTTTTCAGGTATTTACCAAAACATATTCAGGCTATAGTTATATAATAGATATGGGCTGAAAGTGCACACTCTCAGGTTTAATATGAGGGCATGTAAATCCAAATCAGAGGAAGGGTTTAGGAATTACAGAGTCATTAAGAATTAAGAATAGCAAGACCTCCTTTTTTTCAAAGGACCAAAAGTAATTGGATAATCGAATCAAAAGCTGTTTCATGGCCAGGTGTGGGCTACTCCAATATTTCTTCATAAATTAAGCAGGTAAAAGGTCTGGGGTTAATTCTAAGTGTTGTATTGCTTTTAGAATCTATTGCTTTGAACCTACATCATGCATCTAAAGGAGCTGTCCATGCAAGTAAAACAGGCCACTGAAAGGCTTCAAAAACTAAACAAATCCCTCAGAGATAGCAGCAACATTAGGTGTGGCCAAATCAACAGTTTAGTACATTCTGAGGAAAGAAGAACGCACTGATGAGCTCAGAAACATAAAAAGGCCTGAATGTCCACGGAAGACAACAGTGGTGGATGATCACAGGATCCTCTCTATGGTAAAGAAAGACCCATTCACAACATCTAGACAAGTGAAAGACACTCTCTCTAGGAGGTGGGTGTATCATTGTCAAAGTCTACAATCAAGAGAAGACTTCACAAGAGCAAATAGAGGGTTCTCCACAAGGTGCAAGCCATATATAAGCCTGAAGAATCGCCTGAAGAAAACTTTGCCAAAAAAAATCTAAAAAAGCCAGACCAGTTCTGGAAAAGCATTCTTTAGATGGATGAAACTAAGATTAATCTGTACCAGAATGATGGGAAGAAGTGTGTGGCGAAGGCTTGGAACAGCTCATGATCCAAAGCACACAAAGTCATCTGTAAAACATGGTGGATGCAGCGTGATGGCATGGGCATGCATGGCTTTCAGTGGCACTGGGTCATTGGTGTTTATTGATGATGTGACAGAAGTAGCTGGATGAATTCTGCATTGTTTAGAGATATACTGTCAGCCCAGACAATTTCAGAAAAGTTGATGGGATGGCGCTTCACAGTACAGATGGACAATGATCCAAAACACACTGCAAAAGCTTTTGAAGGAAAAGAAGTGGAATATTCTGCAATGGCTGAGACAATCACCTGATCTCAACCCAATTGAGCATGCATTTCACTTGCTGAAGGCAAAACTAAAGGCAGAAAGACCCACAAAGAATAACTGAAGACAGCAGCAGTTAGAGCCTTGCAAAGCATCAGAAATGAGGAAACCCAGTCTTTGGTAATGTCAATGGGTTTCAGACTTCAGGCAGTTATTAGCAGTAAAGGATTCTCAACAAAAAAATAAAAATGAACATTTTATTTATGATTATATTCATTTGTCCAATTACATTTGAGGGGGGGGGGGGGGGGGGGCTGTGTGTACAAATGGTTGTAGTTCCTAAATTTGTACTTGATATTTATGTGCAACCCCTTGAATTAAAGCTGAAAGTCTGAACTTCAAATTCATTTGGATTGTTTGGTTTTAATTGTATTCTGGTGGCTGTGTCCAAATATATATTGACCGAACTGTAAAAGCTCTCCTATAGCCAGTGAAGTGAACAGCCTCAGATGATACACAGATTAAACAAATCTCCCTACATAAGTTTTACATGTATATCTGCTGTCTTCGGCTTTCAATATTCTTTATATTCACCCATTCCACAAAGAAGAAGAACGCAGAAGAACGAAGATACTTCCAGAGCTGTGCTGTGACAAGACAAGCTCTCTGCTAATCTAGTTATAGCACCCACCCAACATAAATTTCAGGCTGGTTTTATCTCCCGTCTTAGAGAACTTGTCAGAAGTTATCATGCTGATAAGAGAGGAACGAAACAGCAGAAAGACACGGGACTCAGGGCTTTGGAGAGAGATAAGTAAACACTACAGATATATGTGCAAAGGTCAAATTTCATGAATCGGGTTTACATCCACTTTAAGGATCCTCCATTTTCCATGTATTCTGTCAGTAGTCCAAACACGAACCAAGACAGCTGGGTAATGCCCAGCCCCTCCCAGTAATTTGTCTACTCAGTCCACCACGTGCCAAACCCTGGCACCAGGGAGATAGCAAATTATTGAGTGGACCTGGACACAGAATCCAATATTTTACACTGCTTTATCATCTTCTGTCTAGTCTCCTTGTAGGAAAAGCCATGTTTGTGCCCTTTATCTCTCGTATATTTCAGCCTAATTACTAACCAAAAATTATGCTGCTGCAGGTCAATTTTACACTGCTTGATCATCTGCTTTCCAATAATTTTGTAGGGAAACACCTGCCTGTGCCCTTTGTTTCTTGCACATTTCAGCCCTGTCTTGCATTTTAAAACTGTCCTGCTGCTGAGCAAAATTTACACTGCTTTATCATCTAAAGCATCTGAATTCTTGTAAGAAATTATCTGCCTGGGCCCTGTGTTTCCAGTACATTTCAGCCTACCCTTGCGCAATAAAACTGTCCTGCCGCTGGCCAATTTTAAACCGATTTATCATCTGTGAAAAAAAAAAAAAGAAAAACTTGCCTATGCCTCATATCTTTCAATTTTGGCAGATTTCCCTCATTAAAACTGTCCTGCTGCTTTTTTTTACAACGCTGTATCATCTGTGGTCTCCTACTTCTTAATGGGATTTTCATAGAAATTGTCCAGATACAGAACAGTTTTGCACCAGTGAAAACAGGGACAGCCTCAGCAAACCGCTAGCTATTTTCAAGGGAATGGAGCCCTTTTACTACTTGAAAGAAAAACATATTACCAAAAAAAAAGAGGCTTTTTAAAAAAAAAAGTGAAATGAATTAGATTGGGGAACTGCTGTTAAATGTAAGTTAAGCTAATTATAAAAGAAACACGGCAACGTAGCCACTGCCAGAGTATGCGGTTGGTGAGGCTGTCTGTGAATATTGTACTGTTTTGTAACAGCATACAGATTTAAGGCATCTCATTTAAAGGATGTGTGTTCATTCCATGTTGCCCATGTTTTTTTGGCAATGGTACTTGTAAATTATGGCAATGCCCAGCTTCCCATACTGTTTTGATATTTGCTTGCCTATTAGCCCTAAAAATGGCCAGAGTTTACAGGTTTAAACCCACACACTTCAATGGGATCTGCTATATAAGCAGTGGCTGTAAAGAGCATTCAGTAAAATGCATATAGCGGTCTCTCCCTCTACTATGGACCAGCCATGGCACTAAGGTTGAATCAGTAGCAGTGCTGTGGACCCCCCTCCATCTCTTACGTCCCACCTCCTACCTCTATGTAGGTGAGAGAGTGATCTGAGAAGAGATTTAGGTGCAAGAGAATAGCAGTTTGTTTCACTTTCCTTACATCAATTAGTTGTAAGCAGGGATCTCCTAAATGTGAAGCATCAGTGTGTGAAACACAGGCATGTCACACAAGGAACCGTGTACATAGGCTGGTCTACTCTTTAGACCCCAACAGAGATGTTTTCTGCATGCCAATAAAAAACCCCTTAGGCTTGAGGAACAGCTATGCCTTGCTGGTGACAGTTACCATACTGGAAGAAAAATCATGAAATATCGATATGAAGAAAGTAAATTTAATAAAACAGGTCAATTTTACTGGCTGATTTTTAAAAATAGAATATGCTTAGTATCTAACCCTGAAGTGTCTCTTGAGCTGCAGAGAAATACTGACAGAAAGATAAAGATAACAGCTGCTCCTCTGCGCGCACATATCCTGTTCTACACAAGAGCAGTGACCTATCCAGCCACGGTTTTGTCAACTATATCTAGCACTGAGCACGCTTAACGCCTGTAAATCAGGCAATCCATATGTTTGACTAGAAGCTAATGGGGTGCCAATCGGTAATACTGAGTAAAGCAAAAAAAAAAAAAAAAAAGTAGTGCAGCCAGAAATCCTATACTACATATAGGCTCTTCATATAAAAGCTTAGTAAAAAAAAGGACAGAGCTTTTGTGTAGCAATGTGTTAGAAATAGAAATTCTTTGAGCGTCCATGGGAACCTTTTTGGGCTCAGCAATAGAAGACACATTGAGAGAAGGCTAAAATGTGTCCAGTGTATGAAAATGATTTGTATCTTAGCACAATCAGATTTAATAGGGCTTGTCTTTTTTTTTTTTTTTTTTTTTATTTATCTGCATTTTTATGCACTCATCTCATAAAGTTGAGAATATTTCAAAGAGAGATCCTATTATAATTTTTGAAAACAACAAGGTATAAGTGTAAGGATTTTTAGGATCTGATCCTGCATCTTCTGCCCGTGTGTTCACCCCACTTGCTGTGCTGTCCTTTCTGTGCACTTTCTCCCTGGCTTCCTTCTATCTGCTCTCTTCTGTTCCTCAGGCTGTGCCTTGCAACCCCCTGCTCCTTTCCGTCTGCTTACACTTCTGTGTTGTTTATACCCTGCCTGTGGATATTTAAGTGTGTCTTCCCATTAGCCTAGCATTGGAACACTGTCAGACACTGTAGTCTGCCTTAAGTTGGCAATCCCAGCCCTTTGCCTTGGATAACCTTGCCTTCATTTTGATTATCTTTGCACATCTGACTTCTGCCTTCTGTTTTAGCTCGTGTTTAGCCTACTTTTTTACCCACTGTGTTTTTGACCACTCTCATTTGTTATTAACCCATTCCTCCTATTCACACCTGTGCTATAAAGTCTACGGATTTCCTTGTTTGTCAGCTGTCACCAGCAGGCCAGTCCCAAGTAGTTGTCACTTACTATCAAACCCATTCCCCACCATCAAGGGCTCTTGTGATGACAAAGACCTCCTAGATTTTAAAACTTGGTGAGAGCCTTTCATTACCAGCTTGAAAACATGATTTTACACTTTCTCTTATCTTTGTCTACTTGATGTCCTTTTTTTCAGTGGGTTCTTTCATTGATATGCCAACTATCAACTCAGTTTTGGCTGGGTATCATCATCTTTATTTTGCTACCTGTGACTGTCTTCACTTGCAGTTTCCTTGGTTTCAACACTAGGAAAATATACTCCAATTTTGACATTTAAATAATATCTATACTGAAATCACATAACAGACTAACCAAAACATTTATTCTGGGAAAAAAAAATTACTCCAACCCTGACAACTATATTTAGGTAGTAAGCTTGGGTGCATAGAAGCGACTGAGCAGACTACGTTGGAAAGCAGCGAGACCCTTAGAATGTTTTACACGTTACAAGGCAAAGCCACTGTCTCAAAAGTAGGTGTTACACGAATACTGTATTTGCTCTTACCGTGGACTTCTGCATTATTTCTACTGATTAATATACACGTTATCAGACTTTTTTTTTTTTTTTTTTACAGGTTTGGACCCAGGTCCATATTTAGACAGGAAATAAACATTTCCATAAAATAAAGTTAGATTTGGTATTTGTTAAATAAAATATTTTTATGCGTGGGGTATTTTGTATTTGTGTGAATTGTTACAGTTAAAAAAAAAAAAAAAGAAGTTGTGTGATATGTGGACATGTAGTCACCTACAACCAGCCAGCCAGATATTATATGCGATTATAGCTAGCACCCCCCACCCTGGGGAGAACACAATGGCTCCACGGGAGGGACTCCCCTGTCAACACTTTCTGTGTTTGAGGGGAATTGAGCAACCTGTAGTTGCAGAAAAGATATTCGCTACGTCAATGGCCAGCCTTAGGCAACATAATAAATTATCTATATACTGTATACCGTGGGTATAGAAAAGAATTACCTCTTTACAATAATCACATTTTGTGGCTTTGCAGCCTGAAATGAAAGAACAACACAGTTTTTGTTATATCCAGCTGTATTTACTCAGTGCAACTTAGAACATCCAAATGGAACATATAACAGCAACATAAAAAGAAAGCAAGGCAAGGTCCATAAAGACATGGGGTGGAGTCCTGACCGCAACGCGATAGAACACCTATGGGATGAATTCGAGTGGAGACTGCGAGCCAGACCTTCCTATGCAACATGAGTGCCTGACCTAACTAATGCTCTTCTGGAAGAATGGTCAAACATTCCCATAGACACGCTCTTAAATCTCGTAGACAGCCTTCTCAGAAGAGTTGAAGCTGTTTTAGCTGTAAAAGGGTGGGCCAACTCAATATTGAACCCTACGGACTGAGACTAGGATGCCATTAAAGTTCATGTGTGTGTAAAGGCAGGCATTCTAATACTTTTGGTAATATAGTGTATGTTACCTAGATCACATGTATTTTCTTTATGTTAAGTTAATGAATGCTAATTAATGTGCAAGTATAACACCTAGGGCCGCACACTACTTTTAAAAATGTGCCACACCAAATTGCATGGTACTGTGGTATCATGTGATTTGTGTCCACAAACACAGTGCATTTGGAGTGCCATTGACAATACATTTGCACCCAAAGCAGATCACAAGGGCAGTGTGTTTAAGCACAGTAAACACGCCTTCCCCACACCGACATTCTAGTGTGAACTGGTCCTTACAGGCATTTACCTACCTATTCTCTACAGAAGGACAAAGTCATCTTTGTTCAGGCATCATTAAAGGTCGGCATCTACTTCCTAGACTGATATATATCTTCATGTACATCCTGATGCCTGATATAGATCAGCTCCTTCTGCAGCCTCTAAAATTGTGACTAGCTACAAAATTACAATGTTACGGTCTAAAAACTAGAGCAGAGGGAATTCTTCCGCCAGCCTGCAGCAGATTGATGAAATGATCTCAGCCTGAAGACATCTAGAGCAAAAGCAACTAAAAAAAAACCCAACAAACTACATGTAGGGAGCCTCCAGGTAGCTGGACGTCAAGTAACATTTACAGGTCTTGTCCCTATCCAGTCTAAACAATAAAACGGCATGCAGCAGACTAAAGAGCTTTTCTCTTGGTCACTCCGCTCTCTCCTCCTATTAGCCTGTTCCTTGTGAGGAAAAAAAAGCACTGTAACACAACTGTCTGTCTTCTTGTGCTTCCCCTCCCTTTCCCAGTCTGGGCTCTGATTTACAGGGTCTGCATGAGACTGATACCATGTCAAGTATGCTTTAAATTTAAAAATACATTTCAAACTTCAAAGGTTTAATAATTTATCTGAATTTAATTGTATTTTATATCTGACTGAAGCTCAGCTCAAATCTTGAGTACTTTTTTTTTTGACTATCTAATCAACGCATGAGCAGTTCATAGAGCTGTGACCAGCACAAATATACAGAAAAAGTACAAAGAAGCGCACGTGCAGATCCATTATAAATGCTCCTCTTTAGCCCATTGTTAACAGTATAAGTTATTTGAAATTAAATGTAGGCCTGAGTTTTAATTGCTCTTAAAATAAAATTAAACTGATGTTCTTATGTACTGAAAGTTCTGTAAATGTGACATTGTAAGACATATCTGTCTTCTTACAATCTGTATAACGAAACAGTCTGTTCCAGTGACAAAATGCCCTGAAACCACCAAAGATAGATAAATGATTAAAGCAGTTACCATGGTTTATTGGCTGTAATAATACTGAATTGGAGAAAAGTACAGCACAGGAACTTGTCTCACAGATCAATTTTCTGCTTAGTTTATAACCACATTTAAGACAAGGTACAGGGCTCTAATAAGTGGTTATTGTTCACTGCTATGACAGCCCTCTATGTCAATATTTGAAATCAAAGGTGTGTACTACTGGTGCTTCACATTCTGTCTATACCTTCCAACAATCTCCGAACACCTAAAAGGCACAAGCAGGCATAGATAACAGAAGAAATAGATGGGAGGACATGGCTAAAACAGACATTTGCATCCAAGAAAGGAGAGAAGGACAGATGGAAAATAGGGTTGTCACTGTGTACACAAAGGTGTGCTGTGTATCCAAACAAAATAATAGACAAACAATAGATTGTCAGAGGATCACAGGTAAGGCACAGTTAGTGACAGCTTACAATACGTTTGCTGGCTGTCTATTGCACTTTTGTTGTTTATTGGGACTTGGTTGACAGTACAGGAAAAAACAGTGTTTTAGGACTGAAGAAGCTCATGTAAGAAGTATTTTTTATTTGTAAATACATATCTTGAGATAGATAGATTGAGACTTTGCTGAAACTGTACAAAATTGCAATTAAGTACACACCCTTTAAACAAACGTCTCCAATTTGCTTCCTTTTGGTGGGTTAAATATAGCAATAACATTTTTAGATATATACATTGAAGACATGCAAACCAAATATATCCCTGTGGGCCTTTAAAACCTAACTATGTTCAATATCCCATTAGTTTGTTTTGGGCCAAGCTGGCCTAAACAAAATATTGACTGCACAACAGGTGCGCTTACGGGGCATGCTGTGCTAACGCCGGTGTCAGAATAGCGAACCCATCAGATTAAGTAACGGAAGTGACGTTCCGTCAGCTGAGCATGCGCGCCACCGCTACCAGGTTTGCTAATCCGACAGAACACCTGGAGTCAGAAGAAGGCGGAGCGGACATCTTACCACACCCTTTTAGCAATAAAGTGAGCGTATATAAATAAATATAGTGTTTTGGCATCTGTGATGCTGTTTTGATGTTACATTTTGAAAGAAGCTGGACACCAGCAGTAGGAAGGTGGCGGAGGCCATGTTGGTACTCCCTGCACTGCTCAGCACTAAACCTTTATGCTTTCAAAATTAAACAAGCAAATAGCATCACAGATGTCAATATACTCTATTTATATATGCTCACTTTATTGTAGGGCTGGGAGATTTTCTCAAAAAAAAAAAAAAAAATCTGCGATTTAAAAAAAAAAAAAAAACTCGATTCACGATTTGAATCAAGGTTTTGTTTTTGTTTTTTGGACACCGCGCCGGTTCTGAGGAGCTGCAGGCAGGAGTTTTTAGGCGAGGCCGTGGCTTCGACCTAGTCCGCCACGTCCAGCCTCGCGGACTTAGGCCGAGGCCGTGGCCTCGCCTAAAAACTCCTGCCCGCAGTTCCTCAGGACCGGCGCGGTGTCAGCGCCAGTCCTGGAGAGCTGCAGGAGGTGGTTTTAGGCGAGGCCACGGCTTCAGCCTAGTCCGCGGTGTCCGGCCTCGCGGACTAGGTCGAAGCCGCGGCCTCACCTAAAAACTCCTGCCCGCAGCTCCTCAGGACCGATGCGGTGAAAAAAAAAAACCCTAAAAAAAATCGATTTGCTGAAATTTTGAATCGATTTGACCTCTCAACTCAATTCAAGATTTAAATCGATTTTTTCCCCAGCCCTACTTTATTGCTAAATTTACTGTGAAAGATGTAGCTGGGTGTTGTAAGATGTCCACTGCCTTCTTCTGACTGCAGGCATTCTGTTCAATTAGCAAACCTGGTAGCGGTGGAATGCATGCGCAACTGACAGGACGTCACTTCCGTTACATTATCTGATGGGTTCGCTAATCTGCAGCTGCTGGAACGTCACTTCCATTACATTATCTGACGGGTTAGATAATCTGATAGAACACTGACCATACACGGTTTAAATCTCAGCCAGTAAAGCAGTTCCTGCTGAACCGGCTGGGATTCAAACTGATAATGGGCAGGCTGAATGTACCAAGTTGATAATTCGATCAACTTGGGTACAACCAGCATTACGGATTTGCTTGTGGTTATTGCAAGCAACTGCTATAGCGGCTAGCGATAATCCCTGCCTTCTCCTGGCAGGGACAGCTTACCCTGCCCGCCTCCACTGGGAGTAGACAATGGCTCAGCAGGAGCGATTCCCCTGTTAGCACTGTGTTGGATGGGGGAATCGTGTGAATTCCTTTCCTGCAACCTGTGGTAGCAGGAAAGAAATTTGCACTGTGTATGGCCTGCCTAACTGTATGTAGCCTCAGCTAGAGGGACTTCCCGTTCCCCTCCCAAAACAAAATAAGAGCTGGATGAATGAATACAGCTCCTCTGATTGGTGGTTGAGTGGAAATTGTGACATCACCCACCCGCCTCAGCCAATCACAAGGAGCTTTGTATTTATCAGAGAATACAAAGCTTCCTGTGAATGGCTGAGCAGTGCTCAGCCCGACTCGATTTGTTCCCGATGAGGGAATGGAAGTTCTCATCCTATTACTACAACTGGAACACAGCTCTGTATACTGTCTGTTGCTGAGGCTACATACAGTTAAATACAGCATGCCGAAATGCACCTGTTAGAGTAAATTATTTGTTTGGGCCAACATGGCCCAACCGAACTATTTAAAGGGATATCAAATGTGGAGTTAGACTTTAACTTCCTGCAGTAAGCAGACAATGCTGCACTGCAATATAAAACATTGTTATCAGATCTGCATAAGTTGTGTATGTGAATTACTGAACACCTCCCCCAATGTTAAGGAGATGATCTGTAATTCCAACACACTTCATGTCATAGGGTTACAAAAGCTGGTCCCTGCACAGATACAGTACAATTAGTGAGCGATGTCACTCATTGGACAGGAAGTATGTTATTGGCAGGATTATTATGTGAAAATAAAGCACAAAAAAGGCTAAAAAAAAGAAAAGGAATGCAGCCACTGCATCAAAGGACTAGCAAGCTGCAATGTATTACATTTTTGCTCTTCCTTACATATGCATTTATTATTTCCAAGAGGACCACCTGGTGTTGTGACATGAGCATTACATTTTTAGTTTTATCAGAAGATCCTACTTCCTAATTTATCTCTAAAAAGCTTTTACCTCTTGTGCAAAAAGTAACATTATGGGTCATAGATATCCTGTGCATTTGGATAGCTCCAGGGGCATTTTAGAAGTTAGCAGCTGAAATGTTTGGTGTGTACAAGAACTACACTATACATGTTTGGCACAATCTCAAAAGCTATAAGAAAGAAAAATATGGAAGATGAGTACGCGCAACACCTGCAGCCAGCAAACTGACAGCAACTCTGGCTAATACAGAAAAATGAGTATCCTACAGTCTCTGTTACCAGGTCTTTTTCCCCAACTGGGAACATGACAAATACTTTAAAGTGTCACTAAACCCACATCTTAAAAAACTAACAATAAATGCTGTATTACATGCAGTTCATACTCACTCAGGCACTATGAGATTCATTTTCTGTATTCTGCAAAAAAACCTGGTTAATCCTGGTTCGCCATCTCCCCCTTCTGTCAAGTCCCCAATTCAGCTAAGGATTTTGCAGGGCAGTGTTGGCAGCTCTGCACGTGCTCAGTTTTCAGTGAGTTTCTATGATAAGCATTTCCTCCCTATCACATCTGAGCAGCCCATGTGACTATAGAGTCAAACATGTGGGTGTATACACAGTTGTAAATGACAGCATATTCCTTCTTCCTCCTGACCACTAACCAACTATACACAATGGGGGTGGGATATTACATGAATATTGATGGAGGCTTCACCTCCCTCTTATTCTAAGACACAGGCTAGAGGGGCGTGACACAGCCTGTGACTGATAGAAATCCGCTCACACCATGTTTTTTGCCAAAAAATAATAAAGATTTAATTTCAAATATATTGTATATTTATATGACCATTTAAAACAGTTTATTGATATTAAATATGTATTTTTACTCTGTATTCTAAAGGTTTTTTTTTTATTAAACATGTGACCAGCAGGGGAGGACTAGAAGCTCCTCCTGCTTATGTTTCCCTGCAGACAGGCTGGAAAGATCTGGGTCATGTGACATCTGTATATCAATTAGAAAAAAAGGTACTTTGATTCTTTTTTAATTAAAAAAAATAACAGTGCCATCATCCATATAGAGAAATAGAAGGGACAATATAAATTAAACAGTGTGCATTTAGTATCACTTTAAGGGACCATTTGGAGATTGTTTCTGCCACAAGTAAAATCAAGTGTGGCAGTGTCTTTAATGCCACTCCAAACCAGACATTTTTATTTTGGCAGATTTTTATGTATATTTTATAGATATAGGTTACAAAATGGTGCAGCAATCTGAAGCCAAGTTATGTACCTGTAAAAATATGAGCACCCTCTAACTGTGTTGTGAGTGAAATGTTCTTGGCTTTTCTCATTTCCAAAGTCTTCCAGAGGATCTGACCACAAAATATCACACATGGGTCCATATGCAGGGGGTTCTTTAAAGCGATCTAACTGAGAAAAGTGAAAGAACACAGCAATTAGTTTTCAGAATTTAACTAGAACAAATAGAATGAAATATAACGCATGCATATATGTCCTACAGATAGGGAATAGTATAGAAAGAAATGACCACTTAATGCACCTAGTATTTTTTTTTCTTTTAATAACAGCAATAACCATGATTGGAATGCTCTTCCTTTGATTAAAAGGTTAAAATCTGATGTCTCACAGACCAGGTCTTTTCCAATCAGATTTTTTAGTAGGCAGACACAATATGATATTTCTACTGTCCATATAAAAAAAAAAAAAAAAGACAATCCCCTTACCTGTAGTAAAAACAATAAAGTCAGGATAATCAGACACACAAGTAAGCCAGGGGCAATGATATAACTAGCAAGTCTGCTTTTAAAAGTGAAAGCACATTTGCAATCCATAAGTGGAGTTTCTCAAGAGAGGCACAGGAATATGTTTAACACAGGTAAGGATTTTATCAGGGGAGGCCCTTCCATTAGGGGTGCCCGGGCACCACCCCCTCTCTCCTTGCCACCCCCCTATATGTAATGGATAGATTCATATTATGCATGAATCTATCAATTGCCGCCGCGGCCACCACCTATTCATGCATCCGGCCCCTTTCAGGTTACCGGTCACATGAATTAGGGCAGCCAGGGTTTTTTTGAAGCACCCGATTAGAGCCAGAGGCTCTAATAGGCTTCAAAATAGAGTGGGATCGGGTCGCAGAGAGTGAGCTCTGATCTCACCCAGGTGTGTTGCAACACTGGATCCTCCTCCCGGGCAATTGGTTAGAGGGTCTGATACCCATCACCCGATTGGCTGAAAGGACAGGCGCTCCTATTGGATGGCTAGTAGGAGGGGAGGAGGTGGCAGAAGCGAGGAGGAGAAGAGCGAGCTGATGCATGGATGCCCGGTCCCTGCCACTGCTCCTCGGATGCCCGGTCCCAGCCGCTGCTCCTCGGATGCCGGTCCTCGCCGCTGCTCCTCGGATGCCCGGTCCCCGCAGCTAGCAGAGTGACCATCAGGCAATACTAATATCAAATAAAGGGGGGATTATGAGAGGGATCTCTTTCTATGATACTCCTAAATGTTCCCCCAGGATAAAATGATCAAAAAAAAAACGCAGGAGGTGTATATAGTGTATTATATTTTATTTAGCATAAAAAAAACTAATAAAACCATATGCACTCACATGAGAGTATTGATGTATGGGCACCAACACACAAAACTAGACTGGCTGAAGAGAGCAGTCCCGCACCACCACTCGCTATCTCAGAGACGACGTGCGTTCCACAGACCCAGAATGACGTCAGGAACAAGCCCAGAAGTGGCTTTGGCAGCTCAAAACTTGGGCAGTGTGGGACTGCTCCCTTCAGCTAGTCTAGCTGTGAGTGTGTTGGAGCCCATACATCAATACTCTCATGTGAGTGTACATAGTTTTTATTTGTCTTTTTATGCCAAATAAAATATACTACACTATATACCCCTCCTACTATTTTTTTGGATCGTTTTATCCTGGGAATGAGAACGTTTAGGGGGATCATAAGAGAAGATCCTGCTCATAATCCCCTCTTGATTTGCATTTGATTCATGTATCGCCTAACTGTCACTATGTTGGCCGCAGAGTTCTGGTGAGTGTGGAGTGTATATGCACGTGGTGGAGCACATATACAGTGGGGCAAAAAAGTATTTAGTCAGCCACCAATTGTGCAAGTTCTCCCACTTAAAAAGATGAGAGAGGCCTGTAATTGTCATCATAGGTATACCTCAACTATGAGAGACAAAATGTGGAAACAAATCCAGACAATCACATTGTCTGATTTTTGAAAGAATTTATTTGCAAATTATGGTGGAAAATAAGTATTTGGTCATCTACAAACAAGCAAGATTTCTGGCTCTCACAGACCTGTATCTTCTTCTTTAAGGGGCTCCTCTGTCCTCCACTCATTACCTGTATTAATGGCACCTGTTTGAACTTGTTATCAGTATAAAAGACACCTGTCCACAACCTCAAACAGTCACACTCCAAACTCCACTATGGTGAAGACCAAAGAGCTGTCGAAGGACACCAGAAACAAAATTGTAGACCTGCACCAGGCTGGGAAGACTGAATCTGCAATAGGCAAGCAGCTTGGTGTGAAGAAATCAACTGTGGGAACAATAATTAGAAAATGGAAGACATACAAGACCACTGATAATCTCCCTCGATCTGGGGCTGCACGCAAGATCTCACCCCGTGGGATCAAAATGATCACAAGAACGGTGAGCAGAAATCCCAGAACCACACAGAGGGACCTAGTGAATGACCTGCAGAGAGCTGGGAACAATGTAACAAATGTTACCATCAGTAACACACTACGCCGCCAGGGACTCAGATCCTGCAGTGCCAGACGTGTCCCCCTGCTTAAGCCAGTACATGTCCAGGGCCGTCAGATTTGCTAGAGAGCATTTGGATGATCCAGAAGAGGATTGGGAGAATGTCATATGGTCAGATGAAACCAAAGTAGAACTGTTTGGTAGAAACACAACTCGTCATTTTTGGAGGAGAGAGAATGCCGAGTTGCAACCAAAGAACACCATGCCTACTGTGAAGCATGGCGGTGGCAACATCATGCTTTGGGGCTGTTTCTCTGCAAAGAGAAAAGGACGACTGATCAGTGTACATGAAAGAATGAATGGGGCCATGTATCGTGAGATTTTGAGTGCAAACCTCCTCCCATCAGCAAGGGCATTGAAGATGAAACGTGGCTGGGTGTTTCAGCATACAATGACCCCAAACACACCGCCCGGGCAAGGAAGGAGTGGCTTTGTAAGAAGCATTTCAAGGTCCCGGAGTGGCCTAGCCAGTCTCCAGATCTCAACCCCATAGAAAACCTTTGGAGGGAGTTGAAAGTCCGTGTTGCCCAGCGACAGCCCCAAAACATCACTGCTCTAGAGGAGATCTGCATGGAGGAATGGGCCAACATATCAGCAACAGTGTGTGACAACCTTGTGAAGACTTACAGAAAACGTTTGACCTCTGTCATTGCCAACAAAGGATATATAACAAAGTTTTGAGATGAACTTTTGATATTGAGCAAATACTTATTTTCCACCATAATTTGCAAATAAATTCTTTCAAAAATCAGACAATGTGATTGTCTGGATTTGTTTCCACATTTTGTCTCCCATTAGTTGAGGTATACCTATGATGACAATTGCAGGCCTCTCTCATCTTTTTAAGTGGGAGAACTTGCACAATTGTTGGCTGACTAAATACTTTTTTGCCCCACTGTAAGGAAGATCCTGGCACTTTAGCACTTTTGAAAGCACAGTGTTTGGCAATAAATCACTACACGTTTGGACTTTTTTTTTATCACATATGTTATAAATTTGTATACGATTTGTATATGAATTGTTTGTAGATTTCGTGTTTTTTTTGGATTCTAAGACTTGCACCTACTTTTATTATTCACATATTATCTAGTGTAATTTTGCATTCAAAAGGGGCAGCGGCCTGGTCACTTTTTTCTGGTTATTGGTTTCTGCTTTTTGGGTTGGTTTGGTACCCTTTTATATTTACCAGAATACATTATTCATTCTGGCCAATGAAATGAGTTAAAGCTCAAATGCTTGACTCGGATAAATGCGTTACACACTTTTACAAGCGTCAGGCGTTTCTTTTTGCCAAAATGCTGCTGCCAGGAGGAAGGCTTCTAGGAGAGTTTACAAAACATCCAGTGTGCATGAGGCCTTAAGCAAAAGAATCAATACGGCAGCCAGGCAATTAGCTTTTCAGGAAGAGACATTGGCAATGCCAAGCTACCCAGTTTTTTAATGAAATGTTATGTTTAACTAGGATTTAAAAACCTTTACAGTTCTCATTTAATACATATAAATGCAGGTGGATTAACAATATTTCTTTGCATTCAAGTAAAGCAAAACCACCTGCTTCAAATATACAGCACACATTGCGGATTGTTACTTGTTTCAGTGCTGTAGTCTTACCATTTTAAAGGAAACCTGCACTTCAAGAACCATGGGGGCTGCCATAGATGATCTACTGTACTTCTAAAAATGATAACTGCCTGGCTCTCTATGGATTTAGTACTTTATGAGACAACGATTAGGAACAAGCACAAGGATCAGGAAAGTGAGAACCCCTAATCTGTCTGATACATTCTCAGGGATAGTGACCCAAGCAGTTAAACCACTGGACAAGAAGGCGGCAATAGCAGCCCCTTTTCTTCCTCAGTAAAAGATTCCTGTAAGGCATCCTTTAGAGTAGGTATTAGGCAGGATTTTCTACTTTTACTACTATGGTTACACTAGTTACATGATCAGTCCCAGCTTTGCATTAGGTTTTTTTTTTTAGTTTTATTTTGTTGACATACATTGAAAACCACTGAGAACTGGAAATCCAGATACATTTAATAATTAAATACCATTATGGGATAACTGAAAAGACAACACAGAAGAGCTGTTTTCTTTTAGGCTCCGTTCATCTGATTGAATTTTGCATTGAGCCATCCAATAATGTATCAGGCATATAGAGCCTTGTTTTATCTAAGAAGCAAACTGGAGTGCATGAAAAAAAAGCTTAAAGCTCCCCTGTTGCCTCACAGCAGAAAGCAAAATAATAACACATACCCGACTTGAAAAAAATGACTGTTCATAATAAAAAAGAAAATAAGAACAAATGCTGACAACCACCAAACTTAGGACCTGTGAAAACAGCTTTCGTTAAGGACCAGAACTGCTTGCCTCCCTACGCAAGACAATGGAAGACAGGTAAAAAGATGGGTCAACTGTACCACTGAATGAACTGGCAATGATCTCAGAAGCTTCTAAAATTGATCTTAAAATGCAAGCTGAATGTACTTGAAAGCCCACCTCTACCTATCGACAATTGGCTGCAGCTCCTCAACACAGATTCTTAGTGGTTCTGGTAAACATTGTTTATAGCCAACTAATGATTC
The DNA here is from genome assembly GCF_042186555.1 of Aquarana catesbeiana. Taxonomy (NCBI): domain Eukaryota; kingdom Metazoa; phylum Chordata; class Amphibia; order Anura; family Ranidae; genus Aquarana; species Aquarana catesbeiana. Next base: position 654,792,163 of record NC_133324.1, read on the forward strand.
TTTTTTGTACGAAGTATTGATTTTAAAACACATAGAAACTTGGAAGCCACAGGAAATCTACAATAAGGGTGCAGTTGGCAAGTCACCTTGATTTATACACTTATCAAAATCTTTAAGCCAGCCAGGAAGCAGAACAAAATATAAATAATTTAGCAATGAAACAGTGAAATTTTAACCTAGGGCTTAATAATATTTGAAAGGAATGAAGTGATATTTCATCTCTCTGACATTCAATTAAGAAGAAGAAAACTTTCATTAAAAAGATGCATTCGTAGATTCAGCTTCAAATACAGATCATAAAATATGCAATACTAAGCTGGATTTCTAAACTTATTTTAGGCTCCTAAATTATTCATGGTTTTGTAACTGAAACACTCTGGAATGAAATAATGTGTGTTGATAAATATGCAGATTGCATTCACAATTGCCAGGGACAGTCTTATTACCAACTGCACATTCCATAAAAAAGTTAATGACTCCAAGTAAATATGCAATTAAGCATGAAATCCCAGAGTAAGAATAAATAAACAATGTGGGGGTGCATTAATTTACATTTGATTAAGGTGAGCTTCCCAACGGGAAAAAAAACAACAATCGCGGACCTTTGTATCTCAGGATAAGATAAACTGTCTGGGTAGTAGATCAGCTGTGTACAACCTTTCAGAGACTGGATCTGAACATCACTACCATTAATAATCTGTTATGATTGATGCCAAAGAAGCAACCGGTTCTTAAACAGAACCACTGGTACAATTTGCCTCTGGTACTTTACATGATGAATGATGGGAGGCACGCCACTAGTTTCAAGATAATTTATTGCTATACAGTATACAGTCTCAAATTTGTCTAGAAATTGTAGAAGCAAGAGGTTCAATTTAAAGCTGAATCTGTTTTAAAACATCTGCCAAAGAGTTTGTAGTTTTTTGCAACCAATCTTGTAATAAATCTTGTCTAACAGCAAAACCAGGTTTTCAACCTACATGGCAGAAGCAGAGACTGGTCAAGAACACACCAAGCTTGATGCCTGGAACAGATCCTCACTTTCTTCTAGCAATGGTCTTTACTTTGCAGGATAAGCAGAAGATAGGATGTCAACCTGGATAAACTTTAAAAAGGTATGAACAGAAGACCACAACTGGGCTACAGAGGCTTGGGGCTGAAATGCCCAGGAAACTCCCACTAATCTCATAGAATGGGCTTGTAAAAGCACAGGAGGAGATTTATCATTGAAAATGTAAGCTCTTGCAATCAGATTTCATATCCAATGTACAATGTAGGACTTTAAGGCAGGGTGTCCCTTGCAGGGACCAAGAACAGGACAAACTGGGAATCCATCTGTCTGATTGGGGTAGTATCCTCGAGGTGTACTCTAATGGCTCTCTCTACATTGTCCAGACAATGTAGAGAGATTTTCTTTGGATGTTTATGAGCAGGGTATAAGGATTGTTAGGACAATGTCCTCACTGAAGTGGAATGCCGAGACCACCAGCAACATGTTGCATCCGAATTTAGGGTGGAACATGTAACATGTTCCCAGTGCTGCAGCCCGCTGCTGGAATTGCCTGTTTTCCCATCAGCTAAAAAAATATTACCAGGTGTGATAATATACCTTCCAATGAAGAGTCATTTCTTGCTTTTAGCAAGATAGGAATCACACACTCCAAAAGCCCCCAATCCCTTAATATTTGTGTTTTGAACAGGAATGCTGTTAAATCAAGAGACTGAGAAGCAAGATGGGATAGAGGGCCTTGAGATTAAAGATCTGGCCTGTTGGAAAGAGGCCAGGGGTTGTTTGTGAGAAGTATTAGTGTGTCTGTGTACCAGATTCTTCTGGGCCAAGTTTGTGCATTTAGAATCATAGTTTTCTTCTCTTGTTTAGGACATCATAGGATTCACATTAGAGGGAAGGAGTAAATTAGCCTGAACTGAGACCAGTGGATTATCAAGGCATCTGAAGCTAGAGGAACCCTGGTTCTGGTAACTTGTTTTTGAATCTAGGGGCTAGTATGTACACATCCAGAATCTCCCATTTTTGGCACATCAGATTGAAGACATCTGGATGAAGGGCCCATTCTCTTTGATGCAGACGATGATTGCCCAATAGATCGTCTGGTCTGCTTACTTCAAAGCAGCCAAACTCCTAATATCCCCTTTATGGTTGAAGTAGGCCACCTCTATGGCACTGTCTGACTGTACCCTGATAGGGTGTCCGTTCAAAAGGGGGGTCTAGTGTTGCAAGGCCAACCTGACTGCTCTGAGCTCCAAGATACTGATGGGGAGTCCAAATGAAAAGAACTCACCGCTCCGGGTGTAACTGGTAGGCCCACTGGAACACACACACCTGAGTGCTAGCCCCGGCTCGCCTCCGTGGTAAATTGTCAAAATAAGAAATGGCTGCACCTCAGGTGGGCTCTAAGTAAAGTTTATTGGAATATGAAAATATTCAAAATGACACCAGAGGACACCAGCGGTGTTCAAAGTAGACGCGTTTCACACAACAGAAATGTGCTTAATCATTACTATCACCAAGGCCTTCAGGAGCGTTTTTTGCATTTTCTATTTGCAGAATCTTTGAAAGAAAGAACATCTTCAAAAGGAGCAGTGAGATGTTTGTTTAGGACAAAGAAGGCAGGATCAACTACAGGCATCAACTACACTTCTTTGCTAATTCTTTTTCCACATAATGCCAAGGCTACTGCAGACAGAAACAATGAGCTTTTTAAAGTTAGCAAGCATGTTGTATGAAGCTCCCTCTTCAATATAGTGACAGTCTGGGGAAGAAAAATCTTCTGAAGCTTCCCTCAATACTGCTTCAATACGCTCTTCATTTCCTTCTGTGTCTGCATCCTCTAGGACCAGCATATCAGGATCCAGCTCAGGTTGAGAAATGGGCCCTGAATGACTGTATTAAGGCTGTAATCTGTCAAAGGAAATGTGACATAGTTGCAGAGAATTCTGCTTTAGCCAATAGGCCACTTGTTGTACACCTGTTTAGCCAATAGGCCACTTGTTGTACAGAGCTAGAATCAGGTGCTGAGAATGGTGTCAGAGTCAGTTCCTGCTCTGGTGCAAGATCCACATCATCACTGAGGTTGTGTGTTGTGCGGGCCTTCAACAGAGTGAATGTTTACATGTGATTATGCAATGACTTACTTTCACCTGGTCTCCACCAAAACTCCAGCTAAGGTTGTTCCCCTTTGGGGTACTCAAGGAATAGGGTGCAGAGTATAGTGTAACTTTGTCCATAAGAAGTATGCGGTAACCCAGGTGTAGACCAACCTATAAAGAATAATCATGGCAAAAAGGTGGGAGGAAGCACCTAAGTAAGGCGGTAAAGCTCTAGGTGGTAAAGTGTGCGATCAGCGAGTGATGTAATACCTGGTCGTCCACCAGAGACTGCGCTCTGTGGTTGAATTTTAATGCCAAGTTTAAAACGTTTACAATGTAAAGTGGATATAGTCCAAATATAGCCACACTTTTCCAGTAGCAATCAGAGATATAAGATGATCCTGCCTTACCAGTCCACAATGCTGTACTGTAAATAAAGTCCAGACTTCACCCATTATGGTGGGCATACCCCCAAAAGGGTATTCAAGGAATGGGTTCTAAAGTGATGGATCATGGCCCTGGGCGTGTAAAGCACCCTGTGGCTTACTCTACACATTGCACCAAGTGCCAAGGTGAGTGCCCATGCAGGATCCAGTGCCCAAAGAAACACTAGATGCCATCCCACAGTATGTGGCCTGGGTATGGCTCACAAGGTTTTATTAAGGTTGCCCCATTTCTAATACACTGCTTCTATGCTGCCATTAGAACACAGTGAGGGCTTGATAGAAAAATTGGATGATAAAATATTAAAGAAAAATAATAAACTAGTTAAGCTAAGGGTGATTTTCTCACATGAAGGAGAAAAAGTTCCATCACCTTCAGACACTAGCACAAACCTGAGGACTCACAGAGTTGAGTAGGGTCATAGGGGAGGCACCCGGGGGCGTGTCCTTGAAAGCATTGCAAGAGTCCAATCACCTGAAGGTACACGCCTAAAACCCATGAAGTATGAATACTCTGTGTGCTGCACTGTATGATTAGGATAATAGGTATTTTTGACTTACCTGTAAAATCCTTTAATTTGAGTAAATTACAGCACACGGGGTTATTGGTTATACAGCTACCTTAACATGACTTGACACTGGCAAACAAAGCTGTAAGGACAGCAGAAAACAATAATGAGTGAATCATAAAAACAAACCTATGTTGTGTAATAAATGCTAAAAAATGATTTCACAGGTATGTGAATAATCCTATTTTCTTACTTTTACATTACAGGGCACAGGATCTTAGTCTTCGATGACTGGGATCTCCAAAAATAATGCAAACCAACAAACTTATCAAACGTGTGGCGGCAGCCTTGCAAATCAGGGAATCAGATGCCAAAAAGCCCATGAAAACTGACCTTTCAGATAGTATGTGAATTTAAAAAGTCCAGCGCTTAAATATACGCAGCTGTTTCATCAATCAACAGGTATGTATATCCAGTAGGTTCAATCTCAAAGATTCTTACCAGATTTTCTGACCCATACACCAATCAGTAGGTCTAATAAAGCTTTTTTTTTTCTCTAACTTGCTTGTGTCGTCCTTAAACCTCTTCACAATCTCTCCAGGGTATCCCTCAAAAAAGAAAAATTCTTATAGTGCAGTATCTTCCAAACTATAATACACTTTCCACTCGTGCTCACATGCATGTTGATTGATTGAAGAAACAGCTGCATATATTTAAGTTCTGGACTTTTTGAATTCACATACTGAAATTTGCCAGGGGGCATTATTCTGCAGTTTAGCAGCTGATTGGGGATACTTGAAAGCTGCCTAAAGACCTTTACCATCTTTCAGATAGTATGCCTTAACAGGAAAGGAATAAAGCTTATCATGCAGACTGAGGAATGGCAGGCAGGATGTCCTGTACAAGAATCCTCAGGAATGACAAGAGTGCATCGTATTGTCTAAAGGAGGCTGAGAGTTAGACACATCAGATCCAGCGCGTACCACATCCAGGCAGTGGAGAGAAAAAAAATTCCTTAAATGGTACAGAGCAGCACAATGTCTTGGATAAGGTGGAAGAAAACAACTATAGGATAAAAGAGGCCTTAGGCCAAAAGACATGCTGGTAGGTTAATTGGATCCTGTCTAAATTGTCCCTAGTATGTATGAATGTGAGTTAGGGACCTTAGATTGTAAGCTCCTTGAGGGTAGGGACTGATGTGAATGTGCAATGTCTATGTAAAGCGCTGCGTAAAATTGACAGCGCTATATAAGTACCTGAAATAAATAAATAAAAGACAACCTCATTCCTGAACAGGGACTTGCCTAGCTGAGGTGATAGCAATGAGTAGAAAAACTTTGAGAGTAAGGGTAGCCTGGGGAAAACTCCTGATGGGTTAAAAGGATTTCTCAAGGGCCGAAAGAACCAGGTTGAGATCCTACGGAGTCCCTGGGGATCGTACAGGAGGGTTAATGTGAGCAACACCCCACACAAAGGAGGCAAGCAATCTTTGGAAAAGGATCTATGGTCGAGATTTGACCATTGATGGTACTCAAGGCTAAGTGATGATCCAGACTAGTTTAGAGGACATGATTTGTATCATCTGGATTTGAATTCCGAAGTGTCGGAACCATGCCAAATGGGCATTCCAGTTGTAATAGTAGACTTCCTACCTTACAAGAGCACAGGGATGACTGAATCAGATAGACCCCTGTCACTCAGTACTTGGGTTTCAACAGCCTAGTTGTTAAAGCCAGCAACTATGAAGCAGGAACACGAACAGAAGATCTAGATGATACAGAAGGGCCCGCGGAGAGTCTTCCGGGAGTAAATCTGGATACCACATCCTCCTGGCCCAGTTTGATGCCAGGAGAATAACCAGAATTCCATCTGTCTCAATTTTGAAGAGCAGACAAGGAAAAAGCTTCAGAAGGGGAAAGGTATAGGTCAGTTGAACTGAGAATCCAATGCTTGGGCTTGAGGAACCCCCCAGGTCCAGGCCACAAACCTTTTCAGTTTGTTGTTGAACCTGGACACCAGAGGCCCATGTCCCTCTAGGTGAAAACACTATTCTCTTGGATATAGACATTGATGACATAGAAAGTCTACCTCCCAGTTTTACATTCTTAAATGCGCTCAGCAGTCATGGCTGGGACATCAAAGTGATTGGAAAGGATCTTTTTAAAAAAAAAATAAACATATAATATTTACCTGCTCGGTGCAATAGTTTTGCACAAAACAATTTGGATCCTCTTCCTCTGGGGTCCCCAATCGGCACTTCTGGCTACTCTTGACTTCCAAGTGCTCCTCTAACAAACCGCTTGCTAGGGGAAGTACTTGTGTGGACTTGATCCCGAGCTGCACTGTGTGTGCCTATTGACACACACAGTGCATCTCATCCCTGCTCCCCCATCACTGGATTTGATTGACAGCAGCAGGAGCCAATGGCTTTCGCTGCTTTGAGTCCATTGAGGAGGGAGAAAGATTGCAGTGCTGCTACTCCTGGGCACAGCGCTGGATTAAAATCAGGCTTGGGTAAGTATTTAGGGAGGTCAGGGGAATCTGCACCCAAAAGGTCTTTTGCCTTAATGCAGAGAATGCATTAACGTAAGAATAAAAAAAAAGCTTTTACAACCATGTTAAGTTCTGCTCAAATCAAAATCTGGTGTGCTTTTCTTCGAACTGCTCAACATTTTGTGCCTCCCTAATTGTTGATGTGGGACACTGCCGTGGCATTGACCAGCTGAATCCTAGTTGGGTGACCTTGCAGTCAAGAAGTCCAGCAGAGAAGATATATTGATTGATCAGAAGCTGAGCTGCCTCCAATGAACACATCCCCTGAACTGAGAGTGTCCAGGACTCCACTCCAGCCTGAGATCCATCGTCAGAACCTTTCAGGTTATCAGGAAAAAGCAACCTCTCCATTTCAATGCCAGACTGATGATCCATTATTCCAGGGCAAGCCTGGTTTTGCTGGTCTGGTGCAAGTGGCAATACAAAGACTTTTCTTTGCCCCATATTGCCAGAATGTTCAGTAGCAACAGCTTGGAGTGAAAATGGGCATACAGTGCTGACTCAAGGAGGCCACTAATAACCCCAGTCCTATGGACTAAAGGGTCCTCATATAGGTACAGAGTAGAGAGCTTGTCCAGATTGACCCTGAACTAAGCCATATATAACTCGGTTTCAGTGCAGATTTCTGTAGATTTATGATCCAACATAATCTCTGCTGATTCAGCTGGTAACAAAGTCCATTGGATATTGGCCGAAAGGGTCGGGATTGATTGTTCCTTCAGTATGAGACAGTCCAGGTAACTGCAAGGGAATGTCCAAAGAGCGAAGCAGATCTAGGACTGATGCTAACATTTGGTGAATACTCAAGGTGCCATGAATAGGTCAAAGGGAAGGACAACAAACTGCAACAAAAACAAACACACACACAAAAATTCAGGTTCTGCTGATGCAGTAAGAAAACAAGAATGTGTAGGCAGACATTCTTGATGTACACAGAGGCCAGATTATTCTCCCAGTGGAAGAAAAGCAATGAATGACCCAACAACATTCCAATGCGGAAGTTTTGCACTCAAAAGAACCGATTGAGAACTTTGAGACGGGGTGTCTGAAATGTGTTGGGACCAGGTGGTTCAAATGGTTGACAGGAATTCCCATACTTTAACATGTGGGGGTGTCCCCTCAAAGAGAATGGCTTGTTCCTGAACCTGGCGAGCTTAGAGTTCCAGGTGTCATGTCAGGACTGAGTTTCTGACTTGGACAATGAGGCCTGAGAGAACTGAAAGACCTCTTGTTGGTCATCAGGGTCACAGGCTTGCGTGCAAAAGTTTTGGCCTTTATTTTCTAGGCTAAAGGGGTACATCCCCTCTCCCATCTGACTTCCAAGGTGTAAGTGTCTAAGGAGTCACCAAAGATGTATTTCCTATTATACGACATCCTCTGAGGTGCTTCTTGCAAGGAAGTTTCGCAGACCAACACTTGAGCCAAAGCATCTGTCACATATGTAAAGACTGAATGCTCATCCTGACCATTTGGCAGATTGTATACACTAATCAGTCAATATGCAGTATTGCAAGCCTATATATCGGCTCCAGATGATGGAGGACAGATGGATCCATTAAAATAGATCTGGGATCCCTAGCCATTATTTCAACCAAAGTTCTTAGGCCTGACAAACCGACATGGTTTTAGGTTGGGCGTGTTGCATAGCCAAACCTACCTGGGAGAACAAGACCTTAAGGAGGTCTTCTAAACATTTGTCCACAGGGGTGATGAAGACTGGTACTTTCATAACAGAGACTGTTAAGGTTTAGTTAAGGCAGGAATGGCGAGTTCACTGACAATTTCTTTAAGAACTGCTCCCACTAGGGTATTGCTGAGCAAAACATTAGGGAATCTTTCCAGGTGAGGCCAGTTACCATAAAGCACAAGCTGTAAAAGCAGGCATACAGGGAAGGTTTGGTAGACCAAAGAAAGTCCAGTGACCCTAGACTGGTGGCTTTTTTCATGACCAATACAGACTGCTCTAAGGGAAGGCCTTTGTGCACTGTAGAATATAAATCCTATCCTTTAGCTTGAGAGCTACCATCCTCCTCCTCTTCCTCAAAAGCACTAATGAAAGCAGAGAAAAATGAGAGATGGATTCTGGGGGAGAGGATGATAGAGCTTTTTTTGTGGGCCCTGTGGTCTGATGCCTCTAAAAGGGCTGACAATCTACCAATGAGTTCAGTTCAGCATGGCGAGGAGGATGCACCTGAGGGAGCTAGAGAGGCTTCTGAAGAAGATAGCAACTCTGATTGTGAACAGCAGTCAGGGTTATCATTAGTGGCACCCTGCAGGAGGGTGACTGAGGGTGGTAGCATATTTTTAAAAGTCAGAAATACATATACCAAAAAAGTAATGTGGATATGTCCCTGTCCTTGTTTTTTTAATAAGACTGTCAGCTCAGCAATCTACATCTACTCCTATGAAGAGTTTGTACACACTTGGGACACATAAGTGATGTTTTTTCTATGGAAATAAAATGGAGATTTTTTTCCACATGGGTAAAATAGGAGCCCGGCCACTTCTGCGACATCAGCTGTGCTGCTCCTAGTGAACCATAGTAAAGATCATAGTGGAAAAAGTACAGGAAGGCATAAGATTTGAGAGAGGGTAGTTCTAGAAAAAAAAGGAGGGGGGGTCAGCATGTAAAGAATACCTTGTACTAAAAGTACTGTCATCCCATTAAATATGAAGCCACACTGGCTCACACAATCCCTTACTTTTTATATGCCTCAGACATTCCAGCAGCAAGCTCTTCCTGCCATAATTCCTATAAAATTTTACCTGAGGTTTAAGGCGTTCCTATTAATGTTTGTGTGTTACAGCTCATTTCGTTGCATTCTCCATATCAAATATTAATAGGGAGAGCAGAACTCTTGAAAATGGCCACAGCAAGTTGCAGACCCAGAAAATCAAGCACAGAAAAATCAAGCACAGAGCCTGTCAATACAGTCTTCAGGAGATATAAGGTGGTTTAAGTAAATAGAAGGGGGAGTTGGGACTTTAAATGAAGCACCCAAAGGTGCCTCCATCCTGATAATGAATAGAAACCAAAAAGGGAGTTGGGACTTTAAATGAAGCAATTGGATAGTGGAGGTATATATACAATATCGAGATTTATTAAATAACATTTAAAACACATAGTCCATCTTATATATACATATATAAGATAAACTATGTGTTTTAAATGTTATTTAATAAATCTCAATATTGTATATACACCTCCACTATCCAATTGCTTCATTTAAAGTCCCAACTCCCTTTTTAGTTTCTAAGGTGGTTTAAGGCTCCATGCACACTGGGCTTAAAAAACACCAGTTCCCTTGGCAGAGAAAAAAAACAAAAAACGCTCATATAGAGTTTTTTTTTGTACATAGTTTAGGAGAATTTTGCAGGGAGGTTTTTTTGCCAGAAAGCTCCAATCGGAAATGCAAACCAGAAGGATTTTTTTTTTCCTGCCTCTAAACGTTGAGTTTAAAAAATGCCTGTAATCGTCCTAATGTGCTTGGCATAGGATAACATAGAGCTGCTTCTAAAGGCAAAACAAAAAACGTTAGAAGCAGCAATTTTCAAGCCAGTGTGCCTGGAGCCTTAGTCTAGTATCAATTAAAAAAAAAAAAAATTAAAGTTTTAGGTAGCCTGACCTTTTCATTTTTTTGTGTTTCTCCTAATCCTTAATGTTTTTGACAATGTTCCCTTCTACATGTTAATGGAGTCAGTTGGTAATCGTGTTTCGTTGGCAAAAAAAAAAAAAAATCTATTGTGAAAACCCAGTATGCCAACAGTAAAACTTGTTTTAGACAAAATAAGTGGGCATATACACATATGCAGCTCCTGCTATAACCCTTCTGACTGTGTTTTACATTCCCAGCATGCAGAGTTTGCATTAGGAATACATTCAGCACATTCAGGCAGGTGGCAGAACACATTGCAATGAATTGTGCCAGCAGGTAGAGTAATATTTACTTTCGCAGTATGCATTCACCCATACCTTAAGGCATAGCATCTCTTGTCCCACACACACACTATAAAACAGAACAATAGAACAGGTATTCTGATACTGTGGATTAGTTTCATCAGCACTTACTTTTCTAATGTCGTCTAAAGTGTTGATTTCTGGAGATAAGCCACCATGTACACAGAGGAACTGTTGGTTCATCAGAGCAGCCAAAGGAAGGCAGTCAAAGGCATCCATGCAGGCATCATATATTCTTTCTGAATATTTTATTTTACCTTTTAATGACAGAAAAAAAAAAATCACATTCAAATTTCACAAAATAAACTTCAGGAAATCTATGTCAGCGACACTACATTTTCTATTCTAGTGAAATTGCCATGAAATGGCACTGGTATTCATACCATTTTTATGACCAATGGCAGTCTTCCAAACACTCAGCCAAAATAAATAAATAAACCAACGTTCAAGTAATTTTTTACTGGGAATCCTAAGCAGTAAATATTTTAGGTTGCCATTCCCACTAGCTCTGTCACTAGGTTCTGCAGCATTATATTCACAAAAAATCCTTCCTCTCATTTAGAGATTGGTAGATGCACTTTGGTGATTTTACTGCTGACAAGATTGCCAACAGCACAATCACGAGTGTAACATGGCTCTTATACCGCCAGCTTCAGATAGAAAGCACTGCAATAAGAATTGTGTCAGTGGCCACCATAAGCACTCTTCCTCTGTCATTTTACAAGCAATGAAACCACTTCCTCTATCAACGTGATCCAGGTTTCAGCTGGTATGCCGAGATGGTAGAAATTCAAAGGAATCCTGTAATGAAGTATGGAGGCTATCATTGTTATCCACCACCTGAAAACGCTAGGTCCCCAAAGGTCTTGCATATTCATTGTAATCAGATTAGTATTTTTAGCTGGAGATCAGTAATGATATCCCCTTATTTTTCTCAGTACAGGCTTTCTTTAATATGAAGAGTGATTTAGGGTGATGATGACCAATGAGCCCAGTTTTAAATACATATATACATTATATAATCAGTGCCATATTTTATCTTTCTTAAGATGAAAGAATCATATTGTACAATGCATTTTTCTGAATTAGAATGGTTTATTAGACATATTGTAAACATTTTGTGTGTGTATACAGTACATACAGTATATATATTTCAATATACACAGATATTAAAGTTAGACGTATCTAGGATTTGGCTTTAGTCAGAAAAACATTACAAAGAGCCAAGAGCACGGATTGTACAGTAACCTCTAGCAACGCTGTGAAAAAAATAAAGAATGAAGGCTGTTATGTGTTACTGCATTACCTGTGCTCGCTGTGCTTCCTTACTGACCATACACATACTGGGGTTGATTTACTAAAACTGGAGAGTGCAAAATCAGGTGCAGCTGTGCATGGTAGCCAATCAGCTTCTAACTTAAGCTTGTTCAATCAAGCTTTGACATAAAAAAAACCTGGAAGCCGATTGGTTTCTATGCAGAGCTGAACTCTCCAGTTTTAGTAAATCAACCTCACTATGTCAATTTACTATGTACCATACTACCATACTATGTCAAATGTATACTACAACAAGAGTAATGTGAAGTAGCCCACAGCAAGATATAAAAAACAAGTCTTTATTAGCTACTGCTGTCTTCAACTACTGAAAGCTAGATTCTAATTGCCCACTGTGGGCTACTGCATATCATTACTTTTGGCAGATGATTAAAACGCTCTATCAAACAGGAAAATATGCTTGCTGCTCTTTAACATTATAATGAGTTGTACATTTCAAAAAATGAAGAATTTCAAGTGCAGTTTACACTGGCACCATAACGTTAGACACATTAATTAATCAACCCAGTAGAGAAGCAAAAAGCAGAAGGAACAGAAATTAAATCTGAATACCAATATCTTAAAGGAGATGTAGGGCCAAAGCTTTTTTGGCCCTACATCCCCTATTGATCACAGGAGTGCGATTTGTTCTGCACTACTGTGACCCATTTTCAGCCAAAAGCAGGCTAAAGCCCGCTGTCGGCTGACGTCACTCAGCCGGTTCAGACTCAGAATTGATCCCAACTTTAGAGTCCAGATCAACCCAGATGCCTGGACTGGCAGCTGGCTCAGCGAGCCGCGGAGTGCCTGAGCCAGCCACTCCCGCCCCCTGCACAGCCCATCGCTCCAGTGAGCACTGGAGCTGCAGAGCCGAGAGCTGGTGACCATCTCTGCTTACTGAAGACTGAGAGCCGAACGATCATTTGTTGTGGATCACTCAGTTCTCAGTCTTAGAAGCAGTAGGGGACTGATGCTGCATCCACCTATGTGAATACATTTTTTTTTTTTTTTTTAGGAACCCATACTTATCTTGTAGTAACAGCCAGGACAGATGAATGGTACATTTTGGATTTTAGATGCAACTGCGTACAATGTGCAGTAACATACAGTATAGCAATATGAAAAACAGAAAAGGAGGTAGAGCCTATAATCAAAGATGGTATTCCAAATATATAATTTCACCAATTATGTGTTGTCACTCTAGCCTGACCGTGCACATAGAAAAAGTGATCCCTGTATCAGGTGACACTACATTCATGATTCACTTTCCCCCAGTTGGGAAATACTGTATTTCCCGACCGGGAGAGAGTGAACCCTCGATATACACAGTTTTAATTTTTAATTGAAATTTTTTGATACTGATAAAATTTACTAAAAATTGTACCCAATATGTCCTATTTATTGTCGCAGGAATAGCCCCTTTTTTTCCCTATAGTAACATATAGCAACCTGTTTTTTGGTTTTACTGTGGCAATATCAAGAAGGATCAAATACAGAATGCTCTGCATTAATACACTTTGCACAGTGATATTTGAAAAGGAACTTCATTTGGAAAGTTTTCTTTCTGTTTGGAAGGAGTGGAGGAGGGCTAAAGCCTCTGTCAAGGTTGTAGATTTTCCTTTATGGAAGGAAACAGAAATTGGATAGAAACATCTGATGTTAAGCCTTCTGTACTCTACAAATAAAAAGGTGAGTTCTATTATTGTTCCTGTCCCCACGAGAGAGATTTCGGTCTGCTTTCTGACCAGATGCCAATAGGTCAGGAGAGGAATTCTCACCAAATGGGTTCTAGCTCCTTTTTGCTCTAAAGGTTAGCCTTTTAACTTTCTATTAGATTCACTTGTTTCTAAAAAGTAAGAGAACACTAATTTGCTGTAACCTAACTTCCATGTACAAGACTAGACACACATAATAGGTTCCCTTAGGGCAACAGATAGACCATGACCACAATAACATCCAGATGAGTAACAGGCTATCCTGGAGAGGCATGATATAATTCTCTTCCACAAAATAGGTTTCATAATAATGAAGTGAATCATAAAACTATTACTCAACATTTGCCTCTTAGCCTAAAGGTGAAATCAGTGTTGTAAATACAAAAATAGAGACATACTGTAGCTAGAAGCTGGAATAACTGATGTTCCTCTATCCTACAGGGACCCACTGACATGTCTCAAACTAGAAACCTTTTTCTGTAGAACACGAACACCTAAAATGAAAGAGTAAGGTATACCTACATTCTTGTTTGAAGGTAAAATACTCTGTTAGATGTCTACATTCATGATTCCCGCGGAGTAAAAACAGAGTTTTGGGATATAGAATTTTCAAGGCCCACAAGTACAGCACACACTGAAAGAGAAATACAACTTCATCAGTAAACTCATGACATGTCACAATGTAAACCCTTCTGTTTCCCAGAACTTAGCAGGAAAATGGAGATATGCAATTTAGGTAGAAATGTTCTAGTGGTATATAAATATGGACAGAATACTGCTGCCATTTATGGCGATGGGATGATTGCAGCCTGGCCATACAAATATTGAAAGTGCACCACTGTGTCTGGTTGCACTACGATATAAATTTCACTAGCAAGTGAAATCTATACTTGGAGCCCATAACCATGTTTGACAGAAACCATGGGGAATTCCTTTGTGATGTTACATCTAAACTGCAAAGCTGATTTCCAAGCAAAGCAGAACTGAAAAGGAACCAGCAAATATGTAACTAAAATGGCATAAATGCAACTTTTTAATTTTTGTTCTTGGGATTTGGTTTTAGTCCTGGGATCCATTCACACAGTCAGTTCCTGTGTTCCAGTTCTGCTGCCAGCCTGTTCCATTGAACAATAAATCACATTATCACACTGCAAATTGATTGTAATGTGCTCGATAGGCAGCTGAACACTTTCATTATCATCCATTCACCCTCTGCTGAGTTCGCCCTCCTGTAGCAACATAACTGGTCGGCACCGCCCAACAAGGTAAATGCCTTGTTTGCCTCGGTAGATATGACCCTGCCTGTCGGTACACCCAGCACTGCAGAGGACATGCGGCCCCAGCCAGTCCAGGCCTGGTGACAGCTGGGGGGAGGGGAGGAGGAGGCAGGGAGGGTAATCCCCTTAATGACCAGAGCATTTTTTGCGATACGGCACTGCGTCGCTTTAACTGATAATTGCGCGGTCGTGCGACGCTGTACTCAAACAAAATTGACTTCCTTTTTTTCCACAAATAGAGCTTTCTTTTGGTGGCATTTGATCAAATTTTTGTGCGATAAACAAAAAAAGACAGACAATTTTGAAAAAAATGCAATTTTTTTTACTTTTTGCTATAATAAATATCCCAAAAAAATATATGAAGGCCGATATGTATTCTTCCAAACATTTTTTGGAAAAAAAAAATGTCAAAACGCGTATATCGATTGGTTTGCGCAAAAATTAGAGTGTCTACAAATCTACAAAATAGGGGATAGATTTATGGCATTTTTATTATTAATTTTATTTTAATTAGTAATGGCGGTGATCTGCAATTTTTATTGGGTCTGCGGCATTGCGGCAGACAGATCGGACACTTTTAACACTATTTTGGGACCATTGACATTCATACAGCGATCAGAGCTAAAAATAGCCACCGATTACTGTGTAAATGTCACTGGCAGGGAAGGGGTAAAACACTAGGGGGCAATCAAGGAGTGTGTGTTCCTTGAGTGTGTTCTAACTGTAGGGGGGATGGGCTACCACTGACATGACAGAGATCACTGCTCCCAATGACAGGAAGCAGTAGATCCCTGTCATGTCACTAGGCAGAACAGGGAATTTCCTTGTTTACATAGGCACTTCCCAGTTCTGCCTCTCCTCGTTGCAACTGCAGGCCACCGGTGGACATCGAGTCCGTGGGACCTGCAGGCACACTCCCGCGGCGCATGCCTGCTATCCTGCTTTTGAAGACTGACGTATGGGTACGTCAGTTTGCGCAGGAGTGCCATTCTGCCGACGTATATAGGCGTGAGCCGGTCAGCAAGCGGTTAAGGACACAGCGCCCCCACTCCTTAACAACCAATAATTACCGACGTTCATTTCTTTACATTTCAGCTGTTAGCGGGGAAATCCCGCTGTAAGCTGAAAAAAACAAACTAGAAGGTATCGGTTCCGCGTATCGGCTGATACTGATATCGATGCAACCCTAGTAAAACCAAAAAACGGAGAACCAAAAATGATGGTAATATCCAGAGATAACTTTATGAAGCTGTCTCACTTCTCCATTCTTACCTAATAAGATAACTATTTAAAAAAAAAAAAAAAACACTGAACTATGTATGTTTTGAGTTCACAAATTTTGCATTAATAACATTCTTTCCAAGTTATATTTTCCAAACCTGCCAAAAAAACCAAACACGGCTCCCTTGTGTAGATTTTCTTTTGACAGCTGGCATTCAGAACTTCTCTTACCATGTGACCATAGGCCTAATTCATTAAGCTTTAGTACATGGATAATTACGTTAATTGCCGCCATGTGAATAGCTTTCAAATCTCATTGCACTGGATGTAAGTAACTGTCACTTTTGTGAAAAAAGATCCTTATCCTGTTGTGTTGGCTCTGTGAGCTGAGCCTTATAACAGGACTAAAAAGTAGCAAGTGGTTCAAGTGAGGGCTGGGAACTACTGGCCTATGTGATAAACACAACTAAATGGTCTTTTAAATGGTAGGGACAGTTTTCCTTGGGATAATGAAGCAGACCAAATAAAATATATGGTTATGGTGAAAGATGAGTGTTAGAAAAAAGTTTATTGCAACATACTATATAACACGCACAGTATATAAGTGTATATATACACACACACACTAAAAACAGGGTACTGTAAATGACTGTAAGGGATATATGGGGCGACACAGTGGTGTAGTGGATAGCACTTTCGCCTAGCAGTAAGAAGGGTTGCTGGTACGAATCCCAACCACAACGTTACCTGCCTGGAGTTTGCATGTTCACCCTGTGCCTGTGTGGGTTTCCTCCAGGTACATAGATTGCATTAAGGTAAAACCTTGAGGCTTGAAAACCACTTTAAGTACATAATGAGCTTAACAAGAGGACTGCTCCCCTGTCTAAAATTAAACGTACTAACCTAAATAAATTCATTCAGCTTTCTTTGACAAATGAGACATATTGAGATATTTCACAGCTTTGCATTCTTCCAGCATTGGCTTCCTTTGCAGCCTTTGGGCACAAAAAAACGTAGAACCACAAAGTTGATTATGGCACTATGATCACAAAAAGCCATACACTAAAGGACCCAGCAGCTTTTACTGATGGTTGGGTCTCACTCTGATTGGGTATGAATGTGAGAGAATCTCCACACTGGAACACTACCCCAACATCTATTATAATGTACAAATGTCCTCCTATCAGGCCACCTGCTCCTCCTGGGATTTCTACGTCACACAGCCCAGGAGGCAATTTATGAGATCTCGCACCTGCGCACACACGCCAGGTCTCTGCCAGACAAATTGCATGTCTTTGCTTGTGTGTTGTGGAAGCCATCACTTGCACAGACTCGCTGTGGGTCTCTGTCGGATCTATAGGACCTAGAAGAGAACCACGGTATGTATGTGAATGTGTCAAATCTCGCTACAAGATGGGATCAGAAGCAAGGAAGACAATGCTGGACTCCATGGACTAGTAAGTAATTTTTTTTTATACTGTGTCAACTTTTATGGCTATTAAATTTCACTTTGGCTAGGTAGGGTATAGTTCCGCTTTAACTGAAACAAAAAGCTGTGAAATACATACAGGTTCACAGCTCCAGAAATCCTCTGGCTGTCTGTACCCCAACACAACCAAGGCAGCCTTATTTGTTGGCAGCAACCAGAATCGTCTGATGCTGATGAACAGTATCACACGGATTTTCTTCTAATCTTGGAACAGGGGGAAGAGGTGTCTGAATAAAAGAAGTTAGGTGTATAACAGGATTTGGGTCTGCTTTAATGTCACATTTGTTAACTATGTCGAAGAACGCAATTTTAAGCCATTTATTGTCAATAACAGAGGGTAAACTCTACAGCAACATCAAAAAAAAAATTCAAACAAAAATCAATGACCTGCATGATATCAGATTTTGTCCACTTGATATTCCTTTATTTTAAAAGTTTCAGCAATCCATGTAACAGAGGTTTTAAAAAAAAATAGAACCTCTAATTTTCTATATTCATGGACTACATATACCACACATTTTCCTGTGTTGCAAACAGGTTTGGAGTCAAAGTAGACTGAAAACTCATGCTGATTAGATAGGAATCAGGAGAATCAGCAGCTCATCGCTTTTTGATTCTTCTGAATGTTTGTAAAGCCATGTGAAAAAGCAAGCGTACTCCATGGAAAATATTGACTTTTCAACATATTTAAACAAGCAAACATTAGATCTTCATTCAACCAGTTACAGATTAAGTTGATATACTTGAACAAATTACAAATAAAGTTTAAATGGTGTATTCATTCTCATAATGTAAAAGAATGAAAATTCAGATTTGGAAAAAGTAAGCGCACCCCTACATTTACCACAACTTCAAATCCTTGAAATTAGAATCCGAATGTTCCAGATCTGCTGCCAATGATTAAAGCTGGCCATATGGTTCGAATTTTGTCTGGTTCAGCAGGGACCGACCAAGAATCAAACCATGTATGGGCAGGCTGAATGCACCCAAGTTGATCAATCGATAAGCTTAGGTAGAACCAGCCTGTCCGATTTTACATATAATTATTGCTAACGGCTGTTATAGCCGCTAGTAACAATTAAGGATGAGCTCAGGCGTGTTCACAACCAGCACATGCAGAGCCCGCCAGGAAGTCGGCACTGCATAGCGCTAATCACAGGCAGTGAGACATTTACCTGATCCACGGCTGCAGAGATCGAAAAATGTCTTACTGCCTGTGATTAGCGTTGTGCATTGCCAACTTCCTGGCGGGCTCTACGCTTGCGGGTTGCGAACACGCCTAAGCTTATCCTTCGTAACAATCACTGTGTTCTCCCAGCAGAGATGGCTCACCCCTCCCGACCCGCTGGGAGAACACAATGGCTCAGCAGGAAGAATTCACCCATCAACACTGACTGTGTTGATGGGGATTTGAGCGAATTTCTGTCCTACAACCTCTGACTATGGCTGGCTTAAAACCTCAGTTTGGGGTAAACTGAAGACAGCATTTCAGGAGAACCACCTTACTTTAATGGTGAAGAAGGATGGTGATGGAAACATTCTAGTCTGGGGTTGCTTTGCTGCTTTAGAGCCTGGACAGCTTGTTGTCATACAGTCAACTATGTAGTCTGCATAGTTAAGGTTAAACCAGACACAAATCTTTAAACATGATAATAATCTGAATAGGACTAGCAAATCAACCTTGGAATGGCCTAAAAAGAAATGGAGAGGGTTCTGGCAAAGCAGCAGTTTTAAACCCAATTAAAATGTTGTGGAGGGATATAAAAATTGGCAGTTCATGCAAAGAAACCCATAATTATCTTGCCACTGAATGAATTTTGCATGGATGTTTGGTTAAAAATGTCAAAGACTGGTAGGCAGTTATGCAAAAACACTACAATAAGTCATTTTTGGCAAAAGGAACAATATCGGCTCCTGAAGCCTAGGGTGTAATTTTTTTTTCTTCAGTACACCATTACATCTGTTGATATTTTTGTTGAATAAATGATTGAAAAAGAACATTTCCCATGTGTTTTTATTCAAGTATATCACCTGTATTTGTAGGCACTGCTTGTAAGATAAAACTATGTTGTATTTAAGAAAAATTCCCCTATTTGCATTTTATCCTTTACTATGAGGTTTTACTATTCAAAATGACTTTATGTTCGGAATCTGGTGATATAACAAATAATTGGATTTTTTTACTTACCTGTAAAATCCATTTCTTGGAGTACATCACGGGACACAGAGCAGGCTATAAATAATGACTGGATTATGAAATCTGGGTTATGTGCCACCTATAGGTAACCTGACACTGGCAGACCAAGCAGACACAAAGTCCTCCCCTATATAACCCCTCCTACTCAGGAAACTCTTCGGATTTGTAGCAAGTAATGAACCCCCCCAAAAAAGAGGGCAGGGACCTCGGTGTCCTGGTATGTACTTCAAGAAATAGATTTTACAGCTAAGTACAAAAATCCAATTTTCTTCATCATACTGCATGGGACACAAAGTAGGCTATAAATCATGGCTATCTGGGATGTCCCAAAAGAATGCACATGAAGGGAGGGAGACAAAGAAGCCACCGTCAGGCCCTATGATACCCAAAGATGCACACTCCTTGAATCCTTAACATGCTCAAAACTGTGGAGAACACTTTTGTTAATACCCAAGGAGCTGTGGCCAGCTGAAAAGGCAGAGCCACAAACTGAAAGTGCTGGTCCTCCAGTGCAAAATGTAAGAATTTTTGATGCACAGGAAAAATTGGCACATGAAGATACGCATCCCTGTCTATCGATACAAGAGAATCCCCCTGCTGGAGTGAGGCCACAATGGACTGCACGACTCCATGTGAAATGACCAGACCTTTGGAAATTTGTTTAAACTTTTCAGGTCCAAAATTGGTCTCACTTTCCCATTCGGCTTTGGGACCGTGAAGCTATAGGAGTAGAAGCTGAAGAACCTTTTGGCTATTGGAACCGACTTGATTAACCCTTGTGCCAACTATTGACCAAGTGCATGAAAAAAAGAAGCTCTTTTTTACAGGTACATTCAACCTCATATACCAGGGAGAAGGAACCTACTGAAACTCCAACCTGTACCCATGAAAGACAGCGGAAAGAACCCAATTGTCTGAAATCCCTCCTTGCCAAGCTCCCGAAAAAGCCAGCAGCCCCATCCCCACTCGCATGAGTGGGCGCGCCTCTTCATAATGAAGAGGACTTTGGTTTTCTTGACTTGGCTGACCAGACCCTCCTCTGTCCCCGATTCTGTGCTTTTCCTTTGGACCTGGTCGATTGGGATCGCTGAAGAGACTGCCTGGATAAAGAGGCACTGGCAACTGGAGAGGCAGAAGCTCTATAAGCTGAATATTTGCCCTTTTTCTTGAGTGGCAAGAGGGAACACTTTCTGCCAGAGATCATTTGGATATACATTACTTATCCAAGTCCTTACTGAATAGGCATTTGTCATGAAAGGAAAACCCCATCAACAACTTTTTACAGGGCAGCTCGGCAGACCAGCTCTTTAAAAGAGAAGTTTTTTTTTTAAATTTGCTAATCATACTTATCTAGGTGGATGCAGCATCGATGCTGCAGCTGTCCCCTGGCGTCTCTGCACTGAGAACCGAGCCATCGAACACCACCGATGGCTCAGTTCTCTTCCCTCCCCAAGCAGAGTGATCCTCCAGCTCATTGGAGTGATGAGCTGTGGAGGGAAGGGGAGCGAGCGTCTCAGCGGTTCGCTGAGACTGCCATCAGTCAAGGCAGCTGGCGGATCCAGACTTCGAAAGTCGGGATGACGCGCTGCCTCGTCAGTGGAGAGCGGACTTCAGACCGCACTCCGCTGAAAACAGGTCGCAGGAGTGCAAAACTAATTGCACTCCTGTGACGCTTAGGAGAAGCCCAGCCTAAAAAGCTCAGACTGGACATCTCCTTTAACTACAAAACCTGTGAAATAGACACCAGAGCCAAACGAGAAATCTGTTGGATAGTGTCTTTTAGGGCATCCAACGCAAAGCACAAGACCCAAACCTATTTCATTACTCCCTCAATGGTGTTGGGCTCCACATGTGCCAGGCTCCTCCTCACCACACACTTGCAATCCTTCAGGCTTTGGCAAATACTCCACTTCTTTAAGGACTTCTCAACTGGATAAAGAAGAGAAAATCTTTTTGGTGGCACAAACACCCTGTCTGGATTATCCCATTCAGGGTACAACACACAGTGAATTCTGAGGTGTATGCAGTCACCCCAGGGAAGAATACTTAACTGCTGAGGTTTCAGACAAAGGTAACCTAAAGTTGGAGAGAACCACCTCAGAGAGAGATTGCACAAACACCCTCTGAGCTTGAGACACAGATGGTCCCGGAGCTTCTCTGGCTAAGAGTCCTCAGAGGCAGACTCCACTGCTGGACCTTCCTTAAGTTCTACACCTACTAACCTCCTCCTTAGTGTCCCCGCACTCCTGCACCACCAGAGGGTCATCTGGTGAAGGGGACCTATCGCTGTTCACCTTAGTGTGCCATGGAAGCAATCAACAACTTTACCTTCCAGGCCCGCCAACGCTGCAGCCAGGTCATCCTCAGTGACATAATCTGGGGATGACTCCCCCCACAGTGACCACAATACCAGACAGATGTAGTAACTCAGACACACCTATCACCGCTGGAGTGGCAAACACAGTGGGACTACGACTAGAGTCCTCCGGACCGGACATAAGCACACCTGTGCCCTTCCCAGCTATGGACCCCTCTCCCTGCTTTCTGGAAGACATCCTTCCTAAGCATGCTGACTAAACCACAAGCTTTGCCACAAGGCTCCCTTCCCAGCATAAGAGAGCGTGATCGTGATCAAACAGTAAATAGGCACCCTTGGGGGATCACCCAGCTGCCAGCATCCTTTTCCCCCATGGTGTACTCACGTGCCCCTTTTTGTCAGATAGGTAGAGATGGAAAAGCCTGCTCTGTGCACTGTACCAATGACTTAAGCTTTCACCACTGCCAAAATCTCTGGAAAAAAAAAGACACCAGCTTCTTTACTTAACTAAGATGGCTCCCGGCCCCGCCCCCATTAAGAACTTTTGGCCACTGTGCACATACACACCCACTTGCAGGTGTGCCTGCCCCACATGCGCACCCGCAATTCTACGATTATGGTCTAAAAAGAAAACAAATAAAGAGCAAAGTGACCAGGGGCACAGCCATCAAATAAACTGATGCCATCTGCAGTCCAGCAATCTTGCTCTCTCCTTCTATCAACATCAAAGAAAACAAAACAGTTCTATAGACAGCCCTTAAAATTTCCACTCGCCTGCTTGCATTTGCAAGTGGAATTTAGCAGAGGGCGAGTAATAAGCAGGGGCAGACTGGGCTGACAGTTTCCTGGCTGATCGCTTCTGGCAGAAGCAGTGCAGCCATTAGAGCGGCCTGGAGAGGGGACTCCCTGCCCCCCAGACTGCTCTGAGGTCCTGTAAAAAAGGCTGCGCTGCTTCTGCCAGAAGCAATTAGCCAGGAAACTGTCAGAAGGATCTGGCAGCCGGATCACGCAGAGCGGGAATCTCCTGCTGAGTCACATCTTGTATATAAATAGCTGCACTGTCAAACAAAGTCCCGCCTCCTTGACCGGCATTGGACCAGTGTGCTGTCCATTAGAGTGGCCAGTCTAGGAGGCGAGACTGGCCAATGGTAGGCTGATGATGATGGCCAATGGTAGGCTGCACAGATGGCCAATGGTAGGCTGCACAGATGGCCAATGGTAGGCTGCACAGATGGCCAATGGTAGGCTGCACAGATGGCCAATGGTAGGCTGCACAGATGGCCAATGGTAGGCTGCACAGATGGCCAATGGTAGGCTGCACAGATGGCCAATGGTAGGCTGCACAGATGGCCAATGGTAGGCTGCACAGATGGCCAATGGTAGGCTGCACAGATGGCCAATGGTAGGCTGCACAGATGGCCAATGGTAGGCTGCACAGATGGCCAATGGTAGGCTGCACAGATGGCCAATGGTAGGCTGCACAGATGGCCAATGATAGGCTGCACAGATGGCCAATGATAGGCTGCACAGATGGCCAATGATAGGCTGCACAGATGGGCAATGATAGGCTGCACAGATGGGCAATGATAGGCTGTACAGATGGGCAATGATAGGCTGCACTGATGGGCAATGAAAGGCTGCACTGATGGGCAATGAAAGGCTGCACTGATGGGCAATGAAAGGCTGCACTGATTGGTACCAATATGCTGCACTGATAGCCACTGATAACTGATAAGCTGCACAGATGGGGTTGCACTGATAAGGCTGCACTGATATGCAGCACTGATGAGCACTAATAGGCTGCACTGATGGCAACTGATGTGGCGGCAATAATGGGTACTGATGAGGCATCTTAAGCTGAACTGATGTGCTGTACTGATGGCCACTGATGCGGTGGTACTGATAAGCTGCACTAAAGGGCACTGATGAAGATGCACAGATAAGGCAGCATTGGTATGCTGCATTGATGTGCACTGATGAGGCTGTACTGATGGGACTGTACTGATGGGCATTGATGGAACTACACTGATGGGCACTGATATGTTTTATGTTAATATTGTTAAAGAAGTTGTTAATATTTAATTTTGGAACTAAATTCTGTATAAAACATTTAATGGTGTAATTTCATGAGATAATTTACGAAGGCGTGTTTAGGGGTGGACTTAGGGGCAGGACAGGATAGAGGTTGGGTGGGTTAATTGGTGGCGAGTAACTTTTAAGGCCTGGCTAGTGGCTCATGACTTGAAATTTTGAGCCCTGCTATAGATGTAATTGCACGAGGAACACCTCGCCATTTCCCCTAGAGGCCAAAAGCGGAAAGACACCAAAGAAAGCCGTAGCCAATTTAGCTCAAAGTGGCCCCCCGCACAGACACTAACCATCTCTCACTGAAGGATCCTCACAAAAATGTAAAGGACCCATCATGGCGGCTATGTCCTCTTGGACCTTCAGGGACTCAGACCCCTCTTTTATCGGTGTCCACTGTCCTGGACCTGTTACACCCTACCAAAAACACCTTGCTCAAAACTGCACAGAGTTCCAGTGTCCACCGGGTCCAGGGCCAAAAAGCCACATTGCAAGCAATTCCACTGAACTTCCATCTCCATCTCCATCGTACCATCTATCTTAGCGTCTAGCTATATAAATGGACCTGGCCAACCAATATTCTGATCCCGGTTGGAATCATTTGAGAATTTGGTAACACCATAGAGTTGTACTTCAGTGACCATCATCCTCAAGACTGAAGAGCTGCCTGAGTACAAGAGTTAAATGGGGGGGGGGACATCCTGTCTGCTTGGTCTGCCAGTGTTCATTCACCTATAGGTGGCACATAACCCAGGTAGTCATGATTTATAGCCTGCTCTGTGTGCCATGATGTATGATAAAAAAAATATTTTTGCCTTGCTACCTTTTATTTTATTTTTTATTTTACATTAACATTGCCTTACTTTAACTGTATCAAGGCATATGCTTAGTAACAGTTTAAACAATCGATGTTGTAGCAAAGATGTAAAAGAAAGGGAAGAAAGAGCATGGTTTTGCGATCGTAGACCAGAACAGATAAAGAAATACTGGTCTGAGGCTTACTCAAAAAATAAATAAATTGCAAGTCAAAATTTGGTCAAAAGTTGTGTCTGTGGACCACAGAGAACTGTAGATAATAGCAAACCAACAACAGGAAATCTAGTAAAATCAAGATGTTTACCATCAGCCACAACAAATGTCAGCATAGGCAATGAACAGGAAATTGTTGCATACGCCTGATGGAGTCATCTGGTATAGTCCTAAATTAGTGTGTTCTTTTAGCATTGTATTCAATGAGGCGGCCTTTTTTTATAAATTAGACCAAAATATTTCCAATGTATGGCGCCTCTAAACAATTAACAACTATAAAAACAATGTATAGTAATTGCCCCTTTAAATGGAATGAACCACCTGTGGTATAAATAAAAGTCATAAAAGGCGCTGACTAATAAATAATAAATATATCATATGCAAGTGAAAATATATATATGAAACAATGTGAATAAAATTAGTTAATTAAAAGTCCATTGTGATAAAATCCCAACACCATGATTCTTCAAAATCAAAGTTTTATTTTTCACCCCTTGTGCCTAAAAGTGTGAATGTAAGCTCACCAAAAATGTCTGACCCCTTTTTACAGGTAGGTCAAAAAGTGCTGTTTGCCCTCTAAGAAACATTTTTTTAGGTTATTGAATGGTGTGTTAATGCTGCCAACATCCTAAATAGCATCATAGAGAGAGCATGCAGCAAGGTGCATTGGGAGACGCCCCCTTGGACTTTTAGTGGCAGAAATAAAGTATAAAGGTTCAATGATAGATAAGAAGGCACAAAGGTGCCAACTTTATTATTGTACAAATAGTAGAAAATTTATATATATCACTTGTAAACACAATTAGCTTTAAAATGTATTTTAATAGTGCATCAATGAATCAACATAGACAGAAAGTAGTTTTGTATGATAACCCAAGCTGGTGGAGAAAAAGGACTGGTCAAACCAAATTAAGGTCTGCAAACTAGGCTTTTAGACATATACCCGACGTGTTTTGGAAATTATTTTTGCATTGGTATACATTTTCCTTCTTCAGGGATAATTTTAAGGTTGGGTAGTTATGTTCTTATATATAGTAGATTCACTGCAAGTTTGCAAAGATAAAAGACAATACAAAAAAGTGGTACATGCTGGCTGCATAAATCCATACATATACACGATACAGGTGGTACAAAAGTGTATCCACAACCCAGCTGTCAAGACATGTTCACAAAAGGCGCCTGGCAATTGCCACAGCAGCAGAGTATGCACTTAGGTCTGAGGCCGTAAGCGATGCTGACACCAGATCAACAGCCGGTGAACTTAATTAAGCCCTCTAAGGCTTGATTCACACCTAAGCATTTTTAGCGCTTTTTGCATTTTGCAGATTTTCTCTACAGAATGTGTTCCATAGGAAACCATGTTAAAGAAGAAGAATGTGAATGCAGAAATAGGTAGTACATGTAGTACATG
Organism: Aquarana catesbeiana; assembly: GCF_042186555.1. Lineage (NCBI taxonomy): Eukaryota > Metazoa > Chordata > Amphibia > Anura > Ranidae > Aquarana > Aquarana catesbeiana. Next base: position 654,818,789 of record NC_133324.1, read on the forward strand.
CTACCCTCATACCTGTATTACATTTCATTCTTTCCCCAGCCTTTTAGTTTTTGCAGAATAGTCTTTTGAAGTGTCCAGAATCAGGTTTTCTCTCAGTTCAAAAGTTTCCAGGGGGTGGATAAAGCCCCACAATCCAGCCCCTCCTTCCCTCTCTCCCTCTGGAGGACATGTGGGTGTGTTTGGTGAAGAGTTGCACACCCAAGCTGCTATCTAGAACGAGCACGTTCTTCACATGCCTCTGTTTCCATGGCAGCATGTCCCCAGCGTAAACCCAGAAGCAGAGAGAGTGTGATAAAAACAGTGAAGTCCTCACCTTTCTCTGGCTGTTATCTGCAAGCTCTTCTCTGTGAGACTCCAACACCTCTACCCTGGGCTTTGATGTTCCTTCCTTTGTCCTCCAAATTCCCTCCACCCCACCACTTATTCATTCAAAGTTCATGTCAGCGTCTCGACCAGCCGATGGGGGGGAGAGTCAATAAAAACTTCTCATGTACAGAAAAGAACACAGGTAATCTCTCTACACACAACACTGTTATATCAGAAGAGGAGACATGGTGAGGAGCATAGTGACCTGTGTCTGTTCTCTGAAATGTACACAGTGCTATGTGTAGAGAACATACCTGTGTACAGTACATAGGAGACTCCCCCGCATCTAAAGTGACCCCCGTTATGTCCCCAGAGTCTCCTTTATTGTACATACAAATTTTCACTCTGTCACTGATCACAGTGGAGGGGGGAGGGAGGAGCAGCTACGCTCTGTGAAGTCTCGGCAACGAGCAGAGAGCCGACATCAATCAAGCAAAATGACAGGAAAGTGGGTGGATCCAGACTCCAGAGCCAGACCATTGTCGATATGATGCTGTATGAAAGTCTGTAGACCCTCCCACAGGTATTTAGCTTGATTTTAACAGAATGGGGACACTTCTGAGCGGGCTTGAAATATTTTTAGATATCAGCAGCTCACATAGAATAAATGTAAGCAAAAAAAAGGAAACCCATACTTCTCTTTTAAATGGGCTGTAGTGCAAATCTGCAAAATGCACTAAAAACGCATAGTTGTGAATCAAGCCTTAGACTCTGATTTTTTTTTTTGCAGTGGGATTCATATGGACATCTAGATTCTCCGACTTGGGTGCATCAAATACGTTCTGGCTCTCCAAGCCTTACCTATAAAAGTAAGTGTTCCTATCTGGGAGTGGTTGCAGCATCCTGTAAGTAGAATTCGGGATAATTCAGCAACCTAAGTCTGTCTGTTAGTAAAAGCCAGTGCTACCTACAGGATGGGGTTTACTAATTATTAGCATTTTATAATTGAGAAATAAGATTTTAATTGGGGTTACATTTTAGACTTCAGAATAGGTAAGTATAGGCATCATTCCTTTTACAGGGTAGATAGAATAGGTTTAGAATGGGGGGGTACATTTAAGCTTAGTTAGGGTTTAACTTGCCTTCCACTTTAATTTACCGTTTGCTAAGAATATTTGAATACTTAGCCTGACCACAGGTTCACATTATAAAATGTGTTTCACGGAAGATTTTTTTACAGAACATTTCCTGTGGACTCGCACCTTTTTTTTTCTTAACAGTAAAACACTGTTAATTGGATTTACAATATTAAAGGAGGTGAGAAGGAGACCCAAAATGTATATTTAATACAAATGTATTGTGCCTGGAAACTTCTGGGTATTACACCTTTAGCCAATTTTTGTGGTTTTCATCTATACTGGTGGCAGTATACACTACTGATATTGCATAAATACCGCTAATCACTGTGGATAGGGCGTTTATCCTAAGGTAATCAACACGTAATAAACTTATCTTACTACCCTGCCTTACACATTCCAAAATTTAAAAAACTAGAAAAAAAAGGAAAAATAACAAAAAAAATAGTAATGCACTATGAGATAAAAGCGCTGAGAGGAAATGTAGTTCTGTAAACTATAATTATAATTACTTCAATGCTGAAGTATCCTCTGTCAACGTAGTCTCCCAAGAAGAGGTAACGCGTGTTGGCAGGTGATCCACCCACTTCAAATAACTTCATCAAGTCAAAAAACTGGCCATGGATATCCCCACACACTGCAAGACAAGAATAATTGATTAGTGTTAAATACAATCAAGAAACTTGATTCAACCCCCTGACGATCTCTATTGCAGAGTTTGCAGATTCTTTCATATAACAAGTGGAGAGACTTATCTGCTCACTGTCAAAAGAAAACATCTGGGCAGTCTGCCAAGTTTTTAACATGAAACATTGTAACTAACTCTTCCTACAATCAAAGGGATAAACTTCTGTGTGAAAAAAAAATCCAGGCAGTCTGCCAAGTTTTTAAACAATGTGTAAATGCAGGAAGTTTAACCACTTAAGGTCTAAATCTTTTTCTGACACATGTTTCTTAAGTTAAAATCAATATTTTTTGCTAGAAAATTACTTGGAACCCCCAAACATTATATATATTTTAGTAGAGACCCTAGGGAATAAAATTTCAATTGCAGCAATATTTTATGTCAAACTGTAATTGCCCAGCGGTCTTTCAAACACAATTTTTTGGGAAAAAATACACTTCAATGAATAAAAAAAAAAAAAAAAAAACGAAACAGTAAAGTTAGCCCAATTTTTTTGTTTTAATGCGAAAGATGTTACGCCACGAGAATCGTAATCTATCTTCTAAGCAAAAAAATTGTAATTCTCATTTTAGCCAGAATTGTGCAGCTCTACTGTAAACTGTAAGAAAGAAAAAGAAAAAACAGAGTCCCCAAGTCCCGAAACAGCTGAATAGCAGGGTGCACTGAATAGCTTGGCCAATTCCCAGAAAACTCGGAGCTTCTCCTCCCAACTTACATGTATATTCCTATTGTCCAACAAGTCAAACCACAACATGTATGGGCCAGTAGGAATGCAGAATGAGGAAGCGTCAGAGTTTTTCCAGTTTCGAATGACCCAGCATGCCGGCATAGAATGGGGCAGTAAAAGTTTTAGTCATTACATTCTGTCAGGGTTTCCTAAGAAAGAAGGCCACATTCATACATAAAGGTGTTGCACTTTATACACCACCTGCTACAGCAACTGTGCTGTGCAAAAAAGTGGGACTGTCCTGGAGAAAGAGGGACACAGGGGAACTATGTATGCTCAGGCCTACTGTTCTTTTCATATTTAAAGGCTTATTTAAAGAATTGGATGACAAAACAGGATTACAAAGCACTTCTGTCATTGATCAACTCTAAAAGCATCTTAATCCACATTTAAAGATATAAATTATATTTTAAAGAGGCTTTAACGCATGCTTGTTTAGTCATGATATCTATCACCCAAAGTAGTTAAAACAAATGATGCTGCACTTCTTATTGCCATGACTACCTTGACTTTTAAAATTGCTTACAGATGTTTATTCTTCACTATGCAACTGTGAAAAGCCTCAAGTCTAGGTGCCTTAAAAAATATAAATGTTTAGAAAAAACTGCTGCTGGTTCTTAAAAATTGCTTAAGGGTCCATGCACAATGGGCTTAAAGAAAGCTGCTTCTGCAGGAGTTTTGCGAGGAGGGGTTTCTGCCTGTAGAAGTAACTCAATATTATCCTATGTGTCCATGCACATTAGGACACTTAGAGGTATATCTTAAGCCCTAAAATTATATAAAAGGAAACTACTTAAGGCTGGCCATACACAGAGCAAATTGGTTGCAAGAAAGACATTTGCTCGATTCCTCCATCAACACAGACCGTGTTGATGCGGGAATCAATCCTGCCAGACCATTGTGTTCTCCCTGCGGGGTGAAGTCGTCCCCGCCAGGAGAAGACAGTGATTATTGCTAGCCGCTATAGCAGCCGCTAGCGATAGTCGCAGGTAAAATCCAGCATGCTGGTTGTACCCAAGCTGATTGATTGATCAACAGACTTGGTACATTCAGCCTGTCCATCCTGCTGAACCAACTGGGATTTGAACCATGTATGGCCTGCCTAACACAGGGCACACTGTATTGCAAAAGTAAGAGAAAATATCTAATCTTTGGGTCCTTTCACACGGGCTGTCCAATCAGGTTCACCTGTCTGTTTTTCAGGTGGACTGATCGGACCCTCAATTCTCCCCTATGGAGCTGCAAATATCAGCAGTGACATGTCCGCTGATTTCCACCGCTATCTAATCCAATCCTGTCCACAAAATTAAGACGGATGGTGGTCCTATTTTCCATCTGTCTGGCAGATTGGACAGGCGATCCTTTTTACCCAATTTTCCCACAGAGGCGAGTGGGACTGTCCCTGTCTCTGCTCTGCATAGTGAGCAGAGACGGACCTATCATCTGCCTGATCAGCGGGAATCAGCAGAGTAATCCCCCGCTGAGCCAGCAAATTCAGTCCCACAGAGGCGCCTTAATTAGTCCTGGGATTTCCAGATTTCTTTTATGTCAGTCCCAGCAGCCTTAGAAATCATTTGCAAACCCTTGGTCTGGTCTTGGAAGATTAACAGCAAATTCTGTTTCTAGCTTGGTGCATGAGCCAAATACAGTAAAGCCAATGTTCTGTATTGACAGATGAAGCTCTTGTGCAAGATTTCAGATGCTACTGGAAATGCAGGAGGAGAGTAACACAGTAAAACTGAACTTTGTCCAAAGCTGGAGACGACATGGGAAACTGGGATGTTGCTTGTGTTTTCTTTTTAAAGCCATGAAATGTTTCCTTGCACTGGTAACTACAGGATAGGCATAAATATCTAGAGGCAGACATCTTTTTTTTTTTTTTTTTTAGGCACAATAGCTGGCTTCTTACCAATGGAAGCGTGTTCTATTTACATGTTTGTACAACCCCGATTCCAAATAAATTTTTTTTTTTAAAAAGTTGGGATGCTGTGTAAAATCTACATAAAAACAGAATGCAATCATTTGCACATCTCACAAACCCATATTTGATTCACAATAGAAAACAAAAAACATATCAAATGTTTAAACTGAGAAAATGTACCATTTTAAGAAAAAAAACAAGTTCATTTTGAAGGTTGGTGGCAGCAACATGGCTCAAAAAAAATTTGGGACAGGGCCATGTTTACTGCGGTGTAGCATCCCCTCCTCTTTTGAATAAGAAACACCTAATGCGCAAAAACCACACTGATAGATAAAACACAAGGAGCCGCCAACATAAAAATAGGGTTCTCACATAACCCTAATAATAAAGTGTAGTAAAATATGTGGCAAGAGTAATGTGTATACCAACAATGCGCAAAGTACACACAATAAAACAATAAGACTCAAAGAACAGTCAGTGTGAACGTCACATGATATACTGCGTGTCCAATCAATTGTGAACTTCTAGCATAACCACCAGTGATGTAAACAATAACTGAACAATATCACATATGTGCGGCGACCATTTTCCCCAGCCTCTCACCTGTAGTGGCGGTCCCCAATGAGCCGAATCAAGCTTAAATCCACAGGTGGGCAGGGATGTACACACCGGGGCAGCTTCCAAAATCGACTTCCAATCGAGATCCCTTTGATAAAGTCACGTGTGGTGTGACGCAACGCATCAGAGAGGGAGGAGCCAGGTGCCGCTGCTTCCAGGGTACTTTTAAGATACTCTGGGGTTGACAAAATCTGGTGCAACTCTGCATAGAAACCAATCAGCTTTCAGATTTTTTTTTTTGTCAAAGCTTGCTTGGTTACCATGCACAGCTGCATCAGATTTTGCACTCTCCCAACCATGTTACTGACTTGTTGCCAAATAACCTAATTAGTTTGCAAAATGTTCTTCCAGCTTTTCGTTGTTAGTAACACTTACTTTGCCAGCTTTTTGTTGCTCTGTTCCAACTTTTTTGAGTTGCGTTGCTGCCATCAATTTCAAAATGTCCTTATTTTTTGTTAAAATTGTGTATTCTCTCAGTTTAAACATTTGCTATGTTTTCTATTGTGAATAAAACAGATGTGTAAATCATTGCATTCTGTTTTTATGTAGATGTTACACAATATCCCAATTTGTTGGAACTGGGGTTGTATCTTGTCCTGATTGAAAATATTCTGGTAAAGTGCAGCCCATAAATGATGGAAATACTGTAAAGGCCCATACACACGATCGGACTTTTTGACAACAAACATGCAAATTAGCTGTTTCAAGGCAACATCCTACCGTGTGTACGCTCCATCGGACAAACTTTTTCGGTTTTCATCGGACTTTTGTTGGCTGTGTGAACAGACAAACTTTCCGGCAACAAAAGTCCTATGGTGCAAAATCCTATCGTGTGTACACAAGTCCATAGGACTTTAGTCCAAAGTACAAACACGCATGCTCAGAACCAATGCAAAAGATCAGACAACAATACAGAAGTTGACCAAAGGGTGGCAGTAAAGAGCTGAAAAACCACATGATTTGGTGAAAGTTGGCTGAAAAAGTCCTGCCGTGTGTATGCTTAATTAGTTTATGGCCGACGACCTTTGTACAAAAATCCACGGGAATGTTTGTACAAAGTCCTATCGTGTGTATGGGCCTTTAGACACCCTTGCCCAACACTAGATATACAAATTCAGCTGGTTTAAATCCAAAGAATAAAATTTATGTCTGGGTTCACACTGTAGCATAGAGCTGCTCACAGCTTGGGTTAGGTGCGTCCTTGTTCAAAGTTTCAGGTCTGATTTCAGAGTGTATCTTTAGCTGAATTCGGACCAGAAGACGCACAGGACTTCTGTGCAATGTGCACCGGAGCTGCTCCAGAGATGCATGAACCGGCTCCATAGAAAGCCAGTCACAATCTCCTGACATGCAAATTAGATGCGGGGAAACTGCATCCAATTCGCAATAGTGTGAACCCAGCCTAAAGCAGGGGGGGAAAGACTGTATGACGACCACACAACAGAAAAGGTTTTTTGCACTTTTAATAAAAAAATCCCCAATGTTTTCCATCACCATTAGAACCCTGCAAACTAGGAATATCCCTTGGGGACCCCCAAGTCACCAGAACTAGTGTCTCCATTTGACAATTTTCTCTCTATTACTTTTCTGGGGACAACACAAAATTTGGGATTTTCATTAACTTTCACTTTTAATGATAATGGTAAACAGGAAAAATAGAGAGGGTGAATCTCCCTAATGGGGCACAGACAGCAATAAAAAAAAAAAACAAAACAAAAAAAAACTGACAGGCGTTCTAATCCCTCTCCACAACAAAACTAAAGAAAAAGTTTTAACAAAATTAAAATTGGTGCCCAAGGGATTCAATGTAGAATTAGATGTTAACGGTTTCAGAACAAATTTTTTTCATAATGATTTTTATATAGCAAAATGACGGCAGCAAAGTGGTTTCAATATACTGACCGGACGTCATACGACGTGATCAGGATATTAAGCCGATGCGCACCCCCGGGGGCGCGCATCGCGGTGATTGTGTTTGCGGTGTGTCAGTCTGACAACTCGCAACTCCGATCTAGGTAAAGAGCCTCTGACGGAGACTCTTTACCACATGATCAGCCGTGTCCAATCACGGCTGATCACGATGTAAATAGGAAGAGCCGGTGATCGGCTTTTCCTCACTCGCGTCTGACAGACGCGAGTAGAGGAGAGCCGATCGGCTGCTCTCCTGACAGGGGGGGTCTGTGCTGATTGGTTATCAGCACAGCCCCCCTCTTGGATCCCGCCCAGGACCACCAGGGAAGCCGCCCAGGACCACCAGGATGGCCACCACACTGGACCACAAGGTATGCCCCCTAGACCCCCAAGGAAATACCAATCTGTGCCCAGGCAGCTGCCAATCTGTGCCCAGGCAGCTGCCAATCAGTGCCCACTCCAATGCCTACCACTGCCACCAGGGATGCCTATCAGTGCCTCATATCAGTGCCATGTATCAGTGCCACCCTATCAGTGCCCAGCAGTGCCACCCTATCAGTGCCCAGCAGTGCTGCATATCAGTGCCACCCATCAGTGTCACCTACCAGTGCCCATCGTCAGTGCCACCTCATTGGTGTCGCCGTATCAGTGCCTGTCAGTGCCGCCTTTATCAGTGCCCATCAGTGAAAGAAATAACTTAATTATTTACACATTTTTTTGACAGAAACAAAAGCAAAACTTTTATTTTTTTCAAAATTTTTGGTCTTTTTTTATTTGTTTAGCAAAAAATAAAAACCGCAGAGGTGATCAAATACCACCAAAAGAAAGCTCTATTTGTGGGAACAAAATGATAAAAATTTAGTTTGGGTACAGTGTTGTATGACCGCGCAATTGTCATTCAAACTGCGACAGCGCTGAAAGCTGAAAATTGGTCTGGGAAAGAAGGTGTATAAGTGCCCTGTATTGAAGTGGTTAATATACTTTTAATAAATGTAATACATTTTATATATTTATCAACTGTGCATTTATATAACTATGCATAATAAATGTTACACTGAGAATATTGTAATTTTATAAGTTTATAATGTTTTTTACAGAAATGAGTAATGAAAAAAATGTATTGATGTCAATTTGTATATGCTGTTAAAGGAAATTATTAATGGGGTTTATAAGGGAATAATACCGTTTTAAAGAGGCTACATAAAAAGGTAGGAGATGGTGTATAATACACCTTGAGTGCATTGCAAGTATTTAGGATTAATTTGTAAATCAGGTTACACCAATTAGGTCACCAATCTAAAGGAGAAGAATAGGGTGCATTTATATTTTGGGGGTATTAGGATAGGAATTAATAAAAATATAATCTGAGGTGCACTAATGTGGCACCAGTACCAAGTAGAAATGATTAGGGATATTCCTACGCCATACCAGCAGTAACTGGGTGTACTAATATGGACGTCACTATACAGAACAATACATTTGGTTTTCAAATATGGCGACCAAAAAAAAAAAAAAAAGAGACGAGGAACAGGAAGTGAGGTATTTCTGTAGGAGGAAGTGATACAACAAAGTGTAGTGGGAGGAATAAAAGAAAGAAGTAGGAGGGGAATTAGGTATTTAGGAAGCATTGTCACTGGCCGCCCCAGCTTCTGAGGTCGCCCAGTGGTAGGGGTAAAACACGCCAAGTGGGGATTGACAGTGATGTACTTCCGGTATTTGGAACATACGCCGAAGTGGCGAGTGGATCTTTGTCACATGTCTGTATTGTAATCAGCAAATGTGAGTGTAATTGCTTTTATACACCTATTTTAATAAAGTTAAAATGTTATTGCGATATGGAGATCTCTAGAATTTTACATGACACACTGTAACTATATTTAACAGCATTACTGGATGAAGAAAGAGATGAGATGCCATTCACCAGATAAGGATGCTAAACTGAGGACTGTTTTTGACTCCAAGAGTCGGTGAGTGGGGAGTACAGGCGGGGAGCAAATTTGCACTTTTAAGAGACGCTTCAGCATGAGCACTTCAATTTACACAATGGACGTTTGATTATTAAGATTGATTATTAGCACAATTTTTCAGCACTAGTCACTTTTATATAGTATTTATGAATGGTTTATTTTATCAATTGTAAGCACAGTAAATAATGGCAAGAGTAGCGCTTGGTCTTTCATCTTTTAAAGAAAAAGAAGTTTTGCGTTTAAGGATATCTATTTTCTATCAGGAAACGGTCTTCAGGCTATGCATACTTCCAGGCCAATATCAGTGTGGGGGGACTTGTCTAGATCAAGACCTGTCCTTATCATTAGTGCTGCCCTGCTGATAAGCCTATCCTGAATTCTTTAACCTGCTGTACCCAGCTTACATTTTGCACCTGTGTCTGTAGATATCAAGCTATTACATATGCCATCACAAAAAAAAATAAAAAAAAATAAAAAAATTAAAAAAACACAGAAAAATAAAGAATGAGATTAGTTGCAAGGTAATGAAGCAAAGAAAAATGACACAAATGATGCAAAAAAACAATGGCAAAAGAATGACTTTTTTTTACCAATTTTCTCACACAGCTGCATTAAACAGATGAGATCACCAACAAAGAAAGGTAGCTGAAAGAAGCTTTCAGTGTTCTGACAACAGCTACCCCAAGTGACTCCTGAAAACAATTAGTGCATGTAGACAAAAATCCAAGCGCACCGCAATCAACTACCTTATGTGATTTAAAAGCCTTTATAAGGCCACAGGGAATAATAGGGAACTACAGCAGCAGAAATGTGTTCATTTACCATGCTTTCAACTTAGTGATCTCATGTTTAATACACAAGCACAGCTGAATGCTGGCGATAACGGTCGTGGCTTTTGAGCTTTTTTTTATTTTTTCTGCCTAAAAGCTTGAAAAAGCTTGTGCTTTTTTTGCTCTTTTGCGTGTTTTTATTTAGCTTCTTTGAGCATAAGCGTTTTTTTTTTTTTTTCCACAAACCCTTTGCTTAGCTAATTTTTACTTTTTTTTTTTTTTGTGCACTTTCAAGCTTTATTTAGCTCGTGAGCATGATCGGATTGTTGGCCAACAAACCTGTGGACTTTTGTCTGAAGGGCGTTGGCCCAAACTTGTCTTGAATACACATGGCACACAATTGTTGGCCAACAATCACGAATGTATGCAAGATTATGTGGTTTTTCAGCTCTTTATCGCCACCCTTTGGGCTCCTGCTAATTTCGTGTTAGCAGAAGTTTGGTGAGTGTTGATTCGCGCTTTTCATTTTGTGCTTTTCATTTTGTTTCTGCACAGCCGTTCGTCAACCAGACATGTTGCGGAATCGGAGGAGATAACGTGTTATTTATTATTGGCCTTGGAGTTATTGCTTTGACATTATTTTTTTGGTTGAATAATGATTTGATTTGGTATATTTTCTATATTTTTGCAAGCATAGAATGCACTTTTTGCTTAAGTTCTATTGGCAGATAGCATGTCTAATTTTCTTTTTCTTTTTTTTTTAATGCACAATAAAAACATTGTGTAGAATAATACTTGGCTATGTGTTTTACTTCAAATGACAGTTTGGGAGTAGGCAGTTACTTTAAAAAAAATAAAATGTAAAATTGACAAGGGACACCAACATAGTTGTATCTTTGATCTTATAAACTAGGGGATAATGGTGTTGTGGTAACTTGCCCAGAAAAAAATAAAAAAATAAAGCATAATAATGTTATTCTTGATATCACTAGAAAAAAAATGCCTTTGAAAATGTGTTTGCAATAACTCCATCAGTATCACCAGCAAAGCAGCTTCATTATTATCCCATTATAAAGAAGAAGAGAATTGTGCGCTGTATTTCGAGATTTAATTTGCCACATCATGAATGTTAATTCTCCATTACGAACGCTAGTTTACAAGGCCGACCGCTTTTGGCTGGTCCTTGCTTCCAAGCATACGGTTTGTGCTTTGGACTTTTGTCCGACAGACTTTTCTACACACGCTCAGAAAATCCGACAACACATTTGTCCGCAGAAAATTTTAAAGCCTGCTACTGTATCCAACATTTGTCCACGGATGGAGCATACACATGGTCGGATTTTCCGCCAACAGCCTGTCAGCACACATTTCCTGTCGGAAAATCCGATCGTGTGTATGAGGCTTTAGGTGTCTTTTCTGCTCAAACGCTCCTCTCAAAAACGTGAGTTTGGTAGGGGTTTATTTTTATTTTTTTTGCCCGTAAGAGCATATGCCTGAAAAGGCCATAGTGTGCATGGACACATTGGCCAAGATGGAGGGAAGTTTTTAGGCAGAAAAAAAAAAACAAGAGCTCAAAAGCCTGAAAGAGCCACTTCTTTGAGCTATTTTGAGATGCAGGGTGCATGAGCCCTTATGAGGAAACAATGGTCTCTCAGCAGAGGTCTGAAATGCCCCCTGCTGAGTCAGGCCTATAGCTCTGCAATCAACAAAGCCCATGCACCCTATTAACCACTGGAAGGTTTTACCCCCTTCATGAGCAGAGCATTTTTTGCTATTCAGTACTGCGCTACTTTTTACACATACAGAGATTTATTTTGGTGGTATTTGATTACCACTGGGTTTTTTTATTTTTTGAGATAAACAAAAAAAAAAAAAAAAAAGACTGAAAATTTTGAAAAAAAAAAAAAAAAAGTTTCTATTTTCTGTTGTTATAAAGCATATCCAATCAAAAAAATCGAATTTCTTCATAAATTTAGGCAAAAATGTATTCTGCTACATGTCTTTGGTAACCCCCCCAATAAGTGTATATTAATAGGTTTATGCAAAAGTCATAGCGTCTACAAACTTTGGTGTATATAATGGAATTTACACAGCTATGACACTATACTGGTAATGGTGGTGATCAGCGACTTATAGTGGGACAATCTGGCACTAGCTGATGCTGGCTGGGAGGTACACTAACTGACATCAATAGTAACACTAATACAGTGATCAGTGCTAATATTGTACACCGTCATTGTACTAATGACACTGGCTGAGAAGGGGTTAACATTTAGGGGCAATCAAAGGGTTAATTGCGTGCCTAACAATGTGTACTGCTATTACTATACTATCCATCTGTTTACAGACAAACCGCTGTTCCCTGTACACAGAGTTCTGTGTTTTTGTAATTGTGTGATTGGCCACAGCCAATCAGTTAACTTCAGCCAAAATCATAGGCCAAAATCATAAGCCAAACTCGTGCTGTGTCCAATTACAACATGGATTGGGAAGGGGGCGTGCACGCCCTGAACCCAGAAGAAAGGCTGAAATATACAGGTATGTCATCTGGCCTAGAGCTGCCGCCCACCCGCAGTACAGCTACTGTGAATAGGCAGAAAACGGTAAAAAAATATCACCAGGCCTAGGGCATGTCGACCTCTTTCTACAGAATGCTGCCAGGGAACAGGGTTTTCTAATTAAGCTGTGGCTGCTTCATAAAGAAAACCAGCTGGAAAATTCTGAATACATTTAGCTGATTTAAACTCTAACTGTAGTTGTGCTTTAACCACTTGCCGACCAGTGCACGCCGATGTATGTCAGCAGAATGGCGCTGGTAGGCAAAAGGGCGTAAAAGGACATCCCCTTTGAGAAGCATTGTCGCAGGCGCGCACCCGCCACGGACTCCGTGACCGTGGGTCCCGCGGACTCGATATCCGCCGGGTGCCTGCGATCGTGTCACAGAGAGGAGGAATGGGGAGATGCTTTTGTACACAGAGCATTTCCCCATTCTGCCTAGTGATAGGACAGTGATCACAGCTCTCTGTCATCGAGAGCAGTGATCACTGTCCTGTGTGTTGTAGCCCAGCCCCCTAACAGTTAGAATCACTCCCTAGGACACACTTAACCCCTTGATCGCCTCTTAGTGGTTAACCCCTTCACTGCCAGTGTCATTTACACAGTAATCAATGCATTTTTATAGCATCAATCGCTGTATAAACGACAATGGTCCCAAAATAGTGTTGAAAATGTTCGACGTGTCCGCCATAATGTCGCAGTCCCAATAAAAATCGCAGATCACCGCCATTACGAATAAAAAAAAAAAATTAAACATAAAAATGCCATAAAAAACTATCCCCTATTTTGTAGACGCTATAAATTTTGTGCAAACTAATCAATATACGCTTATTGTGATTTTTTTTTACCACAAATATGTAGAATACATATCGGCCTAAACTAAGGGAAAAAAATGTTTTATATATATTTTTGGGGGATATTTATAATAGCAAAAAGTAAAAAATATTGTGCTTTTTGCTAAAATTATCACTCTTTATTTGTTTATAGCGCAAAAAAAAAAACAAAAAAAAAAAAAAAAAAAAAACGCAGAGGCAATCAAATGCCACCAAAAGAAAGCTCTATTTGTGGGAAAAAAAGGATGTCAATTTTGTTTGGGTACAACGTCGCACGACTGACCAGTTGTCAGTTAAAGCAACGCAGTGCAGAATCGCAAAAAGTGCTCTGGTCAGGAAGGGGGTAAAATCCTCCGGGGCTGAAGTGGTTAAGTGTTAAAGTGGAACTTCACTCTGCTAATCAATATTGATTATTTTTAATCCTCATGCTTCTAGAATTAGTAAATAGATAGGAAGGTATATCATATTTACTTGTTTTAAACTTTTTTTTTTACATTTCTTCAGTTACTTCCTGGTTTCTGGCCTAGGCAAATGATGTCATACATTCCAGGAGTCTTTAGGAGAGGAGGAAGGTAGGGTTGCACCAATATCACTTTTTTAAGACCGAGTACAATACCGACACTTTTTTTCAAGTACACGCCGATTACTGATACTTTTTTTTTTAATGTCATGTGACAATGGCACCAATATCCAGCACTGATGATGCGTGGACTGTGTCAGAAGTTTTATGCTTTCTTTTTTTGTGGGTGTGGGCAGTGTCAGTGTTTTTTTTTATTTTATGTTTAATTATTTTTACAATTTTACTTTTAAATGTTTATTACAATTTTTTCCTTTTTTTTTTATCAACCCTGTTGGGGGGGGGGGGGGGGTTGGTGAGATAAACTGACCCCTGACACCTCCCCTTTGAGACAGGAAAAGGGACTGAGGACACAGATTCAAGAGTCCCTTTCTCAGCAGCCTCAGCTGCACTGAAGATGAATGAACAGGAGACAGAGGCTCCTGTTCAATCACAAACTGAGGCAGAAGAAACACAGGTTACAATGCTCAGTAACAGTTATGAATGGACAGAGTCAGTGCCCATTCAGAAAAGGAAGGAGCTGGTAAATGACAGATTTACCGGCTCCTTCCTCCGCTCTCCATCCTGACATTATCTGGGACGAGGGGGACTGGGGGGGTGTACACAGAGGGGGACCGGAGCAGCATGGAAGAGGACACCAAGGGGGTCGGGGGGGGGGGAGCACGGAGGGGAACTGGAGCAGCACAGAGGACAAGAAGGGGGAGTAGCACGGAGGAGGACACAGAGGGGGACCAGAGGAGGAGCACAGAGGGGGACCTGAGCAACATGGAGGAGGACGGGAGGAGGCTATAGGGGACAGTCAGGGGGTGATCGGTGCAGAAGTGGGGGGGGGGGGGGAGTTGCAAGCACCGATCTCCCTGCATAGATTTCAATAAAGCAGCTGAAGGGGGGGGGCTGTAAGCTGCTTTATTAAAATCTATACAGGGAGATCGGTGCTTATAACGGCTCCCACCGCCACACCGATCACTCCTCACTGCCCAGGTATCGGATTAGACATCGGAGCATTTGCACAAGTACTCGTGCAAGTGCTCGGTATCGGCACTGATACTAGTATCGGTGCAACCCTAGAGGAGGGGGTTTTCTCAGCTAAGCACACTCTCCTGTATGCATGCTTGAGCTAAAGGCAGATGTATTCTAGCAAGTAAATGCAACAAGAATCATTTGCCCTTACTCAAGATGGCCACGGTCAAAAATGCTAGGGGGGTATGATTTTCTCCACAAAATAAAGCATACAGACATAAATGGATGAGGGAGATTGCAGTGAATATTAAAAAAACAAATTAAATAGGGTTTTTGGTTTGTGGTGCTCAGATGCAGTGAAGATCCTCCTTACGTACTCATTCCTGACGTTGCTGAGAAAGGCACCTCTGAAATGTTTTGTTACTGCTTTGTAAACCACCTGCTACATTAAAATGAGAAACATTCCTCTCTCACTTCCCTGTTTCTTTTCTTTTTTTTTTTTTTTAGATTTGTAATGTTTGTTTGTGAAGCTGCCTTAGGAGATATTCATACCGGCAATTTTTACAGTGCCTGATGTGAAGGAGCCTCTAGCCTGTCAATGTACAAAGTCCTGGGCTCAACTTAGCAACAGATGGTAGAGACATGACTGGAACTTCTAATTATGTCTATACTAGCAAAGTTGATGCAAGCTTTTATGGTAGATTTGTAAAGGATTTTTACTGGATTCTGTGTTTTTTTTTTTGCACATAAAAAACCTACCTGGAGTTCTTAAACCGAGAGATATGCCTAGGGTACGTATGTGTGTTTCAACACATACTGTGTTGGCCTACTAATATAAACACAAGGTTTATTAAAAGAGGAGCTCAGGAATTTAAATAAACATTTATAGTCATCTTTGTGGTCAGATGCTGCATCTGTCCGCCTCTAAGGCTAAGAATGGAGCAATCAGAGGCCGCTGATCGCTCGATGCTCGATCTTCAGTGAACAGGGTGACTGTCATTCACTGGCTCTCTGCTCTGCCCCTCCAGCGCTCACTGTGGAGTGCTGGGTTGTGGAGGGGTTGAGAACATGTGGCTCAGGCCCTCATCGGCTGGTCCAGGCATCTGGGTGGATCCCAACATTAAAGAGGCTGTAACCCTTAAAAAAAATAAAAAATAAAAAAGATCCTATTCCTTTAAAGCAGGTTATACAGCATAGTGCTTGTGCTGTCCAATTTGTCCCTTTCTACAGTACAAAACCTGGTTGATCCTGCCTGTTCCTGCTCCTGATCCACGATACCATGGTCAGTTTACATGCCTCGGTTATCCTGCTGTTAGAGTCACTCCTCTCGCACACCTCTCCCCGCCTGTCAGTTCCTAGTGTGTGAGCGATCTCCAAACCCGCCCCTCCCGCCACTATTTCGTGTGACAGTAAAGCCAGTGAATAGCATTACTGCCAGCCCCTCTGTTATAACAAGGTATAATACACAATGTAAATGCGTTTTAAAAATGCCGCTAAATACCTTATTTCAGAGCGCCGTTGTGCGGTCACTTAACCTCCTGCCACTATCCTCCCCTGATCTAAGGACTACAGTGGGAGGGGCTGAGCGGACAGCACAGTGGTCACGTGACCTCCCGGCTGATGTCAGAGGGGAATCTCAGCCCCTCCCGCTGTAGTCCTTAGATCAGGAGAGATCGGCGGGACCCCACAGTGGTGCTCTAAAATATTTAGGAGCATCATTAGAAAAAAAAAAGAAAAAAACATTGACACTGTGTATTATACCCTGTTATAACAGAGGGTTGGCAGTAATGCTATTCACGGACTTTACAACAAATTGTCCCTACTTCTCCTTTAAAAGGCAGTACTGCCTGTAAGCATTTCTACAGTTTTTTAAAACATTTTCTTGTTCAGCAGGATATGGCTCCTTGATCACCAGCATTTAAATGACGCATTTTGGATAATGTTGTCCAAGGTCAGCTAGCAATACGAACAGAGAAAATAGAACTTAAACAGGTAATCTGCTTTCCAGGATTGCAGAGGTCGTCAGGCCACAGTCCTTCCACCTGGCGCTTTATTGTACTTTTCTAGAATTCCAGTAAACCAAAACAAGAAAAAGGCTCCTGCACTCACCACAAAAATAATGGTAAACAATTCATCTGCAATGATTACCCACAGTTTTCATTACCTGTCCAATAGAAGCTCTTGTTGTATTAGCCTATAAAATTCATAATCTATCCTCAGTGGGAATCTTATGTTTAATAAAACAATTATGCATTAAGTGAACTAGTGCTTTTATCAAACATGTAATATGGGTAATAATTTTGGATACATTGTTAAAGCAGAATTTCAGTCATATTTTTGTTTATTAAAAGTCAGCAGCTACAAAAAGTGTAGCAGCTACAAAAAGTGTAGCTGCCACCTGGCTGCGACAGCTTGCAGCTTCACAGCCGGGTGCCCACTGCGCGTGCACGAGCGGCGCTGCACTTTGTGACTGGTCCCGAAGCCTTCTAGCACCTGTCATGTGTCCCAGAAGACTTTGCAAAGGAGAACTTCCTCTTCCAATCGCCTAAGGCTTTTGGGTAGGAGGGGGGAGCAGGTACCCCATTTTGACAGGTACCTGCTCCCCTCCTCCTACCCAAAAGCTCAGTTTCACAAACATGAGCCGGGGAGGAGGCCTTAATGTGGCAGTTCCACTTTTGGGTGGAACTCCACGTTAATCTTTGGGTGAGCATATGTTTATCTTACTTACTTGCTTTGGCTTACTTGATACTTGGGTGGATCTGTTTTTTGACTGCAGCAGCTGACAATCTTTAACAAAGTGACTGCATTTTTTCTACATAGTTAGTCTCATTAAGAATAGAAACATATTATATTTTCAATAAAGTACAATATGCCAGTCTATTGAAGTGGTGTTAACCACTTGCTGACCAGGACATTCCTGGAACTTTTTGATGACAAGTTTAAAGGTTAAATTAGTATTTTTTTTTGCTCAAAAATTACTCCAAAACACCAAACATTATAGATTTTCTTTTAGCAGAGACCCTAAAGAATAAAATGGCGATCATTGCAATATTTTACGTCACACTTTATTTGTGCAGCGGTCTTTCAAACGCAATTCTTTTGGGAAAAAAATACACTTTAATGGATATAAAAAAACACAATAATTACCCCAATTGTTGTGTATAATGTGAAAGATGATATTACGCTGAGTAAATAGAGATCTAACATGTCATGCTTTAAATTTGCACACGCTCATGGATTGGCCACAAACTACAGTACTTAAAAATCTTCATAGACAACGCTTTAAAAAATGTTTTACAGGGTACCTGACGTGTTGTTTTGAGAATTATTTATTCTTCTTACAAGGAATGTAAACATCCCCTGTCATAGAAATAAGCATGGCAGATCCTCTTTATTGAGCGGACCCCATATCTTCATTTACCGGTAAAAGCAAAAGAAAACCCCAAAAAAAAAAAAACAAACAAAAACAAAAAAAAAAAAAAAAAAACATTTTCATTTGTTCATGCCTGAGAACTGGAAGTGATGCCAGAGGTTACTCTGGTCCTCCAAGGGCATAGAGCCGAGTGGGGGCCATCTTGCCCTTACTCAACTTCCTGCCCAGGTATCGTATCGTTTCTGGGCATTAACGACGGCTCCGGAAAGCCCGGAAATGACCAGTAAGCGGCAGGGGGGTTGCAATTGGTCCCACTGCTTCTAAAAGTGATCCCGTGTCGAATCCGCCACTGGGATCACTTTTATCAGAAAGCTGGCCCCCTAAGGGGAAAAAACGATACCGGAGTTATGGCATCTAGCTGCAGCCATAACCCCAGTATTTAACGTTAAAAACATGACGTATATTCCCAGTTAGGCGGTCGGCAAGTGGTGAAGCCAATAACAAACATGTTATAATTACCTGCTCTGTGAAGGGCTTTTGCACAGAGCAGCCCTGATCCTCCTCTTCTTGGGTCCCCCACGCCAAGTGTCCCAAATGCAAGCATATTGCAATGGGGGCTCCTGAGCCACGGCTCTGCCTGTCCATTCACATGCAAAACAGCAGTTTGCCCTGCCCCCCTCTCTCCTCATTGGCTGTGATTGACAACAGAGGGAGCCAATGGCTCTCTCAGCCAATAAGGAGGAAGAGTACCTGAAGAGTCGAGGCATCGTGCACATTGCTGGATCATAATGGGGCTTAGGTAAGTATTAGGGGGCTGGGGGATCTGCTGCACACAGGTTTTTTACCTTTGTGCAATAAATGCATGAAGATATAAAACCTTTAGGGTTCACACTTATGCCAATTGGATGAGGGTTTCCCCGCAACCAATTCGCATAACAGGAGAGAGTGTGACCGGCTCGCAATGAAGCTGGTTCACACAGCTCTGGGGCGGCCGTGGTCCACACAGGAAAAGGGTCCTGTGTGTCTTTGGCTCCGTTTCAGGTCCGAATTCAGGCAAACATTCAGACCGGATTTGCCCCTGAAATGGGGAACAGGGACGCACCAGACCCCATGCTGCGAGCCGCAGCCGCAGATAGTGTGAACCCAGGCTTAACCTTTACAAACACTTTGAACAAGTGTTAGAAAAACCTTGACATTTTGAGAAAATATTACACACACTAACATTGTGTCAGTATTTTATAGACTTAAAAATCTACTGCCCCCTGAACCCCTATGGTTAAGTGGCTAAAATGTATTTGATTTGGAATATGTTCTCATAAAGTAGCCACTCAATGTCCGCCACCCCTCTCTGCCAATTACCTCCACTGGCTTTCGTTTGCCCAAAATTCAAAACACTATGTATGTTTCACTCCGCCCACTAGAGCTTACTCATGGGGATGGCCTCCATCCCCATAAGTAAGCTCTGGTGGGCGGAGTGAAACATGTTGTGGGCATGGCCTGGTAGGGGTCCAGGCTGAGACTGCCATTCACTTTCATACAGCAGGTCTTGACTTGATGTGCAGCTCCCAGAACACCTATCACTCTCTACCATTGCCCGGTGCATAGGTGAGCTCTCTTCTCGGCCAGCACTCTCAGTGCTGGGCACAGGACTTAATTCCAATACAGCCCGAGAAGCTCACACAGATATCCTTGGTTCGCAATACAGTGTCCTAATGCTGCTGCAGTCCAGTTTTACTATCAATACAAACTAAGTGGTTCCATTTACAACAAATCGAACATTTAGTGCTGATCTGGCAAAACAAAATACAATTTCTAATGATCATGAAGAGATGTTTATTAGGTGCTGAAGATAAATGTGTCTAATGGAAAATGCATATTGTTCTTTAATGGGAAAGGGTTCTGCATCTGAATACCATCATCGTTAGGAGACGATAATGACATTTTAAAACGCTTTGAGAACAACTGTGATGGACTAAGTTCACTGTAATACTTGCAGACTCATCATAAAAAGCATTTTGCAAAGTAAATGTTAGCTTTTTCAGGCCAATTAAAAGATACACAATCTGAGCTCACATTGAACCGCTTTGCAGACAACACAACTGACACTTGGGGATTTGAGGGAGACTAACAGCATGTAGCTGCAAAACATTCATTTCAATGCAGGATTTAGTGGAATCCTTGAATAAGGTAGCAAAAGGAGAAGATGTGATATGCCAAGTGTTGTGTCTGGTAGCAACCAGATCCACTGCAGGTTCCCGCATTGCACCTGACTCACACAACAGTTCACACTGCCATATGCGAACTGCCGGGAACCAGGGTTGCCAACCGCCAGTAAATTTACAGACAGTTTGTAAAAATCAACAATTTTTTTACAACTGCCAGTAAATATCAGGGGCTGATAATTTCATGCTGTGTTGACTTTTTAAGTGTAAATCAAGCAAATTACTTTGTTATAAGTATGGTCAGTGTTTCCATATCATGTTTATACTGTTCAAATATTCACTGTGTTAGTTTTCAATAGGAGTTCCGTAATTTCTCAGGTTGCCAGTAAAAAAATGTGCTCTGCCAGTTTCCCAAGTTTTGTCAGTAAAAAAATGCTGCGGAAGGTTGGCAACCCTGCCGGGAACGTCAATACAATGTTAATGACACCCCCATTTCAGCTTGCACTGCGAACTGACGGTTCGGACATGAATAGGATCGCATGGGTGTGAACACCTATATTCCGATTCTGGTGTGGACCAGAAAAAGGGTCCTGTGCGAGTTTGGTTTGAATGCAATGCGATATCAGCCATACTATCTGTATAGCTGAAATCGCATCGCACAGACATAGCATGTGATTTGCAGTGCGGTGCGAATCACATGCGATCTTGCAGAGCGCAGAAGTGTGACCCGGCACCAAATGACAATTTTATAGTTAACAGGAACTTTTTTCGATATGTGATGTAAAGTTTGTTGTACATTTCCTTTTTTTGTAATGTAAGAAGTTTCATAATTTTAGTTAGAAATGTATGAAACGATGCTTAAAAAACACATCTGTGCTTTTATATCTGAACAGCAGGTGGCACTCTTGGTTCCTTTTCAAATTTTCGAGTTTCTATTTACCTCCTGGCAAACAAACATGATTGTACCCCTCATTTGCTCTAAAATGTACTTAACAAATGGATTTATACAGCTGTATCCCCATATAGCTCTGTCCAAGGTTTAATCCATGTGTGTTAAAAAGAACAATTATTGTTGTGTTTTCTCAAGAAATCCTAATTTCACACACGCAAACACTCCTTTATGTATAAATAAACATACTGTGACAGAGGGAGAGACCCTGTCACTGTAAAAATGGAGGAGAATATAACACAGAATTCACATTAAGGGTTAATGTGAGGTTCCAGACCATCGTTTCTGAGTGGAAAAAGCTGTTTTTGGTTTTCTTTGGATTCTGTTGTTCGGAAAGGAACCTTCAATCTTGTGTCTGAATTTTACCAGGTGTACACAGGTATGCAGGGTTGTAATACACTCAAACCTGAGGATAGGTCAGTGCTCCCCACTTTGGAGACAGAAAATCTCACCCATGGGGCGAGAGGAGCCCCAGCCAGGAGTCAATAGACAGAAGGTCTCATCCAGGGAGTTTGAGGAGCCCTAGCCAGGAGTCAATAGACAGAAGGTCTCATCCAGGGAGTTTGAGGAGCCCTAACCAGGAGTCAAGAGATAGAAGGTCTCACCTAGGGGGTGAGAGGAGCCCCAGCCAGGAGTCAAAAGACAGAAGATCTCACCTATGGGGTGAGAGAAGCCCCAGCCAGGAGTCAAGAGACGGGAGGTCTCGCCCAGAGGGTCAGAGGAGCCCCAGCCAGAAGACAGGAGTCAGAATTCTAGAAGTCAGGTGGGCTCCTATTGGGGGTATTAAGAGAACCCCTATTCAGAGACCAGGACTGGGCCATGCAGCAGTGTGCTGAGACTAAGGCTAAGAGAGCCAAGTGAACCAGTAGAGATGGACAACCCAGTCAGAGGGACTGGTAAGAAAAGCAAATATTTTGCCAACAAGGGAGGCAGGTGACTATTGTAATTTGACTGTTCATATTGATGAGGAAGAACCCCTGCATGAGCAACTGATGCCTATGTTAACTTTTCAGTTTATTTAATAAAAGTGGGCTACCATGCCCTAAAATACAGTTTGGACTGGCACAACTCATTAAAAAAAGGACCCACAACATGGAGTATAATCTCCCCACAATACACACAATATTCGTTTTCCTTTAAAATGGGTAACCAGTAATTGCACAAAAAATTACTAACAAATTGCACTGTATTTTAGGGTCTGAACCAACATTTTGTCTGTGCCTGTCCATCCACCTCTGACTTGCATTCAAGAGAACAGTGAAAGTTCACAAACACTTTAAATAAATCAGCCTGGTAATCCTAAACCATGAAACACAAGGTAACTTACAACTGCTGAGAAAAGTTATAATAAAGCGTTATAAGAAGAGAATTGCTAGGGCGCAGTGCAGTTCTTTCTATAAGATGATGTGAGATTTGGGCCTCAGGTTGTGATGTGTTTTTCCACTTGTTCCAAATGTAGAGACACTAGTTTTCAGCTTACCTTAGGAAAGCTAAAGCATCCTAACAGCATGACTCTCATACAAGTCATCGGGGTATAGATGACATGCCCAACTGTTTAGACAGTATGCTGTACAGTATAAGCCATAGTTGCCAGATGTACCCAATTTCTACAGTCAGAACCCACTGGAAATACGCAAGTGATAATGCTTTTATTACATTTCAAGTTAATCTTTCTATTCCCTATGCATATTAGCATAGTAGTACCTTCAAAATCCACTGCAGCGGTCTAAAGTTTAGTCCACATCTCTGCAAAATGAGCATCTATCCTAGATAGCAAGTAATTGCGTTGCACGTTTAAAAATGACTTGCTAAGCTATTGCTAGACTTGCCAGGCTTCACAGGTTTGTTGCAAAATTGCATTCACATTGCATGACTCCAGATCAACTTTCTTTGCAAACATTCTGCAAGTCTGCTGCAAGTTCTGGTTCAGTTATGCCGTGCAATAGTTATCCCAAGACAGGGTCGGGTCACTGTGACTTCCAGAGCTTTTGCTGTAGACTCACCACTGCAACTTTGCTCTTGCTAGAGACTTGCCATGCAAATCTGACAGCCCCATAGAGAACAGCGGGGTTGTGTCTGTGTCCACTCTGCATAGTGGAGCAGACACAGACCTGTCATCTGCCTGCTTAGTGTAGGGGCCCCCTGCTGTGCAGGCAGATGCAGACTAGAGAGAAAACCTGTGTGAAATCAGCTTTAGGGCCTGCTTCAAACTTGTGGCTGCTATCCAAGAGCTTGAAGTGAACTCTAGAAACTGAATGCCAGCAGAAAGAGGGAAGCGCCATATTAGTGCAGCAGACCAACTAACATGTTAAAAACAGCAACTGCTGTCGCTCCGGTCCCAGGTTCCCACTATGTACCAGGCAGCCGCCGGTTGTGGCTCCGTGTGGATACTTTAGCAGCCACAGCCGCCAAACCGGAGCCAGGAAGCGGAAGAATAATGCAATCCAGCTTGGAGTGGACCGCCGGCGCAGGGGCGGAAGTGACGTCAATTCCGGGGCACAGAGCAGTGTATGAGTGTGGATCAGATTTGTCTGCGCATGTTCCATAACGCAAAACCACCCTCATACACTGCTCGGTGCCCCTGGATTGACGTCACTTCCTCCCCTGCATCGGGGAAGCGCTCCAAGCTGGATTGCATTACTCTTTGGCTTCTTGGCTTTGGTTTGTCGGCTTTGGCTTCTACAGTATCCACAGACGCACAATGGTGGCTGCCTGGTACACAGTGGGAACTGGGAAAGAGAAGACACCGGTATTTAACCGTTTTTGATAAGGAAGTTGCTGTTTTTAACATGTGAGTTGCCAATTTATGAGCTTCCTAAAAATTGTCGGTCTGCTGCACTTAGATGGAGCTTCCCACTTTCTAATTGCACAACCAGGAAGACTTGGAATTTTTGTTTTTGAATGTTAGTGACTATATAATAGAACAAAGTGCCACCAGCAGTGGCAGCATGTAGATGAAAATGATTTATTTTTAAGGACAATACAGGTTGCAATTCGTAATCAAACATACCAGAAAAAGCTATCACTTCAAAGTTTCCAATAACAGATCCCACAGGAGCAAAATTAGCTTAGGAAACAATGGATTCAGATTTAAAAAAAAAAAAAAAAATATATATATATATATATATATATATATATATATATATATACATACACATATATACATATATACATATTTTTTTTTTTTAAATTGTGACTTCAATCAGAAGACTGGAAGTAACTTGCACTGGACTGGAGAGAACATAAAGATCTTGCCAAAAAATTTGTTTACGGCTTGCCATATTGACACACATCGTTATTAGCGGATGACTATCCCTAACAGATAATTTAAATGAGTCATGTCTACAGCATGCTGTTAACAAAGGCATGCCATTTACGCTACCTATTTTGGAGACAAGACTAAATCAATTTATTTGATGTGTTTTCTCCTGTAACTTTGTCCCTGGGTTACTCTTTGTTAAAAATACATTATTCCAGGAAGCCGCGTCTTATTTTGCATCCCATTAAGTGGGAAAGGATGGTTGAATTTTCCGAGGAGGCATTTCAGAGTCAAATGAGGACATAAAACACAGTTCAGACAAAGTGCGGGCTGGCCTAGATGTGAAAATCCTCCAGTTAGATTGCATTACATTGTGACAAGACTGTCATAGCAGAATAAGCCATGCTGATTTTACATCACTTCCACTGCATGTCTCAAAACAAGGCTGTACCAAATCCACTAATCCTAAAATGCCATTTTATTCATAGATATTTATAGAAAAGTTAACCTGTTTGGCAGAGCACACAAAGGTCAACCAAGAATGAAGAAAGAAAGGTTTCATACATTAGCCCCTTTTCAGTTATCTCCAACGGTTGTATTATATAAATTCACTACAAGTCTTATCACTTAGAAGCCATTTTTTTTTTACGTGCAATTCATATGGTAAGACATATCTGAATTGTATAGGTACTATGGCTAGCAGATGTGTGTATATATATATATATATATATATATATATATATATATATATATATATATATATATATATATATATATATATATATATATTAGTGTAAGGGAATGTTTGCATGTTTATCCTCACCATCATTCTATTCCCATAAATAACATTCAAAATTGGTAGACCACACCTAAAACTGCCCGATCTCCTCCATTAATCGGTCTATGTAATAGCTTTAAACTGTCTGTTTTATGAAGACATTTGTTTACTTTGAATGCTTCAGTTCCTGCTAGTTTACATCACCTTTAACGCAGAACTTTAATCAGTCTGTATACAGTGGGGACGGAAATTATTCAGACCCCCTTAAATTTTTCACTCTTTGTTATATTACAACCATTTGTTAAAATCATTTAAGTTCATTTTTTTTCCTCATTAATGTACACTCAGCACCCCATATTGACAGAAACACACAGAATTGTTGACATTTTTGCAGATTTATTAAAAAAGAAAAACTGAACTATCACATGGTCCTAAGTATTCAGACCCTTTGCTGTGACACTCATATATTTAACTGTCCATTTCTTCTGATCATCCTTGAAATGGTTCTACACCTTCATTTGAGTCCAGCTTTGTTTGATTATATTGATTGGACTTGATTAGGAAAGCCACACACCTGTCTATATAAGACCTTACAGCTCACAGTGCATGTTAGAGCAAATGAGAATCATGAGGTCAAAGGAACTGCCTGAAGAACTCAGAGACAGAATTGTGGCAAGGCACAGATCTGGCCAAGGTTACAAAAATAAATTCTGCTGCACTTAAGGTTTCTAAGAGCACAGTGGCCTCCATAATCCTTAAACGGAAGACGTTTGGGACGACCAGAACCCTTCCTAGAGCTGGCCGTCCGGCCAAACTGAGCTATCGGGGGAGAAGAGCCTTGGTGAGAGAGGTAAAGAAGAACCCAAAGATCACTGTGGCTGAGCTCCAGAGATGCAGTCGGGAGATGGGAGAAATTTGTAAAAAGTCAACCATCACTGCAGCCCTCCACTAGTCAGGGCTTTATGGCAGAGTGGCCGGACGGAAGCCTCTCCTCAGTGCAAGACACATGAAAGCCTGCATGGAGTTTGCTAAAAAAACACCTGAAGGACTCCAAGATGGTGAGAAATAAGATTCTCTGGTCTGATAGAACTTTTTGGCCTTAATTCTTAGAGGTATGTGTGGCGAAAACCAGGCACTGCTCATCACCTGTCCAATACAGTCCCAACAGTGAAGCATGGGGGTGGCAGCATCATGCTGTGAGGGTGTTTTTCAGCTGCAGGGACAGGATGACTGGTTGCAATCGAGAGAAAGAATAATGCGGCCAAGTACAGGGATATCCTGGACGATAACCTTCTCCAGAGTGCTCAGGACCTAAGACTGGGCCAAAGGTTTACCTTCCAACAAGACAATGACCCTAAGCACACAGCTAAAATAACGAAGGAATGGCTTCACAACAACTCCGTGACTGTTCTTGAATGGCCCAGCCAGAGCCCTGACTTAAACCCAATTGAGCATCTCTGGCGAGACCTAAAAATGGCTGTTCACCAACGTTTATCATCCAACCTGACAGAACTGGAGAGGATCTGCAAGGAGGAATGGCAGAGGATCCACAAATCCAGGTGTGAAAAACTTGTTGCATCTTTCCCAAAAAGACTTATGGCTGTATTAGATCAAAAGGGTGCTTCTACTAAACACTGAGCAAAGGGTCTGAATACTTAGGAACATGTGATATTTCAGTTTTTCTTCTTTAATAAATCTGCAAAAATGTCAACAACTCTGTTTTTCTGTCAATATGGGGTGCTGTGTGTACATTAATGAGGAAAAAAATGAACTTAAATGATTTTAGCAAATGGCTGCATTATAAAAAAGAGTGAAAAATTTAAGGGGGTCTGAATACTTTCCGTCCCCACTGTATGCAGTAAAGCATGCTTGTTATACTCACTGTGGAACCTAAGGGGTCAATCCTCCACATTGTGTAAAAAAAGATGTTTGATCCTGTCTTCTCTGATCCTCCCCTTCTTCCACTGTACCAATACCCAATCCATCCCGTGATAAAACAGAGCCTTTGGAGTCATGCTCAGTTTGGTGTGTATTGCTATTTTTTTTTTTTTCTTGGGAAGGTGCACGTGATTGGCACAGGACCAATCAGCACTGTCCAGACAGAGGGTCAGGGGTCCTGCAGCCTCATAGGACAGTCAGAAGAGAATGAAAACTCCTCCTACAAGCATTAACTAGACACTGACTGAAGTCACAAGATTGCTATATACTGTGGATGAGAAAAGGTATTAAGCAGTTTATATTTACTAGAAAAATTGCATTTCCATGTTCTGTGCACTGTGAAAGATCAGATATAGTAAATGCAGGGTTTAGTAACACTTTAACTAATCTTTATGCTGATAGCATTTGTAAATAGATAGGAAAGTATGTTATATATAATTTATATATTTTATAATTTATTTTTTTTTTTTACATTTCTTTAGTTACTTCCTGGTTTCTGGCTTAGGCAAATGAATGTCATACATCCTATGAGTCTTTATGGGCATTTTTTTTTCCGCTCCGGAGGAGGGGTTTTCTCAGCTAAGGACAGATGGATTCCAGGAAGTAAATGCTACATGAATCATCTGCCCTTGCTCAAGATGGCTGTGGCTAGCAATGCTAGGGGGCTGTTTGAGTGATTTCTCAACAAAATAAAGAATTGAGACATGGATGGATGGGCGAGTTTGCTTTAAATACCAAAAACAAATTAAATAGCTCTCTCAATTTGTGGTACTCGGATAAGAAGCCGTCCAGGCACTAGAAGTACAAGACCTAGCCTGTTCATAATGAACAGTCTAAATCTTGGATAGGTACCTGATTGAGGGGGGCTACTTCAGTTCAGTTCTGCCAGCTGGTGACAAGCTACTAAAGCTGGCCATACATTATTCAATTTGCTTTAGATTTAACTTCAACTATGTAGTGCAAGGGCCTGCCTGATTACATACAAATTGAAAGTGTTTAGATTTAAAATCATATTATATGGTTTTGGTAAATCTGAAGGAAAATTGTATAAAACAAAATTGTATAATGTATGGCCATCCTAAGAAAAAGTGAAAATTAAAGTGTTTTTATTGCTGTAAACTTTGATGAACTAGTGCATGCATAACCAAAATTTTTTTTTCTTTTTGCACAGAGTAGGGAATGGTTAAAACCCCTTTTAGTAGAGTTTTTTTTTTTTTATTGCATCCATGTCCCATTCAAGAAGAAATCTCCCCAAAGTGAGGTAAATCGCCTCTTAGTATTTACTAGAATAAGTGTTCCATTTTCCCCTCCATTCTTGTTCTAGTGACAGCAAAAAGTTTTTACTTTCCTTGTCAAAAGAAGTTTATTGAGTATACAATGTTATAAAGATACATAAAGTAAGTTTACAAGGATCTATAAAGTAAGCTCATTGTTTTACAGTAGGGTTTATATAGGTAAATATCATGAAATTTCAAATATTAAACATTGGGTTCACGTAAACCTAAATTAAAGATATATATCATTTCCTTAGTTACTTTTGTAGGTATTTAAATGATTTATACCTATTATACATATTGTTTACAAGTAGAGTGTATATAGGTCAAATAAATTCTGATAATGAGCTTTAATCGTAAGGTGGAGAAAAGGAAAGAGAAAGAAGAAAAAGGGTTGAAAGGTAGAGGTATGGTCCACGAGGTTGTCCCGCTCGTCAGTTTATTATTCTTTTTAGTTCTCTTTGAAGCCTTAGAATGGGTGTCTCTGTAAGTCATTTAATCTGTTACCATGGCAACAGGACAGAGTCATTGAAGTTTGACAGGAACTGTTGTTTTATCCAAGGATGCCAAAGTTTTTCAAATTTTGGAATTTGATTTTGATCGATGGCAACCATCTTAGCATGGGACATTGTATTATTCATTCTGTGAATTGTTTCTGCTAGTACCAATGTAGGAGATTTCCATGCCTTGGCCACTGTTTGTTTTGCAGCCGTTATTAGTTGGATCATAAGTTTGAATTGAGAGAGTGTTAACCATTCCGGTTTTAGATTAAGTAAAGTTAAATATGGATCTGGTTGTATTATTTTTTTAAATATTTTAGATGCAATCACGAAGACTTCCTTCCATAAGGTTTGGATTACTGGGCACGTCCACCATATGTGTAAATATGTGCCTATTTCTGGGCATCCTCGAAAACAAAGAGCTGAGGTATTAGGTGAATATTTTGCCACTCTAGCGGGTACAAGGTACCAGCGAGTTAGGACTTTATAATTTGTCTCCAGTGCTAAGATGTTGGGTGAAGATGACTTAGATGTGAGCCATATGTTAGACCAGTCCGTTTCTTCTAAAGTTCATCCCAGGTCCTCCTCCCACCTCTGAACGTAAGAGGGTCTATTAAGATTTGCTACTCCATATAATTGATTATAAAGTGATGAAATTGTACCTTTAGCAAATGGATCTTTTGTACAGATTGATTCAAAAATGGATAATTGGGATAATGGTGTATCCCCCTTTAGGAATGGTGTATAGAAATTTTTGATTTGGAGATATCTAAATATCTCAGAGTTTGGTAGATCATATTTTTCTCTAAGCGATGGGAATGAAAGGAATGATTTAGATGCTATGAAGTCATTTAGTGTCTGAATGCCTGATATTGTCCAAGCTTTAAAAGAATTTGGGTAGATCCATGCCGGATAAAAGGCTGGATTTCTGATAAAAGAAAGGAGAGGATTGTGTGGAGATTGTAACTGATATTTGGTTTTTAGTTTATCCCAGAGAGATAAGAAGTGTTTAGTTATGGGATTATGAATTTTAAAGCGGTCTTTAGGATCAAGCCATAATAAATTTGATATTAATAGAGGGTCATTTTCTGAAGCCTCTATAAATACCCATAATGGGATTTCCTGTTTTGCATGGTATTTGGACAGACTGGCCAAATGTGCTGCTCTGTAGTAGTTAGTAAAATTAGGGTATCCTAGGCCTCCTTTATTTTTGGGAAGATGCAGTGTGTGTATAGGTATACGTGGTTTAGAAGAGCCCCATATAAACGAAGTTGCTCTTTTTTGTACTATTCTCAAAAAATAGGAAGGAATTGGAATAGGGAGGACTCTGAATAGATAAAGCAATTTGGGTAGAATAGTCATTTTGATTGCATTAATCTTCCCTATCCAGGATAAAGGAAGTTGCGACCATTGTTTTATTAGATTTGTGATCTGTCTTAATACAGGAGGATAATTGGTTGAGAATAAGTCAGAATGAGATGCTGTTAAATGAATTCCAAGATATGGGATTGATTTTTCTGCCCATGTGAATGGGAGTGCAGCCCTAGCCGGGATCAATTCCATGTTTGTGAGTGAAATATTAAGCACTAGGCATTTCTTAGGATTAATCATCAGGCCGGATAGGGCTGCAAATCCATCAAGAGCTGGTATTAAGTTAGGACCAGAGACCTGTGGTGATGATAGAAAAAGTAATATATCGTCTGCAAATATACATAATTTGTGTGTAATACCTCCTACTTCAATGCCAGTTATAGTTTGGTTTGTTCTGATGTATTGGGCCATGGGTTCGAGTATAAGGGCAAATAATAAGGGAGATAATGGGCAACCCTGTCGGGTACCTCTTTCGATATTAAAGGCTTCAGATTTGTATCCAGCATATTTTATATAGGCTTTGGGTTTATTATATAATGCTTTGATCCATGTTAAAAAGTGGGGTCCAAAACCCCATTTTTGTAATGAATATTGCATATATTGCCAGGATACTGTGTCAAATGCCCTCTTAATATCGAGAGATAGAAAACATAAAGGGATTTTCCGTTTTTTAGCAATATGTGCCAATAACACTGCCCTGCGTATATTATCGCCTGCCTGTCTATTTGGCATGAAGCCTACTTGATCTCTATGTATTAATTTTCCTATAATGCTATTGAGGCGTTTTGCTATTATTTTTGCTAATAACTTAATATCGAGGTTTAACAGAGAGATAGGCCGATAATTCACACAGGAAGTATCATCAGAAAGGGGTTTTGGGATCATACAAACAATTGCCATTAGTGTTTCTTGCCGAAAAGAATGTCCATCTAGAAGTTTGTTAAAAGTTTCAGTGAGAATGGGAGAGAGTATTTCTGAGAATGTTTTATAGTATAAAGCCGAGTAGCCGTCTGGGCCTGGTCTTTTGTTAAGTTTTAGGTCTTTTATGGCGTTAGCAACTTCATCTATAGTTATAGGCTCATCCAAACTGCTTTTTTGATTCTGAGATAACTCAGGTAAGGTTATTTTTGAGAAGAAGGATTCAGCCTCTGTAGGATTAAATTCATTGTTTGTCTTGTATAAAGTTGCGAGATGTGAGTGAAATTTATGGACTATTTTAACTGGATTACAAGTGTAAACATTTTTTGATAATTTCAAACGTATTGGTTTGAAAGATTTGTTAGTTGAATTTAATGCCCGAGCCAAATATGTACCTGGTTTGTTTGTATTCATGTAGAAATTGTGTTTGGAGCGTTTGAGGGATTTATCAACTGACTCAGTGAGAAATAGATCGTATTCCAATCTAGATTTTTCCAGATGAGATTTTGTACTCTGAGATGGATTATCTTGAAATGATATGTAGGCTGCATTAAAATTGAGTTCTAGTTTTTTTGCTAGATTTTTGCGTTCCCGTTTAAATAGTGCCATTTGTCTTTGTATTGTACCACGCAAGACAGGCTTATGAGCTTCCCACAGTGTTATTGGGGAGATGTCTGTTGTATTATTAATTGATATGTATTCCTTTAAAGCTTGTTCAATGGCCATCTGATGTAGTGGGTGTTTGAGCATTATGTCCGGTAAGTACCACGTTGGGTCATGCGCTTTTGGTATGGCTGAGGCTATAGTAGTGTATACTGCATTATGGTCAGACCACGGAATCGGAATTATATCTGATGCAATAATTTCTGGTATCATTCCTATTGTTAGAAAAATATGATCTATTCTGGTGAAGGTTTGATGAGGGTGCCAGAAATAAGTGAATTTCTTTTTCATTGGGTTACTTTCTCTCCACGAATCTACCAGATTGTATTTGGAAAGGAGTTGAGAAAAAGGTAATCTAGAGGTTATTTTGGATGGTGTAAAAGGTGATTTATCTAGAAATGGGAGGAGGACCTGGTTCGAATCCCCACACATTATCACTGTTCCTATTTTGTGTGTATTAATCACTTGTAATATATGAGAGAGGAATGGTGTAGGTTGTTTGTTAGGAGCGTAGTAGGAAATCACCGTGATTGCTGTATCCATTATATAACCCATGAGTATCAGGTATCTACCTTCTGGGTCTTTAATTTCTGATGATAAGGTGAATGGTGTGGATCGGTGAAATGCAATTAGAGTTCCCCTTTGCTTGGTACAGGCAGAAGCCGTGTAAATTTGTTGATAAAAAGGAGAAATATATTTTGGAGTAGAATCTTTGGTGAAGTGTGTTTCTTGGAGGCATACTATGTGAGCCTTCTTGTTATGGAAAGTACGGAAGGCTTTGGTCCTTTTTTGAGGGACATTTATTCCCTGAACATTCAGGAAAAGTATATTCAGTGGTGCCATGGCAACAGATCAAATAGTTTTGACTTACTTTTTGTTCTGCAGAGCTGACTGCGCAGATCAACCTGTGTGGACTGAAGAGATGAATAGATAGAAAAGAAACCAGTGAATTCTGGAGTAAAGAGTAAACAAAAAACATATGAGATTAGATGATACATTGTATAAATTATTTTTTGCAAGTAATCACAATTTACCCGTGAAAGAGAATAAATATCTCTCTCAGGGGAATAAGTGCCTTCGTCACACTCCCACATAATATGGTTGGGAGAATGAGGAGGGCTAATGGGGGTACACGGATCTTCCGCTTACAGGAGAGAAGTGCTATGTCAAAAGACATCAAAATGATGTTTCATTAATTGGAGTGCAGAATATAGTTTTTGTTGAAATTATTTATTCCAGGGTGGTTGTATATGGTTAGTCTTGCCCTAGGCTAAATAATTCAGTTAGAAAGGTACTGTTAATAACTTTGGTATTGATGAAGATAGTTTGAATTATTTTGGGATTTTAACCCTTTTAGAGTAAACAATTACATATTTTATTCATATGTAACTGTTTAGATATGTTAACTCATAAAATTGAGGTTGTATTGCTTCAGATTAGAATAAACAAAAACATAATTCTAGGAACTAGTTAGGTAATAATATATTTGTTTTAAGAAAAGAAAGAAAAAGCTTCCATTACTTCTGGGTTATTGAACATATTTGTCTTAAAAAGTAATAAATCTATTGTTATTACCTGATAATATATAACTGAACAAGAATTTCCTTATTTCACTTATATATTCTAAGGCTATATGAATCAGAAGTAATAAGAAATATAACTGGAATGTAACATGATCCCACACAGTGTGTGACTATCAGAATGCAGTTACATTCAGTTATAAATATAGGTTTTTTATAGAGAACCATCTCTTAGTATAATAAATGAAGAGATATCAGGAATTAGGATGTCAGTCCATTGAATCTTCTTGGTCCATGGATGATGTGGCATAACGGCCTTTTTTGTGAGAATGATGCTTCCCATTTTGTTCTGAAATTTTCTGGGTGCTGCCTGAAGGTGAAGATGATGCCATTCTTCTGCGTGTGGGAGTGTTGCTGTTTGTGGGTTCTGTCAGATTTAATTTTAAAAGGGTTTGTTGTAGTTCATCTGCTGATCTGCTTCTGTAAATTGTACCTTGGTAGTTAAATCTGACTGAAAAGGGGAAGCCCTATTGATACATAATGTTGTGGCGTTGCAGTTCCATTAGTTGGGGTTTCATGGATCGTCTTTTAGTAATAGTAAGTTGGGATAGGTCAGCAAAAATTTGATAATTGTGTCCTTGAAAATTAAGTTCCTTTTTTTCTCTTGCAGCAATTAGTATTTGTTCTTTCGTTCTGTAATAATGAAATTTTGTGATTATATCACGTGGGGGTCCATCTTTCTTTTTGGCTGTGAGGGCTCTGTGTACTCTGTCCAGTTCTAAACGTTCAATAGGGATATCTGGCTTTAGTTCTTGTAATAGAGCAGTAATAGTAGATTGCAGGTCTGTCACAGTTTCAGGTATTCCCCTTATGCGCAGGTTTGAACGTCTGGCTCTATTTTCGTAATCTTCGAGCTTAGTTTGAAGTATTAAATTCTCTTTTTTTAATTGTTCCAATTCTGTTATATTTTCTTGGGTTGTAATTTCAATTTCATCCATTTTTATTTCTAAGGCTGCGGTGCGGTTTCCCAGCTCTCTTATTTCTTTGGTTAGGCTTTTTGTTATTTGGTCTGAGGTTTGTTTTAAAGCCTTATGAAGCATCTTTTCAAATTGTAATAATATTATTGGGGATGCTGAGGAGTCTTGTGGAGAAGTTTGTGAGAGGATTTGTTCTGTATCTGACTCAAATGGAGAGTCTTGCTGTGACATTTTCTGTCTGTGAGAGCGCCCTGGTGCTGTATATTGTGAGGTGACTGGAGCTGCTTCAGCTGCAGTGAGTGCCTGTGAGCTCTTTGTGAGGTGATTTTTGTTTCCTCCCAGTACCATATTTCCTGCCCAAACTTTCACAGTTTGTTCCCTGGGGCAAAAAGGTTCAAATGGATACCTTTTGAGCCTGCAGGCTCCGCTTTGTCCTTCTCTTCTCTCCTCAGCGGTGTGGAGCTCTAACAATGCATGTCTGCTCTGCTAAGCTCCGCCTCCTGCCCCTCAAAGTTTTTACTTTCAATCCTGACAATAATGAACACCAGCTGAGACACAGAGGGTCAAATATACCTGGCAAAGGTTCTGACACCTTACCACTCTAAAAAGGTAAAAGTCATTTTACTCACCTTTCTTTGGAGGTTCATGCCACCAACTTTCACTCCATTCAAGATCTGCTACCTTCTTTAGACTCTTCAGTATTCCACACTTCCTACTGTGTGTCACGGTCCTATTGTCCAATCAAGGTCATTGTTGTGCCTATAAGGAACGTTAAGCCGGGTATACACTATCAAAATTGTCAGCTCCGGTCAGAGCCACTGTACTAACCATGCAAGGTTAGTTCAGCAATTTCTCCGGCTGATCTGCTGTGTTCTGACAGGGGGACAGCCCCCACCAGAACACTCCGATCAGAGCTCTCTGCCATTGGCTGAGAGCACTGATCAGGAGTCAGTCGGCTGCTGGCTTTCCAGCATGCACGTCCGACAGAAGTCGGCCAAACCGACATACACACAGGATGAATGTCGGACAGTTCTTTTTTTGAACCGGCCAATGTCTCCCGACATTCGGCCTGTGTGTACAGGGGCTTTAGGGGCCAGAGCATGGAGGTATGGTATGCAGGGGGGTACATATGTATCCAACACTAATGGAAGTGCTGAATACTGAAGAGCCTACTCTTGAACACAGTGAAGGTAGGAGACAGCAGATAGGAGAGTATAATAGCAATCCCATCGCAGATTATTGCTGCTGAGATCATTTAAGGTGACTGGCAGGATCGCTTTAAGAAATCTGATGGACTGTTCATCCATTCCCAAAGTCCTTATTCACGAGGCATATATACTGCAAATAAGGCATGAGTCACAAAGCAAAATCAAAGTACCTAAAAAAAAAAAAACTGCCATTCTTTTACCCCAAGTCATATACTAGTGTTATGGCAGTGATGCTTCCTCTATCCAACTTCACTGCAAATTGCATTAACTCGCCAAGACTTAGCATCCGACCCAGCAGTTAGAGAAGGCCTACTTCCATGTAAGGCTTCGTAAAGTGCACCTGTACCCAAACCAAGCACTCTAACATAAAGAGATGTTTGTTTTAAAGAGTATGAAAACCCAACATTTCATATTCCTAATATGTGCTTGCTGTACCACTATTTTTTTTTAGCACACTGGGTGAGTGTTGAGTGAAAGGAGAAAAGGTCAGATTAACTGCAAAAGCAGAATACTGGACTATGGAAGGTACACCTAATAAAAATGGCTCCAATATGTTGAAAACATAATGCCCCCTTGATTTCAGAAGGAACTTATTTCCCCGCTGTATACAAGAGTGGAATAATTCCCAGAATGGCTGTGCTAAAACACTCATAACAAAGAGCAGTATTATTCTTCCTAAAAAGTTAATTGACAAAATAGTAATTGCAGTAGCATAATGAAGTTGGCGCTTAAAAAAAGCGACTGTGCCACTGTTGTTTACCAGATGAGCAACTGTATTAAAAGCCGTGGGCAATATAAGTACTGAAAAGGAAAGAAACAAGCAAACTAAACAACTCATCTCATTATTTTGTTTGTTTACCCCCAACGTGATGGATCCAAACTATGCACCGAATACAGCACTAGGCAAAGATGGTCTTCCATCTTGCATGCTTAAATAATAATAATAATAATCATCATTAAAAAAAAAAAATTTTGGAAAAGAGTGTTATATTTGATGTAATTTGTTAAAGCCACAACTAATTCTAAGCCACTTCTGATAACAGGCTGCAATACAATTTGATTCTAACGGCTGTCTAGAGCCATCCAAAATATATACCGTATAAGTAATCTTTTCTGCCACATGGTCTATAACATACTTAACATGGATCACAACATTTTTGAATTTCAGTTAATGTTTAGTTTTGGTCTGATCTCATATCGCACAGTATTGGATCTGACATTGTCACTCGGTTTATACCTCTAATCTTGACCGGAAAGTTTGGCACAGGGTCGAGTTTCTATTTACACACCTGTGTAGTCTCAAGTCTGCCATAGATATGATAGGATGGTCAGGCGTGCAGGCATGATCCAATTGAAAATAGGTGACTTTTTTTTTTAGTCACCTATGCACAAGAGGCAGCAAATTATATTCAGCATCTGTATTACTGCAGATGACTCTCAGACTTCAGACATGCCACATGAGTCGGTTAAAGACGGCAGATGCGCAGCAAAAGGCGGTCCTACTGCAGACATGCCAAAGAAGATATGGCCACAGACGGAGGCATACCACAAGAGACAGTCGGAGACTGGGGACACACCACAGGAGATGCTTAGAGACTACATGTCACAGGTGGCTGCCAGAGACTGCAGACATGCCAAAGAAGATATGGCCACAGACGGAGGCATACCACAAGAGACAGTCGGAGACTGGGGACACACCACAGGAGATGCTTAGAGAATACATGTCACAGGTGGCTGCCAGAGACTGCAGACATGCCAAAGAAGATATGGCCACAGACGGAGGCATACCACAAGAGACAGTCGGAGACTGGAGACACACCACAGGAGATGCTTAGAAACTTCAAGCCACAGGTGGCTGCCAGAGACTGCAGACATGCCACAGACAAGATGACCATATTTATCAGCCATGCCAAAGAGTCAGAGACCATAAACATGCCACAGGTGGCTGCCAGAGACTGCAGACATGCCACAGACAAGATGACCATATTTATCAGCCATGCCAAAGAGTCAGAGACCATAAACATGCCACAGGTGGCTGCCAGAGACGGCAGGCATGCCAAAGAAGATACGTTCATACATGGAGACATGTCCAAAGAGACAGTCAGAGACTGCAGACATGCCAAAGAAGATCGGTCATAGACTGAGGCATACCGCAAGAGATGGTCAGAGACTACAGGCGTGCCACAGACAAGATCACTATATTTAGCAGACGTGCCAAATATTCAGGGACCACAAATGTGCCACATGTGGCTGCCAGAGACTGCAGACATGTCCAAGAGAGAGTAGGCACACTAAAGGAGATGGTTAGAGATTACAGATGTGTCACACAAGACGGTCAGACAGTAGGCATGCCACAAGGGAAATATTATGCTATACAAGACTACACAGACCACTGCCTTCACAGCCCCCTTTAAAATAAATGTTCTCAGATTTGGTCTTCCGTACAGTAAGATCCATTATAAACAGAAATGCAGAGCAAACCAAATTTACCCAGTAGAAGGATATATAGTGACAATTTTCTCTTTGTCTGCTTGCTACTATGCTGTTATACAGCAGTTTTCAGTAGTACAGGTATGGTGCTACAAAGAGTTTTTACTCTGACAGCCTGATAACCATGGGACTAGGCAAAGAGTAAGGAGAGACAATCCTAAGCCTTCTATATCACAGATCACAGGACATAAACCTGTCAGGAAATATAAGGAAAGCTTCCTTTTATGCAGTGCCAAGTCCCACATGGATCAGGAGTACTGTTCAGAGCTAGTTATTGACAGCTACACAATACAGTGCATCCGAAAATTATTCACAGTGCTTCACTTTTTCCACATTTTGTTATGTTACAGCCTTATTCCAAAATGGATTAAATTCATTATTTTCCTCAAAACTCTAATACCCCATAATGACAACGTGAAAGAAGTTTGCTTGAAATCTTTGTACATTTATTAATAAAAAAAAAAAAAAATAAAAAAAATCATATGTACATAAGTATTCACAGCCTTGACATGACACTCAAAATTGAGCTCAGGTGCATCCGGTTTACACTGATTATTCTTGAGATGTTTTATACAACTTGATTGGCATCCACCTGTGGTAAATTCAGTTGATTGGACAGGATTTGGAAAGGCATACACCTGTCTATATAAGGTCCCACAGTTAACAGTGCATGTCAGAGCACAAACCAAGCCATGAAGTCCAGGGAATTGTCTGTAGACCTCTGAGACAGGATCGTATCAAGGCACAGATCTCGGAAAGGGTACAGAAAAATTTCTGCAGCAAGGTCCCAATGGGCACAGTGGCCTTCATCCTCTATAAATGAAAGAAAATTGTAACCATCAGAACTCTTCCTAGAGCAGGCCACCTGGCCAATATGAGCAATCGGGGGGGGGGGGGGGGGGGGGCCTTAGTCAGGGAGGTTACCAAGAACCTCCCTGACTAAGAACTCTTTGGCCTGAATGGCAAGCGTCATGTCTGGAGGGAACCAGGCACTGCTCGTCACCTGGGCAATGCCGTCCTTACAGGGAAGCATGGTGGCAGCATGCTGTGGGGATGTTTCTCAGTGGCAGCACTGGGAGACTAGTCAGGATGGAGGGAATGATGAATGTAGCATGGTACAGAGACATCCTTGATGAAAATCTGCTGAAGACCGCTCTGGACCTCAGACTGTGGGGAAGGTTCATCTTCCAACAGGACAACGACCCTAAGCACACAGCCAAGATAACAAAGGAGTGGCTACGGGACAACTCTGTGAATGTCCTTGAGTAGCCCAGCCAGAGCCCAAACTTGAACCCGATTCAACATCTCTGGTGAGATCTGAAAATGGCTGTGCACCGATGCTCCACATCCAACCCGATGGAGCTTGAGAGGTCCTGCAAAGAAGAATGCTGCCTAAAAATAGGTGTGCCAAGCTTGTAGCATCATACTCAAAGAGACTTGAGACTGTAATTGGTGCCAAAGATGCTTCAACAAAATATTGAGCAAAGGCTGGGGATACTTATGTGCATGTGATTTTTCTCGTTTTTTATTTTTAAAAAATGTGCAAAGATTTTAAACAAACTTCCTTCACATTGTGGTTATGGGGTATTGTTTGTAGAATTTTGAGGAAAATAATGAGTTTAATCCATTTTGAAATAAGGCTGTAACATAACAAAATATGGAGAAAGTGAAGCGGTGTGAATACTTTCCAGATGCACTGTAAGTACCATGGGCTACAGGTGGAGCAGCAAGGGGCTACATGCTTACTAGCATGCCTCAAGCTGTTCCTGTTTTGCATAGAAAGTGTCACTGGTATAATTTGGGTAAAAGTGCAGAAAAAGCTGAGTGCAAGCACAAACGTCTAATGCGATTTGTACAAGAGAGCAGTCAGTGAGAGTAATCGTCAGCTCAGACAAAGAAAGCATTGTGTCATCTTCTCCTAAAATAACTTAACAATTACCTTCTTATTCCACTTAATCATCTCCTAAAACAAGCCTTTGACATTTGATCCCTCCCTCCAGCAAACGTAACAGTCTAAAGGGTTCTTCACATGTGTGGTGCTCTCCAAAGAGCGATCCAAGCATGGATCTCTCTTTGGAGAACATTGGACAGGCTGTATTCTACCGCCTCCTCACCCCTGCTTAACCCCTTGATCCCCGAACTAGCATGCCACAACCGTATGCAGAGTGGCCCCTACTCATTTAAAAAGTTAACAGGGTGTATAATTCTTGCTGCAGCTGCTAAGCAAAGCATCACACAAGTGGTATGTGTGCACCCCTGGCCGCTGCCTCTGCAGCTAAAAGGGGTAGCAGTTGGGGGTAATAAAAGCACAGCTTAACTGCGGGGTTTTACCAGCCACCAATTTCACATGTGAATAAGTCCTTACTCCAAAAGGTGACCTTAAATCTTAACACACCCCCCCGCCATATTTAACCCTTTCACTGCCAGGCCCTGCGCTCCACTTTTAAACTCAGGTGGCCGAACCATTTTGGCAATTTTTTCATTGCTTTATTTTTCCCTTACAGCTTTCAGAGTTTGTGAAAGACCCCCCACACCATACATTTTCTGAAAGAATGGGACTAGTATAATAAAAAGAAGGGGATACCAATTTTTTTTTTTTTTTTTTTTTTTTTTTTTAAGGCCCTGTAATATTTGCGCAAATGTTTATCAAAACAATATTTTTGCTAAAAATACACTAAAATTATTAGTGGATATATGGCAAATTTTACAAAACGCCTGCTAAATTCCTACTAGTGTTAAAAATTAAAACTGTTAATAACAAATATTTGTAAGTTTTGATATTGCCTTTTTTGGTGAAATGGTGACAACTGAAGGTGTGCAAAACACCATTTTTTCCTATCGCTTTCAGAATTTGTAAAAGACCCCCAAACCATACATTTTCTGAGAGCACATGACCTGTGGAATAAAAAGCGCTACTGATTTTTTCGGCTGCGCAAATGTTTATCAAATGATTTTCAATGAAAATACACTAAAATCATTATTAGTGCACACAACATAACTTCTGCTAAATTGCTACTAAGGCCTCTTTCACTAAAGTGTATACCCACGGAGGGCCATGTTTACCCGCATGGGGATGCACAGGCAGTCCTATTTATGTCAATTAGGATGCAACAACTGCATGGGCACGGCCGTTGCTCCCCATCTGACATCTGCGTGAGTGTGGGGGCAGGACCCTGATCTCAGAGAGTGTGAGCTCAGGAACATGCACCTGCACCCACATGGATGTTAAATTGGGAGCAACTGCTGTGTTTATGTAGTTCCTACATCCCAAATTACATCAATGGAACGGTCTGCACAGGGATGCATGGAACACTTGTGCGTTCCTGTACAGGTAAACACGGACTTGCAGGGGTGTAAACTGTACTATGCCCTGTGTGAACAAGGCCTTACTATGTTTTTTTTTTCAATTTATTTTTTTTTTGTTTGTTTACAATTTTTTTATATTTTTTTTTTGGGGGGGTGGGGTGGGGGGGTAGGGTTTGGTGCTTTGGTGAGATATCAGAGGTCTAAGCAGACCCCTTACGTGTTTTTTGAGACAGAGAAAGGGACTGAAGACAGTCCCTTTCTCTGCAGCCTTAGCTGCATCATACATGAATGAATAGGGGTCTCTATAGAGACTCCAATTCATGCACAAAACTGAAGCATAGAAAAACACTGTTTACTATGTTCCAGTAATGAATGGACACAGGAGCGATCGGTAGTGATTGCTCACTGTGCCCACTCAAGAAAAAGAAAGGGGGGAGTGGTAAACACATACTTACCAACTCCCCACCTCCCCCCACCGCTCTCAGCCCTGACAGCTTGTGTCTAGAAGCAGCAGCTGCAGCCGACAGAAGGGGGAGGAGGGAATGCCAGCTAGCAGCACAACGGGGACAAGTGCCGGAGCTTTGGTAAGGATGGGGGGGGGGGGTTCATGGTCAGAAGTGACCATAAGCTTACAGCAGAAGCAGGTCTGTACGAACCTGGCCAGCTGACAGCAGTGCTGAAGGTCCTTACGCCACGTGGACCTGGCAGCGAAAGGGTTAACCCTGCAAGCAATATCATTGATGCACCATTTTCCCAAAAAGCCTGAACTGAGCAATCAAATTAAACACGTCATCTACGGAGTTTTATTTTTACTGAGATACTTCCTAAGGCTCACCCAGAGTTAAGGGGTGTTTTATTTAAACAACACTGAGATAGCTCAGGTGGTTATAGAGAAGGTGGACCTTCCCTTTTAGAAATAGGTTTGAGAAAGGTCACCGTAAAGCAAAGAAAAGTTTCTTCAGAACAAAGGTTTCTGTATTATGTAACCTTTCACCATTAATGTTTGGTATGAATATGAGGCCAAATTTCTACTTAAAATACACCTAAATTACATATTACAGCAAACAACTGCTCTGTATTCACATTCGAGATTAGAAGACTGAAATGCTTCTACTGGTAGTGGGGAACGGGGTGAGCTGATTTGCTGCAAAAATGACAAACAACTTGAGTGCTTCTGCTGTAAACGTTGAGAATGAATGGGTCTGCAGTTCCTACAACTTTAGAGGTTAGTGAAGTATAAGTCTTGCTAGATCACTTTAGGCTGGTCCCTTTTGCTATGTATAGCTATGTAAATCATTAAAAAATAAAAAGTACCTGCCCTGAGATACTACTGGATGATGAAATGTAACATATTCGGATACACAGGGCAGGTCTAGAACCCCCCCTACACGCAAAAATTTAAGTCAAAGTGTTCAAATATTCTCTGTAACGGTATATTGGAGCTTTACTTACTCTCACTGTAAAAGAAAATTGTTGCTCGAGTTTTCTGTAAATGCTTTTTACTTTTAAATAAAAGAAGCTTGGAGAAATAAAATAAAAATAAATAAAAGTACCTGTACTGTTTAAAATCCAGTAATATGCCGCCTCACCTTACTCTGCACATAATCAGTTGCTCTCTCTTTTTCGGCACTTTGCCAAAAATGTTGCCAACAGCCTAAAGATTTACTGCTGCTCAGGGGATTCAGCTAAATGGCAGCCTCCAGCAAGAAGAAACAGGAGCAACGCTGGAGGCAATTTCCAGCACACACTAACTTAGTAGCATAATTATTAATGTGGAATGTATGTTCCTTGCTAAAGAACATTTTTTTTTATCAAAGTTGTTATGGGTATCGTTCTGCTTGAAAACTTGCTAAGAATATAACATTTCTTTAATGTTCACACTCTGGCCACAGGTTTCTTCACAATAAATATATATATATTTATTGTAATTCAATAAATACAATAATATGGTGACCCACAGAGGCTGCTCTTAAGCCGTGTACACACGAGCGGAATGTCCAACAGAAAAAGTCCTGACGGAAGCTTTTCATCGTCTATTCCGATCGTGTGTATGCCTCATCTGACTTTTTTTTTCAGAAAATTCTGACGTTCCTAGAAATGGAACATGTTCTAAATATTTCCGACGGAACCAATTCCTATCGGGAAAACCGATGGTCTGTATGCTGTTCCGACGGACCAAAAACGACGCATGCTCTGAAGTATGAGATGGAAGCTATTGGCTACCGGCTTTTGAACTTCCTTTTTCTAGTCCCGTCGTACGTGTTGTACGTCACCGCGTTCTGGACGGTCGGACTTTGGTTTGACCGTGTGTAGGCAAGACCGCTTGAATGGAATTCCGTCGGAGAAGCCTTCTGAGTTTATTCCGACGGCAAAACCGGTCATGTGTACGCGGCTAACAAACTCATATGTGTGGTTAGTAGCAGACATCCCATTTAAAATGATGTTAGAAGCACATGAGTGCATGGACAGATATGAAGCACAATTTAGACTCTTTTGTTACAACCATTCAGGGTAATCTTCTGCTACTGTACGTGTACTTCTCTCATAAAACCTCAGCTAAGTGTGCCATTATTAGAGACCCGACAACAGGGACTTGAAAACCCCCTGGTGCTTTTGTATTACGCTCTGATATACACAGATCACTGTAAATAATGCAATATGATCAAGCACCACTGCTTTCTGTGATATCCTGTACATATAACAATCGATAAGGCCATTCTCTCTTTCATTACACTTCTCTAAATGCTTTGCCTAGGTATACTATACAGCTAATGCACTTTCTTTCTCCTACACATATTCATATATAGCGCAGAGGTAGTCGGGCATGAAAAATAGCAAATTAAACTGTATAGACAATTAAACAGACATTGACAACATTTATTTGATTTGTCACTACAGGCGTTCCGTGATTTTGTGCACATCCTCCAAATTGATTACATGCCACATTTCCTGTTCAGTGGTTTGCCTATACGGCATAGTCGTCAGCATAATGAACACATATTTGAAGCTGGTAATACAGAACAATCTACTTCTGTAATAAGCTTTAGAGGAGGATTAGAATCCATGGCTGGAAATCTAGTGCAAAGACTGTAATGTATGAAATTGGCCCAGGCAGTTAGCTGCATGTAG
The DNA here is from genome assembly GCF_042186555.1 of Aquarana catesbeiana. Lineage (NCBI taxonomy): Eukaryota > Metazoa > Chordata > Amphibia > Anura > Ranidae > Aquarana > Aquarana catesbeiana. Next base: position 654,863,571 of record NC_133324.1, read on the forward strand.
CAAAGATAGCCAAGGAGAAATTAAAGCTCAAATCATCTTCAAATAAAGGACTTATGTTGGATGTGTCATATTTATACTGGGTCGTTTTCAAGTTGGTGCAACAGCTCTATGTGTCACTGCTAGTATCATACCTTTCTGTATCATATGCATCCTATATATCCAACAGTGGTAATTCATGAGATAAAGTCTTCAAAAATAAAGCTGCCATTTATAAAAGATATAAAGTAATGAGCAATATGAGGAAGTCCTAGCTACCCAATTGTTTTTTTTTACTACAAAATATTAGACAGCTTAAAGTGTTACTAAACCCACAACAGTAAAATCAGTCTGTATGTGCAGTAAAGCATGCTTGTTATACTAACTGTGGAACCTAAGGGGTTAATCCGCTGCACTGTTTAAAAAGGCAGTTTGCCCGTGTCTTCTCTGATCCTTTCTTTCTTTTCCTGTCCTTAATCCATCCCCTGATAAAACAGCCTTTGTAGTCACTCTGCACATGCTCAGTTTGGTGTATATTTCTAGAGTTGTTTTTATTTTTCTTGGGAGGGTGCATGTGATCAGCACAGGGCCAATCAGCACTGTCCAGACAGAAAGTCAGGGATCATGCAGCCTTGTAGGACAGTCAGAGGAGAACAAACACTCCTCCTACAAGCTTTATCTAGTGCTTGGCAGGACAAGGAGTCACAAGACTGCTATAAACTGCTGATGAGAAAAGGTATTTAGCAGTTTAGATTTACTAAATCTATTGCATTTTCATGTTCTGTGTATTGTGGGAGACCAGATATAGTGAATGCAGGGTCCTGGGTTTAGCAACTCTTTAAAGCGGAACGTCACCCAAAAGTTCGGCTCTTCCTCCTCCTCTGATATATTTGGCAATTTTTTTTTGTGGTGGTATGGTGAGGAGGCCCGAAGCCTTCACAGGTCCCAGAATGTTGTGGGACCATTCACAAAGCGCAGTGCGGCTCATGCATGTGCTGTGAGGCCACAAGGGCTCACAGCTGGCTTCTCACAGTTAAGATGCCAGAGCTGGGGGCTGAAGATCGGTGAAGAAACCAGCTTGGGTGAGCACAGCACTGGATTCCTTGGCACATGTCGGTTTATACAAAGCCAGCAGCTACAGTTTTTTGTAGCGGTTGAAAAGGTAGAACATGCTGCATTTTTCCTGCACAGAACTGTACTGGAACACGGTAAAAATGCATAAAAAGATGCACTGTTCCCTTAGTACAGTGGAAAAAAACAGGAGTACTAAAAAATATATTCTATCTAAAAAGCAAAGATGAATAGGGATCTCATGGCATGCTATCATACTTAATTAATAAATAATTATATGAATGTAAGGATGAGAGGATCATCCAACTTTTTTCTGAATAATGCATAGTCAGGTCTACACAGCTCAACAATTTAAAAAATATAAATACCTTTGCAACTTTTTTTGTATCTGCTAAAAGTGGGACGTGTCTTGGTTTGGAATAAATATGACTCGTAGAGGCACGAGTACTGAAGTGATAATATACAAAGGCTCACCGCTTATATCCAAAGTATATTTCACATTACATCCTCCAAGTCACAAATAAAGTCAAAATGCAAAGGGCTCAGCTAGATTATTGAGATCATGGTACCAACAGTATCTCTCATTTAATGTCATTTGATTTCATCCAATGAGCTGCTGTTTCTTAAAAAGAAAACTGTAGACTAGCTGTCCCCCTTTGCAGGGGCAACACTTCCCAGCAAGAGGGATGAAAGTGAAAAAGCAGGACATACACCCAAAGATCTCTGGGTGGATGGAGAAATTTTAACAGATTCCTCCATCCACGCTGGATGAACAAAGCTCCCCGTGGCTGTCCTGGCACTGCCAGCTGTCAGAATACCCAAACAGTGCTTTCATCTAATTGGATGCAATTCATCCAATAATAATAATAATAATCCAAATAATAATCCAATGTGTAATAAGCGGTCACCAACCCAAAAGTGTTATAATTTAGGCCTGGATCACACCTATGCATTTTTTAGTGTGTTTTCAGTTTTGCAAAAACACATTACAGTCCATTTAACATGGTTTCCTATGGGTCATGTTCACATCTGTGCATTTTATGGAAAGGGCCAGGGATTTGTTTCCGGTTTTTGGTTCCAAAGACTTAAATGGATCAAAAGTGTGTATTGAAAAACCCAAAATGCACCTGGAATATGCAAACTACAGCCTGCATAGGTGTGAATCAGGCCTAAGTGAAGCTGCCCCTTTAAGTGTAAACACTAGATGTTTCCTGAGGACGCATGTTTGTGAAAATGTATCGAGAAGGAATTGCTGTCATCACTTCCAGGCCGTCTCTGACGTCACATCTGGGTCTGTGGAACGCACGCTGGCTCTGTGGATGCGAGCGGCGGTGCACTATCATTGTCCCGTGACTGATCTGTTTGTGTTGGTGCCTCTCAGGCACTTTTACATGCGAGTGCATATATCTTTAATTTATGTGATTCCTTTATCTTAAAATCAATTAATTACACTATGGGGGTTATTTACTGAAAGAGGGCGCACCGACCTAGCGCATTACCAGCATAAATTTTACTTAAGAGTAAAAACAACAAGTGTTTTATACTAACAAACGTGCGGCATGTATATGCATATCATATCAAGTGAGAACAATCGCCTTCAAGTCTGCTGTAGTCAAATAGCAGCGTGGGAAGACCAGGCAGCATTCGTAATGGCTGACGCATTTCAAGGGAGAACCCTCTTCATCAGAGCCAAAAGGGTGGTTTGCCAAAATTGTCCACCACTTTGGCTCTGATGAAGAGGGTTCTCCCTTGAAACATGTCAGCCATTATGGACACTGCCTGGTCTTCACACACTATTAGCTGAAAACAGCAGACCTGAAGGCAACTGTTCTCACTTGCTATGATATGCATATACATGCCGCACATTTGTAAGTATAACACTTGTTCTTATTCTTAAATAAAATATATGTTGGTAATGCGCTAGGCTAGTGTACCCTCTCTTGTTGTTGTTTTGTAGTCCATAAGGATACCAATTGTCCTGAGGCCAGCAAGGCCATTGGCGCTGACGAAGATTGCATATACTGAGCACAGGAGAGCAGCTTTTGGGTTATTTACCGAAGCTGGAGAGTGCAAAATATGGCACAACTCTGCAGAGAAACCAATCAGCTTACAGGTATTATTGCCAAAGCTTAATTGAACAAGCTGATGTTAGAAGCTGATTGGTTACCACGCACATCTGCACCAGATTCTGAGTGCTCCAGGTTCAGTAAATCTCTCCCTATGAATACATTATTTTATTTGCGGCTTCTGTCATTTATGAAAGAAAACATGCATTGAATTTTATGGTGATACCGCATCCAGTCCTCCTCCACCTTTGGTTTTATTTCTAAAGCTTGGCAGGCCTCTCATGGCCACAAATGTCTAGTCTGGCTGAGATTTGCTCAGTGTATGGCCAGTTGTTGGCCATACACTGAGCAAACACTGATGGCCAAAATGTTTACTGAACTTTACTTTTGCATTATACTTTTTAACACTTTTGTGCCCTCAGAATGTGCTTTAAAATGGTCACTCACCTGTTACTGGAGCATCAATATCCAGTAAGTTTTTTTCCATGCGGAGAATTGAAGCTCCTTCTGTTATTATTCGAAGAGCCACGCTTTCTTCCAGTCTTCCCTCTTTCATTAAGTGGCCTTTTAAGATGTCTACCCGAGGTTTGCCATCATTGTCAAATATTTCTTTTGCTGTAAGCCTATGATTTGGTGGGAATGGTACAGCTAAAAAGAAAAAAAAAAAGGGCAAATATTAATGACATTAATAAATAGAGAAATATAGGCTCATGCCATTCAAATACTCCCCAATCTAAACAAGGCTCATACTTCAGTCAACCTTTACTCTGTCTTAGAACGCTTCTCCCATTCTTGGTTTATAGAATAAACAGAGTTCTGTGCAAACAGGGAGTTGCTCAAAGCTCAGATCACCTAAAATATTTCTTGTAAACTTCTAGGAAGTTCATCAGCTTTGGCTTTGTTCTTATGTGACAAGTATAAATCAGCAGGTTTTCAAACTGGTAGATCCTGGCAACTGCTGAGAAGCTGCAGTTCAATGAAAGCACACTGTACACCATTATTAACAACTATTCTGATCAAAGCACTTCTTTTGACATCGAATGTGCCAGCTGTACATGGCCCTCTACACCACCTGTAATAGGATCGGGAGTTATCAGCGTTTACAACTCAATGCCAGTATCTTTCAGCACAGAGCTGTAAAGGTACAGCATGGTGCCCCTGGCACAGGACAAGGCCAGTATACAAAACAAGGCATATTGAAAGCTAGCCATACTCTTCTTCTTCTCCCTTGTTCAGCCCGCTTGAGTAGTCAATCGATTTCTCCATCCATGCTAACAGCATGGACGGCGGAATGTCCACTGCTGTTTGTGGCTTCCTGAATACCTGAACAGCAGGGGCCGGTTCACACAATGAATGCACAGGAACGAACTGTGCGATTCACATGAAATCCAGGTGCAGTACGATTTTATCTCATTAATTTGAATGGGCTAACATCTCGACAGACCGCAAAAAAAAAAAAAAATAGTAAATGTACTACTTTAAAAAATGCATAGTAACCAGATCCCATGGTACTACTGTACCATGCGATCCAGTGCAAGCAAACGCACTGCGTTTGCGACCTACATTTAGGGTGTCATTAAGTAACCATTGACACCTGATGTAGATCGCAACTGCATTGCGTTTTGAACACATTATGGGAAAAGTGCACGGAATGCAGGTTTCCCACACCATGTTCTGGCGTGAACTGGCCCTAAATGCATCTGATAGGATGCAGTCTGTGTTTGGGTCATAATCTTCCACTGGGCTCTGCCGATTTTAAAATCCAATTTTGTCAAGCTGGGTGATGTTATTAGGGCCACCTATGGCTTGACTTTCTACTGTTTCAGCAGGAATGTGTATGTATGGCCAGCTTCAGTGTTAGGACTTAGTTTAAAGGTTATGCTACATTAATGAATTAAAGAGTTTATTTTAAGTTTTAGGGTTAAGGTTAGGGGACGTAGAGATCTATTTTATGTTCAAATAATCACCAGTTAGTAGCTTAGGGTATTTCGTCTGAGATCTATACCCTAAGCAAGGGAACAACAAGATTGCTTTGGTTTCTTTCTCTCCATGCAAGTTAGTCTGCTTATATTCACTACAACAATATAACCCCCAGATGACTTTTCTTGCATGTAACTTAATCTCATCAGTTTTTTTTTTTTTTATTACAGGCACTTCTATAGCGTCATCAATTTACGCAGCACTTCACATACAGTATACTGTACATTGCATATTCACATCAGTCCCTGCCCTCAAGGAGCTTACAATCTAAGGTCCCAAACTCAGATTCATACATATACTAGGGGCAATTTAGACAGGAGCCAATTAACCTACCAGCATGTCTTTGGAGTGTGGGAGGAAACCGGAGTATCCGGAGGAAACCCAGACAGGAACAGGGAGAACATGCAAACTCCAGGCAGGCAGGTAGTGGTTGGGATTTGAACCGGCGACCCTAGTGCTGCTAGGCAGAAGTGCCACCAGGGTGGATATAAATAAATGATTTTCTTAAAGAAAAATCATTTTTTTTATTTAAATCTGTTTTTTTTTTTTTTTTTTTTTTTTTAAATTTGTATCAATTTTAATAAAATGCTTTTCGAGTAAAAATCTATCTAAAGATAGTTTTCTATTTAAGCTACATTAATAATTTAGTTTATTCAGCATGAAATGGAGCTTAGTTATGTAGCATAAGGCTGTATATTCTGCAATATTTACATTTTTGGTAAACTCATTAAATGAATCCAAGCTCTGCAAGCTGAGATAACATGCACTGCATTGATGTATCCATACAATTTCACATTAACCATGAGATAAACCTTCAGGAATATTCATTTATACCATTGTTTTGCAAATCTATGTACACCACAAACTGTATGATTGAATCGGTTCTGATATCACTGTTTTACTAACCTGACAGCTTATTGTTTTAAATAGGAAATCTCTTTTTTTTTTGCAAATATTAAAGATTCTAACTACCAGCAAGAATAAGTCCTTACATTTAAAGAGCACCTGTCATTTCATATCCATCATGGTGGTGCCTGTTAGCAGGCAGCCACTCACCTGCTGCCGCCACCTCCCTCACCTAGTTGTGTCACTGCCGCATCACCAGCCATCCCATTAAAGTGAATAGGACTGTCGGTGAGTCAACAGCGGGTCAGAGGAGGAGCTGCTGCGGGACAGGGATGGCACTTGCTTTTTAAAAATTATGTTTTAAATAGACTTGATTCAAACCAAGCCTTTTTACTAGTGATTTAGATCATGATTTAAATTGTGATTTAAATCCACCCCGAGTGCTACCCACTTAGCCACCCATCGTTCATGGTTGTTGCTGAAAGCAGTGTTTCACAACCATATAGAGGGAGAGAGCCTACATATATTAAATCAAATTAATCGCCAGGTAAGTAAATGGTGACCGCTATATCACATTTTTATTTTTTTTTGTAAACATGATAGTAACTCACTAATGCACTACAGTAACTCTTTCACATATAAAACATAGTGTGAGAATGAAGATCCTTCCTAGGATCCTATAAATACTACAGACTATACCAATAAAGGTACCACGAAAGGTCCCATCTTCTCGTCTTACCAAAGAGAATGTACGCTATTCCTATGGGGAAAGTCATGGCCTAGGCTAAGTCACTCCACATTGACCACCCTAAAATTGAAAGGAGGCAAAGGCCTCCCCAACATCAGAAAACAAACATTTTCTATGCAGACCCCAACCCCTTCCAGCTTGATACCAGCAACACACACTCTTTGAATTCATTAGTCTTAAAACAGAACCACAAAGACATCTGATCTTGGACATTTATTCAATGTTATTTGCTGACCATGATCCCAAATCCAAATTTGGCAAATTGCAAATGGGAACAAGATCTATCCATAAATCTCTCAGATGAGGAATGGGAAAAAATATACACATATAACCACAAAGGCTCAATAAATGTTCTAACCCAGGGAAAACAGCTACAAAATTTTCTCCATATGGTCTCCCACTGTTGGCGTTATAAGGAGGAGCTGGGTTCACTACTCCATATATGGTGGGATTGCCCCCTGTTTCAACCCTTTTGAAAGAGGTCCATAGACTCACATGCCAGATCTCTACCCTCCCACTAGATTTCTCCCTGGCCCAACATCTGTTAAATCACTCCACCATTCCAAAATCGGTGTACGTTCGCTCACTTGCCATGCACCTAGTCAATGCGGCCAAACTCTGCGTTCCGACGCACTGGCGCTCCCCGAACCACCCCAACCATAGCAGAATGGTTCAACCGTATACAAAGAATTGCCGATATGGAAGAACTTATCCACAGAGCGAGAGACACCCCTGATAAGTATAGATCTACATGGTCCTGCTGGCAACATTTTAAAACATCGGACAATTATCAAAGACACATGCTCTAAATTTGCAAATCCATATACTGAAATAGGAGGAGAAGGCGTGGGACAACCTCTGCCCCTTACTTGCCCTCCCATACCCACTTTTAACAACCAATCAGCTCTGATACACATTGTCCCGCAGTTTCTATTTGTTTCCCATCTGTCCTGTCCCGTCCTGTCCCTTCCCCTACTTCCCCTTGCGATATCTACCACACTATATACTGTAAGAGCTCTTAACTACACATCCCGGACATATGTGCACACCTAAGCTAAAGTATGCCCGCAACTTCCCCTCAACTTAACCACACTACCAATAACCAATAATACCAACACTTAAGTCACCACATGTGGAATTTGGCAGATCACATTAACCTCAGAGGAACCCATATGGAAACCCCACACCTGTAGTAAAAGCGGACTCCACTTGTTACTAAGACTGAATGGTGAGCCCAACCCCTAATGACTACTGAACACAAATCCTCAAATCTCTACAAAATCAGATCGCCTATCCCCAACATGAAATTACCTGTATCAACACGCCCAACCTGTCATTGCTGATACAATGAGGGAAATGTGGTGGAAAGTGTAATCAATACTAACCGTTTATTGTTAGGTAATTTGCAACGACATTGGAATGTGGATCCCCCCCCGACACAGTCTGATCCGGTATGGGGTGTCGGGAGAAGGAGGAGCAACACTCTCCATTGTATGTCTAGATTTTTAGAGTGTTAATACTGATCTTCCCTGTTCTTTCATAATCAATATACATGTAGCACCCTGGAGTTTAGTCAGAGAGCGCCTCACAAATGTACTTGCTAGTAGTAGTTATCTTGGTCGATAGGGAGAAATCAATAGATCTCTATCAAAGTTTGGCCTTGTTGCACTTTTCTCTTCTACCACTAGGTGGCCGGGTACTTGGTGGTACTAGATATTAGAATGGCAACCCAGGTAATGGGTATATGGGGTATCTCAGCCAAAGGGCAGGGATTTTCTTGAATCCCTTGGCTTGTTGGGAGAGCCTATATGCAGGTGAGGTCAGATGATCTATGTTCGGACTGCCGTCTTGGTGGATGTCTGTCATCTGCCCTGGGCTGCTAGGCCGGAGATTGGGCCTATCCCAGAGGCATCTGGCTGCTAGGCTGTGTGAGGGCCTATCCAGAAGTGAGAGAGCAGTGCAAGGTTGGGAATGCGGCTTGCAGTCCAATCAGAAGTGAAGGTCCTGCCGGCCAGAAAACCTGTCAGTGGTTGGAGGCAGAAGGGAAGCTGTCGCCACGAAGGGGCTAATCGACTTTACCAGGGACCACAGTGAATAACTGAAGCAAGTACCAGAACCATGTTCTCACTGAAAGGGCAAGGAGAAGAATCGGGAAACTTCAGGCAGTGATCAAGTCAGGGACCCAACCAGCAGAGGAGACGCTTGCAGAGCAGCCTTGTGAGTAAAGCCAGGGACCGAGCCAGTTAGCAGGGGTGAAGCTTGAGAAGTATCTGGAGTGCCAAGCTAAGGACCCAGCAGAGAAGCAGGGGTGACGCTTGAGGGGATACCACCACAAACCTTGGAGGAGTTCAAGGAATTCATAGTCACTGAGACCGGGAGCTCAGTGTTGAACTACAGGGAGCTGTTGTAGTGGAGCTGAAAGAACTGTTACGTTTGAGTCAGGAACTGTTAAAGGACAGTTACCATAGGAGACAGCATTCCTGCAAGTGAAGATGTGGCTTCTTGCTGGGGCCTTTCCCTGCACGACTGTCCTCCTATTAAAGTCTTGGTGTCTGCTAATTGAGTTTGCAACTATCTAAGGGTGTCCTGGACCTAACCCTTTTTCCCCCCAAAATATATAAAAAGGATGGTCAAAGAAATAAAACCTCTTTTACATCCAAAGAGGTGTCTGACGCCCAATTACTTTCATCATCTCTGCACACACTATGCCTCACACCCACCACATATTGAAGGATGTCGGCTATCTTTGGCCTTGGAGGTCCTCATTAGACCAAAAGAAGTAAAAGACCTTGCTACATACAAATATGTCTTCAGATATATTACACATGTTTACCTTTCACATTAAAAAATGTATGACAAATATCCCTGTGTCCCCCCCCCCCCCCCTTATTTCTGTATGTCATTACACGCTTTGTGAAAATCTTAATGAAATACTTCGGGGGAAAAAAAAAAAAAAAACATAGTGTGACACATTAGAGACACAAGTACACTACTACATTTAGATTTAAAGATGAACTCTAGCCAAAACAGCTGAATACACACATCAAATACATATATGAGAATGGTTTAAACTTCCAAAGAAATTATATTTCTGTTTATCCAATCCCGAGATTTACAAAGCCCTAGCACACAGCCCTGCCCGGCAGGGGAGGGGACCTGATTTTTCTGTACTGCAGCCTCACTTTTAAATTACAGGTTACCCCCCATCCTTTGGCTGGACAGTAAAGCTGAATTCACACTAGAAGAGAGAGCTGTTGCAGCACTTTACTACTCTTTACCGTTCCCGGCTGTGGTAGGGGGCAGAGTGGTGAGCGATTCAGCACATTGCAACGCTCCCTTTTTTTTGTTTTTTCAGTACTGTACATGCATGGCAATGTACTGCTGCATGGCAGTACATTGCCATGCAATTCCACATGGTACACTGCAATAAAATGCAGCATGTCTGTATTTTATTGCAGCACGCTGCAGCACAGCCATATGCTGCATTGCAGTTTAAATGGGACACCTAGGAAACAATGTTTCCTGTGTGTCCCTGCGGTAAAAGACATTTTACATTGTAGTAGCCCTAAGGGTACCTGCACACAGTACTGATGTATGCATATCAGACATTCCTGACAAAAACAATACACGAGGATGGGCACTCGCATGCATTTGCTTATACACATGAGTAAAAATTCTTCCACTTTATTTTTAATTAAGGGAGTGTGACGTACACACCTATATATATGCATGTAAAATTTCTGACCAGCAACACAGATTTTTATAATTTTTTTTTTACTGATCTATACACAGTGCAAGTTAAAGTGGTTGTACACCCCGTACAACCACTTTTACCTACAGGTAAGCCTATATTAAGACTTACCTGTAGGTGCTTGAAATATCTCCTAAACCTCCACGGTTTAGGAGATATTTACCAAAAAGCAGAGCGCCGATTACTATGGTGCCCTTTAGAAAGGGCACATTGTGCTGTTTCTAATGGGGGTCATGCCGTGACTGGCGGCTCCCGTCACGCGACTCCGGCCAGTCACAGAGCCGGAGTTCGCGGCCCCGGAAGGAAGAGGGGTGAAGATGGACGCTCCCTGCTAGTGGGGACAATGGAGACATTGCGGGCTTCAGTGTCAGGTAAGTGACACATAATGATTTACAATGCGATGCATAGTAGCCCATTATGCTTTACCTTTGCAGGGAAATAAAAAATCCACCAGGGTTTACTTCCTCTTTAACGCGTCTGTGTATACAGGCCAGTTAAAAACAAACATTTAGATCAGTTAAAAAAAAAAAAATTAAAAAAGCCCAAAATGCCTAAAAATGTGGAGTTAATAGCAGGATAATCCTTCCAATTGCACATACACCTGGTCATGTTTGAGCTATTTCCAAACTTCTCCAGAATATCAAACAGATGGGAGACCTTCCATAATACCCAATAAGGTAAGGCTACCTAAATAAGCTTTTATCTTGGAATCTTTAGTTTGACCACCCATTTCCTCTCCAACATCTCAAGCCTTTTCACCTTTGATGTGGAAGGGAAGGGAGGGAGAATCCTAGGAACGGGGTGGCCCCTCTCTATGGTGCCCCCTCTCCCTCCCTTCAGACCCATAGCAGGGTCTTCTGATTCCTTTTGTACTAAATTGTAATGTAACTGTATTGTCTGCCTTCATTTTGTTAAGTGCTGAGCAAACTGTTGGCGCTACAGTATATACAGTGCCTCAAAAAAGTATTCATACCCCCTTAGGGCTGAAACAACTAATCGATTAATCGACAACTAATCGATTATGAAATTAATCGATTACTATTTTCATAATCGATTAATCGACCAGTAACATAATGTGGTTAAAAAAAAAAAACTAAAATGAGCCCTTTATAGTACAAAAAGGGCAAATAATCGCTACTGTAACTATTTCTTTCACAGTTCTACAGTAAAAAAATATTAACCCCTTACAGTAGTGATTTTTTGCTTTTTTTGTACTATAATATTCATTTTTTTTAAACCCCATTATGTTACTAAACGTCTTAGACCTGGTTCACATCTTTTTGTGTTTTTTGGTGCTTTTTGCAGAAACGGACTATTCATTTACATGGTTTTCTATGGGACACGTTCACATCTATGCTTTTTCAGCCGCTGCGTATTTGGAAAGCGTCAGTGACTTTTTTTTTTTTAACGCAAAACAGTGCTTTTTTGGTTCAACATACTTCAATGGAGAAGCTGCAGAAAAGCGTGTAATGCGTTTTTGCAGCAATTTGTGTTTTTTAATCTGCCCAACAAATTGGCAAAAAAAAATTGCAAAAACACAAATCGCAGGAAAATCACGTGCGCAAAAACCAAAACGCACAGCAAAGAGCACTGCAGAAACAGATCAAAAGCAAACTGCATAGGTGTGCACCGAGCCTTATGCTGGGCACAATTTTCAGATGAGAATATTCAGACGAAAAATATTTGTACATTCGATGAATGAAATAATGTTTGAAATTTTCACTTGTTTTTAACATTCTGTTTTTAAAATAATTGTAATTTCTGAACGAAAACCACATCCACTGTCTGATAATTCCTTTCACCAAGAAGTTTTTTTATTATTTCCAAATTTTCCCATTACTGTGGTTGAAAATGAACGTCGATTTGACCCCACTAATGATTAGAAAATCGAACGAACGTTCTTATCTCTCCTCTAATAGTATATACAGTATATCTCTTTTGTGTCATTCTCAGAGTGGATTAGATATTTTGCTCCCTAACCATATAATTGGCTATTTTTAATTAGCACTGCATAGAGATATTTAAGAATAAATTGCCTTTTTTTAAAACTTTACATATTAACTAAATTATACATCACACTTCTTTGTTAAGGTTATTAACTGATTAATCGATTAATCGAAACAATCATCGGCCAACTAATCGATTATGAAAATAATCGTTAGTTGCAGCCCTATACCCCCTGAAAGTTTCCACATTTTGTTATGTTACATTCAAATGCATAAATGTATTTTATTGGGATTTTATGTGATAAACCAACACAAAGTGGCACATAATTGTGAAGTGGAAGAAAAATGATAAATAGTTTTCAAAGTTTGTTACAAATAAATATGTGAAAAGTGTGGTGTGCATTTGTATTCAGCCCCCCTGAGTCAATACTTTGTAGAACCACCTTTCACTGCAATTACAGCTGCAAGTCTTTTTGGGGATGTCTCTACCAGCTTTGTACATCTAGAAAGTGACATTTTTGCCCATTCTTCTTTGCAAAATAGCTCAAGCTCTGTCAGATTGGATGGAGAGTGTCTGAACCACAATTTTTAAGTCTTGCCACAGATTTTCAATTGGATTTAGGTCTCAACTTTGGGCCATTCTAACACATGAAAATGCTTTGATCTAAACCATTCCATTGTAGCTCTGGCTGTATGTTTAGGGTCGTTGTCCCGCTGGATGGAGAACCTCCACCCTAGTCTCAAGTCTTTTGCAGACTCTAAGATCCCATACACACTATTTGATTTTCTGCAGATTTTTGTCTTCAGATTTACCAAAACCATAGAATTTGAGGTAAAACCTTAAGAGTTTCAATTTGCTTGCAATCAGGCAGGTCCCCTTGCACTACATGGTTTTGATCAATCTGAAAACTGCAGAAAAACTAATAGTGTATATGGGGTCTAACAGGTTTTCTGTTAGACCCCGTATTTGGCTCCATTCATCTTCCCATCAACTCTGACCAGCTTCCCTGTCCCTGCTTAAGCATCCCTGCAACATGATGCTGCTACCACCATGTTTCACAGTGGGGATGGTGTGTTCAAGGTGATGTGCAGTGTTAGTTTTCCGCCACATATTTGCTTTTAGGCCAAAAAGTACAATTTTGGTCTCATCTGCCCAGAGCACCTCCTTCCACGTGTTTGCTGTGTCCTCAACGTGGCTTCTTGCAAACTGCAAACGGGACTTCTTATGGCTTTCTTTCAACAATGGCTTTCATTTTGCCACTCTTCCTTAAAGGCCAGATTTGTGGAGTGCACGACTAATAGTTGTCCTGTGGACAGATTCTCCAACCTGAGCTGTGGATCTCTGCAGCTCCTCTAGACTTACCATGGGCCTCTTGGCTGCTTCTCTAATTAATGCTCTCCTTGCCCGGCCTGTCAGTTTAGGTGGACAGCCATGTCTTGGAAGGTTTTCAGTTGTGACATACTCTTTCCATTTTCAGATGATGGATTGAACAGTGCTCTGTGAGATGTTCAAAGTGCGGGATATTTTTTTATAGTCTAACCCTGCTTTAAACATCTCCACAACTTTATCCCTGACCTGTCTGGTGTGTTCCTTGGCCTTCATGATGCTTATTGTTCACTAAGGTTCTTTAACAAACCTCTGAGGGCTTCACAGAACAGCTGTGTTTATACTGAGATTAAATTACACACAGGTGGACTCTATTTACTAATTAGGTGACTTCCAAAGGCAATTGGTTCCACTAGATTTTAGTTAGGAGTATCAGAGTAAAGGGGGCGGAATACAAATGCACACCACGCATTTCAAATATTTATTTGTAAAAAAAATGTGTGCCATTTTGTGTGTTTATCACATAAAATCCCAATAAAATACATTTATGTTTTTGTTTGTAACATGACAAAATGTGGAACATGTCAAGGGGTATGATTACTTTTTCAAGGCACTGTAAATCCTGTATAATAATAATAGACAATAGCCACAGCTGCGTCATCTCCATCCCTCCCCTTCATCACGACCCTCCCCACCATCCCTGTTCCTCCGCCTTATTCTCCTCTCTCTGTGCCTAACTTCCTATGTTTGCTACCATGCATCCTTTTGGCCACCTGAACCCTCCTGTACAGCTTGACGTTTGACAGCCCCCTGATGCCTCTCTCTATTGCAAGTCTCACCAAGTAATCACCCGAAGTTTTGCCCTGCGCCCTTGCTTTACTGTAGATTTGACTTTTATCCATTGGGCCCCTACTGCATTGGGATCTTGACTCACTCCGTGACCCTACCCCCTTAGCCGCCCCCCCCCCACCATTTTTCTCTCTATTTTATTGTCCTTTCTTTCTTCATTAGGGACCTTAAATGTTCAATTGGTGACTTATATCTGGCACTCTTATATTTAATCTGCACGTGCCTCCCACTGCTACACATATTCTCATGGTTCCTGGGAGGCTGTACTGACCATCTCTTATGGGAAGATTTTATTTTGTTCTATGCAATTTGTTTACCTTTCTTATTGTATTGTTTGTTAATGGTCCTTTGGGCCCATTACTTTCCCTGCAGTCTTTGTACTTGTTATTCCACAATACATTTTTTTTTTTTTTTTCACAAAAAGAACTTTTTTTTAGGCATCCGTGTGCAAGAGGCCTATAAAAGCAGCAGCACCCGTGCATCCCCATGCCAGTGAAAGACAGCCCTGAAAGGGGCACGCAGCTAATCTGTGTAAATGGGGCCATAAGAAGTAAAATGTGTCGGAGGCACCTTTCTGAAACATTTACATGCTGAATAAATGCAGAAAAGTTATTGAAAGCTTTGGGAAACTTTTAGAGAAGCTAATTTGAGATGTATTTCCCGCAATTAGGAAGCACGTCATGAACATAAAGCATCAATGATAATGGAACCTGCAGAAAGACCAGGATAAATCACCTCCTAGTTCACCCAGCTAATCCCTCTAATTCTCTCTTCAAATGCCTGCTCGCACTTTATCGAGATGTGTTTGTTGATGTCATATCAACATAAGAACGGAGCTTACCAGTGACCTTAGCTTTAATTGGACTGTCAAAGATCATGTCACCTTTAATTAGTCATTTCACTAATCTGCTGTCCTCCAGGAGGTAACCATTTACGATTCCCCACTGCTCTTTACAACAGATTTATTTTGCTGAGTGGTTAAATTTGCCATGATCTGTTTAGCCACACCATATCTGTTACACTCAGCCGTTTCATTTGTCCTGCCAAAAGAAACCCTTATCACCATATCGTCATCTTCAGTGAACTGTCAGTTTCCGGGCTCATTTTCTTCAAGGATATTCATCTCATCAAAGCTAGATAGCTAACAGTTCTAGAAAAAGTAATCGGAAAATGCACTGGTAGAAATATTATTTATGTAACTTGGTAGAACAGGAAGCGCAAACAATTGTAAATCACCGGTCGGTTTACACAATGACAGCTGAAAATGGGCTTCAATTCAAAGGACGCAAAGCGGACTTGTAACTTTGCCCATTCGTGACAAAGAAACAGGTTCACTTCCACTGCTAATATTTACCATCCCTATGATCCTCTTCCACCCTTTGAAATATTTAGTAATTCTGTGAGCTCCTCACAGTTTGCATCAGAATTTGTAGCAAGTCAGATGTCCAGCATCATATAGCTCTTTCCTCCCCAGCTTTAAAGGGATTGTAAAGTCAGAAGGTTTTTTTTTATCTTAATGCATTCTATGCATAAAGATAAAAAGACTTCTGTGTGCAGTAGCCCCCCTAATACTTGCCTGAGCCCGTCTCAATTTAGCGATGTCCACAAGAGCGTCAGCCGTCTGGGACTCACTCTCCTGATTGGCTAAAACACAGCAGCGGTGCCATTGGCTCCCGCTGCTGTAAATCAAACTCAGCCAAAGAGAGAGAAGGGGCAAGGCCAAACAGCATGTCCATGTCTGAATGGATACACTGTTCTGCAGCTCGGCTCAGGTGCCCCCATAGCAAGCTGCTGGCTGTGGGGGCACTCAACAGGAGGGAGGGGCCAGGAGATCCAGCCAGGGACCAGAGAAGAGGAGGATCCAGGCTGCTCTGTGCAAAACCCCTGCACAGGGCAGGTAAGTATAACATGTTTGTTATTTTGATAAAAAAACAAGAATTTACCCAGAATCAATGTGTACAGAACCCTGCCAGCTCCTTCCATGATCTGCCTGTATAGTTATAGAAAAACTCCTCCTGGCTATGTAGTACGGCAGGGGAATGGCTATGTATTACAGCAGGGGACTGTAGCCCACTAGAGTCCCCTTTCCCTTCTATGTTTTCCTGTCTATTGCTTTTAGGGTTTTTTTTTTTTTTGTTGCACCTACACAGTTTTGGCACTTACTTACCCCAACTAGTAGGGTGTAGGTCCTCGGACTTGCCCTGAAAATCTTGGTGGGAGATTACATGGCCTTTTGGTCAGGTTCTCTCCCTTTCTTTGGGTCTCCCTTTGGGGGATTCCAACCTAGTACTTCAGTAGGCTTTGCGTCAGCAGTCCTCCCGAAGAAAGGGACCTTAAAGTAACCCAATCCCTTCCAGGAGCCTTGTGCCCTGGAAGGGATTGTACTTTTTTAAACTTTTTTTGCACCTGGTGTTAAGTTTTGTGAGTGTGTTTTACTAAACTGCTGAGCTTCAAAAAAAAAAAAGTGAAACTTTTACAGGAAAGGCTTGATGCACACAGGAGTGCTGGGGGGGGGGGGGCGTGGGGTGTAAAAAGTAAAATTCAGCATACAGGTGCCCAAAGACATAACTGGCTGCAAGTATAGACAAGTACATGTGTAAACCTGTGTATAGCATTCAGATTCCTCAAATGCAAAACGCCATATATGCGTACAGTCATTACTCTGATGCGCTTGTGTGCATGGGACCTAAAGCTAAAAGTATATGCTGTACGCTTCAGTTCAGTTGGTGGGCAACAATCCTGTGAATTATAGAGTACAGTTTGAACTGTCGATTAAAATGCTGAAAAACAATATTTCGGTTTTCTTTGTGCTATAAAGCAGGTATCGGCAAAAGAGGAAAATTATTACTGGAAAAAAAGATCCAGCTATCAAAGCTTTCAATGCACCCTGTACTACAGATTTCCTGCTGCTCAAGACTTCCTACACACGTATGCAGTCGCGCCCAGAGATTTTATTTATTTAAAAACCAATGTGTTATTTTTGTCAATTTCCAAGGAAGAGCTTTAAAAGTGCATGTTGCTTAAAATACCTGCCTTCTTAAACAAACAGATCCTCCAAAAAAAACTTATGGAAACTATTAGTGAACAGGTTTACTTAACAACTTAGGAAATGTGAATGTCTGCATCTAAAGAATAGACCTTCTACACAACTTATTACAGGAACGTATAGAGCGCTGTCAATTTTACACAGCGCTTTACATATATGTTGTACATTCACAACAGTCCTTGCCCTCAAGGAGCTTACATACATACTATGGCCAATTTAGACAGGAGCCAATTAACCTACCAGCATGTCTTTGGAGTGTGGAAAGAAAACCCACGCAGGACAAAGAGATCATCCAATTCCAGGCATTCAGTGCTGTGGTTGGGATTTGAACCGATGACCTTAGTGCTGCTTCATAGTGTAACTTCACAAAATGAGATGAACCGGGGGTCAGCAGTTCACTTCTGCATAACACCCTTATAAACAAAAATACTATTAAAGTATATTAGATTGATTCAAATAACTGATGGGATGAATAGTTTGAAAAACGTCATTAACTTTTCACATATCTGGTATGACAAAAAAAAAAAAAAAAAATTATATATATATATATATATATATATATATATATATATATATATATATATATACATACATATATATATATACACACACACACAAAATATATATATATGTGTGTGTGTAGCGCCCTGCTCCTGTTGACCAGACGCTCGTATGTGGGTATCTGTTCTGTATATAGTTCAGATTGAATATTACGGCTAAATTAGCCTCTGTCTAGCATTGGCTGTGTTGCATGTAGTTCCACACTGTCGTCTGTAGGTGTCGTTGTCACCACAGGCCAGTGATGGAAGGGCAACAGGCTAAGGTGTATTGAGTGTCCTCCTTCCCTAGAAACAGCCCAGTGGGAGTGGTTCACTGCTGTGCATTCTGGGAAAGGATACTTAAGGGGCAGATGCCATTTTTTTCTCTCTCTCACCTCCTGGCCCTAGGTATGTGACAACTCCTTTTCTGTCTCGGGCCCTGCCTGCTGGCCCGAGGCTATGTGACTGCCAGTAGGCCCAGAAGCTATCTGGGGCCTACTGGTTCAGAGGTGAATCTGTGCTGTCTGTCCAGCGGGAAGAAGCCGAGCAATTGAAAGATGCGGGGGAGTACTCATCTAGGAGAGGACTGAGCTAAAGGCCGGTATATCAAGAGGAGCCTGGTGACTCAATTGGAGGATGCATCTTAACCACTTGCCGACCGCCTCACGCATATATACGTGAGCAGGTCGGCACGGGCAGGCAAAATCACGTACCTGATACGTGATGCCTTCCCGCGGGCGGGGGGTCCGATCGGACCCCCCCCGGTGCCCTGAGTGGTCGGGTCTTGTTCGCGGGCGATTAGGGGTCAGGGGGAGGCCATCCATTGATGGCCACCCCCTCCCGATCGCTCCCACGAATCAAATGCTTCCTCTCCCTCTGTAATGTAAACAGAGGGAGAGGAAGTGATGTAATCTCTCCTGGAGCCGGTCTTTTTGATCCGACGCCGAGGAGAGAAGACATCCAAGTAAGTGCACCAACACCACACACTCAGTAGAACACGCAGGCACACTTTTCACCCCCCTGTCACCCCCCGATCACCCCCCTGTACCCCCTGTCACTCTGACACCAATAGCAGTGTTTTTTTTTTTTTTGCATTGGTGTCAGTTTGTCAGTTATAAGTGTTAGGGCAGTTAGGTTAGCCCCCTTTAGGTCTAGGGTACCCCCCCTTAGGTCCAGGGTACCCCCTAACCCCCCCTAATAAAAGTTAACCCCTTGATTACCCCCCGTCACCAGTGTCGCTAAGCGATCGTTTTTCTGATCGCTGTATTAGTGACACAGGTGACGCTAGTTTAGGGAGGTAAGTATATAGGTTCGCTGTCAGTGTTTTATAGCGACAGGGACCCCCATATACTACCTGCTAAAGGTTTTAACCCCCTGATTGCCCCCTAGTTAACCCTTTCACCAGCAATCACCGTATAAGTGTTACGGGTGACGCTGGTTAGATAGTTTGTTTTTTGTAGTTTATTACAGTTTATTATAGTTTTAGGGCACCCGCCGTTTATTACCTTATAAAGGTTTAACCCCCTAATTGCCCGGCGGTGATAGAAGTTAAGTTTTTAGGATCAGATAAGGTCTGCGTCGCCCCAGGCAGCGTCAGGTTAGCGCCAGTACCGCTAAAACCCACGCACGCAACATACACCTCTCTTAGTGCTATAGTATCTGAACGGATCGATATCTGATCCGATCAGATCTATACTCCCCAGCAGTTTAGGGTTCCCTGAAACGCAGTGTTAGCGGGATCAGCCCAGATACCTGCTAGCACCTGCGTTTTGCTCCTCGGCCCAGCCCAGCCCAGCCCACCCAAGTGCAGTATCGATCGATTACTGACACTTACAAAACACTAAGCACACATAACTGCAGCGGTCGCAGAGTCAGGCCTGATCCCTGCGATCGCTAACAGTTTTTTGGTAGCGTTTTGAATCAGTCGCTGACAGTCGGGAGCTTTTTTGCCTGTGAGTCTCACTAGTGTACCCCTAAATTTAGAGGCCAAAATGGCAAATCGAAGGTACACTAGTGAAGAGGCCTACAGGATTCTGAGCATGACAGATAGTGAAGAGGAAGTCACTCATCTGTCAAGTTCAGGCTCAGAATACGATCCTGTAGAGGACAGCGGCTCCATGACAGATAGCTCTGACGACGGAGTTGTGGTCCCTGCTAAGGTCAGGCGTACCAGACCCCGAACTTATGCTGTCTTTGAAGTGCAAGAACCGCAGGGCTCTCGTATGGAGCAGAGAGGTACTAGCGCCGCTACTCCTTCTGGTGAACTGGCAAGCACCAGCGGCCTAGTACACCCTGGTCGTACATCCAGCACTGCAGTATCACGTGGTGACGTGGCGAGTCCCATAAGTGCAGTTCAAGCTGGCGAGGTGGCAAGCACTAGTAGTGTCCCGCTGCCACCAAGAAGACGAACACAGGCCCGTCGTGCCCATAGTGCCCTTCCTGCTGCATTGGCCAATCCGAATTGGGTACCCACCACTTCTGCAGCACCCGTACTTCCCCCTTTCACTGGCCAACCCGGAATTCAGGTGGAAACAGTTGACTTTACGCCACTGGATTTTTATTCGCTGTTTTTCACCGAAGATCTCTATAGATCTATTGTGGACCAAAGCAATTTATACGCTGGTCAATACATCGCCACTATGCCCCAGTCCACCCTTGCCAGAGATTGGAGACCAATTACGGTCTCCGAATTTAAGATCTTTCTGGGCCTTTCCCTCCTCATGGGGTTGAATAAAAAGAGTGAGTTGCGGTCATATTGGTCCACTGACCCAATTTACCATTCACCCTTGTTCTCTGCTTCCATGGCCAGGGCACGATACGAGCAGATTTTGCGGTTCATGCACTTCAACGACAATGAACTCTGTCGTCCTCGTGGAGACCCTGAATACGATCGGCTCTACAAAATTCGGCCCCTCGTAAACCACTTCAACCAACGTTTTGCAGACTTGTTTACCCCCCATCAAGTTGTCTGCGTTGATGAGTCCCTGGTTAAATTTTCTGGCCGCTTGTCATTCAAACAGTACCTTCCCAGCAAGCGTGCCAGATACGGGGTCAAGATGTATAAGCTCTGTGACAGGGCCACAGGCTATACATGTAGATTTATGGTTTACGAGGGAAAAGATAGTCACGTAGAGCCGACAAACTGCCCTGACTACATAGGAAGCGCTGGCAAGATAGTGTGGGACTTGGTGTCACCCTTATTCGGAAAGGGGTACCACTTGTACGTGGACAATTATTATACGAGCGTGCCACTTTTTAGCCACCTTTTTGATCATCAGATTGGAGCATGTGGCACCGTGCGACCTAATCGCCGGGGCTTTCCCCAGCGGCTTGTAGATTCCCGTCTTAGGCTGGGGGAGAGAGCCTGCTTGAAGTATAATAATTTGCTCGCTATGAAGTGGAGGCATAAGAAGAATGTTTTCGTTCTCACCTCCCTTCATGCAGACACGATGGTCCAAATTCCTACGGCGACTGGTGTTGTGGAGAAACCCCTCTGTGTCCACGAATATAACCTTAATATGGGAGGGGTGGACCTCAACGACCAGTTGTTGGCGCCGTACCTAATTGCCCGTAAGGCCAGACGCTGGTACAAAAAAGTGTCTGTTTATTTATTTCAATTGGCTTTGCTGAATGCTTATGTGCTATACAGAGCTTCAGAACGGACTGGATCCTTCCTTAAATTCCAGGAAGAGATCGTCAGAGCCCTTCTGTATCCAGACGGTGCTCCACCTCACCTTCCCCAACCAAATGCAGTAAGCCGGCTGCATGAGAGGCATTTTCTTTATGCCCTCCCGAGTACCCCTACCCAACGAACCCCCCAAAAAAGATGTCGTGTCTGCAGCAAGCGCGGATTTAGGCGTGACACCCGGTATTGTTGTCCCCTCTGTCCTGGCAATCCTGGTCTTTGCATTGGTGAATGTTTTGAACGCTACCATACACTAGTGGAGTATTAGCGTAGGGTACAGCACTGCACAGACTAGGCACACTTCCACAGGGTCTCCCAAGATGCTGTCGCATTTTGAGAGACCCAAACCTGGTACCAGTTAAAAAAGTTAAAGTTACAAAAAAAAGTGTAAAAAAAACAAAAAAAAGTAAAAAAAAGAAAAAAACACAAAAAAAATATAAAATAAAAAAACCAAAAATAGTTGTTGTTTTATTGTTCTCTCTCTATTCTCTCTCTATTGTTCTGCATTCTATACTGCAATGTTTTATTGTTATGTTTTTATCATGTTTGCTTTATAGGTATGCAATTTTTTTATACTTTGTTTTTTTTTATTGTTAACCACCTTTGTGTTTTCAGGTACGCCATTCAGCTGCAGAGCGGATTTATTTATCTTGACAGCAACAGCGTTTGCTCCCACGATACATAAAGCCGCGACTCCAGCGCTGTCGGAGGTGATTTCACCACCACAGTTACATACTTCAGCATATATGCCGAAGCGTGGGGGCAGCAGTGGGTGGAGGAGCGATTTGCTCCTGCCTTTTGCGGGAGGATGCCCCCATGCTTCGGCATATATATTTTTTAGGTAGGCACAGGTTGCGTTAAATGTTTTATTTTTTACTATGTTTTTTTTGTATTTTGCTTTGCAGGTATGGTAAGTATTACTGTTATACTGTAATGTTACTTTGTTTTTTTGTTAACCATCATTTGCTTAGCAGGTACGCCATTCAGCTGCAGAGCGGATTTATTTATCTTGACAGCAACAGCGTTTGCTCCCACGATACATAAAGCCGCGACTCCAGCGCTGTCGGAGGTGATTTCACCACCACAGTTACATACTTCAGCATATATGCCGAAGCGTGGGGGCAGCAGTGGGTGGAGGAGCGATTTGCTCCTGCCTTTTGCGGGAGGATGCCCCCATGCTTCGGCATATATATACGGTGCATGTATGCCCATCATTAGAAGTGGGTGGATGAAGGGAGGTATTCTAATGGTGGGCATACCCACCGATCAATATCTTTTTTTCGTTCAGCCCACAGGCTGCATGAAAAAAAAGTTTACAATGTATGCCCAACAAGGACCAGCAACGTACTGGTATGTTGCTGGACTTTGAGTGGTTATACCAGAATGATGCCTGCAGGTTTAGGTATCATCTTGGTATCATTCTTTTCAGCCAGTGGTCGGCTTTCTTGTAAAAGCAATCCTAGCGGCTAATTAGCCTCTAGACTGCTTTTACAAGCAGTGGGAGGGAATGCCCCCCCCCCCACACCGTCGTCCATGTTTTTCTCTGGCTCTCCTGTCCCAACAGGGAACTTGAGAATGCAGCCGGTGATTCAGCCAGCTGACCATAGAGCTGATCAGAGACCAGAATGGCTCCAAACATCTCTATGGCCTAAGAAACTGGAAGCTACAAGCATTTCATGACTTAGATTTCGCCGGATGTAAACAGCGCCATTGGGAAATTGGGAAAGCATTTTATGACACCGATCTTGGTGTGGTCAGATGCTTTGAGGGCAGAGGAGAGATCTAGGGTCTAATAGACCCCAATTTTTTCTAAAAAGAGTACCTGTCACTACCTATTGCTATCATGGGGGATATTTACATTCCCTGAGATAACAATAAAAATGATAAAAAAAAAATAAAAATGAAAGGAACAGTTTAAAAATAAGATAAAAAAGCAAAAAAAATAATAAAAAAAAAAAAAAAAAAAAAGCACCCCTGCCCCCCCCCTGCTCTCGCACAAAGGCGAACGCAAGCGTCGGTCTGGCGTCATATGTAAACAGCAATTGCACCATGCATGTGAGGTATCACCGCGAAGGTCAGATCGAGGGCAGTAATTTTAGCAGTAGACCTCCTCTGTAAATCTAAAGTGGTAACCTGTAAAGGCTTTTAAGGGCTTTTAAAAATGTATTTAGTTTGTCGCCACTGCACGTTTGTGCGCAATTTTAAAGCATGTCATGTTTGGTATCCATGTACTCGGCCTAAGATCATCTTTTTTATTTCATCAAACATTTTGACAAAATAGTGTGTTTTAGTGTATTAAAATTTAAAAAAGTGTGTTTTTTCCCCAAAAAATGCGTTTGAAAAATCGCTGCGCAAATACTGTGTGAAAAAAAAAAATGAAACACCCACCATTTTAATCTGTAGGGCATTTGCTTTAAAAAAATATATAATGTCTGAGGGTTCAAAGTAATTTTTTTGCAAAAAAAAATAATTTTTTCATGTAAACAATAAGTGTCAGAAAGGGCTTTGTCTTCAAGTGGTTAGAAGAGTGGTCGATGTGTGACATAAGCTTCTAAATGTTGTGCATAAAATGCCAGGACAGTTCAAAACCCCCCCAAATGACCCCATTTTGGAAAGTAGACACCCCAAGCTATTTGCTGAGAGGCATGTCGAGTCCATTGAATATTTTATATTGTGACACAAGTTGCGGGAAAAAGACAAGTTTTTTTTTTTTTTTTTTTTTTTTTGCACAAAGTTGTCACTAAATGATATATTGCTCAAACATGCCATGGGAATATGTGAAATTGCACCCCAAAATACATTCTGTTGCTTCTCCTGAGTACGGGGATACCACATGTGTGAGACTTTTTGGGAGCCTAGCCACGTACGGGACCCCGAAAACCAAGCCCCGCCTTCAGGCTTTCTAAGGGCGTAAATTTTTGATTTCACTCTTCACTGCCTATCACAGTTTCGGAGGCCATGGAATGCCCAGATGGCACAACCCCCCCCCAAATGACCCCATTTTGGAAAACAGACACCCAAAGCTATTTGCTGAGAGGTATAGTGAGTATTTTGCAGACCTCACTTTTTGTCACAAAGTTTTGAAAATTGAAAAAAGAAAAAAAAAAATACGTTTTTCTTGCCTTTCTTCATTTTCAAAAACAAATGAGAGCTGCAAAATACTCACCATGCCTCTCAGCAAATAGCTTGGGGTGTCTACTTTCCAAAATGGGGTCATTTGGGGGGGTTTTGTGCCATCTTGGCATTTTATGGCCTTCAAAAGTGTGATAGGTAGTGAGGAGTAAAATCAAAAATGTATGCCCTTAGAAATCCTGAAGGCGGTGCTTGGTTTTCGGGGCCCCGTACGCGGCTAGGCTCCCAAAAAGTCCCACACATGTGGTATCCCCGTACTCAGGAGAAGCAGCAGAATATATTTTGGGGTGTAATTCCACATATGCCCATGGCATGTTTGAACAATATATCATTTAGTGACAACTGTGCAAAAAAAAATTAAAAAAAAAAAAAATTGTCACTTTCCCGCAACTTGTGTCAAAATATAAAATATTCCATGGACTCAACATGCCTCTCAGCAAATAGCTTGGGGTGTCTACTTTCCAAAATGGGGTCAATTGGGGGGGGTTTGTGCCATCTGGGCATTTTATGGCCTTCAAAAATGTGATAGGTAGTGGGGAGTGAAATTACAACTTTACACCCTTAGAAATCCTGAAGGCGGTGCTGGGTTTTCGGGGCCCCGTACGCAGCTAGGCTCCCAAAAAGTCCCACACATGTGGTATCCCCGTACTCAGGAGAATCAGCAGAATGTATTTTGGGGTGCAATTCCACATATGCCCATGGCCTGTGTGAGCAATATATCATTTAGTGACAACTTTGTGCAAAAAAAAAAAAAAATTCTCACATTCCCGCAACTTGTGTCAAAAAATAAAATATTCCATGGACTCAACATGCCTCTCAGCAAATAGCTTGGGGTGTCTACTTTCCAAAATGGGGTCATTTGGGGGGCTTTTGTGCCATCTTGGCATTTTATGGCCTTCAAAACTCTGATAGGTAGTGAGGAGTGAAATGAAAAATTTATGCCCTTAGAAATCCTAAAGGCGGTGATTGGTTTTCGGGGCCCCGTACGCGGCTAGGCTCCCAAAAAGTCCCACACATGTGGTATCCCCATACTCAGGAGAAGCAGCTAAATGTATTTTGGGGTACAATTCCACATATGCCCATGGCCTGTGTGAGCAATATATCATTTAGTGACAACTTTGTGCAAAAAAAAAAAAAATTGTCACATTCCCACAACTTGTGTCAAAAAATAAAATATTCCATGGACTCAACATACCTCTCAGCAAATAGCTTGGGGTGTCTACTTTCCAAAATGGGGTCATTTGGGGGTGTTTTGTGCCATCTTGGCATTTTATGGCCTTCAAAACTGTGATAGGTAGTGAGGAGTGTAATCAAAAATCTATGCCCTTAGAAATCCTGAAGGCGGTGCTTGGTTTTCGGGGCCCCATACGCGGCTAGGCTCCCAAAAAGTCCCACACATGTGGTATCCCCGTACTCAGGAGAAGCAGCTGAATGTATTTTGGGGTGCAATTCCACATATGCCCATGGCCTGTGTGAGCAATATATCATTTAGTGACAACTTTTTGTAAATTTTTTTTTTTTTTTTGTCATTATTCAATCACCTGGGACAAAAAAAATAAATATTCAATGGGTTCAACATGCCTCTCAGCAATTTCCTTGGGGTGTCTACTTTCCAAAATGGGGTCATTTGGGGGGGTTTTGTACTGCCCTGCCATTTTAGCACCTCAAGAAATGACATAGGCAGTCATAAACTAAAAGCTGTGTAAATTCCAGAAAATGTACCCTAGTTTGTAGGCGCTATAACTTTTGCGCAAACCAATAAATATACGCTTATTGACTTTTTTTTTTACCAAAGACATGTGGCCGAATACATTTTGGCCTAAATGTATGACTAAAATTGAGTTTATTGGATTTTTTTTATAACAAAAAGTAGAAAATATCATTTTTTTTCAAAATTTTCGGTCTTTTTCCGTTTATAGCGCAAAAAATAAAAATGGCAGAGGTGATCAAATACCATCAAAAGAAAGCTCTATTTGTGGAAGAAAAGGACGCAAATTTCGTTTGGGTACACCATTGCATGACCGCGCAATTAGCAGTTAAAGCGACGCAGTGCCAAATTGTAAAAAGTGCTCTGGTCAGGAAGGGGGTAAATCCTTCCGGGGCTGAAGTGGTTAACCAACCTACCTCACAGTACTGCCAGATGGCTTAAAGGAATTATTGGTATTGTGTTGCATCGTTCAACTAATACTAAATCCTGTAGCAGAGGATCGTTCAACCATTATTGTTCTTATCAAGTCTGTGGCAGGGACTTTTTGTTCGTGCATCATTCTAGCTGCTAGGTCAGTGAGAGAGGCTAATCCGGGTGAGCAAGATCCGTTGACTGAAGGAGGAGTACTTGTCTCCGGGATCTAAAAAGTTCCTCAATGATCTGCATAAGGTATCTGAGCTTCCCCTTGAACCCTCCATTGCTCTACTGCTTAAGTTGTTTAATAAAAAAAAGCATTGGAAAAAGAACCAAGTGACTGACGGCAAAGACCCAAAATAATAACCAGCAGCTCCTTCGGGGGTAAGTTTGTGTGTATATGTATATATATATATATATTTATATATTAATTAGAGGTCAACCGATATGGGTTTTTCTCTGGCCGATGCCGATATTTAGAAATCGCGGTGGCCGATGGCCGATATATGATGCCGATTTTTTTGGGCCGATATATTAGGCCGATTTTTTTTTTTCTTTTCTTTTTTTTTTTCGTTCATTTCATAAAATCTAAGAGTTAGACCCCTTTCACACTGGGGCGTTTTTCAGGCGCTTTTGGGCTAAAAATAGCGCCTGTAAAACGGCTCCCCTGCAGTCTCCGTGTGAAAGCTCGAGTGCTTTCACACTGAGGCGATGCGCTGGCAGGATGTTAAAAAAAGTCCTGCAGCATCTTTGGAGCGGTGTATACCGCTGCTCCACCACTCCTGCCCATTGAAATGAATGTGCACCGCTGTCGAAGCGCCTGCAAAGCGTTTCGGCAGCAGCGCTTCAGGGGCGCATTTAACCCCTTCCTCGGCCGCTAGCTGGGTTATAAGCGCGCCGCTAAAACTAACAGCGTTTTACCGTCAACGCCTGCCCGCTCCAGTGTGGAAGCAGTCTTAAGTAATAAGTGATACAGAATTTTTTTTACATTTAAACATTTATTAAACAAAACAAACCTCCAATCAGTTCACTTGTATGTATAATTTAGATTTAAAAAAAAATAACTATATCTTAAATATTAAATACACAAAAACAGGTAATCAAAACTTTTGGACGAAAAAAAATGGGCTAACTTTACTGCTTATTTTTTTTTTTTTTTTTATTTCATTAATGTATTTTTTTTTTAAAAATTGCGTTTGAAAGACCGCTGCGCAAATACCGTGTGACATAAAATATTGCAACAACCGCTATTTTATTCCCTAGGGTCTCTGCTAAAAAATATATATATAATGTTTGGGGGTTCTAAGTGATTTTCTAGCAGAAAATACAGGATTTTTACTTATAAGCAAGTGTCAGAAAAGATTTAGTCTTTAAATGGTTAAACTGAGAACTTCTACACACAGAGTTCAGTCTATTGATAAAAGAACCTGAAGAGATACAATGTATCTTCTTATCAGACTTGGCAGGCTGCCCAGAGGAGGAGAGAAGAAAACTTCAGACAACTTGCATTGACTTCTATTACAGAGGTCATTTGCAAGTCCTGCTGAAGTTATAATCGGCTTTTTTTATCAGCACAATCGGCCGATGCCGATTAAGTAAAAAAAGCCAAAAATCGGCCGGCCGATATATCGGTCGACCTCTAATATATATTATATTATATTATATATATATATATATATATATATATATATATATATATATATATATATATATATATATATATATATATATATATATATATATATATACATATACATATACATATATATATACATATACATACACAGTCCCTGACAAAAGTCTTGTCGCTTGTGTACAAATTGACCTGAAGTGCCGCTAAGTATTTCTAATCAAGTAACAAAACTGATAAAAAGTATTCTAATATTCACTGCCTGGTAAAGTCCATTGAGTCAATTTTTGCCAAGACATAAGTGTTGTCGCCTTGTTATATGAGCTTCACCTGTGACTAATAATGGATCAATTAGGTCTCAGATGTGTATAAAAAGAACACCAGTACACTAGACCTTCTCAACTGCAACTAGACCTCTGCAAACATGCCTAAGATTCACCCGGAGACTAAAGTGTTGATTATTAAGAGGCTGAAGACCAGATCCACTGCTGATGTGGCAGATACCTTCAATGTGTCTCAGCATCAAGTTCAGAGGATAAAAAAAAGATTTGAAGAGACTGGAGACGTTTTGGACAAGGCCAGGTCAGGCCAACCCCGCAAGACAACTGCTCGAGAGGACCGTCGCATACTTCCATCTCCACATCAAAGTTCCTTAAGGCAAAGAAGATCAAGATGCTCCAGGATTGGTCAGCCCAGTCACCAGACATGAACATCATTAAGCATATGTGGTGTAGGATGAAAGATGACGCACGGAAGACGAAACCAAAGAATATTGATGAACTCCGGGAGGCATGCAAGACTGTTTTCTTTGCTATTCCTATAAATTGTATGAATCCTTGCCAAACTGCATGGATGCTGTCCTTCAAGCTCATGGAAGTCATACAAGATATTAAATTTGGATCTCACAGCACCACTACTTAATTTGCTGACATATTTTTGGATTTTCAGTAAAGTTGTTCAATTTCTGTATAGGCGACAAAACTTTTGTCTTGCCAAAATTTGACCTGTCTGTCTTGATTAAATGATAAATCTTTTTTCAGTGAAACAAATTTATTTCAGTGCATTAAACATCATTTGAGAGGGCTTTAGCTTTTCATATGAGCTATTTCTAACACCAATTGATTAATTAAAAGTCAGGTTAATAGCAGGAGATTCTACAAAATAGAGAAGCGACAAGACTTTTGTCAGGGACTATATATATATATATATATATATATATATATATATATATATATATATATATATATATATATATATATATATACCGTATTTATCGGCGTATAACACGCACCCCAAGTTTAGGAGGGAATTTTAAGGAAAAAAACTTTTAGGAGGGAAGTTTAAGGAAAAAAAACTTACATTTAAATGCCCATCAATGCAGCCTCATCAGTGTTCATCTGCAGCCTTTCCCCAGTGTCCAGTGCAGCCTTGTCAGTGCAGCTTTGCCCCAGTGCAGCCTTGTCAGTGCAGCCTTGTCCCCAGTGCAGCTTTGCCCCAGTGCAGCCTTGTCCCCAGTGCAGCCTTGTCCCCAGTGCAGCCTTGTCCCCAGTGCAGCCTTGTCCCCAGTGCAGCTTTGCCCCATTGCAGCCTTGTCCCCAGTGCAGCTTTGCCCCATTGCAGCCTTGTCCCCAGTGCAGCTTTGCCCCAGTGCAGCCTTGTCCCCAGTGCAGCCTTGCCCCAGTGCAGCCTTGTCCCCAGTGCAGCTTTGCCCCAGTGCAGCCTTGTCCCCAGTGCAGCTTTGCCCCAGTGCAGCCTTGTCCCCAGTGCAGCCTTGTCCCCAGTGCAGCCTTGTCCCCAGTGCAGCCTTGTCCCCAGTGCAGCTTTGCCCCAGTGCAGCCTTGTCCCCAGTGCAGCTTTGCCCCAGTGCAGCCTTGTCCCCAGTGCAGCCTTGTCCCCAGTGGTCCGTGCAGCCTTGTCGCCGCCGACATACAAACATTTAGTTTGTATTTTTAAACATGGCGCCGCGGAGTTCGGAACGAGCGCCGCCGAGGACACAGTGACTGGGCGGAGCCGAGATACACATAGCCGAGGCTTCTCGGCTATTCTCGGCGCCGTTCACAGTCACGCCCAGTCCCTATGATGGACATAACACAGGTCCAATGGCGGGGCTGGGCGTGACTGTGAACGGCGCCGAGAATAGCCGAGAAGCCTCGGCTATGTGTATCTCGGCTCCGCCCAGTCACTGTGTCCTTGGCGGCGCTCGTTCAGCTGAACGAGCGCCGCCGAGTCCCTCCGAACTCCGCGGCGCCATGTTTAAAAATACAAGCTATGTGAATGTCGGCGGCGATCGCTCCGACAGATCACAAAATAGCGGGGATCGGCGTATAACACGCACCCACGATTTTCCCCTTATTTTAAGGGGAAAAAAGTGCGTGTTATACGCCGATAAATACGGTATATATATATATATATATCACATTCCAGTGCTTACATCTGCCTCTCCTTGTTTATGATTATTTGGAGTGACACTAGACTAAAAAAGCACCTTCGATTGCTCTCAGTCACCTCCAAATTTTCTTTTTAGGCTGCTGTGATCTGACTTCCTGTTAGAGAGTGGCTCCGTTCATTTTCCATGGTCCCACTGTATATAGGAATGTAGCAGCCAACTCTTGCTTGCTCCTGAGATGGACTATGTCATTTGCAGCGTGCACAGAGTGGTGCAAATGATCACAACTAAAGCACACTGCTGGTTTTAAACAAACAGAAGTTTGGAGGAGAGAGACAGGAAAAAAAAAATTCAAATAGATTACAGGGCCATTAAGTAGTTGATGTGTATGGATCAGGTTTGGAGAATAAGAATAATGTTTAGTGTCGATTTAACAGCAATCATTCTCATGGGAACACCACCAGCTGCATCAGATAGCAAAGAAAAAAAAAAAAACTTGGCCAAGAACCTTCAAAGTATATGATAACAGTAGAGATCTGACAAACATTATAGATTTCTGTCATGGCTTTTGATTGTAATGCTGCACTGCATTTCTAAGGGCCTTTCACATGGGCTGTCCGATCAGGTCCACCTGTCAGTTTTTCAGTCGGACCGAATCAGACCCTCTATTCATCCCTATGGCGCAGCGGAGGTCAGTGGTGACATGGCCCCTGACATCCACCACTATCCGATCTGATAAAATCCAGACAGATGGTGGTCCTATTTTCCATCTGTCTGGCGAATCACATATGATCACAGAGCTGGCCCAGACTCTGCAGGAATCCAAACAATAATGTCAGGATCTGCTGAGATGCCTGCCCAGCAGCTCCCGCCCCCTCTACGGCCTGGCGTTCTAGTGAGCGCTGTAGGGGCAGAGCAGAGAGCCGGTGATTGACAGTTACTGCTCTCTGCTCAGTGAGAACTGTGTGATCAGTGGTCATGTGATCGCTCAGTTCTTGGTCTCAGAGCCGATAGGGGACAGACAAAACATCAGATCGATGCTGCATCTACATAGGCGAGTATGTATGTTTGTTTTTGTTTTTTTCTTAAACCCATACTTCTCTTTTGAGTCTATTAGACCCCTTTCACACTGAGTCGTTTTGCAGGCACTAATGTGCTAAAAATAGCGCCTGCAAACTGACCTGAAACAGCCGCTGCTGTGCCCCCGAGGCTTTCACACTGGAACGGTGTGCTAGCAGGACGCTGAAAAAGTACTGCTAACAGCATCTTTGGAGTGGTGAAGGAGCTCCTAAACCGCTCCTGCTCATTGAAATCAATGGGGCACCGCGGCTAAACTGCCGGCAAAGTGCCTCTGCAGAGGCGCTTTGCGGTGGTTTTTAACCCTTTCTCGGTCGCTAGCGGGGGATAAAACCGCCCTGCTAGCGGCCGAATACCGCCGCGGCGCTTTACCGCCGATGCACCTCCCGCCCCAGTGTGAAAGGGGCCTTAGAGAAGCAATTTGGATCCCAGATTCACATTGATGCTACTTTGAAATCGTGCTACTTCACTTGAAGTAGCACAATTTCAAAGAATCGGGTCAGTGTGATTTCAGGTGCTACTTAAAAGACATCTGTGCGGGGTCATGCACAGCTGTCTATTCAAATCGCCCCCGAAGTCGCCAAAAGTAGTGCAAGAACTACTTTTGCACATCGGTGCGGCGCTGCAAAGTCAGAGTCGCATCGATTGGAACGGTGCCCTTCCCAGCAATAGGCTGCGACTTGTCATGCGATTTGACCAGTCAAATCACATGACAAATAGCTCCTATGCGAACGAGGGAAAAGTGCAATTTAGGGCCAGTGTCAAATTGAAAGGGAACATCTTAGATCTGATTAGATTAACCTTAAATCGCTATAATAAGCAAAATGTATTTTCCATATGACAAGCTAGAAAACGTTATTAAAAGTGGAACTCCAGGATAAAACGATCACATTTTAAAACTGCTCACACCCCCTTCTAACCCCAACAGTGAGGGGAAAAAGTATTTGATCCCTTGCTGAATTTGTACGTTTGCCCGCTGACAAAGAAATGATCAGTATAGTAGTAGTAGGTTTATTTTAACAGTGAGAGACAGAACATCAAAAAAATCCAGAAAAATGCATTTCAAAAAAGTGTTAAATTGATTTGCATTTTAATGAGTGAAATAAGTATTTGACCCCTTCGCAAAACATGACTTGGTGGCAAAACCCTTGTTGGCAATCACAGAGGTCAGAGGTTTCTTGTAGTTGGCCACCAGGTTTGCACACATCTCAGGAGGGATTTTGTCCCACTCCTCTTTGCAGATCCTCTCCAAGTCTTTTGGGTTTTGGGGCTGACGTTTGGCAACTCAAACCTTCAGCTCCCTCCACATATTTTCTCTGGGATTAAGGTCTGGAGACTGGTTAGGCCACTCCAGGACCTTAATGTGCTACTTCTTGAGCCACTCCTTTGTTGCCTTGGCCGTGTGTTTTGGGTCATTTTCATGCTGGAATACCCATCCACAACCCAGGGAAGGGAAGGAGCCTCTCACCCAAGATTTGAAGGTACATGGCCCCATCCATTGTCCCTTTAATACGGGGTGAAGTGGCCCTGTCCCATTAGCAGAAAACACTCCAAAGCATGTTTCCACCTCCATGTTTGACAGAGGGGATGGTATTCTTGGAATCATAGACAGCATTCCTCCTCCAAACACGGCAAGTTGAGTTGATGACAAAGAGCTTGATTTTGGTCTCATCTGACCACAACAATTTAACCATGTTCTCCTCTGAATCATTCAGATGTACATTAGCAAACTTCAAACAG
This sequence comes from Aquarana catesbeiana, assembly GCF_042186555.1. NCBI lineage: Eukaryota > Metazoa > Chordata > Amphibia > Anura > Ranidae > Aquarana > Aquarana catesbeiana. The sequence continues at coordinate 654,897,488 of NC_133324.1, forward strand.
GCCTGTACATGTGCTTTCTTGAGCAGGGGGACCTTGCGGGCACTGCAGGATTTGAGTCTTTCACGGTGTAGTGTGTCACCAATTGTTTTCTTAACGACTATGGTCCCAGCTGCCTTGAGATCATTGACAAGATTCTCCTGTGTAGTTCTGGGCTGATTTCTCATCATTCTCATGTTCATTGAAATGCCACGCAGTGAGATCCTGCATGGAGACCCAGACCAAGGGAGATTGACAGTTATTTTGTGTTTCTTCCATTTGTGAATAATCACGCCAACTGTTGTCTCCCTCTCACCAAGCTGCTTGGCGATGGTCTTGTCGCCAATTCCAGCCTTGTGTAGGTCTACAATCTTGTCCCCGACATCCTTGGACAGTTCTTTGGTCTTGGCCATGATGAAGAGTTTGGAACCTGATTGATTGATTGCTTCTGTGGACAGGTGTCTTTTATACAGGTAACAAGCTGAGATTAGGAGCACTCCCTTTAAGAGAGTGCTCCTAATCTCATCTTGTTACCTGTATAGAAGACACCTGGCAACCTGAAATCTTGCTGACTGATAGGGGATCAAATACTTATTTCACTCATTAAAAGTGGAAATCAATTTATAACTTGTATGAAATGCATTTTTCTGGAAATTTTTGTTGTTATTCTGTCTCTCACTGTTAAAATAAACCCACCATTAAAATTATAGACCGATCATTTTTGTCAGTGGGCAAATCAGCAGGGGATCAAATACTTTTTTCCCTCATGATTTCCCTCACTGTCTATACTTACCTATTCTCAAGGTGCTCTGGCCTGGTCTCTTGATCTGGCTCCCCTGTGTCAGCTAGCATTGGCTTCAGGGGAGAGGGGGGAGTGCTGACAGTGGATGGGCCTATAGGTGATGGCGCTGCTCAGGCATAGCTCCCAACTGTTCCTGATTTTTGAGCAAAGTCCCTTTGTCCCTCATTTTGGTCTGATATAGTTGTATATAAAAGGTATTATTTATCTTTTAAAAAGTGCTTCCCAGTGCTAAACCATTCATCCAATTTCTTAACTTCTGCAATGACAAATTTCAAAAGGCAGTATAAAGGAATAATAGTGGTAAAAAAAAAAAAAAAAAAAAGTGGGTTTAACTAATCTTTCTTTTGTATAATTCTCCTTTAAGGGGGTGTGACAGGGGTGTGTCCTATGCCATACTTTTACTAATAGATGTCCCTCATTCCTATCTCAAAATATTGGGAGGTATGCTAGATATTCCAGCCATCGTCAGATTGCTCTCTCCTCTCCCCTGTAGCCGGTGTTCTATCGAGAAATGCTGCCCGTTGAAAAAAGCCTCTGATGGGTATGCGCATGTGCAGTAACCAACGTCACTCCAGCTGATATGTTGATCACCTGGAGTGACATCAACACGGCGCATGCGCAGATCATCGTAGGCAGTATTTGACGATCTGCTGAGCACCAGGGGAGAATGTAATTGTCAGATTCTGTCTCGCTATTGTGGGGCGGGTTGTGGGCGTCTTGAAGGGCAGGTTTTGTGTGTGTTTTAACCCGCTGTTAGACACAGCCAAAGCCCGCCGTGCAACAGACAGAAAACACTGCAATCCATACACGCAAAACCCACCCCGCAACAGCAAGGCTGAATCTGACAAGTACTTTCTCCCTCCGCTGGTTGCATAGAGTCGCATAATGCCTCTGACCATGTGCGCATGCGCTGTATTGACGTCACACCAGCTGATCAAGATATCAGCCGGAGTGATGTTTGTTACTGCATATGCGCAGAACCATCGGAGGCATTTTTCAACGGGGGGGGCATTTCTGGATAGCACACCAACACTGGCTGACACAGGGGAGATCATCTGACTGGACCGGAGCTTGCCCCGATAATAGGAAAGTATAAGCATCTTTCTTCTATAGGGTAGTTAGTATAGGCGTTAGAAGGGGGGTGTGGGAGCAATTTTAAAATTAAATAGTTTTATCCTGGAATTCAACATGAATGCAAACCATTTCACACAAGAAGAGGGTTATTTTGAAGTCTGTCTCTAAATAGGGGATGAGCTGAGTGCATTCAGCAAAATTGATTTCACGGTAAAATTCCTGACTTTACACACTTTTTTTTTCTTTTTTTACAAGTATGTCTTCAGGAAAGTTCAGTATAGTCAGTGTTCTTTTTATTTGTTTTTGCCCTTCGTTGTTTATTTGATTTTTGTTTGTGAACTGTTGCTTTCATTTTTCTACAATCTTTTTTTTTTTTCTTTTTGCACTTTTTTCTGGCACAACTGGATTTGGTAAACATGTGTATGGATGTTCCATCCTGGGCGCAGACAGCCTGCATCCAGGGGAGTACATCTGTACTCACATTCATGCTCATGATTCATTTGGACAGGCGGCTGCATGCCACACCTGTGGCTTCGAACACTGAAATGCGGTCATGTTTTAAGTTATATGTCCCAATACATCCGTGTGTATGAGCCCTTAGCTGAATTTATCAAGAATGGCAATGTATCCCTAAATATCTTATGTAGGACAGGAGTAAGAAGTGTGCCTCTCTCCATGGATATAGCACTGTCCTGGTATCCCAATGTCCAAAGTTGTTGTTAAAGTGTTTTTAGTTTTGGATTACAAATGGGATTTAAACTCCTCTAATGATTATAATACCAGCCATTTAGAACGTACAACAACATTTACATCTAAGTGGTTTATAATCAGAGATGCAGGATACAGGGTGTGATAAGTAAGAATGTGTGGGCGCATTTGTACCAGCTTGTTTTGTCCAAGCCACAGAACAAAATGTTTCCATTTATGGCATATTAAACAGAAAAGTTACTCAGGTCACAATTTACAGCTAACCACACCAAAAAAAAAAAAAAATAGTAACAGGATGGATTAGGGAGTAACTACAGCCACTAAAACAACGTCTGCTACTATCCAGAGGCATATCTATCTCTTCAAGTGGCAAAAGCATTTATCAAATAGTTCTGGGTGAAATAAATGCATAGACAATTATAATGTATTAGATGAACGTGAAAGCAACCGTTATGTTGTGGGGTTATAGTTTTAAAATGGTAAAACATCAGACATCTTGGAACAGGGATTGACTTTAAAGTGTTTGTAACCCTAAAAAAAAAAAATTTATATATATATATATATATATATATATATATATAAAATGTATATATATATATATATATATATATATATATATATATATATATATATATATATATATATATATATATATATATAAAATATATATACACACACATATCTAATCTATCTCTATCATCTATCTTGTTCCCTTATAGCAGGTTAAACAGCACAGTGCTTGTGCTGTTTAATCTGCCCCTTTGGAAACTAAAAAACCTGGCTGATCCTGCCAATTTCTGCCCTCCCCTCTGTAAACTGACCACGGTTTATCATGGCTACTGAGCCCTGACCCCGTGGTCAGTTTACGTGCCTCTGTCATCCGCAGCTCTGCTATACAAACATTTTTTTAAAAATCACTACCAGCCCCTATTTTAAGCTTCCATCCTGCACGGTGTATTTGTTTGTTAGAAACAAAGCCTCTAAATACCTTTTTGTGAGGTATCTTCAAGCCATTCACGTGACTCCCAGCCGCTCTGTTCCAGGGCTACAGCGGGAGGAGCCATGCGGCCAGCACGGCAGTCACATGACTTCAGAGTCACGTGACTCCCGGATGAGGTCATAGGGAGAGCTCAGCTACTCCTGCTGTAGCCCTGGATCAAAGTCACGGTCTGAAGATACCTCACAAAAAGGGATTTAGAGGCTTGGATTTTAACAAACAATTACACAGTGCAGGAAGACAGCTTAAAATAGGGGGGTTAGCAGAAAATTAGAATGTAGGGTTACAAACCCTTTAATACTGGACAGTTAACATGTGGCTTCAAGACAAATTTTAAAAGCACATCAAAGCTGCACTCCAGGAAAACAGCTTAATACATCATTAAAATACATATACAGTATGACCACCGATTTACCTGTCAAAGGATTTTATGTATATTCACCCGGTCTTGTGATCAAAGCACCCCTGTCAGACAGCATAATCAGGTCCTGGACCTTTGGCAACCACTACAGTTTGATCCAGGAAGAGCCCCATCAAATCAGTGGACAATGAAAGAGCAACAGCATGCTAATGTGGTCATTCTGCTCACCATCTTCCCCGCACTGTGCATAACAACAGCCCTTACTGGTTCAGGGTGCTGTTCCACCCTCTTCCAGTGGGTTGGTGCCTAAAGAATTACAGGAAAATGATATTAAGACTCAGGTACCTTTACTAGTATTATGTATTAAAAAAATAAAAATAAAGATGTTTTAATTAATACAAATTTGTGTTAAATTGGATCTGCCCAGAATAATCATTTCAATGAAAACCTGACTTATTGTTTTCGTTATAGTACCTAGGGGCCCATAGAATGTATTACTTCATTTTACACCGCTTTATAACCAAGGAAGAATTTAATACCCAGAAAGTGTGAACGCGACAATGGCGCATTAGACAATAGGCAGCTGCTTGTGTATTGTGTTTTCACTAGTATAGGTCTTATTGCAAAACACTGCCGCATTCCTGATTTAGATGCTCTGGGTTGTGATGGCTGCTTGAATTCCATGTTCTACCAGCATGAGTCTGCTACTATTCATCCATTATTCATCACACATGCTGTGGGTTGTTCGAAGGAATCCTCTGTCAGCATTTGCAGGACAATTAAAAAATAGAAGCAGCTTTTAGCATCTACTCCAACCAGTGAAAACAATGGGTAAAACACTGATTCATACACACATTTAAAGGGTGTGGTTGGAAGAGGTCACAGAGTTTTGTTTTCAAGAAATAATATGGCATAATTTCCGATTTTACAAAAAATTTTTAATAAAATAATATTTAAGAATTAGTAAAATGCAGTGTTGCTTGAATGCTCTATATGACCTAATTCCCATTTTATATGTTTTACACTTTTTTTTTTATTTTGGATCACTATGCATTTTGATTGCATAGTGTGGCATGTAATTAAAAAAACAAAAACACCTCTGTCTGCTTTGCATACGTTATACCACATGAGCATTTTATTGGATTATTTATTTGTTTTAGTGGAATTCATTTCTAGGGGCCACAAATGGCACATGGATGCAGTAAAATCCATACAGACTACACTGAGAGAGAATTTTGCTAGTGTATGCATGCAGCGTAGGGTGACATGGATGTAATTCCAGCTGAGAGCATGCATGCCAAAGTGGTTCCATGAGACCCTGCAAAGGAATGGAGCCACCGAAGAACAGGAACAAGAGAAGGCAACATTTTTACAGATGGATTGCACAGCAACCACAGGCCTAAGAAGAAAAGCACACAGCAATCACGGTAAGTGCCAAGGTCTGTATTTCAGGGTGACTCAAAATTACTTAGAACCCCCCCCATACATTATATATATATTTTTTTAGCAGAGACCCTAGAAAATAAAATGGCAATTGTTGCAATATTTTATGTCACACAGTATTTGCGCAGCAATCTTTTAAACGCAATTTTTCGGGAAAAAAATACACTTTAATGAAATAAAAAAAACTAAACAGTAAAGTTAGCGCATTTTTTTTGAATAATGTTAAAGATGATGTTATGCTGAGTAAATAGATACCCAACATGCCATGCTTTAAAATTGCGCACACTTGTGGAATGGTGACAAATTACGGTACTTAAAATTCTCCATAGGCGACGCTTTAAAAATTTCCACAGGTTACCAGTTTAGAGTTACAGAGGAGGTCTTGCACGAGAAGAGAATTCTTGCTCTCACTCTAACTATTGCAGCAATAACTCACATGAGTGGTTTGAACACGGTTTACATTTGCTTTCGCTACTTTCGTATGCGTTCGCTTCTGCACATGACCACGGAGGGATGGGGCGCTTTTTCCTTATTTAAAAAAAATAATAATTTTTTTTTACACTGTACGTTGAAAAAAAAAAATTCTGATCACTTTTATTGCTGACAGAATTTAAGCATTCTTTGTAACAGTAATAGGCAGTGACAGGTACTCTTTATGGAGGGATCTGGGTCTACAAGACCCCAAATCCCTCTTTGCACTTAAAAGTATTCAAAACTCCCAGTTTGACTGTTTTGAATACTGATATTTGTTTAAAATTTGGCACCTTTAAGTCTTTTGTAGACTGGAAGTGATGTCATAACATCGCTTTCAGGTTACTACATCCGAGACCCGAACAAAGCCAGCCAGCCGGGCCATTCGGGCCTCCTGGTGGTGATACGGTACAAGGGTGATGCATGCAGCTACATGCATCACCCCGGTACAGCCCCTTCAAGCTGAGGCTGCTTGTTTGTGTACGGTCAGTGGGAAGGGGTTGATTTACATTGTCTTTTCTCTTTCTGCAGGTGGATGATGGCACTGTAATTTTATATAATTTAAAAAAAAACAAAAAAAACACCCAAGTACCTTTTTCCTAATCGATATACAGATGTCACATGACCCAACTCTTTCCCAGCCTGTCTGCAGGGAAACAAAGGCAGGAGTGGCTTCAAGTCCTTTGCTGCTGGTCACATGTTCAAAAAAAAAAAAAAAAAAAAACCCCATTGTGTTAAGCTAATTAGAGGGCATGGAGGAGCATACACTGAGTGCGATCAATGCAACTTGATGTTGTGAATAAGGCCTATCAAACAACTAGATTGTATGGAATTTAAAACTCTAAGTTCCAGATTCAATTCATTTCACTGCTATCAAATACACAGGGGAGAATTTCTAAAATCAGTGTGCACTGAAATGTTGTTTAGAGTTTTCATTCAGGTTTACAAAATGGAGATCATAGCCTATTCCACCGATTACCACAAAGGAGGAAAGATCCATCATATAAATAAATGGTTACGCAAAAAGAAAAAGAGAACTGTACTTTTCCGTGAACTTCGGATGGCCGTATTTAATGAGTGATTTTACGTTCTCTGGCATTTCTGATTTGTCTAACCAGCCATCATTGTTAAACATGTCTGTTCAAGTCTACTTCTCAATGTCAATGTCATACAGCGAGGAAAAGACTAATACTAGTAATTCATGCTGTGATTGTTATCAGTGTGGGTATCAGCAAGTGCCACCTGGGAATGGCAGCACACAATCACGTTGGCACAATTACAATATCAAGCTTGGTTACAAAGCTAGAGTTAGAATAAACAGACCTGAGAGGTACTCCTAATATCCATTCATTTTCATATCAGGCTTCTTCAACATTTAGAAATATTTCAAATAAAATAAAGAAATTACTAATGCCATTACAAACAAAATAATGATGATAGTATATTTCTCTTCAAAGTTTGTTTCTTCACCATAGGTGATCATATTTGTTTAGAATGCGAATAAAAAATAGGGAATTGCAGAATTAAACTGTAAACCCAAATGAACATCAGGCATTTGAGATCTCTGCATACTTTTATTACATTTTCTATGGCTGGCCTTTATTGTTCTTCTCATCCAAATAAGCAAGGCTTACATGATAATTCCGCTAGCAGCTTTAGCTTCCTGGATAATCATGACAAGATACCACCTGGTTTATCATTGGCATGATGTCCTAGTGCTTCTCCTTTATCGGTGTGCAGGATGCTGTACCCAAGTATACCTTTCCTTTATTGTTCTTCTCATCCAAATAAGCAAGACTTACCTGATAATTCCACTAACAGCTTTAGCTTCCTGGATAATCATGACAAGATACCACCTGGTTTATCATTGTCGTGATGTCCTAGTGCTTCTCCATTATCGGTGTGCAGGATGCAGTACCCAAGTATAGCTTTCCTGTACATTATAATATTAAGATTGGGATTTCAGAATAGGGTCTTCTATCAGAGGGAAGAACAGTGCACCAAGTGCCAGAAAAAAAGCAAGCAAAGGGCCGCATCTGGCCCTCGGGCCGTAGTTTGGAGACCACTGATCTAGAGCCAAACACCAAAACTAAAAACTTTAACCCTACATAACTACCATAGCACAAAACGAGCACTTCTCATAATTTCCAATGCTATGTTAATACCACTGTTGACTACAACAAAACACAGATGGTTCCCAAAAAATAAGTAGTGGCATTTACAGAAGAAAGAAGATAGACAGTTATTCCTAGTATTTTGCAGCATGGGAACAAGGGTTTCCCCCATAGGAGGGGACATAACAGGACCTACGGATTGATCTCTTACTAAGTCGGAAGTGGCCTGCTAAACCAGTAGGATAGCGATTTTTGCCACCCGCCATATGCCGCAAGGGGTTCCCTGAGCAATTTCTGCCTCTCAAACAGTTAACCATTAACAACAATGGTCTTTTTAGCTATCTGTAAGGAGGAAATGTTCCCAATAAGCACAAATGGAAGCATTCTTCCTAGTGACCATCAAACTAATGTACGACGAGTTGTAGAAATAGTAATTATTGGCAAGGGTTCCTCAACTTCCAAAAAGTAAAAAAAAAAAAAAAAAAAAAAAAGAAGTGTAAGGACCTCTGCGCTACTAAAAAGTGAAAAAAATTTAATTATGGCTACAAAGAGGAAGTCATGAGGTCATGAGGAAGTCAAGAGGTCACGTGACGTAACGTGTAGGATTTTTGCTAGCCGACGCATCCGGTAGTCATTACCCTTGGTTGTTTTTATCGCGGACCAGAAGTCTCATACTAGGTGACGGCGGTACTCCGTCTTGCACTGTGTTACATTCCATGCAAGTTTCTGTACAGTGCCTTTTATTTTAATAAACTGGAATTTTATACTACACTATCGGAGGCCCCTCTCTTTCCCTTTTCTCTATTTGATATGGCCATTCGGATCCTGATGCAAGCCTGATGCGGCTCCACAACGGACATCCATCCACCTGATGTTATCCACCGCCATCCAGCAGCATCTACTACAGTCATCCAGCATTTTCTACTATTAAGGCCTTTATCGAAGTCCTTTGAGGTAAGGGCATTGTGAGCACATTTCTACACAAAGACCATCTACGTCTGCCCACATCATCCACTTCAGTCATTTAAGAATATTCATGAACAACATCCACCAGTGGCGCGGACTCACTGATGCATAATTGATTCACCCCACTCTTTTTTAATGAACTTTTGTTGGTGCTATTTGCATATTTATGTTTATTTCACATGTTATCATCGTTCTCATCACCATTCTTGATTTCAGTCACTGCTTTTATTTTGATCTTTATTTTTATTATTCCTTTGGGATCATTTGGAACCCTCATGAAGAATTCCATATTAGTGACTTAGTCTATGTTTTGCACATGTCATTATTGGTAAGTGGTACTGCTTTTAGTGTTCTGCGCGAAATCACTTTTTTATTTATTCCAAAAAGTTATCTGAAGGTTTCCTCCACCTTAAGAAAATGTTGAGAAAGGCTATTCTTGGAAAATATGTTCTCTGAGCACTATAGAGTGCTTTTTTTTTTTTTTCTTTTTACAGCCTTATGATACATGCATGTTTCTGACTGTACTGGCTCTCTTCATATATGTTGTAAGCACTTTTGTGTCCCCCTCTGGAGCAGGACAGTTACTTCATCATCTGGGGAGTTTGGATTGAAAGTACTTTTGTTAACAGTACAGGCAGTCCCCAGGTTACAAACAAGGTTCTGTAGGTTTGTTCTTAAGTTGAATTTGTATGCAAGTTGGAACAGGTACATTTTTTTAAGTGCAACTCCAGCCAAAAAAAATAATGTTTTTTGGATGCCATAGAGAAGGGTTAACACCCTGCTAAAGTTTGTTTTGCGGTCTGTGTCCCTGTTAAGAAGATTTCACCTCACTTTCTGTCCCTGCGACAATTGGATTTAGAAAATGTTGGGTTGTTGTGGAAACAAGGATCGGTGATAAAGCTTCAGTGAAGACATCTTTTTCCCATATTAACTCTTACAGGAGAGAATTTCCCTTCCTAGGGGTAGATTTCCTCTCACTTCCTGTTGTCTCCTTCCGTTTGTAAGTATGAGCCGTATGCAAGCCAGGTGTTTGTAACTCCTTGGAAGGAGTTCTAGCTTGGTGTTTTAATGTAGTTTTGTACAATAAACAGTTTGGAAATGAGAACATGGCTAATGTAGGATTTTAAACATTGCTTTATTACAAATGTATCCTGAAGTCTAGAAACGTTTATTTATTTTTTTTTATTCTCAATACCACACAATGTTTTCATTTTTTTTTTTTTTTTTTTTTTTTTATGCTTTAGGCTGACAAAGGGTTTATTTCATGGATCAGCAAAATTTACTACACGTACAATAACGTTGAAAAAGAATGTGGTATTTTGTACGTAGAAGTCATATTACCAAAGTTGAAATACTCATGAGATTCTTTTTAAAGCCATGATGTAACTGATTAGTAAGGTGATTCACAGACTTGGTAGAAAAAAAACACTAGGAACACAAAACATGTGACAATGTTTACAAAGTGAAAACATGCCAGCCTTTTGTTATATAAGGAGAAAAAATGCGTGACAAATTAAAAGTCTACGTGTTCACACCTATGACTAAAATATATTTCTCATTTTGTTTTGGTCTTTAGGTTGTTTTTTTTTTTGTTTTTTTTTTTAAATAGAACACGTTATCACTTTGGAACACAAGATCTTTTCTCAGCAGCTGACAATAGCCAGACATCTATCTATACCAATCTCCAGTGAATATAAAGCTCCGTTACCTTCCAGTTAACATTCACCATTATTACTTTTCATCAATTGCACATCCTTACCACTATTCCCTCTAATTACATAAAGGTGCACATAAACTAAGTAAAAAAAAAAAAGTTCAGTTGTAGGCAGAAAACGACCGACTTAAAAGTGTATTACCAGTTTTGCAGTCCAATTACGATAATGCATACATTATATGCATTAAAATTTCTCATAGTGGAAAAGGCTATCATTAGGCTTAGACAACAGTACTACGACAAGGGCAACAAAGCTCATTCCCTACTAGCGAGAAAATTACGAGATAATGCGCACATGAACACGCCACACCAGATTAAAAATAAACAAGGCTCTTTGATGTCCCACCCCAAAGACATTGTCAATACTTTTGCAGATTACTATCAGGAACTCTACAATAATCCTCACATACCTAGTAAACCCCTACTTCCTGATCTACACCAACATATGCAGCAGTACCTAGCACAGAGTGGAGTCCCACAAATACAAGCATCGGATCTAGCAACTTTAAACATGCCGATTACCGAAGAAGAAATAGAACAAACCATTAAAACCCTCCCGTCACACAAAGCCCCAGGTCCGGATGGACTGCCTTATGAATACTATAAGGCCTTTCTCCCTATCCTACTACCCCATATGTGCAAACTTTTTAACGCCTTCTATCGAGACTCTCCCATCCCCCCTGATATGCAGCGATCATTTATCACTGTGATCCCTAAACCAGATAAGGATCCCACCCTATGCGCCAACTACAGACCCATCGCCTTACTGAATTCGGACCTAAAAATCTTCACAAAGCTGTTATCAATCCGCTTGAACATGATCCTCCCATCCCTTATCCATAAGGATCAAGTGGGCTTTGTCCCCCTTAGACAAGCAGGAGATAACACCAGAAAGGTGATTGATCTGATAGACGTGGCAAATATAGAGAAATCAGAATCCTTGCTGCTTAGTTTAGATGCCGAAAAGGCCTTTGACCGCCTTGGGTGGCCTTTCTTATTTGCAACACTACAACATGTGGGGTTCCAAGGACCCTTTATGAGAGCCATACAACACCTATATTTCAAGCCCTCTGCTCAGGTCAGGACACCCTTTGCCATCTCAACTATCTTCCCGATAACCAACGGCACTCGACAGGGATGCCCACTATCACCATTACTATTCGCACTATGCGTCGAACCACTGGCGGCTTCCATTAGAGGCAACCAAAATATACGGGGAATCTCAGTCAGGGGTCGGGAGTACAAGATCTCGCTGTTCGCTGACGACGTGATCCTCACTTTGACCCAACCCAGAATTTCTCTCCCAAACCTACATGCAGAACTTAGTCGTTATGGAGCCCTCTCAGGCTATAAAATTAACATTTCTAAGTCAGAAGCCCTCCCAATCAATATGTCGGACGAAGAAACAGCACACTTAAAAACCAATTTTAGCTATCACTGGAAAGATACCTCCTTGAAATATTTAGGAGTACATATCACCCCAAAGTTTAACACCCTATATCAGGAGAACTTCCCCCCCCCTTTTCCGCTCCATCAGAATCCTGCTCACTAACTGGAAAAAACACCATATCTCCCTGTTAGGCCGGATTGCATCTATTAAGATGACGATCCTCCCGAAATTATTGTACCTCTTCCAAACATTACCAATTCCTATCCCCCCCAAGCACTTGAATAAACTCCAATCTGATCTCCTTAAATTCACCTGGAATTATAAGAGACACAGAATCCCTAAATCAGTTATGATGGCAGCACGCTCAGACGGTGGTCTTGCCTTTCCCAATCTTACCAAATATTATCAAGCAGCCCAACTTCGAGCGATAGCATCATGGTTCACGCAAAGATCTTATAACAGATGGACAGAGATAGAAAAAATATGGCTAGCCCCAACCCACCCTAACAGCTTGCTATGGAGTGCGAGGGCAGAAGTGCCCCCCGAGAGACTATTGGGACCTATGACTCAACTCCGACGCTTATGGTACAAACTATCCCGCTCACACACATTGGCCTCAGAAAAATCAGTCCTAACATCGTTCGTTTGTAACCCCAAAATTCCAGACAGCCTCACCCACCAGATGTCATACCCGTGGACATCACGAAATCTCTTCCACTACGGAGCCCTGGTAGATTCCAGATCCCGCAAATTACTATCCTACCCTGACCTACAGACTAAGTTTGACCTACCGCGACAAGCGTTCTACAGTTACATGCAAATACGCCACTATGCCATGTCCATAGCGCCTGACCTACAGTTCTCCCCCCCATCACCCTTTGAAACTCTAATCCTGGCGGGCACGGCCCAGAAAGGGTTAATCTCTGATATCTACAAAATATTAAATGCTTATCCATTAGAAATCAAAGGTAAACATAACTATATGATTAAATGGGAAAAAGCTCTCGGTGAGGAACTTCCCATGGAGCAATGGCAGGTGGTATGGACACAGGCAGCAAAAAGTTCCCTCTGCACTCTATACAAAGAAAATACCTATAAAATTCTCCTCTACTGGTACATGACTCCGGATACCCTTCATGCCATATACCCGTCTAGTTCAGATCGCTGCTGGCGATGTCAAAAAGACAGAGGGACCCTCCTCCACATATATTGGGACTGCCCACTGATAACTCCATTTTGGGATAAGGTTCGACAACTTCTGGTTCGCTTATTGGAAACACAGATCCCTATGACCCCCAAATTCTTCCTGTTAGGAATCTCACAATTAAAGATCTCCAAGGTTCAAAAAAAACTCATACGACACATCCTCACGGCAGCACGTTGTCTTATTGCTCTACACTGGAAAAAAACCCTCCCCCCCACACTTGAAGCCTTATACACTAGAATCAAAGATGTGGAGTTGATGGAGAAGATGACAGCCCGGATACAGGACAGGTTGGAGGTACATAATAAAGTATGGGAGCTGTGGCATCTTCGAGAGGACCCACCATAAACAAGTAAACGAAATCATACAATCACCCCTCTTCCCTTCTCCTTTCATTTTCTTCTTTTCCCCCCTCTTTCACTATCCTTCTACTCTACTATGAATGTTTCAGTTTCTTGCTTAGATAAAAGCAAACTACAAGATGAAAATAAAATAGGAGCTAAAGGAAAGGAGGGAGGAGAGAGAGAGCCTAGTATATTTGTACTCTTTGTTTCTCCTTCTTTTATTGTACGACAGACACATGTCGCCTATTACCTCTATTATGTTCTGTACCTCTGTACCGCACAATATTATAATAAAAAGTTATTTGAAAAAAAAAAAAAAATTTCTCATAGCATAACTCAACTAATTTTACTTTGTTTTCCCTTTTATATGTTAAGAAAATACTGTGGCATTACGTTTACCTTAATTAACCCTGCCTGTACTGTCTTGGCAGATCTCGTCATCAGTTGTATGCTAGATTTGTCTAGCTCTAACAAAGGGTTTAACACAATAGACATGAATGGATTCTGGACAGCCGCACTCAAAGAAAAGCCTTGTTTATTGAAGAATACACATCAAAATTCAAAAAAATCACAGCAGACAAAAACGAGCTGACGTTTCGCACTGGCGTCAGTGCTTACTCATAACCCAAAGGGTTTAACACATGTTTGCCCAGCCCTTGCATCTCTTTCAGACCTCCCACCGCACATATACTGCGGCAGAGAGGCCCGGCTGCGAGAAACAATGTACCTGTACGTTGTCCGCGCTTCCTGGTTTCTGCCGCACGCTGCCGGTGACCCACAGCAGGAGCCAATCAGCGGGTCTGGCAGCTGCGACAAAGAAGACCGTCGTTCTGTCACAGAGGAAGAAGGAGATCTGTGATTCCTACTAATCAGGAACCCCCATCTCTCTCTTCGTCTAGTGTCAGCATCCTCCACACAGTTAGCGGGCAACCATTGGGAACACATTTAACCCTTTGATTGCCCCTGATGTTAACCCCTTCCCTGCCAGTGCATTTTTTTTTTTTTAGCACTGATCACTGTATTGGTGTCACTGGTCCTCAAATGTGTCAGTGTCCAATTTGTCTGCCGAAATCCCCTAAAAAAAAAAAAAAAAAAAATCGCTGATCGCCACCATTACTAGTAAAAAAAAAAATTTTTTAAAAGTCCCTAAATCTATCCCATAGTTTGTAGACGTGATAACTTTTGAGCAAACCAATCAATATATGCTAATTGGGATTTTTTTTACCAAAAATTTGTAGCAGAATACAAATTGGCCTAAATTGATTAAGACATTTGATTTTTTACATATTTTTATTGGATTTGTTTTATAGCATAAAGTAAAAAATGTTGTTCTTTTTTTGTTTATAGCGCAAAAGCAGAGGTGATCAAATACCACCAAAAGAAAGCACTTTGTGGGAAAAAGGACATCAATTTTGCTTGGGTACAACGTCGCACGACTGCACGATTGTCAGCTAAAGTAACGCAGTGCTGTATCACAAAAAATGGCCCGCTCATAAGGAGCCCATGTGACTGGCTGTCAGTGGTCACATGATGAGGAGCCCATACTGATGGCTTCTGATCATGGAGAGGCTGAGAGCGGTCTATGACAGCTTGGTCAATGCACAGTGTGCACAATTATTAGTCAATTACTAGTTGTATTTGATTGACGGACGTGTTTTGGAACATGTGCACCAAGCTCCTTCTTTAAAACCCTGGGTTTTGAAGGAGCTTAGTGTGCATGCTCCAAAACGTGTTACTGCCAATTTCATGATGTCACTTCCAGCGCATGTGTTCCACCATGGTTCCGGAAGAGCGGGGGCCATCTCTCCTGGTTAACCTACCCACCCTTGAGCTGCTGGACAGCACAGGTACCGGGTACAGGGAGACAGAAACACAGTGACAGAGCCTATTAGAGAACATATTGATGATGAGCCTACCTTATGCTTATGTCCTGTAAGTGTTTTTAACGGTGTTACCCAATAAACATTGCTGACTTTCTACACTTAGATGCGCCTTCTCTGCTCCTTTTTCTTTCATGCTAGAGTCGCTTCTGCTCCTAGAAGAGCTGCCCAAAGGCTACCCACAGCGATGACCACACTTCTTTGAACTATTATTCCCACCAAATTCAATAAAGGGCATATGTTAAAGTGTCCAGTTTCATCAAAATCTTATACAATATATTTCTTCCAGCCACCATGGGGTTAATTTTTTCTCTCAACTGCCTCTTTAAAGCTCATCTATAGAGACCATAATCAAAAAACTGCTCCATCATGTAAAACCTTTTACAAAAGCATGCAAAACAAAATGCAGTTACATTCAGAGGGGTCTGCCCCAACACTAAGGATCAGCCACATATAACAGGTTGCAAGCGAGAAAGCCATTGTGCAGGATGATGTCACTGCAAACAAGCCCCTCCTTTAGGAGTCATGGCTTGGGAGGAGACAAGTTAAAAATGGTCCTCCACATATGGTGACTGAGCTGACTGCTGGAGTGCGGCTTCCTAACCCTTTTGATAATCAGTTCCAGTGGGCTGGGTGAGCCCTATTGGGGGCTACAACATTGGAGTCGCTACATGTTGGCGATTGGACTGGCAATCAGAATACATTTCTTTCTTTTTTTTTCACTATTGCATTTTCGTAACAGAGAACATTAAGATGATGCATCTCACGGCTTTGTGGATCAGTGGATGATGAAGAATTTTTACTCCTCCTTGACACCCATATACATACAATACATAATCCTTCAACAAGCTACTATAAGGCCAGCCATATACGGAGCAAATTTCTTTCCTGCAACAATTGGCTGCAGGAAAGAAATTAGCTTGATTCCCTATCAACGTAGTGAGTGTTGACAGGGGAATCCCTCCCGCTAAGCCATTGTGCTCTCCCGGTGGGGGGGGGGGGGGGGGTTGGGGGTGAAAGGCCAGCCCTGCGGGGATAGCACAGTGATCATTGCTAGCGACTATAACAACCACTAAAATAATCACATGTAAAATCCGGCAGGCTGGTTGTACCAAAGTTGATTGATCCATAAACTTGGGTACATTCATCCTGCCCACATGGTTCATATATCGGCTGGTTCCTGCCAAACCGGCTGAGATTTAAAACATCTATGACTGACTTAAGGTGAGTTAAAGCATACTATTGCCAGCTGAACTATGTCACTACATTCACTTAAACACAAGAAAAAATGGGCTGCTGGATTCAGATTTTCTAGGGGTCACTTAAATAGTCACTGGACACACGGTCTCCAGTTGGTCTCCAGTTCAGCAGCACTCCATAAATTGGGGACTCCCCTCAAAACGGAAAGGACCCAGAGTTTAGAATCCACACACATACAATGAAAGCACCAGACAAACGTTTCCCACTTCACCACCACCACTTTCAGATGGTGTCTTTTTTTTTTTTCTGGGAACAGGTACCTATTTATGACAGGTACACGCTCCCTTTTCTGCTTGGCTTGCCTAGGGGAGCAGAGCGGATGTTTGGACCCCCTCTTCCTCGGTCCAGGCCTGCAACCTCCTGGAACACATCACATCACATGTCCCAGGAGGCCGAGGGTCCTTTCAGAAAGCACAATGAACAACTTGCACATTCGCATTAGGGAACAGTCTGAAGCGGCAGAATTTGCAGCCGGCTTTGCACAAGCAAGATGGTGGTGGCGGGGACCTGAAGACCCATGATGGATAACAACAGATCCCTGGACTGCTAAGTGTACGTTTTAAAAGTCAGTAGCTACAGAAACTTTTTCACAATACCTGGAGCTCCTCTTTAAGCTTTAGTTTTGGGTCTCGTGCTTTTCATGTTAAGGTCCCCCATACCAATTATCAACGTCTCCTGGCATATTAGTGTATATAAGGTATACATTGTGACTGCCTCAGGTGATTCAGATCCTCATTCTAAAAGGACAAAAAGAACATGTTCACAGTACAAATAAATACACCTGAATTATTAATGGGTTTAGTGAGGGAGAGGGTTTTGTTATTCTGTGCTGGTTATGGTTTGAAGCAATGACTAAAACTGGCATAAGAGCAGAACAAAGAAAACTCACAGCAGCCAATGAACCTTAAAAGCAATGTTATATAAGATTCTCTGTTTTCAGGGCTGACATAAAGGCTCCAGCTCTCTACTCAGCTGTACACCTATCACTGATCGGATACATCACAAAAGACCTCTGTACACATATCTAAGCAGGATTAATACGGCATGAGGAAGCTACTGTGCACGAGGTAAAAGCTGTCAAAACACTTTCAGTGCCAGGTCCCATAGTGGGAGGTGATTTCCTGTTAAACACCCCTTCGGGTGAATTATTTTATTAGAAATGTCCTCCCAGGAGTAGTTATTTATCTTTATCATTGGGATAAAAAGCATACCTAGCTTACTGGCTATCATCCATAATTTAAAGTGCAGTTCCACCCAGAAATGGAACTTCCACTGTTCGAATTCCTCCCCCCCTCTGGTGTCACATTTGGCACCTTTTAGGGGGGAGCAGATACCTGTCAAATCCAGGTGTTTGCCCCCACTCCTGGGGAAATCGCTGGTGGCGATCTGCACAATGTCTGGCAAATCCAACCCGACCCCCCCCCCCCTTGCTGCCTTCTGGGAGACACACAGGTCCCAGAAGACAGCAGGGAGCAATTGGAACACGCAGCGCGTCTCGCACATGTGCAGTAAGGAACTAGGAGTGAAGCTGAAAGTGTTCACTGCCTAGTTCCCTTACCAGGAATGGCGGCGGAAGCACCCGGGAGTCGATCCGAAGATTGGCATCAGGTGCCGACATTGCGGGCTTCCTGGACAGGTAAGTGTCCTTATATTAAAAGTCAGCAGCTACAGTATTTGTAGTGGCTTATTTTATTTATTTTTTCCATAAGCTCTTGCTCCAAAGAAAAACGGAAGAAGGGCCCAGTCACATGACCTGATGTAGACGTTGCAGTAAACTATGGGTGCTCAACCTGTGGCCCTCCAGTAGTTGCAGAACTACAAGTCCCATGAGGCATTGCACGCTGCTGATAGTTACAAGCATGACTTCCAAGGGCAGATGCATGATAGGACTTGTTGATCTGCAACAGCAGAAGGGCCACAGGTTGAGCACCCATGCAGTAAACACTGCAGCATCTAGAGAAAAGCAGCTAGCAAAATAGGGCTATCCCTTCATGAAGCACCAACCCAGCTTTGAATCCCACAAAGACTGCTATCAGTGTGGATCAACATATTTTTCCAGCCTTCTATTTCTGGGATACCATATCTTATACCTTTTAAGGTAACTTGGCTTCCGAACACTATGATGCTTTGTTTTTCTCATTATAAAACATAGAAAAATAGGAGGAATGAAAAGGCAGTATTTATTACCAATGCCTTGGTGAATTAGAACTCAGGTTGGAACCACAGAATTGGATGAAGAAATTGCTGGCAGAGCTGCCTTTTTATTAGGTTCTCATAAGCATATTTGATGAACCTATTGTACTTTACAGATCATCATTCACTCACAAATGAAATAATGCATAATAAAAACTAAATGGACTGTAAAACTGAGGATATGAATCATTAGGACACCACAATTCCACACATAAGAATATTTTGGAAACGGGATTAAGCTCAGCTTCCATAACTGTACCATCTACTCCTCATCCACATCCACTAGGGATTCTTCTTCTAAGCTGTAGCACATTTCTAAAATGCTACCAAAACTTCCAACATTAACAGTTTAGTGTGAGCAATTCCACAGTTGATGAATGTATACAAAGCCACCAGGAAGTATCACAATTCCCTGAGCTGAAACACCTTCATAAACCCTAAAGCCCCGTTCACACGGGCCGAGACAACGTTGGGAGACAATGGCCAGTTATAAAAAAAAAACTGGCCAACATTCAGCCCGTGTGTATGTCGGTCTGTTCACCTCTCTTTTGCCAGACATGCATGCTGGAAAACCAGAAGCTGACTGACTCCCCCTGTCAGAACACAACAGCTCAGCCAGGGAGGTTGCTGAACTAACTTTGCATGGTTAGAAAAGAGGCTCCAACCGGAGTTGCTAGTTTTTTTTACCTGCGAAAAAAAAACCTGTTAGTGTGTACCAGGCTTTAGAAAGTTTTCTTTTACAGTGCAGTGAAATGGTACAATAATACGTATGATAATATAAACATAGGCATTAAAGCAGTATTCCCATGATTAAGTCGGTATGACAAAACATGTCGGGGCGTGGCTGTACAGCAATCACGTGTAACATCTGAAATTGCACACTGAACGAGGAAGTGGAGATCTGAATCGAGCCTGAGGGGCGGGTGAGAGTGAGTCTTTTGTCTGCACACCTCGGGTCCGCCGTGACCACCACACATCGCTGTTATAAGTTGTTTGAAGAGCTGCTGTGATTTCACTATATGCATTTAAAGAATTTATTTCATGTGAGTTTAATGATTGAAGATTTTTTGGAGTGTTTTAATTAAACTGGTTTTACGTTATTACACTATCTGGAGCACTTTATTATTTACATGTGGAGAGATCCTGATTGATGTTCACGGCTGGAATCTGAAATTTCACTTAACCCCTTTATATGTGGTTAAAAGCGCTTTAGCCAAACACAAAAGTGTAAGGCATTGGAAGCTGGTGAGAGTGTGTTATCTGAAGGGAAAGGGAATCATGTCACATACTGGTGTGGTGGAAGAATTGAGAAGAGACTTTATAAAGCTTCACTATTTGAAGAAATTATTCATGGACTTTTTTCTTAGTTAAATGTGTTTTTCATTATTTTTCTCACTTGCCACAGGGTGTCTTAAAATAGTTTGATGCACGTTTGATCAATATATACTTTCACTGTATTACTGAATCTAGTGCCACTATTTTTATCTCTTTTTGTTATGCTATTGCTGTTAGAGGTTTAAATGTTGTTCACATTAAAGCAGTATTGTACCTTGAGGTTTTCTTTTTTTGGTGGTGGTGGTGGTGGGGGGGGGGGTTAAAGTGCATTTCCAGTGCCACCTTTGCAGCCAAATTGGGATAACACCAACTTTATATTTGTCACTTGTTCCCACTCACACATAGCTTAAACATATTTAAAAAATTGCTGCTTACATTTTTACTTACAAAGTTTTTCATGTAATGTTAAAGGAGGGCTAGGGAGCTAAAGTGGTTGTAAAGCCTCAAGGTTTTTCAGTTTAATGCAGCGATCCAGCGATGTGCATGAGCCCAGAGACTCTAGCTGCCGTCTCTCTCCTTATTGGACATGCTATTGGCATGTTAGTTATTTTTATAACAAAACAAAAAAACAAAAAAAAAAAAACAAAGCTTTTCAACCCCTTTAATGTTTACCATAATTAATCCTGTAAATACTGTGCTGGCTGATTCCATTATCAACTGTAAACTAGACGTAACACTATCTGTCCTAACAAAGGCTTAAAGTGGTTGTAATCATTCCTATTAACAAAACTGTCTGTCAACAAACAAAAACAAGCTTAAATAGGTAGTGATTGATTGTTTTTGTTTAGTAAACTTGCCTTTTCACTTTATCTTGCTTCTGAACTGCAGGTCACATGACCGCTCTCAGATGCAGAGCGATGCACGGACCTGCCGGGAGGCATCTTCACTAAAAGTGCATTTACATCAGAGCTGGAAATGATGATGCCGCCGAGCTTCTGCGTTTACTTGCCAATGGAACACAATTGAATCCCCCTTTTCCCCATTCGAGAGCAGGGATGGGTGGCGCTTTGTACGAACTAGCACAGTGCATCTGTATCTTTCCCCAGATGACACAAGATGTAAACTGACCACGGTAGCATGGATCGGCTGCCATGCTACCGTGGTCAGTTTACTTGTAGGAGGAGAAGCACAGGCAGGATCCACCAGGTATATTAAAGCATCGGCAGCCAGAAAAACACTAGAGACATGAGAAATTCCATTTAAACTATTACCATGTTTTTTCATTTTAACCTTAGAAAACACTTGAAACATCTCAAGGCTTGGGTTCTGCATTATATGGTAATGAGGGAAAAGCAGCCTATCCCAACTTTGTCCATCGACTTTCACTGTTAAATTTGTTCAAAGTAGCTTTCAGTCTGCTCAAAGGCCTACTCTAAATATACAAACTTACAGTATAGTAGGGTTCTCCCAAATTTCTCTAGCTTGCCAATCAACTTTTCTTCAATGCTTGGTTCCTTATTATAATTTTGTCTCAGTTCCATTCTTTTCTGTCATCTCTTTGGAATCAGCCAACCATCGACACTTCCATTATTCTTACCCATTTTCCCTGCTACAGGTTCATTACTCATTGTCTTGTCACAATGTATACCAGTTGCCTTCCCCCCACCCCACTTATATTATATCCTACTATAATGTTTGTTGTTTTATGCAACACCATGTTTTAGACCCACCTCTCCAAACAGCTCACATTAAATCCTGCATTGCCCTATACATGGAGGGGCACAAAATTGCTAGTTTTTACAAATGGTTTCCAATTGAAAACACAGCCAATATCCTACCGCCTACATCATCAATTATCTATAGGCGATTATTTGCACACAGAGATAATCAAAAACCATCAGTGACGAAAATGAGAAGCTGTCGGGTCAATGTAAGGTCAGATTCATAGCTGGAGACTATCCAAACAAGCAGACACAAAGATTCATTTGTAACCAGAAGCATTCAACAGCGCTATCATGTCAGGGTTGAGATGAAGATCAATGTGTTACTAAACCTATGTGGATTAAAAAAAAGTGATGTACAATATGTTTCTGGAAAGATAATCATCTCAAATAAAAACATGTAGCTACTGACACAGCAAAACTGCATACAAAACCTAAATACCTTCTCGTACTTTATCACTGGGTTTTATATTTGTGTGCAAATATGAAGGTTAAGGTTCTCAGACAAAATAGCAAACTTATTGTTTCTCTTTCTACAAAACAGTAAGGCCAAGTTTACACAGGCAAGCAGTGAGTGGTAAAAAATATGCACTTGATATGTGCTTTTACCCCCCCCCCCAATCTTCCTTTTCCAACTACCCACCTACAATGTAGAGCTGCACAATTAATCGTAAAGAATCGTTATCGTGATTAATCGTCAAGAATCGTTATTGCGATCTTGACTAAAGTGTTTCACAATTCTTTCTATGCAAAGAATTCTCTCTGCTCTTCTGAAGCCACAGCCTTCAAAAGAAAGGAAGAGAAAAATCGGGCAGTCTGCCAAGAAACAAAACATTCTTTATCAGTTGAACTTAAGTATAAATATTGTAACAGTTTGTCAATGGAATAGAATCCTGTGCAAGTGAAAAAAGTGTAACCACTTAAACACTAAACCTTTTTCTGACATTTGTTGGTTTTAAGTTAAAATAATTTTTTTTGCAAGAAAATTACTTAGAACCCCCAAACATATATATTTTTTTAGTAGACACCCTAGAGAATAAAATGGTGGTTGTTGCAATATTTTATGTCACACTGTATTTGCACAGCGGTCTTTCAAATGCAATTTTTTTGGAAAAAATTACTTTAATGAATTAAAAAAAAATATAACCAGTAAAGTTAGCCCATTTTTTTTTTTTATAATGTGAAAGATTTTACGTCGCGAGAATCGTGAGAGAATGGTGATCTTTTTATTCTAAGCAAAAAAATCGTTATTCTTATTTTGGCCAGAATCGTGTAGCTCTACTACAACGTGACACGGCAGCTGCCCGCGTCTGTTCACATTACTGTGCCCACAATGCATCATTTTGCAGTGCAGCCATTTTCACTTGGCATGTTAAGTTTGGCAAGCGGTCCTAATTGCCTGAACTTGACATTGAAGTTAACAGGAATGTGCAACAACTGCGCTTCACATGCTTGGCACAGGGTTGTGGCTAGGTATTTAGATTTAAGTTTTCCCTTGGAATCGAAAGAAAACTCCCCAAAAAAATAAGACATTCAGGAGGTGGATGTATTGCCTCCTGAACACCTACAGCCTGCCCATCCACCACTTCTGAAAATGCAATTCACTGTCCTAGTGAAAGAGGCCTAACAACAACCTTGCTTACAGCTTTAAAAGTTTTGTAAAATACTGTGGACGGTAGATAAGTCTATACACCAAATAAGCGTAAACCCTATCTACCAAGTACTCACCGGCCAATAGGTATGTGCATGAGGCAGAACTGTGCAGGCAACCATAGACACTGCCAGGAGGAGTCAATTCTTATCCAATCAGAGAGGACTAGAATTTGTGCATAGTGGTAGAACTATAGGCTTCTCCAGAAATCTAAAGGCACGTCTAGGGCCCTGCAATTTTTACTTGTTTGCAGCCCTTTCTCTACAGGGTTCCTTTAAACAGGAATGAAGACATACACCAGAGATCTGCAGTCTCGATATATGGCCACATTCAGATCAGTGGGGCCTAAGTGCAATGGTGCAGCTGGAGCCAACGAGAATTTGATCATGCATACTGTTACACATTGGAGAAGGCGTTAGTAATCCTATATAGGTAAGTAAGCAGTGTTTTACAGCAATTTTGCTTAGGAGGGCTAGAGAAGGGGTGAGTTAGCGATATTTCAAATGTAGTCCCACAAGATCTCACAAGATCTGCTGAACAGAACAGAAGCTCAACTATGGTAGGGCTACCTGAATCAAAAGACCTGCTGAAGAAAAGCTCACTTATCGATAAAGATATAGCAGCCTCTCTCAACTGGGGTTCCATGGAACCCAAGGCTTCCTCCAGAAGTTCTTAGGGGTTCCTTGAGCAATGAGCAAATCCTGCCCTTCAGATATGTACACACAACATTTTCTTTTCTTTTTAACTGTAATGGGAGATTCTTCCAAATTACCCTAAATCTAAGGAGCATTCTTCCCAATGACCACAAATCTAAAGAGCATTCTTTCCATTGACCACAAATCTAAGCAGCATTCCTCCCATGGACCATCATGCTAATGTGCCATAAACTGTATTTATAGTAATTATTAGCATGGGTTCTCTGAGACTGGAAAGTTATTTATTATTTAGTTATTTTAATAGAAGGACATCATCCTGGGAATACACTTCTCCTTTGAACCAATGTGATTTTCTGAGATTGCTTGGTGAATGCGATTACCAGAGATTATGTGAGCCCCTTTATACATATAGCCTAGAGCATCATGCAAAACAAAGTTAAAAACTGTTTAGGCTTCTAAACAGACAAAAAAAATACTTCTCTCTTCTACAACTCAGGTCTTTTTTTTTCTAGGGTGCTCTTCAAAACTGTACAAAATGAAGCAATGGACATTAACTATTTGATAAGTGTTCCCCCCGCAGGAGGCAAGAAAACGCAACCCTTATTTATACAGCCACCAGATGGCTCAGCACGACATTAATGCATTAGCAACAAGATTAAAATATAATCCATGCACCATCATTATTTGTAGAAAAATGCATAAGGAGTCCTGTCAAAATACCAAATATATTAGCAAGCAATAGAATTACAAAACACAACATAACAGTATCCTGAAAATTGCTGACTGTATGATCATTTGCAGTTGCTTTTCAAACAGTTTAATATTCGGGATGTGCCACCATCTTAAAAAGTTCCGAATCCCACAATAAAAAGCACATGTGTCAGACTCCCATGTATGTAAACACTAAGTTATCAGCAATGGGTAGAGGAATTTTGGGAGTTTTAGGCTAACTTTGGTGTAATTTCCAAAGCAAGATTAGTAAATTGATCTTAATACTGTACTGTATTAAAAAGTAACTCCATGTCCTCCAGCAATTGTAAACACTTTTCTCATTGCCATGGTTTATGACTGTAGGTATTTGCAGGGGTCTACTAGGGTTGTATTCAAGATTTATGCTGCTTCAGACACACTCAACTGATACCCCCAACATTTACTGTAGTAACATTTGCTCTGCACAGCCGTGTGATGCCTTCACAAGAATCTTCTTGGTAGAAGGACCTCTAGATCTCGCACACCAGAGCATAGCTGAAGGCCACTGTAATCCATGTCCAGCCAAGAACTTGGACAAAATGGATGTAGACAGTTTGTGTTCAGGGACAGCGTTTCTGGCCATATATAAACTGGACTCAGCTATTCATCCAGCTTGCATGTGGCCATAGCACAGAATGTGGCTGTATCTAAATCAGCGGTTCTCAACCTGGGGGTCGCGACCCCCTGGGGGGTCGATTGCCCATTCTCCAGGGGGTCGCGAATGCTGGCCGAGACAGACCCGAAGTTACTGCCTGAGTCCGTCCGTCTCGGCCAGCGAGATGTCACTTCCTGGAGAGGAGGGACTACACGGAAGTGACGTTCCGTCGCCGCCATCTTGGTACTCTCGTCCGCAGTAAGGCTTAGACTTAGAAGTCGGCAAGCGGACATCTTTGTACACCCACCGAAATCCGCTTGCTGCGGACGAGTGTACCAAGAGGGAGGCAACGAAACTTGCTGAAGAAGAAGAACACATATATATATATATATATATATATATATATATATATATATATATATCTCCATAATAAAAAAAATGTTGTCTTGTCAGCTTTTCCTGTGTGTCTGACTTACCAGAAGTCACAGGTGTTCTTATATATATACGTAGTATATATATATATATATATATATACGTCCCAGTTGGTTCCTCAAAAGTAGTTATTCCGTGCCAGTGCTAGATACATGTTTGGAAGCTATACACTTTGTGTATCTAGCACTGGCACGGAATAACCACTTTTGAGGAATCAACCGCAACGTTTATATATAAATCAGTGGTGGGGGCGCAAACAAACTGAAACAATCAGAAAAAAACCCCCATTAAAACGCTGCAACTGTGCCATCAAATGCAGCCACTGTGCCCATCAATTGTCGCCACTGTGCCAGCAAACGCCGCCACTGTGCCATCAAATGCAGCCATTGTGCCCATCAATTGTCGCCACTGTGCCAGCAAATGCCGCCACTGTGCCATCAAATGCAGCCACTGTGCCCATCAATTGTCGCCACTGTGCCAGCAAACGCTTCCACTGTGCCATCAAACGCAGGAACTGTGCCCTTTAATTGTTGCCACTGTGCCAAACGCAGCCACTGTGCCCATTAATTGTCGCCACTGTGCCAGCAAACGTCGCCACTGTGCCCATCAATTGTCGCCACTGTGCCATCAAACACAGCCACTGTGCCCAACAATTGTCGCCACTGTGCCAGCAAATGCCGCCACTGTGCCCTTTAATTGTTGCCACTGTGCCAAGGGCAGCCACTGTGCCCATCAATTGTCGCCACTGTGCCAGCAAACGTTGCCACTGTGCCAGCAAACGTTGCCACTGTGCCAGCAAACGCAGCTACTGTGCCATCAAATGCAGCCACTGACCCCTTTAATTGTTGCCACTGTGCCAAACGCAGCCACTGTGCCCATAAATTGTCGCCATGGTGCCAGCAAACGTTGCCACCTGTGCCATCAAACGCAGCCACTGTGCCCTTTAATTGTTACCACTGTGCCAAACGCAGCCACTGTGCCAGCAAACGTCCCACTGTGCAGCCACTGTGCCCATCAATTGTTGCCACTGTGCCAGCAAACGCCGCCACCTGTGCCAGCAAACGCGACCAGCAAAAATAATTTTACTGTTAGGGGTCCCCACAACTTGGGAAATTTTATCAAGGGGTCACGGCACTAGGAAGGTTGAGAACCACTGATCTAAATGATGCGTTTCAGCCTCCTTTAGCCATTCGTGTGACTGTAGCCTAAAGCATGAAAAACAAAAAACATTCACCAAACAAAAAAACATCCACACTAAAGATTTTGGGATTCACTTTGCCCTCAGTATGTTCCTTGTTAGCACACAACCACTACTAATGGCTCCATATGATGCTTCTCCCTCTCCTATTCTTTAAACATATTTGAAAATTGGCCAGTGTATGTTATATAAATAATACATAAATAATGGCAAATGGATACTAGAAGTCACCAACAATAGAGAAATCAGCTGACTTTAGATTCCCAGTGTTTATAATATAATAGTTATGGAGTTGACATCCAATAAATAATGCATAGCCAAAAAAAATTTCTTAGGTTGAGTAGGTAAGAATTATTACCCTTGTCACATTTCTGGCCCTGTCAGTGTCCCTGTTTGGTTACCAGGACAAATAGGGTGAAACAACCTTTGTCCCTACGACACAATGTGATAGGAAATCCAAAATTTTAAGACAAAAGAAGGAGGAAATCTTTCAATGGGCACACCTGTTTCAAGGGCAATTTTTCAAGGGGGGAATTTCCATCACTTTGTCTCTCTCCAGGACAGGAAGTGGAGAAATCTCCCCAACTGTACACAGAGCGCAAAAATATTTACTGGAATGGGTTTCTTCCCTCCCCTATATGAAAAAGCCCCTTGTGCCCGAGAATGGTATATACCAGGGATATGCAATTAGCGGACCTCCAACTGTTGCAAAACTACAAGTCCCATCATTCCTCTGGGTATCATGCTTGTGGCGGTCAGAGTCTTGCTATGCCTCATGGGACTTGTAGTTCTGCAACAGCTGGAGGTCCACTAATTGCATATCTATGGTGTATACCTTTAAAAAGGTGAACTATAGTTCATAGACTGAACATTTTGGGGACTATAAGCCACTGAAAGCTGTCAAACTTTGTTCTTTCCATTTTGCACTTAGCAGGACATGCCAAGAACTGTTTTTTTTAGCATCATAAACCTGATGATGAAACTATGGTGTGTTCACGACAGCAGAAAAGCCCTTGAGATTTTTACATATCGTTTTACAGACAGAGCCAGCAGAAGATTCAAAGCGTAGAGTCGAAACACTAAAGTGATCTCACTCTTTAGTTGAACAGCTTCAGTCAGCAGGAAGAAAAAGAAGCTGTTCAGTGTTTAGTGGTTTGACGCTACTAGGGAAGAAAAGGCATACTCCATATGATTTGTACAATGCCTTTGAAAAAAAATCATTAAGCCGAAATTAGAAGAAAAAAAAAAAAAAAAGGATACCAGAAAGTGCTCATCATGGGCCTACAAAAGCAGCTTTAATCACAAGCGGTCAGTAAATGACTATTTTTAAGTCAGGTCTCTGCACAGCTGCAAATGTTATACTGCTGGATTTATCAGATGGCTCATCAGCATCACCTTTTTTCTTCGTTTACTGTCAAAAACACATAAATAAATCAAGCACAAAATCCAGCTTTGACAGGAGTATGACAGATGAAATTCAGCCAATATTAATGAGGAAAAAGTGACAGCTGAGATCACTGTATTCTGTAGTTTGGAATAAAAGCATAACATGCTGCAACAGTAATGGCAGGAAAAACAATTCTGAATGAGTATACTTATGTAAATGCAAAATCTACGCCTAATGAAGCAGAAGTATTGTCCTACTTCTACAGCTATTATTTTAACTCCATTCTATCTGCTTTTTTTATCAATGTATGCAGGGCTGCTTTGACAGAATAAAGGGGGTCTAAGGTGAATACAAGAAAAGGAGCCAAACGTACAGCTGCTCAACTGTTGGTAGGTTTCTAGAAAGTGTGGTGGGAGAGCAATAGCCTTTTAGCTTCTACAGGTTAATCAGAAGCATTATACCCAGATGTCATCCTAAACAGGTACGGTAAGTTTGTCGGCAAAACTGAGTTTGAGTAGTCAAAGTTACTGTAGCTAAATTTACATCTGAAATCAGCAATACAACTGAAAATACCAACAGAACATCAGCGCAACGCTAACGTCAAGTAGAGCCTTTCTCAGCCAGGTTCTGTAGAACCCTAGTGTTCCTCCAGAGATTGCTAGGAGCAATATATAGTGGATCGATTTCCTCCCCGATGGTGCCTGTATAGTTCAGGTGCAGTGATGGCGAACCTTGACACCCCAGATGTTTTGGACCTACATTTCAAATGATGCTCAACTACCCTGCAGAGTGCATGAGCATCATGGGAAATGTAGTTCCAAAACATCTGGGGTGCCAAGGTTCGCCATCACTGGTTCAGGGCAACATTAATGTGTAGAACCAGTGGAGATCCTCATCTTTTCCTTCACATAATGCAACAACTGAAACAAATTATCTTTCAGCTGTCTCTAAAGCCTTGTACACATGATCAGAAAACTGGATGAAAAATTCCACTTTGGAAGCGATCTACGATAATCTGATCGTTAATGCACAGCTTTTGAGAGCCTATCAGGACATTTCATCCGAAACTATCTGAAGGGACAAACGCAATTTTTCTCACGATATCAGATTGTACGATTTTTGTTAATCAGTACAGTTTTCATCTGAAAACACAATACAAAACAACACTTCTGAAGTTGTATTCTGTTGTACGAGAATTTTCATAAGTAAAGGAACCTCTTAATTTTTGATATGAGACTAGCAAAAAAAAAAAAATGGACGATCATTCGTCTGATATTCTCATTGTGTGTGTATGAGGCTTAAAGTGGTTGTAAACCCTGTACAACCACCTTTACCTACAGGTAAGCCTATATTAAGGCTTAACTGTAGGTACTGGAAATTAGGAGATATTTACCATATACGCTTGCGCCGATGTCATCGGCGCATGCACACTAAAGAAACGTACTGTTTCTATAGGGCCTGTGCCATGACCGTTGGCTCCCTCGCGCATGCGCGGTAGTGATGTCACGCGACTCGGGGCCAGTCAGAGAGCCGGAGTCCGTGGCGCCAGAAGGAAGAGGGGTGAAGATGGACGCTTCCACACAATGGTGACATCGCTGGCTTCCTTTGCAGGTAAGTGCAACATAATGCATACTAGCCCATTATGCTTTTACTTTGCAGGGAAAAAAAGAGGAAGTAAAACCCATCAAGGTTTACTTCCTCTTTAAGAGTGGTATTTCTCCAAAAGACCACCAATATTGGTAAGTATCCTTCCTCCCACTGACCACCAATGAAAGGGGGCCCAAAAAAATATCAATTTGGGTGTTATATAGGGCTGAAACAATTAATCGATTAATCGACAACTAATCGATTATGAAATTAATCGATTACTATTTTCATAATCGATTAATCGGCCAGTAACATAATGGGGTAAAAAAAAAACTAAAATGAGCCCTTTATAGTACAAAAAGAGCAAATAATCACTACTGTAAATATTACTTTCACAGTTCTACAGTAAAAAAATTAACCCCTTATGCCCCGTACACACGAGCGGAATTTCCGTCCGAAAAATCTTGGATGGTTTTTCCGATGGAATTCCGCTCAAGCTTGGCTTGCATACACACGGTCACACAAAAGTTCTCTGAACTTTCGACTGTCAAGAACGTGGTGACGTACAACACTGACAAGCCAAGAAAATGAAGTTTAATGCTTCCGAGCATGCGTCGGATAGTTTCCGAGCATGCGTGTTTTTTTGCGCGTCAGAATTGCATACAGATGAACACGTTTTCGGATAGGAACTTTTTCCGACCGAAAAATAGAGAACCTGCTCTCAATCTTTTGCTGGCGGGAAGTCTGATGGAGCATACACACGGTCGCAATTTCCGACTGAAAGCTCTCATCGGAGTTTTGCTGGCGACATTTCCGATCGTATGTACGGGGCATTTCAGTAGTGATTATCTGCTTTTTTTGTACTATGAAGGGCTAGTTTTAGTTTTTTTAACCCTATTATGTTACTAAACATCTTAGACCTGGTTCACATCTATGTGTTTTTTTGGTGCTTTTTGCAGAAACGCTCTACAGTTCATTTACATGTTTCCTATGGGACACGTTCACATCTATGCTTTTTTTCAGCTGCTGCGTATTTGGAAGGGGTCAGGGACTTTTTCTTTTTTTTTTTTTTTCAAAACTCAAAACGGTGCTTTTTTGGTTCAATATACTTCAATGGAGAAGCTGCAGAAAAGCATGTAATATTTAAATTGGCCAAAAAAAATGCAAAAACGCAAATCGCAGCAAAATCATGTGCACAAAAATCAAAACGCACAGCAAAAAGCACTGCAGAAACAGATCAAAAGCAAACTGCATAGGTGTGTACCCAGCCTTATGCTGGCCACACCGATCAAATTTCAGGTAAGAATAATCAGATAAAAAATCTTTGTACATTCGCTGAATGAAAGAATGTTTTAAAATTTTCACTTCTCACTTTTCAATTTTCAGTTTTTAAAATTCTGTTTTTAAAATGAATGTAATTTCTGAACAAAAACCACATACACTGTCTGAAAATTCCTTTCACCAAGAAGTTTTTTATTTCCAAATTTTCCCGTCGCTATGGTTGAAAATGAACGTCGATTTGACCCCATTAGAAAATCGAACGGACGTTCTTAAAATTACATTTTTTTTTGAAGGAAGACTTTTTTTTTTTTTTTTAAATCAAAAAATTTGATCTCTAAGTCTGATGAGATTTACCAGATTCACCCTTTAATAGTATATACAGCATATATCCTCTAATAGTATATACAGTATATCTCTTCTGTCTGTTATTCTCAGAGTGGATTAGAGATTTTGTTCTCTAACCATATAATTGGTCATTTATATTTACCACTCCATAGAGATATTTAAGAATAAATTGCCTTTTTTTAAAACTTTACATATTAACTAAATTATACACCACACTTTTTTTTAAGGTTATTAACTGATTAATCGAAACAATAATCGATTATGAAAATAATCGTTAGTTGCAGCCCTAGTGTTATATACTCTAGGTAAGCCACATTTCTTGTTATTTTGTTATAATCACAACTTGACAATACAAATGTATTGCGGCCTGTCAATGCATTTGCAGGGGTTTCTTTAGATCTGAAAATGTAAAGGGTTCCTTTCAAACAATACGGTTGAAAAAGTCTGGTCTAATATCACTTGTCTTAGTATTTGCTTTAGTCCTTATATATATACATATTATATATACACATACATACATACACACACACTTTACAAGCTCATGAACTTTAATGGCATCCCAGTCTATAGGGTTCCATATTTAGTTGGCCCACCAATTGCAGCTAAAACAGCTTCAACTCTTCTGGGAAGGTTGTCCACAAGGTTTAGGAGTGTGTCTATGGGAATGTTTGACCATTCTTCAGGAAGTGCATTTGTGAGGTCAAGTTGGACGAGAAGGCCTGGCTCGCAGTCTCCAATCTATTTCATCCCTAAGGTGTTCCATCAGGTTGAAGTGCAGGCCAGTCAAATTCCTCCACCCCAAACTCGCTCATCCATGTCTTTATGGACCTTGCTTTGTGCACTGGTCCAAATCATTTGGTGGAGGGGGGATCATGTGGGGTTGTTTTTCAGGGACTGGGCTTGGCCTCTTCGTTCCAGTGAAGGGAACTGCTAAGGCATCAGCATACCAAGACATTTTGGACAATTTAATGCTCCCAACTTTGTGGGAACAGTTTGGGGATGGTCCCTTCCTTTTCCAACATGACTGTGCACCAGTGCACAAAGCAAGGTCCATAAAGCCATGGATGAGTAAGTTTGGGGTGGAGGAACTTGACTGGCCTGTACAGAGTCCTGACCTCAACCCAACAGAACTCCTTTAGGATGAATTAGAGCAGAGACGAAACTGCGAGCCAGTCCTAATCCAACATCAGTGCCTGACCTCACAAATGCGCTTCTGGAAGAATGGTCAAACATTCCCATAGACACACTCCTAAACCTTGTGGACAGCCTTCCCAGAAGAGTTGAAGCTGTTATAGCTGCAAAGCGTGGGCCAACGCAATATTAAACCCTACGGACTAAGACTGGGATGCCATTAAAGTTCATGTGTGTGTAAAAGCAGGTGTCCTGAAACTTTTGGTAAGTGTGTATATATAATAGTATTTATTTTAAAGCACACAAGGAGCAGAACTCCCAAACACTTCCTTAAAAAAAAAAAAAAAAAAAAAAAAAAAAATCTTCATCACCAAGTAGAACTTTCCTTGTAAGAAATGTTTATTGTCCAGCCAATAAAAAATGCAACTTTAATTGCATTATCTCTTTACTGTACAACATACGCAATTACGCAGTTCTGACTTCAATCTAACTTGACTTGCCTGGGTCTAACACACTTGTGTCAGGTGAATGTCTCAATATTGAAGTCACATACAGCCTGGCAATTTGCATTATTAGGACAGCATGGCCTTCTACATAAAATCTGGTGACCTGGATAGTCACCACTTCCAGGTGTCAGCAAAAATATTCTGCTACTTAAAGTACTCCCGAAGCCTTGAAACATGATCAAATTACCATTTCACGCACTCCCCTCCCAGTGCCTTTGCATTCCTATTGGCCACTGGTGCCACCTATCACGTCTAATGGATAACAGTGGGTTATAGACAATGGCAATAGGGAATGGGTATATAAAGTAGTCATACCACAATCTTTATTATGCAGTGCCCAGAGATTTAAGGCTATAGAGAAACTCTACAACATGGATTAAAATGTTCAGGTACTGGGAGATGCCTGCTATCTGAAACTGCAGATATTGTAACCCTGTTAAAAAAAACCACAGCTACCCTTTAAATGAAGTGTCATTTAATGCATATCTCCACACCATATCACATTACAGAAAAATATTCCTCTTACTTTTTTCCCCCAAAGGGAAAGAGGTTTACCCTTACACATGGCGTAATAAAATTTCAGCTAGAATAGAATTTAAAATAGGAATATAATGAGCTTAGTGCAATTTCTGTTTAGAATGGAAGTATAAGCTCCTTCATTTATATACAGAGAGCTTTGTAAAAGGTTCCCATTTTCAATTTGCAGTACATTTTCTCCACTATCTTTTTTTATCCACATTTAATGTCAAGCTATCACCTGGTTTTATTATCCATCCTTTTACACAGACAGGATAGCAGAAAAAAAATGCTTTAGATTAAACTTTCATTTACATTTCCACAGTATTGCCATGTTCGACAAATTGATTTTTATTTAAAGACTTTCATTTTTTTATTTTTTGCTTAAATGAAC
The DNA here is from genome assembly GCF_042186555.1 of Aquarana catesbeiana. NCBI lineage: Eukaryota > Metazoa > Chordata > Amphibia > Anura > Ranidae > Aquarana > Aquarana catesbeiana. The sequence continues at coordinate 654,931,810 of NC_133324.1, forward strand.
TAATTCAACTAAAATATAATAGAAGAATCAATTTCATATAGAACTGGGAATCTTGAAGATAATCTGTGAAATATTGGGAATACATTTAGGCTGTTGAAAAACAAATGGAGTATGTGCTATAGCCATGATAATGAAGGCGCTTTATTTCTACAGAATGACTTGGATTAATCTCATTCTGCTGAGGTCAACTCATTCAATTCTAGTTCTTTAGCTTGAAATTGGGATAAGAAGCTATAGTTCTGTGTGAGGCAGAGCATATGTAATTTTCTAAAAATTGAGGCCGATTGGCTAGCAATCAGTGGATGACCTGTACAGTGACTAATTGGCTAGTGGGTTAGTAGCATTCCCTTTTGGTCACCCTTAGTGGACCCCTCAAAAAATAGAGAATCAATGACCTATAGTTTAAAAGATTTTCTGGCCAGCATCCTCTTTCTGTTCATTGATGGTCGCCCACAGAAATGGTCTCTAGTCAAGAGGTAAAAGGATGGCTGGTAAATCTCTCAAATGCAGATGTCTAAAGCAAAGCTATTGATGTAAACTGTCAAAAATAATTAAGACTGACTGTGGACACATTACTATACGATAAGGATTAGTTGAAAAAAAAAGTATGGTCACAAGGCCACAAGAAGTAGAACTTGCCTTTTAAAAAATGTTGTCCAGCCAATAAAATAAGAAATGCAACTTTAATTGCAAAACCCCTCTTCTTTCACCACTCCCACATCTTTCTGCCGATCAATGGATGGGGTCATTCAACCCACTTCCTTTGAGCCCAGCCTATAATGGACACGTGGGTTTGTCACCATATCAGCATGGGCTCATAGCACAATACTGATGTGCATGAACTCTTACTGGCAGGATCACTCATGTAAAACATGTGGAAATAAGGAAAAAAAAAAAAAAAAAACAAAACAAATGCAGCCACATCTAAGGACACCTTGGAGTGCCTTCTGGGTTTTTCAAGGGTGCCTTGGTAAAATGCCTGAAAAATGCACCAAATTGCCCACAAATGATCAACAAGCCGGTTGGTGAAGCCTGCCTTCTTGTTACACAAAGCCATATATTTTTATTGTGCACCATTAAAACCATGAGCACCGCCTGCACCAGCTGTCCACATCCTAACAGCCGATGATATCATCGGTTGATTAGGAGGACTTCTGCCACCTGCCCAACATTCATATTTGCCCCTCTCTGTTTGCACTGAGGTCACGTTAGCTGAGTTAGAGGAAGAAACTGGGAGAGAAGAGAAAACGCTGGATTTGTATTCAGTGCCGGTGTGCAAAGGTGTATTTGCGTTATAAGAATAAACCACTTCTGATGTTGGGCGTACTACGTGTGTGGATGCTGCTGCACTGTGCAAAACTTTAAGCTCAGTTTTTTTGCATGTTTGATTGGGGTTGAAGGTTGTGCAAAATTGTGCAAAAGGGAAGCCTTGACTGAAAAAAAAGTTGACAAACACTGCACTAGATCACAATACTAATAACCAAACTGAGGGTGTCATAAATATTACTACATTATCCATAACAGACATGGCTAGTGTACAGTATGCTGTGATTATTCGTCAGCCTGCAGTTAATAAAGAAACATTTTTGTGCAAAGGATATTTTGTGCCTTTGCAACTGGTGTAGTTCCAATCAAAAAGTTTGAACTTTTAAAGTGTGCCCTCTGATGGCTAGTGTAGATCTATAACCTGGTACATAAGGGGTCCATCTCACCAGTACACAGCTCAACTTTTAGTAGATCAATATTGTGTGTTTACATTTCCAGCCAGCAGTTGGGGCTCCAGGCTCATGGTATCATGTTTGCACAGTTGCCAATTGCCCCTGATTTGGAGGGACTGTTCCTCTTTTGGAACACAACCCATATGTCCTTTCTTTACTCCTCATTTGTCCCTCTTTTTGGGTTGATGTATAGACCTATATAACGAAATGTACTATTATTAGAGGTGTTCTACTTCAGTACACCATGCACCTAACCACTAAAGTTATTGAACTTGTTCACAAATGACCACTTGTGCATTTAACAAATCATTTTTTGTGTGTTATTTCTTCATGGTCTATTTAACTTGGTACATAACTGGGATGCAGGGTGGTTAAAAATCAATGATTTTTTTTTAATTTTTATCAACATTTTAATAAAATGCTTTGAGTAAAAATCTATCTAAAATATAGTTTTCTATTTAAGATACATTCATTTAGTTTAAACTCATCCAATGAATCCAAGCTCTGCAAGCTGAGATAACATGCACTGTATTGATGCATTCACACAATTTCACAGTAACCATGAGATAAAACAAAGTTCAGGAATATTCCTTGATCCCATGGTTTTGCATATCTATGTACACAACAAACTGTATGATTGAATTGGTTCTGATATTGCTGTTTTACTAACCTGACAGTTTATTATTCTAAATAGGAAACCTTCATTTTGTTTGCATAATTAAAGATTCTAACTACCAGCAAGAATAAGTCCTTACATTTAAAGAGCACCTGTCATTTCAGATCCATCATGGCAGCGCCTGTTAACAGGCATCCACTCACCTGCTGCCGCCACATCCCTCACCTTGTTGGGTCACTGCCCCATCACCAGCTGTCCCATTAAAGTGAATAGAACCATCGGTGAGTCAACAGCGGGTCAGAGGAGGAGCCACTGCAGGACAGAGATAACAGTCACTCTTTAAAAATTATGATTTAAATCAAGCCTTTTTACCAGTGATTTAAAACGTGATTTATGTCGACTTGATTTAAATCAAATCCACCCTGCTGGGATGTGCCCTTCACCTACATACATTCTAAGATGCCCCTCTTTACCATATCAGAAAGTTGGGAGATATGCATGTTTCCTTTACTATTTTGCTGCAACATTCCTGTTACAGAATTCAATAGACATGATACACAACCGAAAACCTACATTGATTTATAAAATACTATAATAATGGATATATCCTATATTACATCTTTATTATTGAAAAATATATATTTTGTATCATAAACAACAACAGATAAATAGCATCAGCTTAAATATGTTAAACTTAAAATTAATAAAATTAAACCCTCCACAAGCCAACGAGCACACATGACTTCTCCTTCTGGGCTAATGACCAACCGTGGATTTTCTCCAATGTCCTTCCCAACATCTCTTCCCTCTTTATTACCTACAAGCCTATTAACCTGAGCTCATACATCCTACTCCCCCCAAGCACCTATCACCCCCAGACTAAAAAGAGCACCCACAAACCTGAACCACACCAATGACCACCTGCATCTCCTCAATCCACAAACCTGCCTCAGTGGTCCCGACATATGAACATCTGACAACACACCCTAATACAATTGGGTTGATTATACTTATTATTATTATACTGTTAGTTTCAAAATAAAATTTAATTTTTGCAAAGCAAGTTTTCACTTTGCTTTTTTAATTTTTATTTTACTTGCACAGGATTGTGCTTTTTTGCAATGTGAATTTTCCATTTTTTTTCTTTTTTCAGATGGTTAACGAAGAGAAGTGAAAATGCACTTTAAGGCCGGGTTCACACTGATGCAAATTGGATGCAGATTTCTCCACATCCAATTTGCATGACAGGAGAGTGTGACCGACTCTCAATGGAGCCGGTTCCCACAGTTCAGAGGCGGCCGGGGTCCGAAATAATCGCAGAAGGGTCCTGTGCTTTTTCTGGTTCATTTCAGGTCCGAACTCAGCCAAAAATTTGGACCCGATTCACACCTGAAAACGGTGAACAGGGATGCACCAGACACCGGCAGTGAGCCGTGACCGCAGCTAGTGAACCAAGCCTAAAAGTGAACATGCTCTACTCCTTTAGAAAATCAGGTTAATTGAAATCTTCCCTCTTCTTTGTATACATCTATTATAAATACAAACACACTTTTGTTGGCACATTCACAATGTTCTAGTCCCCTCATATTTACAATCTATCCTTTTATTCACTGTTCATTTCCCTGTCATATAAATCATCCAAAATCATCAATTACTATATATTCTGATTTGGATAAATATCTTTGGCACAGTAAAACGTGAAAACTTGATGAGCCTGTTTTGCGATTTAACAAATGGGGGGGGGGGGGGGGGCACGTTTGTTAATAGCCACCATAAGGATGTAAATCTTGTTTACACTATTTGATAATGTTGAATACAATACAGCAGCACTGTGAGTCCATCCCAATAATCAACTCAGCCATTCTGACCTTTTTATGCACATAATCTTTCTTGGCTTTCCTTGCTTCCAATTTCTTCCATTATCTTTCACTTACATGCAGTCATGTAGTCTCAACGACAATGAAAGAACATTCTTACATAATTTAAACATTGTGCATTATGAAATAGGTCAAACTGCGTAAACCAAGCAATTTCCAACAGAATGCTTGTCACAGAGAAGCTGTCACCAAATAGATTTTTATTACATTAGCAGTTCATGTCTTAATAAAAAGAAGCAAGATTGGATTTGGGATCAAAGTTTAAAATTAATTTTTCTAAAATGATGTATATCTTTTTATTATTTTTATAAAATCCTTAATTTATAAAAAAACAACATTTAACCCTTTCGCTGCCCGGCTCTGCCCTCCACGTTTAAAGTCAGGTGGCCAGACCATTTTTGCATTTTTTTTTTCACTTCTAACTTTCAGAGTTTGTAAAAGACCCTCCAAACCATACAGTTTCTGAAAGCATAGGACTAGTAGAATAAAAAGAAGGTGCGACTAATTGTTTAGGTCCCGCAAATGTTGATCAAAATTTTTTTTTTTTTGTTAAATTGACAAATGATAGGCTTTCCGATTAAGACGGGACTCCTGTTCATTTCACATAAACTTCTGTCAGACCAGCTCCCCTACAAATATGAGGTTCTTCAGGGAATGGGAGAAAAAAAAATGAAGCGTACACTATCAGAGCCACAAAGACGCACCATTCTAAAGTTGACACATAGTACTACCATCCACTCTAAAATGCAAGAAACAAATTATAAAATACTTATGAGGTGCTAGAGTGTCCAAGACCCTAGCATAACCATACTCTTCAGTCTCAGATAGGTGCTGGACTGGACGGGCTGTGGAATGCAAGGTTGTGGAAAAAAAGATACAAATTGTACTAAGTTAATCAATAACAAATATTTATCGAAGGTACACAAAACTGTAAATAAGCAGCTTACTCTAAAAATCTGAAGGGTATAATTTTTCGTTTTCAGAGTTTGTAAAAGAAATTCTGTAAAACTTACTGAACTGGCCAGCTGGAAGCAGTTCCGTTCCACCGTAAGTTTAACGTTGCTGTCAGTGAAAGGGTTAAAGTGTAACTAAAGGCAATTTTATTTTTACTTTTGGATAGAGAGGAGATGGATTATAACATCTGACATCTTTGTTTTGCCATCTGTGGCCCCATTAGGGAGATTCACTCTCTCGATTTGTTCTGTTTACTATTATTAAAAGTGAAACTAAAGGAAAATCCAAAATTTTGGGTTGTCCCCAGAAAAGTAATAGAGGGGAAATCCTCCAAAGAGGACACTACCCTAAATTTGTAGAGATTTCCTCTCATTTCCCGTTCTGACTATGGGACAGGACATAAAGGGAAATCTCCCAATGGGATAAGGATAGCAAAAAAAGTTAACTGACAGGGGTTAAACCCTACCTTTCTCTATAGCCCTACTTTAATACAGAGTTCACTCATGTTGCTAGATTTGCAGAACATTCTGGGGTGTTAAAAGTGAGTGTAGCGCCTTTTCCATACTCTCAACCTGAAACTAGCCTTGACCTACAGTTAAACAAGTTTAATGTAGTTATAGCATGTTCTACCATGCTTTAAAACATACCATGAACTAGATGAGCCTCTCTCAACCTTTTTAACATGGCGGAACCCTTAAATTAACCTTCAGTCTCAGAAATTGGTCAATGCTCAAGGAACCGTAGCAAGCTCTGGAGGAACCCTAGAGTTCCACGAAAGCCTGTACTTTGTCAGCTACTATTCTCTATGAAACAGCATGTAAATATGTGGCCAATCATTACAGGAAGGGGAGTAAAGGTGATCTCACTAGAGACAGTGACCTCTTCTTGCATGAAGCTCTACAGTCATCTCACCTGTGTATTCAGCTTGTTACAGAGGGAAAATTCAGAAACACGGGAACAGCAATCAGTATGACATGACGACTTTTCCCATGAGTCTTATTAGAAATCATTTGTCTGGGAGGACACTATCACTATTTACATGTCAGCAAGGTGTCTAGGGGTTGCATGAAACAGATGTTTTACAATGCAAGGGATTTCAGCACCTTCATACAATGGGGACATATTTGTGCTGGAATACCACAGCAAATTGAGTCTTTAGAAAAAAATCAATCAAACTAGTAACGCTTTAAAAATTAATCCAAAACATGTACTGTAGGTACAACATGCCTTTTTACCCAACCAACACCAAGGTTTTCACATAAAGAACTCACATAAAGTATACCAAATTATTAAGATCCAAGCTGGTTCATTGCTATACATTGGTGGTATACTGTAAATATACTACCAATACGGCACGCGTTTACTCATCGTGGAAGCTGTGAGAGGCAATGAACATAGTCTGACTGTCAACATAAGCACATTTTCATTTTACCACCAGCAATCAACTATTGTTTCGAATTTCGGTATATTGACCTTAGATCTCTGGTGCCCAGCATACATCCCTTAGGCCCTAACAGTTGGCATTTTCTCTGAATACTCAGACCTCATCAGCATGTGACCTTCAACAGTAAGTAGTATACCTGAACTGTGATTATGTGCCACTTGATTTAGGGAAAACCTATTACCACTTAATTTTGTTTTGTACTGGGTTTCGGGCAGATGAGCAGATCATAGAGTGTGCTCTGTAGCACTCTATAGTTATTAAAAGTACTACCATGTGGTACTGCAGTACCCAGTAGTGCAAGAACTAATGTGCCCCACCAGAGCACACACACTGACAGAACCAGGACCTATGCCTCCAAAAGGAAAAATATTATTAAGACTGATGACTGATTTATGCTAGTAAACCACTTTTTTTTTCTTTCACATAGTCTTTCTTTTTTTGTTCATTTTATGTTTATTCATAATTATTTATAACTGATCTTGCCTCGGGACATATTAAATGCAGCAACATACATTTTTAAAGGGGCTTTAGGGAGAAAAAAAAATATGGAGTGCACCCATGTGTAAAACAGCTGGAATGGCATTGATCGCCAACATTCTCATGTAACATGACCCCAGCCCATATGAGTATGTTTGCAATCTCCAACTATACCTGTGGCATGTCTGCAGTCTCTAATGACCCTTTCTTTCATGATCTAAACTGAATATTATGTGCGACCCTTTGGGGATGTCAGAGGCTGCACTTGAAGTCCCTACATCTAAAAAGTTGACCTCCACTGTTCTAAAAGGACAGGTGTTGCTGGCCACTGTAAAATTTCCCCCTCCTTTTAATAAAAAAATAAAAAAAAAGAGGCAAATGGAAAAGCTTATTTTAACAAGTACAAATACAAAATGAATAGATTGCAAGATAATCCTATAAAAATGTACTAATCATTCACTATTATTTTCCAGCATGATGAAAGGTCTATGTAGCGTTATGCTAGATGAACTAGTGGTACAAAGTGGGCATTGCATGGGCAGCCTAAAAAAGCTTAGCTGATATAAGCTTGTGTAAAAAGTAAACATATCCCAGTGGTCTTAATTTTGGGAAAAACTGTTGAATTTTTACTGTGGTTAGTCATAAGTGACTGTATTCAAAGTCACAGAAGACAAAAAAATCAGTAGCCAACATTGCCTGTGGTCTCTCTGCAGCTGATCCTTTTTCATTACTAAATTACCAAGCCTTGATAGGCATCATGTCTGTGTGAAGGTGGTCATCTTGGTAAAGGTAGGGCTTTACTTCAAGTCAGAGCCTCCATATAAGAACAATAATCACCGCAGTACCAATGCCACCATATATCACTCCAAATCTCCCGAGACTAGCAACCTCACGTTGCATATATTCAGATTTGAGGATCTAAACCAGGGTTTCTCAGCTAGGGTTCCTACAGAGGTTGCCAGGGGTTCCTTGAGCAATGAGCAATTTCTGCCTCTCAGATAAGTTCCTACTGACACCACTGATCTTTTTAGCTAACTGTAAGGGGAGTACGGTAATTCTTCTAAATGACCACAAGTATAAGGAGCATTGCTCCCACTGACCTTCACTCTAATGTATCATGAGTTGTAGCTCTAGTCATTTGTGACAGGGGTTCCCTGAGACCTGAAAGACATTTCAAAGGTTCCTCTGTGTTGAAAAGGTTGAAAAAGGCTGCCCGTACACACGATCCAAATATCGTAACGGTATGTATATGAAAACGGTCGTCCGAGGAAGGATCGTACGATATTCGGATTGTGTGTACACTACTTTCGACAGCCGATCATGACCGTTCATCCGAAATTAAATTGATCGGACATACACGAAAATTTTCCTCGTACGATTCCAGATCGTACAATTTTCGTATAGTCAGTATAGTTGTCGTCCGAAAATACAGTACAAATACATTACAACACATGACAACACTTACAATTTTTTTGTCTGTCGTACGAGAATCTTCGTGACTTTATTGGCTATTCAATTTCTACTTGCGACTATTTAAGCGAGAACGGTCGTACGATCGGTTGTACGATATTCGGAACGTGTGTACGAGGCATTAGACACAGGAGTGTCTAGGCACACTCATGTACCTAGAAGTGCACTGCTATTTTTTCAAAGGTACATTTGATATTACCGTATTTATTGGCGTATAATACGCACAGGCGTATAACACGCACATTCATTTTAAGAGGGAAGTTTCAGGAAAGAAACAAAATTTTAAATAGGGAACTTTGGAGCAAAATAAGAGTCAGTCCCCATCTGCAGCCTCACCGCTGCCATCAATGCAGCCTGATCAATGCCCATCTGCAGCCTCACAAGTGCCATCAATGCAGCCTCATCAGTCCACATCAATGCAGCTTCACCATTGCCATCAATGCAGCAGCCTCACCATTGCTATCAGTGCAGCCTGATCGATGCGCATCTGCAGCCCAGAGGGGACAGGGAGGGGGGCGGAACAAGCGCCGACAGATTACATACAGTGAGAATCTCCTAGGATAGACAGGACAGCAGTCCAATGGCGGCCCAGGAGACGGGACTTCCTATTACAGAGGCCGCCAAGTAAACAGGAGATTCTCACTGTATGTAATCTGACTGCGTTCGTCCCGCCCCCCTCCCTTTCCCCTCCGAGGCAGCTAAAATTGAAGTATTGGCATAGAACACGCACACGCTATTTGCACCTGATTTTTATGGTGAAAAAGTCAGTGTTATACGCCAATACAGTATTTATAATTGATTTTTTAATGTTCCCTATAACATGGAAAATCTTCACTTTTTGAGTTCATGCCCCCATATTTTCTATGTTTTTTTTTTTTTTAATTATTTCTGTTTTTAGATTTTTATTGTTGCATCAGAATTAGGAAAATCCCCCCTTACTATGTGGACTGAGTGAACATTTGTTTTTAAAATGTTGTTGTAAATTAAATAAAAATTTTCTATCTATTTTGTGTATCCCAAGCGTCTGTATGGTACCATATAAGTCCATTGTAGCCTCAACTCAATTTTCACAATATACAACTGTTAGGACACAGGTACACACACACACACACACACACACACACACACACACACACACCCTAACTTCCTTCCTTCTTTTTATATTTATAAACCCCTTTTGGCACTTTATTCAAACACATAGAAAGTAAGGGCAAATCTCCCCAAATGAGACAAAGGTAGCAAATAGAGGTTCAAATCCTTTCCAACTATGCAAATGTAAAAATGTTTTGTCTGGAGTTCTTCCTCAATGTGACTGCTCTTTGACAGGTGAGGGGTTGGGTAACCTTATACAGCAGAGTCGCTTTAAAGTAAAATATACCTGTATCTGAGTACCACAAACTGAAAATGCTATTTAAAGTGGAGTTCCACCCACTTTTACAACTCTTCAGCATCCCTCACTAAACTGTGCACTGTAAACAAATTGGATATTTTTTTCTTTTTTTTCTCAGCACCTACTGTATATCTGCTGTATTCATTTTTCACTTACTCCTCCCTGGCCGTGGTCCATGGCATCATTTCCTGTTTGCAATGCCTTCTGGGAAGGGGCGGCAACTTCCTCTGACACTGCCGTTGCTATAGAAACCTGACCTTAAACCTATTACCCTGCTTGCGCTGCACTGAGCATGTGCAAGATCTGCAAGAATGAGATCCAGGAAGAAATACAGTCTGGCTTCAGATGCCCACACTTAAGATGGCCACGACCTGCTGTAAGTTTATAAAATAACAAACTACTGCTATAAACTAACAAAACAGACCTTAGTTTACAGACTAATTTTACTAGAATACATTAAGCTTGTGTATTATAGGGGTATTGTTATTTAAAAAGTATAATTTCGGCAGGAACACCACTTTAATTCATTTTTAATACTCAAAGGAGTCACCTATCCCTCTATGTCCCCATGCTTTATTTTTTTGAGAAATCACTTTGAAAAACGCTCCCCTAGCATTTCTAGCCACAGCCATCTTGAGTAAGGGTAGATGAATCGTGTAACATTTACTTGTTGGAATCCATTTGCTCTTAGCTCAGGCATGCAGAAAGATGTGCTTAGCCAAGAAAGTTTTTCCTCCCCTAAGAAGTGTAGAAAAAAAAAAAAAAAAACTTAAAACAAGTAAACATAATATACCTTCCTATTCATTTACTAATGCTAGCAGCAAAAAGATTAAAAATAGTAAATGTTGATTTGAGAGTTTATTTCCGCTTTACCAATTTATTCATTTCTATTTTACAAGCATTATTTGGTGGAACTTTCTAAGCCGGGTTGATAGGCACAGCATAGGGCTATGTAGAAATGATAAAACTCCACACATGATCACACAAGCATTTTATTTATGCCACAAGCAGTAACCATGAACTACCTCAGTGATCGCGATTAGCAGATTTTGAAATGTTATGACTTTGTCAGATAGGATGAAGGCATCTCCTGCTACCGGACAGCACAAAGGAACAGGCAAACTGACAGAATGAGTAATGCGAGATTGTTGCGAATAATGGGTGCACTTTCAGAGAAAGCTTAATTATATGAAAAAGAAAGTTAAAAAGCCATCAGGATTATTAATACAAGAACCTTTCAAAAGCTAGTGCTGATAACAGTTCTAGTAATCCCATATTAAAGCTCTATTTGTTCCTTAAAATATCAAGCTTCCAGAACAGGAATAATGACATAATTCATGTGGCGTAATGTATATCTTGACACAAGTACTTAAAAACAATTCACTGTAGGCTTCGTGGTCATTAATATCCTGTAAATGCTATTAAAACAGAAATTAACTTTTGTGTCGAGAAAAAAAAAGTAAAAAATAAATTTGAATTAAGTAAAATTACTATTACTTTGCTGTGACGATAACAAACACAACTAGTATATTTCCCTAGTGGTACTCTAATACATGACTAGCATAGGAAAAGACATACCTCTATTGGCCAGTGGCCAAATCAGCCCTATTCCAATTTGCAAATCCAACATTTCCTTCTCTAAAATAACAGTACAATGGTTCATGGTACCAAGGGCTCACCTCCGGTAGCTCTCATCATGAGGTTTTTGGTGAACCCCCCAACCCAGATCTTTCCCTGACCCTCTGGCTGACTCTGAAACTTAAGTTGCCCTAGGAGGCATGACTTTTTCCCCACCAACCAAAGCCTGGTACACAACATTTGTTTTTTTCCATTGCAAGAAAAAAATACTGTCCGCTCTGGACGGAGCCGATCTACTAACGATCAGATGTTAGTACAGCGATGTCCCTCGCTGAGCTGTTGTGTTCTAACAGAGGGACGCTGCCCGCCCCCTTTGCCAGAACACTCCAATCAGCTCTCTCTGCTGACCGGGAGCTGGTCGGCTGCTGATTCTACAGCATGCTCATCCGACCAAAGTCGGCCAAGGCGGACCAAGTGCCTTACACATGGACCGAATGTTGGTCGGTTTTTATTGAACCGGTGATGGCCAGCATTCGGCTCGTATGTCTAGGGTTTAAGGCTGGCCATATATTATACAATTTTCCTTCGAATTTATCAAAACCATATAATATGCAGTCAAACCCAAACACTTTAAATTTGTATGCAATCAAGCAGGCCCTTACACTACATAGTTGAAGGTAAACCTAAAGGAAATGGAATAAGGAAAATTGTATATTGTATGACCAGCTTAAAGCTGGTCATACACATATGAGTTTTTGTTGTTGAAGGCCAAATCTCCCTCTGCGACTGTTATATTTCAACAGCTGACTTCACCATTTTCCACTAATTTTACGCTCCTTCGATTTTTCAATAGATGGATGTTGGGTGGAAGGGTGAAAACAGGGTCATTCAATGATTGAATTTCAGTTGATTGATCAGGAACTGGCTGAAATTCACACACACAGTGTCTATGGTCAGTTTAAAGTGGTTGTAAAGCCTTAAGGTTTTTTCACCTTAATGCATTCTATGCATTAAGATGAAAAACCTTCTGTGCTGCAGCTCTCCCCCCCTTTTTCTTACCTGAGCATGATTGATGTACACAAACCCAGCAGCTCCAGCAGCCGTCTCTCTGCTTATTGCACAGATTAATAGCAGCAGGATCCATTAAGCTCCCACTGCGGTCACTCAAAAGCTGTGACATGGCAGCGGGGGGGCAGGGCCGAGTCCCACTGTCTGTGTCAATGGACGCAGCAGTGGGAATTGGGAGCGAGCGTGCATGGGTACCCCCATGGAATACGGCTTTCCGTGGGGGTACCCCATGAAGAGGAGGAGCCAGGAACGCAGACGGGGGACCCCAGAAGAGAAAGATCATGGTTGCCCTGTGCAAAACCATTGCACAGAGCAGGTAAGTATAGACATGTTTGTTATTTTTATTTTTAAATGATTTGAAGGTTTACAAATCACTTTAAAGTCCTTAAATTATATTCCTATAAAAATAACAAACATGTTATACTTACCTGCTCTGTTGCATTAGATTTGCACAGAGCAGCCCCGATGCTCTTCTGCCGGGGTCCCTCTTCTGTGCTCCTGGCCCCTCCCTCCTGTGCTATGGGGGCACCTGAGCTGAGTCACAGCCCCCTGTGTCTATTCAGACATGGAGCCTCGACCCGGCCTGCCCCCTCTCTCTCCCGATTGGCTAGCTGACTTTGATTGACAGCAGCGGCAGCCATTGGCGCCACTGCTGGTTCTCAGCCAATCAGAAGGGAGAATCTCGGACGGCTGAGACACTCGTTGACATCGCTGGACAGAGAGGGACCTCAGGTAACTATTAGGGAGGCTGCTGCACACAGAAGGCTTTTTATCTTAAGGCATAGAAAACCTTCTGCCTTTACAACTCTTTTAAGGACTCCATCACTCTTGTATGTCCTTGTAATGAATAAAAAAACAAATTTTTATGCATCAAGGCATGCCGCAATAAAGTAGGTGTAAACCATAACTGGATGGCATTACGCAGGTCAACATTTTTATTAATTTTTTCCTTTCATTCAACCAGTGGGGTGAATAAAGAAAATGATCGGACTCGATGTGGATGGGGGAATTCTTTCAAAAATTCCCTGTTCATTGCTGTAGGCTACAGCCAGGCAGGCTGGCTGTATAAAAGTCAATCAACTTCTGTACAACCAGCCTGCCCGAACAAGGGTCAAAATTCGGCCGGTCTCTGCTGAACCGACCAACTTTCCATGCATGTATGGCTACCTTTAGTTTGATAAAGCACTGTGTATCATAAAACAATTGTGTTTCTCTTATTCCCCTGTTTTGCATCTAATGCCGCGTACACACGGTTGGATTTTCCAACGGGAAATGTTCGATAGGAGCTTGTTGTCAGAAATTCCGACCGCGTGTAGGCTCCATCGGACATTTTCCGTCGGAATTTCCAACAAACAAAATTTGAGATCTGGATCTCAAATTTTCCGACAACAAAATCTGTCGTCGGAAATTCCAATCGTATGTACAAAAATCCGACACACAAAATTCAGCAGAAGAGCCGCATTGGCTACTGAACTTCATTTTTCTCGGCTCGTCGTACGTGTTGTAAGTGACTGCGTTCTTGACGTTCGGAATTTCCGACAACATTTGTGTGGATTTTGTTGTTGGCAAATCGGATCATGTGTACAGGGCATTAGTGTTGATCTTCAGCCTCTTTCAGCCACTTATTCTCTACCTGCATGTCCTCCCATGGCAGCCGTGTGTCAGTGCTCAGGGTGGGGTTTTACTGATGATGTCAGCAGCTGCCTGAACAAAGAGCATTAGCACAGTTACTTATCGTCTCTGCCAAAAGCAGGACAATGTAGGAGAGCCATTGGGAGAAGGGGACACAACATTGTCACCCTATAACAAGTGAACCAGGACCATCATGATAGGATCATCTGATTTCAAACGTAAAAGGAGTCTGAAAATTACATTAACCTGTTAAAAATTATAGGGGATGTTGTGATTGGGTTTACACAAGCATAAGGCAGCCTGATCATTTTGAATGGGCTGCCAGCGCACCAAATGCATGAAAATAAAATTTACATGCATCATTTTTGCCACTGTACCACAACGCACAGTATAATGGGGAAAAAAAAAACAAACAACTTTAAAAGCCAATGTCAGACAAATAATTATGCCAGGGACAAATTCCCTGAGGCATTACCACTAAAGAGGCTGCCTATCTGTTCCCAGGGAGTTGGGAACTTATTACCTGAGGCAGCGATGTTGTTCCAATGCGGTCCTGAATGCTGGTGAATCAATAGGTATAAACTACAGCGATATGTTAGAAATGATAGAAGGGTTTGGCGCTGTTCCTATTTAGTTTCCTACCTCCATATAGGTTACTAGATTAAAATAAATTCTTAGGTGCACCGTGCATATATCAAATATTAAATACAATTTAACAATATGAATTCCCAAGTATACCGTGCATGTGTCAATTAAATATTCTGTTGCAATATTGTGCAATCATAGGTGATACATAGACATAACTTAAATGCTTACATATGTAATATTGCTAGGGAGGGAAGAAAGGGGGGGGGGGAAGGAGGAAAGGGGGGGGGAAAGGGAGAAGGGAGTGAGATAGGGAGGTGGGGAGGGGTGTAGGAAATCTGTTCCTAAGGAAAATTACAATAACAAGATAAAGTGCAAATGTGCTGGTGCAATCCAAAAGGCAACAGTGACAAGATAAAAGTGCAAACGTGCTTCAAAATTCTTTAGTAAGTCTCTTGTGTCATATTCTTGTGCTGTGGTGATAATCCTTCACTTATAATATCTCTTTGCTCTGAAAGTGCAGCCACTCACCAGATCACTTCACCCCTGCGGGGGTAGTAGGCAGTTACAGTTTTATCGCCACTGTACAGCGATCGCTGGCGGGCTCAGGATCGTGGTATATCATATATAAAAAGAGAGGGAGTGCCCATAGCGTAAAATTGCTTTAAAAAAGTTTTATTACACAAAATGAAAGGGTACTCACACTTTTGCAGTAAAAATCAAGCGAAATGGTAAAAACATCAAAACCGTCATTAATATCCTTCAGCGCTGGTACAGGAGGTGATGTTTGGGAAGCACAGATTAGGCCACGCCCTACGCGTTTCGTCGTTAGGACGTCTACGCTCCCGTAGACGTCCTAACGACGAAACGCGTAGGGCGTGGCCTAATCTGTGCTTCCCAAACATCACCTCCTGTACCAGCGCTGAAGGATATTAATGACGGTTTTGATGTTTTTACCATTTCGCTTGATTTTTACTGCAAAAGTGTGAGTACCCTTTCATTTTGTGTAATAAAACTTTTTTAAAGCAATTTTACGCTATGGGCACTCCCTCTCTTTTTATATATGATATACCACGATCCTGAGCCCGCCAGCGATCGCTGTACAGTGGCGATAAAACTGTAACTGCCTACTACCCCCGCAGGGGTGAAGTGATCTGGTGAGTGGCTGCACTTTCAGAGCAAAGAGATATTATAAGTGAAGGATTATCACCACAGCACAAGAATATGACACAAGAGACTTACTAAAGAATTTTGAAGCACGTTTGCACTTTTATCTTGTCACTGTTGCCTTTTGGATTGCACCAGCACATTTGCACTTTATCTTGTTATTGTAATTTTCCTTAGGAACAGATTTCCTACACCCCTCCCCACCTCCCTATCTCACTCCCTTCTCCCTTTCCCCCCCCCCTTTCCTCCTTCCCCCCCCCCCTTTCTTCCCTCCCTAGCAATATTACATATGTAAGCATTTAAGTTATGTCTATGTATCACCTATGATTGCACAATATTGCAACAGAATATTTAATTGACACATGCACGGTATACTTGGGAATTCATATTGTTAAATTGTATTTAATATTTGATATATGCACGGTGCACCTAAGAATTTATTTTAATCTAGTAACCTATATGGAGGTAGGAAACTAAATAGGAACAGCGCCAAACCCTTCTATCATTTCTAATATATCTCAGCTGTCCCCATTTTAGGGTGACTGCCTGTTGGGAGGCAGCAGTTCCAAACTTTACCAATTAAGTCTTTATGTCCACTGCGCGGGTTCACCATCCCTTTACAGCGATATGTTGCTGTCTCATTTAGAGAGGGAGTGATTTCATAGAGACAGACAGATAAGAAGCCTCTTAGGTGTGAATGGGGCCTAGGCATGTTTTTCGTGCAATAGAGTAGGGCAGCCCATTCACTTGAATGAGATGCTCTACATGCAACAAGCGCACCAAAGATGCTCCCGCGCCTTTGGGGTGGTGAGCTTTGCGCTTTTGTTGTAGGACAAAACACGTTTCCTAGCCATGTTTGGAGTGCCAGTAACAATTAATTCATATTTAATTAATTATTAACTACAGGTACTTATATAGGAACATCAATTTACATATATATTATACATCCACATGAGTCCCTGCCCTCAAGATGCTTACATTCTAAGGTCCCTGATACAAGCAAAATATTGGCGCTAGGAATAGGGTGTAAAAATGGGGTAGATGTTCACAATAGGCAGTATGTCCATAAAATAGGGAAAGACCATTAAACAAGTTTGTATGTGATGTGGCTCACTTTTGTGGCAGTTCAATCTAGAGGCAAGAAGCAACTCTGTATAAAATGGGAGAAAGAAGACACAAGTGCCTACTAAGTCTAGCAATTAGAGTCATTTTAATGGAAAGTAAAAAATATTATTCACAAAAGGAAGCATAAAATCAGGCATATAGCGCAGTAGAAGGAGCCTAGTCCGCAGGATGTCGGTCTGAGTCTGTGTAGAATGGAGGGGATAGGTTCACTGCTCTCATGGGTGCCGGAGGCTCATGGTGCTTCCTTGTCCGTGGAATGCACAATCCAGCGAACGTGACATCACAACCAGACGTGACGTAGGATGTAGCTGGCGATGCATTTGCAGAGCATGCACTCCTTCTGGCCTGCTCCGCAAACGCATCGCCAGCTTACTTTCCATTAAGATTACTCTACTTACTACACTTAGTAGGCGCTTGTGTCTCCTTTCTCACAGTCTAAGGTTTCTAAGTCACATTCACATAAACACATACTATGGCCAATTTAGACAGGAGCCAATTTACCTACCAGCATGTCTTTGGTGTGTAGCCACTTAAAACTTGAAAAGCAAACTAAATACTTTGAACAACATTCAAATATTTTTCATATGAATTTTAATTTGAAATTCTACTAGTGTATACCCAGCTTTAGTGATTCTGCTACTGGGGATTTTTTGCTAGTGACGGAATTTCCTGTCTGATATCAGCTTAAGGCTTCTTTCACACAGAGCAAAGTCTGCACCAATAAGCAGGGGACCTGTGAGCAGATTCCATGCTGATCAAAGTTGAATGGGACAGTTGTCGCATCTGTGCCCATTCGGTTTCTGTCCAGTGGACACCTACCCTGTCAGCTCTATGGATGGCGAGGTATAAATGGACTCTGTCCGTTAACTTCAGACTACCTCCAATCCGGTCTGCAAAAACACAAAAAAGGACAGTCCCTTTCAGTTTATTTTTGAACGTGGATGAGCCCGGAGGTAGGTGGGTGTAAATGGACAAGTCCATTTACATCTGCCTGTCCATAGGGCTCCATGGACTTTCCGATCAGGTCCGCCTGAAAAATTGACAGGTGGACCTGATCGGAATTCCCTTGGGAAAGGAACCTAAGGGTGATCATAGATAAGTTTTCAGATGAGCAGGCAAGACTTTAACACCCAGAGACATATCTACTAGCTGCCTGTCTCAAACATGTTGAATCAACACACCTAACAGTATGTTTAGTTGGAAGGGTGAGGAGGAGACAAGAGGAAAGAACCACCAGGAAAACAAACATTCTCAAGCCCCTTTTTTCCTTCACAACAGTTAAGGGTTTGTTTGCTGCTTGCCAAACTTGGGACTGCAATAAAAAAAATGTATTTTTTGTTTAGGACGGAATAGGAAAGGATAAGAAACCCAATCATGTTTGTTATTATGGTCTTTGTCCACCCTCTGCATTAGCCCTGGTGACCACTATCACTAGGAAAGAACATTATGGGACATCCAAAATGTAACAATTCTTACAGGAAAAAATGGTTCAGGGGATAACTTCCAATGGGAACTCCTCTTTTTTTTTGCCAACAGAACACAGACAAAAAAAAAAAGTATAATAAAGGATATACAGTACATACACTTTAAAAGAAATCTGTATGAGAAAAAGTATTTTTCAAAATAATTTTGCAACAAAATAAAGAATGAAGACCTGGATGGATGGATGACTATAGAAAAAGGTTTCAGAACGAACAAATTTGTTTTTCTATGCACTATAATAACTATGATATATAGATATTAAAATCAACATATCATCCAATACTTCCACCAATACTGGATTGAATTTGTTGATAAATGATAAAATAATCACACTCGCTAAACATTTAGAGCATTTAATAGTTAAAAAAAAAAAGGTCTTGTCTACCTGTGTGGCACATAAGGTAATGAAGGAAATTACAAGGCACCCATGCCTGCCCACAAGCTGTAGGAAATGATTGGATGAAATGCCAGATGGACAGTTAAATCCCACCTGCATAAAAAAATCCTAAATGAGGAAAACCATCTGTCATAGTAAGCCTATTTCACTGATGTACTAGGATAAAGCAATACATGTTATTGTCACCGCTAATTGATGGAAAGTGCTGGGACGTGCACCAAAATGAAGAGCTGTAGGTCTATAGCACATTCCCTCACATTCGTTCTAATTATATTATTATTGAGAATTATGTCACATAAATCTAAATCCGAATCAACATAATCTCTGGTTAAAGCCTAAACGTTAACAACTGTGACACTCTGAGGGGACAATGGCAGACATTTTGCAATTACTGAAGCTTGCAATATTTTGAAAGCAAAAATGGGAGCTGGCAAAGCACAACAGAATTCACGCCAGCTCCACAAGAGGGGTGAGAGGTTTACCATCTGATGCTCGGTGGACGCAAGAAGAAGCAGTAAGTAGCCAATTCTTGGGGTATTCACATAAGGTTAATCAAGGTCACTCTTTAATTGCCACTTTCACATATTCCGCTGTGGTCTGTACATGCTGAGTGAGGAGATTGGGCTCACGGATTCACAAAAGCAAGCTGTTTTAGGGTTAGAAATCATTTTTACTGTAGATTTTCACATCTTTCATCTAGAAATCACACACTTTTCGAGTTGAAACCAGTTTGGAAAAAATGTGTGAATCCTGGTTAAAAGTTGCATGACTCTTGTGTGAAAACATTTATAAATATAACCCAAAGGTTCCACTGCATTTTCCAAATGCCACCATTTTAGTACATACGGTTTCCAAGATGAAAGTTTAAGCAGCACCAATACAGTTAAATTGCTTTCCTAACTATAGACCATAACATATTTTTCCCCTGAGTCTAGTTTAGATACCTTTAATTCTTGGTATACTGTGTCCGGAGGGTCGCTAAAAATCTTAGTTGTATACCACTGTTGGCTTTGATCCTCTAGCTCCGCTGCCGTGAGTTCCATCATTCCTACAATAATGATATTGGGGGGGTTGCTCAGTCTTTAAAAAATACAATATGTTTTCTGAATAGAGGGGTTGAAGAGCAAAAGTGACACCCTATCATCAGTATAGGAGCAATGAAATTCATAGCAGCTAAGCAGGAAAAATTTAAAAGGTTTGGCTGTTTAAAAAATAAAAGTAACAAACATGTTATACTTACCTGCTCTGTGCAGTGGTTTTGCACAGAGCAGCCTCAATCCTCTTCTTCTCGAGTCCCTGGCTCCTCTTCCTTGACAAGTGCCCCCAATAGCAAGTTGCTTGCTATAGGGGCACTGGTGCATGCTCCATCCCAAGTCCTGCTCTATGCGTCCATAATACACATAGATCCGTAGCTCGCCCCCCCACTCTCTCCTCATTGGCTCACTGGCTGTGATTGACAGCAGTGGGAGCCAAAGGCTCAGCCAATGAAGAGAGGGAGTCCCGGGACAACCGAGGCTCTAATGCATATCGCTGGATCGAGAGGGAGGTCAGGTATTAGGGATGCTGTGGGGGGAGCAGCACACAGGTTATTTACCTTCATGCATAGAATGCATGAAGGTAAAAAACATTCAGCCTGTACAACCACTTTAAAGCCCACAGTGTATGCGGTGCAGCACAACTAAGATTTTAAGCAACCCTTACACCTATGGTGTTCCTGTCTGGTGAGATCACCATACTGGTTGGCTATATATAAACTTCGTCATTTGGTCACAGGCAAAACATGGCCAGAGACCCCAGAGATAGCACTTCTCTCTATGATCCCTGAATCATTTAAATCCATTAAAAAAAGAGATTATTCAGCTTCCTGCTGATGGCAGGCAGGGCATTCATTCCAAGACATTGGAAATCTCACATATTGCCAACTCTACAGGAGTGGGTAACCGAGATGAAGCACACTATGTGGATGGAGGAGCCAATTTCTACAGCAAGCAAAAGCAAATCCAAGTTTAGGGAAATGTGGATCACTTGGGTGGAGTTTCTTGAATCTCCCTTATTCATATCCTATATGAGTTATCTAGTCACCGCCTCCCACTTACTTAAGCTAGCCATATTTGGTCAAGCCACCATGGTTAGATAATCACTGAATTTTTTTTTTTGATGGCAGACTTATATAGCGGTCCCCTCTGCTGGATGCTATTCTGCTGTAGCTTATTTCTTCCTTTTTTTTTCTTTGTTTCCTCTCTCTTCCTCTTTTTTCCCTTTTCTATCTTTTGATTTATCCTGACTTAGTTTTGTCTCTGAAAAAGTTGTCATTGATTGTGCATTTTTACTATACATTGTGATCAGGGTGGATAAAAATCAAATGATTAAAAATCAGATTTTTTAGATTTTCATTACATTTTAATAAAATTTTAATAAAAAAAACATAAGTTTTCTGTTTAGGATACATTCATAATTTAGTTTATTCAGCATGAAATTGAGCTTAGTTATGTAGCATGAGGCTGTATATTCTGTAATAATTACATTTTTTGTAAACTTATTCAATGAATCCAAGCTCTGCAAGCTGAGATAACATGCACTGCATTGATGCATTCACACAATTTCACAGTAACCATGAAATTAAACAAAGTTCAGGAATATTCCATTGTTGTTTCGCAAATCTACCGTATGTACACTACAAACTGTATGATTGAATTGGTTCTGATATTGCTGTTTTACTAACCTGACAGCTTATTATTCTAAATCGGAAACCTTCATTATGTTTGCAAATATTAAAGATTCTAACTGCCAGCAAGAATAAGTCCTTACATTTAAAGAGCGCCTGTCATTTCAGATCCATCATGGCAGCGCCTGTTAGCGGGCATCCACTCACCTGATGCCGCCACATCCCTCACCTTGTTGGGTCACTGCCGCATTAAAGTGAATTGGACTGTCTGTGAGTCAACAGCGGGTCAGAGGAGGAGCCGCTGCAGGACAGAGATGACAGTTGCTCTTTAAAAATTATGATTTAAATTGAGTTGATTTAAACCAAGCCTTTTTACTAGTGATTTAAATCAACTTGATTTAAACCAAATTAACCCTGTTTTTGATTGTATTAGACTCTGTATGGCCGGAGAGTATGATTAAAGTCACCATATATATATGGCTATAGTAATGTCATTAGTGTTGTCATTCTCATTACAATGCCATTTCTTTCTTTCAATAAAAACATAGTAACAAAGAAAAAAAAAAAGAAAGATTTTTTTAGCACCCCAAGCAACTATCCAAAAGGTTATATAGCAAAAAAAGGTGTATCCAAGCACATGGCAATTATTCTTTTTTTTAGTTGTTCTACTTTAAAACATGGGATAGTTTGCTGACTAAGCTGTATTGCCCAACTTCAGCAGCAGAAAATAGTAAAGTCACCAAAATGACAGAAATGGACATTCCTCCTCTGGTAAAAGAACTCACATATGTGTATTATGTATTCAGTCGTGTATTTTGTTATTTGGCCAAAGTTCAGCTAAAAGGATTTTTCAATCGACTTCAAAAGCTTACTTACCTGGGTTTGAAATGGGGCTTAACACACTACTGATAGCAACTAGAAAGGTTTTAAGTAAGCAGGAACAAAATTTGTTCAGTTCACAGGCCAAATGGTTTAAATTCATGTTTAGCTCTAATCTAGTTATACAAGTTAGACAAGCTTGGTTTACATTCATCCTTCCAGAAGTGTATAATGCAGCAAGAATTCATATAGACCAAAACATGGGGGAGGAGGGGAGGAGGGCTGGTAAAAGAAGCTTCCAGCTAGATGGGACCCCTAAAACAAGTAAATTAGTGAGGTTTGTTGTGGAAAACATGGAATGAAATCATTAAATATGTATGTAAAGATTTACTAATGCCACTATTTATGGAAGTAATATACCATTACAGAAACCTGAAAAACAGAACAGAGGCTGCTGACAGCAAATCACGCTACAAACCTGATGAGAAAAAATACATTTCAGTTACTTGTACCTATTAGTGCAGCACACGCTACGCCATTCTGAAGTCATATGAAAGACTTTGGAGACCGGCAAGTCCCCCCCTTAAGATTTGTTCCTGCAGGTGTGGGTAATGTCATCTGCTACAGCAATGGATCAGCAAGGCTAAGACCCCTTTCACACTGGAGCGTTTTGCAGGCACTATAGTGTTAAAAAAAGCGCCTGCAAACCGCCCTAAAACAGCTGCTCCCATCCGAGGGCTTTCACACTGGAGCGGTGCGCCAGCAGCTTCTTTGGAGCGGTGAACTCATCGCTCCTCCACCGCTGCTCCCCATTGAAATCAATGGGGCAGCGCTGCGATACCACTGGCAAAACGCTGTGCCGGCGGTGTTTTGCGGGTGGATTTAACCCATTTTCGGCTGCTAGCGGGGGGTTAAAACCTCCCCACTAGCAGCGGAATAGTGCCGCTAAAAATAGCGCCACTTTACCGCAGACGTCGGTGGTAGCACAGTGTGAAAGGGGTCTAAGCCTTTAAAGTGGGAGTAAAGTCCAATGCACAATTTGGACTTATAGGTAAGCCTTAATATAGGCTTACCTATAGGTACTGTAAACACCTCCTAAAACGTACACTGTTTAGAAGATATTTACTGTAGATGTAGCCGGTGGCATCACAGGCGCATGCGCTCTGAAGAAACGGCCACCCAAGCCGTTCCTTCAGAGTCCTATGCCGTAAACGGCGAGTCACGAGCGGGAGTGACGTCATCGTGGCTCCGGTTACTCACATAGCAGGAGTCCGCAAACCCGGAAGGAAGACTAGGTGAAGACAGGAATGCCTTCTGCAGTGACAGCGCATCGCTGAAGGGCTTCGTTCTAAGGTAAGTTTCACATTATGTGCTACTATGCGATGCATACTAAACACTTTAAAGAGGATGTCCCAATCCTCCTCAATATGTACAGGGTGGTCAGAGGGTAGACTCCTGCAGCTGCATCAAACTGGGCGCATGCATGGGTACCAGGCCCACAATACCAAGTGGCCATACAAACCTCCCTAACATCAACGGTTCAAGTGATGATCCCAAATACTTTGCCTTAGTCCCTTTTTTGCACAGTTTCCCCGCAGTCCAGGTGCAGTACAGTATACCGCCATTTTTCATGTAGGTTACCTGTGCTGTGCCATAGACTTCCATAG
Source organism: Aquarana catesbeiana (assembly GCF_042186555.1). Lineage (NCBI taxonomy): Eukaryota > Metazoa > Chordata > Amphibia > Anura > Ranidae > Aquarana > Aquarana catesbeiana. The sequence continues at coordinate 654,955,941 of NC_133324.1, forward strand.
CTTGGGCACCCCCACCCGATTTATTGAAAGTCCAAAGCGTGGGTAACCTACACGAAAACTGCGGGTATACAGTGTTACAAAAGACCTATAGCAGGTTGGTGTCACCAGTTTGGTTGCAAGACCCACGCCACAGAAGCCTTTCACAATGGGATCCATCACATCCTGAAAAATTATTATTGCACACTGTAAACTATTGTAGCATTGCTAAGGCCCCTAAAGCATTTCATTTTTACAAATTCTTATACCTGAACCAAGTCCAGTACATTACATTTTCATTTAAACACCAAATTTTCATGCAACTACCTGCCTGGAGTTTGCATGTTCTCTCTGTGCCTGTGTGGGTTTCCTCCGGGTACTCCGGTTTCCTCCCACACTCCAAAGACATGCTGGTAGGTTATTTGGCTCCTGTCTAAATTGGCCCTAGTATATGTATGTATGAATGTGAGTTAGGGACCTTAGATTGTAAGATCCCTAAGGGCAGGGACTGATGTAAATACAAAATAAATATGTAGAAAGCTCTGCATAAATTGACTGCATTATACAAGTACCTGTAATAAATAAATAGAATCAAGGCTCAGTGCTGTCACTAGCACCTCATAACTAAAGCATACTACAAATATACCAGAAAATAATGTCTCTATAGGTTTATATACAACTTACCCAACGTTCCAGTTATGATGCATTGCATGATAATATCACTAACTGCTGCTGTTACAAGGTTTACCCTGAAGAGCAACTGGCTGTCAACCTGCCACAACTGCAGCACCTACATATTTAATGAGACACAATATGTGAGATTCATAAAGCGTGTCGTAGCTACTCATTAGAACTCTGTCTCACGGTAGTGCGACAAATTCATGCACACGTCGATAAGCCCCCCATTTACACCTGAGTGAAATGTATATGTGATTTTAAGGGCTTTTTTTTGCATTTTTTTTTGTACGTTCTTTAGGAGTGACCTCCACTTTCCTCATTACTAATGTAGTGGTGTAGTTGCCACTAGTAACAGACAATCCACCAATTCACCCCGCTGCCAGACTTCATACATCACTTACAGAGACAATGAACAGTCTTTTGCTGGTTTTGTTTTTGTTGTTTTATTGGGGGGGGTACAACTTGGCTGGGGAAAAGGGTATATGGGATGCCCATAGGATCAATTATTGCCATCATATTTTAAAGATTACATTCTCTAGTACATAGTTGGAGCCAGAAGAGATGATGTGTATGTATGACTGTTATGATTCTCCTCCTGCATCTCCATGCAGACTGTTGCTACTCCTCTGCTTAAACTCCTGCAGACTATTCCTTCCAAGAATTCCCCATCCATTACCGTGTAAAGGATGAGGAAATGACTCTTGGTCGTGTAAAAGTGATGGTCCCAGAACAACTTCTCCTCCTGCACAAACGTATAAATCCTGAAGTAAAGTAATTTCATATCTTCTTCTATGAGCAAGAAGGACCCACTCTGAATGAGTCCTTAAAGCTGGCTCTGGTTGCGTGCTGCTACTAGGCCTGAGGCCTGCAGCACCTCTCCCTGGAGGCCTAGTAGTTTAAAAGCATTTTCTTGGATGGTGGACTACTGTTCCCAGCCAGCCCAGCTTGCAAATCCTGTGCCCTCAGGCCACATTGATTTGACACAGACCCCCACAGTCTCTCCTCTGATCCAGGACTCCTCATCATTCACCGTGTAAATGATGAAGACTTTTCTAATGACCGTGTAGAAGCAAAGTTCCCTCAAAGACTTCCTGGCACATCCAGCCCTCCACTGTGGTACACTCACAGACCTTTCACTGCCCTGAATCCTTGATGGGGAACTTGCCCGGACCATACGTTCCTACAGCTTCACCTGCCCCTCCGCTCCAGGAGTCCTTTATCAATGACCGTGTGATGATAAAGACATTGCCAATGACCGTGTAAAGGCGAAGTTCCTTCACAGCTCTCCCTGGGCCTCCTCCTGCAATCGGTGCACCCCCCGCCCCCCCCCGCCCAGATGGGGGTGCCCTCCTTCTGCTGCCTAGTATTTCACCCTCCACTTCACTCAGCTGACATCTCCCCCCAGTGGCATGTTACCTCAGCTTATATAGGAGGCCTGCCCCCTGCCAATACCAGTTAGGGATTGGTCAGGGCTCCCACATGAGCTAAATTTCCACTCCAGTCTCAGGCCCTGCCCCTCTTCCAGAATATTCTCCCTGGAAGCAGGGGAGGCGCCTCAGAATTAGAGTACAGGTGATCACACCCACTGCTACTCTGACCACTCCCAGCCCCCAGATCAAAACAGACAGGCCTAGCTGGCAGCATAGGCCTGCCTAAATTTGCCTGTGCTGACAGTTCCTAGTAAAAACCCTATTACTAGCACCTACCTATTGGTAGAGGGTGCTACACTAACATGGCATATTTTTTTGTGTGTTTCAACAAAAGCAATAGACAAAAGTATCACAAATAAAAACTCCATGAATTTATTGCATGTGTAAGTAATAACAATGAAAATGTTGCACGGGTTTCATGAATTTTCCACAAGGCTTCTCATTACATCTACACTACCAGAAATGTGTTGCAAATGTCTTATTGAATTGCCCCCAATGACTATGTGCATAAGTACAGTAACCCATAACAGAGTAAAGCAGAGGTGCTTTTTAACTTCAATTCTCTCTAGTCAGAATGTTCCCTGTCAGCAAATGCAGTACAGCCTAACAGGCTCAGAGTGTTAGGCCTCATGCACACGAGACGCCGGTGCAAACTCTGCTGAACACATGTTTTTTAAAAGCTGAAACCGGCGTTTAGAAACGCCCATTTTGCCGTGTTTGCATGCCGCGTTTTACCGCGTTTGCGTCTAGAAGCGTCTGCGGAAAAGTGCTTGACATTTTGTGACCCGAATTTAGGGCTCTATATCTCGGGGCCACTTAGTGCTAGGAACCCCAAAATTGGTATGTTAACACTACAACATATTCAAATTTGGTGCTCCTAGCACCAAGTGGCCCCGAGATACGGGGCCCCAAAGTCAGGTTGCAAAATGTCAAACACTTCTGCAGTAGAGAATGTCATTTTCCGACCTGACTGAGGCCCCATATCTCGGGGCCACTTAGTGCTAGGAACCCCCAATTTGGATATGTTATAGTGTTCAACTGTGTTAACATACCAAATTTGGGGTTCCTAGCACTAAGTGGCCCCGAGATATAGAGCCCCAAATTCGGGTCGCAAAATGTCAAGCACTTTTCTGCAGCAGAGAATGACATTTTGTGACCCGACTTTGGGGCCCCATATCTCAAGGCCACTTAGTGCTAGGAATCCAAATTTGCATATGTTATAGTGTCAGTCCAACTGTGTTAGCACACCAAATTTGGGGTTCCTAGCACCAAGTGGCACAGAGATATGGGGCCCCAAATTCGGGTCGTAAAATATTCCTTTAAAAACACTTAAAAAACGCAAACACGGCTAAACGCGGTACCAGCGTTTAGCCGCGTTTGGCAAACTTTTGCTTCTGAACCCATTTTTTTGCTCCTGGAAAAACGAGGTTAAACGCAAATGCCTACAAACGCCAAAAAACGAGACTGTGTACATGGACACATAGGATAACATTGAATGGGTTCGGGGCAGTTGAAAAAAAGTGTCCAACTGCCTCTGAACATGCATTTAAAGCGGAGTTTCGCTAAAAAATTTTTTTTTAGATGTCAGCAGCTGCAAATACTGCAGCTGCTGACTTTTAAAATAAGGACACTCACCTGTCCTGGGGTCCAGAGATGTCGGCACCCGATTCCGAACCGTCCCTCGATCCTCGGGTGCTGCCGCCGCCATTCTCACTGAGGGAAATCGGGAAGTGAAGCGTTGCGGCTTCACTGCCCGGTTCCCTATTGCGCATGCGCGAGTCGCGCTGCGCGTCTACACTGGTCCCCGTTGTGTTGTGGGAACTGTGTATTTCCCACAACACAACGGGGGGGGGGGGGCGGGGAGTCTGCGGCTAGCTATACCCGGAAGTGGGTGCAGATACCTGTATTATAGAGGTATCTGCACCCCCCCTCCCCCCTGAAAGGTGCCAATTGTGACACCGGAGGGGGGGGGAATCCAATGAGCGGAAGTTCCACTTTAGGGTGGAACTCCGCTTTAACAGCATCTCGTCTGAGCCCAGCTATACACAGTATTGATAAACACGGATATCAGGAGAGCTTTGAGTACTTTTGACAGCCATATGCTATTTTAAAGAAACCATAATAGTTGATCAAAAGCTAGCTTTTAAAATTTGCCTGCAGCTGTGTTTTAACTTATACTACAACAAAAATGTCAGGACTCGCCATTAAATTTAAAATGTATATACTGCAGTAAAGATCCATTTTGCACATATATGGGAACATTTCACTTGTCATCCTGATGTACCAGATTTAAACTTAAGGCTTAATTGGAGATCTGTTACTTATGTGTTGAAGCCTTGATCTTTTAAAAACCTTGGTATTGAAATACAATGATTAAATGCTGCAAATCCTCCGTTACCATGGTTACACATTTCCATGCTTTGCACACAGATTTCACCTACAGACACTTTTTGGAAAATCATTATCTCTGTGTGATGTTTCATCAGATGAGATTTGAGTTGTGGCCGAAGATATTTTTCTAAGAAAGGTTTTCCATGTATGCGCAGGTGCCATCAACAGCTCAGAAATAGGCATATGGTCTATTGCCAAAAATGACAACTTGCCAGCTTTTTATGATCCTCTACATCTACATAAATATCTACAATACAATAAAAACAAGCTGTACTAAAAGTTATAAAAAAAATAAAATAAACTGATCTCACCATACATGCTTACAGCAAATTAAGCAATCTAGATCAGTCAATCCTTCTCAAACAGGGTTCCATGGTACCCTAGGGTTCCTCTAGAAGTTGCTAGGGGTTCCTTGAGCTGAAGCCGTTTAACCTCCCATCTGTGTCCAAGGTCATGTCACTGGCTGTCAATCATGACAGCCAGTGACATAACACCAATGATCTAGATCAATTGTCATTGTTTGTAAGGGTGCGATTGTAACCATTACTACAAGTGAGACATTCTAACCACTGCCCCCCCACCCACCCAACAAACTGATTTTAGCATGGGTTCATTGAGACCTAAAAATTATTTCATGGGTTCCTAGGCTAAGAAGATTGACAAAAGCTGCTCTAGATCAGTGGCACTTTGCTTGCCTTTATCCGGCCCTTGGGACACTATTCCTCCCACTGATATGAGACAATATTCTGCCAACTGACACCAACAATGGGGCACCTTTTCTCCCAATGACACCAACAATGGGGCACAATTTCTCCCAATGATTCCAATGGTGGGGCACTATTCTCCACCCGAAACAAAATGTGGTGATGTTTTCTCCCACTGCCAAGAAAATTTCCACTCCTGCTGGTCATAGTGCAGCCCCTCTAAAGTCTGAAGGACAATCAACTGGCTCTTTGTTTAGAAAGCTTGGAGACCCCTGCTTTAGATGATCAGTCCCAAAAGCTGGTCATAAGTATATCTGAACAACCTTTTTTAGTTTTACCCTACTGTGTGTGTTTGTGTGTGTTTGTGTGTGTGTGTTTTCTATCTAAACAATCAACTTAATTTATATCAGGTCAGAATGCCCTTGCACTACAAGCTTTTTGGTTAATCAAACAAGGCTTGAGTGCAATGTATGTAGCCAACTTAAAACCCAATTCCAGCACCACCACCTCAACACACCTGTAATTCAACCCAGAAGAGGACTAAAATTGGACCATGGAGCTCTTTGCTTTGAGGGTCAGCACTGAAGAGGAGGAGAATACTCTGCAGCCAGAGTTGATTTGTTTTGTTTTCACAACAGCTAGGCTACATGTTTTAATGAAAAAAAAAGTAAAAATTGGAATTAAGCTTTAAAGCAGAGCTCCACCCAAAAGGGGACGTTCAACTTTAAGCACCCCTCCCTTTCCTATGCCACATATGGCATGGGATTTTTTTTGGGGGGGGGCTACTTAGTTTTGACAGGTACCTGCTCCCACTTCCCCTCGAAACCGCCTAGGGCAGCAGTGATGGCGAACCTTGGCACCCCAGATGTTTTGGAACTACATTTCCTATGATGCTCAACTACCTTGCAGAGTGCATGAGCATCATGGGAAATGTAGTTCTAAAACATCTGGGGTGCCAAGGTTCGCCATCACTGGCCTAGGGGAACCGAGCAGAAGTTCTCCTTTCCCTTGCCCTCCCTGCAATCTTCTGTGACACGCCACAGGTCCCAGAAGATTGCCTGACCATCTGAGAGGTGCAGCGCGACTAGCACATGCGTAGTGCGCACCCAGCTGTGAAGCCTCAATCGGTCACAGCCAGGTGCCCACAGTTTCAAGCCGGTGCCGGCGAGAGGAGAGGGAGAGAATTGAGGTTTCGGGCAGCCACATCGATGGCTCCTGGGACAGGTAAGTGTGTATTTTACACTTTTTGTAGCTGCTAAACACAAAAATTACTGGAACTCTGCTTTAAAGAGGAAGTAAAGTCTCATGCATAAATTGTACCTATAGGCAAGCCTATAATAAGGTTTACCTATAGGTACTGTAAATATCTCCTGAACATGCGCCGTTCAGGAGATATTTCCTGTATATGCAGCCAATTACGTCATCGGCGCATGCGATTTGAAGGAATGGCCACCCATGCCGTTTCTTCAGAACCCTTTCCCTAGACCGGCGGCTCCCGCGTGCATGCACGGAAGTGACGTCACACGACTCCGGCCAGTCACATAGCCAGAGTCCGCGGACCCAGAAGGAATACAGGAGAAGATAGATGCAGCCTCCAGTGGGGACGACGAAGGCTTTGTTTGCAGGTATGTTTAACAAAGTGTGCTAGTATGCGATGCATACTAGCACATTATGCCTTTACTTTTGCAGGTCAGAAAAAAAAAAAAAGGGGGACTTTACTTCCTCTTAAAGGCCAAAGAAATAACATAATGGTCTGAAGAAATGGGCGATTGAGATAAATGCTCCATTGTTTCAGGGTCAGTTCCAGCATCAGTTCTAAGAGGTACTGTATGTCTCCAGGCTTGTACCCCTCGAATTTCATGGCATATCTGTGACAAATCAGAGACAGACTTGCAGCTCAAGTAAAGACATTCTACCAGTTGATCTCAGAATCGCTGTTCTTACTTCTGCCTTGCAGCACTAGGGCTTCCATTTCTAATCCCAGTCAGGACACCATCTGCATGGAGTTTGCATGTTCTACCTGTTCTTGCGTGCCTTTCCTCCAGGTACTCTGATTTTCTCTCAAGCTACAGACATGCTGGTAGCTTAAGGGAATCTGTGTAAGTTGGCTTAGTAGGTGTACGCATGCAAGTGAGACAGGGACCTTAGATTGTAAGCTCCTTGGAGGGCAGGGACTGATGTGGATGTACAATATGTAAAGCACTGCATAAATTGTTGGTGCTATACAAATACCTGCAATAAATAAGATATTTCAGTTTTTGTGATAAGATCATCTCATACAGCAATTCAAAGACCTACTTACCAGGTGATTGCATCAAAACATGGACATATCACAGAATGTATGCAGACTTTCTCATTAAAAATACTTTGGGAATACCCTATAATGTGCCTGCTAGACTGCATTCAATATATGTGTGTCAATGGATAACACAAAACTTTAATTGTGACAACAAGCCTTAATTACACAAATACATTAAAATAAAGTAGGCTGGGAAGATTTAAATGAAACTGACAGCTTGTGCTGGGTGAAGGCTGTGTGTTTTATTACAGGGGTTATGAAGACCACACTCTTCCTTGGTTTAATGCTACAAAGCACACAACACCCCGCATAAAATGACCATTTCATTTCCATGACAAAAAGGCTATAAATCACATTCAAGGCAAAACAAAGAGAAAACACCCTGTATTGTAAGCAGATATTAAAAGGAAATCAATTATTTCAACACAGTTAAAACATTTTCTTCAATAAGTGCCCTGCCTTTGTAAATTGGGGTAAAGAATTAATAGTGTTTTAGCACTTTAAAACTGCTGACATCAGACTGCAATAATACTGAGCAGGAAGAGATTACTACAAGTTAAAGAAAATAATTAAAAAATATATTATTACTTACACGTACACACCTCGCCTAGTTTATTAAAAATATGTAAGATGGTAACATTCAGAGGACACCCCATGTCTACAGAACTCATTGCTCTTCATTCAGCAACACAACATTGTGTGTGTGTGTTAACATTCATTTGTGTGTATGCACAGAGAAAATTGAGTATACTGTTTGTGATACTTTATTTATTTGCACTAACATACAATTTTTTAGGACAAGCTTTCAGGGTATGTCCCCTTCTTCAAGGTCCAAGCAGTACTCTTGGACCTTGAAGAAGGGGACATACCCCGAAAGCTTGTCCTAAAAAATTGTATGTTAGTGCAAATAAATAAAGTATCACAAATGTAAATAAATAAACAAATAAATAAAGTATCACAAATAAAGTATGTTAGTGCAAATAAAAAGAAGTATCACAGACAGTACTCAATTTTCTCTGCCACAATTGCACTAATACGGCTACAATCAAATCATTGTGTATGCACATTACTTTTAATCCTAACCCCCCATTTCTGTACTATCAGAACTGATATTTTTATGGCTTGTTCAGACTGTAAACACATCTCTCATGTGACAGCCTCTCTTTACCAGGATGCCACGGCACCCCTGGCAGCCTCAGGCGGCACCCCTGTTGAAATAGGCTGTAATGAACCATACCATTCTATTTATTTAAAATACTACATAGAATAAATAACACTGATTAAAAAAAATATATAATAATAATAAAATCAAACTACCAACATGCAAATTACACCACTTTCTCCAACATTACCCAAAAATCATTACACCTAGTTAATCTAATACCAACATAATATAAAAACGACATAAATATCTGGATCATGAACCAGATTAAATCCTATCCCATATCATAGTCTTAAAGCAGGCCTGCATATAGCATCTGCAGAAGTGTTAGTTTTAATACAATGTGGTATACTGAAGGACCAACATAAAGGAATTTTCCATTAAACTCCACCTATGCACCATTGGGAGGTGGACCTCCTTTGGACCTTCTCTGACTCCCAGTGGTCACAGGCACTCAGTTATTCTAATAGTGTCACCCACTGTGTAAATCATTGGGAATTAGCCCAAAAGATCATAAACCATTAGCATTTACCCCCACATAGACTCACAAAACTCTCTTCTGCCAACTCCTCTCTTTGTTGGAGGGGATGTGGACAAGTAGGTATTATTTAACATTTGTTGGTCTTGCAAAAATCTGGCTAGCTTTTGGCAAAAAACCTTTCAATGAAACTCTGATATTACCGGAATATTGATTGCACCAGATCCGGCACTGGTGATGCTAAATCTGGGGACTGAGTGTTTTCCTCGGAAATATATCACACAATATGTGTTCCTAGTGACCAAATCTACGTAACATTACTACAGTTTGGAGGAAACACCAAGCACTCAATACTTCAGAACTCATTACCATGGTTAAGCTTCCTCATGAATATGAAAAATCTCTTGATATTAGAGCTGGCTCACGCCACAAATTTGAGCAGGTGTGGAAGTCTTGGATAGGTTGGTCTTATTCCTGAAGTAGATTGATATATAACCACGGGATGATGCTAATTGATTCCTTGTTCTTTTTTTTTTTAGTTTTTTTTTTTTTTTTTTTCTTCTTTTATATCCAACTATTGTTAATTATGAGCCCTAGGTGGCTCTACTATAAGTGAAACGGTTTTCTTCTTTTAAATGTACTTTGTTCATATATGAATCTGATTCTCTGTACTATGATTTTTCTTTGCAAATTTAATATACATTTATTGGTGAAAAATATGGTATATGAAGGCACCCTTCAAGTTGAATTACACCATGAAGAACATAGAGGGGGTTGTCATGCCCTGAGAACACAGAGCAGTTCCTGCCACTGGATCCATCCAGAAACTTTGGAAAACAGAACGTATATAAGAACTATGGGGAGCTCAATGCAGCCTAGGCTGTTGTTATATTAAGGGCCTGGTTTTATTAAGCACTTGCTGACCGCCCTATAGCAGTAAAATTGCTCAGGATCAAATATATACAAGACCCTGCAGTTCCGCCGGCAGGAGGCATGTGCGTACCGGCGGCGGGGCGCTTCTGCTGTAATTCTTCACAGCAGAAGCTGATCTGTGGGTGCCAGGCACTCAATGTCCCCCAGCACCCACCGATCATTGGTAAACACAGAACTGGAAATTGTTTATGGAAACAAGGCAGATCACCGTTCTGATTGAGGGGGGGGGGGATAGATTCTGTGTTACTGCAAAGCAGGGACTAGAATCCCTCTTCCCCTAGAAAAAGTGCCACAATGTGTATACAAAAACACTGGCTAGGCACAAAGTTAACCCTTTGATCACCCTAGATGTTTAACCCCTACCAAAGCCAGGGTCATTAGTACAGTGACAGTGCATATTTTTAACACTTATCACTGTATTAGTGTAGCTGAGCCCTGCAAAGTGTCAACTTAGTATCCAATTGTCCACCACAATATCACAGTCACGCTATAAGTGGCTGATCACTACTGCCAGTATAAAAAATAAAAATTCCACAAATATATACCATATTTTGTAGATGCTATAACGTTCACGTAAACCAATCAGTATACGCTTATTGGGATTTTGTTGACCAAAAAATATGTATCAGAATACATATTGGCCTAAATATATTAAGAAATTTGAGGTTTTAAATGTTTTTAATGGCTATGTTTTTACAACAGAAAGTAGAAAATATATTTTTTTCAAAAATTGTTGGTCTTTTTTTGTTTATAGTGCAAAAAATAAAATACAGTACTGATCAAATACCAAAGGAAAGCTCTATTTGTGGGAAAAAAGTGATATACATTTTATTTGGGTACAGTGTCGCATGACTGCGAAATTGTCAGTTAAAGTAACTCAGTGCCCTATCGCAAAAATGGCCTGGTCAGGAAGGGGGGTAAACCTTCTGGAGGTCAAGTGGTTTAAATGGGGTATACAGTTGTGCTCATAAGTTTACATACCCTGGCAGAATTTATGATTACTTGGCCATTTTTCTGAGAATATGAATGATAAACACAAAAAAACTTTTCTTTCACTTATGGTTAGTGTTTGGCTGACGCCATTTATTATCAATCAACTGTGTTCACTCTCTTTAAAATCATAACAACAGAAACTACCCAAATGACCCTGATCAAAAGTTTACATACCCCCAAAAGTTTACATACCGTGTAATGCCCCCTTTAACATCAATGACAGCTTGAAGTCTTTTGTGGTATTTGTAGATGAGGCTCTTTAATCTTCTCAGATGGTAAAGCTGGCCATTCCTCTTGGCAAAAAGCCTCCAGTTCCTAGAAATTCTCGGGCTGTCTTGCATAAACTGCACATTTAAAATCTCCCCAGAGTGGCTCAATGATATTGAGGTCAGGAGACTGAGATGGTCACTCCAGAACCTTCACGTTATTCTGCTGTAGCCAATGACTGGTTGACTTGGCCTTGTGTTTTGGATCATTGTCATGTTGGAATGTCCAAGTACGTCCCACGCGCAGCTTCCTGGCTGATAAATGCAAATGTTCCTCCAGTATTATTTGATAACATACTGCATTCATCTTTCCATCAATTTTGACCAAATTTCCTGTGCCTTTGTAGCTCACACATCCCCAAAACATCAGCGATCCACCTCTGTGTTTCACAGTAGGAATGGTGTACCTTTCATCATAGGCCTTGTTGACTCTCTCCAAATGTAATTTTTATATTTGTGGCCAAAAAGCTTAATTTTGGTCCTATCACTCCAAATGACTTTGTGCCAGAAGGTTTGCCTCTGTGCTGTTTGGCGTATCGTAAGCAGAATACTTTGTGACATTTGCGTAGTAATGGCTTTCTTCTGGCAACTCGACCATGCAACCCATCTTTCTTCAAGTGCCTCCTTATTGTGCATCTTGAAACAGCCACACCACATGTTTTCAAAGAGTCCTGTATTTCACCTGAAGTCATTTGTGGTTTTTTCTTTGCATCCCGAACAATTTTCCTGGCAGTTGTGGCTGAAATTTTGGTTTGTCTACCTTACCGTGGTTTGGTTTCAACAGAACCCCTCATTTTCCACTTCTTGATTATAGTTTGAACACTGCTGATTGACATTCTAAATACCTTGGATATCTTTTTATATCCCTTTCCTGTTTTATACAGTTCAACTACCTTTTCCCACAGATCCTTTGAAAATTTTTTTGCTTTTCCCCATGACTCAGAATCCAGAAGCGTCAGTGCAGCACTGGATGAAAGATGCAAGGGTCTGTCAGGAGTCCAGAAACTCATTGACCTTTTATACACACTAATTACAAGCAACCAGATCACAGGTGAGGATGGTTACTTTTAATAGCCATTCAAACCCCTTTGGGTCAAGTTGTGTGCATGTTATCAGGCCAAAATTGCCAGGGTATGTTAACTTTTGATCAGGGTCATTTGGGTAGTTTCTGTTGTCTTTATAAATTAAAAAGAGTAAACACAGTTGATCGATAATAAATGGCCTCAGCCAAACACTAACCATGAGTGAAAGAAAACTTTTTGTGTTGTTATTCATATTCTCAGAAAAATGACCAAGAAATCCTAAATTCTGCCAGGGTATGTAAACTTATGAGCACAACTGTATACCCCATTTAAACCACTTGACCTCCAGAAGGTTTACCCCCCTTCCTGACCAGGCCATTTTTGCGATACGGCACTGAGTTACTTTAACTGACAATTTCGCAGTCATGCGACACTGTACCCAAATAAAATGTATATCACTTTTTCCCACAAATAGAGCTTTCCTTTGGTATTTGATCAGTACTGTATTTTATTTTAGAAAGGGGGGGGGGGGATTGCTGTCAGATGGTGGAGCTACAAAAATGAATAGAAAATTCAGATATTCATTTAAATACGCATTAGCACTTAAAACAAAAACAAAAAAATGGCAAAACCAGCTACATTGCATTTATGAACGCGGACATTATAGCTGACATTAGGACAACAAGTCCGAGAAGCCCATGATAAAAAAAAAAAAAAAAAGAGGAAGTGTTATAAGTAAAAAGGAACTGTCCCTTGCAGATTACACAGCTCATGCTGCTAGTGTTACAACATGATAAACTGCTGAAATCCATCTGAACCCCAAGCCTTCTACAGAGCTACAGAAAACATGCAGTTACAAGTTATGTCTGTACTGACCTTAGAGAAGGGTTACCACATTGGATTATGTAAGTCTGCTTTCATGTGAAAAAAAAAAAAAAAACACGCTGCAAGCTTATGTGCAAATACAGCATCCTGCATCAGAAACAAAACTGGAATGTATTTCATATATATCTACTGTTCATACACATAGCTGCATTGTGATGTAATGGCATAGCAACAGCTACTGGGCCCTTTGTGATCCAGGTTTGACCTTAAAGAAAGGCTTCTTTTACCTCCGTTCTGCATCAAAGGAATCAGGGCCCGTTTATCAGAACTGCATTTTATAGAAATTATTATTTATGTGTTTATTAATAATTTTCTATAGAAATATATTGTACTCACACATACAGACACACAAGTTCTAGTTGAAGCTATGTCACTTATACCTGTATTAAGAATATAGCACAAATAGGTTTAATGGATCTTCAATTATCCACCCCCTGGCTAGTTCCTCTATTGAGGACGGAACCCTGTTTGCTTGTTTAGGTGCATATATACAGTATATACAATCCAAGTAATGGGCAAGCAGCACTTTGAAGCACAGAACTGAGTGCTATTGCAACAGGGCTGATCCAAACAGTCCGTCCTTTATAGAAATAGATCAAAAGGTTACAGCACTCATAATATTTATTGAAACACTGTCCTTGTAGCAATGCCAATATAAAGTGTTTCTCAAAGAGCAACATTTTCTAGCTAGTCCTTCACCAGGCAAGAAACACTTCTGGTAACATAGTACATATATTCAAACAGGAACTGGAAACATTGGGGTTGATTTACTAAAACTAGAGAGTGCAAAATCTGGTGCAGCACTGCATAGAAACCAATCAGCTTTCAGTTTTTTTGTCATAGTTTAATGTGACATACTGAAGCAGAGTATGATCCCCTCCGTTTGGAGACTGGGCCACAGGGCAGTATTCCAACATGATAATGACCCCAAACACACATCCAAGATGACCACTGCCTTGCTAAAGAAGCTGAGGGTAAAGGTGATGGACTGGCCAAGCATGTCTCCAAACTCTATTAAGCATCTGTAGGGCATCCTCAAATGGAAGGTGGAGGAGCGCAAGGTCTCTAACATCCACCAGCTCCGTGATGTCATCATGGAGGAGTAGAAGAGGACTCCAGTGGCAACCTGTGAAGCTCTGGTGAACTCCATGCCCAAGAGGGTTAAGGCAATGCTGGGAAAAAAATGGTGGCCACACAAAATATTGACACTTTGGGCCCAATTTGGACATTTTCACTTAGGGGGTGTACTCACTTTTGTTGCCAGCAGTTTAAAGATTAATGGATGTGTGTTGAGTTATTTTCAGGGGACAGCAAATTTACACTGTTATACAAGCTGCACACTCACTACTTTACAGTGTAGTTTCTTCAGTGTTGTCATAGATAACAAAGATAACATACTTACAAAAATGTGAGGGGTGTACTCACTTTTGTGAGATACTGTCTAATATATATATATATATATATATATATATATATATATATATATATATATATATATATATATATATATATATATATATATATATATATACATACATACATATACACATACATACACACACATATACATACATACACAGATACACGCACACACACACCGTATATACAGTATATTTTTATTGGTCACCCAGGGTTCTCCCTTTTGCAGAGTGAGGGGCTCTGGGATGTTTGTTTTGAGTGGAGAAAATGGGTTTGGCACTAGGAAAGGGTCTACTTGAACCTTAAGGAGAAGAGATCTGACCAGGCCATAGACTTAAGGCCGTACACACGATCCGAAAATCGGAAGTTAAATTTTGTCCGACGAACGATCTGCCGATTTTCGGACCGTTAGTATGGTGCTTTCAACAGCCGATTCCGGTTTTTCGTCAGATAAAAAACTGGATCTGCAGACTATAAAATTCTTGTCGTACGTGAACTCAAACGTCCAATTTTTGTTTAATCAGTATGGTTTTTGTACAAAAAAAAAACCCTGTAAGAACAAGACTACGCATGCTCAAAAACAAAAGAATGCATACAAAACTATTCGACACATTACGTCACTTCTGAAGTTGTATTCTGTCGTACGAGAATTTTCGTATTGTGAGTAACCACCTCTTCTCTTTCAACATGAGACTAGCATGCAACAAAAAACGGATGAATGGTCGTCCGAAAATCTGATCATGTGTACGAGGCTTTAGAGAGGTGTTAGCAATTAGGCAGAAGCAGACCAAGTTGGGCAGTTTGCTTGTCACAAGGCTGAATGAGATAACATGGTGGGCCTGTGCTGAGGCTCAGGGGTCTGGATAGCCAGGTGGCTAAAAACTTTCTGGTTTTAAATTGTGATATTGAAAACCCCTTTTGTGTGTTTTTGAACTTTACTTTTGCATAAAACGTGGACAAATAGGCCCTGCAATGTACTTCACTGGCTGGACTGAAGTTCATAAAAGGCCACACTGGAGTAAATCCCCACAAAATACATACAGTGGGGACGGAAAGTATTCAGACCCCCTTAAATTTTTCACTCTTTGTTATATTGCAGCCATTTGCTAAAATCATTTAAGTTCATTTTTTTTTCCCCTCATTAATGTACACACAGTACCCCATATTGACAGAAAAACACAGAATTGTTGACATTTTTGCAGATTTATTAAAAAAGAAAAACTGAAATATCACATGGTCCCAAGTATTCAGACCCTTTGCTGTGACACGCATATATTTAACTCAGGTGCTGTCCATTCTTCTGATCATCCTTGAGATGGTTCTACACCTTCATTTGAGTCCAGCTGTGTTTGATTATACTGATTGGACTCGATTAGGAAAGCCACACACCTGCCTATATAAGACCTTACAGCTCACAGTGCATGTCAGAGAAAATGAGAATCATGAGGTCAAAGGAACTGCCTGAAGAGCTCAGAGACATAATTGTGACAAGGCACAGATCTGGCCAAGGTTACAAAAAAAATTCTGCTCCACTTAAGGTTCCTAAGAGCACAGTGGCCTCCATAATCCTTAAATGGAAGACGTTTGGGACGACCATTACCCTTCCTAGAGCTGTCCGTCCGGCCAAACTGAGCTATCGGAGGAGAAGAGCCTTGGCGAGAGAGGTAAAGAAGAACCCAAAGATCGCTATGGCTGAGCTCCAGAGATGCAGTTGGGAGAAAGTTGTAGAAAGTCAACCATCACTGCAGCCCTCCACCAGTTGGGCCTTTATGGCAGAGTGGCCCGACGGAAGCCTCTCCTCAGTGCAAGACACATGAAAGCCCGCATGGAGTTTGCTAAAAAAACACCTGAAGGACTCCAAGATGGTGAGAAATAAGATTCTCTGGTCTGATGAGCCCAAGATAGAACTTTTTGGCCTTAATTCTAAGCGGTATGTGTGGAGAAAACCAGGCACTGCTCATCACCTGTCCAATACAGTCCCAACAATCAAGCATGGTGGTGGCAGCATCATGCTGTGGGGGTGTTTTTCAGCTGCAGGGACAGGACAACTGGTTGCAATCGAGGGAAAGATGAATGCGGCCAAGTACAGGGATATCCTGGACGAAAACCTTCTCCAGAGTGCTCAGGACCTCAGACTGGGCCGAAGGTTTACCTTCCAACAAGACAATGACCATAAGCACACAGCTAAAAAAATGAAGGAGAAGCTTCACAACAACTCAGTGACTGTTCTTGAATGGGCCAGCCAGAGCCCTGACTTAAACCCAATTGAGTATCTCTGGAGAGACCTAAAAATGGCTGTCCACCAACGTTTACCATTTACCATCCAACCTGACAAAACTGGAGAGGATCTGCAAGGAGGAATGGCAGGGGATCCCCAAATCCAGGTGTGAAAAACTTGTTGCATCTTTCCCAAAAAGACTCATGGCTGTATTAGATCAAAAGGGTGCTTCTACTAAATACTGAGCAAAGGGTCTGAATACTTAGGATCATGAGATATTTCAGTTTTTCTTTTTTAATAAACCTGCAAAAATATCAACAATTCTGTGTTTTTCTGTCAATATTGGGTGCTGTGTGTACATTAATGAGAAAAAAAATGAACTTGAATAATTTTAGCAAATGGCTGCAATATAACAAAGAGGGAAAGTTTAAGAGGGTCTGAACACTTTCCGTCCCCACTGTATATTACATATCCAGCCGGACAGTACTAGAGCCTATAGGCAAGCATCATCACACTGGTTGTTCTACCAACAATTTACTAGAACATGTGGGGATTACAGCATTGCACAATGTCAAGTATGCCCCGTACACACGGTCGGATTTTCCGATGGAAAATGTGTGATAGGACCTTGTTGTCGGAAATTCTGACCGTGTGTAGGCTCCATCACACATTTTCCATCGGATTTTCCGACACACAAAGTTTGAGAGCAGGATATAAAATTTTCCGACAACAAAATCCGTTGTCGGAAATTCCGATCGTGTGTACACAAATCCGACACACAAAGTGCCACGCATGCTCAGAATAAATAAAGAGATGAAAGCTATTGGCTACTGCCCAGTTTATAGTCCCGACGTATGTGTTTTACGTCACCGCATTTAGAACGATCGGATTTTCCGACAATTTTGTGTGACTGTGCGTATGCAAGACAAGTTTGAGCCAACATCCGCCGGAAAAAATCCTAGGATTTTGTTGTCGGAATGTCAGAACAAAGTCCAACCGTCTGTACAGGGCAATACAGTATTTATATTAGCCATAAGTCAAATATAGTTAAAGCTGAACTCCAGGAATTCAGCTACTTTGTAAAAAAGCACAGGCATACTATGAATTATGTCCATTGAGGTGCATGCCACCTCCTGGACTTCTCTATTATTTACATCTGACAGGTTTATGGAGCTCCTGGAAGACAGCGATTGCTATAGATCCAGGCGCTTTGCCACTGGATCTTCTGGTTTCAGCTCGTTCAGCAGCAGAGTTGATGTCCTCCCCTCCTCAATTAAAGGCTTCTATGAATGGTCAGCCGAAGAGAGGGTCAGGCAGAGCTGATGTGTGTGCTTCTCCACTCTCTGAGCCCTGAGTGTCTCTCGGAAGCACCATAAACCTGTCAGATGTAAATAATAAATAATAGAGATTAGTCCAGAAGGTGGTGTGCTCCTCGCTGGACTTAACTCACATTTTGCCTGAACTTTTTACAAAGTAGCTGAATCCCTAGAATTCAGCTTTAGTGATTATGAACAAAAAAACAAACACAGGACTTCAGTGGTGAACGTGTCTTTATGAAGACCAATACTCTTTTGTCTTAAATTGAGAACCTTCTGTGAAAACAGTTTTTCTGGTTAATGAACGTCCATACCGGTATAAAGGTTTATTTACAGACTTTAGGACTGGTGTATTTGTTTTCGCTATGAAAAGTCAGTGGGTAGCAAATACATGAATGTGAATTAACTATTGTCTTTGCAAAATCTCCCCTAGGGGAATTGCAAAATCCTAATCAGTTCTTGTACCATCTGCTTCCATACACTGGTCGATTCCGACCTAAAAGCAATCACACACAATCATTAGTCCTTGTTCTATTTATATCACTAAAAATCATTAAAGCATATGTCAAGGCAAAATAAATACTTCAATGCATTACATGCACATTCCCACAGGGTTTAGCCATTTAAACATGCTGCAAGTACACAAAATAACTGTAGATGTTCTAGAAATATAATGTGCTCCTACCTACCTCTTTGACATGACAACACAGCGTATTAGTGGCTCTGAATTCCAGCCCTACCTAAAGTGCAACTAAACTCACCTAGACAACATCCTACTTTGCCAAACCCACCCCACGCAAATGCTAAAAATGTTTATTGTACTTTTTTGTTTTCCTCTTTTCTTTCATTTCATGGATTCTGGCCCAGGCCAGGCCCTGCTGTCTCATGGGATTACAACGTTGCAGCTATCCACGGAGGCAGTGTTAATAAGCCACAAGTTTGTGGCACACTTGCACATGCGCGAGAGATGTCTGCTCATGCACACAAATGCTGATGGGCACTACAGTACCCATCCATCAGAAGCTGGCGGCATTTGTGTGTGGAAATCCACTGTGTATGCGCACAGATACACTACCGTTTTCTGCCAGCTTTCAAATGCTTGAAAAGAGATCGGCAGAACATTTGTTTCTGCGCATGCCTTTTTTTTTTTTTAAATGTGGTAGCAAGGAACAGGGGAGGTAATTTTGGAGCAGGTATGTTCTACTTGAAGTTCGGAGATGTTACAAAGGACACAGACTTCCCTTTACTTCATTATTTACTCCCCTTCCACATGCAGAAGCAGAAAACATACGAAGTTATCAGCTTACAAATTCAATAGGTAGTTTTTGCATTTTTAGAACAGATATAACAAAAACACATTCAATAGTATACTTTTCAGACCAAAGGAGAGCAAAATCAGACGTTCATGGTTAGGGTGTACTTACACCAACTCAATTTTGGAAGGAAACCTCCTGCAAGCAGGAAAAATTCTGGGTGGAAGCCAAAGTACTGCTGGTTTCTTAAGATACTACAACCCCTGGCAAAAATGATGGAATCACCAGTCCCTGAGGATGTTCCTTCAGTTGTTTATTGTTGTAGAAAAAAGCAGATCACAGACATGGCCGAAAACTAAAGGCATTTCAAATGGCAACTTTCTGGCTTTAAGAAACACTAAAAGAAATCAAGAAAAATAATTGTGGTGGCCAGTAACAGTTAGATTTATAGAACAAGCAGAGGGAATAAATTATGGAATCACTCAATTCTGAGGAAAAAATTATGGAATCACTCTGTAAATTTTCATTACAAACACGAACACCTGCATCAGATTAAATCTGCTTGTTAGTATGTAGGTAAAGAGGGTAAATCATCACACAAGATGTTGCACAAGATGTTGGTTGTTCACAGTCGGCTGTGTCTAAAACATGGACCAAATACAAACAACATGGGAAGGTGGTTAAAGGCAAGCATACTGGTAGACCAAGGAAGACATCAAAGCGTCAAGACAGAAAACTTAAAGCAATATGTCTTGAAAACAGAAATTGTACAACAAAACAAATGGGGAACAAATGGGAGGAAACTGAAGTCAACATCTGTGACCGAACTGTAAGAAACCGCCTAAAGGAAATGGGATTTACATACAGAAAAGCTAAAAGAAAGCCATCTCTAACACCTAAATACAAAAAAAACAAGGTTACAATGGGCTAAGGAAAGGCAATCATGGACTGTGGATGATTGGATGAAAGTCATATTCAGTGATGAATCTCGTATCTGCATTGGGCAAGGTGATGATGCTGGAACTTTTGTTTGGTGCCGTTCCAATGAGATTTATGCAGACGACTGTCTGAAGAAAACATGCAAATTTCCACAGTCAGTTATGATATGGGGCTGCATGTCAGGTAAAAGGTACTGGGGAGATGTCTGTCAATAAATCTTCAATAAATGCACAGGTTTACATTGAAATTTTGGACACTTTTCTTATCCCATCTATTGAAAGGATGTTTGGGGATGATGAAATACATTTATCAAGATGATAATGCATCTTGCCATAGAGCAAAAACTGTGAAAAAATTCCTTGAAGAAAGACACATAAGGTCAATGTCATGGCCTGCGAACAGTCCGGATCTCAATCCAATTGAAAATCTGTGGTGGAAGTTAAAGAATATGGTCCATGACAAGGCTCCAACCTGCAAAGATGATTTGGCAACAGCAATCAAAGAAGGCTGGAGCCAGATTGATGAAGATCACTCATTAAGTCAATGACTCAGAGACTGGAAGCAGTTATAAAAGCCAGAGGTGGCGCAACAAAGTACTAGTGATGTGTTGGAGTGTTATTTTGTTTGTTTGTTTTTCACGATTCCATAATTTTTTCCTCAAGAGTTGAGTGATTCTATAATTTATTCCCTGTGCTTGTTCTATAAATCTAACTGTTACTGGCCACCACAATTATTTTTCTTGATTTCTTTTAGTGTTTCTTAAAGCCAGAAAGTTGCCATTTGAAACGCCTTTAGTTTTTGGCCATGTCTGTGATCTGCTTTTTTTCTACAACAATAAACAACTGAAGGAACATCCTCAGGGACTGGTGATTTCATCATTTTTGCCAGGGGTTGTAAAATCCACAGGCCTCTCTTCAAATTTTCACAAAACTACAGTTAGTACTTGCATTAATTTTTATATTTGGGGGGGGGATAGTACATAAAGAGCAATAACTCTGGTTTCCAAGGCTGTGGTGGCCACATGTCTGAAGGCCTACAAACTTAGTCACTGAATCTCTGTGGAAGGGGAGAGTCAGAAACAGACCACTGATCCTCTCCTTCAACAGACACCACTTGACAAAGGTCCTAAGTCTTCACATATATAGCCAGCAGTAAAAAAAAAGGATCTTGGAGCAGCATTTTCTTCAGGAAAGAAAATATTTCAACCTCTTCATACAGTAAGATCGATAACATTGATTTTTTGTTAACATTTGAATATAGACCCACTCGAATATTGCACATACCATATTTAAAAAAAATAAAAATAGGAAACAGTAAATTTTCATTAACAGCTACCAATCAGAAGTGCTTGCACATGCATTAGAAAACCCCCTAGAATGATCTGTGAGGACCAAAACCTGATGTCATTCACCATCATTCAAATACAGACTTCTAGGAAGCAGACATTGTGGACTACACCAGTGGGATGAAAACTACTGCCCGTGGGCCAGATGTGGCCCTTTACTTAAATTTATCCGCCCCTTGGGACACTCTTCTTCCCTCTGATTTCAACAACGAGGTATTTTTCTTCCCACTGACACCAATGATGGAGAATTCATCCTCGGATACCAAAGATGGGGCACTATTCCTCCCGCTGACACCAACAATTCCTCCTACTAATACCAACCTAGCTACAGGGGTGCTATGTACTTTTTTTTTTCACACCCACTGACCACCAAGCCTGATGCATCATCTACTCCCACTATCCACAGTCCGACCCTCCTAAAGTCTAAACTTTGTTTAGAAAGTTTGGAGACCCCCGATCTACAACATTAATGCAAGGTATGCTCTCAAATATCAAGTACAGATTTCCAGGAGCAAGTCAGTATTTGCCCTGAATTGTTGGACTTTCTGAACAAACTTGAGATATAAGTGTATATACAGTGCCTCCATTTGACTTTTCATAGCAGGTTACTTTTTTCTCCTTTTAGTGCATTAAGTATTGGAACAATAGATTGTTCCAGCTTGTACGACAGCCTAAACACTAGAGAATTGCTACAGCGGGCCAAAGATGATTACATTTTGGTTTGAACATTCATACAGAAATTCGAAAAAATTGCTCAGAACATTCTTTCTTGCCATGGAGTCAAATAATTTCACTTGAAAGCCCTTACAATTTTGTCCAAAACTATTTGAATGGAACCCCAGGTGTATGAAACAGGTTTCATCACAATTTTTCCCGAATGAAAATCACATTCACAGTTCGAATGTAGTTCAAGAAAAAGTGTTTCATCCTGCTCCTTCGGATTTTCTTGTCACTACGATCAAAAAATGAATGTCAATATGATCCCACTAACCATTAAAAAAAAATGGTACGAACATTCTAAAATAGACTTTTGATTGAAAATGCTCTATGTGTAGCCACCTTTGAATGCCTGCAGTTGACTTTTGACCAAGAAACTGTACGCTCATTTTAGCACAGGTGCAGTTTAAGTCCTCAGAATGGTTGAAGACACATACTCAAGAAAAATGCAGAACAACAAAGTGTTATTGAATGTTCCAGTAAACTATGAATTCCCATAAGAACAAGTGAACTCACCCTGGAGATCGCTGAGGGAATTGAAATACCATTAAGATACAAAACATCACAACACTGAGGTATCACTGTGATGCCACATGCTTTATCGGTATATAGTAAACATTAATAAGCTCCATGGCTACCAACTCGTACATTTTAATATGGCACCACAAAACTTACAATGTGCCATATAAAAGCTACCATGGCAATTTCTCTATCATACTACAGAATAAACAAGAATTGCAAGTTGGACATGAAACTGATCAAGAAGTTTGTAGCAAGGAACAAATAAGGTCATTTGCTACATGGATCTTGTAAATTGTACCATTTATTAAACATGGATGCTGTACACCTGTCCATGACTATTGTATGTCCCTGTGATACATATAGCAAGACCTATTAATGGCTTCCTACAACGGAGCTCACATGTACTGACTATCATTGACAAACCAGGAGAATCTTAAAGTGACACTAGGCTCCTTGGAAATGGGACTTTCTAGGAGCAGTGCGGCCCTCTGGAATGCACAGAGCATGGGGGTACCACTTGGTACATTGTTCAGCCCTGTCCAGTGGAAGCCTGGCGTACACTTTGGCAGGCTGCCTGCATTGGGGCTGCATGCTGCACCAAACCCTCCTGGGCGCATGAAAACCCTAGAAGGGACACATTACTCCTAGACAGCCCTCTATGCAAGGGGCCTGAGCGATATCCTTATTCACCAAAAATAATTCATACACTTCCACTATACTCCACTATACACCTGTAATCTATTTCTCATGACATGGTTTTTAATGCCTCGTACATACGGGCTGAATGTCATGAGATACCATCCGGTTAAATAGAAACTGACCAACATTCGGCCCACGGGCACGTCAGCTGGTCCCACACTGTTAGTGTGTACCAGGCTACCAGCCGACCACCTCCCAATCAGCTCTCTCAGCCAATGGCATGATTGGATGATGGAAGTGAGCAGGGCTCTCCCTCATTTACTAAGCTCTGGAGCAACTGAACTTGCATAAGTGCACAGGCTATTTGCCTTTTAAACCAACCCTGTGAGTAATGCATCCCTACAGAAGTTTATTTCCCTCAGGACTTGAGGTGATGGAAAATCTCTCTGAATGGGGCACAGACAAACCCCATTTTTAGTAGGGTATGGAAGAGTGAAGGCTTCTGACAATGCTTTTATTCTCGTCTTGGTGGGAACTGCACCCAGGAATCACAGGGACAGGAAGTAGGAGAAAATCTTCCAAATAGAGTCACCTGAAAGGAATTTGAAATCTTCCTATCTATAACAAAGAAAGAAAAAAATGGGGCCGGAGTTAATGCAAATGGACTCAACTCAATAGGATCACTCAGGTTTTTCTTTTTGTGTATCCTTACAGACAAAGCAACAGAGTCAACCATCCCCACTGGAAACGTGATTTAAAAGCCTGTAGGGACATAACCTTTGGCATCAAGACAACACCTCTCTTTTAGGATCACCTCTACTACATGTTCTTGTTTTACTGGTCCTTTACCAGTCTAAGAATGTTGTGAAATGTGTAAAGTAACTTATAAGAGGATTGCATTTCTACAAATGATGGACACAATGGGGTCGATTTACTAAAGGCAAATCGGCTGTGCACTTTGCAAAGTGCAGTTAGGCCTCATGCACACGAGACGCTGGTGCAAACTCTGCTGAACACATGTTTTTAAAAGCTGAAACCGGCGTTTAGAAACGCTAGTTTTGCCATGTTTGCATGAGCAGAGAATGAAATTTTGTGACCCAAATTTGGGGCCCCGTATCTCGGGGCCACCTGGTGCTAGGAACCCCAAATGTGGTGTGCTAACACAGTGGAACTAGCACTACAACATATCCAAATTTGGGGTTCCTAGCACCAAGTGGCCCCGAGATACGGGGCCCCAAAGTCAGGTCGCAAAATGTCAAGCACTTTTCTGCAGCAGAGAATGACATTTTGTGACTAGATTTTGGGGCCCAGTATCTCGGGGACACTTAGTGCTAGAAACCCCAAATTTGGATATATTCTAGAGCTAGCTCCACTGTGTTTGCACACCAAATTGGGGTTCCTAGCACCAAGTGGCCCCGAGATATAGGACCCCAAATTCGGGTTGTAAAATGTTCCTTTAAAAACACTTATAAAAGCAAACGCGGCTAAACGCAGTACCGGCGTTTAGCCGCGTTTGACGCCTGAAACGTGGAAAACTTTTGCGTCTGAACCCATTTTTTTGCTTCTGGAAAAACGAGGTTAAACACAACTGCCTAAAAACGCCAAAAAACAAGACTGTGGACATGGACACATAGGATAACACTAAATGGGTTCAGGGGCAGTTGAAAAAAGTGTCCAACTGCCTCTGAACGCGAGTTTAATAGCGTCTCGTGTGCATGAGGCCTTACTCCAGAACGTAGTAAATTAGGTAAAGCTTTACTTTGCAAGGTATACCAAATCAGATGCATGGAAAATCTAAAAAAAAGCATTTTTTCTTGCACATGATTGAATGATGGAAGTCAGCAGAGCTTCCCTCATTTACTAAGCTCTGGAGCAACTGCACTTTGCAAAGTGACAGTCTTTTTGCCTTTAGTAAATCAACCCCAATGTGTGGTCCATGACCATACACAGTCCAGTCAGCCAGAAAACATCCAGCATACTGAAGAACTAATGTTAATATATATAGCAAAAATATTTTTAACACTGTGGCGCCAGCGCCTCCTGGCCCTTTAAGGGGTTTCAGATGCCAGGAGTTTATGATCATGTGACCACCGTGATTTGCTGTCACAGTGGTCACATGATCTCAAAGCTCTGATTTCAAGTAGCGATCAGGAGCTTTCCATTAGCCACCGATAACTGCCAGGAGCGCGCAGGGCGTGCACTCTCAGCACAGCTATATTTACATTCTGGTAGGCAAATACGCAAATATATATATAAATCCAAATAACACACCCAAGCACATCTCTTCATCACACACAACCACAAAGGCAAGAGAATTCTTTTTGGGCAGTGTATTAGTGCTCGGACGAACACATACTCCATGGAAAAAGTTAGGACACCCCTGATCTAAGTGATGGACTAACATTAGAAATTAACTCACTGGGATAGCAGTGTAGATAAATTTTGTTCCAGAAATAGGCAATTTTTGGGCTATGCATTTTAATAGGACAATTTGTGCAGTGTGTATGCCACATCTGGCTTCTGCAAAAGCAGAAAGTCAGTCGAATTGGAGAAACATGAATATATTCAGCTTGTAAACTCATATGCATGCATAACTTTTAATAGAAGGGAAACCAGACTCCTTGTGGATAGCAGGATAGGCCGAGGCAGCCTGAAGAGCGAGCAGTGCCCTTTTCCCTGGCTGACTGAGAACAGGTGTCAAAGTCACAAGTAGATCATCTTCCACCACAACGCCCTCTTGCAACTTTCAAACAATGCCATACGAAGATGAGAAGTACTAGTGCAAAGAAAGTGTTGACAATCACTTGACAAACTTGAAAAACAAGTAGTCATACTCAGGAATAAAATACAAGGGGCACCATGCAGTTTCTTAGGTTGCTTTATTTCAGTCAAGCACATCATTTGCAATAGTGCATACACAGCTGGGATGCAGCTTCAGAAACTGACCTGAGGGGGGCGCTGTAACTATAATGGGTTACAATGGAGCTAAGAAATGATATATGTCAGCTACAATGCCTTGAAAAATGTAATTGCAGCAAAAGGTGGTTCTACAAAAGTATGGACTCAGTGGGGCTGAATACAAATGCACGCCATGCTTTTCGGATATTTATTTGTAAAAAAATTTGAAAAACTATTTATCATTTTCCTTTCACATCACAATTATGTGCCACTTTGTTTTGGCCTATCACATAAAATCCCAATATAATAAGTTTTTAGTTGTAACATGACAAAATGTGGAACATTTCAAGGAGTATGAATACTTTTTCAAGACACTGTATATAGGGGGCTTCATAATGCATTTGGCATTTCAGTCTAATGCCCTTCAGGAAATCAGTAAATCAGTAACTGTTTTTTAATGCAGCCTAATGTGTTTAGGGTCAGGGAAAGATGATAAACATTAAACACTTTAGGACTAGGCCTTATTCTGACACTTTTTTTTTTTTTTTACACAAGTAAAAATCTATTTTTTTGCTAGATTGTTATACTTTTATTTTTTTTTTTTAGCAGAGGCCCTAGAGAATAAAATGGCGCTCGTTGCAATTTTTGTATGTCATACGGTATTTGCGCAGCAGTTTTTTAAATGCAATTTTTTGGGAAAAAATACACTTTCATTAATTTTAATGCCAAAAAACACAATAGATATCCCTTTTTTATGGTAAAATATAAAAGATGATGTTACACCAAGTAAGTAGATACCTAACATGTCACGCTTTAAAATTGCACGTTAGTTCAATGGTGACAAAACACAACAAAACACGTAAAAATTTCCATAGGCCACGCTTTAAAAACTTTGACAGGTTAACAGTTTAGAGTTACATAGGAGGTCTAGGCACAGAACCATTGCTCTCGCTATAATGTTCACGGCGATACCACACGTGTGGTACGAACACCATTTGCATATGCATGTGCGACCAATGTATGCATTCGCCTCTGTGCACGAGCAGGTGGCACTTAAAAAAAATTAAAAATAAAGATTATCACTTTTATTGCCATCATAAGAAATGCAAACATATCTTGTGATAACAATAAAGTATGACAGGTCGTTTTTATGGAGACATCTGGGGTCTATAAGATCGCAGATCTCTCCTGTACCCTTGAAGGCATCCGATCAAAAAGAAAAAAAAAAAAAAAAACACAACCCACACATTGATCTGATGCCCCCCCCCCCCATAAAAAAAAAATTGCAGTGTTTACATCTGCCCTAAGCCAGAAGTAACGTCGCTTCCAGCCTACTAGATCATAAAGGTGATCAGAGACTATCTGGTCTCGCTTCACCTCTATGGCCATCGGCATGAGCTGCTGCATCAGATCCCAGGCTTCCTGGTGAGATGGGTGAGCCTGAGAAACACGGGCGAGAGGTGGGAGGGACACAGCTCCTCTCGCTACTTCTAAAAGCGATCCAGTGGCTAATCGATCACTCTGATCTCTTTTAGCAGAAACAGAATCACCGGCTGAGAGGGAAAAAAAAAAAAAACAGGGTTATGGCTGACAGCTGTAGCCATAGCCCAGATAAACCGCAATGTGTGTATTTATAATATATATATATATATATATATATATATATATATATATATATATATATATATATATATATATATATATATATATATATATATATATATATTATATAAAATGTGTGTGTGTGTATTGCGATCTTCAAGTGGTTTAACAATGTGTAGGCAGCAGGAGAGCATCATGACCTTGCATTCAGCCAGTTTGAATAACGGAATGCTGAGGTCATTCTATGCCCGTGCTTCCTCTGCTGTCTACACATGTTAATGTTTACATCTCCCCATGAACGAGTCATTCACACAGGCACAGAATGACCTAGGCAGGTATTTGGAATGACTGAAGGCCTAGGTCATTCTGCTTCTGTGAAACCCCCGCTGTCTAGTGATTGAGTCATTCAGGGGAGATGTAACCATCAACAATGTGTAAGCACAGAATAGCTTTACATACGCATCTCAACTCATATGGACATAATTGTGCATACAACTATATGAGCTGTGCTGCAGTATGGACCACTTATTACATAGGGTCTTGCTGGCAGCCAATTTTTCTTTACGGCAGTGTGCATGACGAGTGAGGAAACCAGCCAGAAGTACAGAGATGCTTAACAAGCATGCCATGCTCATTCCCAAAGTCCCAGTTGTTCATACTGACTGGAGTCCATCTATCTTTAACCACTTGACCCCCAGGTCTTTTCTGGTAATTTTTGTTTACATGTAATCAGTATTTTTTTGGTAGAAAATTTCTTAGAACCCCCCAATCATTATTATTTTTTTTTTTAAAACAGAGGCCCTAGAGAATAAATTGGTGGGTTTTTGCAATTTTTATTTCACACAGCGCAGCAAAAAACCACAATACATAACCCTTGATAAAGTCACGTGACATGTGACGCAACGCGTTGGGAGGAGCCAGTGACGACATCTGATGTGCCTGTACGAAGCACAGGGGATGTGGTAGGAGGAGAGATAATCGATCTGACTGTTCCATAGCGCTGTTAATAGTAGTACATGTGAGTGGATCCACCTGTGCTTTTCATGCTGTGGATGTGCTCTATGCTGATCATTGCGCAATGATGAATTTTTCAGATTTTTATGAATGAAACACCATAATCAGAGGATTTAAGTGGTGGAGCGGGAGTCGGCAGCAGTGTGTGATCCAGGCTGTGTAGCCCGCTGATAGTGATTCTACTACACCCAGCAACTGGCTTGGTGTTCTACATATATGGTACATTTTGAGACCTATATTGATCCTGGCTATACCCATTATGGTGTAGGTGACTCTACTATGCCTTATCACTGGTGATTGAATAAGAGCTTTTATTGACTGTTTTTTTCTTATGTGCTTATTGCTGTTTTAACATTATTTGTCTCCATCACCTAGCAATTTCATTTATCACTTATTTTTCACTGCTTATTTTGGAGTTTGTGCAGATATATAGAAATTAATTTATAGCACACTATTTTTTGTTTAATCATTCACAATACATAACCCAACTTCTTGGTAAAATATAAAAGATGATGTTCCGCCAAGTAAATGGATACCAAACATGTCACGCTTTAAAATCACGCCCATGCAATGGCCACAAATGAAGTCAATTTTACTATCCATAGGTAGCGCTTTAAAAGCCTTTACAGGTTATTACTTTAGAGGTCTAGTGCTAGAATTACTGGCCATGATCTGACGTTTGTGGCGATACCTCACATGTGTGGAACAATTGCCATTTGCACATGGGAATAGGGGCACTTGAAAAAAAGTTTTAAATATTTTATTTTTACATTGTCGCTTTAATTTTTTCTTTTTTTTTTTTTGGTCACTTTTTTTTGCAGTCACAAGGAATGTAAACATCCCTTTGTGCCAGCAATAGGTATGCGACAGGTACTCTTTAGGCAGATCTGGGGTCTAAGCACCTAGAAGTATTTGATCATACCAAAATCAGTGTGTTAGAGCGCACTTCATTTTTGAAAATTCTGCCGTTTACATCCGGATAAATGCATCTAAAACGCTTGTTAACGCTAGGTGTGTTTGGCGCTTCAGTGTTAATTCATTTCAATGGCCAAAATAAATTATTTATTCTGGTCAAAGAAATTAACACTCAACTGCTT
This sequence comes from Aquarana catesbeiana, assembly GCF_042186555.1. Taxonomy (NCBI): domain Eukaryota; kingdom Metazoa; phylum Chordata; class Amphibia; order Anura; family Ranidae; genus Aquarana; species Aquarana catesbeiana. The sequence continues at coordinate 654,986,137 of NC_133324.1, forward strand.
GACATGGGTAAATACGTTACACTTTTACAAGTGTCTGGCATTTTTTTTTCCAGAACTTTGCTGCCAGGAGGATGTCCAGTGTGCATGAGGCCTAATCTGTACTAAGACTAAGCCGCTGTTCACACCACACAAGTCAAGTCACGTGACAATTCGCACACTATTGTCGGCAATGGCAGTGTTCAAATCGGTGCAATGCCAACTTTCTGGTGCCGCATTGCTTTGAAAAAGTAGTTCCTGCACTACTTTTGCCGATTTCGGGTTCGATTTGCATAGGCATCTGTGTATGAAGCCACACAGATGTCTTCCAAGTCGCACCGGAAGTTGCAGGTTTTTGAATCAGGTTTTTTTCCCTTCAACCAGCGAAAAAAAACGGGCCCAGGTCCCCCATCCACACATTCAAGGTGGATGGAGAAATGACTCCCTCTGAGCTATTGTATTGTGATGGTGGGGAGATTTCCTTGCCATCACAATACACTGATAAGAGTCACAGGCTATAGCTGGCAGTGCTGATCAAGCGGCATTTATGCGACAGGCTGGTTGTAGATAAGGTTGCCACCTCATCCCTTTAAACCGTAACATGTATTAATTACACAGGTTCTGTGGCTGATTATGGTGGTAATTAAACTTACTCAGTGCCTTATCTGCATTCAATTAGCCTCAGAACCTGTGTAATTCATAGGTGTTCAGGTTTAAAGAGATGAGGAGACTCTTTACCACGCGATTAGCTGTGTCCAATCACAGCTGATCACAGTGTAAACAGAAATTCCTCTACTCGAGCTGACAGATGTGAGTAGAGGAGAGCCAGACGCATGACCGCGCAATTGTCATTCAAAATATGAGAGCGCTGAAAGCTGAAAATTGATCTGGGCAGGAAGGTGTATAAGTGTCCTGTATTGAAGTGGTTAAAGTGATATTAAACTCTGTTTTTTTTTTTTTAAAGCACTTTTTATCAGCTGAATAAATTCCCTTTTCTGAGTATGCTTCTTTATCTTTTAATCATTGCCTACTGTATGTTCCAATTTAAGATGGTGCCATGACCACTGCCCCAGGTTTCCTGATCAGGGTGGCTCCTTTCTGTTGCAGCATCCTAGGGAGCCACCTTTGCATGTAGGATCTAGAGCTGTGTCATACATTCATACACTGTGTGCATCAATAGAAACACATAGCTCAATAGCCTGGGATGGCTCCTTTCCCCTTCCTTCTTCAAGCTAACAGACTGGCTCAAGACTGCACTGTCCACTCAGCCCTTTCCTGTGAAGACCGGAAGTTCGGGGAAGCAGCACAGAGAGCAGGAGGAAGCAGGTGGTGGGGTAAGAATTTTAACAAATAGTTTACTGGAAAACGTTTAAATTTTTTTCTGCCAAGCTAAAAAAAAAAAATATTGATGGATTTACTAAAGCTGCACAATTAATCATTGAAAAATTGTGATCTCGATTCAACCCCCCTGACGATCTCTATTGCAGAGTTGATTCTTTCATATAACAAGTGGAGAGACTTATCTGTTTACTCAGCTGTCAAAAGAAAACATCTGGGCATTCTGCCAAGTTTTTCATGAAACATTGTAACCAACTCTTCCTTCTTAGATCAAAGGGATAAAACTTCTGTGTGAAAAAAAAAAATCCAGGCAGTCTGCCAAGTTTTTAAATAAAGTGTAAATGCAGGAAGTTTAATGACTTAAAGTCTAAATCTTTTTCTGACACTTATTTCTTACGTTAAAATCAATATTTTTTGCTAGAAAATTACTTAGAACCCCCAAACATTATATATATTTTAGCAGAGACCCTAGGGAATAAAATGTCAATTGCTGCAATATTTTATGTCACACTGTATTTGCCCAGCGGTCTTTCAAATGCAATTGTTTGGGAAAAAATACACTTCAATGAATAAAAAAAAAAAAAAAAAAACAAAAACAAAAAAAGAAACAGTAAAGTTAGCCCAATTTTTTTTTTGTTTTAATGTGAAAGATGATGTTACGCCACGAGAATCGTGAGAGAATCGTGATCTGTCTTCTAAGCAAAAAAAATTGCGATTCTCATTTTAGCCAGAATTGTGCAGCTCTAGGATTTACAGTTACTTGGATTTCATTTTTTTTTTTTTGTGAATGGGTGGAAGGTAAAAACACGTGTTTTCAAGCCAAGTCATTTAGATTTCACGTTATTCAAAAATTAAATACTGCTTGTATGTTTTGGATATTTATTAAATCAAAACATTTCTGGTTAAATACCTTCAGAGAATATCCAATATTTATCCAACACATTCAAGAGGCAGTGGCAGAAGCATCTCATCACATTCCTCTGCCTCATCTAAATGGTAATGATTCTACTTTACTACTGAAGTGTGACTGATTTGCAGCTTCCAACACCATACCATTAATATTCCAAAAGCCAACATATTCCTCATTTGCCATTGTTTTTGCCCTGTTCTATGAAATGTTGCTAGGCAACCTTCCAGGAAAGCAGTTTAGCTGCTGATTACTACAAGACATGGGAGATTGTCTAAAGATTTTACTAGGGTACCTGCAATGTCACCCGCAACGCTTTAATCATATACACTGGATTGCGGGGGCTCTCCGAAACTTTAAAACCAAACCGAATAAGAGCAAATAATTAAAATACTGTAGAACTACTACATAGATTTCTTCTCATGTAGATTGTGTGTTTGCATACGATTTTCTCTTCTACTTATTTAACCATTTTAGGCGTAACAGAGCTTAAAAGGGAACCTAATGATTTTCTGTAACAGCTAGTGTCATACGCAAATCATAACAATCATAATAATAATCTAAAATACTGTAAGTTCTTACCTGGAAAAGATCACTCTTTGGGAGTATAGAAACCAAGTGATGATAGCATTATATGTAACTGGAGCTTTGAGTAATAATAATAATAATAATAATAATAATAATAATAGCATTGTTATTATTATAATAAATCTAGCTAAGTTATTACATGGGGGAGACCCACATTCCTTTGAAGTATGAAACCAATAGTTGAGGGATGGGACTGGATTTCTGAATAATAATAATAATAAAAAAAAATAATAAAAAAATGAACACAGGATTCTGAATTATTGAACCTTAAGATAAAATCTTGCAGCTGGCTGGATTCAGCCCACAGTTTGGAGACCCCTGGCTGTATCAGATGATATCATTATTAGTAACTGTAACTCAAGTTTACGCTTTGACGAGAATAATAATAATAATAATAACTGTATTATTAAAAATCTAATTAGGTTCTTACATGGGGGAGACACACACTTCTTGGACGCATGAAACCAATTGTTGAGGGACAGGACTGGATCTCTGAATAATAAAAAAATAAAAATGAACAAAGGATTCTGTGAATTATTGAACCTGAAGATAAAATCTTGCAGCTGGCTGGATTTGGCCCACAGTTTGGAGACCCCTGGCTGTATCAGATGATATTAGTAACTGTACCTCAATTTTACGCTTTGGTGAGAATAATAGTAATACTAAATAATAATAATGGCAACTAATAAGAATAATAGCATTATTAATATAATAATTATAAATCTAATTAGGTTTTTACATGGGGGAGACCCACACTCCTTGGGAGTATGAAACCATGTGTTGAGGGACGGTACTGGATCTCTGAATAATAAAAAAATATAAAAAAAGAACACGGGATTCTGTGAATTATTGCACCTAAAAGATAAAATCTTGCAGCTGGCTGGATTTGGCCCACAGTTTGGAGACCCCTGGCTGTATCAGATGATATCATTATTAGTAACTGTACCTCAAGTTTATGCTTTGATGATAATAATGCTAACTGATAATAATAATAACAGCATTATTATTAATATTATACATCTAACTAGGTTCTTACATGGGGGAGACCCATACTAAACATAGAAGAGTGACGGCAGAAAAAAAAAAGACCGAGTGGTCCATCGAGCCTGGCCATTTTTTTTTTTTTTTTTTTTTTACATGTTTTGTATTTTTTTCGTCTGAGTATAGATCTATATTTGTCCCAAGCATGTTTGAAGCCATTTACAGTTGACTGTCTCACTACCTCTGCTGGAAGTTTATTCCAATCTTCAACTACCCTTTCAGCAAAATAAAATAATACTTGCTAAGATTAGTTTTGAAACTTCCTCCAGTTAGTTTGAGGTCATGTCCCTGTGTTCTTGATTTTGGCTTTTATATTGAAAAAAAACTGCCCTCCTGAACCTTATTCACCCCCTTGAGGTATTTAAAGGTTTCAAGTCATGTCTCCCCTTTTCCTTCTTTCCTCCAGACTGTACATAGTAAGTGGAAATGGATTCCATGTATTGGATGATTGTTAGTGCCCGTATATCAAATTCATGTTTTAACTGCACAAAAGCAACAGCAAAAATCTCATGAATCTGTAGCTAGCATGAGTATTTCCAAGCTTCTAATTTATAAAAAGTTTATGCTTTATATAAAAATATGATTGAATCTTTAGGATTACCTTTCAGTTTTTCTTCCTAGGTACCCATATGTAAAGTAAAACTGAGCTACTGACATCTTTTGAATTGATACTGGTACCTAATAGGACTAATGATGAAGAAGATGATTTGGACAGTCTAGAGCAGTCTTTTACAACAAGGGTTCCAGAAAAGATTTCTAGGGGCTCTTTGAGCAATAAGTAATGTCTGCCTCTAAAATGAGCAACCAATGACACCAATGGCCATTTAGCTATCTGTAACGGTTGGATTCTTCCCTAAGGACAAAAATACAAGCAGCATTCTTCCCAGTGATCATCACATTAAATGTACAAGGAGCTGTAGATACAAAATTATCAGGGGTTCCTAGAACCTGGACAGTTACTTTAAGGGTTGCTCCATGTTAAAAAGGCTGAAAAAGGCTGGTCTGGAGGGTATGGGCACATGTTGGGCAATCCACTGGAATCTGTAAAAGGGTTGAGCCTTGGCCTAGAAGTACCTTTGGCTCAAAATAAACTGGAGTGCCCCAAAACCCCAGTACACCCTCAACTTTACTCTGTCTTTTGAGTTCTACCCCCAAACCTCAGTATACCCTCATCTTTGCTGTCTCTTGATCACAAGCCCCCAAACACCAGTACACCCTCAACTTTGCTCTATCTTTTGAGATCTAGCGCCTCCCACAACCCATTGCAGCACCTCTCTCTTTAGACACCTATTCTGGAATTGTTGGACAAGAACCAAGATGAATTGAAATACAGCAAATGATAAAATTATACCCAACTGAAATAGTTGAACAAAACTGTAAACTGTAAACACGTATACTTATCAATACCACTAAAAAATGTTTCCGTGTTCCAACTCCTAATATAAAAGAAAATCACCAGATATGTAGCAAAGACTCTGTATTTTAGAAAAGATTACTAATTAAAATAAGAAATCCAGTCAGAGGAAAATTACCAATAAAATGACTGTATATCCGAACAACACATCTGAGCTCATCCTTAGACTCTTCACCCCACACAGCCACAAAGACAAGAGAATTCTTGTTGGGTAGTGTATTAGTTAATTTGCATTTAATTTTAATGGTTCAAAGAATGTCAGGCAAAATGGTCGGCCCTCACGCATGTTCACTTCATTAAATCTGGCCCTCTATGAAAAATGTTTTGACACCCTCCTGCCCTAGACCCAAGCCCACAGCCCCATTGCAAGGGATAATTTTTTAGTTGCTCCGGGAATAGGGCTTTAACTTTGTACCCACAATTCTTTTTAAAAGCTCTTCAAAATCTTCAATTTGCGTATTTACTATGTTACTATTCCATCTCTTTAATCTAAGTACATATTCACTGCTAAAGTATTTAGATGAATGACCTATCGATCACACACTGAGACAAAGGTGAGATCTCACTTGCTTGGAATACTTTGGAAAATGCCTTTCCAACACCTGTATATCCACTACAGCTATAGGTGAACTCTGAACCTCCTGTGGCTGGCGATCACAACATCCTATACCAGTGATGGCAAACCTTGGCACCCCAGATGTTTTGGAACTACATTTCCCATGATACTCAACTACACTGCAGACTCAACTACACTGGTTTGCCATCACTGTCCTATACCCACTTCTGTGTGTCAGTCTTGGACCACTACACCACAGCCCTGTAACCTGCTACAAGCAGGGCTGTACATAAGTATCTGCCTCTGTTCCCAATGGACTTGTACTACCTTGGAGACACTTCCTTATGAGCTCCCTACACTCAAAGTGTGGAAGTGGAATACCATGCCCATGGTGCACTCTTCCAAAAAGCTTCACCTATACAAAAAACAAGCAAATGGGTACTCAGTAGTACAAAACATAATTAAGGCTGTTTATTGAATAAAAAGAATTAAAAAGATCACCTGTAAAACTGCAATAATCCCTTAAGGTATACTTAAATATTAATAAAGCTATGGTCAAAATGTAAAACTGTACATTCATTTCCACATTGCCTACTCCTATTAATCTGAATGATCTTGAAGTTTGTGAAGATGACTTACTTTCTTGAATTCTGTGACATGTATTCACTGTGCCCTTTGAGTAGGCACTGCTGTGTCACACATTTCACAGAGCCTGCCTTCTGAACTACAGAGGTGCTGAGGAGGAGGAGTTTCAGGAGGCGGAGTCAGAACAGGAATTCCTGCTAGCAGGTACAAGGTACCATGGGATATGTAGTCCTAAGAAACTGGAAGTAAACCAAAGCAATGTTCAGGACAGCCTAAACAAATAACATTGCTTTTTATGACACACGTTGTTTTGTTTTACAATGCATGTGTTAAATTGTTACTAAACCTACAACAGTAAAATCAGTATGTATATGCAGTAAAGCATGCTTGTTATACCCCCCCTTTTCTTTTTTTACTGTTCCCAATCCATATGCTGATAGAACAGAGCCTTGGGGGCACTCTGCACATGCTCAGTTTGGTGTGTATTGCTAGCGAAAGTTTTTTTTTTGGAAGGGTGCATGTGATCAGCACAGGGGCAATCAGCACTGTCCAGACAGAGAGTCAGGGGTCATACAGTCTCATAGGACATTCAGAGCTGAATGAAAATACCTCCTAAAAGTTTTAATAGGTGCTCGGCTGGACACGTATAGAAGTCATAAGACTGCCACATACTGCTGAAGCGAAAAGGTATTTAGTGGTTTATAGTTACTAAAATAATTGCATTTCCATGTTTTGTGGGAGACCAGATATAGTAAACGCAGGGTCCTGGGTTTAATAACACTTTAAAACACAAAGACGTTAACCTTATGTTGAATGAGCCCGCAGTGACTAACTACAGAGATCTCAGTATGGGCCTGCGTTAAATCTTATTTACTGTGGGTATTTCCACAGCCTGGGCACAGCCCTACGGCCCCTAGGAGGTCTATGTATAAAACATTTGCTGTGCAGATGTCTTGAGCATTCACACGGGCACCAGGAATGTTAACCATATTGTTTGTAATATTATTTTCTCCAATGATCATCAGCTAGTGGCTATTCTCCTAAAATACATCAATGAAAATACCTGTAAAAAACGCATTATGGTCACCTGATGGAGCCGAGGAGCATAGGAGATAATCATATTACAAACAATACAGCCAACATTTGTAATGACTATGTGAATGCTAATGACATCCACACAACATTTTTTTATGCACAGATCCCCAAGTGTACATCATGGTGTTTGTGTTCCAAAAAGCATGTATTCTTGGTTACACTAATGAAGTGTTCCTCTTCTCCTGCTACCTGTCAGAGCAATGTTTTGGCCAAATATGTAATCTTCTATTATGCAAATCAAGTGATTTAATCAGTGTGCAATTTGTCACACATCTCGGAAGGCACTTTGCACGCAGTAAGCAGAGATCACACCTGTGTCATTTAGAAGGTCTGTCTTTCCTGTGATAACCTGCCATTTATCTGCAGGGATAATCACCACCCATTCTAGCCACGGGAGCCATCTACACTAGACAAAAATACCAAAGACACCTGAAAAGAAGAACATTTCTCCCACCTGTGATATAAGGATTCTTCACATTAAGTGCAATTTCTCTCAAGTATTTCAAAGAGGAACAATATAGCCGTGGTTAGATAAAAGCCTCCTGACTCTAGCACTCAGGAATCCCCTAAAGATCATTTATAAGATCAGAGAAAAGAAACATGAGTATATTTGTAGTCAGTGGCAACCAGATCGGTATTTAAAGGAGAACTCCTGTCACGATAAACACATCAGTAACGTCGCTAATAGCTGTTCATTAGCTTTTGTTTTTAGCGTATACAGGCATTTTTGGTCCCAAAATCTTAAATAGGAGAACCTGTATATATGTTTTACATGCATTTTGCGCACTTTTTTTATATACCCGAAGAAGGTACAGTATGCTAGTCCCAGGTCTGCATCTCACTGGGTAATAGAGCTGCACGATTAATAGTTTAAAAAAAAAACAAAAAAAAAAACGAGAGATCGCGATTCGACTCCCCTCACGATCTTAAAACAGCATTTTCTCAATTCAGTGCAGAGCCAGCCATTCTCTGCTTACAGCTGTCAAAAAACAAAACAAAAAAACAGGTAGCCTGCCAAGTTTATCACAACATCGCTTAGGCGGAGATAAAGAGAAACATTGTATCATTTAGTTCTCTTAGATCAAAGGAATGTACTTCAGTCTGTAAGACCCCTTTCACACTGAAGGCGTTTTAGCGCTAAAAAAAGCACCTGTAAAAGTGCTTGAAAAACACCTCCCAATGCTCCCCAGTGTCAAAGCCCGAGTGCTTTCTCACTGGGGCGGTGCGCTTGCAGGGCGTTAGAAAATGTCCTGCAAGCACCATCTTTGGAGCGGTTTGAGAGCGGTGTATACACCTCTCCCAAAACGCCCTGCCCTTTGAAATGAATGGGCAGCACTGCAAAGCGCTTCGGCAGTGCCACAACACGGGCACTTTTAACCCTTTATTCGGCCGCTAGCGGGTATTAAAAGTGCCACGCTAGCGGCCAAACAGCGCTGCTAAAGTGCAGCTGAAACTAGCAGCGCTTTACTGCTACTGCGGCTGAGTGTGAAAGGGGTCTAAATGAGGTCAGTTTAACCACTTAAAGACTAAACCTTTTTCTGACACTTGCTGCTTACAAGTTAAAATCAGTATTTTCTGCTAGAAAATTATTTAAAACCCCCAAACATTATATATTTTTTTTTTTAGCAGAAACCCTAGAGAAAAAAAATGGTGGTCATTGCAATCTTTTATGCCACACTGTATTTGCTCAGCGGTCTTTCAAACACAATTTTTTTGGGAAAAATACACTTTAATTAATTAAAAAAGTAGCTCTACTAGGTAGTGATAGAACAACCGCTGCAGACCTTGCAATTAAAGCACTATTACACTCAAAATCAAACATTATATTGCAGCTTACCAATTCTTAGATAGAAAACGAATGCAGCTATTATTTCTTAGACTTTCTTAATTTAAATTTTCAACTGGTGATCTAGCCAGTAAGTTTGCTGTTTTTAAACAGAACGAAGTGTCCTTCATATGTAACAATCACCTACCACATCTAATAATTAGCTTCAATGTATTAAAGTTTGGTCTAATACGGCTTTAAGTTTCACCGATTGCTTTCTTTGATAGAAATGACTGGCAGTAGATGGAACACACACTCTGACATAATTCAATAGTGCAGGTTTGCTGGTTATTTAATACAGCAAGGGGCGGATACTTTTCTCAAAGGGGCAGATGTATATATGGTTATAAAGACAGCAAGGGGCGGATGCTTTTCTCAAAGGGGCGGATGTATGGGTAACTATAGATCCGCCCCTTTGAGAAAAGCATCCGCCCCTTGCTGTATTAAATGAATAACCAGCCCCGGCATCGAGAGCGAGCGGCGTGTTGATTGCGCATGCACAGTCTACAGCTGATTTTTCTCTTTTAAATGTAACCATTTTAAAGAATCGTGATCTGTATTCTAAGCAAAAGAATCGTGATTCTCATTTTTCCCAGAATCGTGCAGCCCTACTGGTTAGCCACAAATATTAGTGTGCATTACATGATCCCTGTTACAGGAATAGGGAAAATCCCATCTCCTAATACAGCCTACCCCCCTGGATAACACAGGAGAAGGCTATGCCTGGCGCACATTGGAAAACACTATCCACCCACGTGCTCATTTGACATAGTCTTGGTGGATCCAGAGGTAATGCATTTCTGAAAAAAACTGCAGCCGTACAACATAAAAGTATGAGATATAAAAATGACCCCAATAATGAACCATCCCCCCCAGTTTCAGTACACTGGGTCAAGTAACTAGAATATTGTGCGAATTCTGACCAGGTTACCTTACCTGCAGTGATCAACTTTCCACTATTCTCCATCTATAGCCAGGCATGAAATGTCTGTTTGTAATCTAATAATTCCTCATTGTTGTGCTCGGTCAGGTTCAATCTGAACTCCAAACAAACAGCTAAAAGCACAACTGTATGGGAACTATTAAAGCGGTATTAAACCCAAAAGCAAACATTAAAAAAAAAAAAAAAAAAAAAAGCAAACCCAAAAGCTTACCAATTCATAGATGTGATGGCTGCATTCATTTCCTTTTTTTAGGCTTTCTTTCATCTATTTTTATCTAGTAATGCAGCCAGAAAGTCTAATGTTTTTCACAGCACAAACTCTCCAGCAGAATGGATCAGTTTACATGGATAAGACAAACCACTTAACACTGGCAGGGGTGTGACCTGGAGTTTGGCTTCAATTAGTGGTTCTAAATTTGCTAATATGTTTAAAACACCCCGCCCCCCTTCCGACTGACAATGCTGCTGTCTGCTGTGCCCCCTGTGCACCCTCATCCAGAGTAGGGGCACTATAATACAGGAGGTGTGTTACTGGCCAGTTAACCAGGTGAAAAGAGGGATAAAAAAGACAAAAAAAAAAAAACGAAATCTAATGCGGCCACCACATGATTGGTGAGCTGTATTACAACTTTTGTTTTGGGTGTATAACCGCTTTAAACCTGGCATTAGATGGATCAGCTAGAAGGCCGATTAGAAAGAAAATGATTTTGAGGTGAGGTGGATGAAGGAATCCTAACTGCTCTTCTAATGCAATGTTTCTCAACTCTAGTCCCCCCAACAGGTCAAGTTTTTAGGCTTTCCATTATTTTGCACAGGTGATTTGATCAGTTTCACTGCCTTAGTAATTACCACAGCTGTTTCATCCAAGGGAAATCCTGAAAACATGACCTATTGGGGGTGTACTTGAGGACTAGAGTTGAGAAATATTGCTCTAAAGCAGGGATCTCCAAACTACGGCCCTCCAGCTGTTGCAAGACTACACATCCCATGAGGCATTGTAAAACTCTGACATTCACAGAAATGACTAGGCATAATGGCAATTGCAGTTCCTGAGCAACTGGAGGGTCATAGTTTGGAGACCACTGCTCTAATGGATTCTGACAGCGGGGACTCCTCTGCTGTCAGAATATACTGATCAGCCCTGCAGCTGGTTGGAATGAAACTATACCAGCAGTCCCGTATAAGAGGAGTAGATCATTAGTTAGCCTCCTCTTGAACGAGAACAGCAAAAGATAGATCAAAATTCATCCGGTCCCTGCTGAACCGGCCAAATTTTAATCCATCTATGGCCAGCTTGACCTGCAAAAGATCTGTCCTGTCAGACCTGAGATATCCACAGCCTTGGCAGACAGCAAAGTCAAGTGCGTGACCTAACTTTTCTCCAATGCATTTTAAATGTTCAACCTGGCCACCCCAGCCTGTGCCTGCCCAGTGAATCCAGGACGACAGTGATGAGTAATTCATGTGATCACTGCTTACCTGGCTTGTCCTGTCCCTTTAACTGTACAGAAAAGTGGCAACCACCTTAACCTATAACTGGCCTTTGTTTCCTCCAGGAATACCTGCCCTTAATCTATCCATTCTTATATGTGCTCCTACTATGAAGGCTCTGGAAATTTAGAGTTAGGATTGCAGTATATAAAGAGGTCCTTGGCCTGGGCACTGTGACTTATGCATATATTGGCAAATATGTGCAAACAAAACCCCCTGTTTTTACCCTAAACTGTGAGGGCCAATTTGGTTGTTTTGCAGGCTGGCTGGTAAGTGTGCTGGGAAATCTTTTGTTTGTGATTAGCCCCTTCAGTTGTCTTGAACTGAATAGGATTGAGGTCTCTGACAAAGAGAAGATTTACTAAAACGGGTGCACCCAGAATCTGGTGCAGCTGTGCATAGTAACCAATCAACTTCTTCCCACTGGCCACACGCATATCGGCGGGTGGGCTTTAATGCAGAGAGGCCGCATATGCGCAGCCCTATGTAAACACAAAACTGTGCTGAGCGCGCGCGCCCTGCACACTCCCAACAGTCACCGTTGTGGACCAGAAAGCTCCTTACGTATACTTGTGATCATTAGCTTTTTGATCATGTGACTACTGTGCCAGCCAATCACAGCGGTCACATGACCTGAACGCTTGCCTCCGCCTCCTGGTATCTAGAAGTGCTTAAAGGGCCAGGAGGTGGTGACGGGAAGGGGTTAAGCTTTGACAATAAAACCTAGAAGCTGATTGGTTACTATGCACAGCTGGACCAGATTCTATGTACTCCAGTTTTAGTAAATCTCCCCCAATGTGTCAAAAGTAGGGTTGTCCCAATACCACTTTTTTAAGACAGAGTACAAGTACCAATACTTTTTTCCAGGTACTCACCGATTACCGATACTTTTTTTTTAATGTCACGTGACAGTTTTCAAAGCACAATACAGACGAATGATATCTTCTGGCACTGATAAAATTAGGTGGCACTGATGGGCACTAATATATAGTACTGATGAGCACGGATAGGTGACTGGCCTGGCATAATAAATGACATGAATGATGAGAGGAAAGGAAGGATTTTGCAGTGCTATATGGCATATAGTATTGCAAAATCCTTCATGTCATTTATCATATAGTATATGCTGCGACGCCCATCTTGGTACACCCTGCACTCGACCGCAGTAAGCAGCAGCGGATATCTCGTTACACCCAGCCCATATAGTTCGGGCTGGGTGTAACAAGATGTCCGCTGCTGCTTACTGCAGCTGAGTGCAGGGTGTACCAAGATGGGAGTCAGGATGTTCAACCTCTGACGGAGACACGGAATGCCACTTCCGTTACCGAATGCGACAGCTCCGGTCACCGATTCTGATGGAACATGCGGCTGCGCTCCCGCCCGAGCCAGCTTACCTAGTTCCACTATCTCCAGCCTGTTGAGGACCCGCTCTCCGCTCCACCCTCTCTGCCCGCTGACTTCCAGTTGCGAGCAATGCCGCCTCATTCCCAGGTATCGGATTCAGTATCGGGAGTACTTGCACAAATGCTCGGTATCGGGACAACCCTAGTCAAAAGGGATGCAAATGAATGAGGAAAGCAGCTTCAATGTGTCCATTCTAAATTGAAGGTGCAGTCCACTTACCTGCACCCCACACACACCCCCCTCAGTTAAATGCTTGTATTAGCATTCAGGGTACACGTCCTCATTCAGTACCTGTGTGTCCTGCAGGTAAGCAGAGGTTAACCAGCCACCATTGCACTCCATTCACCAACAGGCGGGTTCCAATGCTCTAAAGGACAATGCTCTTGTTAAATACTGCCTATTGTCCCGTGTGTGTTTTTTTTATTTGATATTTACAAGACTGCCATTTGAAGAGTACATGAGCAGCTGGACACATATTGTAAGCTAGTAGGGGACACTGAGAAAACATGACTTGAATAGTGACACCGGTGTTTCCTTGAAGCTCACATTACCCTTTGTGTGTATCACTGATGCCAGTCACTATTATAAACCATATCTGCATATACCAAAAATAAACCCAACTGGCTACACATTACCCTTCTCATCGTATTTACTGTGCGGGCAGAGAGATCACATCACACCAACAGAAAACCAAATCATGACTTTATCTTTACATATTATTCCAAAATGTATTTTCATCAGCTGACAATATTAGATATATGCTCACCGGCCACTGTATTATTAGGTACACCTGTTCAATTGCTTGGTAACACAAATTGCTAATCAGCCAATCACATGGTCGCAACTCAATGCATTCAGGCATCCAGACGATCTGCACTCCTGTGATCCATAGGAGAAGTACAGCCAAACAAGCTGGTCTGAGACTGAGTATTTCAAAAACTGTTGATCTACTGGGATTTTCATGCACAACCATCTCTAGGGTTTACAGAGAATGGTCTGCAAAAATGGTCAGAGAAAATATCCAGTGAGTGGCAGTTGTGTGGACAAAAATGCCTTGTTGATGTCAGAGGAGAATGGGAAGAATGGTTCAAGATGATAGAAAGGCAACAGTAACACCAATAACCACTCGTTACAACCAAGGTATACAGAGGACCATCTCTGAACGCACAACACACCGAACCTTGGAGCAGAAGACCACAACGAGTGCCACTCCTGTCAGCTAAGAACAGGAAACTGAGGCTACAATTCGCACAGGCTTTCCAAAATTGGACAATAGAAGAATGGAAAAATGGTCTGAAGATCCTCAATTTCACCTGCGGTATTCAGACGGTAGGGTCAGAATTTGGCATAAACAACATGAAAGCACAGATCTCTCCTGCCATCAACGGTTCAGGCTGGGGGTGGTGTAATGGATTTACTTGACACACTTTGGGCCCCTTAGTACCGATTGAGCATCATTTAAATGCCACGTATGGTTGCTGACCATGTCCATCCCTTTATGACTCCAAAGTACCTATCTTCTGATGGCTACTTCCAGCAGGATAACACACCATGTCACAAAGCTCCAATCATCTACCACTGGTTTCTAGAACATGACAATGAGTTCTCTGTAATGGCCCCACAGTCACCAGATCTAAATCCAATCAAGCACCTTTGGGATGTGGTAGAACAGGAGAGTCACATCATGGATGTGCAGCCAACAAATCTGCAGCAACTGCGTGATACTATCATGTCAATATGGACCAAAATCTTATGTTTCCAACACCTTGTCAAATCTATACCATGAAGAGAGAAGGCAGTTCTGAAGGCAAAAGGGGGGCCAACCCGGTACTAGCAAGGTGTACCTAATAAAGCGGCCAGTGGGTGTATGTGAGAATATGTTCTCATTCAAGTGCGGTTTCATTGGCTATTTTAAAAAGCCTAGGAGTGTGTTCTTGTCCACGCTCTGTTGCTGCAATGGACAGATAGGATCTGGCTGTGCTTCATTATAGGGGGTGCCTGAAACTGGCTGACAGAATAACAAATCCGGTAAACAATTCCTGTATATGTATTGCATTTCTTTAGCTGCTGGCCTAGAGTTCAGCTTTTATTGTTTCCCATTTACCCATGACCTGTAGAGCAAATTACTGGCTGCCGAGGCATTTTAAAAATAAAATCGCATAACACACAGATTCTATGTGAAAATACATTCAGATAGGTAAAGCAGATTCCCCTGACTCATTATTATGGAGGTCAATGAAGAAGGAGACGTTGGGGGGGAGGGATGGTAGTTTGAATTGTGGTGTGCACCATTTATCTCGGCATTATTACCGAGCACTCTTGATCTTGCCTGTCTGCATTATTTATGTTGCTGTACTTCTGAGACTAAAACATCTCTCACAATGCACTTCCTGTCAGTGGAACTCCCATGCCTGCAGCATTCTCACTCTTAACCTAATTTTAAGAAACAAACATTCAGCCATTAGACGAAAAAAAAAACACTTAATGGGAAATGGCCTTCCTAAAATAAACAACGGTGCCATTCAATGTGAAATGAATACAGTATATTCTGATCATTAAACAATGCATCTCAGCAGCATTTGCATCCAAGATGCCAATATAAGACCAAAGGAATTTCAGAAAAAGGACAACACTTTCAGCATGGGGATTTGGCACAACGTGTGTAAACATCCGATAGTACAGGAAAGGTATGGGGCCATTCCTACTTAGCAAGGGGGAAAAGCGAAAACTTATCCTAGTTGTGTTTTTAAGAGATAACCCATGTAGAAGATAGAGATCTAACTGTCCCTGCGGCCTTTTAAATGGGTCTTTAAAGCCACGGGGCGTAATTATGACAACACTGATCAGCTGTCCATCCTGCAGGCTCCCAATCATAACCAGAGCCGGGAGCCGTCTGTGCCAGCTTGATCAGTGTACTGGGAGTGCACAGTGAGCTTGATCTCAGCATAGAAAGCTCAACCGTCATGGACACATATGTGCACAGTGTGAGCTTTACGGCCCACCCTATGGTTGCCACCTCATCCCTTTAAACCTGAACACATACAAATTACACAGGTTCTGTGGCTGATTAAGGTGATAATTAAACTCACTTGGTGCCTTATCTGCATTTAATTAGCCTCAGGACCCGTGTAATTCAAAAGTGTTCAGGTTTAAAGGGATGAGGTGGCAACTCTAACCCACCCTCACATGTGTTTTGTGTTCGGCAACAGGTGAAGGATCTAAACAGCTTTGCTATTAGAAACAATAGGTAGAAGTCCCTTTTTAACATCTACATTTACTTCATAACTGTCAGGTCCAGATTTCTGGAAGGGCTAAAAGGACACAGCCAAGAGTGCTCAATGGACATCAGGGTACCACTATTTTCCTGCATACTAAAAGGGGCGAGAAGCAAAACACCAAGTGATGAGGCTCTGAAGGAAGCAGTCAGTCCCCCAACTCTAGAAGTGACCGACTAGATTTTGAAAGTGGTTTTAATGACAGAAGGTTTTCTGCCTTACTGCATTCTATACAGTAAGGTAAAAAAAAAAAAACACAAAAAAAAAAACAAAAAAAACAAAAAAAAAACAAAAAAACCACACACCTTCCCCGTCAGCCCCCCTAAATACATACCCGAACCCGATCTCGATCTAACCATATGCACAATATCCGAGACGCTCTCACTTCTCATTGGCTCAGATACAGCAGCAAGGGTCATTGGCTCTGGCTACGATCAATCAGAGCCAGTGACGAGGGAGCAGGTCTCAGAAAGGCTCATAAAAAGGCACTCAGAGTGGGGGGGGGGGGGGGGGGCATCGTCAGGGGACCTGAGAAGAGGGGGATTGCTGCGGCAATCTGAGCCAGAAGTTCACCTTCCTCCTGGGGGCACAGTCTTCTGGAAGACATCAAATGTCCCAGAGGACTACAGGACCATTCACGAGGTGCAGCGCAGCTTGCGCATGCACAGTAAGAAACCGATTGCTAAGCCACATGGCTTCAATCCCTCTTTCCCTTACTTGGGATGCCGGAACCTGCACCCAAAGCCGGTTAAAGGATCGGTTCGGGTGGACTTCACTGGATCCCTGGACAGGTAAGTGTCCTTATAATAAAAGTCAGCAGCTACAGGATTTGTAATTTTTGGGGGGGGGAGCCTAGAGCTCCTCTTTAGCTTGCTGAAAATGTTAACCTAAGAAGGAAAACGAATGTTGCTACCATTGTTTAGATATCCTTAAGGTTACATTCACACGGGCAATTAGAAGCATACATTAGATTCCTGCAGTGTATGAAAACAGCTATGGGGAGACACCTGTACAAGGCAATGACTGGCTGACCGGAGCCACATCCAACGGGTACATGCTGTTAGGCACAGATGACTGGCCGTGGATGATGGCAGATTGCGCCCAGGGCCGATCATATGTCCCTAACCACAGGTAACTATGAGATGGATGGATACACGCTGACAGCCACGGCTCCGGTCAGCCTGTCATTGCTTTGTACAGACTTCCTGGCCGCTACTGTTTGTATCTGTGATCCCAGGGCACAGAGATCCACTGTACATGGCTGTATGCCCCTAATTGCCTCCTGTGAATGCAACCCTAAGCAAGATATTGTGCTACATTCACTGAAGGTCACATTGGAGGGGGTTCCCACTTCCACTCCCTTGTGGGGAACCTAACCACAAAGTAGCTTCAGAGTCATTCATTATGGAAACGAGCAAAGACAGGTGGGAGGTGTCCCCCCACAGCAGCAAATGAGATTCTGGGTTCCATTCTCACAGCGCTAAATGAAGAAATGAAAAACCGACTAGCTGCCATGGCAACAGCTTTATTTTTCCTTTGCTCTATAATTCATAAATTAACATCAGAGGGGCCGTTTCATGAAAAGCGGATAAAAGAAAATAGGATGAAAGCCAAGTAGTTGCCAATAACAAACTAATCAGGTTTCACCTTTCATTTCAAATTCAAACAAGATTTCTTTTGAGTTGCTATGGCCAACAACTCCGCTTTTATTCCTTTTTATGTTTATGTTCTTATTATTATGCCCCTCTTGTCTGTTTTAATTAATCAGCCTATAGTGTTCAAATTTCCACATACACATAACCTGGACTGGGCTGCAACTTGAATTTGAGCGACAGCTGTCAACTCATTACAGAATAAATTGTGCTACAGATATTGTGACAAATGTGCGGTACAAAAAAAAAAAAAAAAGTTAGGGTCAGTCTACTGTACTCAATTATTTTGTTTTTTGGTAGATCATTTGTCAGATTATTTTATGACTGCTTAAAGAGGACATTTATTCTTTTTTACAACTTGAGATAATATTAATGTTTTCAATTAAATCGTTTTTTTATTTTTATTTTAATTTGTAAGTGCCTTTTTTTATGTTTTTTTCTTCTCATTTTCCTATTTCTTGCCTAGGCAAGAAAGACGTAGCCGCCTGACAATACCCTAGATATGAATGTCATATATTCCAGGAGTGCTGGATGTGCATGTACCCCCATCCCACACATGTGTAACAGTGCTCTAGCTGGGGAATCATATTGTTTACATGTTGACATAGTATCGTCTACGTGTAAATGCTACAATTCAGCAGATGGAGCACATGCTCATTCAGTGCTCTACCTGCGGAATCACGTTATTTACATAAACACATGCGCTGGGTGCACATGGGCAGATTAGCGTTGCATAGGCACCCAACGCTCTAGTCATGGAGTTACTTGCGATATTTTGGCTACCTCTCCTGCCGATATTTCTTGCAGATATTTTGTACATTTAAAAGAAAAAAATTTTACACTGTCATTTTTTAAGAATTGGCTGCTCAATGACCAGGCCATTTTTTGCTATGCAGCACTGCGTCGCTTTAACTGACAATTGCGCGGTCGTGCGACGCTGCACCCAAACAAAATTGAAGTCCTTTTTTTCCCACAAATAGAGCTTTCTTTTGGTGGTA
Organism: Aquarana catesbeiana; assembly: GCF_042186555.1. NCBI lineage: Eukaryota > Metazoa > Chordata > Amphibia > Anura > Ranidae > Aquarana > Aquarana catesbeiana. The sequence goes on from NC_133324.1 coordinate 655,005,225, forward strand.
TTTGATCATCTCTACGGTTATTACTTTTTGCACTATAAACAAAAAAAAGAGCGACAATTTTGAAAAAAAAAAACAAAACACATTTTGTACTTTTTGCTGTAATAAATAGCCCCAATTAAAAAAAAAAAAAAAATTTCCTCAGCTTAGGCCGATATGTATTCTTTTACATATTTTTGATAATAAAAATCACAATAAGCGTATATTGATTGGTAAACGCAAAAGTTATAGCGTCTACAAAATAGGGGATAGATTTATGGCATTTTTATTGTTATCGTTTTTTTTTTACTAATAATGGCAGAGATCTGTGATTTTTATTGAGAGTGCGACATTATGGCGGACACATCGGATACTTTTGACAAATTTTTGAGTCGATTGACAATTATACAGTGATCAGTGCTATAAAAATGCACCGATTACTGTATAAATGTCACTGGCAGAGAAAAGTTAACACTAGGGGGCGATCAAGGTATTAACTGTGTTCCCTATGTGTGTGTTCTTACTGTGGGGGATGGGACTGACTATAGGAGATGAGAGATCGTGGTTCCCAGCTCGAAGGAACTCATGATCTCTCTCTATCCTCACAGAACTGGGATGTGTGCAATTACACACACGTCCCTGTTCTGCCTCTCATGCCCACGAGCATCAGCACCCCCGCAGTGCAGCCCTGCTATCCCGCTTAAAAGGGACCGACGTATAGCTACAACGGTTCGTGGGATCGTGCCGACCTGCTGCAGCATAATGATGGCAGCTGATCGGCAAGTGGTTATGGACAGATCGAGGGTCTATAAGACCCCAAACCTCTCCACTGCACTTCAAAGTATTCAAAACATCAAGATCGGCATTTAATACTTTTTTCTTTTTTAACTGGCGCCTTTAAAATACTAATATTCCCAGAAGTGATGTCATGACATCGCTTCCGGAATACTAAATCCGAGACCCGAGCAAAGCATCGGCTTTGTTCGGGTCTTTGGCCAGCCGGTGGACGTGCCGGCTGGTTGCTAGGGCCTCTCGGTGGGACGGGAGAGCCCGGGCGAGCGATGGAAGGCGGCGGGAGGGGGGTGTCCCCTCTCGCTGCTTGTAATACCAGCCAAGCAGCTGCTGAGCCGCATCGGTTGTTATAACAATAAAGCGACCGTCCGCTCTAAAGAACGATACCAGGGTGATGCATGCAGCTGCAAGTATCACCTCGGTAAAACCCCTTGAAGCAATATCGGTCAGTTTTTTGACCGATACTTCTAAAAAAAGTGAATATCGGCCGCACCGATAATCGCTTGATCCCTAGTTAACACTAGGGGGCGATCAAAGGGGTTAAATGTGTGTCCTAGGGAGTGTTTCTAACTGTGGAGGGCTGGGACTGCCTGGGGGAGGAGACCAATCGTTGTTCCTAAGCAGTAGGAACAACAGATCAGTCTCCTCACCCCTGACAGAACGGAGATCTGTCTGTTTACACAGACAGATCTCCGTTCTGTCCTTCTCAGGAGCAATTGCGGGTATTGGCTCCTACGTCATACGGCAGGCACGCGCCCCCTATATTTCTTAAAGCACCCGCCATACAGCTACGGCACTTTGCGCAGGAGTGCCATTCTGCCATCGTCAATCAACGCTGGGCGGGCGGCAAGTGGTTAAATCATAACTTCTTTTTTTGGACAGATTGGAGAGGGATTAGAACATCTGTCGGGTGTTAATTTCTGCCTGTCCCCTCATTAGGAAGATCCTATTTGTCATATCTATGGTCATCATCAAACATGAAAGTAAAATAACATTTCTAAATGTGGATTGCCCCCAGTAATAGAGGGGAAATCTTCCAATGGGGACACTAGTCCTGGTGACCCAGGGGACAACCAGGGATTCCATCACTTTGGAGGGATTTCCTTTCACTTCCTGTTTTTTTTGCTATGGGACAGGAAGTGAAAGCAAATCTCTCCAATAGGACAACGATGGTAAACTGACAGGAGTTATGACCCTCCCTTACTAAGTGAACCTGATCAAAAAGTGAAAACCTTTTAGGTTATAGGGGGCATCTAGAATTGTTCAGTGCACTGAAATACTTACTTTAAGTCTGGCATCCCTCCTGAAAACACTTGTGCCTAGAGACCTAAATCTGCAATGTGTGATCTGGTGCTGCTACCTATGCTCAGGAGACTTTAAATTTGACTAGAAATGGTAAGTCCATAATGGGTAAAGACCAGCGGCTGGCAGCCTAAAGGAAATACTGGTGACTAGTCTTTGCCCTCTGCCTGCCTTTCTTAGGCAGTTTTCACAGTTCAACTCTATTTTAATAACGCACATCCTTGCCCTACCCTTCATGCACTTTGCTCTTCCCTAACAACATTAACCATGGCATATGACTACCCAGTTCCACAAAAAAACTTCTAGAAATACTTGGGAACTTCAATATGCATTGCTGTAATAAAACACTGTTAATTTAGAGCAATTCATTTAAAATGATATCTCTAATTTGCATCTGTGCAAAGAAAGTTAATTATTAACATTTGGTTTATTTCACCCATTCCATCACTCACTATAGATTTACTATTGAAATGGTAATGGAATTCTGCTCGAAGATTACCATGACCTCATCAATATCTAAGGACACGTCAATAACTATTTATGCAGTTCATCAACACATTCATAAACACTGATCTTGTATATTGTAAATTAAGGAGGAAATACACCTCTACTGGTACATTTTACAAGTTGTATAAGAGAACATTTGTCTGTGTTAAAGAGATGTAGTGTCAGTCTAAGCAAGGGTGGTGGATTATGGCAGGCTGCTGGCTTCATATAAGCCTTGGATCCTCCATGAGCAAGATCTCTTGGCCATAGTTCCTGTAATCCACATTATGTATTTTGTCTGTTTCTGCCCACAGTATTCCCACTCATCCAGTTGAATTCCCCATTACTAAATACATAAAAAACCCAACAAAGAAGGTAAGTATCCCCTAGTAGCTGATGCAGAAAATGTGCAGAGCAGGAATTTACCGATACAGTAAAACCTTGGTTTGAGAGTAAGGCCCCTTTCACACAAGGCGGATTCCGCTGGCTCAGCGGGAGATCTCTCCGTTGATCTCCGCTGAGTCTGCGGATGACAGGTCCCTCTCTGCTCACTGAGTGGGGAGGGGCTTGTCGAGCACCGCTGCTGCCTATGGAGAGATCGGACCAAAACGGACAGCATGTCCGTTTTCATCAGATCTCACCCGATCTGATAGCGACGGATCTGAGCGTAGGGCCATCCGTCTGCTTTTAGCAGATCGGATCGGGTCGGATGTCAGCAGACATGTCTCCGCTGACATCCGTCGCTCCATAGGCTAACATGGAGCGCCCGTTCAGGTCTGCCGTCAAAACTGACAGGCAGACCTGAACGGTTCGACAGTGTGAAAGGGGCCTGAATTGGTTTGAGAGAGTTTTGCAAGACAAGCAAAATTTTTAAATAAAATTTTGACTTGATATACAAGTAGAGTCATGTCAAAACTGAGTATAAAAGAGAAGGCGCCTCTAACTGTAGCGACATGGTTACATTTAATGAAGGTACAACATTTAGCAACTCACATGGTTGAGGATTAAGAGAGGCACATCTAAGTATGCAGCATCTGGGGTAAAGCTGTCCACATAAACCATCCTCCTCATCGATGTCATCCCTTCCACTCTGCGCTCCACAAGCGCTTCAAGCCTCGCTTTCAGATTGCTCTACTGCAGGGTAGTCTTTCCGGTCACGATTACAGACTGACAGCAGTGAGAGCCGGCGGTGCGGAGGACGTTCTCTGTGGACAGCTTTACCCCGGATGCTGCATATTTAGATGTGCCTTTTTTAACCATCAACCATGTGAGTTGCTAAATGTTGTACCTTCATTAAATGTAACCATATTGCTACACTTAGAGGCGCCTCTCTTATACCCTGTAGCACCTGATGAATTTTGCTTATAATCCCCTTGTGGAGGCTTCCATTTTCGGATGGACAATTTTATGGTTACACAACCTGGTCACATTGCTATAATCTTTTTATATGGACTATAAACTGAAGGGCCTTTGAATAAATGGTTGTGGAACGAATCATCTGAGTTTCCATTATTTCTTATGGGGAAATTCACTTTGATATACAAACCTTTGGATTACAAGGATGTTTCTGGAACGAATTATGCTTGCAATCCAAGGTTTTACTGTATCTCATTTCCAAAGTCCTTTAGAAATAGGTAATTTAAAGTAAAAAACCTCTAGGAAGACAGCTAGGTACACAGCTAGAATATAAACTTATTTTATCTGCTCTCCCTGCCAAAATGCATAGCCAAATAGGTGACATCTCTGCTTCCTCCTTCAATTTGCTGTATCACATCTATCTATAACCTCCACAATGAACATAAACCTGCATTATCATGCTGTTGATTTACTGCCCATTGAGCAGGCAGATGGCACAGGACTCTGTAAAGCCTGGCCAACACATCATAGAGTGACCTTGGTTGTGCATTGTGGAGGAGCTGTATTAATCATAAGACTAGCTAAACAGAATTACAAACCCTTTGGTAAGTAACACAAGTTCACATATATGCATTTCACATGTGTACTGAGCTGTTTGTACAAAGCATCTACCGAAAACGGAAACGTTTGCATCTTTTAATAAGCTGGACAGTATAATCTTCCCCAATGAAGAATTCTAGGAAACACACTTTCTGAAAGTATTAAGAGCAGACCATGTCAGGTCATTTTTTAATGGTCATCCATCCATTCTGTGGGGAAGTAGGGCAGTGTCAGGAATGGGTTCACCTGCTGGTGGCACTGTGGCTCCCAGACCTATAGGATGTATACCCCAGTGGGTGTCTCAGCAGCCAGCAGTTCCTAGCAATTAGTTATCGCCTGACGCTGACTGCTGGGAGCATATTTAGTCCCTCCGCTGTTACTCCATTTTGCCTTATTGTTTTGCCCAAGTGCCTCTGATCTGTGTATCCTTCTACCGTTCCTGATCCCTCAACCGCCTGCCTGTTCCTGCTCCCATGTACAATTTCCATGTCCTAGCTTGCTCCCTGCTTTTTCTGCCTGATCTTCAATGTATTACCCTGGCTCTGATATTGACTACGCTTCTCAGCCATATCCTCCTGCATGTACATAGTTATTTGGTTGTCTTGTCTTAGGTAGCGCTTAGCACTGTCACTCATTAGATTCACTGGTTTTGGTATAGTGGATGTGTTTATATCAGGGGCGGCCCATCCATTAAGGGCGCACGGGCGCTGCCTCTCCTATCCATCACAGCCACCCCCCATCCATGCGCCGGCCCTTTTCAGGATGCCGGGCGGATGAATTCCAATGCGGGATGGGTGTTTTTTTGAAGCACTGATTAGAGCCAGAGGCTATAATAGGCTTCAAAATAGGGGGGGCTTGGGGCGCTGAGAATGCGCTCGGAGCCCACCCAGATGTGTGAGAATAGGGAATGAATATTCCCTATTCTCACACTGAATCGCCTCTCCGCCAATCAGGAAGCGTGGGTCTAAGACCCGTTTCCGATTGCCCGAAAGGAGAAGCGTTCTGATTGGCTGCCGAGGAGAGAGGAGTAGACGGAAGCCGCCGAGCAGGGGAAGGAGAAGCTGCTTGTGATGCCTGCTATGAAATAGGGTGATGCCCGCGGAGGAGAGCCGGAGAAGCCACCCATGATTGCCCGTCATGGATGGGGTACGTGCATCGACCAACCCAACCTGACGGGGGGGGGGGGATTGCCACCAGCCGCCACTGGTTTATGTAGTTTTATTACATTTATCTTAAAGAAATCACTCTATTTATAATCATACGTGTGCCTGGTGTAACCTTGATAGGTAGCTGATACCTTGTTGTCCTGATGCAGGAAGTAGAGGTACAGCTGTTTGCTGCACCCCGTGTAGATGATGGTTTACATAAGGGGCTGTGCTTACCGCAAACACACCTCTGGCACATAGATGGAATGCTATATCCATATGTACTAATTTGGACAGACATTCAGCATCTTTCGAAAAGCTGCTGCAAGAAACTTAAGCCAACTAAAGGCCACATGTGGTTTCTAAGCAACTGGTTAGGGACTGGATGCAAACTGATATGGGAAAATTGCACACTGCGTCAAATTAATTCCTCTATTGGCCATTTTCTCTTTGACTTCTGGAACAGCTAGCTGAAGACCATGGGGTTTCTGAGCAACTGGTTGGGGACTGCATACAAACTGACGTAAAAAAAAAAAAAAAAAAAAAAAAAAAAAAAAAAACACCTGTAGGATTGTGTCAGATCTGTTACTAAATTAATTTCGGTATTGGATATTCTCTAACACCTGAACCGTACTTGCACTTATTAAAAAACAAGCACAATAGACTAAACCTTAAAATCTATTTGCCTACATTCTTGCGCTTTCTACAGTTCTGTGTATGTAGGCAGGTGAAAGGTTGAGGGAATTCTCTTCGTTTTCTGAAATGCTGCGGTTTCCATGGACACAGGGATAAAACCGAACAAAGACAATCTATTACGAAGGGGAAAAAAAAAAGAAAATGGAAGCATTTACTATTACAAAACTGCATATATCTGACCCTCTGCTGTAACAATTTTTTAAGGACTTAGGCTAGACCAATTAATTACAAAAAATAACCCTTATTAAAAACGTGCCGCGCACGGAAGCAGTAAGAACAGATCAAACTTCCTTTTGACATTTCGGTGCTAATTAAAAAAGGAAGACAACCCCCCGTGTGCTGATGTAGACATCTGAAGCTGTGTGTAAACCCTCCCATCTTGCCCCGATCCTTCATTAGGTACGATTTATCTCCAGCTATGTAATCTTACAATTACAGCTTTCTTATGTTCCAAGCAGCCTGTACACAGCATTAGCAGGGAACATTACAATTACCAAGATTACTGTGTGAGCTGCTGCTTATTACCATCTTGCATTGTTTTACATGACCCCCTACCCCCCATTGCAAGTGTTCAATATCCACACGGAACAGGGAGGCATAAAAAAAAAAAAAAAAAAAAAAAAAAAGGAAGACGGACAAAAAAAATGAAATGAAAAAGAACATTAGCTTTAATCTGTAGTCAGTTTTGTCTGTTCAATCTGATTTTGTTAATTTGAGAAGACAAAAGACACACCGCATCACAATGACTGCTGCAGAATCGTGCCAAATGACATAATAAAAGGTAGCAGCTTAAAGAAAGAAAGAAAAAGAAAAAATTTTTTTCCCAAAATGTGATTACAAGCTGAGTGTTTCTATTATTGGCTCGGGGGAAAAGAAAGCCGTTGATTTGTGGTTTATGCCAGGGAGGTCTGTGGGTGTTGTCACGAGCTATTGCCCATTAAATGCAAACACCTAGAAGACTTAGCTTTACAGCTAATCCGCGCTCATTGACAAGCCCATTTTTTTTAAAGCCTTTAGGAACGCCATATATAAAACAGTAAATAGAACATCAATAAAATCACAAGCATTCTTCCACTTCCCAAGAATATAAAAGTGTGAAAATGAAAGGCCGCCCAGGGTGAGGTCACAGGGCTTTCTAAAATAACTGATAATGATACCTCTGCTTTTATCCATTCTGAGGAGCATAATACAGGGATAGACCTTCCAACACTTTATTTTTGGCAGGAAAACTGGTACTTAGACTGGTTTGCAGATTTTGATGGTTGAGCAGGCATGGACCACACTGAATACAATGTACAATGTAGATACGTATGCTGCCGACGGCCTCCAAGCTCCAGCACTTTTTCAAACAGAAGTGTGTGGCATCTTGGCTATGTTATCCTGCCTTTTCAAGACCTAGTTTACACTAGCACTGCTCTCTGAAGAGCAATCCATGTTCGCATCACTTTCCAGAGAGCATTTGGTGAGGAGGCCTTGTATGGCCTCTCCACCAGCTGCTCTAACCCCTGAAACCCACATTAGCACTCTGCAACCAAATGTGTTGCAGGGAATCCCCATTTAGTTGAATGGGTCACGTTCGATGGGTGGTACCAGCCTGCTGAACAAGACAGCGGAGATCAAGTTTGCCGTGCTGCAATGCAAAGCATTGTGGCCGCGGCGCATTTATTTTGCCCCTTTGTTGCCTTTGCAGCATAATGGAGAGCAGTTGGAGGGCAGTAACATCATGGCTCATACTATACCAGAGTATACGTTCGTGCCGTTGCTTCAGCTGATGTGCCGTTACTGGCATTCTCCTGCGCACATGCGCAGGAGTGATGTCATTGCTGCCTCGGCCAATAATAGCGCCGGAGCCCACGATACCCGGAAATAACTCCGGGAGACATATTGCCGGGCAGAGTAGTGTCGGGACCGCTGCGGGGGGCTTTGATCTAAGACGATAATAAAAATATACTAATGCGCAAACCAATAACTATCAATAGTGAGTAGCTGCCAACACTGAATATGTACCCACACAGTAGGAAATAAAAATAAATAAATGTGGCGCTTTCTCAGTGATCAAAGTACTAATGATATATAAATCTTCAAATAAAATGATAACCAAATAAATAATTCATCAATGGCAAAAATAATAAAGTGCTAAGTGCAAATGATCTTCAATCCAGAAATTATTCATAAATAAGTGTAAGCATTCACAGTGCGAAGTAATGATATATAATCAAATATAATAATGCAATAATAATCAATTCATAAATAAATACAATATACGTAAAGTGCAATAACGTGACAAAAAGTCCATAAAGTGTTTGGTGCAGTCAGTAAATCTTCAGTGCACAGGAATAGTTCATACACAGTGTCACCGATCACAATGCAAACCAATATATCCAATTTCTAAATAGTGCTTTCACCATCTGTGTGTACAGTGTGCCCCAGCCTCTCACCTCAAAGGAAGACCTACAGGTCTAGTCACATTAATGATGACTCTCTCATATGCATTCACAGCAGTAAGCTGTGTAACCATGTGATCCTCTGCTAGATAGGACAGCGGTATTCCCAGATACCAGGCAGGAATTTCTACTAAAACATAACTATCTCCTCCACTTTTCTCCAACAAGGCTCACATGTAATAAAAAATAAGTCCCCATGTGCAGTATTCCAATGCAGATAATTAAAAACGTAGCAACTCACATATGAAATCACAATTGTCAGTTTTCTCATGTGTCAGGAACTTCCAGTCTCGGCCACGACCGGAAGTGACGTTCACCCGGCTCCTCCCCACACGTTACGTCACTGCTCATGTGACTTCATCAAGGGTAATCTAAGGTGAGTATTTCATAATGAGCTAGTATGCTATGCATACTAGCTAATTATGTCTTCGTCTTGCAAGTTTTTTTTGTGGGTTTACAACCACTTTAATGCATTAAGAGACATAGCCTTCTGCCTTTACGATTCCTTTAAAGAATCAATTGTTTCTACATGCACTGGATATAGTGCAATCATTTTGTGAGTACGATTTTAACCTGTTGTTTTAATAAGTTGATCCGGTAAGCTTATACGTTGCGCAATGAGGTTCTTTTTGTTCCCTTGAGCTATTTTTGTAGGAAAGGTGTTCAAATGTGGGGAAAGACACAGATGAAAGTTTACATAAGGACAAAGCCATTTTAAAAGGCGATATAAGATATTCAGATAATTTTTTTGTCACACAGATTTATTATTATTCATTCATGTGAAAGAGATTTATAAGCTATGCATTTGGTTTAACATCCTGGCTCAGCCATGTGGTTTTACCGCCTCCCCTCCCCAATGACTAGGACTTAAATTAGAAGGCTAGCAGGCTGCCAAGAATCTAGTGCAATAAAAGGTAATAGGGCAAGAGCTAAGATTTCAGTGCTTCCTCTGTGTAATTTAAAGATGCATTTCTCTGCAATGTCTATAGCTACAGAGGTGAATGAGTATGCTTGTTTACAGTGCTTTTAGGCTTCATGTACACGGGACATTTTAAAACCTTTCCTAAACGATGGAACTTGACGGCTAGTAACCAACGGTTAAAACGACCATTTTGCCGCGTTTACATGTCGTGTTAAGCTGCATTCGCGTTTAGAATCGTTTTTTGCCTTGTAAATGGTCAGAAATGTATATCCATTAAAAACGCCTATAAAAGCGAAATGCGGCTAAATGTGAGTTATGGCGTTTAGAAGCATTTGCAAGCTGTTACAAGCATTTGGCATTTCAAATGCCAATAAACTTCCGCCCTGAACGCATTTTTTTTTTGCTTTAAAAAAAAAAAAAAAAAAAGCCACTAAACGACTATAAACTACTCATTGTACAAGTACTGATAATATAACAGAGGAGAGTTCAGGGGGCAGCTGAAAAAAAAAACGCCCAACTGCCTCTAAACGTCCGTTTATCAGCAGCAGTGTACATGAGGCCCTACTGCTTGCTCACAGCATGTGTGATAGTTTAGGCACAGGTTCACTTTTAAACACCTTGATAAGTAACGAGTGCTCCCTTACACAATAAATAAAATAAAATTAAAAAAAAGGAGGTATTATCGATTCATCAATGTTAAAAGAGTACAAAATGGGGCCCACATAATACCTCTAAAATATATAAAAACATTCTTAGGCTTCATGTACACTAGCAGCTCCTAAACTTGAGTTTTGGAGCTTGGCATAAAAAACATTTAGGTGAGGTTACACCTCCCTTTCCTGAACACAGAACAATCGCGTTCAGAATAGGAACGTTTTGACCACTGGCCACAGGAAAAAGCAAATTGCAGCAAAATCCTTGTAAAAACGCGGTTTGTGTTTGTGCCACGTTTTCCATTTTCCCGTGGCTACAGTCAGTGTAGCCTAGTGTACATGTAGCCTTATGAAAGTAATCTTATATATAGATGTCATGACAGATAGTTGTTGACGCTTTAAAAAGATGGGAGTGCCACATCAACTTGTACAGACTTTTAAAAGATTTTTTTTTTGAAATAGCCAATGCGTTTTCGGGGCTCGGCACTCCCCTCAGGGCTAAAAACTAGACCATAAAGAATATACATAAAGAATCCTTAAAATGTGTTAATAGCTATGAAAATATAGGAGTATAAAAAGTACAAATGCCCTAATGCAGTAATTATCAGAGCCAAAAAGGACATTACTCGAAGCTTATTAGTCTAAAACTAAGAAGAACAAGGAAAACACATTCTTATTAGTGCTACAGGGCAACACAAAAACAAAAGCAAAGTAAGAAAGAAAGACTGAATGTGTTTTCATTCTTGTTAAAAAAAAAAAAAATTGCGGCAAAATAGTGGTAAAAACGCGGTTTGTGTTTTTGACGCGTTTTGCGTTTTCCTTTGGCTGCGGTCAGGGTAGGCTAGTGTGCAAGTAGCCTTATGAATGCAATGTTATTCATAAATAGATGCCATGACAGATAGATGTAGCACACTTCTATTCTTTATTCAGTGAACATAGGATACAAAGTAGTAACAGTTTCAAGCATACCTTGCTCTTTGTCAAGCTTGACAAAGGGCATGGTATGCTTGAAACTGTTGCTGTTACTTAGTATTATATGTGTACTGAATAAAGAATAGAAGTGTGCTGTAACGATTTGTCTGGATTTCAATACATCGGAACAAAGCTATGGCTTATCCCCCAGCAGCCAGTCGGCCCTTACAGGATGAAGTGCTGAGATGACTTTCAATCATTTTATGCATTGTTAAGGATATACTATATCAGATATGGTATTTATATTTATATATGTGTTAATGCCACCAAAATGATTGAAACTCAGTTTGGTGGCATTAATGGAAAGAAACTTGATTAAACTATAATAAAATTATTTGGGATACCAGTGGTATATACACAAAAGTATGCATCCACAATCACCCTTATATGGAATGCCAGCTGAACATTAACTACTTGCCGACCAGCCGCCATCATAATACAGCGGCAGGTTGGCTCCTCTGCACAAATCGCCGTAGCTGTACGGCAGGTGCTTTAAGGGGTAAAGGGGGCGCTCGCATCTACCACGTGACGTAGGAGTTGTTGCACGAGCCCGGTGGCCGTGATGTCAGCCGGTCACCCGCGATCACTCCAGAGAGAGAGACAGAAGGGAGAGGTCAATGTGAACAGATAGATCTCTGTTCTGTCAGGAGAGAGGAGACAGATCTGTTGTTCCTACTGATTAGGAACAACGATCGGTTTCCTCCTCCAGGCAGTCCCACCCCCCCCAGTTAGAAACACTCCCTAGGACACATTTAACCCCTTGATCTCCCCCTAGCGTTACCCCTTCCCTGCCAATGACATTTACACATTTACATTTTTAGCTCGGTGTCAAAGTGTCTGATCTGTCCGCCGCAATGTCGCTGTCCCGGAAAAAAAAAAAAAAAAACACACGCAGATCGCCGCCATTACTAAAAATGCCATAAATCTATCCCCTATTTTGCAGATGCTATAACTTTTGCGCAAACCAATCAATATACGCTCATTGCGATTTTTTTAATCAAAAAAAATGTACTAGAATATATATCAGCCTAAACTGATGAAGAAATGTGGTTTTTTTTTTTGGATACTTATTATAGCAGAAAGTAAAAAATGTTTTTTTTTTCAAAATTGTTGCTCTTTTTTTGTTTATAGTGCAAAAAATAAAAACAGCAGATGCGATCAAATACCACCAAAAGAAAGCTCTATTTTTTATTTGTGTATTTATTTTACATTTATTAATTTATAATTATTCGTATAATAATAAAGGAGAAAAAAAAAAATGAAATATTAAATAACCCTAACCCCCAACTCCTAATCCTAACCCTAACCTAAACTGAACTCGAACCCCTTACCTAACGAAAAAAACATTATAATAGAATGAATAAAAATAATAATAAAATAATAATAATAATAATAATAATAATAAATGAATAATAATAATAATAATAATAATAATAATAATAGCATAAAAGCTAATGAAAAAGTTAAAAAAGCTGAAATGCCTAGCAATAAATGATGCAAAAGAGAATAGTTTTCTCTATTGGCTAATAAAAAAAATGCCAAAGCCCAAAAACGTCCCAAAATTGCGTGAAAAAAATGCCGGAAAAGTGTTCAAAGACGCTATACTCAGGTGTGAATGCAGCCTTAGAGCCTGCCTGTTGAACTACAGAGGGGCTGAGAGGAGTAGCCTCAGGAGGATGAGGTCAGTTCAGAAATCCCTGCTTGTAAGTAGCAAGGTACCATGGGACATGTAGTTCTTAGACATTGAATTTAAACAGCAAGAGGAAAAGCTGCAAAGCATGCCGAGAATCCAGGAAGTTGTGGAAAGAGATAACCAGCAAACAAGCAGAACTCACAACATGAAAGGAGATTTTTCAAGCAAGCTTATATTGGATTGTCAAATATAACTATTGTTTGTATTGTTATTACAATGCTGATCTAATGGGCTCCATACAAACTATAAGCTAAAAAAAAAAAAAAAAAAAAAAAAAAAAGAAGAAGACAGTAAACAGCCAGGTGAAAATCGCTCATAATAGCGTTTTTGTGCCAGCTAAATGAAAGCACATGATGGGATCATAGATAATGGCAGTAAACAGAGGTCATTTTTTCTCACAAAGCTGCAGGTATTCCTCTTTACCTCTATTAGTCAATTACCTTGAGTCTGATAAAAAGCTCTTCCGGTGTTTGTAGAAATAATATTTGGACTGATTTGTGTACTTTCCAGAACCTACAACCTAAAATAGCTTTCTTATTTTGCATCAGCGAAGCATGTAGAACCGTGACGATGGTAAACAAGAACAACTTCTAATTCCTTATATGCAAAGTTATCAAACCTTAATATAACTTCTAGTAAGGTAGCTCAGCAAGAATTTACTGGCTTCAATTTCAATACATGTTACTAGACACTGAACTAAATGAGAAAATACATTGTCATCACATATGGATAGCTACAACAGGCTGTTCTACAAAAAAAGCAATGCAATACCACTGCCAAATGCGTCTCTGCCAGTATCAGATCACACAATATTATGGGCCTGTGCTTAGAATATAGGCTCTCTTCATTAGGCTTCTCTTTCCTATTGGATTTCCAGATCACTTAAATGGTAACGTGGTGTAATCATCAAAAATACCATGTACTGTTCAATCTCTACAGCGCTGCAGGAGAAGAGCAAGTACAAGAAATAGGATTACCCGACTCCTTAAAGCGGTATTAAAAGCAAAAATGTAACCAATTCTAAACCACTTGCCCTCCAGGCCTTTTTCTGGCACTTTTTGTTTACATATAAAAATATGTATTTTTTTGCTAGAAAATTAGTTAGAACCCCCAAACATTCGATTTTTTTTTCTTCTATTTCAAAACGTTTATTAGTTTTACAAAAGACAAGGAATACATAGAAAAACATATACTGAACAAAGTCTTGTCAGGAGCAACAGAGATAAACAAACAATCATATAGATATATATTATTAGTTGGCCTATGCATAACGAGGGGGAGCCTTTCCCAACCCCAGGAGTTCTGACTTAGCAGTGGTGCCGCCTCCCCCCGACACCCCCATTGGGAGCACACTGTGTCCGGGAATGACCGGTGAGTCCATCCACCTAATACAAAAGGATTAACATACATCTGTCGTCTGGGGACCCTCCTGGCACTCAGACCCTGGTCATGACCTCAAGCTTAGAACTGCTCGAGTTTGGTGGAAACTGGGAGGAGTCTGAGTGATGAAGGCTCCTCACTATCAAAATAACGTCAGTACTGTACGGTAGTATTGTGAGTAGGAAAGAACCAGAGAAAGGGAGAGAGAGAAAAAGGGAGGCAAAAAAGAAAAAAAAAAAAGAAGACAGATTAGATGTGCGGATGACAGAGTCCAGGACATCCCCTCCAGCTTACAAAGAGTTGGATCCGGGAATTAGGGAAATCCCTACATATTGGGCCCACGGTTCCCATGTCTTTTCAAATTGTTTAGTTGTTTCAAGGATAGGAGTTGACTATTTTTTTTCTTGGGTCATTATCCAAGATATCTTTCTTTTGGTTTGGACAATGGAGACCCTAGGTTACTTCCAAGCTTTAGCTATATTGATCTTTGCTCCCAGTAGGATAAAAAGTATTAGTTTGTGGGATCGATAAACCAGTTACTTTGCGAATGATGTTGAACAATTTATTCCAGTAGCCCCTGATTTTCGGGCATTCCCACCATACGTGAGCCATCGTGCCCATCATGTGACAGTCCCTAAAGCATAAGGGTGAGGAGGAAGGGAAGATGGCAGCTAACCTGGTAAGGACCAGGTACCACCTGGCGATAACCTTTACATTAGCTTCTATCTGTGTGGTAATAACTATACCTTTGAAGGATTTATGCCCTGCATCTAGATCCCAACTTGTAAATCTTTTTCCCATGTTTCCATGTATGGGAACTTAGTGGTGTGCCTAGCAAGTGGCGAGTAGATAAGAGATATGCCACCTCTTTGCCCTGTCCCCTGGCTACACCAACGCTCGTAATCCGTAAAGTTTGGGGGGTTAAGTTCATTTTTCCAAAGTGAGGATAAAAAAAAAAAAAAAAATGGAAAATTTGGTGACATCTGAATTTTTCAGAATCCAGAAGATCCAATTTGTTCTTGCAATGCTGAAAGGAGACTGGGCCTGTGCAGGATAAGTAATGTCCAATATGGTACATTCCCGTATCGAGCCACCATTGAAAGGCTTTAAATGTCCATGCCTGGGCTGAATTGTGGGTTAAGAAAGCTGTGAGCCAAAGGATGAATTTCTGAGACCAAGGAAGGCAGATTTCTCATAGTGTCCCATAGGGATATTGAGTGGGACAAGGTAGGGGACATAACAGGAGGTCCAATTTTTAGGGGGGCACCAGAGAGGGAAGTCAAGAGTGTATGTCGGCACTGCCTGTCTCTCTATGAGAGTCCAGTCTGGTTTCTCTAGTCTAGAATAGATTAAGGAAAGTTGAGCCAGTTTAGCAGCTTGGTAATACCAAACGAGGTTTAAGAGACCCATTCCTCCCTGGGATTTGGGGCTGGAGAGTATGCGTTGGGAGAATTTATAACCAGTCTTACCCCAAACGAATTTGGTTATTTTCCCCTGAAACAATTTGATATGATCTCTTCTGATCGGAATTTGGATAGATCAAAAAAGGTATAGCTATCTGGGGAGCAAAGTCACCTTGACTGAGTTAGTTCTAACCACCAAGGATAACTTGTACTGCACCCAGGACCGGAGGTATGGCTCCAGTTTGCAGTACATGGGCAGGTAGTTGGCCTGGTATAGGCATTCAATCTTGGAGAAAGGTTTATCCTTAGATAACAAATAAATGAGTCACTTCATTCAAACCTAAAGGAGTGTTTTAACTGTGCCACGACCGAGGGTTGGAGGGAGACATTCAACGCTTGGGACTTCGAGAGGTTGACGAGTAGGCCCGATACATCCGCAAAGGTGTGTAGGGGTTTGCGTTGGGGATTGACGTTATTGGGGACGTGATAAAGAGTAGAAGGTCGTCCACGAATAGTGCACATTTATGTACTGTTTGACCGCAGTGAACACCCGATATCTGGATGTGCTCGGATGGCTATCGCCAATGTTTCGATCGCTATCGCAAATATCAAGGATGAAAGGGGGCAGCCTTGGTGAGTGCCTCTGTTGATCTTGATGGGACCAGAGTAGTAGCCTTGTAGTCTGACCCTGAATTTTGGGCTTGGGCAAAGGGCCTCCAAGAGCCCCATGAAGTTCTTACCAAATCCCCAGCGATGCAACACTACAAACAGATAAGGTCAAGAGACCGAGTTAAAGGCCTTCTGCAGGTCAAGTAAGAGGAGCAGGCGACTGTAGAATTGATATTAAGTCAGTTGCTCTTCTCACCTGGTCTCGGCTCTGTCTCCCAGGGATAAATCCTACCTGGTCCTTACAGTATGTATGTAGCGACTAATAAAAAAGGAGCCAATGCAGCATGCTAGGATTTTGGTCAGGATCTTTAGATCGTTATTAATCAACGAAATGGGTCTATAGTTACCTACCAGCTCCGTGTCTTTATCAGGTTTAGGGATAAACGCAGAGTTAAGCTAATTGTCCAATGGATCACCCTTGGTTAGAAATGGGGCCAGGGTATCTGCAAAATTTTTTGTAATAAGGGACGGAGAAGCCCTCCAGGCATGTCGTTGATCCCCTCTTCAGGTTTTTGATAACGTCAAGCACCTCCTCAGTTGCAATAGGGGCTTCCATCGGATCTTTGTGGTCTTTCCCTATGGTCAGAATAGGAAGATTTTCTAGGAACGAGTTTATACTAGAAAGGTCAACCTTATCCTCCGCTTTGTATACTTTAGTGTAGAAAGCCTGAAAAGATTGCATTATTCGTGGAGGTTAAAACTTGTGGTCCCGTCTTGCACTTAGATTTTCCAGAGCACGTATGAGCGTGGTTTGGGGGACAA
Organism: Aquarana catesbeiana; assembly: GCF_042186555.1. Taxonomy (NCBI): domain Eukaryota; kingdom Metazoa; phylum Chordata; class Amphibia; order Anura; family Ranidae; genus Aquarana; species Aquarana catesbeiana. Next base: position 655,022,476 of record NC_133324.1, read on the forward strand.
TTTGGAGGCTAGCCAAATATTTTTTTTTTTTTTAAAAGCAGAGGCCCTAGAGAATAAAATTGCGGGTTTTGCAATTTTTTATGTCGCAAGGTAGCTGCGTAGCGGATTTCTTTTTAGTGCCCCCATTCGCTCCTCGTTGGCTCACTGGCTGTGATTACTGGCTCCCGCTGCTGTCTTAGCCAAAGAGGAGGGAGAGACCCGGGAGAGCCGAGGCTTCCGTGTACATAGCGTCATAGTTGCCTGTGCTCTCAAACTGTCAAGTCATCAAATGGCTGGTGTCATAACTGATTGCATGTGCAGTTCTTTGATAGCTATAGGCTAAGATAGCAGCTTCCTTGGCTGTAAAGGATAGGAGGGTATAGTTCCGCTTTAAATGTGCCAGCTGCATTTGTTTGCTTTTTTTAGTCCTTTATTTCACCTGGTAATCCAGCCAGTAACACACAGTGGATGCCTTCACTCTGGATAGAGGAGCAACAGAGACTCCTTTGGACAGCAAGATTGTCAATCTGGGGAGAAGGTAGTGTTAAGCTGGCCAGTGAGCTGAACAGTGGCAGCTGGTGTTTTTTTTTTTTTTGGTGGGGGGGGGGGGGGGGGGGGGGGCAGGGGCGGCAAACAAACCCCCCCCACCCCCCGCTGTTTGCCAGTCGATCCGGCACCTACCCCATGGTGGCAGGCAGCGTGATGCATTGGCTCGGCTCCGAGACCTCTCCTCCATGGCGGGTTCCAGCTCCTTTCAGCCAATCGGGTGACCAGTCGGGTGACCGGTGTCAAAAATATTTGTTCATTCGCTGTTGTAACAGACCTGGGTGGGCTGAGAGCGCACTCTCTGCGACCTGAGCCCACCCTATATTTATTGAAGCCTATTAGAACCTCTGGCTCTACTGTAATCAGTGCTTCAAGAAAACAGCCCCTCCCTGTTGGAATTCATGCGCGGATGTCTTGAAAGGGGCCGGATGCATGGATAGGGGAGGTGGCGATGCCCATTGATGGACAGGCCGCCCCTGGGGCTGAAAAAAAATAAATAAAAAACTGAACCAATTCCCCCATTCAAGGTAGATGGAGGAATCCCCCCCCCCCCCCCCCCGTGCTGTTGTATTCTGACAATGGGTAGACTCCCCAGCTGTCAGAATACACAGATCAGTGCTGCAGCCGCTGATCAAGAAGCAGCTTTCATCTGTCAGAGCAGTGGTCACATATGGATCAAAATTCATCTGGTCCCTGCTGAACCGGATGAATTTCGATCCATCTATGGCAACCTTTAGTGCTGGTTCACATCTATATAGCTTCAAAAACATGCAACTTTGACAGCCAACATCCTGCTTGACTTCATTGCGGCTTTCTTGCGACTTCATTAAACAGAAGTCAATGCAAGTCGTGATGAAGTCACTCCAAAGTAGCGCAGGAACCCTGTTTGAGTCGCACCAATTAGAACGGTTCCATTGCTGGTAATGGGGTACGACTTGTCATGCAACTTAGAACACAAGTCGCGGCAGTGTGACTTGAGCTTTAGATGTAGAAGATTTGAAGAGAAACTTCACCCAAAAGGGGAAGTTCAGCTGTTCCTTTTCCTCTCCCCTCCTCTTCAACTTTTGGTACTTTTTTTTTGGGAAGCGGGTAACTGATTTTGACAGGTACCCGCTCCCACTTCTGCTCCGATCGCCTGGGCGAATTCTTCTTCAAAGCCTAACTCCAGGCAAACAGCTAAACGCACAGCTGACATACATATATAGGAGAAGTTTTTTTCCCTCTATGGGATTGTATTTCTGTCTTTCGAGATCTGAGATTTACAGAGCTCAAACAACAACCAGCTTTGTCTGGCAGAGCAGATCGGATTTTCATCTGCTTCACTTTGACAGTGAAAAAACACATTTAAAATGAGTTTACTTGGTGTAAAGCTTGGCAATTACCCTTACTGTGCCCTATTTTTATTTTTTGCTTTTAAAATATCAGGGAATACTTTGTGACCATGCCAGTCTTCTTCCTTCTGCAACAGCTTCCATATGCCTTCTGTCAACACTAATCATGGGCTCAGACCTATTGGTAGTGTTGACAGACGTGCAGTTTAGCTGGAAAAGTAAACAGCGAGGTGCCATGCCAAAGTGTGTCACAGCCTGACAAGTGTATAGGCTTGCCCTTTCCCCCAATGAGCGACAGCGGTTCCTGTGCAGAGACCCGCTGTGCTGTAGGCACACCTCCGCCAGAGAGTCTCCGCCCCCAATATCCATGGATAGTATTAAAATAAAGGTCATGTGATGTTTTATAAAACAGCCATAAATAGGAATTAGGACCAGTTCATAATCACAATTTCTGCATTCTGGATGGCGTTTTTGATCCGTTCTGGTGCATTTTTTATGTGTTTTCAATGTGTTTTTCCCTTCTCAATTCAGGACTCATTCCAGATGCGTTCCATACAGGAAAAAAAAAAACAACGCAACATGTTCTACTGTTGTTGACTGCATTGGAATGCACTGCACTGGTGCAAACTAGGGCCACTGGACTCCATGGAAATCACTGTGCATGCATTTTTCAATGCAGATTAAAATCACACTGGATGCATCTGGTGTGACCCAGATTTTGTTTTGTTTTTTACTTATGACATAAGCAAGAATGTTACATTATGTTATCCTATAAAGGCAAAAGATGTATGTAGCATTTTAAATTTGGATGGAGTGTGGAGAGTGATTAGAACACCTGTGAGTTTGTATTGCTGTCTGTGTCCCCATTAGGGAGATTCATCCTCTCTATTTGTCCTAGTTACCATTAACATTGAAAGTGAAAGTAAAAGAAATTAAAAAATTTTGGGTTGTCCCCGGAAACGGGGACACTAGTTTTGGTGACCAGGGGGTTCCCAAGGAATTACTTTAATTTGAAGGGATTCCCTCTTGCTCCCTGTTTGGCTATAAGACAGGATGTAAAGGAAAATGGTGAAAAAAAAACAAGTTAGGGGAAGAAAAAAGAAAAAAAAAAAAAGGAAGAAAAAGAAAAAAAGAAAGAAAAAAAGAAAGAAAAAAAGAAAAAAGAAAACAGAAAAAAAAAGAAAAACGAAAAACAAAAAGAGAAAAAGAGAAAGAAGAAACTAAAAGAAAAAAGAAACTTCCTGTTTTGGCTATGGGAAAGTAAGTGAAGGTAAATCTCCCCAGTGGGACACAGTAAAAAAAAAAAAAAAAAGTTATAACCCATCTTTTGGATTTTATGTAAAATACTTTATAACTTGATGCCATTTCCGAGGAATAAAGCATTCGGATAGGTTAGAAAACGTTGCACAGTGTTTTCCTTGGCAATGACCACCCCACCGACCCTCGCCGGAGCATTACTGTTTAGGGGTGAAACTGAACATTAAAAAAAAAAAAAAAAAAAAAGAGAAATAATCATATTGTGCATGCACATCTGACTGTTCTCTAATATCTATAGCCAGCTTTTGTCTGCAAAAGCAACAAGAAAGGCATTGTTCTCTATATCACATGTTTTGTAATGCTGATGTAATTCATATAAAAGTGAAGTCATACAGGCTACACTGACTGATATACCTGTACTGCCTGTATGTATCATGAGAAAGGCTATGTTTCCACTATTGCATCCCCAAAGTCGCGCAATTTACACTGAGACTTTGCTATGCGACTTGTGTTGCGATGTCATGCGACTGATGAAAGCCATATGAGAACAAGTCGCACCAAAGTAGGAACAAAGTAGTGCAAGAACCTTTTTTGGAGTCGCTGCGACTTGAGCCGCACCAATTAGAACGGGGGCCATTGAAATACATGGGTTTTGACTTGTCATGCGTCAAGTCGCACAACAACTCGCAGTAGTGGAAACAGAGCCTAAAGGTCTCATGCACACTGGACGTTATAATAATGTTATAAAAACGCCAGTAGCTTTGCAGTGAGTTTTTCAATGTTTTTGCAATAGTATTTTTTTTTTTCCCCTCGATGGGTCAATAACGTTAGAGCGTTTTTACAGCTGAAAAATGCCTCTCAGAACCCACTAGTTTTTTGTGTTTTTACAGTCAAAAACAGTTGATAACAGTGCATGGACACATAGGATAACATGCTGGAGAGTTTATTGACTATAGAAAGAAATGTCTGAAGCCAAAAACAGCTGCTGTAAAAACGTCCAGTGTGCATGAGGCCTAACAGTGAATATCATTGATCACTAGATCATATTTCACGAGTGGAAACCTGATCTTCTAAAAATCATCATTAACACAGTTTTTTCAACGTAACATCAGATTAAAGCCTTCCTTTAATCCCACAACATAATAAAAAACTTTTTACAATTACCCAAAAAGATGGCAATAACAGCTCATCTGCTTTCCTAGTGCCAAGGAAGTAGGTAATAGGAGTTGATTGCTTAGATTTAGTTTTTTCACCCACTCTTGCACTAAGCCAACAATTTTCAATTTTAGTTCTGTGGAATGCAATGGTTCCTCCAGAGTTAGGCCCAATTCACACCTGAGCGTTTTGTAGCTTGAAGCCTGAAGCTACAAAATGCTGGAGGGGAAAAAAATCAATTATTCTCTATGAAGATGGTTCACATCTCCACTCTAAAACGCCTGAAGCCAGAAGCCCCAAAAATGTCTGAAGCTCAAACAAGTTGTGGAACTTTTTTTTTTTTAGGCAGATTTGGATGTTTTTCTGCTTTTTATATTGGTGACCTTTGGACCTGTACAAAATCGTGGTAAAATTGCGCGACTTTCTGCCTGAAACCGCTACGCTCAGATGTGAATGGGGCCTAAGGGGTTCTTGAGCTGTGACCAAATGACCTCCCATTTGATGGTGCATGCATAGTTCTGGGGCCAACACCACTTGTTGGAGACAGCTACATGATACCAATGATCTTTTTTTAGCTATAATAGTGGCATTTGTCTGACTAGCCACCAGTGTAAAAGGTGCATTTTTCCCACTGATGCCCAATGGACTGGTTTTATCAGGGGTTCCCAGAAACCTGAAAATAATTTTATGGGTTCCTCTGGGGTAGGAGGACGAGAAAGGCTGCACATTTTCTTTTAACAAGTTGACTTTTCTTTAATACAGAACAAAATATTATGAGCATCTGTTCACTTGATGTCCTTAAACACCCTGTGGCATAAGCAACGCACACACCAAAAATGTACGTAACACTTCATGTCCTTCAACAGACATAATAAATGTTTACAGACCATTTAAAAACAGTTTCAGTTAATGTTCACTCTATTGCAAGTTACCTCTCACCGTTAACGTTAAAAAGTGAAAGTAAAAGAAATTCACAAATTTTGGGTTGTCCCCGGAAAAGGGGACACTAGTTCTGGTGACCAGGGGGTCCCCAAGGAATTCCTTTAATTTAATTTCCTTCAATCATGCCGTCTACTATAATTATTGGCCAATTTGTTACATTAATTTTCTGACCATACGTCACATACCAATTATTCTTCTTCCTCTAAATAATGTTCATTAGCAAAAGTAAACAAGTTGCATCACTGGTCTGGGGATGAAATGGAATACATAGGCTGATGTCTGAAATAAATCATGTAAGCAGGAGCTGTGCAATTTCTGGTAAAGCTTTCTGGTATATTGCAGGTTCTAAAAAGGAGACCATACACATAGATTTTGTTTTTTGTTTAGCCTAGGGGTGTCAATCCTGCGGTCCACAAAATTGTAAACTTACTTAATTTTGATTTTCTTTTTTGGGGAATTGTTTGTAAAAATGCGATTACACTAAGGCCCCATGTACACTGCTGCTGCTAAACGGTTCAGAGGCAGTTGGACACTTTTTTCAACTGCCCTGAACTCATCCAATGTTGTTATCTTATGTGTACATGTACACTGGTTCGTTTACTGTCGTTTTTAGGCAGTTGTTTATAGGCTTTTTTTTTTTTTTTTTTTTTTTTTTTTTTTTTTTTAAGGCAAAAAAAAATGAGTTCAGATGCCGAAGTTTCCGACACCAAACACGGTAGGAGTTTTTCGTTTTTGGCCATTTAAAAAAAAAAAAAAAAATTTTCTTTTTTTTTTTTTTTCAGAAACACTTCTACAACGCAAACGCGGCAATGTAAATGCGGAAAAATTGATGTTTTAAACGTGGGTTACTTTCTGTCAAGTTAAATTGTTCAGGAGAGGTTGTAACAACATCCCATGTACAGGAAGCTTTATCAAAACGCATGCGAATGGGGGGGGGGGGGGGGAATTGACAGCATCTCTTTATTGGACTTTTAGAAGTTTTATCGTCCCAAAGAAAAATATCCCTCGCTTCACAATCACGCCCAATGGCCCGTACACACGATCCGAAAATGGGACGAAAAATACCGCTTTCGACGCAATTGTACGATAATAAGAACGTTAGTACAGAGCTTTCAAAAGCCGATCACGTCAATTCATCCAATATTATTCGATTGGACAAGCAAGAAAAATTTTCCTCGTACGATACCAGATCGTACGATTTTCGTTTAGACAGTACAGTTGTCGTCCGAAAATACAATACGACACATGCCATCACTTCCAATTTTTTTTTTTCGGTCGTATGAGAATTTTCCTGACTTTAGTAACCTATTCAATCTCTACTTGCGAATATTAAGCGGAAAAAGTTGGATGATCTGTGGTCCGATTTCCGGATCGTGTGTACCGGCCATTATTCTTGTCATTTGTTTTCGGCAGCGCCTATCTTTGTGACCAAGCACACGAAGAACAAAATTGGAACCAAAATATCTGGTGATCACCTTGAGAATTCATTGAAAATGACTACAACATCAAACCAGATAGTGGTGTGATAGTTTATCATAAACCATGTTAAAAAATCGTACTAGTTTTAGGTTGCCCTCTTTTACTTTTAAAAATATTAAGTGGTGTCATCACTGTTTGCAATGCCCACCTGACTGCTTACACGCAGCCTATTTTTTGCGTCCAGGAATGGCATTTTTCCCACATGCAAACCTGCAGCAACTAATCATCCACTTTATATACAGCCATAGCACAGAGTGCTGCTGAATCTACAGAGAACGTTCAGCCACATCTGTGCGCAGAAGCCTATCTGCCCTCATTTGTTCGTCCGAATGAGACATTAGGTCTTCTTTAACAGCCACAGCATAATAATGTTTTCTGTGTCGCTGGTCCCATTTGCTCTGCTTAATCAAGGCTTCTAAACAAAATGTTGGGCCTAAGGTGAACATGGAATGCAAAGCCTACACAACGGAATGACATTTACTGTGCTAAAGCACGGTGTATGAAACAACTGATGTTTGTAAAGATAAAATACTGGTTTTCACCTTTTTTTCTATCATTTTTATATTTTTAAAGTAACTTCCTGTCTAGATACATGCAAGTTGTTTTTCAGGGCATGTTTGTAGATGGTGATAACATATGCAATCTGCATTTGTACACAACTTGCAGTGTAATGCAGGAACGGAGTGTCGTCACCCTATTACAGGAAGTTCCTGCGCAAGGACCTTTGTGGCAGGATTCCAGTGTGGCTGTGCTGCCTGTCCTACAATGGGTGAGACTTGTGGTGACAAGCTCCCCTACACAGCTAATCACTGGGAAGATGAGTGTGCTGCTGTTTCTCTTCTCTCAGCTCTCTAAGCCCCGTATGCAGCTGAGAACAGAGGTTATGTTATCACTTAAAAAAAAAAAAAGGCATCTATAAAAGGCTTTTATAGCTACACACAAAAGGTTTTGCCTTTCTTTTCTATTTTAAACTGAATGGATTGTTTTGCAAGGTGAGGGTTTTACTTTAAAATCACACGTAAAATCTTGTCTGCTCACATGTAAAGTTTGAGCTAACATTTACATGCGTACAGCACAAACGTATCTACTAGCTGCGTCGGCTGCTTCATATCAAAAATAATGTACAATCTATTGTGGCCCCAGCCGCCTTGCATCCTCAGTTGCCAGGACGCAGGTGGCTCCCGATGCCCAGAGTCCTTGGTTGCCAGGACGCAGCTGGCTCCCGATGCCCAGAGTCCTTGGTTGCCAGGACGCAGCTGGCTCCCGATGCCCAGAGTCCTTGGTTGCCAGGACGCAGCTGGCTCCCAATGCCCAGAGTCCTTGGTTGCCAGGACGCAGCTGGCTCCCGATGCCCAGAGTCCTTGGTTGCCAGCACGCAGCTGGCTCCCGATGCCCAGAGTCCTTGGTTGCCAGCATGCAGCTGGCTCCCGATGCCCAGAGTCCTTGGTTGCTAGGATGCAGGTGGCTCCTGATGCCCAGAGTCCTTTGTTGCAAGGATGCAGGTGGCTCCTGGTGCCCAGAGTCCTTGGTTGCTAGGATGCAGGTGGCTTCTGCCCCCTGGCTGCTTGGTTACAGGTTAGCCAATAAGAACCAGTGCTCATGGGCCCATAGGATAAATTACAAATCTGAACGCAGAGTATTGTGAGCATGAACCCGCAAGTACAGGCTTCTCACATTAATCCCAACATCATCAACATTTCAGTCTGCAGCACAGGTTCCAAATAGATCACTCAATGGGAAGCACCAAAAATAAACACTCGTTAATTACAACCTTTTCATAAACTGCTTAGAGCAGAAGCTCTAATAACAGCCAAAAATAAATATGTTAAAAGTTTTAGCAGAATCTCGGAACAAATGATATTTAAAACCAGGTAAGCATAATAGGGAGTAATATTTTCCAACACAGTGCTGATGTCTTGTCAAGTAATCCCACAGAATAAAGCTACCAACTGTCCTTTTGTTGCTTCCTTTTGATTCCAACAGCAGTGAGAGAGAGAGATAAACCCCATTTAATGAGCGAGAACATACAATCAGTGCTGTGTGTGTCATGGGGGGGGGTCATCCCCTCTGCTGTGGGGAACCATTGTTTTTTAAATGGGCGCATCACATCCCTTTAACACAGAGAACATGAGGCTGTAAAGCTGGCCATAGATAAATCGGAATCAGACGGTTTAGCAGGAACCAGCCAAACTTTGATCCGTCTATGGGCAGGCTGCTTGTACTGAAGTCGATCCATCATTGTATTCTGCCGGTAAAGGATAGTGACCGTATGAAACACTCTATATGGAAATTATAACTTTAAAGTAAATGTGAACGTAACTAAATGCAACTTAGTATGCGAAAGCAAGAAGTATCAAACAAATGCCATTTTTTAAAACAAAATAGGTGTTTTCACAATTTTTTAATATTTTTTTTGCACTTTAGTACTGCTGATCTCCTGCGGCTTCTTTGCAGTCACTTCTTGTCAGTGATGACAGCATGCATTCCTCAGGGTGGTTTCCTGAAGGTGACAACAGTTCACCATGCTTGTGTAACGTGTGCGGAAATGGCCACAAACAGAAGCCCGTGTGACAAGGTGACGATGCAGAAGCACAACTGGGAGAAAGCGATAAAGATAATAAAAAAGGAGTTAGGCCTCTTTCACACGGACGATCTGTTCAGGTCCGCCTGTCAGTTTTTTAGGCGGACCTGAACGGACCCTCCATAGATCTCTATGGAGCGTCGGATGTCAGCGGTGACATGTCCGCTGACATCCGACTCGCTCCGAAAAAGTGTAACGGAGGAAAAACCTACTTTTCCATCCGTGATCGGATCGGGTGACGACGGACTCTACGGTCCGTCATCATCCGATCCCCCACAGGGGAGGGCGGCACTCTGACAGGTCCGTCGCTGCACAGTGTGCAGAGACAGACCTGTCATCTACCTGCTCAGCGGGGATCGTACATGGACACATCCGTGTGAAGGAGCCCTTACAATTTGCTATACTTCTCTCAGCTGTAAACAGCCACCTGTGTACAGAAGACATGACACTTGTCTTAAAAGGTGTATAAAGTATGCTTTAAGGCAGGGGTCTCTAAACTTTCTAAGCAAGGGGCTGGTTAATGTCATTTAGGCTTTAGGTGGGGCCAGACTGTGGCCAGTGAGAGTAGAAAATGCCCCATCATTGGTTTTAATGGGAGCAATAGTGCCCCATTAATGGGGTCAGATTGGTACCTGGTCATTAGTGTCAGTTAGTGGTATAGTGCCCCAAGGGCCAGATAAAAAACAAGAAAAGGGCCACATCTGGCCCCCGGGCCACAGTTTGGAGACCAATGCTGTAAGGCATCATTTACCACACATAACAGTATTCCCAAATAAATGATGATAATATAGGACAACACATTCTTAAGGTAGGTAACATTTAAAGCTGAACTCTACATTAGAGAGGTCAAGAAAAGAGTAAAATAAAAATACAGTTGTGCATTCATTAATAACTGAATGTATTTTTAAATTTAACAAGTTCCTATAATTTCACCTACAAAAGCACTTACATTTTGAGAAGAGAGGGGGGTAGCACTGGAGTAAAGAATCAGATGTGCTGTATGCAAATATACTAAAAAAGGAAGAGAGGGCAGGGTGAGCAGAGGGATGATCTCTTCTGTCTGCTGCTGCTCCTTCACTGTCCAATCACTAACTAGTGGCAATAGAGTGATCAGGCATTATTTTCACTGCAGTAAAGAAAAGCGAAATCGCCAACTTGGCTGTGTTGTCTGGCAGAGCTCAGAAAATCTTAGGACTGGATAGACAGGAATACAAATTCTTTGGCAAGTAAAATAGCTCCTGTGTGTTTATTTTGTCTATGTATTTAGCTGTTGTCTGGAGTTTAGCTTCTACATACATGCTTATACTGTAAATCCATTGCCATTATTGCTCAGAGTAGTACTATAAGGCATGGGCATAAAAATTTTACTGACCTTATTACGCATGCTTTTTTTCTAGCACAAAAGTTCCTGGATAATCGTCAGTAAATACTTGCGTACAATTATCCTGTTTTTGTTTTCCAATACCTACACCTGGCATATCTGTATACATATGTCCTCAGATGCAGATTTTTGGATTCTGTGTTACAGATCTGAGTACATGTTTACCCACCTGTGCGCACGTCACCATTGAAAACAATGCAGATTTATTCAGATCCGTAAATAACAAAACTTTGGAAATGTGTTTTCTTTTTGTTTTCGCCCATGTAAATGAAGCCTCCATGCAATTATAGAAGGATGATTTGCTATACCATTTTTTTTTTTTTTTATGTTAAAAGAAAAAAAAAAAAATACTTTGTGGCTTGTGGCTTAAGAGACTGGGTATTACAGGAAGCTGGCATCCTCGCTCACAAAACAAACAAACAATCTAATGAAATGATCAAAGTGGCACAGAGCAAAGTGGCATAGAGCAGAGGCATCTGCAAAATATCGCTGGAAATAAAACGGTTCACATTTGAATTGAATAAAGTATCTGGTCTTTGCTTTCCTTTGCTTGATAAACCCCAATATCCAGGTAGCCGGTATTCTTGAAGGGTAGGTTTGAGTTGCAGTAATGTGTAGGTTTTACCCCATGGTACTGTTGCACATGGTAAGGCACCACTTTTGGTGCAGCACCCCAACAGACTAATGTTTTGGTGCACCAGAACACACATATATTATAGAGTGATGGAGAGAAAAAAAAAAAAAAAAAAAAGTGGAGGTGCATTGACAGACCATTCAGAGTAAAAAAAAAAAAAAAAAAAAAACAGCAAATATGTGAATCCAACATAGGTGTAAGGCTAAATAGCTTACATACTTTTAAATATAGCAATTGGTAGATTATCCACTGGAGTGAGCAGACCACTACTATGAGCAAACAGATTTAGCAGTTAAGCCCCATACACACTATCAGATTTTCTGCTGGTTTTTTCCTTCAGATTTACCAAAACCATATAATATGAGGTCAAACCTTTGGAGTTTCAATTTGTATGTAATCAGGCAGGCCCTTGCACTACGTGGTTTTGGTAAATGTGAAGACAAAAATCAGCAGAAAATCTGATAGTGTGTATGGGGCTTAACTCTGCTTCCAATCTTTAATGAAGCTCTGTCATTTTAAAACCCAACCCTGGGAATTACAAAGAAACTACCCTTACAGTACACCGCCCAAAACACACACACACACACACACACACACACACACACACACACAGCAGAGGTTACATTATTATTATACAGGATTTATATAGCGCCGACAGTTTACGCAGCGCTTTACAACATTAGGGCAGACAATACACTTACAATAGAATTCAATACAGGGGGGAAATCAGAGGGCCCTGCTCTTTAGAGCTTACAATCTAGGAGTTACATGCTTATTAGTCCTAAGAGATCGTTTACACTTGCTTCAAAATGTGGCATTGGACACAGTTTTTCTCCAAAGCCTCTATAGAAGTCTATGACCATGCTTGCTTACAGCACCTAAAGCCTTTGAGGGGCTCTTATTCAGCTTTAGTTTAGCTTTGTTTTTGAGGTATTGCAGTTATGAGATATTCCAGGATGCACTAGGAAACCAACAAGCGAACTGGAAAGACTGGTGCAGAGCAACTACTAGACAGCACATGTGGTGTGCAACATGGGAACGCAATAGCAGAAGGTGAGCAGAAGGTGAGCGGGCAACAGAGAGAGTGAGGACTTCCATCCAGATGATCAGCAGAGCTGGGGGGACTGGAGCAGGAGAAACTAGATGTCACATGTGGTGAGCAGTATGGGAGAAATATAGCAGGAGGTAAGTGGGGACTACAGAGCTAGGGGCTACTACTGAGTGGGACATCAGAAGAGCTGGGGGCTACTACTGAGCAGGGGATTTGCAAAATGAGGGTATTAATGAGCTGGGGCCCAGTAGAATCCCAGCTCAGTAGTACCCCCACTACTATCCCCAGCTCATTGGTACCTATGTTCAGCAGATCCCCAGCTCATTGGTACCTATGTTCAGCAGATCCCCAGCTCATTGGTACCTATGTTCAGCAGATCCCCAGCTCATTGGTACCTATGTTCAGCAGATCCCCAGCTCATTGGTACCTATGTTCAGCAGATCCCCAGCTCATTGGTGCCTATGTTCAGCAGATCCCCAGCTCATTGGTGCCTATGTTCAGCAGATCCCCAGCTCATTGGTGCCTATGTTCAGCAGATCCCCAGCTCATTGGTGCCTATGTTCAGCAGATCCCCAATGAGCTGGGGGATCTGCTGAACATAGGTACCAATGAGCTGCGGATCTGCTGAGTGGGGGTACTACTGAGCTGGGATTCTACTAGACCCCTTTAAAACAAATAGAAAATCAGCACACACAGGGCATTTGCCAAGCTTCAAAAAAGCATCACCAAAGCATTACAGAAACATCAAAAACACATTACAAAAAGTTGAAGTGGTGGGCGCTTTAATATGATGAAGAAGAAGGTGAATTATTTACTTTACGCCTCACTCCAGCACTCTCCCCCACTCTAAGTTGTGGGTAGTCCCTTGCTGACCTCATGTACAATGCAGGGCTATCAGCCCAGCATTGTATTTGCTGATGTTGTCATGAAATGGCAGCCTGGAGGACTTTGTAGAAGAGGCTTTGGTGGACTGCTCACACAGATGGAAAGAGCCTGCTGGAGAAAGGAGTAAGGTACTACTTATTCTTCATTCCTATAGTTAACAAGCATTTAACCCTTGCAATATAGGGGTACCCCGCTGCAAGAGTATTTTTATTTTTTTTTTTAATTCCCAGAGTTGGAATTTAAAATGACAGTCTCCTTTAAGTGGAACTTCAGTCATTTTTTCATCTTTCCATCTATTAAATCTTCAGCCCTTGTTGTTTTAACTTTGGATAGTAAAAATGTTTTTTTTCTGCCAGTAAATACCTTATACAACCCACTTCCTGTTTGTCTGGTAAAGTCTAGATTTATGACATCATGCACAGCTCTCTCACTCACTCTGTTGAGAGTTTGCCAGGAAGGGAGGGGGATGAGTCATAAGAGGGCCAATGAGTGTTGCAGGTGTGCCTCTGTGTAAATCCAGGAAGTGAACAGGCAGCACCTTCAGCTGCCAACAGTTAAAATGGTTGCAGCCAGACTCAGTGGAGGGAGATTTCTGCAGCATATTTGTCAAGTACAGAATCACAGTATATATAAAATAATATGCAAAGTGGTTGGAGGGAAGCTTCAGAATGGCAAATATGTTTTTATTACAAATTATGTGAGCAGACTGCAGTTCTTCTTTAAACAAGGAAATCAGTTATTTCTAAACCTGCTCATTCTATTTAATACAATCACAAAATAAAAAAAGCAAGTAAAGAATGATACAATTTGCATCATAAATAACTTTTAGTTAAATGGCTAGAAAAACTAAAATATTTGTATATTGAAAATGTACTTTACTTTACCTTTGACAAAGCGCACACTAATCTCCTACACACGGATTTTGGAATCTACTCTTCATGAGAATGGTCAATTCTGCTTTGATCCTCGAACCAGGAGGCTTCTAGGGACACCCTAGAGTTGCCACCTCATCCCTTTAAAACCGAACACATAATGATTACATGTGGGCGATTAAGATGGTAATTATTCACACTTGGTGCCTTATCTGAATTAAATTATCCTAAGAACCTGTGTAATTCATATGTGCTCGGGTTTAAAGGGATGAGGTGGCAACCCTAGGACACCCTTCCATCTGCTTTAACCCCACTTGAAGCACAATTTCTCTAAACTCCAGTTACTTGAGTTCTAAAATACCTCTTTAACATTTTTCTTTGACACCAGCTTTCTTAATACTTTAGGACAAGTAGCACTGTTCCTTACCCTCCCTCCTCCTAAATAACACACATACAAGCCAGAGGATCCACCCGGCATAGCAAGAAGTTCCAACAGACAGAGCCTTCAAGCAGCAATAAGCAGCGCATTAGGCTGTGTGTGGACATGTGTTTACACAGGTGTTGCCTACAAGTCTGTGGATCTGACATAAACTACCGGCAAGAGCAACACCGTCATGAGCCAGTCACCTAAAGTAGAACCATGATGACTAAATGACTTCAGCTTTTTTTAAGTATTTTTAAAAGTCAATCACTGACATGACTACATAACAATTAAACACAGTTTACACTTCAACTTAGACCCTATACAGACCATTAGATTTTCAGCAGATTTTTGTCTTCAGATTTACCAAAACCATATAATATGAGGTCAAACCTTTGGAGTTTCAATTTGTATGCAATCAGGCAGGTCCTTTTACTACATGGTTTTGGTAAATCTGATGACAAAAATCTAATAGTATGTATGGGGTCTGAATAAATCTACACTAGCTATGGCCACCTTTGGTCTAGGTCAGTGTTTCTCAGCTCCAGCCCTCAAGGCGCCCCAACAGGTCATGTTTTCAGGATTTCCCTCAGATGAAACAGCTGTGGTAATTACTAAGGCAGTGAAACTGATCAAATTACCTGTGAAAAATAATGGTAAGCCTGAAAACATGACCTGTTGGGGCGCCTTGAGGACTGGAGTTGAGAAACACTGGTCTAGGTTTACACTGCTGTGATACTATTTTAATTTGCCTTTCAGTGTGATTATGTAGTGCTAGTTGGATCCAACTTAAATGAAACTTTAAAAAGGTTTGTATATTCTATGGGGCCAATATCACACTGGAATTGCACCAAAGTAGTACAGGAATCTTTTCCAATATCGCTCTGTGCTGAGGTGCATTGATGTGAATGGACACCACTGAAAAAAACAGTGCAATTTCCCCTGTCATGGGATTCTGTAACAACTCAAGTCACCCCTGAAATAACACTAGTAAGAACCAAGCCCTAGGGTCCTGTCACACGGGCGTTCCGTATGTCCGTTTTTCCTCCATCCGTTGTAGGAAGAAAAACGGACATACATGTATGTCTATGGGCTAGCGGACGTTAGCGGATGATCATCCACTGACATCCGCCTCCGTTAAGTTCAGTTTTTTGAGACTTAAGTAAAACCCTAATTATATTCAGTTTAAAAGACAGAACGGACAAAAAGCGGATTTTAGCGGATTACATCCACTTACATTTGATCCGCTGACATCCGTTTTTCAACCAAAAACATGGGCTTCTGTTTTTTACAAAAAAACATTTTTTTTAAAAAGTGACCGATGTCAGCGGACACGAAAACGTATGTAAAAATTGACATCCCTATCCGTTTTTAATTCTTTCTTTTACAAAAATAAAAGTGATTGAACTGAATGCCCATGTGAAAGGACCCTTAGAGATCTGACTATGTTGGGGTTCGCTTACACTTGCCATTGGAGGGCAGTAAGAACTGCATGGCTGACCTGCGTTTTTAACACCCCTCAGCTGCTTCACCTTAAAGCAGAGCTCCACCCAAAAGGGAAAGCTCCCCTTGTTTGGGACTATTCACAAAGCACAGGACGACTCGCACATGTGCAGTAGGAAACTGCCGGAAGGCTTTACTGCCTGTTTCCCTTACTTACAATGCCGACGCCTGTACCCAAAGCCAATTGAAGAATCAGTTTGGGTGCCAACATCGCAGGATCCCTGGAAAGGCAAGTGTCCTTATATTAAAAAAAGTCAGCAGCTACAGTATTTGTGGCTAACTTTTAATTTTATTTTTTTGGGAGACTGGAGCTCCTCTTTAAGCAGCAAGAGCAGTGGTCAGGGATGTACATATGCTGTGGCTTTGCTTCATGGTGGGAGATACAGTATACCCCCCCTGTCGTTTTCGGCAAGCATTACAGGCTGCCAAACACAACCTATTTAAGTGAATGTGGCCGTGCTACAACTGTCCCACGACTGTGTGCAATGCATGTGGTTGCAGTGCGGTAGGGCAGCATTTAGAGGATGAAAACAGGTGGCGAGGAGACGACATATTACCTCTACACCACTTGCTAAATGTCTCTAAAAAGCAATCCCCACTCAGATCAGCAGTTCTTTTTGCAAGCGTAACTTTTTGTAAGTGCCCTTCATTTGTTACAAAGAGCGCAAGGCTAGCAGTTAACGTAGTCCTCAAATTAAAGGGTTCTCCTAAAGAGGACCCTGATCCTTGCAGCAAGCACCTTCAGATGCCTGCTTACATCATCTGAGGATGTTCATTGCACCGGGTGCAAACAGCTACCACAACTTCTAGGTAATATTTCTGACAACCATTTCCTTCTATTCATGGCTTCCTGCTGAATATGCTGGGCAGCCTCACAGGTCAAAAGAGAGCCATAGAAAGCAGAAGGCCAGCCCAAACAGCTCTAATTGCCATTTTCTCTCTGAGTTTTGGGCACACTGGAGCACAGTGAAGGTGGCCTACCCCACTTGGATGTCACATTGGGAGTTGCAGCCACTGTGTCTCAGTTGACACTTAACACCTCTGCATCCCCATGCAGGTAAACGTGGGTATGGAATCATACGTCCCATGTAAACGAGGCCTAAAGGATGCGAGTAGGTGTTAGGATCACTGGCTAGCTTGCATAAAGCAGTGCACATGACAACTAACATGTACTGCTCGTTCCAAACAAATAGAGGGGGAAAGGCGAGGCTTGCGAGCTTATAGAGAATGTTACAAAAAAGGCAGAAAAAGCGCAGTAACGACTTCCTGAAAAATAGACTACAGGGCCATTAGGTAGTGGATGTGTATTGATTATTTTAGAAGAATAAGGATATTGTATTTGTGTCCCTTCAATGAGCCTCTTCTCCCTGTACAAATAGATTTTATTGGCTATGCCAAAAAGTGACACCTTAATAGAGGAAATTGTAAGACCTATATAAGGACCAACAAGGCTTCCTCAAGAATATAGAAAATAATAAAATGTAGGCACATTAAACATATTTAGCTTTACTGTCATACGATGACTAAGTAATAAATGTAAAGAAAGCCATGACCGTGTCTCTTTAATTGTGGTTAATCCAGAAGCAAGCGCTGAACAAGCCCTGGCATATTCAGAAATGCCTTCCTGACTGCGAAGACAAGGAAACGCATGAATATGCAGAATTCAGAAAAAAAAAAGAAAAAAAACTCTTTGTAGAATTGTGATCAGTGCCTGACAAGTTTTTCACCAAAACCCTACACACCACTTTCACAACATTAATCAACGAGTTCACTTTGATCTTTCCTATCTTATCTCTTGTCTCATAAACACTTCATACAACTTCAGAAATGTAGGTTACGCAATGCCCTTTATAGGCATACTATTTTTTTTATATATTTTTTAAGATGTTCTACAGCTCTGCACATATACAAAAAGAAGAACAGTGCTGGGTAAATAATTATAAAGATAGTCAAATAAATTTAGAAGATGAATCCCACTAGGAATCAAAATTGCTAGCAATTATATATTAATTGATGGGGTATGCACACTCCATTCTGAGGATCTAAAACCTGGGTGCTCAACCTGTGGCCCTACAGCTTTTGTGAAACTAAAAGTCCCATGAAGCATTGCAAGCTGCTGACAGTTACAGACATGACTCCCAAAGGTAAAGGCATGATGGGAGTTAGAGTTCTGCAACAGTTGGAGAGCCACAGGTTGGGCACCCATGATGTCAGAGGATAATTAAATCCTAACAGGCACACAACTATGAGCGCACTTGTCATGCTGGTGGGTAAATCATGGAAGCTGTTCAATAGGCTGGTTTTACACATACCAGGCAACATTGTGCACATTCTGAGACGACAACGTGGCTATAGGCTCTGCAGAGTTATTATTATTATTATTCAGGATTTATATAGCATCAACAGTTTGCGTAACGCTTTACAACATGGAGGCAGACAGTACAGTTACAATACAATTAAATTCAATTTAACATGGGAGAAATCAGAGGGCCCTGCTTGTTACAGCTTACAATCTAGAAGGGAGGACCAATTGGAACAAAAGGCAATAGCTGTGAGGGGTGAGCTGATGGAGAAAATGAAAATACAGTTGTTAGGTGTGGGTAGGGTAGGCTTCTCTGAAGACAAGGGTTTTCAGAGATTGTCTAAAAGCGAATAGAGTAGGAGATAATCGGACAAATTGGGGTAAGGAGTTCCATAGGATTAGAGAGGCTCTGGAAAAGTCCTGGAGGCGAGCATGGGATTAGGTGATGTGGGAGCTAGAGAACAGGAGGTCTTGAGAAGAATGAAGAGAACGATTAGGTTGGTACATTGAGACTAGGTCAGTGATGTACCTGGGGGCAGAGTTGTGGATGGCTTTGTAAGTAAGAGTTGTCATCCTAGTGCTGGCTTAATACCTGTAGAGTTTTGTTAGGAAGAGAAAGTGTAAAAAATCTCTTGTCCAACCATTTGATGGTGCCTTCATGGACTTGACTAGAACAACTTTTCGTTTGAATACCAAGTCAATGATTTTTTCAAAACGAATGGTCTACCTCCAGATTAACTTTGAAAAGTGCATTTCCATAATACTCATTTCTCAGCTGGGAGCAAATTCAATGATTAGAAATTTGTTTGTTCCAATGTGATTGAACAAAAATGTTCCACCCTTGTCCTTCAACATCTTTGGGCTTCCTCTGGTCAAAACCAACATCAAACGGTCTCCTTTAACTCTTAGATATCAAAGTTTAGCAGGTGTAAGGCCAGCTTAGGACTGGAACTCCTTTACCGGCAGGAGCTTTTTACATTAGTGGTGCCCTCTGAAGGCTGATCCATGTTCAGATCGACATTTGACAGGCAGTGAAGAGTTGTTATATCACCTGCTCATCGCCTGATTAAACCTGCACTACCACACTGCAATTGTGTGCATTGCAGGTGCTTGTAGTGCAGCGCAGATGAACTAAATGGGCGAGTTTGACAAATGGTGCACAACTCTGCGCCCCAAGTTAAAAATGCTGCAGCCGCAGTACAGCCATGACCAGCTATATTATGACAGTTCAGGTGGGTGGGCAGGGGGCAGAAAAAACCCAAGGTTCACACCAATATCGTGCAGAAAACCGTTCAGTTCACTTTATCCCCACACAGCACTCCAACTGCACTGCCCTTGTGATTGGCTAGTGGTGTCAATACAAAGTTAACCACTTCAATACCAGGCACTTAGACACCTTCCCGCCCAGGCCAATCTTCAGCTTTCAGCGCTGTCACAATTTGAAGGACAACTGCGCGGTCGTGCTACACTGTACCCAAACAATTTTTTTATCATTTTGTTCCCACAAATAGAGCTTTCTTTTGGTGGTATTTGATCACCTCTGTGGTTTTTATTTTTTGCGCAACAAATAAAAAAAGACCGAAAATTTTGAAAAAAAAAAACAAGTTTTTCTTTGTTTCTGTAAAAAATTTTTGTAAATAAGTACGTTTTCTTCTTCAATGATGGGCACTATGGCTGCACTGACGGGCACTGATACGGTGGCACTGATGGGCACCGATGAGGTGGCCCAATGAGGTGGCACTGACGGGCACTGATAGGTGGCACTGGTATGCGGCACTGATGGGCACTCATAGGCGGCATTGATGGGTAGTTAGGGGTGGCACAGACGGGCACTGACAGGTGGCACCGATGACACTGATTGGTGGCACTGATGCTCTTAAGGTTGGCATTGTAGGGCATCTAGGCAATATTATGTTGCCAATCAGTGCCCATTTGTGGGCGCTGACTGGGCACATGTGGATGGCCATGGGGTACATACCTTGGCCATCCACATGTTGCCCCTTCCCTGGTGGTCCTAGTGGCAATCCTTGGTGGTCCAGTGTGGTCATCTGAGGGGGGCTGCGCTGATAAACAATCAGCGCAGACCCCCCCTGTCAGGAGAGCCACCAATCGGCTCTCCTCTACTCGCGTCTGTCAGACGCGAGTGAGGAAAAGCCGATCAACGGCTCTTCCTATTGACATCGTGATCAGCCGTGATTGGACACGGCTGATGCCCAGTCAGGATAACGGAACCACTTCCCAGACGTCAATCCGCTATAGGCCGGGCGGGAAGTGGTTAAACACCCAAAATGCAGTGCTATCACATGGTACAAAACAACCATGCAGTCCAGCTGCCGTGCAGCTCCAAAAAAAAGGTGCATGCATATCTTTGGTGCGATTTAAGCCCATTCAAAATGAATGGGCTCAAATCACACTGCACTTAAAAGTGCACAGGAGTGCAGTGTGGTTTCTGTACAATTCACATGCGGTCAATAGTGTGAACCAAGGGTAATGGATAAACTGCATTTATCAGAGCGTAAGGCATAGACTGGTCAAAATTCACCGAATCCTGTTATGGGCAGGCTGGTTGTACTGAAGTTGGTTTATCCATGGACTTCAGTACAACCAGCCTGGCAGGTTCTTCTTGTGCAATCACCAGCTATAGCCAGCAGTGATCACTGTATTCTGATGGCGGTGAAACCTGACTGACTGTGTTGATGGGGGCATCAAGTGGTTTTCCTTTCCTGCAACCCATGGCACTTTTTTTTTTTTAAAGATTAACCACTTGATTGTCCTCCAGAAGATTTAACATCCCCCCCCCCCCCCTTCATGAACATGCTATTTTTTGCGATATGGCACTGCGTTACTTTAATGCGCGGTTGTGCGACACTGTACCCAAATAAAATGTATGTTCTTTTTTTTTTTCCAACAAATATAACTTTTTGGTGGTATTTGATCACCTATGCAGTTTTTATGATGCACTGTAAAGAAAAAAAAAAGACTGTTTTGAGTTTTTGAACAATTTTGAAACAAACTTTTTTTTTAACTTTCTGCTATAGAACACATCCAGAAAAAAAAAAAACAAAAAAAAAAACACAATAAGCGCATATTGATTGGTTTGCGCAAAAATTGTACAGTCTAGAACCAATGGAAAATTTTAGTAATGGCGGCGATCAGCGACTTATAGCAGAACTGTAACATTGCGGCAGACAGTCAGGACACTGACACTTTTGCAACTTTTTGGGACCAGTGACACTAATACAGTGATCAGTGCTAAAAATATGCACTGTCAATGTTCTAATGACACTGGCTGGGAAGGAGTTAACATCAGGGGCGATCAAAGGGTTAAAAGTGTACCTAGACCTGTATTTTACCAAACTGTGGGGGTGCTTTTACTAGCGGAAAGAAGTGATCCATGTCCCCATTTTGCAGGAACATAGGATCAATGCCGTCTCTACTGACAGAATGGCAATCTGCCTTGTTTACATAGGCTGACTGCCGTTCTGCCTGTGTACCGAAGGATCGGTGGGTGCCGATGGACATGGCGTTCGGGGTACCTGCTGATAGGTTCCTGCTGTGAATAAATCACAGCGGGAGCAGAGTGCTGTTGTCACGCCCCTAACCTGGAAGTGCTGGATCATGTACTAAGTACATGATCCAGCGCAGTAGAGCTGCCTTGCAACTGTATATCTAAGTGATATAGTTGGCAGAGAGGTTTAGTAAACTTTCAGTCATAAGTGCAAGAATATCTGTGCATGAGTTGAGTCGAGTTGCATCTTGATATAGCGTGGTCCTTTATCCTGCAGGGTCCCGACGCACTAACAAACACATACATATACTAGGGCCAATTTGTAGACAGGATCTGATTAACCTACCAGTATGTCTTTGGAGTGTGGGAGGAAACAGGAGTACCTGGAGGAAACCCACACAGGCACAGGGAGAACATGCAAACTCCAGGCAGATGGTGGATGCGGTATTATTAGAAGGAACGACAAACCAAATCATTTTTTCCCCCCAATTCAATCCATAGGAAAAACCTAAACTGAGAGTTATAGGTAGATGGTGTTTCTTTTGCAGACATTTAGAAACAAGTCTCTCTGTATGAAGAAACACAAATGTAAGGCCAAATGTCAGAATAATAAATATGCATTTGATTCAAATCATTTCTACATATATTAGGACATAAACTTCACATCCAGCAGCACTGTGTCATTACGTATGGTTGGCAGGAAATGTCTTGCAGCCAATGGCATGAATGACAGAATCAATTGGTTTCCATTGCAGATTACAGATTGTGTGTATGGGTGACGTTTGTGCCAGTGGTTGAATTGCACATTAAAAGAGGATCACATTTATATGTACCGTAAAGTGTATGTCAGAAAAAAAAACAAAACGCAATATTACAAGCAACGTATGCACCTTTCCCATGTTTTATCCCTTTAAACACCATGCAGGTACAGAGAAATACCTGTTAACCTGCCAGAATACACTCAACTTCTAAGCTCCTTTAGGCCGATTCACACCTAAGCATTTTTTGTGTAATTTGCAGATTTGCACTACAGAACGTGTTCCATAGGAAACCATGTTAAATGGACAGTAGTGCAAATCTGCAATATGCAAAAAGCACTAAAAATGCATAGGTGTGAATCAGGCCTTATGGCCTGACATCAGCCCTCCCAGTTGTCTTTTGCTAAACTACCCAAACACTCCCATTCTTTAGTCCAAGATCAGACCTAGGAGAGCTGTTTGGGAAAGCGTGCAGAGGACACAGGACAGCTCTGAATTTTTGTTTTTGCACTTATCAAACACATATAACTAAATGCTTTCAAATGGTATAATAAAAAGACCAAAAACATAGCAAAAAAGGGAAGTTCATTATCAGGGCTTACTTACACTTTAATGGCCATCAACACATATAAGCACTCTTTGCAGCAAGTGTGGCAATGCACTTGTGTAGGTGTGAATTGTTTCATATATATTCCTTCTGCAAACATAATAAACTGCAGTCGATCTGAACAGGGTGCATAAGAATGAGATTTCTACCTGAAATGTATTTTCATGTAGTACAATTCATGTATGTTACTGCAGGAAAACAGAGAAGAGTGAATTGTCCCTTCGACTATGCACCTCGCCTACAAAATACACAGACAAAGTCCTCACCATACAGGTATGATCTGTTTATCACAGCACATGCTGCTATCTGCAATGACCGTGGATTATATACTTGTAGAAGTTACTACTTAGGCCTATTCGGCATTTAGACCCCTTTCACATTGAAGCGGTTTTCAGGCGTTCTAACGCTAGAAATAGCGCCTGTAAAGTGCCCGAAAACCGCCTCTCATTCATTTCAGTGTGACTTTTAAAACTGGAGCGGTGCGCTTGCGGGACGTTAGGAAAAGTCCTGCAAGCAGCATCTTTGGGGTGGTTTGGGAGCGCTGTGTACAACACTCCCAAAACGCCCTGCCCATTGAGATGAATAGCCAGCGCTTCCAAAGTGCCTGAAAAGCTTCGGAAGCGCAGTAACACGGGTGCTTTTAACCCCTTCTTCGGCTGCTAATTCTCCTTTTTACCGCTTCCTGTCCTGCCTCCTGTTCTTCCTCCCTTGAAGAGCAAAATAGAGGAAGGCCGTAAAAGAGACCCAGTTTGGGAATATTTACTAACCTGACAGCTTATTATTCTAAATAGGAAACCTTTATTTTGTTTGCAAATATTCTAACTACCAGCAAGAATAAGTCCTTAGAGCACCTGTCATATCAGATCCATCATGGCAGCGCCTGTTAGCGGGCATCCACTCACCTGCTGCTACCGCCGGTTCCCTCACCTTGTGTCACTGCCACCTCACCAGCCATCCCATTAACCACTTCAGCCCCGGAAAGGGATTTACCCCCTTCCTGACCAGAGCACTTTTTGCGATTCGGCACTGCGTCACGTTAACTGACAATTGCGCGGTCGTGCAACGTGGCTCCGAAACAAAATGGACGTCCTTTTTTCCCCACAAATAGAGCTTTCTTTTGGTGGCATTTGATTACCTCTGCGATTTTTATTTTTGCGGTATAAACAAAATAAGAGCGACAATTTTGAAAAAAAACACATTATTTACTTTTTTGCTCTAATAAATATCCCAAAAAAATATAAAAAAAAAAAAAAAACATTTTTTTTTCCTCAGTTTAGGCCGATATGTATTCTTCTACATATTTTTGGTAAAAAAAAAAAAAAAAATCGCAATAAGCATTTATTGATTGGTTTGCGCAGAAGTTATAGCTTTTACAAAATAGGGGATAGATTTATGGCATTTTTATTAATAATTTTTTTTTTACTAGTAATGGCGGCGATTAGCGATTTTTATCGGGACTGCGACATATGGCGGACACATCGGACATTTTTGACACATTTTTGGGACCATTGTCATTTATACAGCAATCAGTGCTATAAAAATGCACGGATTCCTGTGTAAATGACACTGGCAGTGAAGGGGTTAACCACTAGGGGGCGGGGAGGGGCTGTGCGGGACACGTCATTGATCTCTGCTCCCCATGACAGGGAGCAGAGAACAGTGACACTGTCACTAGGCAGAACGGGGAGATGCTGTTTACAACGGCATCTCCCCGTTTGTCCTCTCCGTGAGGCGATCGCAGGTTTCCCCGCGGCGATCGTGTCCGCAGGACCTGCGACCCGACTCACAGAGATCATGGCAGGCGCGCGCACACGGTGGCAAAATCAAAGTAATGCACGGGTACGTTACTTTGCGCAGCTGTGCCATTCTGCCGACTTATATCTACAGGAGCCGGTCGGGAAGCGGTTAAGTCCACAGTGGGTCAGAGGAGGAGCCGCCGTGAGACAGAGATGAAAGTTGCTCTTTAAAAATTGTGATTTAGAAATAGACCTGATTTAAATCAAATCCACCCTGCTTTTTTCGGATCGCATCTGATCAACATAGAATTCACTGGCACTTCCAAACTGAAAAAGGAAGATTGTAGCTCTCACCAGGGGAGAGAAGGAAACCTTATTAAAGCGCAGTGCCACCCATTTTTAAAAGTTGCTTTCATCCACATGCCCACCCACAGTGCATTGCTAAATGGATAATCTTTTTTTTTTGTAATGTCTGAATACCTTAGTTTTATCTGTGTATGCGGCACTTCCATTCTGGCCGCCTAGACGATGTCATAAGGCGATTCCCTTGGACATCGGCGTCATCTATCCCAGGAGTCCAAGGGAATCTCCTAATACTGATAGCTCACACCTGACTTCCGAGTTGTCTTCTTATTGAAAGGTTGCCATGGGGTGGGAACTTCCGCTGCTACCGCCATTGCTATGGCAACCTGCAATCAACAAACTGTCTCATTCAGCGTCATTACAGTGCAGGTGCAAGATCGGGAGGTGCATGCTGGGTAGCCAGCTGCACCGAATCCCGGAAGTAAACAGGAGCAGGCTTTAGATGTCCACATCCCCCAAGGCCCCTGCCTGCTGATGAGATTGTGTGATTGATTACACATGTAACAATAACTGGTATGAATACAGTTACAACCATAACCAAATACTGTATTGCAATACAAGTAGTAACAATCATGGTGGTGCTTTAAAAAAAAAAAAAAAAAAAATGTTGTGGAGACTGGAGCTCCAATTTAAGGAAATACCACTACATGCTTATTGGCCTAAAACTATTCAAAGAAAAAAGTATATCTATATAACTATAGACACTGCCAAGAAAAAAAAAAAAAAAAAGTGATGGTGCTAATCAGTCACAAGAAAAAGAAAAAATAGTGGAGTCAAACTGGCTGGAGCCCATTGACCCTGTAGCATTTGCAGTGTCACTGAACGATGCATGCTCTCCATAAATACTCTTCTGCCAAAGCCATGGGCACCACTTAGAGTGTGAGAATGCTTTTCTTTCATGGATTAATGGCATTATATAAGAAAGTAGGAGACTCTACATGGCAAGTGCTAGAACATATATGTTCCCTTAAGCTAAAATTACACAATGGACAACGGAATTATTGTGTAAGTGCCAAAAATATCAGTTTTGATCATAGATCTATATGAAAAACTTTGAATGATCTTTTTTGACAGGAGCTGGGACATGGGAACCTCTCCTGGGAAAGTACCAGTCAGACTACTATAGAATACAACTGAGACTTATAACAGCTGTCTTAAAGGCACCCTTTCACAGTAGTGGTAAACAACTGCATGTTATCAGCAGCAGTACTTTGGGAATCCAACAAAAATTATGGATCTTTTCAACCAGTTAAAAGGAGAAGTCCAGCCTGAGCTTGTTTGGCTGTACTTCTCCTCTGGATCACAGGAGTGTAGCTCGTTTTGCAATCCTGGGACCCATTTTCAGCAGACAGCAGGCTGAAGTCCGCTCTCTGCCGACATCACCGATTTCAGTCCAGTCCACCTAAAGTATGTTTGGGGGAAAAAAAAAAAACACCTTTACATCTCGTCTATTTCTCCATTGTTGAGAAGTGCCACTGCAGAGGCAAATGCATAGAACATCAGTGTGAATTTATGGTGGTATGAATCTGGCTGCAATTGATTGTTGGCGCTATTTTAATATGTCTAGCCATACACTCCTATTTCCCCAATATATTCCTCCATCCAGACTAAACAGCATGGATGGAGGAATCTCTCCTCCCCTGCCTGAATACACAAACAGTGACGTCTGATTGGATACAGTGAATGTTCGGACCTCAAACTTTCACCAGATGTCTCTGATTTTACAAATACCACAGGTGGTGCCAACGGGGCAAAAGGGAAATTTACTCTGACAGGCTTAAAGTGATACTAAACACACACTGTTTCATTTACATCCTTCCTTCTATTTCTGTGGATAATGGCACTAATCAATAAAAAAAAACAAAAAAAAAAAAACAAAAAAAAAAAAAAACCAAACAATCTAAAAAAAGTACCTTTTTTCCTAATCTATATACAGAGGTCACATGACCCAGATCTTTGCCAGCCTGTCTGCATGGAAACATAAGCAGAAGGAGCTTCTAGTCCTCTGCTGCTAGTCACATGTTCAAAATAAAAAAAAAAACTGCTTTTGGAATACAGAGTAAAAATAAATATTATATATAATAATATCAATAAACTGTTTAAATTGTCATACAAATAGAAGCCTGAAATCAAATCTTTATTCTTTTTTAAGTGGTGAGGGCAGATTTCTGCCAGCCACAGGTGTCACATCCCTCCAGCCTGTGTCTTAGAATAAGAGGGAGGTGAAGCCTCCATTAATCTACATGTAATATCCCGCCCCAGTTGTGTTTAGCTGGTTAAAGGACATGGAGGGAGGGAGGGAGTGGTCTGTCATTTACCACTGTGTATACACCCACATGTGTGACTCTATAGTCTCATGGGTTGCTCATATGTGATAGCGAGAAAATGCTCAGCATAGAAACTCACTGAAAACTGAGCATGTGCAGAGTTGCCACCACAGTTGCAAAATCCCTAGCTGAATTGGGGACATGAACAGAAGGTGAAGATGGAGAGCAGCAGGATCAACCAGGTTTTTGCAGAATACAGAAAATGAATCTCAACAGCATGTAATACAGCATTAAGCCTGGGTTCACACTGATGCGATGTGGGACACCGCATGTAATTCGAACAGGAATCGCAGCACATTCCGGTGTGAATTACATGCGTTGTCTCTGGGGTGCGATTTAAACCATGGATATATATGGCTCAAAATCACACCGCATTCGCAAACTCCTGCAGAACTCTTTTTTGCCCGCACCAGAATCGGATTGCATAGGTGTGCACAACCATGCGATCCAATTCTGCAAATCGCACTGCGTTTTCTAAACTAGTGTCGTTAACTTAACATGCACTCTGCAATCGGTTCGCATGAACAGGTTGGCGATTTTGATGTGGTGTGGAATCCGCAGCGAATTTGCTGTGAATTCGCAC
The DNA here is from genome assembly GCF_042186555.1 of Aquarana catesbeiana. Taxonomy (NCBI): domain Eukaryota; kingdom Metazoa; phylum Chordata; class Amphibia; order Anura; family Ranidae; genus Aquarana; species Aquarana catesbeiana. The sequence goes on from NC_133324.1 coordinate 655,050,677, forward strand.
CACATCTAGTGTGAACCCAGGCTGATTTAAACCCGGTACTCCGGCATGACCAAAAACACAGCGAGAACCAATTTTTCGGATGTTGACTAGCAGGCTCCCAAAAAATGCCTGTAAATGAGCCCCACTCATTAACAAAGACTATGAATAGGTGAAAACCATGCTCTTACTGGAGGGAAGTATCCCACATAGGGCAGCGGAGCTCAAGTTGTGGCCCTTGGAGCCCTCGGATGTGGCCCTCGACCTCCAACCAAGGAGCGCACTTCGATCATATCCTGCAGGTTTAGTGTGCATTGAGAAAGTGCACCACACCCGCAAGAAACAATAGAAGTCTATGGCAAAAGTACAGCTAACTTGCAGGAAAGCTGCAGATGCACTGCAATGCATCTGCGGTGCAGGTAAACCGCACTGCATCAGTGTGACAGTAGCCTTATAGGGGCTCAGGACAGTAAAGGCTCATTTCTGTTTGCAGTTTGGGGTATGGTAAAACCCCGTAGTTGAGGCCTCCCTGTCACATTCCATTTTACACTTGGACAGAAGGAGCAGCATGGAACCGATCTTCTCCATTTTCCTCCTGCAACCGCTGAAAGCTGAATTCTTCTCCTCCCCTCCCTCCTGCTGGCATTCAGTGGCTGCAGGAGGAAAATGCGCATTATGCTATTCAAAATTTTAAATTAAAAAAAATTGACATTCTGAACCATTTCATTTCATTGTGACCCCCGACCAGTTACCAAATCACTTAAAGTGATTGTAAACGATCACTTTGTAAAACAACCCATTCATTTTAGAATAGAAATGAAAAGGCAACACATTTCTTATATAGATATAAAAATACATTATTAAATACCTTTTTTTTTTAAAAATAAGTGATTGCATTCCCTCTGTTCTCAGCTGCATAAGAGCTGAGGAGAAGAGGAGAAGCAGCAGCACACTGAGCTTGCCAATGAATGGCTGTGCAGTGGGGGCGTTTCAGGACAAGACTGATCATTGGAGAATACACCGAGCATAGCTGGAGAACTGAACACAGTGTGTTCTCATGCTTAGTGAGGTCAGTTTTTAATAAGAAAGCAAGGGAACTAGCAGGAACACCAGGGATTTCACACAAAAGGAAGCAACCTCAAGAGATCCGGTGTAGCGTCACACATGGCGGCGACCCATCACATTTTGCTACCCGCTGGAGTGCGCATGTGCGACACCACCATATGCGTTCCAACACTTTTACGACAAAACAGCACACTAAAACCGTCAGATATACCGGCTTCGCTCAGCATAATTATATTCTGACTCTATGTCCACTTGGATGGTGGGGCTTGAACCTGGACTTAGGGGTGGAGCCACATGCTGTTTTGTCATAAAAGTGTTGGAACACATATAGCATCGTCACGCATGCGCACTCCAGTGGGTAGCGAAATGTGATGGGTATTGGTAGAATAGATATAAGGGGATTTGAGTTTGGGATTAACGGTGCCCAAGTACATTTAGAGATACAATTTTACTTAAAAAATGCAAATTGTATTACATGGATAATATGACAAAACAATCATGGGTGCATAAAAAAATAAATAAATAAAAAAAGAAGATCTGCTATGCACCAGTAACCACCGCATGCATATGGATACTTTGGCCAGTATTAATGATTTATACATTTACTCTGTCTCTTTTTTTTATTTTATTTTTTTTTTTTATGCACCCATGATTGTTTTGTCATATTATCCATGTAATAAAATTTGTATTTTTTTTTAAATAAAATTGTATCTCTAAATGTACTTGGGCACCGTTATAATCGCAAACTCAAATCCCCTATAATTCAAACTGCGATCATCTTTTAACTTCTCAGCTGTGGGCCCCATTATTAAAACTGAGCAGAGTGAATGCGATTCATCATTTGGTTGTCGTGACCAGAAAAGAATGGTGGTAAGGCATTTTTCCCAGCTCTCTTCTCTGCACAGGCTCACAATGTACTGCATGATTTCCAGCGTGGAATGTATTTAGCAGAGAGACCGGGAATTTTGCTTTGCCACTGGGGCTCTTTCAGGTAGATGTCCTATCTTGGAAAGATGTAGCAAGTTCATCTAAGAATCTAAGGGCTACAATAACACCATGGACAGCTCAAAAAACGGAAACTTTTAGTTAATACGGCGGTTCCAGATGTTGAAACAATAGGACAATGTGATCGCACAAAAAGAAAGGCAAAGCCTGTTGGTCACACCTTCAGTAGCTGGCACCCATCTAAATCAATAAAAACACAGAATACGTTCAAAACAACTTTTGTTGACCTCTCTAAGGCACAATGATAAATAGCCTGGAGCATCTGCCTTGTAACTGATGAGCTGTAAACCATTATTACAGAGCTCTAGTCCCAAAGGGAGTCGGTATGCATTGTACTACCCAGAACTGCTCATAACAGAAGAAGCTTATGAGAACTTCTGCAATATAAAGCAATCCATCTCATTACATTTCAGGACCAACAGAATTCTAAGAGCTTAAGATTCAAGGACACGGCATTAGCCAGGACTAGAATCAGGAAGCAATTAAAAGACGCTGCACTAGTTCAGTATGTAAATGAAAAAAAAAAAATAGTTTTTTATCCTAAATATATACAGTTTAATCTGTACAGCCTCTGATCATTGCAACAGAAATAGGGCTCATTTATATAGGCGACTAAACACTGTGCTTAGATGCATACAGCGTATAGTTTTGAACAGTGGTGGCCCATCCATACATGGCGCAGGGGCGCGGTCCCCCTAATCGCACCAGATGCATGGGGCAGGGGCCCGGGTGCATGGATTCCAATTTTTTGTTTTTTTTCCCCCCAAAGCACATGATTAGAGTCGGAGGCTCTAATTGGCTTCAGCAGCAACACAAGGCAAGGGGAGTGCACTGTGATGTAAGGGAAGGTGCCAGTTAATCTCATTCTCAAACTAAAACACAAACCTTGAAAATTCTGGCCATCCTTCATGTATTTGAGGCTATAAGCACATACACAATCTACAAGGCAAATCAACATCAGAAAAATTAGGTTGGTAGATACTAATATATGCTATATCCATAGGTTGGTCAGATACTAATATATGCTATATCCATAGGTTGGTCAGATACACATGCTATAACCATAGGTTGAGCAGATACGAATATATGCATTATCCATAGGTTGGGCAGATACTAATATATGCTTTATCTTTGGTTGGGCAGATACTAATATATGCATTATCCATAGGTTGGGCAGATACGAACATATGCTTTATCTTTGGTTGGGCAGATACGAATATATGCATTATTCATAGGTTGGGCAGATACTAATATATATGCATTATTCATAGGTTGGGCAGATACTAATATATGCATTATCCATAGGTTGGGCAGATACTAATATATGCTTTATCTTATGTTGGGCAGATACTAATATATGCATTATTCATAGGCTGGGCAGATACTAATATATGCATTATCCATAGGTTGGGCAGATACTAATATATGCATTATCCATAGGTTGGGCAGATACTAATATATGCATTATCCATAGGTTGGGCAGATACTAATATATGCTTTATCTTTTGTTGGGCAGATACTAATATATGCATTATCCATAGGTTGGGCTTATACTAATATATGCATTATCCATAGGTTGGGCAGATACTAATATATGCATTATCCATAGGTTGGGCAGATGCGAATATATGCATTATCCATAGGTTGGGCAGATACTAATATATGCTTTATCTTAGGTTGGGCAGATACTAATATATGCATTATTCATAGGTTGGGCAGATACTAATATATGCTTTATCTTAGGTTGGGCAGATACTAATATATGCATTATCCATAGGTTGGGCAGATACTAATACATGCATTATCCATAGGTTGGGCAGATACTAATATATGCTTTATCCATAGGTTGGGCAGATACTAATATATGCATTATCCATAGGTTGGGCAGATACTAATATATGCATTATCCATAGGTTGGGCAGATACTAATATATGCATTATCCATAGGTTGGGCAGATACTAATATATGCTTTATCTTTGGTTGGGCTTATACTAATATATGCATTATTCATAGGTTGGGCAGATACTAATATATGCATTATCCATAGGTTGGGCAGATACTAATATATGCATTATCTATAGGTTGGGCAGATACTAATATATGCTTTATCTTTTGTTGGGCAGATACTAATATATGCATTATCCATAGGTTGGGCAGATACTAATATATGCTTTATCTTTGGTTGGGCTTATACTAATATAAGCTATATCCATAGGTAGGGTAGCAACTAATATAGACTAGAAGGCAAGTGAAATATTGTAGCAAGAACTGCCTTATAACATACTTAAAATTGGGTTTTTGTTTGATGAGATGCATCAAATAAAACATTGTTCAACAATTATTACACGTTAGCTTGCAGGATTTGTATCATAATGTGTCATAGATGTGTTTCCCTGCCTGGTAAACCAACATTCACTTGATGATTGACTAGATCTGACTCATCAAATGTGCAGCTCCATGTATTTTACTCAACCACTGCTATAATAAATTACTTTTGAGTGTTTTAGAAAAAAAAAAAAAAAAAAAAGGAAAAAGAAAGAAGAAGAATGTTGAATACACTGTTAATCTAGGATGTAGAATGTATGATATTTAACATGCCTTCAGACATGAAATGATAGATGGCCATTGACTGTAGAAACATTTTTCTTTCACCAAACACCCACTTACGTGTATCATGTTCTTTGTTACTAGCTTCCGTGGAAAACTATACAACATATTTGGTACATTGTATCTTGATCAAAAGAATCCTAGCTACTAACTAACACATTATAGACTATAACGCAAAAAACACCAGAAGCAAGGTAGCCAATTCATGAAATATCGATTATGTTATTGTTTATTATTTTTTGCTATTTTTGCCCTACCCCATAGAGATCCAAACTGTCCAAAAGGGTTAAGAAAGGCTGAATTTGGGTAAGAGATGTCAAGTACATTACTGGCAGGATCACCAGGTGAAAATAAAAGAAAAAAAAAAAAAAAAAATGTAATGCAGCCACTACATCTACACGTGGAGGCTGGTAAACTGCAGTACATTCAATTTTAGTTTTTTGGGATGAAATACACTTTAAATAAATCAGTGCAGAGAGTGCTGATGATGTGAAAAGGTGCTATAACCCAAAACAACTAGTCAAATGCCAACTTTCTTCAATTTAGAGCTTTAGAATGCTGGCTATTGGTTTCAGCGCTTTGCTGATTCTACGTGTCAAAGTCTGAGAGCATAGTAGATACAGAAGTCTGGTAGACGTTAGGCCTCTTTCACATGAACGATCCATTCAGGTCCGCCTGTCAGTTTTTTAGGCGGACCTGAACAGACCCTCCATAGACCTCTATGGAGCATCGGATGTCAGTGGTGACATGTCCGCTGACATCCGACCTGCTCCGATCCGAAAAAGTGTAACGGAGGAAAAACCTACTTTTCCATCCAATTTCGGATCGGATCGGGTGACGACGGACTCTGCGGTCTATCGTCATCCAATCCCCCACAGGAGAGAGCGGCGCTCTGACAGGTCCATCGCTGCACAGTGTGCAGAGACAGACCTGTCATCTGCCTGCTCAGCGGGGGATCCAAGGAGCGATCCCTGCTGAGCAGAGCGGATGTTCACAGGGCGGATCATCATGGATCTGTCCCGTGTGAAAGGACCCTTAATCAGTATGCTCCAGACCAGTGTTTCTCAACTCCAGTCCTCAAGGCGCCCCAACAGGTGATGTTTTTAGGCTCTCCATTATTTTGCACAGGTGCTTTGATCGGTTTCACTGCCTTAGTAATTACCACAGCTGTTTTACCTGGGGGAAATCCTGAAAACATGACCTGTTGGGGCGCCTTGAGGACTGGAGTTGAGAAACACTGCTCTAGATTAGTGGTCTCCAAACTGCGGCCCGAGGGTCAGATGCAGCCTTTTGCTTGCCTTCTGTCTAACCCTTGGGACACTATTCCTTCCACAAATACAAGGCACTATTCCTCCTTCTGGACACCAACAATGGGATATTATTCCTCCCACTGACACCAATCATGGAGCATAAATTGTACCTCCAAAACCATTGCTGGGGCACTATTCCTCCCACTGACACCAACAATGGGGCACTATTCCTCCTCCTCCGAACCACAAGAGTGCTGTGTAATGTTTTTACTCCCACTGGCCATGGTCCAGCCCCGTTAAACTCTAAAAGGACAGTAAACTGGCCCTTTGTTTAGAAAGTTTGGACCTCTGCTCTAGATCCATGCTGATGTATTTTTTTCTTGTCTATGACTATGATAAAATTTACTACAATTAGTATAGTAGGCAAGTATCAGACAATAATTGCATGCATGTTACACTCTGCTGCCGACAAACTAAAAAGGAATATGTAATCTTTGCAGTTCAGTCCAACGCATATGGTATGAATGGGTCCTTAAGGTCAATTACAGTAGGGAAGTCACCAGGAAATCCTATCCAAAATTTTGCTATGGGGCCCCATGATCTGTAGTTATGCCACTCTTTACTCACACTAAAGATTATCTTAGAACAATCATCTAGTAAAATGGTCCAGTACTAGCCGAATAAAGAAAACAAATTACTCAGAGAAGGATTTCCAATCTCATCAGTCTTTATCCAAGTTGAACTGGTATTTCAATTTAGGGTTCACATATGGACATCAGCAACAGTGCTGGACTGGATGAAAGAAATAACCCTGGCATATAAAGCATACAGATCTCTCAAAGACAAAATTATGTTTACATGTTAGCACCACTGACAACAGTGGTTAAAGAAGCTGAATTCAGAATGTATCAAATCTGCAATGGTACAAAGATCCTGGGCTGACAGAGGCTGAGCATACAAACTCACACGTCAGTACTTTCAAAAATTGTTTTTATGATTGCCAGAGTGGTAGTCTTGCCCTCACCAGTATCCGTTTTCTCATGTGTCAAGCAGGTTACCAGTAATTGTAAAGACTACATTACATAAAGTGAAAAAACAGCATAGTGTACCCATGGAGAGATTTCTGCGTTTTGGAAAACGATTGTACCTCATCTTAAAACCACAAATCTATTAGGCCAATTCAATCTGAAAGCAGGCCGCCAAATCAAACACAGATCTTACGATCTACAGCGGTAACCATTTCTAGCTGATCCAGTTATCTTACATCAATATCTAAATTCCACATCATGACGGGGAAGAGAAGTGGCTCACAAGCAGTGATAAGTTTCCATTTAGTTTTAGTCATGGTCTTTTGATCAAAATGCCATTTTAGTCAACTACAATTGAATGGGTTTAGTTAAATTGTAATGCATTATTTAAAGTGTTACTAAACCCACAACAGTGAAATCTGTCTGTATGTGCAGAAAGGCATGCTTGTTATACTCACTGTGGAATTTAAGAGATTAACCCTCTGCATTGTGTAAATCCTGTATGGACAGATCCTCCCCCGCCTGCAGGGTCTCTCTTGGCAAAGCCAGATAAGACACAGTGAGGGTAGTACTGCTGCACATGCTCAGTTGGGTCTCTATTGCTGGAGAGAACATTTCCTTGTTGATCAGAGCTAGCCAGGTCACATGATATTGCCATCACACATTTGAGTGTGTATACAGATCCTAAATGAGAGCCCGGTCCCTAACACAGCGGGTGGGATGTCACATCTTAACTGATGGATGATCCACCTCCCATAACAGCAGGAGGACACAGACTGTAGTGGAAATCTCCTCCTACCTGAACACTCAGCACGCGGGCAAACCCTGCAGTTTATCATGTGGCCGTGGTATACAGATCAGCCAAAAAAGGTATATAGTGGCAGTATAAAAGTCAGTAAAAAGATTCATAAACTCTGGGCACTGGGGGGAGGCAGATGAACTATTTTCATATTACTGGGTTTAGTAACACTTTTTCACACACATTTCTCTAGAATTGCCAAACTCATTTTATACTCCTGGAGTAAAAATCTAAAAGCATGTTATTAATAATTATGGCATTAAGGTTTGAACATGCACTACAGTGTTAATTTTGATTCAGTGTTAATTTTGATTCATTTTTAGTCGAGGTCTTTGCAATACAATACCACCCATATTTGACCTCCCAAATTGATATTCATTGGTGATGCGCCATACAGGTTCTAATTAAAAAAGGGGTGAGTAGGTGTTTATTAACAATTACCAATAAAAAGCATTTGTTAGTTTGATGGAGAGGGTGGCATTATATCACATACCTTTTATCCATGTTCAAATAGAAAAAAAAAAAAGTAATATTTTGTGCACTTCTTGGCTCCATTGAAGCTTCTTTTGTTTTCCAAAGTGGGAAAAGTGGCTTTGCGAATCTTCGATCACCTAGGCCAGTAAAACCCCCTGAAGTCTAAAGCCTGGTACACACAATCAGATTGTTGGCCAACAAAGCGTCAGACTTTTGTCCAAAGGGTGTGTGCCAGGAACTTGTCTTGCATACAAATGGTACACAATTGTCGGCCAACAAACATGAACGTAGTATAGTACTACGAGGAATTTCAGCTCTTGAGCGCCACCCTTTGGGCACCTTTTGCTCATATGGTGTTTGGTGAGCATTGATTCTGAGCATGCGTTTGTACTTTCAACTTTTGTGTGACGGACTGTGTACAGACGATAGGAAAATCTGACAACATACATTTGTCCGCCGAAAATTTACTAGCCTGCTATTCAACATTTGTTGGCGGAAAGTTGAACAACAATTGTCTGATGGAGCTTACTAACGGTCGGATTTTAGGCCAAAAGTCTGTCATCACACAATCCCCTCCCGAAAATCTGATCGTGTGTACGAGGCTTAAGTCATTGGACTCTAAAGGCCCTATACCCAGGCTGAACAAAAGAAAATCAATTGATTTCCTCATTCATGTTGTTAGGAATCTCTACTGCTGGCTATTGTATTTAGGTACCCACAGCACTTGACCAACTATATAGTGGAGGGACAGTTCCTTCCAAAATATGTAGGGGGTTCAACAACACCTACCACCAAAAACATGTTAGTTTGGGGGAAAGGGTGATAATATATAACATACCTAATATCCTTGTACTAAGAGCAAAAAGTCACATTTTGTGCACTTATGGGTTTCAATGTAGCAACCTTTGTTTTCCCAAGTATCAGGCTTTGGGAATCTTCCAACATCTAGGCAAGTCAATAGGACCCCCTGAAGTCCTTGCCATTGGACTCTAAAGGCCGCCATATGCTGGCTAAACAAGAGAGAAACCAACTGATTCCCCAATCCAAACAACTAGAATTTTCCACTGCTGGCTACTGTATTCCAGCAGCAATGGCATTCGAGGACCACGTATATGATGGAAGATCAGGTCTTTGCACAAGCACCTGCAAACTGTGGCCCTTTGCTTGCCATTATTTGGCCCTTGGGGCACTAATCCTCCCATGGATAAAAGACACTATTCTGCCAACTGACAATGGGGCACCATTTCTTCCAATAATACCAAATGCGGCATGGTTTATTCCCACTCCTGCTGGCCATAGTGCAGCCCCCCTAAAATCTGAAAGAAAGTTTGCAGACCTCTTTTCTATAGCATGTATTACCCTAAGTTGATATCTGCCTGAATACAGTCATGCAGTCAAACAGTCACCGTATCTTATATGTTGTAGACACTGTTTGGCTGGTCATCTTCCACCTGACTCAGTTAATTTAACAGAAGGCCTTAAATCCACACTCTGGATGAACTGGAGCTCAAAGGCAAGAGAAGTTCTCGGACCACATCCACCCAAGACCCCCATATGCTGGTAATGTAAATTCAAAATAAATTCAGATTTTGATAAAAATCAAAACAGGTTTGGTCTGTTAGTGTCATCTCACTCGCTGGCTCTCAGACCCAGTACACATCTTTTCTTTTAACAAATACGTAAGTGTTAGTCGGAAGTTATAATTACTGCATATAAACAAGACTAAAAAACACACTATACACTACATAAGCTAAAAAAGTAAAAAGACATTCCGGCTAGGAATGGGAAGTCACTAGAATAGATTTATAGCTGGCTAGGTTTTCGTCAAAACATCAATCTTATAATGTCGATAAATAAACATGACAGCGTTTACACAAACACCATTTACATCCTTACATACGAAGATGGCATCTTCCCTTCAAATTTGTCAGCAGCAAAGTGTTTTATGTAATCATTGTCTGATACTTGCATACTATACCAGTTGTAGTAAACGGATCCCGGTCATAGACCAGGAAGAAATACATCCCCATAGATCTATAGCATCCTGATTAATGGCTCCCAGACTGCTGTATCTACTATGCTGTCAGGCTTGTTTGACAAGTGCAATCAGCAAAGTGCAGAAACCAATAGCCAAACAGCTGTCTGCATTCTAAAGTTCTAAAATTTAAGAAAGTTGGCATTTGACTAGTTGCTTTGGGTTACAGCACCTTTTACATCATCAGCGCTCTCTGCACTGACAGTGTATCTAAATGTAAAAATAAAAAATTGAATATACTGCAGCTTACCAGTCTCTAGATGTAGATGTGGTGGCTGCATTGGATTTTTTTCAGGCTTTTTTCCTTTATTTTCATCTGGTGATCCTGCCAGTACCATACTTCCTCTCCTAACATGACAGCTCTTACCTGAATGCAGCTTCTTTCACCCTTTTTACCCAGAACCCCTCTTATAAATTTTCAGGTCTCAGAGAAACCCTGGTCAGATAAGTCAATCTGGGGTCATTGGGAATTGTTCCATTCACCTTGCTTGGGTGGATGGGGGAATCTGTTGGAAAGAAAAAAAAAAAAAAAAAAAAAAGAAAAACCATCTGTGGTCAGCTTTAGATGTCCATTCAGTTTACTTTAACCACCTGGAAACAAAAGGCGGACCACTGCTGCAGGTGAGTATGAGGCTCCACAGGCTGGAGGGACTGGGTGCTTGCCCCGACTTGCAACCGTGAGCATGAGATCAAAACAAGGAGAAATTGGTCGCACACCTTCGCCGATCCAACAGGTTTATTAAACATGTAAAGACTGCCACCAGGACACAGACAAGATAAGAGGTGACGCGTTTCACACCGACATTGTGCTTCATCAAAACCTTTTGAAGGTTTTGAAGAAGCACGATGTCAGTGTGACACACATCACCTCTTTCTTCAGAGAAGCCTATCCTACACACACCCAACAACTGTATTTTCATTTTCTCCATCTGATCATCCCTCACAGTTATTACCTTTTGTTCCACCTGACCCTCCCTTCTAGATTGTAAGCTCTAATGAGCAGGGCCCTCTGATCCCTCCTGTATTGAATTGTATTGTAACTGTAGTCTGCCCTCATGTTGGAAAGCGCTGAGCAAACTGTTGGTGCTTTATAAATTCTGTATAATAAATGATAATAATAATAACAACAACAACAAATAAAAAAAACAATCCAGCTGCCCCATGCGAACAGTGATTGCACAACACGTTAGGTATCGCTGCAAACTTCGGAGTGAGAGTAAGAAGGGTCGCTGGTTCGAATCCCAACCACGACGTTACCTGCCTGGAGTTTGCATGTTCTCCCTGTGTCTATGTGGGTTTCCTCCGGGTACTACCATTTCTTCCCACACTCCAAAGACATGCTGGTAGATTAGTTGGCTGGTTCCTGTCTAAATTGTCCCTAGTATGTATGAATGCGAGTTAGGGACCCTTAGATTGTAAGCTCCTTGAGGGTAGGGACCGATGTGAATGTACAATGTATATGTAAAGCGCTGTGTAAATTGATGCCACTATATAAGTACCTGAAATAAATAAAATAAATAAATTTTAGGGTGACCATTAGCCATAAACTAAAGGCTTTTAAAGCATCACCTATGGACAATTTTGGGTACAGTAGATTTTAGTCATGTCGTGGTTACAAGCAATTTATAGGCTTAACATGTCTGGTATCTATTTATGAGACAGATCTTAATATTTAATCAAAAAATGGGTACAATACTGTGTTTGAGCAATAAACTGTATTTTAGTGTATTTTTTCCTGAAAATATATATTCCATAAACAGCTGGGCAAATATTGTGCAACATAAAAAAATTGAAGCTGTCACCATTTTATTCTGCAGGGCTTCAGCTTTCAGAAAAAAACATGGGTTTTAAGAAATTTTCTAGCAAATAATGCAGATTTTAATATGTCGGTCAAGAAAAATGCCCTAGGAAACAAAGTTAGGAACCCTATCACCAGACTATTTAATTTGGCAACAGACTTGCTATAAAATATTATATGAGTATTTCATAGATCTTATGCATGATATTTACATATAAAACCTTCATTATGTAAACCTGCAAAAGCCTTGAAACCGCAGCTGGGTAGCACCATCTTACATACAATGTCAGTAGCCCCTGCAAACTCAGAGCCGTGACTCAAGTGACCCTTTATAGTTTTTCTTTTCACTCCTCCCCCATTTACATAACCTTTTAAAAACTATGTGGTAAATGGAGGGGCAGAGGAGCTGGGCCAGCACAAAGTAATTAGACACTCCCAGAAGAGGAGAAGGCTATGATGTACAGAGAGAGATGGGCTATGCTAGGACAGCGACTCTTCTAAAATAGTTGAATGTGCTAGAAAATTCAGAGGTATATTGCGAGTCAATTAAAAAAAAAAATGATTTGTATAACTGACGGTAAAGCACTGCAAGTAAACATTTGTCTTTCTGAGCTTCTACCAGCAGATGTTGGTGACAGGGTCTCTTTCTATGTAACCTGTCAGGACAGAAATATGGCAGCTAGGCAGTCTTTGAGATGGGCCAAGCCTATGCACATTAGGTGTTCTGACACCGAATATACACATACTTGTATGTGACTCATCCAGCCATAAAGGAAGGGTGAGGATAAGTCCAAGATCATTCAAGTCAGAACAAGCCAGGAATGGCAACTGTCATACTTCTATCCTGACAGGTTCACTTTACTTCTCCTTTGAAATAAATGCTTCACTATCCCTTGTAGCCAGGTCAAAATATAGGCTTGAAGTCCCTGCAGCCCTTTCTGAGAATGACAACACTGTGCATGCAAGGCTTCCTTTACACTGCAAAAGAGGTGGAGCAGGAACATGAATGGTTTGACTCATTCCTGAATGACTAGGCATATCCGCAGACTGCAGAGACCTTCTAATAAGTGGAGATGGGAATCCCTAGCCTGTAGATGCATATAGTGATCCCAGAACATCAATTCACTGGTAACTAGCCCCATACACACTGGACATTTGCTATAGTGACTGGCAATGTTTTCCCTATCTGTGGGATCATAGAGGAGTAAACTATAGTGACTGGTAATATTTTCCCTATCCGTATGATCATAGGAGGAGTAAACTATAGTGACTGGCAATGTTTTCCCTATCTGTGGGATCATAGAGGAGTAAACTATAGTGACTGGCAATATTTTCCCTATCCGTATGATCATAGAGGAGTAAACTATAGTGACTGGTAATATTTTCCCTATCCGTATGATCATAGAGGAGTAAACTATAGTGACTGGCAATATTTTCCCTATCCGTAGGATCATAGAGGAGTAAACTATAGTGACTGGCAATGTTTTCCCTATCCGTAGGATCATAGGAGGAGTAAACTATAGTGACTGGCAATGTTTTCCCTATCCGTAGGATCATAGAGGAGTAAACTATAGTGACTGGCAATGTTTTCCCTATCCGTAGGATCATAGAGGAGTAAACTATAGTGACTGGTAATGTTTTCCCTATCCGTATGATCATAGAGGAGTAAACTATAGTGACTGGCAATGTTTTCCCTATCCGTAGGATCATAGAGGAGTAAACTATAGTGACTGGCAATGTTTTCCCTATCCGTAGGATCATAGAGGAGTAAACTATAGTGACTGGCAATGTTTTCCCTATCCGTATGATCATAGGAGGAGCAAACTATAGTGACTGGCAATGTTTTTGTTTTTTTATCTGTATGATCGCTATTTCCACAGTTGGGAAAGCATGGCCTACTAGCAGCTCACACATATTAGGAACATACACAGAACAGCTGTTGGCTACTAGATAACTTCGTTTTTGTGAAGATTCATCTTACTCTAGAAATGTAGTTATGTTAGGGCTAATTTATTTTATCACTTTACTGCATAGAAATACATACATTGTATCATATCTAAATATTGGTGGTTTCACACATTAGTCAACCATGTTTTTGTTTTTTGTTTTGCTGCCCACAACAAACAAAAAGCCCACAAAAAAAAAAAGGTCAATCTTATCGGTTGCTTTGGTTTACCTCAATTTGCACCATTGCATTAATTAAATATGCATGGGGTTTTCCTCTTCTATGAAGACTGTATGCATTAATCTTATTATATGATTCACGAGACGAAGAAGGAAATCCCTCTTGTCCTGCTGCTGTAGTATGAGTGTTACAGTCATCCCTGTAAACATGTTGTGTTCTATAATGGAGGAGAGTTGTCCATCCTGTCCAAGTGTAATTTGTAACCATGATCCATGGTCCTAATAAACCTGTGCTTCTGAAAACACAACAATTCCCATGTGAACACAGCAAGGTGTAATTGCTGACAATTCAGCAGATCATTTTGCATTCTGCAGTCAGTAAATGGGAAATGCAGTAGGACAAGCACAGCATATAGAAAGCCTATGACCTTAAATCAGCCTTCCTCAACCACAATTCCTCAAGAGGTTTTTAGGGGAATCCTTGGGCGATGAGCAATTGCTGCCGCTCACATAATCTAGCACTGATTCCAATGTTCTTTTTAGCCATCTATAAAAGGGAGGGGGGGGGGGGCATTCTTCCCCACCAGTGCGAGGGGCATGCTGCCCCCTGCCCGCCAGTGCAAGGGGCATCCTGCCCTCTGCCCGCCAGTGCAAGGGGCATCCTGCCTGCCATAGCGAGAGGCATTCTTCCCACTGCCCGCCAGTGCCAGGGGGCATTCTTCCCACTGCCCGCCAGTGCCAGGGGGCATTCTTCCCACTGCCCGCCAGTGCCAGGGGGCATTCTTCCCACTGCCCGCCAGTGCCAGGGGGCATTCTTCCCACTGCCCGCCAGTGTGAAGAGCATTTTTCCCCCACTGCCCGCCAGTGTGAAGAGCATTTTTCCCCCACTGACCGCCAGTGTGAAGAGCATTTTTCCCCCACTGACCGCCAGTGTGAAGAGCATTTTTCCCCCACTGACCGCCAGTGTGAAGAGCATTTTTCCCCCACTGACCGCCAGTGTGAAGAGCATTTTTCTCCCGCTGACCGCCAGTGTGAAGAGCATTTTTCCCCCACTGACCGCCAGTGTGAAGAGCATTTTTCCCCCACTGACCGCCAGTGTGAAGAGCATTTTTCCCCCACTGACCGCCAGTGTGAAGAGCATTTTTCCTCCACTGACCGCCAGTGTGAAGAGCATTTTTCCCCCACTAACCGCCAGTGTGAACAGCATTTTTCCCCACTGACAACCAGTGTGAACAGCATTTTTCCCCACTGACCGTGTGAAGGCCAATATTCCAAGTGACCGTTGCACTAATGCCCAGAAAGTTGTAGATATAGTAAATAATATCAGGGGTTCCCTAAGACCATAATGTTATTTCAAGGGTTCCCCTGTGTTAAAAAGGTTGAGAAAAGCTGTCCTAGATACTGTACATGTACAATACATAAAAACCTGACACTTCATTAAAACAAGTTTTATAAAAGGAATTTTGACTGGCTTCTGCAATGTTTTTCTCGGCAATGAGCACCCATTATGAAAAGTGATGCCTCCACCTGAAATAAGGGTTAACTTCAAACCATTGTGGAATGTGGCACTGCTCCTACTTGCAGCTCTCCTTGTACTAGACTCAGGAATTCACCATGGGCTGAATCATTCTACATCACTCTTACTTAATCCAGATAGAAGCATGAATGTATACATATAAATACAGCTACATCCATAACTGCATTAGAAAAGGAGAATATGAGACATCTATCTGGAAATAATGCTACGATAGAGGCCTCTTCTGACCATCATGGGGTTAAGCAGAAAACTTAACAGAAAGTGTTAGGTATTCACACTATGTATCACTAAATCTAGTCTCCAGAGGAGACACCAATTTGAGGACATATTGACTGCAGGGTTTTTCCGAGTAATACAGCTTCCTCGAGGGCATCCTTCAATCCCTTGGTACAACATTCCTTCCCACACTGTAATAACTAAGAATTCATCACACATGATTAGCCATTGTATGGAACAGAGCACCTCCGCACTGAAATATACGGAGACTTCCACTGACAAGACACTGACCATTGGGTCAGAAAGAATAGAATGACATCACATCGCAGTGTGAGCGCTGGAATGTCAAAGGATTGTGGCAAAGGGAAACGTATTGGCAGGCCGGGCAAAAATGTGCCATTGCCATCCTTGGAGAGATCATAAAAAAAAAAAAGGCCAATACTGGATCCTATCATGCAGACGTGGGAACCCTACCAGCCCCATGCAGACGTGGGAACCCTACCAGCCCCATGCAGACGTGGGAACCCTACCAGCCCCATGCAGACGTGGGAAAGCTACCAGCCCCATGCAGACGTGGGAAAGCTACCAGCCCCATGCAGACGTGGGAAAGCTACCAGCCCCATGCAGACGTGGGAAAGCTACCAGCCCCATGCAGACGTGGGCTGTCACTCCTGTAGCACTGTAATTGTAATGCTGTACCTGTCTACCTCAGGGGGGGGGGGGGTGTGTGAAATGTGGTAGAAAGGGGAGGGGGGGGTGTTAAGGCAGAACGGTAGCTTGTTTTCAATGTTGTGGGTTTAGGGAATGAACACGTAAGAACCTCCCCTGACAACCTAATACCACCCCACCCAATAAATTGATTCCAGTAGCAGACAGCCCCCAATTCTGGGAAAGAAGAGTCACTGCAGTGCCTTCACCAAACAGAACAATCCATCAGATCAGGGAAGGGGGCTCAGCACAACTGGGTCCTATAATCAGAGAAGAGGGCTGAGCACCCCAATACTGGGTCCTATCATATGATCAAAGAAAGGGGCTCAGCACCCCAATAGTAGTTACCATCATCAGAGCAGAGGGTTCAGCGCCAAATACTGGATCCCATCATCCACACAGAGGGTTCAGCGCCCCAATAATAGATCCCATCATCAGAGCAGAGGGTTCAGCACCCCAATACTGGATCAGTTTATAAGAGCAGAGGTCTCAGCACCCCAATACTAGATCCCATCATCAGAGCAGAGGGTTCAGCACCCCAATACTGGATCCGTTTATAAGAGCAGAGGTCTCAGCACCCCAATACTGGATCCCATCATCAGAGCAGAGGGTTCAGCACCCCAATACTGGATCCGTTTATCAGAGCAGATGGCTCAGCACCAATAATACCATGACATAAGAAGGAAGTAAATACCGTGTAAGACCCCCCTCAATATACTGCAATGTAACACCCCCTTCCAGTCACCATCCCGGCGATCCGATCGCCCCCAGCTGTCTTACCTTTCACCGCCCTGTCTAACGTTGACATTTTGGGGTCCATCGCCCTGTGCTCAGACATGTCCAGATGGAGTGTGCACTGCAGGCTGTCACACGGTGAATGTCTTTAAATCCCGGTTCGGAGGTGAACTTGTGCCGTATTTGTCCCTCTTCAGATATGATTCACCAGCATGAAGAGAAGTCTCATGTAGATCAACAACCCTCCCCCCCAAAAATAATAAAAAATAGACACAGATTGCTGCAGTTAGCACTGAAATGCAACAGCCTATCTCCAGACAGAGACACTGCTACACTGTATTCCCTGACTGCCTGTGCACAGCCCGCACTCTCCCTCTCCCTCTCTCTCACACACACACATACACATACATGCAAAGGCACTAGCACTCTACACCATCAGATCTCAACCTATCCTCAGCCCAGCTTGGGTTACAACTCTGCTCCCGCCCCTTGCTCCCTGCGCGCCTCCTCCTATTGGCCCGGGAGGCCCATCAATCAGGGGGGGAAGGAACCCTTTCAGGTATTTCCCTTCCCTAAAGCTGACTGGTGTTACTATGGCTCTGTGCGCTGTCACTTTGGCTGCAGACGAGGAAGTGGAGGTGGAGTGGGCGGAGGAAAGCACAGTGCTGAGCACGGCTTGGCAGGGAGAAGCCCCGCTAATGATTCCTATGCAGCAGCAAGGCAGGGGATGCTCGGCTATGTAAAGCCCTCCTAGATTGGAGGTCGTGTCAGAGCTCCGGATTGGACGCCCGCGGGCCGCTCCTTATTGGTTTTCCGCACTGTGCGCGGCCCCGCTGACTTCCTGTCAGGTTATTATACATAGGAGGCTGACTAGAACGAGTGTGGAGAATAGTGACTGCGGCTGTTCGCTCTTTATGAATACAATGGGACAAGCCGAGTCCTCTGTACACGGGGGTTCCCTCTCACTGGAGTACCTCACCGCCATCACCAATCACTGGACTCATGACATAGGGGAGCACTAGAACCATCATTCTCTACCTTCTACTCACCTATCACTCAGCATTTCCTTCTCTCATCCGGGTCTAAACATCACTTCATACATAATAATCTGTGTGTGTGTGTGTGTGCAGTGCATAGGGTTGACGCTTTTTCTTCAAGCTGCCATCTTTGCTTCTGTAGCGGTGTGTTGCCACTAGTTACTAACATCCACCAAATCACTCCGCTGCCAGCCCTCCATATATCACCTCAGAGACAATGAACAGTCATTTGTTTTGTTTATTGGGGGATACAACTTGGTTGGGGAAAGGGGTATATGGGATGCCCATAGATCAAATGTACTTTGCCCTCATATTATAAACTTCATTTGAGCCTGAAGAAATGATGCGCATGTATAACATCTACAGTCTCTTCCCTGCATCACCATGCAGATTATTGCTCCTCCTCAGCGTAACTCCTGCAGACTATTGCTCCCAGGACCTCCTCATCCATGACCGTGTAAAGATGAGGCCTTCTCCCATGACCGTGTAAGGGTGACGCTCCCAAGAATCCTCGCCTCCTGCACAAATTTATCTTGTAACACATGACTTTCTTGTAGGGCTGCAACCAACGATTATTTTCATAATCGATTAGTTGGACGATTATTGTTTGGGTTAATAACCTTAAAAAAAAAAAGTGTGGCGTATAATTTAGTTAATATGTAAAGTGATGGGAAAATTTGGAAATAGAAAACTTCTTGGTCAAAGGAATTTTCAGACAGTAGGTGGTTTTCATTCAGAAATTACATTTTAAAAACAGAATGTTAAAAACAAGTGAACATTTCAAACAACATTCTTTCATTCAGCGAATATACAAAGATTTTTCGTCTGAATATTCTCGTCTGAAAATTGATCCGTGTGGCCAGAATAAGGCTCGGCACACACCTAGGCAGTTTGCGCACGTGATTTTGCAGCGATTTGCGTTTTTGCTTTTTTTTTTTGGCCAATTTGTTGTTGGGCAGTTTAAAAAACACAAATTGCTGCAAAAACGCATTAAATGCTTTTCTGCAGCTTCTCCATTGAAGTATATTAAACCAAAAAAGCACAGTTTTTGCGTTTAAAAAAAAGTCCCTGACGCTTTCCAAATACGCAGTGGCTGAAAAAAGCATAGATGTGAACGTGTCCCATAGGAAACCATGTAAATGAACTGTAGTGTGTTTCTGCAAATAAGCACCAAAAAACACATAGATGTGAACCAGGTCTAAGACGTTTAGTAACATAATGGGGTTAAAAAAAACTAAAATTAGCCCTTTATAGTGCAAAAAAGCAGATAATCACTACTGTAAGGGGTTCATTTTCCCCCCTCACCTTCCAGGACAGCTACTAGAGAGATGATTGGCTCCGCCCTCTACAGGAAACACAAATCAGATACAATTTAAAAGGCCCCTCCCTTTCCTCTGACCCTCAGTTGTTTTGTGTTTCCAGACCCTCCAGGAGCACCGACACGTTTTTTGTTTTCTTAAGGTCTGGTAACTGTGGTTGGTGGACCCCCCTTCTCTGGTTTCATCCAGGACTAGTGGCCAAGTCCTAGATGATAGTCTGTACCAGAAGGGTTCCCTGTTTCTAAGGGTTACTTGCCTATGTGAATGGTGGCAACTCCCTTCCTTTTTTCCCCAGCGCTGCTGTGTGGAACTGTGTCCTCCTAAATGCTTCATTTCGGTGTACCAAGATGGCGTCAGGAGGACTTCTGGTCACGTGGCAAGATGGCACCGGAAGTCACATGACACACTTCCGGATGCCGAGTTTTTAAAGGAGCATGGCGTGGAGACACTGAGGACATGCTGCAGGGGTATAGTGTGCTAAAAACACCATTCTAAGTGCAGTTTTTCAGTACAGCAGCAGTCTTCTCTACGGCCATTCTCCTCTTGCTTCATGGAGCTTGAGGGTAGGTCTGAGAATGGAGCACCCGCTCATATTGACATACTACCCCCAAGGTAAGCCCTTGTCTGTGGATAGTCTACAACAAGGGACTTTTTGTATACCTTTTTATGTATGGTCCTTGTTTCTGCTTTTTTCTAGGCCAAACCGGTGAAGAAGAAATGTGGGAACTGTAGGGCTAGGCTTTCTGATAGTTATAAAAAGCTATTTTGTGAGGATTGTATTCAACCCAGAGCTAGTTCAGTCTTCCTCTTTTAAGGAGTTAATGACTTCTATGAAGGAGGTAGTGGACTCCTTTTGGTCAGTTAATGACAGGGTTACTAGTCTAGGCTCTTCCTCAGCGAGACCCATAGCCCAAGACCCTTCTAACTCTGCCAGGTCCCTTCCCTTGTTAGTATCTGAGACTATTAGTTCACGTGATACCTCTGATCCGGAAGAAGGTGAGAATCCAGTTTCTTCATCTGATGAAAAGTCTGTATCAGAGGAGGATGCAGGTAGCTCATCTAAGTATCTTTTTTCAGTCGAGGATATTGATGAACTACTAAAAGCTATATATACCTCAGAGCAAATTGAGATGCCACAACTAACCCAATCTGTACAGGATAAAATGTATAGGGGCCTACAGGGACGGAAATCAAAAACTTTTCCGGTACACCAGTCTCTTAGGGACATGATTCTGTCTGAATGGAAAGAACCTGAAAAAAGGTTCCAATCCAGGGGACACAAAAGAAGATTTCCTTTTCAGTCTGAATTTGAGGAGGTTGTCTTTAAGTGTCCTAGATTAGATGCCCCTATTTTGCAGGTGTCCAAAAGATCAGATCTTTCTTTTGAAGATTCTGGAGTCCTTAAAGATCAAATGGATAGAAAGGCTGACTCATTGCTACATAAGGCCTGGGATGCTTCAGCTTTTTCCTTAGGCCCGGCAGTAGCATCCACCTGTGTGGCTAGAAATTTAGACGTATGGGTTCAGCGTCTGGATGATCTTCTTGCATCTGACACCCCCAAAGAAGAGATTATGGAATCCCTCCCACTCATTGCCAAGTCAATCGCCTTCTTAGCTGATGCAGCAGCAGATTCAGTGAAATCTGCAAAAAAGGAAAAGAAAGGCGCCTTTTTTATATCTTCATTTTTTTTATATTTTTTTATATCTTCAGAGTTGCTTCTCCTTTTTTATATCTTCAGAGTTGCTTCTCCTCTAACCAAAGTGCTGCCAGAAGTGCCATCTCATCACTATCATCCCTCTGACCAGCTACCCACCTCCACCAGAGCGCCCTTATCACCTCTCAGTGAAATCCGCAGCCAGAGCTTCTGCTCTCATTAATTCAGCTAGGCGAGCTATCTGGCATAAATCTTGGGAAGGTGACCTTACTTCCAAGAACAAGCTCTGTGGCATTCCATTCGAAGGCAAACTTTTGTTCGGTTCTGCCTTAGAAGAGATCTTAGCTCGTTCCTCTGAGAAAAGTAATCGATTCCCCTTTTCCCAAAGTAATAAGCCCCAGAATAAGAAGCCCTTTCGTGGGTTCCCAAACAAGGCTAATTTTAAAACCAAGGCAACAGACTAAAAAGAAATGGTCCTTTAAGACAAGCAGAAAGGGGGGACTCCCTTTGCTCCTTCAGCCTCTTCCAAAAATACCCAGTGACGCCAGGTTTGGGGTAGGGGGAAGATTGTGCCATTTTGTCAAGGAATGGGCAGAAATTTCCACCAATTCCTTTATCCTTCAAACTTTGGAAAAGGGTTACAGGCTGGAATTCAAAAATCTTCCTCCCCAGAAGTTTTTTCTTACCCACCTTCCGAGAGACCAGGAGAAACGGCAAGCCATGTTAAATTTTATTTCTGTGTGGGAAACAGAGGGAGTTATTTCTCCTGTCCCAGAAATTCAGAAGTTCCGGGGATTTTATTCTCATGTATTTCTGGTCAAGAAAGCTTCCGTCGGCTTTCGTATGGTGATAAATTTAAGCGTCCTGAACAAATACATAGTTTACAGACGTTTTCGAATGGAGAACATTTATTCGGTAAGGAATCTGTTGTTGCCAGAGGTCTTCATGGTGACCCTGGACCTTCAGGATGCTTATCTTTATGTACCAATCTGACAGAGCCACCGAAGGTTCCTCAGGTTTGCAGTTCTCATGGGAAATGAGCCATCTCACTGGCAGTTCAATGCCCTTCCTTTTGGTCTCTCGGCAGCACCGAGGATTTTTACAAAAATCATGGCCGAAGTCATGGCCTTTTTTTGGATTCAAAGTGTATCGATCGCCCCATATCTAGACAATTTTTTGATCTTTGCTCGAGACAAGGAGTCTCTTGTTCAAGACCTACAGTTGGTTTTGCGGACTTTTCAAAAATTAGGGCGGAAGGTCAACCAGCAAAAATCTTGCCTGGTACCCTCACAGAGCATACTTTTCCTGGGTTATCTAATAGACTCTGTTGCCTTAAAAAATTTTTCTTCCCGAAGCGAAGATTTTGAAAATTCTTCTCTCTGTGCAGGCCTTCAAGCTGCTCCCTTCGGCGGATCATGCAGTTGCTGGGTCTGATGACTGCGGCCATTCCAGGGGTGCCTTGGGCCCAATTGCACTTCAGACCCCTTCAGGCTTTTCTTTTACTCCATTGGGATTGCAGGAAGGATTCTCTGTATCAGCTGGTAAAATTGCCAGAAGGGAATTTTCTTGATCTCGCCTGGTGGGAGCAGCGAGAACATCTGCAGAGAGGGAAGGATTGGACACAACATTCTCCGGTCAAAATCACCACAGATGCCAGTCTGTGGGGTTGGGGTGCTCACTCACAGGACTGGCAAGCACAGGGAGCCTGGTTGCCAGAGGAAGCAGGTCTCTCCTCAAATTTCAGAGAACTGGCTGTGAGGAAAGCACTTATATCTCTGGAAGAGAGGTGTCAGGTCACCTTGAGGCTAGGTGACAGATGCACTCTGTAGGAGTCAAAAGTGCAATGCTAGGTAGTGGACCCTAGGACTGACTGCTGCGGATTGAACCCTGGGAGGTTCAGGAAGCAGGTCTACTGGATCCCTAACACAGATCCCACTGGGAGCTAAAGCATAGATTCCCCAGGGCGCGGAGTCTAAGAGCCAGCAGGTGTTCACCAGAGCCTTTAGTGGTAAGGATGGACTGCGCTGCAGTCTGGCTCCAGGTCGTGGCCCCTAGGGTCTCACAGCTCATGCTCATGGTAGACTACAGGAGAAGAGGAAGGAGGCAGCAGGCTGGAACAACAAGGAAAGTAAGGGACAAGCCAAGGTCGGGGCCACAAGCAGACAAGGACAACAGAGTTCACGCCAAGGTTCAGGGTCACAGGCAAACAGGGATGGTCGGGGACACGCCAAATGTCAGGGTCACGAGCAGACAGGAATAGTTAAGAACATGCCAAAGTCGGTAACTGGAATCAGACGTAGGAAACACAGCAAGTACACACGAAAGCTAACACACAATGGTTGATCAGCACTGCTGGCTTGCAGTGCACAGGTTAATATAGGGTTCCCTGATAGGGCCTGGGGTGGGGCCATGCTTAGAGGAGAGGTTATAAAACCAGTCAGGTGAGAGGCAGCTGGTCTTTAGAGATGAACACATGGAGACAGGTAAGCTGACAGAGAAACTCTATTGCATAACCATGACAAGAGGGTCTATTCAAAAGACCTATTGATATTTTCAGACAATGCCACAACAGTGGCCTACCTGAACAAGCAAGGGGGCACTCGCTCAGAATCGCTTCTGTCTTTAACACAGCAGATTCTGTCCTGGGCGGAGATCTATGTCACTTCAGTAAGGGCAGTCCACATCAAGGGGTCAGAAAATGTGCTGGCGGATTACTTGAGCAGGGTGAGCATCAGTTCCACCGGTTGGGAACTACATCAAGGCACGTTCCAGGAGGTGGTGCTAAGATGGGGTCTCCCCACAGTGGATCTTTTTGCCTCCAGTCTCAACAAGAAACTGCCGGCTTTCTTCTCTCTGGAGAGAGAAACACAGTCCTTGGGGACGGATGCTCTGTCCTTCCCGCGGGACTTCACTCTGGCCTATGCCTTCCCTCCTTTTCCCCTCTTGCCCCTAGTGGTTCGGAAAATTATTCAGGACAGGGCAGAAGTTGTTCTGATTGCCCCCTGGTGGCCCAGGAGGAGTTGGTTCTCCTCTCTGAAGGCCCTATCTGTGTATCCTCCCTGGCCCCTACCAGTTCGGAAGGATCTGCTTTATCAGGGACCGATGTTACATCCAAACCCTCAGACCTTCCATTTGACGGCCTGGAGGCTGAGCGGCGCATCCTACAGTTAAAGGGGTGTCCAGAGAGGGTTATTTCAACTATCCTGGACAGCCGTAAGTTGGTCACAAGAAGAATCTATGGGAAAGTTTGGAAAACTTTTATTTCCTGGCAAAGGAAAACTGGTTTAGATTCTTTTTCCACTCCCTGTATATTGGATTTTTTGCAGGGGGGAGTGGAAAAAGGGCTCTCTGTCAGCACCCTTAGGGTTCAGATTGCTGCCCTATCTTTATTTACAGAGAGAAGACTAGCGGAAGATCCCTTAGTCAGGAGGTTCCTTTTAGCCAGATGTAGACATACTCCCAGGGTCATCAAACATGCTCCTCCCTGGGATCTGCCGTTAGTATTAAATGCACTAACAAGGGCTCCTTTCGAGCCTTTGCATGAGGCTTCCATGAAAATTATTTCTTTGAAGTTGTCCTTCCTTTTGGCTATTATGTCAGGGTGAAGGATTTCTGATCTAGAGTCTCTTTCCTGTAAAGACCCCTTCCTGAGGATTCTTGAGGACAGGGTAGTGATTAGACCTGATCCTTTCTATTTACCCAAAGTTTCTTCCAACTTTCATAGGTCCCAGGAGATAGTCCTTCCTAGTTTCTGCACGTCTCCCAAAAATGCGGAAGAGGAAAGGTTTGGTCTTTTAGACGTAAAGAGGTGTCTTTTGCTTTATCTAGAAAAGACCACTGGGTTTAGGAGTTCCTCCCAACTGTTGTTTTTTTTCAGTGGCCCCAAGAAAGGGTCCAAAGCATCTAAAAGTTTGATTGCTAGGTGGATTAGGGGAGCTATCTGTGAGGTATATAAAGCGTCAGGTCGCACCCCTCCTTCTAGAATTAGGGCCCATTCAACGAGATCCATGGCCACGTCATTGGCAGAAAGAGCGGGGGCTTCATGGGAAGAAATCTCTAAAGCTGCCGTCTGGTCCTCCTCTCATGCATTTGTCAAGCATTATAGAGTTCAGATGCTTTCCAGCCAGGACCTTTCCTTTGGTAGGAAAGTGCTTCAAGCTGTCGTCCCTCCCTAAGGTATAAAATCTTGCTTATCCTCTCAAGTAGCTGTCCTGGAAGGTGAGGAGGGGGAAACCCCCGTTAGACTTACCGGTACCGGTATTTCCAGGACAGCGTCTATATTCCCACCCTATTCTATTTTTTCACTGGTCGACCATGTTTACCTGGTGGTGGTGTGTTTTATGGTTTCTTTTATTTTCCTCTGCCGAGTGCACCTTTGGTGGAGGTTACTTGATCTTCTAAACAACTGAGGGTCAGAGGAAAGGGAGGGGCCTTTTAAATTGTATCTGATTTGTGTTTCCTGTAGAGGGCGGAGCCAATCATCTCTCAAGTAGCTGTCCTGGAAGGTTCCTGGAAATACCGTTACCGGTAAGTCTAACTGTTTTTTTTTTTTTTACTGTAGAACTGTGAAAGTAACATCTACAGTAGCGATTATTTGCTATTTTTGTACTATAAAGGGCTTGTTTTAGTTTTTTTTAACCCCATTATGTTACTGGCCGATTAATCGATGATGAAAATAGTAGTCGATTCATTTCATAATCGATTAGTTGTCGATTAATCGATTAGTTGTTTCAGCCCTACTTTCTTGTCACATCTTCTATATGCATAAGATCCCACTCTGAATAGTCTCTAATGCTGACTCTATTTAGTTGCTGCTACTAGGCCAGAGGTCTGTAATACCTCTCTCCGGAGGCCTAGTAGTTTAATAGCATGTACTGAACGGTGGACTACTGTTCCCAGCTAGCCCAGCTTGCAAATCCTGTGCCACATTGATTTGATACTATTCCGCACAGTTTCTCCTCTGATCCAGGACTCCTCATCAATGACTGTGTAATGATGAGGACTTCACCAATGACCGTGTAAAGGTGAAGTTCCCTCACAGACTTCCTGGCATGTCTCCACATCCAGCCCTCCACTGTGGTACACTCACCGACCTTTCTCTGCCCCGAGTCCATGGTGAAGAACTTAACCGGACTGTACGTTCCAACAGCTTCTCCTTCCCCTCTGCTCCAGGAATTCCTCATTAATGACCGTGTAATGATGAAGCCTTCACCAATGACCGTGTAAAGGCGAGGTTCCCTCACAGCTCTCCCGGGCCTCCTCCTGCGATCTGAGCACTGCCCCCAGATGTGGGGGTACCCTCCTGCTGCTGTCTAGTACTCCATTCTTCACTTCTCCCGGGCGACAACTCCTCCCAGTGGCCTGTCACCTCAGCTTATATGGGAGGCCTGCCCCCTGCCAATACCAGTTGGGGATTGGTCAGGGCTCCTCACATGAGCTGCCTGCCACTCCAGTTCCAGGCCCTGCCCCTCTTCCATAACATTCTCACTGGAAGCAGGGGAGGCGCCTCAGAACTGAAGTACAGGTGGTCACACCTGTAACGATATCACGTACTGAACATGAAAAGCTGTAGCTAGCTGCCATGTTGTTTGGAAGTAGCCATGACAGTTGGCTAACCATGTAACATTACAGAGAAATCTGAACTCCCTCCTCCCTCCTCCCTTGTCTTAGGAATTCAAAGCTTTTTAAGTTCAACAGAAAAGGTTATCTCAACAGAGAAAACAGAACCGGGCTAGGTCAGTAAAAAACAGCTTGTTGAAAGGGCAGAATGTTCAGGCCTGTCGTAAAACTGTCACCCTCTCCATTCAGAGACCCAACAGGCCCCGGTTGCAAAATGTCTGAATACACCTCAGTGGAATAAGTATGAAATTTCAGCATGTTTCATAACTTCTGACTTAGTAATAGCACAGCCATAATATGGACATATTTAGTTTCCTCAGATAATTTGTAACGTTTCAAGTCCAGACACCCCTATGTCAGGTCATATGGGAAACCACTGGTACCACTTATTCCTCCTAAGCAGACTAAACATTATAGACATAGCATGTTTAGATTTGTTTTGAAGGAAATCTCACGCTGAATAATAATATGGGTATTTGCAGTCTGTAAACACTATAGATGCAGATATATGAATATGTATCACAAAATCTACCTGGGACGTGGTCATGAGTGTAGACACCTCCCAGCAACCAACCCCTAAACAAGATGACCAGACGATTGGTCGCTGTCAACACCCCCTTTGATTTGACAGAAAAGAGGAGATGCCAAGACAATGGGCAGTTCTCCTTTTACCATCCAAGAAGAAACATCTGCCAAGTCGAGAACCGATTATCTAGCTCATCGATCGAACTCTGATCAACCCTCGGACATTAATTGCAAGTATTCTTTCTTCCCAATTCTACCTTATTGCTTTGTGGCTGTATATTGTCTTTATCTTTTTGAAACATCTTTTTTCTGTAAATGTTTTATTTGCATCAACTTTGACCTTTTCATATTAAACCCTTATGTTGAAAAGTGTTAACCTTGTCTCTAAAGCGCTTAATGCAAGCTATAAACGAACCTGTCTCTTGAAGGGTGCTACTGTTGTAGAGTAAGACTCTGAGCAGACCTGTCTGTGGTGGCAGTGTGTGTGGCAGACGCTTATTCTAAAATTATAATTGGTATTGCTAAAATTACGAGTCTCCCCCGGCTCGGTCTTTTAAACGTGGGTGGTGGCAGTTAAAGGGTTAATTGTGTAATTAGCCCAGTGACAATCACTCTCAGGCTGCTCGCACCTAGATTGTGGTCCCGCAAGCTGGAAAATCTTTGTGCTGGGCGCAGTTGAGAGTGGCATTGTTACGTAAGTGACAGCGTGGTGTGAGGTTGGCCGGTCCTTCGTTGCAAGTTAGCGAGAAGGGCAGGGATCTGACACCTGCGTTCGTCACAACACCCACTGCTACACTAACCACTCCCTGCCCCCAGATCAAAACAAACAGGCCTAGCTTGCAGCATAGGCCTGCCTAAATTTACCTGTGCTGACAGTTTCCCTAGCAAAAATCTTATGCTAGCACCTACATTCACCCCCACCAAAATCACAGCTGTCCCCAGCTGTGGAAAAAAAAAAAATTACAGAAGTGCCTCCTGGGCCCAGGAGTAAAGGCATCCCATATTAATTGGTTGGATGGGGAAAGGGTGAAAACTTGGACGGGGCTATGCACAAATAAATTAAGTACAAAAATATAATATGTACAATCTGTTCACATATTCACACTGTACAACTTGGGCATAGACATCCTAACTACAGGTCCCTGTAACTAGGCACATACAAGTGAAGCCAGAGCATTGCTCCCTGAGAAATAATACTCTGCCTATCACAGGTCTTCATCTGTTCCCACGGTAGAAATGGACAGCCGTCACATCCCTGGCATTCCTAAAAGAAGACATAAACAACACACAACCTATCTATACAAACTAACTTCACATCATCACTTCACCAGACAGAGGGGGTTATAATCCTCCACATGGTGACAAAAGAAACACATTCTTCATAACTGTACAAGGGGTGGCATGTTTTTCCCTGTTTCTCTGTCGCTCCCTCAGGAGGGATCTAAGGGGACCTCCTGGTGGATACAGTCAAAACATACATGCCGATGGGCAATAAAACCTTCTGATTGCTCCTGGGTGGAGGGGTCCCTCCTGAAGGTTAGGCAGCAAAAAAGGTTTGGCAGGGACAGTACACCCTAGTGTCCATGATGTTTTCCATCAGGCACCCTGGGTGGAAGGCAATCACTGTCCTCTGCATAATTTTGTCTTTGAAGCCCAACTCCAAGGCAACCCTTTGTTGTATCTCCCGCTGGAAACGGGAGAGCCGAGGCAACTCTTTAGGTTTTCTTTTCCAGGCAGGATGCAGGCATCTGGGGCCTTGATGACCCACTGCCTGTATGTGGGTGCCCCGATCTGGGTAGTGGTGGGCTGATTTGCAAAAAGTCTGCTGGTTTGTACTGGGGTCCATGCTGGGGCTTGTGGTTCCTCCATTATTTCAGATGGGGAATCTTCTGTCTCCCACTCCTCCTCACTGGAGTCCTCTTCTGGGGAAGACCAAGAAAATAGTCTCTCCACTGACCCAAACCATTCCAGCACTCTGGGAGAACCCCAATCTATTTTATTTATTTATTTATTTATTTCAGGTACTTATATAGCGCTGTCAATTTACGCAGCGCTTTAGATATACATTGTACATTCACATCAGTCCCTACCCTCAAGGAGCTATCTCTACCCTCAATCTAAGGTCCCTAACTCACATTCATACATACTAGGGACAATTTAGACAGGATCCAATTAACCTACCAGCATGTCTTTGGAGTGTGGGAGGAAACCCACGCAGGCACAGGGAGAACATGCAAACTCCAGGCAGGTAGTGTCGTGGTTGAGATTCGAACCAGTGACCCTTCTTACTGCTAGGCAAAAGTGCTATCCACTACACCACTGTGCCGCCCGGTCTATGGCCCAGTCTGTGACCCAGCCCTCGCTTACCTTATCCAGTTCACCTGAGGGATCTCCCTCCTCCCACAGCATGGGCTCCTTCCGGATGGGCACAGCAAGGATCTTACTTGAAGCCGGCTCTTCAGGGATATCAACCGGAGGCCGCACACTGACTCCTGCAACCTCCGGGCCCCTGGCCAGGCCACGGGTCTCCGCAGCAGTCTTTTCTCCCAATATTTCCCAGACCTCTGAGGTAGACATACCTGATGGCAGCTCTCCTCCATCACTGGCAGGTGATCCTGGGCCCTGCGAGCTTCCTGTGGTTGCGATATGCACAGTCCTGTGAGCAGGTGGATATAGTAATATCTTGATTCCCATTGCACAGGCCCTAAACAGGTTAATGGTTCTCCACTGGCCACACCAGGCCTAGGCGTTGACCCCGATTGTCGGTATATGGCACCGGGGGCATAGCATACACCCGCTCCACTCCTCCGATCACCCCCAAGGCAAGTCCTCCACAGAGCTCCAACCGGATGCCGGTGTCAACCAGCACCCGATCCTGCGTTTCAGGCGACCACTGCATAGCGGGCATCCTCCGACTGCCCTCCGCCATCTTCATTTGCCTTGGTTGGGGAAAGGGATATATGGGATGCCCATAGATCAAATTTACTTTGCCCTCATATTTATAGATTATAAACTTCATTTGAGCCTGAAGAAATGATGCGCATGTATAACATCTACAGTCTTTTCCCTGCATCACCATCCAGATTATTGCTCCTTCTCTGCGTAACTCCTGCAGACTATTGCTCCCAGGAACTCCTCATCCATGACCGTGTAAGGGTGAAGCTCCCAAGAATCCTTCCCTCCTGCACAAACTTATCCTGTAGCACATTACTTTCTTGTCACATCTTCTATATGCAAAAGATCCTACTCTGAATAGTTTCTAATGCTGACTCTGTTTAGTTGCTGCTACTAGGCCAGAGGTCTGCAGTGCTACTCCCCGGAAGCCTAGAAGTTTAATAGCATGTGCTGAATGGTGGACTACTGTTCCCAGCTAGCCCAGCTTGCAAATCCTGTGCCCTCGGGCCACATTGATTTGACACTATTCCCCACGGTCTCTCCTAAGATTCAGGACTCCTCATCAATGACTGTGTAATGATGAGGACTTCATCAATGACCGTGTAAAGGTGAAGTTCCCTCACAGACTTCCTGGCACAGACTTTCTGGCATGTCTCCACATCCAGCCCTCCACTGTGGTACACACATCGACCTTTCTCTGCCCCGCGTCCATGGTGAAGAACTTAACTGGACCGTAAGTACCGACAGCTTCTCCTTCCCCTCTGCTCCAGGAATTCCTCATTAATAACCATGTAATGATGAAGACTTCACCAATGACCGTGTAAAGGCGAAGTTCCCTCACAGCTCTCCCGGGCCTCCTCCCACGATCGGCGCACACCCCCCCCCAGATGGGAGGCCTACCCCCTGCCAATACCAGTTGGGGATTGGTCAGGGCTTCTCACATGAGCTGCCTGCCACTCCAGTTCCAGGCCCTGCCCCTCTTCCAGAACATTCTCACTGGAAGCAGGGGAGGCACCTCAGAACTGAAGTACAGGTGGTCACACCCACTGCTACACTCTTTGCCCCCAGATGAAAACAAACAGGCCTAGCTTGCAGCATAGGCCTGCCTAAATTTACCTGTGCTGACAGTTTCCCTAGCAAAAATCCTATGCTAGCACCTACCTATGGTAGAGGGTTCTACATTTTTGTTTAAAGTGATTGTAAAGCTTTGATTATTTAAAAAAAAAAAAAAAAAAAAAAACAACATGTCATACCTCCACTGTGGAGTTTGTTTTGCACAGAATTAACATTTGTGACGTGGCAAATTATGAAATCTCGAAATGCAGCACACATTCTCTTCTTATTCAATGGTATAATAATGAAGCTGCTTTGCTGGTGATACTGATGGAGTTATTGCAAACAAATTTTCAAAGGCTTTATTTTCTAGTGATATCAAGAATAATATATATATATTTTTGGGGCAAGTTACCACAACACCATTATCCTGTAGTTTTTAAGAACAAAGATACAACTATGTTGGTGTCCCTTGTTAATTTTACATTGTATTTTTTCAAATATAACTGCCTACTCCCAAACTGTCATGTTAAGTAAAACACATAGCCAAGTATTATTCTCCAAATTTTTTTTTATTGTGCAATAAAAAAAGAAAACAAATAAAATTAGACATGCTATCTGCCAATAGAAAAAGTGCATTCTATGCATCCAAAAATATAGAAAATATACCAAATCAAATCATTATTATTCAACCAAAAAAATAATGTCAAAGCAATAACTCCAAGGCCAATAATAAATAACACATTATCTCCTCCAACTCCGCAACATGGCTGGTTGACAAACGGGCATTTAGAAACGAACTGAAAAGCACGAAATGATAAGCGCAAAATGAAAAGCGCGAATCAACACTCACCAAACTTCTACTAACATGAAATTAGCAGAAGGAGCCCAAAGGATGGCGCTAAAGAGCTGAAAAACCATGTAGTGGGTCACTACGTTCGTGATTGTTGGCCAACAATTGTGTGCCGTTTGTATGCAAGACAAGTTTGGGCCAACGCCCTTTGGACAAAAGTCCACGGTTTTGTTGGCCAACAATCCAGTCGTGTGTACGAGGCTTTATACTGTAGCTGAAAAGGGTGGGCCAACTCAATATTAAACCCTACAGACTAATGCCCCGTACACACGGTCGGATTTTCCGATGGAAAATGTCCGATTGGAGCGTGTTATAGGAAATTCCGACCGTGTGTGGGCTCCATCTGACATTTTCCATCGGATTTTCCGACACACAAAGTTGGAGAGCAGGAGATAAAATTTTCCGACAACAAAATCCGTTGTCGGAAATTCCGATCGTGTGTACACAAATCCGACGGACAAAGTGCCACGCATGCTCAGAATAAATAAAGAGATGAAAGCTATTGGCCACTGCCCCGTTTATAGTCCCGACGTACGTGTTTTACGTCACCGCGTTCAGAATGATCGGATTTTCCGACAACTTTGTGTGACCGTGTGTATGGAAGACAAGTTTGAGCCAACATCTGTCGGAAAAAATCCTAGGATTTTGTTGTCGGAATGTCCGAACAAAGTCCGACCGTGTGTACGGGACATTAGACTGGGGTGCCATTAAAGTTAAGTGTGCGTGTAAAGGCAGGTGTCACAATACTTTTGACAACATTTTGTATACAGTTGCGCTCATAAGTTTACATACCCTGGCAGAATTTATGATTTCTTGCCCATTTTTCAGAATATAAATGATAACACAAAAACTTTTCTTTCACCCATGGTTAGTGGTTAGTGTTTGGCTGAAGCCATGTATTACCAATCAACTGTGTTTAATCTTTTTAAATCATAATGGCAACAGAAACTACCCAAATGACCCTGATCAAAAGTTTACATACCCTGGTGATTTTGGCCTGATAACATGCACACAAGTTGACACAAAGGGGTTTGAATGGCTATTAAAGGTAACCATCCTCACCTGTGATCTGTTTGCTTGTAATTAGTATGTGTGTATAAAAGGTCAATGAGTTTCTGGACTCCTGATAGATCCTTGCATCTGGGCTGCATGGTCGAGTCGCCAGAAGAAAGCCATTACTACGCAAATGCCACAAAGTATCCCACTTACAATATGCCAAACAGCACAGTGACAAGCCTCAAACTTTCTGATACAAAGTCATTTGGAGTGATGAGACCAAAATTTAGCTTTTTGGCCACAACCAAAAACGCTACATTTGGAGGAGTCAACAAGGCCTATGATGAAAGGTACGGAGGTGGATCGCTGATGTTTTGGGGATGTGTGAGCTACAAAGGCACAGGAAATTTGGTCAAAAATTGTTGGCAAGATGAATGCAGTATGTTATCAAAAAATACTGGAGGAACATTTGCATTCATCAGCCAGGAAGCTGCGCATGGGACGTACTCGGACATTCCAACATGACAATGATCAAAAACACAAGGCCAAGTTGACCTGTCACTGGCTACAGCAGAATAACGTGAAGGTTCTTGAGTGGCCATCTCAGTCTCCTGACCTCAATATAATTGAGCCACTCTGAGGAGATCTCAAATGTGCAGTTCATGTAAGACAACCCAAGAATTTACAGGAACTGGAGGCTTTTTGCCAAGAGGAATGGGCAGCTTTACCATCTGAGAAGATAAAGAGCCTCATCCAGAAATACCACATAAGACTTCAAGCTGTTATTGATGTTAAAGGGGGCAATACACGGTATTAAGAACTGGGGTATGTAAACTTTTGATCAGGGTCATTTTGGTAGTTTCTGTTGCCATTATGATTTAAAAATAGTAAGCACAGTTGACTGATAATAAATGGCTTCAGCCAAACACTAACCATGAGTAAAAGAAAAGTTTTTGTGTTATAATTCATATTCTCTGAAAAATGGCCAAGAAATCATAAATTCTGCCAGGGTATGTAAACTTATGAGCACAACTGTATGTGGCGATAATCAGTTCTTACGACCCCAATCTGTGTAGAGAGAATGGGGAAGTCATATTGATACCTGACTGCCATCACCAATTGCTGGACTCATCCCATGCTCATTCCATCATTCTGTACTTCCCACCTACAGTATCTATCACTTAGCATTTCCTTCTCTCCTTCCTTCCATTTGCTTTTGCCAGATCAGATTGGATTGGGGTAGGGGATGTTAATGGGCACAAGTCTGTTTACATCTGCTGCTCCATAGAAGAGAATGGACTGTCCGAACGGTCTGCCTGTCCGTTTTTCTAATGTGAAATGGGCCTTAACCTTCTAAAGGTAGAAGGTTTTTTACCCTAATGCATTCCCTGTATTAAAGTGATACTAAAGTCTTTTTTTTGTAAAAATAACAAACATGTTATACTTACCTGCTCTGTGCAGTGGTTTTGCACAGAGCAGCCCAGATCCTCCTCTTCTCCTCCTCTTCTCCTCTTTGGAGCTCCTGGCCCCACCTGGGGTGCCCCCACAGCAAGCTGCATAGAATGCATTAAGATAAAAAAACTTCTGCCTTTACAACCACTTCAAGGTAAAAAAAAAAACCTTCTGCAAGCAGCTCCCCCAGTGATGTGCATGAGAACGGAGGCTCTCTCTTCAATGGCTCAGACACAGCAGCAGGACCCAATTAAGGAGGGGGTGAAGCTGAGCTGTGTTCTGTGTGTCTTACGCACACACAGCGCTGGCTCAGGAGCGAGCACGCACGAGTGCCCCAGCAGAAGAGGATTGTTGCTCTGTGCAAAACCATTGCTGACCCACACTGTCGCACAAGTTTGTCAGGAGGTTCCAGCCAATGATTTTCGGCTGAGACTTGCTGATCGGCTGTAACCAATCACAGAACGATCCTGTGTCTTGTTTGTAAACATAGACACAGAATCTGGCTGGTTCTTCTCTTCCTGTACCCTTTTCAGTTTAGACACAAAAGTCCAATTGGCAAGGCATCTGGTGTCATTAAAAAGCCACAACATGCCTCTCAGCAAAAATAGCTTGGGGAGTCTACTTTTCAAAAAGGGGTCATTTGGGGGTGTTTGTACTGCCCTGGAATTTTAGCACCTCAAGAAATGTGTGGCAGTCAGAAAGTAAAAGCTGCATAAATTCCAGTATATATATATCATAGTTTGTAAATGCTATAACTTTAAAGCAAATCAAGTAATATGCATTTATTGGGATTTTTTTTACCAAAGATACCTGTATGTAGCAGAATACATTTATGAAGAAATTTGATTTTATTGGATATGATTTATAACAGAAAGTACAAAATATTTTTTCCCAAATTCTTGGTCATTTTTTATATCACAAAAAAAACAAAAAACCCAGTGATGACCAAATACCACCAAAAGAAAACTCTGTTTGTCTGGAAAAAATGCTAAATATTTAATTTGCGTACTGTGTTGCATGACTGAGCAACTGCCAGGTAAAGAGGTTGTAAACCTCCATTTTCAAGTTGTACCTATAGGTAAGCCTATAATAAGGCTTAACTATAGGTACAGTAAATATCTCCTAAACATGCACTGTTTAGGAGACATTAACTTTGTACTGCGCCGATGATGTCATTGGCGCAATGCGCTGTGAAGAAACGGTCTTCTGTGCCGTTTCTTCACTAGCGAGTGAACGTGACATCACGGCCAGTCACAGAGCCAGAGTCTGCGGCCCCCGAAGGAAGACGGACTAAGATGGATGCAGCAGGGGCAATGCGGGCTTCGTTTGCAGGTAAGTGTCAAATAATGTGCTAGTTTGCGATGCATACTAGCACAATATGCTTTTACTTTGCAGGGAACAAAAAAGGAAGTAAAACCCATCAGAGTTTACTTCCCCTTTAAAGTAGAGCAGTGCTGAATAGCAAAAAAATTCTCTGGTCATGAAGGGGGTAAAACATTATTGAAACATCTCTGGTTTGAACAGAGTGCCCAAATCACAATCAATGAGCTGTTTGCAGCAAGAGATTGGCTCTTTCCATCTCTTATCCCATACATACAATTCAAAGACCCCAAAAGAAATGTTGCGTTTGTTCAAAAAAGGGCAAAAGAAATTATGGTACGATTGCCAGAAGTGGCCTGCTAATCATGGTCTTTGCGTGAATAAATAGTTTGAGGAGTACAATACCTCTTGACCTGTTTAACCTTTTTTTTAATGTTTTGCCCCTAGTGTTTTAAAAAATGAAAATTTTCCCCTAAACTATTTCACAGAATGTATATACTCTCGTTCCACTGTCTTACTGACAAATTTTACATCTAGCCAAAGCCTTGGGGGAGGAGGTATGTTTTTCTAAATGGAGTAATTTTGCAATTGTTTTTGGGGTACTGCCATTTCTGAAAAAATAGGCCAAAAAAAAATTCACATTGCAGTTTTCAGCCATTGACAGCCAGAATATACTTCCTTGCTTATTGGCCCTGCCATGTTCCCACCAAGCAACTAAGAAATATCATGTTTGCAAACAAATTGGGGTTTAAAGTCCACATTATACCCCCTTGCCAAAAACCTTGAGGGGGTCTGCTTTGCTAATTAGAGTCATTTTTGGGTAGTTTCTGGGGTCCTGCAACTTGTGAGCCATTGTAAATATGGTACAGTACCAAAAAACTGAGATGGTAGTTTTTAGCCATTGGCAGCCAGAATGCACTCCCTTGTTTCTAGGCCCTGCCATGTTCTTTCAAAGTGAATAAGATATACTTGGGTATTCTTGTGCATGGGAGAGGTCTGACATTTTCTGTTATGTTATTTTTTTGTTTTAGAAACCCATCACTGAATTTATACTAAAAATGTTGTATTTTTATTTTTCCCTAATTGTGCTGCCAAGTGCATTTAAAAAAAATGGGGCTTATAGTTCATGTTACACCTCTTGGCAAAAACCTTGATGGGTTTACTTTTCCTAATGCCGCGTACACACGGTCGGACTTTTCGTCTACAAAAGTCCAACGGACGCTGACGGACTAAAACTGGCTGGTAATCCGATCGTGTGTGGGCTTCTCCGGACTTTCAACTGACTTTTTTAGCCTCAAATCCGACGGACTTTAGATTTGAAACATGCATCAAATCTTTACGTCGTAACTACGACGGACCCCGAAGTCCGCTCGTCTGTATGCTAGTCCGACGGACAAAAAAACGACGCATGCTCATAAGCAAAAACTAAACGGAAGCACTCGGTCTAGTAAAACTAGTGTTCGTATTGTAGGTAGCACATTCCTCACGCTGCAAAATCTGTGATCGTTGAATGCAGCACATTTAATGTCTTCTTTACGAATGCTATAAAGAACGAAGATGTTTTGCTGTTCATATTCAAACAGAGTTCTCCCAAACAGATTTCTGGATTCTTTTTCTCTTTGATCTCATGAATGACATGGTATGCTTTTTCAAAACAATGTTTCCATACTAATAATTCTTTTTAAACTTTTTTTTTTTTGGTGGAGTCATCTTTTCTTGTAATTTTTATCCAGATATTTATTTTATGATTGTTGTGGAACTTTTTTTCTGTTTATCTCTACATTTTTTTGTAAAGTTACCACAGGGAACCCATTTTTATATATATTTTTAAAATTTTTTTTAATGTTTGTAAAGTTACCACAAAGAACCCTTTATAATTTTTGTTTTTATAGTGATTTGTTATTTTTTTTATATAAAGTTAACCCAAAGAACCGTTTTTGGTTATGTATCTTTTTTTTTTTAAATACTTACCACTCGAACATTATGAACATTATTTTAATCTATTTTTGTTGTGTTTTTGCAAAATCAATGAGATTGTTGTCCCTTGTTAATTTAAAACATTGTGTCTAAAATCTATGATTTAAAATAAAAAACCTAAACTCAAAAAATATCCATTTATTTATGGTCTAAATAAAATAAAGAGGAAGTCAACGCTGGAAAAAGTATGTGTACAAGAAAATGGGGATCTTGAGGAGTCCATATAAGAGGGAGCACAATCTGGTCCAAGAATCCCAGAGATCAACAGCACCAGCAGATGATATAGATGTCCCCAGACTGTGGTACTACAACAGCCTGCGTCTTCTGTCAGACCAGACTGAACCCAAGTCATCACTTTCTTCTCTTCCCTGCAGCCTTTCCTCCACGCTGCCCTGCAGCCTTCCCTGCAGCCTTCCCTGTAGCCTTCTTTGGAGGCTGTGGCTCTGGTATTTCAGTTGTGGCAGGAGGAGGAGGAGGAGGAGGAGGAGGGGGGGCTGCCTCATGTAGTTGGGTGTTTCGTGTTAGCGTGCCCTGCAGCCCCTTCTGGATTGTTTCCCCAAATAGTCGCTCACAAATGAGGCGCTGCTCCCAATCCATTTGAAGAAGCCTGCTGGCTAAGTAGCAGCCATAGGACTCTTCCGCTTCGGGGGGGCTCTTCAAAAAATGGGGGGCCTCTTGCATGAGGCGCAGGGATGCCTCCTGTGTGACCGTCCCCTTCCTGGCCCTTTTTTTGGGAAGGTGGAGGGGAAGCACTTGTGATTGGGTCATGCTCCTACTGGGCCCAGCCACCTCACTTGGCCCAGCCACCTCACTTGGCCCAGCCACCTCACTGGGACCAGCCACCTTACTGGGACCAGCCACCTCCTGCCTGACACTGGGCCCAGCCTCCTCCAGGATGATGGAGAATCCGCCCTCCTCCAGGTTGTCCATGGGCCCGGTCTCCTCCTGCCTGCCACTTTCCACACATTCCTCCTGGATGGACTCATCCTGTGTATAAAAAAAGGACATAGTTTTATTTATTTATTTGGGGTTCATCAATGACACACAATTTGCTTCTCATGACTAGCAAATTCAATGTGAATACATCTCTTTAATAAAAGAGTCTAATCAGACACCCTAATTTTTTATAGCAGGTGCCAAACATATTTAGCCACTCCTGTCAATTGATATGTATACACAATTTTGAGGCCAAAATTATTTTAGACAATTATAACATCCAGTTAACATCATTAATATTAGTACAGTAAATATTTGTTAATATAATTTACCTGACTCCAGATGATCATATCCGGTTCATCCAGGATGGAAGACCCAGCTTGCTCCTCATCAGCCTCTGCTGGGGTGGAGGGAAGGGTGGAGGGAAGGGTTGAAAGTGATGCCCTAGCTTCATTCTGGTCATCAAGAAAACGGAGTTGATTGTAGTACCACAGCCTGGGTACATAAACATCATCTGCTGATGCTCCTGATCTCATTGATTCCTGGATCTTCTTATGCTCCCTCTTATACATATTCCTCAAGACCCCAATTTTCTTGAGCAATGTCTCCATTGTTGCTTCCGGGATGGTCGCCTGGACAAAGGACAGAAGTCTCTCCAGCGTTGACTTCCTCACATGCTTTGCATAATACTGAGGGTGTTTCACCTCCCACAAATTCCTCATCTCTCGATATTTAGCTATGAAAGCTGTAAGGAACTCTGGATCCTTAAATAGGGGATTCATTATATCTGGAAAAGATAAAGTCACAAGACAAAAAACACTTATTATTAGGTTTCTGCTAACCCCTCATCATCTTCTCCCTATGTAGGCCTCATCAATCTATCAAGCCATATAGGCCGCTTGCTACAAAGTCATGACCTAAAACCAAAAAAAATTATTTAAAATTACCTTCGTTTTGTAACGTCCTGGTCCACTATCACCTACGCACAGAACGTACGTACGACACGTGCGCAAGGGCCCTCTTTATACACTACGCATGTGTGAAACTCCGCCTGCGTCGCCCGCCCCTGACGTTCAAAATTAACTCATGTTCTCCGCCCCCTAATTCGATGCACAGAACGTACGTACGACACGTGCGCAAGGGCCCTCTTTATACACTACGCATGTGTGAAACTCCGCCTGCGTCGCCCGCCCCTGACGTTCAAAATTAACTCATGTTCTCCGCCCCCTAATTCGACGCACAGAACGTACGTACGACACGTGCGCAAGGCCCCTCTTTATACACTACGCATGTGTGAAACTCCGCCTGCGTCGCCCGCCCCTGACGTTCGATTTTAACTCATGTTCTCCGCCCATTTTTAGTTACGGCGCGTAGTGGGGTAAATAATGGCGGAGACACCTGACATGTTATCTACCTCAGGTAGCGAAAAAAGCCCGGAGGCTGGAACGTCAACCAGATCTGTGAGGCCTAGATTTAAGGCCTCTAATATGAGTTTTGAAGAGATGGTGGAGATGGTGGCCATTCTTCAAAAAAAGGACTATGATGGGAAGTATGGGCCGTACGCACGGCCAAATTTGCGCAAGGCCAAAATAATGGCGAAGGTGGTGGACACTTTGCAGGCTTCTTTTGGGGTCCAGCGCTCCAAGGATCAACTTCGCAAAAGATGGTCTGACCTCAAGCTCAGGGAGCCGGATCAATACAGACGGATCCTTAAAGTGCTGAAAAAAAGTAAGTACTTGTCGTGTTTTTCTCTTGTGTTTATTACCTTGTATACTGCTCCATGTGCTTTTCCTTCCTATACGATTTTTTTGCTCATCGTTTCAAACGATCTTTTAATAAACCTCGTTACATATCTATAGATATATCTATCTATATATATGTGTGTGTGTATATATATATATATATATATATATATATATAATCGATATATCTATCTATCTATCTATCTAGAGATATATATATATATATATATATATATATATATATATATAGATAGATAGATAGATAGATAGATAGATAGATAGATAGATAGATATATCTATATCTATCTATATATAT
The DNA here is from genome assembly GCF_042186555.1 of Aquarana catesbeiana. Taxonomy (NCBI): domain Eukaryota; kingdom Metazoa; phylum Chordata; class Amphibia; order Anura; family Ranidae; genus Aquarana; species Aquarana catesbeiana. Next base: position 655,091,729 of record NC_133324.1, read on the forward strand.
ATATATATATATATATATATATATATATATATATATATATAGAGAGAGAGAGAGAGAGAGAGAGAGATAGAGATAGGTAGATAGATAGATATAGAAATGTAAAACATTCTTTTGTAATATTTTAAGTTATCTTTTTTTTTTTTTTTACATTTAGTTATATATTTAGATTTTGTTCCAGATATAGAGAGAGAGAGAGAGAGAGAGAGATCAAAAGATTATTAACTATATTTCGAGATATTGATATCTAGATATCTATCTATCCGATATGTCTTTATAATTTTTAATATTGAGGTAAAATAGGAACTCTACACAAACCACTTCACTCCAAATGTTTGAAAATTACTATGTACTAAAATATCTGTGTGCTAAGTAGATTACTAATTTTTTGTTTCACATAGGGGAAAAATCACTCAGCCAACAAGAAGACAGTCCACCCCAAGCCAAACAACATGATTGGGAAATCAGCCCAAGTCCCACTGAGGATGTGGAGGAAGGAGAGGTGGGCGACATGGGCACCCCACCAGGTGAGTGTCTGACACACCAGCTTACGGTAATCTATGCATGGCTGTCTTTTCTTTAATGTAATTTTTCTACTCTATTTTAGGGGATCTGGTTGTGCTTGATTCAAGCAACAGTGCCACCCCCGAGGATGTGGAGGAATTATGCTACATGGGCACCCCACCAGGTCAGTGTCTGAGACAACAGCTTTATTATGGTAAGGTAAACTATGTATGTGTGCATATTTCTAAACACATTTTTTGGTTTCATTCCACTTTAGGTACAAGAAGTGACTATTTCACCTCAGACAGTGCCCAACGGCTAATTGGTCAAATAATGGCCTGGAACAGGGAGATCGATGAAATGCGTAATCGGCTGGATCGTATGCAGCAGGAAATGAAGGACATGATTGATGTTTTGGGTAGAATCTAAATGCCCTTTTTGAAAGCCCAAAACATCGATCATGTCCTTCATTTCCTGTTTTGCTGACCCCATTCTGGGCCTTCTCTTTTTTTTTTTGGCTGAACATATATGTCTGTTTAACATAATTTAAAAAAGGAGGGCTGTTTCTAGAAAATACATACAAAATCCACAAAAAAATAAAACTTGATTTTAAAAAAACCAAAAAAAAGATAAAACTTGATTTAAAAAAAAAAAAAAAAAAAAAAAAAAAAAACTTGATTTTAAAAAAAACAAAAAAAAGATAAAACTTGATTTTAAAAAAAACAAAAAATAAATAAAACTTGATTTAAAAAAAAACAAAAAAAAGATAAAACTTGATTTTAAAAAAAAAAAAAAAAAAAAAAACTTGATTTTAAAAAAAACAAAAAAAAGATAAAACTTGATTTAAAAAAAAACAAAAAATAAATAAAACTTGATTTTAAAAAAACCAAAAAAAAGATAAAACTTGATTTAAAAAAAAAAAAAAAAAAAAAAAAACTTGATTTAAAAAAAAACAAAAAAAAAATAAAACTTGATTTAAAAAAAAACAAAAAAAAGATAAAACTTGATTTTAAAAAAAACAAAAAAAAAATATTGATTTTCAAAAAAAAAATAAAAAAATTAAAAAACTTGATTTTCCAAAAAACCAAAAAAAATAAAAAAATAAAAAAAAGCCTGTTTGCGAAAATCAAAAAGGCAAAAAAAATTTTTTGTGGATTATGTAGAAATATTTAAATATAATAATATTTTTGCTAATATTAAGATATCATTATATTTTTGTCTATGAACATTTTCTACTAAATGCATAACTGAATGCATAACAACGATTAATAAAAACATCTCCTTATAGGAATTAAATAAATGTGTGGTTTGTTATTTCAATGCTCAGTATCAGTTTGGTTATAATTGTAAAAAAGTTGTTTACAGTGGCAATGGAGCTTATTTAGACATTTAAAAGGAAAATATAGTTGGCACTACAACTGCTCGACCATAACCTAGGAGAAAGCCCAAAAGAAAGGCAAGCAATAAATATAATTCCAGATTTCATCAATATTTTTTTTATTTTAAAAAATTAAATATCCTGGCCCATTGCAATGGCCCCCCTACCCATAAAATAATTAACATATTGCTGTCTAACTTGACGGGCACTTTGGGGGGCCAAGCCAGTACGGACAGTATCCAGGCCCGTAAGGTTGTCATCTACAAGTCCGGCCTCAGGCCCAACTGTTCCTATATAATTTACAGAATGTTTGTGTAAAAAGTTGTGCAGAATGCAGCACGATAAAATGATAAAATTAAGTTTGTATTCCGCCAAATTAATGGATGTTTGAAACAGGCGGAACCGGCTGGCCAGAATTCCAAACGCATTCTCAACCACTCTTCTAGCTCTGGCCAGCCGGAAATTAAAAACCCTCCTCTCCGGGGTGAGGGTTCTTTGGGGGAATGGCCTCATGAGGTGCTTGCTGAGAGCGAAGGCTTCATCGGCAATGAAGACAAAGGGGAGTCCTTCCACGTTATCCGCATCAGGTGGCAATCCCAGGCCACCACTCTGGAGACGCTGGCAGAACTCCGTCTGGGCAAATACTCCTCCATCCGACATCCGGCCATTCTTCCCCACGTCCACATATAAAAATTCATAGTGTGCCGACACCACCGCCATTAAAACAATACTGTGGAACCCCTTATAATTAAAATAGTATGACCCCGAATGGGGTGGTGGCACGATGTGGACATGTTTCCCATCTATAGCCCCTCCACAATTGGGAAAGTCCCAACGGCTGGCAAAATGGGATGCCACAGTCTGCCATTCCTGTGGCGTTGAAGGAAACTGGGGAATCAAACAAGAAAACCAAAATCATTAATTTTGAAGCTAACATTGCAAGAAAATTATACAATTAAAAACATTATTCCCCAGCATCAGTATAACATTAAATAATTTAATTCTTCTGGAATAACTAATATGGAAAGGCACACTTATCAGATTGCTCACCCCCTCTGATGGAACATTGATTACATTTTAGGGGGTTGTGAAATCCCTAAAAAAGATTACTTTTAGGACACGCAGGAATTTAGGGGCTAAAAAGGCTACAAGACTGCAGTTGTCGCACTCTGCAGGTGCAGTTGCTAACCAGCTTACAGTAAATGAGGTAAGGTAAAAAGGCATTCATGTTGCAAGGAGTACACAATCACATGCAAGGGCAATTAATGAAAACACTTTGTGGCTTGCATATGATTTGATGATGGAAATCAGCAGAGCTTCTGCTCATTTACTAAAGCACTGGAACAAATGCACTTGTAGAGTGCACATGCATTTTGCAAAGTGCAACATATATTTGCTTTAGAAAAATCAACACCACAGAACATTCAAGCAAATTTTTACGAGGGTGGGGGTTGGGGGGTTGGGAAATCAAACTAATTACTAATTATCAGCACACTATTTGGAGTGAGTTTGGGGGGGGGGGGTTGGTAAATCTAGCTAATTGCTAATTATAAGCACACTAAATACACTCAAACAAAATACATTCAAAATGAGTAGACTAGGTGGATATGTTCCCATCATTGCATGCTGGGGAGGTTATTGAAGGAAAATATACATGCATGACAAAAAATAACAGGAAAAAAATCCAGCATGTGTGAGGATAAAAAGGGGACATTCACACTATATTGCAATGATGGTAAGTAGTGTTTGAAGCAAGAAATACATTACATTATCAAAGATTACATAAAAGAACATGTGATGCTAATAAAAGAAAAATATCTTACCTTAATATAGTCCTTCTGCAGGACCTGGATGATGGCAGAACAGGTCTCTGGGATAATGATCCCCAGAGCCTGGGGGGAGATGCCTGTCGAGAACTTGAGGTCCTGCAGGCTTCTCCCTGTCGCCAAGTACCGCAATGTGGCAACTAGCCTCTGCTCCGGAGTGATGGCTTGCCTCATGCAGGTATCCTGCCTGCTGATATAGGGGGTCAGCAAAGCCAACAAACGGTCAAAAACGGGGTCCGTCATCCGGAGAAAGTTCCTGAAATCCTCAGGATTATTCTCACGGATCTCACGGAGCAATGGCATGTGACAGAACTGGTCACGCTGGAGCAACCAATTCTTGGTCCATGAACTCCTCCTCGCCCTGTTCATGGACTGGTCTTGGTCTGAAGAATAAACTACAGCACCAAGCACATACAATGCACGAGCTCGACGACGAGTACGTACAGGTAACATGACTTCAAAACGGTCGGCTGGTCAGAACGCACTTAACAGAACGCACTGAAGAACAGCAAGGCCTGTGAAGAACGACCTGAAAATCAGGAACGAGCAGACAATAAAACAAAGATTTCTCAATGCCAACTGACCAAACGCACTGAAAAGCAGATACAAACCTCACAAGCACAGACTGAACAACAGTTAAAACGAACTGAAAAATACGAGTCTCACAAGCGCGAATCGTCTCTCACCAAACTTCTACTAACACGAGATAAACACGAGATTAGCAGAAGGAGCCCAAAGGGTGTCGTACGGGCTATTGAACTTCCGTTTTATAGTCTCGTCGGACTTGGTGTACGTCACCGCGTACTAGGCTGTCGTACTTTTGTGTGGTCGTGTGTAGGCAAGTCCGTTCGTTAGAAAGTCTGCCGCAAGTCCGCCGAAGGTACGCCGGAAGTATGTCGGACAGGCTGTCGGACTTTTGTAGCTGAAAAGTCCGACCGTGTGTACGCGGCATAATAGTCATTTTGGGGTAGTTTTTGGGGTCCTACAACTTCTGAGCCATTGTAAATACAGTACAGTGCCATAAACTGACCTGGCAGTTTTCTGCCTTTGACAATAAGAATGCACTCCCTTGTTTCTGGGCCCTGTCATGTTCCCACCAAATGTCAAACCTATGAGGTATACTTGTGCCAGGGAGGGGTAGCTGAAAATATAGTTGGGTGCAATTTTTACCCTGTCATCTCTGCGTTTGTGAAACCCATCACTGAGTTTTCGTTTTTGCTGAAAATTTAGTTTTTAAACTTTTCCCCTAATTTTACTGTAAAGCGCATTCTGAAAAATATGGGCTTAAAGTCCATGTTACGCCTCTTACCAAAAACCTTGATGGGTTTATCTTTCTTAATGGAGCCATTTTGCAGTAGTTTCTGGGGTCCTGACACTTGTGAGACATTGTAAATGTAGCAGTTGCAGTCATTGACAGTCAGAATATACTCCCTTGTTTCACGGTCCTGCAATGTTCCCACCAAGTTACTGGGGCATACTTGTATTGTACAAGTAAGAGGTAGCTGAACACATAGCTGTGTATAGATTTTACTTGCCATCTCTATGTTTGCAAAACAGGTCAAAAAAGTATGTTTATATTTAAAAATTTGTATTTACATTTTTTTCTAGTTTTGCCGCCAAGTGCATTCTGAAAAATTGGGGTTTAAAATCCACATTGTATCTCTTGCTAAAAACCCTGAGGGGTGTACATTTTTAAATAGTAATTTAGGGGTTGTTTCTGGGGTCCTGTCACTTCTGAGCCCCTATAAATGCAGTATCGTTCCAGAAAACTGACAGGACAGCCAAAATGCACTCCCTTAATTTTGGGTCCTGCCATATTTTCAGTAAGTGATTAAAACATACTTATGTGGTATTCTCATGTTTAGGACTAGTAGTAGTACAGTATAGCATATTTTTTATCATTATCTATGTACAGTATATACTGTACTTGCTTAAACTCCATATATTTTCCACATAACTTAGGGAAAAAATGGTTGATTTGGTATTGTTTCATTCAATACAAATTAAAAAATGTTTTTCTGTGACTTGTATTTTACATTTTTATGTGGCCAAAATCAATAGAAAGCTGTTTTTTTATATATATATAATGTTCACCATTTTTTTCTCTTATTTCTAAAAAAATAAAATTAAATAAATAAAGTTTAACTTCTAAAGTAAGGTATCTAAAGAAAGTATTAGCTGTCCCTAAAAAATAGCTAAGTTGACTGCATAACAAAGCAGAAATTGTAAAACAATCTATTACATGTTCAAAAGCTGAAAAAAGCACTAGAACTCAAGGGGTTTTATATAGGTTAAACATGCTGGGATTCAAATGGTCAATTTCCTGTACATAGGATGTTGGTGTTACCCTGTCTTCTTGCAGCACGTATTGCTGCTGCCTAATGGCTAATATTGGCAGTGCATCTTTCCATAGCAATTACTTGGCCGTTCTTATTTTTGCACTTGCCAAAGTAAAATTAGTATGAATAATGCCAACACAAGCTAAAGTAAAACTCTCTGCAATATGTACGTATCTACTAAAATAAGCAATAAAATAAACAAACTACTATATATCTTAGGCCCCTCGACTGCCCACCTACAAGTGGATATGATGCCACTTGGATGAGTATACATTGCCAAAGTCTAAGGCACTTGGCACAATGATTAAGCTCTAATCTGTACCTGTTAAGTTAAATGAGATACGTTTTAAATTTAAACTACAACTTTTTGATGAACTGTACAAGAAATCTTGCAAACAGAACAAGCTCTACTCCTTGATTGAATTGAAATCACTCTTCAATATTATATGATGTCAAGCATTTTGGCTTTAAAAAAGGAAAAGCTAGAAACAAGTGATTACGTATAACATTTTTTTTAAAGAAAAACTATCAAAATACAATATTTTTAAAATATTACATTTTGAACATAAACATCCTACAATTCTACTAACAAATGTAGGTCAAATTATGGGATTATAAAAAGGTGCAGACTAGGGATGAGCCAGTGGTTCGAGTCGAACGTAAATTAGGGTGTTCGTTTGTTCTAAAAATAAACCTAACATATGGGGCGTTCGTGGGAAATTCGAGCGCTGCAGAACGCCCCATAAAGCACTGCGAGATCGCAGTGCATTGGTGTATGATGATTGGCCAAAGCATGCACCTGACCTGCATGCTTTGGCCAATCACAGCGCCCTCTGCTGAGAGAACCATAATTGGCCAAAGGCAGGGTGCCTTTGGCCAATCTTGGCACAGGGGGACTTTGCCCCACACACTATATAATACTGCTTACATAGCAGCTGTGTGTAGTGTTGACAGAGAGAGCTTGAGTTAGCTTAAACAGGCAGGTTATTCAGTTAGTGGCAGTGTATTTGATATATATATATCTATATCTATATATATCTATATCTAGATATATAGATATATATCTAGATATAGATATATATATATATACTCTGCATTTAGCATAGACTTTATATTCAGTGTTTACTCTATATTCATTCAGTGCAGGCAGTGTAATATATATATATATATATATATATATATATATATATATATATATATATATATATAGTCTAGTGTATATATATATATATACAGTATATACTTTGCATCCAGTATAGCCCACTGTTTCTAATACACTTCAAGCGGTGTATTAATATGTATGTATATATGTGTATGTACAGTGGGGCAAAAAAGTATTTAGTCAGCCACCAATTATGCAAGTTCTCCCACTTAAAAAGATGAGAGAGGCCTGTAATTGTCATCATAGGTATACCTCAACTATGAGAGACAAAATGTGGAAACAAATCCAGACAATCACATTGTCTGATTTTTGAAAGAATTTATTTGCAAATTATGGTGGAAAATAAGTATTTGGTCACCTACAAACAAGCAAGATTTCTGGCTCTCACAGACCTGTATCTTCTTCTTTAAGAGGCTCCTCTGTCCTCCACTCATTACCTGTATTTATGGCACCTGTTTGAACTTGTTATCAGTATAAAAGACACCTGTCCACAACCTCAAACATTCACACTCCAAACTCCACTATGGTGAAGACCAAAGAGCTGTCGAAGGACACCAGAAACAAAATTGTAGACCTGCACCAGCCTGGGAAGACTGAATCTGCAATAGTCCAGAAATGCAAACCAAGCAGAAAGGGGTCCCACCGCTCAGGTAGGCACAGACCAGTGGAGATGAAAGCCAGTGTAGTTTTATCCTTCAAAGGGGAAGAGTCCCAGGTGCTGGCTGATGCAAGATGAAGCAGGAAAATCGAGGAAAGCTGGAAGCCGCACACCGGTGTAATGATGAATGCTTTATTTAAAAAGCTAAATCATAAAGAAACACAAAACACTACAGCAGAAGCGTACGAAAACACTGACGCGTTTCACACTCACGATGAGTGCTTACTCATAGCTTCATGAGCTATGAGTCACCTACAAACACACCGCCGGGGCAACGAAGGAGTGGCTTTTTAAGAAGCATTTCAAGGTCCTGAAGTGGCCTAGCCAGTCTCCAGATCTCAACCCCATAGAAAACCTTTGGAGGGAGTTGAAAGTCTGTGTTGCCCAGCGACAGCCCCAAAACATCACTGTTCTAGAGGAGATCTGCATGGAGGAATGGGCTAACATACCAGCAACAGTGTGTGACAACCTTGTGAAGACTTACAGAAAACATTTGACCTCTGTCATTGCCAACAAAGGATATATAACAAAGTATTGAGATGAACTTTTGATATTGACCAAATACTTATTTCCACCATAATTTTCAAATAAATTCTTTCAAAAATCAGACAATGTGATTGTCTGGATTTGTTTCCACATTTTGTCTCTCATAGTTGAGGTATACCTATGATGACAATTACAGGCCTCTCTCATCTTTTTAAGTGGGAGAACTTGCATAATTGGTGGCTGACTAAATACTTTTTTTGCCCCACTGTACATATATATATATATTCTAGTATATATATATATATATATATATATATATATATATATATATATATATATACTCTGCATCCAGTGTAGCCTATATCTACAGTGTATCCGGTGGTGTACTGTTTCTAATACATTTCAGGCAGTGTATTAAAAAAAAAAAAAAAATATATATATATATATATATATATATATATATATATATATATTGCCAGTCACGTTCCCCCAGCTGTCCATACTGCCAAGTTTGTTCCAGTAACAAGGAGGGAGGGGATGATGAGGTCGCTGACTGTACTTGGGTGCCTGAGAGAAGACAGGAGGAAAGTGAGGAGGAGGAGGAGGCAGGATGTCCTCTAGGGGGAAGCTTAAGTGCAAACACCCTTTTACATCACATCGCAGAGCTCCGCAGGTGCAGGGCGCAGCTGACTTCCCGCTGATATTTAAGTTCCTTGGCGTGGGCCTTTTTCAACAAGTGTGCAGCAGATCGCACTGTTGCTGTTTGCAACCTACGTCTGAAGTGGATCAAGCGTGGCCAGAACAGCAACTGCTTAGGCACCACATGCTTGACCAGACATATGACAACTTGCCATGCAGTCCGTTGGCAACAGCACTTGAAAGACCCACATCATAGAAAAAGGCAGACTTCTCCTTGCCCCTCATCTGGAATCTCCAACCCTACTATACCTCTAGTCCTCTCAAAAACCTGCACTGAGAGGAATGAAGGTATAGCAATAAGTGTCCCAAGTACTTGCAGCCAATCTGCTAGCTGTACACCACTAATTGAGTTTAGCAGGCAAATTTCCCTACCCCAGTTACTGAACCGTAAAAATAAATTTGGTCCCAGCCATCCACATGCTCAGCGTCTAAATGCTAGCTTGGCCAAATTGCTAGCACTGCAACTGCTGCCTTTTCAGCTGGTAGACTTTGCCTCCTTTCGTAAATTTGTGGAATGTGCTGTACCACAGTGGCAGGTTCCAAAACGTCATTTCTTTTCACGGAAGTCCATTCTGGCTCTCTACCGGCATGTGGAAGGCAATGTTTTGGCCTCGTTGGTCAGGGCGGTCATCAGTAAGGTTCATATTACCACTGACTCATGGTCCAGCAGGCATGTGTAGGGACGTTACCTTTCCTTCATGGCACACTGGGTAACTCTGGCAGCTGGGAAGGATGCAGGACAGGGTTCAGTGTTGTTGGAGCTTGATCTGCCACCACACCTTCAAAATGCTAGTGGTGATTCTTCCACAGCTCTCTCCTCCACCCCCTCCTCTTCTTCTTCCTCTATGGCCTTTTCTGCAGAATTGTCCTCTGAACCAGCAGTGCTCCGTAAGCGTTCAAAGGGTTACACAAGCAGTCAGACTAAAAGATGCTATGCGGTGCTTCAATTGGTCTGCCTAGGGGACAGGAGCCACACTGGGGCAGAGATTCTGTCAGCTCTGCAGGGGCAGGCTCAGAGGTGGTTGACGCCATGCCAGCTTCAGCCAGGAATGGTTGTATGAGACAATAGCACCAACCTTCTCTCCGCCCTCCGACAGGGACACTTGACCCATGTTCCATGTTTGCCACACGTCCTGAATTTGGTGGGGCAGCAGTTCTTGACCAGGTACCCAGTCTTACAAGATCTCCTGAGGCAGGCTAGAAAAGTCTGTGGTAATTTCCGCCGGTCATACAATGCCAGTGCTCCGCTGGCTGACATTCATAGGGAATGCAACCTGCCCACCAACCGCCTCATTTTTGGCATGCCCACCAGGTGGAACTCAATGTTGGCAATGCTGTAGTGGCTGCACACACAGCAAAGGGCCATCAATGAGTACCTGTGTGAGTATGGCACCAGAAGAGGGTCAGGGGAGCTTGGCTTCTTTTCGCCACACCAGTGGCTACTGATCAAAGATGCATGCACTGTCCTGTCACCATTTGGGGAGGCCACAAGGATGGTGAGCAGCGACAATGCATGTATCAGTGGCACTGTCCCTCTAGTCTTCCGGCTGGAGCACACGCTTCGTGGAATCATGGACAGGGCACTTGAGGCAGAAAAGCGGGAGGAAGGACTTCCTTTCCTCTCAAGGCCCCCTTTATCCAGATAGCATTCCTGCGGGCCCGCCAAACACACAGGAAGAAGAGGAGGAGGATTGTGTCAGCATGGATGTAGAGGATAACACTCAGCAGCAGTCTTCAAGGGATGGTTTTCAGTCCTCAGAAACCCAAGGGGTTGTACGTGGCTGGGAGGAGGTAGTTATGGATAATGTGATCCTTAGTGACCCAGAGGACTCAGAATGAAATGCCTCTGCAAAATTATGCTGCATGGCCTCCCTGATTCTGCAAACCCTGCGAAAGGACCCTAGGATTCGTGGTATCAAGAAGAGGGATCATTACTGGCTGGCAACCCTTCTTGATCCACGTTACAAGGGTAAAGTTGCAGAACTCAACCTGCCTTCCAAGAGGGAGCAGAGGATGAAACATCTTCAGGAGGCTTGAAGAAAGGTTTGTGTAACGCATTTCCAGACCCTGAGAGGTTACCATTTCCTGGTGCTGGACAATGTGTTGCTGAGGCTTCGTTCAGTCAGAGGAAAAGCGGTGGAGAAGGTGACTGATGCCTTTAACCACTTCAGCCCCGGAAGGATTTACCCCCTTCCTGACCAGAGCACTTTTTACAATTTGGCACTGCATCGCTTTAACTGCTAATTGCGCGGTCATGCAATGCTGTACCCAAACGAAATTTGCTTCCTTTTCTTCCCACAAATAGAGCTTTCTTTTGATGGTATTTGATCACCTCTGCTGTTTTTATTTTTTGCACTATAAACGGAAGAAGACCGAAAATTTTGAAAAAAAATGATATTTTCTACTTTTTGTTATAAAAAAAGTCCAATAAACTCAATTTAATCATACATTTAGGCCAACATGTATTCGGCCACATGTCTTTGGTAAAAAAAATGTCAATAAGTGTATATTTATTGGTTTGCGCAAAAGTTATAGCGCCTACAAACTAGGGTACATTTTCTGGAATTTACACAGCCTTTAATTTATGACTGCCTATGTCATTTCTTGAGGTGCTAAAATGGCAGGGCAGTACAAACCCCCACAAATGACCCCATTTTGGAAAGTAGACACCCCAAGGAAATTGCTGAGAGGCATGTTGAGCCCATTGAATATTAATTTTTTTGTCCCAAGTGATTGAATAATGACAAAAAAAAAAATTACAAAAAGTTGTCACTAAATGATATATTGCTCACACAGGCCATGGGCATATGTGGAATTGCACCCCAAAATATATTCAGCTGCTTCTCCTGAGTACGGGGATACCACATGTGTGGGACTTTTTGGGAGCCTAGCCGCGTACAGGGCCCCGAAAACCAATCACTGCCTTCAGGATTTCTAAGGCCGTAAATTTTTGATTTTACTCCTCACTACCTATCACAGTTTTGAAGGCTATAAAATGCCCAGATGGCATAAACCCCCCCCCAAATGACCCCATTTTGGAAAGTAGACACCCCAAGCTATTTGCTTTGAGGCATGTTGAGTCCATGGAATATTTTATATTTTGACACAATTTGCGGGAAAGTGACAATTTTTTTTTTTTTGCACAAAGTTGTCACTAAATGATATATTGCTCACACAGGCCATGGGCATATGTGGAATCGCACCCCAAAATACATTTAGCTGCTTCTCCTAAGTATGGGGATACCACATGTGTGGGACTTTTTAGGAGCCTAGCCGCGTACGGGGCCCCGAAAACCAATCACCGCCTTCAGGATTTCTAAGGGTGTAAATTTTTGATTTCACTCTTCACTGCCTATCACAGTTTCGGAGGTCATGGAATGCCCAGGTGGCACAACCCCCCCCCCCAAATGACCCCATTTTGGAAAGTAGACACCCCAAGCTATTTGCTGAGAGGCATGGTGAGTATTTTGCAGCTCTCATTTGTTTTTGAAAATGAAGAAAGACAAGAAAAATTTTTTTTTTCTTTTTTCAATTTTTAAAACTTTGTGACAAAAAGTGAGGTCTGCAAAATACTCACTATACCTCTCAGCAAATAGCTTGGGGTGTCTACTTTCCAAAATGGGGTCATTTGGGGGGGTTTTGTGCCACCTGGGCATTCCATGGCCTCCGAAACTGTGATAGGCAGTGAAGAGTGAAATAAAAATTTATGCCTTTAGAAAGCTGGAAGGCGGTGCTTGGTTTTCGGGGTCCCGTACGAGGCTAGGCTCCCAAAAACTCTCACACATGTGGTATCCCCATACTCAGGAGAAGCAACAGAATGTATTTTGGGGTGTAATTTCACATATTCCCATGGTATGTTTGAGCAATATATCATTTAGTGACAACTTTGTGCAAAAAAAAAAAAAAATTTGTCTCATTCCCGCAACTTGTGTCACAATATAAAATATTCCATGGACTCGACATGCCTCTCAGCAAATAGCTTGGGGTGTCTACTTTCCAAAATGGGGTCATTTGGGGGGGGTTTGAACTGTCCTGGCATTTTATGCACAACATTTAGAAGCTTATGTCACATACCACCCACTCTCCTAACCACTTGAAGACAAAGCGCTTTCTGACACTTTTTGTTTACATGAAAAATTATTTTTTTTTGCAAGAAAATTACTTTGAACCCCCAAACATTATATATTTTTTTAAAGCAAAGGCCCTACAGATTAAAATGGTGGGTGTTTCATTTTTTTTTCACACAGTATTTGCGCAGCGATTTTTCAAACGCATTTTTTGGGGAAAAAAACACACTTTTTAAAATTTTAATGCACTAAAACACACTATATTGCCCAAATGTTTGATGAAATAAAAAAGATGATCTTAGGCCGAGTACATGGATACCAAACATGACATGCTTTAAAATTGCGTACAAATGTGTAGTGGCAGCAAAATAAATACATTTTAAAAGCCTTTAAAAGCCTTTACAGGTTACCACTTTAGATTTACAGAGGAGGTCTACTGCTAAAATTACTGCCCTCGATCTGACCTTCGCGGTAATACCTCACATGCATGGTGCAATTGCTGTTTACATTTGACGCCAGACCGACGCTTGCGTTCGCCTTAGCATGAGAGCAGGGAGGGACAGGGGTGCTTTTTTTTTTTATTTATTATTTTGTTGCTTTTTTATCTTATTTTTAAACTGTTCCTTTCATTTTTTTTTAAATCATTTTTATTGTTATCTCAGGGAATGTAAATATCCCCTATGATAGCAATAGGTAGTGACAGGTACTCTTTTTTTGAAAAAAATGGGGTCTATTAGAACCTAGATCTCTCCTCTGCCATCAAAGCATCTGACCACACCAAGATCGGTGTGATAAAATGCTTCCCCAATTTCCCAATGGCGCTGTTTACATCCGGCGAAATCTAAGTCATGAAATGCTCGTAGCTTCCGTTTTTTTAGACCATAGAGATGTTTGGAGCCACTCTGGTCTCTGATCAGCTCTATGGTCAGCTGGCTGAATCACCGGCTGCATTCTCAGGTTCCCTGTTGAGACAGGAGAGCCATAGAAAAACACGGAAGACGGTGGGGGGGGGCATTCCCTCCCACTGCTTGTAAAAGCAGTCTAGAGGCTAATTAGCCGCTAGGATTGCTTTTACATGAAAGCCGACCGCTGGCTGAAAAGAATGATACCAAGATGATACCTAAACCTGCAGGCATCATTCTGGTATAACCACTCAAAGTCGTGAATGGCGTACCTGAAGACAAAAAAATGGTTAACAATAAGGCACAGTAAACGGTAAAGTATAAAAAATTGCATAACTGAAAAGCAAACATGATAAAACATAATAACAATAAAACATTGCAGAATAGAATACAGTAAAAAAGAGCAGAACAATAGAGAGAGAATAGAGAGAGAGAACAATGAAACGACAACTATTTTTTTTATTTTATATTTTTTTGTTTTCTTTTTGTTTGTTTTTTTACACTTTTTTTTGTAACTGTAACTTTTATAACTGTAACCGGTTCCAGATTCGGGTCTCTCAAAATGCGATGGCATCTTGGGAGACCCTGTGAAAGTGTGCCTAGTCTGTGCAATGCTGTACGCTACGCTAATACTCAACTAGTGTATGGTAGCGTTCAAAACATTCACCAATGCAAAGACCAGGATTGTCAGGACAGGAAGGACAATAATAGCGGGTGTCACACCTATATCCGCGCTTGCTGCAGACACGACATCTTTTTTGGGGGGTTCGTTGGGTAGGGGTTCTTGGGAGGACATAAAGAAAATGCCTCTCATGCAGCCGACTGCATTTGGTTGGGGATGTGAATGGGGGAAGTACGGGAGCTGCAGAGGTGGTGGGTTCCCAATTAGGATTGGCGAATGCAGCAGGAAGGGCACTATGGGCACGACGGGCCTGTTTGTCTTCTTCTTGGTGGCAGCGGGACACTACTTATGCTTGCCACCTCACCAGCTTGAACTGCACTTATGTGACTCGCCACGTCACCAAGTGTTACTGCAGTGCTGGTTTGACTACGACCGGGGTGTACTAGGCCGCTGGCGCTTGCCAGTTCACCAAAACGCTACCAAAAAAACTGTTAACGATCGCAGGGATCAGGCATGACTCTGCGAACGCTGCAGTTATGCGTTTAGTGTTTTGTAAGTGACAGTGATCGATCGATACTGCTCCTGGGTGGGCTGGGCCGGGCGGAGGGGCAAAACGCAGGTGCTAGCAGGTATCTGGGCTGATCCTGCTAACACTGCGTTTTTGGGAACCCTAAACTGCTGGGGACGCTAGTATAGATCTGATCGGATCAGATATTGATCCGTTCAGATACTATACCACTAAGGGAGGCGTATGCTGCGTGCGTGGGTGTTAGCGGTACTGGCGCTAATCTGACGCTGCCTGGGGCGACGCATATCACCGCCGGGCAATCAGGGGGCTAAACCTTTATTCGGTAATAAACGGCGGGTGCCCTGACACTATAAAAAATAAACGAACAAACCAGCGTCACCCGTACGGTGATCAGTGGTGAAAGGGTTAACTAGGGGGCAATGAAGGGGTTAAAACATTTATTAGGTAGTATATGGGGGTCCCTGTCGCTATAAAATGCTGACGGCGAACGTAAATATTTACCTCCCTAACTAGCGTCACCAGCGACACTAATACAGCGATCAGAAAAATGATCGCTTAGCGACACTGGTGACGGGGGGTGATCAAGGGGTTAAATCTTTATTAGGGGGGGTTAGGGAGGTACCCTAGACCTAAAGGGGGCTAACACTTACTGCCCTACCACACTAACTGTCACAAACTGACACCATGCAGTAATCAGAAAAAAAAAAAACTGCTTGGTGTCAGTGTGACAGGGGGGAGGGGTGATCGGGGGGTAAAGGGGGGTGTAAAGTGTGCCTGGAATGTTCTACTGTGTGTGTTGTGTTGTGCAACTCACTCAGATGTCTTCTCTCCTCGGCGCTGGAACGGAAACTGCCGAGCCGAGGAGAGATGACATCATTTCCTCTGCCTCTGTGTACTATACAGAGGCAGGGGAATGATCTCATTGGCTGGGAGCGATCGCGAACGGATGGTCTCCCCCTCGCCTCTCATCGCTCCCAGATCAAAGCCGACCACCTCGGGCATCGGGGGGGTCCGATCGGACCCCCCGCCCACAGTAAGGCAATCACGTACCAGGTACGTGATTTTGCCTGCCCGTGCCATTCTGCCGCAGTATATCTGCGTTAGGCCATCGGCAAGTGGTTAAACAATTTTTCAGTCCTCAGTGCCAAGGTCTAATCAGTTCAAGCAACCATCACCAGCGTCTGCATTACATGGTGCAGGAATATCTAGGGGCAAGAGCAGACTTGGAGACCTTTCCAACAGAGCATCCACTAAGTTAGTGGGTCTTGAGGATGGACCACTGGCCTGTCCTGCATCCAGTGTGCTGCTGGAGGGTTTGTAACGGATCAAAGAGTGCGCCTGTCCACAGACTCCGTTGATAGGCTCACATTCATGAAAATGAATCAGTCTTGGATCAGCAGCTATCAAGCACCTGATGCTGATGTAACTGATTGAATTTGCTACAGATCTGTGATCCCTTGAAGACTGCCTATGCTGACTATCCTATTCCTCCTCAATCTTGATGACGCTAGCTTACAAGAATATTTTTGGTTTAGGGCACCACCACCCAAGGCCCAATTTTTCTGCCCGTTTAATAGGGGCATGTAATTACAATTTTTGTTATAATATTTCACAGCAGGGGCTTTTCCTGCGTCCAACAAGAGTATATGTGAGGGCTTACAGTGTTGTGGCACCACCACCCAAGGCCCAATTTTTCTGCCCCTGTTTAACAAAGCCATGTAATTACAATTTTTGATATGATATTTAACAGCAGGTCCTGTTCCTGCGCCCAACAAGAGTGACTGTTAGGGTGTCAGGAAATGCCTTACAGAAGGAATCTTGCTGCTGGTGCACATCTGCAAGCACCGGAGCGCATGCGCACGCGCGGGTCTTGGCGCCAGATCTCCTATTTAAACTGGGTTTGTAAACAGTCAGTGCTGTCTGATCTGCAGCTTCCTGTGACTCCTGCTACCTGTAACCTGCTTTGAGATCCTGTTCCTGTGTTCTGATCCGGCTTGCCCTTGACTATCCCTGCCTACTGCCTGTACACGACCCCAGCTTGTCCCTGACTTTGATCCTGCCTGCTCCTCTTATTACCTCGCTGTCCGCCTGTTGCCAACCAAGCTTGTACCCGACCTGCCTGTGCCGCTGCACCTGCCCAGTTTCTCTAACCTGTATGTGCCTGTGCCTATCTGTATGAGTTAAAGAATCCGCGCTTAGGACAGTAAAAAGAGCTGCTGCCTTTCCCTAATTAGTTCCCCGAAGGGGCTAATTGATAAATATAATAAAAAATTTGGAAAAAATTGGCGCTGCCCTATTTCACATACTATGATTACTTATGGATGTAGAATCCATATACCGCGGGCTGTACTCAGTACCGTATATGAATATAAATTAATTGAACAAACAAATTACTATAAACCAGCTGGGCACTAAATTGTGGTCTAAAGAAAATAAAAATAAAAATAAAATAAAATTGCCATATGTGTAAAAAATAGATAAATACAACTCTTTGGGACTAAATAGTCTATATGTGTTAAACCAGTGACCATAAGTGCCATATATGTTCACAGTTATGTGCCTACATATGAAAAAGTGGTGAATAAATTAGTGAATTATTTTATAGAAAAGATTAACCCCAAAGTTCAAAAGTTTGAGACAGTGTAACGCCCCCTGGGGGACCAGTGCCACTTAAATAAACCAAATATATAGATGTTAGGTGTCAATATCAGAACAAATATGTGACTCCCAAAGATATTATTAGTGTCTTGACCTCTGTGCTCATAAATAGTGAATCACAGTGAAGTACAAATACCAAAAAATCAGACTTAGATTGTCCAGCCGTGTATATGCATAAGCAAATATAGATAAGGCTTTAAAACATGTTATTAAAAAACAAAAAGTCTCTATGGTCAAACTAAATGAGGAGCAAAGTTCGATAAATATGCAGATCTGGGGTAACAGGAACAGTAAGCAGTGACTTCTGTGCTCATATCAGGTGGTGACTTGAGGTGCTCGCCCCCCCGTATTTCCCCACTCACCAGAAACAATCACCCCCACAGGGGTACCGAGCGACAGAGTGGGTGACTTGGGGTAGTTAATCCGGCCAGGTGCTGCTTCCGTTCCTCTGCTCTTTAGGATCCCTCCAATGATTTAGAATTTGGACCATGCGTTCCAAGACTGGGCTCCTCCACTTCTTCCCACCATAAATCTGTTTTATTCTCCGTTACAATAAAAGAAAGAAACAGGGGGCTTCCGTCGTGAAGTATGTCCAGTTTATTAAAATACGCAAGTGTAACAAATCATAGATCCAATACAGGCACAGCTAAAGACAAGGATGGGACTGGAAACTAGCTCCGAGCGTGCGTCCCACCTTGCGTTCCAGCCTGCGTTTCCGGGTATGACGTGTGAGTGTGACTCCGCCTTATGCGTTTCGTCATAGGACGTTCTCAAAGACGGTTTCGACGCTTCACACATAGTTATAGTACTGCGGTCTCCACATGCCCTCCCCTCATTATGGTAATGTCGCTCAGGGGGTGGGAGTGATAGAACCGCTGAACTATCCATTAACAAAACAGTATGAGGTTTAACAATAATTAGCATACATCCTTTATGGTGATCTTTTTATAACCCTATTGCGCTGTGTTATCCATTGTATTTAATCTCCTTACTTATTGTTTAGTATTGCATTTGGTATACCCAGAACAAGTATATTTTATTTTATCTAATAAAACAAAAAAGACCTTTAATTGTTCTGTTAAAAACTATTGCCTGCAATTGTGGTTCGTAAGTTTAAATAAAAGATGTCCAATAATAAAAATATTGATAAGAAAAAAGAAAAAATAAGAAAAAATAAAATACGCATAAAAAATAATAAATAATAAAAAATAGAAATAAAAATAATTTTAATTACAGTATTACAAAAACCAAGAAAAAGAGGAACAAATATTAAAACATTTTTTTTTTTTTAATTTTTTAGAAAAATCGTATTTTTTAAAAATGTGTGTAAGAGATTTCTTCTTACCCACATATGTAATAGAACCCGACTTAAAATTTTTTTTTGAACTAATACTTAATCCACTTCTAATAACATATATGTATAATTATAAGTCCATATAACAGTATGGGTACGGACTGAGATGTGTGCAACTAAGGGATGCCTTAAAATATTTATTAACTATTCTCAGGTGTCCTTACATCATTACCGCAATATTCTAGCAATGTGGAATGAGTTGTGGGGACCGCAGTACTATAACTATGCGTGAAGCGTGAAGCGTCGACACAGTCTTTGAGAACGTCCTATGACAAAACGCGTAAGGCGGAGTCACGCTCACACGTCATACTCGGAAACGCAGGCTGGAACACAAGGTGGGACGCATGCTCGGAGCTAGTTTCCAGTCCCATCCTTGTCTTTAGCTGTGCCTGTATTGTATCTATGATTTGTTACACTTGCGTATTTTAATAAACTGGACATACTTCATGACGGAAGCCCCCTGTTTCTTTCTTTTATTATAACGGAGAATAAAACAGATTTATGGTGGGAAGAAGTGGAGGAGCCCAGAAGTCACTGCTTACTGTTCCTGTTACCCCAGATCTGCATATTTATCGAACTTTGCTCCTCATTTAGTTTGACCATAGAGACTTTTTGTTTTTTAATAACATGTTTTAAAGCCTTATCTATATTTGCTTATGCATATACACGGCTGGACAATCTAAGTCAGATTTTTTGGTATTTATACTTCACTGTGATTCACTATTTATGAGCACAGAGGTCAAGACACTAATAATATCTTTGGGAGTCACATATTTGTTCTGATATTGACACCTAACATCTATATATTTGGTTTATTTAAGTGGCACTGGTCCCCCAGGGGGCGTTACACTCTCAAAACTTTTGAACTTTGGGGTTAATCTTTTCTATAAAATAATTCACTAATTTATTCACCACTTTTTCATATGTAGGCACATAACTGTGAACATATATGGCACTTATGGTCACTGGTTTAACACATATAGACTATTTAGTCCCAAAGAGTTGTATTTATCTATTTTTTACACATATGGCAATTTTATTTTATTTTTATTTTTATTTTCTTTAGACCACAATTTAGTGCCCAGCTGGTTTATAGTAATTTGTTTGTTCAATTAATTTATATTCATATACGGTACTGAGTACAGCCCGCGGTATATGGATTCTACATCCATAAGTAATCATACTGTGCTTATCTGTACTCCAAATCTATCAGGACTGACCCGCTGTGTACTGCTGCTGTGCTGACCCAGCTCCTCTACTGCTGCTGTGCTGTCCCAGCTCCTCTACTGCTGCTGTGCTGACCCAGCTCCCCTACTGCTGCTGTGCTAACCAAGCTCCTCTACTGCTGCTGTGCTGACCCAGCTCCTCTGCTGCTGTGCTGACCCAACTCCTCTGCTGCTGTGCTGACCCAGCTCCTCTACTGCTCGCTGTGCCGACATCTCATCCCACCAGCATCAGGAACTCTGGAGCAACTCTCCTGACTATTTACCTGCAAGGCACTCATACCATTCTGTACTCTCAGGTCCCCTGTCTACTCTATCAGGAGCCGGTGAATCTGATACGTAAGGGAAGCTTTCCTCTGCATTACCGGGCTCATCTATAAGGTATGTAGAAACATGACAGTATCAGACAGCCATGTCTGAGCCCAAGCAAGGAACCTCCCCTATGCAAGAACTCTGTCGACACCTGGCAGGTCTAACACAAGCTGTCAAAAGTCCACAAGAAGGTTACACCCAGCTTGAAGGACGGGTCCAAGCCCTGTCAACCCCTGCTAATCCTCAAGGGGTGTCAGGGCTGGGCTTAGCCCTTCCTTCTCTGAGCTGGCCGGTCAGCTGTCAGCTATTTGCCAGCTCATATCTCTCCACAGTTACTCAGCAGTTGATGATATCCTGCTCGTCAGTCCTACCTACTTAAGCTGTCCAGTCCAGAGGATCTTTTTTTTTTTTTTTTTTTTTTTTTTTTTAACATAAAGTTTATTAAAGATTTTAGACAAAATAAAATAAAACATTACATTGCCAGTTTATACCATCCAATAAACAAATATCAAGAATTGCTTCATATATCCGCACATGCAGTACATATTGCCCTAAGGAGGGGGGGGGGGGCAAAATGGCGGAGCAATCCTACCCCTAAGTAACATTTAGATTACAACTATGGAATAGTAAGGTGTTTTGCTTTTACCCATTCCGACCATATTTTCCCAAACTTTTTTGCACAGTTTCTGCCCATATACGTCAGTTTGTAGAGTGGGAGTGCTGTGTTTATCAGTGATTGCCATAGCTGTTTAGTAGGTGGTGAGTTTTGGTTCCACTTCAGCAAAATAGCCTTCCTAGCATAAAACGTGGTGTAGAAGAGGAACAGCTTTTTACCCCATGTTAAGTCAAGGAAGTCACTTATGCCCAGAAGAAGAGGAATCGGGCTGTACGAGACTGATAATTTCCCAATGTTATTGATTTCAGCTAGGATTTCTTTCCAGAATTCCGTCACTGCAGGGCAAGACCAGGTTATATGAAAGAAGTCGGCTTCATGATAGTTACATCTGGGACATGTAGCCGTGCGGTCAGAGTAAATTCTTGCCAGGCGAACCGGGGAATAATATGCTCGGTGGAGGAACTTCAGCTGAATATATCTGTCTCTGGCCGAGATCACAAGGGGCAGATACTGTTGGACACCCTCCTCCCAATCATCATCTGTTAGCTCCGGGATATCCCTCTGCCATAAAGCAAAGAGCCGGGAGACACCAGAGGTATCCAACGTAATAAACAGACTGTATAAGGTAGACATCGTTTTAGTTTGATCAGGGGATCTAAGCATTTTCTCCACCGGCGACATCTCGAGTGAGATCGAGGAGGGGAATTGGGATCTAAAGGCATGTCTTAATTGGATGTACCTGAAAAACATATGGTTCAGGATATCACGGTCGTGTTTTAGTGCATAAAATGCAATCAGCTGCCCCTGACCACCTCCCAGAACCACCCACCTGTCTGGCCACTGAGTCCCATTTCTTCAGGGTCGCAATCATAGGAAGGGTGACCCGAGAGTTAGATCTAGGGCCCCTATGAATCAGGTTTCTAAGCTCCGCATATGAACCCAGCAACGCCGCCTCCAATGAAGAGGCAGGGTTAGCTGGCTCCTCCGACAGCCACCACTTGACCGTCACCAGGACCGCCGCCCAGTAATATTTCAACAGGGACGGCAGTGCCAGGCCGCCAAGCGACGTGGGCATCTGCAGCTTTACTTTGGCCACCCTGGGAGCTCTCCCATTCCAGACAAAGGATATCACAATGCTATCCAACCTCTTAAAAAAGCTATGTGGTATTGGTACAGGGGCTTGGCGGAAAAGGTACGTGAACTTAGGAAGAATTGACATTTTAATTAAGTTAACTCTTCCGACCAGTGTCAGGGGGAGTGACCTCCATCTGGCACAGCTCTGGGATATCTGCTGAACCACCGGGTTGAGATTCAGAGGGATAAACTGCCTTAAGTCCCGATGTATCTCAACTCCCAGGTATCGAAACTGAGAAACCCTCCGCAGCTGTCCATCCATCTGCTGGCCCCCTGTCCCAGAATGTAGGGGAAATATCACTGACTTCCCCCAGTTTACTCTGATTCCTGAGAAACGCCCAAAGCTGTCTATAATTGACAGAGCCGACCGTAGCGAGCACCCATCATCCTTCAGATACAGTAGGGTGTCGTCTGCGTACAGGGACACCTTTTCTTGCAGTGATCCTCTATCAATCCCTTTAGTTTGTGTTGATGCCCGCAGAAGTGCCGCCATAGGTTCAATTGCTAGAGCAAAAAGTCCCGGGGACAGGGGGCACCCCTGTCGCGTTCCCCTGCCCAAAGCAAAGGGCGAGGACAAGACTGTTCCGGTACGCACCCTGGCCCTCGGCGCCCTATATATCAACCTGACCCAGGAGATGAAGGATGGCCCAAATCCGAATTTGTTGAGGACCTCCCAGAGATAGCCCCACTCTACTGAATCAAAGGCCTTCTCCGCGTCCAGAGAGGCCACCATTTCCTCAGCCCCTCCCTCATCTCCAGAGGCCAGGACTGCATAAAGCCTTCGCAGGTTGATATCTGTTCCCTTGCCAGGCATGAATCCCGATTGATCTTCATGGATCAGGGTAAGTATAATTTCATTTAGACGCCTGGCAAGAATTTTGGTGAGTACTTTGGCATCAGAGTTGAGCAGGGAGATGGGCCGGTAGGAAGAGCACAACTGTGGGTCCTTCCCAGGTTTGGGTATTACAACTATGATGGCCTGGGACATGGATGGTGGGAGGTCTTTGTCCTGCAGTGATTTTGTAAACATGTCATGCATTTTAATAGTCAGGTCATCGTCCAGAGGATCTTTGCCTTCGTCTTGGTCAATATCACAGAAATCTCCTGCGATCCTGTTCAAGACTTGCTTTGCTGACATCCTTTCTGGCTCCAGATCCTGCTTGGTGTTCCACTACATTGATCCCTGACTTCTGGCTTGGCTGACTATCCATTTCGGTTACTAAACTTTGGCTATGTTTTGACTACATTTGTTCTTTTTACTTTTATTATTAAACAAGTGTGATTTAAGTGTACTTCTGTCTCGGCCTGATTTCATGGTTTCTGACAGTAGGCAAAGGCCATGAATTCAGAAGATGCAGTCAGTCCACTTGTTGGTAATATTTTTTCCAGATTGGATGAACTGCCATGCGTTACAAACTCTGGTGAGTCACTCGGCTCACCTGGAATCTCCCACTGTGGCCGCCCCATTACAACCTATGTTGCAGGCTGACCCTGCTGCTGCTCCAGTCTCTGTGGAGGCACTCGCCTCGAGTATTACCTCTATAAGAGGTATGTCTGGTTCCGCTCCACTTCCCCAGCGATTTGGGGGTGATCCAGTCCAATGTAGAGGGTTTCTCAACCAGGTTGAGATATACTTTGAGATGGTGCCCCGGCGTTTCCCACAGACAGAAGCAAAGTAGGTTTCGTGATATATTTGCTTTCTGGGAGAGCCTTGGCCTGGGCAAACCCTCTTTGGGAGACACAAAAACCTGTTGTCTTGAGCTACCCTGAGTTTGTGACTTCGTTTGAAAGGGTATTTGACGTTCCTGCACGCCCGGCTTCTGCTGCCAAGTGCCTCATGTCCATTGAACAGAGTAAGAGAACTGTTGCCGACTACGCCATTGAATTCTGTACTCTGGCAGCAGAGGTTGCATAGAACAATGAGGCCCTTGTGGTTGCTTTTTCTCATGGTCTCTCGGATACCATTAAGGGTGAAATAGCAGCCCGAGATATACCCACTGAGCTGGAGAAGTTGATCACATTTGCCATCCTCATTGACTCCAGACTCAGAGAAAGACTCTCTTTTAAGGAGCGCTTGCAGAAGCCTCCTGTACGTTTGTCTCTGAGCTTTGCAGTCCCACCCGTGCCTCCCTCATCTCCCATGCCTCCTGGTACCGAGTCAGTCAGTGATGGTGAACCCATGCGCTTGGGTTTCATGCGTCTCTCTGCGGATGAGAGAACCTTTAGGAGAAGGGAGAGATTGTGCTTTTATTGTGGCCAGGCAGGTCACTTTTTGAAGTCTTGTCCTACCTGTCCAGGGAACGCCCGAATGTTGAGGTCCTGTCACGGACAGACTTTAGGTGGCGTCGTTTCATCCCCAGTTATCCAGAAGGATAAGCCCCTGGTTTCGGTCTCACTTTCTTGGGCTGAGTCGTCTGTCGAGTTATAGGCTCTATTTGACTCTGGGGGTGCAGGCCTGTTCATTGATGCTGCCTTTGTATCTAGCACTTGATTCCGCTGCAGCTGCGTGACACTCCACTTGCCATTGAGGCTCTTGATGGGAGACCTCTATATCCTGCCCATGTGACTCATGAGACGGTTCCGTTGTCCAAGGCCATAGGGGCTCTTCACCATGAGATAATCCAATTCCAAGTTATTTCCTCACCTAGGTTTCCGCTGGTTATTGGTTATCCTTGGTTACAGATGCACAACCCCTCTTTTGATTGGCTCCGTGCTGAGGTTCTCTCCTGGTCACCACAATGCAGTGAGACATGCTTCCAGAAGGTAGCCAAGGTCCTGTGCACCTCTTCACTCTCCTCCCTGCCGAGGGAGTACCGCGATTTTAACGATGTCATTTGTAGTGAGAAGAGCATTTTCGGACTTAGTAACAGAAGTCGGTGGTGACAACAATCCTGTTAGGTGGACAGAAGTCTGATGAAGAACCAAGAGCAGTATATGTATTGGGTGGATATGATGTAGAGTGGGTATGATAATTAATATTTAGGTATTATTATAATGATGATGTAAGTACTCTTCCGCAGCAACCCAATTCTTCCAGAGAGATGCACTTTATTGACTTCCGACACAGAACAAAGTCCAAAGTCCACAGATGACAGAAGAATCCGACAGAGTAGATATAATTCAGAACCCCATGTTCATAGGTCTGTGTGCATACACAGACAAACCTCTCCTCAACTATAGACTGAATGCCGTGTTATATTCACTAAATATTGAATGGCTGAGCAATTTGATTGGCCGTTTCAATTTAGGACTTTGATTAGCTTTAGTCTTTCAAACAGACAACAACCCCCAGCCGTGAACAGCTGTGAACCACCCCAATTTGCACTCCTGCATATCAACATCAACAAGTCCCCTTTAGATATGTGTAATTAGATTAACAGATACCACCTGAACACCCTTTTGAGCCCTTGGAATACCTACATTCCTGCATATCAACAAGCCCCCCTGATAAATTAGCCCCACAGGAGGGAGCCTCCGCTAGGCCAACCCAAAACACTCCTTGATCCCATTGTTACCCCCTCAAGTCTAATTACCATCAATAAATATTTCTTCTATGGTCCTTTAAACAATGTACCCTTTGAAATGTTCAATTAGGTTAACAGCCCATACCTCACACCCCTAGGTAGACTTGCATGAGACTTACACATCAAAGGGTCTTCAGCTGTTATATTAAAATTGAGTTGGCTTGGACAATTTCTGCTCAACCCATACTCCAATACAATATTATACATAAATTGGCCAACATATTACAACATATACCCCCACTTGGGTCGGTTCTAACTACTAGAACTGACCCATAAATCAAACAACAAAAAATATCATTACGATTTAAGGTACTGGATGCTTTACAATGGCTCATATAAAATATGAAGTTGAAACTGGTTACATCTCTCTTCGCCAGCCTCTAAAATATCCCCATGAAACAGTTATTAGATAATATAACTTTTAGACCATGACTAGAAAAGGATTTGGTAAACGTCAGTGGCCCATATAGCTGTTAGGCCTTATTATATCACATCAAGATCTTGAATATTGCGCAAAGACGAGCTGATGTCACAGTCCATTCTTCGGTCTGACTTCATCACATCTCTCACCATCTCACTGAAAGTAAACTTGGTATGCTCTGGGAACTCCAATCCACATAAGTCCAGGATTTTTTTCATCTCCAGGCTCAAGCTTTCCATTTTTAAAGATGCTTTTACGCAAACACTCTACTTTCAACTTTATAGTAAGAACTATCAATGTACCAGCACTCACTTTCATGGTAGAAAAGGTTTGGAAATGGCAGTAAAAACTGTGCTGTAAATTATGTCCTTGCATTTGACATTCATGAGTCCATCTTTGTTGATTGCCAGTCACAATTTGCTTTTGTAATTTGCTGTAGGCCGACCCTTCATTGCCTTCAATAAAGCAGTTACTTGGATCATTCAGTCCACAATTACACTTGAATGGTATACCAACATATACATATATCCCCACACGATGGTTCAGATAGAGTCATCAGTGTTGATCAGATCTTCTATCCAGACAAAGCGGCAGTGGAAATTCTTGCCAGTATCTTCACCATGAAAGGTAGAAAGGTCTTTTTCATCCATATATGTCATAGCCTTTAGCATATTATAAACAACTGAATCAACAAAGTTTCAAATCATGACTAGAGTGATGAATTTCACTCACCCCTCTTATAAATTTAGGAAAACCACCCAACATACTATAATTTATGCTATGCCAAGCCATTGTGCAGCATCTCACCTTAGATGTCAAATATATTGATCAATACGCATTATGTAATATGTACAGATGTTATGAAAATTATTTTAGGTTAAAATGCTTCTCTTTGGTTTTAAGATAAAGTTCAAGAAATAAAACATAAAGAAAATAAAAAAATGAAAAGCAAAATATATCAGGAAAAGGGAGAAAAATTAAAAATTAGGGCGTTGAAGAAAAAAGAAAAAAAGGTCCATTGCTTGATGAATTTCGAGAGAGTCCATGAATACTTTATAATTCCATGTATAGTGATATATTGTCTATTCAGCATTTCTCCCATAATTCTCCCCCACTAGCCAGCAATTTCAGACTGTGCTTCTGCTATTCACATGCAAGCATCTTCAGACGTCCCTGAAAGACAAAACTCTCCAACAAAACTAATTAGCAAGGTCCTTAAACGTTGTTTGAAGTTAAAACAAAGCATTATTTACACGTTTACAGTTTGAAGCTAATTCACCCCCACTGCTAGAGAAGTGTCATCTGCATTCAAAAACAGATCTGGAGAATGTACATCTTCTGCCATTTATGACACCCTGTACCCCCTTCAACTGCTGTAATAATTTATCACGTTCCCCTCTCATCTTGTCATACTCCATCTTCAGGTGGTCATATTTCTGTTTTAACTGAGAAAACGATATCCAAGTCTTGGACCTTTTCTTATTATTATTTTGGGCAGCTCTGTTTTTCATATTAATATCACCTATGTTTGACCTGGTGTCTCCTCTCTGGGTGTTATCATAGGATGTTATCTTCTGATCTTTATGCTCAGTATTTGTCCTAAACAATGTGGCTAAATCAATCAATTTGGACAGCCTGCTCATTTGACTTTCTCCATAAATGGTCTGCTCTCAACAATATGTCTTTTAAATCATGAGGATTTGGGGTAACTAATAAAATATTTTGTTTGATATATTCATGCAACGCATCTAGAAACATACTCATATGTATCAAGCCACCACGCTCAAATGCAAGATTATTACCGACCAATAATTCCATAATAGTTGCTATCCTGTGTGACAATTCATATGGAGATTCATTTTGCATCTGTTGGATCCTCCCATGAATGGTAACATCAGAACGTACACCATACAAAACACATAATAATTCCAGTAATATGTCCCTTGTCCTCAGAGGCTGAATACAGATCTGTTTAATTCTCATCCAAAGACCACTTCCTAAAGAATGTTGCAAAACTCTTTCTAAGTCAGATGGGTTGAGATTGTACATATCTCTGACATTCTGCACGTCACAAAACCATTTTAAAAATCTGTTTAAATCATGGTATGGAACCATTCCTATTTCTTTAAGAATTGCGTCTAATAATTTTGGTTTCAAAGGCTTCATTACGAGCTGAACTTCACCTGTATTATTATTATTGTTATAAACTATGGTAGTCACAGTGGGGGCAGCTGGTAATGAATTATCAGATTTAATATGAGGTTCTGTTTGCTGCAGATTGCTGAATCCAAGATTTGATGCATAGCTGCATTCCTGAGATCTCTTCTCTAATTCCATAATTCTTAATTTTAATCTCTCATTTTCCTCTGATAATTCATCAAAACGTTTAGATTTCTCAAGCAAAACTTCTCCAATGGTAACCGCATGCAATTTTAAATTTACTGTCTCAGTGTCTGATTGGTTTTGTAACCTCTCACAAACATTGTTGCTATTATCAACTGCCTTCTGTAACTGGGTAATTTCCTCAACCTTACCTTTTAAAGAACTTTCCATTGTTAAACAGCAAGATAACAAGCCCTGTATAATACAACCTTTTCTTTTACTTTCTGAAATTTTGCTATCAAAAACATTTTTCTCTAAAAATTCCTTCATCATAGTCCACGTCTGCTTACATTTTTCTGGAATTTCATAAGGACCACCATGGCGCTTAATACATTTTAATACCCATCTGTTAACTTTATCAGAACTGACACTAGCTTCACACTGCGTAAGCATTTTGACTATATTACTGATAGTTAAAAAAAAAAGGAAATATTTTACTCACTGCATTAGTTACTCTTCATCTTCCAGTTCAGGTCTTCTGGTACACGACACAGTCCTTTTTTTGTTGTTGTTTCCAGTCTCCAGAGAATAATTCTGGGGTTCCCAACTTGTTTAAATTTGTAGATCAGACTCTCTTATGTCACAATCAGACATTAGAGTCACAGCACTGCTCTTGGTTCTTCATCAGACTTCTGTCCACCTCACAGGATTGTTGTCACCACCGACTTCTGTTACTAAGTCCGAAAATGCTCTTCTGGACGCTTGAACGGCACCAATGTAGTGATCGAGTATAAGTTCAAAGAACGGGTCACGGCACCAATGTAGTGATCGGGTATATTAATATATACTGGGTGATATGATGTAGAGTGGGTATGATAATTAATATTTAGGTATTATTATAATGATGATGTAAGTACTCTTCCGCAGCAACCCAATTCTTCCAGAGAGATGCACTTTATTGACTTCCGACACAGAACAAAGTCCAAAGTCCACAGATGACAGAAGAATCCGACAGAGTAGATATAATTCAGAACCGCATGTTCATAGGTCTGTGTGCATACACAGACAAACCTCTCCTCAACTATAGACTGAATGCCGTGTTATATTCACTAAATATTGAATGGCTGAGCAATTTGATTGGCCGTTTCAATTTAGGACTTTGATTAGCTTTAGTCTTTCAAACAGACAACAACCCCCAGCCGTGAACAGCCGTGAACCACCCCAATTTGCACTCCCGCATATCAACATCAACAAGTCCCCTTTAGATATGTGTAATTAGATTAACAGATACCACCTGAACACCCTTTTGAGCCCTTGGAATACCTACATTCCTGCATATCAACAAGCCCCCCTGATAAATTAGCCCCACAGGAGGGAGCCTCCGCTAGGCCAACCCAAAACACTCCTTGATCCCATTGTTACCCCCTCAAGTCTAATTACCATCAATAAATATTTCTTCTATGGTCCTTTAAACAATGTACCCTTTGAAATGTTCAATTAGGTTAACAGCCCATACCTCACACCCCTAGGTAGACTTGCATGAGACTAACACATCAAAGGGTCTTCAGCTGTTATATTAAAATTGAGTTGGCTTGGACAATTTCTGCTCAACCCATACTCCAATACAATATTATACATGAATTGGCCAACATATTACAACATCATTGACAAAGGTCAAGGTGGTAGTTTTCCTCCACACCGGCCAAATGTTTGCGCAATTGACCTTCAACCTGGTGCCATACCCCTCGTGGCTGGGTTTACCCTTTGTCGGTCTTGGAGGATAAGGCCATGGAGGAGTATGTTGCAGACGCACTTTCTCGAGGTTTCATCCGCAAATCCTCTTCTCCTGCTGGTGCTGGTTTCTTCTTTGTGAAGAAGATGAGTGATGAACTGAGACCCTTGTATTGATTATAGGAGTCTCAACCATTTCATAATTAAGTATGCCTATCCGATTCCATTGATTATGGGGTTATTTGACCGCCTCAAGGGAGCAACGGTTTTCACAAAGCTTGATTTGAGAGGGGCATACAATCTCGTTTAATAACAGAACAGGCCATTATGAGTACCTCGTAATGCATTTTGGCCTTTGTAACACCCCGGCAGTTTTCCAGGAACTTATTAACAATGTCCTCCGAGATTTGTTGCAGTTATGTGTGGTGGTTTATCTCGATGATATCCTCATATTTTCCAAGTCCCTGGAGAGCCACCACACAGATGTCTGTCGTGTGCTTCAGAAACTAAGAGAGAACAATCTCTATTGTAAACTGGAGAAGTGCGAGGTTAAATTCCACTGCTGGTTTTTCAATGGACCCAGAGAAACTTTTGGCAGTTCTACAGTAGCCCCGACCCATGGGTTTACATCCTCTGCAGCATTTCCTGGGCTTTGCCAACTATTATCGGAAGTTTATTCGTAACTTCTCGTCTCTGGTCAAGCCCTTGACTGATATGACCAGAAAGGACAGTAACCCACAGAGTTGGTCTCCGGAGTCTATTAAGGCCTTTGAGAGTCTCAAGGCTGCCTTTGTTTCTGCTCCTGTGTTGGCACATCCTGATCCTACGTTACCTTTTATCCTTGAGGTTGATGCTTCTGAGACTGGTGTTGGCGCCCTTCTGTCTCAACGTCCTACTTCTGAGAGCGCTATGCATCCTTGTGGCTACTTTTCCAAAAAATTGTCACCTGCAGAGTGCAATTACAAGATTGGCGACAGAGAGCTGCTTGCGATGATTTTAGCCCTGAAAGAATGGAGACATCTCCTCGAAGGTACCACTGTGCCGGTTCTCAATCTTACTGACCATAAGAATCTCACATTCTTGTCTGAGGCTAAACGCCTCGCTCCCAGAAGGGTGAGATGGGCTCTTTTCTTGTCAAGTTTCAATTACATTGTCTCATTCTTACCCGGTACTAAGAATGTAAGGGCTGACGCCTTGTCACAACAATTTTCCTCCACTTCCACGTTGGAGTTGGTTCTGGTTCCTGTGATTCTCCCTGATCGTATTATGGCTACGGTTCATACCAGTCTCACTTCTCCTTTGGGTTATAAAATTCTTGCTGCTCAGGTCCATGCTCCTCCTGAGAAACTTTGTGACAGCTGCTTTGTCCCAGAGAGTCTCCGTACTGCCGTGCTCCAGACTGACCAGTCTCCCAAAGCTGCTGGCCACCCTGGGAAGAATCAACTCTTTTGGGCTATTTCCCAACAATTCTGGTGGCCTAGTCTACGTGCTGATGTAACTGCCTTCGTAGCTACCTGCTCAGAGTAAGACTCCACGACACCTTCTAGTGGGCCTCTTACAACCCATACCCAATGGAGAGAGGCCCTGGACCCACCTGTCTATGGATTTCATTGTGGAGTTACCCAACTCCCAGGGCAACACAGTTATCCTTATGGTGGTTGACTGGTTCTCAAAGATGTGTCGTTGTATTTCACTTAAGAAATTGCCCACTTCTAAGGAACTGGCTTCCATTTTTGCTCGGGAGATCTTTCGCTTACATGGGCTACCCAAGGTGATTGTCTCGGACAAGGGTAGTCAGTTTGTGTCCTGGTTCTGGTGAGCCTTTTGTGCACAGTTGGGAATTCAGCTTGCTTTCTCCTCTGCGTATCACCCGCAGTCTAATGGGGATGTAGAATGAGACAATCAGTCCTTGGAGCAATTCCTACGTTGCTATATTTCTGACCATCATAACAACTGGTCAGACCTATTACCGTGGGCAGGGTTTGCTCACAACAGTGCCTTGAATTCTGCTTCCCGATTGTCCCCGTTTATGACAAATTATGGTTTCCAACCTTCCATGTTGCCTGACTCGTTTGTTCCGCAGAGTATTTCTGCATTAGAGGAGCATCTCCGTGGTACAGACTCCATGCTGACCACAGACGCCTTCCTGCGCCTTCCTACCAGGTTGGGGACAGGGTCTGGCTGTCATCTCGCAACCTGCGACTTTGTGTTCCCTCACTGAAGTTCCCACCTCGGTTTATTGGGCCTTTGCTTATTCTTTGCAGGATTAACCATGTGGCTTACGCATTAGACCTTCCTTTTAATATGCAAATTTCAAATGTATTTCATGTCTCCTTATTAAAACCTTTGGCCTGCAACCGCTTTACCACCTTGGTGCCAGGTCCCTACCCTGTACAGGTTGAGAACCATGAGGAGTATGAAGTACAGTCCATTGTTGACTCCTGTGGGTTCCGTGGGCGCATACAGTACCTGGTGCATTGGAAAGGGTACGGTCCCAAAGGAACGTTCTTGGGTCTCATCCTCAGACGTACATGCCCCTGTCCTCCTCCGTGATTTCCATAGACGTTTTCCCCTCAAGCCTAGTGATCCTCCGAGGGGGAGGGGTTGTTGAGGAGGGGGCACTGTCAGGGCTGGGCTCAGCCCTTCCTACTCTGAGCTGGCCGCTCAGCTGTCAGCTAATTGCCAGATCCTATCTCTCCACAGTTACTCAGCTGTTGATGATATCTTGCTTGTCGGTCCTGCCTACTTAAGCTATCCAGTCCATAGGATTTCTGCCTTCGCCTTGGTCAACATCACAGAAACTCCTGCGATCCTATTCAAGACTTGCTTTGCTGACATCCCTTCTGACTCCAGATCCTGCTTGCTGTTCCACTACATTGATCCCTGACTTCTGGCTTGGCTGACTATCAGTTCCGGTTACTGAACTTTGGCTATGTTTTGACTATGTTTGTTCTTTTTACTTTTATTATTAAACAAGTGTGATATAACTGTACTTCTGTCTCGGCCTGATTTCATGGTTTCTGACAAGGGGCAACTGCTGCCAGTACATCTTCTTCACCTGCCGTGGTCATGCTCCCACCGGAACCAAGGGTACCTACGCCCGACAGATTCACTGGAGAACGCAGCAGGTACAGAGCGTTCCGCAACGCTTGCAAACTTTTCTTTGCCTTACAGCCCCATACCTTCTCCCTGGAAGTAACCAAGGTGGGGTTTGTAATTTCACTGCTTCAGGGTGAGCCCCAAGCCTGGGCACACTGTCTCCTGGAACAAAAAGCTGAGTCATTCACAAACCTGACCACCTCCTTTTGACGTCATGTCACAGTTGTACGAGGACCCTCAATTACCTTCTATCGCTGAAACAGCACTACATTCTCTATAGCAAGGCTGCCGAGCGGCTGAAGATTATGTAGCCAAATTCAGGCGTTGAGAGTTCTGACACAAATTGAAATGACGCTGCCCTCTGCTACCAATTTCGCATGGGAATACCAGATCTCCTAAAGGATGAGCTCGCACGGATAGGAGTACCCCGGACTGTGGACGCTCTTATCAATCTCTCTATACAAATCAGTCGACGCTTGAGAGACTGTCGATCTGAGAGATGTTCCAGAAAATATTGTCCAACCTGGATGTTACCTAAAGTACCCAGTCTTTCCAGTCAGGCTCCTCCAACTCTGGCCATTCCTGTTTCTGACACGTCTGAGCCCATGCAGCTGGGCATTCTTCGCCCGTCTCTCACTGCCGAAAAACGCCAATGCCGCCGACAGCTCAATCTGTGCATGTATTGTGGAGAACCCGGACATTACGTGAGATCTTGCCCAGCAAAGTTATGTACAGTAAGTGCCTATCAGTTTCATCCTCTCTTACTTCTGCCTTGTCTAGCCAACCTTCTCATCTTACTCTCCCCATGCTCTTACAGCTTCCAGGAAGGAACATCAGCGTGTCCGCCATTATTGACTCCCGAGCCTTTATCTGCTTTGTACTATCTGTACATCTGGCTGATGGGACCACCATTAAATCTGGCCCAGTTATACAGGAAACCGTCCCTCTGCCGGCCATCATCTCCAACCACCATCAAACGGTACTTCACCTGGATGCAATTTCATCACCTCTGTTTCTAATCATCCATGGCTACAGGCCCACAACCCTCACATCAACTGGGTCACTGGAGAAATCACATTGCCTTCTACCTATTGTCAGCAACATTGCCTACAAAAGGTCTCAGGCGACCCTTCGCCCCTTCTCTGTCTGGATTCTAATACTGAAATGCGCCAAGTAGTCCCAGTGGCGTATCACGATTTCATAGATGTGTTCAGTAAGAAGGGGGCAGAGACTTTTCCTCCCCACAGGTCCTATGACTGCCCGATTGAACTCCTGCCAGGAGCCGAAGTCCCGTTCGGAAGGATCTTTCCTTTGAGCTAGAACTGGGCACACTGAGGGAATATATAGACAATAATTTGAAGAAGGGATTTATTCACCCACCCACCTCTCTGGGAGGGGCAGGTATTTTCTTTATCGAAAAAAAAGACCATACATTACGCCCCTGTGTAGACTATCGGGAGTTGAACAAAATTACTATGAAAAAACGCTTCCCGCTGCCTCTGGTACCCAAATTATTTCAAAGAGGCTAGGAGCTGCGATTATCTTCACCAAGCTGGATCTCCGGGGTGCCTATAACTTCGCATAAGAGAAGGGGATGAGTGGAAGACAGCATATCGCACCCGGTTTAGGCATTTTGAATACCTGGTCATGCCCTTTGGTCTTTGTAATTTCCCAGCTACCTTCCAACATTTTGTTAACGACATCTTCTGGGATAACCTAGACCTATTTATCATAGTATACTTGGATGATATCCTAATCTTTTCTTCCTCTTTGGGTGATCACCACAGGCATGTCAAGTGTGTGTTAACCCGGCTCCGGCAGCATGGCCTCTACACCAAGCAGGAAAAGTGTGAATTTGAGCTACAGAGTATCCAATTTCTTGGCTTAATCATCTCAGTTGAAGGCATTAAAATGGATCCACAAAAAGTTACCACCATCTTGGATTGGCCAGTATCCACGGATAAGAAAGGTATCCAGCATTTCATTGGATTTGACAACTTTTACAGGAAGTTCATTAGGGGGTTTTCTGCCATCATTGCCCCATCACCGAATTGACTAGGCAAGGCATACGGTTCCACTGGTCCTCTGGAGCACAGTCAGCCTTTGAAACCTTGAAAAAGCTGTTTACATCTGCATCTATCCTGAAGCATCCTGACCCGGACCTGCCGTTTGTCCTTGAGGTTGATGCATCCAAGATAGCAGTTGGAGCAGTGCTGTCACAACGACAAGGGTTCAAAGCTCTCCTATACCCAGTTGCTTCTTCTCCCGCAAATTGTCAGCTGCTGAGAGGAACTACGATGTGGGAGATCAGGAGCTCTTGGCCATCAAAGCGGCACTAGAAGAATGGCGGTACTTGTTAGAAGGAACGGCACATACAATCTTGGTCTACACAGATCACAAGAATTTGGAGTACCTGAGGACAGCAAAGAGATTGAAACCACGCCAGGCCAGGTGGGCATTATTTTTTTCAAGATTTTCATTTCACGTAACCTATAGACCTAGGTCAAAGAACACCAAACCCGACGCTTTATGCCGTATGTTCAATGACTCTAGAGAAATCACATCTCCTGACATCATCCTGCCCTCAGGTAACTTTATTCTACTACAGGAAGATTTACTGTCCTGGAAAAAACAAGCCTCCTCTGAAACTGTTTTTCCTTCTGACACCAATCTTCAGGTGAAAGACGACCTGTTATGGCATGAAGATACCATTTTTGTACCTAGGCACATAAGGGTCGCAGTATTGGAACTCTGCAATGATCACAAGTTGGCTGGACACTTTGGCACTTTGAAATCCACCGAACTGGTGCAGCGTACGTTTTGGTGGGCCCAGTTGGTAGGTGACTGTAAAAAATATGTGGAGGCTTGCACCATCTGCATCCGAAACAAAAATAGCAAGGTCAAAGCCTGGAGTCTGCTGAAACCATTGCCTGCCCCAGAAAGGCCATGGAAAATGATATTGATGGATTTTATTGTGGAGCTCCCTCTGGCAGAAGGCTTTACTACCATCTTTGTGGTGGTAGATAGATTTTCAAAGATGGCCCATTTTTTACCAATGAAGGGGACAACTTCAGCTACAGAAACAGCACAAATCTTCATTAAAGAAGTCATTAGGCTTCATGGAGTCCCAGCCAATATTGTATCTGATTGTGGGGTGCAGTTCACCTCCAGGTTCTGGAAAGCTTTGTGTGGATCCCTGGAAATTGAGCTGTCCTTCTCTTTGGCATACCATCTACAGACAAACGGGCAGACAGAGAGAACCAACCAGACTCTTGAACAATACCTGGGCTGCTTTTCATCCTTTTCCCAGGATGACTGGATCTCTTTGCTCCTCTTGGCCTAGTTTTCTTATAATAACTCCTCTCATTCTGCTACTAAACAGACCCCCTTCTTTGCCAACTACGGCTTCCACCCATCGTTCCTACCAGGCAACATTCCAGAGTGCTCAGTTCCAGCAGTCTCTGAAACAATTAATTTTTTCACTGACAACAACAAATTACTGCTGGAAACCATGGCCAAGACGCAGGAGTATAACAAAAGGATTTTTGATAAAAGGAAATGAGGAGAACTAATCTTTGAACCAGGCAACCAATTGTGGCTATCCACGGCAAATTTTAAGCTGGCATGCCCTTTAAAGAAGTTGGGTCCAAGATTTGTGGGACCTTTCCACGTAAAAAGGAAAATGAATTATGTAGCCTACGAGTTGGAGTTACCAGATTCATTCAAAATCCACCCTGTTTTTCATGTCACCTTGCTTAAACCTGTTGTCCCTGATCTTTTTCCAGAACGCAGCACTGGTCCACCTAAACCCATAATAATCAACGGAGAAGTAGAATTTGAGGTTGAAGCAATCCTGGACTGCAGAAAGAGGTACAATCAAATTCAATATTTAATTAAGTGGAAAGGTTACGGACCAGAAGATAATTCATGGGAGCCTGAAAATAATATCCATGCTAGAAGACTAATGCAGGCGTTTTAAAAGAACTCATGCTGTAAAACTGGCCCAGTTGGGCATCCGGGGGGGGGGGGGGGGGGGGCAATGTCAGGAAATGCCTTACAGTAGGAATCTTGATGCTGGTGCACGTCTGCGAGCACTGATGCGCGTGTACGCATCTTGGCGCCAGATCTCCTATTTAAACTGGGCTTGTAAACAGAGTCAGTGCTGTCTGATCTGCAGCTTCTTGTGACCCCTGCTACCTGTAACTTGCTTTGAGATCCTGTTCCTGTGTTCTGATCCGGCTTGCCCTTGACTACCCCTGCCTGCTGCCCGTACACGACCCCGGCTTGCCCCTGACTTTGATCCTGCCTGCTCCTCTTATTACCTCGCTGTCTGCCTGTTGCCAACCAAACCTGTACCCGACCTGCCTCTGCCGCTGCACCTGTCCAGTTTCTCTAACCTGTTTGTGCCTATGCCTATCTGTGCTCAAAATCTCTCAGGACTGATCCGCTGTGTACTGTTACTGTGCTGACCCAGCTCCTCTACTGCTGCTGTGCTGACCCAGCTTCTCTACTGCTCGCTGTGCAGATATCTCATCCCACCAGTCTCAGGAACTCCGGAGCAACTCTCCTGACTATCCACCTGCCAAGCACTCATACCATTCTATAAGCAGAAAAGTCAGTGCTACTACCCATACACCACATAGATAGCAGATCTCCCAGGTGCTCGATCCACAGTTGCTGGCTGAGTAAAGTAATGTAGAAAAAATGATCCACACTCCAGTTGTTGCTCTTAAAATTTCTTCATTTTATTGAATAGCCACAGTGAACAAACGCAGATTAAGTCAGTTGACACATTTCAGCCTATAAGACCTTAGTCATAACCACATTACAGACATAAAACTTTGAAATAAATAGTAGCTCTAAAGATCACAGGCTCC
This sequence comes from Aquarana catesbeiana, assembly GCF_042186555.1. Taxonomy (NCBI): domain Eukaryota; kingdom Metazoa; phylum Chordata; class Amphibia; order Anura; family Ranidae; genus Aquarana; species Aquarana catesbeiana. The sequence continues at coordinate 655,130,169 of NC_133324.1, forward strand.
ACCCATCGATTGTCTTAATTGACCGCAGGCAATTATCCAAAAAAGAGAATCAGCTGCAATACATATAGGGTGTATGCCACTAATTTTCACACACCTTGTAGTGACAATATGCACATGTATGTACACACACGCATGTACACACGTGCATACATTTATACACGTATAGACATATGCATAAAGAAACACACCATAAAATTCAAAAAACATTAAATAAAAAATAAAATACAAATTAATAATCCAGGTATGTGAAAAAAAAAAACCCAGAAGAGAGAATGGAAGAGAGAGAGAGGAGGCTCTGGGGAGAGGCATTCTTAATGTAAGTGCAAGTCCAGATCCCACCTCAGGTTTAACCCCTAATGTAGCCAGGTAATCTGTGTACTAAAGGCTATAGGTGCCGGTCCACCCATTCTCCCAAACGCTCCAATAAGAAACCAACTCCGGCATACACATGGATCACCCTATATGTATTGCAGCTGATTCTCTTTTTTGGATAATTGCCTGCGGTCAATTAAGACAATCAATGGGTGGAGCCTGTGATCTTCAGAGCTACTATTTATTTCAAAGTTTTATGTCTGTAATATGGTTATGACTAAGGCCTTATAGGCTAAAACACATCAACTGACTTAATCTGCGTTTGTTCACTGTAGCTATTCAATAAAACTAAGAAATTTTAAGAGCAACAACAGAAGTGCGGATCATTTTTTCTACATTACTCATACCATTCTGTACTCTCAGGTCCCCTGTCTACTCGTCATACTTCATATTCCCATCGCACACATTCCTGGATGAGCTCAGGAATATGGGTGCTGCAGCAACAACCAGCTGGATACTGGTTCAAGTCACAATGAAGATATTTGCCAGCACACCATGGAACGACGTAGATAGCGTCCAAACATGTACTTTAATTTACTGTCTACTTGTCAGATGCGTAAGGGAGGCTTTCCCCTGCAATACGGGGCTCATCTATAAGGTACGTGGAAACGTGACATAGGGTTTACAGTGTTCTGGTGCCACCAAAACCAAAGGCCCAATTTTTCTGCCCCTGTTTAACAGGGCCATGTAATTACAATTTTTGATATAATATTTAACAGCAGGGCCCATTCCTGTGCCCAACAAGAGTAACTGTGAATGGTTAGTGTTCTGGCGCCACCAAAACCAAAGGCCCAATTTTTCTGCCTCTGTTAAACAGGGCCATGTAATTACCATTTTTGATATAATATTTCACAGCAGGGCCCATTCCTGCGCCAAACAAGAGTAACTGTGAGGGGTTACAGTGTTCTGGCACCACCAACACCTAAGGCCCAATTTTTCTGCAGAGTATATAGGGCAGGCCGTATAGTGTATATATACTGCTGTTCAGAGTATATAGTGCCTGTGGGACCCCCACGCCATTTTTTTTTACATTTTGGTGCGGGCCTGGTATGGACTGGGGGGGAACCCACAACATTGTATTCAATGATTTTTATCTATATTGCCGGGATCTGACAATACATTACAGCCGTGAGCAGTTTTAAATTACATTTTTTCCATTAGAAATGCCATTTTTCTGAGGTACCGTTATAAACATGGGAAAGATGTGATATTTTACAGGCAGACTAAAGAGACTAGGAATATTTCATTTTTATTGTTTCACTTTAAGCATTATTTAAATCCCTGCTCCCAAAAAAAGTCTGTTTTTAAAACTTTTTTTGCATTGATACATGTCCCTTGGGGCAGAACCCAGGTCCCCAAACACTTTTTATGGCAATACCTTGCATATAAGCCTTTAAAATGAGCACTTTTGATTTTTCACGTGCACGTGTTTTGGTTTTTAACTGTGTTTGCGTGTTCACACAAATTTTTGGCCTGTTCGCATGTTCTGCTGCGAACTGAACGGGGGGGGGGGGTGTTCGGCTCATCCCTAGTGCAGACACTTCCTCCAAAAAAAAAAATCATCAATAAAAACAATGTATTTTATTGTACATGATTAAAACACAATTAGAGCACTTCATATGAAATAACTCACACCACTCAACCTCTCGTATGATACAAGAATAAACACTATATCATCATATCATAATCAAACATATGTAAACAGTATAATTGCTGATAATTGTGAATATCCATTGATGAGGTGAGTACAAGGCAAGAGTCCCAATGTGTTTCTTAGGGAGCTTCTCTGGAGAGGGGGTGATAACAAAACGTGCACAAATTATAACATATAAGGCCAATACACCCAACTTAAAACAAAGACCCAAATTATATAGTACTCACAAAGCATTTGAATAATACAATACATAACCAAAAAGGGAGTTGGCCCTGTGTGGTGAGAGGCCCAGAGGTAAGGGGGAAAGCCATCTGGTGAAGGCAGATCCCGATATTTGGGACAGGCATCAAGGAGTTCAGCCCAAATGGCTGGCTCATCCCACTATGTTACATCTATAACCATAAAGAATACATATTTAGGGTCCACTAAGAATCCACATATAAGAGACCATGTCTAATTTCATATAATCCAAAATTAGGAACATACCACTATACAAAGGGAAAGTCCTTCAGTAGACCGAGGCCTACTAAGCATCCAGTTCTGAAAAGCAAAAATTATAATAGAACACTTATTGGACCTTGTATGGATTACTCATATGACACTCCGACTGACATGCATATAAAAACCAACACACAGATATACAGAGAATCATATTAGCTTCTTGGGAGGAACGGAATTGAATCTCCTTTCTAGGCAAGAGACCAGCATCTAATAATGCCGGTCACTGTTTCCTGTATGCTTAAAGCCTCCACAGACCAACTCTCCCCGTATGCCTGCTGCTGAAAAAATGCTGTAGGTGCCCATCGTGGTTGGATGTGCCACCAGGCATGTGCCAAGGAGCATGCCTGCTTGGTGGTGGTGGTGGGGGGAAATGCCAGCAAACAAACCCCACCCTGAAACTCCCAAACACAGCTGGCCACTCTGAGTATGTATGGGATAATGCCACAACCGGTGGGCACATGCAAGCATGTTGCCCTCTCCCTTGCTGGCCACTTAGGGAGTTATCTAGGCAGGAGGTATATCTAAGCCTCCACCACATAAGGCACCTTTTCAACATGCCCACCAAAGGGATATGAAGTAGAAATTGCAGATTCTAGAATATCACTTGGGAATAAGAGAGCCCACAAATCTCTGCACCACCTCCCAAAAGAAATTACAAAGTACATATGGACCCTTCCCACAGAAGGAGTTAAATCGAAAAATACACATGAGCACCTCACAAGTCCTTGAAAAGGACAAAAGTCCTGAAAGAAAAAAGTCCTATATTGGAAGTCACATCAGTCTTGAGGTTATGGTGCATGGCAATCTGTAGCACACAAATTCCTGCTAATATGAGACATTTCTGGCAATAAATATAAATTAATCATACATGATCTGATCCACGTCTCTTGTACAGTGTTGCATGACCGCGCAATTATCAGGTAAAGTAGCACAGTGATGAATAGTAAAAAAAAATGGCCTGCTCATGAAGGGGGCAAAACCTTTCGGAGCTCAAGTGGTTAAATTTGGTGCAGCTGTGCATTTCTCCACCCACATAGGTACATCATTCATTCACAGGAGTATGTAAATAAAGGATCTAAAATTCCCATGTTCCACCGATGGTGCAGTAATGTCATCTCTCTTGTAGTCCATTGAGACTTCCTCCAGCCCTGAAACTAAAGGGCAGTTGAAGGGAGTGCATCCAGTCTGAAGGAGCCAGGACACCTGCACTTGCGATCCACTGATTGTTTTTTGGAATGCTTTGCAGGTTCATAGGCAAAGGTGGAATTAGTCTTTAAAAGCTAAGTTCACATTTTACTGTCAAAAAAAAAAAAAAAGTTGTTGGTATAACAAATTCTGAAAAAAATTTAATTAAAAACCTGGCTTGCATCCAAGACTCTAGCTTCAATTGCATAATATAGAAATGAATTATGTTAATATTAAATAATGCCTGCCAGCTGACAATACCACTATACACATGTTAATTCCACAAAATCATATTTATTCTTATAACATAACGGAAGCTCACTGTTAAAATAACTTTGGCCAAAGTGTAATAATTAAAATCAATGTACTCTACCAGTACCCTCAAAAACAAACAAGCCTGTTTGTAGTGCACAATACATCAAATGACTAAATCCTCAGTGGGGTATTAACCACTTCTGCCCCGGGAGATCTGGCTGCTCAATGACCAGGCCATTTTTTGCGATATGGCACTGCGCTGCTTTAACTGACAATTGTGCGGTCATGCGACACTGTACCCAAACAAAATTTACGTCCTTTTTTCCCACAAATAGAGCTTTCTTTTTGTGGTATTTGATCACCTCTGCATTTTTTTATTTTTTTTTTGCGCTATAAACAAAAGAAGAGCCACAATTTTGAAAAAAACACAATGAGGTTGATTTACTAAAGGCAAATCCACTTTGCACTACAAGTACACTTGGAAGTGCAGTCGCTGTAGATCTGAGGGGGACATGCAAGGAAAATAAAAAACAGCATTTTAGCTTGCACATGATTGGATGATAAAATCAGCAGTGCTTCCCCTCATTTCAGATCTTCCCCTCAGATCTACAGCGAAGTGCAAAGTGGAGTTGCCTTTAGTAAATAACCCCCAATATCTTTTACTTTTTGCTATAATAAATATCCCAAATTAAAAAAAAAAACAAAACACATTTTTTCCTCAGTGAACAATATATGCAGCACTAGCGACTATCCTAAAGTGAAAAAATGTATATGTGTTGCCGCTGCTGCAAAAAAGTACTGATACTTAATATATAAAACAAAAAAATACAGCGCTGGCAATGTGACCAATACTACCGGAGTTGATATAAATAAGTGAAACAAACAATGTGCAATTGTGATCAAATGACACTATGATCATAGATAGGTAATACCTATTATATAAGTGCTAGACATATATAAGTAACATAAAAATAATGCAAAAAAATAAATAAATAAAAATAAAAAAAACACATGTGTAAATTGACAAAAACAGTCCCACTGGTCAGTGATAATATCAATCCTTCAGCCTAACAGATAACAATCAGTCACCTGATATGCTGTGATTCAATGAAGGCAAAGGAGATGATTCTGGATCATAGTCAATGGGATAAGTGCTTCAAGGTGCAGGATTTCATAATCACCCAAAAAAATAAAGAAAACAACTATGGTGAAGTACTGTGGAGACAGGATATCAAATGTGCATAACAGCGCTACTTCCACATCCGCCGCTGTAAGCGTGCGTTCCACGGGAACAGGAACTTGACCACCTCTTAGACTTGACCAAAAGGGGATTACAGCTTCTAGTGCATAATAAATAGCATCTGAGCATAACATTCATTGTATTGACCTTATGGAAACCAAAAGTCCAACCCCTGTGTATGCTCAAGGCTCCAAGATAGGGACAGAACTATACAGTTTATAAGATTCATATCATAATTGTTTTCCATCAAATCATAATTTGATTCTGTTCAGTAATATGTTGGTTGTTGGAATGTGAAACACTGTCATGTAGAAATATAAATATAGTTGGAATAATTGTTTGTGTCCTCTACACTATAATATAACATTTTAACACACCTTCAGCACACTCCTCAGACCCTTTGATTGGTTGAGCTATCTCTGTAAATGTTATCTTCAGGAACCAGTAAAGATGGCTGCAGTGTGCATAAGGGACCTGTGTGCGTTATTAAATATATAGCACAACGTACAGAGTGGAGTATATAACATACAACTCAGTATGAAGAGCGTTATTGTATGTAATAGAAAACACATTGGCTTTCTAGCTTTCTTTCTTTGCTTGGCATCTACACAACAGAGCATTGGAAAGTAGTTGTACTAAGTCGGGTCCTTTCCTGTCCCTCTTCCTCCCCATAGGCACAGGGCAAGCTGTGGGAAGCACGAGTATGTGGGAAGGACCAAGCAGGTTTTATAGACACACAGTTCATATCCTTATCTCTAAGTGGATCTTGAGGGAGAATCTTGTGAATACTCTGGCCAGGGTGTTTGGCCACATGCTTATTTGACCTCTCTTTAATTAGAGGGTCCAATAAATTTGGTTAGCCCACATCTTTACTAAGGTGGTGGTGTCACGATCTGGAGATCTTCCTGGTAATTGGATGTTTACTATTTCCATATGAACACGTAGAGGATTGCCTTAGATTTTTATGAACTTTTTATCACCATACTAGCTTTGTGTATTTGTACTTGGCTTTTGTTACACACGGGTGTTACACAATTGTACACATGGCATTCATATCACTATTGCAACTCCATATTACAATTTACTTATTATGATGTTTTAATTCATGTATCTTTGATCATCACAGTTTATACCGTGGCTCTTCTTTTGATTTATTAGTTCTGGTCTGCGAAAATATCTTGCAGCAGAGCCACTGCTTCTCATCAAATTATTTATCACTTGATTTATTATTTTCCAAACGCAGTTTTTTTGTATTGTTATAGTAATAGAAAACACATCCCTTGTGCTCAACATATGGCCCAAGGGCTCTTTTTTGCATGGCCCTCTTCATCCTGGGATGGGTTTGCTGGGACCTGCTGGGCACCTTACAGAGTGGTAGCATGGTGCCAGGTGCTGAGATGCTCTCTGTATTCCCACATTCAGCCCTAAAATGAAGTTGATAGTAGAAGTATGCTTCTGGCCCTATTTACCTGAATCTCGCCCCAGGCAGAAGATGGGGGTAGGGTCCATTTTTGCATGTATTTTCAGTGATTTTAAATGTAACTAGTGTAAGTACCTGAATCTGATTTGATATTAGCTTCTTGTAACTCCTTGTACAGTAGAGATCAGAATGGGATGGAGACAAGTAGCATAAAGGAACATGTCCATAAAAGGAGAGAACAGAGTGACAGGGGAGCTGAAATGTCTGCTCCTTCATGAACACAGTCACAGGCTGGGCAAGGGACAATACCTAGTTTGTAGGTCACAGTAGAGAAAGGTTAGGTGTCCAGGCTATCTATGCTATATGGCAAGGCTATGTTAATCTCAGGAATGAATGGAAAGAAATACAAATCCTCTCACATACAGTAAATGTAGTTCATCTGTGCATTTAGCTTTTTGCTTGCAGTTTAGCTTTAATCTTAAAAATGCTTATTACTTTTCTGGTACATATTTTTCATTTGTGATTAGCCTTCATTCTTATCGGTAAACATTTAGTTGTATGTATGGCTATAGTTGGAGGAGTTTCATTTTAAATTTAGGACTAGGCTTTCATGCCTTACTTAACAGAGAGGTACTATGACAAGAAAATCTATACTACCAAATTTCAGCAAAGTTAAAAAGCTCTCAATTTCTCTCATCACTTCTGATGATCAATGCAGATCCTATAGACATTGCACCATGTGTCTCTTGCACTTGGGCATGTGATATCACACATTAGGCCACCTGGTCGAGAAACACATCCATTGCTCTATGCCAGTAATCAGCAGGTCTGCCTTTGAAGATCTTCTTGTTGTAGCATCTCTCTCCCTGACAGACTCAGCAACACTTTTCTGATAGTAGTTCCCATTAGAACTAAAGGCTAATTCAGGCAGGCATTTGCACCTGAACAATTAGTGTAATAAAGATATAGAAAATGTCCATATATAGCAAAGTGAATGGGCCAGATGAAATGATGTCCAAAGGCCCACACAGTGATAACACCCGTGAAGTAAAACAATGGTTAGTGTCCATCCATAAAAAGTATATTCTTCGCAGTTGAATGAAGGACTTGTGCGGAAATCCACCACCAAAATATAAGGGGTTACTGCTTACCGGAAGCCCGTGATCCCCTGTTAGAGAGGATCAAGGGAAGCCTGTATATAATAAGCCCTCCAGAGCGTGTCAGGTGCACCAACTGTCCTTGGTGTATTGGGGTGATAAAGGATCTCCAGAACCGCCCAAGGGCCCTTATAACATTTCAACACTCCTCATTTCATTCCAAACTCATGAATGGATGTATATTGAATGGAACGATAAAAAGTGCTCCATAGTGTAAAACCTTCAAGTTTATTGAGTATAAAAACAGTATTGCACTTACACAAGCAAGCAGAAAAAAACGCCTTGGTGTCTGGTGCGCCGGCCGGTAGCACACAGACCAACCCGTCCTTCTGGAAACGACAGTGGCAACACGAGGTGACGTCAGAGCGTCGCTCCGTCCTACGCATTTCGTAATAGGTTACATCGTCTAGGGGCCTTCCACGCTTGCTCGGAATCAAGCAGAAGAGCCGCACTGGCTATTGAACTTCATTTTTCTTGGCTCGTTGTACGTGTTGTACATCACCGTTCTTGATGTTTGGAATTTCATTTAACATTTGTGTGACCGTGTGTATGCAAGACAAGTTTGAGCCAACATCCGTCAGAAATAAATTCAGGATTTTGTTGTCGGAATGTCCGATTGTGTGTACGTGGCATTTCAGTGACTGATTCTTAACACCTTCCTGCCTATAGTAAAATGACGGCCGGGTGAGAACATGGTTGTTCTGGGAGGATGTTATATGACATCCTCCCAGCATCACGTCTCGCACACTCCCCATGGGCCATGCTCCGTAGCAATCTGTCACCCGCCATGTCCACCAGACATGGCTGATGACAGACCACTGTACCGCCCCACTGCTAGTACCATGTGCCCGCTGTGGCCAATCACAGCAAGTTACATGACAGTTGTACACAATGAAAGGCTTTGATTCATGCTTTTCATTGTGTACTTTTGTGATGAGCTTTGTGATTGGTCACAATCATCACATGGTACAGACAGGGTCAATCACAGCCAATCTGTACCAAATGAGTAACTGTGGCCAATCACAGCTAATCACAGTAGTAAACACTGAACGAGTAGTTTTCAGGCAGAAAAAAATAGTTTGCTTATAAGGCCTAGTTTACACTTGCGTCAAAACATGGCTTTGGACACGCTTTGTTAAAGCTCTCGGAACGCCAGTCAAAGCCCCTGTGACTAAATAAAATGGTTAGCTTACAGCTTACAAGCCTGTCCAAAGCCTTGTTTTGAAGCAAGTGTAAACTAGCCGTTAATGTGTGTTGAGCCGAAGTAAGTGTAAACTAGCCCTTAAATTCACAGTTATAAGCAACCACAGTGTGTAAAAAAATAAAAAATAATCCTGATCTCCTCCCCAGAGTAAACACAAGGAGAGAGGCAGCTCTAGGTGCAGATATATGACAGGTTTACTGACACTTAGTACAGGCAACTCAAATTTGTGAAGTCAAAAATTGGGTCCCAGCATAGGGATGATCTGGTGTCATCAGTGCGTTGATCTGATCCTGCAAGGAGAGGGCACGTTGCTCAGTATCCTGAGAGCCTGGTTGAACAAGTATATGAATTCTACCTCCATGGAAAACCGCCCAAAACTAGTCAACCCTTGAAGGATTCTTCCACTAGATTCGTAAACACATTTCACTCACAACACAAAAAGATGTAAAACATATTGTCAAACCATTGGGACCATTGGGACATCCTACAACAAGACCCACACCTGAAAACCATTCTTCACGCTCACTCTAGGGTTACATACCGTAGGGCTCCAAATTTGAAAAAGAAAAATTGCTCCAAGTATATTCAAGTCCACCATAGCTCCACCATCTGTGCCTATACTGATACCATTGGTGGGTATGTACCAGTGCCGTAAAGCATTATGCAAAACATGTAAATTTGTGCAGCACGGACAAAAATCTTTTAGTACTAAGGGAAAAACCTACCCACTCAGAGACTTCTACAAATGTTCATCTGATTATGTTGTTTATGGCCTCACCTGCCTTTCTGGCCTGATCTGTGTAGGCCGACTAATCCGAGCCTTAAGGCAGAGGTTCGGCGAGCATAGACGGTTCATTGAGGGCAGTGAGGACCCACACAGTGTCCCACGGCACTTCGCAGAGGTTTACCACAAATCTACCATTGGATTGAAAGTTTGGGTCATTGAATAGATCTCCAGATCCCTCTCTGCAGCCGAAAGATTAAAAAAACTGTGCGCTAGAGAGACTTACTGGATATACAATGTAGATGTTCTCTCACCAGGAGGTATCAATGAAGTGATTGAGATAGCCACTATTTTATAACATTACTTTATTCTTTACATATGATATAGACATATTTTATTTTTTACATACACCTATCATGTCATATACATAATAACATTTTATATCCATACTTTTTAGGTTGGTCTTCCTTTGGGGGTGGAGGGCATCATTTGTAAGTATGGTTACGCTCCATGTTTAGTCCCCTCCTCTGATTTAGTTTAGTGTCCCTGACCCACTTGCAACAGATATGTATGAACATTGGACTTGACTACCAGGATCCATAATTAGATGTGGTGCAGACCATGCACACATTGCCTGTATCTCATACATGCGCTGTGTTGCACTCCCCCAACATCTATTTTGTACCCTCTCCACCCTCCCGGTAGGCCAATTGTTAGTGGCATTGATTCCATCACCTCGAGGGTCGGCAGATATATAGATCACTTTTTACAGCCATTGGTTGCCCAAACTCCATCTTATTTGAGAGATTCCACCCAAGTAATAATTGCCTTAAAATTGATACAATGGAAAGAGAATTATATACTGGCCACTGCTAACATATTGTCTCTTTATACCATCATCTCACATCAACATGGCCGCGAAGCAGTAGATTACTATTTACGTTCAGGTGAACTTAGGAGGTCTCAGAGACAATTCTTGTTGAAACTCTTGGACTTCGCAATGGGCCATAATTATTTTTGGTTTGAAGGGACCTACTATTTACAAAACAGAGGAGTGGCAATGGGGGCTAAATTCGCTCCATCCATGGCTAATCTGTTTATGGCCAAATGGGAGGAGGATATCGTCTATTAGAGACCCAGACCCAAACAACATCCTCCTCCTATGGGAGGGCTATTTGGAATCGCTTGATTCCTATATGTCTGAACTTAATTGTAATGTTAGAGGCATTATTTTGAAACATGAGGTCATTAAGTCTGAAATTAATTTTTTGGACTTGAATATTAAAATTGTGGATGGTAATATTATTGCTTCCACTTTTTTTAAAGAAACCGATCGTAATGCATTTATTAATACCAACAGCTGCCACCATGCTGCTTTGTTGAGGTGATGACTCCTTCAGGTTTTTCTTCTTAATCAGCTACTCCAATCAACATTATTCAGTGAAGCAAATTATAAAAAAACATTGGGTGTTACTTCGTAATGACAGGGTGCTAGGACCTCACTTGCCGGAACAGCCGCAAGTGACCTTTAGAGGTGTTCCTCCACTTCGGTTACAAATAGCTCCAAATGTCATTGAACCACCTAAAAAACTTTCTTTCTTTCAGAATATGGGAGTTTTTTTCCCATGTAAGAAGTGCCCTATATGTAAAATAAATTCTAACAAAAGTAGGAGGACCGAAACCTTTGAGTCCTGTTCTATTAGCGAGCAGTTCCCTATTAAGCCTTTTATCACATACACATCAAATAATGTTGTATATGTCATTTGATGTCCATGTGGGCTTCAATATATTGGCCATTTGATAAAGTCACGTGGTGTGACACAACGCGTCAGGTAGGAGGAGCCAGGTGCCAACGCTTCCCGGGGACGTCCGAACCCGGAAGCCTTACTGTTCCTGCTGCTATTTTCGTTTTTAAATGTAAGTCGCTACATATGTTACATTAAACTTTAATTGAATTACTACACTATGGGAGCATCTTCTTCTTCCTTATTGTCATTCTGGGGTTTGTGTGAGCGGTGGTGATTACTATAGAAAGCCTGACCCACGCACACCCTCCGGAGGAGGGGGACAGTCTCTGGACCTTCATCCTCTGCATAGAAGCATTAACCATCTGCTTGACTTGGCCCATTGGGGGCCGCCATTTGAGGTGAGAGGCTGGGGGAAACACCTGTGTGCTGCACCAGTTTTGAAGTGAAAGATTACAGCACTAAGTCACCTTTTCTGGCACGTTATTATTGACTTTTATGGACATTAAGAGTCACATTGCATGGAGCAATATTTAATTGGACTCAATCACTATATTTGTCACAGTTTTTGCATTTTTTAGGTGGGGGGGTGTTCATTTTGGGGTCATTATTGGAGTCGTATTTATATATGCATGATTTTTGCACAATTGTCACTTTGTTTTGCACTTGATCACTGATGCATAGATATGGAGTGCAGAGTCGCATCCTTTAATCAAGCATTGCATTGCAGTTTTTATGCTTAGATTGTGAGGAACTGTATTCCATTTATTCACCAGTAATATTTATTTCATTTTTTGGTTATATTTTTGCACGTTGTGGATTTTAGAAATATCAATGCACATTGTATGATTTATTTATATATTTTGAGAAATATTTTTATTCACCATCAATACCTTTTTCAATATTTTGGTTATATTTTTACATGGTGTGGTTTTAGGAACATTATGCACACTGTTTGATTTATTTATATATTCTCACTAGGAATAGTAACCAGCACTTAGCACTTTAATATAGTTTGGCTGTTTTTAAACAGGAGAAGGTAGTAGTCAATATTGAAGTGTAGTGTTCACATCGAAATAATATGTACACTGGTCTATGGTAACTATCTGTAGGTGCTTATTGGTTGTTACACTAATCTTAGGCATTGCGTGCACTGTGAACCTCAGGATTCAGATTCATGTTAATTTGAGAGGTCCTTTTCACAATTTTGAGTGGTACATTTAGATATATTAGCGCCACATACTCTTTTTACCTATATTACCTATTTATCAGGGTGTGTGAGGACACTTTTTATGTTGGCAGCTGTTCTATCTGGTACTATCGCTCATGGTCCTTTGAGAGTGGGGTTTTGCGCACTAGTTTTTTGCTATTTTAATATATTGGCCATACTATTCGCATGCGTCATGTAAGGCTGAGCGAGCATGTGGCCAATATAAAGAAAGGATTTCCGACGCACAGTCTGTCCAGGCATTATGATTTATGTCATAATCGGGACCCCGGAGGTACTGTGTTCCTTGGGATTAATGATGGGCTAACAGTTCAGCCTGAACATAAGTTCGGGCCAAACTTTCGTTGTTCGGATGTTCGTTTAACAGCCAAACGGGTCGTTCGACCGTTTGTTCGCCTCCCCCTGAACCGACCACAAGGCATTGAACAGTGCAATGCAAGCTGTGATTGGCTGAAGCAGTGAAAGCTTCAGCCAATCAGGGCACAGAGCACTGTCAGAGTCATGATTGGACACTGTCATCATGACTTTATCCAATCATGACTCATTCCCACCCCACAGTATAAAAGTATTCTTTCAATGGCACCCATTTTCAGTGTGATTTTGGTGTGGAGAGAGATAGAACAGGGCTCTGTTCAGTGCTATTAGTTAGTGTGTTATACTGTGCTATTTTGCTTCAATTGTCAGTGGAGAATATTAGTTTAGTGTCAGTCTAGGGATAGTGTGAGTGTAGTGAGAAGGACCATCATTCAGCTTTTCATAGTGTGCAGCTAGAATAGGGACAGCTCAGATAGTTTCAGTGTAGTGTAGTGAGACCGTGTCAGTAATCTTGACATTAGTATATAGCTAGAGTAGGGACAGTTCAGATAGCTTCAGTGTAGTGACGGTCTATTTGATTGCGTTACTGCCAGTTTAATGCCATATAGTTTTGCATGCGTTACTGTCAGTTTAACACCATATTGTATTGCGTGCGTTACTGCCAGTTTAATGCCATATAGTTTTTTGTGTGTTACTGCAAGTTTAACGCCATATCGTTTTGTGTGTGTTACTGCCAGTTTAACGCCATATCGTTTTGCGTGCATTACTGCCAGTTTAATGCCCTATAATTCTGTGTGCATTACTACAAGTTTAACGCCATATAGTTTTGTGCATTACCTCCAGTTTAACGCCATATAGGTTTGCGTGCGTTACTGCCAGTTTAACGCCATATTGTATTGCATGCGTTACTGCCAGTTAAACGCCATATAGTTTTGCATGCGTTACTGCCAGTTTAACGCCATATAGTTTTGCGTGCGTTACTGCCAGTTTAATGCCATATGGTTTTGCTTGTGTTACTGCCAGTTTAACACCATATAGTTTTGCGTGCATTACTGCCAGTTTAACGCCATATCGTATTGCATGCGTTACTGCCTGTTTAACGACATATAGTTTTGCGTGCGTTACTGCCTGTTTAACGCCATATAGTTTTGCGTACGTTACTGCCAGTTTAATGCCATATCGTTTTTCCATGCTTTACTGCCAGTTTAACGCCATATCGTTTTGCGTGCGTTACTGCCAGTTTAACGCCATATAGTTTTGCGTGCATTACTGCCAGTTTAACGCCATATAGTTTTGCGTGCGTTACTGCCAGTTTAACGCCATATAGTTTTCTGCGTTACTGCCAGTTTAACGCCATATAGTTTTGCGTGCGTTACTGCCAGTTTAACGCCATATCGTATTGCGTGTGTTACTGCCACTTTAACGCCATATAGTTTTGCGTGCGTTACTGCCAGTTTAACGCCATATAGTTTTGCGTGCGTTACTGCCAGTTTAACGCCATAGAGTTTTGCGTGCGTTACTGCCAGTTTAACGCCATATAGTTCTGTGTGCGTTACTACAATTTTAACGCCATATAGTTTTGTGCGTTACTGCCAGTTTAACGCCATTTACTTCTGTGTGCGTTACTGCCAGTTTAACGCCATATAGTTCTGTGCATCACTGTACGTTTGGCGCGTTATATTGCAGTATATTATATTGTATCCATGGTGTATGTCTGTGTAGTGTTAGTACTCAAATTAAAGGGCACCAAACACCTCTTTACATTGATTAAAGTGCATCTACGTACAGATTTCAACTTCTCCTTTACATTTGCTTATAAGCACCGCCCCCCTCCCTTCCAATAATGTGTGGGAGAACAACAAGGAGAGGCAGAAGTTCCCTTGGCACTGTAAGGGGGCCAGCAACAAATGTGTCCACAGGCAAAGGTGGACGTGGTGGTCAGTCCTCAGGCAGGGCATCATTTCCTCTGTTTAGTGAGTTTGTGTGCTATCCAGCCACAGCATGCAGAGGAGGTGGTGGACCGGCTTACTAAACCTTCCTCATCCTCTGTCACACAAGCAGAGACAAGTGTGCAGTCCTCTGCAGTTGCCAGAGTGGATAAACCTGCCTCCTTGTCCACATCTATTCCTGCCATAGCCCTAACATCAGCCATTGAGGAGTCAGGAGTTATTTGACCACAGCATCAGCCACTTGCTTCTTGATGATGCCCAGCCATTACTTGATTCAGATGCTGGTTCTGAGGTTGAGGATGACAGGAACATGAGCCTAGAGAGAAGGAGGAACACTAGTAGACAAATTGGCATTCATGTTCCCCAAGCCGCAGCGTATTGCCAAATTGTCTCCAGTGGTAATGATGAAGATGGAGGAGATGGAGATGATGATGATAATGATGATGATGAGGTCACTGATGCAACTTGGGTGCCAGATAGAGCAGAGGAGGAAGCTGAAGGTGAGGCGGCACAACCCCAAGGAGGTCGGCATCAAGAAAGAGTAGAGAGCAGCCACCCTATTCCATCACATTCTGCAGCTGTTATCTTCCGGCCCACTCCCCACAGCTCAGCTGTCTGGGCCTTTTTCAGCACATCTGCAGCAGATCGCACTGTTGCTATCTGCAAACTGTGTCACAGACACATCAAACGTGGCAAAAACACCAACCATTTGGGTACCACATGCATAACAAGGCATTTAACGTCCATACACTCAGCCTGTTGGCAAGAGCACCTAAAAGCCACACAAAAGGGGCACAAATCTGTCCCTCCTCCTCCTCCTTACCCACTTCAGTCTGCCCCTGCGGTACCGAGTCATTACCTTTCAGCAGCCTCCACTGACTGAGATGATGGTATAGCACAGGGTGTCCAAGGTCCTAGCAGCTCATCTACCAGCAGCACACCACCAGCTGTAGACTGTAGCCAGCAAATTTCTCTGCCCCATCTTCTGCAGCAGAAAAAAAAATACAGTCCCTGCCACCCACATGACCAGCCCCTGAATGCAAGCTTGTCAAAGCTGTTGGCTCTCCAACTTCTGCCTTTCAGCCTGGTGGATTCTGCCCCCTTCCGTGAATTCGCACAATGTGCTGAACCACAATGGCAGGTTCCCAGTCGATACTACTTTTCACGTAAGGCTGTTCCATCTCTCTACCATCACGTGGAAGGGAATGTTCTGGCATCGTTGGGCAAGGCAGTCAGCCGTAAAATCCACCTTTCTGCTGACACGTGGTCCAGCAAGCATGGGCAAGGATGATATATTTCATTCACAGCACGCTGGGTAATGCTACTAGCAACTCGAAAGGATGCAGGACAGGGCTTAGTGCTGCAGCTTGTTGTGCCCCCACATCTCCATACAGCTGGTGGTGATGATGCCAGACCTGTGAGCCCTCCTCTGCAGAATTGTCATACGAACATCAGGTACCCCCTAAGTGTTCAAAGGGCTTTTCCCAGAGTCAGGCTAAAAGGTGCCATGCAGTGCTTCAGCTGGTGGTGTGTTGAGGGGACAGGAACCACACCGGAGCAGAGATTCTTGCAGCTCTGCAAGGGCAGGCCCAGAGGTGGTTCACACCACGCCAGCTGGAGCCAGGAATGGTGGTGTCTGATAATGGCTCAAACCTCCTGTCCGCCCTTAGACAGGGAAAGTTGACACATGTGCCATGCCTGGCACATGTCCTCAATTTGGTGGTGCAGAGTTTCCTAAGTATGTATCCAGGGTTGCAAGATGTACTAAAGCAGGCCAGAAGAGTCTGTAGCCATTTCAAGTGGTCATAGACAGCCAGTGCTCAGTTGGCTGAAATTCAGCGGGAATTACACCAGCCCGTAAACCGCCTGATTTGTGACATGCCCACCAGGTGGAACTCAGCTTTGGGAATGCTGCAGCGGCTATACATGCAGCAGAGGGCCGTCAACGAGTACTTGTGTCAGTACGGCACGACGTCAGGCTCAGGCTGCCTCAGCTTTTTTTCCCCACGCCAATGGCTGATCATTAGGGATGCATGCACTGTATTGTCACCATTTGAGGAGGCCACAAGGATGGTGAGCAGTGACAGTGCATGCATTAGTGACACAATCCCTGTTGCGTTCCTGCTGGAGCAGACTCTGCGTGGCATCAGGGACAGAGCACTGGAGGCAGAGCAGCAGGACTTCCTTTCCTCTCAAGGCCCACTTTATGCAGACACCATCATTCCTATGTCATAGAACACACAGGAGGAGAGAGGGGAGGAGGATGAGGAGGAGGATTCTGGCACTTTCATAGGCTTTGAAGAAGAGGAAGACATGCGTCAATATGTAAGAGATGGCTTTCCAACCCCAGGACCCTTGGGAGTAGTACATGGCTGGGAGGAGGAAGTTCCAGATGCTGTCATCCTGAGTGACCCTGAGGAGTCTGCTTCTCAAGCCTCTGCAAATTTGAGGCGCATGGGCAACCTCATGCTTCAAAGCCTGTGAAAGGACCCAAGAATACGTGGCATAAAGGAGAAGGATGATTACTGGTTGGCAACCCTCCTTGACCACCGTTATAAGGGGAAGATCTCTGAACTCATCCCGTTCCCACAGAGAGTGCAGAGGATAAAATCTCTTGAGGTCACATTAAAGAAGATTTTATTGAACGTTTTTCCTGACTCTAGTAGGTTACAGTGTGGTGGAAAACGTCGTTTTGAGTCTTCCATTGGTTAAGAAAGGAGCATTGGAGAAGGCATCTGCCTAAGTGAGGCATTTCGAAATTTTTTTAGTCTTCGCCACCCAGGGCTGTCAGCTTCCACATCCCATCGGCAGCGTCTGCATCACATGGTGGATGATTACCTCGGGGCCAAAACAGAGAAGGAGAGCTTTCCAGCTGACGATCCACTGGCTTACTGGGTCATGAGAATAAACCACTGGCCAGAACTTGCCCAGTATGCTATTGAGTTGTTGGGCTGCCCTGCATCCAGTGTGCTTTCAGAATGGGCATTCAGTGCTGCAGGAGGTTTTGTTACTGATCATAGAACGCGTCTGCCCACAGACTCTGTGGACCGTTTGACTTTTATAAAAATGAATCAGTCCTGGATTACCAGCTATGAAGCCCCTGATGCCGATGTCACTGATTAAGTCTTTTTGGGATGTGGAATCCCTGCAGGACTTTGAGGCTGCCTAGCTTTGAGAGTGTTCAATCATTTCATCTGGAAGAATGTTTTTGGTATAGGTTTCATGGGCACAATTAACATCCAAAGACCAATTTTTCTGCACCTGTCCGACAGGTGCATATCATTGCAATTTTTTACAGCAAGGCAAATTCTTGTTTTCATCAAGAGTACCTCTATAGAATTAAGGTGGGAAGACACCACCAACAGCCAAAGACCAATTTTTCTGCACCTGTCTGACAGGTGCATATAATTGCAATTTTTTACAGCAAGGCAAATTCTTGCTTAAATCAAGAGTACCTCTATAGGGTTACGGTGGGAAGGCACCACCGACACCCAAAGACCAATTTATCAGCACCTGTCTGACAGGTGCATATCATTGCAATTTTTTACAGCAAGGCAAATTCTTGCTTTCATCAAGAGTACCTCTATAGTGTTACCGTGGGAAGGCACCACCGACACCCAAAGACCAATTTTAGCACCCCCGTTACTTCTATCCAAAGTCAAAGTGACACCAGAATGTATCCAAAAAACTCTAATCTTGTTCCCAATGCACTACATTGTGGCCTCATCATACACACTGGCTCCCCAGCTGTTGCTGAGCAAAATAAAGGCAGCTTGCAGGAAAAATGTCATTTTTTTGGCTTTATAAATTCAATTATTGCTGCAGCAGATTTTAGACATGGTACAGATCTGCCACTTTACAGTTAGACTAAGGGGACCCCCCTGGCACTATATTGGAAGGAATGTTTCATCTTTAGGCTTTCACTTTAAAAATAAAAAAAATCACTGCTCATTTAAAAATGACATTTTTTACAAACTTTTTTTTAATTGATCTATGTCCCCCAGGGCAGGACCCGGACCCCTATAACCATTGTATTCCTAATTATTTGCATTTAAGCCTTCAAAATGGGCACTTTGGATATTTGACATTCGGGTCCCATTGACTTTAATGGGGTTTGTTATTCGGGTCTGAACGTTCGCGGTGTTCGGACGTTCTGGTCTGAACTGAACTGGGGTCCGTTCGGCCCATCCCTACTTGGGATTGACAAATTTAATAACAATTGGAGAAGTAGTAATACGATTAGAGAAATATCACGCTTAGAGACCAAATGGATATATCAGGTTAAATGCTATACTCCTTATGGAACGAATATTGAATGGGATGTTAATTCCTTCATCAATAATAGCTGATTTAGGGGGTGAGGCTTTTTGTACCTTAGGTCTGTCTTCTTTAGATTATAGGTTTAGGATTTTGAGTGTTCTTCCCTGTTTTTATAATAATGTTCTGCCGTTTTAAAATTAATTAATATGTATAATTCGGGCAAATGCTCCCGGTGCTTCACCCAATACCTGGACAGTCAGTGGTGATCGGTGAGTGGGGGAGTTACAAGCCCCCCCCCCGCTTTCAGTTGCTTTAGTGAAATTTATACAGCGGTGATCGGTGCTTGTAACTCTCCCACACACGATCACCGCTGACTGTCCCCGCATCCTCCTCCAGTCCCCCTCCATTCTGCTGTCCCACTCCTTTCTTCCTCCGTGTCCCCCTTCATGCCCCCTCCATGCCTCTTCTGTTCTGCTGCCCCCCTCCTTTCTTCCTCCATGTCCCCCGCCGTTCTGCTGCTGTCCCCCTCCATTGTGCTGTCCTCCTCCTTTCTTCCTCCATGTCCCCTGCCGTTGTGCTGCTGTCCCCCTCTGTTGTGCTGCTGTCCCACTCCAGTTTTCCTCCGTGTCCCCCTCAGTTCTGCTGTCCCTCTCCATGTCATCCTCCTTCCTTTTCTGTATGAACAGAGTCATTGATCACTGACTCTGTCCATTCACGTAACTGAAACACTGGGGAATCACTATCCTCGGTCTCTTTCTCTGTCTCAAGGGGGAGATTTCAGGGGTCTATTAAGACCCCTGATATCTTACAAAGCCCCCCAACAGGGCTGATTAAAAAAAAAAAGTATTGCAATAAAGAATAAAAAAAATGATTGTAAAAAATAATACAAATTTAAATAAAAATCACACAGACACCATCCACCCCCTCCCTCCCTAAAAAAAAGAAAACAAAGAAAGCATTGTAAAAAAACAAAAACAAAATTGTAAAAAAATTGTAAAAAAAAACAAAACAAAAACACTGTCACGTGACATTAAAAAAAAAGTATCGGTAATCGGTATCTGTGAGTACTTGAAAAAAAGTATCGGTACTTGTACTCGGTCTTAAAAAAGTGGTATTGGGACAACCCTACTGTTAACCACAAGATGGCGCTGTTTCCTAATGCGGTTGCTGTAAACATGTTAGATTTATACTGTCTGAGCCTTGATTAATACTAAGTTGGGTTTTAATCTAATTTGTGTGGTCTCGGATCAAGACGGTTATTTCTTTCTTTATGTGTTATTTTAATGTGTTGCCGTTATTCGGAACACATATATCCCATCTTGTTTCCTCCATTGGATCAGTCTGGATAAACACCTCTTTGGAGTGCATAGGAACTTCCTGTTTCCTTTATTGGGATGCAGAGACTAACCTGCACATTGGCAAGCTGTCCCATATACATATCGAGCACAGCACACGTTTGGCCATGCCCCTCACAACGTCAGTGATGACGAAACGTGTAGGGAAGAGCCGGTAATGTGTGACACGACTTGTGTACTGAGATGCAGCGGCCATTTTGTTGGTTGGAAACGCCGGTCATTTCTGTCTTATGCCTGTTATCAACTATTGAAATGTGAGTGCAACGATTTTTAAGCTTTACATTAAAAAGATGATTAGGATGTCTGCACTCTATTTGGTACTACATGTGGCGGAGGAGCTGTTTTACTCATTTCCATGTGGTTGTGGAGCTGACATTGAGAGACATCTAGGCTTGCTATTATCTATCTGGAGGAGCTGCAGTTTTCTGTCTCCCATGCTGCTGAGGAGCTGTTATTGGAAAATACCTAGGCTTGTTTAATCTACCTAAGGGTAAGAGGCAGTGTGTTCGGGTGTTGGTGGTGGTGTCCTTACAAGTGGATTTTGCAAGATGTACTATTGTTATTATGGATTTTAAGAATGAAGTTGATGTATAAACCATTCAACACACTGAATGTTCATGTTGGACTATCATATAGTTCTCATTAAGCACTACACCCTTCTTTTATATAATCTTTTTTGTATGATAGTGTGGTGACAATATGATGATTGATTTTTTAGAAGATCTGTAATTTTAGACTTCTTTTCCATATATATTGATATTTTTCACTAGCCTTCTTAATTCTCGTCAATCCCTTTCACGTCCCTTAATAATAAAAAGCCTCTCCCTCTCCCCCCTCCCCCCACCACATACATGTGTACGTGTATATATACATACATTTATATATGTTTGTATGAATTCCATACATGTCTTTGCTATACAAATGAATGAATTTATAATTATTTCATTAGTCATCTACCTCAATTATTGCTTTTGAGTATGAAGAATTAGCTAAAGCAACCTCCCCTCTCCCCCCTCCCCTGCCCTTCCTTTACCCCCCCCCCCTTTTTTTTCCCCATAACCATGGAAAAACTCCTTCCATTTTTAAAAATCTTTAAAAATCTCTAACCTCCCAATAATCCATACACTTATTTTAATTTATTACTTCTTGGGATTAGTTTAGTTCATAATTCTTGATACTAATCGGTACTATTACTGTATTTTATTATATATACATTTTTCTTGATTCTCTAACTAATTGTTGCCTCTGTGCATTATGTTTACAGTCATGTTTGTACTATTGATTTATCAATTTTTGTCCGTTATCTGTCTATGTTTATATGATCATAATTGCTGCTGCTCATTGCATATTGTGTGTTTGTAAATTTACATCAGTGCTTTTTTTAAATTTGCTTTTTAACATATTTCTTTTCAACCACTTGCCTACTGGGCACTTAAACCCCCCCCCCCCCCGCCCAGACCAATTTTCAGCTTTCGGTGCTCTCACACTTTGAATGACAATTACTCAGTCATGCAACACTTTACCAGAATTAATTTTTTGTCCTTTTTTCATACTAATAGAGCTTTCTTTTGGTGGTATTTGATCACCTCTGGGTTTTTTATTTTTTGCGCTATAAATGAAAAAAGACCAAAAATTTTGAAAAAAAAAACACATTTTTCTTTGTTTCTGTGATAAAATTTTGCAAATTATTAATTTTTCTTCATACATTTTGGCCACAATTTATACTGCTACATATCTCTGGTAAGAATAACCCAAATTAGTGGATATTATTTGGTCTTTGTGAAAGTTAGAGAGTCTACAAGCTGTGGTGAAAATCATAAAAAATTGATCACACCTGATGTACTGGTGGCCTATCTAATTTCTTTCGACCCTAACAAGCCAGGAAAGTAAAAATACCCCCCAAATGACCCCTTTTTTGAAAGTAGACATTCCAAGGTATTTAGTAAGATGCATGGTGAGGTTTTTGATGTTGTCGTTTTTTCCCACAATTCTTTGCAAAATGAAAATTTTTTTTCCCCATAAAATTGTAATATTGGTTATTTCTCTCACATGGCATATGTATACCATAAATGACGCCCCAAAATACATTCTGATACTCCTCCTGTGTATTATGATACCACATGTGTGGGACTTTTTCACAGCCTGGCCACATAGAGAGGCCCAACATGCAGGGAGCGCCATCAGGTGATCTAGGAGCATAAATTACACATCTAACTTGTCGACTACCTATTACACTTTTGAAGGCCCTGGAGCACCAGGACAATGACACGTGACACTGATGTGGCACTGATGACTGATGGCACTGATACATGGCACTGATGGCACGTGACACTGATGTGGCACTGATGACAGATGGCACTAATACGTGGCACTGATGACACGTGACACTGATGTGGCACTCATGACAGATGGCACTAATACATGGCACTGATGACAGATGGCACTAATAAGTGGCACTGATGACAGATGGCACTAATACGTGACACTGATGTGGCACTTATGACAGAAGGCACTGATACATGGCACTGATGACACGTGACACTGATAACAGTTGGCACATGACACTGACAGGTGGCACTGGGGACAGGTGGCACTGGAGACAGGTGGCACTGGGGACAGTTGGCACTGATAGATGGCACTGGGGACAGATGGCACTGACAGGTGGCACTGGGGACAGATGGCACTGGGGACAGGTGGCACTGGGAACAGATGGCACTGATAGGAACTGTGGGCACTGTGTTGTGTTAGTGTGGCACTGTAATTTATGATTTTTTCACTTACGCTGCAGCACGGAAGCTCTCCCTCCTCACACGCGGTCTCTGTGTGAGGAGGGAGAGCCGGCAATGAGGGATGATCTCAAATGTTTACATATGAGATCATCTCTCATTGGATACTCCAATCGAGTGCTAAATGGCCCCTGTGATTGCCATTTAGCTCGATCCGTGATTGGCTGTATCCAAGGGACACGGGCAACACAGATTTCCTCCAATGCACGCCCGCGGCGCCGCACAGGGAGGACGTAAACAGGTGAACGTCCATGTATGCCCTCCCGGCAATTCAGCGCCGCGCTGTAGACATCTTTTGTCTATAGCGCAGGCGCAAAGTGGTTAAAAGTGTTATTTAACAAATGTCATGTAATCCTTTGCCCCCTGCCTGGTACTATTTGTCACTACATGGTGTTGATCCGGCCATTGAGCCATTGCCTGGTGTGCTGCCAATCACTGTGAATTCATTATGCTAGCCACTCCCCCCGTGTACACTTTATATTGCAGCTCTTTAGTCCTTTACACTAGCTTGAAAAAGGAGTGCGGCTGCTGTGTCATCCGCAGCACGCACGCTAAAGAAACGCTTCGCTTTCCAGTGACGTCATTCCTCCTTGTCTGCTAACCATCTGCACTCCAAGCCTCGTTTTGAGTGTTCTCCACCCTGGCCAGCTTGTTACTGTCAATGGTGTTACCAAGCAACGCGCCCTCTACTCGAGAATCGGATCGATGCACTGATGACACCAGATCACCCCCATGCTGGGACCTGTTCATGCCTATTTTTGACTTCACAAATGTGAGTTGCCTGTACTAAGTGTCATTAAACCTGTCATTTATCTGCACCCAGAGGTGCCTCTCTCCTTGTGTTTTCTCAGTGTCTGTTCCCCCCTGATGGCAGCCCTGAGTGTGGGACCCCCATTGTCACCTTATACAGTCCTTGAACTTTTCAATACTGCCAAAGATCATGGACTCTTTACACTTTTAACTCATGTTAACACAAATTACTATGCTTTTAAAGTGGTTGTAAACCCTAGGACAAGAAAAAAACCTGCAAGACAAAGGCATAATGAGCTAGTATACATAGCATACTAGTTCATTATGAATTACATACCTGCAATCGAAGCCCCTGTGGCCGACATCGCTCCCGGAGTTACTTCCGGGTATCCTGGGCTCCCGTGCTGTGTATGGCTGGAGCCACGATAATGTCACTCCCGCGCATGCGCGCGGGAGCAGCCGTTAATGGCACACTCACTGAAGCAACGGCACACATGTGCCTTTGCTACAGTTTGCTTCAGTGCGTATGTGCCGATGACGCTGGCACATGCAAATATAGGGGATATCTCCTAAACCGTTCATGTTTAGGAGATATCCAGGGTAGCTACAGGTAAGCCTTATTATAGGCTTACCTGTAGCAAAAAGTGTGTTGTAAGGGTTTACAACCACTTTAAAGTAATTAATTTATGGTCTATCACACTGGGATAATCATTATTCTAGTTCTTTGCACCTTTCCTTGTATATCCTCCCCAGAGTAGTACAGTGTTACTATGGTTACATTGTATTGCTCTGGTCACTGTATGTAAAAAAAAAAAATGTTAAAAAAAAAAGAAAAAAATGTAATAAAATATTTATAAAATTGAATTTTTTTTTAAATGTATTTATTCATTTATTTTTTTGACATACTGTCACCAGTCAGTGTCCCTGATCACCACCACACCAGCTATATGATGACGGTACTGACAAAAAATGACAACTTCAAAAAACTCACCAAACACTTTGGACTGCCTACTTTCCAAAATGGGGTCATTTGGGGGATATTTGTACTGTCCTGGTATTTTCGTGCCTCAAGAAATTAGATAGGCTGTCACTACATCAGGATTGATCGATTTTCAGATATACAGTATCTCAGAAAAGTGAGTACACCCCTTACAATTTTGTAAATATTTTATTATGTCTTTTCATGTGATAACACTGAAGAAATGTCACTTTGCTACAATGTAAATTAGTGAGTGTATAGCTTGTATAACAGTGTAAATTTGCTGACCCCTCAAAATAACACAACACACAGCCATTAATGTCTAAACCGCTGGCAACAAAAGTGAGTACACCCCTGAAAGAAAATGTCCAAATTGGGCCCAAAGTGTCAATATTTTGTGTGGCCACCATTATTTTCCAGCACTGCCTTAACCCTCTTGGACATGGAGTTCACCAGAGCTTGACAGGTTGCCACTGGAGTCCTCTTCCACTCCTCCATGAAGACATCCCAGAGCTGGTGGATGTTAGAGACCATGCGCTCCTCCACCTTCCGTTTGTGGATGCCCCACAGATGCTTAATAGGGTTTGGGTCTGGAAACATGCTCGGCTAGTCCATCACCTTTACCCTCAGCTTCTTTAGCAAGGCAGTGGTCATCTTGGAGGTGTGTTTGGGGTCGTTATCATGTTGGAATACTGCCCTGCGGCCCAGGTTCTGAAAGGAGGGGATCATGCTCTGCTTCAGTATGTCACAGTACATGTTGGCATTCATTGTTTCCTCAATGAACTGTAGCTCCCCAGTGCTGGCAGCATTCATGCAGCCCCAGATCATGACACTCTCACCACCATGCTTGACTGTAGGCAAGACACACTTGTCTTTGTACTCCTCACCTGGCTGCTGCCACACATGCTTAACACCATCTGAACCAAATAAGTTTATCTTGGTGTCATCAGACCACAGGACATGGTTCCAGTAATCCATGTCCTTAGTCTGCTTGTCTTCAGCAAACAGTTTGCAGGCTTTCTTGTGCATCATCTTTAGAAGAGGCTTCCCTCTGGAATGACAGCCATGCAGACTAATTTGATGCAGTGTGCAGTGTATGGTCTGAGCACTGACAGGCTGACCTCCCCACCCCTTCAACCTCTGCAGCAATGCTGGCAGCACTCATACATCGATTTCCCAAAGACAACCACTGGATATGACGCTGAGCATGTGCACTCAACATCTATGGTCGACCATGGCAAGGACTGTTCCGAGTGGAACATGTCCTGTTAAACTGCTGTATGATCTTGGCCACCATGCTGCAGCTCAGTTTCAGGGTCTTGGGATTCTTCTTATAGCCTAGGCCATCTTTATGTAGAGCAACATTTCTTTTTTTCAGATCCTCAGCGAGTTTGTTGCTATGAGGTGTCATGTTGAACTTCCAGTGACCAATATGAGAGAGTGAGTGCAATAACACCAAATGTAACACCTGCTCCCTATTCACTCCTGAAACCTTGTAGCAGTAACGAGTCACATGACACCGGGGAGGGAAAATGACTAATTGGGCCTAATTTGGATATTTTCACTGTTGCCAGCGGTTTAGACATTAATGGCTGTGTTGAGTTATTTTGAAGAGACAGAAAATTTACACTGTTATACAAGCTGTACACTCACTACTTTACATTGTAGCAAAGTGTAATTTCTTCAGTGTTGTCACATGAAAAGATATAATAAAATATTGACAAAAATGTGAAGGGTGTACTCACTTTTGTGAGATACTGTATATGTATATACCATAGTTTGTAGACTTGAAAATGTTTCAACAGACTAAATAATATATACTGATTTGGGTTATTTTCACCAAAGAAATGTAGCAGTATACTTTTGACCTAAATTTATGAAGAATGATTATTTAGTTGCAAATGCTATAACAGAAACAAAGAATAACGTGTTTTCAATTTTATTTGTCTTTTTTTGTTTGGTTTGCAAAGAATAAAAAAAAACTGTGCTTAATAAATACCCCTGAAAGAAAGCTCTATTTGTGTGAGAAAATTATAAAATTTCATATGGGTACAGTGTTGCATGACCGTGCAATTGTCATTCAAAGAGAGCACCGAGGTATGGCACTTCTCAGAGTGGGACAAATTGGTGCTAGGTAGGGGTGCGCATCTTCACTGGCCTCATGATTCGATCCGATTACGATTATTAAGTCAACGATTCGATTAGATTCCGCGATGCATCACGATGCATCATGATTACAGCGCAAGTCCGCAAGTGCTCATGGTTTTCATCAAAAAAAATTCAGGTAGTCAGGAGAACTCCATTTTTTTTATTTTATCTGTTTTTAAGAAAAAAAGAGACAGCAGAGGAGCTCCAGGCTCTCTTCCAAAATACTAAAGGAGATGGTCAGAGACTGCAGACATACTACAGGAGACGATCAGAGACTGCGGACATGCTACAGGAGATGGTCAGAGCCTGCGGACATGCTACAGGAGATGATCAGAGACTGCTGACATGCTACAGGAGTTGATCAGAGACTGCGGACATGCTACAGGAGATGATCAGAGACTGCGGACATGCTACAGGAGATGATCAGAGACTGCGTACATGCTACAGGAGATGATCAGAGACTGCATAAATGCTACAGGAGATGGTCAGAGCCTGCGGACATGCTACAGGAGATGATCAGAGACTGCTGACATGCTACAGGAGCTGATCAGAGACTGCGGACATGCTACAGGAGATGATCAGAGACTGCGGACATGCTACAGGAGATGATCAGAGACTGCGTACATGCTACAGGAGATGATCAGAGACTGCATAAATGCTACAGGAGATGGTCAGAGACTGCGGACATGCTACAGGAGATGGTCAGAGACTGCGGACATGCTACAGGAGATGGTCAGAGACTGCGGACATGCTACAGGAGATGGTCAGAGACTGCGAACATGCTACAGGAGATGGTCAGAGACTGCGAACATGCTACAGGAGATGGTCAGAGACTGCAAACATGCTACAGGAGATGGTCAGAGACTGCGGACATGGCACAGGAGATGGTCAGAGACTGCGGACATGGCACAGGAGATGGTCAGAGACTGCGGACATGGCACAGGAGATGGTCAGAGACTGCGGACATGGCACAGGAGATGGTCAGAGACTGCGGACATGGCACAGGAGATGGTCAAAGACTTTGGACATGGCACAGGAGATGGTCAAAGACTGCAGACATGGCACAGGAGATGGTCAAAGACTGTGGACATGGCACAGGAGATGGTCAAAGACTGAGGACATGGCACAGAAGATGGTCAAAGACTGCGGACATGGCACAGGAGATGGTCAAAGACTGCGGACATGGCACAGGAGATGTTCAAAGACTGCGGACATGACACAGGAGATGGTCAAAGACTGCGGACAATAATGCAGAGTTGTGGTATGATGAAGGCACATAGAAGACAATTCTATGATATGGACTTGTGTCACAGCGCCCCCCCTGTACTTACATGCTGCTCTGCCGGTGCTGGTGGCAGCCTGTAATGAGAAGGATGATCTGCCTGCTCACCATCTCCCCCGATCTCCATTCCAGCCACCAGTGGTTTCACGTCTCATGTCTCTCCTGACTTGGTCAACAGGGAATTCTCCCGGGAGAACGCTCCGTGTGTAAAGCTGTTACTAGTGTGTGTATATTCCGCTCATGTGACTCCCGGCCGCGCCTCCCTCCTCTCATGTCTCTCCTGATGTCAGCCCCGCCCTCCTCTCTTCTGACCTGATAGCTCCAGTCAGTGGGCGGGGCTGACATCAGGAGAGATGTGAGAGGAGGGAGGCGAGGCCGGGAGTCACATGAGCGGAATATACACATACTAGTAACAGCTTTACGCATGGAGCGCTCTCCCGGGAGGGGGCGGGGCAAGAAATCGATTTTTCGGGTCGCATGCATCGATGCCGCATCGGGGACACCCGAATCGTGATGCATCAATGCAGCGATTAATTTCAGCACCCCTAGAGCTAGGAAGCTGTCATTTATGTGACAGCTTCCCACACAGGGCTCTGTCCTTGGCCTCACTGAGCTGTGAGTTGGGATATTCCTTGGCTGAAACCTAAAGGTAAACAATAGAGCCCAAGATGGTGGTGATGTTATTACCCAAATATAGCAGTACCCATCACTGAGAGACTAGTTCCCCATCAGGTCCTCTTTAACTGCTGTGTGCCGTAAATCAGCAGCAGATTGGGACTAGTCTCTTAGCTTCTATCAGGCTTGACTCACCCCTTTTACAAAACTCCTCGTCCATGTGCCTGTCTGTGTGATGGGCGCAGTAGCCGGGGGGGGGGGCGGGGGGGGAATGTGCAGTATTCACACTCTGACCTTAGTGCCTGACACCAAATTCATGCACCTGACTGTGACAGGCATGAGTCAGCCACAAGCACTGACAATTTTGGTGCTGTGGCTGATGGAATTCTAAAAGGCATCTATGACACCCTTTTTGAATTCCCCCTCGTTATGTTTTTTCGTGTTATTGGGGTCAGTGAAGACACATGAAATTTTAACTGTGCCTCTCCTAGAGTAGGGAATTGATCCCAGCTGACACTGTTTTGGTTCTCCCATATCTGTCATGCTATAAAGTACTGTATATTAAGTTAACCACACATACCCTCAGTATATTATATAGAATGGGAATAGTGACTTCTGCGTTTCCATGGTGTCATTATGACTCTGGGGATTTATTCCATATGGTTTGGAATTGTCCACGAGTAAGACAGTTTTGGTCTGATATTACTCAGTTTATTGAGGAGAAGCTAAATCTTCCAAATATCTGCACCCTGTACATTGTTTTTTAGGAGATTTCTCTAAAGAGGAGCTGCATGATTTACACAAGGCATTACTCCATTTTTTATTATGTTAATCACTTCATTACCCACGTATAGTCATATGACATCCGCAGGTGGGATCTCCCATCCTGGGCGGCGTCATATGACGTCCTCGGCTTCCCGGCGGTATAGGGGGTGCGCGCATGCCGCTGCGCGTGCCCAGCGGCCACGATGTCTGCCAGGCACCCGCGATTGCTCGTCACAGAGCAGGAACGTGGATCTGTGTGTGTAGAAATGCCCTGTATTGAAGTGGTTAAATAAGTCTTTGTCTTTAAAATGGAAAGAGGTAGAAACCTCCACTAACCGATTCTAGGTAGATCTTATAAACAAGGCCCTGCCTTTTTATAAAATTGCATATTCATCTAGAGGCTGCCTAAAGATATTTGATAACATTTATTGAGGGTGGGTGTCAACAATGTCCATTACCAAGGAGAAGTATATATAAAACCGTGTGTATAGTTTGTAACTGAATGTGCTTCAAGTAGGCTTCTTAAATTATGACTTTTGATGGTATTCTTGCTCTAGTCCCTATGATGATTCTGTTGTAAAGTATTGCTAAAATGCCAAGTTTCCAGATTGCCTATATTTGAACATGTTACTCTATGGGGTTGATTTACTAAGAAAAGCGGGAAGTAATGGAAGCTCTGCATTTAATGACGCCCAATTAAGTCAATTAAGACTTCAACTAGGTGAACATGCGAATGAAAAAGCGTGCTAATTCCAGCGAACATGCCTTTGTAAATGTCAAACCAGCATATCCGTGAATTTGCAACCATGATCACATAAATGTGAATAAAATATTTTTATGTGAGATGTGCTCTAACTCATGTGCATCTATTTATGTATATTCCAATTAGTATTCCTAGTTTGTTTTCTTCTTTTGCTAATGAATGCACTTATGAATGAGTATTACTGAGTAATGTCTGCTATTCTGTAAAGTTACATGTATTGAAGATTTACAGTTACATATCTGTTATATGTTTGTTTTTCATGTTAATTTAGTTTTTTATGAGACTATAAACCAGTAATTAGTTATGTTCATTCTTTAACCATACTACACTATTATGCAGGTCTCAGTGTACTTAGCACAATGGATTAGTGGTTTGCACTGATGTTTACAAAGCACTCAGGTTATGAGTTCAAATCCCAGCTAACCTACCATCCACCTAAGGTAGCTGTGTTGATTTTTCCAGTGCACAAGTGAATAAAAAAAAATGTAAACTAACACCCTGCACGTTAACTAGTGTGTGATTTTTGGAATTCCACACCATAATATTTATGAAGACTTACATACCATTGCATGCATTTGAAGAGTTAATAATATGAAATCAAACAAACTGATGTGCAATGCAATGCAATACAATGCAAGCTTTAAGTAGGTGGTACCATCTGTGGCATCTGAACCCCCCTATCCATGCGTCCGGCCCCTAATCTACATATAGGCGCTGGATGCATGTATTCCAATGGGGGACTGTTTTTTTTTGAAGCACGTGATTAGAGCCAGAGGCTCCTATCCCACCAACTCCTTATCCAGAGTTACTCCTTCCGTAGCCCCACCATCATGCACGTTGAAGTCACCAGAATTATTCGACCATAGTGTCAGTTACATGCTGCTGGAGGATGTGCCGCAATTTGAAGGCTCCGATGTTGGTAACTAGGTTGAGGAAGGGAGTAATATGAGCCTAGAGAGAGGGGGTGCCAAAGAAGGACAAGAAACTGGCAGTCATGTTCCCCCAGCTGCAGCATACTGCCAAGTTTGCGCCAGTGATGAGGAGGGAGGGGATGATGAGGTAACTGACTGTACTTGGGTGCCTGAAAGAAGATAGGAGGAAAGTGAGGAGGAGGCACAACTCAAACGAGGAAGGATGTCCTCCCTTAGGCAGCCACCCTATTGCATCACACCACAGAGCTCCGCAGGTGCAGGGCGCTGCCGACTCCCCGCTGACTTGCAAAAGTTCCTTGCTGTGAGCTTTTTTCGACACTTGTGCAGTAGATCGCACCATTGCTTTTTGCAATCTATGTCTGAAGCAGATCAAGCATGGCCAGAACAGCAGCCACTTGGGCACCACGTGCTTGACAAGACATATGATGACCTGCCATGCAGTCCATTGGCAACAGGGCAACAGCACCTGAAAGATCCACATCATAGAAAAAGGTGGACTTCTCTCGCTCTTCATCTAGGATCTCCAACCCTACTATACCTTCAGTCCTCTCAAAAACCTGCACTGAGAGGAATGAAGGTATAGCAATAGGTGCCACAAGTACTTGAAGTCAATCTGCTAGCAGTACACCACTAGTTGATTTCAGCTGACAAATTTCGCTACCCCAATTGCTGAATCGTAAAAAAAAACCTCTGTCCCAGCCATCCACATGCTCAGCATCTAAATGCTAGCTTGGCCAAATTGCTAGCACTGCAACTGCTGCCTTTTCAGCTGGTAGACTCTGCCCCTTTCGTGAATTTGTGGTATGTGCTGTACCACAGTGGCAGGTTCTAAAACTACATTTTTTTCACCTAAGGCCATTCTAGCTCTCTACATTCATGTGGAAAGGCAATGTTTTGGCCTCGTTGGACAGGGCGCTCAGCAGTAAGGTTCATATTACCGCTGACTCATGGTCCAGCAGGCATGGGCAGGGACATTACCTTTTCTTCACGGCGCACTGGGTAACTCTGCTGGCAGCTGGGAAGGATGCGGGACAGGGTTCATTGTTGGAGCTTGTTCCTCCACGATGCCTCCAAAAAGCTGGTGGTGATTCTGCCACATCTGTATGCTCCCCTCCCTCCTCTTATTCTTCCTCTATGGCCTCTTCTGCAGAATCGTCCTCTGAACCAGCAGTGCTCTGTAAGCGCTCAAGGAGCTACACAAGCAGTCAGGCTAAAAGATGCCATGCGGTGCTTCAGTTGGTCTGCCTCACTGGGGCAGACATTCTGCCAGCTCTGCAGGGGCAGGCTCAAAGGTGGTTGACGCCAGAGCAGCTTGAGCCAGGAATGATTGTATGCGACAATGGCACCAACCTTCTCTCTGCCCTCTGACAGGGACACTTGATCCATATTCCATGCCTTGTAAGCCTGGATACCCAGGCTTACAAGATCTCCTGAGGCAGGCCAGAAAAGTCTGTGGTCATTTCCGGCAGTCATACAATGGCAGTGCTTGGCTGGCTGACATTCAAAGGGAATTTAACCTGCAGACCATCTGCCTCATTTGTGATATTCCCACCAGGTGGAACTCAACATTGGCAATGCTGCAGCGGCTGCACACACATCAAAGGGCCATCAATAAGTACCTGTGTGAGTATGGCACCAGGACAGGGTCAGGGGAGCTTGGCTTCTTTTCGCCACACCAGTGGCTACTGATCAAGGATGCATGCACTGTCCTGTCACCATTTGAGGAGGCCACAAGGATGGTGAGCAGCGACAATGCATGCATCAGTGACACTGTACCTCTAGTCTTCCTGCTGGAGCACACGCTTAATGGAATCATGGACAGGGCACTTGAGGCAGAACAGCGGGAGGAAGAGGAGGACTTCCTTACCTCTCAAGGCCCCCTTTATGCAGATAGCATTCCTGCTGGGCCACCAAACACACAGGAAGAAGAGGAAAAGGATTGTGTCAGCATGGATGTAGAGGATAACACGCAGTAATCTTCAAAGAATGGTTTTCAGTCCCCAGAAACCCAAGGAGTTGTACGTGGCTGGGAGAAGGTAGTTACGGATAACTTATCCTTAGTGACCCAGAGGACTCAGAATTGAATGCCTCTGCAAACTTACACTGCATGGCCTCCCTGATTCTGCAAAGCCTGCGAAAGGACCCTAGGATTTGTGGTATCAAGGAGAGGGATCATTACGGGCTGGAAACCCTTCTTGATCCACATTACAAGGGTAAAGTTGCAGAACTCATCCTGCCTTCGCAGAGGGAGCAGAGGATGAAACATCTTCAGGAAGCCTTGAAGAAAGGTTTGTGTAACGCCTTTCCAGACCCTGAGAGGTTACCATTTCCTGGTGCTGGACAACGTGTTTCTGAAGGTTCGTCCGGTCAGAGGAAAAGCGGTGGAGAAGGTGGCCGGCTGACCGATGCCTTTAAACTAATTTTCAGTCCTCAGCGCCAAGGTCTGATAGGTTCAAGCAACCATCGCCAACGTCTGCATTATATGGTGCAGGAATATCTAGGGGCAAGAGCAGACTTAGAGACTTTTCCAACAGAGCATCCACTGGGTTACTGGGTCTTGAGGATGGACCACTGACTAGAACTTGCTCAATATGCAATCGAGCTACTGGCCTGTCCTGCATCCAGGGTCTGATAAGTTCAAGCAACCATCACCAGCGTCTGCATTATATGGCGCAGGAATATCTAGGGGCAAGAGCAGACTTGGAACTTAGAGCTACTGGCCTGTCCTGCATCCAGCATGCTTTCTGAATGCACATTCGGTGTTGCTGGAGGGTTTGTAACAGATCAAAGAGTGCACCTGTCCACAGACTTCGTTGAGAGGCTCACATTTATAAAAATGAATCAGTCCTGGATCAGCAGCTATTAAGCCCCTGATGCTGATGTAACTGATTTAATTTGCTATGGATCCGGGATCCCTTGAAGACTGCCTATGCTGCCTATCCTATTCCTCCTGAATCTTGATGATGGGCCCGAAGGGCCTGGTATGGACTGGGGGGGAACCCACACCAATTTTTTCATCGATTTTTATCTATATTGCCGGAATCCGGCAATACATTACAGCCGCAAGCAATTTTGAATGAAATTTTTTCCTTTATAAATGTAATTTTGCTGCGGCACAGTAAAACACACCAGAAAGATGCGCCACTTTACAGGCAGACTAAGGGGACCCCCCCACCCCTCGGCATGATATTTAAAGGAATATTTCATTTTTATTGCTTCACTTTAAGCATTATTAAAATCAATGCTCCTGTCAGTTTTAAAAACTTTTTTTTGCATTAATACATGTCCCCTGGGGCAGTACCCAGGTCCCCATACACTTTTTATGGCAATAACTTGCATATAAGCCATTAAAATTAACACTTTAGATTTTTCACGTTTGTGTCCCATAGACTTTAACGGTGTTCGCATGTTCGCACAAACTTTTTGCCTGTTCGCATGTTCTGGTGTGAACCGAACCGGGGGGTTTTCATCCCTACAAGGGACCTGGAATGTCTAATAATGGTGCCCTCTAGCCCCTGTAGGGTTTCAGCCATCTGGTGAATGTGCGATTTTGGAAGGGGGAGCACGAGTGACCTCACCTGTTTACCTACCAGTTATACCATGCACTAACATTAAAGCACCAGTCACTTTATATGGACTTAGGAAGTTTTAATTTTAAACATATTTATGCATATGTTATTTATATTGATTATTTGTTATTTACATATTTGTTGGATGGTTATATTTTTTACCCTTTGGTATGCACATATTTAAGTATTATTGCACTATAGCACTTTAATATTGTTCCCTGAGGGGAATTTATCTCTTTACACCTTTGGATGATTTTCACTTTTGAGAGTACATTACAATAAGGTTGGCACACATTTTCTTCCCTGTTGGGAGATACACTTTTTACAAAGCACACTCATTGATTTATTAAGAGGAAGGACACATTTCAGTTTGCACACAGCACTGAAAATTGGCAGCACAACTTACACCCTTTTTTACATGTTATTTTTATATCACATTCTACCTATTGGTAGGAGAGCTGAGGTAAGGCAGCAGCCAGATCATAGATCCATTATTACCTGGATAACCCTGTAGTGCTCTGGTCACAGTATGTAAAAAAAGAATCTCAAAAAAAGAACAAAAATGTAAAAAAATGTAAAAAAGGAAAAAAAAAATTGAAAAAAATGATTTTTTTAAAAAATATACCGTAAGCAGTGTGTCCCTGATCACTGCCACACCAGTCATATAGTGACGCTGTACTGCTCTGGCGACAATTAAAAAAAAAACAAATATTATTCAATTTGTTAATTTTCCCAAAAATAGTGACAAAAAAAATTACATTAAAAAAAGTCACCATGCCTCTTACTAAATGCCTTGGACTGTCTAATTTCCAAAAAGAGGTCATTTGGAGGGTATTTGTACTGTCCTGGCATTTTGTGGCCTCAAGAACTGAATTAGGCCATCAGTACATCAGGAGTGATCAATTTTCAAATATATATATACCATAGTTTGTAGACTCTATAACTTTCCTACAGACTAAATAATATACACTGATTTGGGTTATTTTTGCCAAGGAAATGTAGCAGACTACATTTTAGCCTAAATTTATGAAGCAAGATTATTTATTTGTAACATTTTATATTTGTTTTATCTCAAAATGTTTGATATTTTTTCATTTATTTAGCAAAAAACAAAAATACCCAGTGGTGATTAAATACATCAAAAGAAAGCACTACCAGGCTAAAAAAAAAAAAAAATGATACAAATTTCATATGGGTATAGTGTTGAGTAATTGTCATCCAAATTGTGACAGTGCTGAAATCTGAAAATTGGCCTTGGCAGGTAGGGGGTTAACGTGGTTGTAAAGCCATAAAGGAGTTGTAAAGTTAGAAGGTTTTTTTATCTGAATGCATTCTATGCATTCAGATAAAAATCCTTCTGTGTGCAGCAGCCCCCCTGCACCCCCTAATACTTGCCTGAGCCCCATCTCTATTCAGCGATGTCCATGAGTCCCTCGGCTGTCCCTGACTCTCCCTCCTGATTGGCTGAGACATAACAGCGGCGCCATTGGCTCCCGTGGCTGTCAATTAAAGTCAGTAGGCAATCAGAGGAAAGAGGGGGCAGGTCCAAACGGCAGCTCTGTGTCTGAATGGAGACAGGGAGCTGCAGCTCGGCTCGGGAGCCCCCATAGCAAGCTGCTTGCTGTGGGGGCACTCAATAATAGGGAGGGACCAGGAGCAGTGAAGAAGGACCAGAGAAGAGGAGGATCAGCGCTGTTCTGTGCAAAACCACTGCACATAGCAGGTAAGTGTTGTTATTTTTTTGTATTTATTTATTTATTTTTTTTAACAAACAAAGGTGTTTTATTGTTGTCATATAGGTTGAATAAAAAAGCATATCCATAGGTACAGTACATATCATCACATGGAATACATTTGTGCACATACAGGTCCAGAAAATATAGTGAACAAGTACAACATGCAGCAAAAGCTCGCATACAGGGTAGCATGTGGACTAGGTTAATACAATCCGCGTAGGATTGTATTTTACAGTTACCTATCTTAGGATATGAGATCCTCACCAGTACGCTAGTCAGAGGTCCATGGGGCCCAAACATTTTCATATTTCCACTTACAGCCTCTGTTCAAATATGTAATCCTATACATGGGTAGTGCAGCTTTGATCAGTGCCTTCCAGGAGGAGATGGAGGGGGGGTCTGATAGGATCCCTTTGAGGAGGATTTCTTTTTTGGCATAAAAGAATGGGTATGCAATTAGTAGTTTTAAATGGTGTGGTCTTTGCTCGTCATCGTGAACTCCCAGTAATGCCAACTCAGGTGATATTGGGAGTGCCAGTTGCAGTCTGGAGTTAACTTCCCTAAAGACCTTCGTCCAGTAAGTGGAAATGACAGGACAGTCCCAGAACATGTGGAAGAAGGTTCCTATATGTGCTTTACATCTGGGACACTTG
The DNA here is from genome assembly GCF_042186555.1 of Aquarana catesbeiana. Classification (NCBI taxonomy): domain Eukaryota; kingdom Metazoa; phylum Chordata; class Amphibia; order Anura; family Ranidae; genus Aquarana; species Aquarana catesbeiana. The sequence continues at coordinate 655,167,711 of NC_133324.1, forward strand.
GGGTCTTTGTCTGGGTACATCCTGTGAAGTCTTTGGGGTGTATAATATATCCTATGCAAAAATTTTACCTGTATTAGCTTATCTCTAGAGGAGATGACTAATTTGGGGCCATACTCCAGACAGTCCTCCCATTCCTCCCTATCTAGTGAGGGTATGTCACTGTGCCATGTTTCCCACAAATGTTCTATTTTGGGGAACTCATTGCCCAATAACGCACTATACAGAGTAGAAAGAGGCATGGTTAGATCTCCTGGAGCCAATAGTTCCTCTATAGGATCAGCTTTGAGTGTGATCAGCCGGGGAATTGGGCTCTAGTGGAATGTTTAAGCTGTAGGTATCTGAATGCCATCCAGATTGGTAAATTATATTTAGCCTTCAGATCCACAAACTTCAGTAGGGTACCCTGGGGCATGATGTGGTCCAGTGTCGTGATGCCAAACCTGGCCCACAACTGTGGATCCGGAATGGAACGAAGTTGTGATAGGGTGGGATTGCCCCACAAAGGCTGTGCCGGAGACCACTGATCCGGCCGCAAAAAGCACCGCCGGGCAGTGGTCCACACCCGCCACGTCACCCTGGTTGGTCCCGGTGTCGTCTCATATGCCCGGGGACCCCTGTATGGAAAGCTGCGGAGCCCAGCGAGGGAGCCCAAGCAGTTCGCCTCCAGGCATACCGCCACATTGGATCTATCCCCTTGGTACCACCGCTGGACTGTCACTAGCACCGCCGCCCAGTAATAAACTTGAAAATTGGGTAGGGCCAACCCTCCAGGTGGGCAGGTAGCCAGAGCGTGGATCTGGCCAACCGCGGTATCGCCCCATTCCATATAAAGGAACCTATGCATTTGTTTATCTCTTTGAAGAAGCAGACTGGGATCCATATCGGGCAGTTTCTGAATAAATAATTAAATTTGGATAATATGATCATTTTTAGTAGGTTAATGTGGCCTATCAAATTTAGTGGCAAATTTGACCATGTTGAACACTTGGATCTAAGGGTCGACAGGACAGGCATCAGATTTTTCCCCAAGAAGTCTGAGTGATGTTTCGTCACCTGGACCCCCAAATAACGAAATTCCTCAACCCAGCGGAGAGGAGTGGAGGCTGCCCCACGGACAGCTCCCTCATCTAGGGGGAAAAGTTTTGACTTGGCCCAGCTAATCCTTATACCCGAGTACCCTCCAAACGTGTCAAAAATACGTAGGGCAGCTAAGAGCGAGGGGCCCGAGTCGTTAAGGTATAGTAATGCGTCGTCCGCGTACAGGGACAGGATTTGGACCGATGCCGGTGGGGGAAGATACAATCCAACCAGTACAATATCTCTATCATAAATGTTTGCATGTACTATGACATACCTGCCCTCCTTATCAGTCTTCATAGCAATGGGTTTAAAGGCTAGAGTATTCCGGACCAGGATGCTGACCTCATGAGCATATGTAGAATAAGTGGTGTGATAGTTTAACCCCACCCATGATCTTTTCAATGAGATTGTCTTATGGCCCTGAAGGTGGGTCTCTGGTAGAATGCAAATGTCAGGATTATGTTTCTGCAGAAAACGGAACACCAGGGATCGCTTGACCGCTGAGTTTAGACCCCTAACATTCCAAGAAATTACTGTAATTGGAGCCATTTGAGGTATATGGGAGAAATCAGTGTAGGGTTAGAAGGCTCGCGGGGCAGCTTCCTGGCACCATGCATGAGAAACACTGTAGCACATATGACACTGTACCAAATTACCTTAAGTTCAGACATCACAAAACACCTGAGGTGACAAAAAAACACCTTTAACATTCCCAGCCCTTTCCCTAACCCTCCCCCTCCCCGCATCCCAATCCCCAACCTAGGAATGCTTAGAACCCCAAACATTATACACCCAATGCTAGGGGGCGTGTACCAGTGGGCGTATATATACACTGAGGGGGGAGCGACCCTGCAGATCGGGAGAGCCTCCACCGCCAGTGCATGAGAGGATCAACACAAATATTAGGTTTCATCTCCACCTGTCAAATGCGCACCAAGAGATAACAAAACGCATAAAAACATAAAAACAAAACATGAGCAGGGGGGGGAATAGCATATGAGTAGACCCCAGGAGAAAAACAATCCCATCCCCCTGAATATCAGTCCTTTAGGTCAGGGCCAAGAAATAAACCTGCTGCATCTATATTTCACAGTCTGCACAGGAGTACAGGGCTACCCCTGTTAAGCAGGAGGAGTGAGACTCTGTGCAAGCGAAGAAACAACAGATAAGGCAAACTCTGCATCAGGAAATGACATCTTGGCAGATCGGGGGAGGCTCTACCTCCATTGTAGGGGAATATCAATAAAAATGTTATGTCTCATCCGCTTCCGACAAACATACAAGAATTATTAGAACATATACCCTTTCTGCATATGAACATGAACAGGGGGGGGATACAGCAAAAGAGTAAATCCACAGAGCAAAACCCCCCCCCACCCCCTGAATACCGACCCTGTAGATCAAGATTAGGGAGTAAACCTTCTGCAGCTGTACTGCACAGGAATGCAGGCTGCAGTACCCTTTACTCGACACTAGAGTCCGCTAGTGAGTCAGAAGTTAGTGTAAAGTAAGGATGAGCTCCGGCGTGTTCGCATGGCGCACGTGCCGAGCCCGCCAGGAAGTCGGCACGGCGCAGCGCTAATCACAGGCAGGGAGACATTTCCCGATCTCTGCAGCCGCACATCGGGAAATGTCTCACTGCTTGTGATTAGCGCTGCCCCTTGCCGACTTCCTGGCGGGCTCGGCACGTGCGCCATGCGAACACGCCGGAGCTCATCCCTAGTGTAAAGGAAGTCTTTCCAGTTTGGGCACTTTGCAGCAGGAGGAATGAGACTCTGTGCAGGCAAAAAAAAACAAAACAACAACAACATATAAGGCAAACCCTGCAGCAGGAAATATAATTTCGGCATGAGCCATAAAATCTGGAGTACGTAATGGTGAACAGAAACCTGAGTGTGCCTAGCGACACAAGTTCACCTGGTCTATCCAGGGGCACTTTCTTCAAACGTTGCAAACAAGCAGGTCAGGCACAACAGGTGCAACAGAAGTAGAAGTCAACCTCACACATGGAGGATGATCTCCCCTAGATATCCGCCTGGGGTCCTCCCGCCAGGTAGTTATGAACAGGAGAGGGGGGCTGCAATACTGGGGTAAGAGGTTGCTAAGTGTGGGGAGACCAGCAGCCATTAGCGGTGCGGGGGGAGGGACTCTAGGCAGGTGGATGCATCCCTGGGAGAAGTAAAAAATCTCGAGGTTTCGCCATCTTGAACCTGCAGTCTTGCCGGGAACAGGATACTATACTTGATGCCCTTTACTCGCAAAGCAGCTTTTACCTGGTCAAAAGAGCACCTCATTTTTTGCGTTTCCACTGAGTAGTCTGGAAAAATCAAGAGTTTGGTGTTTTGGTATGTCAGTTTCCCCTGCACTCTGGCTGCACGGAGTACCTCATCCCTATCCCTGAAGTTCAGGAATTTGAGTATAAAAGTGCACGGTGGGGATCCCGGTGGGCCCGGTTTAGGTGGGATGCAGTGCGCACGTTCCACTGCATAGAAAGGTGAAAATTGTGCCAGAGGTAGCAGGGTTTTAAGTAGATTTTCCGCAAATTCAGTCAGGTGTGAACCCTTTAGACCCTCCGCCATGCCGACAATGCGGAGGTTGTTTCTCCAATTGCGATTTTCGGCATTTTCTGCTTTGTATTCAAGGGCTCTAATTTTGGTGTGCAGCATTCACAGGTCAGTGGTATGGCCCTCCACTGTGTCTTCCACATGACTTATGCGCTGTTCTGCTGTTTTTATTCTGGAGCGCATTTTGTCCATGTCCTGCCTGATTAACCCCACATCAAGCTGCACAGCATCTACTTTAGTGGTTAGGGAGGTAACAGAGGCATGACAGTTTGTGATGGCAGCCAGGACCTCTGCAAGACTAGTTACAGGCGGCAAGGGCTTCTCCTGGCTCTCCGCCTGGGACGCCATGGTCGTGGATGGGCGCCTTCCAGGCCCCACGTGGTCCTTGCAGACCGGGACTGATTCCTCTGGCACGGGGGGGAAGTATACTTCTTACCCTGTCCTCTCGATGCCTGGGATGAGTATTGTCTCATGGAGATGTCCACTGCCTCTGTGGGTGTACTCTGGCTGCCAGGAGGAGGGAGGAAAGCCTCGGATGCCGGAGGAGCTCACTCAGAGATGTCTGCTCAGTTCGCCATCCTGGACACTCCCCCGCCGCGTTCCACTCTTAAAGTGTGTGTAGGCTGTGGATGTGACTTGGCAGAAATTGCAGGCAGCCCGGAGGCCCCTCCAGGAGGGGGTGGATTGCAAAACAGTGAGGAAGGCTAGGAGAACTCACCAGGGCCGCCGCCGGGTGGAGCAAGATGGCTGCCGTTCCGGGAGGTAGGCCGGCGCCGCAGCCTGTCTGTAGGGAAATACAGGGTGCGGATGCACAACAATAGAGGCCTCAGGTAGTCCGGAGGTGATTCCAGAAGAGGATCAAGCTCTGTGTAGTCCGGGAGGCCCGAAAAGCTTGCCTGGGCGGCGGGTGGAGCAAGATGGCCGCCGCTTCGGAGATTAGGCCGAAGCCGCGGCCTTTCCTAGGGCTAGTGTTGATCCGGACGGCTTCACCGTAGCGGTCTCGGGCGGCGTTCTAACGAGCTGACAGGCTCCAGAGGCAGCAGGGAAAGCAGGATAGATCCCCAGGTGTAGCGGATGGTAGCAGATGAGCAGGATGCAAGCAGGATGGTTGAGCAGGAGTATTGGGCAGTGGAGCTCACACAACCTGCGACCTACTCCATTGCTCTCCAGGCAACGCCTCCATTTTTTAAAACGAGACTTTACAATCACTTTAAGGTTTTTCACCTTAATGCATTCTATGTATTAAGGTGAAAAACCTTCTGTGCTGCAGCTCCCCCCCAGACCCCTTCTTTCTCTTACCTGAACCTGATCCGATCCAGTAATATGCACAAGCGCAGCCATTGGCTCCCGCTGCTGTCAATAAAATCCTGTGACACAAAAGTGGGGGTGAGTCCCGCTGTCTGTGTCAATAAAAACAGCAGCAGGGCTCGGGAGTGAACCCACATGGGTGCCCCCAGGGAAAGCAGCTTTCCCTGGGGGCACCCAATAAAGAGGAGGGGCCTGGAGCGCTTGTGGGGGACCCCAGAAAAAGAAGATTGGGTCTGCTCTGTGCAAAGCCATTGCACAGAGCAGGTAAGTATAGGCATGTTTGTTATTTTTTTTTTTTTTTAAAAAGGAAGGTTTACAACCACTTTAAAGTGTCCAGTATTGAGGTGGTTAAAGGTAAATGAAAAAAGTGGAATGAGCGAAAAATAAAAGTGTGGACCACCTTTAAATACTTGCAGGCAACTGTGTTTTACTTCAAAAGTGCTTCAGGATTTCAAAACCCTGAAGAACCCTAATACAGAAATAGTAAAAAGAGCTAGCATAGGTACACTCTGGCCCACCTTATCCCACCTACTGAACGTTAAGACGGTACTTTGAATTTAGTAACTTATTAGAGCATGTTTGGTTCTAGGGATCCTGGAGTGCTCTGGAAATATTCTGCCAATCTTCTAAGCATGCCATATTGTATGTTTTATTAATTCAATTTGGTTAAGAAAATAAATAGTAATTGTAGGTTAAAATTTGCAGACGTTTAGGTTTATTTCCTGCATATAATAAAAGGAACCCTAAGAGATTCAGGGGGCGATTCTCTAAAAATGAAAATGTCCTTGCCTTTTCTGGCTTCAGTTCTCTGTTCTTGGGTTACTGACTCAAAAACAAGTATGCAGGTTATAGTGAATTTAGAACTCCTGATCTAAATAGCTCTAGCTATTGCTCTAGCTGAGGCCACTGTATCAGCAAAAGAAGTCTTCGTATTTTCTTTATGAAGATTTCCCTTACCGTTTTTATACTGCAAAGAGAATTAATTTGCCTGTAGTTCTCAATAAAAAAAATTAACCTAGTTTCATGTTGTTTGTTGCCAACAAAATAATAAATATTTAATTAGTCCTCACCAACCATGGCCACCATAAAAGTTTAAGACTTTAACTTGCTGTGCTGGGATTGATTTAGCCTCTTCCTATGATGTCACTGAGCTGTTTTTCTCAGCAGTTCATTTTTTTTTCGGTCCAGTGATTGCATTTGTGATTCTGAAGTATATTCACAGCTGTATTTGCCCTATATATTCAACTTATGTTTCTTTCTAACTTCTCTTACATTTTACTGGTTAGCATTGGCATATGTTGATTTGACACCTGGGTCAGATAATTTTTTTTTAAACCCGTGCTCCCCTTCCTCCCACACTCCTATATGTTCACTAATAATAATGAAATGAATTAATAATAATGAGCAGAAAAAAACAGTAAACATTTTATACATTCAAATGTTTAAATCATTTTAGAAAAAAAATCAAGAGTTTAATTGAAGCACGCAGACTGTACTGGGCAAAACATTGGATTCGAAAGAACATACTTAAAAAAGCAATTAAGGGATTCAATAGCAGAACACTTAGGGGTGCATTTATGAAAAATTTGCATAGCTATTTGTCCATCGGAACCGTATGTAAATTCATTCTGTGTACAATTCTGTGGGTCAAAATCAAATGTTTTCTGGCTATAGTCTCTTTAATTCAAATGTGTAAATGCAGAAAAATATTGAATTATGGCCAGTAGATGGCCATCACAAAAAAAGACTATCATAGGAAATAAGTATACTACTCAGCACCATCTAGTGGCCATAATGTGGTGTTTCTACATTTACACATTCAAATGCAGAGAATTTAGTTTGAGAACAATTGATTTTGCCCCATTCACACACAGGAAATTTACAGTTCCGATGGATTAAAAGCTATGGGCATTTTTAAATAAATACACTCCATAGAATGGTTAAACATGAAGATGTTAATAGCCTGTTAAATTTAAATATTCAAGAGTTTAGTACTAGCATAAGTAGTGCGCCAAGGCGAAACATGGGGATGATAGCAGCGTGCTTTGATAGTGACAAGTTCACAATGTACTAAATTATAATAACATGGTTCTTCAAACAGTGATGACTTGACAATATGTGGGCAAAAAAATGGCAATCCTGAAAATACATGGACAATCATATTAATACACAGGCATCCAGCAGTCAACTGTTACATTTGTAGCACCCTCTACCTAATGTAGGTGCTAGAGGGATGTTTCTGTAGTGAAGGTAAATTTAAGCAGGTCTAGCTAGAAGCTAGGCCTGTTTGTTTTGATCTGTGGGCTGGGAGTGGCTTAGAGTAGGCTGGTGACTCACAGCTAGTTTCATCTTTTGGTTACCTCCCTTCTGCTTCTAAAGGCTTCTAGAAGGAAGGTGGGGAAGAGAGTTGGAGCTGTCTGGGGTGATCTAAAGAGCCCTGATCAATCCCCAATCGGGGTTCTGGGAATACGTCAATAGACGCTCTCCTAGAACTGGACAAGCGCGATGTAGCCATCTTTCGGCTGTAGCGTCATCAGCAAGTGGTTAAAGAAGGCACCTGACACTTAAAGGAACTCAATTATGCCAAAAAAACCACGTGATTAGGCTCTTGTGAAGTCATTAAGTCAATGACTCATAAAGGTTTTAGATTTATTGTCAGAGAGCTAGCATGCAATAGTCAGAGCTTCCATCACAAGCTTAGGCTAACTTCTCTACAGTCACTACAACTATAACATATAGTAATAACCATAGTATTGGAGGACTGCCAAAAACGTTCCCTCCACCGTGCTAGTGTTTTTTTTAGTCCAACTTTTTTGGGGAAAAAAACTTTCCTAAAAGGGGTAGGGGGAAGCCAGATTTAAAGTAATCCAGTCTCTATTTTCCTCTACTCTAGGTAAAATATTGGTGCCTTTTAATTATGGTAAGTTTGAACAGTCCTGAACAGGATATAGTGGACAGAAGGAACTGAGGGAATAAAAGAACCTTTATTCAATTTCTTTTATAGATAAACCCCACAATGCAATAATGACTGACATTTTTTCAACTAAAGGAAATGAGAATTGAAACTCTGAGGCAGAACAAAAGATAGGTATAATGAACTGCCACCATATTACTTTACTTTCAGGCTGATTTAAGAATGAACTGTAGATTCATTTTTAGTAAGATTACAAACTGGAAGTGGGATTTGCCAGGGCCTTTCCTACCCAAACAAAATACCAGTGATATAGATGTAACAGGCTCTCTTGAGTTCCAAAAAATACATTGGTCATTCTCCTGTCGAAAGCATTCAGGAACACTTTTTTCATCCAGGAGAATGGAGAAGCCATTAAATCCTCCTCTTTTCATAATGTTCATTGCATAGACAAAAGCCTAAAGGGACTTACTCTCATCATAGGTAATCTTGGAGCCACATTTCCTCTCCAGTTAATTTTGTAAGAAAATTTACTAACAAACACGCCACGGATATTTAGAGTAAAAACACGTCCTTCTAATACTGTACATACTTTATAAATACAGATGTATAAATGGGTTATAAATGTTTGAAATGTTCCAAAAGATTGTCAAAATTATATAGAATTAATGTCCTATGGAGGAACCCCTTTGTAGGAACTGAGCCACAAACCTTATGTCATGATAATGTTTCAGCATAATAATGCCGCGTACACACGATCGCACATTCCGACAACAAAATCCATGTTTTTTTTCCGACGGATGTTGGCTCAAACTTGCATACACATGGTCACACAAATCTTGTCGGAAATTCCAAACGTCAAGAACGCGGTGACGTACGACGAGCCGAGAAAATTGAAGTTCAATAGCCAATGCGGCTCTTCTGCTTGATTCCGAGCATGCATGGAATTTTATGTGTCGGAATTGTGTACACACGATCGGAATTTCCGACAACGGATTTTGTTGTCGGAAAATTAGAGATCCAGAATTCAAATTTTGTTTGTCGGAAATTCCGACGGAAAATGTCCGATGAAGCCTACACGCGGTCGGAATTTCCGACAACAAGCTCCCATTGAACATTTGTTGTCGGAAAATCTGACCGGGTGTACGCGGCATAATAGTCTAAAATAATATTTCTCCAAAAGTTTGTATAATGTTTAATCCAAGGCACACATTTTTTTCTTCTCTATTTACTGTAATGATGCAGGAAATGCAGCATCATAAAACAGACATTTTAGTCAAACTAGTCTAACAAATTGTAGGGCATCTAAACACATTGTTTATTTTGTGACCGAATTTGGTGTTTAGTACAGTTACTGACCATCTTATTGCATTTAACACTATGGGGTAGATTAACTGAAATAGTAGAAGGTTTCTTAGCCCAATTAGCCTGTGTTCATGTTAATTTGCCTATTTTACATGCAGGGAAAAATATAGGAATTTCACTTCAACGTAACTGGACGATTAGAGCTTATCCAGCTTTACTGGGGTAAGTGAACATTCTCCTTTAGTAAACTAACTCTGATTTATTTACTGATGAATGTACTACTTTTAACTACCTATGACTGGCTGTTCTCTGAAGGAGAGGAGCATGATGACACACTCTCCCACCAATTTAACATTGTTTGTGTTAAACAGCTGGGTTGCTGTGATCCTGTTTGATTTGTGCGTCTTTCCAATCTAGATTTAAGGCTAAGGGGAGCATGATTTGAAGGCACCCTGGGGCCCAATGTACAATTAATTCACCACTGAACCAACATACTACTATGCTGTTGTCCATTGAACCCTTTAATTTTTAATTTAAATATAAAAAATGTAAAAGAGAAAAAAAACAGAATAAATACGGTACATTTTTTGACAATACTATTTAAAATAATGAGAAATTCTCCCCCCAGGAAAGCTTTCAATGGCTTAGTTATATTGTTACCACATTGTTTTATTAAAAATTTATGAAAACATTAACCAGTTAGAGTGTATGGACTCTGACTGGGAAACTACCATAATTGCTATAGGTCAGTACTAGCCTATGGATATAGAAAACAGAGAATACCATTTAATGTAAAGCAACCCCGTGACCTTCTAGAAAAAAAAAAAAAAAGGTCCTCACAAAAGAAGACTACAAACACTTCCCTGTCCTGTTGCCCATGTCTTGGATCTTTACTCACTTGAAGAGCTATGATGTCCAAAGAATATTCTGCATCTGTAACACTTGCTGAAAGCTAATTGCCCTTCTGCGTGTTGTTGTTCAATCTACTGCCCCCTACATCACTACTGTGGCAGTTGTGACAAAGGGGACATTAATAATATGCTAGGTGAACATTGACTGGTAAATGAGCCTGCTGGCAAGTTATTAAATACTTTATACACAGAGATAGTGTTGTTACTATTTTGGGATAATACATTGAAAAACTCCAAAACTTTTGTTAACAGAGTGGGAAAAAGAGGAGCATGATTGGACTATATTGTTTTTGTAATACAGTGATGTATGGACCAATGAATAGAACAACAGTGCACGGTTTCAGAAAGGAACAAGATATTCAACACACCTGTCAGTATGTTGTATGCTTAATATTCTTTGTATTGCATAGCTCTTGTGGAAAGGGAAGATCTGAGGCACATGTGTGAGAAAAGGTAAATATACTGTGCATAGTCGTTTATGGGAACCTTTTTTTTATTTTAGGAGGCAAAAGAGTCGCTTAAAGAGATGTGGTAAATAGACAAGGGGTCCAATGGATGCATTTATTGGTTTTCCTAGAGAAAGATACCTATTATTTATTTCTGAGGCACTGGTAGTTTAACAGAGAGAAGATTTTTTGGAGATATGGGACTTTATGGGTGCATTACAACGCAAAGTTTACTCAAGAATGTATGTAAAAAATATACACAAAATTTATTATAAAATGAACAATGTTATAAAACCGATGCATACAAAACAGTCATAGCCATAGGTGTTGCCAAACATCCTATTATCTGCCTCCTCAACCGGACAGAAGGTGAGGCCAAGTTGCAATACCCTGGACTCATCCTCTGATAAAGGATAGGAGGACAGATTAATGATATCATAAGTTTCCCGATTCTCAACCTGTGTGGAATCAGGACAAACTACTTTTGGGGGGGTGACTCGGTGTGCGCATGGGTGTGGGTGCAGATAATGGTACCCTCTTAGGGTCAGTGATAGTACCAGAGTTAAAGATAGGTGCTGTGCATATGTCAACAGGGGGACCTTGTGTTTGTGTGCGTTGTTCAATCGTCTGATGAGACAATGGTCCCGCAGGTAGTGATACTGAATTAATGACGGCTGTGGGTGAGGCGAGTGACATTAGTGAGTAATTTAATACAGTACCTGATATTGGTGTATTTGGTGTAGTTCAATTCTGTGAACGTTAGGAACGTGATCTTTTATCTTTATTAGAGGCATGCGCTATTTTAGCCTGCCCATGTGACCCGGTTTCACATTCTACCTTTTCTTTGATGCATTACGCATGCCATCAAAACGTATACCTATTGAAACATATGACGCTGAGCATAATGATGAGGTATCTGATTCAATTAATTCAAAATTGGTCTCTTGGGGACCCTGATTATAGTGGCCCCTATGCCGAGTATGTGTCCCTTGCTGTGTCCACTTGTATGCTTGTTCATAATCATAAGCTTTTTTATCCCTAGTAAATTTATTCTTTTTTGTTTTAATGAGGTTAGTGGCATATTTAGTAAGATGTTCTTTCAATTTCTTTATCTTTGTCTAGGAAGCCTGTATAAGAGACCATGTTACCATGGTCTTCCTGCCATTTTAGAGTCATATCGATCGCAGAGAATCTGCATCATTTTGAGAGAACATAGTTGTAAATTAGATTCCCAAGCTTTTTTTACATTCGGTTCTACCCTCTTGATATTGGGGAATATCTGAATACACAAGCCCCAAGGTACAACTTGATTTTCTGCATATTTACCAAAGAATTCCATGTGCCAAAAGAGACGGGTTTTTTTCTCCACCAGTCTCTGAAGTCCAAGGAAATAACTGTCTACATCTGCCTCTGTTATATCGTCCTTGGAGCGTACCTGTTTGACCTCCAACCCAAACCCTCCCATGCCTGCCCACAATAGTCCGTCATGTCCCCGGCCGCTCACCAAAGATGTTTCCCAAAGATGGAAAGTTGGGAATAGACCACTGAAGATATGGATATTGGAAACCAGTCCAAGCTGCTACCGTGAAGAAACTACTGTGTAGCGAAAAAAAAAAGAAAATATACTTTTAATCAATTTATATTAGTAAGAAACGATTTCATTTAAATTTATACAATTATTGTAACAAAAAATGTAAATAATTAACGCTGGTGTCTGACCATAATGGGGTGTGTCTTGGATGTGTTATCCACCCTGTTTAACCACTTCATTACAGGGCACTTTTGCACTTTCCTGCCCAGGCCAGTTTTCAGCTTTCAGTGCTGTCACTTTTTAAATGACAATTGTGTGGTCATGCTACACTGTACCCAAACTAAATTTTTATCATTTTGTTGCCACAAATAGAGCTTTCTTTTGGTGGTATTTTATCACCTCTGCGATTTTTATTTCTTGCTAAACGAATAAAAAAAGACCGAAAATTTTGAAAAAAAAAGTTTTCTCCTTGATGGGCACTGATAAGCTGCACTGAGGGGCATTGATAAGGCGGCAGCGATGAAGTGGCACAAATGAGATGGCACTGATGGGCACTGACGATGGGCACTGATAGGCGGCACTGATAGGCACTGATAGGCGACACTGATGGGCACTGAAAGGCTGCACTGATGGGTACTTATGGGTGGCACTGGTAGACGGAACTGATGGGCACTGATAGGCAGCACTGATGGGCACTGAAAAGCGGCACTGATGGGCATTGATGGGCACTGATGACTGGCACTGGATTTCACTGATAGCATCACTGGCACTGGCAGGCATTTTTCAATGGCACTGATTGCCATCTGCCTGGGCACTGATCGGTAGCTGCCTGGGCCTTGATTGGCATTTCCCTGGTGGTCTAGGGTGGCATACCTGGTGGTCCAGTGTGGTGGCCATCCCTGGTGGTCCTGGAGGCATCCTGGTGGTCCTCGGTGGGCATCTGAGGGGGGCTGCACTGATAAACAATCAGCACAGTCCCCCCTGTCATGAAAGCAGCCGATTGGCTCTCCTCTACTCACATCTGTCAGACGTGAATGAGGAAAAGCCGATCGACGGCTCTTCTTGTTTACATCATGATCAGCCGTGATTAGACACGGCTGATCACGTGGTAAAGAGTCTCTGTCAGAGGCTCTTTACCTAGATCGGAATTGCTATATGGCGGGCGGCAAGTGGTTAAAAATGGTCAAATATATGAACAGAGGCCAGCATCAAAATCTACAAACAGTATGGCACCAACATCCCTTTAGAAATAGAGAGAAGATTTTTTTGGAGATATGGGACTTTATGGGTGCATTACAATGCATTAAATTACTCAAGAATGTATGTAAAAATATATACAAAATTTTCTATAAAATGAACAATGTCATAAAACCGATGCATACAATAAAGTCATGGCCATAGGTGTGCGCAAACATCCTATTATTGACAATGATTTACTGTACGCATTTATGTTTTCATCACGTTCATGTTTTCTACATGTTTCGGCGTATGGCTTCCTCAAGAAAGAACGTCAAGATTAATTTATTAGATATGGAACCCTTTAATCAATCAACTTTAAATGTGCACAAGAAAACAAGAAACAAAGAATTAGTACACAAAGAATAAACAAGTCGTGTATTTTTTTATACACATATGGCTGCAGTTGTACACATGGCGAGTAACACTGAATAAAAGTTATGTTCCTACCTCATTGACTAAGTATGGGAACCTGGATGAAGTTTAAAATGTGAATAGGGAGTGGGATCCCGTAATGCAGTGCATCCGCACAGCCAAAAACCGCCCAGAAGTTGCCGGGTCCCCTGTAGGGAGGGGTGTAACACGTTATAATCGAGAGCAGTTACGAAGATTACCTGCCAATATAAACATACAATAGTCATATTAAATTGGAACGGGTAAAGGTGAAAAATGAGAATTCATAGCAGACTTATAAATACAAACTCAACTCACTCAAACCCAACTTCTCATCAAGAGTGGTATAAACTGTGAGCCTTGGTTGCTGACAAATGACACCAAATGCCTAGTGGTTTAGATGACCATTACATAAATCTATGGATACATAAAAATATAAAGAGCGACCCTTGTCATACGGCATTCATAGTGCAATAAATCCTATTAAGGAGCTTAATTTAAATCTCAAATAAACTTGCCTCAATTTTGAGTCAATGAAGCCCACCAATGGGTCAATCTACATTCCAACCGGCAAAGCAAGAGAGACAAAAGAAATGCCCCTCACCGCAACCGATGTCTACGCCTATTAAAGATAAACAAGGTGAGGGTATTGCACAACTATTACTTGCTGTGTCAAGTAAAATGATCTCCTCAAACACTTATCCAGGCCAAAAAATACCTGTTATCCTGTCAAAATCAGCATAAGGCTCCCAGAGATCCCAGCAAAATGGATACTGCCAAGTGGGTCCTTAAATTGACCCATTGGTGGGCTTCATTGACTCAAAATTGAGGCAAGTTCATTTGAGATTTAAATTAAGCACCTTAATAGGATTTATTCCACAATGAACGCTGTATCACAAGGGTCCCTCTTTATACTTTTATGTATCTATAGATTTATGTAATGGTCATCTAAACCACTAGGCATTTGGTGTCATTTGTCAGCAACCAAGGCTCCCAGTTTATACCACTCCTGATGAGAAGTTGGGTTTGAGTGAGTTGAGTTTGTATTTATAAATCTGCTATGAATTCTCATTTTTCACCCTTACCCAGTCCAATTTGATGTGACTATCGTATGTTTATATTGGCAGGTAATCTTCGTAACTGCTCTTGATTATAACGCGTTACACCCCTCCCTACGGGAGACCCGGCAACTTCTGGGCGGTTTTTGGCTGTGCGGATGCACTGCATTACGGGATCCCACTCCCTATTCACATTTTAAACTTCATCCAGGTTCCCATACTTAGTCAATGAGGTAGGAACATAACTTTTATTCAGGGTTACTTGCCATGTGTACAACTGCAGCCATATGTGTATAAAAAATACATGACTTGTTTATTCTTTGTGTACTAATTCTTTGTTTCTTGTTTTCTTGTGCACATTTAAAGTTGATGGATTATAGGTTTCTATATTTAATAAATTAATCTTCACGTTCTTTCCTGAGGAAGCCATAAGGCGAAAAATGTTGTTAGGTGCCTGGTAGTAGAGCCTGACTTGTAGGAGAAGACCTCTCATACAACGCTGGTTCAGGAGCCACAGGAGTGGGGACAGTGGTCTCGTGAGCACAGTGGGGTAGGAGTGCCTGTTGAAGTAGAAGTCTCTGATGCTGGAGCAGAGTGGAGATCCCTCCAGGGATGGCTGGACTGCAGGTAAGGTGGTAGCAGAGAGTAGCAGGCTGCAGCACTGAAGATGCAGAGATCACTGGAGCTGGAGCTGAAGGTGCAACAGCACAGAAGCAAACGGCAGGCACAAGCAAGGTCAGACAGTCCAGATCAGCAGGTAAACAAGACAGGTAATAACGGCAGGCAGAAGCAGAGTCGGTAGGCAGGCAGAGGTCAGCAATGGTATTGGTAGAAGCAGCAGCAGGGTCAGGCAGGCCGGGTCGGGTTTGGAGAAGGATGGATGGCCAGACAAGCCGGGTCAACAAGGTAGACGATCAATCAGGTGCAGGTTAACAGATATCACAGAGCTGAGATGAAACAGCAGCACACCCCTGCAACAGGAGAATTCTTATGCGCTCCTTGGCGCCAAAACAGCGCGAACGCGCGTGCGCGCGCCGTGCACCCACTCGTGCCCGAGCGCTGCGCTGATGCACAGTAACAGCTGAAGATTGCTGCACTGTGTGAACAGGGGCCTGCCGGCGCATAGGCACATGCAAATGTCCCAGTCTGGTGCTGACAGATCCCAGACATTGCCCCCCTCCAAAGGGCAGCCTCCGGATGCCCACACGCCTTCTTTTCTCAGGGTGGGTAGAGAAAAAAGCGCAAACTAATCGCCTGGCGTGGACATTGCTATCTGGTTCCCATGAGTTACTCTCTGGCCCATAACCTTTCCATTTAATCAGAAATTGGTTTTGTCCTTGTCTTCTTCTACAGTCAAGAATAGCCTTGACCTCAAATTCCTCACTTCCATCTCCTATTATAGGTTCAGGAGGTCTAGTTCCTCTATCAGGAAAGGGGTCAGGTATAGCAGGTTTAAGCAGAGATACATGAAATACCGGGTGAATCTTGAGAGAATCAGGCAAGGTCAGTTCATAAGATACTTCATTAATTCTCCTCTTAACCGGGAAAGGTCCCATAAATCTAGGTGCCAACTTCTTAGACGGACATGCTAACTTGATATTACTGGTAGAAAGCCATACCTGATCACCAAGCTGTAACTTCAACTCCACTCTTCTTCTTCGATCGAAGACTCTCTTGCTGTCTGCCTGGGCCTTGGACACTGCCTCCTGCAACATCTGGTTGTTATGACTGAGGAATTCCACTGTATTCTGTACTGCCGGAACTGAAGATTCTGGTAGGAAATGGGGTAGAAAGGTTAGATGAAAGCCATAATTGGCGAAAAAAGGGGATTGACTGGTAGCTGAATGTTTGGCATTGTTGTATGCGAATTCTGCTAAGGGCAGCAGGGACACCCAATCATCCTGTGTGAAGGAGGTAAAGCATCTGATGTATTGTTCAAGGGTCTGATTGGTCCTTTCTGTCTGCCCATTAGTTTGAGGATGATAGGCCGAGGACAAGGCCAGCTCAATTTTTAGGATCTCACACAGGGCTCTCCAAAAATGTGAGGTGAATTGTACCCCTCTATCAGAAACTATGTTTGCAGGGACTCCATGTAGTCTGATGATTTCCTTGATAAATATGCGGGCAGTTTCGATGGCAGATGGAGTTCCCCTTAAAGGGAGAAAATGGGCCATCTTGGTTAAACGGTCCACCACCACAAAGATGGCTGAACACCCTTCAGAACATGGAAGCTCTACAATAAAATCCATGGAAATCATTTTCCAGGGTCTATCAGGTACAGGCAAAGGTTTTAACAAACCCCAAGCTCGATTTCTAGACGTCTTGTTCTGGGTACAGATAGGGCAGGAACTGACATATTTTTCACAAAAGTCTTTCAAATTGGGCCACCAGAACGTGCGTTGCACAAGTTCCAGGTTCTTGCGGACCCCAAAGTGACCTGCCAGTGGGTGATCATGAAGAAGCGTCAAGACCTTGACCCGAACCTCCTTGAACAAAAATTTGGCTCCCTTTCCAGAACAATCCATCTCTGATCATCAGAGTAGTCCCTGTAGGCCTGGATGACTCAGAGGATGCTTCCTTAATCTGGGAGAGTAGATCTGTTTGCAGGAGTAGGAAATTGTTTGCGGGCAAGATGGTGTCAGGAATAGATAAGTCCTTCGGGTTGTCATGCATACTCATGCAACTTTGATATTCTTTGAGCCTGGCTGGTAAGTTATATGAAAACAAAAACGTGAGAAAAACAGAGCCCAGCGGGCTTGCCGAGGCTTTAATCGTTTAGCAGATCTTAAGTATTCTAGGTTCTTGTGGTCAGTGTATATTAATACTGGATGCATAGCCCCCTCCAACAGGTACCTCCACTCCTCCAGAGCAGCCTTGATAGCGAGAAGCTCCCGATCAGCAACATCGTAGTTCTTCCCTTGCAGGAGAGAGCTTACGGGAGAAAAACCCCACAAGATGCATTAGATTTTTGCTGCCTTTACGTTGTGAGAGTATTGCACCCACCGCTGTTTCAGAAGCGTCAACTTCCAAAATAAATGGCAATGACGGTTCAGGATGGCTGAGGATTGGATCCGAGGTAAACAGTCTCTTGAGATTCTCAAAAGCATCCTGGGCTGATTGATTCCAGGAAAAACGGGCATTCTGTTTAGTTAACTGCGTGATGGGTGCAATTATGGTCGAGAATCCCTTGATGAACTTCCTATAAAAGTTTGCAAACCCGATAAACCGCTGCTCAGGCAGGCCGGGTCAGGTTTGGAGAAGGATGGATGGTCAGACAAGCCGGGTCAACAAGGTAGACGATCAATCAGGTGCAGGTTAACAGATATCACAGAGCTGAGACGAAACAGCAGCGCACCCCTGCAACAGGAGGATTCTTATGCGCTCCTTGGCGCCAAAATGGCGCTAACGCGAACGCACACGCGCCGCGCACCCACGCGCGCCCGAGCGCCGCGCTGATGCACAGTAACAGCTGAAGATTGCTGCACTGTGTGAACAGGGGTGCGCCGGCGCATAGGCGCATGCAAATGTCCCCGTCTGGTGCTGACAGATCCCTGACACATGTAGAAAACATGAACGTGATGAAAACACAAATGCGATTACAGTAAATCATTGTCAATAATAGGATGTTTGCGCACACCTATGGCTATGACTGTATTGTATGCATCGGTTTTATGACATTCATTTTATAATAAATTTTGTATATATTTTTACATACATTCTTGAGTAGTTTTTGCATTGTAATGCACCCATAAAGTCCCATATCTCCAAAAAATCTTCTCTCTATTTCTAAAGGAATGTTGGTGCCACACTGTTTGTAGATTTTGATGCTGGCCTCTGTCCATATATTTGACGGTAGTTTAACAGAGCTCATGTTCTCTCAGCACTTTTTTGGACTAGAGGCCCCCTATTTTTCAAAATATTGATCTAGCATTAGCGTGCATACAGGCTGGTGTCAGCATGGCAAAGGCACTGTTGTGTGTGTATTAGCCTATTGTGTTGATTTGGTATTTTCATGGGCAACCACACATCTGATTTTCAAAAGTCTCTGAAGATCTGCCTTAGCAAACACTGCTATATAGAAAATGATGGATGAATTTTCTCTTTCTTGTTTCCAGTTCAGTATGTCAAAGTGAAAAGGAAAATCTGCATAAATCACTTAAATACATGCAAATGGTGTTCTCAATCCTGTATATAGTGTATACAATACTAAACAGCCATTTCACTTTAGATGGGTGAGACAAATTTTCTATTTTCAACAAGCACAAATAAAATGCAAATGACACCCTTGGGAATTAATTAAAGATGCGCCAAACCATATCTTTTTGAAAAGTGTAAGACAAATATGTATGTCATATCATATTTTCTTAAATATAATAGCAAAACTGAAATAAAAACAGCTATTAAAATATAACAGTACCACATAATTCCCAACCTTTCTGCTAATTGTAAAAGAGGAAACTACCTGAAACTTGAATGCTTCTACCATGATTGCTAAAGGGGATCCTGTATTTACAGCTAACCTCTCTACCTTTTCACCTAGACCAGTACAGGCAGTCCCCGAGTTACGAACACCCAAGTTACGAACGACTCCTACTTACAAATGGACCTCAATGCTGGCTGTTTGTACTCCGTGCTGGTCCTGGATACCTCTGAGCAGCTATCTTGCAGCACTGGACACATCCCACACTGCAGTACTACATGTACTGCATGCCCAGAAGTGCCTGGAACATCCCACATCCCTGCACAGGCTAAAGTTGCACTTAAAAATGCACTTTTCCAACTTACACACAAATTCCACTTGAGAACAAACTTACAGTCCCTATTGTGTTTGTAACCCGGGGACTGCCTGTACATCCTAATCAGTGATATACCCATAGCTTGAAAATACCAATAAACCATAAACTTTTACAAATTCCAGGGCCGATTTCTCCTCTTTTGCACTCTAATCCACCCTTGACTGTGCCTGGCCATGAGAACAGAAAGCATATCTTTTTGGAAATCTTGAAGCCTTTAACATCTACAGGGCATCTTTGACTCCAAAAACCAAGTGTTGCTCCTTAGTGTTAAATATGCTCTTTATGCCAACCATATACAGTGTTCTACTATGAACACCTTAAGCTTCACAGTTTACTTTCCTCACCCCAGACTTATTATCCATATCATTGTTGTACCCATTTATTAAAAACACCTTACATAACAAAAGACAACAACAACACTTTCATGACCAATTGGACAATGTTTTCGCCACCTACCACCTATTATGGATGGACAAAACTATTACAAGTGAGGTATACTGGGAAATACAGTTTAAAATATATTCAGGGCTTACTAGGCTTTTTAAATCTATCCTAGGAGCCTTCCTGGGGAAACTACATAACAAAATGCACACACTCAAGCAACCTTGATCAACTATTATGGTCTTGCACCTGTGAAGCCTCTTTCTAGCAACAGACATTTGAGTTCATGATGCATCTTACAGGACACAATAAGAGAATGTCTCCCATTTTAGCCCTTTTCCACTCTAAACATGACTCACAAATCCCCACCCCTACCCCAACCCCACCAACCTCAAACAACTTTACATCCAAGCAGTACAAAAAATGGTTCATTTCAAACTGGTTGAAACCCAAGCAAATGTCTGGTATTATATACTTTGAGATCTTGAAATCTCTCTATTTTCCAATGTTTTTCTATTGTAATGCCCCGTACACACGGTCAGATTTTCCGATGGAAAATGTCCGATCGGAGCATGTTGTTGGAAATTCCGACCGTGTGTGGGCTCCATCAGACATTTTCCATCAGATTTTCCGACACACAAAGTTGGAGAGCAGGAGATAAAATTTTCTGACAACAAAATCCGATCGCGTCAATTCTGACCGTGTGTGGCCTGTTCCGACGCACAAAGTGCCACGCATGCTCAGAAGAAATTCCGACACGGAACAGCTCGGTCTGGTAAACTTAGCGTTTGCAATGGATACAGCACTTTCGGCACGCTGCAATGTTAAAAATGGTTTAATACAGCGCACCCTCTTCTTCTTTATAATGTGACAAGAATGAAGTAGTTTTGCTGCTCATATTCACACACACTTCTCACAAACTTATTTCGTTACTATTTATCGGGATTCCCTCAATATATTTTGATTTCTCACATCTGACAACATTATTTTGGTGTATTTTTTTTTTTTTTGTCTTTAATGTAGATTTTTTTTTTTGTGTTTGTATTTTTTTGAAGGGTGTTTTTTTTTTTTTATTGGATTTTTATTTGTACTCCCGAAAATGTTTGTGTGTGTGTTTTTTGTGTCAAGTTACCACAACACCATTGATATGTCGTTCTATTTAATCTGTAGGAGATTGTTTGGTGTTGTTGTCTCTTGTTAATTTCACATTTTATGTTAGAAATGTACCTGAATCGTCACCAACAAACTGTCCTTTTTTGATTAAAACACACAGAAGAGTATAATTTCCCTAAAAAATTTTTTATTAAGGGCTCACAACTAAACAAAGAGGGAGGCAACGCTGGAGAAACTGCAGAAATTGGCGAAGCCTTGGACCCCCAGGGCAGACATCAATTATTTTAAAGCAAAATTGGTGGCCTGAGGAGTCCTTATCTAAGGGAGTGCAGTCTGGTCCAGAAGTCCCAGAGATCCGGAAAGCAGCAGATGACATCTATGTCCCCAGGCTGTGGTCATACGAGAGACTGCAGCTTTTGTCAGACCAGACTGAACCCAGGTCATTACTCTCTGGTCTTCCTTCCACGCTTCCTTCCACGCTGTGGCTGTGGTGGTGGAGTTGTGGCAGCTGGAGGAGGAGGATGGTCCAACTCAATCAGGTCGGTCTTGGGTGTTAGTTCCCCACTCATCCCCTTACTTAGGACTTTATAAAGCAGGTCCTCACATAGTTTGCGTTGACCCTTCTGCATGCCCTGCAGTTTGGTGGCAGCCATGCAGGCAAAGGCCTCTTCAGGAGTGGGGAAGGCTCGGAGGGACACAGAAGCCTCCTGAATGAGCCTGAGCGCAGAATCCTGCATGGGAGTCGTCTTCCTCGCTCTTTTATTATATGGAAGGCGGAGGGGAGGAATCTGCGATTCGGTCAGGCTGCGACTGGTCCCAGGCTTCTCTTGGCTGACACTTAGCCCCGCCTCCTCCTGGCTGCCACTAATCCCCGCCTCCTCCTGACTGCCACATTCCACAACCTCCTCCTGGCTGAGGTCTTCCTGTGTATGAAAAAGGGACATAGTTTTAGTTTTTTATTCATCAATCACACACAATTTTCACCTTTTGACTGCAAATTGAATGTTAACAAATATAACAGACTAGCATTCTGAGCCCAGCATTTTTGTTTCTTTACCAATTTTGGGTGCCCACTACTGTCTATTAATATGTAAAACACTTTTTTCAATCACCAATTAGTGATCAATAATAACATCTATAGTAGACATCATTTATTTATTGACCAGAAATCTGTAGAAGAATGCTATACCTGACTCCAGCTGGGCTCCTCCACTTCTTCCTGGCTGGAAGGCCCAGGTTGGACATCGGAAGCCTCAGCTGGGGTGGAAGGAAGAGTGGAAGGAAGAGTAGAGAGGGATTCCCTGACTTCAGTGTGGTCTGACAGAAATCGCAGTCTCTCATAGTACCACAGCCTGGGGACATAAACGTCATCTGCTGCAGCTCCTGATCTCTGGGAATCCGTGACCTTCTTGCGCTCCCTAAGATAAGTGCTCCTCAGGCCACCAATTTTGGTTTTTAAATAAGGGATGGTTGCTGTGGGGACCACCGGCTTCACCAACTCCAGCAGTTTCTCCAGCGCTGTCTGCCTCTTGTTTATTATTGTAATGAGGATGTCTCACTTGCCACAGACAGGGCAGCTCCCTGTACTTGTCTATGAACAGGGGGAGGAAATTGTGGTCGTTGAACCCATCCATTTTCTCTGCAAGACACAACACAAGACAAACCCTAAGGTCAGGCCAAACTCCCCTAATCTTGTTAAAATATAGGCTTCCATTTCGAAGCAGTATAGGCGCAAGTTTAGATCTTACCTTCGTTATCACGATCGGCGCCTCCGATGCTCCTTCCTCCGCTCACAAATCGTACGTAAGACGCACGCGTGTTACGCTTTATACACACTGCGCATGTGTGTAACTCCGCCCGCCCCTGCAGTTCTTTCTAGTCTATTCCCCTCCCCTTTTCGTTCTGCGCAGTGGGGGAAGAGCACATGGTGGATACACAGCAGAATCGTGATAATTGTAGCAACGAGGAGGAGGAGGAAAGCCCAGATCCTGAAACATCCCAATCCAGAAGGAGATTTAAGGCCGCAAATATGTCCTTTGGGGAGATGTTGGAGATGGTGGACATCCTGAAGAGGGCCGACTATGATGGAAAGTATGGACCTTACCCCAACCCCAATGTCAGAAAGGCCAAGATCATGGCGAAAGTAGTCAAGAGTCTGCACCGGAAATTCGGTGAACGACAATCGAAAGATCAGCTCAGGAAGCGGTGGTCGGACCTCAAGTTCAGAGAACATGAGCAGTACAGAAAGATCCGGAGAGTGCTGCAAAAAAGTAAGTAGTTGTGCTGTGTTCCTATTCTTTTGATGTTTATTACGTTCGTGCTGCTCCATGTGCTTTTAGAAACTGTTGTACAGTTTAAAATGGCAACTTTCATGTTCATGGGCACATTATTCATTCGTATCAGACATTTTTCTTTCGGACTATAAAATACCATTGTTTAGGCCGTATGCATTTGGCCACATTTTTTAGGGCCTACTTGTATGAAACTAATTTGGTTGTGTAGATGGCTTTGTTACTAGAATGAAATGCAAACTAGATTCTGTGTAAGGAGAGGACACTCAGCAGCTGTTTTCACATCTGGACTCTGGAGCACTAGTGTGGGACACAAGAACACCATTTTTATTAGGGGCCACACAGGTGGTCCAGTGTATACTATAGGGGGGGGGCTACATCTGTGAAGCTTGTACCAAACAGGTAAAGTATTGAAGCTTGACAAAGGACACTGAAAATGCTACATTTTGGAACTCTGCTAAAATTGCCAATTGTACCCCACTTCCAAGCAATGTTTACTATTTCTAGTTCTGCCATCAAATATCTGTGTGCTAAGTATACCTTTTTTTTTTTTACATAGGGGAGAAAAGACTCGGAGGACACCCCTCATCCGAGGAGACCAGAGCCCACCTCCCTCTGGAAGAAGGGGAAATCCCCCCAACACAAGCTGAGCAGGAGGAAGAAGACGTGGTGGAACTAGTCACCACAACAGGTGAGTGTCTGCAACCACAGGCTCAGGTAAGAGATGGATGGCGGCATATTTTTGAGACCTAATTTTTTTGGGGGTTCCTCTCTTTTTAGGTGATCGTGATGTTGTGGATCCAGATTCTTTCACATCCGAAGGTACCCAGATCCTGATCGGGGAGATCATGGGGTGTAATTTACAATTGGAAAACCTCAAGAAAAACATCAATGATGTTAATCATAAACAAAAAAACATCATTGATGTTTTGGGGCGAGTTTAAAGCCCCTCCAAAACCCTTTGTTTTTTGGTGTGCTACAATGTGCAAAATGTATTTGAGATTTTTCACAAAGCCAAAATTTGGAGGATGCACACAGTGTGTCAACACGTGCTATCTGCCATCACGGGAGAGCAATGGATGCGTTTTGGGGGTGCAACGCCTTCCTCAATAATAAAGTAGCGGTGAGGAAGGGGTTTCTCATCCCAAACACGTCCCGTGATCCCCCGTGATGGCAGGTTGCACATGTTGACATTCGTAAATTGGTGTGCATGTTCCAAATTTGGCTTTTCCTGGGGTGACTTCACCCCATCTGAACGCAATATCAAACACAGTTCATAAATACTCATGTCTGATGTTGCCTTCAAATTCTAGCAAATGTGATCTTTGTAAGTTCAAGATCTGTGTCTTTCTTGTTGGTTTTACACAGGCCTGTTTTATCTTAACCACCTCAATACAGGGCACTTAAACCCCCTTCCTGCCCAGACCAATTTTCAGCTTTTGGTGCTCTCACACTTTGAATGACTATTACTCAGTCATGCAACACTGTACCCAAATGAAATTTGTGTCCTTTTTTCACACAAATAGAGCTTTCTTTTGGTGGTATTTAATCACTAATGGGTTTTTTATTTTTTGTGCTATAAATAAAAAAAGACCGTAAATTTTGTGAAAAATTGCCTTTTTCTTTGTTTTTGTCATAAAATTTAGCAAATTAGTAATTTTTCTTCATAAATTTTGGCCACAATTTATACTGCTATATATCTTTGGTAAAAATAACCCAAATTAGTGTATATTATTTGGTCTTTGTGAAAGTTATAGAGTCTACAAACTATGGTGCCAATCACTGAAAATTGAAAACATCTGATCAGGCCTTCAGTACATCAGGTGAATCTCATTTCTTGAGGTACTAACAAGTCAGAAAAGTACAAATACCCCCCAAATGACCCCTTTTTAGAAAGTAGACATTCCAAGGTATTAAGTAAGTAGCATGGTGAGTTTTTTTTAAGGTGTAATTTTTTCCCACAATTCTTTGCAAAAGGAAGATTTTTTTTTTTTTTTTTTTTCAAAATTTTCATATTAACTGGTTATTTCTCTCACAGAGCATATGCATACAACAAATTACACCCCAAAATACATTCTGCTACTCCTCCTGAGTATGGCGATACCACATGTGTGGGACTTTTACACAGCCTGGCCACATACAAAGGCCCAACATTGAAGTAGCACCATCAGGCGATCTACGAGCATAAATTGCACATCTCATTTCTCAACCACCTATTACACTTTTGAAGGCCCTGGAGCACCAGGACAAAGGAATTGCCCACAAAATGACCCCATTTTGGAAAGCAAACACCCCAATGTATAATCTATGAGGCATAATGAGTCTTTTGAACGGTTATTTTTTTACCAGATGTTTTTGGAAAATGTGGAAAAAAAATGAAAACGCATTTTTTTTTACACAAAGTTGTCCATTTATAAGATATTTCCAACACATAGCAAATACATAGCAAAAATGACACCCCAAAATACATTCTGCTACTCTTCCTGAGTATGGCGATACCACATGTGTGGGACTTTTACACAGCCTGGCCACATACAAAGGCCCAACATTGAAGTCGCACCATCAGGCGATCAACGAGCATAAATTGCACATCTCATTTCTCAACCACCTATTACACTTTTGAAGGCCCTGGGGCACCAGGACAAAGGAATTGCCCACAAAATGACCCCATTTTGGAAAGCAAACACCCCAATGTATAATCTATGAGCCATAATGAGTCTTTTGAACGGTTATTTTTTTACCAGATGTTTTTGGAAAATGTGGAAAAAAAATGAAAACGCATTTTTTTTACACAAAGTTGTCCATTTATAAGATATTTCCAACACATAGCAAATACATAGCAAAAATGACACCCCAAAATACATTCTGCTACTCCTCCTGAGTATGACGATACCACATGTGTGGGACTTTTACACAGCCTGGCCACATACAAAGGCCCAACATTGAAGTCGCACCATCAGGCGATCTACGAGCATAAATTGCAAATCTCATTTCTCAACCACCTATTACACTTTTGAAGGCCCTGGAGCACCAGGACAAAGGAATTGCCCACAAAATGACCCAATTTTGGAAAGCAAACACCCCAATGTATAATCTATGAGGCATAATGAGTCTTTTGAATGGTTATTTTTTTACCAGATGTTTTTGGAAAATGTGGAAAAAAAATGAAAACGCATTTTTTTTACACAAAGTTGTCCATTTATAAGATATTTCCAACACATAGCAAATACATAGCAAAAATGACACCCCAAAATACATTCTGCTACTCCTCCTGAGTATGGCGATACCACATGTGCGGGACTTTTACACAGCCTGGCCACATACAAAGGCCCAACATTGAAGTAGCACCATCAGGCGATCTACGAGCATAAATTGCACATCTCATTTCTCAACCACCTATTACAATTTTGAAGGCCCTGGAGCACCAGGACAAAGGAATTGCCCACAAAATGACCCCATTTTGGAAAGCAAACACCCCAATGTATAATCTATGAGGCATAATGAGTCTTTTGAACGGTTATTTTTTTACCAGATGTTTTTGGAAAATGTGGAAAAAAAATGAAAACGCATTTTTTTTTACACAAAGTTGTCCATTTATAAGATATTTCCAACACATAGCAAATACATAGCAAAAATGACACCCCAAAATACATTCTGCTACTCCTCCTGAGTATGGCGATACCACATGTGTGGGACTTTTACACAGCCTGGCCACATACAAAGGCCCAACATTGAAGTAGCACCATCAGGCGATCTACGAGCATAAATTGCACATCTCATTTCTCAACCACCTATTACACTTTTGAAGGCCCTGGAGCACCAGGACAAAGGAATTGCCAACAAAATGACCCCATTTTGGAAAGCAAACACCCCAACGTATAATCTATGAGGCATAATGAGTCTTTTGAACGGTTATTTTTTTTCCAGAAGTTTTTGGAAAATGTGGAAAAAAAATAAAAACGCATTTTTTTTACACAAAGTTGTCCATTTTATAAGATATTTCCAACACATAGCAAAAATGACACCCCAAAATACATTCTGCTACTCCCCCTGAGTATGGGGATACCACATGTGTGATACTTACACAGCTTGGCCACATACAGTGGCCCAACATCCAAGTAGCACCATCAGGCGTTCTAGGAGCATACATTACATAGATAATTTCCTGGCAACCTATCATTTTTGAAGGCCCTTCATATTTCTAACACATAGCATGTACATACCAAGAATTACAATCCAAAATAAATTCTATTGCGGAAAGGATTAAAAAAAAAGTATTACCTGTGCTTTTAGTAGTGTCCACAGAAGAGAGCACTGGTCCAGGCAGCAGTCAGGGATGTGCTTAGCGACAGCAATAACTATCCAGGCAGCAGGCAGGAATATTGTCTATAGTCGGCACAGCACAGTCCATAGGAATTGTCCAGGCAGAGACAGCCAGCACAGCCATAATATTGGTCCTGGTACACTGTTACCTGCAGACACACATTATTGTACCGCTCTCCAGCCCTTCATAAACATACTGCCTCTTGCTACAGCAAATTATTTGCATAGTCCAGGTAGCAGGCAGATGTGTGGTCCGTTCATGCGGCAGGCAAAGGCATGATGGCAGTAAGTCAGCAGAAGGCTGAGGGCCGCAATCGGGTAAGACCTGTGCACAGGGGCACAGGGGTAGAGGCTTCGACCCACCCAAATCTCTATGAAGCCTCCGGACTCCAGACCCTAATCCGGAAATTACAAAACCGGGAGAAAACAAAAAAAATTGTTATCTCCATCCGGAAAAACTTTTCTGGAGCCCCTCACATATGTGAGACCCCTGTGTACTATAGTAGCAGGGCAACAGATCAGTCCAAGTGGTAGGCAAAAGCATAGTCCATAAAACAAGCCAGGGTCAGTTAACGTGCAAGCAGTCCAAGCGGTAGGCAGAAGAGTAGTCACAAAACAGGCCAGGGTCAGTTCACGAGCAAGCAGTCCAAACGGTGGGCAGAGGCATAGTCAAAACAGGCCAGGGTCAGTTCATGTGGAAGCAGTCCAAACGGTAGGCAGAGGCATAGTCAAAAAGCAGGCCAGGGTCAGTTCACATTGAAGGCAGTGGCATGGTTATTTTGGGGAAGCATGGAAAATGATCAGCGAAAATGGGGAAAATATGGGCTAATAACTTGGGGATGTATGATACAGTTCGAAGCATTCACCAATGCAAAGGCCAGGTTGGGAGGGACACTGGGGACAATGGTAGCTTGTATCTTTTCGAAAACCTCTTCTGCTGCACACACGACATTTTTTTTGCCGTCTTCGGCCTGCTTCCGATGGTGGAATGTTGTACAGGAAGTGGCGTTCATGAAGTCGGCTAACAGCATCAGAACGAGTTAATTCTGGGAGGGGTCTTTGTGGATAGATGAGGGACGTGACTACTTCTTCTATGAATTTTAGGAAGGAGGCGGGGCTTTCTGTGGATTTTGTGTAGATTATGTAGGAATTGTAAATGGCCAAATGGATTAGATATATTGCTACCTTCTTATACCAGAATCGGGACCTCCTTATTGACAAATAGGGCTGAATCATTTGGTCATTGAAATCCACCCCCCCATGTAGAGATTATAGTCTTGGACACATGTCGGTTTTTCAATGGGACCTCGTCTTCGCTGAACTACAACTGCAGTGTCATCATGAATGGTGGACATCATGTGCACGTTCCTGTTATCCTTCCACCTCAAGGCCAGCACTTCATTACATCTCAGTGTTGCTCTTTCCCCCTTTTTCAGCCTTTTGTTCACAATGGATTGTGGGAAGCCCTTCCTATTTTTTCTTGAAGTTCCGCAGGCCAGGGTTTTTTCAATATAAAGGTGTCTGAAAAGGGGCAGGCTGGTATAAAAGTTGTCCAGGTATATATGATAGCCTTTTTTTAGAAGTGGGTAAGCCAGGTCCCATACAATTTTTCCAGTTGTGCCCATGTAGGCCGGGCACTCAGGGGGCTGGAGCTGGGAATCTCTTCCCTCATATATGCGGAATGCATATAGATATCCCGTGGCTCTCTCACACAGCTTGTAAAATTTGACTCCATATTTGGCTTTTTTGGTAGGAATATACTGTTTTATTCCTAGCCGGCCTGAAAATGGTACCAGGGACTCATCCACACATATATTCTTCTCGGGGACATAAAGTTCTGCAAATCGTTGGGAAAATGAATTTATTAGTGGGCGAATCTTGTACAGCTTATCGGAATTTGGATGATTGCGGGGAGGGCACTGGGTGTTGTCGTTAAAATGAAAGAATCTCATAATCATCTCATATCGGGACCTGGACATAGCGGCAGAATACATGGGCATATGGTGGATGGGGTGGGTGGACCAATAGGTATGTCCTTCATTTTTTTTTGTAAGCCCCATATTTAGGGTGAGGCCCAAAAACAATTTGAACTCCTCCATATTCAAATCTCTCCACTCAAACGGACGGGCATTAGATGATTGGGGGTTGCTGGCAATATACTGCTGGGCATACAAATTTGTCTGGTCCACAATGAACTGCAGCAAAGTGTCGGGCAAAAACAGGTGAAAAAAATTGATCTCTGTAAAATTTTGGGTGTTGGCCTGCACGCCTGGCTGTGCTGTGAAAGGGGGAATATTTGGTGATCCCGAGTTGGAAGGCAGCCATGTTGGGTTGGCAAGACCATCTGGCATATAGGTAGCGGCCCTGGCTCTTGGGGGACGTGACACTCCAGTAGTTGGGGGAGTTGAATTTCCTGTGCTGGAACTCAGGTGTGATGTGGCAGCACTGGTACTGGGCATTTGTGCGAGGGGCCTATCTCTGGTGGCAGCACTGGTACTGGGCATTTGTGCGCGGGGCCCATCTCTGGTGGCAGCACTGGTACTGGGCCTTTGTTCCTGGGGCCTATTGCTGGCGGCAGCACTGGTACTGGGCCTTTCTTCCTGGGGCCTATTTCTGGCGGCAGAGCTGGTACTGGGAATATAATCCCGGTTGCTGGCGGCTTCCTGGGTTCCAGAGTGTCGTGCCCTTTTAGCAGGGACCCATTCTTCATCCGAACCATTGCTACTCTCGATCGGCTCAAATGCCGAACTTGTTTCGGAATCAGAATGTGACTCTGATGAGAGCTCCCCGGTGCTCTCATCAGTCATAGAGAGGATCTGGAACGCCTCCTCACTTGTATATCCTCTTTTGGACATGGCTGTGTGGCGGGTAGCTGTGCGACAGGTGACAGATGGGTGGCAGGTGACGGTCACTGATGGGCTGTGCGATGGGTGGCAGGTGACGTTCACTGAGAGGTGATGGTGTGATGGGCGATGGTCACAGATAGTTGACAGGCGACGGTCACTGATGGGTGACAGGTGCACCGCTGATGGTCACTGATGGGTGACAGGGTACAGTCACTGATGGGTGACGGGTGAGAGGGCACGGTCACTGATGGGTGACAGGCCACGGACGGTGACAGGTGATAGTCACAGATTGTTGACAGGCGACGTCACTGATGGGTGACGGGTGCACCGCTGATGGTCACTGGTGGGTGACGGGTGACAGGGCACGGTCACTGGTGGGTGACGGGTGACAGGGAAGGTCACTGATGGGTGACGGGTGACAGGGCAGGTCACTGATGGGTGACGGGTGACAGGGCAGGTCACTGATGGGTGACGGGTGACAGGGCACGGTCACTGGTGGGTGACAGGGCACCGCTGATGGTCACTAATGGCAGTCTCTATGTGACAGGTGCACTTTTTATGGGGTGACTGTTGGGGGACAGATGACAATTGGGGGGGCGATGGGACAGAAGTGGTGTTGGTGCAGACACTACAAATACAAAGATCTGTAACTCACTGCTCCTGGCTCTTCTCTCCTCACACTGGAAACGGTGTGTGAGGAGAGAAGGGCTAGTAACAGCTAGTGACAGGTCTTTGTTTACACTTAGTGATCGGCTGTGAATGGATCACAGCCGATCACATGGTACACAGTACTGGCCAATGGCTGTAAACTATCGTCGGTGACAAGCAGTGTTCCCGGGGAACACGCTGCCACCGACGTGCACGCGCAGCGCGCTCACGATCGCGCGCATGCGCCGTGCAATGCGGGATGTACCATTAGTGATCGGCCATGACTTCATCACGGCCGATCACGTGGTAAACAGCCATGCGCAGTGGCTGTTCACCCCTGTCGGTGACGAGTGGTGTCTCGGTGACACGCCGCCACCGACAGTACAGGGCTGCGCGCTCACGATCGCGCGCATGCCCTGTTTAAATGGCGGACGTCATATGACGTCCACTCAGAACAATAGGCTTACCGTCCGGCCGTCATATGACGGTGGGCAGTAGGCTAGCGGTTAAATGGACATTTCTATTTTTGATAATGCTACCCCAAAAATTGTTATACACCAAACATGTTGGTTTGTTTGAAAAACCTTTGGTAAATGCACATGTGATTGTGCAGGTATAAAAAAGTTTGTTAATCAAGAATGTGTGGATTATTGTCTCAACGCTCCAACACTTTTGGGGTGATGTCATTGCTGTTTTCAGAGAAAATGGGGGTTATTTCCTAAGGGCAAATCCTCTTGGCACTACAAGTGCAGTTTCAGTGCAGTTGCAAGTGCACTTGTAGTGAAAAGTGTCTTTGCATTTAGTCAATAACACCCAACAGTGCTTTGTATAAGGTTACACAATCACGCCATTTTCAGGACTCCCCACATTTCTGTCAGGGTCAGCTAAAACAAACACAAGCAGTAAATGTCCACAAAGATTTTCTTTTGTTTGCTTTTTTATTATAAAAAGGCTTCACATATTTGCTGGCATATTGATGGCCCCCCTACCCGCAAAGAACTCCAGGTATCGTAACCGGACATCACGGGCACTCAGGGAGGGCAAGCCAGGACGTCCGCTTTCAAGCGCCGTCAGTGTTGTTTCAGGTATCACTCCGGCCTCAGGCCCAACAGAGCCAGCATAGTTGGCCGAATGTTTCCTTAAAAAGTTATGGAGAATACAGCACGCCATGATGATATGATTAAGTTTATACTCCGCCATATGGATAGGTGTCAGAAATAGGCGGAACCGGCTGGCCAGGATTCCAAATGTGTTCTCCACCACTCTTCGGGCTCTGGCCAGCCGGTAATTAAAAACCCTCTGTTCCGGGGTGAGGGTCCTCATAGGGAATGGCCGCATAAGATGGTCCCCCAGCGCAAACGCTTCATCAGCAACGAACACAAATGGGAGTCCTTCCACATTGTCCTCTGGAGCTGGCAAGTCCAAGCTGCCATTCTGGAGACGCCTGTAGAACTCCGTCTGGGCAATGACTCCACCATCGGACATCCGGCCATTCTTCCCCACGTCCACATACAAGAAGTCGTAATTAGCCGACACCACCGCCAACATCACTATACTATTGAACCCCTTATAGTTGAAATAGTACGATCCCGAGTTGGGTGGAGGGACGATGTGGACGTGTTTCCCATCAATTGCCCCTCCGCAGTTAGGAAAGTCCCACCGCTGGGGAAAGTGGGAGGACACAGTCTGCCATTCCTGTGGCGTGGAAGGAAACTGTAGAGGAAAAAAAAAATTACTATTTTGGCACATAAACATGGCAAGCAGATTAGACACAAACATTCTTGGCCAACCTCCAGATATCATTTAGTAAGGGGAATTTAACAACGCCAAAGTATAAGGTACACCTATCATATTCCCCCCCCCCTCTCATGGGCCATTTCTAACATTATGGGGTGTGTGGAAATCTTGGACAGGTAACCCTCTTCACTTCATTGAGAGATGAATGCCTAAATACAGGGTATTACTTGGAACAGCCCCTCCTTAGTTACACTTTTGGCAGCCCACTGGACAGGTAAGAAGTGTCCGAATACAAAGATACACACTGTACACATTTGAGGACATTTGGACATTCTGCTATTACCTGTCAAGATAATAATAGAATACAAAAACTTTTAACAGTACCATTTGAAAGTATTCAGGCAGGCCCTTGCACTACATGCTTTGGGGAATTCATCCATAAATCAGAGCACAAAAGAGATGGGTATAGTGTGTATGGGTTTGGCAAAGTCAGCAGATAGATGATTGAGGATAGAGAATTGGGATCAGCTGACTTAGCAGTTGGGGGGAGGGAGGGTTACTAAAAATGATTTGGGGACACCACAAAAAATAAGCCTCTGCCACTCTGCCAGAATTTAAAGGTAAAATAACATTTTGAAACATTTCAGGGGGTGTTTGGGGTAAAGCACTACTATGGAGCTGATAAAATACATTGTTAAGTGACTACATGAGGTGAATATAATGCCATGAGAGACCATGCTGGGGAGGTTATTGAAGGACAATCTGTATGAAGGCCCTAAAAAATTAATTACATAAAAATCCAGCATGCATGAGGACAAAGGGGACATTCACAGCATATTCCAATCATGGTAATTAGGGAATGAGGAAAGAAATACAATATATTATCACACATTAAATACAATGAATATTAAAGGATAAAAATCTTACCTTCATATACTCCTTCTGCAGGACCTGGATGATGGCAGAACGGGTCTCTGGGATGATGAAACCCAGAGCCTGGGGGGAGATGCCTGTCGAGAACTTCAAGTCCTACAGGTTTCTCCCTGTCGCCAAATACCGCAGGGTAGCGACTAACCTCTGCTCCGGAGTGATGGCTTGCCTCATGCAAGTATCCTGCCTGCTGATATAGGGGGTCAGCAAAGTCAACAAACGGTGAAACACGGGGTCCGTCATCCTGAGAACCTGGTGATAAACCCTGATTGGGCAAAGCTTTGCCCAATCAAGGTTTAGAATGCCTAGTGCAACGCAAATCCAGGTGTTCGCCGAACGGACGAACAGACCATGTTCGGGCCAAACTTTTGCTCAGTTCAAACTGTCTGCCCAACTCAAGTTAGAAGTATGCCTTAAGTTAAACGTTTTTGCTTTGTTTTGTATTAATTAAAAAATGTACTGTGAGGAGAAAAGTTTGTGTACCTTTACATAAAGATTTGTCACACAAATGTTTTTACGCATTGTAAACCATACACACAGTTTTCTGTTAAAACTATAGTTTACTCATCCAATTAAAAACTATTTTACATTAATACAAAAAAATTTAAACAAAAAATAAAAATATTCTTTCTGCTAAATGTCAAAGAATATTAGGTTAGTAAATAAAAAGGAAACTATTTTACGTTAGTGAAGAAATTGACAACCTAAATAGTAAAACCTTAACTATGCCCCTTGTTTAGGCTGGGTTCACACTGGTCCGACAAACGCTCCGACATTGGGAGCTCATGTCGCATGACGTGTGAAATTTAATGTTTCCCTATGGGAGCCGTCCTAACTGGTCCGACACAAGTCGTTCCGACTTTAGAAATGCTCCCTGTACTACTTTGGTCCGACTTTGATCCTACTTCAGTCTATTGACTATCATTGAAGTCGGATCAAAGTCGGATTGCCGTCTTGCATGATCCGACTTTGGCACGCGACTTGTGCTCAGATGTTCTTGAGGGGGAACTCCGCGCCAAATTTTAAATAAAAAACCGGCATGGGTTCCCCCTCCAAGAGCATACCAGGCCCTTGGGTCTGGTATGGACCTTGAGGGGAACCCCCTACGCCGATAAAAACGGCGTGGGGGTCCCCCCCAATCCATACCAGACCCTTATCCGAGCACGCAGCCCGGCCGGACAGGAATGGGGGTGGGGACGAGCGAGCGCCCCCCCCCTCCTGAGCCGTACCAGGCCGCATGCCCTCAACATGGGGGGTTGGTGCTTTGGGGGAGGGGGCGCGCTGCGGCCCCCCACCCCAAAGCACCTTGTCCCCATGTTGATGAGGACAAGGGCCTCTTCCCGACAACCCTGGCCGTTGGTTGTCGGGGTCTGCGGGCGGGGGGCTTATCGGAATCCGGGAGCCCCCTTTAATAAGGGAGCCCCCAGATCCCGGCCCCCCACCCTATGTGAATGAGTATGGGGTACAGCGTACCCCTACCCATTCACCTAGGAAAAAAGTGTCAATTTAAAAAAAAAACACTACACAGATTTTTAAAGCATTTTATTAGACAGCTCCGGGGGTCTTCTTCCGACTTCGGGGGTCTCTCCGGTTCTTCTCCACGCTCTCCGGATCTTCTGCCGGGCTCCTCCGCTCTCTTCTGCTCTTTTGCCGCTCTTTTGCTAAAGCGGAGGAGCCCGGTCTTCAATCTTCTGCCTTCTGCCCTCTTCTCCTGATGTTGACACGATGCTCTCTGGGGCTAGAATGCTCTCTGTGCGCTCTGCTCTGACTTATATAGGCGGTGACCCCGCCCCCTTATGCCGTCACAGTCCCTGGGCATGCTGGGACTGTGACGTTTTAGGGGGCGTGGTCATCGGGTGATGACCACGCCCCCTAAAACGTCACAGTCCCAGCATGCCCAGGGACTGTGACGGCATAAGGGGGCGGGGTCACCGCCTATATAAGTCAGAGCAGAGCGCACAGAGAGCATTCTAGCCCCAGAGAGCGTCGTGTCAACATCAGGAGAAGAAGGCAGAAGGCAGAAGATTGAAGACCGGGCTCCTCCGCTTTAGCAAAAGAGCGGCAAAAGAGCAGAAGAGAGCGGAGGAGCCCGGCAGAAGATCCGGAGAGCGTGGAGAAGAACCGGAGAGACCCCCGAAGTCGGAAGAAGACCCCCGGAGCTGTCTAATAAAATGCTTTAAAAATCTGTGTAGTGTTTTTTTTTAAATTGACACTTTTTTCCTAGGTGAATGGGTAGGGGTACGCTGTACCCCATACTCATTCACATAGGGTGGGGGGCCGGGATCTGGGGGCTCCCTTATTAAAGGGGGCTCCCGGATTCCGATAAGCCCCCCGCCCGCAGACCCCGACAACCAACGGCCAGGGTTGTCGGGAAGAGGCCCTTGTCCTCATCGACATGGGGACAAGGTGCTTTGGGGTGGGGGGGCCGCAGCGCGCCCCCCTCCCCCAAGGCACCACCCCCCATGTTGAGGGCATGCGGCCTGGTACGGCTCAGGAGGGGGGGGGGGGCGCTCGCTCGTCCCCACCCCCATTCCTGTCCGGCCGGGCTGCGTGCTCGGATAAGGGTCTGGTATGGATTGGGGGCGACCCCCCACGCCGTTTTTTTCGGCGTAGGGGGTTCCCCTCAAGGTCCATACCAGACCCAAGGGCCTGGTATGCCTCTGGAGGGGGAACCCATGCCGGTTTTTTATTTAAAATTTGGCGCGGAGTTCCCCCCTAAAGATTCATACCAAACACAGTGCCGGCATTGGCGGGGATCCAAGTCGGATCCCCGTTCATTGAAAGTCGGACACATGCCGGCTTCATGTCGCAGGGCAAAGTCGGATCCAAAGTAGGACGGCTGTCGTGTCGCACCAGTGTGAACCCAGCCTTAGTGTTTAACTAGAATGATTTCATAAAATCATTCTTAAATATATTATGTATGTGGGAATACCAATAATGTGTAGTATAATGGCAGCATTATCTCTGGTGTTCTAAATGTCTAGATCTGTTTATTAGTGGGTGTTTAAAAATATTATGTGGGTATTAAATTCTGTATTAAAAAAAAAAAAATGTTTTTCATGTTTTTTTACAAGTTTATTTTCATATTCTCAGAAATGACATTGTACATGGGCCCGCAATAGAGAGGTTTTAAGCTCGTTATGGGCTCGTAGAGTAAGCAGGTGGCCATGAAGCTGTGGGTATGTAGGGCTGTGTATGTATTCAGCCTGATCCAAGTATAAAGTGATTATGTACTTCACCTCTAGCAGACACATTTTCCTTAAGGCCAGTGCACCTACGGGTACTTGGATGCCCCAAGGACTTGATTTGCATACCCATTCCAGTAAACATAGCCAAGGTAAGTACAAAGTCAGATCATTCAGGAGTGCACTTAAATAGGCTAGGAACAATATTGCAAGCACTGAGCAATGTGCGATGATCTTTAACCACTTCAGCCCCGGAAGGATTTACCCTCTTCCTGACCAGAGACTCGGCACTGAGTCACTTTAGCTGACAATTGCGCGGTTGTGCGACGTTGTACCCAAACAAAATTAATGTCCTTTTTTCCCCACAAATAGAGCTTTCTTTTGGTGGTATTTGATCACCTCTGTGGTTTTTATTTTTTGCGCTATAAACCAAAAAAAAAAAAAAACGACAATTTTGAAAAAGAACAATATTTTTTACTTTTTGTTATAATAAATGCTCCCAATGACAGGGAGCAGTAGCTCCCTGTCATGTTGTTAGGCAGAACAGGGAAATGCCTTGTTTACATCTTCCCATTCTGCCTCTCCTCGCTGCAATCGCGGGCCGCCGATGAACAACAAGTGTGCGCGCCCTCTAGGCGGCAATTTCATAGAGACGTACGGGTACGCCCTTTTGCCTGCCTCTGCCATTCTGCCGTTCTTATATCGGCGTACGGAGGTCGGCAAGTGGTTAAAATAGGTACCACAGGAACGGAAAGCCAATCAGTGCTGGGGAAATGTAGCACTAAGCTGAAAGCAGGCTCTGCCTCATTGCCTACAACTGGGATACGTACACTATAGGAGAAGACCATGCCAGTGGCCCTGCTGCCCCTCAACATTCCTATTAGCCCATCAATAATATGGGTCATTACAATGGATGTGAGGAGGAAGGGGCAGGCAAGCCCCATCACTATATGCCAGAGCTTTTCTCACTAATAATGGCCAGGCATTAGGACATTAGGACATTGCCTAGAGCAAAAAATACTACTGCAGGTTTGTAAAGGTACTTCTAGATGCCTATACTTTACACCTGCTAGCAGCTTTTTTTTTACTTTCAAAATCTAAAAATGCCTCATGTTAGGAACACCATGATAGTATTATTGCACCCCTAAATCCTACATTTCCTTTTTATTTGGTTCATAAAAACAGAAGATTCTAAACCTACAGTATATTATGCACCTAAATACATTTATTGGTTTGTTCAGTAACACAATGAGTAATGTGCAAATACCTATAGCAACCAATCCCGATTTATCTTTCACAGAACTGACTGTAGTACATTGAAGATTGGGAAGATTACACTTTGCAGATGGACCTTGTATTCTCCACTGCTTCACCGATTAAGCCCTATAGCCAGCTGCATATGCAGTAACATCAGTAATAAAGGTCACTATGTACAAAATTAGTTTTTGCCTTTCAACTAAGGTATCGATTGATTCTGAAGCCAAGTTTCTGATGTG
The DNA here is from genome assembly GCF_042186555.1 of Aquarana catesbeiana. NCBI lineage: Eukaryota > Metazoa > Chordata > Amphibia > Anura > Ranidae > Aquarana > Aquarana catesbeiana. The sequence continues at coordinate 655,206,200 of NC_133324.1, forward strand.
TTGCTTGAAAAGACCTTCAAAGAAAAAAACTGACTTCCGCAGTCATTTGAACTAAACATATACCCTTTGATGCAATAGTATCATTGAAAACATGGCTCAAATAGTCCACTTACACTTCTGCATCCTCGTAACAAATATGATACCGCAACACAATGTTACACACTTAACATATTACTGCATTGGTGTCCCTTTCATTTTTAATGTCACCCCAACGTACTTAGGCAATGCATCTTTGCTGTAGTAAGCAACAACAAATAGCAACAAGTTCTAGTGTTCTACAATACATTACAAAAAAAGGGTCAGATATGATTTTTATCATGTAAGAGCTGCCTCAGCACAATGCATTCTAACACACAACATAACCCAAAGAAGTAAAGGCTGACTGTATTGGCAATTGTTGGCTTGTCAAATATATCATTAATCCTTTTGCTGCTAGAGAAGACATTTTTGTGCTTTTTGCATAAATGTTGTGTGCATATTCCAGGGGTCAGGGGTCCATGGAAGCGATCTGATGACTGTGCAACCACCAAATTACTTCAATCAGAAAGCCAACAGATGGTTTGTGAAATGTACAGCCTGTAACAGTCGTGAGTGTATGTAAAGCCCCCCCCTTCCCCCTCTGTTGCCAATGTGTGACATATGTTGGTGGCAGTAAAAGTGTTAAGGGCCTGTTCACACCTTACTACACATATAAACTCACTATAAAGTTTTAAAAACACATGTGCATTGATGTGCATTTACCATATGTTTTCATGCACGTTGCAAGCGACAGGGTATTTTTCCCTTGAAGGGTCAAATAACTAAAAGCTATTTATTTTCTAATTCTTTTCTTTAATTTGCATTTCATGCATTCATGTGCATTGTTTTGAGGCGACACAGATGAACACAGGTCCCTGCATCTGGTATGAATAGTCCCTTGCATTGAAACTACCATTTCTCCGAAAGGCAACCTGTATTTGAATCACTTTTCAGAGACCTTTGACAGGTGGTGAGGAGGCAATATGATGCCTCCTCACTGCCTGTTTTAACCCTGGAAATGCTGCAGAAATGCGCAGCAACCCCGTTTTGTAGGGTGATTGCAGCTCGTCCCCATTAGTGTGAATGGGACATGTTTTTTGGCAGTACCGCCCACCAAACACAACAAGAAAAAAGCAATCATTTTTGGTGCAGGCACAAAAGCAAAGCATCATGTCCATGGTGTGTTAACACCCCAGCACTGGAGGGGGCTAATTGAATCAGTGCAACACTAATTGCAGCATTCAACCTTAAGGGAGCCACTAAGTTTGTTTGGTCCCCCCAGCCTTTCTGGGGATGGAGTTCCATAGCTGCAACAAAGCCCTTAGCACCCTACCAATGGTGACCAATTGATTGACTTTAACAGTATTGATTTTTTGCTTGGAGAGAATTTATTTAGCAACTTTGATGGAGAAAAGGCCAGGGCACAGGACACCCCTGAAGTCACAGCAGACTCCAGATGTTGTACAAAACAAAATAGGAGTAGATTGGTAGTAGTAACCCACCCCCACCCTGGCATAGCTCTCTGGGAAGATTGCATCCAGCAGGGCACTATGAGCTTAGGTCCCAGACTTCGGCCTTGTATCTTACCTAGGCAGCAGGAAGAACAGACATGCACACACTCCCCCCAACAGGAGCCCAGAGGGAAGAGACCTTCCCAAGGTCACACCCAAACAATTATACCCTTTTCCAGTTGCCAGGCATTAAACCTCCTAGTGATTGGCCAGGGGGGACATAAAAATGTATAACCCAGTATTATAGGGTTATAGTTACATACTTACATACATAGGTTTAAAAAAACACACAGGTATATCCAGTTCAGCCTATGTGTATGTCATTTTCATTCTTTTAACAATTCGAATAGCCTTGTATATTCTTCTTCCTGAAAAAGACATCTAAAAGTTTTTGGAAGTGGCCAACACTCAGCTACCACCACTTTATGGGGGAGGGAATTCCAGATTTTTTTTATCACTCGAACAGAAAAGAACCCTTTTCTGCAATCTAAGATAAAGCCTCTTTTATTCTAACCTCCAATCATGGCCACTTGTCCTCTTCAGGACCTTAGAGTAAACGGTTTATTATTGTTACTGAAATTACCTTTGATATATTTGAATATTGTAATCATATCCCCTCATAAGCACCTCTTCTCCAGAGTGAATAACATGTAATCTACATAAATGATGCTCATAGCTGACATGCTTCTTAGCTGACACGCTCTATTTCTGTTATTTATTTGTGGCCCTTTGCTGAACTGTGTCTTACACAACAATGTCTTTCCTGAAGACTGGTTACCAAAACGGAGCTGTATATTCAAAATAAGGACAAACCAGTGTTTTGTAAAAGGGTAGAATTATTGATTTAGCTTTTCAAGGTATACCCTTTTTAATGCATGAGATTATTTTGCTTGCTCTGTTGGCTGCATATTGGCATTGCATGCTATTATTACTAAGTCTGTGATCTACAAGCACCCCTAGATCCTTTTCCATCGCTGACTCTCCCAGAGAAGCCCCTCCCAATGAATATTTTGCATGTGTATTTTTGGCTTCTAAGTGCATAACTTTACATTTCTTAATACTGAACCTCATCTGCGATGTAATTGCTCAACCCCCTATTTTGTCAAGGCCTCAATCTTCCTCTAATGCCAGGGACTTAACCAAAAAATAGGCAGAATCAAACAATAACATTGGGCCTAAGGAAGACCAAATAAATACAGATCTATCAGTCTCATTTATATTAGCCTTATATAACGATATAAGGCTGTTCAGAAAGCATATTTGCTTAAACAGACCCCTGTCACCAAATACATTTCAGGTAAAGGCACAGAAAAATCAAATGCATTAACTGCTTACTTGCAGAGTTTTTCCTTTTCATAACCACTTTAATACCAAACACTTTTACCCCCTTCCTGCCCAGGCCAATTTTCAAATTTCAGCGCTGTCATACTTTGAATGACAATAACTTGTCCTGCAACAGTGTACCCAAATGAAACTTTTATCATTTATTTGTGATTTATTGTGTATATATATTTGTTACATACTAGACATGTGCACACTGAAATATTTCGTTTCGGAATTTCGCTTTCGTCCGAAAAATAAATTTATTTAGTTACTCCCAAAATTCGTTTTTATTTATTTCGTTTTTCGTTAAAAATTGCATTCGTCCGAAAATCCAAATTAAGGTCGAATCTGTCATTGAAGGCTTATGGTGTCTGTTGAATGTTCAAAGAAGATTTGACGGAGCAGCTAAACTGTACGACGCTGTATAGTTTACCTGCGCTGTCGAATCTTCTTAGATCTTTCAACAGACACCATAAGCCAAAGTACATGTGTACTTAGTTATAGCTATTTTACTGCTCCTCCTCTTTGGTTACAATCAGCCAATAACATTCATCATCATCATTATTTTTATTTATCTTTTCTCCCCTACGTCGAATCTTTTCTCTCTATGTCGAATCTTTTCTCTCTATGTAGAATAATCTTGGACTAATAGAGTTAAGGTTAGGCACATTCGACACAGATTGTTATTGTCATCATCGTGTCGAATCTCCTATCTATATCGAACTGTTGTAGCAACGAAAATGAAAATAAAGCATTTGTTTATGTCGGATCTTTCGTTTTTCGGATTCTGCACTTTCGTTATTGTTTGTCAAAACGATAACGAAAATACCTGAAATTTGGACGAAAATGCATTCGGATGAAAACAAATGCACATGTCTATTACATACTTGTGACCTGAGCAGTACAGTGTTACCATAGTGACACTGTACTGCTCTGGGGAGGTGATCAGGATTTTTTTTTAGGTACACTATGATTGCTTATGACAGTGGTTATCACTGTTATAAGAGAACAATCTATGAGTGGCATCCATTCATTCAGTGTGTACTACTGCAAAAGATGTGATTGGCCACATCTATCACATGGTACAGATCTGTGATTTGAGATGTCTGTACTATGTGATCACTGTGACCAATCACATAGGTCATCACAATAGTACACACTAAATGGGCATGAATGAAATCTATTCATTGTGTGCAACTGTCATATGATTGCTGTGATTTGTCACAGTGATCACATGGTCCTGGGGTTGGCCCGGTACTATGATTGGTTATCTGTTGTGTACGATGGTCCTGATACAACAGCATGTAGAAGGAAAGGGGAGTTCCTATATTAGACAGTTGTCACTGGAACATCAAAAGAGTGCCCTTACTCAGTTTAGGATTTCCACTTTCTGTTTAAGTGACAATGCTTTTCAGAACAAATAAGGGGTGAATCTCCCCAAAGGGACCACAGGAAAAACTTGAGAGGGTATAACCCTTTCCTACTGTATCCAAAACCAGAAAAGTTTTACCTTTACACCCACATTAACTATAGTAAAGACAGTCAGGCCACTAGAATGTCTATGCTATGTAGTAGGACAGTGTAAATCACAGGGCTGGATGGAAAAAATACAAATCCTTTGGCAGATAGGACAGGAACCACATGTTTATTGTCACTGTGTATTTAGCTGTTTACCTTGGTTTTAATTAGAGGTAGCATATCTAAATTGTATACCACAGAAACATTTGTTTGAAAAAAAGGAAGTGGTTTATATAATTTGAATTATTTAATGCAACATTATTAGTGTGGTGGTCATTATTCTGTAACATATGGTTGAATTCCTGCCCAGAAATTTCACTGAAGGACAATATAACTTAGCTTTCTACTTAATCTTGACTCCCATCTCAGTTGACTACAGGAAGTACAAGTCACATTCTAACAATGAAAATAAACTTTTAAATGCATAGAAGAAACATACTCTACCTTCTTATTAGTCCAGTACTTCATTCAGGCATAGCTATAGTGGGCACCTCATTCCCTTATTTATGTAAAAAGTCTTGTGATCTTGGAGCCTGTTTTAATTGATACTAGGTAGTTGTAACACAGGAGTGCTCTTTCAAAATATACCCACTGAAGGCTTCAGGCTGGCTTTCACATACTGTGTATAGCCCAATTTGTAACAGAACAGCCACATAGGGCCCTATGGTACCTACTGTGCATCCCTCGGACTCCAGAGACTGTTAGCCGTGGTCTTCCTTGCCTAGGAGTGTACTCCAATCTGGTCAACACAAGTCTTGGAACAATATAGGGGTCCATATCAATGGGTTTTGTTAGACGAGTTTTATATTCCCAATGGACTAGAAGTATGCTGCTGTGACGGGTTTCAGGAGGACAGAAACCTGGCACAAGTGTCAAAACCCGGGCTTTCTGGGTCATTCCTGTTGTGAGTGTGGTATGGAATCTTAATTAAGATCTCAGTGTTTTGTTTCTCAGTGCCTCCAACCTTACGGTAATTTTGTGAACGTAGTTCGGAATATTAATGCATACCACAATCCTTTCCTGAGTTTGTTAATTTATGGGGTTTTCTTACAAAATTATAAATATCTCCCAACAAAATTAATAAGTAAATAATTTGACTTTATTAATTAACGAGTATAATTATACAATGTCATACAGAACTCAGATTTTCTGGTGACTGATATTCCACACATACATGATATTCTCTGAAATATTACCTGTGCCGTGCGCAACACAGGAAAGGCAGGGGGTGATTAGAGAGCTGAATGCATGGCTAAAGACCTGGTGTAGGGAGGAGGGATTTGGGTTTCTAGAGCACTGGGCTGACTTTTCATTGGGGTGCAACCTATATACTAAAGACGGTTTGCACTTGAATGGAAGGGGGTCTGCTGTGCTGGGGGTGAGGTTTATGGGAAGGCTGGAGGAGTATTTAAACTAGGATTGAGGGGGGGAGGGTGAACTAGAATGACATCGGGCAGGCAGGTCAGTTAGGGATCAGACATTTTTTTTTTTTTGCTTTAAATCCTTTTTATTGAAAAAAATTTACATTAAAAAACACACAAACAAACAAGGACTGACATAACCAACATCTATGCAGTCCTTGTATATACCTAATTTTTACAATAATCCACAGCAGGGTAAAGAGAAAAAAGACACAAATAGTTCACACTCCTTCAACAGAGGGATGTTTCTAAATTTTCTAATTTTTCCCTTTTTTCCCTTTCCCCCTACCATTAGCCCCCCCCAGCTCCCTTCCCCCCAGCCCTCCCATATCACATTCACCCCATCCATCATTCATACTATGCTCCTCCCACATCATCCATAACTTCCATATTTTTTCAAATTTTTTATAATTACTCCTTTTCTTATATATATACTTCTCTCTACTGATTTCCTCCTTTACTTCCTTCACCCAGTCTTCGATCGTCGGGGGTTCTTTTCTCTGCCAGTTCTTAGCTATGATCTTTTCCCCTTGAAACAGGCACCTAACTATTGTGGTCTGTGTGTCCCTTGTGATCTGTTGTTCCTCCATCAAGCCCAATAGACAGGTCTTAACACCCATGCCCAGCAACGTCTCAAATATGGTGTTTATTTTATCCACTATGCCTTTCCAATATCTATAGAACTTGGGACAATGCCAAAACATATGCAGCAGATCTCCTCTCTCTCCTCCACACCTTTGGCACCTCGCATCCAACTTTTTACCGATCCTAAACAGTTTTAATGGTGTTAAATACACCCTAAATATCAGATATAGATGAGAGACTGCCTGCGATGGAGAGAGGGAGACCCTGGGTCCAGAAGACAAAACACACTCCCATTGACTATCTGACAATCGCCCAACCTCCTCCCATTTTATCATATTTTTGTCTTCCCCCCTGTCCCCCTGGACTAGTACTCTCAGATTACTATATATATCAGAAATTAAACCTTTCATAGATTCTGCGTCAACCAGTTGTCTCAGAGAGGCCATATCGCTCCATATTGGCTCCTTTCCATTAAATTGTGCGTCTAGGGCATGCCTTATTTGCAGATAGCTATAGAATGATCGGTTGGGGATCGCATGTTCATTCACTAGCTCCTGGAATGTTTTCAATCTCCCTGCCTTATATAGCTGCGGCAAACAATGGATGCCCTGGCGGTCCCACTCCTCGATCTTCCCCATTGTTTTAAGTTCATTGAACTTATTATTTTCCCATATTGGGGAGAACTCCGAAAAGTCTACATACCCCATTATTTTTTTAACCTTAACCCAGCTCTTAACCATCATCCGAGTGGTGGGACATCTAGTGACAAAGGAGTCCGCCTCCAGTGCTTCTACTATGGTATCATGATTGGTGTCATTTAGTAATACATTATTCCCTGCTACCCAATTCCCGGCCTATTACTCCCTCCTACATGCTGGATTTGAGACGCCAGGAAGTAGCACCCCGAGTCCGGCACTCCCAACCCACCCTTCTCACCCGGTCGCCGAAGCACCTGCAGGCCAATCCTTGCTACCCCACCCTTCCAAATCAACTCTCTAAAAATGCTATCCATTTTATTAAACCAGTGTTTGGGAATCCAGACTGGTGAGTTGTGTAGGATATATAGGATCTGCGGCATCCAAACCATTTTTATCAGGTTACAGCGCCCTGCGACCGAAAGAGGAAACCGTCCCCACACCCGACATTTCTGTTTAAGTTTTTTCATGAGTGGAACTAGGTTTTCTGTAATATATTGCTCCGGATCCCTTGAAATATTAATCCCCAGATATTTCAACTGACTCACTACTTTAATTTGGGGAATATGGTGTGGGAGGGGCTCCGTCAGCGGGTCTATAGGCAATAATGCTGACTTTTCCCAATTAATTTTTAACCCAGAAAAATGTCCAAAATCCTCAATTATCCCCATAGCCGTCCTTAATGAGTCCTGTGTGTCCCCCAGGAATAACAAAATATCGTCCGCGTACATTGCTATTTTCTCCTCTCCCCTCCTTCTTCTAAACCCCTGTATCCCCTGAGATGCCCTTATGGCAGCAGCCAACGGCTCCATTGCTAGGGCAAATAGGAGGGGCGACAGAGGGCACCCCTGCCTAGTGCCCCTACTTAATTGAAACCACTCTGAGCACTCCCCATTGACTCTGATCTTAGCTCTTGGATTGTCATATAGTAAACTCAGCCAATGGACAAAACCGGGGCCAAGTTGGAGTTCTGCAAGTACCTTCCAGATATATTGCCATTCCAGGCAGTCAAATGCCTTGGTTGCATCTAGTGAGAGAAGAGCTCTCTTACCACTATTTACTATGGGGATCTGCATATTTAAATACACTCTCCTTATGTTCGTACTTGTAGATCTGTCCGGGATGAACCTGGTTTGATCTATATGGATTAACTTTGGAATTATTTTCTTTAGCCTTGTTGCCAGGGCTTTTGCCAGAATCTTCACGTCCGAACATAATAACAATATCGGCCTATATGACGTCACATCTAACGGATTTTTCCCCTCCTTCAACAGCATTATTATAATGGCTTCTGTCATAGACGCAGGTAAACTACTATCCTTCATAGTCCCATTAAACACCTCCAAGAGTATGGGAAGTAAGATCTCCCCATATTTTTTAAATATTTCTATGGGTAGGCCATCAGGCCCTGGGGCTTTCTGATTTGCCATATCTGCCACAACTCTTTGTAACTCTTCGAGTGTTAATGGGGCCTCTAACATTTCCCGATCTTCTTTCGCGAGAGGGGTTAACCTTAGCTGCCCAAAGAAATCCCCCATTGCCCCATCCACGTCCTCTGCGCCAAACTATATAGGTTTTTAAAGTATTCCCTAAATTCTACCATAATTTCCGGGTTCGTTTTTTTAATTATTCCCTCTTTCCCTTCTATCGCTGGAATGGTGTTTGGGAGGCCGTTAGCCCTAATAATCAGGGCCAAAGTCCTCCCAACACACTCCCCCTCACAGTCAAACCTCCGTTTTTGAAATAATTTTTTCCTCTCCATCTTTTCCAAAACCAATCTACCATACTCATTTTGACTCTCCACCCACGCCTCGTATTTAGGTGAGGTTGGTGACTCAACGTACTGTTCTTCCGCTCTTCTAACCCTCTCCTTTACTTTTAGTTCTTCTGTTTGTGATTGTTTCTTAATATGGGAGATTTTCTGTATTAGAACTCCCCGAAGGAAGGCCTTCAGGGAGTCCCATACTATCCCTAATGGAGCAGTGCCTAAATTTAAATTTACGAATTCCGCCAACCATTCCTTAATGTTACTCGTATCCTAAATAATCTCGAGCCAAAAGGGATTAACTTTCCAGTCACCCCTATTGAAACATCTCTCTCGCTTTAACTCAATTGTCACTGGTGAGTGGTCCGAAATTCCCCTTGGCTCGTAGACTATATCCTCCACTACATTCAGAGCTTCCTCATTGCCCAACACTAGGTCTATTCTGGACAAAGTGGCATGCGTCCTGGAGTGACAAGAATATTGTCTCACCTCAGGATGCCTCCTTCTCCAGATGTCCACCAAACCCACCTCAGCGCAATATTGTGAAAGAGGACTCTTGGGTGCTCCTCTACCGATGTTTTTTTGATGGAAACCTATCTATTCCATTATCCATAGCCATGTCGCTATAACCGGGACCCCTGAAAAACCCGCCATAAGTCCAGTCAAATCATCCAAAACCTCCCTCCCAAATGGAGTTAGCTAATACACATTTCCTGTTCTCAATTAAGCAATAGAGAAAAATGTACCGTCCAAATACATCCACCTTACTCTGACTGCAGGAGAAAGCCACCCCTGACTTTATCAAAATACTCACCCCCCCTTGAAAAAGAGGAGTGAGTAGAGTGATACTGTACCTGAAATTTCTTGTGAACCATTATCTTAATTGAATCCTTATCTAAGTGTGTCTTCTGCAGGCAGAGTATTTTGACTCCCCCCTTATCTGCCATAGAGAGAATCGCCTGCCTTTTAAAGTTATCTTTTACTCCCCGAACATTCCAAGAGCATATAGTGATCTGTTTTTTTAAATTTCGGGGTCTGTTACAGCCACCTCTATCGTGCATCATACAGTAAATCTTATATCCTTATTGTGACCCTTGACCCTTGTGATTCTTATGTGTTAAGCTTCCACCTGCCACTCTCACCCTTACCTCAAAACTTACATTCCACCCCTCCCACCTCCCACCCACTCACCCCATCCCCCCCAACCCCCATCTATTTTTTCCCCCATTGCCCAAATTTGGGCCTACCCCTATGGCTTCTATTGTGACCGGTCACATTGCTTAAGGTGAAAAAAGAGAACCTACCACCCCCGGACCCAGTAAGTGGGGAGTTATCCCCATTATTACCATTGTGCATATAAACAGTTAAATTTACATACTCCCCCCATCCCCGCTCCCCCTTTCATTTATACGTATGTGCATATAAAAAAAAAAAAAAAAACAAAGGAGAAAGGAAAAAGGGAGCAGGGTCCTCTGTTGACTACTAAACTCTTTGCTTTTCTATGTTTCTTCTTCTCACTGTACTCTTCCTTCATTTTTTCCTAACCAAGTTACAACTTCGGTGGGAGTATCAAAATATTGCGTTTCCCCCAGAGCCACTATGCGCAAGCGTGCTGGGTACAATAATGCATAGTTAATTCTTAGCTGTTGAAGCTTGCGCTTGCATTCTAAAAATTTTGCTCTCTGCCTCTGAAGTTCAGGGGAAAAGTCAGGATATATTGAGATCCTTGCTTCCTATATTGTATGTCCTTCATCTCTCTTGCCTTCCGAAGAATAGTAGTTTTATCCCTAAAGCATAGCAGCTTAAGAATCAGGGGCCTAGGATAGCCCCCCGGAGACCGAGTCCTAGTGGGTACCCTATGCGCACGCTCAATGGAAAAAATTCCTTCCCAAATCTCTCCTTCAACCACTCTTCCATAAATTTTACAGGGTTATTGCCTTCACAGCCCTCAGGTAGCCCCAACACCCTTAAATTCTCTCTACGCAGTCTGTTTTCCATACTATCCATTTTTTGCATGCATTCATTAAGCTGCTTTTTCATAACTGAGACTTCCTGTCTCAAATGAAAGACATCATCTTCCATCTGGCTAATCCTGTCTTCCAGTGCTGCTGTCCGGTTACAAACCACTTGTATTTCGTTTTTTACCGCCAACAATTCAACTTTAATACTTTTCAATTGTGCGGATAAGTCGGTGATGGATAACTTGCAGCTATTGACTGCTAGGAAAATGTCCTTCAATGATGGCTCCTTCTCGACTGCTGATACTACTACTGCACCATCACCTAGCTCCATGCTCGGGCCAGAGTCCCCCTCCAATGTACCCCCCGCCCCTGGGTCCAACGGTAAATTCACAGCTGCACCCCCAATGGGGGCTAGGCTTCTCCTCCCAGGCTGGCTAGGTTGATGCTGTGACCCCCCTGCGTGGCTGCTCTTTTTTGGTGTCAGGCTTGCTGACTGGTTTGGTGTATGGGCGAATCGTTCTAGTTTGGCGGCCACCTGGCTTCCTTTTTCTTTGGGGTTTCGCTGTACTAGGGCCCCTGTGCCTTCCTGCGCTGATGCCTCCTCCTGCCCCTTCTTTCTGGTCATGATGACCCAGCTGTTCAGCGTGTGTCACCCGGCAGAGTTACCACAGCCTCCCTCCCACTAAAAGACTTTGCTTTTTCTTCACTGGCTGGGCGGTTAATAATGTCCTGACCATGAGGGGGGGTTCACATTGCTATATGGGATACCACCAGCACTATCTGTGTGTCCCCCAGATCCCTCCGATGTGGGTCACTTACCCCTCCAGTCCAGGGCTGAAGAGACGCAGATCTGCACGGTTCACACAGCCGCCACCGCCGCTCACGCTCAATCCCGGGCAGGCGCGCTCCCCTCTCTCACACACAGGATGCTCGCAGCTGTCAGTCCTCCCGGGAGAGCTTCGAGCCTATGGATTCTTCCGACGCTGGGACCGGCTCTCCTCCCCTCCTTCCACCGCGTCTGTCACTTTGGGAGCAGCAAGGTCTGGAATATCCAGACATACGGCATCTCCCCCTCTACCCTGTAGTATCCAGCATGGGAGCGGGGATTGAGCAGGGACTGGGTCCGGTTGCACCGCTCTCCCTCACCTCAGCATCTGGTCATGCCCCAGGGGTCAGACATTAATGGAGGGTGGAATGGGGATAGATGGGGGAGGGTTATGGCAGGTGACAAGAAATTTCCCATGTTGCAAACAGCCATTGGAAACTATAGTGCCATTTGTACTACTAAAAATTATATGAAAAACACCAGAGCAAAATGTAATAATGCATTAAAGTGTTTGTACACCAATGCCAGAAGTCTGCCAAGCAAAATAGGTGAGTTGAAAGCTCTGGTGCATGAGGAGAGCTATGATGTAATCAGTATTGCTAAAACTTGGGTTCAATCCTCACATGACTGGGCTATTAATATTCCTGGCTATGCACTCTTTCGGAGAGACAGGGTAAAAAGGAAAGGTGGCGGGGTCTGTCTCTATGTGAGAAGTGATCTCAAAGCAAGTGTAAAAGAGGACCTGGTTGAAGGAGAGTGTGATGAGTCTGAAGCTTTATGGGTGGAACTGCATATAGATGTGCGTAGTTCAAAGTTAATCATTGGAGTTTGTTATAGACCACCCAAAGTTAACGAGGAGGTGGAGACTCAGCTCCTTGCACAGATGGAAAGGGCTGCAAGGGCTGGGACATTGATAATAATGGGGGATTTTAACTACCCAGAAATTGACTGGAGTAATGGTACTGCTTGGACAGTTAAAGGGCAAAAATTTATAAACCTATTACAGGACAATTTTATGGTTCAGTTTATTAAGGCCCCAACTAGGAATGAAGCTCTGTTGGATCTGGTGATCTCAAACCATGCAGAGCTTATTACTAATGTCCATAAAGGATAAAGGAACACCTGGATAGCAGTGATCATAACATGATTTCATTTGATGTTAGCTGTAAACAAGAAATACATATGGGAAAGATAAAAACACTTAACTTCAAGAGAGCAAATTTTCCCAGGATGAGGGCTGCTCTCCAGGATTTAGTCTGGGAGGGAATATTTGCATTGATAAACACAGAACAGAAATGGGAATTCTTCAAAAAGACTGTTTGTGACCTCACTGCAAAGTATATTGCCATGGGCAATAAGTTTAAAAGGCTAAAAGTTAAAGAAGCTATAAACAATAAGAAAAGAGCTTTTAAAAAATATAAAAATGAAGGAACACTAGTGTCGTTTAAATGTTACAAATAATTTAACAGAATATGTAAAAAGGAAATCAAGGATGCAAAAATTCAAAACGAACAACAGATTGCAAAAGATAGTAGGACAAACCCCCAAAAATTCTTCAAATATATTAATAGTAAAAAGGCATGTAGGCCCATTACAAAATAATCTAGAGTGGGTAACTGGGGACAAAGAGAAGGAGAAGGCAAATTTATTAAATACTTCAGCTCTGTGTATACAAAGGAGCATGGGGGAGCTCATGTCCATAATGGGGGTGGTAGTGACACAGCCCCGAATGATCCACAATGACTCAAAAGTGATAGTCCATTGGCTGAAGGAGTCCTTGTTGTTGATGAGATAGTGAGATTAAGATAGAATTAGTGTAAACCAGAGTAATGTTAATGTTACACAGTTTGACCCAAACAACTCCTCTACTTCAAATAATTGAGTCATTAATAATTATCATTATTGATGTTTTTGTTTTTATGCTTGGGGTGCCAATAGATTTATGAGACTTGTGAGAAGGTCTGACCAGAGGACTGTAGTAGAGAGCCTGTGTGGCAGAGTAATGTCTGTGTGGCAAGAGTAGGCCTGTGTGGCCAAGTGTAACAAAGTGCCATTTGACAGCTACTGTGTGTGGCCCGGGTAAAAACAAATGGGTGACGACCCAAAATTGTAATCAGAGACTCAAGAGTGAGGACTCTAGGATTGGGAGCACAACACTCCCATAGATCTCTCAATGCTGGGAGAGGTGAAAAAAAGGCACAAGTAAACAATGTCCTTCGACAGAAATGACACCAAAACTATTATAGGCTGGACTAAAAATAGACCAGACCCAATACCAGCACAAGGAGTTTACAATGTCTCAACTTAGGTCTCTGTGTATGTTAACTTCCATGGCAGACTGACAGAGTTGAATAAGAGGAGTAAATGTGTACAGTATTGGATTTTTGAAAGTATGCAACGTGATGAAACTTTAACAAGTTATGAATCTGACATATTACTGATGGGCCTAGCAAAAAGAAATTAGACAAGGCTATGCAAGTGTTATCTAAATGTTTAGATATGTAAACGAAACGTGTCAGAGATGGTTGAAGAAGAAAGATCATGCTAAGTTTGGATGATTTGTAATATACTGTTGAGAGAGCCTGCTTGCATTTCTGCAGATTCCTCACCTCCTCCCTTCGCGTTTGTGTGTCTCTGCGTAGAAGAGGTGGGAGGTGAAGAGACATCCCCCCCATTCCAGAGTAACATTGTGTGTTTGTGTAAGAGAGAAACGGGCAGTTTGCAGATATTCCCTTAAAAGATTGTACCTGTCTGTGAAGCCGGAGAGTTCTGAACATCTAAGAAATTAGTAATATACTGTTTCATGTGATTTCAAAAGTAGGTGATGTGAAAAACTTTGTAAGGTAAAGGAAGTGTTTAATTATGGTGTTGTATAAATAAGATCCTAGTTAAAATTGTTAGTTTTTGCTATGTAGCACTAGGATTCATTTTAAACAAAGAAAGAAAAGGCTGATTGCTGCTGACACCCTTTCAATTTATGATTATTATAATGATTTAAATGTTTAGTTCTCCATTCCAGCCTACTGGGCATGGAGAAGGGAGAAGGTTCCACACACTGATAAAGACCTGGTTGATTTAGTATCTCAGCATGGCAGAATAAATTAGAGAAAGTGGCAGATATGTCCAAATGAGATAAGGCACCTCATCCCAATGATTAATATAGAAAAGGGAAGTAGAGAGGATGGGGATTATTGCGGTGCCAAAACAATTCAGTCAAAAAATATTAAAAAATATATAAATTTTATTACATGTATCAAAGAACAATTAATATACATTAGCAAATATTCAAATAGGAATTAAAAATAAAGGAGCTCTTCTAGTTTACAACTGGCCAGTGTAGTATAGGCCTGTGTATTGTTATAGGTCAGGTCTTCCCTACATGTTTCGCCAAGACATTGGCTTCCTCAGGGAATTAAGGCGTGATCGATATTTAAGAGATAGTTCTATGAAAAGAAAAAAGAAGAGATAAGAGACATAGCATAAATTCGATATTACATAGATATAAAAAAGAGACATGCTGCATGACATGGGAATAAAAACGACTTGGCATTGAAGATCCAACCCACCCATATAGCTCAAATAGCTAAAAAAAAAGACATTAAGGAGAGTGCCTGGAGAAAAGGCCAAACAGTCCAGAAAGTGTCAAGCCAAGGAATTCCTGCAGTAAAGAAGAAAAATGGAGGATTTAAGGAGCGAAATGACATAATGAAAATAGGACGTGTGGGCAGTAAGCCCTTGCCCATTAAACTAACCTTTAAGACACACGAGGACAAGAGCAGCGCCCCTGTAGAACCAGCAATAAGCTGCTGGCTCAGTCTGCTTTTTTACCCCCCACCCGGTCGGCATGTGATGTCACCGACCCGGGAGCCGACGAGAAGCGGCCATCTTGCCTGCGTGATATCCACAATCAAGCCTACAATGCCCAGAATGTCTAGCGTGACGTCAATCACGTCACACAACCCGAACAATGTCTTGCTTTCTGGCTATTTGAGCTGTTTATTTAAACCCATATACGTGCATTACCTATGAAGTGTAAGCTATAGTCACTCTTCATATATACAAAGCTCTTTGTCAGGAAAGAGGCAAGTACCAGTCCCGCTAATATCGCTGCCTTCCTTCACACATGCGCGGTAGAGCGGCACTCCGGCGCATCCCTGGGCACAATACAGCTAAACGGCTAATGCGCGTGCGCAATTCGGCTAAATGGGTAATGTTTGTGTGCAATTCAGCAAAACGGCTAATGCGCGTGCGTGATTCAGAGCAACGGCGAACGCGCGTACGCAATAGCGTGCACAACGTGAGCATCCCACTGGCCTATAAAAGCCACTCTGTGCCATGACCAGATTGCTGGTTTGTCTTTCAGCTCCCCGTGTGTTTCCTGCTTTGTATCCTGATTCTTGATTAACTGTTGTGACCCGGATTGACCTTGACCTCCTCTGATCTCTACCTGCATCTGACCCTCGGCTTGCCTAACGGACTTCTCCACTTGCTTACTGTGTTTGACCCTCGGCCTGTCTATGGATATTGCTTCCTGTCTCCAGTGATTGACCCTCAGCCTGCTCTTGGACTTTGCTATTGTCTTCAGTGCTCGGCCCCTGGCTTGCTCACAGACTTTGCTTCCAGTCACTTGTGTTTGACCCTCGGCCTGCCTACGGACTTTTACTATCAATCTTCAGTACTAGTCATCAGCTTGCTGACAGACCTGCTAACAGTCTTTGCACTAGACTGTTTTTGCCTATCCAGAGACTTTTACTAGTCAACGGTGTTTAACCCCTGTTGTTGGATCAGCTGTTCATCCTCCTTCCTGGGCTTCAGCATCTTCCAGTCCTGCACAGCTCTATCCCTGCCGGTGACCTTCACGCAAGACCTGCCCAGCCTGCTGGTGACTCGTGCCTCTTTGTGCCCTTCACCCTCTGTACCATCTCCAGGGGTGGCGTGCGCTTAGTCACAAGAGGTTACCGCTCTCAGCATCTTGGCCTCGGTGAGTACCCTTATCTGACACTCTTTTTTCACTGTAGTTGATTTAATGGTTATTAAGATTCTTATTAGTGTCTCATTTACTTACTATCTGTTTCTCCCTTTTTGTTTTATATTTCAGTCATCATATTCCAGCCATATTCACATAAACACATAGTCACTCCTTGCTTGATTGAATCCTTTTCGGTCCTTTCAGTGCCCCTGTGTTAGATTTGTTTTATATATATTGGGTAGGTATTGAGGCCATGTTGGCCCTCCTCATTGGGACATTTATTGGCTCTAAATGAGCTAAATGTCTCCATGTAATATCCTTTCTGTGTCATTTTAGTTTTATTGGTTGCTTTTTGCCCACTGCATCCACACTATGGTGGTGTCGGGTTGCCACCCTCGGGGCGGACCTCGCGCCAACCTTGCCGGCGGGCATACTGGGGTAGGTATTAAGATCCATCGGGGTAGTGGGGTGTTGATTTTCTATCGGTGGGTGGGTTGGATCTTCAATGCCAAGTCGTTTTTATACCCATGTCATGCAGCATGTCTCTTTTTTATATCTATGTAATATCAAATTTATGCTATGTCTCTTCTTTTTTCTTTTCATAGAGCTATCTCTTAAATATCGATCACGCCTTATTCCCCTGAGGAAGCCAATGTCTTGGTGAAACATGTAGGGAAGACCTGACCTATAACAATACACAGGCCTATACTACTCTGGCCAATTGTAAACTAGAAGAGCTCCTTTATTTTTAATTCCTATGTGAATATTTGCTAATATATATTATTTGTTCTGTGATACCATGTAATAAAATGTATATATTTTTTTAGATTTTTTGACTGAATCGTTTTGGCAACGCAATAATCCCCATCCTCTCTACTTCACTTTTCTATAGCATGGCAGAATATTAAAGGAACTGTGCGAGTTAAAGCACTCACTGGACCCCACCAACCTGAACAACTTAAGACCTATCTCATTGCTTCCATTCACCTATAAACTTCTAGAACGCTTAGTCTACAACCGTCTTAGCTCCTACCTCAATGAAAATAACCTTCTTGACCCCTTACAGTTTGGCTTTCGCTCGCAGCACTCCACAGAAACTGCCTTACTAAAACTCACTAAAGATTTACTAACTGCTAAAACCAACAGCCAGTACTCCATACTCCTAATACTTGACCTCTCTGCGGCCTATGATACTGTTGACCACCCGCTCCTTCTCAATAAACTACATTCGCTTGGCCTCCAAGATTCTGCTCTCTCCTGGTTTTCTGCCTACCTATTACAGTGCTCCTTTAGTGTTACCTACAACTCTGTCTCCTCCTCTCCATTGCCCCTTTCTGTGAGGGTCCCCCAAGGCTCTGTTCTTGGACCCCTTCTCTTCTCTATCTACACCTCCTCCCTTGGTCACTTGATAACTGCCCAGGGCTTCCAGTACCACTTATACGCCGATGACACCCAAATCTATCTGTCTACTCCTCACCTCACTCCTTCAGTCTCCTCTCGCATTACTAACTTACTAACTGACATATCAGCATGGATGTCGCACCACTTCCTTAAACTAAATCTCTCTAAAACTCAGCTACTAATATCCCCCCCGCCAGTGCCCCCTCCATGACTTTTCCATCAAAATCAACAATGCAACTATCAGTCCCCCCCTCACGCCAGGGTACTAGGTGTAATCCTAGACTCTGACTTGTCATTTCAGGCTCAAGTACAATCGTTGTCAAAAGTTTGTAGAATTCACCTCTGTAACATCTCTAAAATTCACCCCTTTTTAACAAATGAAAGCACCAAGCTTCTCATTCACTCCCGTGTTTTCTCTTGCCTTGACTATTGCAACTCCCTTCTCATTGGCCTGCCTCTCCATAGGCTACCCCCTCTTCAGTCTATCATGAATGCTGCTGCCAGACTTATCCATCTTACCAACCGCTAAGTGTCTGCCAACCTCTCCTCCAATCCCTGCACTGGCTCCCAATCACCCAGCGAATTAAATTCAAAATACTAACCACAACATACAAAGCCATTCACAACTCTGCCCCGAGCTACATCACCAATCTTGTCTCCAAATATCACCCAAATCGTCCTCTCCGCTCTTTTCAAGACCTCCCACTCTCAAGCTCTCTCGTCTCCTCCTCCCATGCTCATCTCCAGGATGTCTCCAGAGCCTCTCCCATCCTCTGGAACTCGCTACCTCCACCTGTCCGGCTATCCCCTACTCTTGCTACCTTCAGGCGATCCCTGAAAACTCATCTCTTCAGGAAAGCCTATCATGTCTCTAACTAATCTTATACCATTTCCATCAGCTCATTCCCCACAGTTACAACCTTTTGTACCACCTGCCCCAACCTATTAGATTGTAAGCTCTTCTGAGCAGGGCCCTCTTAATCCTCTTGTATTTTATTGTATTATAACTGTATTGTCTCCCTTTTATATCGTAAAGCGCTGCGTAAACTGTTGGCGTTATATAAATCCTGTATAATAATAATAATAAAGCAGTAATTGGACAAGGAAACACACACCAGAAGGGAGAAATCAGAAGGTTATTGGTGATTTAAAGAAGCAGATAGGAAACATGAAAGTGGAGAAAGAATAGACTGGTGGAGGAGCTTACTTCTCAAGAGTCCGTAATGTAGGACTTGGAAGGTGAATCGTATAAGAAGAAAGTCTCTGTCCAGGAATTAACTGTAACTAAAAGGCTATTGGCAGAAAGGCAAGATTCTTTAGAAGAGGAAATAAGTATGTTATCTTCACAAGTAAGTGATTTACTGACAGAAAAATCTGAGAGGAACAGAGAACACACTAATGGAGGTTTCAGGAAAGGCTGTAAGAATGCTGTTGTGATGGGAATTAATAATCAACAAGGAAACGGTTAATGGCAAGGGGAGGGCATTTGAATGGGCTTTGCTGAGAGAAGTGTGCAGTAGCATTGAAGCCCAGAGAAGAGAAACCAGGAAATGTTTAAATTGTGGTAAAATTGGGCATCTTGCCAAGAGGTGCAGATGCAAAGGAATATTGTGAACAAGATTTTCTTTCTCTTTTGCAATATCTCAGTGAACAGAATTGCAGGGTGTCAAAGGACAAGGTACAATGATGCAGACCTCATGTGAAATTCCTTGGTCACTGTCTAGGCCCTGGAACCAAACACATTAACATTGAAAAGAGCAAAGGACAAAACATTTGTCATCAGTAGGGATGAGCCGAACACCCCCCTGTTCGGTTCACACCAGAACATGCGAACAGGAAAAAAGTTCGTTCGAACACGCGAACACCGTTAAAGTCTATGGGACACGAACATGAATAATCAAAAGTGCTAATTTTAAAGGCTTATATGCAAGTTATTGTCATAAAAAGTGTTTGGGGACCTGGGTCCTGCCCCAGGGGACATGGATCAATGCAAAAAAAGTTTTAAAAACGGCCGTTTTTTCAGGAGCAGTGATTTTAATAATGCTTAAAGTCAAACAATAAAAGTGTAATATCTCTTTAAATTTCGTAGCTGGGGGGTGTCTATAGTATAGGGGCGCATGTTTCCCATGTTTAGAGCAGTCTGACAGCAAAATGACATTTCAAAGGTAAAAAGGAATTTAAAACTACTCGCGGCTATTGCATTGCCGGTCTGACAATACACATAAAAGTTCATTGATAAAAACGGCATGGGAATTCCCCACAGGGGAACCCCGAACCAAAATTAGAAAAAAAAATGACGTGGGGGCCCCCCTAAATTCCATACCAGGCCCTTCAGGTCTGGTATGGATATTAAGGGGAACCCCGGCCAAAATTTATGAAAAAAAATGACATGGGGGGGCCCCCCTAAATTCCATTCTATTCCATTCCATTGGACGAGAACACCCCGGAGGAAGAACCAGAAGAGCCAGAAGAACCAGAAGAAGAAGATGAAGGAAGATAGAAGAAAGAAGAAGCATTTAAATAAAGGAATTGTCAAAAACTGTCTCTTGTCATTTTTAACATTTTTGACAGTTTTTTAGTGAAATGGTAGGGGTATACCATTTCACACAGGGGGGGCCAGGATCTGGGGGTCCCCTTGTTAAAGGGGGCTTCCAGATTCCGATAAGCCCCCCACCCGCAGACCCCCACAACCACCGGCCAGGGTTGTGGGGATGAGGCCCTTGTCCTCATAAACATGGAGACAAGGTGTTTTGGGGGGCTACCCCAAAGTACCCTCCCAATGTTGAGGGCATGTGGCCTGGTACAGTTCAGGAGGGGGGCCGCTCTCTCACCCCCCCTCTTTTCCTGCGGCCTGCCAGGTTGCGTGCTCGGATAAGGGTCTGGTATGGATTTTTGGGGGGACCCCACGCCGGTTTTTTATTTTTATTTTGGCGCGGGGTCCCCCTTAATATCTATACCAGACCTGAAGGGCCTGGTATGGAATTTAGGGGGACCCCCACGTAATTTTTTTAAATTAATTTTGGTTCGGGGTTCCCCTGTGGGGAATTCCCATGCCGTTTTTATCAATGAACTTTTATGTGTATTGTCGGACCGGCAATGCAATTATTTCCTTTGAAATGTCATTTTGCTGTCAGACTGTTCTAAACATGGGAAACATGAGCCCCTTTACAGGCATACTATAGACACCCCCCAGCTACGAAATTTAAAGGGATATTACACTTTTATTGTTTGACTTTAAGCATTATTAAAATCACTGCTCCTGAAAAAAAGGCCGTTTTTAAAACTTTTTTTTGCATTGATCCATGTCCCCTGGGGCAGGACCCAGGTCCCCAAACACTTTTTATGACAATAACTTGTATATAAGCCTTTAAAATTAGCACTTTTGATTTCTCCCATAGACTTTTAAAAGGTGTTCTGCGGCATTCGAATTTGCCGCGAACACCCCAAATTGTTCGCTGTTCGGCGAACTTGCGAACAGCCGATGTTCGAGTCGAACATAAGTTCGACTCGAACTCGAAGCTCATCTCTAGTCATCAGCAAGGCTGAGCATACAGTTGCTATAAAAAGTATGTGAACCCTTTTGGAATGATATGGATTTCTGCACAAATTGGTCATAAAATGTGATCTGATCTTCATCAGGTCATAACAATAGACAATCACAGTCTGCTTAAACTAATAACACACAAAGAATTAAATGTTACCATGTTTTTATTGAACACACCATGTAAACATTCACAGTGCAGGTGGAAAAAGTATGTGAACCCTTGTATTTAATAACTGGTTGAACCTCCTTTGGCAGCAACAACTTCAACCAAACGTTTCCTGTAGTTGCAGATCAGACGTGCACAACGATCAGGAGTAATTCTTGACCATTCCTCTTTACAGAACTGTTTCAGTTCAGCAATGTTCTTGGGATGTCTGGTGTGAATCGCTTTCTTGAGGTCATGCCACAGCATCTCAATCGGGTTGAGGTCAGAACTCTGACTGGGCCACTCCAGAAGGCATATTTTCTTCTGTTTAAGCCATTCTGTTGTTGATTTACTTCTATGCTTTGGGTTGTTGTCCTGTTGCAACACCCATCTTCTGTTGAGCTTCAACTGGTGGACAGATGGCCTTAAGTTCCCCTGCAAAATGTCTTGATAAACTTGGGAATTCATTTTTCCTTTGATGATAGCAATCCGTCAAGGCCCTGACGCAGCAAAGCCACCCAAAACCATTAAGCCCCCACCACCATACTTCACAGTTGGGATGAGGTTTTGATGTTGGTGTGCTGTGCCTCTTTTTCTCCACACATAGTGTTGTGTGTTTCTTCCAAACAACTCAACTTTGGTTTCATCTGTCCACAGAATATTTTGCCAGTACTGCTGTGGAACATCCAGGTGCTCTTGTGCAAACTGTAAACGTGCAGCAGTGTTTTTTTTGGACAGCAGTGGCTTCCTCTGTGGTATCCTCCTATGAAATCCATTCTTGTTTATTGTTTTACGTATCGTAGATTCGCTAACAGGGATGTTAGCATATGCCAGAGACCTGGCTGATCATACTGCCAGGAAGACCACTTAAACATCAATGGAAGCGATCATGACCCGATTTATTTTGCAAAGGAAGAAGAAGAAGCCCATAAAAGATTGGAGGAAAGAAGAGAACAAATAAAGAAAGTGAAAGAACTGATTAAGAAATTGCAAGAATCTGCACCTGATGATTGGAATGAAATCATGGAAAGGGACGGAGCAAAGAAAGACCAAGATGGGCTCTTGTACAAGGGTAATGCAATATGTGTCCTACCTCAAACGGAGAAGATGATCATGCAACTAGCCCATGGCCCAGGTCATGTAGGTCCTAAGGCAATGGAAAGAAACATTAAAAAGGCTGGTTGGTTTATTCAATACTCCAGAAACACATGTCAAGACTTTGTTGAGGGATGCATAATTTGTGCTAAAAATAATCCAGGAAAACAATGGTTGAAACTCACATGCACTACTTTGGAAGGTGAATTTACTTGAATTAGAAGCACTGCTTAAAATTATAAAAGGTAATGCAAATGAGTTGTGTGCACAGGGATATTATCACAAAATATTTGATAGTAACGTAGAGATTAGATATGAACTCTACATAAATTTATTTTGGAATAGGAACACACGACAGTTTTATATATATTCCTTACCTCTATATGCAAGCTAAAACACTCAATATAGGATCCTGAAACGTTAGAGGTTTGGGGACACCGGCTAAAAAAGCAGCAGTATTCTCCATGCTAAACATACAACTCAGCAACTGCGGAATAGGAAATACCGACTTCAGTTTCACTCGGTATATTCTTCTTACTGTAGGGGGGTAAGTGTTATGGGGAAATCTGGGTTGGCTTTTTCCTGCAGTCAGACCAGCATAGACGTGAATGGCCGATATATTTTTTTATATTGCTCAATTGGAAATAGAAAGTATGTATTGGCAAATATCTATATTCCTCTGCCATTTAAAATTGATGTTATGATCAGATTAAATGAATTTTTGTTAGATAAAGAAGAAGTACTGGTTATAGTAGTAGGGGATTTCAATGAGATCCTAGATAAAAAGTTAGATAGATTCCCCATACGGATAAACGCGGAGCCCACGGGGAGGGGCCGATTGAGTCAATTTTTGGATGAAGTGGGACTGATAGATATTTGGAGGGTGCGGAACCCGGGAGCCCAACAATATTCCTGCTATTCAACTTCATATTCCACGCTTTCCAGGATAGATATGGCACTGGGTAATGATAGAGCACTCCAGATTACAAAGAAGGTTGTATATATGCCAAGAGGAATATCAGATCACTCTCCAATAGTCCTTACATTGAAATTAGGGGGGGAAAAAGGCTCAGAGGGAGTGGAGAATAAACCCATATTGGTTTGAATTAATTAAAAAAACGGACGGAGTTCTTCCTCAATTGAGAGAATTTATAGTATGTAATGAAGGTACAGCAACAGCCGGGATTCTGTGGGATACTCTGAAGGCATATCATAAGATTACGATTATGCGGAAGGTTGAGACCAGACGACTCTTCCTTCGGCAGTCTTCCTTCGCAGAGGGTGAAAGTGTGGGAAAGATGTCCAACTCCCCACCTTCCTCTATCTCTGCTATCAGGTCCCCAGGAGGAGAGATTTTATCCGACACCACAAAAATATTGCAGATATTTAGGGATTATTATAAAAATCTTCATTCAGCCCAAAAGGTGGGGGTAGAGGGCATAATGGAAGACTTCCTAGGCAACTTGGAAATCCCGACCATTACGCAAGAGGAAAGAGAAGAGTTGGAATCCCCAATAACTTTAGTAGAACTTCAACAGGCAGTAACGAGTATGGCTAATCAGAAATCCCCTGGTCCAGACGGTCTTCCGACTGAGGCATATAAATAATATGGAGAAATATTACTCCCGGAGCTCCTAAAAGCATTGGGGTGAGCGCCCAGGGAGGGAAGACTTCCCTTTTCAATGTTAGAAGCAACCATTGTACTTATACAAAAAGAAGGTTAAGACCCCCTGGATGGATCCCACTCACTTAGACCAATTTCTCTTTTATGCTCAGATGCTAAAATCCTAGCCAAGGTTCTGGCAACTAGGTTGAACAGATTCATTTCAAAACTGATCCACCCAGATCAGGCGGGTTTTATAGCTAATAGATCTACAAGCATAAATATTAGAAGGACATTCTTGAATATACAGACTCCAACGGAGAATGTAGGTTCAATAGTCGTGCTATCACTTGATGTGACAAAAGCTTTTGATAGCGTGGAGTGGGGATACATCTGGAGGGTTTTGGGGAAATTTGAATTTCGCCCTTCCTTTATTGGGTGGATTAAGATGTTGTACCATAGACCCAGTGCTAGGCTTAGAATTAATAACGAACTCTCGGATAAGATTGAGCTTGAGAGGGGGACGAGACAGGGGTGCCCCTTGTCGCCCCTGTTCTTCGCCCTAGCAATAGAACCTCTTGCCATTTCTATAAGATCAAGCGCTGAAATAACTGGGCTTTGAGGAAAGACGGGAGTTAAAAAAATCGCGCTATACACAGACGATATCCTTCTTTATCTGGGAGACATGGGGCAATCACTGACAAAAGCGATAAGCTTAGTCGATAAATTTGGAAGCTTCTCAGGGTTAGAGATAAACTGGGAGAAAACTGAACTCCCACCACTAGATTCCAGTACTGAATTAATAATACCAGGAATACCTCAGTTGGTAGTAGTGGATACATTGAAATATTTGGGGATAGCTTTGATTAAAAAACCCTAATCAATTTATTTGTAAAAACCGTATACCACTGCTGGCCAAATTCAAACAAAAAATAGGCATCTGGAAACGATTTCCATTATCAGTGGCAGGCAGATGCAGCCTTATAAAGATGATCTGGATGCCCCAATTATTGTACCTGCTGCATAACTCCCCAGTCTGGATTTGTAAGAAATGGTTCAACAAAATTGAGTCCCTTTTTAGGGAATCTGACTTTGAACGCTACAACTACCAGCGGGGGAAGGAGGTTTGGCATTACCTCACCCTGAGCGTTACTATCTGTCGTCACAGCTGCAGCACCTAATGGGATGTGATGTTCCAGGTGGAGGTACCCCCAATGGGAGAATCGTGCTGACTGAAGCTTCACATAATACAATTATTGAAGCACTAGAGGCGGATTCCTTTGGCTATAGGTCTCCAACATTAAAAATGATAACTAAAATATGGAAAAAATATGGAAAACTGTTAAAAAACAGATGGGATATAATGGGCTAACTGAATACACTCCCGTTTGGAATAACTACAATCTGTGGGAAACCCTCTCGATAGGAAAAGTAAGAGAATGGTAAATACATGGCATCAAAAGACTGAGACAACTGTACCTGGGAAATACTTTTAAAAAATTCTCAGATTTGAGACGAGAGTTCAATATATCGCAACGCTCATTTATTAATATGTACAGTTGAGGCATGCCCTTGAAGCCCAATTTAGGAAACAGCCACCAGTATGGAACGAAATGCCCCTCTTTCAGAGTATACTCCAGGTAGGCTCCACTAAGGGACTTATATCTGAACTCTATGGACAGATAAGCAAAGAAGTTAATGCTGAGGGGAAACTCTGCAAAGAGAAAAAAAGATGGGAAGAGGATATAGGGATAATAACACAGGAGCAGTGGAAAAGAATCCTAGAAATGGGCTGGAGGGTATCGGTCTCACCCCCTCAGAAGATATCCCACCTGATGTTGTTAAATAGGGCTTATTATACTCCTAAGAGGCTGTTCAAGTTTGGCAGAAGATCAGACGACAAATGCCCCAAATGTCAGGGAACCGGCGATCTTATACACATGGTATGGAGGTGCCCCAAACTTTATCGGTACTGGGAGGAAGTGCTTAAAATCATAAGTGATATATTTAAAATAACAATGAAAATGGATGCTGTGGTATGCATATTGGGGTACAGGAAGGGGCGGGTGGAGAGGAATAGTACCACAATTGCAATAGTAAGGTGTTTGTTCCAAGCCAGAAAAATTATCGCAACCAGATGGCAATCTAGAACAACCCCTACGGTGAGAGATTGGATTCGGGAAGTGAATGAGACTATATGCAAAGAAAGAGCAGTGTATACAAAGAGAGGCAACCTTAAGGAATTTGATGCGATGTGGAGGAGATGGTTGGGAAAAAATGGGTTCCCCCCCTATAGAGTGATAAATGAATGGGAGGGGAAGGAATGAGGGGAGGGATTAAGGGGCAATGCTTGGTTTGTAACACTGGAAATAGGTGAAGTGAGTGGGATGGAGGAGGTTTTTTGATCACTTTGGTTTCTACTACTCATCTTACTGTCTTTTAGTATAATGTGCCTTCACTTCTTGATGAGGTACTTATCCATTTTATTATGTAAGAGAACATTTTGTGTATTCACTTTTTAACTAATTTGTTAACTCTTGGAGGAAGCGAAGGGGAAGGGAAAGAAAAATTTAGTAAAGATTAAATGGGGGGAGGGATAAAAAGGGGAAAGAAAAGATAAAAGCTACTATGATGTGATATGTGATGGGACAAAAATGAACTTTAATGGTGAATTAAGTATCCCAAAAGAACTTGCTCAAGTAGCTTTAAAATAATAAAAAAAAATAAATAAACCAGGAAAACCGACCAGAGTAACACAAACACATTTGGCCAAGCCACTTTTCCCTTTCCAAAGACTTCAAATTGATTAAATCCAATTGCCCAAATCAGGCCAATATTAATATGTTTTGGTGTGCGTAGACATGTTTTTGGGCTGGATAGACACCTGGCCGGCGATTTAAAGCAAATGCCAAGACAACAGCAAGGAAGCTCCTTTCTGAAATAATATGTCGTTCTGTCCCTGAACTATACTCCTATGGTCTCAGATCGTGGTAACCAGTGGAAAGTGTCAGCAAAGAGATAAACGCCACATAGTGTAAATCCTTAAAATTAGGATTTATTCAAATAATGCACTGACATGCCATTAGATTGAAAGAAAAAACCTTTTCGGCCAAAACAATGGGCTCAATCCAAACATGAAAACAGGAAAGGATGCCTGGGTAATCCATGTGACAGTTGGATGATCCCTCTTTGGATGGAGCATATGAGATTTATGAGCCCTTTTTGGCTACCCGTAATAGGTGGTCAACACTCTCTGGTAAGAGTACAACCTAACTTATCTTGGTGGTTTATTCACGTGGTGGAGGAGCTGAGTGAATAAGAACTTCTGCACAGATTCACATTGTGAAGGTATTTCATTGGTGCCGTTTTGAAGATACGTGGACTGATTTGTTTTTTGTATTTTTTTTTTTTAAAACACATGTTTTTATTTTCTTGTCTATGTGATTATATCTCACGTCAGTGGTGCTGATTTGTACACATTTAGTTACTCACGGGCGCAGTTTTCCTGTTTTCCAACTACCAGTATGTCTAGAAAATACATCTCATGCTAAATATAACCTAAGGCCTTTGGGATATCCCCTTGTTTAATAAGGAAAAAAAAAGGTATACAATGTGGCAAATATGATAGAAAATATGACAAACCCAGATAACACTTATGCCGCGTACACACGGTCGGACTTTTCGTCTACAAAAGTCCGACAGCCTGTCCGACATACTTCCGACGTACCTTCGGCGGACTTGCGGCAGACTTTCTTACGAACGGACTTGCCTACACACGACCACACAAAAGTACGACAGCCTAGTACGCGGTGACGTACACCAAGTCCGACGAGACTATAAAACGGAAGTTCAATAGCCCGTACGACACCCTTTGGGCTCCTTCTGCTAATCTCGTGTTTATCTCGTGTTAGTAGAAGTTTGGTGAGAGACGATTCGCGCTTGTGAGACTCGTATTTTTCAGTTCGTTTTAACTGTTGTTCAGTCTGTGCTTGTGAGGTTTGTATCTGCTTTTCAGTGCGTTTGGTCAGTTGGCATTGAGAAATCTTTGTTTTATTGGCCGCTCGTTCCTGATTTTCAGGTCGTTCTTCACAGGCCTTGCTGTTCTTCAGTGCGTTCTGTTTAGTGCGTTCTGACCAGCCGACCGTTTTGAAACCATGTTACCTGTACGTACTCGTCGTCGAGCTCGTGCATTGTATGTGCTTGGTGCTGTAGTTTATTCTTCAGCCCAAGACCAGTCCATGAACAGGGCGAGGAGGAGTTCATGGACCAAGAATTGGTTGCTTCAGCATGACCAGTTCTGTCACATGCCTTTGCTCCGTGAGATCCGTGAGAATAATCCTGAGGATTTCAGGAACTTTCTCCGGATGACGGACCCCGTTTTTGACCGTTTGTTGGCTTTGCTGACCCCCTATATCAGCAGGCAGGATACCTGCATGAGGCAAGCCATCACTCCGGAGCAGAGGCTGGTCGCTACCTTGCGGTATTTGGCCACAGGGAGAAGCCTGCAGGACCTTAAGTTCTCGACAGGCATCTCCCCCCAGGCTCTGGGGATCATTATCCCAGAGACCTGTTCTGCCATCATCCAGGTCCTGCAGAAGGACTATATTAAGGTAAGATATTTTTCTTTTATTAGCATCACATGTTCTTTTATGTAATCTTTGATAATGTAATGTATTTCTTGCTTCAAACACTACTTACCATCATTGCAATATAGTGTGAATGTCCCCTTTTTATCCTCACACATGCTGGATTTTTTTCCTGTTATTTTTTGTCATGCATGTATATTTTCCTTCAATAACCTTCCCAGCATGAAGTGATGGGAACATATCCACCTAGTCTACTCATTTTGAATGTATTTTGTTTGAGTGTATTTAGTGTGCTTATAATTAGCAATTAGCTAGATTTCCCAACCCCCCCACCCACCCCCACCTAAACTCAGTCCAAATAGTGTGCTGCTAATTAGCAATTATCTTGATTTCCCAACCCCCCCACCCACCCCCACCTAAACTCACTCCAAATAGTGTGCTGCTAATTAGCAATTATCTAGATTTCCCAACCCCCCCACCCACCCCCACCTAAACTCACTCCAAATAGTGTGCTGCTAATTAGCAATTATCTAGATTTCCCAACTCCCCCACCCACCCCCACCTAAACTCACTCCAAATAGTGTGCTGCTAATTAGCAATTATCTAGATTTCACAATCCCCCCACCCACCCCCACCTAAACTCACTCCAAATAGTGTGCTGCTAATTAGCAATTATCTAGATTTCACAACCCCCCCACCCACCCCCACCTAAACTCATTCCAAATAGTGTGCTGCTAATTAGCAATTATCTAGATTTCCCAACCCCCCCACCCACCCCCACCTAAACTCACTCCAAATAGTGTGCTGCTAATTAGCAATTATCTAGATTTCACAACCCCCCACCCACCCCCACTTAAACTCACTCCAAATAGTGTGCTGCTAATTAGCAATTATCTAGATTTCACAACCCCCCCCCCACCCTCGTAAAAATTTGCTTGAATGTTCTGTGGTGTTGATTTGTCTAAAGCAAATATATGTTGCAGTTTGCAAAATGCATGTGCACTCTACAAGTGCATTTGTTCCAGTGCTTTAGTAAATGAGCAGAAGCTCTGCTGATTTCCATCATCAAATCATATGCAAGCCTCAAAGTGTTTTCATTAATTGCCCTTGCCTGTGATTGTGTACTCCTTGCAACATGAATGCCTTTTTACATTACCTCATTTACTGTAAGCTGGTTAGCAACTGCACCTGCAGAGTGCGACAACTGCAGTCTTGTAGCCTTTTTAGTCCCTAAATTCCTGCGTGTCCTAAAAGTAATCTTTTTTAGGGATTTCACAACCCCCTAAAATGTAATCAATGTTCCATCAGAGGGGGTGAGCAATCTGATAAGTGTGCCTTTCCATATTAGTTATTCCAGAAGAATTAAATTATTTAATGTTATACTGATGCTGGGGAATAATGTTTTTAATTGTCTAATTTTCTTGCAATGTTAGCTTCCAAATTAATTGATTTTGGTTTTCTTGTTTGATTCCCCAGTTTCCTTCAATGACACAGGAATGGCAGACTGTGGCATCCCATTTTGCCAGCCGTTGGGACTTTCCCAATTGTGGAGGGGCTATAGATGGGAAACATGTCCACATTGTGCCACCACCCCATTCGGGGTCATACTATTTTAATTATAAGGGGTTCCACAGTATTGTTTTAATGGCGGTGGTGTCGGCACACTATGATTTTTTATATGTGGACGTGGGGAAGAATGGCCGGATGTCGGATGGAGGAGTATTTGCCTAGACGGAGTTCTGCCAGCGTCTCCAGAGTGGTGGCCTGGGATTGCCACCTGATGCGGATAACGTGGAAGGACTCCCCTTTGTCTTCATTGCCGATGAAGCCTTCGCTCTCAGCAAGCACCTCATGAGGCCATTCCCCCAAAGAACCCTCACCCCGGAGAGGAGGGTTTTTAATTACCGGCTGGCCAGAGCTAGAAGAGTGGTTGAGAATGCGTTTGGAATTCTGGCCAGCCGGTTCCGCCTGTTTCAAACAGCCATTAATTTGGCGGAATACAAACTTAATTTTATCATTTTATCGTGCTGCATTCTGCACAACTTTTTAAACAAACATTCTCCGAATTATATAGGCACAGTTGGGCCTGAGGCCGGACAAATAGATGCCAACCTTACGGGCCTGGATACTGTCCGTACTGGCTTGGCCCCCCAAAGTGCCCGTCAAGTTAGACAGCAATATGTTAATTATTTTATGGGTAGGGGGGCCATTGCAATGGGCCAGGATATATAATTTTTTACAATAAAAAAAATATTGAGGAAATCTTGCATTATATTTATTGCTTGCCTTTCTTTTGGGCTGTCTCCTAGGTTATGGTCGAGCAGTTGTAGTGCCAACTGTATTTTAATTTTAAATGTCTAAATAAGCTCCATTGCCACTGTAAACAACTTTTTTACAATTATAACCAAACTGATACTGAGCCTTGAAATAACAAACCACACATTTATTTCATTCCTATAAGGAGATGTTTTTATTAATGGTTGTTATGCATTCAGTTCTGCATTTAGTATAAAATGTTCATAGACAAAAATATAATGATATCTTAATAATGTAGAAAAATATAATTATATTTAAATATTTCTACCTAATCCACAAAAAAATATTTTTGGCTTTTTGATTTTCGCAAACAGGCTTTTTTTTTTTTTTTTTGAAAATCAAGTTTTGTTATTTTTTTTGTTTTTTTAAAATCAAGTTTTATTTTTTTTGGTTTTTTAAAATCAAGTTTTATTTTTTTTGGTTTTTTTTGAAAATCAAGTTTTGTTATTTTTTTTGTTTTTTTAAAATCAAGTTTTATTTTTTTTGGTTTTTTAAAATCAAGTTTTATTTTTTTTTGTTTTTTTAAAATCAAGTTTTATTTTTTTAGTTTTTTTTTGAAAATCAAGTTTTGTTATTTTTTTTGGTTTTTTAAAATCAAGTTTTATTTTTTTTGGTTTTTTAAAATCAAGTTTTATTTTTTTAGTTTTTTTTTGAAAATCAAGTTTTGTTTTTTTTTTGGTTTTTTAAAATCAAGTTTTATTTTTTTTTGGTTTTTTAAAATCAAGTTTTATTTTTTTTGTTTTTTTTTGAAAATCAAGTATTGTAATTTTTTTTGTTTTTTTGAAAATCAAGTTTTGTTATTTTTTTTGGTTTTTTAAAATACATTTTTTTTTTTTTTTTGGGTTTTTGAGAAAATCAGGTTTTATTTTTTTGTGGATTTTTTAGGTATTTACGAGAAACAGCCCTCCTTTTTTAAATTAGGTTAAACAGCCATTTATGTTCAGCCAAAAAAAGAAAGAGAAGGCCCAGAATGGGGTCAGCAAAACAGGAAATGAAGGACATAATTGATGTTTTGGGGTTTAAAAAAGGGCATTTAGATTCGACCCAAAACATCAATCATGTCATTCATTTCCTGCTGCATACGATCCAGCCGATTACGCATTTCATCGATGTCTTTATTCCAGGCCATTATTTGACCAATTAGCCGTTGGGCACTTTCAGAGGTGAAATAGTCACTTCTTGTTGTACCTAAAGTGGAATGAAACCAAAAAATGTCTTTAGAAATATGCACACATACATAGTTTACCTTACCATAATAAAGCTGTTGTCTCAGACACTGACCTGGTGGGGTGCCCATGTAGCATAATTCCTCCACATCCTCGGGGGTGGTGCTGTTGCTTGAATCAAGCACAACCAGATCCCCTAAAATAGAGTAGACAAATTACATTAAACAAAAGGCAGCCATGCATAGATTAACGTAAGCTGGTGTGTCAGACACTCACCTGGTGGGGTGCCCATGTCGCCCACCTCTCCTTCCTCCACATCCTCAGTGGGACTTGGGCTGATTTCCCAATCATGTTTGGCTTGGGGTGGACTGTCTTCTTGTTGGCTGAGTGATTTTTCCCCTATGTGAAACAAAAAATTATTAATCTACTTAGCACACAGATATTTTAGTACATAGTAATTTTCCAACATTTGTAGTGAAGTGGTTTGTGTAGAGTTCCTATTTTACCTCAATATTTAAAATTATAAAGACATATCGGATAGATAGATATCAATATCTCAAAATATAGTTAATAATCTTTTGATCTCTCTCTCTCTATATCTGGAACAAAATCTCTAAATATCTAACTAAATGTAAAGAAAAAAAATAAAGATAACTTAAAATATTCAAAAAGAATGTTTTACATTTCTATATCTATCTATCTACCTATCTCTATATTTCTCTCTCTCTATATATTTCTCTCTCTCTCTCTCTC
This sequence comes from Aquarana catesbeiana, assembly GCF_042186555.1. Taxonomy (NCBI): domain Eukaryota; kingdom Metazoa; phylum Chordata; class Amphibia; order Anura; family Ranidae; genus Aquarana; species Aquarana catesbeiana. The sequence continues at coordinate 655,239,401 of NC_133324.1, forward strand.
TCTCTATATATATATCTATATCTATTTATATATCTATATATATATATATATATATATATAGATATATATATATATCTATCTATATATCTATATATCTATATATCTATATAATATATATATATATCTCTATCTATCTATATATATAGATATATATAGATAGATATAGATCTATCTATATCTATCTATATATATCTATATATATCTATCTATATATATATAGATAGATATAGATATATATCTATATCTATATATATATATAGATATATATATATCTATATATATATATAGATCTATCTATAGATATGTAACGAGGTTTATTAAAAGATCGTTTAAAACGATGAACAAAAAATCGTATAGGAAGGAAAAGCACATGGAGCAGTATACAAGGTAATAAACACAAGAGAAAAACACGACAAGTACTTACTTTTTTTAAGAACTTTCCGGATACGTCGGTATTGATCCGGCTCCCTGAGTTTCAGGTCAGACCATCTTTTTCTCAGTTGATCTCTGGAGCGCTGGACCCCAAAAGATGCCTGCAAAGTGTCCACGACCTTCGCCATTATTTTGGCCTTGCGCAAATTTGGCCGTGCGTACGGCCCATACTTCCCATCATAGTCGTCTTTGTGAAGAATGGCCACCATCTCCACCATCTCTTTAAAACTCATATTAGAGGCCTTAAATCTAGGCCTCATAGATTTGGTTGACGTTCCAGCCTCCGGGCTGTCTCCACTACCTGAGGTCGTCAACATTTCAGGTGTCTCCGCCATTATTTAACTCCACTACGCGCCGTAACAAAAAATGGGCGGAGAACATGAGTTAAAATCGAACGTCAGGGGCGGGCGACGCAGGCGGAGTTTCACACATGCGTAGTGAATAAAGAGGGGCCTTGCGCACGTGTCGTACGTACGTTCTGTGCGTCGAATTAGGGGGCGGAGAACATGAGTTAATTTCGAACGTCAGGGGCGGGCGACGCAGGCGGAGTTTCACACATGCGTAGTGTATAAAGAGGGGCCTTGCGCACGTGTCGTACGTACGTTCTGTGGTAGGTGATAGTGGACCAGGACGTTACAAAACGAAGGTAATTTTAGATATATATTTTTTGGGTTTTATGGTCATGACTTTGTAGCAAGCGGCCTATATGGCTTGATAGATTGATGAGGCCTACATAGGGAGAAGATGATGAGGGGTTAGCAGAAACCTATAATAAAAGTGTTTTTTGTCTTGTGACTTCATCTTTTCCAGATATAATGAATCCCCTATTTAAGGATCCAGAGTTCCTTACAGCTTTTATTTCGAAATATCGAGAGATGAGGAATTTGTGGGAGGTGAAACACCCTCAGTATTATGCAAAGCATGTGAGGAAGTCAACGCTGGAGAGACTTCTGTCCTTTGTCCAGGCGACCATCCCGGAAGCAACAATGGAGACATTGCTCAAGAAAATTGGGGTCTTGAGGAACATGTATAAGAGGGAGCATAAGAAGATCCAGGAATCAAGGAGATCAGGAGCATCAGCAGATGATGTTTATGTACCCAGGCTGTGGTACTACAATCAACTCCGTTTTCTGGATGACCAGAATGAAGCCAGGCCATCACTTTCAACCCTTCCCTCCACCCTTCCCTCCACCCCAGCAGAGGCTGATGAGGAGCAAGCTGGGTCTTCCATCCTGGATGAACCAGATATGACCATCTGGAGTCAGGTAAATTATTTTAACAAATATTTACTGTACTAATATTAATGATGTTAACTGGATGTTATAATTGTCTAAAATAATTTGTCACTCAAAATTGTGTATACATATCAATTGACAGTAGTGGCTAAATATGTTTGGCACCTGCTTGAAATAATTAGGGTGTCTGATTAGACTCTTTTATTAAAGAGATGTATTCACATTGAATTTGCTATTCATGAGAAGCAAACTGTGTGTCATTGATGAACCCAAAAAAATATACTCAAACTATTGTCCTTTTTTTATACACAGGATGAGTCCATCCAGGAGGAATGTGGGGAAAGTGGCAGGCAGGAGGAGACCGGGCCCATGGACAGCCTGGAGGAGGCCGGATTCACCATCATCCTGGAGGAGGCTGGGCCCAGTGTCAGGCAGGAGGTGGCTGCTCCCAGTGAGGTGGCTGCTCCCAGTGAGGTGGCTGGGCCAAGTGAGGTGGCTGGGCCCCGTAGGAGCCTGACCGAATCCCAAGTGCCTCCCCTCCACCTTCCCAAAAAAAGGGCCAGGAAGGGGATGGTCACACAGGACGCATCCCTGCGCCTCATGCAAGAGGCCACCCGTTTTTTAAGGAGCCCCCCCGAAGCGGAAGAATCCTATGGCTGCTACTTAGCCAGCAGGCTTCTTCAGATGGATTGGGAGCAGCGCCTCATTTGTGAGCGCCTATTTGGGGAAACAATCCATAAGGGGCTGCAGGGCACGCTAACACAAAACACCCAACTACATGAGGCAGCCCCCCCTCCTCCTCCTCCTCCTCCTCCTCCTCCTGCCACAACTGAAACACCAGAGCCACAGCCTCAAAAGAAGGCTACAGGGAAGGCTGCAGGGCAGCGTGGAGGAAAGGCTGCAGGGAAGAGAAGAAAGTGATGACCTGGGTTCAGTCTGGTCTGACAGAAGACGCAGGCTGTTGTAGGACCACAGTCTGGGGACATCTAGATCATCTGCTGGTGCTGTTGATCTCTGGGATTCTTGGACCAGATTGTGCTCCCTCTTATATGGACTCCGCAAGATCCCAATTTTCTTGTACACCGACTTTTTCCAGCGTTGACTTCCTCTTTATTTTATTTTGACCATGAATAAATGGATCTTTTTTGAGTTTAGCAAAAGACTTTATGTGTTTTCTTTTAAATCATTGATTTTACACACAATGTTAAATTAACAAGGGACAACAATCTCATTGAGTTTGGAAAAAACACACCAAAAATACATTACTAATGTTAATAATGTTCAAGTGGTAAGTCTTGAAAATAAAAAAATTTACATAACCAAAAACGGTGCTTTGGGTTAACTTTATCTAAAAACTAAAAAATAATCACTATAAAAAAAAAAAAGAATAATGGGTTCTTGTGGTAACTTTACAAACCTAAAAAAAAAAAAAAAAATGGGGAAAAAGTATTATTAGTATGGAAACATTGTTTTTAAAATGCATACTATATCATTCATGAGATCAAAGAGAAAAAGAATCCAGAAATCAGTTTGGGAGAACTCTGATTATGAACAGCAAAACACCTTCGTTCTTTAGAGCATTCGTAAAGAAGAAATAAAATGCGCTGCATTCAACGATCACAGATTTTGCAGCGTGATGAATGTGCTACCTACAATACGAACACTAGTTTTACTAGACCGAGTGCTTCCGTTTAGTTTTTGCTTATGAGCATGCGTCGTTTTTTTGTCCGTCGGACTAGCATACAGACGAGCGGACTTCGGGGTCCGTCGTAGTTACGACGTAAAGATTTGATGCATGTTTCAAATCTAAAGTCCGTCGGATTTGAGGCTAAAAAAGTAAGTTGAAAGTCCTGAGAAGCCCACACACGATCGGATTACCAGCCAGCTTTAGTCCGTCAGCGTCCGTTGGACTTTTGTAGACGAAAAGTCCGACCGTGTGTACGCGGCATTAGTTTAGAGATGGTTAATTTTCATGGATTCAACAAATTATTTTTGTCCTCATAGGAATCATTGTCATAGGATTGCTTGTTTATTTGTTTTTCAGGTGTGCTGAATGTGAAATACAAAAGATTACTGCAATGGCAGTTAGAACTCAGGAAGATGACCCCAAGGAAGAGATAGTGTTATCAGATTAGCAGATTCATGTGATGTCGATATGGATGATGCAATGAGTAAAGATATGTAGCTACATACACCCTAAGAAGAGCTTTACTCCACTTAGCAGTGAAGTAGTACTGTGGACCCTCTGGTATTATACTAGGCAGAGAAGATATGGTAGTGACCCCTCCATAGGGGTCAAGAGGATGTCAAGAGGATTTTGCGACAATGTAAACTAGTGAGTTCAAAGCTTGTATAACAGTGTAAATTTGCTGTCCCCTCAAAATAACTCAACACACACCCACTGATGTCTAAACCACTGGCAACAAAAGTGAGTACACCCCTAAATGAAAATGTCCAAATTGGGCCCAATTAGCCATTTTCCTTCCCCGGTGTCCTGTGACTCGTAAGTGTTACAAGGTCTCAGGTGTGAATGGTGAGCAGGTGTGTTAAACTTGGTGTTATCGCTCTCACTCTCTCATACTGGCCACTGGAAGTTCAACATGGCACCTTATGGCAAACAACTCTCTGAGGAATTGTTTCTCTACATAAAGATGGCCTAGGCTATAAGAAGATTGCCAAGACCCTGAAACTGAGCTGCAGCACAGTGGCCAAGACCATACAGTGGTTTAACAGGACAGGTTTCACTCAGAACAGGCCTCTCCATGGTCAACCAAAGAAGTAGATTGCACATGTTCAGCATCATATCCAGAGGTTATCTTTGGTAAATAGACGTATGAGTGCTGCTAGTGCTGCAGGGGTTGAAGGGGTGGGGGGTCAGGTTGTCAGTGCTCAGACCGTACGCCACACACTGCATCAAATTGGTCTGCATGGCTGTCGTCCCAGAAGGAAGCCTCTTCTAAAGATGATGCACAAGAAAGCCCGCAGTTTGCTGAAGACAAGCAGACTAGGGGCATAGATTACTGGAACCATGTTCTGTGGTCTGATGAGACCAAGATAAACTTTTTGGTTCAGATGGTGTCAAGCGTGTGTGGCGGCAACCAGGTGAGGAGTACAAAGACAAGTGTGTCTTGCCTACAGTCAAACATGGTGGTGGGAGTGTCATGGTCTGGGGCTACATGAATGCTGATGGCACTGGGGATCTACAGTTTATTGAGGGAACAATGAATGCCGACATGTACTGTAACATATTGAAGCAGAGCATGATCCCCTCCCTTTGGAGACTGGGCCGCAGTGCAGTATTCCAACATGATAATGACCCCAAACACACCTCCAAGACTACCACTGCCTTGCTAAAGATGCTGAGGGTAAAAGTGATGGACTGGCCAATCATGTCTCCAAACCTAAACCCTATTGAGCATCTGTGGGGCATCCTCAAACGGAAGGTGGAGGAGCGCAAGGTCTCTAACATCCACCAGCTCTGTGATGTTGTCATGGAGAAGTGTAATAGGACTCCAGTGGCAACCTGTGAAGCTCTGGTGAACTCCATGTCCAAGAGGGTTAAGGCAGAGCTGGAAAATAATGCTGGCCACACAAAATATTGACACTTTGGGCCCAATTTGGACATTATCACTTAGAGGTGTACTCACTTTGGTTGCCAGCGGTTTAGACATTAATGGCTATGTGTTGAGTTATTTTGAGGGGACAGAAAATTTACACTGTTATACAAGCTGTACACTAACTACTTTACATTGTAGCAAAGTGTCATTTCTTCAGTGTTGTCACATGAAAAGATATAATAACATTTTTACAAAAATGTGAGGGGTGTACTCACTTTTGTGAGTTACTGTATATATATGTATATATATATATATATATATATATATACATATTGCACCAGAACTTGCAAACAGGCAGCTCCAGGAGACATGTATCAATGCAAAAAAAAGTTTTAAAAACTGACGTTTTTTCAGGAGCAGTGATTTTATTAATGCTTAAAGTGAAACAATAGAAATGAAATATTCCTTTAAATATTGTGTCTGGGGTGTCCTTAGTATGCCTGTAAAGTAGCGCATATTTCCCGCGTTTAGAACAGTACCACAGCAAAATGACGTTTCTAAAGGAAAAAATGTCATTTAAAACTGTGCGGCTTTAATTAATTTTTGGATCCTGGAATATAGATAGAAATTGTTGAAAAACACATCATGGGTTCCCCCCAGTCCATTACTAGGCCCTTTGGGTCTGGTATAAATATTAAGGGGAACGCTGTGCCAAAATAAAAAAAAAAATGGCGAGGGGGTCCCCCCAAAATCCATACCAGACCTGAAGGAATGGATTTTAAGGGGAACCCTGTGCCAAAATAAAAAAAATGACTTGGGGTCCCCCCCCAAAATCCATACCAGACCCTTATCTGAGCACAAGGGCCTCTTCCCCACAACCCTTGCCCGGTGCTTATGGCGGTCTGCGGGCGAGGGGCTTATCGGAATCTGGATTCCCCCTTTAACCAGATCCCGGCCCCCCTATGTGCATGGGTCGGCGGGAGCCTTCCATGGAGGCGTAGTTTTTCTGTTTTTTTTCTTTTTTTCTCGGGATGTCGGAGCTGTCATCGATGATGGATGGACATCGCGGGACACTTTTTTGTATTTTTTTATTTTTTAATAAAGGACTTGTCCCAAACTGTCTCCTGTAATTTTTACCATTTTGACACATCAACATGGGGACAAGGTGTTTTGGGGGGGACCCCAAAACACCCTCCCCATGTTAAGGGCATGTGGCCTAGTATGGTTCAGGAGGGGGGGGCTCTCTCTCGCCCCTCCCCTTTTCCTGCTAGTTATACCATGACCTTATTGCTGCCTAATCAATACTGTCCAATCACTGTACAATATGTGTTGCTATTGTCTTTGATGGTATGGATGGGAGGAGGGAGTTGTAGTTTTGTGCTCTTTTTTTTTAGCGTTTTATTAAACTTTTAAGACAATAAAGTGTGGTAATACAAAAAAAAAAAAAGAAGCTCACAGACTATATTACTACGTTTTTTCCACTGGATTATTTGTACAATGGTGAGGGCTTTATTTTTTTAAGAGTATATTTTCCTATAGGTATTAGATCTGTTGTTGCTGCCACTTCCACCACTCATGTCATGCCCATTGCTGCTGCACGTATATTTGAGCTGAGTTATAATGTAAAAGAAAAGAAATCAATTACAGGTTCAGAATATCTGATGGCAGAATATGGTGTCCCTGATGCCGTCCTTGAATGTCATACTCTTCTGTAACACCACATACAGCTTACAGGCATCCCTCAAGCATGTAATTGAAAGCAATGGTGTTTTTCCTATGTTGTACGATAAATCACATTGAAAAGAGAACCCTTTCTGGGTTTTTTTTGCATTGGTTTATTTCCCCATGGCAGTGCCTAGCTTACCATGTGCCTTTTGATAGTTCCTTGCCTATTAGCCTTGAAAGTATTCAGACTAGTTTATCAAGATCCCCTCCATACTAGACTTTAATGGTGTTCAATTTTATGTTTGGAATTTTCTGACGTTACACAGGATTCAATGAACACTCCACAAGACATGCAAGGGCACATTTGCACATCCCTAGTTTAAAGGCATAAGAAGAACCTTGCTATTTTTCAGAAGGAATTTAAGACAAATGGTAATTTTTCTGGGTATTACTTAGGTACAACATTTCTAGATTTCATATATTCACTAACATGGCGAATCTTAGTTTTTGGGGTTCAGGTCCACATTACAGTTTGTCATGTTTTGTAGCATTAAAACAAATATCCTTGATATATTTTGTCTATGAATACAGTAATCTTCAAAGACAGAATGTCTACAAGTGTAGATTGTTAATATGTGGTTGTTAATCTTTCTTTTCATTATGAAGAGACTAATCTGTAACTAAACTTCATTGCTGTGTGTACAAAGTAATCCATTCAATTGAACTGTTAAATATGGTGACTGATTTCAACAAAAGGCAAATAATCCTCACCATGTGTACTACACTGAAAATTCCATCTATCATCCTGCTCAATTAGAAATGAAGCTACACTATTTGCTAACATATTTATATAGAGTATTTTGTGGGTTCATTTAAGGTAAAATTAGCAGTAAAGGTGGAGAGTTTGGAAGGCTATTCCTCAAGCTTAAAGTTGACATGTTTTTTTTTAGCCTAATATATTTATATATATTTAGAATTATATATTCTCCTATGTGTGTGTGGATACATACAGTAGATAGATAGATAGATAGATAGATAGATAGATAGATAGATAGATAGATAGATAGATAGATAGATAGATAGATAGATAGATAGATAGATAGATAGATAGATAGATAGATAGATAGATAGTTAGTTATTAGGGAACCTAACACAGTAGTAGTAGCACTTTTTTAGTGAGTTCACGCCAGCCAAGTACTGGAAGTTTCAAGGCTTGACTACCCACTTTTATTTAAAACAAAATAAAAATACAGCAAAATAAACAGTTGCCCATGCAGGGATTTCCACCATCAATCAGTACCAGCATAAAAAGTAAATGATGATTAGCTTCCTGGCTCTCTCTTGCAGCACTGCAGCTCACTTCCTTCCTGCCTTCGCCTTGGTCACATCACAAGAAACCATCTCCTGCGTTCCTGTTTAAAGACTGGCTTGCTGACATCCCCTCAGGTTCCTTATCCTGCTTGCTGTTCCTCCACTTGGATCCCTGACTTCTGGCCTGGCTGATTACCCAATCTGGTTACTGAACTCTGGCTTGGCTGACTACCCGATCTGGTTACTGGACTCTGGCTATGCTTTGACTACGCTTACTCTATTTATCTTTTTATTTTTATTAATAAACAAGTGTGATTTAACTGTACTTCTGTCTCGGTCTGGTTCATGGTTTCTGACAGAATAACAGACCGCAACATTATATATTCAAGTAATCAACTTGAATATATAGAGAGCAATAACTGAGAATGTCCCCGAGAGCAGAGGCTCCCTTAAATGGTAAGTAAAGCACAATATAACACTTTACGCAGGTCAACGCTATGAGTCCAGGCAGGAGGAGAGCAGAGGAATGACCCTCTTATGTCAGGCCTCTGTCTTCTGTCTCCTGACACCACAGGCCCAACTTTAAACACTTTATTCAAATCAACATGCAATGGCTTAACCTCCTAGATAATCTGTGCCACACACCCACTGCATATACAGAGCCCTGAATATGAGTGTGTGTGTGTGTGTGTGTGGATCCGTATGGCACTAGTAGCTTCAGTCATTTTGAAGAAGAGATAAAACTTTGTTTCTTCAGCTAGCCACTTTCGTTGGTGCACTTAAACTCCTGGATAGCAGAGCCAAACAACACAACTGGCCCGGACTATCAAGTTAAACAGGAAGGATCTTTCTCAGCAAGGTGAGAGGACAATGATGTCTGTATACAGTGTCCCAGAAATGAAAAGCCTTATCCTTTATCCCTGTGGCACTACAAGTGTCAGCAGGATGACTACCAGCAATGATGTCTGTATACAGCGTTCATGTAACTCCTTCTGTGGTGCAGTGTCCCTGTTTCCTGCAAATGGGCAAAAAGTCCCCCACCCAATCCTGCAATCAAGGCCCAAACTAACATCCTGGAACAGTCAGGCTCTTCTGGCAACCTGAATGGTCACCTCACACTGGAATGCTTCACTGTCAGTGCAGATGCGCCTGGATGTGCACCTGGGATCCCCCTCTCTCAGGCTGGATATCCTGACCAGCATCAGAGGCCTGAATTGCGTGGTAAGATCACCCGAGAGACAGCATCTCTCCTTCAGGTCTGATCTCTTCCTCTGCCTCGTGCTTACTGAATTCTCCTCAGGGAATCAAAATGGAGTCTCTCCTTTCTTGCCAGCAGAGCATGCTGGGATTTGTAGTCCTGCCTATTTAAAAGTCAGTGAGGCCGCTCTACCCTGAGACTTCATATTCCACTGTCTTTTGCAGCTGCTTCCTGCAGCTTAGTACAGTGCCTCTGATTGGCTGCTGTAACTGTGCCTTTAATTGGCTCCTCTCCTGCCAATAAGAGCACATGGGAGGAAGGAGGAGAGTGGGCAGATGCCTATGTTAACATGCAGTAAGTGAAGAGAGAAAAAAGGAAGGGGGGAACCCCCTTCTTTCAGGAACTGACAGGCAGCTCTCCCTCTGTGAAATGTTTGTGTACTCCCGATAACCAGCCTGGCGGGGTTGCAGGAGAAACGAGACACCTGCTAGACATGCTATATTTATCAGGGGGGAGGGAGATGTGTTTACCAAAATTTGCCCTGTCTGTACTATGCTGGCAGATCTTCATCATTAGTTTTAAGCTAGATATGTACGCTGTCTGTCCTATTAAAAGGGTTAAAAATATCAAAGCTTGGAATCTGCGTAGTATGTTAATGCACTTTTAATCCAATCTGTCCCTGAAGTGTCGCAAAAATAAGCACATACAAGCTGCATATTAACCACTTGACCTTCAGAATGTTTTACCCCCTTCATGACCAGTTCAGCACTGTGCTACTTTAACTGGCAATTACGCAGTCATGCAACACTAAACACTTTTTGCTATATAAACAAAAAAAGACCGACATTTTTTTTTTAAAAAAACAAACAAACAATATTTTCTACTTTCTGTTATAAAACATATCCAAAAAAAAAAATCAAATATTTTATAAATTTAGGCCAAAAATGTATTCTGCTACATGTATTTGGTAAAAAAAAATCCCATCAAGTATATATTAATTGGTTTGTGTGAAAGTTATAGCGTCTACTAACTATGGTATATATATGTATATATATATATGTAGCACTAACTCACGGTGGAGCTGCTAGTTTAAGCGGGTCTGTTACCTTCACCTTGCTTCCCTTGGTCTCACCGGCACCAGTCTAGGGGTTTTGTTGAGTTTACTTCTGGACGACACACGCACCAACACTGGAGTACGTTTTCAATGCTTTATTGAACAAACAAACTTTAGGAAGTAGGAAAGAGGCGGAAAAGGAAACTTTCAGGAGAAACTCAAATATCTTCTTATAGAATCTTAGTGACAAATGTCCTGGTAGAATTCAAATAATTAGGTGGAATGCGCTCCCCTTGTGGGACGCACTCTTTGCTCGTCTGGATAGGCCTCTCTCACCAGTCTAGCAGCCAGTACGCAGCACGAATCAAAAGTCTCTGCCACAGACTCGTTTGGGGGGTAAATCCGTACAATCCTCTGCCACAGGATGTATCAGATTTTCTCTGCAGTGAAAGTCAGTCATAGTGCCTGAACCTTTAAGCCAAACCAGCAACGCCATGCTGTATAGTTACTTCTTTTGGATATGTCCTTCGACCGAGTCAGCAGGCCCCTCTATAGACCAGCACACTGCATGATCTCTCCAAGACGGGTCCTCCTCTGGGATCTCCTCGGCCGTTCAGCTTCGTCACACAGGACCGACAGCTCAGGACCATTCCTCGGCCGCAGTGGTAGGCCCAAGACAAGCCTCTGGACCCACCCCTACGCCGCTGTATCGTGGGCCTCCAGATCGGAGGACCACGAGGTAGCTCCTTAACGCATACCTGTCGGCCAGGAGGGCCAGAAGGTGGCTGTAAAATGAACCCCACAATATGGCGTCTGTCCCATAAATACCCCCTTCCCAGAATGCAACTCGGAGGACCACCTCCACCTCCGAGACAGAGGAGCATCTATACACTTCGACACGTTGCCTTTCCAACACTGACCAGTGGTAACAGCGACACCCACCGGTCAGCACGGAAGCACACACAACGTCAGCCAAGCTGGAACAGAGGCAAAATTTTAACCTTCCTAACACACAATTTACTAAATTTACCTAACCTGCAGTAGATTGTAAATCTACCAGCACTACATACTCCCCCCACTACAATAGACGTTGTCCCCAAAGTCTGTCCCAACACAGTAACAGTAACTCTCAAGCCTGAGAGTAGCATTTGAGTTTCTCATAACTTTAGATAGGCAAAGAGAGAGAAAGGACAGTATAAAGACATTATGAGACTTATATCTTATAAAACATTATGTTCACAGCTGCGAACAAAACCACAATACAATTTTACACATCCTCACTAACTAACTAGCTGAAAAGCCTCCCAGCTATACATATGATGCGATGATCCCTGAAAAAGAAACATATTTAAACACACATATATACATTCTGCGCAACACCAGGAGCAAAGCCTCATTTAAAATGAGACTCTCTTCCTATGATTTATGTTATAAAAAATATATACTTTAGGAGTCCATCCCTGGGTAAGAACCTTTTTTTATAAAAGAAATCCAGCTAGCAAACAGAAGTCCTTGGATTTAAACACAGAACAGGATCTGTAGATCTTGACCACGCAGATCTCTTTACCCTGTCGCTATCTAACTAGGTAACTTCAAAGTGATAGTGTCCATATTTACCAGTAAAACCAAGGATCTGGCAAAGTCACATATTTTCCTTCTTTATCCACAGTGGTAATAAAGTACACAGCATTGTCCTTTCCCGGTCTGCAGATTACCACTTTATCAGCATGGATATGCCGACCATAGTTCCAATGTACAAAGCATCCGTTGAAACGTTCATCCATCCGGACAGAACATCCAATCTTTCTAAAGGGCTTAGGCACAAATAGTCCCAAACAGCGTCACTATACCAAAGCTCCCAATTAGCTTCAATCTCCCGCATGACATCCTGGGGCACATAGGGGAACTCCAATCCATACTCTGCGGCCACACGCTTGTTTAACATCCTTTGCAAGCGAGCACGTTTTGGCAAAGGTCTGTCTCTCCCCATACCAGGCGGTACACAGGAATCTAATGACTTTTTCACCATAGACCCAGCCGGTGTCTGTAGCGAATCAATAACTTTTGACAAAGTTCCAGCAATGGCGCTGTGCGTCTTCACGCAGGGTGACGTCTTCCCAGAACTCATGGCAGTCCATTCAGGAAGGGTCATTGTGGAGGCAACATCTTCGCCTTGTGACCACAATAGCTCTTGCGACATGGTTTCAAATAAGTTATTATCCCCGGAAAGATCCGACATGGATTCTATTTCCGAGTCTCTCAATTTTTCCGCTGGCAAATATTTATTTACAGTCCCCAGCAGTGGCTTACCCGTCCCAGGCGTAGACTCTGGTAGCTCCGGCTCAGATAACCTCTGGGGTAGGCCTCGACCACGGCCGCGGGAAGCCTTCACATAGCCCACTTTCTTCTGAGTAGGTACTACAGGAACAGGCGTAGTGGACTCAGAAATCAAAGTAATGTCTCCTGATGAGACAGCAGCAACAGTGTCTCTTTCTGAAACATTTTCAGTAGCAACAGGCAAAGTAGTGGCCCGTCGCTCTCTCTGCAGCGGTAGCAGCTTCCACTGTAGCGATACCTGTCAACCAATCCATCCGATAGGCACGGGGTGGCATAGTAGGTGGCTCCACCACAAACAAGTACTCTCCACACTGCGGACATTGCCTGAATGGACGAAGATGCACGGCCAATCCTCCACATCGATGACAGGTCATGCCCAGTCCCTCAACATCTCCCGAGGTATACAGGACAAACTTCCCCTGGGGCTTCATTCAAACTCCAGTATCCGTGAGCAGAGTTCCAGATTGCACAGTATTCATTATGGTGCTTGCAGGGAACACTCTGGGTCCCACAACCGATTGCAACATCGGAAAAGACATGGCCACACTCTGATCCTTCAGCACGATCACGAGGCCTCTCTTCTCCTCTGGCGCCAAGCACACACACGCGTCCCACGCGGTAGCAAGTAGGGTAACTCCTCCCACTTGTTCTTTCAGTCATGTAGCTCCTGGGCCTCTTCTGGCGCCCAGCGTCTACGCACTCAAAAGCAAAGTCCCACAATTTAACCTTTCCTCTTCCTGAAAAGATTTTTTCTCAAAGTCCAGCTCTCTCTGTAAACTCCCGGTAAAACACTCCACTGGGTTGCAACAATTGTCGGTCAACAAATCCCGGACGATCCCCCACATGTAGCACTAACTCACAGTGGAGCTGCTAGTTTAAGTGGGTCTGTTACCTTCACCTTGCTTCCCTTGGTCTCAACCGCACCGGTCTAGGGGTTCCGTTGAGTTTACTTCTGGACAACACACGCACCAACACTGGAGTACGTTTTCAATGCTTTATTGAACAAACAAACTTTAGGGAGTAGCAGGAAAGAGGCGGAAAAGGAAACTTTCAGGAGAAACTCAAATATCTTCTTATAGAATCTTAGCGACAAATGTCCTGGTAGAATTCAAATAATTAGGTGGATTGCGCTCCCCTTGTGGGACACACTCTTTGCTCGTCTGGATAGGCCTCTCTCACCGGTCTAGCAGCCAGTACGCAGCACGAATCAAAAGTCTCTACCACAGACTCGTTTGGGAGGTAAATCCGTACAATCCTCTGCCACAGGATGTATCAGATTTTCTCTGCAGTGAAAGTCAGTCACAGTGCCTGAACCTTTAAGCCGAACCGGCAACACCATGCTGTATAGTTACTTCTTTTGGATATGTCCTTTGACCGAGTCAGCAGGCCCCTCTATAGACCAGCACACTGCACGATCTGTCCAAGACGGGTCCTTCCCTGGGATCTCCTCGGCCGTTCAGCTTCGTCACACATGACCGACAGCTCAAGACCATTCCTCGGCCGCGGTGGTAGGCCCCAGACAAGCCTCTGGACCCACCCCTACGCCGCTGTATCGTGGGCCTCCCGATCGGAGGACCACGAGATAGCTCCTTAACGCATACCTGTCGGCCAGGAGGGCCAGCAGGTGGCTGTAAAACAAACCCCAAAATATGGCGTCTGTCCCATAAATACCCCCTTCCCAGAATGCAACCCGGAGGACTACCTCCACCGAGCGTGCCTCCGAGACAGAGGAGCATCTATACACTCACCGGTCTAGCAGCCAGTATGCAGCATGAATCAAAAGTCTCTACCACAGACTCGTTTGGGAGGTAAATCCGTACAATCCTCTGCCACAGGATGTATCAGATTTTCTCTGCAGTGAAAGTCAGTCACAGTGCCTGAACCTTTAAGCCGAACCGGCAACACCATGCTGTATAGTTACTTCTTTTGGATATGTCCTTCGACCGAGTCAGCAGGCCCCTCTATAGACCAGCACACTGCACGATCTCTCCAAGACGGGTCCTTCCCTGGGATCTCCTCGGCCGTTCAGCTTCGTCACACATGACCGACAGCTCAGGACCATTCCTCGGCCGCGGTGGTAGGCCCCAGACAAGCCTCTGGAACCACCCCTATGCCGCTGTATCGTGGGCCTCCCGATTGGAGGACCACGAGGTAGCTCCTTAATGCATACCTGTTGGCCAGGAGGGCCAGCAGGTGGCTGTAAAACAAACCCCAAAATATGGCGTCTGTCCCATAAATACCCCCTTCCCAGAATGCAACCCGGAGGACCACCTCCACCGAGCGTGCCTCCGAGACAGAGGAGCATCTATACACTTCGACACGTTGCCTTTCCAACACTGACCAGTGGTAACAGTGACACCCACCGGTCAGCACGGAAGCACACACAATGTCAGCCAAGCTGGAACAGAGGCGAACTTTTAACCTTTCTAACAAACAATCTACTAAATTTACCTAACCTGCGGTAGATTGTAAATCTACCAGCGCTACATATATATATATATATATATATATATATATATATATATACATATATTATATATATATATATATACATATATATATATATATATATATATATATATATATATATATATATATATATATATATTATATATATATATATATATATATATATATATATATATATATATATATATATATATATATATATATATATACGGTATATATATATATGAAGATTGATCAGTCCCTCATCTCATTTCTTGAGGTCCTTAAAATGTCAGGACAGTTCAAATACCCCATAAATGACCCCTTTTTGGAAAGTAGACAGTCTAAGCAGGGGCTTATCAGGAAATCAGTGGGCCTGTGTGCAAGATCAAAAGTGGGCCCTAGGCATTGATAAAAAAATAAATGTGGTATGCAAAGCTTGCCGCAGCGAAAAGGGTGTGTGGTTTATACTGAGCTAAATATTGGGCGAGACTTAAAGGGGGGTGTGGTTAATAGAGTCTGAGGTGACGTTCATAGTGCAGAATGTGGTAATGGTAAATAGGGAATGTACAGTGCAGAGTGTACGGCGGTGGGTAGTATGTGCAGGAAAGGGGTGTGGCGTGTATAGCGGTGGGTGGTATGTACAGGAGAGGAGTGCGGAGTGTATAGCAGTGGGTAGTATGTGCAGGGAGAGAAGTGCGGAGTGTATGGCAGTGGGTAGTATGTGCAGGAGAGGAGTGTAGAGTGTATGGCAGTGGGTAGCATGTGCTGGAGAGTTGTGCGGAGTGTACAGCGGTGGATAGTATGTGCTGGAGAGGGGTGTGGAGTGCATGGTGGTAAGAGATATGTACAGGAGAGGAGTGCGAAGTGTATAGCAGTGGTTAGTATTTACAGGTGGAGGAGTGTGG
The DNA here is from genome assembly GCF_042186555.1 of Aquarana catesbeiana. Taxonomy (NCBI): domain Eukaryota; kingdom Metazoa; phylum Chordata; class Amphibia; order Anura; family Ranidae; genus Aquarana; species Aquarana catesbeiana. The sequence continues at coordinate 655,255,546 of NC_133324.1, forward strand.
AGTTTATGGCAGTAAGTAGTAAGTGCAGGAGAGGAATGCAGAGTGTATGGTGGTGGGTAGTATATTAGGAATGCAGAATGTATGGCAGTGGGTAGTATGTGCAGGAGAGGAGTGCAGAGTGTACAACGCTGGGTAGTATGTGCAGGAGAGGAGTGCGGGTTGTATGGTGGTGGGTAGTATGTGCAGGAGAGGTGTGCAGAGTGTTTGCTGGTGGGTAGTATGTGCAGGGAGAGGAGTGTGGAGTGTATGGCGGTGGATAGTAGGTGCAGGAAAGGAGTGCAGAGTGTATGGCGGTGGATAGTAGGTGCAGGTGAGGAGTGCGGAGTGTATGGTGGTGGGTAGTATATGCAGGATGGTGTCAGTAGGGCAGTGGACGGTGCCAGTAGTTTTTTATTTTTATTTTTACATTTTTTTTCACAATTTAGCTTTTTGTTATTTTTTTTTTTTCAAAGCGCTTTTTGGGGGCCAATGGGTGGTGTCAGTAGGGCAGTGGACAGCGTCAGTAGGGCAATGGACAGTGTCCAAATTTTTTTTACTTTTAATATTTAATTTTTTGTTACTTTTTACAATTCTTTTAAAATAATTTTTTACAACTTATTTTATGTATTATTTTTTCACAATGATTTGGGGCAGCGGATGGTGTCACTAGAGCAGTGGATGGTGTCAGTAGTTTTTTTTATTTTTACAATTACATTTTTCATTATTTTTTACAATTTTATTTTTTATTATTATTTTTTTCTTTTTTTTAATATTTTGTTTCATAGTGCTTCTGGGAGGGGGGGGGGAGGAATTTTCAGTGGATCGTGTCAGTTGGGCAGTGCACAGTGTCAGTAGAGCAGTGGACAGTGTCAGTATTAAATTTTTTTTTTTTTACAAATTATTTAAAAAAAATGTTTCATTACAATTTAATTTATTGGATTCTGTTGGTAGGGCCATGGGCAGTGTCAGTAGAGCAGTGGACGGTGCTAGTAGTAGTTTTAATTTTGTTTAGTGTTATTTTTTATTATTTTTTCACAATGCTTTTTTTTTTGGGGGGGGGGGTGTCAGTAGTTTTTTAACTTTGTAATGGAAATTTGTAAGTTCTGTATATAATTGTATTGTATTTTCTATGTATTGCACTCTGCCTTTACTGTGCACACGGCACTAATAATATTTTCAGTAAATGTTTACATTCTTTTGAGTCCTGATTAGAATTAGCCTGCCTATGTAACGCCCCTTGTTACCATAAACCTACAATTGTAATATTAATGTGATACCTACGTAATCATGTGCATAAAAACCTTCAATTGCGTCATAATAAAGCAGAACAGTAATTTGGAAAGATGCTGAGCGTATCTTTTGTGTCTGTTCCCTACTGCAGTAGATATTATTAATTTGGAACCACTAATCAATATGAGGATAGGAGTTGCCTATCATCAATTTAACCGAGTCATGCATGGCGAGCTTTGCCTTAGGAGGGGATTCCAGGTGACCCTGAGTATCCGAAACGAGGAGCTTGAGACGATCCGGGAATTTCTGATAATCAGCCGGCTGAGGTAAGCCTTTTGCTTACATTTGAGTTATCAGACTTCCTTGATCGGTAAGGCATTTTCGGGACAAAGGGTACCTATTTTACTCCCCTTAATCGAACTGTATTGATTGGTGGTTATATGTTATGTTGTCTCTGTCTATTGTCCATCGGAGTGTTATAAATAAGAAAGGGAAGAATAGTACTGTTCACAGGTATATGTAGTATATCTGCTAGATAAAGTAGTTTAGAGGCAAGAGGGTATAGGCACAAGTAGAGAAGAGAGAAGACTGGCCAGTCATTATGGGCATTGAATTTAGTAAGGGAATGAAGGGTAAGAGACCCTCAAAAATGCCCAGCGCAAGAGAGCGCTATATATGAACCGAAGGTGTGGTTCCGCCTATACTGAGCCCCTAGATTAATGGTTAGAGTGGACAGGGATCCACAATGGGTAACTGGGTTACCAAGGTCCACAGGGACTAAGAATCATGCAGAGTAAACAGCTAGAGAAACAGCTATCTATGTGAGCAGGATGGATCAAGGGTGACATTAGAACTAGACAGAAAGGGACATTTTCATGTTAAGTTGTGGGATGAATTTGGGATTAGGCACTACAACTAGTAAAAGTCAGAAACAGAGAAATGAGAGGTAAAACAGAATACTTTATATGTTGTCAGAGAGGGAAGATGGGATGAGCACTGTGGCTCCCCATCTGATCATAGAATCATAGAAGCTAGATATAAAAGTTATTTAAACAAAATAAGGAAAGCAGAATTTAGGCAGGGAAATATTAAAGAGTTAAAAGAAAGTGAGAGAATGATATGCATGTGTTGTGTACAAATGGGAAAAATGTAAGCGATTTTAGAGAGATATTGGTGTGTGTGCGAATGCTGGGACCTTTAGTTCTATTGCTTGTGTGTGTCATGTACGCAGATGTGACCCCCTTCTTTGTGCTCTCATGAAAGAAATGTGGCTGGGATGAGAGGTCAGTGATAAGCTGGAAGGACACCATTGCCAATTTCTGTTTTTTAGACAAAACATTTATAACAAAATGTGCCGGGTTAACGAATCTAATGGTAAACAATGTGATCACAATTATTTTTAATCTGTTTTCCAAACATGGTAAAATGAAGGTTACATTTAACCGTGTATTACACAAATTGAATATCCTTTGATAGTGGAAACAGTGCATTTAAAAAAGGGAAATTAAGTAAAATTAAGTAACAATGAGTACTAATTTCTAATATGAGTTTAACAATTATATAGATATAATGAAACTGGTTTAGACAACCTTTGGTTGGAAATGAAATCCAGGTTATTGGGGAAATTTGTAAAAATGGGATTAGTTTAGATTAAGATAACAATTTTGTAATTTTACATTTATACAATAAGCCCTTATTGAGAGAAAAAAAGATTAAGATGAGGTTGTTATTTTGAATAAAGCTGCCATAATATTTAACAAAGCCAAGATGGATGGGATACATAAGAAGTTTTTCTACAAAAATGATATTGTAAGGTTTTTGATGAAAACTTGATGTGCGGTCCATGATGTAAGAGTAATAATAAATAAAATTTAAATATAACAGACCCATCACATCAAGTCCACACACCCTGTTAGGATAGATGCCACCTGCAGCCAGTTGTTTTATAGTTTTTGATGCTTTCTGGTCCATCATACAGATTGTTGGTCCTTTTGTTTTTATTTATTTTTATTTTTGAAATCCAAAGCAGAATGTGTGGATTGTGAAATGATGTGCCCCTTTTTCTTGTAAAGTACAGTGGTATAAGCAGAAGAATAGTTTTGGATTTATGGACATCTCTGCATGACCGCAGGGTATTGTTATCATTTATTATAATATTGCCAGGAAGAAGTTGTCTTTTGAAACATGAAACTGGAGTTCTTACACAAATAGTGTGATAGAAAACAAGACATTGTAATATATTTATGCAAGCTGGACCCAGTAATGAAGGGTTCACCCCGATATATCAGAGCTGTAGCTTTTATGCAAAGGTGCTATTAGACAAAGTTAGATATTGTTTTGGTCAATGGTCCGACGTTCTGTGCAGCAAATTTACAGCTAACTAAATGTTTGTCTAATGAAAGGTTTAAAATATGAGTTTGTTTATGTACAAATCTAACAATGAAAAATGCGTACATTTATTCAAAAGAAAGGAAAAGACGCATGTGTTAAATTGATGACATAGGAATCAGCTGCTGTGAGTCCAGTGCAGGACACACTCCTTGAAGACCCAGATATTACATTTTTTGTAGATTTGAGTATGCAGTTTATCACCCAGAAGGATACCCTGTATTCAAAGTCATTGAATCCTTTTTCCCCAGCTCAAGAAGCAGAGCTCCATATTTTAGCAAAGCCTGTGAGCTATAAAAAGAGTGTATATTTATATAGATAGTCGAGATATAGAGAGCTTTTGGTTCCATTTGAAGGGCCAGAAGTTTGTTTTTACTTCGGCAGGTAAACCAATAAAGCATGCCAAGTTAATTTGATTGGCTGTTTTCAGCCTTCCAGCTTCTTGCTGAGGTAGCCATATTAACTTTCACACATGGAAGCAGACCAGGTGACTAAGGATGCTGCATTTACAGCCCCGGACACTTGATGGGTCTGTGCAACTCACAGATTCCACCCTAGTTCTGGCCCAGTATAGCTGGGATTAATAATTCAACTTTAAGGACCCCAGAACGAGAAGAACAAGTGGTCCACAGGGGGCAACTTCTTATGAAACAGGACTTTGGAAAAGGTGATCATTTATGTCTGTCAGCCACTCTTTTCCCTCCAGCTTGACACATGGACCGTGTCATCAGTCACAAGCAGTTATGGCTGCCTTAGTAAATGAGCATGGGATAGAGCCAGGGTTCACCACAGTTGTTTTTATAACATACCACTTGTTTTACCTGTTACCAAAGGTGTTACCAAAAGCTCAACATCGCTTCCAGAGATTACAAAAAAGATATATCCAGATGCCCAAGTCAGGATCTTACGAGTATGCATTTTGTCTGTATGGACATGTTTTTTGGATGTCCAGTGGCAAATGCTACTGCAAAGGCCACAGTAAAAAGTGTTATCAGAAGTAGTTTGTAAATATAGAGTGCAGAAAGTACAGAGAGTAACAAAAGAAATCATTTTTTATAGGAGAGTCCTTACTAGAAGTTTTGAGGTTTTATTTTTACACCCCCTACTGTCTACAATATAGCGGACAAAGTAAAGTAAGAAACTAGAAAACTTTTGCCTGAATGTTTTCTTAAATTTTATCAAGCCCCTAAGGGGATGTTGGACTCTCTCCCTATGGGATTTGGTTTGGGAGTGTGTTACTCACTTGCTTATATTTTGTCTCAGCAGCTGAAGTCCTCCATTCGGATCTCACGGAGAATGCTGATGATCTTTTAAGGTTTTTTACAAACTCATTTATGTGTTTTCTCCCTAATTCCAGATCCTAAAAGTTTGGAAGGATCTAAAACTAAAGCCAGGTGACTTTTGGATTGTTAAGAGACATTTATATATAAGGAAATGTTTGGAGACTCAATACAGCATCTATTTCATGTACAGTTTTTGCAAAACTTGAAGGAAAAGTCACCTGGATCCACACCAGACACTGCAAAAATGACTTAATTAAAGAAATCTCTGTGTTTGATTTGTTTCCCTCTTGTGATCACAGTCTAGGGTACTTTTTGATTCAATTACTTTAATTGTAAGGGATATATATATTTGAAAAATAGTTTAGCCATGTTGAAGTCATATTTGTCTTTTGTACGTCTTCCATTTTATGTAGAATTGTCTGTGTTTACATATGCTGATAAGTCAGAATGTCCACAATTCAGCTAGAAGGCCATTCTGGCCACAGGAGTGTACAGCCAGTACTCTGTAAATATGTCTTATCAATCATTTGTTCTTCACAATGAAAAGTCATTTTGTAATGAAAAAGTTGCTCAGCTATTTTCTCCACAATGGAGTTTTTTTTTGCCTCTTTGGCCAGGACTACCTCCACCTAAGCGTGTGGAGGTTCCAGGTTAAAGGTGATAGCAGGTATGGTTAGTGATCAAAATATTGATCAAAAGAGGGGAGACTGTAATGGAAATTTGTAAGTTCTGTATATAATTGTATTGTATTTTCTATGTATTCCACTCTGCCTTCACTGTGCACACGGCACTAATAATGTTTTCAGTAAATGTTTACATTCTTTTGAGTCCTGATTAGAATTAGCCTGCCTATGTAACGCCCCTTGTTACCATAAACCTACAATTGTAATATTAATGTGATACCTACGTAATCATGTGCATAAAAACCTTCAATTGCGTCATAATAAAGCAGAACAGTAATTTGGAAAGATGCTGAGCGTATCTTTTGTGTCTGTTCCCTACTGCAGTAGATATTATTAATTTGGAACCACTAATCAATATGAGGATAGGAGTTGCCTATCATCAATTTAACCGAGTCAACTTATATTTTTTATTTTATTTTCTTCTTATCTTTTTTACAATTTAGTTTTTTAATATTTATTGCAATTCTTTTTTTTATCAGGGGGTTTTCGTGAAAAATTAGGGGTCTAAACAGACTCCTGACATCTCCCCTTTGAGACAGAGAAAGGGACTGAGGTCACGGATTCCCCAGGCCCTTTCTCTGCAGCCTCAGCTGCACTGAAGATGAATGAACAGAGACAGAGGCTCCTGTTCATTCATAAACTGAAACACAGCAAACACAGTTTACAATGCTCAGATGTGAATGGACAGTCGGTGATCACTGACTCTGCTCATTCAGAAAAGCAAGGGGCCGGTAAATGAAATTTTTATCGACCCCTTCCTCCATTTTCCATTCTGACACATCCCCCACAGCAGCTTGCTGGAGACAAGGGGGGTTGAGGAGCACAAAGGGGGACCCAGAAAGGAAGGTAAATTCGATAGACATTTGGGGGTGGTCAGTGCAGCGGTGAGGGCAGTTTCAAGCACCAATCTACCTGTATGACTTTCAATAAAGCAGATGAAATCTACGGGAGGGAGAGAAGGAGAAGCGGCTTTCAGCTGCTTCATTGAAAGCCATACAGGGAGATCGGTGCTTGTAACTGCCCCCACTGTCGCACCAATCACCTTCAGCTGTCAAACTTCACCTACTGAGCCCAGTTCGCCACTGCACCTGACACATGTCTCATCCATGGGTGTAGTGTGGGTCAGAGCACAGTGGGCTCACCCCCCCGGGCCCATGTGCAGTGAACACCTTGCACCCATGAATGATACTCCACTGAGTCTGAGGCATTTAGTAAGAGGCATGGTGATTTTTTTGAAGTTGTAATTTTTTGTCACAATTTTTTTGAAAATTAAGAAATTATATAAACTTTGTTTCTTTTAACAATTTCTTTTTTTCTCATAGTGTCATCAGTGCAATACAGCGTCATCATATGACTGGTGTCGCGGTGATCATGGAAAATGACTAGTAAATATATTAAAAAAGTTGGTATTTTTTTTACATTCTTTTCTTTTTTTGTAATTTTTTTTTTTGTACATACTGAACTTTCATTAGAGTAGTACAGTGTCACCATAATGACACTGTAATACTCTGGGGGGGGGGTTGATCGGGGATTTTGTTTTGTTTTTTTCACTTTGATTGCCGTTAAAGTGATGATCACTGTAACAGCAATGTTTTGAACTGTCATGAATTGGTTACATTCATACCAGCTGTGATTACTAGTGATCTGTGATTGGCTACCACTACTCATATGGTACAGGGTGCTATATGGCCCAGGTACCATGTGATAGTTGTGGGCCAATCAGTGTTGCCAACCGCTATGGGCAACCCATAAAAACAGGCACTTTTTTCCCTGCCCATAAATGCCCGTGATAGCGGGAAAGTGCCAGTAAAAAATAGCTGTGACCGGTCCGGCTTGGAACTGCGCATGCGCAGTTCCGGAGCTTGCCGAGCCAATTCTGTATTCGGCCGGCGGAAGGGGAGCGGATTTCACAGAGGCTGTGCGGTGTGCTGTACTGGCGAGGCGAGTGATGTATTAGCACATCCTGCCAGGCGCGTCAGCATTTAAAATCTGTAACCAGGAGCACTGGAGCAGGAGGCTGAGCAGCAGGCGGCGGCGGAACGGAGGAGCTCTGCATCCAGGCAATCCAGATTCCAGAGTCCACGGGCAGTCAGGGACGGACTGACAGCCCTAGCTCAGCCGACGGTGACAGCAGGTGATGGTGGCAGGCCGCAAGGACTGATGGTGGCAGAGGGGGATGGAGGCAGGGGGTGATAGTAGCAGAGGGGAATGGAGACAGGGGGTGATGGAAGCAGGGGGTGATGGTGGCAGAGGGGGATGGAGGCAGGGGGTGATGGAAGGAGGGAGTGATGGTGGCAGAGGGGGATGGAGGCAGGGGTGATGGTGGCAGAGGGGGATGGAGGCAGGGGGTGATGGTGGCAGAGGGGGATGGAGGCAGGGGGTGATGGTGGCAGAGGGGGATGGAGGCAGGGGGTGATGGAGGCGGGGGGGTGGAGGCAGGGGGGTGATGGTGGCAAAGGGGGATGGTGGCAGAGGAGGATGGAGGCAGGGGGGTGTTGGAGGCAGGGGGTGTTGGTGGCAGGGAGTGATGGAGGCAGGGGGTGTTGGTGGCAGGGGGTAATGGAGGCAGGAGGTGATGGAAGCAGGGGGTGATGGTGGCAGAGGGGGATGGAGGAAGAGGGGGAGAGTGATGGTAGCAGAGGGGGGTGCAGGCAGGGGGTGTTGGTGGCAGGGGGTTTTGGAGGCAGGGGATTTTGGAGGCAGGGGGTGATGGTGACAGGTGATGGAGGGATATAAAAAAAAAGAAAAATGCAAACCTGGAGCCCAATATAGTAAAGACCGTGAGCGTACCTCCATAAATAATGGTAGGGGGTGTTCACAAAAACCAAACTGTCACTAAAAAGAAAATATGCACACCCAGGGGTTGTCTCCTCATATCTAATTTATTGAGAAAATTGAACAGCACCACAATACACAGCTCTCCATCGTGAACCTAACCTCCCCCATATATACCCACCACACCCCACTTTTATACTGGCTGGATCGTATGAAATTATCCATGCTCTTATGTGACATTGATTGGTTGCATCCACATTGTGGGAACAGTCTCCTTCTGATCAACCCCTGGGTGTTCTATACAGTCTTCTGGTTTCTGCTCCAAGGGAGAGGTTTTTTAGTGGTCCCATCATGTGGATGGGGAAGGAGGGGGATTTTTATGGGATTGTGCTTTTTGTAAATTGTAGGAGGGAGGGATGGTTCATTTATGGGGTGTGGTGGGTATATGTGGGGGAGGTTAGCTTCACGATGGAGAGCTGTGTATTGTGGTGCTGTTCATTTTTTCAATAAATCAGATATGAGAACCTGGGTGTGTATATATTTTTCATTTTCCTTTTTGTGACAGGTGATGGAGGCAAGGGTGATGGTGGCAGGGGTGTTGGTGACAGGTGATGGAGGCAGGAGGTGATTGGACTAAATAATCTGCCCTTATCATTTCAAAAATAACAAAAATATGTTTTTATACCTTAATATCTACCTTAAATCACTATTTGCCTAGCGTACTTGTTTGTAGCCTAAATACTGAAATTTGAACCTAAAAATTTAATTTTGTAACTTTTGTGAAATGCCAGTAAAAACTTGGCTGTGCCAGTAAATTTTGGGTGTCGTGCTAGTTATTTTTTCATTCTGGTAGGTTGGCAACACTAGGGCCAATCACAGCATCACTATAGGGATCACAGCTGTTACGAATGAAATTCATTCATAACAGGTTTGTTGACATTGTGATCATGTGATTGCATAGCGATCCTAACCTGGAAGAGACAGGATGACGTATATGTACAGTGGGGACGGAAAGTATTCAGACCCCCTTAAATTTTTCACTCTTTGTTATATTGCAGCCATTTGCTAAAATCAATTAAGTTCATTTTTTTCCCTCATTAATGTACACACAACACTCCATATTGACAGAAAAACACAGAATTGTTGATATTTTTGCAGACTTATTAAAAAAGAAAAACTGAAATATCACATGGTCCTAAGTATTCAGACCCTTTGCTGTGACACTCATATATTTAACTCAGGTGCTGTCCATTTCTTCTGATCATTTTTGAGATGGTTCTACACCTTCATTTGAATCCAGCTGTGTTTGAATATACTGATTGGACTTTATTAGGAAAGCCACACTCCTGTCTATATAAGATCTTACAGCTCACAGTGCATGTCAGAGCAAATGAGAATCATGAGGTCAAAGGAACTGCCTGAAGAGCTCAGAGACAGAATTGTGGCAAGGCACAGATCTGGCCAAGGTTACAAAAACATTTCTGCTGCACTTAAGGTTCCTAAGAGCACAGTGGCCTCCATAATCCTTAAATGGAAGACGTTTGGGACGACCAGAACCCTTCCTAGAGCTGGCCGTCCTACCAAACTGAGCTATTGGGGGAGAAGAGCCTTGGTGAGAGAGATAAAGAAGAACCCAAAGATCACTGTGGCTGAGCTCCAGAGATGGGAGAAAGTTGTAGAAAGTCAACCATCACTGCAGCCCTCCACCAGTCGGGGCTTTATGGCAGAGTGGCCCGACGAAAGCCTCTCCTTAGTGCAAGACACATGAAAGCCCGCATGGAGTTTGCTAAAAAAAAACACCTGAAGGACTCCAAGATGGTGAGAAATAAGATTATCTGGTCTGATGAGACCAAGATAGAACTTTTTGGCCTTATTTCTAATCGGAATGTGTGGAGAAAACCAGGCACTGCTCATCACCTGTCCAATACAGTCGCAACAGTGAAGCATGGTGGTGGCAGCATCATGCTGTGGGGGTGTTTTTCAGCTGCAGGGAGAGGACGACTGGTTGCAATCGAGGGAAAGATGAATGTACAGGGATATCCTGGACTAAAACCTTCTCCAGAGTGCTCAGGACCTCAGACTGGGCCGAAAGTTTACCTTCCAACAAGACAATGACCCTAAGCACACAGCTAAAATAACGAAGGAGTGGCTTCACAACAACTCTGTGACTGTTATTGAATGGCCCAGCCAGAGCCCTGACTTAAACCCAATTGAGCATCTCTGGAGAGACCTAAAAATGGCTGTCCACCAACGTCTACCATCCAACCTGACAGAACTGAAGAAGATCTGCAAGGAGGAATGGCAGAGGATCCCCAAATCCAGGTGTGAAAAACTTGTTGCATCTTTCCCAAAAAGACTCATGGCTGTATCATATCAAAAGGGTGCTTCTACTAAATACTGAGCAAAGGGTCTAAATACTTAGGACCATGTGATATTTCAGTTTTTATTTTTTAATAAATCTGCAAAAATGTCAACAATTCTGTGTTTTTCTGTCAATATGGGGTGCTGTGTGTACATTAATGAGGAAAAAAATGAACTTAAATGATTTTAGCAAATTACTGCAATATAACAAAGAGTGAAAAATATAAGGGGGTCTGAATACTTTCCGTCCCCACTGTATGTGATCCTGCCTGCCCGTGCCACTCTGCTGTTGGGCAGAAAGCGGTTAAGTTCTTTTTATAATCCTGCTCCAAATAAACAATAGAAAGAAAATAAATGTTTTTTTAAATTATTTTTGGTATGCTGTGTGAATGGGAACACATAACAAACATATAGTAGGGGTTTCTCCAATTTGACTGCAAAGGTGGAAATACCCTCTCATCTTACAGTGACACTAAATGATATCCTTATTCACTAAAATCCACAGTCATGTGATGTCTATGTCCCAAGCATTTTCTCTCTCTGTGGGAAGTAGGTGTGGTCCTTCTTCAAGTGTTCACATCACTGCCCACATGACATGGACACTTCCTATTGGTTGCTAGGCACAGGGCTCCTTTCAGGATCTAGACAAAAGCATGCAGGTGATGATATACGGGAGGAGAATTGGGGACAAGCTGCCATCGACACATCTTCAGGGCTGGATTACTAGTCCCATGTACCAACGAGGTACCTAGATGGTGCACTCAGATGAGGAAAGAGCTTCTTTACTTGAATATTTAAAAATCATGGGAGGGGTAAGGGGTGGTGAGTAGGGGGCTTCATTTTTTCATTAAGGATGAGCTGAGAGTTCAGTCCAAACCTAAGTTTGCGCCAAATTTTAGCTGTTCTAACATTTTAACAAAATCTGAATGTCTCATAATGCATTGCAAACAACTGTCATTGGTCAAAGCCTTGCACCTGGCATCTGGTCAGGTGCAAGACTTTGGCCAATGATGGTTGCAGCCCTTTGTCAGTGTTTTGGGAGTTTAGCGTGAGGGACAGCTGATGAATGTTGAGAGTTGAGTGTTGTTATTAAAAGTCGCTAGTGTGGTGTGCTACTACAGCTATACAGTGCTATATATACAGTACTACATTGCTGTATATTTTCACAGATAATTTGCAGTAAAATGCAGTTTGTGTGGCTATGGAGAGTGCAGTGTTAGCTGACCTGACTTCATTGTGCTTTCATTATACCCACTAGTTCCTTTACAACAATTTTTCGTTTTTTTGGGCATGTATCTCAGCTGTTTGTTTTTTGGGGGTTTTTTTGCTAGACCAACAAAAAAGTCTGTAGATTTGGGGAAAAAAAACATTTTTTTTTAGTTTCTGTTATAATATTTTGCAAATAAGTATTTTTTCTTCTTCACTGATGGACGCTGATGAGATTGCACTGATGGCCACTGGTGAAGCTACACTGATAGCCACTGGTGAGGCTATACTGATAGGCACTGGTAAGGCTGCACTGATGAGGCTGCACTGATGGGCATTGATGAGGCTGTACTGATGGTAACTGGTGAGGCTGCACTGATAGGCACTGGTAAGGCTGCACTGATGAGGCTGCACTGATGGGCATTGATGAGGCTGTACTGATGGTCACTGGTGAGGCTGCACTGATAGGCACTGGTAAGGCTGCACGACTACATGAAAAATCCTAAAAAAAAATACAAAAAAACATTTGGATATTTTTTTTTTTAACTCACATCTAAATGCCTGTTGCTAGGGGGTCCCTCGTAGTCTGCCTCTTCCAGTGCCTGGGCTGGTGACATCACTTCCCCCTCGGCACAGGAAGGGCTCAGCTCTGCTCCCTCCCTCCTGTCAATCATCTGGGACCCATTACAGATCCCAGGTGACTGAGCGGCCAATCACGGCGCTCGGCGCCGCTCGCGCATGCGCAGTGGGTGCCAGGCTGTGAAGCCACAGCCCGGCGCCCACAGTTGCAATGCCAGCACCGCCGAATGGAGGCCGAATTGTCCAATTAAAAGTCAGCAGCTGCAGTATTTGTAGCTGCTGACTTTTAATTTTTTTTTTTTTTGACTGGAACTCCTCTTTAAGTATCTGAAAAATAACAATGGAATTGAATACAAATGAAACAGTGTCTTCGAAAAAAAATATTTATTTTTGGCTGAAATTTTGACTTCTCCCAGCTTCTAGAATTTTCTTGGATTAAAAAAGATGTGTTTCTGTGCATCAAATCTGTTAAATATTTATATATTATTTGAGGAACAACATTTTAATGTCATATTTCTGTCTGATAATTGCCTACTCCCTGCCACTCAAAATGGATATTAAAAAGGATAACATTCAGTGCCTCAAATGTGTACAATGTTTATACAGTGTCTTATTTCCACTCAACAGTTTTTAAAATGCAACCAGCTGTTGTGTGAATATAATAGTTATAATGAAACTGCACTAGAGGTTGATGTTGTGATAAACGGGCCTATCACACAAGATTATAAATATGTATCCAAATTTGATTATAACACACCGAGGTGTAAAAACAATATATGAATAAATAAATAATTAAAAAATAATACATAGTCCATAAGTTGTAAAACATCAGTGGACTCTTGAATTATCTTCAAACCACCACCATGAATCCGTGCACCACCACCACCACATAAAGTGCGTGCTTACCGGAAGGCAAGCTGTTGTAAGCTTGCAGGCTAATACCCAGCCAGGGCCTTTATCCAGGGAGTATGTACCACCAACTCGGAACAACTTGATTGATAGGATGGATTAAAACAGCAAAAAAGACAAGGGAACTCGATCACTCAGAGGTCAGGATAATTGACCAGGTATTACCCAAAAATAGAGAGGAGCTCACCATAGTGTAAAAAGTTTCATACAAGAATTTATTAAAACTTGAAAGTTGCACTTACCAAAGTAAAAAATAAAATGTCACGGTTTGTTAAAAGCCAGCCGGCTAGCGAACACCCGTCCTCTCAGCTAAACAGTGCGATGATTTTAGCACGCCACTCCTCCTGACGCGTGTTTCGTCACATACCGACGTCATCCCCGTGCCCCAGAACAACGTCAGTGTGTGACTCGATGGACTACTCAGTCTTTTTCTGCTGTCACTTTTCTATGTTTCTATGTTTCTAGTTACGGTACATATAACACCTGCAAAGGCTTTCCATCTTCCATTGTTGCTTAGTAAAAACAGTTCCATGGTGTGCATGTGACATAATAAATTGATTTTTTTTCAGAATAATATATTTCTCCCTTCTTCTACCTAACATAGTGCCCAATTGCAAATGATTGCATAATGTGCAGTGAGTCTGTACAGTATTCAAACAGTTTTTTCTTAAAAAAAAAAAAAAAAAAACTTTTATCAAGGAGGGGAAAAAAGGGCACATACCCTTGGCACAACATTTATATGTGAAGGAGGGTGCACTAGGAGCTCCATAATTTACCATAATAACATAAAGAACACCATAATAATGATTTTATTATTATTTAAAATTATGGTTTGCATTTAGAAGAGGAGCAATGATCAAAGTTTAATAATAAAAACAAGGGGTATAGACCTAAATATAAACTCTGGGCAAGCAGCTAAATCCATTGATGAAATACATGCAGTACATGAGAGCTGTTATATATGCCAAATTATGCCCTCTCTTTTCTGTGATTTACAAACAGGCCAGCCAGCCTGGTGAAATTACCTTTGTCTTCTGAAGTTAAGCAATAAAGCCTGGTAACCTCCATGTGACCAGCCTGTTATAGGAGTAGTGTAGTCAGCTCTCAAACAATGATCTCAGAGCTACTGTATCAGGGGAAAGAGCATGTGATGGGGTTTGAATCATAGGAAAAGCTCACTCCTGTGAAGGTGAGCAGTAACGACTAGGCCTCACTTAGCAATGTCCGAGCAACTCCCTGGGAATATTCCAATAAGGCTTCCGGAGGTATGCAAATGGCCTACACCTAAAGTAAGGTCATTATTAAATTTTAGCCAGAGCTGCACAGTTTGTTTTATTTTACAAATGCCCTTTAACTGAAAAGGAAGTTTTATTGTAAAGATGAACTAACCATTTAAACATACCATAAAGCATAAACCAATGGATATCGCTCTTCAATTTTTTTTGTTTTTTTTGTTATGATATTGCTTCTACTATTTTTTTATATTTATCATTTACATTATACACCAAAACAAGCCAGATAACCTTTGAAATGAGCCATATGCCGAACAATTTTGTAAATAAGTCTTATTTACCGAAATTATGTTTTATTCTGCATTGATCCATATGTGGTAATTGCCATAGTAAATCATTATATTTATTATTCAAAACCACCAAAGTAAATAACCTTCCTAATGTTTCCCACAATACATATGTCCCCAGGTGCTTTTATGGTATATTTGTTCAAGGGTATAGCATCATGCAACATTTTGTTGGCCCCTGTTTCTTGCACCATATGTTCCTAAAACCAACTAACACATTGTCAACCATATGCAGTCTTTCAGCTGTTATGTTATCATATCTCTCTTAAAAAGAATACAGTAGATAGTGGAAAGATAAAGTATGCCCATAGTCAAATCGAGCTATGAAATTATTGAAATATAAACATCAACTAGTTTTACCTCTATTTTCAGTTGAATGTTTCTTATTCCTTGCAAAATCACCTTCTTCAATTTATGAACAATGCTGATATAATTTTTAAAATGTGCAGTACGTCAACTAAATGATTTTATTCTGTTTACACAGTGTGAATTGTTCGCTTAGCATATACTGTCTCATTGCTGTGGGGAACACAAAGACAAGAATTCAAAACAGAAAATGCCGAAAAATTGGTCCAAAGAGATATTGATGTTATTACTTGTAGCTAATAAAACCTGTTATAAATGACACTAGTTAAACCTCAGTGATGCATGCTGCTTTGTGCTTGTAGGAGACATGGGGACACAGGAGTGTCCCCAGAAAGTCTTTTCTTGCATAGGAATACATAAATCCTGTAGCAAACTCTCTTTGAGATACTACAAAATTAATCTTTCAGACAGCCTTATGGTTAGCAATAACCACAATTCATGGTGTGTCTCAACTGTATGGTGTGAGTGGAATATATTTCTTTAGACTCTACTAACTAGTCTTCTCTGACAGAAACACCTTTAACCTGAACAGCACAGTCATGAAAAGAGTCACCAGACCTAATGGTGCTGATCCCAATGCTGAATGCTGACTTTTATTACACTTTGCCAGAAATAGAACTATATTAGGCTTGCTTTTTTGAATACCTGGAGTTGAGGAAAGATGGAAAATCTAGCCCTACCAATCTATCTTACACATGCAAGACCCCTAGAAACCAAACATATCAAACATACCAAGCAAACAAAATAATGTATCTGTAATTTTAATTTGTCAGGATAATTTTCCTTCATCCACATCAAGAAGTGTCTGCTTAAAATCTTAAGCTTAAACTCAATAAATCTAAAGACTCGCACAAAGTGTGAGCAAATGGAATCCTCAACTGATGGATGAAGAGTTCTTGACTGGCTGAAATTTTATACTTTGTAAGGCAAGATGGTTTGTGGAAAGAGGAAACTATGTTGCCTATTATTGGATAAAAGAATATGTGACATTAAAAAAATAATAATTAAGAAGCCTGTAGAGCATTGCACCCACGATCAGCAGATCACGGGTGCAATCTCAGGCTCCTGCAGACACTTTTAGCATAGCTGTTTGTTTGTATCTGGTATGGGCAGAGCGTTACTCAAGAGCAGGAAGATCAATGAACTACCAGAAAGCTCACCAGTGCCCTCACAGGTCATTGAGAACTACAAGCCATCCTTTTTCTACAAAAGTTGCAATTCTCTTCCCCCTCAAAAAAGCTGCCTGTTATGCTAAAATGGGAGGCAGAGCTTTCACAATGCTTCACAATAGGCCAATGGCTTAGAGCTGTGAGCTATAATAGTAAATTTTAATCCTGTGTTGATCATTGGGACAACTCCCAAAAAATTCTACAGAGGTGGTACCTGACTCCTTTTAGGCTTCACAAACCACAACCCATGTCATCTCCTTTATGCTGGAGAAACTGTCAACAAGTAGGCAATTTACTTCATGTTTTATGGCATTGCTTCCGGAACTCAATCTCAGGAGTTTTCATTCTGCTTACACCTGCTCTAGCTCTCCTAAGCGTGGGATTAGAGGCCTATCCACCACCATTTCAAACAGCTGTAGTCCACATTCTTTATGCCTCACTTCTAACATGCACTCAAAACTGGTGTGCGGTCTCAGCTCCCAGCTTATTGACCATGATCTCCAGGCTAAATATACAAGTCCAGTATGAAAAGATGTTAGGCTATAAGAAGCAGAGGGTGCAAAAATTCCTCAAAAATTGGTTGCCCTTGTTGGGACACCCCCAGGCATCCTCATGATTAATTAATTTCACTGGACTCACTCCCCTAGGCCTAATGGATGCAAGGGAGGTGGAATGGGATTCCTCTTATCCCCCCAAAGCACCTTCCAGGTTATTCACTCCCCTCCCTCTCTTCCCCTCTCATGATTTGAAGCTCACTGTATACGTCTAGTCTCTCCTACTTCCCTAAGAATTGCTGTGATCTACCGGCCCCCTGGACCATTATCGACTTTCCTTGATGAGTTCTCTGCCTGGCTACCATACTTTCTCTCTTCGGAAATTCCCACAATCCTTCTCGGTGATTTCAACATCCCTGCAATCTTTCCCTTTCCCTCCAATCGCCTAACCATCACCCGATGAAACTTTCGCAACTTCAACTCTTCTCTCCTCTATTCTGCTACTGACCACCTCTATGACAAATTCTCTCCCCTGTCCTGCCCCAACCAAGCCACTTCCGTCTACAATAAATCCCTGTCCTCCACCCTGGACAAGCTTGCTCCCCTCACTACACGCAGAATCAGGCCTCGACCCCTACAACCCTGGCAAACAGGTGACACTAAAATTCTCAAAAAATGTAGTCTCACTCTTGAGCGTCTGTGGCACAAGACCAAGTCTCTCAAAGACTTCAACCAATACAAATCTGCCCTCCAAAAATACTATTCTTTCCTTCACACTGCCAAGCAGACCTATTTTACAACTCTTATTAACACCTTCTCATCCAGTCCCCGTAAACTTTTCTCTACCTTCAACTCTCTACTTCATCCTCCACTGCCTCCACCCACTGACTCACTCACTGCCCAGTAGATTGCTAATCACTTCAAAAACAAGATTGATACAATCCGTGATGAAATCTCCACTCTACAGGTATCTCCCCCAGTTAAGACCCCATATCAACAGGTACAATTGACACTCCCCTTATTCAAATCTGCTACTATAGACGAAGTTCCTTTCTAATGCCCACCCAACCATCTGCCCCCTGGACCCTATTCCCTCTCAAACACTATGGTCGCCCTCTGACTCTATCCTACACTCTCTAACTTACATCTTCAATCCCTCCCTCACCTCTGGCATTTTCCCCAATGCTTTAAAACATGCACTGGTCACCCCCATACTTAAAAAGCCATCCTTGGACCCCACCAATTTTAACAACCTACGCCCAATCTCCTTGCTTCCCTTTTCCTCTAATCTCCTTGAACGCCTGGTTTACAACCAACTGAGTGACCACCTCATTAAGAATAACCTTCTTGATCCCTTTAAATCTGGATTTCGCCCTCAACACTCCACAGAAACTGCTCTTTTAAAACTCACAAATGACCTACTAACTGCAAAAAACAATGGACACTATTCTGTACTCCTACTTTTGGACCTTTCAGCTGCCTTTGACATGGTTGACCACCCTCTCTTCCTCAAAAAACTTTACTTCCTTGGTCTCCGTGACTGTGCTCTTCAGTGGCTCTCATCCTATCTATCCCAACGCACCTTCAGTGTCACTTACAATTCTACTTCCTCCGCTCCTCTTCCCTTCTCCGTCGGAGTCCCCCAAGGTTCTGTTCTTGGACCTCTTTTATTTTCAATCTACACCTCTTCCCTGGGTTAGCTGATAGCCTCTCACGGCTTTCAATATCATTTCTACGCTGACGACACACAAATCTATCTCTCCACCCCTCAACCCACTTCATCAGTCTCCTCACGCATCACTAACTTACTAACAGACATATCTGTATGGATGTCACACCACTTCCTCAAACTCAACTTGTCCAAAACCAAACTTATAATATTTGCTCCCCCACGTGCCTCTTCCCCTGACTTATCTGTCAAGAGCAATGGCACAACCATCCACCCATCCCCATATGTCAGCGTGTTAGGTGTTATCCCTGACTCTCCTTTCGGCCCCACATCCAATTACTTTCCAAAGCTTGCTGCCTCAACCTCCGCAACATCTCTAAACTACGTCCCTTTCTAACCAATGAAACCACAAAGCTCCTGATTCACTGCCTGGTTATCTCTCGACTTGACTACTGGAACTCCCTCCTCATTGGCTTACCTTTAAATAGACTATCCCCCCTTCAGTCCATCATGAATTCTGCTGCCAGACTCATCCACCTTACAAACCGCTCAGTGTCTGCTACCCCTCTCTGCCAATCCCTCCATTGGCTGCCACTTGCCCAACAAATTAAATTCAAAATACTAACAATAAGTTCCAAAGTCATCCACAACTCTGCCCCCAGCTACATCACTAGCCTAGTCTCAAAATACCAACCTAATTGCCCTCTTCGTTCCTCCCAAGACCTCCTGCTCTCTAGCTCCCTCATCACCTCCTCCCATGTCCGCCTCCAGGACTTCTCCTGAGCCTCGCCCATCCTCTGGAATTCGTTACCCCAATCTGTCAGACTGTCTCCAAACGTATCCACTTTTAGGCGATCCCTGAAAACTTTCCTCTTCAGAGAAGCCTATCCTGCCTCCATCTAACAACTGCATTATTTTCTCCATTAGCTCATCCCCCACAGCTATTACCCTTTTGTATAACTTGACCCTCCCTCCTAGATTGTAAGCTCAAATGAGCAGGGCTCTCTGATTACCCCCTGTATCGAATTGTATTGTAATTGTACTGTCTGCCCTAATGTTGTAAAGCGCTGCGTAAACTGTCGGCGCTATATAAATCCTGTATAATAATAATAATAATTTAATGGAATATTATTGCTACAGGATAGGAGTAATGTGTTTCTTTGTGACTTTTTGTAATTCTCTCCAAACTTTATGCCCTGGTTTAAGTTCACCCTAGACTGATCAGGCTGTAGTTCCTTGTGTTAGGGACTATTAGAGCTGCCTTGGTTGGGTCAGCCTGTTCATAGTCAGATTCCTTTGTGGTGGCTGGCTTGACCTCCATCAAGGGTTCCGATGTTGATTAGTTCTATAGCTGTATGCTTACTCAATTTGCAACTTCATTGTACCCAATGTGACTTATAATGCTTTTTTATGCTTTGTACCTAATGAATTCATTTTTTTTCTCCAATAAAGAAAAAGAGAATGACAAGCTATCAGCCTCAATGACTGATGGTACTTATAGGCATTCCTTCATAGGAGACTGTGGATGAATGGCATGGCCATGTGGGCAGAGTCCCACAATGCTGAGCTGTTTTCAGATTGTGACAATGGGAGTGGAGAGAGATTCCCCTGCTCACTGTCACAGGGAGGGGGGATCAGGGGAAAGAGGCTACAGGTGCTGAAACGTGTTACATGTTCCACCCTAAAAATGGGTGGAACATGTAACATGTTCCAAAGATGTACTTATCCTTTAAAGAGAAACAAGAGGCATAGGGAATTGAATCTGAACATGAGTTGGGGTGACTAGTTGACTGTAATTCAACCTTGTGTTCTGTGTATCGGTGCTATCTCTAAAGAGGCAGACAAGGTTTGGTCTACAAGGTTGGTAAGGGCTTAATAGTGAATGAAAAGCATTAAAGAGGTGTATGACAAAGGCCAAAGTGTCTGACAGTATTGTGTTATAGCTTGGTTGAACAAGAGACAAAGGCATTAGAGTAAAAAGAGGTAGTGGAGAATACACAAAAAACAGTCATGGATTTTAGGTGATAGTTGGCATAAACAGTTTTTTGCTCTGAATGTGTACAGAAGATAGGATTTCAGGGTGTAAATGAGTCAGGGAAGGAAAATAGATTATTTTAAAGAAGGAACCTTAAAAAAACCCAACAATTTTAAATGTGGGGAAAAAAATTGGAGAGACTAGTATGTTAAAAGAGAAGTATTTTTTTCCCCTAATTATACTTACCTCAGTGGATGGAGCATCAGACCAATGCTGCAGCTGTCCCCCGGCGTATCTGCACTAAGAACCAAGCCCTGAACACCGCCAATGGCTCGGTTCTCACTCCTCCCCGAACAGAGCGATGCTGACTGTCAGTCAGCATCGCTCCTGGTCTGCTTCTCCACGCTTATTGTAGCGATGAGCTGTGGAGGGGCGGACTTCAGACCACTCTCCGCTTAAAACGGGTCACAGGAGTGCAAAACATATTGCACTCCTGTGACCCTTAGGAGAAGCCCAGCCTAAAAGGCTCAGGCTTCTCCTTTAATTCTAATCATTTTTTAGACAATATAAGTCATGATTATGGAAGGGTGAAATTGAGTTGTTTCTATTACCCTAAATATTGAGCCATTTTGGCAAGCTGCATTTGAATAAGGGAATAGGGAAGATGAAATTATGATAATTGTTATGGGTGCTATGGGCTTCTGACAAAAAATTTGTTTGTTTTCATTTCATTCTTTTTTTGCTTTTTTCGGAAATTTGAAAATTCGGAAATTCCAAAATTCGGAATTCGGAAATTCGGAAATACAAAAATTTGGATTTTCACATTTCCGATTGCCGAATTTCCGATTTCCGAATTTCGTATTTCCGAATTTCTGAATTTCCAAATTTCAAATATCTGAATTTCAGAATTTTCGAATTTTCAAATTTTGAATTTCCGAATTTTCTGATTTTCGGAATTCAAAAATTCAAAAATTCGAAAATCTGAAAAAAAGAAAGAAAATCAGTAAAATTTGAAATAATAACTAACTATTAAACTATAGGTATTGGAGTTTCTTTTCAAATTTGGCTGTTTGTGAACGTAACGAATACAAATTTATCTGAAGTTTTCAGATTTTCGAATTTTTGAATTTCCGAATTTTTGAATTCCGAAAATCCGAGAATTTGAAAATTCAGAAATTCGACATTTCAGAAATGGAAAAGTTCGTAAATTCAAAGATTTCGGAATTAACGAATTTGTCACAATTCATTAAAAAATTAATTCTGAACTAAACGAATTGCACATGTCTAATGGGCTTTAAATGGCTTCTGAGGGCTAGAGAAGCTTCTTTGAACTGTTATGGACCCTTATTAGCCTCATTATTTTACATTTTTGTAACAGAAATACATAATCAAAGACCAGTACACAAATAATGATCAAAAACACATAAAAAGGAAAAAAATAAGCACAAATATGAAGAACGCTAAATGACATAAGCTAACCTACCTAAATGCATAAATAAAACACAGCCTCTAAAAAAAAAAAAAATAGATTTAGACATATTTCACCTAAGCAACTAAGGAATTAAACTAGTCATGGTGAGTGATGGGATGGGAATGTCAGGGGATGTCTGGATGTAAGCAAACAAGTGGTCAAGGAAGTAGCTTGATAACTGTAAATGTAATTGCTGGTTTGGTAGGCAGGGATTTTACAGAATCTAAATAAGGACTCATGCCGATGGAAGTTGTCTTCCCGCATTTGACATGCATTTGGAAAGGATGCAGGTCAGAAAAATCATATTGAACTTATTTGAGCAGTACACATGGCTGATCTGAGGCTGCTATTGGCCTACCTTGTGTTGCAGACTGCTTCCAAAACATTTCGGTGCACTTACAGTCCTTCTTCTTCAACATGCTAAGGCCTCATGCACACTGTTTTTTGCAGCTGCACCTAGGGGTGGCATATTTCTTCCTGCCTCTAAATGGCCCTACATGTTAGCCTACGTGTCCATGCACATATAGACTTTTAGAGGAGTTTAGAGGCCACCCCACTGCCAGTGTGTCCAAGAGCAGTTGCGTTTTGGCAGAAAGAACGTTTGACGCATTAAATGCGTCTAAACGTGCATTACGCTAGGCGCATTTAGCGCTTGAGCATTAATTCATTTCAGTGGCCAGAATAAATTATTATTCTGCCCATTGAAATGGATTAACGCCAAAATGCTTGACGTGGCTAAACGTGCCTAAATGCATTAAACGTGTTTACAAATGTTACAGATTTTTTTCTGCTAAAACGCTGCTGCCAGGAGGAAAGGTGTCTAGGAGAGATAGAGAAATGTCCAGTGTGCATGAGTCCTAACTGAACAGAAAGTACCATCATCCCACCAATGTGGTGCTATATGCTCACACAGAAACCTAAAATCTCAAATGGCCTACTTAAATGGTAACTCTATTTTCTGTTTCAATCTTTTTATTAAAGATTTTGACAAAAGGTAAGTGATAGACAAATTACCAATAGTAATCTAAAGGCATAAAAATTGACAATTAAGTGGAATCTTCATTGGACAAAGCATATGCATAAAGAGAACACAGTAACTGTATCTTCATGGAAAAAAAAATCGAACAAATGTAAAAAATATATATTATAGCATATACAATAGCTACACAAGTCATTTTGGAATTTAATGCTTATAAACATTACCTTTCCTGTTCAATATGCAGCACTGTAATGTTCTGTAAAATTCAGTGCAATATGGCAACCTAGAGGTGTTCTGTACATTGTTTTTGTACAGAAAGCCCCCAGAAATGTAATTTACTATTTATGATACAAGTCATTAAAATACAAGTCCAATTAAAAAAAAAAAAACTGTAATTGAAACCTCAGTTTTAGATAGCTACTCCCCAAAGGTTAAATATTTCTAATTGGATACAGACACTGCAGCTTTCCTTATAAAAACACAGCAAATACACCAGCTGATTATAACAAACCAGTCACTCCCATTTAAAATCAGTATGCAATCAGTCTGGTGAAACAAACAGCTGTTTCTTCACAGTAACTAAAGTTAGGAATCTGCTACAAAAGTTAAAATCCCAGAATCATACATTAATCACCCAGATTGGTTGTTTCTTTCTCAACAAAAGTGGAGTTGCTCTTTAACCACATGCCGACCGGGCCATAGCTGAAAGATGGCTGCAGCGCAGTTGGCTTAATCTGGGAGGGCGTCCATGGACATCCTCCCAGAATCTTGCTCTCGCGCGCCCCCTGGGGCACGCACCTGGGAATATCAATAACCGCCGGGTCCAGAGGATCACGGATCACGATAAATGGCCGCTGACAGTGGCCGTTTACCACGTGATTGCTCCATCTGAAACTGAATCTACCACATGGTGTGAGATACATTTTTAAAGTAGAACACCAGCATGTGTCCCCAGCATGTGGAAACAACATTCTCCACCTATGGTATCACAGTGGATATTCAGCAGATGGAACACCTGACAGCTGCCCTTTGGGGACAGGACGGAGGAATACAACACACGCTGGCTATTTTGGGATATGTTCCGGTTTTTGGATGAATACTTGACATATACTTCAGCAGCTTCCTCAACAGGATTTTTAAGCCATGCGCCATCGACCCCGCCTAAGCTCTTTATCTTTCCTCCTCTTTTACTCCCTTCCTATGGTCTCCTTGACTTCTTACTTCCCTTCTAGACACCTAGGGTGTCATCCCTTTTCTCTAATACCCAAAAAAATCTCCCGGCATGTGTTGAGTAATGGGTGCCGCTACCGTGAGGATGGGACTGAGAGCCATATTTTGTACACTAAACACGTTTTGCTCCCTACCTCACGATGGTTCGGTACCTGCTAGTTAGTTTTCTTCCCATTTTATGTTTATGACAAATAAACCTATCTTTTGGGTTCCCACCACACTACAGGTTAAAAAACAGGATATATTTGTTGTAGAGCAGTGGTTCTCAACTCCTGTCCTCAGGACCCACTAACAGGCCAGATTTTAAGTATTACCTTGGAGAGATGAAGACTAGAATGCTCCAATCACTGAACAGAAAATGATATCACCTGTGATGTATTTCAGTTATCTTGCAAACCTGGCCTGTTAGTGGGTCCTGAGGACAGGAGTTGAGAACCACTGTTGTAGAGGCTATTGCCCACAGTTTACAGATGCCTTATACTGCTGTATTGGAACCTTGTCTGTTATTTTGTTGATATCCATTGACTCTTTGACATGTTGGTATTACTGTCTATTAATGGATTTCATTGACTATGATATGTTATGCCATACCGTTATGTTCAACCACATACCTTAAATAAAGAATTTAAAGTAGAACACCAACCAAATCACATGGACAAGAGTTAAAATATATGTCAAGTTTATATTGCTGTATCACTATATTGTGTTCCCACTGGGAAGAATCACTTTCGGTTCTGGTGACTGAAGGGAAAGCCAAATTTTTTCAATTGTCACTGGAATAGAACTAGAGAGAACACCTTTGGATGAATGAACCTGTCCCAGTGACAGCTGTCTAAAATGAGTTTTCCCCTTAGACTCGGTTCACACTGGTGTGACACACGCTCCGACTTTGGGAGCACATGTCGCATGACATGTACAAATCAGTGGTTCCCTATGAGAGCCGTCTTAACAGATCTGACACAAGTGGGTCCGACTTTAGAAAAGGTTCAGGCACCACTTTGGTCCGACTTTGGTCTGTTTTCAGCCCATTCAATATCATTGAAGTCAGATTAAAGTTGGATCCTCGTCCTAACCATCCGACTTGTGACATCCGACATGGTTATTACAGCAGCAGGTAAAGGAATTTAGGTCACACTGAGATTGTTTTGATTGGTCAAAGGACAAGTTGGATTATCTCAAAGTCAGAGTAAAATCGTATTCTGTTCATTCAAGTCGGATGGAAGTAGGACCGAAGTAGGACCGATGTAGGACCCATGTCACAGGACAAAGTAGGATGACAGTCATATAACATCCGTGTTGTGTGAGTGTGAACCCGGCCTTACTTGGGGAACAGGATGCAAGTGAAAATCTCACCAATGGGCACAGCACTGAAATCAAAAGTATATCCAAATCAAAAAACAAAGCTTTGGCTGGAATAACATAATATTGATAACTTGTATTTATTTTTTATGTTTATCGTTTTTAAATAATATGAATCTGTTTTATACCATATATATACGTTGTTATACAATTACATATTTTAAACATAACAAACTATTCCCAAAAAACAAAGGGTTTTCTAAGGCAAGCCATGAATAAGAAAATTTTTTTCGTTCAACCAGCGGGCTGAAGGAAAGAAAAGGAATCGATTCCCCCATCCACATCGAGTGTGTGGATGCGGGAATCTATCAATTTTCTTTCGTTCAGCCCTATGGTTGAATGAAAGAAAATTACTCATTTATGGCCTGCCTTAGAATCCTGCCCACAGAGCAATTATTTTCTAACAGCAGGGAGAGTTCTCCGTCATCAGAGTACACTCATTAGCACTGCCGGCTATAGCCGGCAGCACTGATCGAGTGAATATTTTCCAACAGGTTGGTTGTACAGAAGTCAATTGAGAGATTGACTTCTGTACAGCCAGCCTGCCCATAGATGGATCGAAATTCAGCTGGTCTCTGCTAAACTGACTAAATGTCAATCCATCTATCTCCTTTCAGACACTATGCACCTGTTTGAAACTCCAGATAGATATTTATGGAGGGAGGAGGAGACAGATAGATAAGTTTGTGCTCTCAATTATTTACCAGTGTTTTATACATGTCAGCTTGAGCTTTCAAATGCTGTAAATAAGAAGCTTTTATACAAGGAATTAAGGATAAACTAGAAATCATGAAAAAAGTCAACTACTGGCTGAAAATAAGAACATATAATACTAATATGCAATGTTCCATATTTATCTAAGAATGAAAAGGAAAATTTTTATTTTAATGTTTTTGTCTTGGCCTAGGGCCTATACATGTAAACAAAAACTATAGTACAATGCAATACTGAAAAAACCCTGCAAGTTGCAGAGGTGTCCAGATCAGGGAGAAAAATCTCAGGAAGTCATCAACTTGATTAGAAAGTAAATTTTATCGAACACCATATGACTTGTCGTGGCCGACTGCTACTTCTTCAGACACAGACTCTGCAGTAAAGTGGAAAAATAACAAAAGTAGAGAAAAAATAGAACACCAGGTGTTTCCACCATACCAAGACATGGTTAGTGGATGCCACATCCCTGGGTATCAGAAAAATAATACAATTCCCCTCAGATGGTATTTTAAACGGCAACAACACCACAAAATCTATATAAAATGAATGTTTATTAGAATATATTTAAAAATATGATCACTCACACAAGTGGTGATCTTTAAAACCACATAGAACAAAATTAAATTGCATAGTCATTCCAAACATGTCAAAGTACATAACTATACATATGTTGTCCAAATTCTCTCCAGTATTCCGAAAAAAATCTGCGGTAACCAACGCGTTTCAGGTCTAAGCCCTTCATCAGGAGTATTTATACAGGAGAATATACGTTCAACGACTTATCCAATAAATAAAGAAAGCAAAATGTTGTGATACAGACACAGAATAAAAAACATATTGAATAAGTGCCCCTTCCATGCTCGAGGGTACCTACCAACATAAGGTGAACGATACAATGCTCAGATATGCAATTGTTCAGACAGGGACTAGAGGTCACTGCCACAGATGGCGTAATTGGAGGATACCCCATGGAGGTGAAATGCGTTGGGTACCAAAGATTCTTTTTGGAATGCTCAAGAGAATTTGGACAACATATGTATATTTATACAAATGAAATGTTTGGAATGACTATGCAATTTAATTTTGTTCTATGTGGTCTTACAGATTACTGTAAAGATTTATAACATGCCCAAAATGCAGATTAAAATCTGTGTAGTTCATGTGGGATTATGCCTTTTAAATATATTTTTGTGAAGTTAATATTCAATCCATTGAAGTATTATGTTGTCAAATAATTAAAAATGATAAAATAAGCTGAAAAAAAGAACTCTCTATAGTAGGTAATAAACATTACAATATATATAGGAGTGTTTTTGGACAGATTCTAGAGACAGAGTATTGCATCCACATCCCTGGTGTAGAGTAAATAGAAGGAATTTCAGAGAGAGCAGATAAAAATCTGTCCCTCAAGGATACTTGGGATTTTTAAGGATACCTTTTAAGGATGCCTTAATGTCTGTCATAAGGCAAGCCATGTTATGTCTGTCATAAGGCAAGCACAACCACAAAAGGTAATACAAAAATATAATTTATTACAAAATATACAGTTTAAAACAGTATTAGTCATACAAACAAATGACAAAGATTAATACTCATTTTCAAAAAGTTTGAACAGATGCTTGTATATATTGGCTAGCCAACGCGTTTCACAGTCTAAGTTGCTGCTTCTTCAGGGCTGTTTCTCATGCATCCAAATATTCTGACATTGATCATGTCGCAACATCGGCAAGAGCAGACACCATCCCGTGACAAACAGGCGATGTCAGAATCATCTATATGGTTTTGTGGATGTCGAACCATATATACAGGTTGAAAGAATCTAGTATGTAGCCAATAAGTACTGGAGATTCAATAAGCGATATTAAGAACGGAGTGAAAGAAGTGAATCACTCCAAAAACAAAAACAGTCCCGTTCGTCCTAGCTGGGGATAAGGATAAAGCTTATGTCCTCCACAGGCGTACACGGTGCATCCTTCCCAGCTGCCATGATGTGAGGTAATAAACATTGAAAATCTACTAGCATGTTACTATACAAGAAATGTCTAAACAATGTGCACAAAGTTACAACGTTTTCTGCAACGTGAGTCAGGCTATGCATGGAAAGTAGGACGATAGAAGACAATGGATTTTAAGTGCAGAGTGCTCAGCGGCAATAACAAGCATGTGAATGGGACCACTAGTATGGAAGCCAGCTGGAGTGCGTTCGGGTGTGGCCTATTCTTTCTTGATGTCCTTTCCAACTCTGAGGGGCTGCTGCTTGGTTTATACAGAATACTATGTAGACTTTCAGTGACACAGAGCAGCACCAGGGGTAGTTAAAAGGGGTTTGAAAAGAAATGCATTAGACATAGAGGGATGATAGTGGGTAATACGGAATGAGGAAAAGACAGGGAGAATTAAAAAGTCAGGAAGAAAAGAAGTTTATGGGGAATTAGGATTTTATGAGGGGACTAAATGCTTAGAATTCTGATCAGAGGCATTGGGATTACAGAAAGTATTAATAAAATTCTAGATTGTAAGCTCTAACGAGCAGGACCCTCTGATCCCTCCTGTATTGATTTGTATTGTAAGTGTACTGTCTGCCCTCATGTTGTAAAGCGCTGTGTAAACTGTTGGCGCTATATAAATCCTGTATAATAAAAATAATAGGGGGCGTGGCTTGGAGCCGAACGGGAATGGCTGCCTGATCTCCTCGCTCGGTCCCACGGAGGTCCTGCAAACAGCCTAAAGGAGCCCTTACCTGCTAACAATATGGGGAAATCGAAGGATAAACCTTCCCAGTCCCGGTCTCGATCCCCCAGGGGCATGGATCCGCTCTCCGGACACAACATCCCGGAAATCTTCCGGCCGCGATCACGCGAGGCCCCGGCTTCATCTCCGGCCTACTCCGGAACACGCGCCTCAAGCCCCAGCCCTGCCAGAAGATGCTCACAACGTGCAGAGAGCCCATCCACTGCCCGTCCACTTACCATGGATGATCTCAGGTCGGTGGCCACAGACATCAAAGAATCCTTTGCTGCTGCCTTTACAGACCTCAGGAGGGAGATTCAATCGATGCACATGAAGATCGATGACATAGAAACAACCACTATCCGCCATGATGCCGCTCTACAACAGCTGCAGCGTTCATCTCAGAGTTACAACAGCCAGCTCAGAGATCTACACAGGCATATGGAAGATCTGGACAATCGCGGACGCCGCCATAATGTGAGGGTAAGAGGAATACCTGAGTCCGTCGAACAAAACCACATAATACAGGCCACAACCCAAATTTTTAATGACTTACTAGGGAGACCCCCCGAGACCCCCATTGAATACGAGCGTCTACACAGAGCTCTCAAACCCAGAGGCAGAGAATCAGACCCTCCCAGAGACGTGATTTGCTGCCTGGTGAATTTCAGATTGAAAGAAGACATACTAAGAAGAGCCAGAGAGCGCCGCAGCTTAATGTATCAAGGGGCAGAAATCAAGATTTTCCAAGATTTGTCCCCCATATCCCTACAAAACAGAAGAGACTTACGCCTGCTGCTCGACCTACTGCGCCAAAAAGAGATCCAATATCGATGGAAATTTCCCTTCTGCCTGTCTGCAACAAATGCTGGACGCACTGCCAATCTGAAAGTCCCGGAAGATCTCAGGGGGTTCCGCAATACTCTACAGATACCATTCATCGAACTCCCGGACTGGTATAGAGACTTTCGCCTCACCCAGCTCCAAAGAACCAACTCCATGGAGGCCATACCGGTAAGAGATGAATTCCACATCAGAAGGCGCAGATCATCCTCTCCAAGACCACTTCCTCAGAGGGATCAGCTGGACAGAGACCGACAAAGCCCAACAGCGTCACCAGCCCATAGGCGGGCTCGGCCAGATCAGCTTTGATCAACCATAACCAAACGTTTGATAACATTACAACTCATATTCAGAGTTGCAGTTTCTCTTAGGTCGCCACCCCAACCCAAGTTCCAGGACCATAGAACCAAGACAGAACAGCAATCCATTTGAAGATCACAACTCACCTGACAGAAACATACCTCAAACCTGGCCTATACTGGATCCACCAGATACAGTCAGACAATAACACACACCCACAAGCTGAGAAACCCATGAAGATCCCACGCTACACGACTCCACATCAACCCATCTCCAAGACATTTTTCCAGAGAAAATGCCACCCATCCACAGATCCCAACGGAAATCAATCCACTCCACTAAGTGCCTGAACCTACGCCGCATACATCACCAGTGGAAGTCTGCCTGACTGAGCAACAGGACACCACACCAGCCACCAACATTTTCACACAACTACTAACCTTCACTGAACTCACGAATGACAGCTCAAGATGGACCCCCACCCTTCAAGATGGTGTCATCCACCACAGCTCACAACCCCACTGCTGCACCCCCCACCATCCCCCCTTCTCCCCCTCCCCCCCCACCCCCCTACCCACCCCAACCCCCCCCACCCTTTTTTTCAGATACCTTCTCCAGATTGAAGACGACGCGACGAAGATATAAACTGAACCTGAGAAATCAAAACAAGTTAGATGCTGAATATACAGTATTCCACCGCGCTCTGAGATACATGTAGAGTTCTTCCCCCCCCCCTTTTTTTTCCCCCTTTTTTTTTTTTTT
Source organism: Aquarana catesbeiana (assembly GCF_042186555.1). NCBI lineage: Eukaryota > Metazoa > Chordata > Amphibia > Anura > Ranidae > Aquarana > Aquarana catesbeiana. The sequence continues at coordinate 655,286,579 of NC_133324.1, forward strand.
TTTTCCTCTTCTCTCTCTCTCCCTCTCTTTACTGCTTTTAAATATGTTTATTTTGAATGTCTTGATTTGCTTATAGGGGGGGGGGGGGGGTAAAGCAAAGAAAAGGGTAGGGAGCAAAAAAAAAAAAGGGGGCTCATCCCGCATGGACAAGGGCTCTTTCCCTTTCTGACACACTCCTATTCGCTATACATCTGCCAGAGGTGTCCATGGGGGGTGAGCTTCCTAATGATGGGTAGAGTGTATTCAACCAACCACGCCAAGGCCACAGTGGCCGAGCACTGCACAGTCTGTTAGATACCCAATAAAGACCACTTCATACCTAACTCAATGCTAAACTTTGCTAGGAACTACCATAGACAGCTTTGGGATTGAACAACTGCTCGAGTTACAGCTCTATCCTAACTCGATGTCTAGACCACACTCAGACTAACCCCTATACGTAAGCATCAATGGATCCTTATTTTATTTTTTCTCCCCCCATAGTCAATTACTCCCCCAAATTATAGTGAGCTAACCGCTCAGAGGCTACGCCACCTTACACCCCCTCACAGCCTCAATACTTACATCAAGCTCATAACTTACACTGAACCCAACTTAGCCCTAAAATGATTGCTGCTACATGTTTCAGTATTATATCTAAGATATATGTATAGTTGGTTTAACTTTACCTCTTCTCCTAGGCCTCTATGTAGACTGTCCAGGTGGCGACCTCAACATGTTTTTCATCGTGGCTAGTTTATTCCTAAGGCCACAGTTTAATGTTCAATGTTTCAAATATCTATGTTATTGATTGTTTCTACCTTCACATCATCAATCTGAGATCTTTAACCACATACTCTCCCCTTGATATGTAAGCAGGCTCCCTACATACAAGTCGAATAGACCCAAGTTGACCTCCAACGGACAGAACGTCTCTCGAACTCCTTTTCGAGCTCCTTCCACTCCTCCACACAACAGGACAGTGACTATCCTAGTTGACCCACACCGAACGTTTCAACCCATTACAGGGTAAGGTAGCTGGACTACATTTACCTCCGGTAAGTACATCTCACTTCCCGTTACTAATCCCCTCCTGACTTATCACCCCCCTCATACACTCTATCTCCCCCCCTTTTTCTATTCTCTCTCCCTCCCCCCCCCCTTTTATATATCTGGATTTCTCCCCCTCCCTGGTCTCCACCGGAGCTTCTCCTACTACATCACTCAAACACCTTTGAGGAGCCTATGACTCCTCACAGATCACACCCACCCATATCGGCCGCATCGGCAAATTGCACTCCCTCCCCATATCTATTACACCAACTAGACTCTACCCAACGATCATGGACCCCCTACATTCCACTGTGCAACACAACACGCTTAAAATAGTCTCTCAAAATGTCAAAGGACTAAACATCCCAGAGAAACGTAGTCAAATCCTCAACATGATGAATAAATTAAAAGCAGATGTGATATTTCTGCAAGAAACCCACTTTCGCACGGACATTACCCCTAAACTAGCAAGCCACAGATACCCTACATCCTTCCATGCTACAAACCCTCTAGCCAAAACAAAAGGAGTTTCAATCTTGCTCTCTAAAAATCTTCCATGGCAACTGATAGATTCCTTAATAGACCCAGAGGGCCGCTATGTGTTCTTGAAGGGAACCGTCCATAACCGGACGTTTACCTTGGCAAACATATACAGCCCCAATACTGCCCAGGTCAGCTTCTTCCGTTCTATCGCTGCCCTCCTCGCAAATTTTCAAGAGGGGACTACGATTCTTGGAGGCGATTTCAACGTGACACTTCAGCCCATCCTAGATTCCTCTTCGGGATCTTCCACACTTCCATATAGAGCACTGAGACAAGTTAAGATACAATTACAGGAACTCCTTTTACACGACACATGGCGCACCCTACACCCGAATGGGAAAGATTACTCCTTTTTCTCCGCACCTCACAATAGATACTCTAGGCTAGACTACCTCTTTCTCTCCCAAAAAGACCTCCCCTTCCTGAAATCTGCCACCATTGAACCCCTACTCATCTCAGACCACCACCCGATCACCCTCTCCCTCTCCTTCCCGGAAAAAACCTTAGTCACAAAGATATGGCGTCTTGACCCATCTCTCCTCATCTCAGAAATTGACACTAACCGCATCCGCACCAGCTTAAGCAACTACTTCAGGGAAAATGATAACTCCGAAACAGCACCCCTGTCCCTCTGGGAGGCACATAAATGTGTCATCCGAGGGGAATTTCTCACAATTCAGGCCAACCGGAAAAAAACACAACAGACAACCTTTCAGGAACTCACCAACAAAATAAAGAGACTGGAAATACTCCACAAACAATCCCAATCACAAGACACATACTTAGAACTCACTCAAACCAGGAAACTTCTGTTGGAAATCCTCAACCGTAAAACCCGACGCAAATTCACATTGAACCAAAAGCTATTTTATGAACAGGGGAACAAGTGTGGAAAGCTACTAGCCAGAGCAATACAATCCAAGAAAGCTAGCACCAACATCCACACCATTAAAGACCCGCTAGGTAATTCAAGCTCAAACTCCGCAGACATAGCATCTCACTTCGAACGCTACTACACAGAACTCTATAACATACCACAGCAACCCGAAAAGACCGCAGGCCAAACCTCCAGAAAAACCCTTATCACAAATTTCCTCCAAAAATTCAGCCCCAAACCCATACCCCGAGAAGAGGCTCGCGATTTAGACAACCCCATTTCCGAAGAGGAACTTAAGAAAGCGATTAAACAACTAAAAACAGGCAAAAGCCCAGGCCCCGACGGTTTTTCAGCGCCATATTATAAGACCTTCATAGACATCCTTTCAGCTCCGTTCCTAAAGACTTTCAACTCCTTAACCTCCTCCAAACTACCTTTTCACAGACTGCTTGAAGCACATATCACGGTCATTCCGAAGGAGGGGAAGGACGCCACTTCAGTCACTAGTTATAGACCAATATCCCTACTCAACGTAGACATCAAATTATTCGCAAAAATACTAGCAAACCGACTCCTTCCCCTCCTTCCTACAATAATAGGGAAAGACCAGGTTGGATTTGTTCCTGGCAGAGAGGCCAGGGACAACACCATCAAAGCTATCAACATAAACCATTGGCTAACTTCCCAAAAACAAAAACAAAGGGGCTTCTTTCTATCCCTGGATGCTGAGAAGGCGTTTGACAGGCTGGCCTGGGACTACCTGGGGGCGGTTTTACGCCACCTAGGTTTACACAACCGAATGTTCAATCTAATTATGTCCCTATACACCACACCAACAGCAAAAGTCAAAGTCAACGGCCACCTGTCAGACGCCTTCTCCATCAGGAATGGAACAAGACAGGGTTGCCCATTGTCCCCCATCCTTTTTATTCTAACTCTAGAACCCCTACTACGCTGCCTACGATCGAACGAGAACATCAAAGGTATTCCCATTGCAGGACACACGTATAAAATAGCGGCTTTTGCCGATGATATTCTGCTATTTCTAAGTGACCCACTTACCTCGATCCCAAACCTCCTCAGAGATTTTGACTTATTTCGACAAATATCCAACCTAAAGATTAACTTCTCAAAATCCCATGCCCTCAACATTTCCCTCCCGACAGACTTAGTCTCCCAATGCCAAGATAAATTTCCCTTTGTCTGGAAACAAAACGCCATTACCTACCTGGGAATCCAACTGACCACACACCTATCAGACCTATACGCTAAAAACTTCACCCCACTGATTCGCACTATCTCCGAAGACCTACGTAGATGGGACAAACCCCATTTTTCTTGGTTCGGCCGTGCGGCCATCCTGAAGATGAATGTGCTCCCACGTATCCTCTATCTGCTACAAACAATGCCCATTAAACTCCCTGTAGCCTTCTTTCACACGATCAAACAACAATTTCTGAAGTTTCTTTGGAAACACAAGCGTCCTAGGATAAGCTACTCCCACCTCTCGAAACCCAAAAATAAAGGGGGTATTGGGCTACCAGATTTGCAGAACTATTACAGAGCTTGCCATCTGGGAAGAATTGTAGACTGGGCAGTCCATGAAGGAGTTAAAGACTGGGTGAGACTAGAAGATTCATTCTCCCACTTGCCCATTAAAAGCACCCCATGGATTCTCCAACGCCACATCCCCAAAACCCTAAAAGACCACCCCCTTATAGAGGCTACCCTCAGGAGCTTTAGGGAAGTTTGTAAGAAATTTCAAATCTCCTCTAACCCAGGACCCCTCACACCTATCCGCCACAACCCAGCCTTTACCCCAGGGATGTCCGACAACTTCCTTAAAGATACTTGGCCACACAAAGATATACTAGCCCAACACTTTTTTAGAGATGGTAATTTCACAAACCGTGACACACTCCCCATAAACACAAGGGATGAACCCTTCCCGCTATGGACCTACTTCCAGATTCGCCATTTTCTTACAACAACACACCGAAATGCGTCTGTGTCCAGAAACTTAACCCCATTTGAAAACCTATGCTCCCAAACTACACCGCAACAGCACTTGATTGCAAATACACACTCCATGCTCTTTGCCCTGACATCCCCCAAAGACACCAAAGCTTGCCAAGCTTGGGAAAGGGAACTTCAAATTGACCTAACAGAAGAGAACTGGGAACGAATTTTCACAATAGCACACAAGGGCTCCCTCAATGTCACGATACAAGAGAACAACTACAAAACCCTATCCCGATGGTACCGTACCCCGGAACTACTAAACAAATTTAATCCTGATATGCCAAACAAATGTTGGAGGTGCTCCAATGATATAGGCACATTCTTACACATCTGGTGGTCCTGCCCTCTTCTCCAGATTTTCTGGAAACGGGTTCATGACATCACTTCTCAGGTAACCACATACCCCCTAGACTATACTCCTACCAGACTCCTTCTCCACCATTCCTCCACTTCAGCCCACACATACAGAAAATCTCTGGGAATACATATGATCAATGCAGCCAAACTATGCATCTCAGCCAAATGGAGATCCTCCTGCAGCCCAACTTTATTTGAATGGTTTTCCCGTATAGACAAAATTGCTGAAATGGAGGAATTAATCCACATTGCAAAAGACACGCCTTCAAAATACTCCCGAACGTGGGCCTGCTGGACCCACTTTTGCACCACAGAGAGATACTCCTCCATTATGAAACCAAACCGTCCCGATACCTCCCACAATGAATGATCGAATAAACCGAAAACCCCTCTTGAGACATACACTAACCCATCAAAACTCACTGTTTCGCTCAATCCTGCTTTAATGCGGATCCCGGGGGGAGTCCCCCTTCAGACAGGGATCCGCACACGAAAACATCCTTACTCCGGAGACCCGGTGGAGACTGGGGAGGAGTTACCCCTATCCCCTACCTCCCACACCTACCCCTATCCTCTACCTCATCCCTTTATCCCCTTCTTGCCTATGCCTACTCCCCCCTCCTTATCCATACCCCAACTGAACTGACAATGACAACCAACTACCCACTCCCATGACTACCCGAACTTTGGTGTTTAATCCGCCACCCACTTGTCACATTTCAAAAACCGACGAGACTAACCTACCTCACAGACTAACCCTAAGTAACAAGCCCGATACATTGTCACGTGTTCAGGGACAAACCTACGGACCCATAGATGACTACACTCGTACACTCCCCATTTAACCCAAAACTCCTGACACCTTACTCTAGGTGATGCTCCTACCTAATATGGTTCCTGATCTCAGTTGATGTGGTAAACCTCGAGTTCGAGGCTTTCTTACTCTGTTATACGTCTGTATGACCTACAGTTGAATACATAAATGACTCATTATATTGTAGTGACATATGTCATGTTAATATGATTCATGTTGTCTACCCATCTACTGGTTGTAAAAACTGTGTAACTTCTTTTGTTCACAATAAAAACTTTAATGGAAAAAAAAAAAAAAAAATAATAATAATAATAATAATAAAACGCAAGATAATCTCAGAGGTTCCAATATGGTATAAAAATAGTATATTATAATGCAATGTTGTAGAAAATACTGTATGCTAATAAAAATACATATAACAACCATGTAATGGTACAACGGTATGAGATTTTTTTTATATCTTGGACTGATGTGAATAAAATGCCTGAATCTAATAAAGAGAATTACAGAGCAATAATTATTTCTATATGATAAAGGGCATTATGAAGAATAGAAAGAGGAGAGAACCCCAGAACGTTATGTAAATCAGTCAGCTGATTCTATGATCTCTTTCATCCACCTTAGTACAGTGTTTTAATTTAAAGATCAGATAGGGTTTTTGATTCAATATGACATATTGATCACAGCAGCATGGGTGACATCGGAACTACTTGGATAATTTCTATATTGCTTACGTACAAAGGAATAGACTGTTGACAGTCCCAAACAAACCCACTTAAAGAGGAAGATAAGGCTAATAATTATTCCTAAAAATGATGCCTTCCCCTTTTTCCACCTGTCCTGCATAGCCTGTATAAAAAAAGGCAGTGTTACGTATCCTGGATACGCTTTATTCTCATCCACGAGCCAAGATAAAAATGATGGGATACCACTCTGATCCCATCTCTATTAAAAGGTGCACACAGCGGGGGTGTCCACTGTCTCTGCTGCTTTTTGCTATAGCAATTGAGACAGTGGCTATAGCTATTCGAGAAGACTCAAACATTCAGGGGGTGCAGTGTGGTCCTCATATGCATAAGTGTGCGTTATTTGCAGACGATATGTTGCTTTTCGTAACCTCTCCCATTACCTCACTTCCAAATATACTTTGGACCCTGCATGATTTTGGTAAGGTGTCTGGGCTCAGAGTAAACAAGACAAAATCTTTTGCCATGAAAAATAACATTCCTGACTCGTTGCTTTCTCGCTTACGAGGGTTGAATACATGCAGTCAAAATGACCCTCCTGCCTAAACTCTTATATTTATTTAATTTGTTGCTGGTATCGGTCTCCAGATCAGACCTACTCCGTTTTCAGTCTAATGTGTTCAAATTCATTTGGGGGCACTAAGGCTCATAGACTGGCACGCTTTACCCTGTTTGCTCCCTGGACGAATGGAGGTCTTGGTGTGCCCGACTTGTATGCATGTCAGGTCACCTTGAGGCTAGGTGACAGATGCACACTGTTGGGATCAGGAGTGCACCGCAAGGTAGTGGACCCTATGGCTGACTGCTGCGAATGGGAGTCAGGGTGGTAAGGAAGGCAGGGCCGCTGGAACACCAACGCGGATCCCACCGGGGTTAGAGCGTAAGATTCCCTGGGGCGCGGAGTCTAAGAGCCAGCAGGTGTTCACCAGAGCCTCTAGTGGTGAGGATGGACTGGGCTGCAACTGGCTCCAGGTCGCGACCCCCAGGGTCCCCCAGCTCATACCCACAATAGGCAACAGGAGGATAGGGATAGTAAGGGAATAAGCCAAGGTCAGGGCCACAAGCAGACAAGGACAACAGTCACGCCAAGGTTCAGGGTCACGGGCAAACAAGGATAGTCAGGGACACGCCAAAGGTCAGGGTCACGAGCAGACAGGAATAGTTGAGAACACGCCAAGGTCGGTAACAGAAACAAATGTAGAGCACACAGCAGGCAGGAACAGGAAGCCAAAACACACAAAGGTTGATCAGCCCTGCTGGCTTGCAGTGCACAGGTTAATATAGGGTTCCCTGATAGGGCTTGGGGTGGGGCCATGCTTAGAGGAGAGGTTATAAAACCAGCCAGGTGTGAGTGGCTGGCCTCTTAGTCTGAACACATGAGGAGAAGGTAAGCTGACCTAAGAGAAAGATTACTGCATAACCATGACAATGCATATTATAATATGTCACAATATTACATATTAGCACCTACCCTATCCCACTCCTTTGCTTTATGGGATCGTTTGCGACCCAACCCACTGCTAACCTCTGTATTCACCCCTTTGGCACATATATTTCATAATCCCGACTTTCCCCCCAGTATAGACATTGAAGCGTTCAAGTGATGGACAGATAAGGACCTATATCGTTACAGTCACTTTTTCACTCATGGTGGCCCCTTCACCCTCTCCCACTGTTCCTTGGTTCTAGAGATGCCTATTTTGGAAAGGTTCCGTTTCTATCAAAACGCAAATTTTTACGTTCGATTTGGCCACCTGGAGAACCACCATCTCTAACAGCATGCTAACAATGGTGAAGTAGGGACCAGGGAACTAGAGGGGGCATCTCCATGGTGTATGAGTCGCTGCTCACCCCGTCGCAGAAACAGCCATACATGCTGGCCTGGGAGAGAGACCTCAATTGTGACGAGGACTTGGAGTCTTGATCATCCAGGCTCCAGGTCGCTTATAAAGGTTTTCTTAACGTCTCCTTTGTAGAGGCTGGACTTAAAGTACTAATCACTTGGTCCCTGTTCACCTGGATAGGATGTATAACAGAGCTACTATGGGATGCTTTTAGGGCTGAATGTTGCAAGGTTCTATACTTCATGTCTAGTGGTAATGCTCTAAAATTAGGCATTTCTGGAACAGGGTGTTTTCAATGCACCGAAAAGTGATGGGGCTCTCTAATGAACAACAACCTCGCCTAGCTCTACTTAATGACTTGCCACACAGGTGGTCGCGTCCTTTGAAACTCCTGATCAATTTTATCCTGCTGGCGGCCAAAGTCACTATAACAGGAGCATGGAAGACATCCTCAGTATCTTTTGGACGACTCAAACACAAAAAATTGTGGATCATGATTCATGCAAAAATTGCTAGTATTAATAATGACCGAAGCAATCTGTTCGAATGAACTTGGAAACCCTGGGCATCATATATACATGTTTCCCTGTGACTCCTGGTGCTATACGACCTCCGGGTTCTTCCTCTCTCAGTTTATTCACGCTTATGACCTAGCTCTCCCTGCGGGGATCCTCTTCCCCTACATTACCTCTTTTTTCTCTTCTTTCCTTTCTTCTACCTTTCTCCTTTTCTCTCCTTTTTTCCCTCTTGGGTTCTTTAATTGCCTTTTCTCAAGGTTAATTGTGGCATTTTATTTTAGTACTATTGTTTGTGACTGCTTGAATTATATGTGATCTCAGGCTGTACAGAGAATGTCTTCTTTGTAGAGGATTTGCTGGAATGACCAAATTCTTCATAATTATGTTAGTGTTAATGTCTCTCTGTTTTGGCAATCTTATTTATTTATTTTTTTGCTTTACTGTAAACTTCATTATATTGTCACCGTTGTGATAATCTTTATGTTGAAAACAATAAAAATTTATTGAACATAAAAAAAAGCTATGTAAATCCTTTTTTTTTATCCAGTCTGGTCTGATTACAGGAGTCAGCAGCTCCTGCATCTCTGTGTCAAGGAGCGGCTGCTGCAGGGAAGAGGAGGGAGCAACCACAACAGAAAGGCATGGGGGCTGGTGGGTGACATCACGGTTCTGGGAGTTCACAGCTGTTGTCAAACACTTCTGTACACAGGGGAGCTGGAGCTGCTGTGTCACATTACTGGACTGGACAGGATTAAGCCTAGGTTCACATCTATGCGGCTGCGCTTAATGCATTTTTCAGGTACATTTTGCAGTGCATTTTGCATTTTGAAACCAGCGTTTATGTGTTTTTGTATGCAGTTTTTATGCATTGTTTTTTTTCCCTCTTTTAACGCACTGTAAACACACTGTATATAGCTGTTTGCTAAGGAGGGCGTCGGGTCCTTAACAACTGATGAGTCATCAGTTGTCAGCAGCTTCCCTGCTAAAAGCTGAATGTAAAAAAAAAAACATTGCCGGCAAAAAAAAAAAAAGCCAAATAAAAAAAAAAATGGTGTGGGGTCCCCCCCAAATCCATACCCTTATCCAAGCATGACACCCGGCAGGTCAGGAAAGAGAGGGGATGAGCGAGTGCCCCCCTTCTGAACCATACCAGGCTGCATGCCCTTAACATGGGGGGTGGCTCTGCGCCCCCCACCCCAAAGCAACCCTCCATGTTAATGAGGTCAGGGGCATCTTCCCCACAACCCTAGCCGGTGGTTGTCGTTCGGGGTCTGCGGATGGGGGGCTTATCAAAATCTGGAAGCCCCCTTTATGAAGGGGGCCCCCAGATCCTGCCCCCCCATGTGAATGGGTATCGGGTACATCGTACCCCTACCCATTCACCTGAAAAAGAAGTAAAATGTGAAAAAAAAAATGTTTTTGACAAGTCCTTTATTAGTAAAATAGCTCTGAGCTGTCTTCTCCCGCCGCCATCTCTCCTGATGCCATCTCTCCTGGTGCCGTCTTCTTCTTCCACTGCTGTCTTCTTCCCAGTGCTGTCTTCTCCCCAAGCTGTCATCTCCTGGTGCCTTCTTCCTCGCCGCCGATGTCTTCTTCCTCACCGCCCGCGTCTTCTTCATCACCGCCAGTTACCTGCAAAAAAACAAAAAAAGCTGGTCTTGTCGTGAAGCTGTCTTTCTCCATTGTGATGTTCCCGCTGTCCAGCACCTCTTATATAGGCATGAGGCGTGGTCAACCAATGATGTCGCCCGGAGAGCCTGCCCCTTAAGACGTCACGTGACGTCACAAGGGACGGGCTCTCCGGGCAACGTCATTGGATGACCATGCCCTTGCCTATATTAGAGGTGCCGGACACTGCTTTTCACTGCTTTTTCAGGTGAATGGGTAGGGGTACGATGTGGGGGAAGGTGGGATCTGGGGACCCCCTTCATAAAGGGCGGCTTTCAGATTATGATTATCCCCCCGCCCACAGACCCCGACAACCACCAGCCAGGGTTGTCGGGAAGAGGCCCTTGTCCTCATCAATATGGGAGCAAGGTGCTTTATGGTGCCTGCCCCAAAGCACCCTCCCCCTCATGTTGAGGGCATGCGGCCTGGTATAGTTCAGGAGGGGGGTACTCGCTCGCATAACGGCCTGGTGTGTTTTTTGGGGGGAGCCCACGCTATTAGAAAAAAAAATTGTCGGGGGGGGGGCGGAACCCCATACCCCGTGGTATAGACCGGGGGGACCCCATGCCGTTTTTTTCACAATTTTTTTTTTTGCCAGCAATTTTTTTTTTGCCCCGCTGGCAGCTGATGACTCATCGGTTGTTAAGGATGCAGCGACCGACTTCCCGGCCCCTGGCTTAGCACTCAGCTATATTCAGTGTTAAAATGAAAAATGCAAAACGCAAAACACATCAAAAATCGCATCACAAACACAACACTTGCATTTCTGGTGCGGTTCCAGTCTACTATTTACTATCACTTTAGGGTTTTAGGCACAGTGGATGTAGACACTTGTCTAAATAGCTGCATCTAGGAATGTGAATGCATTAATATTCCCTGTGGTTGTTCAACTGTGTCTTTACAACTTAAAGTGGGAGTCCATCCTAATGCCCCGTACACACGGTCGGATATTGATCGGACATTCCGACAACAAAATCCTAGGATTTTTTCCGACGGATGTTGGCTCAAACTTGTTTTGCGTACACACGGTCGCACAAAGTTGTCGGAATTTCCGATCGCCAAGAACGCGGTAACGTCAACCACGTACGACGAGACTAGAAAAAGCCATTTCAGAACCAAGCGCGGCACCCTTTGGGCTCCTTTTGCTAATCTCGTGTTAGTAAAAGTTTGGTGAGAGACGATTTGCGCTTTTTCAGACTCGTGGCTTTCAGATCGTTTTCTGCGGTTCAGTTTGTGCTTGTGGGTTTGTATCTGCTCTTCAGTGCGTGCAGTCAGTTCGTATCGGAGTTTTCTGTGCGATCTTGTCCGCTCGTTGCTGTTTTTCAGGTCGCTCTTCACAGGCCTTGCTGTTCTTCAGTGCGTTCTGTTACTTCGTTCTGAGCAGCCGACCGTTTTCTAGCCATGTTTCGTATACGTACTCCTTGTAGAGTTCGTGCTGTGCGGGGGCTTGGTGTTGGGGTCCTGACCTTGACACAAGTCCAGTCCATGAACAGGGTGGGGAGGAGTTCATGGACCAAGAATTGGTTGCTTCAGCGTGACCAGTTCTGTCATATGCCTTTGCTCCGTAAGATCCGTGAGAATAATCCTGATGATTTCAGGAACTTTCTCAGGATGACGGACCCCGTGTTTCACCGTTTGTTGGCTTTGCTGACCCCCTATATCAGCAGGCAGGATACCTGCATGAGGCAAGCCATCACTCCGGAGCAGAGGCTCTTCGCTACCCTGCGTTACTTGGTGACAGGGAGAAGCCTGCAGGACTTGAAGTTCTCGACAGGCATCTCCACCCAGGCTCTGGGTATCACTATCCCAGAGACCTGTTCTGCCATCATCCAGGTCCTGCAGAAGGAGTATATTAAGGTAAAATTTTTATCCTTTAATATCACATTTTATTGTATATAATGTTTGCTAATATATTGTATTTCTTTCCTCATTCCCTAATTACCATGATTGTAATATGCTGTGAATGTCCCCTTTGTCCTCATGCATGTTGGAATTTTTTGGGGTTTTTTTTAGTCCTTCATACATATTTGCCTTCACTTACCTCCCCAGCATGGTCTCCTGCCCCTATATTCACCTCATGTAGTCAATTAACAATGCATTTGATCAGCTCCATAGTAGTGCTTTACCCCCAAACAACCCCTAAAATGTTTAGAAATGTGATTTCTGCTTTAAATTCAGGCAGAGTGCCAGAGGCTTTTTTTGTAGTGTCCCCAAATCATTTTTATTAACCCTCCCTCCCCCCAACTGCTAAGTCAGCTGATCCCAATTCTCTATCTATCCTCAATCATCTATCTGCTGACTTTGCCAAACCCATACACACTATACCCACCTCTTTTGTGGTCAGATTTATGGAGGAATTCCCCAAAGCATGTAGTGCAAGGGCCTGCCTGTATACTTTCAAATGGTACTGTTTCAAGTTTTTGTATTCTATTACTATCTTGATAGGTAATAGCAGAATGTCCAAATGTGCTCAAATGTGTACAGTGTGTATTTATATCTTTGTATTATGACACTTCTTACCTGTCCAGTGGTCTGCCAATAGTGTAACTAAGGAGGGGCTGTTCCAAGTAATACCCATTATTAAGGCATTCATCTCTTAATGAAGTGGAGAGGGTTACCTGTCCAAGATTTCCCCCCCTATAATGTTAGCAATGGCCCATGAGAGTGGGGGGGAATATGATAGGTGTACCTTATACTTTGGTGTTGTAAAATTCCCCTTAATAAATGTTATCTGGATGTTGGCCAAGAATGTTTGTGTCTAATCTGCTTTCCATGTTTATGTGCAAAAATACTAATTTATTTATATTTTCCGCAACAGTTTCCTTCCACGCCACAGGAATGGCAGACTGTGGCCTCCCACTTTGCCCCCCAGCGGTGGGACTTTCCTAACTGCGGAGGGGCAATTGATGGGAAACACGTCCACATCGTCCCACTCCCCAACTCGGGGTCGTACTATTATAATTGCAAGGGGGTCAATAGTATTGTGATGTTGGCGGTGGTGTCGGCTAATTACGAGTTCCTGTACGTGGACGTGGGGAAGGATGGCTGGATGTCCGATGGTGGAGTCATCGCCCAGATGGAGTTTTACAGGTGTCTCCAGAATGGCAGCTTGGACTTGCCACCTCCAGAAGAGAATGTGGAAGGACTCCCATTCGTCTTCGTTGCGGATGAAGCATTTGCGCTGGGGGACCATCTTATGCGGCCATTCCCGATGAGGACCCTCACCCCGGAACAGAGGGTTTTTATTTACCGGCTGGCCAGAGCCAGAAGAGGGGTGGAGAACACATTTGGAATCATGGCCTGCCGGTTCCGCCTATTTCTTACACCCATCCATGTGGTGGAGTATAAACTGAATCATATAATCCTGGCGTGCTGTGTTCTACATAACTTTTTACGGCAACATTCTGCCAACTATGCTGGCTCAGTTGGGCCTGAGGCCGGAATTATAAATGAAACAACCCTGACGGCGCTTGAAAGTGACCGTCCTGGCTTGCCCTCCCTGAGTGCCCGTGATGTCCGGCTAAGATACCTTGAGTTCTTTGCGGGTAGGGGGGCCATCAATATGCCAGACAATTTGTGAAACATTGATCAAATAAAAAAAACTTCAGCAAATCTATGGTGACATTTACTGCTTGTGTTTGTTTTAGCTGACCCTGACCGAAATGTGGTGAGTCCTGAAAATGGCGTGATTGTGTAACCTTATGCAAAGCACTGTTGGTTGTTATTTACTAAAGGCAAATACACTTTGCACTACAAGTGCACTTGAAAATGCACTGAAACTGCACTTGTAGTGCAAAGTGGATTTTCCCTTAGGAAATAACACCCATTGTCACAGAAAGCAGCAATTACATCACCACAAAAGTGTTGTAGAATTGAGACAATAATCCACAAATTCTTGATAAACAATCTTTTTAATACCTACACAATCACATGTGCATTTAGAAAAGGTTTTTAAAACAAACCAACATGTTTGTTGTATAACAATATTTGGGGTGGCATTATCAAAAATAGAAATGTCCATTTAAGATAAAACAGGCATGTGTAAAACCAACAAGAAAGACACAAATCTTGAACTTACAAAGTTCACATATGGTAAAACTTGAAGGCAATATCAAATATGAGTATTTAGGAACTGTGTTTGATATTGCGTTCAGATGGGGTGAAGTCACCCCAGGAAAAGCCAAATTTTGAAGATGCACACCAATTTACGAATGTCAACATGTGCTAGCTGCCATCATGGGGGATCAAGAGATGTGTTTTGGGGGAGCAACCCCTTCCTCTCAGCTAGTTTATTATTGAGGAAGGGGTTGCACCCCCAAAACGCGTCCATTGATCTCCCGTGATGGTAGATAGCACATGTTGACACAGTGTGTGCATCCTCAAAATTTGGCTTTTCTAAAAATCGCTAAAACATTTTTAACATTGTAGCGTACAAAAAAACAAAGGTATTTGGATGGGTTTTAAACTCTCCCCAAAACATCGATGATGTTATTATTGTTTTGAATAACATCATTGATGTTTTTCTTGATGTTTTCTAAAGCTAAATTACACCCCATGATCTCCCCAATCAGGATCTGTGCAAAAAAAACTTAGGCAAATCTATGGTGACATTTACTGCTTGTGTTTGTTTTAGCTGACCCTGACCGAAATGTGGTGAGTCCTGAAAATGGCGTGATTGTGTAACCTTATACAAAGCACTGTTGGTTGTTATTTACTAAAGGCAAATACACTTTGCACTACAAGTGCACTTGAAAATGCACTGAAACTGCACTTGTAGTGCAAAGTGGATTTTCCCTTAGGAAATAACACCCATTGTCACAGAAAGCAGCAATTACATCACCACAAAAGTGTTGTAGAATTGAGACAATAATCCACAAATTCTTGATAAACAATCTTTTTAATACCTGCACAATCACATGTGCATTTAGAAAAGGTTTTTAAAACAAACCAACATGTTTGTTGTATAACAATATTTGGGGTGGCATTATCAAAAATAGAAATGTCCATTTAAGATAACACAGGCATGTGTAAAACCAACAAGAAAGACACAAATCTTGAACTTACAAAGTTCACATATGGTAAAACTTGAAGGCAATATCAAACATGAGTATTTAGGAACTGTGTTTGATATTGCGTTCAGATGGGGTGAAGTCACCCCAGGAAAAGCCAAATTTTGAAGATGCACACCAATTTACGAATGTCAACATGTGCTAGCTGCCATCATGGGGGATCAAGAGATGTGTTTTGGGGGAGCAACCCCTTCCTCTCAGCTAGTTTATTATTGAGGAAGGGGTTGCACCCCCAAAACGCGTCCATTGATCTCCCGTGATGGTAGATAGCACATGTTGACACACTGTGTGCATCCTCAAAATTTGGCTTTTCTAAAAATCGCTAAAACATTTTTAACAGTGTAGCGTACAAAAAAACAAAGGGATTTGGATGGGTTTTAAACTCTCCCCAAAACATCAATGATGTTATTATTGTTTTGAATAACATCATTGATGTTTTTCTTGATGTTTTCTAAAGCTAAATTACACCCCATGATCTCCCCAATCAGGATCTGTGCAAAAAAAACAGGCAAATCTATGGTGACATTTACTGCTTGTGTTTGTTTTAGCTGACCCTGACCGAAATGTGGTGAGTCCTAAAAGTGGCGTGATTGTGTAACCTTATACAAAGCACTGTTGGTTGTTATTTACTAAAGGCAAATACACTTTGCACTATAAGTGCACTTGAAAATGCACTGAAACTGAAACTTTCACCTCTGAAGGTGAAATGCCCTGGATCCACAACATCACAATCACCTAAAAAGAGAGAAAACCAAAAAAAAAACAGGTATTATAAATATGCCGGCATCCATCTCTTACCTGAGTCTGTGGTCGCATACACTCACCTGTTGTGGTGCCAATTTCCACCACGTCTTCCTCCTCCTCCTGCTCTGCTTGTGTTGGGGGTATTTCCCCTTCTT
This sequence comes from Aquarana catesbeiana, assembly GCF_042186555.1. NCBI lineage: Eukaryota > Metazoa > Chordata > Amphibia > Anura > Ranidae > Aquarana > Aquarana catesbeiana. Next base: position 655,302,968 of record NC_133324.1, read on the forward strand.
CCCGAGGTGGGGGGTCTGTGGTCTCCTCGGATGAGGGGGGTCCTCCGAGTCTTTTCTCCCCTATGTAAAACAAAAATGGTATAATTAGCACACAGATATTTGATGGCCGAAATATAAAGATGAAACATTGCTTGGAAGTGTGGTACAATTGTCTATTTTGGCAGAGTTCCAAGATGTAGCATTTTTATTGTCCGTTGTCAAGCTTCAATACTTTACCTGTTTTGTACAAGCTTCACAGATGGAGACCCCCCTATAGTATACACTGGAGCACCTGTGTGGGCCCCCTAATAAAAATGGTGTTCTGGTGTCCCACACTAGTGCTCCTGCGTCCAGATGTGAAAACAGCTGCTGAGTGTCCTCTCTCCTTACACAGAATCTAGTTTGCATTTCATTCTAGTCACAAACCCATCTACACAACCCAATTTTTTTCATACAAGTAGGCCCTAAAAAATGTGGGCAAATGCATATGGCCTAAACAATGGTGTTTTATAGGCCGAAACAAAAATGTTTGATACGAACGAATAATGTGCCCATGAACATGAAAGTTGCCATTTTAAACTGTACAACACTTAAGAAAAGCACATGGAGCAGCACGAACGTAATAAAGACAAAAATAATAGGAACACAGCACAACTACTTACTTTTTTGCAGCACTCTCCGGATCTTTCGGTACTGCTCAGGCTCTCTTAATTTCAGGTCCGACCACCGCTTCCTGAGCTGATCTTTCGATCGTCGTACCCCGAAATTCCGGTGCAGACTTTTGACCACTTTCGCCATGATCTTGGCTTTTCTGATATTGGGGTTGGGGTAAGGTCCATACTTTCCATCATAGTCTGCCTTCTTCAGGATGTCGACCATCTCCAACATCTCCCCAAAGGACATATTTGAGGCCTTAAATCGTCTCCTTCTGGATCGGGACATTTCCGGATCCGGGCTTTCCTCCTCCTCCTCCTCCTCGTTGCTATAATTAGCATGCACCTGCTCTGACTCCGCCATGTGCTCTTCACCCACTGTGCCGAACGAAAAGGGGCAGGGAATAGACTAGAAAGAACATCAGGGGCGGGCGGAGTTACACGCATGCGCAGTGTGTATAAAGCGTAACACGCGTGCGTAGTAGGTACGATCTGTGAGCGGAGGAAGGAGTATCTGAGGCACCGATCGTGATAACGAAGTTAAAAGCCAAACTGGGCCTATACTGCTTCTAGATTGAGGCCTATATTGTAACTAGATTAGGAGAGTTTTGCCTGACATTAGGGTTTGTCTTGTGTTGTGTCTTGCAGTGAAAATGGATATCTTGAACGATACCGACTTTATGGCAATCTTCATTGACATGTTCAGGGAGCTGCCTTGTCTGTGGCAGATAAACCACCCACATTATAAGAACCAAACAAAGAGGAAGGCAGCACTGGATCAATTGCTGGAAATTGTGATCCCCACGGCAGACATCACCTATTTGAAGATCCTAATTGGTGGCCTGAGGAGCACTTATCTAAGGGAGCACAAGAAGTCCAGGATTCGCAGAGATCCGGAGCAGCAGATGACATTGACTCGGTTGAATTGATGATAGGCAACTCCTATCCTCATATTGATTAGTGGTTCCAAATTAATAATAACTACTGCAGTAGGGAACAGACACAAAAGATACGCTCAGCATCTTTCCAAAATTACTGTTCTGCTTTATTATGACGCAATTGAAGGTTTTTATGCACATGATTACGTAGGTATCACATTAATATTACAATTGTACGTTTATGGTAACAAGGGGCGTTACATAGACAGGCTTATTCTAATCAGGACTCAAAAGAATGTAAACATTTACTGAAAACATTATTAGTGCCGTGTACACAGTGAGGGCAGTGTGCAATACATACAAAATAGAATACAATTATATACAGAACTTACAAATTTCCATTACAGTCTCCCCTCTTTTGATCAATATTTTGATCACTAACCATACCTGCTATCACCTTTAACCTGGAACCTCCACACGCTTAGGTGGAGGTAGTCCTGGCCAAAGAGGCAAAAAACTCCATTGTGGAGAAAATAATAGCTGAGCAACTTTTTCATTACAAAATGACTTTTCATTGTGAAAAACAAATGATTGATAAGACATATTTACAGAGTACTGGCTGTACACTCCTGTGGCCAGAATGGCCTTCTAGCTTAATTGTTGGCATGCTGACTTATCAGCATAGGTAAACACAGACAATTCTACATAAAATGGAAGACGTACAAAAGACAAATATGACTTCAACATGGCTAAACTATTTTTCATATATATATATATATCCCTTACAATTAAAGTAACTGAATCAAAAAGTACCCTAGACTGTGATCACAAGAGGGAAACAAATCAAACACAGAGATTTCTTTAATTTAGTCATTTTTGCAGTGTCTGGTGTGGATCCAGGTGACTTTTCCTTCAAGTTTTGCAAAAACTGTACATGAAATAGATGTTGTATTGAGTCTCCAAACATTTCCTTATATATAAATGTCTCTTAACAATCCAAAAGTCACCTGGCTTTAGTTTTAGATCCTTCCAAACTTTTAGGATCTGGAATTAGGGAGAAAACACATAAATGAGTTTGTAAAAAACCTTAAAAGATCATCAGCATTCTCCGTGAGATCCGAATGGAGGACTTCAGCTGCTGAGACAAAATATAAGCAAATGAGTAACACACTCCCAAACAAAATCTCATAGGGAGAGAGTCCAATATCCCCCTTAGGGGCTTCATAAAATATAAGAAAACATTCAGGCAAAAGTTTTCTAGTTTCTTACTCTACTTTGTCTGATACATTGTAGACAGTAAGGGGTGTAAAAATAAAACCTCAAAACTTCTAGTAAGGACTCTCCTATAAAAAATTATTTCTTTTGTTACTCTCTGTACTTTCTGCACTCTATATTTACAAACTACTTCTGATAACACTTTTTACTGTGGCCTTTGCAGTAGCATTTGCCACTGGACATCCAAAAAACATGTCCATACAGACAAAATGCATACTTGTAAGATCCTGACTTGGGCATCTGGATATATCTTTTTGTAATCTCTGGGAGGGATGTTCAGCTTTTGGTAACACCTTTGGTAACAGGTAAAACAAGAAGTGGTATGTTAGTAAAACAACTGTGGTGAACCCTGGCTCTATCCCACGCTCATTTACTAAGGCAGCCATAACTGCTTGTGACTGATGACACGGTCCATGTGTCAAGCTGAAGGGAAAAGAGTGGCTGGCAGACATAAATGATCACCTTTTCCAAAGTCCTGTTTCATAAGAAGTTGCCCCCTGTGGACCACTTGTTCTTCTCGTTCTGGGGTCCTTAAAGTTGAATTATTAATCCCAGCTATACTGGGCCAGAACTAGGGTGGAATCTGTGAGTTGCACAGACCCATCAAGTGTCCGGGGCTGTAAATGCAGCATCCTTAGAGTCACCTGGTCTGTTTCCATGTGTGAAAGTTAATATGGCTACCTCAGCAAGAAGCTGGAAGGCTGAAAACAGCCAATCAAATTAACTTGGCATGCTTTATTGGTTTACCTGCCGAAGTAAAAACAAACTTCTGGCCCTTCAAATGGAACCAAAAGCTCTCTATATCTCGACTATCTATATAAATATACACTCTTTTTATAGCTCACAGGCTTTGCTAAAACATGGAGCTCTGCTTCTTGAGCTGGGGAAAAAGGATCCAATGACTTTGAATACAGAGTATCCTTCTGGGTGATAAACTGCATACTCAAATCTACAAAAAATTAAATATCTGGGTCTTCAGGGAGTGTGTCCCGCACTGGGCTCATAGCAGCTGATTCCTATACCATCAATTTAACACATGTGTCTTTTCCTTTCTTTTGAATAAATGTACGCATTTGTCATGGTTAGATTTGTACATAAACAAACTCATATTTTAAACCTTTCATTAAACAAACATTTAGTTAGCTGTATATTTGCTGCACAGAATGTCGGACCATTGACCAAAACAATATCTAACTTTGTCTAATAGCACCTTTGCATAAAAGCTACAGCTCTGATATATCGGGGTGAACCCTTCATTACTGGGTCCAGCTTGCATAAATATATTACAATGTCTTGTTTTCTATCACACTGTTTGTGTAAGAACTCCAGTCTCATGTTTCAAAAGACAACTTTTTCCTGGCAATATTATAATAAATGATAACAATACCCTGCGGTCGTGGAGAGATGCCCATAAATCCAAAATATTCTTCTGCTTATACCACAGTACTTACAAGAAAAAGGGGCACATCATTTCACAATCCACACATTCTGCTTTGGATTTCAAAAATAAAAATAAATAAAAACAAAAAGACCAACAATCTGTATGATGGACCAGAAAGCATCAAAAACTATAAAACAACTGGCTGCAGGTGGCATCTATCCTAACAGGGTGTGTGGACTTGATGTGATGGGTCCGTTATATTTAAATTTTATTTATAACAACTCTCACATCATGGACTAACATCAAGTTATTATCAAGAACCTTGAAATTTCATTTTTGTAGAAAAACTTCTTATGTATCCCATCCATCTTGGCTTTGTTAAATATTATGGCAACTTTATTCCAAATAACAACCTCATCTTAATCTTTTTTTTCTCTCAATAAGGGCTTATTGTATAAATGTAAAATTACAAAATTGTTATCTTAATCTAAACTAATCTCATTCATTACAAATTTCCCCATTAACCTGGACTTCATTTCCAACCAAAGGTTGTCTAAACCAGTTTCAATATATCTATATTATTGTTAAACTCATTAGAAATTAATACTCATTATTACTTAATTTTACTTAATTTCCCTTTTTTAAATGCACTGTTTCCACTATCAAAGGATATTCAATTTGTGTAATACACGGTTAAATGTAACCTTCATTTTACCATGTTTGGAAAACAGATTCAAAATAATTGTGATCACATTGTTTACCATTAGATTCGTTAACCCGGCACATTTTGTTATAAATGTTTTGTCTAAAAAACAGAAATTGGCATGATGTCCTTCCAGCTTATCACTAACCTCTCATCCCAGCCACATTTCTTTCATGAGAGCGCAAAGGAGGGGGTCACATCTGCGTACATGACACACACAAGCAATAGAACTAAAGGTCCCAGCATTCGCACACACGTACACCAATATCTCTCTAAAATCGCTTACATTTTTCCCATTTGTACACAACACATGCATATCATTCTCTCACTTTCTTTTAACTCTTTAATATTTCCCTGCCTAAATTCTGCTTTCCTTATTTTGTTTAAATAACTTTTATATCTAGCTTCTATGATTCTATGATCAGATGGGGAGCCACAGTGCTCATCCCATCTTCCCTCTCTGACAACATATAAAGTATTCTGTTTTACCTCTCATTTCTCTGTTTCTGACTTTTACTAGTTGTAGTGCCTGATCCCAAATTCATCCCACAACTTAACATGAAAATGTCCCTTTCTGTCTAGTTCTAATGTCACCCTTGATCCATCCTGCTCACATAGATAGCTGTTTCTCTAGCTGTTTACTCTGTGTGATTCTTGGTCCCTGTGGACCTTGGTAACCCAGTTACCCAATGTGGATCCCTGTCCACTCTAACCATTAATCTAGGGGCTCAGTATAGGCAGAACCGCACCTTTGGTTCATATATAGCGCTCCTCTTGCGCTGGGCATTTTTGAGGGTCTCTTACCCTTCATTCCCTTACTTAATTCAATGCCCATAATGACTGGCCAGTCTTCTCTACGTGTGCCTATACCCTCTTGCCTCTAAACTACTTTATCTAGCAGATGTACTACATATACCTGTGAACAGTACTATTCTTCCCTTTCTTATCTATAACACTCCGATGGACAATAGACAGGGACAACATAACATATAACCACCAATCAATACAGTTCGATTAAGGGGAGTAAAATAGGTACCCTTTGTCCCGAAAATGCCTTACCGATCAAGGAAGTCTGATAACTCAAATGTAAGCAAAAGGCTTACCTCAGCCGGCTGATTATCAGAAATTCCCGGATCGTCTCAAGCTCCTCGTTTCGGATACTCAGGGTCACCTGGAATCCCCTCCTAAGGCAAAGCTCGCCATGCTGACTCGGTTGAATTGATGATAGGCAACTCCTATCCTCATATTGATTAGTGGTTCCAAATTAATAATAACTACTGCAGTAGGGAACAGACACAAAAGATACGCTCAGCATCTTTCCAAAATTACTGTTCTGCTTTATTATGACGCAATTGAAGGTTTTTATGCACATGATTACGTAGGTATCACATTAATATTACAATTGTACGTTTATGGTAACAAGGGGCGTTACATAGACAGGCTTATTCTAATCAGGACTCAAAAGAATGTAAACATTTACTGAAAACATTATTAGTGCCGTGTACACAGTGAGGGCAGTGTGCAATACATACAAAATAGAATACAATTATATACAGAACTTACAAATTTCCATTACAACATCTATGTCCCCAGGCTGTGGTACTATGACAGGCTGCATTTTCTGGCAGGCCAGACTGAACCCATGTCATCACTCTCCAGTCTTCCTTCCACGCTTCCTTCCCCCCATCTGAGGCTTCTGACGCCCAACCTGGGCCTTCCAGGCAGCAACATGTGGAGGAGCCCAGCTTGAGCCAGGTATAGCATTCCTCTAAATAGTTCAGGTTGTACAATCAATGATGTTAACTAGATGTTAGTTTGGAGTACTCATTTATGTTTGGGATTGATGATGCAGAAACTAAATCCATGTCCCTTTTTCATACACAGGGAAGTCTCAGCCAGGAGGTGGCCGGGCCAAGCAGGCTGCCTGATATCCAGGTCCCTCCCCTACACCTGCAAAGAGAAAGTGGCAGGAAGAGGAGTACCCTAGAGGAGGCTGCCATAGGTCTCTTTTGGAAGGCTACAGAGGCCCTGACAGCCCCCCACACTGTGGAGGAGGACTTTGCTGGCATAATTGCCTGTAAAATGCAGCGGATGGAGGAGGGCCAACAACTCATGTGTGAGTCATTAATGATGGAAGCTCTCAATAAGGGGTTGAGGGGCCAAATAACATCTGCTACCCACATTTGTGACTTCACACATGGTTCTCCTCCTCCTCCTCCAGGTCCTTCTACTTCTCCTCCTCCTCCAAGTCCTACTAGTCCTCCTCCTCCTCCAGGTCCTACTCCTCCTCCTGCCACATCTCCAACAGCAGAGCCACAGCCAGGAAGGAAGCGTGGAAAGAAAACCAGAAAGTGATGACCCTGGGTCCAGTCTGGTCTGGCAAAAGATGCAGCCTCTTGTGGTACCACAGCCTGGGGACACAGATGTCATCTGTTGCTTTCCGGATCTCAGGGGACTTCTGGACCAGACTGCACTCCCTTATATATGGACTCCACAGGCCACCAATTTTGATGTTACAGAATTGATGTCTGCCCTGGGGGTCCCAGGCTTTGCCAATTTCTGCTGTTTCTCCAGTGTTGCCTCCCTCTTTGTTTGGTTCTGAGCCCTTAATAAAGGATTTTTGGTTTCAATTATATTTGCCTATGTGTGTTTTCCTTCTAAAAGGACAGTTTGTTTGTGAGGATTCAGGTACATTTCTAAAGTACAATGTGAAATTAACAAGGGACACCAACACCAAACAATCTCCTTGAGATTAAATAATATAAGATATCAATGGTGTTGTGGTAACTTGACACATAAAACACACACAAAAATATTCTGGAGTAAAACTAAACATAAAATAAAACAAAGATCAGCCTTGGAACAAATACAAACCTAAAAAAAAATAAAAATAAAATGCCTTTAAAGGGGTTGTAAAGATAAAAATTTTTTCACCTTAATGCATTCTATGCATTAAGGTGAAAAAACTTTTGACAGTACCGCCGCCCCCAGCCCCCCGTTTTACTTACCTGACGCCTCGAATCTTCGCTGCTCGTCCTCATTGCAGCTCAGCCTGGTCGCTGATTGGCTGCAGTGGATGGATTGAAAGCAGCGCAGCCATTGGCTCGCGCTGCTGTCAATCACATCCGATGACGCGGCGCGCCGGGGGGCGGGGCCGAGTGATACAGCGAGCGGCTATAGCCGCCGGCTGTATCATGGGAGCGCGCCCGCAAGCACTCACCACCATGCGAGGGAGCTCGCATTAAGGTGGTAAATGCTTGCGGGGAGGAGCTGAAACAGCCGCCGAGGGACCCCAGAAGACCAGGTTCGGGGCCACTCTGTGCAGAACGAGCTGCACAGTGAAGGTAAGTATGATATGTTTGTTATTTTTTTTAAAAAAAAAAATTACCTTTACAACCCCTTTAATAAAAAAAACAAAAAACAAAACAAATAAATATATTTTTGTCAGATGTGACAAATCAAAATATATTGAGGGAAATAAATAATAAAGAAAGAAGTGAATATGAGCAGCAAAACTACTTCATTCTTCTCACATTATAAAGAAGAAGAGAGTGCGCTGTATTAAACCATTTTTAACATTGCACCGTGACGAAAGTGTTGTATCTATTGCGAATGCTAATTTTACCAGACCGAGCTGTTCCGTCTCGGAATTTCTTCTGAGCATGCGTGGCACTTTGTGCTCCGAAACAGGCCACACACGGTCGGAATTGACGCGATCGGATTTTGTTGTCGGAAAATTTTATAGCCTGCTCTCAAACTTTGTGTGTCGGAAAATCCGATAGAAAATGTCCGATGGAGCCCACACACGGTCGGAATTTCCGACAACACGCTTCGATCGGACATTTTCCATTGGAAAATCCGACCGTGTGTACGGGGCATAACACTTAAATTCTCCCCTGCAATCAATAATGTGAGCTAAGTTCAGCCTTATGTCTCAAAATGAAAAAAATTCCAGTTTTTCTACCTTTATTTTTCATAATCCAGTGCCGTCACATGACTTTAATTCTACTTCCTTTTGAGTCTAAAACAGCCAGTGGGTGTGGTTACTGAAAGCTAGCGACATCACTTCCAGCGAGGGACACTGTTCCTGTGTAGCCAATGGGAATATACAGGTTGGGAGGAGCTGATCATAGGTTTCTGCCCAGTATTCTCTCAGTGTACATCCTAATTCATGAGAAAATGAAGAAATAAAAAAAGCCCCATCCACACAGGACACAGGAAGAGGTGCAGTGCACATATACAGTATAACTGTTCAGGGCTTTGAATGAAGACTAGCACAGGAGAAGGGAACTGGACGCAGGGGAAACTGGCAGTGTAGCTGGAAGTGCTCTGGGGTCTCAGCTCACAGTCTACAATGATCATAGTACAGGCAACCACACTAAGGCTCCGTTTTCACTAGTATGACTTGTCATGTGACTTTGGACACATAAAGTCACATGATAAGTCACAGCCCATTGATTTCAATGGCACCCGTTCCCATCTATGCGACTTTGAAAATCAGCGACCCTGAAAAGGTACCTGCAATACTTTGATGCAACTTTTGATGCGACTTTGATCCAGAGAGTGTAAAGTTGGATCAAAGCTGCACTCAAAGTTGCACTCTAAATCATGCAACTTTGGGGTCGCAATAGTGGAAACGTGACTTGTCATGTGACTATGTGTCCAAAGTCACATGATAAGTCACAGCCCATTGATTTTAATGGTACCTGTTCCCATCTACTGTATGCGGCTTTGAAAATCAGCGACTTTGAAAAGGTACCTGCAATGCTTTGATGTGACTTTTGATTCGACTTTGATCCAGAGAGTGTAAAGTTGGATCAAAGCTGCAATCAAAGTTGCATCAAAGTCACACTTCAAAGTCACACTCTAGCCTTAGGCTACGTTTCCACTAGTGCGACTCCAAAGCTGTGCGATTTAGAGTGTGACTTTGAGTGCAGCTTTGATCCAACTTTACACTCTAGATCAGTCGCATTAAAAGTCGCATGAAAGTAGTGCAGGCACCTTTTCAAAGTCGCATAGACGGGAACGTTTGCCATTGAAATCAGTGGGCTGTGACTTGTAATGTGACTTTATGTGTCCAAACAAAGATAGACTTGGGGGGCACAACCTAAAAATGCATAACACTAAAACTGGTGCAGCTATAAGACCGGCAAACAGAAGAAAATTTTACAGCGCACACATGCTAAAATGACATTTAAATTCTGCAAGGCTATTTAACCACTTAACCACTTGCCGACCGCTATCAGCACATATACGTCGACAGAATGGCACGGCTGGGCAAAGTAACGTACCTGTACGTTACTTTGAATTTCCCGCCGTGCACGCGTGCGACGCCTGCCACAAGCTCCGTGACCGTGCCCGCGGGACCCGCGGACTCGATCACCACTGGGATACCCTCGATCGTGTCATGGAGCTAAAGAACGGGGAGATACCGATGTAAACAGCATCTCCCCGTTCTGCCTAGTGACAGGACACTGATCGTCTGCTCCCTGTCATCGGGAGCAGCGATCAGTGTCATGTCACTGCTAGCCCTCCCCCCCCCACTGTTACAATCACTGCCCAGGACACACTTAACCCCTCCCCGCCCCCTAGTGGTTAACCCCTTTACTACCAGTGACATTTTTACAGTAATCAAAGCAATTTTATAGCATTGATCGCTGTATTAATGCCAATGGTCCAAAAAATGTGTCAAAATTGTCCGATGTGTCCGCAATAATGTCGCAGTCATGATAAAAATCTCTGATCACCGCCATTAATAGTATAAAGAAAATATTTATAAAAATGCCATAAAATATCCCCTATTTTGCAGACGTTATAACTTTTGCGCAAACCAATCAATACACGCTTAATGCGATTTTTTTTTTACCAAAAATATGTCGAAGAATATGTATCGACCTAAACTGAGGAAAAAAAATGTTTTTTTATATATTTTTGGGGGGTATTTATTATGGCAAAAAGTAAAAAATAATGCGTTTTTTTCAAAATTGTCGCTATTTTTTGTTTATAGCGCAAAAAATAAAAACCACAGAGGTGATCAAATAACACCAAAAGAAAGCTCTATTTGTGGGAAAAAAAGGACGTCAATATTGTTTGGGAGGCACGCCGCACGACCGCGCAATTGTCAGTTAAAGCGACGCAGTGCCGAATCGCAAAAAAGTGCTCTGATCAGGAAGGGGGTAAATTCTTCCGGGGCTGAAGTGGTTAAGTCCAGAGCCTCTTTCTGAGATTTGGTGTTTACAAGTTAAAAACTGTTTTTTTTTTTTTTTGCTAAAAAAATACTTAGAACCCCCAAACATTATATATATATTTTTTTCTAACACTCTAGAGAATAAAATGGCGGTCATTGCAATACTTACTGTAACACTGTATTTGCGCAGCGGTCTTACAAGCGCATTTTTTTTGGAAAAAACACACTTTTTTGAAATAAAAAATAAGACAAAAGTAAAGTTAGCCCAGTTTATATCACAGTTTATATTGTGAAAGATAATGTTACGCCGAGTAAATTGATACCCATGTCACGCTTCAAAATTGCGCCCGCTCGTGGAATGGCGACAAACTTTTACCCTTAAAAATCTCCATAGTTGATGTTTAAAAAATTCTAGAGGTTGCATGTTTTAAGTTACAGAGGAGGTCTAGGGCTAGAATTATTGCTCTCGCTCTAACGATTGTGGTGATTCCTCACATGTGTGGTTTTCATATGCGGGCACTGCTCACGTATGCGTTCGCTTCTGCACGTGAGATCGGCAGGATGGGTTGCGTTTAAAAAATTTTTTTTTTCTTATTTATTTTATCTTTTATTTTTCATTTTTACACTGTTCTTTTAAAAAAAAATTGTGTCACTTTTATTGCTATTACAAGGAATGTAAACATCCCTTGTAATAGAAAAAAAGCATGACAGGACCTCTTAAATATGAGATCTGAGGTCAAAAAGACTTCAGATCTCATATTTACACTAAAATGCAACAAAAATAAAAATAAAATTAAATTTCATTTGATAAAAAAATAAAAATGTCTCTTTAAGAGCTGTGGGTGGAAGTGACGTTTTGACGTTGCTTCCGCCCTGCAATAGTGTGGAGACGGGTGGGGGCCATCTTCCCCTCACTCATCTCCATACCACACACAGAAAAGGCCCTTCTCCCGACGCCGATAAAAGTGATCTCTCCGGCGAATCCGCTGCAAAGACCACTTTTATCTGAAAGCGGACCGCCCCCTGGAGAAGAGGATACCAGGGTTATGGTAGCTAGCTGCTGCCATAACAACGATATCCTTCTTCAAAGTGCCGACGCATAACGACGATGGGCGGTCCGTAAGTGGTTAAAACACCTGAACATATTCAGCAAATAAGCAAAAAATATGGGGATTTGGTCACACTATAGGGCCACATAGTGCTTAAACCCACTGCGTCAAAGTACCCCATTATCAGTGGGTCCTACACTATTCATAGAATGAAAGATCCTGCATCTGAACCATGGGAGAAATACATTCCTCTATATGGGAGAAATAAAGGACTCCTCCTATAACGCAGGTGGACACTCATAAGAGGTAATGGTGGGGAGATGGGGTGCTCCAGCCCAAGGGACCTGGTCAGGATGCATTACCTCTTATGAGTGTCCACCTGTGTTACATTGGACATTTGTGGTGTATATTCCTCCATTGATGAAAAGACTGATAAATGATGTAATGCAATCACACTCCAAATTCCTAATCTACAATCCCTGCCACACCACTACAAAAAGTTCCATTTTACAAATTCGGTGTATGCAGACCCTTTTCACAGTCCAGTATATATCAACATTACAGCGCCTAGACCCGCTCAAAGCATTTCATTTGCAATGTTGTCTAATGTGACAAAACGTACCTGCGACAGGTCTAGACACTGTAGCACTGATGCATACACAGAAGGGTGTCTGCATGCACTTGGATTGTGAATCTGGTATTTTTGCAATGGTGTAAAACTTGGGAGACGTTTGCTGTTTATCCTGAGTGCTGGGTTAAGCACTTTGTGAGTATGATTTGTTTTTAACTTATTGTTTTAATAAAGCTTCATTGCTGCCCTGTGCTTTATTTAAAGGATCCATGAGGGAATAATATAGGAACCAGGAAGCCATCCATCTCCCTGCTTATCTACCATTATTACACAACCCTGTTTGACCATATTATAATGTGAGGTCAAACAACTCTGGTAAGTGATCCCGAGTTTACTGGCAATAAACGTTAAAAGTGTGAAGCGCCCGCAATTTATAAGAGTGTTTTCTTTTGGGGGGGGGTGGATTTCTGCTTCAAATGGATAATGATATTGTTATATCATTTTTATTAACATGAATGTTAAGCACTAGCATTTTATATCATTGTGAGAAGCTATACATATATCATATTGCACTATTTGTTTTAATGGCCACTGAATTATTTAATGGTTTTATTATTATTCGTATTGTTTTATTGATTTGTATTTTATTTATTTATTTACATGTAGTCAGGAGGTTATGCACCTAATTAAATCTTTTTGTGGGTGTTATATAAATCATGCAATGCAATCTTGTCCTTTTTTCATGGCATCTTGATGCATGTTTACTAGACATGTGCACTGCTGAAAAATTTGTTCATTTTCTTTTCATTTGTTTTTTTGTTTTTTTTTTCCTTTTTCGCAATTTGTAAGTTTGTAAATTTGAAAATTCAAAAATGTGAAAATTCGTATATTCGTAAATCCGAAAATTAAAAAATGTGAAAATCCAAGAATAAGAAAGAAAATCCGAAAATTCAAAAGAATAACTAACTAACTAATAATAACTACCGTATTTATCGGCGTATAACACGCACAGGCGTATAACACGCACATTCATTTTAAGAGGGAAGTTTCAGAAAAGAAACTTACATTTTAAATAAGGAACTTTGAAACAAAATAAGGGTCAGTGCCCATCTGCAGCCTCACCATTGCCATCAATGCAGCCTGATCAATGCCTATCTGCAGCCTCACAAGTGCCATCAATGCAGCCTCATTAGTCCACGTCAATGCAGCCTCACCATTGCCCTCAATGCAGCAGCCTCGCCATTGCCATCAATGCAGCAGCCTCACCATTGCCATCAGTGCAGCAGCCTCACCATTGCCATCAATGCAGCAGCCTCACCATTGCCTTCACTGCAGCAGCCTCACCATTGCCTTCAATGCAGCAGCCTCACCATTGCCTTCAATGCAGCAGCCTCACCATTGCCTTCAATGCAGCAGCCTCACCATTGCCATCAGTGCAGCCTGATCGATGCCCATCTGCAGTCTAGAGGGGGGAGGGACGAGCGCCGACAGATTACATACAGTGAGAATCTCCTATGATAGACAGAACAGTGGTCCAATGGCGGCCCAGGAGATGGGACTTCCTGTTATAGAGGCCGCCAAGTAAACAGGAGATTCTCACTGTATGTAAACTGACGGCGCTTGTCCCGCCCCCCTCCCTGTCCCCTCCGAGGCAGCTAAAATTGAAGTATTGGCGTATAACACGCACACGCTATTTGCACCCAATTTTCATAGTGAAAAAGTGTTATACGCCAATAAATACTATTAAATTATAGGTATTGGAATTTCTTTTCAAATTTGGCTGTTAGTGAAAGTAGCAAATACTAATTTATCCAAAGTTACGAATTATCCAAAATAAAGAATGCCGAATCTAAACAAATGAAACGGAACAAATTAATAATAAATAATAAAACATTTTTATTATTATTATTGTTATTTATTATTATTAATTCATTATATTCCATTCGTTTAGATATGGCATTCGTTATTTCGGATAATTTGTAACTTCGGATAAATTTGTGTTCGTTAGGTTCACTAACAGCCAAATTTGAAAGGAAATTCCAATACCTATAATTTAATAGTTAGTAATACTTAAAGTATTATTAGTCAGTTATTATTTCAGATTGCAGATTTTTCGGGTTTTCGATTTTCTGAATTTCCAAATTTTCGAATTTACGAATTTCCGAATTGTTAAAGGTATGAATTTACAAATTTTCTAATATTAGAATTTATGAATATTCTGAAAAATTTATTAAACGGGTTTTCGTTAATTCGGATATTTCCAGATTAGCAAAATTTTCAAAATTTGTTAAGAAACTAATTCGGAATGAAACGAATTGCACATGTCTAATGTTTACTTTCAATGGTGCTGAATTATTTAATTGGTATTGCACATATTGTGCACATGCCCCCTTTTTTGGACAGAAAAATTTGCTGTCTTGGGACTGACAGTAGAATATCTAAAAACTGCACACAGGAGAGCTCTCCCTGTATTGGGGGATACAGTATAAAGGGGGGAATTTGGGACTTTAAATGAAGCACATATGGAGTGTGCCTCCATCCTGGGTTCAAATACATAAAGAAGGAATTTAGAACTTTAACCACTTCAATACCGGGCTATAGTCATATGACGTCCGCAAATGGGATCTCCCATCCTGGGCGGGCGTCATATGACGTCCTCGGTATCTCGCCACTCCTGTGGGCCCCTGAGGTGTGTCCCTCGCACACAGCCCATCCCAGATCCGTGTAAAGAGCCAATAAAAAATGTCTCTTTACCACGTGACCGGCTGTGCCCAATCACAGCCGGTCACATGTACTGTCTACGTGCACAGCGCTTGTGCACGCCCCTAGGGCGCGTGCAGAGCAGCGATTGGGGACGAGGCTTGTCATCCTGACACAGCCCACCCCCAATCACAGTAAAGAGCCAATGAAATTGGCTCTTTACCACGTGACCGGCTGTGTCCAATCACAGCCGGTCACAGAATGTCAACAAACCGCGGTAACAAGATGTTACCGGGTTCTCCTTCTCACACACTGATCGTGTGTAAGAAGGAGATTGCGGTAACATCTCGTTACCGCTTAGTGTAGACCAACCACACTGATTAACCCCCCCAATAAAGAGGACCTGTCACCAGCCATCAAAGTACCTGTCATTACCCATCAAAATACCTGTCTCCAGCCATCAAAGTACCTGTCATCACCCATCAAAGTACCTGTCACCACCCATCAAAGTACCCGAGTACCTGTTACAGTCCATCTGAGTACCTGAATAACTGTGACAGCCCACCTGAGTACCCGAGTACCTGTCACAGCCCATCTGAGTACCCGAGTACCTGAGTACCTGTCACAGTCCATCTGAGTACCCGAGTACCTGAGTACCTGTCACAGTCCATCTGAGTACCCAAGTACCTGAGTACCTGTCACAGTCCATCTGAGTACCCAAGTACCTGAGTACCTGTCACAGCCCATCTGAGTACCCGAGTACCTGAGTACCTGTCATAGTTCATCTGAGTACCTGAGTACCTGTAACAGCCCATCTGATTACCCGAGTACCTGAGTACCTGTCACAGTTCATCTGAGTACCAAGTACCTGAGTAACTGTCACAGTCCATCTGAGTACCCGAGTACCTGAGTACCTGTCACAGCCCATCTGAGTACTTGAGCACCTGTCACAGCCCATCTGAGTACCCGGATACCTGTCACAGTTCATCTGAGTACCCGAGTACCTGTCACAGTCCATCTGAGTACCTGTCACAGTTCATTTGAGTACCCGAGTACCTGCGTACCTGTCACAGTTCATCTGAGTATCCGAGTACCTGAGTACCTGTCACAGTCCATCTGAGTATCTGAGTACCTGTCACAGTTCATCTGAGCACACAAGTACCTGAGTACCTGAGTACCTGTCACAGTCCATCTGAGTACCTGTCACAGTCCATCTGAGTACCCAAGTACCTGAGAACCTGTCACAGTTCATCTGAGTACCCGAGTACCTGAGTAATTGTCACAGTCCATCTGAGTACCCGAGTACCTGTCACAGCCCATCTGAGTACTTGAGTACCTTTCACAGCCCATCTGAGTACCCGAGTACCTGAGTACCTGTCACAGTTCATCTGAGTACCCGAGTACCTTTCACAGTCCATCTGAGTACCTGTCACAGTTTATCTGAGTATCCGGGTACCTGAGTTCCTGTCACAGTTCATCTGAGTACCTGAGTACCTGTCACAGTCCATTTGAGTACCCGAGTACCTGTCACAGTTCATCTGAGTACACAAGTACCCGAATACCTGAGTACCTGTCACAGTCCATCTGAGTACCTGAGTACCTGTCACAGTTCACCTGAGTACCCAAGTACCTGAGTACCTGTCACAGTTCACCTGAGTACCTAAGTACCTGTCACAGTTCATCTGAGTACCCGAGTACCTGAGTACCTGTCACAGTTCACCTGAGTACCTGAGTACCTGTCACAGTTCATCTGAGTACCTGAGTACCTGTCACAGTTCACCTGAGTACCTGAGTACCTGTCACAGTTCATCTAAATACCCAAGTACCTGAGTACCTGTCACAGTTCATCTGAGTACCTGGGTACCTTTCACAGTTCATCTGAGTACCTGAGTACCTGTCAAAGTTCATCAGAGTACCTGAGTACCTGAGAACCTGTCACAGCCCATCTGAGTATCTGTCACAGTTCATCTGAGTACCTGTCACAGTTCATCTGAGTACTCGAGTACCTGTCACAGTCCATCTGAGTACCTGTCACAGTTTATCTGAGTATCTGAGTACCTGAGTTCCTGTCACAGTTCATCTGAGTACCTGAGTACCTGTCACAGTCCATCTGAGTACCTCAGTACCTGTCACAGTTCATCTGAGTACACAAGTACCCGAGTACCTGAGTACCTGTCACAGTCCATCTGAGTACCTGAGTACCTGTCACAGTTCACCTGAGTACCCAAGTACCCGAGTACCTGAGTACCCGTCACAGTTCACCTGAGTACCTGAGTACCTGTCACAGTTCATCTGAGTACCCAAGTACCTGAGTACCTGTCACAGTTCACCTGAGTACCTGAGTACCTGTCACAGTTCATCTGAGTACATGAGTACCTGAGCACCTGTCACAGCCCATCTGAGTATCTGTCACAGTTCATCTGAGTACCTGTCACAGTTCATCTGAGAACCTGTCACAGCCCATCTGAGTACCTGAGTACCTGCCACAGCCCATTTGAGTACCTGAGTACCTGTCACAGCCCATCTAAGTATCTGTCACCACCCATCAGAGTACCCGAGTACCAGTCTCCAACCCTTCAGAGTACCCGAGTACCTATCTGTAGCCCATCAGAGTACCCGAGTACCTATCTGCAGCCCATGCCTCATATGTGATAGGTAGGAATGAAATGAGATGTGTAATGTATGCTCCTAGAACGCCTGAAGGTATTACTTAAATGTTGGGCCTCTGTATGTGGCCAGGCTGTGTAAAAGTCTCACACATGTGGTATCGTCATACTCAGGAGGAGTAGCAGAATGTGTTTTGGGGTGTAATTTTTGCTATATACATTATATGTGTTAGAAATATCTTATAAGTTGACAACTTTGTGTAAAAAAAAAAAAAAAAAAGATTTTCATTTTCTTTCCACGTTTTCTGAAGACTTGTGGAAAAAAATTAACCGTTCAAAAGACTCATTATGCCTCATAGAATAGACGTTGGGGTGTTTGCTTTCCAAAATATGGTCATTTTGTGGGTAATTCCACTGTCCTGGTGCTCCAGGGCCTTCCCAAATGTAATAGGTCATTTGGAAATTAGAGGTGTAATTTATGCTCCTAGAACCCCTGACGGTGCTCCCTGCATGTTGGACCTCTCTGTGTGGCCAGGCTGTGTAAAAGTCACATACATGTGGTATCGCCATACTCGGGAGGAGTAGCAGAATGTATTTTGGGGCGTAATTGGAAGTATGCATATGCTGTGTGTGAGAAATAACTTGTTTTTATGACAATTTTGTGAAAAAAAAATCTTCATTTTCCCAAGAATTGTGGGAAAAAAATTACAACTTCAAAAAACTCACCATGCCTCTTACTAAATACCTTGGACTGTCTACTTTTTAAAAAGGGCTCATTTGGGGGGTATTTATACTTTCCTGACATTTCAGAGCCTCAAGAAATTAAATAGGCAGTCAGTGCATCAGGTGTGATCAGATGTGATCAATTTTCATTGATTTGCACCATTGCTTTTTCACTTGTGTCACAAAAAATCAAAAACCCAGTGGTGATTAAATATTACCAAAAGAAAGCTCTATTTGTATGAAGAAATGATAAAAATTTTGTTTGGGTACAGTGTTGCATGACTGAGTAATTGGCATTCAAAGTGTGAGAGCGCTGAAAGCTAAAAATTGGTCTGGGAAGGAAGGGTGTATAAATGCTCTGTATTGAAGTGGTTAAATTAAACTAATGACATTGTGGAGGTAGGTTGATAGAAGAACATATTTAATAACATGCAAAGATGTAAAAATACATATCAATAATACAAGTAAAAAGTACTGATCATGTGTGTAGACACATGCATCTGCATGTGTACTTACCATCAAGGATACATGAGTATATATCAACTTGGCAACACATGGTAATGTAGAAAAATTAGTAAATAGATTCTGTAAATTCATATATATATATACAAACATCATATAGGCGGCACATTGCAATAGAAGTAAGTAATATAGAATAATATAAACATGATTAATGTAGATGATGAACTGGAGTAGTTTCTGATGCAGGCATGTATGGACGACGCGTTTCATGTATGAACACTCATCAGGGGCGAAAGTTCAAGAATATCTATAAAGAGTAAATATAATTAATCTCATATGGCACTAAACATAACAGGAAAAGGCAAGTGTGCCAGTCCTGAATACTTACATATAATTAAATGCGATAAAGTATGGTGAGTGTGGGGCCAGGGCCAGAAGGGTAGTCAGTCCCAGGAGCTGAGGTAGTTTGGAGCCGCGTGACAGCAGGGCGCACACACAAAGCCCCCCAGAACACAGATAGCCAGTCTTCACGGTGAATCAAAATAATAGATAGGTGGTGACTGTCGGAGAGTCTATAATAAATAAAATTGGTATCACTGTGCTATATAACATTGATAAGAAACTACAGTGAAGATGAAAAGTAACCATTTAAAATGGTGAAAATAATAAGGAACGAGGCTCCTGACTGTGTCGGCTGAATTGGAAAAACTTACGCCACACGTCATGTCACCTGAAGGAGGTCCCACGTGAGACACGGTGATGTAGCGCCAATGCACTATGGGTGCTCGCCCAACCCCCCACGCCACACGGCCCCAGGCAGGGCGGTAGGAAGAAACCTCACATCTTTTGGCTAGTCAGCCACCTCTCTCTCCAACTTGTTTGGTGATGTGGGACTGTCTCTGATGCCTCTGCACATCTCTCTTTATATTATTACTCTTGCAAACTGGGTCTTTTGGTAAATTATCATGCGCACTGTTTCCTTATTAGTGGGACTGTTTTAGCAGTCCCACTATTGTTATTAGTTTTTTTATTTATTATTCTTATTCCGTACGTTTTTTGGCTCTGCGTAACTTCTGCATACTTTCAGCTATTAAAACCATTCAACTATTAAAATGTTCGTCTCTTTTAGCTGATGTGTGCTCTTTTTCAACTTTTTTTCTACCATTTATACTTTTTAAAATATTAAGCTTTTTAACACTTTTATTTAACATTGAAGTCAATGGGAGCATGCTTGCAATCCTTAAATTCTTCATCCGCTCCCAAAAGTTTCAGCTCCTTCATACTTTCACCTAGAGACACCAAACAAACTTTAAAATGTTCACAAAATATTCAGCTATCTGGTTTTTGAGAAAAAGCTTTTTGTTTAGAGGTCATTTCAGGAAATTTTAGCCATTACTCAGAGTGTACTGTGTTTGTTTTGTTGCCATGGTTACCAAAGCTTGTGTTATACACAGGGGGGGAGGTGGCTGGAGCATCTCAGCTCTGATTACAGAGCCCGGGGGAGGGGACAGACACACCATGTACTGATTTATAATAGAGGAATATGATGGGGCAGTTTTGGTGGGGTAATTCTGATGGGGCAGATTTGATGGTGGCAATATGATGGGGCAGTTTTGATGGGGTAATTCTGATGGGGCAGATTTGATGGTGGCAATATAATGGGGCAGTTTTGATGGGGCAATTCTGATGGGGCAGTTTTGATGGTGGCAATATGATGGGGCAGTTTTTATGGGGACAATTTTTATGGAGCAGTTTTAAAGGTGGCAATATGATGGGGCAGTTTTGATGGGGGCAGTTTTGATGGTGGCAATATGATGGGGGCAGTTTTGATGGGGCAGTTTTGATGGTGGCAATATGACGGGGCAGTTTTGATGGGGCAATTCTGATGGGGCAGTTTTGATGGGGCAATTCTGATGGGGCAGTTTTGATGGTGGCAGTATGATGGGGCAGTTTTGATAGGGCAATTCTGATGGGGTATTTTTAATGGGGGCAGTTTTGATGGTGGCAATATGATGGGGCAGTTTTGATGGGGCAATTCTGATGGGGCAGTTTTGATGGTGGCAATATGATGGGGCAGTTTTGATGGGGAAAATTTTGATGGGGCAATTCTAATGGGGCAGTTTTGATGGCAATATGATGGGGGCAGTTTTGATGGTGGCAATATGATGGGGCAGTTTTGATGGTGGTAATATGATGGGGCAATTCTGATGGGGCAGTTTTGATGGTGGCAATATGATGGGGCAGTTTTGATGGGGCAATTCTGATGGTGGCAATATGATGGGACAATTTTGATGGAGCAATTCTGATGGGGCAGTTTTGATGGTGGCAATATGATGAGGCAGTTTTAATGGGGACAATTTTGATGGGGCAATTCTGATGGGGCAGTTTTGATAGCAGTATAATGGGGCAGTTTTGATTGGCGGCCGTTTTAGCAATTTAGCTATTCAGCATTCCCACGCATTTTCCCCAGGAAATGCATTTTCTAGTTTGTTTTTTTATTTATTCTTATTCCGTACGTTTTTTGGCTCTGCGTAACTTCTGCATACTTTCAGCTATTAAAACCATTCAACTATTAAAATGTTCGTCTCTTTTAGCTGATGTGTGCTCTTTTTCAACTTTTTTTCTACCATTTATACTTTTTAAAATATTAAGCATGCTTGAAATCCTTAAATTCTTCATCCGCTCCCAAAAGTTTCAGCTCCTTCATACTTTCACCTAGAGACACCAAACAAACTTTAAAATGTTCACAAAATATTCAGCTATCTCGCTATAGCTTTTCAGTTTGATATCTTTTACAGTTTTTGAGAAAAAGCTTTTTGTTTAGAGGTAATTTCAGGAAATTTTAGCCATTAATCAGAGTGTACTGTGTTTGTTTTGTTGCCATGGTTACCAAAGCTTCTGTTATACACAGGGGGGAGGTGGCTGGAGCATCTCAGCTCTGATTACAGAGCCCGGGGGAGGGGACAGACACACCATGTACTGATTTATAATAGAGGAATATGATGGGGCAGTTTTGATGGGGTAATTCTGATGGGGCAGATTTGATGGTGGCAATATGATGGGGCAGTTTTGATGGGGCAATTCTGATGGGGCAGTTTTGATGGTGGCAATATGATGGGGCAGTTTTTATGGGGACAATTTTTATGGAGCAGTTTTAAAGGTGGCAATATGATGGGGCAGTTTTTATGGGGACAATTTTTATGGAGCAGTTTTAAAGGTGGCAATATGATGGGGCAGTTTTGATGGGGGCAGTTTTGATGGTGGCAATATGATGGGGGCAGTTTTGATGGTGGCAATATGACGGGGCAGTTTTGATGGTGGCAATATGATGGGGCAGTTTTGATGGGGCAATTCTGATGGGGCAGTTTTGATGGTGGCAATATGATGGGGCAGTTTTGATGGGGCAGTTTTGATGATGGCAATATGATGGGGCAGTTTTGATGGGGAAAATTTTGATGGGGCAATTCTAATGGGGCAGTTTTGATGGCAATATGATGGGGGCAGTTTTGATGGTGGCAATATGATGGGGCAGTTTTGATGGTGGTAATATGATGGGGCAATTCTGATGGGGCAGTTTTGATAGTGGCAATATGATGGGGCAGTTTTGATGGGGCAATTCTGATGGTGGCAATATGATGGGACAATTTTGATGGAGCAATTCTGATGGGGCAGTTTTGATGGTGGCAATATGATGGGGCAGTTTTAATGGGGACAATTTTGATGGGGCAATTCTGATGGGGCAGTGTTGATGGCAGTATGATGGGGCAGTTTTGATGGCAGCCGTTTTAGCAATTTAGCTATTCAGAATTCCCACGCATTTTCCCCAGGAAATGCATTTTCTAGTTATTTTCACCATTTTAAATGGTTACTTTTCATCTTCACTGTAGTTTCTTACTCTTACTTTCAAGATTATATAGCACAGTGATACCCTTTTTATTTATTATAGACTCTCCGACAGTCACCACCTATCTATTACTTTGATTCACCATGAAGACTGGCTACCTGTGTTCTGGGGGGCTCTGTGTGTGCGCCTGCTGGCACGCGGCTCCAAACTACCTCAGCTCCTGGGACTGACTACCCTTCTGGCCTTGGCCCCACACTCACCATACTTTATCGCATTTAATCATATGTAAGTATTAGGACTGGCACACTTGCCTTTTCCTGTTATGTTTAGTGCCATATGAGATTAAATATATTTATTCTTTATAGATACTCTTGAACTTTCACCCCTGGTGAGTGTTCATATACGAAACGCGTCAGTAATTTAGGAGGCAGATACATGCCTGCATCAGAAACTACTCCAGTTCCTCATCTACATTAATCATGTTTATACTATTCTATATTACTTACTTCTATTGCAATGTGCCGCCTACATGATGTTTGTATATATATGAATTTACAAAATCTATTTACTAATTTTTCTACATTACCATGTGTTGCCAAGTTGATATATACTCATGTATCCTTGATGTTGCATGTGTCCACACACATGATCAATACTTTTTACTTGTTTTGTATCATTGATATGTATTTTTACATCATTGCATGTTATTAAATATGTTCTTCTATCAACCTACTTCCACAATGTCATTAGTTTCATTTAAAGTCCCAAATCCCCCCCTTTATTTTATATACAATAGGGATGGAGGCTTTTTGACTGATCTGGCAGTGTTCCGCTGCCGGCCATGTGTGAGGTTTTAAAGCCCTGGTGTGGCTATGCACCACATCTGGGGCTTTAACGCTTGGGACATTAATACATTATGTCCATGTCACCAGGCAGCACCTGTTGTATTACATTAATAGTCCATCAGTAAGTTTAAATTGTCCTTCAATCCGGGCTGTTTCGATGTCATGTCTCTTGCCCGGGAGCTGCGATGCGCTCTGCGCGTCCTCCCTTTCTCCCTTCCTACCGCTCCCCTGGCTGGGGCTGTGAGGCGTGGGGCGTTGGGCGGGCACCCACAGCGCGCTACCTCACTGTGCCTCACGTGGGACGTCCTTCAAGCGTCATGACTGTGTGGTGAGAGTTTTCAAATTCAGCCGACACAGCCGGGAGCCTCGTTTGTGGGCGGTGTTTACCGCCTGAGTTGAGGCTCCTCCCTGTACATTATGTGCTAGCGTGGCGCTGGTAAGAGCCGGGGTGCGTACGGGCGTATATATGGTGCCTCCCCGGACACAGCTTTTCTTGCCACACATTCTAAGGTGCTCTATGTCACAGAAGCACTTGCACTTCGTTATATATATCAAGGTAACTATACCGTCACCCCTCACATCTTTTGGCTAGCCAGCCACCTCTCTCTCCAACTTGTCCTGGTGATGTGGGACTGTCTCTGATGCCTCTGCACATCTCTGTTTATATTATTACTCTCGCGAACTGGGTCTTTTGGTATATCATCACGCACACTGTTTCCTTATTATTTTTACCATTTTAAATGGTTACTTTTCATCTTCGCTGCAGTTTCTTATCAATATTATGTAGCACAGTGATACCCTTTTTATTTATTATAGACTCTCCGACAGTCACCACCTATCTTTTACTTTGACTAACCGTAAAGACTGGCTATCTGTGTTCTGGGGGGCTCTGTGTGTGTACCCTGCTGGCACGTGGCTTCAAACTACCTCAGCTCCCGGGACTGACTACCCTGCTGGCCCTGGCCCCGGCCCCACACTCACCATACTTTATCTCATTTAACCACTTCCTGACCAGCCGCCACAGTTTTACTGAGGTAGAATGGCACGGGTGGGCGAATCGCCATCATGTTATGGAGGCTGCGACGATTGGATTCGATCCAGAACCGATTAATCCCCAGGCCAATGATGTCTGGCCTGGACCTGGTGATCACTCTTGGCGAATGAGATCCTTCCACTGCATGTGTAAGTGTAAACACTGCAGGGGAAGTGATGTCATCTCTCCTCGTGGAAGTCTTTTCATTCTAGAGAGAGGAGAGATAACATCTAACCTTGAGTTGCACCAACACTACACTGACATCAGTACACATAGGCATATATTTCACCCCCCCCATCACCCCCTGATAGCCCCCCAGTTAACCCCTTCACTCCCTGTCACTGTGTCATCCAGTGCAGTGTTCATATTTTTTTGATCACTGTACTGGTGTCATTAGTGACACTAATCAGCATTAGGGTACTTAGTGTAGGACCAGATAGGTCTAGGGACCCCCCCAACCCCCCAATAAAGGTTTAACCCCTTGATCACCCCCTGTCACCAGTGATCACTGTATAAGTGTCAAGGGTGATGCTGGTTAGCTAGATTTTTTTTTTAGAATGTCAGGGCACCCGCTGTATATTACCCAATAAAGGTTTAACCCCCGATCACCCGGCCGGTGACATCAGTTAGGTTTTAGCGTCAGTCAGGGTCTGCATCACCCCAGGCAGCGTCAGATTGGTGCCAGTAGCGCTAACACCCACACACGCACCATAAACCTTCCTTAGTAGTATAGTGTCAACGGATCAATATCTGATCTGATCAGAACTATATTAGCGTCCCCAGCAGTTTAAGATTCCCAAAAACGCAGTGTTAGCGGGATCAGCCCAGATACCTGCTAGCACCTACGTTCAGCCCCTCCGCCCAGCCCAGCCCACCCAAGTGCAGTATCAATCGATCACTGTCACTTACAAAAACACAACACACATAACTGCAGCGTTCGAAGAGTCAGGCCTGATCCCTGTGAACACTAACAGTTTTTTTGGTAGCGTTTGAATCAGTTGCTGACAGTCAGGTGCTTTTTTTCCTGTGAGTCTCACTACTGTACCAGTAAATTTAGAGACCAAAATGTCAAATCGAAGGTACAGTAGTAAAGAGGCCTACAGGTTTCTGAGGATGACAGATAGTGAAGAGGAAGTCATTCATCTGTCAGATTCAGGCTCAGAATATGAACCAGTAGACAACAGTGGCAACCTGACAGATAGCTCTGACGACGGAGTTGACCCCATTCTTCTGCTGTCGTTGAGGTGCAAGAACCCCAGGGCTCTTGTATGGAGCAAAGAGCCAGTACTAGTGCCGCTCATCCTTCTGGTGAACTGGCAAGCACCAGCGGTCTAGTACATCCTGGTCATACATCCAGCACTGCAGTATCACATGGTGATGTGGTGAGTCCCATAAGTGCAGTTCAAGCTGGTGAGGTGGCTAGCACAAGTAGAGTTCCACAACCACCAAGAAGACAAATACAGGCCCGTCTAGCCCATAGTGCCCTTCCTGCTGCTTTTGCCAATCCTAATTGGGAGCCCACCACTTCTGCAGCACCCATACTTCCCCCATTCACTGGCCAACCCGGAATTCAGGTGGAAACAGTTGATTTTACGTCACTTGATTTTTTTTCAGCTGTTTTTCACGGAAGATCTCTATAGATCTATTGTGGACCAGTTAATATGTTGGTCAATTCATCGCCGCTAATCCCCGGCTGACCCTTGCCAGAGATTGGAAACCTATTGCAGTTTCCGAATTTAAGACCTTCCTGGGCCTATCCCTCCTCATGAGCATAACTAAAAAGAGTGAGTTGCGGTCATATTGGTCCAATGACCCAATTCACCATATACCCGTGTTCTCTGCCTCCATGACCAGGACAAGATACAAGCAGATCTTGCGGTTCATGCACTTTAATGATATGAACTCTGTCGTCCTCGGGGTGACCCTGGATTGCATCGGCTCTACAAAATCAGGCCCCTCGTAAACCACTTCAACCAACAGTTTGCAGCCTTGTTTACTCCCCATCAAGTTGTCTGCGTTGATGAGTCCCTGATTAAGTTTTCTTGCCGCTTGTCATTCAAACAGTATCTTCCCAACAAGTGTGCCAGATATTGGGTCAAGGTGTATAAGCTCTGTGACAGGGCCACAGGCTATACATATGGTTTTATGGTTTACGAGGAAAGAGAAAGTTATGTAGAGCCAGAGAACTGCCCAGACTACATTGGGAGCACTGGTAAGATTTTGTGGGACTTGGTGTCACCCTTATTCGGAAAGAGCATGCCACTTTTTAGTCACTTGTTTGATCATGGAATTGACGCATGTGGCACTGTGCGATCTAATCACCAGGGCTTATCCCAGCGGCTTGTAGATTCCCATATTAGGCTGGGGGAGAGAGCCTGCTTGAAGTGTAATAATTTGCTCGCTGTGAAGTGGAGAGATAATAAGAATGTTTTCATTCTGTCCTCCCTTCACGCAGACACGACGGTCCAAATTCCTACAGTGACTGGTGTTGTGGAGAAACCCCTCTGTGTCCACGAATATAACCTTAATATGGGAGGGGTGGACCTCCACGACCAGTCGTAGGCGCCGTACCTAATTGCCCGTAAGGCCAGACCCTGGTACAAAAAAGTGTCTGTATACTTATTTCAATTGGCTCTGCTGAATGCTTATGTGCTATATAAAGCTTCAGGATGAACTGGATCCTTCCTTAAATTCCAGGAAGACATCATCACAGCCCTTCTGTTTCCAGACGGTGCTGTGGCCCAACTTCCCAATCCAAATGCAGTGAGCTGGCTGCATAAGAGGCATTTTCCGCATGTCCTCTCTGGTACCCCTACCCAAAGAACACCCCAAAGAAGATGTTGTGTCTGTTGAAAGCGCAGATATAGGCGTGAAAGATGCTTTTATTGTCCCTCCTGTCCTGACCAACCTGGTCTTTGCATTGGTGACTGTTTTGAACGCTACCACACACTAGTGGAGTATTAGCATAGGGTACAGCATTGCACAGTCCTAGGCATACTAACACAGGGTCTCAAAAGATGAGATGGCCATCACATTTTGAGAGACCCTAATCTGGAACATTTACAGTTTACTGTCTATATAAAAGTTCCAAAAAAAATATATAAAAAATAAAAAAGGCAAAAATAGTTGTGGTTTTATTTTTCCTCTCTCTATTGTTCTCTCTCTTACGTTCACTCTCTATTGTCTGCTCTATTGTTCTCTCTCTTTTGTTACTGTATTTTAGAACTGTAATGTTTTATTTTTACTATGTTTTGTTGTATTTGCTTTGCAGGTATGGTAAGTCTTACTGTTATACTATTATTGTTAACCATCATTTGCTTAGCAGGTACACCATTCAGATGCAGCACGGGTTTATTTATTCTGACAGCAACAGCATTTGCACCCACGATACATAAAGACGTGACTCCACCGCTGTCGGAGGTGATTTCACCACCACAGTTAAAAAAAAAGAGCATATATGCCGAAGCATGGGGTCAGGGGTGGAGGAGTGATTTGCTCTTAACATTAGGGGCGGATTGCCCCCCATGCTTCGGCATATATTTTTTAGGTACAGATTGCATTAAAAAATGTTTTATTTTGACTATGTTTTATTGTACTTGCTTTGCAGGTATGGTAAGTCCTACTGTTATACTGTAATGTTACTTTGTTTTATTGTTAACCATCATTTGCTTAGCAGGTACGCCATTCAGCTGCAGCACTGATTTATTTATCTTGACAGCAACAACGTTTGCTCCCACGATATGTAAATCAACAACTCCAGCGCTGTAGGAGGTGATTTCATGACCACAGTTAAAAAAAAGATGCCTGTATGCCCATCATTAGAAGTGGGTGGATGAAGGGCTGTATTCTAATGGTGGGCATACCCACTGATCAATCTCTTTTTTTTCGTGCAGCCCACGGGCTGCATGAAAAAGAGAACATTACAATATATGCCCAACAAGGACGTTGCTGGACTTTGAGTGGTTATACCAGAATGATCATCTTGGTATCATTCTTTTCAGCCATAAATGCAACTCTCATTTATTTTTGAAAATGAAGAAAGAAAAGAAAAATTATTTTTTTCTTTTTTCAATTTCCAAAACTTTCTGACAAAAAGCAAGATCTGCAAAATACTTGACATGCCTCTCAGCAAATAGCTTGGGGTGTCTACTTTCCAAAATGGAGTCATTTGGGGGGGTTTGTGGTATCTGGGCATTTCATGGCCTCTGAAACTGTGATAGGCAGTGAGGAGTGAAATCAAAAATTTATGCCCTTAAAAAGCCTGAAGGCGGTGATTGGTTTTCGGGGTCCTGTACGCGGTTAGACTGCCAAAAAGTTTCACACATGTGGTATAACCGTACTCAGGTGAAGCAGCATAATGTATTTTGGGGTATAATTTCACATATGCCCATGGCATGTTTGAGCAATGTATCATTTAGTGACAACTTTGAGTAAAAAAAAAAAAAAAATTGTAATTTTCTCGAAACTTGTGGCAAAATATAAAATATTCCATGGACTCAACATGCCTATCATCAAATAGCTTGGGGTGTCTAATTTCCAAAATGGGGTCATTTGGGGGGGGTTGTGCTATGTTGGCATTTTATGGCCTTCGAAACTATGATAGGTAGTGAGGAGTGAAATCAAAAATTTACGCCCTTAGAAATCCTCAAGGCGGTGCTTGGATTTCAGGGTCCTGTACACAGCTAGGCTCCCAAAAAGTCTCACACATGAGATATCTCCATACTCAGGAAAAGTAGCAGAATGTATTTTGGGGTGTAATTCCACATATAACCATGGCACATGTGAGCAATATATCATTTAGTGACAATGGTTTTTTTTTGTTACCATTTTTCAATCACTTGTGACAAAAAAATAAAATATTCAATGAGCTCAACATGCCTCTCAGCAATTTCCTTGGGGTGTCTACTTTCCAAAATTGTGTCATTTGGGGGGGGGGGGGGTTGTACTTCCCTGCCATTTTAGCACCTCAAGAAATGAGATAGGTAGTCATAAACTAAAAGCTGCGTAAATTCCAGAAAATGTATCCTAGTTTGTAGACGCTATAACTTTTGCGCAAACCAATAAATATACACTTATTGACTTTTTTTTACCAAAGACATATGGCTGAATACATGTTGGCTTAAATATATGATAAAATTGAGTTTATTGGATTTTTTTTATAACAAAAAGTAGAAAATATAATTTTTTTCTAAATTTTCGGTCTTTCAAAAGGCAATCAAATACCATCAAAAGAAAGCTATATTTGTGGGGAAAAAAGGACGCAAATTTTGTTTGGGTACAGCATTGCATGACCATGCATTTACCAGTTAAAGCAGCGCAGTGCCAAATTGTAAAAAGTGCTCTGGTCATTGAGCAGCCAAATCCTCCAGGGCTTAAGTGATTAATCATATGTAAGTATTCAGGATTGGCATACTTGCCTTTTCCTGTTATGTTTAATGCCATATGAGATGAATTATATTTATTCTTTATAGATACTCTTGAACTTTCGCCCCTGATGAGTGTTCATACAAGAAATGCGTCGGGCATACATGCCTGCATCAGAAACTACTCCAGTTTATCATCTACATATGTTTATACTATTCTATATTACTTACTTCTATTGCAATGTGCCGCCTACATGATGTTTGTATATATATATATGAATTTACAGAATCTATTTACTAATTTTTCTACATTACTATGTGTTGCCAAGTTGATATATACTCATGTATCCTTGATGTTTAGTACACATGCAGATGCATGTGTCTACACACATGATCCATACTTTTTACTTGTTTTGTATCATTGATATGTATTTTTACATCTTTGCATGTTATTAAATATGTTCTTCTATCAACCTACCTCCACAATGTCATTAGTTTCATTTAAAGTCCCAAATTCCTTCTTTATGTAGTTGGCGGATACAGTGGGTGGGAGTTCAATGCGGGTTGACATACCATCATTTTTTTATACTTTATTATAATAAATGTTCTTAAGATGGGGACATGGCTATTGTAATGTTGTTTGTTATATAATTTATACAAACATTTTTTGTAATAATTTTGTTTATAAATACTATACTACTACTGTACTACTAAACAAATTATAGTGTTATACAGAAACCGTCCACTGAAGCCTAGTATTGTTTTTTTTTTTTATTTAATGTAAAATTGCTATAGACTTTGGACAGGTTACGGTTTGAGGGGTTTGTAGTCTTATGCCCTGTACACATGCTCGGACATTGATCGGACATTCCGACAACAAAATCCATGGATTTTTTCCGATGGATGTTGGCTCAAACTTGTCTTGCATACACACGGTCACACAAAGTTGTCAGAAAATCCGATCGTGCTGAACGCAGTGATGTAAAACACGTACGTTGGGACTATAAACGGGGCAGTAGCCAATAGCTTTTGTCTCTTAATTTATTCTGAGCATGCGTGGCACTTTGTTCGTCGGATTTGTGTACACACGATCGGAATTTCCGACAACGGATTTTGTTGTCGGAAAATTTTATAGCAAGCTCTCAAACTTTGTGTGTCGGAAATTCCGATTGGAAAATGTGTGATGGAGCCCACACATAGTCGGAATTTCCAACAACAAGGTCCTATCACACATTTTCCGTCGGAAAATCCGACCGTGTGTACAGGGCATTAGAATAAGAGGAAAGAATAAGGAGAAATTGCATCTCTCCCAAAAGATCAGCGTGGATACAGATATATCCTCCACATATGAATCCCTAAGGTTGCAGACACTATTTACAGTATACGGTCCTCAGCTGCCTTACTAGATGTGAATTATCCCATTCTACTTTAATTTCTCACACAATCATTCTTAAATTTTGTATTAGCAGAAGTACACTAGAAGGCCTCTCCTGCCTTCTCTCTCATTTTTTTCTGTATGCAAGTCTCTCATAAATTTGCATTTTGAGAGATAGACAGATTTAAACGTAGTTCTAAAGGTAAAACATTTCTTACCTTAATGCATTCCCTGCATTAAGGTAAAAAACATTTTGCCACTTTCTGTGCCCATCTGCTGGTCATCTTTACTCTCTCCCCGCTCTCACAAGCTTGGCTGAGAAACCCTCATCTTCTTGGTTCCTGCCACTGTCAGTCAAATCCTGTGAGCAGAGAGCAGGGGGCGGGCCTGAGCCACGCCGCATGTGTCAACAGACGCACACATTCTAGCTCGGGATCGAGCCTGCATATCTGCCCCCATAGCAAGTACTTGCTATGGGGGCAGGCACAGAAGAGGAGGAACCAAGATCGCTGGAAGGGGACCCCAAAAAAAGTGGTTCAGGGCTTCTTTATGCTATACAATTGCACAAAGCAGGTGAGTAAGATAGTTGTTACATCATTGTTGAAAAAGATTGTTGGAAAATATTTACCATATAGCTGGTAATTACCGTACAAATTCCAAAATTCCAAAATGACAAAATTACAAAAATTCCTGATGCCAAAGAGTGACAAAATATAACACCTGGATACTTTGCTATTAATTATGTAGTGTCCTTATGCAGAAGATGAGTTACAGTATATTCTATGGTAATACGGTGCTTGATCTGATTATGTAAACATAACATTTACAGTACAATTCAGCATTGCATTTTTTCTTATTATTATCTATTTAAATTCTATTAAATAAAATTATTATTTGTTAACTGTGAAGTCTCCCCAACATTGATAAAACTATTTTACATAAACCAACCCATCTCTGAAACAACACAAAAAACACTCTTGTACAAAATAGGTATTAAGTGGTTACATATGGTTAAAGGTGGGTCAGCCCATTCCTGAAGAAGGCCAAGCCTTGATAATTATAACTGCTTTTAGATCATTGTATTTAAAGGGAAATTGTCATGAAAGAAATACCTGTGTGGCCATTCAAGAAGCTTAGTCTAAAAATACTTGCTGCTTTAGTGCCATGCTGATCCTTCGTCTTCATAGAAATAAAGCAAAATAATAACGACATTTTAAAATCACCCCAATGTACTATAACAGTAAATGGCAATGCTCTGACCTGCAGCACACCACATTGCACTTGTGTTTTTGTTGCAGCTTATAGTCCTGTTTTTGGTCAAATAAGTAAAAAATGAATGGGCTTGAAACCGTATAGCTCTACATAGGAACCAATCAGCTTTCATTTTTTTTTTGTCAATGCTTAATTGAACAAGCTGAAGATAGAAGCTGATTGCCAATGGCTACCTGTCAGGAACCATGAATCAGACTCAGACAGAAGTGCAGTAAAAATCACACTTTAATAAAATGGTAAAATAGTACAAACAAAATAAACGTGGTCAAAACATAGCCAGGGTTCAGTAACCAGAGAGGATATTAGGAACAAGCCAGTAAAACAGGAATCCAGGGATCAGCGTAGTCAGAAGCAGCAAATGGAATCAGGAACCAGAAGGAAAACACAGTAGAAAGTATCCTGATATGTTGACGATGGCGAAGGCATAGGAGATCTGATTCAGGCAGTTTAAATAGCCAGCAAGGCTGACTGACGAGCAGGATATGATCATCAGGTGAGTCAGTGTGGAATGATGAGTACTGGCAATTAACCGACAGCTGAGCAGCCTGAGCTCTAAAAAGGGAAGGCTGAGCCCATCCTTGACAGTACCCCTCCTCAACGACCCCTCCCCCTCGGAGGACCACCAGGTTTGAGGGGAAAACACCTATGGAAAGCATGAAAGAGGACAGGAGCATGTACGTCCGAGGATGAGACCCAAGAGCGCTCCTCCAGATCGTACCCTTTCCAATGAACCAGGTACTGTATGCACCCACGAAACCTCTTGGTTCTCAATCTGAACTGGGTGAGGACGTGGTACAGAGGTGGTGAAGTGGTTGCATACCAGAGGTTTTAATAAAGAGACATGGAATACATTTGAAATATGCATATTAGAAGGAATTTCTAAAGCGTAAGCCTCTGGGCTGATCTTACGGAAAATATAGAAAGGCCCAATAAACTGTGGTGCCAGGTTCAGTGAGGGAACACAGAGTTGGAAGTTACGAATAAACTACCGATAATTGGTATTAATCGCAGTTTTCCATTCATCGCCCTCCTTGATCCTCACAAGATTGTATGCCCCTCTCAGATCAAGCTTTGTGAAAACTGTTGCTCCCTTGAAGCGGTCAAATAACTCTGTAATCTAGAGAATCGGATAAGCATTCTTAATCGTGAAGCGATTGAGAACCCTATAATAGATACAAGGTCTCAGTTCGCCACTCTTCTTTTTCACAAAGAAGAAACCAGCACCAGCAGGAGATGAGAATTTGCAAATGAATCCTCAAGAGAGTGCATCAGCAACATAGCCCTCTGTGGCTTTATCCTCCGTGACAGACAAAGGGTAAACCCGTCCATGAGGCACCAGGTTGGAGGTCAATTGCGCAAACATAAGACTGGTGTGGAGGCAAACTACCAGCTTGATCTTTATCAAAGACATCGCTAAATTTGTGGTACTCCTCCGGCAGGAAGGAGAGTGAAGAGGTGCACAAGACCTTAGCCACTTTCTGAAAACATGCCTTACTGCATTGTGGCGACCAGGAAAGAACCTCAGCATGAAGCCACTCAAAATAGGGGTTGTGCCTCTGTAACCAAGGATAACCAATAACTACCGGGAAACGAGGTGAGGAAATTACTTGGAATTGGATTACCTCATAGCGAGGAGCCTGTATGGCCATGGTCAACGGAGAAGTCTCATGAGTTACATGGGCAGGCTGTAGAGGTCTCCCATCAATAGCCTCAATAGCAAATGGAGTGATATGAAGCTGAAGCAGAATCAAGTGCTTAGACAAACTGACATGTGTTCCCACAAACAAGGCGAAGGCACAGGAGATCTGATCCAGGCAGTTAAATAGCCAGCAGGGCTGACTGACAAGCAGGATATGATCGTCAGGTGAGTCACTGTGGAATGATGAGTACTGCAATTAACCAACAGCTGAGCAGCCTGAGCTCTAAAAAGAGAGGGCTGATCCCAGCCCTGACACTACCATGCAAAACTGCACCAGATTTTGCACTCTTCAGTTTTAGTAAATCAACCCCTCTGTGCCTTCAAGCCCAAAGTGAAATAGTACACTGTCCTTTAAAAAAAAAAAAAGAATGTACCTGTTTTCAAACATTTGGGAAATCACTGTTTTTGTGATTTATAACATCGAATCTTGTTGAATCTTTTAGCCTATTTTGACTTATTTTCATGCATACATCTTTTTTGTAACCCTAATTTCTCACATGCCACAATCCCGAAAAATATGATACCACTAGTGTACTGTTACAAAAACTTGTCAGCAGTCAGCTAGCACTGACATGTGTTCCCACATCCAATTTTACCTATTAGGCCCCTTGAACACGGGTGCAATAATTTGATGTTTACTCAGGAACTTGTTGACAGAAAGTCAGTGAGTAAAAAAGCAGTGTGTAAGGACCTGAGTAATAAAAGTCCATCTAGTTCAACCAAAAATAAAAATAAATACAATCCCATATACACGATCCTTCACTCATAGTTGATCCAGAGGAAGGCGAAAAACCCCAGCAAAGCATGCTCCAGTTTGCTACAGCAGGGGAAAAAATTCCTTCCTGATCCCCCGAGAGGCAATCAGATTTTCCCTGGATCAACTTTACCTATAAATGTTAGTATATTGGAAATCAACCAGCGCTAATCATATATGACTATCAATAAGCAGCTGTGGTACTGAGGGTAAAATTTATCAAATCCCTGAACATAAGTATTATCAAACAGCAGTACAGCGCATAAAATTTAAAATCTCATAAAGACACTAATAAAAAGTCCATTATAAAGAATTTCCAGCAAATGATCCAGTGACACGAGTGACATCCACAAAAGATGAGTTACTGTAGTGAAAAGACCTCCACCATCGGTAACACAAGCCGCTCACCTCAGCAGATGGACCCCTGAGTTAATCAGTCAGGTCTAAAACAGCAGTTCCCTCGAAGGGATGATAGCAGGAACAGATACACTTGTAACCGATCAGACACCAATATCTTGTGAACTTGCAGTAATCACATGGAATAAAAATAAAGAACATCTAGTGCTCTCTGTATGTTGCATAAAGAAATTTAATAAAAAACAACAGTAGGAACACTTACAAACAATGCACTGTACCCCAATGCGGAGGATAAATCATAAAATGGATGATCCACGGAGATCAGCGAGCGAGTCCCGCGTCTCGCTCGCTGATCTCCGTGGATCATCCATTTTACGATGGGGTTACAACGAGGCTCTTCCCTCCTGTGGGACTTTTACCTTCAAATCCACTTTCTACCATATGAAACAATCAGGAACCTTTTATTCTGTAAGTAGGTAGTAGCTCCAACCTCCTTTTAGTGACCATCCACCTGCTAAAAATTAACACATGCCAATCATAGCGCTTTCTGTGTAACTTTCACTTTATTAAAACAAAAACAAAAAAAATGCACTCACTTGCATCTGTGCACTAATCCTGTCCACTGAGGAAAAATGCATGCATGTGTCCCCTTGAGGCTGGGTTCACATTGGTCCGACAAACGCTCCGACATTGGGAGCTCATGTTGCATGACGTGTGAAATTTAATGTTTCCCTATGGGAGCCGTCCTAACTGGTCCGACACAAGTCGTTCCGACTTTAGAAATGCTCCCTGTACTACTTTGGTCCGACTTTGATCCTACTTCAGCCTATTGACTATCATTGAAGTCGGATCAAAGTCGGATTGCCGTCTCGCATGATCCGACTTCGGCACGCGACTTGTGCTCAGATGATCTTGAGGGGAACTCCGCGCCAAATTTTAGATAAAAATCCGGCATGGGTTCCCCCTCCAAGAGCATACCAGGCCCTTGGGTCTGGTATGGAACTTGAGGGGAACCCCCTACGCCGAAAAAGCGGCGTGGGGGTCCCCCCAATCCATACCAGACCCTTATCCGAGCACGCAGCCCGGCCGGACAGGAATGGGGGTGGGGACGAGCGAGCGCCCCCCCCCTCCTGAACCGTACCAGGCCGCATGCCCTCAACATGGGGGGGTGGTGCCTTGGGGGAGGGGGGCGCGCTGCGGCCCCCCCACCCCAAAGCACCTTGTCCCCATGTCGATGAGGACAAGGGCCTCTTCCCGACAACCCTGGCCGTTGGTTGTCGGGGTCTGCGGGCGGTGGGCTTATCGGAATCCGGGAGCCCCCTTTAATAAGGGAGCCCCCAGATCCCGGCCCCCCACCCTATGTGAATGAGTATGGGGTACAGCGTACCCCTACCCATTCACCTAGGAAAAAAGTGTCAATTTAAAAAAAACACTACACAGATTTTTAAAGCATTTTATTAGACAGCTCCGGGGGTCTTCTTCCGACTTCGGGGGTCTCTCCGGTTCTTCTCCACGCTCTCCGGATCTTCTGCCGGGCTCCTCCGCTCTCTTCTGCTCTTTTGCCGCTCTTTTGCTAAAGCGGAGGAGCCCGGTCTTCGGTCTTCAATCTTCTGCCTTCTGCCTTCTGCCCTCTTCTCCTGATGTTGACACGACGCTCTCTGGGGCTAGAATGCTCTCTGTGCGCTCTGCTCTGACTTATATAG
Organism: Aquarana catesbeiana; assembly: GCF_042186555.1. Lineage (NCBI taxonomy): Eukaryota > Metazoa > Chordata > Amphibia > Anura > Ranidae > Aquarana > Aquarana catesbeiana. The sequence continues at coordinate 655,340,380 of NC_133324.1, forward strand.
GCGGTGACCCCGCCCCCTTATGCCGTCACAGTCCCTGGGCATGCTGGGACTGTGACGTTTTAGGGGGCGTGGTCATCACCCGATGACCACGCCCCCTTATGCCGTCATAGTCCCAGCATGCCCAGGGACTGTGACGGCATAAGGGGGCGGGGTCACCGCCTATATAAGTCAGAGCAGAGCGCACAGAGAGCATTCTAGCCCCGGAGAGCGTCGTGTCAACATCAGGAGAAGAAGGAAGAAGGAAGAAGGAAGAAGGAAGAAGGAAGAAGGCAGAAGGCAGAAGGCAGAAGATTGAAGACCGGGCTCCTCCGCTTTAGCAAAAGAGCGGCAAAAGAGCAGAAGAGAGCGGAGGAGCCCGGCAGAAGATCCGGAGAGCGTGGAGAAGAACCGGAGAGACCCCCGAAGTCGGAAGAAGACCCCCGGAGCTGTCTAATAAAATGCTTTAAAAATCTGTGTAGTGTTTTTTTTTTAAATTGACACTTTTTTCCTAGGTGAATGGGTAGGGGTACGCTGTACCCCATACTCATTCACATAGGGTGGGGGGCCGGGATCTGGGGGCTCCCTTATTAAAGGGGGCTCCCGGATTCCGATAAGCCCCCCGCCCGCAGACCCCGACAACCAACGGCCAGGGTTGTCGGGAAGAGGCCCTTGTCCTCATCAACATGGGGACAAGGTGCTTTGGGGTGGGGGGGCCGCAGCGCGCCCCCCTCCGCCAAGGCACCACCCCCCATGTTGAGGGCATGCGGCCTGGTACGGTTCAGGAGGGGGGGCGGCGCTCGCTCGTCCCCACCCCCATTCCTGTCCGGCCGGGCTGCGTGCTCGGATAAGGGTCTGGTATGGATTGGGGGCGACCCCCCACGCCGTTTTTTCGGCGTAGGGGGTTCCCCTCAAGGTCCATACCAGACCCAAGGGCCTGGTATGCCTCTGGAGGGGGAACCCATGCCGGTTTTTTATTTAAAATTTGGCGCGGAGTTCCCCCCTAAAGATTCATACCAAACACAGTGCCGGCATTGGCGGGGATCCAAGTCGGATCCCCGTTCATTGAAAGTCGGACACATGCCGGCTTCATGTCGCAGGGCAAAGTCGGATCCAAAGTAGGACGGCTGTCGTGTCGCACCAGTGTGAACCCAGCCTAAGAGTTGTACAAATCGTGAAGAGCACCACTCTGCCTGCTGCCTGTCCACGTTCGGTAATAGCAAGATGACGCTGCATGCCTCCACCCTTATGCATTACATCATATCAACATATGACTTCTTCAGAGGATCACTTTTTTATTATTCACTTGCCTTGTTTTTGTCTCCCATGTTCATTACATTAAAATTGAATTAAGTAAAATATGTTCTGGTTTTGCAGATACACATAATTCTAATTAAATAATTTTGGTATTTAATTTATAATATGAAACTTTTTTTAGCTCAAAAGCATTGTTTCTGGGAAGGGATTACATTACATTTTTTTAAAAATTGTAATATTTAATTTAATTTTTTTTACTCATGATGATTACCTTTCCTACTAACAACAGGAAAACACTATTTTACTGAGTAAGGTATTGTATACCTTACAAAGCACATATTATGACCTTGTTTCCTAATAGGTTAGAGGTCTATCACACATCACCCCATAGAAGCTCAACCACTTGAGCAAAATGATGGCGGCAAAGTGGTTTCAATATCCTGACCGGACGTCATATGATGTGATCAGGATATTGAGCCGCTGCATGCCTCCCCACACCGCAACTCCGATCTAGGTAAAGAGTCTCTGACGGATGCATTAAGGTGAAAAAATTTTTACCTTTACAACCCCTTTAACCACTTCAATACAGGGCACTTATACACCTTCCTGCCCAGACCAATTTTCAGCTTTCAGCGCTGTCGCAGTTTGAATGACAATTGCGCGGTCATGCTACACTTTACTCAAACTAAATTTTTATCATTTTGTTCCCACAAATAGAGTTTTATTTTGGTGGTATTTGATCACCTCTGCGGTTTTTATTTTTTGCTAAACAAATAAAAAAAGACCGAAAATTTTGAAAAAAATAAAAGTTTTGCTTTTGTTTCTGTTAAAAAAATTTGTAAATAAGTAAGTTTTCTCTTTCACTGATGGGCACTGATAAGGCGGCACTGACAGGCACTGATACGGCGGCACCAATGAGGTGGCACCAATGAGCGGGCACTGATGGGCACTGACGATGGGCACTGGTAGGCGGCACTGATGGGCACTGGTAGGCGGCACTGATGGGCACTGGTAGGTGGCACTGATGGGTGGCACTGATATGCAGCACTGATGGGCATTGATAGGTGGCACTGATGGGCACTCATGGGTGGCACTAGGTGGCACTGGTTGGCACTGATGGGCACTGATAGGCGACACTGATGGGCACTGAAAGGCGGCACTGCTGGGCACTGATGGGCACTGATAGGCGTCACTGCTGGGCACTGATGGGCACTGATACGTGGCACTGATGGGCACTGATACGCAGCTGTGATATGAGGCACTGATAGGCATCCCTGGTGGCACTGGCAGTGGTAGGCATTGGAGTGGGCACTGATTGGCAGCTGCCTGGGCACAGATTGGCAGCTTCGTGGACATATATTGGTATTTCCCTGGGGGCCTAGGGGGAATATTTGCTGGTCCAGTGTGGTGGCCATCCTCGTGGTCCTGGGCGGCTTCCTTGGTGGTCCTCGGCGAGATAAAGGGGGGGAGCTAGTATTAAGGTGGTTATTTCTTGCGGGGAGGAGCTGAAACAGCCGCCGAGGGACCCCAAAAGAGCAGGTTCGGGGCCACTATGTGCAGAACGAGCTGCACAGCGAAGGTAAGTATGACATGTTAGTTATTTTAAAAAAAAAATAAAATTACCTTTACAACCCCTTTAAATATAAAGGTTGTGTGTTGAATGTATTTATTTTAAAATACGTTTCTCTGACTGACTAGGGTTAACTACATCTCATTTTCTGAAGGTGCACTTCTGAGATGTTAGTGGCCATGGCAACATTTATTGTTCCTTGACACATAAATCATAAAGGTTTCTGCTTACTAATTCTCCCATTTTCCATATAGCAACTGTTGCTTGGTATAATGCACTCGTACGTCATGCATTACATAGAAACACGTTGTACAGAGAGTCCTTAAGTGTTATCGAGCAAGCGCCATCTAAATATACAACATTGCCATGAAATCAGGGACATAAAAATATCACACCGCACTGTTTAACAGGAAACAGTCTGTGTAATCCTATAACAACATTGTGAAAAATTCAAAGGTTGTACACATTTCCTTTACTAAGTTTATTATAAGAAACCTGTGCTGAAAGAAGAATGCATGCTTCTATTAGAGTCTATTAGACCTTCTTCTAAATTTGCTAGTTTTCTGGCTCTCTCTGTTTGTTTTCTGAATAGCTTACTTAGAAAAAGCATGCAGCAGCAAGTAGAAACGGCATACTTGCTTTGGATCATTGACTCAGAATGTATTAAAGTCATGGGACAAACATGACTTTCTGGCAACTAGCATTTTCAAAATAAGAATAGCAAAGACAACCTCCAAGGTTGGGTTTCCATTAAAACAACTGAACTATCGTTTGTAAAATTTAAATTGCCCAACAATCACGCTGATCCAAGGCCTTCACTATTTTTTGAGTCTCCAACACAAAAGGGGCATGTTTTAAGTAATAGCAGAGCATACATGTTCAGGATCAGTGACTCAGAAAGTATTAATGCTGTTGAATCAGCATGACAATATTTTCTAATATTATTTTACTAGTAGAATTTTACTAGTATTTTCAGAATGATGCTGGTAATAGGAGACTACACACTCTCAGGTCAAGTTGTCTTTAAATGAAACCTGTATGATAAAATACATAGACTGTCAAAACTCAATTCTACTTAAAAAAAATTAAACTTGCTAGTTGCTTGACTATCATGCTGATCCAAACACTTCAATACTCACCCAAAACAGGTGTTCAGTTCAGAAGTAGTAATTTTCCTCTGGTTTCACTAGCTGCATGTTCTTGGTCAATATACTCATAATGTAATGGGGCCAAGGACAAGCAGACAACTGATACTCTTTAATCAAAGATTTCCTTTAGAACAAAGAGATATAAAATTATACTGTTTTTACTGACATATTATATGTAGTTATACATTTTTTATGCCAATTCTTCCCTTAAAAAAAAGTTAAAGAATTTGAAAAAAATAAAAGTAAAAAAATTTGTGGATACCAACAGTGCTGGGACAAAAGGACACCTACCGTATGCCAAGAATGCAAAAGTGTGTCCCTCTCCCCCTGTGTTCTTTATTCTGGCAAATTAATGTAAAACAGTAAAAAAAGAGACCTACGAGGGGTAAAGAGGAAAGGTCTTCGAGAACCTCAGGCATTTTGGGTAAATGTGAGTATAGAGACCCAAGTTGTGTAAGTAAGTCTGTGGAGACCCACGTGGGGGTCAGTGAATCAACTGGGACCCGGAGAGTGTCCCACAGCTGTGATTTACAAGGGGAGTAGGGTGAGAATACCATGAGCCTGGGGAGAGAACTCAAGACTGGGGCTACAATATATGAAGTTTGTGTGGCAGCATGAGCCAATGACTTGCAGTCAGCCCAGAGAGGTGTACTGTGTTTGAGCCATGTGGCAGCTACCAGGAGGGACGGAGCTACAAGGTACAAAGCTCAGAGACCCCAGAGACAATGTTGTTGCTGTCTTCTGCACTGAGAAAGACTATATGATGCTGGCTAGGAGAACTAGCTCATAAAGAGGGACCCTTTTGATGGCATGTGAGGAATCGCCCAGGACAGAGGCCAGAGTCATCAGTGGTGAAGGGCCTTTGGATGCCGTTTTATGAACTTTTGAGCACTCCATCCTAAGGGCCCCATCACTGACAGACTGTGCCACTGGCTAGTGGTGTAGGCAGAGCCTCTTGCTCAGGTCTTAATGATATTGTATATCAATATATTATTGTGAAGTGCTTTGTCATTGCCTGGTGTTTGCTAACTTTTCCTTCCTTACGGGGCTTTTGTCCATTAATAAAGCCCATTTAAACTGTATTACAGGTGTGTTGGTGTTCTTAGACCCAGGAATAGGTGGATCAACACAGATGCAGAACAGAGGGACCCAAAGCATCCACCAGCTCCTACAACAAGGATAACGCTACTTCGGAAAAATATATGTGTATATATGTGTATAGTTGCCACAGTGTAGGTAACTTGTGCAATAACCTGCAAAGTTATTACTATAATTTCACAGGTCATGGTGGTGATAAATGTTTGACTAAAGTTTGGGAATCAACTGTGTAGATAACAAAAGGCACACTAGCATGTAAAAAAGCATTATTGTATTGTTCAAAAAAAGTCTTTTACGTTTATCAAAATCTTTACATACAAAAATGCTTATTAAATATCAACACATTATACACACCTTTTATTTGGTATAAAATATAGTACATTCTGTTACACCACAGAGAAAGCTCTAAAAGCCTCTGTGTGCAGTGCCGGCGCTAGCAGGAGGGAAAGTATGGCATTCACATCTAATCCCAGTTTTAAAAAGTCATATTGTTTTCTTCTGTTACAATTTCATTATTTCATCAAATGCTGGTCACCTGTAGTGAGGTGTGCAGTGTTTACATTGTAATCATTCCGTTTGCTTCCATGATGTATAATACCAAAATAGCAGGCTTAAAATCATCATTATTCATTACATCTACATGAAAATTAATGCCTATAGTTTTAGCATGTTAGCTCTACCAAGGATCAGTATTCTTGGGTCAATTTCCTGTATTTTTAATGTTATTATGCAAAAATTAAATACAATATAGACTTTTATGTAAGGCAGTGGTTCTCAACTCCTGTCCTCAGGACCCACTAACAGGCCAGATTTTAAGTATTACCTCGGGGAGATGCAGACTAGAATACTGCAATCACTGAGTAGCAAATGATATCACCTGTGATGTATTTCAGTTTTCCTGGTCGTCTTCCCGTCAGCACACTATGGGTTAACTGTTCCTCATTAACCATCAGGACCACCTTCTTCCAGCGTTTAAATTCCTGTCCTCCCCTCCCCCTCGTGTTCTTTTTTCATTGGTCGCCAGGCCACCAGACTGAGTTCCAGCTACACCCCCCTACCAAACCTCCCCCCCCCAGGTTGAGCCTCTCCTGGTGTTGGAAGATCCAGAAAAGATAGAGGTAAATCCTCTTAAGACACTGAAGGCCTGAGTGCTGGGGCTGTGATCATCTGTTGTCTAAAGGACACTCACAGGCTGTGGCGAGCTGAAGAGGAATTAAAAAGTTACCTGCAAAAGGCTCCCAGGCTCTAGGACCGCGCCAACTACCTCTCTTGAGCTGAATTACATCACGAGGGGCTTAGTGGGAGCGGCCACGCATTGCTGGGGTAACCAGCACACCATAAAACTTAATATCACGGCGGCAGCGGTGCCGAGCACTGTGGACTTCATAAGCAGTGAATCCAGTAGGTGGTATCGCCGTCCTCCTCCCCAAACTCCATAGGTCGGTTTATGTGTTGTTCACACACTCTTTCTCTCTGCTCTTCCCTCCCAGCCAGGTTTGGCTGAAGTGCCCTACTGCTGCTGCGCTCGGCCCTCTCTGTCCTCCTGCACTTCTCAGTTTGTTTGCTGATGATTTAAAGGGGCAGCATACACACACAAAAAAAAAATTCTTTTTAAAGAAAGGTATAAGATAAGTCGACTGGGAGGGAGTGAAAGAGGATAATTACCAGATTTGTCTATTACTAAAAGTATTTTTCTCATTCCGTCTGTAACCATGAGCTCGCCACAGCAGGCAGGAAGATCTGTGAAAAGGTAGGAGGGGTCTATGGGGAATAGAACTTTAAAAGAGGGCCGCACATGTAAGTAACGTGTTGCTTAATCTTTTTTAGGAGCAGGAGCCCCAAAAAAAGACATTCCTGGAACGAAAAGTCCCTACAACCAAGGTCCCATTCCAAGCAGAGGGATCGATCTCCCAGTGTTCCAAGCTGCAGTAAATCTCTAGCAGTAGAACCATGGCAGTCCGGGAGACTGGTAGATGGCCTATGCTGGGCTTGCACGTCACTGGCTATTGTTGGAAAGCTTCTATGTGCCGAATGCATGAAGGATGTGGCCATAGATAAGGAAGCAGAAGCTCGGAATGTTAAGGACTATATTCATGATGCAGTGGCCAAAAGCATACAGCTAGGCTCTGGCGCAGCATGTTCTAGAGAAGAACTTAAATCAGGCACCTCCACAGATCAAGGCCGAAAACCGCCAAGAATCTGTAAGATCTTATTAGGCTCTTTGTCAGAGGTAGAAGACACGCCCGAGCATTTGTTCGATTTCCATCTGATTGAGCCATACCTCCAGAGAAGGTTAAGAGATTTTTTCCAAATATAAGGAAGCAAGGGCCCTCCTTTCCATTTATGGAGAAAATACAGGAATTAATGGAGGACGAATTGGAGAAGCTGGAGAGAAAGACGAGAATCTAAAATTGCTTTACTAAACTCTATCCCTTTAATCCATTGGATGCCACTTTCTGGGAGTCGGCGCCAGGGATAGATGCAGCCATAAAGTGCCTTGCAAGGCATGTCTCCCTCCCGCTGGACGATTCCACCACATTTAGGGATCCGATGGATAGGAAGACAGATGCGGATCTTAAAAAGATATACTCTAGTGCAGGGGCAGCCTGTTGCCCATCCATAGCCCTAACATCGATCTCAAGGGCCTTAAAGGTCTGGGTTACAAATGTGGAGATGGCACTGTGGGCTGGAGTGGAGACAGCTAAATTAATCGAGGCTCTGGAGGAACTCAACCTGACAGCAGCTTTTCTGGTCGAGTCTTCCATAGATCTAGTAAGATTACTGGCTAGGTTAATGGCACATGCAGTGACCACAAAAAGGGCACTATGGCTCCGACATTGGACCGCAGATGCGGCATCTAAACAGGCATTATGCAACATTCCATATAACAGTAAGATGCTGTTCAGAAAGTCCCTAGAGGAGGCAATTAAGAGGGTCACAGGTGGAAAATTGGGCCTATTATCTCAGACCTCTAGGAAGAGACAGCAACCCTTCCGATCAGGCCAGTTCAATTCCAGAAGGGGCCGCAATTCCAGATTATATAGGCCAGGCCGGGAATACACCAGACCTCAATGGAGGGGGACAATGGAGAGCTCCTCCCTCCTGCGCAAGGTGAAGTGGACCGCAGGGCAGGCGGCAAAAAAACTGAGAAATCACCTCAGATTCACAATAGAAGAAAGACAATATCAGTTCAAATGTCTGCCCTTCGGCATCAACACACCTCCCAGAGTTTTCTCCAAGATCCTGTTGGTGACCGATTGCAGGGGATAAAAAAATGTCATTATTTAGAAGACATTCTTGTCATTGCACATTCAAGCAAGCAGCTGGCGCTTCAGAGCGACAAGGTGATAGCGATCCTGTCCAACTTTCGATAGCTGATAAACAGTCAAAAGAGCAATCTCATTCCTGCCCAACGGATAGAGTATTCAGGCATGGTGTTCGACACCCAGTCAGGTCAGATTCTTCTGCCATATCGCAAGGTGGCCAAGCTAAAGGCCTGTGTCTACAAGATGATGGAGGCTCCGACGCTGTCAGCAAGAGACTGCATGACAATGTTGGGGATGTTCGCTGCAGCTATCCCGGCGATACCCTGGGCAAGGTTCCATATGAGAGCCTTTCAGATGTCCTTTCTGGGACAATGGGATGGCCAGTTATTGGACCAGAAGATATGGATACCAGGACAGAACCGACAGAGTCTAAGCTGCTGGACCTGTTACAGGGCATGCTTCTCAGCCCGGGAGACTGGATTGTAATTACCTTGGACGCCAGCCTCCAGGGCGGTTGGGCTCACTGCCTCAGCAGGCAGGTTCAAGGCAGGTGGAGCATGACGGAGACCAGTCACTCCAATCTACTGGAGCTACAGGCAGCATACATGGCCCTGATGGCATTCAAGGGGATGATTCAGGGAGCTCGAGTCAAACTCCGATTAGACAAGCAGACAGTGGTATTATATATCACCAAACAGGGAGGAACCAAGAGTCTGGCGTTACTCCGATTAGCAACCAAGATTCTCCACCGGGCCGAGACTCATGTGGAGGATTTAACAGTGTACATTCCAGGCAGGCAAAACCAGATAGCAGGCAGACTGAGCCAGGGGTTTCCCAGCCATGTAGAATGGGCAATCAGCAGTCACTATATTCAACCGATTTTCGCCAGATGGTGGACACCCAATGTAGACCTGATGGCTACACCAGGGAATGTGCAGGTGTCAGAGTTCGCCGCAAGGTTCAGGTACAATGAGGCGATAGTTCAGGATGCCTTCTCGCTCTTATGGCGATTTCCCCTAGTGTATCTGTTTTCTCCAATCCCATTAATCATGAGGACCCTGCTGAAGATCGCGAAGGAGGAGGTGCATGCCATCCTAATTGTACCCTTCTGGCTAAGGAAGCCATGGTTTATTTTATAAACAATTAAAGTTCAAGTGTCAGCCCTGTCCTGCTTCTCCGGACATAGATGGGCTAATGAGCTTTTGATAAAGAAATTCCTCAGAGCCGCAATAAGAGTGCGGCCACCAAAGAGGAACCTCTTCCCAACTTGGGACGTGGGCACGGTCCTAAAGGCACTGTTGCAGCCCCCATTCAGCCTGGCTGAATCATGTACACTTGGATTTCGAACAATCAAACTGGTCTTCTTGACGGCCATTATGCATTATTTATCCAGACAGAGTGACCCTGAGACTCGCTTCAGCCTTGGCCTCTAAGGTGGTCTCAAGGTTTTATGTAAACTGGGAGGCAGTGTTACCTCGCTTTACGCAGCCTCCAGATCAGGAGAACCAGTTGAATTTGAGACCTCTGGACAGGTCAGCTTAATATCAACATATCTTCAAAGGGCACAAATCGAATAATCTGTTCATCTTCCCTTCGGGACCCAAGAAAGGGGAGGCAGCACCATTAGGGTCTTGTCCACTTGGATCACTGGATCACAAGAACTATTTCCTTAGCATACAAGCAGCAGGGCTTGCTCCCCCGCAGACTATATGGGCTCATTCTACAAGAGGGATGGAAGCTTCGTGGGCATCCGTGGCAAGACATATGCAGGACCGTTAGCTGGAGTTCCTGTGAAACTTTTGCTCGGCACTACAAAATGGATGTGGTCGCCATTAGTTCTTCGATGTTTGGAGCGACGATAGTGTCGACGCTTTTGACCAGTAATTAATTAAAGTGTGGTGAAGCATGGAATTGGGCGAGTTTTTGTCGTTTCTTTCCCACCTTATATTGGCTTGGGTATATCCCATAGTGTGCTGGCGGGAGGACGACTAGGAAAAAAGAAAATTGTTATTAATATTCACCGTAATTTTACTTTCCTGGTCTGTCCTTAAGTCAACACAACTTTACTTCCCTCCCTAAGTGGCCTGTCACAGCTACAAAAGAACACAAGGGGGAGACAGGGATTTATAACGCTGGACGAAGGTGGTTCTGAGGGTTAATGAGGAACAGTTAACCCATAGTGTGCTGACATGAGAACGGACCAGGAAATGAAAATTACTGTGAGTATTAATAATAATTTTCTGTTATCTTGCAAACCTGGCCTGTTAGTGGGTCCTGAGAACAGGAGTTGTGAACCATTGATGTAAGGTAAGCTGATACCATTTTACATAAAAGTCTCTGTCAAGGCTGCATCTATCTTTTTTAAAGCAGAACTTCCAACACACAGCTAAACACGAAGTGTGTATATACATATACTGTATATATATATATATATATATATATATATATATATAGATAGTCTATATACGGTTAGGTCCATATATATTTGGACACAGGCACAATTTTCATACTTTTGGCTCTGTATGCCACCAGAATAAAAGTAAAACAAAACAATCCAAATGAATTTGAAGTGCAGACTTTCAGCTTTAGGGGTTGAACATAAATATTAAGTACAAATTTTAGGAACTGCAACCATTTTTTTAAACAGTCCCCCCATTTTCAGGGGCTCAAATGTAATTGGACAAATTAATATAATCATAAATAAAATGTTCATTTTTACAATTTTGTTGAGAATCCTTTACTGGCAATGACTGCCTGAAGTCTGGAACCCATGGACCAAATACTGGGTTTCCTCCTTTCTGATGCTTTGCCAAGCTCTAACTGCAGCTGTCTTCAGTTATTTTTTGTTTGTGGATCTTTCTGCCTTTAGTTTTGCCTTCAGCAAGTGAAATGCATGCTCAATTGGGTTGAGATCAGGTGATTGACTCAGCTATTGCAGAATATTCCACTTCTTTTCCTTCAAAAGCTCCTGGGTTATTTTTGCAGTGTGTTTTGGATCATTGTCCATCAGTACAGTGATGTGCTATCCAATCAACTTTGCTGCATTTGGCTGAATCTGGGCTGACAATATATCTCTAAACACTGCAGAATTCATCTGGCTGCTTCTGTCTTCTGTCACATCATCAATAAACACCAATGACCCAGTGCTACTGGAAGCCATGCGTGCCAATGCCATCACACTGCCTCCACCATGTTTTACAGATGACGTTGTTTGCTTTGGATCATGAGCTGTTCCATGCCTTCTCCACACTTTTTTTCCCCCGTCATTCTGGTACAGATTAATCTTAGTTTCATCCGTCCAAAGAATGCTTTTCCAGAACTGGTCTGGCTTTTTTAGATGTTTTTTGGCAAAGTCTAATCTGTTTTTTTTATTCTTGAGGCTTATGAATTGTTTGCACCTTGTGGTGAACCCTCTGTATTAGCTCTTGTGAAGTCTTCTCTTGATTGTCAACTTTGACAATGATACACCCACCTCCTGGAGAGTGTCCTTCACTTGTCTGGATGTTGTGAATGTTTTTTTCTTTACCATAGAGAGGATCCTGCAATCATCCACCACTGTTGTTTTCCGTGGACATCCAGGGGTTTTTATGTTGCTGAGCTCACCAGTGCGTTCTTCTTTCCTCAGAATGTACCAAACGGTTGATTTGGCCACTCCTAATGTTGCTGCTATCTCTCTGATGGATTTGTTTAGTTTTTGAAGCCTTACAATGGATCACTTGCATGGACAGCTCCTTTGAACGCATGATGTTGGTTCACAGAAATAGATTCCAAATGCAATACTTAGAATCAACTCCAGACTTTTTACCTGCTTAATTGATGAAGAAATAACGAATGAGTAGCTCACACCTGCCCATGAAAAAGCTTTTGATTCAATTGTCCAATTACTTTTGGTCCCTTGAAAAAGGGGGGTGGCTATTCTTAAGACCCCTTTCACACTGGGGCCACCGTGTGTTAGCAGTAAAGCAACGAACAAGGGGCTAAAAGCGCCCATGTTGTGGCGTTTCCGAATCGCTTTTCAGGTGCTTTGGAAGTGCTGCTCATTCATTTCAATGGGAAGGGCATTTTGGGAGCGCTGTATACAGCGCTCCAAAATCGCCCCAAAGATGCTGCTTGCAGAACTTTTCCTAAAGTCCCGGAAGCGCACCGCCCCCAGTATGAAAAGTCACACTGAAATTAATGGGATGCGGGTTTCAGTCGCTTTACAGGTGCTATTTCTAGCGCTAAATCGCTGAAAACCGCCTCAGTGTGAAAGGGGTCCAAGAGATGTAATTCCTAAACCCTTCTCCCGATTAGGATGTATATACCCTCAAATTAAACCTGAGAGTGTGCACTTTCAACCCATATCCATTATATAACTATAGCTTGAATATGTTTTGGTAAATGCCTGAAAAAAAAAATGTTCCTGTGTCCAAATATATATGGACTTAACTGTATGTATATTGTAACAGTGAGAGTCTCTGGGAAAATGGGGTTAAAAAGGGCACAGAGTTTCTATGTCTGCTGACTGCAAGGCTACAGAGGATACATTTTAAATGGAGAAAACTGCTCTGGCAGCTTTCTCCGGAGTTTCCTATTTCTGGATGGGGCTCTGTAGTTTGGAGAACCCTAATGCCGCGTACACACGGCTGGACTTCCCGACAGAAAAAGTCAGATGGGAGCTTTTGGTCGGACATTCCGACCGTGTGTATGCCCCATCGGACTTTTTCTGTCGGCATTTCTGACGGACTCAGATATAAAACATGTTCTAAATCTTTCTGTCAGAAATGCAGACGGAGTTTAGCCAGTTGGGAAGTCCGGCCGTGTGTACGCGGCATGAGAGTCTTGGGTGGGATGGGCTTTCAGCAGGGTATGTGTCCAGGTGCACACAGTCAATATAACGAGGGGCTGGTGATCGCAGTAGGAGGTGGAAGGTGGAGTGTGAGCAGCTTGCTGCTGTTTGAAGACAGACCCCTGTCAGGAAAACGGTCTGCCCTGTGGGAGACTGCAGCCCGTGTAAGGGGGATTCTACGCCCAGGGACTGGGAAAGGCTGGCCAGCTTTTAGAGTCCGGGAGACCAAGGAAGCGTGTGAGTCCAGGGGGGTGGAAGGAATCAAGAAGTCTGTTGTGAGAAGGCAGAGAAACTGCTGAGAAGAAAGCCAGATGGCTCGGTAGGTTTTTCATTTATGAGTGCTAAATGAAGTTTGAACCCCTGCGTGGGAATCCTGATTGGACTTTTGTTTTGTTTACCTTTTTAATAAACATGGGCTACCAGGCCCTTAATGATAATGCCTGTGTGACGTGGACTCACTGCACAGAAAGAGCATCTACACCTGTGCTAAACACCCCCAATATCACAATATATATTAGAAAACAAAGCCCTTTATCCTCTATTTTTGATCAGTACAACAGTTTCGGACCTCACACGGATCCTTCATCGAGTACAAGGAGCATAAAAGAGCATAATACAAATGTGTTTAACCCTTTCGCTGCCAGAGCCGTTTTTGCATTTTTTGTTTAAAAAATCATTTTAGGCCTGAAGATTACACAGAATCCCCAAACATTATAGATTTTCTGAAATCAGACACCCTAGAGAATAAAATAGTGGTAGCTCCAATTTTTTTTATGTCACACAATATTACCGTAAGTGAATTTTACGGCACACAAATGTAATAAACTACCCAAATTGTTGGTAAGATATAAAAGACCACATTGCGCCGAGTAAATAGATACCCATCATGTCAAACCTTAAATTTGTGTGCGCCCATGAAATGGCGACAAACTTCAGTACCCTATATTTTCTCTTCATAAGCCCCCTATAGGTATCAGTTTAGTGTTACGGAGGAGGTCTTGTGTTCGAATTTTTGCTCTCACTCCGGCGTGCGCGGTGATATTTAACATGTGTATCGCAATTGATGTTTTCACGTGTATCCACCCCCCACACATGTGATTACGTTGGTATGTGTGTATATGTGAGGGGCCTCAAAAAAATTTGGGGGGGATTTGATGTGCTTTGGTGTAACAATTTTTTTTCCCAAATAAATTTCTTCTTGACTTTTTTTTTCATTTTTAGGTGACAGGTTCTCTTTAATGAGACATGCAGGGTCTAAAAGACCCTGCATGTCTCCTTTGGACTCCGCTAAATGTTATGCACATCGCATTGCAAAACATCCTTTCCTGGCTAAGCTAGCCAGGAACATGGAGAGGCTGACCAGGAAGTGACATCATAGAAATCGCTTTCTGGGTCACAACAAGAAGGGGAGGAGACGTGTGTCCACTCTTCTCCTTCCCCTCCAGCCGACAGCACCCACCATGTCACTCCCGGGCCCGCAGATAGGCAAGCAGAGCTCAGAAAATATGGCGGCGTGGGGGACGCTGCCGCCCAAATGCTTTTACCTGACAAGCAGAAGCTGCAACCACTGGATTGTGTGTGATACCCCCTGCTGTCAGGTCCATATGATGTATGGACCTTGCAGTGAAAAAGCAGATCACATGCATTTATTCACAGACATCGCTGAGCCTAGGTTCACACATGTCCGATACGAACTTCCCCTCAGTTTTCACTGTGAATTTCCAAAGCAGCTGTTCAGTGGTTCAACTGCAATTTAGATGCGGTTTAGATGTGAATTTTTGGAGCCACTGGCATCTTTAACAGTAGCTGGTTGTTAAGGAGCTGGCCAGGAAGCTGGTTGCTGCGTCCTTAACAATGGATGACTCATCAGCTGTCAGCGGGGTTCCTGAATTAAAAAAAAAAAACAACATTGCCGGCAATAAAAAATTGTGTTCAAAACTGATCAGATGTGCGATTCAGATGCATTTCCATAGAAGGCAATGAGCCTGGAATTGACATCTGAATCGCACCGCACTACTCAGAAAACGCACAGGACTCTTTTTAATTTTGCGCCGAATTCATACTGCTGATGCACCTCATATATGTGAACCGGCTTCATAGAAAGTCGGTTTGATTCACATGTCATGCGAATTGGATGCGCTCCAAAATGCATCCAATTCGCATATATGTGAACTAAATTGAACCAGCTAACAAGTCCTAGGAATTACTACAATGTTACCAGCACATTCCATCTAACCCTTAAAATCAAACAAAAAATAAACACATTATAAACAATGTGTGAACAAACTATAACTAATATATGCATCTTATAAAAAAGATTATAATACATGATCTGTTACCATAAACCTGAGTTGCACTGGTGTATGTCCACATGGTTTGAAATGCTGTGCAACTGGCAAATCAGATTTAGGGGATCTAATAAATGACTTACAGTATGTTGTGAAATTCTGTCTCCCCTACAAAATAAAGGCCACACGGTTGCTTTAAAATGTAGACTACAAAAAAACTATGGTATGTGTAAAAACCTTTAGGCCTCATGCACACAGGGCGTTTTTACAGTTGCTTTTAGCAGCGTCAGACCTTTTTTTTGCAGCTTAAAAATGCCTCTCCATGTTATTCTATAGCCTCATGCACACAAAGGCTTTTATTAGCTGTAAGTGACATAGACGTTTTCAAGCTGCAAAAAAAAAAAACCTACAAGCAATGGGTCATTTCAATGTTTAACATATAGTTACATAGTAGGCGAGGTTGAAAAAAGACACAAGTCCATCAAGTCCAACCTGTGTGTGATTTTATGTCAGTATTACATTGTATATCCCTTAATGTCATGGTCGTTCAGGTGCATATCTAATTGTTTTTTGAAATTATCGATGCTCCCCACTGAAACCACTGCCTGTGCAAGAGAATTCCACATCCTAACCGCTCTTACAGTAAGGAACCTGCTACGCAGTTTAAGGTTCAACCACTTTTCTTCCAGTTTTAGCGAATGGCCACGTGTCTTATTAAATTCCCTTTTACTGAAAAGTTTTATCCCTATTGTGGGGTCACCAGTACAGTATTTGTACATTGAAATCATATCCCCTCTCAAGCGTTTCCTCTCCAGAGAGAACAAGTTCAGTGCTCATAACCTATCCTCATAACTAAGGTCCTCCAGTCCCTTTATTAGTTTTGTTGCCCTTCACTGGACTCTCTCCAGTTCCAGCACATCCTTCCCGAGGTCTGGTGCTCAGAACTGGACAGCATACTCCAGGTGCGGCAGGACCAGAGTCTTGTAGAGTGGGAGAATTATTGTTTTATCTCTAGAGTTAATCCCCTTTTTAATGCATGCCAATATTCTGTTTGCTTTGCTTGCAGCAGCTTGTCATCTACTAGGACCCCCAGGTCCTTTTCCATCCTAGATTCCCCCAGAGGTTCTCCCCCTAGTGAGGACATTGCATTCATATTTTTGCCACCTAAATGCATTTTTTAAAATTTTTCTACATTAAACCTCATTTGCCATGTAGTTGCCCACCCCATTAATTTGTTCAGATCTTCTTGCAAAGTTTCCACATCCTGCGGAGAAGTTATTGCCCTACTTAGCTTAATATCGTCCTCAAATACAGAAATTGAGCTGTTTATCCCAACCTCCAGGTCATTTATGAATGAATTAAATAGGATTGGTCCCAGGACGAAACTCCTAGGGGACCCCACTTTTCACCCCAGACCATTCCGAGTACTCCCCATTTATCACTACCCTCTGAACCCTCCCCTGTAGCCAGTTTTCAATCCATGTACTCACCCTATGGTCCTTGCCAATGGACCTTACTTTGTACAGTAAACATTTATGGGGAACTGTATCAAATGCTTTTGCAAAATCCAGATACACCACGTCTACGGGCCTTCCTTTATCTAGATGGCAACTCACCTCCTCATAGAAGGTTAATAGATTGGTTTGGCAAGAACAATTCTTCATGAATCCATGCTGATTACTGCTAATGATACCGTTGTCATTACTAAAATATTGTATATAGTCCCTTATTTTCCCCTCCAAGAGCTTGCATACAATTGATGTCAGGCTAACTGGTCTGTAATTCCCAGGGATGTAACTTGACCCTCTATTTTAAAAATTGGTGCTACATTGGCTTTCTCCAATCAGCTGGTACCATTCCAGTCAGTAGACTGTTCGTAAAAGTTAGGAACAATGGTCTGGCAATTACTTGACTGAGTTCCCTAAGGACCCTCGGGTGCAAGCCATCTGGTCCCAGTGACTTATTAATGTTAATAGTGCAAACGTAATCTCTTCTTCAGCTATTATTTTGTGCTGTGGGTCTGCTACACACACACAATGTTATTGTTGTTAATGTATGTAATGCATTAATGATAAAAATATTCATCCTTTTCAACTCCTTGAATTAATTGCTTGGAGTCCCTAAAATGGCTTGATTTTGGTACATTTTACAGAACAGTGGGGGTTATTTACTAAAGGCAAATCCACTTTGTACTACAAGTGCATTGCAAGTGCACTTGGAAGTGCACTGAGAGTGCACTTGTAATGCAAAGTGGATTTGCCTTTAGTAAATAACCCCCATTGTCACTGTAACTACACCAACTTAACAAATAAACTGGTATTGAGCATTGAAATAAGAAGCCACACATTGTTGAGTATAAAACATTTTACTTCAAGCACATTCACATGTGCGTTATAAACGGTTTTGGAACAAACCAACATCTTGGTGTATAACATGTATGTTTGACATAAATTTGCCTTTTTTGGGGCTAAACAGGCATGTTCAAAAACATAACATACACATCCCCAACTCAGGAACTTGCGAAGTTCGACTTTGCTAAAGTGAAGGCCATATGAGACATTAGTATGTCAAAACTGTTTTGATCTTGCCTTCATTAGATGGGGATGGATTTCACTCCTCTAAAAGCCAAATTTTGAAGATGCACACAAATTGGGACTCAAAATTTGGATTTCCCTCATGATCCCATGCCTAAAATTGTCTTTTCCCTACATCTATTTTGCTAAAGCCACAAAACACACAGTGTGTCAACATGTGCTATCTCCCATCATGGGATATCAATGTACGTGTTTTGTGGGTGCAACCCCTTCCTCCAAACTAAAGTAGGTGAGAGGAAGGGGTTGTACCCCCGAAACACATCCATTGATCCCTCATAATGGGAGCTAGCACATGTTGACACACTGGGGCTTATTTCAGAAAGGACAATCCACTTTTCCCTTGCATCGCACTTGTAGTTTAAAGTGGTTTTGCCTTTTTGAAATAAGCCCCAGTGTGTCAACATGTGCTAGCTCCCATCATGGAGGATCAATGGACGTGTTTCAGGGGTGCAACCCCTTCCTCTCACCTACTTTAGTTTGGAGGAAGGGGTTGCACCCACAAAACACGTACATTGGTATCCCATTATGGGAGATAGCACATGTTGACACACTGTGTGCATCTTCAAAATTTGGCTTTGCAATTAATTTTAAACTGTAAAAACATGTACAACGACAACTCTAAAATGTTTTTTTTTGTTTAGATTTTGCCTAAAATACCTATGATGTTGCTCAGTCTTTTTTGAACATCATGGATGTTTTTGTTTTTCACCTTTTCCAAATCACGATTGCACACCATGATCCCACTGATCAGGATTTGTGCACTTGCACTGCTGAAATGAATTTCTTCTTCCACAACATCTACATCACCTAAAAATAAAATGTATTAGAAATAATCAGGCATCCATCTATTACCTGAAGCTGTGGTCTCAGACACTGACCTGTTGTCGACACCATTTCTACTACTTCACCCAGCACTTCCTGAACATCTGCATCCACATCTTTAGGGTGTGTGATGAGTTGCCTTTCTTCATTTGGTGTGGGGTTACTCGTGTCCTCAGATGTTCCTATTCTTTTCTCCCCTATGTGTATACAAAAAAGGTATACTTAGCAGACAGATATGATAGGCTAGAAATAGTAATATGAAACATTGCTTGGAAGTGTCTTCCAATTGTCTGTTTTTTGCAGAGTTCCAAGCTGAATACCTGATTTCTTCCCTTTCAAAAGCTGGAATACTTAACTGTTTTGTGCAAGTTTCACACATGGAGAGACCCCTAGTATCCACTGGAGCACCTGCGTGGGACACCATAACAAGGGTATTATGGTGTCCCACACTAGTGCTCCTGCGTCCACATGTGTAAACAGCTGCTGAGTGTCCTCTCCTGACACTGAATAAAGTTGTCATTTCATTATAGTTTCAAACACATCTAGACAACAATGTAATAAACTTATTTTAATCAAAATAGGCATGAACAAATGTAGTTAATCTGCATCTGCCAAGAACGACGTATTAGCAGTCGAACGAACAATGTTTAATACAAATGATTTCTGTGTCCACGAACCTCAAACTTGGCATTTTAAACTGTACAATGGTAAAGAAAAGCACATGGACCAGCACAAAAGTAATAATAATAATAGGAACACACAACAAATACTTCCTTTTTTGCAGCACTTTCCTGATCTTTCTATACTGATCTTGCTCCCTCAATTTCAGGTCTGACCAGTTGATCCTTGGATCGTCGTACCCCAAAATTCCTGTGCAGACTTCTGACAACTTTAGCCATGATTTTGGCCTTTCTCACATTAGGGTTTCTGTATGGCTCATGATTCCCATCATAGTCTGTCCTCTTTAAGATGTCCACCATCTCCATCATCTCTTCAAAGGACATATTTGAGGTCTCCTCCTGGATCTGGAACTGCCTTGCTGCGGGCTTTCGTCGTTGCTGATAACAGCACACACCTGTTCTGTCTCTGCCATGTGCTCTCCCACTGCCCGGAAAGAAAAGAGGCGGGGAATACACTAGAAAGAAGGACAGGGGCAGAGTTTCACGCATGCGCAGTGTATATAAAGCATAACACATGGGTGTTGTAACGCACGTACGTACGATCTGGAGGACGGTGAATCATTATCGCCGATTGTTCAAATGAAGGTACAATTGTAACTTGGGGCATCAGTGGTTAGTGGCCTATACTGCTTATAGATTGAGGCCTATATTGGGACAAGATTAGGAGAGTTTAGTCTGACATTAGGGTTTGTCTTGTGTTGTGTCTTGCAAATAAAATGGTTGATAAATTTACAGCCCCTGATTTCCTGCCAGACTTTTTTGACAAATACAGGGAGCTGCCATGTCTCTGGCAAGTAAAATGCAGGGACTATTCAAACAAGCTAAAGAGGAAGGCAGCGATGGAGAAACTTTTGGAATTAGTGAAGCCTGTGTATCCCACGGCAGACATCAACTATTTGAAGGCCAAAATTGGTAGCCTGAGGAGCACATATAATAGGGAGCACAAGAAAGTCCAGGATTCCCAGAGATCCGGAGCATCAGCAGATGACATATCTGTCCCCAGGCTGTGGTACTACCACAGCCTGCGTTTTTTGTCCGACCAGACGGAACCCAGGCCATTGCTCTCAACACTTCAACATCCTGAGGCTCCTGAGGTCCAACCTGGGCCTTCCACCCGAAAGAAGATGTGGAGGAGCCCAGCTTGACCCAGGTATAGCATTGTTGAACATATTTCTTGTCAAAAATTGAATGATGTTAACTAGATGTTATTGATCACAAATTTCTGATTTAACAAAGTGGTTTACATATCAATAGACAGTAGTAGCCAAAAATAATTGGGACAAGAATGAGAAATGCTGGGGTCAGAATGTTAGTCTTTTCTATGAGCTCAAAATTGTGTGTGATGACCAAAAACCTAAAATTATGTACTATTTTCATACACAGGAAAGTCTCAGCCAGGAGGAGGCCGTGGCAAGCAGCCTGACCAAATCGCAGGTTCCTCCCCTCCGCCCTCCAACCAAAAGGACCAGGAAGGCAAAGAACCTGGAGGAGGCCACGGCTGCTTTCCTTCCACATGCTACTGCGGCTATTAGCACCACCCCTGATGGCCAGGAGGCATTTGGAGGCATCACAGCCAATAAATTAAAGCAGATGGAGGAGGATCAGCATACTATATGTGAGGAGATAATTCTGCAGGCCCTAAACAAGGGGATGAGGGGCAAACTCACCCGTTAAACACACCTCTGTGAGTTGGACCATGCTCCTCCACCACCTGCACCAACAACACATCCACCCCACCCACCACAGCAGCATGGAAGGAAGTCTGGAAGGAAGTGTTGAGAGTGATGGCCTAGGTTTGGTGTGGTCTGGCAAAAAACGCAGGCTGTTGGAAGTAGACATGTGCATTCATTTTCGTCCGAATGCATTTTTGTCCGAATTTCAGGTATTTTCGTTATCGTTTTAGCAAACGATAACGAAAGTGCATAATCCGAAAAACGAAAGATCCGACACAAACAAATGCTTTATTTTCGTTTTCGTTGCTACAACAGTTCGATACAGATAGGAGATTCGACATGATGATGACAATAACAATCTGTGTCCATCAAACCTGTGGTCGAATGTGCCTAACCTTAACTCTATTAGTCCAAGATTATTCTACATAGAGAGAAAAGATTCGACGTAGGGCAGAAAAGATTTGACGTAGGGGAGAAAAGATTTGACGTAGGGGAGAAAAGATTCGACGTAGGGGAGAAAAGATAAATAAAAATAATGATGATGATGAATGTTATTGGCTGATTGTAACCAAAGAGGAGGAGCAGTAAAATAGCTAGAACTAAGTACACACGTACTTTGGCTTATGGTGTCTGTTGAAAGTTCTAAGAAGATTCGACGGAGCAGGTAAACTATACAGCGTCGTACAGTTTAGCTGCTCTGTCAAATCTTCTTTGAACATTCGACAGACACCATAAGCCTTCAATGACAGATTCAACCCTAATTTGGATTTTCGGACGAATGCAATTTTTAATGAAAAACGAAATAAATAAAAACGAATTTCAGGAGTAACTAAATAAATGTAGTTTTCGGACGAAAACGAAATTCCGAAACAAAATATTTCAGTGTGCACATGTCTAGTTGGAAGACCAAAGCCTCGGGACATATATGTCATCTGCTGCTGCTCCTGATCTCTCAGAGGCCTGGACCGTATTGTGCTCCCTATTAAATAGACTCCTCAATTGACTTACCAATTTGGACAGTCAAATAATTGATGTCTGCCCTGGGGTACAAAGGCTTCCCCAATTCCAACTGTTTCTCCATCGTTGCCTTGCTCTTGTGCTCCCTAATAAATTTAAAAAAATTGTTTTGACAAATACTTGGCTATGTGTTTTACTTCAAAAAGGACAGTTTGTTTGTGAGAAGGCAGGTACATTTCAAAATACAATGTCAAATTAACAAGGGACACCAACATAGTTGTATCTTTGAGGTTAAAAAATACAAGATAATAATGGTGTTGTGGTAACTTGACACACAAAACGAAAAAAGAAAAATTATTCTGGAGGTCACTAGAAAAAAATAATATTATTCTGGAGATCACTAGAAAAAAAAATAAAAAAAAAATATATTATTCTGCAGATCACTAGAAAAAAAAAAACACAAAAAAATTATTCTGGAGATCACTAGAAAAAAAACCCCAAAAAATATATTATTCTGAAGATCCCTAGAAAAAAAAAAACCCAAAAAATTATTCTGGAGATCAATAAAAAAAAAAAAATATTATTCTGAAGATCCCTAGAAAAAAAAAAACCCAAAAAATTATTCTGGAGATCAATAAAAAAAAAAAATATTATTCTGGAGATCACTAGAAAAAAAAAAGAAATATGTTTGTCAGAACTCTGTGACTATCAGCAGCAAAGTAGCTTTATTATTATACCATTATAAAGAAGAAAATGCGCTGCATTAAGAGATTTCATAATTTGCTGCGTCACAAATGTGATATCTCCATTACGAATGCTAGTTTTACAAGACTGAGCGCTTCTGGCTTGTCCTTGATTCCGAGCATGTGTGTTTGTACTTTGGACTTTTGTCTGACGGACTTGTGTACACACGATCGGAAAGTCCGACAAACGTTTGTTGGCAGAAAATTTGAGATCATGCTAGCCAACATTTGTTGGCGGAAAGTCCGACAACAAATGTCTGATGGAGGATACACATGGTCGGACTTACCAGCAACAAGCTCACATCCAACATTTCCCATCGGAAAATCCGATCGTGTGTACGCGGCATTACTTCAACAGAATCAACTAGGAAATAAAGGAGGAATTAACTGAACAATGTTTGAAGTAAGGGGATAAGAAAGCAGGGCGTGAGAAAGTTTCCAGAGAAGATCACTAGTTTAAAATAGTAAATATTGGATAGAGCAGTGCTGTAGGTTATGGATCAAACGTCTTCAAGGAAGTAATAACGGGTCATCAAATCCTGGAGGTAGGAAATTCTCAAACCATAGTCAGCCACCAAGGACAAGAGCAGGATCGCTGCAGTACACATCCACACTGACAGACTGCACAGACTGCACAGTGCGTCCTAGGCTCCTCCCACGCGTTGCGTCACCGTCACGTGACTTTCTCAAGGATGATCCTTGAGAAAGTCACGTGACGATGATGCAACGCGTGGGAGGAGCCTAGGATGCACTGTGCAGTCTGTCAGTGTGGATGTGTACTGCAGCGATCCTGCTCTGGTCCTTGGCGGCTGACTGCTAACTACATCTACATATGCCTTTCCTAATATGGGGCGCACGTGAGTGGATCTCATAGCATGTTTGCTGGTGTACTATATCTTCAGAGCATTGCGCAATGAAATTTCTTTCTTTATTTGCTTTACATATGATTGCTGGCGCTGAAAACCACATCTTATGAGATTGGAGCTGAATGATACCATCGTTCAGGATTAACAAGCGAGTACTCCAATTAAGCAATTTTAGAACTTTTAACACTGGGACTACATTTTACCCTCCATTTGAATTGGTTGTCTTGTTTTTTCACACATGTATATTATATCATTAGTGTGTCTATTTTGTAATCATTTGGTAACAATCATTATTTATTTTTGGCTAATCATCCGGTTTGACATTTCACTATATTTATATTTATAACAACCTATACTGGGACATAGGTATTTATTAGTTTTAACAGGTGTAGTCACTTATTTTAGCTGCATTCTCATTGCACAGTAGCCGGATTTTTTGTGTGGGTTACACACTTATTTATTTATTTATTTTTCCACTGATCACGCAGTGAAGCGCTTCAATCTTCTTTTTTATTTATTTATCTATAGAGATTCTGAGCACTCTTTAGTGATAGCAGCCTCACATATCTTATTTGATTTTTGGAGTTTAGTTTTATCTTAAATAACTGTCACAGCGCTTTGTGGTTTTGTACATAAATTAATGATGGTAGCCACCAAGTTCTAGTTCTCTAATGTTCGGATTGGATCTAATGAGTTGGGCTAGGGGTTCGATTGCTAGAACAAAAAGAGAGGGGAAAGGGGGCAACCTTGTCTAGTTCCTCTCTCAATATTGAAAGAGTCAGATTTAAATCCTGAATAGGAAATGTATGCTTTTGGGTGTTGATATAAGGTAGTGATCCATCTTAGGAAATGTGGTCCAAATCCCCATTGGTTAAGGATAGAGTGTAGAGAAGGCCATGATAATGAGTCAAATGCCTTTCGTATGTCTAATGAAAGGAAACATGTAGGAATATGTCGGGAAGGGGCTACATGAGCTAGGAGTGTAGCTAGGCGTATATTGTCACCTGCTTGTCTTAAATGGATAAATCCAATTTGGTCTTTATGTATTAGGGAGCCAATAATGGGGTTAAGTCTGGAAGAGAAAATTTTGGCTAGGATCTTGATCCCAGTGTTAAGGATGGATATTTGTCTATAATTAGACCAAGATGTGTTGTCTGTATTGGGTTTAGGAAACATGGAGATGGAGGCACTGAGTGATTCTGTATGGAAATAGTGATCATCAAGAAGGAAGTTAAAGGCATCAACCATGAGGGGAGATAGTAATGACTGAAAACTTTTGTAGTAAGTGGCCGATAGACCATCGATACCAGGGCGTTTGCGTAACTTAAGTGATTTAATAGCAGTTTGTATTTCTATTTTAGTAATAGGTTTCGCAAGAGTTTCTTGTTGGGTTTGGGAGAGTGAGGGGAGGTGAATTGTAGATAAAAGTGTGATCAGATGAGATTGGTTGAATATGTTAGTTTCTTTGTACAATTCTGTTAGTTTTTTATGAAATTCGTTAACAATTTTCAGTGAGTTGCTAGTATAGGTATCTTTGGTAAGTTTTAAACAGATAGGTTTTGGGGTATAATTAGTCTTTCGTAATGCTAAAGCCAGGAAAATGTTTGGTTTATTAGCTTGCATGTAAAAAGTGTGTTTAGATTTGCGGAGCGTTTTCTCAGCAGAATCTGTCAAAAAAAGGTCAAATTCTAGGAGTGATTTATCATAATTAAGTTTATTAAGCGGGGATGGTGAGGTTTGAAAATTTTCAGAAGCTTTATAAAATGCTTCTTCTAGGTGTTTATGGAGTTGTTGCTTTTTTTACGGAGGTAAGTTGCTTGGCTGATACAGATCCCTCTAATATAAGGTTTGAGAGCTTCCCAACGGGTCAAAGGATCTGTATCAGTGGCCTTGTTATGGGTAAGATAATCTTTTATGGCTTTTTCCAATTCTTGTCGAAATGTAGAATTTGCCAATAGACTAATGTACCACGTTCTATGGTTGGGTTTCGGAACCAATGAGGAAAGAGTTGTCATAACTGCATTATGGTCTGACCAGGCACATGGTACAATATGTGAGTCAAAAATTGTTTGCGAGGATGGGAGTAATGTGTGTATTGTCATTTTGCAGGATTATGTTCTCGCCAGGTGTCAAGAAGGGAGTATTGGTTTAGTAATTGCTGGTAGGAAAGTTTAGGTGTGGCATTTGGGGTTGGGGATTTGTCAAGGAATGGGTATAGTGTTTTATTGGAGTCACCACCAACAATAAGGGTACCTTGCTTATGTGATTCAATCACTGAAAAAAGATGGGAGAGGAATGATAGTGGGTTTTTGTTAGGAGCATAATATGAGATGAACGTAACTTCACTATCTAACAGTAATCCAGATAAGATTAGGTATCTTCCTTCGGGGTCTTTAACCACTTCAGCCCCGGAAGGATTTACCCCCTTCCTGACCAGAGCACTTTTTACAATTTGGCACTGCGTCGCTTTAACTGCTAATTGCGCGGTCATGCAATGGTGTACCCAAATGAAATTTGCGTCCTTTTCTTCCCACAAATAGAGCTTTCTTTTGATGGTATTTGATCACCTCTGCCATTTTTATTTTTTGCGCTATAAACGGAAAAAGACCGAAAATTTTGAAAAAAAATGATATTTTCTACTTTTTGTTATAAAAAAAATCCAATAAACTCAATTTTAGTCATACATTTAGGCCAAAATGTATTCGGCCACATGTCTTTGGTAAAAAAAAAGTCAATAAGCGTATATTTATTGGTTTGCGCAAAAGTTATAGCGCCTACAAACTAGGGTACATTTTCTGGAATTTACACAGCTTTTAGTTTATGACTGCCTATGTCATTTTTTGAGGTGCTAAAATGGCAGGGCAGTACAAAACCCCCCCAAATGACCCCATTTTGGAAAGTAGACACCCCAAGGAAATTGCTGAGAGGCATGTTGAACCCATTGAATATTTATTTTTTTTGTCCCAGGTGATTGAATAATGACAAAAAAAAAAAAAAAAAAAAAATTTACAAAAAGTTGTCACTAAATGATATATTGCTCACACAGGCCATGGGCATATGTGGAATTGCACCCCAAAATACATTCAGCTGCTTCTCCTGAGTACGGGGATACCACATGTGTGGGACTTTTTGGGAGCCTAGCCGCGTATGGGGCCCCGAAAACCAAGCACCGCCTTCAGGATTTCTAAGGGCATAGATTTTTGATTACACTCCTCACTACCTATCACAGTTTTGAAGGCCATAAAATGCCAAGATGGCACAAAACACCCCCAAATGACCCCATTTTGGAAAGTAGACACTCCAAGCTATTTGCTGAGAGGTATGTTGAGTCCATGGAATATTTTATTTTTTGACACAAGTTGTGGGAATGTGACAATTTTTTTTTTTTTTGCACAAAGTTGTCACTAAATGATATATTGCTCACACAGGCCATGGGCATATGTGGAATTGTACCCCAAAATACATTTAGCTGCTTCTCCTGAGTATGGGGATACCACATGTGTGGGACTTTTTGGGAGCCTAGCCGCATACGGGGCCCCGAAAACCAATCACCGCCTTTAGGATTTCTAAGGGCATAAATTTTTCATTTCACTCCTCACTACCTATCAGAGTTTTGAAGGCCATAAAATGCCAAGATGGCACAAAACCCCCCCAAATGACCCCATTTTGGAAAGTAGACACCCCAAGCTATTTGCTGAGAGGCATGTTGAGTCCATGGAATATTTTGTATTTTGACACAAGTTGCTGGAAAGTGACAATTTTTTTTTTTTTGCACAAAGTTGTCACTAAATGATATATTGCTCAAACATGCCATGGGCATATGTGGAATTGCACCCCAAAATATATTCTGCTGCTTCTCCTGAGTACGGGGATACCACATGTGTGGGACTTTTTGGGAGCCTAGCCGCGTACGGGGCCCCGAAAACCAAGCACCGCCTTCAGGATTTCTAAGGGCATAAATTTTTGATTTCACTTCTCACTACCTATCACAGTTTTGAAGGCCATAAAATGCCAAGATGGCACAAAAGCCCCCCAAATGACCCCATTTTGGAAAGTAGACACCCCAAGCTATTTGCTGAGAGGCATGTTGAGTCCATGGAATATTTTATTTTTTGACACAAGTTGCGGGAATGTGAGAATTTTTTTTTTTTTTTTGCACAAAGTTGTCACTAAATGATATATTGCTCACACAGGCCATGGGCATATGTGGAATTGCACCCCAAAATACATTCTGCTGATTCTCCTGAGTACGGGGATACCACATGTGTGGGACTTTTTGGGAGCCTAGCTGCGTACGGGGCCCCGAAAACCCAGCACCGCCTTCAGGATTTCTAAGGGTGTAAAGTTGTAATTTCACTCCCCACTACCTATCACATTTTTGAAGGCCATAAAATGCCCAGATGGCACAAACCCCCACCAATTGACCCCATTTTGGAAAGTAGACACCCCAAGCTATTTGCTGAGAGGCATGTTGAGTCCATGGAATATTTTATATTTTGACACAAGTTGCGGGAAAGTGACAATTTTTTTTTTTTTTAATTTTTTTTTGCACAAAGTTGTCACTAAATGATATATTGTTCAAACATGCCATGGGCATATGTGGAATTACACCCCAAAATATATTCTGCTGCTTCTCCTGAGTACGGGGATACCACATGTGTGGGACTTTTTGGGAGCCTAGCCGCGTACGGGGCCCCGAAAACCAAGCACCGCCTTCAGGATTTCTAAGGGCATACATTTTTGATTTTACTCCTCACTACCTATCACACTTTTGAAGGCCATAAAATGCCAAGATGGCACAAAACCCCCCCAAATGACCCCATTTTGGAAAGTAGACACCCCAAGCTATTTGCTGAGAGGCATGGTGAGTATTTTGCAGCTCTCATTTGTTTTTGAAAATGAAGAAAGGCAAGAAAAACGTATTTTTTTTTTCTTTTTTCAATTTTCAAAACTTTGTGACAAAAAGTGAGGTCTGCAAAATACTCACTATACCTCTCAGCAAATAGCTTTGGGTGTCTATTTTCCAAAATGGGGTCATTTGGGGGGGGTTGTGCCATCTGGGCATTCCATGGCCTCCGAAACTGTGATAGGCAGTGAAGAGTGAAATCAAAAATTTACGCCCTTAGAAAGCCTGAAGGCGGGGCTTGGTTTTCGGGGTCCCGTACGTGGCTAGGCTCCCAAAAAGTCTCACACATGTGGTATCCCCGTACTCAGGAGAAGCAACAGAATGTATTTTGGGGTGCAATTTCACATATTCCCATGGCATGTTTGAGCAATATATCATTTAGTGACAACTTTGTGCAAAAAAAAAAAAAAAAAAATTTGTCTTTTTCCCGCAACTTGTGTCACAATATAAAATATTCAATGGACTCGACATGCCTCTCAGCAAATAGCTTGGGGTGTCTACTTTCCAAAATGGGGTCATTTGGGGGGGTTTTGAACTGTCCTGGCATTTTATGCACAACATTTAGAAGCTTATGTCACACATCGACCACTCTTCTAACCACTTGAAGACAAAGCCCTTTCTGACACTTATTGTTTACATGAAAAAATTATTTTTTTTTGCAAAAAAATTACTTTGAACCCTCAGACATTATATATTTTTTTAAAGCAAATGCCCTACAGATTAAAATGGTGGGTGTTTCATTTTTTTTTTTCACACAGTATTTGCGCAGCGATTTTTCAAACGCATTTTTTGGGGAAAAAACACACTTTTTTAAATTTTAATACACTAAAACACACTAAGAAAGATGATCTTAGGCCGAGTACATGGATACCAAACATGACATGCTTTAAAATTGCGCACAAACGTGCAGTGGCGACAAACTAAATACATTTTTAAAAGCCCTTAAAAGCCTTTACAGGTTACCACTTTAGATTTACAGAGGAGGTCTACTGCTAAAATTACTGCCCTCGATCTGACCTTCGCGGTGATACCTCACATGCATGGTGCAATTGCTGTTTACATTTGACGCCAGACCGACGCTTGCGTTCGCCTTTGTGCGAGAGCAGGGGGGGGGGCAGGGGTGCTTTTTTTTTTTATTATTTTTTTTG
This sequence comes from Aquarana catesbeiana, assembly GCF_042186555.1. NCBI lineage: Eukaryota > Metazoa > Chordata > Amphibia > Anura > Ranidae > Aquarana > Aquarana catesbeiana. The sequence goes on from NC_133324.1 coordinate 655,370,200, forward strand.
CTTTTTTATCTTATTTTTAAACTGTTCCTTTCATTTTTATTTTTTTTTTTATCATTTTTATTGTTATCTCAGGGAATGTAAATATCCCCCATGATAGCAATAGGTAGTGACAGGTACTCTTTTTAGAAAAAATTGGGGTCTATTAGACCCTAGATCTCTCCTCTGCCCTCAAAGCATCTGACCACACCAAGATCGGTGTGATAAAATGCTTTCCCAATTTCCCAATGGCGCTGTTTACATCCGGCGAAATCTAAGTCATGAAATGCTTGTAGCTTCCAGTTTCTTAGGCCATAGAGATGTTTGGAGCCATTCTGGTCTCTGATCAGCTCTATGGTCAGCTGGCTGAATCACCGGCTGCATTCTCAAGTTCCCTGTTGGGACAGGAGAGCCAGAGAAAAACATGGACGACGGTGTGGGGGGGGGGCATTCCCTCCCACTGCTTGTAAAAGCAGTCTAGAGGCTAATTAGCCGCTAGGATTGCTTTTACAAGAAAGCCGACCACTGGCTGAAAAGAATGATACCAAGATGATACCTAAACCTGCAGGCATCATTCTGGTATAACCACTCAAAGTCCAGCAACATACCAGTACGTTGCTGGTCCTTGTTGGGCATACATTGTAAACTTTTTTTCATGCAGCCTGTGGGCTGAACGAAAAAAAGATATTGATCGGTGGGTATGCCCACCATTAGAATACCTCCCTTCATCCACCCACTTCTAATGATGGGCATACATGCACCGTATATATATGCCGAAGCATGGGGGCATCCTCCCGCAAAAGGCAGGAGCAAATCGCTCCTCCACCCACTGCTGCCCCCACGCTTCGGCATATATGCTGAAGTATGTAACTGTGGTGGTGAAATCACCTCCGACAGCGCTGGAGTCGCGGCTTTATGTATCGTGGGAGCAAACGCTGTTGCTGTCAAGATAAATAAATCCGCTCTGCAGCTGAATGGCGTACCTGCTAAGCAAATGATGGTTAACAAAAAACAAAGTAACATTACAGTATAACAGTAATACTTACCATACCTGCAAAGCAAAATACAAAAAAAACATAGTAAAAAATAAAACATTTAACGCAACCTGTGCCTACCTAAAAAATATATATGCCGAAGCATGGGGGCATCCTCCCGCAAAAGGCAGGAGCAAATCGCTCCTCCACCCACTGCTGCCCCCACGCTTCGGCATATATGCTGAAGTATGTAACTGTGGTGGTGAAATCACCTCCGACAGCGCTGGAGTCGCGGCTTTATGTATCGTGGGAGCAAACGCTGTTGCTGTCAAGATAAATAAATCCGCTCTGCAGCTGAATGGCGTACCTGAAAACACAAAGGTGGTTAACAATAAAAAAAAACAAAGTATAAAAAAATTGCATACCTATAAAGCAAACATGATAAAAACATAACAATAAAACATTGCAGTATAGAATGCAGAACAATAGAGAGAGAATAGAGAGAGAATAGAGAGAGAACAATAAAACAACAACTATTTTTGGGTTTTTTATTTTATATTTTTTTTGTGTTTTTTTCTTTTTTTTACTTTTTTTTGTTTTTTTACACTTTTTTTTGTAACTTTAACTTTTTTAACTGGTACCAGGTTTGGGTCTCTCAAAATGCGACAGCATCTTGGGAGACCCTGTGGAAGTGTGCCTAGTCTGTGCAGTGCTGTACCCTACGCTAATACTCCACTAGTGTATGGTAGCGTTCAAAACATTCACCAATGCAAAGACCAGGATTGCCAGGACAGAGGGGACAACAATACCGGGTGTCACGCCTAAATCCGCGCTTGCTGCAGACACGACATCTTTTTTGGGGGGTTCGTTGGGTAGGGGTACTCGGGAGGGCATAAAGAAAATGCCTCTCATGCAGCCGGCTTACTGCATTTGGTTGGGGTTGGTGAGGTGGAGCACCGTCTGGATACAGAAGGGCTCTGACGATCTCTTCCTGGAATTTAAGGAAGGATCCAGTCCGTCCTGAAGCTCTGTATAGCACATAAGCATTCAGCAAAGCCAATTGAAATAAATAAACAGACACTTTTTTGTACCAGCGTCTGGCCTTACGGGCAATTAGGTACGGCGCCAACAACTGGTCGTTGAGGTCCACCCCTCCCATATTAAGGTTATATTCGTGGACACAGAGGGGTTTCTCCACAACACCAGTCGCCGTAGGAATTTGGACCATCGTGTCTGCATGAAGGGAGGTGAGAACGAAAACATTCTTCTTATCCCTCCACTTCATAGCGAGCAAATTATTATACTTCAAGCAGGCTCTCTCCCCCAGCCTAAGACGGGAATCTACAAGCCGCTGGGGAAAGCCCCGGCGATTAGGTCGCACGGTGCCACATGCTCCAATCTGATGATCAAAAAGGTGGCTAAAAAGTGACACGCTCGTATAATAATTGTCCACGTACAAGTGGTACCCCTTTCCGAATAAGGGTGACACCAAGTCCCACACTATCTTGCCAGCGCTTCCTATGTAGTCAGGGCAGTTTGTCGGCTCTACGTGACTATCTTTTCCCTCGTAAACCATAAATCTACATGTATAGCCTGTGGCCCTGTCACAGAGCTTATACATCTTGACCCCGTATCTGGCACGCTTGCTGGGAAGGTACTGTTTGAATGACAAGCGGCCAGAAAATTTAACCAGGGACTCATCAACGCAGACAACTTGATGGGGGGTAAACAAGTCTACAAAACGTTGGTTGAAGTGGTTTACGAGGGGCCGAATTTTGTAGAGCCGATCGTATTCAGGGTCTCCACGAGGACGACAGAGTTCATTGTCGTTGAAGTGCATGAACCGCAAAATCTGCTCATATCGTGCCCTGGCCATGGAAGCAGAGAACAAGGGTGAATGGTAAATTGGGTCAGTGGACCAATATGACCGCAACTCACTCTTTTTATTCAACCCCATGAGGAGGGAAAGGCCCAGAAAGATCTTAAATTCGGAGACCGTAATTGGTCTCCAATCTCTGGCAAGGGTGGACTGGGGCATAGTGGCGATGTATTGACCAGCGTATAAATTGCTTTGGTCCACAATAGATCTATAGAGATCTTCGGTGAAAAACAGCGAATAAAAATCCAGTGGCGTAAAGTCAACTGTTTCCACCTGAATTCCGGGTTGGCCAGTGAAAGGGGGAAGTACGGGTGCTGCAGAAGTGGTGGGTACCCAATTCGGATTGGCCAATGCAGCAGGAAGGGCACTATGGGCACGACGGGCCTGTGTTCGTCTTCTTGGTGGCAGCGGGACACTACTAGTGCTTGCCACCTCGCCAGCTTGAACTGCACTTATGGGACTCGCCACGTCACCACGTGATACTGCAGTGCTGGATGTACGACCAGGGTGTACTAGGCCGCTGGTGCTTGCCAGTTCACCAGAAGGAGTAGCGGCGCTAGTACCTCTCTGCTCCATACGAGAGCCCTGCGGTTCTTGCACTTCAAGGACAGCATAAGTTCGGGGTCTGGTACGCCTGACCTTAGCAGGGACCACAACTCCGTCGTCAGAGCTATCTGTCATGGAGCCGCTGTCCTCTACAGGATCGTATTCTGAGCCTGAACTTGACAGATGAGTGACTTCCTCTTCACTATCTGTCATGCTCAGAATCCTGTAGGCCTCTTCACTAGTGTACCTTCGATTTGCCATTTTGGCCTCTAAATTTAGGGGTACACTAGTGAGACTCACAGGCAAAAAAGCTCCCGACTGTCAGCGACTGATTCAAAACGCTACCAAAAAACTGTTAGCGATCGCAGGGATCAGGCCTGACTCTGCGACCGCTGCAGTTATGTGTGCTTAGTGTTTTGTAAGTGTCAGTAATCGATTGATACTGCACTTGGGTGGGCTGGGCTGGGCTGGGCCGAGGAGCAAAACGCAGGTGCTAGCAGGTATCTGGGCTGATCCCGCTAACACTGCGTTTCAGGGAACCCTAAACTGCTGGGGAGTATAGATCTGATCGGATCAGATATCGATCCGTTCAGATACTATAGCACTAAGGGAGGTGTATGCTGCGTGCGTGGGTTTTAGCGGTACTGGCGCTAACCTGACGCTGCCTGGGGCGACGCAGACCTTATCTGATCCTAAAAACTTAACTTCTATCACCGCCGGGCAATTAGGGGGTTAAACCTTTATAAGGTAATAAACGGCGGGTGCCCTAAAACTATAATAAACTGTAATAAACTGTAATAAACTACAAAAAACAAACTATCTAACCAGCGTCACCCGTAACACTTATACGGTGATCGCTGGTGAAAGGGTTAACTAGGGGGCAATCAGGGGGTTAAAACCTTTAGCAGGTAGTATATGGGGGTCCCTGTCGCTATAAAACACTGACAGCGAACCTATATACTTACCTCCCTAAACTAGCGTCACCTGTGTCACTAATACAGCGATCAGAAAAACGATCGCTTAGCGACACTGGTGACGGGGGGTAATCAAGGGGTTAACTTTTATTAGGGGGGGTTAGGGGGTACCCTGGACCTAAGGGGGGGTACCCTAGACCTAAAGGGGGCTAACCTAACTGCCCTAACACTTATAACTGACAAACTGACACCAATGCAAAAAAAAACAAAACACTGCTATTGGTGTCAGAGTGACAGGGGGTACAGGGGGGTGATCGGGGGGTGACAGGGGGGTGAAAAGTGTGCCTGCGTGTTCTACTGAGCGTGTGGTGTTGGTGCACTTACTTGGATGTCTTCTCTCCTCGGCGTCGGATCAAAAAGACCGGCTCGAGGAGAGATTACATCACTTCCTCTCCCTCTGTTTACATTACAGAGGGAGAGGAAGCATTTGATTCGTGGGAGCGATCGGGAGGGGGTGGCCATCAATGGATGGCCTCCCCCTGACCCCTAATCGCCCGCAAACAAGAGCCGACCACTCAGGGCACCGGGGGGGGGTCCGATCGGACCCCCCGCCCGCGGGAAGGCATCACGTATCAGGTACGTGATTTTGCCTGCCCGTGCCGACCTGCTCACGTATATATGCGTGAGGCGGTCGGCAAGTGGTTAAGTTCTTTTATGGGGTTGAATGGTGTACAGTGGAATGCAATTAGAACTCCCCTTTGTTTATTAGCTGAAGCTGTATTAATTTGGGGGTATTTACAGCTAAAATATTTTGGTGAAGCTTGTGAGATAAGATGTGTCTCTTGCATGCATATCACATGTGTCAATAGTTTGGAGAAAAAATTTAAAGCTTTAGTGCGTTTCAGAGGAGAATTGAGACCTTGTATGTTAAGTGTTAGTATATTCAGGGAAGACATTGCTGGAAACAAACAGAATCAAGCAAAAAAGAGGCTACTGAATATGAAGTCAGGGGATTCTTCTCTGGAGGAGAGAAGGATAGGGAAGGTTGGTTGATTCCATTGAATAAAAATAGGAAAGGGGTTGTGTAGCATATACAAGCACTAGTACAATAGGCGTTTAAGAAAAGCCTTTAAAAAAAAAAAAGTTAAAAATTAAACAGAAAAAGTGATCCTAATTGGAGTGAGTATCCAAGCGATGGTGATAGATCACCAACCAGTGGATATAAGTGTTCCAAAGAGCGTCCAAATCAATGTTGGGCATTTGAGGAAGAAATGGAGGTGCAGTGGACTGTCTCCGGGACTACGACAGCCTATTAACATTTTTAATAGGAAATATTTAATTAACGAATCAAAAATGCAGAATAGATTTAATGTAACTGTTGATTCCTATAAGATACTATAATGTAAGATAATTCTGAATATAGTTATAGTATAGAATTATCTAAGGAAAAATTAAACTACAGAGTAGGCAAAAGGTAACCTTTGTAGTTGTATAGTTATTTTGTTTAAAAATTAACAAGGCCAACTATTAGGTAACTAAGGGTGTATTTAAGATAATTAGATTAGGACGTTGAAAAGTCAAGACTACAATTGCAGGGTGTATCTTGTAGAGGTCTAGATAGCTTTGTTTAAAGATTCAACAGGGGGGGCTGATAAGGTAAAATCAATCTAACCCAATAATATTAAATCAAGTATGCCAAATGAGAGAGATTTTACAGTGAAAATTTACCCTATTGACAAATTTGGAGTATAGCTTTCTATGTTGTGTTACCTCTAAGGTATAACACGTGTTATGTTTGAGAGAGAAAATTGTATTGATAAGAAAAGAAAAGAAATGAAAACATAGGTATCACCCATTTAGAGTACATCAGTCTGTAATGTTTTCTTCTTCAGGAGGAGGTTAAGCAAAGCGTCCTCTTTTGTGGGGGTTAAGTGGGACCTGAGCTGCTTGGGGGTTCTAGAGGTTTTGGAGCTGTTGAGGGGGTTAAGAGTTCATTCGACGTTTGGGTCCATCTGTAGTAGTTTCTGGAGTTGATAGGCGAAGGTCTTTAATAGTGGTGAGAAGATCATCTGTTGATTTACATGTATATAAAGTTCCTTTATAGGAAAAGCGAAGAGAAAAGGGAAAACCCCAACGATAAGATATGCGGTGGTATTAGAGAACTTGCAAATGTGGTTTCATTTCTTTGCGCTTAATAAATGTAAATTGAGATAGATCTTGGAAGATTTGATATCTATGTCCCTGAAAAATCAAGGAATCTTTGTTTCTTGCAGCCTCCATTAGTTCTTCTTTATGCCCCGTATACACGGTCGGACATTGATCGGACATTCCGACAACAAAATCCTAGGATTTTTTCCGATGGATGTTGGCTCAAACTTGTTTTGCGTACACACGGTCGCACAAAGTTGTTGGAATTTCCGATCACCAAGAACGCAGTGATGTCAACCACGTACGACGAGACTAGAAAAGGCCAGTTCAGAACCAAGTGCGGCACCCTTTGGACTCCTTTTTGCTAATCTCGTGTTAGTAAAAGTTTGGTGAGAGACAATTCACGCTTTTTCAGACTCGTGGCTTTCAGATCATTTTCTGCGGTTCAGTTTGTGCTTGTGGGTTTGTATCTGCTCTTCAGTGCGTGCAAGCAAGCTACGCGTGACTCAGTCATTGTGTTCTTGTTCGTTCGTTACTGTTTTTCAGATCGCTCTTCACAGGCCTTGCTGTTCTTCAGTGCGTTCTGTTACTTTGTTCTGAGCAGCCGACCGTTTTCTAGCCATGTTGCGTATACGTACTCCTCGTAGAGTTCGTGCTGTGCGGGGGCTTGGTGTTGGGGTCCTGACCTTGACACAAGTCCAGTCCATGAACAGGGTGGGGAGGAGTTCATGGACCAAGAATTGGTTGCTTCAGCGTGACCAGTTCTGTCATATGCCTTTGCTCTGTGAGATCCGTGAGAATAATCATGATGATTTCAGGAACTTTCTCAGGATGACAGACCCCGTATTTCACCTTTTGTTGGCTTTGCTGACCCCCTATATCAGCAGGCAGGATACCTGCATGAGGCAAGCCATCACTCCGGAGCAGAGGCTCGTCGCTACCCTGCGGTACTTGGCGACAGGGAGAAGCCTGCAGGACTTGAAGTTCTCGAAAGGCATCTCCCCCCAGGCTCTGGGTATCATTTTCCCGGAGACCTGTTCTGCCATCATACAGGTCCTGCAGAAGGAGCATATGAAGGTAAGATTTTAATCCTTTAATATCACATTTTATTGTATATAATGTTTGCTAATATATTGTATTTCTTTCCTCATTCCTTAATTACCATGATTGGAATATGCTGTGAATGTCCCCTTTGTCCACATGCACGCTGGAATTTTATGTAATTTTTTTTTGTCCTTCATACATATTTGCCTTCACTTACCTCCCCAGCATGATCTCCTGCCCCTATATTCACCTCATGTAGTCACTTAACAATGTATTTTATCAGCTCCATAGTAGTGCTTTACCCCAAACAACCCCTAAAATGTTTAGAAATGTGATTTGTGCTTTAAATTCAGGCAGAGTGCCAAAGGCTTGTTTTTGTGGTGTCCCCAAATCATTTTTAACCCTCCCTCCCCCCAACTGCTAAGTCAGCTGATACCAATTCTCTATCTATCCTCAATCATCTATCTGCTGACTTTGCCAAACCCATACACACTATAGCCATCTCTTTTGTGGTCAGATTTAAGGATGAATTCCCCAAAGCATGTAGTGCAAGGGCCTGCCGGTATACTTTCAAATGGTACTGTTTAAAGTTTTTGTATCCTATTATTATCTTGATAGGTAATAGCAGAATGTCCAAATGTGCTCAAATGTGTACAGTGTGTATTTATATCTTTGTATTATGACACTTCTTACCTGTCCAGTGGGCTGCCAATAGTGTAACTAAGGCGGGGCTGTTCCAAGTAATACCCATTATTTAGGCATTCATTTCTCAATGAAGTGGAGAGGGTTACCTGTCCAAGATTCCCCCCCCCCCTATAATGTTAGAAATGGCCCATGAGAGGGGGGGAGGGGGAATATGATAGGTGTACCTTATACTTTGGTGTTGTAAAATTCCCCTTAATAAATATTATCTGGATGTTGGCCAAGAATGTTTGTGTCTAATCTGCTTTCCATGTTTATGTGCAAAAATACTAATTTATTTTTGTTTTCCTCAACAGTTTCCTTCCACGCCACAGGAATGGCAGACTGTGGCCTCCCACTTTGCCCAGCGGTGGGACTTTCCTAACTGCAGAGGGGCAATTGATGGGAAACACATCCACATCGTCCCACCACCCAACTCGGGCTCGTACTAGTATAATTACAAGGGGTTCAATAGTATTGTGATGTTGGCGGTGGTGTCGGCTAATTATGAGTTCCTGTATGTGGACGTGGGGAAGAATGGCCGGATGTCCGATGGTGGAATCATCGCCCAGACGGAGTTTTACAGGCGTCTCCAGAATGGCAGCTTGGACTTGCCACCTCCAGAAGAGAATGTGGAAGGACTCCCATTCATCTTCGTTGCGGATGAAGCATTTGCGCTGGGGGACCATCTTATGCGGCCATTTCCGATGAGGACCCTCACCTCGGACCAGAGGGTTTTTAATTACCGGCTGGCCAGAGCCAGAAGAGTGGTGGAGAACACATTTGGAATCATGGCCAGCCGGTTCCGCCTATTTCTTACACCCATCCATATGGCGGAATATAAACTGAATCATATAATCCTGGCATGCTGTGTTCTACATAACTTTTTATGGCAACATTCTGCCAACCATGCTGGCTCAGTTGGGCCTGAGTGCCCGTGATGTCCGGCTAAGATACCTTGAGTTCTTTGCGGGTAGGGGGGCCATCAATATGCCAGACAATTTGTGAAACCTTTGTGAAAAAATTAAGCAAATCTTTGGTGACATTTACTGCTTGTGTTTGTTTTAGCTGACCCTGACCGAAATGTGGTGAGTCCTGAAAATGGCGTGATTGTGTAACCTTATACAAAGCACTGTTGGGTGTTATTTACTAAAGGCAAATACACTTTGCACTACAAGTGGACTTGAAAATGCACTGAAACTGCACTTGTAGTGCAAAGTGGATTTGCCCTTGTTGTAGCATTGAGACAATAATCCACACATTCTTGATTAACAATCTTTTTAATACCTGCACAATCACATGTGCATTTAGAAAAGGTTTTTAAAACAAACCAACATGTTTGTTGTATAACAATTTTTGTGGTGGCATTATCAAAAATAGAAATGTCCATTAAAGATAAAACAGGCATGTTTCAAAACAACAAGAAAGACACAAATCTTGAACTTACAAAGTTCACATTTGGTAAAACTTGAAGGCAATATCAGACATGAGTATTTAGGAACTGTGTTTGATATTGCATTCAGATGGGGTGAAGTCACCCCAGGAAAAGCCAAATTTTGAAGATGCACACCAATTTACGAATGTCAACATGTGCTAGCTGCCATCACGGGGGATCAAGGGATGTGTTTTGGGGGAGCAACCCCTTCCTCTCAGCTACTTTATTATTGAGGAAGGGGTTGCACCCCCAAAACGCGTCCATTGATCTCCCGTGATGGCAGATAGCACATGTTGACACACTGTGTGCATCCTCAAAATTTGGCTTTTCTAAAAATCGCTAAAACATTTTTAACATTGTAGCACACAAAAAAACAAAGGGATTTGGAGGGGTTTTATACTCTCCCCAAAGCATCAGTGATGTTATTTTTTTGAATAACATCATTGATGTTTTTCTTGAGGTTTTCCAATGCTAAATTACACCCCATGATCTCCCCAATCAGGATCTGTGCACTTTCCAAGGTGAAATGCCCTGGATCCACAACATCACGATAAAAAGAGATAAACCAAAAAAAAAACATGTATTATAAATATGCCGGCATCCATCTCTTACCTGAGCCTGTGGTCACAGACACTCACCTGTTGTGGTGCCTATTTCCACCACGTCTTCTTCCTCCTCCTGCTCTTCTTGGGTTGGGGGTATTTCCCCTTTTTCCCGAGGTGGGGGGTGTCCTCCGAGTCTTTTCTCCCCTATGTAAAACAAAAATGGTATACTTAGCACACAGATATTTGATGGCAGAACTATAAAGATGAAACATTGCTTGGAAGTGGTGTACAATTGTCTATTTTTGCAGAGTTCCAAGATGTAGAATTTTTAATGTCCTTTGTCAAGCTTCTATACTTTACCTGTTTTGTACAAGCTTCACAGATGGAGACCCCCCTATAATATACACTGGAGCACCTGTGTGGGCCCCCTAATAAAAAGGGTGCTCTGGTGTCCCACACTAGTGCTCCAGCTTCCAGATGTGAAAACAGCTGCTGAGTGTCCTCTCCTTACACAGAATCTAGTTTGCATTTCATTCTAGTAACAAATCCATCTACACAACCAAATATTTTTCATACAAGTAGGCCCTAAAAAATGTGGGCAAATGCATATGGCCTAAACAATGGTGTTTTATAGGCCGAAAGAAAAATGTTTGATACGAACGAATAATGTGCCCATGAACATGAAAGTTGCCATTTTAAAAGCACATGGAGCAGCACGAACGTAATAAAGACAAAAAGAATAGGAACATAGCACAACTGCTTACTTTTTTGCAGCACTCTCCGGATCTTTCTGTACTGCTCGGGCTTTCTTAATTTCAGGTCCGACCACCGCTTCCTGAGCTGATCTTTCGATCATCGTACCCTGAAATTCCGGTGCAGACTTTTGACCACTTTCTCCATGATCTTGGCCTTTCTGATACTGGGGTTGGGGTAAGGTCCATACTTTCCGTCATAGTCGGCCTTCTTCAGGATGTCGACCATCTCCAACATCTCACCAAAGGACATATTTGAGGCCATAAATCGTCTCCTTCTGGATCGGGACGTTTCCGGATCCGGGCTTTCCTCCTCCTCCTCCTCGTTGCTATAATTAGCACGCACCTGCTCTGACTCCGCCATGTGCTCTTCACCCACTGCGCCGAACGAAAAGGGGCGGGGAATAGACTAGAAAGAACGTCAGGGGCGGGCGGAGTTACACGCATGTGCAGTGTGTATAAAGCGTAACACGCGTGTGTAGTACGTACGATCTGTGAGCGGAGGAAGGAGTATCTGAGGCGCCGATCGTGATAACGAAGGTAAGAGCCAAACTTGGGCCTATACTGCTTCTAGATTGAGGCCTATATTGTAACTAGATTAGGAGAGTTTTTCCTGACATTAGGGTTTGTCTTGTGTTGTGTCTTGCAGTATAATGGATATCTGGAAAGATACCGACTTTATGGCAATCTTCATAGATATGTTCAGGGAGCTGCCTTGTCTTTGGGAGATAAACCACCCTGAATATAAGAACCAAACAAAGAGGAAGGCAGCGCTGGATCAATTGCTGGAATTTGTGAAGACGGTGATCCCCACGGCAGACATGACCTATTTGAAGATCCTAATTGGTGGCCTGAGGAGCACTTATCTAAGGGAGCACAAGAAGGTCCAGGATTCCCAGAGATCCAGAGCAGCAGATGACATCTATGTCCCCAGGATGTGGTACTATGACAGGCTGCATTTTCTGGCAGGCCAGACTGAACCCAGGTCATCACTCTCCAGTCTTCCTTCCCCCCAGCTGAGGCTTCTGACGCCAAACCTGGGCCTTTCAGGCAGCAACATGTGGAGGAGCCCAGCTTGAGCCAGGTATAGCATTCCTCTAAATATTTCTGCTTGTCCAAGCAATGATGTTAACTAGATGTTAGTTTGGAGTACTAATTTATGATTGGGATTGGTGATGCAAAAACTAAAACCATGTCCCTTTTTCATACACAGGGAAGTCTCAGCCAGGAGGTGGCCGGCCCGAGCAGGCTGCCTGATATCCAGGTCACTCCCAGCCACCTGCAAAGAGAAAGTGGCAGGAAGAAAAGTACCCTGGAGGAGGCTACCATAGGCCTCTTTTGGAAGGCTACAGCGGCCCTGACAGCCCCCCACACTGTGGAGGAGGACTTTGCTGGCATAATTGCCTGCAAAATGCAGTGGATGGAGGAGGGCCAACAACTCATATGTGAGTCCTTAATGTTGGAAGCTCTCAATAATGGGTTGAGGGGCCAAATAACATCTGCTACCCACATTTGTGACCTCACACATGGTCCTCCTCCTCCTCCTCCTCCTCCTCCTCCAGGTCCTACTAGTCCTCCTCCTCCTCCAGGTCCTACTCCTCCTCCTGCCACATCTTCAACACCAGAGCCACAGCCAGGAAGGAAGCGTGGAAAGAAGACCAGAAAGTGATGACCCTGGGTCCAGTCTGGTCTGGCAAAAGATGCAGGCTCTTGTAGTACCACAGCCTGGGGACACAGATGTCATCTGCTGCTTTCCGGATGTCGGGGACTTCTGGACCAGACTGCACTCCCTTACATATGGACTCCTCAGGCCACCAATTTTGATGTTAAAGAACTGATGTCTGCCCTGGGGGTCCAAGGCTTCGCCAATTTCTGCTGTTTCTGCAGCGTTGCCTCCCTCTTTGTTTGGTTCTGAGCCCTTAATAAAGGAATTTTTGTTTCAATTATACTCGCCTATGTGTGTTTTCCTTCAAAAAGGACAGTTTGTTTGTGAGGAGGCAGGTACATTTCTAAAGTACAATGTGAAATTAACAAGAGACACCAACACCAAACAATCTCCTTGAGATTAAATAATACAAGATATCAATGGGATTGTGGTAACTTGACACACAAAACACACACAAAAATATTCTGGAGTAAAACTAAGACTAAAATAAAACAAAGATCAGCCTTAAAAAAAATACAAACCTAAAAAAAATTAGAAAAAAATATGCCTTAAAATAAAAAAACCAAAAAAAACAGCCCAAAAATAATTTTGTCAGATGTGACAAATCAAAATATATTGAGGGAATCCCGATAAATAATAAAGAAAGAAGTTTGTGAGAAGTCTGTGTGAATATGAGCAGCAAAACTACTTCATTCTTCTCACATTATAAAGAAGAAGAGAGTGCGCTGTATTAAACCATTTTTAACATTGCACCGTGACGAAAGTGTTGTATCCATTGCGAACGCTAATTTTACCAGACCGAGCGCTTCCGTCTCAGAATTTCTTCTGAGCATGCATGGCACTTTGTGCGTTGGAACTGGCCACACACGGTCGGAATTGACGCGATCGTATTTTGTTGTCGGAAAATTTTATAGCCTGCTCTCAAACTTTGTGTGTCGGAAAATCCGATGGAAAATGTCCGGTCGGAATTTCCGACAACACGCTCCGATCGGACATTATCCATCGGAAAATCCGACCGTGTGTATGGGGCATTAGTGTGAAAATAGTGCATTTTCATTATTATATCTCTTGGAGAGAAGTTAGGGCTCTGAGGATTCTGTCTATTTCTAGACATTCAATCGGGATTGATGAAGCAATTTCTTGAAAGAGTGCTGTAATTGTTGATTGTAGATCTTCTATTTCTTCAGGAATACCACAGATTCGCAGATTAGCTCTTCTGGCCCTATTCTCGAAGTCTTCAAGGTGGGTTTGAAGGTTAGTATAATCTTCTTTAAGGGATTTCAATTCTTCTGTATGTGTTGAGGTAGTGATATTAAATTCATCTACTCTCTGTTCTAGAATTGAGGTGCGTCGGCCCACTTCACAAATCTTGCATGTTAATTTATCTGTAATGTCATCTAAGGTGTTCTGTAGTGCCTTATGGAGGACTCTTTCAAATTGGGCAAGCAGGTCAGGGCCAATAGGAGAGTTTTGTAGGGTAAGAGGAAGTTCTGCAATTAATCATCAAGAATCGTTATTGCGATATTTTCCCCATTGCGATCTTAAAAAAAGTGTTTCACCATTCTTTCTATGCAAAGAATTCTCTCTGCTCTTCTGAAGCCACAGCCATCAAAAGAAAGGAGGAAAACAAACGGGCAGTCTGCCAAGAATTAGAACATTCTTTAGCAGTGAACTTAACTAGAAACATTGTAACAATTTGTCAATGGAATAGACTTCTGTGTAAGTGAGTAAATTTTAACAACTTATACACTAAACCTTTTTCTGACATTTGTTGGTTTTCATGTTAAAATCATTTTTCTGCTAGAAATTTACTTAGAACCCCCTGAACAATATATATATATTTTTAGTAGAGACCCTAGAGAATAAAATGGTGGTTGTTGCAATATTTTATGTCACACTGTGTTTGCGCAGTGGCCTTTCAAATGCAATTTAAAAAAAAAAAATTACTTTAATGAATTAAAACAAAAACAAAACAAAACTAACCAGTAAAGTAAGCCCAATTTTTTTGGATAATGTGAAAGATTTTACGTCGCGAGAATCGTGATGTTTTTATTCTAAGCAAAAAAATTCTCATTTTTGCCAGAATCGTGCAGCTCTAGTAAAGGGTGTCATACCTAAATCATAATCAGGTTCTCTGCGGTATGCTGAAGAGGGAGACCTGTAATGTTTCTGTGAATCAGGCTGTGAGGTGAGGTAAGACGGCGCCGCCGCTATTTTAAATGCGGCTATTGTCATCGCTTCTTGAGGCTTTGCTGATTTTAATTTCGCCGTACATGCCACCAGAATATGCCCACTTACTCCGGGGGTAAACTAGGCACTTATGTTGAGGTATCAGTCTGGTTTGACTCAGTATAAGAGTCCGCCGGGTGCTGGTCAGTGCAGAGCTCTAAGCAGACATGGCTTGCTCAGACAGCTTCACCTATGCGCCCTCTGGAGAAGAATAAATTCAGTACCTTCGCCATCTCTCCATCCTTAGTAACCAGATTCCTTTCATCATTCTTTATGGGACCAATATGATTTGACCTCCCTTTCTTACTATTTATGTACTTAAAGAATTTCTTGGGATTTTTCTTACTCTCCTCTGTGCCTTGCGTGTTCAATGCTCTAGTTTGATAAAACATACCACTTTTACACATCCTTGTACTGGGAGGAATATTTGCATTAAAGATTTTTACACATACCAGAGTTCATTTTTAGACTACATTTTAAGTGCCTTTGTGGCCTTAATTATGTAGGGGAGACTACACAGAAAGTTAAAGATCACATTTTTCTACATAAGGCATATATTAGATCCCCTCAATCTAATTTCCTGGTTGCATGGCATTTCAAACAATGCGGATATACACCAGCGCAACTCAGGTTTATGAACATCCTAATTGATGTGTGCTGTAACAGCACATTGCACTGCCCCTGACTGTCCTTACACAACAGACACTAGCCCCCAACTTTTTAGCATGCAAGCTGGTGTGAATGAGCCTTGAAAGTCAAAGTCTTTCAAATAGTTGTAGATAGCTTGCTTAGTTACCAACAGATGTGGGGTTACAAATACTCCATAAGAGCATGCTGTGCTGCTCCCTTCCACAAACAAATTGGACTTATCATCCATCATTTTCCAAGTTCAGCCAGCATATGATAGATGTTTTGTAACTCCAAGATCCCGAAGTCATTACAGTGGACCTGTGCTTTCCTCAAGCAGGGCATAGCAACAGGTTCACTTTAATAGCAGTCCCTCCAGCATCTTTTATTATCACCCCTTCATTTTCTTGCTACTCTGGCTGCAGGGAGGGAAGAAAATTAGCCATGTATAAGTTTGAATTGACAACTTACATAGATTTCTCTGCATTCCCATGTTACAATGCTGGGTGCCTGAGTGGCAAATGAACAAGCGTGATTGGGGGTATGTCACACGCTCTCCATACTATGGAAGTATTAGATATTTTACATTGCTTTTGACAACTAGAGTGCTGATGGTGGTGAGAGTGGCGGGTGAAATGAAGTTAAGAATATGTTGCTAGTGTGCTGTTTGTTTATACAGGTATTTTGCAAATGAACAACTACGCAGATATTCATTTTATTAGTTCCAACAGTTGGTGACATAAAGGTTGCAGCAGGTTGGAAAGTTTTTTTTTCTCATTTGCTATTTTTCTATGGTATTAAAAACATAATTTGGAGAGGTTTGTGAATATCTCAGCCCGGTTTACTCTGTGTGTTCTGATTGCACATTGATTTCAAATAAATAGAGGTTCATCTAGGGCAGTGGTTCTCAACTCCAGTCCTCAGGACCCACCAACAGGCCAGGTTTGCAAGATAGCTGAAATACATCACAGGTGATATCACTTGCTGCTCAGTGATTGCAGTATTCTAGTCTGCAACTCCCCAAGGTAATACTTAAAATCTGGCCTGTTGGTGGGTCCCGAGGACTGGAGTTGAGAACCACTGATCTAGGGGTCTTATGATTTGGATGCAAATGATCAGATCCCATATGTATAACCAGTTTAGGATGAGTACTTTTTCTAAAGTGAAAATAAAAATGCCTCTCAGGAGTATCCCCAAGTGACTGACATCATGTATAATTATTGTGTGAAGTTGATACAGGTCTTCTTGGTAGATGTTAATGTTGTTGCCTAGGCTGCTGCATATAATCATCTTGATTTCAGCTGTATGTTTTTAATGTAGCGAAATGCTGCCATTTTTTAAAGGAAATATCTTTACTACGTTTGTTTTTTCCACATTTCATGCTGATAAAAAGCGTGAAATGCTGGCATCTTTTAATGTTTTTTCTATAGAATGACATATGTATATAATTACCAGTGTTTATCTGAAACCTTGCAATGCTCTACAAGTGGAATACCACTATTAATCCATCAGGACTGTTTTTTGTGCCCATTATACTCAACATCCTAACCTTTTACTGAAACAGCAACGCCTTCTCTGTAATTAACTAATTTGTCAGGCTGATTACACATGATTCAATATTACTTAGTTTTCATCCAAATTGTTATTTTGGCAAATATCAATGAATGGTGAAAATTATCTCCATGTTACATAAGTCATTCATAATTTATTGAGAAGAAATGTTGACAACCAAACCTCAGTAGGCTCTGCAAGTGCAACCAGCTGTATTTGGAGCATAGGACATAATTAAATGTCTGCATGATATCCCATGCTCCAGTTAAAGTGGATTTTACCAATAGATGCATTAACTATTTGTCCACTTATCTGCTTAACTGCTGTGGTCTGCAACAGAGAATATAGTGAATTCTGCAACAACCCCTGGAAGCCCAAATGAAACAGTCCAATATTTTCTCAAAGAGAACCTGTGGTTTGCACATGCTTTGATCCTCCCCTCAACAGCAGCACGTGTACTTACCTTCCTTTCATTCACTGACCACTCCTTCAAAGCTTACACTTTTTCCATCCCCTATGTCACAGGACTCAGACAACCATCACATGCTCATCCATACTAGGAGCCACTGGGTATTTCCTAGCTCCTAGCAGTCTAATGGAGCTGTGGGGTGTTGAAGCTTCCTGAAGCTGAAGCTTTTGAAAATGCCCAATGGGAGGGGTGAAACGTGTCAAGCTGGGACGTACTGTGACAAGATTTTTGGCAGCTGGATATTGCAAACGTGATTGTAAGTGTGATTGCTTTTAACCTTTTAATAAAGTTAAACAATATTATGCTGTGGAGATTCTTTTTATGATCCTTCCTTATTGTACGGGTATACTACATTGATCCCGGCCACCACAGTGAAGGAGTGGAAGAGAATAAAGGGGAATAGCCACCCAATTTAACTGGACATCAATATGCTCATTTGAGTCAACTACCATTGGTGAGTGGGGGAAAACATGGGAGGGGAGCACGCCACTGAGGAACCTGCATGTTAAAATGCATATTTTTACCAGCACTTTGAAACAGCACTTATCACTTTATATGTGTATTTATAGACTTTAAGAACTGTGGTTTGCACTAGTGGACTTGAGAATAATTTATATGGATATTTGA
Source organism: Aquarana catesbeiana (assembly GCF_042186555.1). NCBI lineage: Eukaryota > Metazoa > Chordata > Amphibia > Anura > Ranidae > Aquarana > Aquarana catesbeiana. The sequence goes on from NC_133324.1 coordinate 655,388,263, forward strand.
ATATTTGGATATAAGAGTTACAATTTATATATATTTAATCTAGGAATTTAGTTTTTTTAGAGCACATGAATTTATGCACAAAAGCACTTTATACATTTGAATCTATACATTTTGATATTTTTTGACATATTTATAAGAATACATGAATTTGTGTATGTAACTAGGAGTAGCACTGTGGTTTTAAAGTTGGTAACCACCACATGTGATGGAGGATGCGGGCAACTTCCTGAGCAAGTGAAAAGATGGAGGACACGATTAGAGCTTTGCTGTCTCAGCTGCTAGCAGGACATATAATGCTGCTCCCACTAGCACACGGCATGTCAGTGTTTTGATTGCCATCCTTGGTGCCAGATTCTTATGCCTGTGTATCCTGCTCCTAAGCTAGCCTTTCATCCTGCACTCTGCTCCTTGTTCTTGTACCCAGTCTTGATTCCCCCCTTCTTTGCATCCCTAGTATTCCCTGTTACTCATGTCCATCATTTTATATATATTTTGTATATAGTTAGTTGTTAGGTTAATTAGGTATTTTGCCACTGGGGTTTCTTCATGTTTACTGTTTGCTGGAGTGTGATTGTCTTTTGTTTCACTGTAAATAAATCTCACTTTAAAGAAATATACATATGGTCTGGTCCCAGTTTCTTTGTGTAGCTACATATATCTGGTCATATCCTAGCTGCTAACTCCTGACACTACCCCTGCAGGGTGAACACCTAAACTCACTCCTGACCCATTTTGAAGGAGTAGATCCTTTTCCTTTCTTTGTATTGGCTGGGGAGCAGGAGGAATGTGAATTTCACACATAGCTTAGGAGTAATGAACAGGTAATTATCCTTGACTCTAATATTAAGAGTAGACAGAATGTGGTGCCTGACTCAGAAGTCAGAAAAAATTATGTTTGTATCAAACAACTCAAGTCAGGGGCCATTACTATGTACTGAAAATACTGGATTATACCACACGGTATCCTGAAGTTATTCCCTTGGGTATTATATCAGCTAAGGCTGTTGCCAAAGAGCTTGCTCAGATATATAGTCACGTGGACATTTAGAAAGAAATAAAAAGTGAAATTTGTAGTGCTCTACAATATGTGAACCTGCATTTATTCAGAAACATACCCCCATTGCTTTCTTCAATTAAATCAACACTTGTGCACATCTAAAAATAAAATCAATATCCAAAACTGCAAACAAATTTTTCTTAAAACCATAAGGTGCTGCATGGATAAATATTTAATCTGTCACCATCAGGTATAGAAGGGCCACAAAGGGGGGGCTTTTGGATAGATCTCTATAAAAAGAAGTGGCTTTGGGAAAAGGATATGGAAAAACTGTCAAACTGCATAGGGAGAGATTAGGGTCTGTTAGGAAACTGTATTTTAATTCTAATAGTTTGCTCTTTTGACAATGCACCCCGATTTGTTGGTTGTTATTTCTATTATTGGGTGCTTCTTTTTATTTTGTGTTTGATTTGGTGTCAGTGGTCACTTTTTTCTGTAAGATTTCTTTTTTTTGGACTTTTGTTTCGGGGGGGGGAAGTTTTGGGGGTTATAATTTATTTGGAAGTATATTGTTTTTTAATTTGTACTGATAGGGCTGTTAATATATATATTTTTTGCAGGCACATAATGTCATTGTGACATCATGGCGTTGGTGATTTGTGATTTCTCATTGTTGCTTCATCTGTAATTATATGTCTGTATTATCTGTTGTTTTGCTTCATTAATTGTGCTGTGAAAGGGTTTATTTACTGAATTACAGATACATAGAACGTTAGCCAGGTTCAAAGGCACAGAGGAAAATCAATGAATCTATCCACACATAAGCAATCGACTGTACCTTTTATACCCCAGTTTAGCCCTGGTTAACACTGAACTGCAGGAATGAAGCCATGCGAGTTCAGCTGAACACCCGTGTCACAATTTCACTCCCTCATGTCAGTCCCTATATATCGGCGGCGATTTCACAGACATCTGTGTGGGTTTCTGCACAGATGTCAATGGAAATAGCACCCCGAAATCGCAAAAAGTAATACAGAAACAACTTTTTGAAATCGGTGCGGCACCGCAAATGCAGCATCGTACCAATTAAGACGGTGCCATTGCCAGCAATTGCTGCTGATTTGACATGTGATTTGACATGTCAAATCGCACATCAAATCGCACCAATGTGAACCAGGGCTAAAGCATATAACAATAATGTGCACAATTAGTTCTCATTTAGCTTCATATTAGGGACCTCAATCAATTCTGCTAGTTGATGCATGTTTGAAGATCAGGATCTTTTGGTTGCTCAAGGAGCATGGTCATAGCTGGTTGAGCTCTTCCTCCTGTCTCCTTCTAGACTCCCCAATCTGTGTACAGCACATGAATGTTATCTGATTTCTTGCTTCCCCCATTCCCTGCTAACATCACTTACTGTTTAACTTGTCTTTATGAACCAGTTAATCCATTTAATTATCATTTGAAGAGTGGAAGTTGAGCTTCTGAATGCCAAATGGTAGCTAAAATGTATTATTTCATATATTTATGCTTTTAAAAAATCACTAAAATAGCCATAGCAACACATTCCACCTTCTATTTTTTTTGTAGTATAATAGAGGGAAAATTAGAAACATATTTTTCGTCAGCGTTTAAAGCCTTTGTCCAGAAAAGGGATAAATCATTCAACACTCAGATGAAAGTCGGGCAATAATCAGGAAATCATCTGTGCCTTCCTTGTGTTCTCATCTCATCTTCCAGTCTGCCTGGCTTTGTCATCTGTAAAAGATAAAAAGAAGAGTAAAAGATACCCTGAGGTACCTAATACCTGCTGGAGATGTAACCATCACAAGGGTATTTTCTACCATGTTTTTTGGCAATGTAGGCTTATACTACCATCTTGGGTAACTGTAATCCAAATACATAAAAGTGGAGTTTCACACCAAAATCCGAAGTGGAACTTCCACTTTTCAGAACCCCCCCCCTCTGGTGTCACATTTGGCACCTTTCAGGGGGGAGGGGGTGCAGATACCTGTATAATACAGGTATTTGCACCCACTTCTGGGCATAGACTCCCACGGTGGGTCTATGCCACTTCCGGTCCCCCCGCTGGCTTCTGTGAGACACACAGGTCCCAGAGACAGCAGGGACCATTTGGGTTGCGCAGCGCGACTCGCGCATGAGCAGTAGGGAACCAGGAAGTGAAGCTTCACTTCCTGATTCCCTTACCGAAGATGGCGGCGGCAGCACCCGAGGACAGAAGTACGGTACGGCCTCGGGTGCCGACATAGCGGGTGCCCTGGGACAGGTAAGTGTCCTTGTTTTAAAAGTCAGCAGCTGCAGTATTTGTAGCTGCTGACTTTTTAAAAAAAAAAATTTTTGGCAGACCTCCTCTTTAATAGGATCTTAGATGCTTCTCTCCCACTAGACCCCCTTCATTGTCTACTAGGTTTGCCATTCCCAAGCCTCTCAAAAACTTCTAAGATGTTAGCTGCTCATATTTTAACTTTGGCCAGAAGGCTTATACCGATTCATTGGTGAACGACTGTAATGCCGCTTAACATGCAATTTCCTACTGCTATAGCAGAGGTAAGGAGAATGGAATGCCTTACTGCAATAGTAGGAGACAAGATGGATTCTTTTACTAAGACAAGGCTCCTGTGGGACTCTTCTTCCTATAGTTTCCCATAATTACATGTCGCCTCCCCTAGTGATACATACAGCTGCAGACTATAATGCCCCCCCCCCCCCCCCCATAGAATAGAATGCATTAAGATTAAAAAAAACTTCTGCCTTTACAACCAATTTAAGTGATTTGTAACCTCATTTTCTACTGATATCACAACCTGTTCTGGTATTTAACTGATAGACTGTGATATCACTTCACTTATCTATCTAGACTATGAGCATGTATGTTAGACTTTTAAGTTTGTCATATTATCCTGTACATTGTTTTGTGCCTACTTGCTTCAGTGTTCTTATGTTGCTCTTTTTGCAATTTTTAAACCCTTGTAAACATTTTATAAAAAAATACAATTATAAAAAAAGAGTAAAAGATAAGGTAGATTCTATGTTCCTTTCAACTGTGCCAAAACACATAGCTCACTGCTCACATTTCTCTATCTGCCCATTTCTGACTGCAAAATCATTGTAGGGTGTCCACTGTTGCTTTGTAATATTCTTATGGAAAGGCATAGATTTCCAGTGGAAAGAATAATCCTTCATCTCTCTTTGTGCTGTCCTGAGTACACTGGCCTGGTTCTGGTCAATCTTCACAGCATGGCACTCCATAGCTGCACTATGTGCCCCAGTTTATGACAACAAAACAAAAAACGAAAGTGACTGAATTTACCATTCCAAGCCACTTGTTTCCACCTCTAAAAAAAAACTGATGTAGGAATCTCATATATTTTCCTTTCAAATCTTCAGCTTTGCCTGCAGTGGTCTGAACACACTTTGAAGCAATGGCAAGTTTGAGCGTCCTACTTTTTAAATAATTTGCTTTGCTAGCAGTGTCTTGCTACCACTTGGTTGCCGCTGCAAGTTTGTCTTTCAATAACCCTTGTTCTACCTCTGCCTTTCTCCTCATTTCAGATTCTTTATGTAGAGCATGAAGGTAGTGCCAACAAATCAAAACTACTGACCATATCTCTCCTTTACTGAAACCAAAACTTTTAAGACTAAAATCTGAGGACAAATTTGAGTCTCCATCACCCCAACCTTAGTTCAAAGCGGAAACATACCTAGCAAGCTCCCTTGCAACAGACATCAATGGACTGTCTCTAGCCCAAGCAGGCAAGTTGTGCAACCCCTGCTTTTCACTGGATTTATCTGCATGCATATTCTCTCTGAACAGTCTATGCAGCATTTTTAATCAGCAAAGATATAAAAAAAAGTATGCTCACTCCAATTGAAAATCAGTGTGATCCCGGACAAGCCCCCATATATTTTGCTTTAATAAATTTCTGTCTCAGGTTGTACAGCAATCTTCGAGGAAGGTTGCATGGGAAGACTTGCACGGAAGTGCAAAACCCATCTGACGTGAGCATACACCTGTTGACATACTGTATGGTCTTCTGTTTGAAAGGTTTGCATATTCAGTACTTGTGCCTTGCAGTTTGACACTTCATGGCTCACAAATGTCCCAGGGACAGTCTCCCGCTTTTGGAATAAATTTTCTTTGTCCCTCTTTCCTCCTCAATTGCCCCTCATTTTGGTCTGATGCATAGACCTCTACAAACATTTATTATTTAACCACTTCAGCCCCGGAAGATTTGGCTGCTGAATGACCGGGTCATTTTTTGCGATTCGGCACTGTGTCGCTTTAACTGACAATTTCGCAGTTGTGCGACGCTGCACCTAAACAAAATTGACGTCCTTTTTTTATCACAAATAGAGCTTTCTTTTGGTGGTATTTGATCACCTCTGCAGTTTTTATTTTTTGCGCTATACACAAAAAAAGAGCGACAATTTTGAAAAAAAAACCACAATATTTTGTACTTTTTACTGTAATAAATATCCCAATTTTTTTTTTTAAAAAGCTAATTTTTTTTCTCAGTTTAGGCTGATAAGTATTCTTCTACATATTTTTGGTAAAAAAAAATCGCAATAAGCGTATATTGATTGGTTTGCACAAAAGTTATAGCGTCTACCAAATAGGGGATAGATTTATAGCATTTTTATTATTAATATTTTTTTTTCACTTGTGATGGCGGCGATCTGCGATTTTTATCAGGACTGCGACATTATGGCGGCCACATCAGACACTTTTTTTGTAAAACTTTTTTTATTGGGTTCAGTCACAGCTTAACAATTAGGTAAGACTTGTTCTTAAGAGTGACAAACATTTTATCTTTTACAAGAAGACAACGAAAAAGGATAGCAGAAGCGATCATGACATGTCGAAGGTTATTCTTGAGAGTAGGGTGGATGGCCTACATGCCCTCACCACTCATCTAATCTCAGCGCAGTCAAGGCCCAGCTATCCTCATGGGAAGAATCCACCTTAGGTAGTTCCAGGGGTGGCCCTGCCCCAGCTCCGTGCCGAAGGAGGGGTGGAAGTTAAGGCCTCCAACTAACCTCCTCCGACGTTTCGCCCAGGTTCAGGTCCCCCCCGATTCCCAGGCTCTCATTAGGGGAAGTCACAGCGCTAGCGCCGTCACTCAGAGTGCATATGTATGAGCTGTTGGTCTTGCCGCGCATAACCATCTTAGCATTTCAGAAGAGTCTACCATCAATTTTATCAACAGTACAACCTTTGCAGTCTTTAACCTGGTCTCTAACATCTTTCCAGAAAGGTGCAATTATTGGGCATTCCCACCACAAATGCAGTAGGGTTCCTCGACCTCCGCACCCCCGCCAGCATAACTCAGAGCCGGTAGGGTACATCCGTGCCAGATCCACGGGGACTCTGTACCAGCGAGACATTAATTTGTAGTTTGTCTCTTGCATTTTAGAGTCACCCGACTTGGAGTGGGTCAGTTGAGGACCTGTGAGCTCCTGCCCCAGGTCTCTCTCCCATGCCCGTATATGTGATATCTCTTATGGAGCTACCATGTGTCTCAAAAAAGTGGTGCAACTGTCTATATCTCCAAAAGTTCATCCGTGGTCTCCCAGGTCTGCCCGTTAAAAAATCAAAGGGTATCATTAAGAGTTTCCCACAGCTAGCGTTCCTGTCATCAACCCATGTTCCAAAGAAGTCTGCGCTTTCCCCAGGGGGGAACCAAAGGTACCCTCCCAGTGGCGCCAGTGGGGACACAGGGGGGGCCAGGCCTAGTGCTTGGTTGATTTTATCCCACATCCTGAGCAACAGATGTGTCAGGGGGGACGTGTCTTCCGACAGCCCCCTGTGTTCCCTCGAGAGCCACGGGGCATATGCCAAGTTCCTCCCAGCCATGTATTTCTCCATAGTAACCCACAATTTGGATTTAATCAAGAGGGAGGAGAGAGTTTGGGACTTTAAATGAGGCACAATTTGGATTAGTCATGAAAGCGCCAATTGAGGAGCCTCTGAAGGGCTATAGTCTGATAATATCTCTATATGTCTGGAACGCCCAAACCACCAGAGTGCTTAGGACGTTTCAGGAACCTTAGGGCTATGCGTGATTTCTGGGAGATCCATATGAACTTAGTGAACATGTGGGACATGTGGGCAAAGAAGGTTCTGGGTAGGGATATAGGGAGCATTTGCACGTAGAACAATATCCTAGGTAAAACATTCATTTTTATAATATTCACTCTCCCTAGCCATGTGAAGGTGGTTTTCGTCCAGTGTTGCAAATCCTGTTTGACCGCAGATATCAACTTAGGGTGGTTCGTCATGTATAGTGTGTCAAAACTGTCTGTTAATTGTATGCCTAGATATCATAGGTAGGTAACAGCCCACGTAAAGGGGAATGCTGTTTTCAGTCTGTCTGTCATGGTTGGGGATAATTATATGGGCAGGATTTCGGACTTTGTGTAGTTGATTTTAAAGTTCGAGATTGTCCCGAAATGTTGAAGTTCCTTCAGCAGGATTGGCAACGAGATCAGGGGGTTCGTTAGGTGGAATAGTACATCATCTGCATAGGCTGAAAGCTTATGCTCTATGTTACCCACTGTTAGGCCTCTTATGTCTGTGTTCACCCTCACCCTGCGCAACAAAGGCTCTAAAGCTAATGCGAAGAGGAGGGGTGAAAGTGGGTACCCCTGTCTCGTGCCATTCCTGATCAGGAACTTGGATGAAAGAGTGCCATTTACTTTGACCTGTGCACTAGGATCTGTGTATAGGGCCTGTATCCAGGTTAGCATATTGGAGCCTAAACCCAATGTGTCAAGTACTGCACGCATATAGGACCAATCAATGCGGTCAAATGCTTTCCCTGCGTCTGTAGAAAGAATTAAGTAGGAAAGGGAGTCTTCCTGTTTCTTGGCCCAGTGGATGAGCTGAATCGCTCGAATGGAGTTATCTCTGGCCTCTCTTCCTCTGATGAAACCTGTTTGGTCGGGGTGGATTACTTGGGGTATAAGATATTTCAGTTGGTTTGCCAGAATTTTTGCCAATAATTTCACGTCGGTGTTCAGTAGGGATATGGTAGCTTTGTGGTGTGGTGGGGTGTTTCCCTTCCTTCAGTATTACTGAAATGTGTGCCAGTAGTGCCTCTGGGGTATACAGTTACATTTTGTCAGGGCGTTGAAGTATTTGCACATCTGACTGGCGAGTATCTTGGAAATTTTTTTATAGTAAGCTTTAGTGTACCCGTCTGGGCCTGGGCTTTTCCCATTGGGCAGTGATTTAATGGTGGTTTAAATCTCTTCAACTGTTATGGGGAAGTCTAAGTCAGTTTGTTGGTCCTTAGTCAGGGGCAGTAATCCGTTCATGGTCAGATATTCACGGATTCTACACATTTTGTCAGTCTTGTCTTCTGGGGTTATATCAGCGTCAAGGTTGTAGAGGGCAGCATAATAGTCGGGAGACCCTGCAGCCCCCTGTTCGGTTCGCACCAGAATATGCGAACAGGAAAAAAGTTTGTTTGAACACGCGAACACCGTTAAAGTCTATGGGACACGAACATGAATAATCAAAAGTGCTAATTTTAAAGGTTTATATGCAAGTTATTGTCATAAAAAGTGTTTGGGGACCTGGGTCCTGCCCCAGGGGACATGGATCAATGCAAAAAAAAAGTTTTAAAAATGGCCGTTTTTTTCAGGAGCAGTGATTTTAATAATGCTTAAAGTCAAACAATAAAAGTGTAATATCCCTTTAAATTTCGTACCTGGGGGGTGTCTATAGTATGCCTGTAAAGGGGCGCATGTTTCCTGTGTTTAGAACAGTCTGACAGCAAAATGACATTTCGAAGGAAAAAAGCCATTTAAAACTACTCGCGGCTATTGCATTGCCGGTCCGACAATACACATAGAAGTTCATTGATAAAAACGGCATGGGAATTCCCCACAGGGGAACCCCAACCAAAATTTAAAAAAAAAATGACGTGGGGGTCTCCCTAAATTCCATACCAGGCCCTTCAGGTCTAGTATGGATATTAAGGGGAACCCCAGCCAAAATTTAAAAAAAAAATGACGTGGGGTTCCCCCTAAATTCCATACCAGACCCTTCAGGTCTGGTACGGATTTTAAGGGGAACCCCGCACCAAAAAAAAAAAAAAACTGCGTGGGGTCCCCCCAAAAATCCATACCAGACCCTTATCCGAGCACGCAACCTGGCAGGCCGCAGGAAAAGAGGGGGGGGGACGAGAGAGCGCCCCCCCTCCTGAACCGTACCAGGCCAAATGCCCTCAACATTGGGAGGGTGCTTTGGGGTAGCCCCCCAAAACACCTTGTACCCATGTTGATGAGGACAAGGGCCTCATCCCCACAACCCTGGCTGGTGGTTGTGGGGGTCTGCCAGCGGGGGGCTTATCGGAATCTGGAAGCCCCCTTTAACAAGGGGACCCCCAGATCCCGCCCCCCCATGTGAAATGGTAAGGGGGTACCCTACCATTTCACTAAAAAACTGTCAAAAATGTTAAAAATGACAAGAGCAGTTTTTGACAATTCCTTTATTTAAATGCTTCTTCTTTCTTCTATCTTCCTTCATCTTCTTCTTCTTCTTCTGGTTCTTCTGGCTCTTCTGGTTCTTCCTCCGGCGTTCTCGTCCAGCATCTCCTCCGCGGCATCTTCTATCTTCTTCTCCTCGGGCCGCTCCGCACCCATGGCATGGGGGGAGGCTCCCGCTCTTCTCTTCCTCTTCTTCTCTTCTTTATCTTCTTCTTCATCTTCAACCTGCCAGGTTGCGTGCTCGGATAAGGGTCTGGTATGGATTTTTGGGGGGACCCCACGCCGTTTTTTTTTTTTGGCGCGGGGTTCCCCTTAAGCGCAAAAACAATTCTCTAAGCTCGGTCAACTTCTTCAAATCCTTGGGGTCTCCTTCAGTTTTATGTTTAAGTTCAGCCTGCTGGAGTGCGGTAAGCACTCTATTGAAGTCTGCCTGTCGTTCCCTTTTAATTTTTGTGCCCAGGGCGATAAGCTCACCTCGTACTACCGCCTTGTGGCATTCCCAAGTTGTTCCCTCTCTCAAGTCTTCAGTGGTATTTTCTTGAAAGTAGTGCTGCAATGTTTCTGAGATCTTTGACTCTAACACTGGGTCGTCCAACAGATTTTCTTTGAGTCACCAAGTCCAGGCCCTATGGGTGCCGAGGATAAGGCGAGGGTAAAGGTGATCGGAACATGGTCTGAAATTGTTATATTTCTGATAGACAAGCACTGTAGCAGTTCCAAAGTGGGCCGGTCAACATAAAGCAGGTCTATTCTGGTGTAGACATTGTATACCTTTGAATAGTAACTGTAGTCCCTATCCATGGGGTGGAGGATCCTCCAGCTATCTACTAAACATGTGGCCTGGAGGGATTTACGGAAGTGTTTTAGGAAGGCATGTGAGTGTTTGGGTCGTCTGTGCGATGTATCCTGTGAGGGGTCTGGGCTAACGTTAGAGTCGCCGCCTAAAATCAGGGAGCCTTTCTTGAACTCTGCCAGGCGGTCCAGAACAGTGTCTAGGAAGGTCAGTTGGTTTGAGTTAGGAGCATAAATGTTATCAAAAGTGTATTTTATACCTGCAATGGATCCCTTTAAAAAAACATATCGTCCCTGTGGGTCTATGAGATTACTGGCGTGCTGTAAGGGGCAGTTTTTGTGGACAGCTATCACTGTACCTCTGGATTTGCTAACTGGGGACGTGCTGATATACCACTGGTTGTATAGGTGGGTGGGCAATTTAGGTACGGATTGGTGAGTGAAATGCGTCTCCTGTAGGAAAACGACTTTGCCTTCAGCTTCTTCAGTTCCCACCATAGTTTGCTACGCTTACTTGGGGAGCAGAGACCACGGACATTATATGAAATTACCTTAATTTCTGCCATGATAACATCGTGTGATCCTGAACTTGGCGGTGCGGTCTGGTGCAGGCCGTGATGGTCTGAGTAGGTCCTGTCTGAGGAAAAGGTGAGAAAGAAAATAGACGAGAGAAAAAAGAAGGGATGGGAAGGAAAGAGATAAACATTAGCATCAATAAGAACAGTATCAAAGTAAACTATTGCAAAAAAACAAACAAAGGTTGGAAATAACTGCAGATCGGGACCTGGGGCTGTCCCTGATACAGGGGACTCGCCTGGTCTGGGCCTGTTGTCCCAAACGGGATCAATACCCGTATGTGGGTGGCCAATATGGGGGTTGTGGGCCAGCATGGAGGGAGGTATGAGGAAGGGGTCTACTCCGCCTCCACCTTTTGGAAGTTGTTCTGGGACACCGGTTGTCTGGATGTGGGTGCTTAGGGGAGTTCAGGGGTCCGGGTGCAACCTAAGGGGTCCAGGCTAAAGGGGATAAGGCCCTAGGGATGAGGTCTAAGCCTGGTCAGAGTGTTTCCAAAGCAGACCCGTGCCAGTCCTTCGGGGCAGTCTGATTTCCCAACAAAAACTAGTTCTACTGTGGGGACCCAGAGCAAGTGTTCAGCTTCTGTCCCGCAGGGAAAGTGGATGACATGGTCCAGGTTTGTTCTAAATGGTTAGGTAAAGTTGAAATCCGGAGTGGGCCATCAGTCTCTCGGAGCTGAAGGGCCAGGTGATGAATCTATTTCCTGGTGGTGGCGACTGCTCCTGCTGCATCTTTGCGGCATCTGCATCCAGGGTTGAGGAGGCCTAATGGCCAAAAAACCCGCCACTTCTGTGTCTCCTCACCAGTCCGGGAAGTCTACTGGTGCTCCAAGCACCGAAAGGAAGTGTGGGAGGTCATCCCTAGTGCGTAAAGTAACTGAGCGGCCATCTTTAGTTGCTTGCAGTCGCCACCACCAGGAAATAGATTCATCACCTGGCCCTTCAGCTCCGAGAGACTGATGGCCCACTCCGGATTTCAACTTTACCTAACCATTTAGAACAAACCTGGACCATGTCATCCACTTTCCCTGCGGGACAGAAGCTGAACACTTGCTCTGGGTCCCCACAGTAGAACTAGTTTTTGTTGGGAAATCAGACTGCCCCGAAGGACTGGCACGGGTCTGCTTTGGAAACACTCTGACCAGGCTTAGACCTCATCCCTAGGGCCTTATCCCCTTTAGCCTGGACCCCTTAGGTTGCACCCGGACCCCTGAACTCCCCTAAGCACCCACATCCAGACAACCGGTGTCCCAGAACAACTTCCAAAAGATGGAGGCGGAGTAGACCCCTTCCTCATACCTCCCTCCATGCTGGAGGGCTGCCAGTACAGGTTTAAGGGCCCTGCATTGCATGAGAGTGCGTTTGGAGATGTCCTGGTAAAAAAAGAGGTGTGCGCCATCAAAATCAAAAAAGGGTTTATTGCGCATTTTCTGCATGATGCGTTGTCCTGAGAAGGGGGTCTCAGAGTCTCAGAATACGATGGGCACGATAAATTTCAACAGGCACTGTGTTGGGGAGTTCCAGAATTTTCCTGAATATCCCAACTAGAGAAGGGATTATATCTTTGGGAGCAGTAGCTTCAGGCAGGCCGCGAATGCAGATGTTTGCAAGTCTGCTGCGATTCTCAAAGTCATCTAGTTGTGAAAAAAGTGCTTCCAGCTTGTGATCCTGTGCCGCACATCACATCTGCAGTTCTGATATGGTGGGAAGGGTCTCATCTAATCTTTGCTCCAGTGTCTCTACCCTGTTTCCCAATTGCGTGGTGTCCTCTTTAAGCTGGGCAATATCCTCTTTAAGGCCTTTTCAACTCTGGATGTGAACCTTTCCAGGTCCTCTCTAGTGAGAAGTGACCATATGTGTCTTTTAATGTCCCCATCTTCCATAAAGTCAGCAATATCAGATCACCCTGCTCTAGAGACAGTGGATCCCGAGGAAGACAGGGGTGCAGAGTCATTCACCAGTTCTAGGGATGGTTGTGGCGATGCTGACTGTGCAGGCTGTGTCTGTGGTGCCGCATGTGGCGTGGAAGTTCTCCCGGCCGGCCCCATCTTGGATTTCTCGGGTGCCTTGCTGCGGGTCCCGGGAAAGTGAGTGTCCAGCTGCCCTTGTTGGGTTTTATCTGCCCCCGGGTCCTGGCTTGTGCTCCGCCATCTTTGGGACATGTCCTGAGCCATTTTCAGGCTTAGGATCGCCGGTGTGCTGCTGTTTAAGCTGCGGTGGATGCGGAGCAGGGATCAGACACGTCCTCACTGCTCCATGTCCAGCACACGCCCCCACATCAGACACTTTTGACACATTTTTGGGACCATTGGCATTTATACAGCAATCAGTGCTATAAAAATTCATTGATTACTGTAAAAATGTCACTGGCAGGGAAGGAGTTAACACTAGGGGGCGATCAAGGAGTTAACTGTGTTCCCTGGGAGGTGATTCTAACTGAAGGGGGAGGGGACTGACTAGAGTAAGTGACGGATCGTGGTCCTAGCTAATAGGAACACACGATCTGTCACTCCTCTCAGAACAGAACAGGGATTTGTGTGTTTATACACACACACTTCCATGTTCTGTCTCTGGTGCTCGCGATCGCTCGTGGCCAGCGGTCATCACGACCATTGGCCACGAGCATCGGCACCCCCGCTGTGCATCGAGCACGTGTGCGCGCCTGCTATCCCGATCCCACGAGCCGACGTATAGCTACGACGGTTCGTGGGATCATGCCGACCTGCTGCAGTAAAATGACGGCAGCTGGTCGGCAAGCGGTTAACTACCTAAATTGTTACACTACATTAAAAAAAATGCATCCAACCTCTAGATTATTACATTTCAATTTTGAAAACCCAGTAAAAAGAAAAATGTATTGGTGAAAAAAGCACTTGTGGGTTTAACCGCTTCAGCCCCGGAAAGTTTTACCCCCTTCCTGACCAGAGCACTTTTTGCGATTCGGCACTGCGTCACTTTAACTGACAATTGCGAGGTCGTGCGACGTTGCACCTAAACAAAATTGACGTCCTTTTTTTCCCACAAATAGAGCTTTCTTTTGGTGGTATTTTATCACCTCTGCGGTATTTATTTTTTGTGCTATAAACAAAAAAAGAGCGACAATTTTGAAAAAAACACAATATTTAGTACTTTTTGCTATAATAAATACCCCCCAAAAATATATAAAAAAACAATTTTTTTCCTCAGTTTAAGCCGATATGTATTCTTCTACATATTTTTGGGAAAAAAATCGCAATAAGTGTATATTGATTGGTTTGTGCAAAAGTTATACTGTCTACAAAATAGGGGATAGTTTAATGGCATTTTTATTATTAGTTTTTGAAGTGGAATCAAACGGTATTTCTATATACCTGACAAGACCAGCTAGGTATAATCACGGCAATTACCACACTCACAAGACCCACTCAGTACTGCACTACTGAGGAGTAGGGATGAGCCGAACACCCCCCTGTTCGGTTCGCACCAGAACATGCGAACAGGAAAAAAGTTTGTTCGAACATGCGAACACCGTTAAAGTCTATGGGACACGAACATGAATAATCAAAAGTGCTAATTTTAAAGGCTTATATGCAAGTTATTGTCATAAAAAGTGTTTGGGGACCTGGGTCCTGCCCCAGGGGACATGGATCAATGCAAAAAAAAGTTTTAAAAACGGCCGTTTTTTCAGGAGCAGTGATTTTAATAATGCTTAAAGTCAAACAATAAAATTGTAATATCCCTTTAAATTTCGTACCTGGGGGGTGTCTATAGTATGCCTGTAAAGGGGCGCATGTTTCCCGTGTTTAGAACAGTCTGACAGCAAAATGACATTTTGAAGGAAAAAACTCATTTAAAACTACCCGCGGCTATTGCATTGCCGACAATACACATAGAAGTTCATTGATAAAAACGGCATGGGAATTCCCCAAAGGGGAACCCCGAACCAAAATTAAAAAAAAAAAATGACGTGGGAGTCCTCCTAAATTCCATACCAGGCCCTTCAGGTCTGGTATGGATATTAAGGGGAACCCCGGCCAAAATTAAAAAAAAAAAATGACGTGGGGTTCCCCCTAAATTCCATACCAGACCCTTCAGGTCTGGTATGGATTTTAAGGGGAACCCCGCGCCAAAAAAAAAAAAAATAACGGCGTGGGGTCCCCCCAAAAAATCCATACCAGACCCTTATCTGAGCACGCAACCTCGGAAAAGAGGGGGGGACGAGAGTGCGGCCCCCCCTCCCTCCTGAACTGTACCAGGCCACATGCCCTCAACATTGGGAGGGTGCTTTGGGGTAGCTCCCCAAAACACCTTGTCCCCATATTGATGAGGACAAGGGCCTCATCCCCACAACCCTGGCAGGTGGTTGTGGGGGTCTGCGGGCGGGGGGCTTATCGGAATCTGGAAGCCCCCTTTAACAAGGTGACCCCCAGATCCCGGCCCCCCCCCTGTGTGAAATGGTAAGGGGGTACATAAGTACCCCTACCATTTCACGAAAAAAGTGTCAAAAATGTTAAAAATGACAAGAGACAGTTTTTGACAATTCCTTTATTTAAATGCTTCTTCTTTCTTCTATCTTCCTTCATCTTCTGGTTCTTCTGGCTCTTCTGGTTCTTCTGGTTCTTCCTCCGGCGTTCTCGTCCAGCATCTCCTCCGCGGCGTCTTCTGTCTTCTTCTCCTCGGGCCGCTCCGCACCCATGGCATGGGGGGGAGGCTCCCGCTCTTCTCTTCTTCTCTTCTTCTCTTCTTCTTTTCTTCTTTTCTTCTCTTCTTCTCTTCTTCTCTTCTTCATTTTCTTCTCCGGGCCGCTCCGCAATCCATGCTGGCATGGAGGGAGGCTCCCGCTGTGTGACGGCGCTCCTCGTCTGACAGTTCTTAAATAACGGGGGGGGGGGCGGGGCCACCCGGTGACCCCGCCCCCCTCTGACGCACGGTGACTTGACGGGACTTCCCTGTGGCATTCCCCGTGACGTCACAGGGAAGTCCCGTCAAGTCACCGTGCGTCAGAGGGGGGCGGGGTCACCGGGTGGCCCCGCCCCCCCGTTATTTAAGAACTGTCAGACGAGGAACGCCGTCACACAGCGGGAGCCTCCCTCCATGCCAGCATGGATTGCGGAGCGGCCCGGAGAAGAAAATGAAGAAGAGAAGAAGAGAAGAAAAGAAGAAGAGAAGAAGAGAAGAGCGGGAGCCTCCCCCCCATGCCATGGGTGCGGAGCGGCCCGAGTAGAAGAAGATAGAAGACGCCGCGGAGGAGATGCTGGACGAGAACGCCGGAGGAAGAACCAGAAGAGCCAGAAGAGCCAGAAGAACCAGAAGATGAAGGAAGATAGAAGAAGCATTTAAATAAAGGAATTGTCAAAAACTGTCTCTTGTCATTTTTAACATTTTGACACTTTTTTCGTGAAATGGTAGGGGTACTTATGTACCCCCTTACCATTTCACACAGGGGGGGGGCGGGATCTGGGGGTCACCTTGTTAAAGGGGGCTTCCAGATTCCGATAAGCCCCCCGCCCGCAGACCCCCACAACCACCGGCCAGGGTTGTGGGGATGAGGCCCTTGTCCTCATCAACATGGGGACAAGGTGTTTTGGGGGGCTACCCCAAAGCACCCTCCCAATGTTGAGGGCATGTGGCCTGGTATGGTTCAGGAGGGAGGGGGGGCCGCACTCTCGTCCCCCCCTCTTTTCCTGCGGCCTGCCAGGTTGCGTGCTCGGATAAGGGTCTGGTATGGATTTTTGGGGGGACCCCACGCCGTTTTTTTTTTTTTTTTTGGCGCGGGGTTCCCCTTAAAATCCATACCAGACCTGAAGGGTCTGGTATGGAATTTAGGGGGAACCCCACGTCATTTTTTTTTTTTAAATTTTGGCCGGGGTTCCCCTTAATATCCATACCAGACCTGAAGGGCCTGGTATGGAATTTAGGGGGACCCCCACGTCATTTTTTTTTTTTAATTTTGGTTCAGGGTTCCCCTTTGGGGAATTCCCATGCCGTTTTTATCAATGAACTTCTATGTGTATTGTCGGCAATGCAATAGCCGCGGGTAGTTTTAAATGAGTTTTTTCCTTCAAAATGTCATTTTGCTGTCAGACTAAACACAGGAAACACAGGAAACATGCGCCCCTTTACAGGCACACTATAGACACCCCCCAGGTACGAAATTTAAAGGGATATTACACTTTTATTGATTGACTTTAAGCATTATTAAAATCACTGCTCCTGAAAAAACGGCCGTTTTTAAAACTTTTTTTTGCATTGATCCATGTCCCCTGGGGCAGGACCCAGGTCCCCAAACACTTTTTATGACAATAACTTGCATATTAGCCTTTAAAATTAGCACTTTTGATTTCTCCCATAGACTTTTAAAGGGTGTTCCGCGGCATTCGAATTTGCCGCGAACACCCCAAATTGTTCGCTGTTCGGTGAACTTGCGAACAGCCAATGTTCGAGTCGAACATGAGTTCGACTCGAACTCGAAGCTCATCCCTACTGAGGAGATAGCTTCTTTGTGAACACAAGAAGAAATGAGTCAAAGTCGATGTTCAAAGCTATCTGATTTAATACCGGGCGGGTATACAACTTATATACGTTATCATTAGCCAATCATGATATGGAAATTGGGCGGGGTTAATACAGAGGTGTACATTACATATTATTACATATCATTAATTATGCCATCTGCTTTCATGACTCATATTCATGAGTCCCGCTTCCCTGTGTCATGTCTCATGACACAGGAAGGGGCCCAGACATATTGAGCAAAAATTCTTTATTTAGATGGTACAGAATAAAATTTCTTACACAAGTTATATTTTCCTATAGGTGTGCTTTATAGAGAACCTGTTATCAACTAGTTGACTTTAACTAGAGTCTGAATATACAAGTTAAGATATATGAATCCAAAATGGAGTCACCTCTGTTCATTCATATTACTACAGGTTTTTTTTTTATTAGTAATGGCAGCGATCTGCGATTTTTATCGGGACTGCGACATTATGGCGGACACATCGGACATTTTTGACACTATTTTGGGACTATTTATACAGCGACCAGTGGTATAAAAATGCATTGATTACTGTGCAAATGACACTGGCAGTGAAGGGGTTATACACTAGGGAGCGATGAAGGGGTTAAGTGTGTCCTAGGGAGTGATTCTAACAGTGGGGGGATGGGCTTCAACTCACATGGCAGCGATCACTGCTCTCGATGACAGAGAGCAGTGATCTCTGTCAATACACAAGGCAGAATGGCGAAATGCCTTGTTTACATAGGCATTTCCCCGTTCTGAGGCTCCGTGACACGATTGCTGGGAGACCGGTGGACACTGAGGCCGCCGGTCCCATGGGCATGGTAACGCTGTACGCGGCACGCCTGCTAGCCCTGGCTCTTAAAGGGGAAGTACAGGTACGCCCATTTATCCACCGCTGTCATTGTGCTGACATACATCGGCAAGTGGTTAAACAATCATTTTCCACATTTTTTTGGGGGGCTTGTTTGTTGCCTTCATACTTTATACTAAAAGATGCCTCACTTTCTCTTCTCAGAAAGTTGGAAGGTATGCTTTTTTTTCTCACTAAAAGTACAAAAAGTTGAATAGGTAATCAGCCAAATGAACATATAGGGAACAACTGTAACTTGCATTTTTTTAAAAAAGCAAAATGTGAAGTAATAATGTAAAACAAGATTAGAATAGCAAAGAGCATGCATGCACTGCGGAATATTACAAACAGTATAGAAAAAGCTGCAAAATAAGAGCTTTTCGCAGCTATGTCTCTGTGGAAAACCATATAGCTGTACATATAGCATAGTCTCTACCATGGGCGTAGCGTCAGGGATCGCAGGGGTTGCCATGGTGACCCGGCCCCTGCTTCAAGGGGGCCCGTGCGGGGTCCCTGTCACATCAGGTTTTATGCCGCTGTGCCTGTGTGGGGGCAGCGTTACTTGAGAAGCCTTTACGTGAGGAATAATATGTGACAGCAAGGGCGTTGCTAGGGGGTGGCTTTTGGGGCTATAGCCCCGAATCTGAGGCCAATAGCCCCGAGTCTCTGCAGGGGTCCCCAAGGGGAGGTGAGGCTCTCTGGGGACCCTTATGTAAGTGGGGGTCTCTCTGGGGACCCTGATGTAAAGGAGAGGCTCTCTGGGGACCCTGATTTTAAGACCTAGGCTCTCTAGGTACCCAGATTTAAGGGGGAGGCTCTCTGGGGACCCTAATGTAAGGGGGCCTCTCCGGGAACCCTGATGTAAGTGGGGGGGCCCTCTGGGTACCCTGATGGAAGGGGGAGGCTCTCTGAGGACTCTGATGTAAGGAGGAGGCTCTCTGGGGACCTTGATGTAAGGTGATGTAAGGGGGGGCTCTCTGGGGACCCTGATGTAAGTGGGGGGCTCTCTGGGAATATATATATACCCACACGTATATTACTGTATATACATGTGTATGCCCGCCCAAGCATATGACTTTCTTTACTACGCTGCTATAAGCTCTAGCCCCAGATCTTTTGTAGACCTAGCAACGCCCCTGTGTGACAGACCACTCCCCTCCGGCGTCAGGAGGAACGGAGCAGCTGAGTTGAATGGGCGGGCCATCAGCTCTCCATTCTCTTCCACAGAATGTCGCATCCTAGGTGCCTCCAAGCAGCGTGAGTGATCTCCCTGTCTCTGCTGCTCTGTGAGTTGGTTCCGCCCCCTCCACCCCCCACATCTCTCGCTGCAAGTCCGTGCACACTTATCTTTCCTCACTTCCCTCATCTCTCATTGCCTCCCCCTTACCTGTCCTCAGTCAGGGGGGGGGGGGGTATGTGGAGGGAGTTTGAGCATTCTAAAGTCCAGGACATTGACATGGCTGGGGGGGGGGCTTCTATACATTAAGTGGGACTGAGACTTCTCTGAACTCCCCCTGTACTGGGAACATCCCATATATGAGGAAGTGATAGGAACCCAGCATGGGGGAGGGGGAGGGGTGAGTCCTGGACATGCTGGAACTTGTAGTGACTGTGTGGCTTTCCCTAATTCTGTGCTGCAAGAGGTTCAGATGAATGTACAAATAAGCAAATAACATAAGGAACATCAGTAACAGAGATCAATAATACCCTACTGGATATTACAACTAAAATCACCAGTGCTGCACATAATTAAAAAGATAGATAAAAAAGGAAAAATTCCATATATACAGATCAAATTTATCAATAAAGTTCAAGTGAATGTCCAAATAACAAATAAATATATAAAACACAAAAATCAATAGTACCCTACTGGATATTGCAACTAAAAGCACCAGTGCTGTAAAAAATGAAGGGTCTTGATGTGAGGTGAGCTGTTAGAACACACGGAGTGATCACACCATCATATATGCACGTCTATCACCACTGGGATGTGTTTGATTTATTTATTTACTTGGACACATTGATGTGGGATGTGAAACACAAAAAAGGACACTTTATTGATGAACTTTTTTATCCTATGAAATGTACTTGGTTTACCTATTCGCCATATTTGCACATATTTTGATTTCTTACAGCACTGGTGCAATTGGTTGCAATACCCAGCAGGGTCATCTTGTTTGGATATTGCTACCGCATTAATGAACTTTATCTGCATGTGGAATTATCTTGCTATGTTTGCACAATTTTTAATATTTGCAGCACTGGTGATTTTGGTTGCAATATCCAGCAGGGTACTATTGATTTTTATGTCTTATTTATATGCACATTCAATTGAACTTCATTGATGAATTTGATCTGTATATATGGTATTTTCCCTTTTTATCTATTTATTCCGCTTTGTTTGCACATATTTAATTATATGCAGCACTGGTGTTTTTAGTTGTAATATCCAGTAGCGTATTAATGATCTCTGTTATTGATGTTCCTTACATTATTTGCTTATTTGTACATTCATCTGAACCTCTTGCAGCACTGGGGTTTTGATTTAGTACCCAATAATTCTTTTTGTGTTATGTATTTTTACACTTTGTTTTATTGAATTAGGGATGTTTTATAGTGTTGCCATTGGCTGTTTTTTGTCATATTAGTTGGTATTGGTTAGCGCATAAGTAATCATATTCTCTTTATCCACTGCCCTACTAACGCCTTCCACTGCTGTATTGCCACCGTTCACAGCTGTACTGCCACCATCCACTGCTGTACTGCCACAATCCACTGCTCTACTGACACCTTCCACTGCTCTACTGACACCTTCCACTGCTCGACTGACTGACATCATCCACTGCTCTACTGACACCTTCCACTGCTCGACTGACTGACATCATCCACTGCTCTACTGACACCTTCCACTGCTCGACTGACTGACATCATCCACTGCTCTACTGACACCTTCCACTGCTCTACTGACACCTTCCACTGCTCTACTGACACCTTCCACTGCTCTACTGACACCATCTACTGTTCTACTGACACCATCCACTGCTCTACTGACACCTTCCACTGCTCTACTGACACCATCCACTGCTCTACTGACACCATCCACTGCTCTACTGACACCTTCCACCACTCTACTGACACCTTCCACTGCTCTACTGACACTTTCCACTGCTCTACTGACACCATCCACTGCTGTACTTCCACAATCCACTGCTCTACTGACACCTTCCACTGCTCTAATGACACCTTCCACTGCTCGGCTGACTGACATAATCCACTGCTCTACTGACACCTTCCACTGCTCTACTGACACCTTCCACTGCTCTACTGACACCATCCACTGCTCTACTGACACCATCCACTGCTCTACTGACACCTTCCACTGCTCTACTGACACCTTCCACTGCTCTACTGACACTTTCCACTGCTCTACTGACACTTTCCACTGCTCTACTGACACCATCCACTGCTCTACTGACACCATCCACTGCTCTACTGACACCTCCCACTGCTCTGCTGACAGACACCATCCACTACTCTGCTGACAGACACCATCCACTGCTCTACTGACACCTTCCACTGCTCTACTGACTGACACATTTATATTTTTACAGTGACATTTTTAAAAAATGTCCTTACTGTTTAGTTAGGGCTTGCTTGATAATTTCTTAAAAAAGGTGCTGAACCCCAATGATCTCTGATCTCTTTCATGTTCAGGTAGATCTGCACCTCTCAAAGGTTGTCTACCCCTGCTCTAGGGTATTCAAAAGATTTTGGAGAAACTGTCCACATTTTGACATACCTCTCCAACTCTTTTCAATTACCCTCTCAATATGTAAATAAAGATCTCAAATAACTGTTTAGCTACTTGGCGTATCTTGGCGCGAGGTTGCAGGTGGTAGTGGGGGGGGCCCCAGGTCAACTTTTGCATGGGGCCCACAAGCTTTAAGCTATGCCTCTGGTCTCTATAAAATGTATAATGTACAGTATAACAGAGAGCCTAACTGAGAATCACTACTGCAGTAAAACAGTTTAGAAAATACACAGCTACTTGGGATTACCCTCATCAACAGAATTTCTCTGAGTGATGTCCATGGTAGCTCTGGGAACACAGGCGAACAGTAAGGATGGGCCAAACAGACCCCTGTTCAGTTCGCACCAGAACTTTTGAACACAGCGAAAGTTCGGACCCGAATAACAAACCCCATTAAAGTCAATGGGGCCCACACGTCAAAAATCAAAAGTGCCCATTTTGAAGGCTTATATGCAAGCAATTGGGCATACAATGGTTAAAGGGGTTCGGGTCCTGCCCTGGGAGACATGTATCAAAAAAAAAAAAAAAAAGTTTGTGAAAAACGTAATTTTTAAATGAGCATTGATTTTTAGATTTTTAAAGTGAAAGCATAAAAATTCAAAATTCCTTCCAATCAAGGGCATGGAGGGTCCCCGTAGTCTACCTGTAAAGTGGCAGATCTGTACCATGTTTAGTATCTGCTGCAGCGATAATTGCATTTATAAAGCCAAAAAAAATTAAATTTTCCCTGCAAGCTGCCTTTATTTTGCTCAGCAACAGCTGGGGAGCTAGTGTGTATGATGAGGCCACAATGTTGTGCACTGTGAACAAGATTAGAGATTTTTTGGATACATTCTGGTGTCACTTTGACTTTGGATAGAAGTGCGTAAAAATTGGTCTTTGGGTGTTGGTGGCACCTTCCCCCCGTAACCCTATAGAGGTAATCTTGATGAAAGCAAGAATTTGCCTTGCTGTAAAAAATTGCAATGATATGCACCTGTCAAACAGGTGCAGAAAAATTGGTCTTTGGGTGTCGGTGGCTTTCCCCCCGTAACACTATAGAGGTACTCTTGATGAAAGCAAGAATTGGCCTTGCTGCAAAAAATTGCAATGATATGCACCTGTCAAACAGGTGCAGAAAAATTGATCTTTGGGTGTCGGTGGCGCCTTCCCACTGTAACCCTATAGAGGTACTCTTGATGAAGGCAAAAAAAATGCAATGATATGCACCTGTCAAACAGGTGCAGAAAAATTGGTCTTTGGGTGTTAATTGTGCCCATGAAACCTATACCAAAAACATTCTTCCAGATGAAATGATTGAACACCCTCAAAGCTAGGCAGCCTCGAAGTCCTGCAGAGATTCCACATCCCAAAAAGACTTGATCAGTGACATCGGTTTCTTAGCTGGTAATCCAGGACTGATTCATTTTTATAAAAGTCAAACGGTCCACGGAGTCTGTAGGCAGACGTGTTCTATGATCTGTAACAAAACCTTCAGCACTGAATACCCGTTCTGAAAACACGCTGGATGCAGGACAGCCCAACAACTCAATAGCATACAGGGCAAGTTCTGGCCAGGGGTCTATTCTCATGACCCAGTAAGTCAGTGGATTGTCAGCTTGAAAGCTCTCTATCTCTGTTTTGGCCATCTGTTGAAGCAGATGCTGCCGATGGGATGTGGAAGCTGACAGCCCTGGGCGGCGAGGACTAAAAAATGTTCAATAAAATCCTCTTTAACGTGTCCTCCAGAGATTTTATCTTCTGCACTCTCTGTGGAGACGGGATGAGTTCTGAGACCTTCCCCTTTAACAGTGGTCAAGGAGGGTTACCAACCAATAACCATCCTTCTTTATGCCGCATATTCTTGGGTCCTTTCGCAGGCTTTGAAGCATGAGGTTGCCCATGCACCTCAAGTTTGCCGAGGCTTGAGAAGCAGACTTCTCAGGTCACTCAGGATGACAGCATCTGGAACTTCCTTTTCCCAGCCACGTACTACTCCCAAGGGTCCTGGGGTTGGAAAGCCATCGCTTACAGATTGACACATGTCTTCTTCTTCGAAGCCTATGAAAGTGCCAGAATCCTCCTCCTCATCTTCCTCCCCTCTCTCCTCCTGTGTGTTCTGTGACATAGGAATGATGGTGTCTGGATAAAGTGGGCCTTGAGAGGAAAGGAAGTCCTCCTCTTCCTCCTGCTGCTCTGCCTTCAGTGCCCTGTCCATAATGCCACGCACAGTCTGCTCCAGCAGGAACACAACAGGGATTGTGTCACTGATGCATGCACTGTCACTGTTCACCATCCTTGTGGCCTTCTCAAATGGTGACAATACAATGCATGCATCCTTAATGATCAGCCATTGGTGTGGGGAAAAAAAGCAGAGGCGGCCTGGGCCTGTCGTTGTGCCGTATTCGCACAGGTATTCGTTGATGGCCCTCTGCTGCATGTATAGCCACTGCAGCATTGACAAAGTCGAGTTCCACCTGGTGGGCATGTCACAAATCAGGCGGTTTACGAGCAGGTGGATTTCCCCCTGAATTTCAGCCAACCGAGCACTGACTGTGTATGACCGCCAGAAATGGCTACAGACTCTTCTGGCCAGCTTTAGCACATCTTGCAACCATGGGTTGCAAGATGTATTTAGGAAATTCTGCACCACCAAATTGAGGACATATGCCAGGCATGGCACATGTATCAACTTTCCCTGTCTAAGGTCGGACAGGAGGCACGACACCATTTCTGGCTTCAGCTGGCATGGTGTGAACCACCTCTGGGCCTGTCCCTGCAGAGAATCTCTGCTCCAGTGTGGTTCCTGTCCCCTAAACACACTAGCTGAAGCACTGCATGCCACCTTTTAGCCTGACTCTGGGAATACCTGATGTTTATAGGACAACTCCGCAGAGGAGGGCATGGAGGTGGCGGAGGAGGGGGTAGAGCTCACAGGTCTGGCATCATCACCACCAGATGGAGATGTGGGGGCAAAACAACTGAGCCCTGTCCTGCATCCTTTCGAGTTGCAAGCAGCGTTACCCAGTGTTCTGTGAACAAAATATATCGTCCCTGCCCATGCTTGTTGGACCACGTGTCAGCAGTAAGGTGAATTTTACAGCTGACTGCCTTGCCCAACAATGCCAGAACATTCCCTTCCATTCCCTTCCATGTGATGGTAGAGAGATGGAACGGCCTTACATAAAAAGTAGGAGCGACTGGGAACCTGCCATTGTGGTACAGCACATTGTGTGAATTCACGGAAGGGGGCAGAATCCACCATTCTGAAAGGCAGAAGTTGAAGAGCCAACAGCTTTGACAAGCTTGCATTTAGACGCTGGGCATGTGGGTGGCAGGGACTGTATTTTTTCTCTGGTTAACTAAGAACAGATGTGACCAGCCACGCCTAGCACTTACACGCCTTCATCCTTGTTATATAGATATGTAGAAAAGAAAGGAAATGGTGTGACTTTACATGAGGCCGGTCTGTGCGTTTGGCAATAGAGAATAAATGATGTATATAATATGATGGAAATCGATATGGACATGATCCGCATGCATCAAATAAATTCGTAAATGTCGTTTGATTGTGATACAATCAAAAGGTACTAGCAGTAATGATAATAATAATACGTTACTACTAATAATGTTAATACTCATAATAATAATAATAGTAATAATAATAATCATAGTAATAACATTAACTCTAGTATTGATATGCTAAAAACCCGTCAATTTACAGTAAGATAATGAAAAGCATTATTGGTACAGAAATGAAATATTGGTAATCAAGGAAAAGCATATATAATCACATAGACATGATCAACATAGCAGATCCAAAATAGCATCATACATCCAAAATACACCTCAATATAATAAATAAAATATTATATTAAAATCCATGATTGTGACGAGCTTGACTTAGCACCCTGGTTGTAGACTCTACGCATTTCGTAACCTGTAGCTACTCATCAGGAGTGGGATGCAATGGTAAAACTAAAATTAAATGAATAAAAAGAGAGGTCTATTAACATATGATGTCCTCAAAGGGACACAACCATGTAAAAGTAGCCACACGTTTAATCAAAAACTTACAGTTCTGCTCGTGGACTATGCCCAACTCCAAAATGGGCGAGGGGCCCGGACGGAGTGTCTCACCCGGGGTTGAGATGGGAGGTTCCCCACCCCCTCCTCCACCTATTTTGAAAAAAGGGGAGGAAAATAATGTCCTGGGGAAGGAGCCAAGAAGTGTTCGACCACCACATCACACCCCCACATGTGTGTCGAAAACATGCAGTTGCAGGTAGTGAGCCTGCAAGATAAAAGGATATACACAGAACTATATGGCGTTAAACTGGCAGTAACGCGCTACAAGACTATATGGCGTTAAACTGGCAGTAATGCACACAGAACTATATGGCGTTAAACTGGCAGTAATGCAAACAAAACTATATGGCGTTAAACTGGCAGTAACACACAAAACTATATGGCGTTAAACTTGTGGTAACGCACACAGAGGTAAATGGCGTTAAACTGTCAGTAACGCACACAGAACTATATGGCGTTAAGCTAGCAGTAATGCACACAAAACTATATGGCGTTAAACTGGCAGTAACGCACACAGAAGTAAATGGCATTAAACTTGCAGTAACGCACATTACTATATGGTGTTAAACTGCCAGTAACACACACAGAACTATATGACACAATATTCTACACTGACAATTGAAGCAAAATAGCACAGTATAGCAAGCTAACTAATAGCACTGAACAGAGCCCTGTTCTATCTCTCTCTACGCCAAAATCACACTGAAAATGGCTGCCATTGAAAGAATACTTTTATACTGTAGGGCAGGAATGAGCCATGATTGGATAAAGTCATGATGACAGTGTTCAATCATGACTCTGACAGTGCTCTGTGCCCTGATTGACTGAAGCTTTCACTGCTTCAGCCAATCAGGGCTTGCAATGCACTGTTCAGCGCCGCAATGCATTGTGATCGGTTCGGGGGGGGGGGCGGACAACTGTTCGCTGAACGTCCGAACAACGAAAGTTTGGCCCGAACCTATGCTTGGGCCGAACCATCGCCCATCCCTAGTGAACAGCTGGAGAGATCCAAGGCCTAAGGAAGCAGGGGGCCACCCCACTGGAAGTGTAGTACTCTGGTAACAATTTGAGAGTTTTTTTTCACAGTAGCTGGGTCCTCTGTGTTTAGACTTCTGCCTAACTGCCTTTATCCTGCTTCTGAAAGTGAAGGGCTGCTCCCCTGGCTGCTGTCCAGCAATCTTTTCCATATCAAGTGTGGCCTTTCTGAGCTGCTGAGGGAGGGAAGCAGAAGAACTTATCTTCTTTGAGTATGTACAAGAAAACAAAGAAGTTGTGGAAAATTAAGTTAAAGGAGTCTACACCTGAATCTAAACATAGTGAAGGATTGTTTTGCAATTTCTAAACTTCTAGAGTCACACAAACACAATTTTTTATACCACAATTGTGCTTGACTGCCTTTCTCTTATGTATAGAAGACAAGCACTTACATAACAGTCTTTTATTTCAGTTTTACTGTCAAAAGTGTTAAACTAAGGTAGCAAACACAGCCAGAAGACAACTGTTACTTCCTCCCTTTTTCTCATCAGTAGGCAGTCAGAGGACAAGTCAGAGCAATTTTTAAAATTGGAAACAATTTCTTTTTACTAACCGTGCAGAGGCCAAAGTGCAAACTGACAAGAGAGTCTATATATTACACCATGTGCCTCTCTGGCTTGTCAAATATTCTCATGGTGATCAATGCTTATATAAGGCTGCTGCTGAAAGTGTTACTGTTTGTACCTGCAAGAACATTTAGAACAGTCTTCCTTATTGTTTGCCTCCCTGGCTGGTCCAAGATTGGTAGTAAATATAATACCTTGATTTACTGTGGTGATGTTAGAGCACATATCGTAAAAAAAAAATCAAATAATTCATCTTCCTACATTTGATTCCTGACAGGTCCTCATTTGGATGTCAGTAATTCTTTGCTTTTGAGCTGCCCAGTTTAGCGAATAACTGTAGAGTTGATCTTACCTGGTGTAAAGAGACATATTCAAGAGAATTCAATAAAACAATTACAACATGCTTTTGGTGCTGTGGCTCCTTTTAATTGGTGTGCATCTAAATCAGAAAAGCTTTGCATCAGTTTTATTAAGCTTTCCAACATGTGTGCCAGATTCAGGTACTTCCTATTAAAGCCACTTTTAGAATTTGAAGCTATGGCTGCAACAGATTTATAAATGATTACTGCCATTTGGCAGATAAACAAACTGATGGTTATTAAGACCAACTCTGAGCTGGCATACAGAGAGATGCCAGTGCTGAGAGTGGGGCATGTATGTGCTGGGAAGCTGTCAAGTGACAGCTTCCCACAGAGGGGTTGTGGTTGCTAAGACACCAATGACTCATCCCTGTCCATTTTAGCTGCCAGCTGGGAGATTTCCTAGCCCACAGTTGCATGTAAACACATGGATCGGGAATGCTGGTGATGTCTTTACCGAAATAAGCCAATGACTATATTTGAACAGTGACAGAAACCTCTCAACCAGCAGCTGAATGGAACCTGGGATGAGTCATTGATTGCTATGTTGTTGTCCATTGCATGGAGGGATGGGGGGCTGCATATGCACTTAGGATTTATGTCCAGTATGGACACTCTGACCTCACTGCCACCCCCCACTATGCCTCCATGGAACAAACTCATGTACCTGTTCTGACAGGTACATGAATTTGTTGCAAGCAACAACGCTTGTAGTGTTGTTGCAAGGAAGAATTTTAAAGATTATCTATGGCACTCTTTATGAATTTTAGGGATTCCGTTTAATATGTCTACTGCCATCTCAATCAGGTTTATTATATCTGTTGTATGTGTTCAATAAACTTGCTGTTGTCATCTGAGTCTCATAAAACACATTGTCAACTAAGCTAAACTAAGCAGGTAAGCTAAGAAGAACTTTGTTAGCTACTAAAGTACCCAAAAATAACAAAACCTTTTTGTTAATACTGTCCCAGCATCTATGAACACACATGAGAAGAAAATGGCTGCACCCAACCTACCACCTCCAAATGCTATGGATTGTACAGGAGTCATGGAAGGAAACTGGGACTTCTTCAGATCACAATGGGGGGATTATGAGGGTGACTACTGAACTGGAAAATGAAGACCATAAGTTAAGGATGGTTACCTTACATACAGTAATGGGATGCAGAATGTCTGCAAATTTATCAGCACCTCATGCTGTCTGAAGATGATAAGCAAGATGTGCAAATGACTCTGGATGCATTAAACGTCATATATGACAGATACATTTTCAAAACTACAGATCACGATCAGTCAAAGACTGGGATTTTATGTGACAGACCAACACAAAGTGGCACATAATTGTGAAGTGTAAGGAAAATGATAAATGGTTTTCAATTTTTTTTACAAACAAATATGTGAAAAGTGTGGCGTGCTTTTGAGTCAATACTTTGTAGAACCACCTTTCACTGCAATTACAGCTGCAAGTCTTTTTGGGTATGTCTCTACCAGCTTTGCACATCTAAAGAGTGAAATTTTGCCCATTCTCTTTGCAAAATAGCTCAAGCTCTGTCAGATTGGATGGAGAGTGTCTGTGAACAGCAGTTTTCAAGTTTTGCCACAGATTCTCAATCGGATTTAGGTCTGGATTTTCACTGGGTCATTCTAACACATGAATATGCTTTGATCTAAACCATTCCATTGTAGCTCTGGCTGTATATTTAGGATCTTTGTTTTGCTGGAAGGTGAACCTCCACCCCGGTCTCAAGTCTTTTGCAGACTCTAACAGGTTTTCTTCTCAAATTGCCCTGTATTTGGCTCCTTGCATCTTCCCATCAGCTCTGACCAGCTTCCCTGTCCCTGCTGAAGAAAAGCATCCCACAACATGATGCTGCCACCACCATGTTTTACGATGGGGATGGTGTGTTCAGGGGGACGTGCAGTGTTCGTTTTCCACCACACATAGCATTTTGCTTTTAGGCTAAAAAGTTCAATTTTGGTCTCATCTGACCAGAGCACCTTCTTCCACATGTTTGCTGTGTCCCCCACATGGCTTCTCGCAAACTGCAAATGGGACTTTTTATGGCTTTCTTTCAACAATGACTTTCGTTTTTGTCACTCTTCCATAAAGGCCATATTTGTGGAGTGCACAACTAATATTAGATTCTCCCACCTGAGCTGTGGATCTCTGCAGCTCCTCCAGAGTTACCATGGGCCTCTTGGCTGCTTCTCTGATGAATGCTCTCCTTGCCAGGCCTGTCAGTTTAGGTGGATGGCCATGTCTTGGTAGGTTTGCAGTTGTGCCATTCTCTTTCCATTCATGGATGATGGATTGAACAGTGCTCCGTGAAATGTTCAAAGCTATTTTTGAACATCAAATATTTTTTTAAACCCAACCCTCCTATAAACCTCTCCACAACTTTATCCCTGACCTGTCTGGTGTGTTCCTTGGCCTTTATGATGCTGTTTGTTCAGTTAGGTTCTCTAACAAACCTCTGAGGGCTTCACAGAACAGCTGTATTTATACTGAGGTTAAATCCACACAGGTGGATTCTATTTGCTAATTAGGTGACTTTTAAAAGGAATTGGTTCCCCTAGATTTTAGTTAGGGGTATCAGAGTAAAGGGGGCTGAATACAAATGCACGCCACACTCAGATATTTATTTGTAAAACATTTTGAAAACTATTTATAATTTTCCTTCCACTTCACAATTATGTGCCACTTGTGTGGTATATCACATAAAATCCCAATAAAATACATTTATGTTTTTGACTGTAACATGACAAAATGTGGAAAATTTCAAGGGGTATGAATACTTTTTCAAGGCAATGTATGTAAAAGAATACCATAAGCTGGTTCCAAAAAATCTCATCATTACCTAACCAATTTGCAGGGAGTACCCTATACGCAGATGTTTCACAAGCAATAATTGCATATAGGAGGAAATTACTGACTAGAAGCTCCTTAGAAGCTGAGATATCATTCCAGTCACTGTAAGCATATACAAAAGCCTGTTGCACAAAATAACACCTGAATGGAAGTCCTCCTCTCACAGATCTGTGAAATCTAATGCCGTGTACACACGATCTGAATTTCGTCCCGCAAAGACCGATGAGAGTTTTTCGTCGGAAAATGCAACCGTGTGTATGCTCCATCGGACTTTTAGATTATGCTCTATTGGTACTAAGGGGCCCAAAGTATCCCCCACACCATTACACCACTAGCCTGAACCATCGATACAAGGCAGGATGGATCCATGCTTTCATGTTGTTTACGCCAAATTCTGACCCTACCACCTGAATGTCGTAGCTGAAATCGAGACATCAGACCAGGCAACATTTTTCCAATCTTCTATTGTGCAATTTTGGTGAGCCTGTGTGAATTGTAGCCTCAGTTTCCCGTTCTTAGCTGACAGGAGTGGCACCCGTTGTGGTCTTCTGCTGCTGTAGCCCATCTCCTTCAAGATTCGATGTGTTGTGCATTCAGAGATGGTATTCTGCATACCTTGGTTGTAACGAGTGGTTATTTGAGTCTTTCTATCATCTCAAACCAGTCTGCCCATTCTTCTCTGACCTGTGACATCGACAAGGCATTTTCGTTCACACAATAGCCACTCACTATATATTTCTCTTTTTCAGACCTTTCTCTGTAAACCCTAGAGATGGTTGTGCTTAAAAATCCCAGTAGATCAGCAGATTTTGAAATACTCAGATCAGCCCGTCTGGCACCAACAACCATGCCATGTTCAAAGTCACTTAAATCCCCTTCCTTCTCTGTTCTGATACTCAGTTTGATACTCAGCAAATTGTCTTCACAATGTATAGATGCCTAAATGCATTGAGTTGCTGCCATGTGATTGGCTGAGTAATTAGCTATTTGTGTTACCAAGCAATTGAACAGATGTACCTAATAAAGTGGCCAGTGAGTGTAGCGTTGCTGGTACATTAGGACCCTTCAAAAACCTATGGGGCTTTAGATCCCACACTTGCACCTACATTGGAATATTATTTCCCCCCTTACCTTCTTAGCTAAAAGATGTAATATTGGAAATCCATGTTGGATTTAGTTTCTTTTTTTTTTATTTACTATAGTTTTTGACGGTTGTTCTGTTTTAACTTCTGTTCAAACTGTTATAGATCTACAATGGTTGAAAATACTAATCTCAGAATCCAGCTCTAGAATCACTGCAGGAAGACTTTGCCTATGTCTGCTTTGCAGCCAACAGCTTTATTAAGTTTATTAACAGACAAATAACAATGTTGTATGTGCCTAAGAGAGACATTTTCAAATCCCTAAACAACCAAAATGCACTAATAAATATTTTACTCACATATTGTATTTGTGGCAAATGCACCAAAAAAAAAAAAAAAATAGGACATATTAGTAGCCATCAAAAAACTCTTGCTTTTCAACTGTGAGGACTAATGACAGAGTTCAACAAAGATGAACTTAGTATGTGATATTAACAATACTACCTAGACAATTGTCAATGTATACGCATACGCTTAATAGGAACCATATGATAAGATAAAACAAGGGCATTTGTTATTGTGTGGACACTTTCATTCTGTGCCTGATCAATCCATCAATCCATCAATGTCTCTACAACTCACCCCTTTACAAAAAATATCGCTTAATCCTTTCCTTCCTAAAGAAGAACTCCGTAGATGTCTGTGGATGCGTCCGTTGATTCAAGAATGATTCAAGATTCAAGAATGATTTTTACTTCTCATCACAGTTCTCATTGTTTTAATTTATTTTGTACAGAAAAATGGCTTTTGCAAGCAAAAAAAAAATCACGGCTCTTTAACCACTTCAGCCCCGGAAGGATTTCCCCCCTTCCTGACAGGGCCATTTTTTGCGATACGGCACTGCGTCGCTTTAACTGATAACTGCGCGGTCATGCAATGCTGTACCCAAACAAAATTTCACCTCCTGCGGATTTTATTTTTTGCACTATAAACAAAACAAGAAAAAAAATATATTTTTAACTTTTTGCTAAAATAAATATCCCAAATAAAAAAACAAAAAACATATTTCTTCCTCAATTTAGGCCGGTATATATTCTTCTACATATTTTTGGTAAAAAAAAATCGCAATAAGCATATATTGATTGGTTTGCGCAAAAGTTATAGCGTCTACAAAATAGGGGATAGATTTGTTATTATTTTTTTTACTAGTAATGGCGATTTTTATTGGGACTACGACATTGCGGCTCGGACAGATCGGACACTTTTGACCATTTTTCGGGATTATTGACATCTATACAGATCAGAGCTAAAAATAGCCACTGATTACTGTATAAATGTCACTGGCAGGGAAGGGGTTAACACTAGGGGGCAATCAAGGGGTTAAATGTGTTCCCTCAGTGTGTTCTAACTGTAGAAGGGATGGGACTGTCTGGGGGAGGAGACCGATCGTTGTTCCTATATACTAGGAACACATGATCTGTCTCCCCTCCCCTGCCAGAATAGGGATGTGTGTGTTTACACACACACATCCCTTTCTGACTCTGTCAGGAGCGATGGTGGGTGCCCGGCGGACCTCAGTAATGCGGCCCTTAAAACGGCCGCCATACAGCTTCTTCGAATCGCTCAGGGGAGCCATTCTGCCGGCGGGCGATCGGCAAGAGGTTAAGATCCATGTCACATCAGACCATGCTTCTTTTTTTCTTGTAAGCTAGAAGAAAAGAGGTATGGTTCTGTGAGTAGGGACTTGGCCTCTCTTCTGAAACTTGAAGGCTGAGCTGGCACAATGACATCAAACCTTACTTCTAAGACTTTCTATGGGCAGTGGGCAACTGGTTTTCTGGTGCATGGACAACCGCTGGGAATGAGTGTCCTCAACAGGAATTACAGTGTTGGGAGAGAGAAGAAGGAAAGATATGAAAAGACATCTCTCTGGCATTTTACTAGTTAGTGTGAACATACAGTGAGGGAAAAAAGTATTTGATCCCCTGCTGATTTTGTACGTTTGCCCACTGACAAAAATGATCAGTCTATAATTTTAATGGTAGTTTTTTTTTAACAGTGAGAATAACAACAAAAAAATCCAGAAAAACGCATTTCAAAAAAGTTATAAATTGATTCGCATTTTAATGAGTGAAATAAGTATTTGACCCCTTCACTAAACATGACTTAGTACTTGGTGGCAAAACCCTTGTTGGCAATCACAGAGGTCAGACATTTCTTTAGTTGGCCACCAGGTTTGCACACATCTCAGGAGGGATTTTGCCCCACTCCCCTTTGCAGATCCTCTCCAAGTCATTAGGGTTTTGAGGCTGACTGTCATGGATCCGCAGTAATGTTTGTCTGCCAGCTTACCTCTCCATGTGTTCAGCTTGAGAGACCAGCCACCCTTCACCTGGCTGCTTAAGTAATCTTTCCTCAAAGCATGGCCCCACCCCAGGCCCTATCAGGGAACATTATATCAACCTGTGCATTGCAACCCAGCCCTGCTGATCAATATTATATCTTTGGCTTCCGTGTGCTCCTTGCTGTGTGTTCTACATCTGATTCTAGTTACCGATGGCTTGTTCATGACTCTCCTTGTCTGCTTCATATCCTGACCTTGGCGTGTTCCTTGGCTATCCTTACCTGCTTGTTGCCCCGACCTTTGGCTATCTCCTGACTATCCTTTGTTGTCGCAGTCTGCTGCTTCCTCTCTACCTTCCTGTACTCTACCGTGAGCATGAGCTGTGAAATCTCATGCTCTAGCTCCCAGTGTGATCCGTGTTGGTGCTCTAGGGTACCTGCTCTCCTGAATCACCTAGAGCTCGATCCACAGCAGTCAGCCGTAGGGTCCACTACCTTGCAGTGCACTCCTGACCCCAACGGGGTGCATCTGTCACCCGTAATCAGGTGACCTGGCACTGACGTTTGGTAACTCAAACCTTCAGCTCCTTCCAGATATTTTCTATGGGATTAAGGTCTGGAGACTGGCTAGGCCACTCCAGGACCTTAATGTGCTTCTTCTTGAGCCACTCCTTTGTTGCCTTGCCCGTGAGTTTTGGATCATTATCATGCTGGAATACCCATCCACGACCCAATTTCAATGCCCTGGCTGAGGGAAAGAGGTTCTCACACAGGGTTTGATGGTACATGGCCCTGTCCATCATCCCTTTGATGCGGTGAAGTTGTCCTGTTCCCTTAGCAGAAAGACAACACAAAGCATAATGTTTCCACCTCCATGTTTGACGGTGGGGACGATGTTTTTGGGGTCACAGGCAGCATTCCTCCTCCTGCAAACATGGCAAGTTGATGCCAAAGAGCTCGATTTTGGTCTCATCTGACCAAAACACTTTCACCCAGTTCTCCTCTGAATCATTCAGATGTTCATTTTACATGTCTCAAATGGCTCCAAAGTATACCTAGGCTTAAGAGAGTGCTCCTAATCTCAGCTCGTTACCTGTATCGAAGACACCTGAGAGCCAGAAATCTTGCTGATTAATAGGGGGTTAAATATTTATTTCACTCATTAAAATGCAAATCAATTTATGACTTTTTTTGAAATGCGTTTTTCTGGATATTTATGTTGTTATTCTGTCTCTCACTGTTAAAATAAACCTACCATTAACATGATAGATTGATCATTTCTTTGTCAGTGGGCAAATGTACAAAATCAGCAGGGGCTCAAGTATTTTTTCCCTCACCGTAAGGCTGACCTATAAGAAGGTGGGTTGGTTGCTACATTTGTGTTTATCCACTTGAGTCCCCTGTCCTCTTTCTCTCTAAAGCTCCTTGAGTCCTAAAGCATTTATTTTTAATTTTATAGATGTCTTAGTTCTACACACTATAAAAACTATACTAGCATTTGTAGTCTACACTTACATATTATATAACGTACATACTTTTTAATTTGTGACAGATAGGGCTTTAATCTGTAAATATTGATACATATATTTTTTTTTCCTTGGTTTTCCTTGTAAATAAGTTAAGTTTTGTTTGGACTCCAGTTGGCTGACACCTCACTCCAATTAGTTCTTGGAGATCTCATTAGTCTAGGGGTTCACATACTTTTTCCACCTGCACTGTGAATGTTTACATGATGTGTTCAATAAAAACATGGTAACATTTAATTCTTTGTGTGTTATTAGTTTAAGCAGACTGTGATTGTCTATTGTTGTGACTTAGATGAAAATCAGATCACATTTTATGACAATTTGTGCAAAAGGGTTCACATACTTTTTATTGCAACTGTACCTCTAGTCAATACATTTTTATTCAGTTTTTTTGGGAGATTTTGTCATCAGTTCTTGTCCCAGAGAAACATCAAGACGTGAGATGAAATTTCCTAAAAGTGAAAAAGAAAAATCCACTGACTGATGATACCATTATAAGGACCACTATTGTAAAAAATATATCTTCCTGTGTGCGATTTTTGCATGTAAGGACAGTATTCACTGTAGTATGTTTTTTAACTTGCCATTATTAATAATTTTCTCTAAATCTACATGCAGACTAAGCAATATATTAATTATTTATATGACTAAGACACAGTGCTACACATGGCAATAGCCCTTCCAAATATCTTCAACATATGTTCCATACAAAATACAAAAGGCAAAGTTGAGAGACAAGTTAGCATTGGCAGGAAGAAAACTGGACTAATAACAAATAGGCAGTGATTGCATTATTATGAAAATTCTGGGGTGTCTATTTCCCAGCATAAATCTTCCCAAGTTGTTTTCTGAATGATGTAATTTTTCCACATATGCACACAAACCAGAGGGCCCATTAGGCACAATCGGCAATCTAACTCTGCGGGGTGGTTTTGCAGTGCCAACAGGAAGATAACTTTGCTTGACTATAGCTGGACGTACCAAAAGGTTGATATGAAGCACCAGATACAGCAGTAAGTTCTGTAAGTCATAGTTCCAATTCAGAGTAAGTATAAATGGGGTCATTTATCTGTACTTCTCCTGTGGATCACAGGAGTGCAATTTATTCTGCACTCCTGTGATCAGTTTTCAGCCGACAGCGGGCTGAAGCCTGCTTTTGGCTGATGTCACAGAGCCGGTCCAGGCTGGGGAAAGATCACAACCAAATGGTCGGGATGCAACCAGGAGCCTGAACCGGCATCTGGCTCAGCCTCTCAGTGAGTCGCTGAGAGCCTGAGCCAGCTGCTCCCACCCCCTTCACAGCCCAGCGTTGCAGTGAGTGTGGGGAGCACTGAGAGCTGAGCGATCAGTGGTCTTTTAATCACTCAGTTCTCAGTCTTAGAGCCAAAGGGGGACAGATGCAGCATCGGACCAATACTGCATCCGCTTGGGTAAGTATAATTTAAAAAAAAAAACTACCAAACTTCTTTTTTAAGGTGAAGGAGGGCTTTACATTACATGCTTTTTATGAATTCCATATAATTATATTTTCTACCTATGCTACCAGTCATAATGATTTTGCCTTCTTCGGTTTATTGGGAATGCAACCTACTGTAATTGTCAGACAACATGATAACCAACAGGATCAGTGGCTGCTCCAATAGTTACCTAATATATACTGCTTATATACAATATTTTAGTTTAACCTCCCTGGCGGTAATCCCGACCGTGACTAGGGGTTGATTTTCTCTGCCAGGAGCGGTAACCCCGAGTCACGCTCGGGGTAACATTGCAGAGCCTTCAGCAGAGTCCCCTTACCCTCTCCTGGTGATCCAGCAACATCCTTCGCTGTGATCGCCGGCGAGATCACCGTAGAGAAATCCGAACGGCATCTGACTTCCTAGTTCCGTTCCCTGCGAGCAGCAGCGGCGCATGGGAGCGGAACTGGGTGGTAAATTCAAAAGCGACACACACATAAAAGAGGTGATACATTGTAATCTGAGAGGATTACACTGTATCATCTCAGATCTGACACAAGATTACTGTACAGTGCCCCTTGCCTGCCATTTTCTCTCATTTGTGCCCATAAAATTTTTGTAACATGGCATTAAAGCGCCACTTTACTAAAAAAGCGCTTTTGGACCGTTGAGTGACAGCGACAGCGACACGGAGTTGCTCGCAGAACTGAGCGATAGTGAGTCGTGGGGAGATTTGTCATCTGACACTGACACTGATCTGTCAAGTGACAATGGTGATGATCCTGCACCTGACCTCAGCGATGTGCACACTTGGTGCCCAATAGACTGCGATACGGACCAGGTAGCGCCCCCAAGATTCCCCTTCACTGGATCACCTGGGATGAAGGTAGATGTTGAGAGTGACAAACTTCTGGCATACCTGCAGTTATTTCTCACTGAGGTAATTGAAAAAATTGTCACAGAGACAAATCGCTACCAAGAGCAGCAATCTGCTACCCTGCATGCCAGGTTTTCCAGAAGCAGAAGGTGGGAACCGGTGACCAAAGAGGACATCTGGCAGTTTCTGGGACTCATCATTCTTCAGGGGGTGGTGGGGAAACCGCTCCAGAAATGGTACTAGACCACCAATAAGTTACTGGCCACTCCATTTTTTGGCACCGTGATGTCAGAATACCGGTTTTCCCTCATCATGAAGTATTTCCACTTCACGAACAATGAAGAATTTGATGAGGCCACGCATCCTGCACCCAAACTAAAAAAAATCTGGGAGGTATGCCAAATTATTGTGACCAATTTCCAGTGGACCTACGTGCCAGCAAGGGACATCACGTGGATGATGGCCTACAAGGGACGCCTAAGCTGGATAGAGTTTATTGCATCCAAAAGAGTGCGGTTTGGCATCAAATCCTACATGCTCTGCGAGTCATCCCCTGGGATAATCTGGAATTCGGTCATATACACCGGTAAAGGCACGAAGTTCAACCCCAGGTACAACGGCTATGGGATGGCCACATCATCTGTCCTTACACTGCTGGAGCCATTGCTGAACCAGGGATATTGTGTGACCAT
Source organism: Aquarana catesbeiana (assembly GCF_042186555.1). NCBI lineage: Eukaryota > Metazoa > Chordata > Amphibia > Anura > Ranidae > Aquarana > Aquarana catesbeiana. Next base: position 655,427,178 of record NC_133324.1, read on the forward strand.
GGACAATTTCTACACATCTCCGGAACTGTATGAGGTTTTGCTACAAAACAAGACTGATGCGTATGGTGCCGTTAGGCCTAACCGACGTGACATGCCATCTATGTTTGCCAAGAAAAAACTAAAAACTGGAGAAATGGTTGGCTGGCAGAAGGGTAAGATGATGGCAATGCGATGGCGAGACAAGAAGGACGTGTGTCTCATGAGTACTGTGCACAATACCTCCACTGCCATGGTCCACACAAAAGGTGGGAAAGATGTGCTGAAGCCGCAAGTCGTGATAGACTATAATAATACAATGGGAGGTGTCGACAGAGCCAATCAGGCAATGACATTTTATTCGGCTATGCGCAAACAGCAAAAAAAAATTATAAGAAGATTTTTAGGCATCTTCTGGAACAATGCCTTTGGAGCACATATATCCTATACAGAGCAAAGAGTGACAAGCCTCTTGGTTATTCTGAATTTATCTGGAAGGTGGCTGAGCAGATTTTTGTCAACCACCAGACGCCATCAGTAGCTGTGAACAGACCTGGACGACGTGCTGGTGACGTTGCCAACCCAGAACGTCTGACTGGTCGTCACTTTATGGACTACATACCGCCAACCGCAAAAAAGGCAGCACCTACCAGGATGTGCATGGTTTGCTGTTCAAAGAGAGATGGCAATAGAAAGAAAGTCTGAAAAGAAAGCAGGTTCCTTTGTCCTGATTGTGATGTCGGACTCACACTCAGGATGTTTATTGAATTTTCTTTGTTTGACAAATTTCATTATTTTGTATTACATTATTGAATAAAATTATATTATTTATTAGATTATAATTCATGATTTTGTGTTTCAAACTTTATCATATCTGGGATGTCTACTAGAGTCTTGTTTGGTCAGGTTTAGGTAAGTAATTACTAAGAATTGCAGGCCTACAATACATAACACCAAATTTCCATGCAAAAAATTGTACCGCTTTTGGTACAAAATTCCTGACATAATCATACCGCCAGGGAGGTTAATGGGATACTTGTATCTTGCATCTGCCACCTCTCCAATTGCTGTGCTCACTAAAGAGCTCAGCTACTGCTGAAAGAGAGAGTACACTGTGAACATACTAGTTTTGAACAAGGAAGAGTGCTCATTCCTGTGATGCTTGGGGTGAATGGTTAACATAGGATGTGTCCTACTATTTAAGCAGGACAGGGGATCACTACACAATGATAACACTTTGGCCAGGCTGAGGTGGTGCTGTGCATGACCTACAGGTATGGCATTTAAACTTAGCAACAGTTTCATAAGTTGTGTAGTGTTTTTTAACCGTCTGGAGAACCTTGACTTCATAGTGATAGTTATTCAAAAGGGGCTGATTTATTAAAGTAAATATGACTGTGACAAAAATTCACCAACGCGGACAATCAGGAAAATACAATACAAATCTGCCCTCCAAAAATACTAGTCTTTCCTCCACACTGCCAAGCAGACTTATTTTACAACTCTTATTAACACCTTCTCATCCAGTCCCCGTAAACTTTCCTCTATCTTCAACTCTCTACTTCGTCCTCCACCGCCTCCACCCATTGACTCACTCACTGCCCAGGAGATTGCTAATCACTTCAAAAACAAGACTGATACAATCCGTGATGAAATCTCCACTCTACAGGTATCTCCCCCAGTTAAGACCCCATATCAACAGGTACAATTGACACTCCCCTTATTCAAATCTACTACTACAGACGAAGTTGCTAAACTCCTTTATAACGCCCACCTAACCACTTGCCCCCTGGACTCTATTCCCTCTCAAACACTACGGTCACCCTCTGACTCTATCCTACACTCTCTAACCCACATCTTCAATCTCTCCCTCACCTCTGGCATTTTCCCCAATGCTCTAGAACATGCACTGGTCACCCCCATACTTAAAAAGCCATCCTTGGACCCTATCAATCTTAACAACCTACGCTCTATCTTCTTGCTCCCCTTTTCCTCTAAACTCCTTGAACGCCTGGTTTACAACCAACTGAGTGACCACCTCATTAAGAACAACCTTCTTGATCCCCTTCAATCTGGATTTCACCCTCAACACTCCACAGAAACTGCTGTTTTAAAACTTACAAATGACCTACTAACTGCAAAAACCAACGGACACTATTCTGTACTCCTACTTCTGGACCTTTCAGCTGCCTTTGACACTGTTGATCATCCCCTCCTCCTCAAAAAACTTTACTCCCTTGGTCTCTGTGACTGTGCTCTTCAGTGGCTCATATGCCCTGTACACATGATTGGACGTTGATCGGACATTCCGACAACAAAATCCATCGGATTTTTTCAGACGGATTTTGGGCCAAACTTTTCTTGCATACACACGGTCGCACAAAGTTGTCGGAAAATCTGATCGTTCTAAACGTGGTGACATAAAACATGTACGTCGGGACTATAAACGGGGCAGTAGCCAATAGCTTTCATCTCATAATTTATTCTAAGCATGCATGGCACTTTGTGCGTCGGATTTGTGTACACACGATCGGAATTTAAACGATCGGATTTTGTTGTCGGAAAATTTTATATCCTGCTCTCAAACTTTGTGTGTTGGAAATTCCAACAGAAAAAGTCTGATGGAGCCCACACACGATCGGAATTTCCGACAACACAATCCGATCGCACTTTTTCCATCTGAAAATCCGACAGTGTGTACAGGGCATCATCCTACCTATCCCAACACACCTTCAGTGTCACTTACAATTCTACCTCCTCTATTCCTCTTCCCTTCTCCATCGGGGTCCCCCAAGGTTCTGTTCTTGGACATTTTTTATTTTCAATCTACACCTCTTCCCTGGGTCAGCTGATAGCCTCTCACGGATTTCAATATCATTTCTACGTTGACAACTCACAAATCTATCTCTCCACCCCTCAACTCACTCCATCAGTCTCCTCACGCATCACTAACTTACTAACAGACATATCTGTATGGATGTCACACCACTTCCTCAAACTTAACTTGTCCAAAACCGAGCTTATAATATTTCCTCCCCCACGTGCCTCTTCCCAGTGATTTCTCTGTCAAGAACAATAGCACAACCATTCACTCATCCCCACATGTCAGCGTTCTAGGTGTTATCCTTGACTTTGAACGCTCCTTTCGGCCACATATCCAATCACTTTCCAAAAGCTTGCCGCCTCAACCTCCGCAACATCTCCAAACTACGTCCCTTTCTAACCAATGAAACCACAAAGCTCCTGATTCACTCCCTGGTTATCTCTCGCCTTGATTACTGCAACTCTCTCCTCATTGGCTTACCTTTAAATAGACTATCCCCCCTTCAGTCCATCATGAATGCTGCTGCCATACTCATCCACCTTACAAACCGCACAGTGTCTGCTACCCCTCTCAGCCAATCCCTCTATTGGCTGCCACTTGCCCAACAAATTAAATTCAAAATACTAACAATAAGTTACAAAGCCATCCACAACTATGCCCCCTGCTACATCACTAGCCTAGTCTCAAAGTACCAACCTAATCACCCTCCTCGTTCCTCCCAAGACCTCCTGCTCTCTAGTTCCCTCATCGCCTCCTCCCATATCTGCCTCCAGGACTTCTCCCAAGCCTCCCCCATCCTCTGGAATTCGCTACCCCAATCTGTCAGACTGTCTCCAAATTTATCCACTTCTAGGCGATCCCTGAAAACTTTCCTCCTCAGAGAAACCTATCCTGCCTCCATCTAAAAACTGCACTATTTTGTCCATTAGCTCATCCCCCACAGCTATTACCCTTTTGTATAACTTGACCCCCCTCCTAGATTGTAAGCTCTAACGAGCAGGGCTCTCTGATTACCCCCTGTATCGAATTGTATTGTAATTGTACTGTCTGCCCTAATGTTGTAAAGCACTGCGTAAACTGTCGGCTTTATATAAATCCTGTATATTAATAATAATAATAATAATAATTCAAAAGGGGCTGATTTATTAAAGTAAATATGGTTGTGACAAAAATTCACCAAGGCAGACAATCGGGAAATTACACTTTCAGACATTTATCAATCTGCACAGGACTGGTGCTAATTTGTCTCCTGGTAATGATACACCCAACTTAGGAACCTTAAAGCGTAACTTCACTTTTGTTGAGAAACAAACATTCCCCTCTGGGTGATCTATGTACATTGCAAGGATTATAAAAACCTTTGTGCAGATTCCTACCTTTTGTTATTCTGATGAAATCACTGTTTGTTCCTCTGTGCCTCTGTATGAGTGGGTCTAATAGGAGTGGTTTCATCGTTATCTGTCAGCTGTGCAGCTTCAGAGCTCTAATGAGAAAAGCTGCTGGGCCTGAATCCCTTTAGACGTGTTCCTACTGGAAGTATCTCATCAAAAAATACATTTTTGTTGCAGGGGATGCCTGAAATCTGACTTGTATCTTAGGCAGACTTCTGGGAAAATTGGTGAGCCAATCACACAAGCAGGAATTATGTTTCTGGGGGTGGTCGGTATACATTCTGTGTACAGAACAACTCCAGGTAGCCATATTCCATTGCATTTTTAGAAAATTAGAGCAGCTGCAGATTGAAAAGGAAGGGTAATTTTTAAAAACATTCAATTACAATATGACTTGGTCGCAATTGTATACGCTATATTATTTTTTCTTTATTTGCAATTTTTTTTCCATAAAAGTGGAATTATCCTTTAAGGAAATCTGTGTAAAGCACATAAAAGTGTGCTAGCTATGTTGGGGCAAACCACTTTTTTAAATCAACATAGCACAGACAAATGCAACTTTTTTAACCTTAGTGTAGGAGCTGTTTAAGATGGAAGTTAGCCCAAGTACAAATTAAATTAATATAAGTGATCAAAGCATGAGCAATTTACTTGGATATAAAAGGCTTTCATGAAAAGAGGAGAGCTACATGAGCTTCACACAGGCGTAGTAGGTGACTAATGAAATTATGCTGGGTTATGGCTTGCTTCTTCAGTGTAAAATGGTATTTCTTCCTGAATTCTCATACATATTATGTTGGTGTTGCCTTGCCGTCATGGCACACACACTGCCACCTATGGCTATTATTGGTGGTGAGTGTTGCTATAGCAATATTTTAGAGATTCTTTATTGTTATATTAGCCAAAGTAAAATTAGCTTGTGTCTGCATGCATTATTGTTATTGATGATGAACACTCAATTATAAATATTTACTATTAGGACAACTTAGGGAGGCAAGCTGTGGCCATACATTTTTTAAGTTTTCTTTTTCTTAACTCAAATTGGTTTAGAGAAGCTTTATCTTGTACATTTTGAAGTTAGAATGTGCAGAAAATACAAACCATATTTTCATGTTACTCGTGCAAATATCAACTCATTATAGGCAAGTTATAAGGTTAAGTGTACAAAGTATGCAATACCACAGAAATCCACTGAAAGTAATATTTGGTAACCAGAAATAATATCAAGTCCAAGAAAATGTGCATTGAAACAGTTAGTAAAGGCAAACTTGATATATTGTCACCCGATGTGATAGGTAGAGGTAAGCATGAAAATGGATTACCAAAGGCAATAAATGTCAGAAACCATATAACCAGACGGAGACAGAAGTACAGATAAATCACACTTGTTTAATAATAATAGTAAAAAGAACAAACGTAGTCAAAACATAGCCAAAGTTCAGTAACCGGAACTGATAATCAGCCAAGCCAGTAGTCAGGGATCAATGTAGTGGAACAGCAAGCAGGATCTGGAGCCAGAAGGGATGTCAGCTAAGCAAGTCTTTAAACAGGAACGTAGGCAATAGTCTCTTGTGATGTTGACCAAGACGAAGGCACAGATCCACTGGGCTGAACGGCTTAAGTAGGCAGGACTGACGAGCAGGATATTATCAACAGCTGAGTAACTGTGGAGAGATAGGAGCTGGCAATTAGCCGACAGCTGAGCGGCCAGTTCTAAGAAGGAACACAATTTAAGGGGTGATTAGTAATAAGGACTAGGCATAAGATGACAATTGGCGCCCAGATCAGCACAAACAGTAGCAAGGTCACCTAAAGTGCAGTGGTGGGCAGTAAAAAAAAAAAAAGCCCAATTTACCAAATACAGGAGACTGACTGGATGTGCACTGTCCATAAAAAGGAAAGAAAGGTGGAGAAGGATCCCTTCTTAATCCAAAAGGAACTTGCTGGATGGTTTCGCTGGAGGGTCAGCCTTTTATGTTGTTCTTCTGCCAGCTATCGTTGGGGCCCTTTAAAAAGTAGTGGTGCAGTTTTAGTAACTGGCTGGCAGGTGAATATTCAGATAGAGGTTCTCTCCTCCCTCTCTCTCCTAGGTGCCAAGAGAGAGAACTTTCCCAGGCAGTTTAATAAAAATGCTTTCTCTACTCCTACTGCAGAGTGTCTATTGGAATCTGTAGTCCAAAGAGTCTATGGGTCCCTTTATATGACATCCGAAACCACTACTCTCAGTATTTTTAGCACTCTGCATGGGAGTCTATGGGCTTGCTTGGCTTTAAGTCTCCCCCTGCTGGCCAAAGGAGAATGGTGCAGCATAACATCAGTATCTCAGTAAACTGTGTGTAAAGTGGGAAATGTTTTCTCCTAATGTTTCTGTAGTCTAGCATCTGGGTACAATGTTGTTAATTTTGGTGTCCGTTTTTGAAGCAGTGAAAAATATTCACTGCTCCATTCTCTGGAGCGTGCCAGTTTATAAAGCAGTATAGATCGCTTCTCCTTTTGAGGAGTGAAGCAATCTACAAATGCTTCAAACAGTGGAGGACGCCACCTGATACTGGAATCTTGTGAGACATAACAAGATTACAATACCAGAAATTCACCGAAACACTCAAGGTGTCCGTTTATTAAACAGTGATAAACTATCACTGCTCAGTACATGGACATTCCCGGAGGAGACTGCCCTCCTAGTTAATAAAATATCTGTCCCCCTGCACTATATGCGGCCCAGTCTCCGAAGGGAGGGGATCATGCTCTGCTTCAGTATGTCACAGTACATGTTGGCATTCATGGTTCCCCTAATGAACTGTAGCTCCCCAGTGCCAGCAGCACTCATGCAGCCCCAGACCATGACACTCCCACCACCATGATTGACTATAGACAAGACACACTTGTCTTTGTTCTCCTCACCTGGTTGCCACCACACACGCTTGACACCATCTGAACCAAATATGTACAGGCATACCCCACTTTTAAGTACACAATGGGGTTTATTTACTAAAGCTGGAAAGTGCAAAATCAGGCTCACTTCTGCATAGAAACTAATGAGCTTCTAACCCCAGCTTGTTCAATTAAACTTTGGTAATAAAACCTGGAAGCTCATTGGTTTCTATGCAGAAGTGAGCCTGATTTTGCACTTTCCAGCTTTAGTAAATAAACCCCATTGTGTACTTAAAAGTGGGGTATGCCTGTATATCTTGATCTCATCAGAACACAAGACATGGTTCCAGTAATCCATGTCCATCTTGTACATCGTCTTTAGAAGAGGCTTCCTTCTGGGATGACAGCCATGCAGACCAATTTGATGCACTGTGCAGCGTATGGTCTGAACACTGACAGGCTGACCCCCCACCCTTTCAACCCCTGCAGCAATGCTGGCAGCACTCATACGTCTATTTCCCAAAGACAACCTCTGGATATGATGCTGAGCACGTGCACTCAACTTCATTGGTCGACCATGGAGAGGCCAGTTCTGAGTGGAACCTGTCCTGTTAAACCACTGTATGGTTTTGGCCACCGTGCTGCAGCTCAGTTTCAAGGTCTTGGGATTCTTCTTATAGCCTAGGCATTCTTTATGTAGAGCAACAATTCTTCTTTTCAGATCCTCAAAGAGTTCTTTGCCATGAGGTGCCATGGTGAACTTCCAGTGACCAGTATGAGAGAGTGAGAGCGATAATACCAAATTTTACAACTGCTCCCCATTCAAACCTGAGACCTTGTAACACTAACGAGTCACATGACACCGAGGAGGGAAAATGGCTAATTGGGCCCAATTTTGACATTTTCACTTAGGGGTGTACTCACTTTTGTTGCCAGCGGTTTAGACATTAATAGCTGTGTGTTGAGTTATTTTGAGGGCACAGCAAATTTACACTGTTATACAAGCTGTTCACTCACTACTTTACATTGTTTCAATATCTTTTTATTTTCAAAAGTGAAGGGAAAAGGGACGTAGGGAAAACATTACAAGTCATTGCTATACTTTGAGACAGCAAAATATAGATGACCATCATGGTCGCATTATGTACAACTTAATGAGGCTTTGGTGTACAGAACCTTGTATTATAAAATGAACAAAGTCAGTCATGAACTGTGAGCAAGGTGAACATAGGAGAGCTATAAATCGGATTTAGAGTAGTTTATATGCGATATTGGGAGGGAGAGGTCCGCCACCCCAAGTGGGTACACACTGTGGCGGGGCTCCTCCACCCCCCAACATCCCTCCAACTAGAGAATGTAAAGTGTCAAATATCTAGGAGGAAGGGTGTTGAGATTGACCAAGGCTATCAAATCCATGTTCACCGCAGTATATTATTGAACTGTTTCAGTGTCTACTGATTTTTAACGAGTAACTTCATAAACTGTTTAACATTAGCATCTGAGTAAGTAAATATAGAAACAAATGAAATAGAAAACCAGGGATCAGGGCGCCTATAAGGCTGTTCTGGTTTGGGCCAGGAACGGGGACCAACTCAGGAGGATTCCCGTCTGAGGCCCAGGTTATGATCATTCGATTACAGGCCAAAGCCCAATACCATCAATAAAGAGGGAAAGTGAGGTGAGAAAGGGAGGAGAAAAATAGAGAGAAAAGAAGAGGGGGGTTGTAGAGAGAAGGAGTAGAGGAGATGAGGGTTGAGAGAGATGCGTAGGAGTCGACTGGGGGGGGAGAGATATGTCGATGTGTAATAGCTCTGGGGAAGAGTCAAAGCGTGACCCCAAATTTGTTGGAATTTGGCTGAGCGTTCCAGGATCACACTTGCCATTTTTTCTTGGTTCATAATCCAGGAAATCTTTCTTTTGGTTAGGAGTGTGGAGACTGTTGTTTTTTTCCAGGCTTTAGCTAGGGTGAGCTTGGCTCCTAGAATGATGAAGAAGATGAGGCGTTGTGTGATCCTGGAAACTTCTCTTACTGGGAAATTGAGGAGTGCCACTAGAGGGGACATTTGAATAGGCCTTTCGGCAATCCTACTAATCCAAGTGAAAATCTTGTGCCAGAATTGTCTGATTCTGGGGCAGGTCCACTATGTATGGAACATATCGCCCATAAGGTCACATCCCCGAAAACAGAGGGGGGACGCTGAAGGGTAAAAGCGAGCTATTTTGGAGGGAACCAAGTACCATCTGGTTAGCACTTTCAGGCTACCCTCCACGAGTCCAGAGTTTAGAATGCCTTTGTAAGAATGGGAAAAGTTCCTATGCCAGGTTTCCAGTTGCCAGCTTTGAGATAGATCCTCCTCCCAGGCTAGCATGTAAGGTGCCTTGGATTGCGCAGAGGATAAGGCCCTGTAAATCACCGAAATGCCCCCCCTCTGCTCGCAGGCCTGGCCACACCATAGTTCATAAGGAGTCATTTGGGTTCCATTCGGGAGTGATCTACACTTATTGTGTAAGTAGCTAGATATTTGGGAGAATCTAAGGAGTTCAGACTGTGGCATATCTAGATTGCTGACACAAAAAGCTTTAGAGAGTGGGCCTAATGGTCTAAGGAAGTGTCCAATTCTGTACATCCCTTTGTCGAGCCACCATTTAAAGTCAGAAATGTTGAGACCTGGGGGGGAATTCGGGATTGTTAAATAGGTGCTGTAATGGTGCCATGGGAGATGTCAATCTTTTGTTGCTTTTCAAGTTGTCCCTGAATGCAAAGGAATGTGACAACGTTGGGGAAAGAATGGAGGGTCTGAGTTTTCTTGGGCTCCAGAGGAGGAAGTCTAGGGTGTGGAGGGGAACCGCTTGTCTCTCTATGTGGACACAGTCAGGTTGTTCCCATCGAGAGTAGACTGTGGATAGCTGGGCCAATTGTGCGGCTTGTAAGTGCCAGATTAGGTTCGGTAATCCCATGCCGCCTTCTGACCTAGGTCTAAACAGGATCGCTTTGGAGAATCTGTGACCCCCTTTACCCCATATGTATTTAACAATGTTGGCTTGGAAGCGTTTTAGGCGGTTATTATCGATCGATATTGGAAGAGCTCTAAAATAGTATAGGATGCGGGGGAGTAGGGTCATCTTGATCATGTTGATTCTGCCTAGCCAGGTCAGGGACAGCTTGGACCAATGTGAGAGGTCCTCTTACAGTTTTTAGTAGAGAGGAGGAAAATTAGCTTGATACAGGAGTTCGGTTTTAGGAGTTAGCTGTATCCCTAAGTAGGGGATGAATGAGTCACTCCATGAGAACCGGAAGCTGTCCCTGAGTCTGGCCAGGAGAGGTTCTGGAATATTAATATTTAGCACCTGGGATTTGTCGTAATTGACCCTGAGGCCCGAGATCTGTCCAAAGTCATCTAGGAGACGGCATATATTAGGAAGTGAAGTTATCGGGGATGATACAAATAGTAAGATGTCATCCGCAAATAATGCGCATTTATGGCATCGGGAACCACTTTTGGATACCTTGAATGTTCGGATTGTTTCTGATGGCTATCGCCAGGGACTCGATCGCTATGGCGAAGATCAACGGGGAGAGTGGGCACCCCTGTCTTGTACCTCTAGATATGGGGAAGGAGTCCGAGTAAAACCCTTGCAGACGTACCTGAGCTGAGGGAGTTGAGTACAGTGCGTGAATGATATTGAGAAAAGAGTCCCCAAATCCCCATTTTTGAAGCAAATGGAATATGTAGGGCCATTGGACAGCGTCAAACGCTTTTTGTAGGTCCAGTGAGAGTAAACAACCCTGTCTGGATGGGCCCCCATCCCAGTTGGAATTAATAAGGGATACTATATCAATTGCTCTTCGAATTTGATCGGGACCCTGCCTCCCCGGTATAAAGCCCACTTGGTCTTTATTAATGTATAAGCTAATGAAGGAGGCTAGGCGATCTGCAAGGATCTTAGTCAGGATCTTCAAATCATTATTAATGAGAGATATTGGTCTATCGTTGCTGACCGAGCTTGTGTCTTTATCTGGCTTAGGGAGGACCGTAATGTAGGCCATGTTTAGTGAGGTGTCGAGTGTATCCCCCTTCCTAAGAGCATTGAAGAATCTAGCCATATAAGGGGCAAGCAAAGTAGAGAATGACTGGTAATATGGTGCAGAGAAACCATCAGGGCCAGGGGCCGATTGTGATTTCAGGTTTTTAATGACCGCGCAAATTTCCTCAGCTGAAATAGGGGATTCTAGTTTCTGGCGGTGTCTTGTTTCTAATTTAGGGATCTGTAAGTTATTTAGGAAGAAGTTCATGGCCTCTGGAGAAGGACTGTTTCCACTACTGTATAAGGATTTATAAAAGGTTTGGAATTCCCCCATGATCCGTTGAGGGTTTTGGGACAGAGTGCCACCGTGAATCCTGATCTTTGGTAAGGCCGGAGATCTGAATTTCGGGGATAATTTGCCTGCAAGCATAGGACCTATTCGATCCCCGTTACTATAGAATCTGTTTCTGTTCCACCAAAGCCATTTTTCAGCCTGGGTAGTTAAGGCGAGGTTTAAGGCCGTGCGTGTTGCGTCTAACTGAGCAATAGGAACAGCATTTCGATCTGCTTTGTGTAGTTTAATTAAGGCTGTGTATTCCCTATCCAGCTTTTCTATGTCAGATCTGTTTTCCTTGTTAATTTGAGAGGCTAGTTGGATCAGGTGACCTCTTATTACTGCCTTGTGGGCCGCCCAGAGGCAAGAGGGACTAGTGTCTGGTGTATCATTATTGAGAAAATAGTTGCGTATGTTAGTTTCGATTTCTTTTGTTCTGATCGGATCACTCAGGATGGACTCGTTGAGTCTCTATCGCCGGACAGGTTTATGTCCCCCCGGGCACTGAAGTACAAGGACCACCAACGAGTGATCCGACCAGACTACATCTTTGATATGTGCCCTGTTCGTTAGTGGAACGGATGCAGAGGTTATAAGGATGTGGTGGATTCTCGCAAAAGACCTATGAGGGTTAGAGAAATGCGTGAAGTCTCGCAGCGTAGGATTCACTTCCCTCCATATGTCAATGAGGCCCTGCTGGAAGACAAGTTTAGCTATGCGTAGGCTCTGTTTCGTCGGTCTAGTGAGGCGTTTTCCTGGGGGTCGAGACTTGTCCAGTTGGGGGCATAATACGAGATTAGAGAGTATAGTTGGTCGTCTAAGTCCCCCACTAAGAGGATGAAGCGCCCATCAGGGTCTCTGAACTCAGATTTGGGTGTAAATTTGCATTTTTTAGAGATGAAAATACCCACCCCCTTAGTTTTGTTCTCAGCATTGGCAAGTTTGAAGAATGGGAATTTGGAGTGGATGAAAGAGGGGTTGAAACTTCTGGGAAAGTGAGTTTTCTGCATAAGGATCACGTCTGCTTTTTGGGAATGTAAGTATTGGAAGACTTTGCGCCTTTTGGACGGGGAGTTCAGGCCTTGAGCATTATGGGACACTATTTTAAGGGGTATATTAACTGGTGTGTCATTCGCCATCGAGCAGAGGTAGGAGCAAAGCTGGGCAACTCACAGCACTCACCAACTGGTATCCACAGGGTCCAAGGCATCTCAAACGACAGGCCGAGCGTGGTGAGGGCAGCATATGATGTTCGAGGTGGACTCCCCAGTCGACTCCTGTGGTAAAAAGCATGTTAGAGTAAGTGTGGAAAGGGAGAAAGAAAAGACAAAGAGGAAAGACGGGGAGCAAGGGAGATCCCCGTAGAATGGAGGGGACAGGGTCCTCCAGCAGAAGGTGTGAGTCACAAAAGAAACCCTCCAAGGGGTAGGGATTTACCCTGTCCAGTGGCATCTGGGGTACCAAATTCACTAGACAGAAAGGGGGGCATGAACACCACCCCAGCAGAGGGACCGCCTAATATGGTAGTTAAAATATTAATCTCGAAGTAGGCACTTGAACCTACAGCTACACTTTAACCCCCAGAAAAATATGCTGTCACATGAAGAAAAGCCCGGGGAGAAAGTGTACTGACCAGCAAACTATGAATATAACTAATAAACAAATATTAAAATTGTGTGGATGAACCTGGAGTAACAAGAGATTTCGGGGATTACGCCCATCCAGCCGGGAAGAAGCACTACTGGGGGATCCCCCAGATTCAGCATAGCTGATATAGGGAAGTTCTCAGGGGCAATCTGGATAGACGGTTACCTGCCCTCCCTCCTCCTCTCCTGAACCAACAAAAAGCTATGGTGAAGTAGTTCAGAGTCTGTGTATCAAGAGAAACGGGATTTAACAGTGTCTCCGAGAGTTGTGTCCCCTGAGATCGCCTCAAAAGAGGCGTGAGGGTGTTCCAACATGACACTCATCTCAGGGGTCACAAACGTGGAGGTTCCCACCCCTCAGCCAGCATCTGAAGGGGGGAAAAAGAAGGAGACAAAAAAAAAAGTAAAAAGTCAGTGGACGTCAAAGGAATAATATGCCGTGGGCAACTAGAGGACTAAGAGTCATGGAGGGTTAGTTTCCTTGGACTTCTTGATTCTTGCCTTCTCCCAAACCGGATTCAGAGGACTCGTGGGCAGATGTCTCTTTGCTGAGTTGGGTTGAGATCCTGTCTGTCGTGTAGTCGGGTCCTGGTTGATGAAGCCTAATTGTAGGAAAAGCTTTTCTCCTTCCTGTAGGGATCCGAAGGTATACGCCTTGCCTTTGTGGAGCAGTTTAAGCTGAAATGGGAATAGCCACCAGTATTTGATTTCTCTATCCATCAGGATTTGAAGTAGTGGTTTTAGGGTTCTCCTTTTTTGTATAGTTGAGGGTGAGAGGTCAGCAAATATTTGCAGATGGTGCCCCTGAAACACTATTTCAGACATGGATCTTGATTTCCTCATCACCTCTTCTTTGATAGAGAAAAAGTGTGGCTTTACCACGACGTCACGGGGGAGACCGTCAGCTCTGGGGGGCCTGAGGGCTCTGTGAGCTCGATCCAGTTCAAGTCTGTGCTGTGGAGTATCTGGAAGTAATCCCCGAATGAATGATTTTATAGTTTCAGGTATGTCCTTGTAGGATTCAGGGAGCCTCCTGACCCTAAAGTTGTACCATCGATTACGGTTTTCAAGGTCATCAATTTTAGCATTGGCAGTTTCTAGTTGTTCCTGCAAGGTCTGGATACAGGCAGTATTTTGGTTTGTTCTGGAAATAGTGGAATCCAGATTAGATTCAATGATTTTCATGCGATTGCCAATGTTCTGGAGATCTGCTTTAATGTCACTTGTTATTTTGTGTGCGGTATTATGAAGGCCTCTGTCTAGTAGTTCTGCAAACTTTGTGTACAAGTCCGCCACTGAGACCGGCTGGAGCAGGCCTGGATCCCCCTGCTGTATTAGCTGGTGAGACTGGGGAGGGCCTGTATCCATCGGGGAGAGCCCCAGGCCTGTTAGATTGTGGTCTAGGAGGGATGCAGTGGATGCTGGAGAGGCTGGGTTCGAGGGAATATTGCCCACAAGAGATTCTGGCTGAAGCAGGGAGGTGGATGCCTCGCATGAGGAATATGGCTTATAGGCCGCAGAGGAGCTGTGAGGAGCGGTCGCCATCTTGGCCGTCTCGGCCAGCGGTAAAACAGCTTCAAAAGCCGGCTTCAGATTCCTCCTTACCGCTCCCGAGTACATCAGGGAAGTCCCCGGGAATTCAGGTGCCTGTGTGGGGTTAGTCCAGGGTTCGATCACCGGTCCAAGTGCCGCTAATCCGGTCCGGTCTGCTGAGGCGGGAAGGAGCTCCCGGACTATGCGTCCATCTTAGGTGCCTCCGCGCATGCGCCCTTACTACTTTACATTGTAGCAAAGTGTCATTTCTTTAGTGTTGTCACATGAAAAGATATAATAACATTTTTACAAAAATGTGAGGGGTGTTCTCACTTTTGTGAGATACTGTATATACACAATAGACATGGCAGGTTACTGTCTTGGGGGGTCTGATCGAGGAAGGAGGAAGTCAAAAATCTTCCTCCTTTCCCTGGGATTCTCTCTTCACTCCCCGATTCACAACCTCTGAGCTTGTGAATCAGGGAGTGTGAATTCTGACACAGCATCTCTGTGTGCAGAGATCATCGGTGGAGAACATGTTCTCCCCCGACCATCTCTGTTTCATAAACTGTTAATGGACTGAGATCAGCGGCAATGCTCGGGATCACCGCTGTTCACAGTTTCATAAACGGACACCTTTGTATGGAAGTTATGTACATCACTCTATTTCGCCGTCCCCTCTCTCCAGCCATCCCCTTTATTACCAATGGATAGATTAATGCATTGCATGAATCTATCCATGGCCGCCGCTGCTACCCCCTATTCGGGCGTCGGGCGCCTGAATTACAGTGGCAGGGGCTGTTTTTGAAGCACCTGATTACAGCCACAGGCTTCAAAAAAGGTGACCTGCGAGCGGCATGCTTACTGCTCGCAGTTCACCCAGGTGTGTTAGAACAGCGAATTAATATTCACTGTCCTAACACTGAACTGCCTCTCCGCCAATCAGGTGCTCGGGTCTGTTACCCATCACCTGATTGGCTGAAACAACAGGCGCTGTGGTTGGATGCCTGATAGGAGGAGAGGACGGGAGGAGAGGACAGGAAGAGGCACATGAAGACACCACTCACTGCCGTCACCCGCTGCCCCACTGAGACAGGGTAAATGCCAGACGGGCGGGGGGTCACGGTAGTGGCATTGGATGGCACAGTGGCAACATTTGATGGGCAGAGTGGCAGCATTCGATGGGCACAGTAGCAGCATTCAATGGCACAGTGGCAGTATTTGATGGGCACAGTGGCATCACTTGATGGGCACAGTGGCAGCATTTGATGGGCACAGTGGCCACATTTGATGGCACAGTGGCAGCGCTTGATGGGCACAGTGGCAGTGTTTGATGGGCACATTAGCAGCATTTGATGGGCACAGTGGCAGCATTTGATGGCACAGTGGCAGCGTTTGATGGCACAGTGGCAGCGTTTGATGGGCACAGTGGCAGCGATTGATGGGCATAGTGGCAGCGTTTGATGGCACAGTGGTAGCCTTTAAAGGGCACATTGGCTGCAGTTGATGGGCACAGTGGCTGCAATTGATGGGCACAGTGGCGGCGTTTGATAGCACAGTGGATGTGTTTGATGGGCAGAGTGGCAGCATTTGATGGGCACAGTGGCAGCATTTGATGGGCACAGTGGCAGTATTTGATGGCACAGTGGCAGCATTTGATGGGCACAGTGGCAGCATTTGATGGTGCAGTGGCAGCATTTGATGGCACAGCGGCAGCCTTTAAAGGGCACATTGGCTGCAATTTGATGGGCACAGTGGCTGCAATTGATGGACACAGTGGTGGCATTTGATGGGCACAATGGCTGTGTTTGATGGCACAGTGGCTGCAATTGATGTTTTTTTTTTTCAATATTTTTCAGTTTGTTTGCTCCCCCCCAAAAAATTTTGAGCACCAGCCGCCACTGCATGTAACATGTTTCAAAGGTTAACCTATAGCTTAAAACAAAAAACAAAACAAAAAAAAACTTCTAAAATTAGCATGCGTTGGCCTTGCTACATTGTTTTAGCTGCACATATAGGCCCACTGTCATTTTGTTTAAAGGGCCTCAGTTGTTTGTTTCCTTTCACCAAAGTATACTAGTTTGTCAACTGCTTTCTTGGTATGCATGCATTTACTTTATGCTACTAAATATGAGCTTCATCCTGCTGTAAAGTAATGAGAAATCTGTCATCTCTTGCATTGCTGCATACTTTGTCACTTTGTAATTTATGCTTAAGACCTTTTAAAACTTGTTTTTTTACACTGCATGCTTGCATAATCTTGCTATTTCTCCCTTAGGCTAGATTTACACTATTGTGGGTGGTTGCAGGTGTGGGAATTGCACCTGTTCCCACACCCTCAACCACACCGTAGTCAAAACGCGCTGATCTTTAAAAACTATACTAGCTTGTCCACTGCTTACTTGCATGCTTGCATAATGTTGCTAATTCTCCCTTAGGCTAGACACCCTAAACCACCCGCAGCCAAAACTTAATGATCTTTAAAAAGGCATGGGACTGCCATTCATTCTTAATGTCACCCCCATGCAGTTGCGAGTACGGGAACCACTGGGAAATTGCATGGTGCTTTTGCACCATGCAATTTTCCTGCTGCTGCATTTTAAAAATGGTGCAGGAACCTTTTTTTTTTTTTTACCTAAAACATCAGCCCATTCAAATGACTTGGCTTGGCTTGCAGAGCTGCAATAGAGTGAATCAGGCCTTAGGAAGCCTGCTTTAGATTTCACAAGGTATTACATGCATATTTAGACTTTTTTTTTCACTTCATAATTTAGACTCTATTACTTTCATGCGATTCCTTCTTGGACACAACAACCTAATGCTTGGAAGCAATGTACATTTATGTATTTTTTTTCCAAAGCATCCTTCATTTTTAGGAAAAATAACAATATGAAATAAATATGAATGTAAAATAAAATGGTTTAACTGTGTTTGTGTGTGTTTATTTTGATACATTACAGGAAGTACAGTCAGCGACACCCTCACCATCCCTTTCCTCTATGTGGCCACTGCATAATAGTTTCTCTGCTTGGCCAGAGTCTGCTATGAATATTGAATCTCCACATGGTATCCAAATTTGCATGTGGGAAAAACCACAGTTGGACAGGAGCAATGGACAGTTTCGGTTTGCATTGCTTTTTTATTATTCTGGCTTTTATTAACAAAACATTTGTTTTGTAAAGTTTTAGTGTAACGACACCCCGAGTATGAAAGGGGTTAAAGTCGTTTAGGACATTTCAAACCCAAACACAAAGGCAGCTACCGAACACTCCAATCAGCCAAACAAGGAACCCATACAAATAATCCACCCCAAAAACGAGACACAGCTCTGTCTTCAGGTTCCAAGCAGGAATCAACTAATTTTTTATAACACATGGACACAACAGACGGGTTGACTCTGAAGTTAGTCAGTAGTTCCAGTCCTCTAATGCTGGTATCCACACCGTATCCCAAACAAAAATTGTTCCAAACAGATCATTACTTACCCAGCCGACCTCTGCCTCTCTCGGAGAACACGCCCGCCGTTGGGGAGAGGCCTGGACTGGCCCTTCTCCCGGTAGTCTTTTCAGCCACTGGAGAGAAGACAGGGTGACTGGGCTCACGCCATCATGCTGTTGGGGATCTGGGCACGGGTAGTCACTGGGTTGGCTTCAGTGGGGCCTATCGGGGCATAAGCAGAAATGAGGGGGGCCAAATCATTCCCCAGTAGTACATCCGCTGGCAAATCCTTCATCACCCCCACATTCACGTGTCCCATAGGGATGAGCCGAACACCCCCCTGTTCGGTTCGCACCAGAACATGCGAACAGGAAAAAAATTCGTTCGAACACGCGAACACCGTTAAAGTCTATGGGACACGAACATGAATAATCAAAAGTGCTAATTTTAAAGGCTAATATGCAAGTTATTGTCAATAAAAGTGTTTGGGGACCTGGGTCCTGCCCCAGGGGACATGAATCAATGCAAAAAAAAGTTTTAAAAACGGCCGTTTTTTCAGGAGCAGTGATTTTAATAATGCTTAAAGTCAAACAATAAAAGTGTAATATCCCTTTAAATTTCGTACCTGGGGGGTGTCTATAGTATGCCTGTAAAGGGGCGCATGTTTCCCGTGTTTAGAACAGTCTGACAGCAAAATGACATTTTGAAGGAAAAAACACATTTAAAACTACCGCGGCTATTGCATTGCCGACAATACACATAGAAGTTCATTGATAAAAACGGCATGGGAATTCCCCACAGGGCAACCCCGAACCAAAATTAAAAAAAAAAAATGATGTGGGAGTCCCCCTAAATTCCATACAAGGCCCTTCAGGTCTGGTATGGATATTAAGGGGAACCCCAGCCAAAATTTAAAAAAAAAATTGACGTGGGGTTCCCCCTAAATTCCATACCAGACCCTTCAGGTCTGGTATAGATTTTAAGGGGAACCCCGCGCCAAAAAAAAAAAAAAAAACGGCGTGGGGTCCCCCCAAAAATCCATACCAGACCCTTATCCGAGCACGCAACCTGGCAGGCCGCAGGAAAAGAGGGGGGGACGAGAGTGCGGCCCCCCCCTCCTGAACCGTACCAGGCCACATGCCCTCAACATTGGGAGGGTGCTTTGGGGTAGCCCCCCAAAACACCTTGTCCCCATGTTGATGAAGACAAGGGCCTCATCCCCACAACCCTGGCCGGTGGTTGTGGGGGTCTGCGGGTGGGGGGCTTATCGGAATCTGGAAGCCCCCTTTAACAAGGGGACCCCCAGATCCCGCCCCCCCCCCTGTGTGAAATGGTAAGGGGGTACTTACCCCTACCATTTCACTAAAAAACTGTCAAAAATGTTAAAAATGACAAGAGACAGTTTTTGACAATTCCTTTATTTAAATGCTTCTTCTTTCTTCCTTCATCTTCTTCTTCTTCTGGTTCTTCTGGTTCTTCCTCCGGCGTTCTCGTCCAGCATCTTCTCCGCGGCGTCTTCTATCTTCTTCTCCTCGGGCCGCTCCGCACCCATGGCATGGGGGGGAGGCTCCCGCTCTTCTCTTCATCTTCTTCTCTTCTTCATCTTCTTCTTCATCTTCTTCTTCTTCTTCTCTTCTTCCTTCTTCTGTTCTTCATGTCTTCTCCGGGCCGCTCCGCAGCCATGCTGTGGCATGGAGGGAGGCTCCCGCTGTGTGACGGCGTCTCTTCGTCTGACGGTTCTTAAATAACGGGGGGCGGGGCCACCCGGTGACCCCGCCCCCCTCTGACGCACGGTGACATGACGGGACTTCCCTGTGGCATTCCCCGTGACGTCACAGGGAAGTCCCTCAAGTCACCGTGCGTCAGAGGGGGGCGGGGTCACCGGATGGCCCCGCCCCCCGTTATTTAAGAACCGTCAGACGAAGAGACGCCGTCACACAGCGGGAGCCTCCCTCCATGCCAGCATGGCTGCGGAGCGGCCCGGAGAAGACATGAAGAACAGAAGAAGGAAGAAGAGAAGAAGAAGAAGAAGATGAAGAAGAAGATGAAGAAGAGAAGAAGATGAAGAGAAGAGCGGGAGCCTCCCCCCCCCTCATGCCATGGGTGCGGAGCGGCCCGAGGAGAAGAAGATAGAAGACGCCGCGGAGAAGATGCTGGACGAGAACGCCGGAGGAAGAACCAGAAGAGCCAGAAGAACCAGAAGAAGATGAAGGAAGAAAGAAGAAGCATTTAAATAAAGGAATTGTCAAAAACTGTCTCTTGTCATTTTTAACATTTTTGACAGTTTTTTAGTGAAATGGTAGGGGTAAGTACCCCCTTACCATTTCACACAGGGGGGGGGCCGGGATCTGGGGGTCCCCTTGTTAAAGGGGGCTTCCAGATTCCGATAAGCCCCCCGCCCGAAGACCCCCACAACCACCGGCCAGGGTTGTGGGGATGAGGCCCTTGTCTTCATCAACATGGGGACAAGGTGTTTTGGGGGGCTACCCCAAAGCACCCTCCCAATGTTGAGGGCATGTGGCCTGGTACGGTTCAGGAGGGGGGGGGCCGCACTCTCGTCCCCCCCTCTTTTCCTGCGGCCTGCCAGGTTGCGTGCTCGGATAAGGGTCTGGTATGGATTTTTGGGGGGACCCCACGCCGTTTTTTTTTTTTTTTTTGGCGCGGGGTTCCCCTTAAAATCCATACCAGACCTGAAGGGTCTGGTATGGAATTTAGGGGGAACCCCACGTCAATTTTTTTTTTAAATTTTGGCTGGGGTTCCCCTTAATATCCATACCAGACCTGAAGGGCCTTGTATGGAATTTAGGGGGACCCCCACATCATTTTTTTTTTTTTATTTTGGTTCGGGGTTGCCCTGTGGGGAATTCCCATGCCGTTTTTATCAATGAACTTCTATGTGTATTGTCGGCAATGCAATAGCCGCGGGTAGTTTTAAATGAGTTTTTTCCTTCCAAATGTCATTTTGCTGTCAGACTGTTCTAAACACAGGAAACATGCGCCCCTTTACAGGCATACTATAGACACCCCCCAGGTACGAAATTTAAAGGGATATTACACTTTTATTGTTTGACTTTAAGCATTAATAAAATCACTGTTCCTGAAAAAACGTCCGTTTTTAAAACTTTTTTTTGCATTGATCCATGTCCCCTGGGGCAGGACCCGGGTCCCCAAACACTTTTTATGACAATAACTTGCATATAAGCCTTTAAAATTAGCACTTTTGATTTCTCCCATAGACTTTTAAAGGGTGTTCCGCGGCATTCGAATTTGCCGCGAACACCCCAAATTGTTCGCTGTTCGGCGAACTTGCGAACAGCCAATGTTCGAGTAGAACATGAGTTCGACTCGAACTCGAAGCTCATCCCTGGTGTCCCGAACCAACCCCCCAATCCAGGTGAACACGGGCAACGGGTAGCCGGAAAATGGTGCCTCCCGCTACCCTTACGACTACAGTGTCCCCAGTGTGTTGGCTCTCTGGGATGAGGTTCTTCCGTAGTAGGGTCATGGTGGCACCAGTATCACGTAGGCCATTGGCTACCTTTCCATTAACCCGGACGGTCTGCCTGTGTTGCTGCCGGTTGTCCTGGTTAGCTGCTTGTACTAGATCAGCCTCATGCAGGACGCCCCAACGTTCTTCCTCCTCAATGCAGTGAGCCGCAGGCATGGATGGGCGGGGATTCCCCCCTGCTGGCTTTCTCCACGAGTGGGACTGCCTGGCTGGATTCAATGGACAGTCTGGCTTTTTGTGCCCTAGCTGTTTACACCCAAAACACCTGAGGGGTTGTGAGTAGTCTTGGGAGTTGAACCTGGGCTGCCGAGAATAAGTGGCCACTGGAGGGGGTGCTGTAGGGCGGTACAACTGTGGTTTGTAGGCACCAGCTGGAGGGGGTGCTGCTGATCGATAATCCACCCGAGCTGTTGTCTTGACCACATGGTTATCCAGTTTGCGGGCGTCTGTGTATTCGTCCACCAGGCGAGCTGCTTCAGACAAGGTGCAAGGTTTTCGGTCCCGGACCCACTCTCTGACTTCTGGGGACAGCTTGTCAAAGAAGTGCTCCAGCAGGAACAGCTGCAGCACCTCTTCCCCAGATACTGCTTGGCATCCAGAGACCCAGTGGGATGCCGTGCGGTGTAGGCGGCATGCCCACTCGGCATATGAGTCTCCAGTCTGCTTGCTCGTCTCTCGGAACCGCCTCCGGTATGCTTCTGGTGTGACGGCATACCTGGCCAAAAGTGCTTCTTTTACAAGCCCATAGTTCATAATATCCTTGTCTGGGATGGCCCTGAACGCTTCACTGGCCCGGCCGGACAATTTCCCAGACAAAATGGTAACCCATTCCTCTGTGGGCACCCGGTGTAGGGCACATTGCCGTTCAAAATCGGCAAGGTACCCATCAATCTCCCCTTCTGCTTCAATGAAATTTTTAAAAGCAGCAAAATGTACCTTTCTCTTTTCAGTTGGTGCTGTTGCGACTCCCGCTGCTGCAGCACGTCTTTGCTGTAGCCAATTTGCATCCACAGCCGCTATAACTCGGTCTATGATCTCCGCTGTAGGGTTAGGGCCATAATGTGCCAGTCTTATTTTAACAGCCCGATCAAAACTTGCCTCTTCGGGTGTCCTGTCTGTTATGCTGGGTCTTTCGGTTATGCTGGGTCTTTCCGCTCTATCCATTTCGACTAGTTCTTCGATAATGTCCCTCTTCTTATGGTTGTTGGCCGGTCTCCGGTTGTAGCTGTCCTTCTGGGCTGTGGGAATGATCCCGCTGCTTGCCACCAGTGTAACGACACCCCGAGTATGAAAGGGGTTAAAGTCGTTTAGGACATTTCAAACCCAAACACAAAGGCAGCTACCGAACACTCCAATCAGCCAAACAAGGAACCCATACAAATAATCCACCCCAAAAACGAGACACAGCTCTGTCTTCAGGTTCCAAGCAGGAATCAACTCATTTTTTATAACACATGGACACAACAGATAAAATAACTCAGAGACTCTTTCCCCCCACCCTTGGAAAAGAGGGCGGGTTAAACTGTCCAATGACAATGGACACACAGGTCAGGTGTGTTTAACGTCTCATCAGTACACAGTGTTAGCAGGGAGAGCTGTTGGAAGAATCCCCCCTCCCTCCAATGCAATACACATCCTGTGATCCAAGGCAGACAAACACAAACCCTCCAATGCAATACATATCCTGTGATCCAAGGCAGACAAACATAATAGAACATTGGTTTGCAGGAGGCTGGCATTAATTCCCCTCCAAAAGCCTCTTTTCCGGCTAGGTTTGTCACACTCCCTTAGGCTAGATTTACACTATTGTGGGTGGTTGCAGGTGTGGGAATTGCACCTGTTCCCACACCCTCAACCACACCGTAGTCAAAACGCGCTGATCTTTAAAAACTATACTAGCTTGTCCACTGCTTTCTTGCATGCTTGCATAATGTTGCTAATTCTCCCTTAGGCTAGACACCCTAAACCACCCGCAGCCAAAACTTAATGATCTTTAAAAAGGCATGGGACTGCCATTCATTCTTAATGTCACCCCCATGCAGTTGCGAGTACGGGAACCACTGGGAAATTGCATGGTGCTTTTGCACCATGCAATTTTCCTGCTGCTGCATTTTTAAAATGGTGCAGGAACCTTTTTTTTTTTTTTACCTAAAACATCAGCCCATTCAAATGACTTGGCTTGGCTTGCAGAGCTGCAATAAAGTGAATCAGGCCTTAGGAAGCCTGCTTTAGATTTCACAAGGTATTACATGCATATTTAGACTTTTTTTATCACTTCATAATTTAGACTCTATTACTTTCATGCGATTCCTTCTTGGACACAACAACCTAATGCTTGGAAGCAATGTACATTTATGTATTTTTTTTTCCAAAGCATCCTTCATTTTTAGGAAAAATAACAATATGAAATAAATATGAATGTAAAATAAAATGGTTTAACTGTGTTTGTGTGTGTTTATTTTGATACATTACAGGAAGTACAGTCAGCGACACCCTCACCATCCCTTTCCTCTATGTGGCCGCTGCATAATAGTTTCTCTGCATGGCCAGAGTCTGCTATGAATATTGAATCTCCACATGGTATCCAAATTTGCATGTGGGAAAAACCACAGTTGGACAGGAGCAAGGGACAGTTTCGGTTTGCATTGCTTTTTTATTATTCTGGCTTTTATTAACAAAACATTTGTAAAGTTTTTTCATTTTCTGTCACTATTGATATCTTTACACATCTTTAGTTTTACAAATTCCATGTCCATTTCCAAATAACACACTTGTAAAAGAGTGCAGGCTGGGAGATCAGAAAAATTTAGCAAAGCAAGCATGCTGCCCCCTCTTGCTGTCCACATTGGTGGGTTACCTTGGTAGGGGTGACACCTAAGGCCTCTACCCATATGGTAACTTTTTACCATTTTGTGGAGACTCATCACAACATTCCATCGACCAAAAAGAACATGGAGATTTGTGGAGGAAAAGTTACAGGTTACCACTATGGAATAAGGGAATCAACACATCTGTGCAACCCCCCCCCCCAAAGAAAATATTTTTAAGTACATAAGACATCCTTCTAACGCTTTCACAGAAGTTAAATTTAAAAATGCACACAGAGACTTGTCAAAAGTCCTTTACTTAAAGAAAAATATACCAAATAAAAAATATTGTTCCACACAGTGGAAAGTCACATTATGGTCATATGTACCTCATAGATTCTGACTAGCATATGAACCATTTCTGGCAGTGCATCATGTGTGGCATCCAGAATAATGTGATGCCATTAGTCATACATGATCTGCTCCTCTTTTGGTTTCCATTTAGCAAAATTTATCACAGAAAATCAAGAGAGAGTTTCTAATTCATTCAAAGAACAGTCAAAGGACAAGGAAGAGTCACTTGCAGTGGCGGCCCATAACGCAGGGCGCAGGGGCACTACCCCCCCTAATCCATGCGTTTTTTTTTCAGAAGCACATGATTAGAGCCAGAGGCTCTAATAGGCTTCAAAAAAGGGTGGGCTTGGGATGTAGAGCACTGCGCCCCTAGCCCATCCAGTTGTGTGACAATAGCAAATTAATATTCACTATTGTTATCCTGATTCTCCTCCTGGCCAATCAGGAAGTGGGTCCTGAGACCCATCACCGATTGGCCAAGAGGAGAAGCGATCCCATTGGCCGCCGAAGAGAAGGAGGGAGAAGACGCAGGTGAAGCTGCTGTGAAGCACCAGGAGGAGGAGACGCTGCCCACAGCCCACCCACCACCGCCTGGAGGAAGTTCTGCCTGCAATCCTAGATGGAGTAAGTGCGGGGCTGGTGACCGATCAGCCGCCACTGGTCACTCACTTGACAAACAACATCAAGAATGTGCTTTATTTGACCAATGAAAGAGAAGTTTTAAAAGTTGAAGTTTATGAAACAGTAGTCATTTTTCTAAGAAAAAGCATATAAGGAAAAGACACACCAAAATAAGCACATTTTAAGCAGTATAACTCAAAAAAATGCAGTTGATTCACACGTTGTGAGATATTTACTAAATGTTTATACTATATTAGCAGGGCACCGGTGCAATTATGAGACTGTGATATTGTGACACTGGCAAACTTTTTTACGTGAGTAGCCCAGTCTGCAGCACTGACAGGAAAAGGACTGTCAGGGAAGGCATGTCCGTGCAGGTGGAATTTTGCGGAGCATCAGCGTGTGCACACTCCTGTTACTAATGCTGGTGCCAAGCGGGCTATTTAAACTGGCTGCAGTATGGGCTCATTCCTGTTTAGTCTGCTTCTGTGTGTTGTTCCTGATTCTGTGTGACCTCTGATCTTGATCCGGCTTACCTTTAACCTGTGATTGTCTGCTACATATCCTGACCCTGGCTTGCCTTTGGATTCTGTTTCCTGATTTGCTTGATAGATCTCCTGGTACCGACTTGGATTGTGACCCGACTATCCTGCTGTCTGCCGTCTATGACTGATCTGCCCGACCGTTACCAACCCAACTTGTCTGACCCTGCGTCTTGCTCATCCAGCCTGCTACAACTCTCAGTCCAACAAGTCCTCATCTGGTTCCTGCTTCCAGTGCCCACTACAGTCTGCCAAGTTCCATGCCGTCTCTTCTACTACCAGCCTGCTTGCTGCCACATCCAGCTGCTGACTACTGCCATGCAGACTACTGCACTAAATACAGGCACTCCTACGTCACTGTGCTCCTGTGGTTGCTGTCTCACTATCAGTGGCCCCTGAGCCAGAGCTGAACGAGAGGCCCTCTACATGCCAGGATCACTGACTAGGTATGTGACAAGGACACCGTGGCTGAGCATCAGGGGAGACATTCTCACAGGCACAGATGTGGGAAGAGACTGTTATTGTGGAGCTGAGCAGCAGGTGTTAAGCCTGCCAGATAGGAATGTGCAGTAGAAGAGGATTGTGGGAAGTTTAGTTCTTTACAGACTGAGCTGGCTTGGTGGGTTGGAAGGAGAAAACTGCAGATACAATGAGGGACTTGGGCTAAGAGGATTGGCGGTTTTGTATTACTTTGCCTGGGCCGAGTATGGATGTTGTTCAGAGGGACTGAATGCACTTAAGGCTGCTGGCAGACTGCACCTAATGCCGCGCACACATGAGCGGACTTTCCGGCAGAAAAGGTCCGACAGAACAAATCCGTCGGACATTCCGATCGTGTGTGGGCTTCTTCTGACCTTTTCTGTCGAAAAATCTGACGGACCTTAGAAATAGAACATGTTTCAAATCTTTCCGATGGACATGATTCCTATCGAAAAAAACGTTCGTCTGTATGCTAGTCCAACGGACCGAAAACGACGCAAGGGCAGCTATTGGCTACTAGCTATTGAACTTCCGTTTCTAGTCCGGTCGTACTTCACCACAATCGAAGCGATCGGACTTTGGTGGGATCATGTGTAGGCAAGTCCGTTTTGTCGGAACTCCGTCGGAACTCTGTTGAAAAGTCCTTCGGAGTTCAGTCCGACGAGACGTCTGCTCATGTGTACGAGGCATTAGAGGGCGGGAGGAGCAGTGACAGATATTCTGGGATATCAGACAGTGCTAGTTGAGGCTGCAGTCTGATCGAAGGGAAGGATGCTGTGGGCACTGCTGGATGTGCTGCCAACAGTAAACAGAGGATGATCACCTGCTAAAACAGGAGGTGGCAAGAGGCCCTTGGCCAAAACCCCACTACTCTTTGACAAATAAGGGACAGTGCTGCCTGCAAGTATCACAGAGCCAGTACAATTATCAGTGCTTAAAGGGACATTATCCTGAGCACTCCAACATTACAGGTCCCAACGAGCTGCCCAGCAGAAGACAGAGTATATTACAGAGTGCTGAGCTGTTGGGGTGGTATAGTGTTTAGAAGTGCTTTCTGCACCAATTTTTTTCTACAGTATATTTTTTTTCTACTGTTCACCTATTTACATTATGTATTTCTTGCATAGTTTACCTCGGTTGCCATTGGAGTACTGCATATACATCTGCAATAAATATTCTCCTACACAGCCTGGTATGTTAAAGTGCATGCTACTATTTGCAGAGACATGGGCACAGGAACAGTGAACCTGAGAAACAGTTGCCCTTTCAGAGTGACCACTACACTTGCTTGGGTAAAGTGTGCTACTTCCTTTTGTGAATCAGCCTGATTATCCTTGTTTTCATAAGCACATCTTTATGTCTGCTGAAGGCCAACAATCTAGATTAACTGTTGAAAGAATCTTAGCTACAGCATGTTCATATAGCTACATTCTATTTTATTTAAATTCATTTACTCTGCCTTGCAGCAGCAATGCTTTTAATTCACCCCGGGGCAATCTAAAAAGTGAATGAATAAGCAAGGCAGTTTTCTTTGTTGCCTGTACAGTTGCTATGGAAATCAGTTGTACTTATACTCACTGCAGGGAGCCCACATAAGATTATGTTAAAATTGATACCTAGAAAATAAAGATATCACTCACCAATATAGAACTGTTGAAAGATAAGACTGTGTAAAATACAGTGACTCAAAAACACACTTGCATGCAAACATTTACACAAATTTATATACTTGCAAGGAAACATTTGTGAACCCTTTGGGAATTATCTGGATGTCTGCATGAATGCTTCCTAAAATGTGGTCTGATCTTCAGCTAAGTTAGCAGACAAACACAATCTGGATAAAGTGTATGTGTAATATATATATATATATATATATATATATATATATATATATATATATATATATACAGTACATTTCTCTAATACTGAACATTGCATCCCTCTAGAGTCATTGGGGTTGATTTACTAAAACTGGAAAGTACTGTACAACATCTCATGCAGCTCTGCGTGGTAGTCAATCAGCTTTTAACTTCAGCTTGTTCCATTACACTTGATTTTGCACTTTCTGGTTTTAGTTGATCAACCCCATTGTTTATGCAGAAAAATACCTGTTGATTTTCCATAAATCCAGTGTGCTTCAAATGTTTTTGTTTGTGCTAAAAACCCAGTGGAGTTGATTTACTAAAGGCGAATAGACTGTGCACTTTGCAAAGTGCAGTTGCTCCACAGCTTAGTAAATGAGGTAAAGGTTCACTTTGCAAAGAATACCTAATCACATGCAAGTAAGATTTAAAAAACAGCATTTTTGCTTGCTCATGATTGGATGATGGAAGTCAGCAGAGCTTCTGCTCATTTACTAAGCTCTGGAGCAACTGCTCTTGCATAGTGCAACTGCACTTAGCAAAGTGCACAGTTTCTTCACTTTTAGTAAATCAACCCTAGAGTGTCTACAGCACTTAAATTCCAATTATTGTTATCAGCCATGCCTGCTTGACTACAGAAATTCATTGCTCCCTCACCCATCTCTGTCCCATTCTGCATTGTTTTAAATGGAGGACAGGTTAGCTAGGGATGTAGATAGATAGATAGATAGATAGATAGATAGATAGATAGATAGATAGATAGATACTATTTGAATATTACAAAATAGAAGCACTGATAAGCCATCACGAAGAATGCCTCCTGCTTTGCCCTATAAATAAGCACTGTCCAATTCAATGTTACAGTAAGAGATGACATCACTAAGGGAGCAAGATAGGAGGTGGAATCCTTATGGGTAGAGCAGCAAAGGGATGAAACAAAGGGGAAAGTAATCCTGGGAGTATGCTGTAGGCCCCCTAGCCAGAGGAAGGAGGCAAAGGCAGTCCTCCTATCACAAATTGGAATAGCGGCACGGATGGGAAGTGTCATCATAATGGGAGATTTTAATTATTCATACATAAACTGGGCGGAAGGAACCACGCATTCATCATTGCATGTGATCGGGTACTCCTTGCAACATGAAGCCTTACCTCATTTACTAAGCTCTGGAGCAACTGCACTTGCAGAGTGCAACAACTGCACCTTTCAAAGTGCACGGTCTTGTAGCCTTTTTAGTAAATCAAACCCTGCGTGTCCTTAAACTTGATTTTGAATTTCACCCCCCCTAAAATTTAACAATGTGCCATCAGAGGGGGTGAGCAATCTGATAAGTGGGCCTTTATATATTATTTATTAAATAATATTTCAATTAATGTTATACTGATGCTGGGCAATAATGTTTTAAGTGTAATGTTCTTGGAATGTTATTTTAAAAATTACTGATTTTTGGTTTCTTGTTTGATTCCCCAGTTTCCTTCAATGCCACAGGAATGGCAGACTGTGGCATCCCATTTTGCCACCCGTTGGGACTTTCCCAACTGTGTAGAGGCTATAGATGGGAAACACATCCGCATCATGCCACCACCCCATTCGGGGTCATACTATTTTAATTATAAGGGGTTCCATAGTATTGTCTTAATGGCGATGGTGTCGGCACAATATGAATTTCTGTATGTGGACGTGGGGAAGAATGGCCGGATGTCGGATGGAAGAGTATTTGCCCAGACGGAGTCCTACCAGCGTCTCCAGAGTGGTGGCCTGGAAATTGTCACCTGATGCCGATAACGTGGAAGGACTCCCCTTTGTCTTCATAGCAGATGAAGCCTTCAGTCTGAGCAAGCACCTCATGAGGCCATTCCCCCAAAGGACCCTCACCCCGGAGTGGAGGGTTTTTAATTTCAGGCTGGCCAGAGCGAGAAGAGTTGTGGAGAATGCTTTTGGGATTCTGGCCAGCCGGTTCCGCCTGTTTCAGACAGCTATAAAAATGGCGGAATACAAACTGAATTACATTATTCTAACGTGCTGCATCCTGCACAACTTTTTAAAAAAAGATTCCAACAATTATATTTCATCAGTTGTCCATACTGGCTTGGCCCCCCAAAGTGCCCGTCAAGTTCGGGATCAATATGTAGATTATTTTACGAGTAGGGGGCCATTGCAATGCCACAGAATCTTTAATTTTTTTTAATAAAAAATCTGGATCAGATCAAATCTTGAATTATATTTATTGCTTGCCTTTCTTTTTGACTTTCTCCTAGGTTATCCTAGAGCACTTGCAGTGCCAAGTGTATTTTCTTTTAGTAAATAAGCACTAGGGATGAGCTTCGTGTTCGACTCGAACCCATGTTCGACTCGAACATCGGCTGTTCGATCGTTCGCCGAATTGCGAACGATATGGGCCGTTCGCGCCAAATTCGTGTGGCGCGTCACGGCCCATAATTCACTGCGGCATTGCAGTGCATTGCTTGCTGATGATTGGCCAAGCATGCACTATGACCCGTGTAATGGAAATTTGTAAGTTCTGTATATAATTGTATTGTATTTTGTATGTATTGCACATTGCCCTCACTGTGCAACAGCACTAATAATGTTTTCAGTAAATGTTTACATTCTTTCGAGTCCTGATTAGAATAAGCCTGCCTATGTATCTCCCCTTGTTACCATAAACGTACAATTGTAATATTAATGTGATACCTACGTAATCATGTGCATAAAAACCTTCAATTGCGTCATAATAAAACAGAACAGTAATTTGGAAAGATACTGAGCGTATCTTTTGTGTCTGTTCCCTACTGCAGTAGA
This sequence comes from Aquarana catesbeiana, assembly GCF_042186555.1. Classification (NCBI taxonomy): domain Eukaryota; kingdom Metazoa; phylum Chordata; class Amphibia; order Anura; family Ranidae; genus Aquarana; species Aquarana catesbeiana. The sequence goes on from NC_133324.1 coordinate 655,458,191, forward strand.
TATTATTAATTTGGAACCACTAATCAATATGAGGATAGGAGTTGCCTATCATCAATTTAACCGAGTCATGCATGGCGAGCCAGCCAGGAGGGGATTCCAGGTGACCCTGAGTATCCGAAACGAGGAGCTTGAGACGATCCGGGAATTTCTGATAATCAGCCGGCTGAGGTAAGCCTTTTGCTTACATTTGAGTTATCAGACTTCCTTGATCGGTAAGGCATTTTCGGGACAAAGGGTACCTATTTTACTCCCCTTAATCGAACTGTATTGATTGGTGGTTATATGTTATGTTGTCCCTGTCTATTGTCCATCGGAGTGTTATAGATAAGAAAGGGAAGAATAGTGCTGTTTACAGGTATATGTAGTAAATCTGCTAGATAAAGTAGTTTAGAGGCAAGAGGGTATAGGCACAAGTAGAGAAGAGAGAAGACTGGCCAGTCATTATGGGCATTGAATTAAGTAAGGGAATGAAGGGTAAGAGACCCTCAAAAATGCCCAGCGCAAGAGGAGCGCTACATATGAACCAAAGGTGCGGTTCCGCCTATACTGAGCCCCTAGATTAATGGTTAGAGTGGACACGGATGTACAATGGGTAACTGGGTTACCAAAGTCCACAGGGACTAAGAATCATGCAGAGTAAACAGCTAGAGAAACAGCTATCTATGTGAGCAAGATGGATCAAGGGTGACATTAACACTAGACAGAAAGGGACATTTTCATGTTAAGTTGTGGGATGAATTTGGGATCAGGCACTACAACTAGTAAAAGTCAGAAACAGAGAAATGAGAGGTAAAACAGAATACTTTATATGTTGTCAGAGAGGGAAGATGGGATGAGCACTGTGGCTCCCCATCTGATCATAGAATCATAGAAGCTAGATATAAAAGTTATTTAAACAAAATAAGGAAAGCAGAATTTAGGCAGGGAAATATTAAAGAGTTAAAAGAAAGTGAGAGAATGATATGCATGTGTTGTGTACAAATGGGAAAATGTAAGCGATTTTAGAGAGATATTGGTGTATCTGTGTGCGAATGCTGGGACCTCTAGTTCTATTGCTTGTGTGTGTCATGTACACAGATGTGACCCCCTCCTTTGTGCTCTCATGAAAGAAATGTGGCTGGGATGAGAGGTTAGTGATAAGCTGGAAGGACACCATTGCCAATTTCTGTTTTTTAGACAAAACATTTATAACAAAATGTGCCGGGTTAACGAATCTAATGGTAAACAATGTGATCACAATTATTTTGAATCTGTTTTCCAAACATGGTAAAATGAAGGTTACATTTAACCGTGTATTACACAAATTGAATATCCTTTGATAGTGGAAACAGTGCATTTAAAAAAGGGAAATTAAGTAAAATTAAGTAGTAATGAGTATTAATTTCTAATATGAGTTTAACAATTTTAACAATAATATAGATATATTGAAACTGGTTTAGACAACCTTTGGTTGGAAATGAAGTCCAGGTTAATGGGGAAATTTGTAATGAATGAGATTAGTTTAGATTAAGATAACAATTTTGTAATTTTACATTTATACAATAAGCCCTTATTGAGAGAAAAAAAAGATTAAGATGAGGTTGTTATTTGGAATAAAGCTGCCATAATATTTAACAAAGCCAAGATGGATGGGATACATAAGAAGTTTTTCTACAAAAATTATATTGTAAGGTTTTTGATGAAAACTTGATGTGCGGTCCATGATGTAAGAGTAATATTAAATAAAATTTAAATATAACAGACCCATCACATCAAGTCCACACACCCTGTTAGGATAGATGCCGCCTGCAGCCAGTTGTTTTATAGTTTTTGATGCTTTCTGGTCCATCATACAGATTCTTGGTCCTTTTGTTTTTATTTATTTTTATTTTTGAAATCCAAAGCAGAATGTGTGGATTGTGAAATGATGTGCCCCTTTTTCTTGTAAAGTACAGTGGTATAAGCAGAAGAATAGTTTTGGATTTATGGACATTTCTGCATGACCGCAGGGTATTGTTATCATTTATTATAATATTGCCAGGAAAATGTTGTCTTTTGAAACATGAAACTGGAGTTCTTACACAAACAGCGTGATAGAAAACAAGCCATTGTAATATATTTATGCAAGCTGGACCCAGTAATGAAGGGTTCACCCCGATATATCAGAGCTGTAGCTTTTATGCAAAGGTGCTATTAGACAAAGTTAGATATTGTTTTGGTCAATGGTCCGACATTCTGTGCAGCAAATTTACAGCTAACTAAATGTTTGTCTAATGAAAGGTTTAAAATATGAGTTTGTTTATGTACAAATCTAACAATGAAAAATGCGTACATTTATTCAAAAGAAAGGAAAAGACGCATGTGTTAAATTGATGTGGGAATCAGCTGCTGTGAGCCCAGTGCGGGACACACTCCCTGAAGACCCAGATATTTCATTTTTTGTAGATTTGAGTATGCAGTTTATCACCCACAAGGATACTCTGTATTCAAAGTCATTGGATCCTTTTTACCCAGCTCAAGAAGCAGAGCTCCATGTTTTAGTAAAGCCTGTGAGCTATAAAAAGAGTGTATATTTATATAGATAGTCGAGATATAGAGAGCTTTTGGTTCCATTTGAAGGGCCAGAAGTTTGTTTTTACTTCGGCAGGTAAACCAACCAAGCATGCCAAGTTAATTTGATCGGCTGTTTTCAGCCTTCCAGGTTCTTGCTGAGGTAGCCATATTAACTTTCACACATGGAAGCAGACCAGGTGACTAAGGATGCTGCATTTACAGCCCCGGACACTTGATGGGTCTGTGCAACTCACAGATTCCACCCTAGTTCTGGCCCAGTATAGCTGGGATTAATAATTCAACTTTAAGGACCCCAGAACGAGAAGAACAAGTGGTCCACAGGGGGCAACTTCTTATGAAACAGGACTTTGGAAAAGATGATCATTTATGTCTGCCAGCCACTCTTTTCCCTTCAGCTTGACACATGGACCGTGTCATCAGTCACAAGCAGTTATGGCTGCCTTAGTAAATGAGCATGGGATAGAGCCAGGGTTCACCACAGTTGTTTTTATAACATACCACTTCTTGTTTTACCTGTTACCAAAGGTGTTACCAAAAGCTCAACATCCCTTCCAGAGATTACAAAAAGATATATCCAGATGCCCAAGTCAGGATCTCACGAGTATGCATTTTGTCTGTAAGGACATGTTTTTTGGATGTCCAGTGGCAAATGCTACTGCAAAGGCCACAGTAAAAAGTGTTATCAGAAGTAGTTTGTAAATATAGAGTGCAGAAAGTACAGAGAGTAACAAAAGAAATAATTTTTATAGGAGAATCCTTACTAGAAGTTTTGAGGTTTTATTTTTACACCCCCCCTACTGTCTACAATGTAGCGGACAAAGTAAAGTAAGAAACTAGAAAACTTTTGCCTGAATGTTTTCTTATATTTTATCAAGCCCCTAAGGGGGATGTTGGACTCTCTCCCTATGGGATTTGGTTTGGGAGTGTGTTACTCACTTGCTTATATTTTGTCTCAGCAGCTGAAGTCCTCCATTCGGATCTCACGGAGAATGCTGATGATCTTTTAAGGTTTTTTACAAACTCATTTATGTGTTTTCTCCCTAATTCCAGATCCTAAAAGTTTGGAAGGATCTAAAACTAAAGCCAGGTGACTTGTGGATTGTTAAGAGACATTTATATATAAGGAAATGTTTGGAGACTCAATACAGCATCTATTTCATGTACAGTTTTTGCTAAACTTGAAGGAAAAGTCACCTGGATCCACACCAGACACTGCAAAAATGACTTAATTAAAGAAATCTCTGTGTTTGATTTGTTTCCCTCTTGTGATCACAGTCTAGGGTACTTTTTGATTCAATTACTTTAATTGTAAGGGATATATATATATTTGAAAAGTAGTTCAGCCATGTTGAAGTCATATTTGTCTTTTGTATGTCTTCCATTATATGTAGAATTGTCTGTGTTTACATATGCTGATAAGTCAGCATGTCCACAATTCAGCTAGAAGGCCATTCTGGCCACAGGAGTGTACAGCCAGTACTCTGTAAATATGTCTTATCAATCATTTGTTTTTCACAATGAAAAGTCATTTTGTAATGAAAAAGTTGCTCAGCTATTATTTTCTCCACAATGGAGTTTTTTGCCTCTTTGGCCAGGACTACCTCTACCTAAGCGTGTGGAGGTTCCAGGTTAAAGGTGATAGCAGGTAGTGTTAGTGATCAAAATATTGATCAAAAGAGGGGAGACTGTAATGGAAATTTGTAAGTTCTGTATATAATTGTATTGTATTTTGTATGTATTGCACATTGCCCTCACTGTGCAACAGCACTAATAATGTTTTCAGTAAATGTTTACATTCTTTCGAGTCCTGATTAGAATAAGCCTGCCTATGTATCTCCCCTTGTTACCATAAACGTACAATTGTAATATTAATGTGATACCTACGTAATCATGTGCATAAAAACCTTCAATTGCGTCATAATAAAGCAGAACAGTAATTTGGAAAGATGCTGAGCGTATCTTTTGTGTCTGTTCCCTACTGCAGTAGATATTATTAATTTGGAACCACTAATCAATATGAGGATAGGAGTTGCCTATCATCAATTTAACCGAGTCACCCGCATGCTTGGCCAATCACAGCGCCGCCTTAACAGAGAGCCATAATTGGCCAAAGCCAAGGAGGCTTTGGCCAATTATGGCTCAGGGGATTTAGTACACGCCCCACACTATATAAGGCCGCCTGCACGGCGGCCCTGTGCAGTGTGTTCCGGTGTGCTTAGAGAGAGAGAGAGACAGTGTCATTTCATTTGAGTTAGCTAGATTAGGCAGGACAGTCAGTCAGTTAGCTGCACTTAAAGTGTATTGTGTATATATATGCATCCCAGGTGTTGCATATATATATATATATATATACACTGTATTCAGTTTAGCTAGATCCGTTCCTGTTATCTTCTAGACTATTTACATTTAGTGCAGTGCGTCCTGCTCACAGTGTTCAGCTAGATCCGTTCCTGTTATATTCCTACTGACAGGCAGGCTTGTCTTGTTACAGTATTTTGAAGAAAATTACTGGTGTTCTTTTGATCCTATTAGTACCACAGTCAGGCAGCTAGACTATTTACATTTAGTGCAGTGCGTCCTGCTCACAGTGTTCAGCTAGATCCGTTCCTGTTATCTTCTTACTGACAGGCAGGCTTGTCTTGTTACAGTATTTTAAAGAAAATTACTGGTGTTCTTTTGATCCTATTAGTACCACAGTCAGGCAGCTAGACTATTTACAGTTAGTGCAGTGCATCCTGCCCACAGTGTTCTGCTAAACCTACAAGTAAGTGGGGTGCGTCCTGCTCACTGTGTTCAGCTAAACCTACAAGTTAGTGGGGTGCGTCCACCTCACAGTGTTCAGCTAAACCTACAAGCTAGTGGGGTGCGTCCTGCTCACAGTGTTCAGCTAGATCCGTTTCTGTTATCTTCTTACTAACAGGCAGGCTTGTCTTGTTACAGTAAATACAGCTACCTGAAGAAAATTGCTGGTGTTCTTTTGATCCTATTAGTACCACAGTCAGGCAGCTAGACTATTTACAGTTAGTGCAGTGCGTCCTGCTCACAGTGTTCTGCTAAACCTACAAGTTAGTGGGGTGCGTCCTGCTCACAGTGTTCAGCTAAACCTACAAGTTAGTGGGGTGCGTCCACCTCACAGTGTTCAGCTAAACCTACAAGCTAGTGGGGTGCGTCCTGCTCACAGTGTTCAGCTAGATCCGTTTCTGTTATCTTCTTACTGACAGGCAGGCTTGTCTTGTTACAGTAAATACAGCTACCTGAAGAAAATTGCTGGTGTTCTTTTGATCCTATTAGTACCACAGTCAGGCAGCTAGACCATTTACAGTTAGTGCAGTGCGTCCTGCTCACAGTGTTCTGCTAAACCTACAAGTTAGTGGGGTGCGTCCTGCTCACAGTGTTCAGCTAAACCTACAAGTTAGTGGGGTGCGTCCACCTCACAGTGTTCAGCTAAACCTACAAGCTAGTGGGGTGCATCCTGCTCACAGTGTTCAGCTAGATCCGTTCCTGTTATCTTCTTACTGACAGGCAGGCTTGTCTTGTTACAGTATTTTAAAGAAAATTGCTGGTGTTCTTTTGATCCTATTAGTACCACAGTCAGGCAGCTAGACTATTTACAGTTAGTGCAGTGCGTCCTGCTCACAGTGTTCTGCTAAACCTACAAGTTAGTGGGGTGCGCCCTGCTCACAGTGTTCAGCTAAACCTACAAGTTAGTGGGGTGCGTCCACCTCACAGTGTTCAGCTAAAGCTACCTGTAGAAGGTTGGTGGTGTTCTCATACTACAGGCAGGCAGTTGATTTTGCTAGCTGCAGTATCAGTACATATATATATATATATATATATATATATGTATATATATATATATATATCCCAGCTTAGTGCAGCTACAGGCCATTAGTATGTCTGGAAGGCCAAGAAGGAGAGGCAGACAGTCACAAGCCAATAAGAGAGGGCAAGCAGGCTCTGTGTCTAGTGTTGGTCGTGGAGACGGTGCATCCTCATCAGCACGTGGCCATGGGACACGCTTGGCCTTTTTTTCGGCAGCTGGCCATGTTGAGCCGCAACATGCGGAAGACTTGGTCGAGTGGATGACCAAGCCGTCCTCATCCTCCTCATCCTCTCTCACCCATGCCCAGGGTACTTTGTCTGGCAAAGCAGCGGCCTCTTCCCTTGGCTCAATGTCATCAGTGACTCCTTCCCTAGCCCCACCATGTCCTCCTGAGGAGTCCCTCGAACTGTTTGACCACAGTGTTGGGTACATGCTCCAGGAGGATGCCCAGCGTTTGGAAGGCTCTGATGATGATACTGAGCTCGATGAAGGCAGTAACACGAGCACGGACAGAGGGGGTGCCCAAGAAGGACAGCAATCTGGCAGTCGTGCTCCCCCTGCTGCAGCATACTGCCAGGTTTGCTCCAGTGATGAGGAGGGAGGGGATGATGAGGTCACTGACTCAACGTAGGTGCCTGATAGGAGAGAGGAGGAGGAGGAGGAGGAGGAGGCGGCACATCACCAACGAGGCAGGATGCCCTCCAGGGGCCAGCCTAAGGGCAGCACATTGACTGCATCACACCCCAAAGCTCCACATGTGCAGGGCGCTGCAGTCTCTGCGCGTTATTCAAAAAGTTCTTTGGTGTGGGCCTTTTTTGAGACGAGTGCATCAGATCGCACCGCTGCTATTTGCAACATATGTCTCAAGCGTATCTCGCGTGGCCAAAACATCTCCCGCTTGGGTACCACATGCTTGACCAGACATATGTTGACCTGCCATGCAGTTCGTTGGCAAGCGTATCTAAAAGACCCACACCAAAGAACAAAGAGGACCTCTGCTTGCTCCTCATCAGCTGAGATTTCCAACCCCACTAGACCTTCAGTCCTCTCTGAGACCTGCACTGAGAGGAATGAAGGTGTAAAATTAGGTGTGTCACAGCCACGTACTTGTGGGCAATCTGATTTTGGTACACCGACGTCAGATTGTACCAGGCAAATTTCCCTGCCCCAGCTGCTGCACCGCCGAAAGAAGTTTGCTCCCAGCCATCCACATGCCCAACGGTTGAATGCTAGCTTGGCAAAATTGCTAGCACTTCAACTGCTGCCTTTTCAGTTGGTAGACTCTGCCCCCTTCCGTGAGTTTGTGGAATGTGCGGTTCCTCAGTGGCAGGTACCCAAACGCCACTTTTTCTCACGGAAGGCAATTCTGGCTCTCTACCAGCATGTGGAAGGCAATGTCCATGCCTCGCTGGACAGGGTGGTCAGCGGTAAGGTGCATATTACCGCTGACTCATGGTCCAGCAGGCATGGACAGGGACGTTACCTAAGTTTCACGGCGCATTGGGTGACTCTGCTGGCAGCTGGGAAGGATGCAGGACAAGGTGCAGTAGTGTTGGAGGTTGTTCCGCCACCACGCCTCCAAAATGCTAATGATTGTGACACACCTCTCTCCTCCACCCCCTCCTCTTCTTCTTCCTCCATGGCCTCTTCCTCGGAACCAGCGGTGCTCCGTAGTCGTTCAAGGGGCTACGCAAGTACGCAGGCCAAAAGATGCCATGCGGTGCTTGAGCTGGTGTGCTTGGGGGACAGGAGCCACACTGGGGCAGAGGTTCTGTCAGCTCTGCAGGGGCAGGTTCAGAGGTGGTTGACGCCACGCCAACTTAAGGCAGGAATGGTGGTTTGCGACAATGGCACCAACCTCCTCTCTGCCCTCCGACAGGGACAAATGACCCATGTGCCCTGTTTGGCTCACGTCCTTAACTTGGTGGTGCAGCGGTTCTTGGGCAGGTACCCGGGCTTACAGGATGTCCTGAGGCAGGCCAGGAAAGTCTGTGTGCATTTCCGCCGGTCATATAATGCCAGTGCTCGGCTGACGGACCTCCAAAAGGAGTTTAACCTGCCCAAGAACCGCCTAATCTGTGACATGCCCACCAGGTGGAACTCAACGTTGGCCATGCTGCAGCGGCTGCACACGCAGCAGAGGGCCATCAATGAGTACCTGTGCGACTATGGCACCAGGACAGGGTCAGGGGAGCTTGTTTTTTTTTCCCCACGCCAGTGGGCCATGATCAGGGATGCATGCACTGTCCTGTCACCATTTGAGGAGGCCACGAGGATGGTGAGCAGTGACAGTGCATGCATCAGTGACACTGTCCCCCTTGTCCACCTGTTGGAGCACACGCTGCGTGGAATAATGGACAGGGCACTTGAGGCAGAACAGAGGCAGGAAGAGGAGGACTTCCTTAGCTCTCAAGGCCCCCTTTATCCAGACAGTGTTCCTGCATGCCCGCCGATCACACAGGAAGAGGACGAGGAGGAAGAGGAGGAGGAGGAGGAGGAAGATTGTGTCAGTATGGAGGTGGAGCCTGGCACTCAGCATCAGCAGCAGTCTTTAAGGGATCAGTCCCAAGAAACACATGGACTTGTACGTGGCTGGGAGGAGGTGGTTGCGGACCATGTCGTCCTTAGTGACCCAGAGGACTCCGGACCGAATGCCTCAGCAAACCTACGCTGCATGGCCTCCCTGATCCTGCAAAGTCTGCGTAAGGATCCTCGTATTTGTGGTATCAAGGAGAAGGACCAATACTGGCTGGCAACCCTCCTTGATCTACGTTACAAGGGTAAGGTTGCGGACCTTATCTTGCCATCGCAGAGGGAGCAGAGGATGAAACATCTTCGGGAGGCCTTGCAGAAAGGTCTGTGCAACGCGTTCCCAGAGACTGGGAGGTTACAAACTCCTGTTTCTGGACAACGTGTTGCTGAGGCTTCGGTCAGTCAAAGAAGGAGCGGTGGAGAAGGTGGCCGTCTGACCGATGCATTCAGACAATTTTTTGGTCCGCAGCCCCAAGGTATGATCGGTTCCAGCAACCATCGCCAGCGTCTGTTTTACATGGTGCAGGAATACCTAGGGGCAAGATCAGACTTGGACACCTTTCCCACCGAAAATCCTCTGGGTTACTGGGTCTTGAGGATGGATCATTGGCCAGAGCTTGCACAGTATGCAATTGAGCTACTGGCCTGTCCTGCATCCAGCGTTCTTTCGGAACGCACATTCAGTGCTGCTGGAGGCGTGGTAACCGATCACAGGGTGCGTCTGTCCACTGACTCGGTCGATCGACTGACCTTCATAAAAATGAATGAGTCTTGGATCACCACCAGCTACCAAGCACCTGATGCTGATGTAACCGAATAATTTATTTTTGAAATCTCAGATCCCTTCAAAGACTGCCTATGCTGATGCTGAGTGACTATCCCTGAGTAATTATCCTCTTCCTCCTCAATCATCACGCTGATAGCTTGTAAGAACATTTTTGGTTCTGGGTGCCACCACCAGTGCCTAAGGCACAATTTTTCAGCCCCTGTTTAACAGGGGCGTGTAATTACGATTTTTGATGTAATACTTTGCAGCAGGGCTCGTTCCTGCATTCCAACTAGAGTGTCTGTGAGGGGTTGCAGTGTTGTGGCACCAGCACCAGTGCCTAAGGCCCAATTTTTCAGCCCTTGTTTAACAGGGGCGTGTAATTACAATTTTTGATGCAATACTTTGCAGCAGGGCTCGTTCCTGCATTCCAACTAGAGTGTCTGTGAGGGGTTGCAGTGTTGTGGCACCAGCACCAGTGCCTAAGGCCTAATTTTTCAGCTCCTGTTCAACAGGGGCATGTAATTACAATTCTTGATCTAATATTTCACAGCAGAGCCCTGTGAGGGCTTACAGTGTTGTGGCCACAGCAACACCTAAGGCCCAAATTTCTGCTGAGTATATAGGGCAGGACCCTCCTTTCAAACAACTAACTTACAAACGACTCCTACTTGCAAACGGAAGGAGACAACAGGAAGTGAAATCTACCCCTAGGAAGGGAAATTCTCTCCTGTAAGAGTTAATATGGGAAAAACATTTCTCCTTTCCACTGATGCTTTCCAATCCATTGGGACAAAAAGTGAGGTGAAATCTTCTGAAGAGGAGGAAAGACAGCAAAACAAATGTCACAGGGGTGATAACCCTTCCCTATGTTTTCCAAAAAGCTTGAAAAAGATTTTTTGGCTGGAGCTAAACACGTTAAAAATGTACCCGTTCAAAATTACAAAGAGATTCTACTTAACAACAAACCTACAGCCTGTATACTGCTGTTCAGAGTATATAGGGCCTGGTGGCCCCACACCTTTCCTTATTTTAATTTGGGTGCGGGGTTCCCCTTAATATTCATACAAGACCCAAAGGGCCTGGTAATGGACTGGGGGGTACCCATGCCGTTTGTCTCACTGATTTTCATCCATATTGCCAGGACCCGACATTACATTAAACCCGCAAGCAGTTTTAAATGAGATTTTTTCCTTTAAAAATGACATTTGGTGCAGGGACTGTTCTAAACACGGGAAACACGCGTCACTTTACAGGCATTCTATAGACACCCCTCAGGTACGATATTTAAAGGAATATTTCACTTTTTTTTTTTTACTTTAAGCATCATTAAAATCACTGCTCCCGAAAAAACGGCCTTTTTTAAAAGTTTTTTTTGCATTGATACATGTCCCCTGGGGTAGGACCCGGGTCCCCAAACCCTTTTTAGGACAATACCATGCAAATTAGCCTTTAAAATGAGCACTTTTGATTTCGAACATTCGAGTCCCATAGACGTCAATGGGGTTCTAACGTTCGTGCGAACTTTCGGTCCGTTCGCAGGTTCTGGTGCGAACCGAACCGGGGGGTGTTCGGCTCATCCCTAATAAGCACCATTGCCACTGTAAATAACAAAACTGATATTGAGCATTGAAAGAAGAAGCCACACATCTTGTTGATTACTAACAGATTTTTTATTAATCTGTGCACATTCACTTGTGCGTTTGTAAAAAATGGTGATTGTCAAAAATATATATATATAATTTTTAAACAATATAATTATGTTTTTTTTTTTTACATTATTTTATATTATTTTTTTTTTAACAAACAGGCCTCAATATTTTTATTTTTTATTTTTAAAAACAAACAGGCCTCTATGTATTATTTTTTTTAATTTTTTTTTTACAAACAGGCCTCCAATATTTTTTTTTATTTTTATTGTTTTTTTTTTTTGACAAACAGGCCTCCAATATTTTTTAGTTATTTTTTTTTTTTTTTTACAAACAGGCCTCCAATATTTTTTTTGTTTTTTTTGTTTTTTTTTACAAACAGGCCCCAATATTTTTTTTTTGTTTGTTTTTTTACAAACAGGCCTCAATGTTTTTTTATATATATATTTTTTTAAACAAATGGGCCTCAATATATATATTTTTATATTTTTTTTAAAAAACAAACAGGCGTCATTTATTTTTTTCTAATTTTGGGAAACAGGCATATAATTTTAATACTATAAAAGAAAAGGCCCAGAATGGGGTCAGCAAACAAGGAAATGAAGAATGTTTTTTTTTTATGAAAAAGGTAATTTAGATTCTCCCCAAAACATTAATCATGTTCTTCATTTCCTGGTGCATACTATCCAGCCAATTACGCATTACATCAATATCCCCATTCCAGGCCATTAGCTGTCCAATTAGGCGTTGTGCACTGTCTGTGCTAAAAGGTTCAACAAGACCTAAAATTTAAGGAAAAAAAGATGTATTTAGAAATATGCAGCCATACATAGATTACCTTACCATAAGCTGGTGTGTCACACACTCACGTGGTGGGGTGCCCATGTCGCCTACTTCCCCCACCTCTACTCCATACACATCCTTGGGGGTGGCACTGGTGCTTGATTCTTCCACAACCAGATCACCGGAAATGGATGATAAAAATTGTATTTCAAAATATGCAGCCATACATAGATTACCGTAAGATGGTGTGTCACACACTCACATGGTGGGGTGCACATGTCGCATACTTCCTCCAACTGTACTTCGTACACATCCTCGGGGGTAGCGCTGGTGCTTGTTTCTTGACCTTTCACAACTAGATCATCTAAAATAGATATTACAAAATTTATTTCAAAATATGCAGCCATACATAGATTACCGTAAGATGGTGTGTCAGACACTCACGTGGTGGGGTGCCCATGTCGCCCACCACTCCTTCCTCAACATCCTCTGTAGGGTTTGGGCTGATTTCCCAATTCGGGTGTTGCAGTCGGGGGTCACTGGGTTCCGCTTGTCTGAGTCTTTTCTCCCCTATGTGAATGGAACAAAAGCTATATTTAGCACACAGATATTTGAGTCCAGGAATAATAATCTGAAACATTGTAGTGAAGTGGTGTACAAATTGTCTGTTTGGGCAGAGTTCCTAGTTGAAGACATAACAAAAATTCACTTTGCACTTTGAAATATCTCTCTCTCTCTCTCTATATATATATATATATATATATATATAGACATATAGATAGATATCTATATATATAGATATCTATCTATATATCTATAGATAGATATCTATAGATATATAGATAGATATCTATATCTATATCTATATATATATATATATATATATATATATATATATATATATATATATACACACACATATAATATCTATCTATCTATCTATCTATCTATCTATCTATCTATCTATCTATCTATCTATCTATCTATCTATCTATCTATCTATCTCTCTATCGATAGATAGATAGATATAGGTATAGATAGATAGATAGATAGATAGATAGATAGATAGATAGATAGATAGATAGATAGATAGATAGATATAGATAGATATATAGAGATAGATAGATAGATAGATAGATAGATAGATAGATAGATAGATAGATAGATAGATAGATAGATAGATAGATAGATAGATAGATAGATAGATAGATAGATATTATATGTGTGTGTATATATATATATATATATATATATATATATATATATATATATATATATATATATATAGATATAGATATCTATCTATATATCTATAGATATCTATCTATAGATATATAGATAGATATCTATATAGATAGATAGATAGATAGAGATAGATAGATAGATATATAGATGTAGATAGATAGATAGATATATAGATGTAGATAGATATATATAGGTGTGTGTATATATGTAACGATGTTTACTAAGATCATTTAAAACGATATAAACTCGTACGTTAAAGAAAAGCACATGGAGCAGTATACAAGGTAATAACAGAAGATGAACACACGACAAGTACTTACTTTTTTTAAGCACTTTACGGATCCGTCTGTACTGATCCGGCTCCCGGAGTTTGAGGTCGAACCATCTTTTCCTAATCTGATCTTTCGAGCGCCGTACCCCAAAAGTAAGATGCAATGTCTTCACCACCTTCGCCATTATTTTGGCTTTTCGGAAATTAGGCCGGGCGTACGGTCCATACCTCCCATCATAGTCATTTTTTCGCAAAATTGCCACCATCTCCACCATCTCTTTAACCACTTAAGGACCGGACCATTATGCTGCTTAAGGACCAGAGGACTTTTTCCAATTTGGCACTGCGTTGCTTTAACTGCTAATTGTCATGCAATGCTGTACCCAAACGAAATTTGCGTCCTTTTCTTCCCACAAATAGAGCTTTCTTTTGATGGTATTTGATCACCTCTGCCGTTTTTATTTTTTGCGCTATACACGGAAAAAGACCGAGAATTTTGAAAAAAAATGATATTTTCTACTTTTTGTTCTAAAAAAATCCAATAAACTAAATTTTAGTCATACATTTAGGCCAAAATGTATTCGGCCACATGTCTTTGGTAAAAAAAATGTCAATAAGTGTATATTTATTGGTTTGCGCAAAAGTTATAGCGCCTACAAACTAGGGTACATTTTCTGGAATTTACACAGCCTTTAATTTATGACTGCCTATGTCGTTTCTTAAGGGTGCTAAAATGGCAGGGCAGTACAAAACCCCCACAAATGACCCCATTTTGGAAAGTAGACACCCCAAGGAAATTGCTGAGAGGCATGTTGAGCCCATTGAATATTCGTTTTTTTTGTCCCAAGTGATTGAATAATGACAAAAAAAAAAAAAAAATTACAAAAAGTTGTCACTAAATGATATATTGCTCACACAGGCCATGAGCATATGTGGAATTGCACCCCAAAATACATTTAGCTGCTTCTCCTGAGTATTGGGGATACCACATGTGTGGGACTTTTTGGGATCCTAGCCGCGTACGGGGCCCCGAAAACCAATCACTGCCTTCAGGATTTCTAAGGGCGTAAATTTTTGATTTTACTCCTCACTACCTATCACAGTTTTGAAGGCCATAAAATGCCCAGATGGCATAAAACCCCCCCAAATGACCCCATTTTGGAAAGTAGATACCCCAAGCTATTTGCTGACAGGCATGGTGAGTATTCTGCAGCTCTCATTTGTTTTTGAAAATGAAGAAAGACAAGATAAAATGTTTGTGGTTTTTTGTTTTTTTTTACACTTTTTTTTGTAACTAACTTTTATAACTGTAACCGGTTCCAGGTTCGGGTCTCTCAAAATGTGATGGCATCTTGGGAGACCCTGTGACAGTGTGCCTAGTCTGTGCAATGCTGTACCCTACGCTAATACTCAACTAGTGTATGGTAGCTTTCAAAACATTCACCAATGCAAAGACCAGGATTATCAGGACAGGAGGGACAATAATAGCGGGTGTCACGCCTATATCCGCGCTTGCTGCAGACACAACATCTTTTTTGGGGGGGTTCGTTGGGTAGGGGTACTCGGGAGGACATAAAGAAAATGCCTCTCATGCAGCCGACTGCATTTGGTTGGGGACTTGAATAGGGGAAGTACGGGTGCTGCAGAGGCGGTGGGTTCCCAATTAGGATTGGCGAATGCAGCAGGAAGGGCATTATGGGCACGACGGGCCTGTGTTTGTCTTTTTGGTGGCAGCGGGACACTACTTGTGCTTGCCACCTCACTAGCTTGAACTGCACTTATGGGACTCGCCACGTCACCAAGTATTACTGCAGTGCTGGTTTGACTACGACCGGGGTGTACTAGCCCGCTGGTGCTTGCCAGTTCCCCAAAACGCTACCAAAAAAACTGTCAGCGATTGCAGGGATCAGGCCTGACTCTGCGAATGCTGCAGTTATGCGTTTAGTGTTTTGTAAGTGTCAGTGATCGATCGATACTGCACTTGGTTGGGCTGGGCTGGGCCGGGCGGAGGGGCAAAACGCAGGTGCTAGCAGGTATCTGGGCTGATCCCGATAACACTGCATTTTTGGGAACCCTAAACTGCTGGGGACGCCAGTATAGATCTGATCGGATCAGATATTGATCCGATCAGATACTATACCACTAAGGGAGGTGTACGGTGCGTGTGTGGGTGTTAGCGCTACTGGCACTAACCTGACGCTGCCTGGGGCTTGCCAGTTCACCAAAACGCTACCAAAAAAACTGTTAGCGATCGCAGGGATCAGGCCTGACTCTGCGAACGCTGCAGTTATGCATTTAGTGTTTTGTAAGTGACAGTGATCGATCGATACTGCACTTGGGTGGGCTGGGCTGGGCCGGGCGGAGGGGCAAAACGCAGGTGCTAGCAGGTATCTGGGCTGATCCCGCTAACACTGCGTTTTTGGGAACCCTAAACTGCTGGGGACGCTAGTATAGATCTGATCGGATCAGATATTGATCCGTTCAGATACTATACCACTAAGGGAGGTGTACGGTGCGTGCGTGGGTGTTAGCGTTACTGGCGCTAACCTGATGCTGCTTGGGGATGGTGCTTGCCAGTTCACCAAAACGCTACCAAAAAAACTGTTAGCGATCGCAGGGATCAGGCCTGACTCTGCGAACGCTGCAGTTATGTGTTTAGTGTTTTGTAAGTGACAGTGATCGATCGATACTGCACTTGGGTGGGCTGGGCTGGGCCGGGCAGAGGGGAAAAACGCAGGTGCTAGCAGGTATCTGGGCTGATCCCGCTAACACTGCGTTTTTGGGAACCCTAAACTGCTGGGGACGCTAGTATAGATCTGATCGGATCAGATATTGATCCATTCAGATACTATACCACTAAGGGAGGCGTATGCTGCATGCGTGGGTGTTAGCGGTACTGGCGCTAATCTGACGCTGCCTGGGGCGACGCATATCACCGCCGGGTGATCAGGGGGCTAAACCTTTATTCGGTAATAAACGGCGGGTGCCCTGACACTATAAAAAATAAACGAACTAACCAGCGTCAACCGTCGGTTATACGGTGATCAGTGGTGAAAGGGTTAACTAGGGGGCAATCAAGGGTTTAAAACCTTTATTAGGTAGTATATGGGGGTCTCTGTCGCTATAATACGCTAAATATTTACGTCCCTAACTAGCGTCACCAGTGACACTAATACAGCGATCAGAAAAATGATCTCTTAATGATCTCTTAGCAACACTGGTGATGGGGGGTGATCAAGGGGTTAAAACTTTATTGGGGGGGTTAGGGGGGTACCCTAGACCTAAAGGGGGCTAATACTAACTGCCCTACCACACTAACTGTCACAAACTGACACCATGCAGTAATCAGGAAAAAAAAAAAATGCTTGGTGTCAGTGTGATGGGGGGGGGGGGGGGTGATTGGGGGGTGATCGGGGGGGGGCGATCGGGGGTGTAAAGTGTGCCTGGCATGTTCTACTGTGTGTGTGTGTGTTTGTGCACTCACTCAGATGTCTTCTCTCCTCGGCGCCGGAACGGAAACTGCCGAGCCGAGGAGAGATGACATCACATCCTTTGCCTCTGTGTACTACACAGACAGGGGAAGATCCTCATTGGCTGGGAGCGATCGCGAGGGGAGGCCACGATCGGATGGCCTCCCCCTCATCTCTGATCGCTGCCAGACCAAAGGCGACCGCCTCAGGCACCGGGGGGGTCCGATCGCGGGAAGGCAATCACGTACCAGGTACGTGATTTTGTCTGCCCGTGCCATTCTGCAGACGTATATCTGCGTGAGGCGGTCTTCAACTGGTTAAAGGCCATATTGGAGGCCTTAAATCTCTGCTTCCTGGATCGGGACGTTCCAGGCTCCAGGCTTTCGTCGCTACCTGAGGTAGCACACACCTGATGTGTCTCCGCCATTGTTCCTCCCACTACGCACCGTAGAGAGAAGGGGCGGAGAATATTCTGTAAAAAAGAACATCAGGGGCGGGCGACGCAGGCGGAGTTTCACGCATGCGCAGTGTATAAAAAGAGTCATTACGCTTGTGTTGTACGTACGTTTTGTGCGTAGAGACAAGGGGGCAAAGAATATGCGTTAAATTAGAACATCAGGGGCGGGTAAAGCAGGCGGAGTTTCACGCATGCGCAGTTTATAAAACGTTGTTACGTATTGTGTCGTACGTACGTTCTGTGCGTAGATGATAGGGGACTGGAACGCCAAGAAGGTAATTTTTTTTTTTTTGGAAACTTTGTAGCAAGCAGCCTATACGGCTTACAGATTAATGAGGCCTATGTTGGGATAAGATGATGAGGGTTTAGCTGAAACATAAGTGTTTTTGTCTTGTGTCTTATCTTTTGCAGAAAACATGAATGCCAAATTTAAAGAGCCAGAATTTCTGACAGAATTTATTGACAAGTACAGGGAGATGAGGAATCTGTGGGAGGTCAAACACCCTCAATATCACCTAAAACACGTAAGGAAGTCAACGCTGGAGAGACTTCTGACATTTGTGCAGACTTTCATCCCAGAAGCAACCATGGAGATTTTGGTACAGAAAATTGGGATCTTGTGAAATATGTATAAGAGGGAGCATAACAAGATCCAGATTTTCCTGAGATCAGGAGCATCAGCAGATGATGTATATGTACCCAGGCTGTGGTACTAAACTACGTTTTCTTGATGACCAGACTGAAGCCAGGGCATCACTTTCAACCCTTCCCTCCACCCTTCCCTCCACCCTTCCATGCACCCTTCCCTCCACCCTTCCCTCCACCCCAGCAGAGGCTGATGAGGACTAAGCTGGGTCTTCCATCCTGGAAGAACCAGATGTGACCATCTGGAGTCAGGTAAATTAATTTTAAACATATTTAGTGTCCTAATATTAATGATGTTAACTAGATGTTATAATTGTTTAAGAATTTTATCCTAAAAATGATGTATACATATCAATTGACAGTAGTGGCCAAAAATGTTTGTCACCTGCTTTAAAAAATGATGGTGTCAGATTTCTATACACTTTATATGTATTAACATTGAATTTGCAAGTCATGAGAAGAAAATTGTGTGTCATTAATGAACCAAATACCAAAAACTAAAACTATGTCCCTTTTTTATACACAGGATGAGGTCAGCCAGGAGGAAGGTGTGGAAAGTGGCAGGGAGGAGGAGGCCGGGCCCAGGGACAGCCAGGTGGAGGCCGGACCCTGTGTCATCCAGGAGGAGGCTGGGCACAGTGTCAGACAGGAGGTGCCCGGACCCAGTGTCAGCCAGGAGGTGGCCGGGCCCAGTGTCAGCCAGGATGTGGCTGGGCCCAGTGTCAGCCAGGAGGTGTCCGGACCTAGTGTCAGCCAGGAGGTGGCCGGGCCCAGTGTCAGCCAGGAGGTGGCCGGGCCCAGTGTCAGCCAGGAGGTGGCCGGGCCCAGTAGGAGCCTGACACAATCACAAGTGGCTCCCCTCCGCCTTCCTACAAAAAGGGCCAGGAAATGGACGGTGACAGAGGAGGCATCACTACGCCTTATGAGAGAAGCAACACATTTTCTGAAGAGCGCCCGAAGCTGAAGAGGCCTATGTCTGTTATTTAGCCAGCAGGTTACTTCAAATGGAGTGGGGCCAACACCTCCTGTGTGAAAAACTTTTTGCTGATGCTATCCACTAGGGGCTGAAGGGCGAGTTAACTGCCAACACCCAAATAAATGAGGCAGCCCCTCCTCCTCCTCCTTCTCCTCCTGCCACAAGTCAACCACCAGAGCCATAGCCTACAAGGAAGGCTGCAGGGAAGGGTGCAGGGCAGCGTGGAGGAAAGGCTGCAGGGAAGAGAAGAAAGTGATGACCTGGGATTAGTCTGGTCTGACAGAAAACGCAAGCTGGTGTAGTACCACAGCCTGGGGACATCTATGTCATCTGCTGCTGCTCTTGATCTCTGGGATTCCTGGACCAGATTGTGCTCCCTCTTATATGGACTCCTCAAGATCCCAATTTTCTTTTCCACAGACTTTTGATGTGTGCCCTGTGACCAAAAGTATTCACAAATTCCAGTATTTAGCCAGCGTTGAATTCATCTTTATTTTGTTTACCATAAATGAATGGATATTTTAGTTTATGAAAAGACTTTATGCGTTTTAGTTAACATCATTTATTAAGAGACAATGTCAAATTAACAAGGGACAACAACCTCCTTGAGGTTGCAAAAACAATAAAAAAATATATAATGTTCTTGTGGTAACTTTACCAAAAAAAAAAATAAATAATATAACCAAAAAGGTTCTTTGTGGGAACTTTATAAACAAACAAAAATACAAAAATTACAAAAGTAATGGTTCTTTGTGGTAACTTTACAAAAAAAAACACACAAAAAAAATATTTATTTGTGGTAAATTTAAGAACTAAAACAAAATAAAAAAAAAAAAAAATAGTTCTTTGTGGTAACTTTACAAACAAAAAAAGTATATGGAGATAAAGATAAAATAATTTTGACAATAATCATAAAAAAAAATCTTGATGAAATAAAATATAAAAGATGACTCCAAAAAACAATTGTGTAAACATTAGTATGGCGATATGGCTTTTAAAACAAATACAATATCATTCATGAGATCAAGAGAAATAATCCAGAAATCAGTTTGGGAGAACTCTGTGTGAATAGGAACAGCAAAACAACGTCGTTCTTATAGCATTATTAAAGAAGACAATTAATGCGCTGCATTCAATGATCACAGAATTTGCAGCGTGAGGAATGTGCTACCTACAATACGAACACTAGTTTTACCAGACCGAGCGTCTCCGTTTAGTATTTGCTTCTGAGCATGCAACATTTTTTTGTCTGCCAAACTACCATACAGACGAGTGGATTTCTGGGTCCGGCGGAGTTACGACGTAAAGATTTGAAGCAAGTTCCAAATCTAAAGTCCGTCAGATTTGCGACTGGAAAAGTCCGCTAAAGGTCCGGTGGAGCTCACACACAATCGGATTGTCCGTCGGATTTGGTTCGTCGGTGTCCGTTGAACCAGTCCGGTTGAAAAGTTCGACCGTGTATACGCGGCATAATAGGAAACAAGGGGAATACAAAGACACTGAATTTCAAAAGAGCCAACTTCCCTGAACTACGAGCCTTGCTAGAAGATACAAATTGGGATAAAATCTTAGGAACAAAGAACACGGAGAAGAAATGGGTATGCTTTAAGAGCAAATTAAATAAGGGCATTAGCCAGTGCATCCCAATGGGAAATAAATTTAAAAGATCTAATAAAAGTCCTGGGTGGCTTTAACCACGTCAATACAGGGCACTTTCGTACCTTCCTGCCCAGGCCAATTTTCAGCTTTCAGCCCTGTCACTTTTTGAATGACAATTGCGTGGTCATGCTACACTGTACTCAAACTAAATTTCTATCATTTTGTTCCCACAAATAGAGCTTTCTTTTGGCGGTATTTAATACCCTCTGCGGTTTTTATTTTTTGCTTAACGAATAAAAAAAGACAGAAAAAATGTTTTTTAAAAAAGTTTTTCTTTGTTTTTGTTATAAAGTTTTGTAAATAAGTTTTCTCTTTCACTGATGGGCACTGATGAGCTGCACTGATGGGCACTGATAAGGCAGCACCGATGAAGTGGCACCAATGAGATGGCACTGATGAGGTGGCACTGAAGGGCACTGACGATGGGCTCTGATAGGCAGCATTGATAGGTGGCGCTAATATGCGGCACTGATAGGCGTTGATAGGCGGCACTGATGGGCGCTCATAGGTGGCACTGGTGGGCACTGATGGGCAATGATAGGTGGCACTGATGGGCACTGAAAGGCTGCACTGATAGGTACTTAAAGGTGGCACTGATAGGCGGCACTGCTGGGCACTGATGGACACTGATAGGCACTAAAAGACGGCACTGATGGGCATTGATGGGCACTGATGGCTGGCACTGGCACTGGATTTCACTGATAGGCATCACTGGTTTCAGTGGAACTGGTAGGCATGTTTCACTGGCACTGATTGGCAGCTGCCTGGGCACTGATTGGCATTTCCCTGGTGGTCTAGGGTGTCATACCTGATGGTCCAGTGTCGTGGCCATCCCTGGTGTTCCTGGCGGCATCCTGGTGGTCCTGGGCGGGCATCTGAGGGGGGGCTGTGCTGATAAACAATCAGCACAGACCCACCTGTCAGGAGAGCAGCTGATCGGCTCTCCTCTACTAGCGTCTGTCAGACGCGAGTGAGGAAAAGCCGATCAACGGCTCTTCCTGTTTACATCGTGATCAGCCGTGATTGGACATGGCTGATCACGTGGTAAAGAGTCTCTGTCAGAGACTCTTTACCTAGATCGGAGTTGCGGTATGTCAGACTAACACACTGCAACAATGATCATAGCAATGCACACCCCTCGGGGGTGTGCAGCGGCTTGATATCCCAAAAACGTTATATGACGTCCGGTCAGGATATCGCAACCACTTTGCCGCTGTTTTTCTACTATATGGCGGGCGGCAAGTGGTTAACTCCAACATAAAAATGCATATAAAAGCAAAGGAGAAGGCCTTCAAAAAATACAAGGCTGAGGGATCATCATCAACATTCCAACTTTACAAAGAATGCAACAAGAAATGTAAAGGTGCAATCAGGGTGGCTAAGACAGTAAGAAAAATCCCAA
This sequence comes from Aquarana catesbeiana, assembly GCF_042186555.1. Lineage (NCBI taxonomy): Eukaryota > Metazoa > Chordata > Amphibia > Anura > Ranidae > Aquarana > Aquarana catesbeiana. The sequence continues at coordinate 655,480,422 of NC_133324.1, forward strand.
GAAATTCTTTAAGTATATAATTAGTAAGAAAGGGAGGTCAGATCATATTGGTCCCATAAAGAACGATGAAGGGAATCTGGTTACTAAGGATGGAGAGATGGCAAAGGTATTGAATTTATTCTTCTCCTCAGTCTTCACAAGGGAATCGGGGAGCTTTAGTAACCAAAACTGCAATGTTTATCCTCATGATACATCACAGGAAGCACCCTCATAGCTAACAGAGGACAGAATTAGAAATAGACTTGAAAAACTTAACATTAATAAGTCACCGGGACGTGGCTTGCACCCGAGGGTCCTTAAGGAACTCAGTCAAGTAATTGCCAGACCATTGTTCCTAATTTTTACGAACAGTCTACTGACTGGAATGGTACCAGCTGATTGGAGAAAAGCCACTGTAGCACCAATATTTAAAAAAGGGCCAATATACATCCCTGGGAATTACAGACCAGTTAGCCTAACATCAATTGTATGCAAGCTCTTGGGGGGGATGATAAGGGACTACATACAAGATTTTAGTAATGACAACGGTATCATTAGCAGTAATCAGCATGGATTCATGAGGAACCGTTTTTGCCAAACCAATCTTTTAACCTTCTATGAGGAGGTGAGCTGCCATCTAGATAAAGGAAGGCCCGTAGACATGGTGTATCTGGACTTTGCAAAAGCATTTGATATATTTCCCCATAAATGTTTACTGTACAAAGTAAGGTCAGTTGGCATGGACCAACAGGGGCTAGTTAAAAGGGTAGTGATAAATGGGGAGTACTCAGAATGGGCAGGGGTAGAAAGTGTGGTCACCCTGGGTTCTGTCCTGGGGCCAATCCTATTTAATTTATTCATAAACGTCCTGGAGGATGGGATAAACAGTTCAATCTCTGTATTTGTGGACGATACTAAGCTAAGCAGGGCAATAACTTATCCGCAGGATGTGGAAACTAGGGATGAGCTTTCTGTTCAGGTCGAACATGAGTTTGACTCGAACATTGACTGTTCGCCCGTTCGTCGAAAACCGAACATTATGGGCCGTTCGTGCCAAATGATGATTGGCCAAAGCATGCACCATGACCTGCACGCTTTGGCCAATCCCAGCGTTCTCAGCTAAGAGAGCCATAATTGGTCAAAGGCAGGGTGCCTTTGGCCAATCATGGCTCAGGGGGACTAAGTCTACGCCTCACACTATATAACACTGCCTGCACGTCGGCCTCGTGTAGTGTGTTGTTGGGCGTGGACAGAGAGAGAGTGTCATTTAGGTTGAACAGGCAGGCAGGTTATTCAGTTATCTGCAGTGTATTTAATATATATATATATATATATATATATATATATATATATATATATACAGACAGTCTCGTATATATATATCCACTGCATACAGTTTAGCTATATCTGACTGCAAGCCATTCCTGATGTACTTTTTCTAATATACTTCAGGCAGGCAGGTTATTCAGTTAGCTGCAGTGTATTTAATATATACAGTATCTCACAAAAGTGAGTACACCCCTAAAGTAGTTAGTGTAGTGTACAGCTTGTATAACAGAGCAAATTTGCTGTCCCCTCAAAATAACTCAACACACAGCCATTAATGTCTAAACCACTAGCAACAAAAGTGAGTATACCCCTAAGTGAAAATGTCCAAATTGGGCCCAATTAGCCATTTTCGATCCCTGGTGTCATGTGACTCATTAGTGTTACAAGGTCTCAGGTGTGAATGGGGAGCAGGTGTGTTAAATTTGGTGTTAATGCTTTCACTCTCTCATACTGGTCACTGGAAGTTCACCATGGCACTTCATGGCAAAGAACTCTCTGAGGATCTGAAAAAAAGAATTGTTGCTCTACATAAAGATGGCCTAGGCTATATGAAGATTACCAAGACCCTGAAAGTGAGCTGCAACACGGTGGCCAAGACTATACAGCGGTTTAACAGGGCAGGTTCCACTCAGAGCAGGCCTTGCCATGGTAGTCCAAAGAAGTTAAGTGCACATGCGCAGTGTCCAGAGGTTGTCTTTGGGAAATAGACGTATGAGTGATGCCAGCATTGCTGGAGAGGTTGAAGGTGTGTTGGGTCAGCTTGTCAGTGCTCAGACCATACGCCGCACACTGCATCAAATTGGTCTGCATGGCTGTCGTTCCAGTCGACAGTGCTGATCGCGGACACAGTGTATCCTCAGCACGTGGCCGTGGAGCACGCTTGTCCTTTTTTTCTACAGCTGGCCATGTTATTGAGCCACAACAGAAGAGTTGGTGGAATGGATAACAAAGCCCTCCTCATCCTCCTCATCCTCTGTCACCCAGGCTCAGAGTAGTTTGCCTGCCAATGCAGCTGCCAAAGCGGCCTATTCCATCGGCTCCATGTAAACAGTCACTCCTTCCCTAGCCCCACCATCATGCACAGAGGAGTCCCCCGAACTATTCGACCACAGTGTCAGGTACATGCTGCAGGAGGATGCGCAGTGATTTGAAGGCTCTAATGAGGGCACCCAGGCTCCAATGATGGTAACGTGAGCCTAGAGAGAGGGGGTTCCCAAGAAGGTCAAGAAACTGGCAGTCATGTTCCCCCAGCTGCAGCATACTGCCAACTTTGCTCCAGTGACGAGGAGGGAGGGGATGATGAGGTCACTGACTCTACCTGAGTGCCTGATAGAAGAGAGGAGGAGGAGGCGGCACATCTCCAATGAGGCAGGATGCCCTCCAGAGGGCAGCTTAAGGGCAGCCACCCTATTGCATCACACCGCAGAGCTAAGCAGGTGCAGGGCGCTGCTGACTCCCCACATATTTTGAAAAGTTGTTTGGTGTGGGCCTTTTTTGACACGTGTGCAGCAGATCACACCGTTGCTGTTTGCAACATATGTCTGAAGCGTATCAAGCGTGGCCAAAACAACAGCCGCTTGGGCACCACATGCTTGACCAGACATATCACGACCTCCCATGCAGTCCGCTGGCAACAGCGCTTAAAAGACCCACATCAAAGAACAAGGCGGACCTCTCCTTGCTCCTCATCAGCTGGAATCTCCAACCCCACTATACCTCCAGTCCTCTCAGAAACCTGCTCTGAGAGGAATGAAGGTATAGAAATAGGTGTCCCAAGTACTTGCAGCCAATCTGCTAGTGGTACACCAACATTGGATTTTAGCAGGCAAATTTCCCTACCCCAGTTGCTAAACCGTCGAAAGAAATTCAGTCCCAGCCATCCACATGCTCAGCGTCTGAATGCTAGCTTGGCCAAATTGCTAGCTGTCACGTACCTGAAGGGTGACTGAATTGACAAGGTCGGTCTCTCTTGTATCTCCAGTCCAGGTCCCGCTGAGAGTGTGTTTCAGGATGGGTGCGGATGTGAAGAGGCCTTTCAGTTTTTCGAATGCTGTCTGAGCTTCAGAGGTCCATGTGAAGGTCGTGCGTAGCTTGGTTAGCTGGGTTATAGGGGATACAATACTGGAAAAGTCTTTAATAAACTTCCTATAAAAATGAGCGAACCCCACAAACCGATGTACCGATTTCTTATCAGTAGGAGCAGGCCAATTGAGTACTGCAGATACCTTCTGTGGGTCCATGGCAATTCGGTCTACAGAGATAACGAGCCCCGGGAACTGGATGGTGAGTTTTTCGATTCACACTTCTCCGCCTTAGCATAGAGATGGTGTTACCTTAGTCTGTTTAACACTTTCTTTACGTGAATTCGATGGGACTCTAAGGAGGTGGAAAAAATTAAAATGTCGTCCAAGTAAACAATAGTAAATAAATCAAGAAAGTCCCGGAACACATCATTTACAAAATGCTGGAAGGTGGCTGGAGCATTACAGAGTCCAAAGGGCCTCACTAGGTATTCAAAATGTCCGAAACGAGACCTGAAGGCAGTCTTCCATTCATCCCCTTCTCTTATTCTGATCAGGTTGTATGCTCCTCTCAAGTCTAGTTTTGTAAATATATGAGCTTCCCGAAGCCTCTGGAATAGTTCTGGAATAAGAGGTAAGGGGTATCGGTTTTTGATGGTTACCTTATTTAAGTCCCGGTAATCAATACAGGGCCGGAGGGAGTGATCCTTCTTCTCCACGAAAAATATCCCCGCTCCCGCGGGGGAAGAAGGTGGCCGAATTAACCCCTTATCAAGGTTCTCATCAATGTACTTCCGCAACTCCTCCAGTCCTGGTTCTGAGAGTGGGTAGATCCTGCCAAAGGGAATTTCTGCACCGGGTAAGAGATCGATAGGGCAGTCATATGGTCTATGAAGAGGGAGAGTGTCAGCGCTCTTTTTATTGAAAACGTCCAGAAAGTCATGGTAAATGGAAGGCACAAGCTTAATGGTTTCAGGGTCTGTGTTAATGCAGAGGAGCGGTTCTTCAGACTAGAGGAGGAATGCAGAATTCATTACAGTATTTAGAAGAAAAAGTTACTTCCCCTGTGATCCAGTTGATGAGGGGGTTATGTGCCTTCAACCAGGGTTGCCCAAGAATGACAGGAAATAGGGGAGATCTAATGACATCTAGACGTAGTAGCTCACGATGCCCAGAAGCTGTGAGGCACAGGATGGGTTCAGTCTCTAGAGTGACGGGCCCAGATTTGATGTCTGAACCATCTGCCAGGTGGACCGTGAAGCTGTTCTTCTTGGCACGCAAAGGGAGTGCGTGCGTATTTGCAAAGGCAGAGTCCACGAAAGAGCTACAGGCCCCGGAGTCCACAATAGCAGAAATAGTAAGAGTCTTTCCTGTTAACTGAAGGGAAACAGGCAGCAGAGTGTGGTTTTGACTGGAACTTAATGCCACGACTGAAGAAGGAGTCTTTTACAATGCCTTCTGGAACAAGTCTGTAGGAAGTGCCCCTGCTCACCACAATAAAGACAGAGATTATTGCGGCGACGATGAGACCGCTCTTGTTTGGTCAGAGGGAGCCTAGGAAAGCTGGCGTGTGGAATTTTCCTGATGTCAGAAACTTTTCTTGGCACGCTTGAGAAGGTGATGGGTCCGTCGAGCAGGTAGGTATTAGATGAATATTTCCAGCTTTCTCGAACCGTCTTTGAGGTAGGCGACGGTCAATTTGTATGCTGAGGTGGATTAAGTCATTCAGAGAGGTAGTTATTTCTACCCTGGCGAGTTCATCTTTGACGGCTTCTGACAGACCAAGACGAAATCGGAAGTGTAAAGCTGAATCATTCCACTTAGTATCAGTGCTCCATAAACGAAAGTCCGAGACATAGTCCTCCATAGGCCTAGAACCTTGTTGCAAATGACTCAGCGAAGTCTCTGCTGTCTGGTGGTGGAAAGGATCGGCATATAATTGAGCCATGGCAGTGAAAAAGGTTTTGACCGAAGCCAGGACAGGGTCGTGTTGTTCCCGAAGCTGAAATGACCAGGCCTGGGGTTCCTCCAGCAACAAGGAGATAAGAAATCCCACCTTCACTTCCTCTGTAGAGAATATACGGGGTAGCAAAGAAAAGTAAAGTTCGCAGGTGTTCTGAAAAGTCCTGTACTTTTTCCGGTCCCCAGAAAACTGTTCGGGCAAGGGTACCCTGGGCTCAGGAAGGTAAGACAGTTCAGTTTGGGAGAAGGTTATAGTTTGAGCAAAGAAATCCTTGAGTCTTGGATGCTCGGACGTGGGAGTAAAGCTGGATGTATACTGAAGTTGGTTATGGATGCGGGCAAAGTCCATATGCAACCCTTACACTATGTGGGAGAGTGCGGTAACAGTTTGGTAGAGGGTTGACAGCAGAGACACCTCCCTTTCAGGCTCCATTACTGGCTGACTGGTACTGTCGCGTACCTGAAGGGAGACTGAATTGACGAGGTCGGCCTCTCTTGTATCTCCAGTCCAGGTCCCGCTGAGAGTGAAACAGAAGGAGCCAATGAACAGGAGGCACACGAGTGCCTGCAGGTGGAAACCAGGAACCCTGTTGCAGGAAGTCGCAGCTGGTCGCAGGACTGTAGTTGCAGAGCAGGAAGTTGCAGCTGGTCGCAGGATTGTAGTTGCAGAGCAGGGAGTTGCAGCTGGTCGCAGGACTGTGATTTCAGAGCAGGAAGTTGCAGCTGGTCGCAGGACTGTAGTTGCAGGCACTCGGGTAGTTGTGCTGGGCCAAGCTGGGCACCAGGGCCAGGTCACAGGGATAGCCGGGTTCGTCAACAGGCGGGCATCAGGCAGAGATGGGTCAGATGGGAAGCCGGGATCAGGAACCAGAGATCAGGTATAACAGAGTTCAGAGCCGGGTAAATGGGAGCCAAGGTCAGCAACGGGAATCAGGCAGAATAACACAGGCTCAGAGTAACAGGGACACAGCTGAAGACCAGTCAGCACCGATCAGTAGCTGGGGCCTCCTTTAAATAGGCCCACTGGCGCCAACTGGCACTAGGGCGTGCTCCTGCACCCGTGCGCATGCGCACAAGCACGCACGGGCATCTGTGGTCTCCCTTGCGTGCGCGCATGCGCACCAGCGCGCGCCAGGCGATTTCTGCTGGTTTCCTTACACTAGCACTGCAACTGCTGCCTTTTCAGCTGGTAGACTCTGCCCCCTTTCATGAATTTGTGGAATGTGCAGTACCTCAGTGGCAGGTTTCCAAACGCCATTTCTTTTCATTGAAGGCCATTCCGGCTCTCTACCAGCATGTGGAAGGCAATGTCTTGGCCTCGTTGGACAGCAGTAAGGTGCATGTTACTGCTAACTTATGGTCCAGCAGGCATGGACAGGGACGTTACCTTTCTTTCACGGTGCACTGGGTAACTCTGCTGGCAGCTGGGACGGATGCAGGATAGGGTTCAGTATTGTTGGAACTTGTTCCGCCACCACGCCTTCAAAATGCTAGTGGTGATTGATTCTGCCACAGCTCTTTCCTCCACCCCCTCCTCTTCTTCTTCCTCTATGGCCTCTTCCTCTGCAGATTTCTCCTCTGAACCAGCGGTGCTCCATAGGCGTTCAAGGGGCTACGCAAACACTCCATGCGGTGCTTGAGTTGGTCTGCTTAGGGGACAGGAGCCACACTGCGGCAGAGATTCTGTCAGCTCTGCAGGGGCAGGCTCAGAGGTGGTTGACGCCATGCCAGCTTCAGCCAGGAATGGTTGTATGCGACAATGGCACCAACCACCTCTCCGCCCTCTGACAGGGACACTTGACCCATGTTCCCTATTTGGCTCATGTCCTGAATTTGGTGGTGCAGCGGTTCTTGAGCAGGTACCCTGGCTTACAGGATCTCCTGAGGCAGGCCAGGAAAGCCTGTGGTCATTTCCACAGGTCATATAATGCCAGTGCTCGGCTGGCTGACATTCAAAGAAAATGCAACACTGCCCAAGAACTGCCTCATTTGTGACATGCCCACCAGGTGGAGTTCAACGTTGGCAATGCTGCAGCGGTTGCACACACAGCAGAGGGCCATCAATGAGTACCTGTGTGAGTATGGCACCAGGACAGGGTCAGGGGAGCTTGGCTTTTTTTCTCCATGCCAGCGGCTACTGATCATGGATGCATGCACTGTCCTGTCACCATTTGAGGAGTCCACGAGGATGTTTAGCAGTGATAGTGCATGCATCATACTGTCCCTATACTGTCCCTCTTGATACTGTCCCTCTTGTCTTCCTGTTGGAGCACACGCTTTGTGGAATAATGGACAGGGCACTTGAGGCAGAACAGCGGGAGGAAGAGGAGGACTTCCTTATCTCTCAAGGCCCCCTTTATCAAGATACTGGTATTTCTGCAGGCTCGCCCATCACACAGGAAGCAGAAGAGGAGGAGGATCGTGTCAGCATGGAGGTGGAGTATAACACTCAGCATCAGCAGCAGGCTTCAAGGGATTGTTTGAAGTTGTACGTGGCTGGGAGAAGGGGTGGAGGATCATGTGTCCCTTAGTGACCCAGTGGACTCAGGATCAAATGCCTCTGCAAACTTTTGCTGCATGGCCTCCCTGATCCTGCAAAGCCTGCGAAAGGACGCTAGGATTCGTGGTACCAAGGAGAGGGATCATTACTGGCTGGCAACCCTTCTTGATCCACATTACAAGGGTAAGGTTGCAGAACTTATCCAGCCTTTGCAGAGGGAGCAGAGGATGAAACATCTTCGGGAGGCCTTGCAGAAAGGTTTGTGCAATGGTCAGTGTCCGCAACATAACAGCCTCGCCTGTGAAGATGCCGGATCGGATGTTGCTGGGGCAAGTAAATCCGGCCACCCCAGTCTCACCAGCCGATTTGATGGGGGGGAGCGAAGGATGGAATCCCTGTCGAGGCGTTCTATCCAAAGAATACTCCTCTCTCACCCGAATGGAAGGAGAGGGCAAAGACTCAGCTCCTGAGATGGTAGGCTGCATTCTCCAAGAGTAAATTTGATGTGGGGTGTGCAAAAAGCGCCCAATGCTGAATCCGTCTTCAAGAGGATAAGCCCTTCAGAGAAAGAGTCAGATGGATTTTTTGGGGGACTTGGAAGACCTGCGTGAACAGCTTGCAAAACTAAAGAGGGCAGGTATCATATCATAGTAGTGGTGGTGCGGAAGAAAAACTGGTCCCTGAGATTGTGTATCAACTATCGAACCTAAGGACCATTCCCAACCAATATACCACCCCATGGATATAAGATGCCCTGCAGAGCCTGTCAGGGGTGAAGTGGTTCATCATGCTGGATTTGAAGAGTGGGTACTACCAAATCCCCATGCACTCTGAAGATTGGGAGAAGACAGCTTTCATTACCCCAGTGGGGTTCTTTGAATTTGATCGGATGTCTCAAGGCCTGTCTGGGGCCCCAGCCTCCTTCCAAAGGCTAATGGAGAAGACAGTGGGGGACATGAACCTGATTGAGGTGTTGGTGTACCTAGACAATGTCATCGTCTTTGGCAAGACTCTGGAGGACCATGAAGAGCATCTGGAGAAGGTCCTGAAGCGACTCCATGATGAGGGATTGAAGCTATCTCTGGAGAAGTGTCAGTTCTATCAACAGTCAACTCAGTCATCTATCTTGGCCACAGTTCATTAATAGCCTCGAGTAGTTTTAAATTACCTTTTTCCTTTGAAATGTCATTTTGCTGTCAGACTGTTCTAAACACGGAAAACATGCGCCCCTTTACAGGCATACTATAGACACCCCCCAGGTACGAAATTTAAAGGAATATTACACTTTTATTGTTTCACTTTAAGCATTATTAAAATCACTGCTCCCGAAAAAACTGCCATTTTTAAAACTTTTTTTTGCATTGATACATGTCCCCTGGGACAGGACCCAGGTCCCCAAACACTTTTTATGACAATACCATGCATATAAGCCTTTAAAATTAGCATTTTTAATTTCTCCCATAGACTTTTAAAGGGTGTACTGCGGCTTTCGAATTTGCCGCAAACACCCCAAATTGTTCGCGGTTCGGTGAACTGGCGAACAGCCGATGTTCGAGTCGAACATGAGTTTGACTCGAACTCGAAGCTCATCCCTATTGGCCACATTGTGTCTCCAGAAGGAGTGGCCACAGACCAAACAAATGGCCCCTGCCCCCACCTATAACTGGCCTTCACAGCAAGGAGCACATGGAAGGGCTATCACATGAAAGATAAAAACAGAACATTCCATAGCTCAACTCACCAACCAGTCTGCCACTTGACCAATTTAACCTGTCCAACAGTCTGCGTTAAAAACAGGGGTTTAGTTAGCACGCATTTGCAAACGCAAATAAGCTGCAAGGCCTCTTCACGGCACCCTGTGTATGCTTGGAGTCCTAACGCTACTGAATTTATAAGCGTCTCCACAATGGAAGCACATGCATTAAATGGATAGATGAGGGGCAGGTGGGCCTGGAGGCAGCCCAATCCCCCTTAAAGGAACAGGAGCACACTGGACACCCACCGAGCTGGGGAGGTTTATGACGTTTGCCATCCTCATTGACTCCAGACTCAGAGAAAGATTCTCTTTTAAGGAGCGCTTGCGGAAGCCTCCTGTATATTTGTCTCCAAGCTTTGCAATCCCACCCTTGCCTCCCTCAACTCCCATGCCTCCTGGTACCGAGTCGGCCAGTGAAGACGAACCCATGTACTTGGGCTTCACTCATCTCTCTGCGGACCTAAAGCCTGATGACCAAATTCTGCTAAGAGACCTGGGTGTCCCCAGAAAACACAAGTTGGCTGCCTGCTATAAGTCACAGCCCTATGGTATCTGCAAGAAGCTGCCAGGACTCCCAATATATCAGATCCGGCCAGAGGGTAGCACAGACCCACTGAAGACTTGGCATCACAATCCTCTGTTGCCCCTGTCAGAAGCAGTTCATGTGCCACTACAACCAGATCCACAGTCCACACCCACCTCCCAGAGATCCCGACCAGTGACTAGGTCTCAGTCTGTGCCCCTTGATGTGGAAGATGAGGACAGCGAGGATGAAGAGATGGGAATGGATTGGCTGTGGCCATCTCAAATGCCAGGGCCTGGCACCCCCCTTCTTCTCCTCCCAAGGTGACCGACGCTAGTCTTCTCAGGCCAGAAGCTCCTGAATTTGTGCCTCAGAGTCCACTCTTCAAAGATTTGGAAGACCCTCAATCTTTTCTGCCAGCAGCAGATTCCGAGGACTTCCCTTGCTCCAGGGAAGAAGAAGCTGAAATGCAAGAAGCTGATGGGCAGAAGGAGGTGGTCATGGGTGAGGAGGAGACCAGTCAGCCTGTAATACCAAGGCCTAGAGAACAAAGAGGGAGAAGGGTTATTCACCAACCCAAGAAACTAACTTATGATGCTTTGGGTGAAAGCTCTGAGGAGGTTGTTTTCACCTCAAAAAGGACTCTTGAGGCGCCTGGTCCTTCCACCACAGATTTTGTGGAGGACAACCCCAATTTACCGCCTGGCACATCTATGCGGGTCACCCCAATATCAGTGGCTTGTAGACAGAACAACCTCCCTCTAAATATGTCCTCAGCAACGGACGTCTATGATGAAACGCGTACGACGGCACCATGCACGCTACGTCACTTCCGGGTACTCGAGTTGGCGGAACGCAGCTGGAGCGCAGCGGGCCGCTGCTGTCCCCACCTCAGGTCTAGTTTTAAGAGTTTGTTTTGCAGTCTGACCATCGCTGTCTAGGAGTCGGCCGCATACATATATATCATATATATATATGTCATCTGGAACGTTTTTTGAATGTTTTTTACTGTTTTTAAATAAATGAACGTACTTTTACTACACTATGGGAGCCTATATTTTTTTCTCTCATGAGGGACTTATTAAGGACTATGCCTAATCCACCTGAAGTCAGAGATATGATTTTGGAACAACTATAACAGACACCGTGGTGAACTGGTCGCAGTGACTATATTCATTGCCCCGTTGGGGTGATTGGATCCGGTGAGTGGGGACCCTTGAGGGGGAGCACAAAAGTCACCTGAGGATACTGCGAGCACTCAAGTCACCATTAGGTTTCTGCCATACACGTGAGCATTACCAGACTTATACCTTATATAAACTGTCCTTTACCCATCAATACATAAACTTAATTTCCATCACATAAACGGACTTATATATGCCTTGAAATGTGGCCTTATTCTGGCACTTTGACATATTCCTACATCAGGGTATTATGTTTGTGTTTTTCTGACATGATACTCCTGGTAGTGGCCCATTTTATTTTCACTGTGTTGTAGCTACTTTCACCATGTTACTTTGTCAGCTGGATGCATTACTACCAGGCACTCACTATTTGTTCTATTGTGTAATTATTTTTCACCTTTTTTTGGCTATGCAGTTGCCGGAATCTACATGCCACTCATTCATTGTGTTTGTGTATACACATATATCACATATCCATAGGCGGTGCTCTGTGGCTACCACATTTAGGGGCTATCCTGCACAGCAGTTCACTCACACTTTTCACAGGGTATAAATGGCTCTTATTGTCACACCTATACACACCCCACAGACACATAAATACATGAGGTAGTGACACCTTATCCCAGGTTGGGGTTTTATGTATTGTGCATCGTTGGGGCTCACACATTTACGGTGGAGTTATCTCACTTCCCCCCACACACGTCTATCTGTTCTTAGCTATTAGGTAGCGCCACGCACCCCATTTTATTGAGATGGCATTATGCCCACTTTAAAGTCACACTACCCCCTTCTTGAACACTGCATACAGACTGCATAGTTACAGATTGCCAAGAGGACCTGTCACTTATCCTTAAATCTCTTTATGCAAATTACTGACTCCCCTTGTTGCATGTTGAGGATTCCCTATCTCTTCTGAGCTCCAACTACTGGTGAAGATAACCGCAAGGCCTTGCATTCTGAACACTGACTCTTTGTTGCTCTTAAAGGGGACACATTAACAGTATTTACATCACCTCATCCCCCATTAGGATTTAAGGTGTTATAGGCTGGCCCGGGGTTCCCCTTTAGCAGTGGTAATACTTACAGCAATTAATAGTCTCCCTTTGGAATCCAGTTACTAATTGTTCTTTATTGTGTATATTGGTATTATTCACTTATTGTTGCAAATTGTTATTGACTGCTTTGAGAACTTTTTCAACTGAGTCTTGGCTGTTTATCCACGACTTGGTTCACCAATACCCTTTTAAGTCTCTTCTCTTAACTGAGTAAACCTGAGAGAGCTAAAACAGTTTGAACAGTGTCTGTGTGTCATTTATTGTACTATCTCACTAATTCTGTTGCTAGGTGTGCCAGGGGGGCTGAGACGGTTCTTGGGATTGAAAGACAGAGTAACGGGCTGAACAAACTCAAGTGGCTCCTACGGGGGTAGCGCTACATAGGGATTTGTTAGATCCAGGAGTCGCTGAGCAAAGCTTTCCCTTGTAAACACAGAAGGTGTCTGTGTTTACAAGTGACAGCGGGGAGCAGGAGCAGAGGGTGGGAGCTGGAGGTGACAGAATGAAGTTCTGCCACATTCTGGCTGCAATACTGGGTGTGAGGGCCACATGACAAGGCCTGAAGGGCCAGATTTGGCCCATGGGCCTTGTGTTTGACATATGTGCCTTAAAGGTCAGGTAATAAATAGGACAACACCTCAATCTCTTAAGAAATATATATGGCAGCATATATTTAACATTAACAAGTATAAAATGTTTTCCTTAGCATTTTTGATAGCACATGACAAAAATCGGATTGGTTGGTTAAAATAGATAGTGTTTTCTGGTACAGTCTTTGGTTTTAAACACATTTAACTTTGTGCTCCAATCAATTTACTCAATTTAATAAACTGTATCAAGCTGCTCTTTTCGTTTGGTGTGCATATACCTAAGTGGCACAAGTTAGAGTAATTAAAGACATTTCAGTCTGACTTCGGGGGTGATTTGACAGACATCTGTGCGGGTTCATGCACAGATGTCTATTCAAATCGCCCCTGAAGTCGGCAAATAGTAGTAGTAGTACAGGAACTACTTTTGGGAATTGGTGCGGTGCCGCAAAGTCGGCGTCGCACTGATTCAGACGGTGTCATTGCTGGCAATAGGCGATGATTTGACATGTCAAATCGCACATCAAAACGGCCCAATGTGAACGTGGTCTTAATATACGTGTGCATATGACTTTATATTTAAAAGGTCTACCACTGACAAATAAAAGATACAACAAAAAAAAAAAAAAACGCTTGTAGCTTTTATTCAATGTCTCAGTTAATGTCATAGTTACATAGTTACAAAGTAGGTAGGTTGAAAAAAGACACAAGTCCATCAAGTCCAACCTATGTGTGTGATTATATGTCAGTATTACATTGTATATCCCTGTATGTTGCGATCGTTCAGGTGCTTATCTAATAGTTTTTTTTAAACTATCGATGCTCCCCGCTGAGACCACCACCTGTGGAAGGGAATTCCACATCCTTGCCGCTCTTACAGTAAAGAACCCTGTACGTAGTTTAAGGTTAAACCTATTTTCCTCTAATTTTAATGAGTGTCCACGTGTCTTGTTAAACTCCCTTCCGCAAAAAAGTTTTATCCCTATTGTGGGGTCACAAATACGGTATTTATAAATTGAAATCATATCCCCTCTCAAGCATCTCTTCTCCAGAGAGAATAAGTTCAGTGCTCACAACCTTTCCTCATATCTAATATCCTCCAGACCCTTTATTAGCTTAGTTGCCCTTCTTTGTACTCGCTCCATTTCCAGTACATCCTTCTTGAGGACTGGTGCCCAGAACTGGACAGCATACTCTAGGTGCGGCCGGACCAGAGTCTTGTAGAGCGAGAGAATTATCGTTTTATCTCTGGAGTTGATCTAATTTTTAATGCATGCCAATGTTCTATTTGCTTTGTTAGCAGCAGCTTGGCATTGCCTGTCATTGCTGAGCCGATCATCTACTAGGACCCCCAGGTCCTTTTCCATCCTAGGTTCCCCCAGAGGTTCTCCCCCCAGTGTATAGATTGCATTCATATTTTTGCCACCCTAATGCATTATTTTACATTTTTCTACATTAAACCTCATTTGCCATGTAGTTGCCCACCCCATTAATTTGTTCAGATCTTTTTGCAAGGTTTCCACATCCTGTGGAGAAGTTATTGCCCTGCTTAGCTTAGTATCAACCTCAAATACAGAGATTGAACAGTTTACGCCATCCACCAGGTCGTTTATGAACAAAAAAAAATAGAATTGGTCCCAGCACGGAACTTCCGGGGGACCCCACTACCCACCTCTGACCATTTCAAGTACTCCCCATTTAGCACTACCCTCTGAACCCTCCCCTGTAGCCATTTTTCAATCCATGTACTCACCCTATGGTCCATACGGACCTTACTTTGTACAGTAAACGTTTATAGATAACTGTGTCAAATGCTTTTGCAAAATCCAGATACACCACGTCTACGAGCCTTCCTTTATCTAGATGGCAACTCACCACCTCATAGAAGGTTAATAGATTGGTTTGGCAATAGGGATGAACTGAACACCCCCCCGGTTTGGTTCACAGCAGAACATGCAAACATGCAAAAAATTTGTTCGAACATTCGAACACCGTTCAAATCTATGGGACACGAATGTGAAAAATCAAAAGTGCTAATTTTAAAGGCACATATGCAAGTTATTGCCATAAAAACTGTTTTTAAAACGGCCATTTTTTCGGCAGCAGTGATTTTAAGAATGCTTAAAGTGAAACAATAAAAATGAAATATTCCTTTAAATATTGTGCCTGGGGGGTATCTATAGTATGCCTGTAAAGTGGCGCAGTTTTCCCGTGTTTAGAACAATACCACAGCAAAATGACATTTCTAAATGGAAAAAATTCATCAAAAGTTGCTTCCGGCTGTATTGAATTGTCGGGTCTCGGCAAGATAGATAAAAATCATTGAGAAAAATGGCATGGGTTCCCCCAGCACATTACCAGACTCTTTGGATCTGGTATGGATATTAAGGGGAACCCTGCACCCAAATTTAAAAAAAAAAATGGCGTGGGGGGTCCCCAGGCACTATATTCTCCGAACAGAAGTATATACACTATACGGCCTGCCCTATATACTCTACAGAAAATTGGGCCTTAGGTGTTGGTGGTACCAGAACACTGTAACCCCTCACAGATACTCTTGGTGGGCGCAGGAATGGGCCCTGCTGTGAAATATTAGATCGAAAATTGTAATTACAATACAGTGCAGCCATAGTGAAGTTGCTACTACTTTTCTGGTGGTATACACAGTACACAATACAGTGTAATGCGGTGTTGCAAAACAAAATATACATCATGTCCAGAAGGCCACCAAGGAAAGGCAAATGCTCACAGGCCATTAAAAGAGGGCAAGCAGGCTCTGTGTCTACAGTCAACAGTGCTGGTTGTGGACATGGTGCATCCTCTGCAGGTGGCCGTGGGGCACGCTTGTCCTATTTATCTGCTGCTGGCCGTGTTATTGAGCCAGAACATGCAGAAGAGTTGGTGGAGTGGATAACAAAGCCATCCTCATCCTCCTCATCCTCTGTCACCCAGGCTCAGAGTAGTTTGCCTTCCTATGCAGCTGCCAAAGCGGCCTATTCCACCGGCTCCTTGTCCACAGTCACTCCTTCCATAGCCCCACCATCATGCACGGAGGAGTCCCCCGAACTATTTGACCACAGTGTCGGGTACATGCTGCTGGAGGATGCGCAGCGATTTAAAGGCTCCGATGTTGGTTCCCGGGTTGAGGAAGGGAGTAACGTGAGCCTAGAGAGAGGGGGTGCCCAAGAAGGACAAGAAACTGGCAGTCATGTTCCCCCAAATGCAGCATAGTGCCAAGTTTGCTCCAGTGACGAGGAGGGAGGGGATGATGAGGTCACTGACTCTACTTGGGTGTCTGATAGAAGAGAGGAGGAGGAGGCACAACCCCAAAAGGCAGGATGTCCTCTAGGGGGCAGCTTAAGGTCAGCCACCCTACAGCATCACACCGCAGAGCTCCGCAGGTGCAGGGTGCTGTTGACTCTCCACTGATTTTGAAAAGTTCCTTGATGTGGCCCTTTTTTGACACGTGTGCAGCAGATCGCACCGTTGCTGTTTGCAACCTATGTCTGAAGCGGATCAAGCGTGGCCACAACAGCAGCCACTTGGGCACCACATGCTTGACCAGACATATGACGACCTCCCATGCAGTCTGTTTCCCGTATACTATATTTGAGATTTAATATCTCTCAGATATGATTTGCGTTAAATGAGAGTTCTTTGACCATGAGTGAAAGCTTTAACACAATAACAACATTTATTGGTGAGTAGTTGAAAGTCTATCTAATACACAACCATCAGTGGCGGCCTGTCCATAGGGGGCGCCTGGGTGCCGCCCCCCCTCCAGGCAGTCACAAAAAAAAATAAAATAATGTAAAAAAAAAAAACAAAAAACAAAATTTTTTTAAAGCTGGCCCTTTAAAAAAATACAAAAAAAGTCCTTAAGTGCACTGTGTTCGGCACACTTATGGGAAGCGCCATGTCTATACAATCATGAGATTGCATACGTAGTGCTTCATTTGGACATTTAGCCCCCCTTGCAGCGCTTTCTGAAGCACCAAGTAGCTACTGCCCGGAGCTAGTATCTATTACTATGGCCGGACGGTTTGATTGACATCTGAGTATGATGTCACTTCCTGGGCACAATTGGAGAGAGAAACAGGAAGTATGAGAAGAACGGACCTCTCCACAGGAGGCACCGCTGGAGAGGACAACACACAGCAAGGTAAGTAACCGGAGGAGGGGGGGTTTGATGATGACACACGCTGCTGCACTTTGGTGACACATGCTGCTGCAATTTGGTGACACATGCTGCAATTTGGTGACACACGCTGCTGCAATTTGGTGACACACGCTGCTGCAATTTGGTGACACATGCTGCAATTTGGTGACACATGCTGCTGCAATTTGGTGACACATGCTGCAATTGGTGGTGACACATGCTCCTGCAATTTGGTGGTGACACATGCTGCTGCAATTTGGTGGTGACACATGCTGCTGCAATTGGTGGTGACACATGCTGCTGCATTTGGTGGGACACAGGCTGCATTTTATGTGACACAGGCTGCATGTAAGGAGGGACTCCGCTGGGGGCACCTGATGTAAGGAGGTACTCCGCTGGGGACACCTGATGGCATCTGGTGGCAGGCGACGTGGCTAGTGACACGCTTAGGGCTTCCACTGATTCTGCATTATGGTGAGTTGAATGATTTCATTTTATATTACAATGTAATAATAGAAATAATGCGCTTCAATCATCCTGACACCATGACAGCCATGGTGCCGGGATGATTGAAGCGCTAACACCAGGTGTTTGGAGTATCTTTATCTTCTGATTGTTAACCTTTCTAGAATACACATATTTCTATTGCTGTGTAGGATCTGGGCCTGCTGTCCCTCCATTCCGCTCTCCCTCTCCCTCCATCCCTCTTTCATCTCAGACACTAACCACACCACCTTAGAGCCAGGCCCACTATTTCGCTGAAACCACGCCCATTTTCACCAAGTGTGAGGGGTCAAAAAGGAAGGGCGGGGCCTGGCACCCCCCCATCCTAAAACTTCACCAGCTGCTACTGACAACTATCTATCTATAGTCTACACCAAAGAAGAAAATATTAGGTTAAAATAAGAGAATTACATGAAGGAATACAGAGTATATTCCTTAAAACATTAATCTACAAACATATTTAGTTACAAGTAAAATGCAGACCTTTCTGATAATTAACCTTTGCACCAAGGTTCTATTCTGATGGCTGCTCTCTCCCATAAAAGTGTGTATTTCCCTCCCATCTAGTCTGTATATATCATTACAGGCTGATGCCTCATTGGTTGGCATAGTGTGGCTCTGATTGGTAAGCTTCCCAATTCCTGGTTAAGGACTGGCTACATTTACAATCCCTATACTTTGCATAAGTCAGCCCCCTTTAATGCAAATCCTCGTGGCTATTCTGAGCAGGAGATTAACTTGAATTTTCCCGGGAAGTTAAGTATTGATTACGGGTTGGCCTCCCATCATTGCATATCCCAGCATGGGATCCTTTGAAATGAGTATGTGTAAAACAATCCAAAAGGTTTGGATCCCATTGTTTGTTACACAAGCCTAGGTACCGACTTGTCTGGTCTACCAGAGATTTCTGTGAAGATAATATGTTCCGCTCTACATAGATACAAGCTAAATGAAATATATTTATCATTATAATATTTTACAGCTATTAATGGAGATTTCACATAAACTCATAAGGCAACAAGTCCATTGGTAACAGCACTTGAAAGACCCACATCAAAGAAAAAGGCGGACTTCTCCTTGCTCCTCATCTGGGATCTCCAACCCTACTATACCTCCAGTCCTCTCAAAAACCTGCACTGAGAGGAATGACAGTATAGCAATACGTGTCCCAAGTACTTTCAGCCAATCTGCTAGCAGTACACCACCATCTGATTCTAGCAGGCAAATTTCCCTACCCCAGTTGCTAAAACGTAAGAAAGAAAATTTGGTCCCAGCTATCCACATGCTCAGTGTCTGAATGCTAGCTTGGCCAAATTGCTAGCACTGCAACTGCTGCCTTTTCAGCTGGTAGACGCTGCTCCCTTTCGTAAATTTGTGGAATGTGCTGTACCTCAGTTGCAGGTTATAAAACGCCATTTCTTTTCACGGAAGGCCATTCCGGCTCTCTACCTGCATGTGGAAGGCAATGTTTTGGTCTTGTTTGACAGGGCGGTCAGCTGTAAGGTGCATATTACCGCTGACTCATGGTCTAGCAGGCAGTTACCTTTCCTTCACGGTGCACTGGGTAACTCTGCTGGCAGCTGGGAAGGATGCAGGACAGGATTCAGTATTGTTGTTCTGCCACCATGCCTCCAAAATGCTAGTGGTGATTCTGCCACAGCTCTCTCCTCCACCCCCTCCTCTTCTTCTCTATGGCCTCTTCTGCAGATTTGTCCTTTGAACCTGCAGTGCTCCATAAGTGTTCAAGGGGCTACGCAAGCACTCAGGCAAAAAGATGCCATGCGGTGCTTGAGTTGGTCTGCTTAGGGGACAGGAGCCACACTGGGGCAGAGATTCTGTCAGCTCTGCAGGGGCAGGCTCAGAGGTGGTTGACGCCACGCCAGCTTCAGCCAGAAATGGTTGTATGCGACAATGGCACCAACCTTCTCTCCTCCCTCCAACAGGGACACTTGACCCATGTTCCATGTTTGGCACACATCCTGAATTTGGTGGTGCAGCGGTTCTTGAGCAGGTACCCAGGCTTATAAGATCTCCTGAGGCGGGCCAGAAAAGTCTGTGGTCATTTCCGCTGGTCATACAATGCCAGTGCTCGGTTGGCTGACATTCAAAGAGAATGCAACCTACCCACCAACCGCCTCTTTTGTGACATGCCCACCAGGTGGAACTTAACATTGGCAATGCTGCAGCGGCTGCACACGCAGCAGAGGGCCATCAATGAGTACCTGTGTGAGTATGGCACCAGGACAGGGTCAGGGGAGCTTGGCTTCTTTTTGCCACGCCAGTGGCTACTGATCAATAGGGATGGGCTGCAACCTGGCAGGCGGCAGGAAAAGAGGGGGTGGTGAGAGAGCACCCCCCCTCCTGAACCGTACCAGGCCACATGCCCTCAACATGGGGAGGATGTCCCCATGTTGATGGGGACAAGGGCCTCATACCCACAACCCTTGCCCGGTGGTTGTGGGGGTCTGCGGGCGGGGGGCTTATCGGAATCTGGGAGTCCCCTTTAACAAGGGGACCCTACCATTTCACAAAAAAAGTGTCACAAAATGTTAAAAAAGACAAGAGACAGTTTTTGACAATACCTTTATTAATGTCTTCTTCTTTCCCCGCTTCTTCTTCCATCTTCTTCTGGTCTTCGATTTTCTTCCTCCATCTTGTTCTTCCCCCGCTTCTTCCTCTTCTTCCTCACGCCCCCGCCCCCCTCTGACACCACGGGGAAAACTATAGGGAAGTCCCCGTGACGTCCCTGTGCATCAGAGGGGGTGAGGTCACTGGATGGCCCCGCCCTCAGTTATGTAAGAACTGTCAGAAGAACAGAAGCGTCACACAGCGGGAACCTTCCATGGATGTGGATCGTCCGGAGAATGAAGCCCCCCGATAAGCCCCCCCCGCCCGCATACCCCCACAACCACGGGCAAGGGTTGTGGGGATGAGGCCCTTGTCCCCATGTTGAGGGCATGTGGCATGGTACGGTTCAGGAGGGGGGGCACTCTCTCGTCCCCCCCTCTAATCCTGCGGCCTGCCAGGTTGCGTGCTCGAGTAAGGGTCTGGTATGGATTTCTAGGGAGACCCCCATGCCATTTTTTTTTTAATTTTGGTGCGGGGTTCTCCTTAATATCCATACCAGAACTGAAGGGTCTGGTATGGATTTTGAGGGGGACCCCCACGCCATTTTTTAAAGAATTTTGGCACGGGGTTCCCCTTAATATCCATACCAGACCTGAAGGGCCTGGTATGGAATTTGGGGGGGCCCCCACACATTTTTTCTTTTAAATTTTGGTTCGGGGTTCCCATTAATATTCATACCAGATCCAAAGGGCCTGGTAATGCACTGTGGGGGAATCCCAGGCCATTTTTTTCAATGACTTTTATGAGTAGTGTAGAGACCCGACAATTCATTATAGCTCTTGGCGCTATCGCTAGTATTTTTGAATTACTTTTTTTTCTTTAGAAATGTCATCTTGCTCTCGGACTGTTGTAAACACGGGAAACATATGCCACTTTACAGGCATACTAAAATACTAGCAGTAGCGCCAGCAGCTATAATGAATTGTCAGGTCTCTGCAATACTCATAAAAGTCATTGAAAAAAATGGCCTGGGGTTCCCCCACAGTGCATTACCAGGCCCTTTGGGTCTGGTATGAATATTAAGGGGAACCCCGAACCACAATTAAAAAAAAAATGTGTCCATACCAGGCCCTTCAGGTCTGGTATGGATTTTAAGGGGAACCATGCGCCAAAATGAAAAAAAATGGCGTGGGGGTCCCCCTAAAAATCCATACCAGACCCTTATCTGAGCATGCAACCTGGCAGGCCGCAGGAAAAGAGGGAGGGACGAGAGAGCGGCCCCCCTCCTGAACCATACCAGGCCACATGCCCTCAACATGGGGAGGATGTCCCCATGTTGATGGGGACAAGGGCCTCATCCCCACAAACCTTGCTCGGTGGTTGTGGGGGTATGCGGGCGGGGGGCTTATCGGAATCTGGAAGCCCCCTTTAACAAGCGGACCCCCAGATCCCAGCCCCCCATGTGAAATGGTAATGGGGTACAAATGTACGCCTACCATTTCACAAAAAAAGTGTCAAAAATGTTAAAAAAGACAAGAGACGGTTTTTGACAATTCCTTTATTAATGTCTTCTTCTTTCCCCTCTTCTTCTTCCATCTTCTTCTGGTCTTCATTCAATTTTCTTCCTCCATCTTGTTCTTCCCCTGCTTCTTCCCCTTCTTCCTCCGATCCTCTGTGTCTTCCTTCGGTCTTTTCATCCGCATCTTCCTCTGGCATCTTCTTCCCGCTTCGTTCTTCTGACGATCCACATCCATGGGAGGTTCCTGCTGTGTGACGCCTCTGTTCTTCTGACAGTTCTTATGTAACTGAGGACGGGGCCACCCGGTGACCCCGCCCCCCTCTGACGCACGGGGACTTCCCTATGGTTTTCCTCGTGGTGTCAGAGGGGGGGCGGGGTCACCCATTACGTAACCGGGTGACCCCTCCCTCTCTGACATCACAGACTCCATTGATAGGCTCACATTCATAAAAATGAATCAGTCTTGGATCAGCAGCTATCAAGCACCTGATGCTGATGTAACTGATTTTTTTTATAGATGTGGGATCCCTTGAAGACTGCCTATGCTGAGTGACTATCCTATTCCTCCTCAATCTCGGTGATGCTAGCTTCCAACAATATTTTTGGTTTGGGGCACCATTACCACTGCCTAAGGCCCAATTTTTCTGTCCCTGTTTAACAGGGGCATGTAATTACAATTTTTGATCTAATATTTCACAGCAGGGCCCATTCCTGAGCCCAACAAAAGTATTTGTGATGAGTTACAGTGTTGTGGCTACACCACCACCAAAGGCCCAATTTTTCTTCCCCTGCCCCAGCAGCAGAAAAAGGACAAGCGTGCCCCACGGCCACCTGCAGAGGATGCACCATATCCACGACCAGCACTGTTGACTGTAGACACAGAGCCTGCTTGCCCTCTTTTAGTGGCCTGTGAGCGTCTGCCTCTCCTTGGTGGCCTTCCGGACATGATGGGGATTTTATTTTGCAACACCACACTACACTGTATTGTGTACTGTGTACACCACCAGAAAAGTGGTAGCAACTGTACTATGGATGCACTGTACTGTGTACACCATTAGAATTGTAGTAGCAACTGCACTACGGCTGCATCGTATTGTGTACTGTGTACACCACCAGAAAAGTAGAAGCAACTGTACTACGGCTGCACTGTATTGTGCATCTCGGATGCGACTGGTTTCGAAAACGGTGATGCCATGTGGGAGTGAAATGAATGGTAATAGTTCCCATGACAGAGATGCGGATCGGTCGCCCGATATCTGCGACTAGCTATGATCCGGACTCTGGAGCATGTTCAGAAATGAGGCCGAGCCCTGGGGCACACCGTAACGAATCGATGCATCAGAGATGCGACAGGATTCGAACCGGAGCGCGGTAAGTGCAGGTGTAACAGATTGTTGCCATGACAGAGGCACGAATCGATTATGCCGCTGTTGCGATTGACTATGAATCGGACTCTGGAGCATGTACTGAAATGTGGCAAACACCTGGGACACGCCGAGACGAATCGGTGCATTTCCATGCGACTGAAATTCGTATCGGTGCGTGATACGTGGCAGTGAAATGATACCATGACAGAGGTACGTATCGGTGAGCCGTAAGGAGCGTCTGATAATGAACGTGACTCTGGAGCATGTACTGAAATGAGGCCGTAACTACTGGGGCACACCGTAACGAATCGGTGCATCTTTTGGATGCGACTGGATTCGAATCGGAGCGCGGTACGTTACTGAAATGAATGAAATTATTTGAAATGGTTGAAATGTTAGAAATGCTTAGAAATGTTCAAAAATGAGAAATGATTTGGTATCGAACTGACGTCGACAAAATTGCGACATTGCGAATTACAACGGTTGTCTACTTGCGTGGTTACAATTTAGCTTATGCCTAAAATGAAGCGACGTCTACGTCGCTGTGTTTTTTGTTTTTTTTTAAATAAGGAGAAATGGTAACATGACGATAGTGCGAGCGGTATGCATTGCGGTAACGTTTGTGAAATTTGCAAGTGATTCGTAAGTTTGATATCACAGTTTAGTGACATGATATCTAACAGTGCGTGAAAACAAAAAGTCCGACGGGACCCTACCTGCGACAGCCAAGCCAGACGCGTGGTGCGAACTACAAATCGGTAACACGAACTTCGAAACTCTCGAGCACGGAATTGCGAAAGTGGGAACTTGCGAGACAAGAACTAGCGGACGCTGGTATTCGTATAGTCGGCCTAGTGACGTATATCGCGCACAGGAAACCGACAAGCACCACAGGTGAGCGGGCTGCTTAAATACCCCCCGGGCTCCTCCCATAAATTCAGGCCACCATACTGGCCTTCCTACATATATATATATATATCTATAGATATATATCTATAGATATATATATATATATATATATCTATAGATATATATCTATATCTATAGATATAGATATATATCTATATCTATATATATTGATATTTAGTCAAAAAAATGTAGTCAAAATGGGGATTTCCCTCCTGATCCCATGCCTAATGTCAACATGTGCTAGCTC
Organism: Aquarana catesbeiana; assembly: GCF_042186555.1. Lineage (NCBI taxonomy): Eukaryota > Metazoa > Chordata > Amphibia > Anura > Ranidae > Aquarana > Aquarana catesbeiana. The sequence continues at coordinate 655,504,591 of NC_133324.1, forward strand.
CCATCATGGGGGATCAATAGACGCGTTTCTGGGTTGCAACCCCTTCCTCTCAGCTAATTTAGTTGCGAGGAAGGGGTTGCACCCACCAAACGTGTACATTGATATCCCGTAATGGCAGATAGCACATGTTGACACACTGTGTGCATCTTCAAAATTTGGCTTTCGAGATACTTAAAAAATTGGTGAAAATAGCAAAAAAAATGAAGACTTTAGGTGTTTTTTAGATTCGACCTAAAACATCAATGATGTTTTTGAGTCTTTTTTCAATATCATTGATGTCTTACTTGATCTTTTGTAAATCACGATTGCACACCATGATCTCCCTGATGAAGACGTGTGCACTTGCACTTGTGAAATGCGAATCTTCTTCCACAACATCCACATCACCTAAAATAAAAAAAACACACCATGTATTAGAAATATGCAGGCATCCATCTATTACCTGAAGCTGTGGTCTCAGACACTCACATGTTGTGGTCACTATTTCGCCCGCTTCATAAACCTCTCCTTCCTCCACATCTTCTGGTTGTGGTGTGGGGATTTGCTTTTCTTTTGGAGGTGGGGGGTCCCTGGTGTCCTCAGATGTCCTGAGTCTTTTCTCCCCTATGTGAATAAAAAAAAGTATACTTAGCACACAGATATTTGAGGCCAGAAATTAGTAATATGAAACATTGCTTGGAAGTTCCAAGCTGAAGACATATTTTTTTTCCCTTTCTAAAGCTGGAATACTTACCTTTTTTTTTTTTTTCATAATTTTCACACATAGAGACACCCCTAGTATCCACTGGAGCACCTGTGTGGGACACCCTAAAAAGTTTGTTCTTGTGTCTCACACTAGTGTTCCTGTGTCCAGATGTGTAAACAGCTGCTGACTGTCCTCTCCTTACACTGAGTCAAGTTTGCATATCATTCTAGTACAAACCCATCAAGACAACAATGTACAAAACTTCTTTTACTACAAATAGGCCTGAACAAATGTAGTTAAGGTGTATCTGCCAAAAACATTGTATTAGTGGGCGAACGAATGATGTTTACTATGAACGATTACTGTGCCCACGAACCTGAAAGTTGCCATTTTAAACTGTACAACAGTAAAGGAAAGCACATGGAGCAGCATGCAAGTAATAATAATAATAGGAACACACGACAACTACTTACTTTTTTGAAGAACTCTCTTGATCTTTCTGTACTGATCCTGCTCCCTCAATTTCAGGTCTGACCAGTGTTTCCTCAATTGATCCTTGGATCGCCGTACCCCAAAATTCCTGTGCAGACTTTTTATAACTTTAGTCATGATCTTGGCCTTTCTGACATTTGGGTTTGGGTAAGGTTCATGCTTCCCATCATAGTCGGCCCTCTTCAAGATGTCCACCATCTCCACCATCTCTATAAAGGACATATTTGAGGCCTTAAATCTCCTCCGGGATCAGGACATTCATGGCTCCGGGCTTTCATCATTGCTGCTGCTCTTCTCTGCATGGACTTGCTCTTTCTCCGCCATGTGCTCTCCCACTGCGCCTAAAGAGAAGGGCCGGGGAATAGACTAATAAGAACGTCAGGGGCGGGCGGAGTTTCATGCATGCGCAGTGTATATAAGCGTAACACGCGTGCGTCATAGGTACGATCTGTGAGAGGAGGAAGGTGTATCGGAAACGCTGATCGTTTGAACGAAGGTACAATTTTAACTTGGTGCATCAGTTGCCTATACTGCTTCTAGATTGAGGCCTATATTGGGACAAGATTAGAAGAGTTTAGCCTGATATTAGGGTTTGTCTTGTGTTGTGTCTTGCAGAGAAAATGGATCTATTGAATGATTAGAACTTTATCCCCATATTCATTGACATGTACAGGGAGCTTCCCTGTCTGTGGCAGGTAAACCACCCCTTTTCTAACAATCAAACAAAGAGGAAGGCAGCACTGGATCAATTGCTGGAATTTGTGAAGCCAGTGATCCCCACGGCAGACATCTCCTATTTGAAGGCCCTAATTGGTGGCATGAGGAGCACTTATAATAGGGAGCGCAAGAAGGTCCAGGATTCCCAGAGATCAGGAGCTGCAGCAGATGACATTTATGTACCCAGGCTGTGGTACTATGACAGCCTGCATTTTCTGGCAGGCCAGCACTCTCCAGTCTTCCTTCAAGGCTTTCTACCACCTCAGCTGAGGCTTCCGATGTCCAACCTGGGCCTTCCAGCCAGAAAGATGTGGAGGAGCCCAGCTTGAGCCAGGTATAGCATTGTATAACAGTTGTTATTATTGATCAGTAATTTCAGATTTTACAAAGTGTTTTACATATCAATAGACAGTAGTGGCCACAAATGATTGGGACAAGAATGAAAAATGCTGGGGTCAGAAAGATAGTCTTTTCTATTTATTAACATTCGATTTGCAACAGTCATGAGCTGAAAATTGTGTGCGATTGATGAACCAAAAACTAAAACTATGTCCCTTTTTCATGCACAGGAAAGTCTCAGCCAGGAGGAGGCTGTGGAAAGTGGCATCCAGGAGGTGGCAGGGGTAAGTGGCAGCCAGGAGGTGGCCGGACCCAGTAGCCTGCCCGAATCCCAGGTCCCTCCCCTCCGCCTTCCAAAAAAAAGGCCCAGGAAGAGGAGAAACCTGGAGGAGGCAGCAATTGGCCTACTTCGGAAGGCTACTGCGGCCCTCAGAACTCCCCCCCAATATTCATGAGGACTATGCCTACATGGCAGCCTGCAAAATGCAGGAAATGGAGGAGGGCCAACGCCCCTTATGTGAGGAAGTTAGCTTACAAGCCCCAAATAAGGGGTTGAGGGGCAAACTCACAAGCCAAAGCCATGCTTGTGAGTTAAACCATGGTCCTCCTCCTCCTGCCACAACTACAACACCAGAGCCACAGACTGGAAACACATGGAAGGAGGACAAGAGTGTGATGGCCTGTGTTTAGTCTGATCTGACAAAAGACGCAGGCTGTTGTAAGACCACAGCCTAGGGACAGATATGTCATCTGCTGCTGTTCCTGATCTCTTGTAGTCCTGGACCGGATTGTGCTCACTATTATAAGGACTCCTCAAGCCACCAATTTTGACTGTAAAATAATTGATGTCTGCCCTGTGGTACAAAGGCTTTGCAAATCTCACCAGTTTCTCCAGCGTTGCCTTCCTCTTTATTTTGTTATGACCCATAACAAATGGCTACTTATTTTTCACAAATACTTGCCTATGTGTTTTACTTAAAAAAGGACAGTTTGTTTGTGAATAGGCAGGCACATTTCAAAAATACAATGTCAAATTAACAAGGGACACCAACACCAACGGATTTTGATGTCCGAAAATTTTGTGTGATGAAAATTCCGATAGAAAATGTCCGATGGAGCCTACACACGGTCGGAATTTCCGACAACAAGCTCCCATCGAACATTTTCCGCCAGAAAATCCGACCGTGTGTACAGGGCATTAGAGATACACACATAATCCCAAATTAGCACACTTGCAGACACACACACTTAATCCCAAGTGAACACACTGGCAGACACACATATAATACTAAATTAACACACTGGCAGACACACAAACACACACGGAATTCCAATTTAATACACTTGCAGACACACGCACATAATCCAAAATAAACACAGGTAGACACATGCACACACATGAAGCCTACCAGTGCAGTGCCCACCAAAAGCAGACTCATCAATGTATTGCCAATGAAATGCAACCTTATCAGTGCAGTGCCCACCAAATGCAGCCTCATCAGTGCAGTGCCCACCAAATGCAGTCTACCAGTGCAGTTCCCACCAAATGCAGCCTACGAGTGCAGTGCCCACCAAAAGCGGCCTTATCGGTGCAGTGCCAACCAAATGCAGCCTCATCAGTGCAGTGCCCACCCTATGCAGCCTACCAGTGCAGTGCCCACAAAATGCAGTGCACTAGTGCAGTGCCCACCAAATGCAGCCTCATCAGTGAAGTGCCCACCAAATGCAGCCTCATCAGTGCAGTGCCCACCAAATGCAGACTCATCAGTGCAGTGCCAATCAAATGCAGCCTCATCAGTGCAATGCCCACCAAATGCAGCTTACCAATGCCTGGATCATGGTCTCCTGCTGTGTCACGGAGGTTGGATTTGAATTGCTCGCCCGAGTAGCCGCTGTAACATCCCGGCTCCTGTGATACACGTCACACTGATTCAATTTCCCGGCATTGGATCAGTGTTTGGTCTATCACAAGAGCAGGTCTAGGAGGCAGGACTTTGTTACAGCGGCTGCCCGGGAATTTCAGACCCAATCTCTCTGACGCAGTGGGAGATACCCGCTATGTGTCCCACACACAAGGAGAGGAGGAGGGAGGGGAGGACCAGTGACATCAATAGGGTTGGTGTCACCCCTACACCAACTATAGTCGCCCCTCGGTAGAGACCCCCCTCTCTCAGTACAGACCCCTCTCCGCTAAGTATAGACCCCCTACCATCAGTACAAACCACCCCCTCCATCAGTACAGCCCCCCTTTAGGATAAACCACCCCCTCCTCCATCAGTGCAGACCTCCTTTAGGATAAACAACCCCCCTCTTCATCAGTACAGACCCTACCTCAGGATAAATCACCCCACTGCATCAGTGCAGACCCCCCTCCATCAATACAGACTGACCCCCCCTCAGGATACCCCCTCCATCAGTGCAGACCTCCCCTCAGGACAACCCCCTCCATCAGTGCAGACCCACCCTAGGATAACCCCCTCCATCAGTGCAGACCCTCCCTCAGGACAACCCCCCTTTCATCAGTGCAGACCCTCCTTTAGGACAACCCCCTCCATCAGTGCAGACCCTCCCTCAGGACAACCCCCCTTCATCAGACCCTCCCTAGGATAACCCCCTTCCTCAGTGCAGACCCTCCCTCAGGATAACCCCCCCCTCCATCAGTGCAGACCCCCCTCAGAATAACCCCCCTAAATCAGTGCAGACCCCCCTCAGGATAAACCCCCCTCCATCAGTGCAGACCCCCCTCAGGATAAACCCCCCTCCATCAGTGCAGACCCCCCTCCCTCAGGCAAACCACCCCTCAGGATAACACCCTCCATAAGTGCAGGCCCCCCTCAAGATAACCCCCCTACATCAGTGCAAACCCCCCCTCAGGATAAATCCCCCTCCATCAGTGCAGACCCCCCTCCCTCGGGATATTCCCGTGAGGATAACCCCCTCCATCAGTGCAGACCCACCCTCAGTATAAAATTTCCTCCGTCAGTGCAGGCCCCCCTTCCTCAGGATAACCCCCCTTCATCAGGATAATCCCCCTCCATCAGGATAGCCCCCTCCATCAGTGCAGAACCCCTTCTCAGGATACCCCCCTCCATCAGTGCAGACCCCCTCCCTCAGGATAACCTCCCATCTCCCCCTCCCCCTCCATCTCCATCAGTACAGACCCCCCTCCCTTCATGCACCTGGGCGGCAGAGGATTCAGTGTGCAGCCACCCGGAGAGTTGCTTACTCAGACTGTCAGTCTCTGGGTGGCCGCGGTGGGCTTGTGTATTGTCAAAGGCAGCAGGAGTGAGTAAGTGAGGAGTCTCACTCAGAGCGAACGTGGCGCCGACATGCTCCGGCTGAAGAGACCTGTCTCCAGGACCCTTCCGCCGCCCTCGGGATAGTGTCACCCCTTTGCAGGTGTCATCCAGGTGCTGGCCGCACCCTCCCTATCGGATATTGGCTGATAAGAATTTTATTTAAGAAGATCTTTCCGAGGTTTTAGTATCAAAATAATGAATGTCTCTCTCATAGAGGGAGGGAGTACTCCATCTTGCAGGGCCCCAATATACATATTGAGTAGGATAGGACCCAAGAGGTGCTGAAAGTGTGTATACCATTCAGCTGGAAAGCTGTCTAAGTCTGGTGTCTTATGAGTGGGTAACTGCAAAATTGCAAGGGAGAGCTTTTACAGATAGTGGTTTGTCTAGTTCATCTCGGTCTTGGTCTGACAATTGGGGAAGGGCTGTTTGAGTCAGGTTTTTGTCAAGTTGGGTATAAGTAGTGGGCCCTAGTAGTATAAAGGTTGCGGTAAAAAGATAGAAAGACATCTGTTATATCCTGAGTAGGGATGAGCTTCATGTTCGAGTCGAACCCATGTTCGACACGAACATCGTCTGTTCGATCGTTCACCGAATTGCGAACGATGTGGGCCATTCGCGCCAAATTTGAGTGGCGCGTCACGGCCCATAATTCACTGCGGCATCGCAGTGCATTGCTGGCTGATGATTGGCCAAGCATGCACTATGACCCGCATGCTTGGCCAATCACAGCGCCATCTGTACAGAGAGCTGTAATTGGCCAAAGCCAGGGTGGCTTTAGCCAATTATGGCTCAGGGGGTTTAGTACACACCCCACACAATATAAGGCCGCCTGCATGTCGGCCCTGTGCAGTGTGTTCCGGCGTTGAGAGACAGAGAGACAGTGTCATTTAAGTTAGATAGATTAGGCAGGACAGTTAGCTGCACTTACAGGATATTGTGTATATATATATGCATCCCAGGTGTTGTGTATATATATATATATATATATATATATATATATATATATATATATATATATATATATACACTGTATTCAGTTTAGCTAGATCCGTTCCTGTAATCTTCCTATTGACAGGCAGGCAGGTGTTACAGTATTTGAAGAAAATTGCTGGTGTTCTTCTGATCCTATTAGTCCTATTAGCTACAGTATTTACAGTTAGTGTAGTGTGTCCTCTGCACAGTGTGCACCTAAAGCTACCTGTAGAAGATTGGTGGTGTTTTTCTCATCCTATCACTACCGCAGACAGCTACATTATTTTTTAGTGTAGTGCGACCTCTGCACAGTGTTAAGCTAAAGCTACAAGTTAGTGTAGTGCGTCCTCTGCACAGTGTTCAGCTAAAGCTACAAGTTAGTGTAGAGCGACCTCTGCACAGTGTTCAGCTAAAGCTCCAAGTTAGTGTGGTGCCACCTCTGCACAGTGTTCAGCTAAAGCTCCAAGTTAGTGTAGTGCGACCTCTGCACAGTGTTCAGCTAAAGCCACACGTTATGTGTAGTGCGACCTCTGCACAGTGTTCGGCTAAAGCTCCAAGTTAGTGTAGTGCGACCTCTGCACAGTGTTCAGCTAAAGCTACAAGTTAGTGTAGTGCAACCTCTGCACAGTGTTCAGCTAAAGCTACCTGTAGAAGGTTGGTGGTGTTTTCCTGATCCTATCACTACCGCAGGCAGCTACATTATTTACACGTTAATGTAGTGCGACCTCTGCACAGTGTTCAGCTAAAGCTACAAGTTAGTGTAGTGCGACCTCTGCACAGTGTTCAGCTAAAGCTACAAGTTAGTGTAGTGCGACCTCTGCACAGTGTTCAGCTAAAGCTACCTGTAGAAGGTTGGTGTTGTTTTCCTGATCCTATCACTACCGCAGGCAGCTACATTATTTACATGTTAGTGTAGTGCGTCCTCTGCACAGTGTTCAGCTAAAGCTACAAGTTAATGTAGTGCAACCTCTGCACAGTGTTCAGCTAAAGCTACAAGTTAGTGTAGTGCGACCTCTGCACAGTGTTCAGCTAAAGCTACAAGTTAGTGTAGTGCAACCTCTGCACAGTGTTCAGCTAAAGCTACCTGTAGAAGGTCGGTGGTGTTTTCCTGATCCTATCACTACTGCAGGCATCTACATTATTTACACATTAGTGTATTGCGACCTTTGTGCAGTGTTCAACTAAAGATACCTGTAGAAGGTTGGTGGTGTTTTCCTGATCCTATCACTACCGCAGGCAGCTACATTATTTACACGTTAGTGTAGTGCGACCTCTACAATGTTCAGCTAAAGCTACCTGTAGAAGGTTGGTGTTGTTTTCCTGATCCTATCACTACTGCAGGCAGCTACATTATTTACACGTTAGTGTAGTGCGACCTCTGCACAGTGTTCAGCTAAAGCTACCTATAGAAGGTTGGTGGTGTTTTCCTGATCCTATCACTACCGCAGGCAGCTACATTATTTAAACATTAGTGTAGTGCGTCCTCTGCACAGTGTTCAGCTAAAGCTACAAGTTAGTGTAGTGCATCCTCTGCACAGTGTTCAGCTAAAGCTACAAGTTAGTGTAGTGCGACCTCAGCAGTGTTCAGCTAAAGCTACAAGTTAGTGTAGTGCGACCTCTGCACAGTGTTCAGCTAAAGCTATCCGTAGAAGGTTGGTGGTGTTTTCCTGATCTTATCACTACCACAGACAACTACATTATTTACACGTTAGTGTAGTGCGTCCTCTGCACAGTGTTCAGCTAAAGCTACACGTTAGTGTAGTGTGACCTCTGCACAGTGTTCAGCTAAAGCTACAAGTTAGTGTAGTGCAACCTCTGCACAGTGTTCAGCTAAAGCTACAAGTTAGTGTAGTGCGACCTCTGCACAGTGTTCAGCTAAAGCTACAAGTTAGTGTAGTGTGACCTCTGCACAGTGTTCAGCTAAAGCTATCTGTAGAAGGTTGGTGGTGTTTTCCTGATCCTATCACTACCGCAGGCAGCTACATTATTTACACATTAGTGTATTGCGACCTCTGCACAGTGTTCAGCTAAAGCTACTTGTAGAAGGTTGGTGGTGTTTTCCTGATCCTATCACTACCGCAGGCAGCTACATTATTTACACGTTAGTGTAGTGCGACCTCTGCACAGTGTTCAGCTAAAGCTACTTGTAGAAGGTTGGTGGTGTTTTCCTGATCCTATCACTACCACAGGCAACTACATTATTTACACGTTAGTGTAGTGCGTCCTCTGCACAGTGTTCAGCTAAAGCTACACGTTAGTGTAGTGCGACCTCTGCACAGTGTTCAGCTGAAGCTACAAGTTAGTGTAGTGCAACCTCTGCACAGTGTTCAGCTAAAGCTACAAGTTAGTGTAGTGCGACCTCTGCACAGTGTTCTGCTAAAGCTACAAGTTAGTGTAGTGCGACCTCTGCACAGTGTTCAGCTAAAGCTACCTGTAGAAGGTTGGTGGTGTTTTCCTGATCCTATCACTACCGCAGGCAGCTACATTATTTACACATTAGTGTATTACAACCTCTGTGCAGTGTTCAACTAAAGCTACCTGTAGAAGGTTGGTGGTGTTTTCCTGATCCTATCACTACCGCAGGCAGCTTCATTATTTACACGTTAGTGTAGTGCGACCTCTGTACAGTGTTCAGCTAAAGCTACCTGTAGAAGGTTGGTGTTGTTTTCCTGATCCTATCACTACTGCAGGCAGCTACATTATTTACACGTTAGTGTAGTGCGACCTCTGCACAGTGTTCAGCTAAAGCTACCTGTAGAAGGTTGGTGTTTTCCTGATCCTATCACTACCGCAGGCAGATACATTATTTAAACGTTAGTGTAGTGCATCCTCTGCACAGTGTTCAGCTAAAGCTACAAGTTAGTGTAGTGCGTCCTCTGTCTGCACAGTGTTCAGCTAAAGCTACTACAAGATAGTGTAGTGCGACCTCTGCACAGTGTTCAGCTAAAGCTACAAGTTAGTGTAGTGCGACCTCTGCACAGTGCTCAGCTAAAGCTACCTGTAGAAGGTTGGTGGTGTTTTCCTGATCCTATCACTACCGCAGGCAGCTACATTATTTACACATTAGTGTATTGCAACCTCTGTGCAGTGTTCAACTAAAACTACCTGTAGAAGGTTGGTGATGTTTTACATGACCCTTTTACTACCGCAGGTAGCTACATTATTTACACGTTAGTGTAGTGCGACCTCTGTACAGTGTTCAGTTAAAGCTACCTGTAAAAGGTTGGTGTTGTTTTCCTGATCCTATCACTACTGCAGGCAGCTACATTATTTACACGTTAGTGTAGTGCATCCTCTGCACAGTGTTAAGCTAAAGCTACAAGTTAGTGTAGTGCGTCCTCTGCACAGTGTTCAGCTAAAGCTACAAGTTAGTGTAGTGCGACCTCAGCACAGTGTTCAGCTAAAGCTACAAGTTAGTGTAGTGCAAACTCAGCACAGTGTTCAGCTAAAGCTACCTGTAGAAGGTTGGTGGTGCTTTCCTGATCCTATCACTACCACAGGCAGCTACATTATTTACTCATTAGTGTATTGCGACCTCTGTACAGTATTCAACTAAAGCTACCTGTAGAAGGTTGGTGGTGTTTTCCTGATCCTATCACTACCACAGGCAACTACATTATTTACACGTTAGTGTAGTGCGTCCTCTGCACAGTGTTCAGCTAAAGCTACACGTTAGTGTAGTGCGACCTCTGCACAGTGTTCAGCTAAAGCTACAAGTTAGTGTAGTGCAACCTCTGCACAGTGTTCAGCTAAAGCTACCTGTAGAAGATTGGTGGTGTTCTCATACTAATAATACTACAGGCAGGCAGTTGATTTTGCTAGCTGCAGTATCAGTATATATAATATATATATATATATATATATATATATATATCCCAGCATAGTGCAGCTACATCTCACGGCAGACCATTAGTATGTCTGGAAGGCCAACAAGGAGAGGCAGACAGTCCCAAGCCAATAAAAGAGGGCAAGCAGGCTCTGTGTCTAGAGGCAACAGTGCTGGTCGTGGACACGGTGCATCCTCATCAGCACGTGGCCTTTTTTACGGCAGCCGGCCATGTTGAGCCGCAACATGCGGAAGACTTGGTCGAGTGGATGACCAAGCCGTCATCATCCTCCTCATCCTCTCTCACCCATGCTCAGGGTACTTTGTCTGGCAAAGCAGCTGCCAACGCGGCCTCTTCCCTCAGCTCAATGGCATCAGTGACTCCTTCCCTAGTCCCATCATGTCCTCCTGAGGAGTCCCTCGAACTGTTTGACCACAGTGTTGGGTGCATGCTCCAGGAGGATGCCCAGCGTTTAGAAGGCTCTGATGATGATACTGAGCTAGATGAAGGCAGTAACGTGAGCACGGACAGAGGGGGTGCCCAAGAAGGACAGCAATCTGGCAGTCATGTTCCCCCTGCTGCAGCATACTGCCAGGTTTGCTCCAGTGATGAGGAGGGAGGGGATGATGAGGTCACTGACTCAACGTGGGTGCCTGATAGAAGAGAGGAGGAGGAGGAGGCACATCACCGACGAGGCAGGATGCCCTCCAGGGGTCAGCTTAAGGGCAGCACACTGACTGCATCACACCTCACAGCTCCGTATGTGCAGGGCGCTGCTGTCTCTGCGCGTTATTCCAAAAGTTCTTTGGTGTGGGCCTTTTTTGAGACGAGTGCATCAGATGGCACCGCTGCTATTTTTAACATATATCTCAAGCGTATCTCACGTGGCCAAAACATCTCCAGCTTGGGCATCACATGCTTGACCAGACATACGTTGACTTGCCATGCAGTTCGTTGGCAAGCGTACCTAAAAGACCCACACCAAAAAACAAAGAGGACCTCTCCTTACTCCTTATCAGCTGGGATCTCCAACTCCACTATACCTTCAGTCCTCTCTGAGACCTGCACTGAGAGGAATGAAGGTGTAGAATTAGGTGTGTCACAGCCAAGTACTTGCAGGCAATCTGATATCGGTACACCGACGTCAGATTGTACCAGGCAAATTTCCCTGCCCCAGCTGCTGCACTGCAAAAAGAAGTTCGCTCCCAGCCATCCACATGCCCAGCGGTTGAATGCTAGCTTGGCAAAATTGCTAGCACTTCAACTGCTACCTTTTCAGTTGGTAGACTCTGCCCCCTTCCATGAGTTTGTGGAATGTGCGGTTCCTCAGTGGCAGGTTCCCAAACGCCACTTTTTCTCATGGAAGGCGATTGCGGCTCTCTACCGGCATGTGGAAGGCAATGTCTTGGCCTTGCTGGACAGGGCAGTCAGTGGTAAGGTGCATATTACCGCTGACTCATGGTCCAGCAGGCATGGACAGGGACATTACCTAAGTTTCAGGGCGCATTGGGTGACTCTTCTGGCAGCTGGGAAAGATGCAGGACAAGGTGCAGTAGTGTTGGAGATTGTTCCACCACCACGCCTCCAAAATGCCACTACTAGTGATTCTGACACACCTCTCTCCTCCACCCCCTCCTCTTCTTCTTCCTCCATGGCCTCTTCCTGTGCTTTGTCCTCTGAACCAGGGGTGCTCCGTAGGCGTTCAAGGGGCTACGCAAGTATGCAGGCCAAAAGATGCCATGCGGTGCTTGAGCTGGTGTGCTTGGGGGAGAGGAGCCACACTGGGGCAGAGGTTCTGTCAGCTCTGCAGGGGCAGGTTCAGAGGTGGTTGACGCCACACCAACTTAAGGTAGGAATGGTGGTTTGCGACAATGGCACCAACCTCCTCTCCGCCCTCCGACAGGGACAAATGACCCATGTGTCCTGTTTGGCTCACGTCCTTAACTTGGTGGTGCAGCGGTTCTTGGGCAGGTACCCGGGCTTACGGGATGTCCTGAGGCAGGCCAGGAAAGTCTGTGTGCATTTCCGCCGGTCATATAATGCCAGTGCTCAGCTGGCAGACCTCCAAAAGGAATTTAACCTGCCCAAGAACCACCTAATCTGTGACATGCCCACCAGGTGGAACTCAAGGTTGGCCATGCTGAAGCGGCTGCACACGCAGCAGAGGGCCATCAATGAGTACCTGTACGACTATGGCACCAGGACAGGGTCAGGGGAGCTTGTTTTTTTCCCCACACCAGTGGGCCATGATCAGGGATGCATGCACTGTCCTGTCACCATTTGAGGAGGCCACGAGGATGGTGAGCAGTGACAGTGCATGCATCAGTGACACTGTCCCCCTTGTCCACCTGTTAGAGCACACGCTGCATGGAATAATGGACAGGGTACTTGAGGCAGAACAGAGGCAGGAAGAGGCCCCCTTTATCCAGACAGTGTCCCTGCGTCTACTGATCACACAGGAAGAGGACGAGGAGGAGGAGGATTGTGTCAGTATGGAGGTGGAGCCTGGCACTCAGCATCAGCAGCAGTCTTTAAGGGATCATTTACAGTCCCAAGAAACACATGGACTTGTACGTGGCTGGGAGGAGGTGGCTGTGGATCATATCGTCCTTAGTGACCCAGAGGACTCCGGACCGAATGCCTCAGCAAACCTACGCTGCATGGCCTCCCTGATCCTGCAAAGCCTGCGGAAGGATCTTCGTATTCGTGGTATCAAGGAGAAGGAACAATAATGGCTGGCAACCCTCCTTGATCCACGTTACAAGGTGGTAAGGTTGCGGACCTTATCTTGCTGTCACAGAGGGAGCAGAGGATGAAACATCTTCAGGAGGCCTTGCAGAAAGGTCTGTGCAACATGTTCCCAGAGACTGGGAGGTTACAAACTCCTGTTTCTGGACAACGTGTTGCTGAGGCTTCAGTCAGTCAAAGAAGGAGCGGTGGAGAACATGGCCATCTGACCGATGCGTTCAGACAATTTTTTAGTCCGCAGCCCCAAGGTATGATCAGTTCCAGCAACCATTGCCAGCATCTGTTTTACATGGTGCAGGAATTCCTAGGACCTTTCACACCGAAAATCCTCTGGGTTACTGGGTCTTGAGGATGGATCACTGGCCAGAGCTTGCACAGTATGCAATTGAGCTACTGGCCTGTCCTGTATCCAGCGTTCTTTCGGAACGCACATTCAGTGCTGCTGGAGGCTTTGTAACCGATCACAGGGTGCGCCTGTCCACCAACTCAGTCGATCGACTGACCTTCATAAAAATGAATCAGTCTTGGATCATCACCAGCTACCAAGCACCTGATGCTGATGTAACCGAATAATTTTTTTTGAAATGTCAGATCCCTTCAAAGACTGCCTATGCTGATGCTGAGTGACTATCCTGTTATGCTGAGTAATTATCCTCTTCCTCCTCAATGATCATGCTGATAGCTTGTAAGAACATTTTTGGTTCTGGGCGCCGCCACCGGTGCCTAAGGCCCAATTTTTCAGCCCCTGTTTAACAAGGGCGTGTAATTACAATTTTTGATGCAATTCTTTGCAGCAGGGCTCGTTCTTGCGCTCCAACTAGAATATCTGTGAGGGGTTGCAGTGTTGTGGCACCAGCACCAGTGCCTAAGGCCCAATTTTTCAGCCCCTATTTAACAGGGGCATGTAATTACAATTTTTGATGCAATTCTTTGCAGCAAGGCTAGTTCCTGCGTTTCAACTAGAGTATCTGTGAGGAGTTGCAGTGTTGTGGCACCAGCACTAGTGCCTAAGGCCCAATTTTTCAGCCCCTATTCAACAGGGAAATGTAATTAGAAGTCTTGATCTAATATTTCACAGCAGGGCCCGTTTCTGCGCCCACCAAGAGTAACTGTGAGGACTTACGGTGTTGTGGCACCAGCACCACCACCACCACCACCAATGGCCCAATTTTTCTGCCCCTGTTCAACAGGGGCATGTAATTACAATTCTTGATCTAACATTTCACAGCAGGGCCCTGTGAGGGCTTACAGTGTTGTGGCCACAACAACATCTAAGGCCCAAATTTCTGCTGAGTATATAGGGCAGGCCCCTACTTTCAAAAATCCAACTTACAAACAACTCCTACTAGCAAACGGAAGGAGACAACAGGAAGTGAGATGAAATCTACCCCTAGGAAGGGAAATTCTCTCCTGTAAGGGTTAATATGGAAAAACGTTTCTCCTTTACACTGATGCTTTATCACCAATCCTTGTTTCACTAAAAACCCCAAATTTTCAAAAAACATTTGTCATTGGGACAAAAACATTGGGACAAAAAGTGAGGTGAAATCTTCTGAAGAGGAGCACAGACAGCAAAAAAAATGTCACAGGGGTGATAACCCTTCCCTATGTTTTCCAAAAAGCTTAAAATAGATTTTTTGGCTGGAGCTAAACATGTTAAAAATGTACCAGTTCAAAATTACAAAAAGATTCTACTTAACAACAAACCTACAGTCCCTGTCTTGTTTGCACCGCCTGTATACTGCTGTTCAAAGTATATAGGGCCTGGGGCCCCACACCTTTCCTTTTTTAATTTGGGTGCAGGGTTCTTAATATTCATACAAGACCCAAAGGGCCTGGTAATGGACTGGGGGGTACCCATGCCGTTTGTCTCACTGATTCTCATCCATATTGCCAGGACCCAACATCACATTAAAGCCGCAAGAAGTTTTAAATGAATTTTATTCCTTTAAAAATGTCATTTTGTGCAGGGACTGTTCTAAGCACGGGAAACATGCGCCACTTTACAGGCCTACACCCCCCAGGTACGATATTTAAAGGAATATTTCACTTTTTTTTTTTTTTACTTTAAGCATCATTAAAATCACTGCTCCTGAAAAAACGGCCGTTTTTAAAACTTTTTTTTGCATTGATACATGTCCCCTGGGGCAGGTCCCAGGTTCCCAAACCCTTTTTAGGACAATACCATGCAAATTAGCCTTTAAAATGAGCACTTTTGATTTTGAACGTTCGAGTCCCATAGACGTCAATGGGGTTCTAACGTTCGTGTGAATTTTCAGTCCATTCGCAGGTTCTGATCTTTTCTTGGGAGGTAAGGATCCTGGGAATAGAGATAGGAGTGCGGTTCAATCTGGTTTGGTAGGCGAGTAGGCGACCTGCCATATTGCCATGTTGTGGGTAACATAGAGCATACATTTTGTAGTAAGGTCCAGCAAGCGGAGCTCATACTCTGTACGGCTATGCAGCCACAAGGTTCGTGTAGCTGTACCAGGGTTCTTAGCATAGGCTGCCTCTGCAACCACCATTGTATTTTCAAGTTCCTCAGTGCCCTGTTGGATATTCTTGCCCAAAATGCCAGTAATGGACATAAAAGGTGCCTCTCAGCACAGCCTTAGAGGCCTTCCAGGCAGTGGAGGACCCAACAGTGCCCTGATTCGCACGCCAGTAGTCAACAATACCTTTCTTGCATTCATTCTGAGGGCCTGAGTTTGGCAAAAGGAGGAGATCCACAGAAAGAGGGGCATGATCAGATACCCCCCTGGGTAGATAGGAGACTGTCTGAACAATAGGGAGTACTTCAACAGAGGTAAATGCCATATCTATGCGAGACATGGTGTGGAAGGAGTCAAAATGTCAGGAGAAGTGATGCTCATCTGGGTGCTTCCACCGCCATATCTCAGTAAGGCCATATACTTGAGTCCAGTCAACAAATGAGGGATAGGGCCTGCCCCCACCCCTCAAGTTGTCCATGGCAGGGTCAAGTATAGCATTAACGCCTCCAATGTAAAGTAGAGGGGCCAGGGGATCTAGATAGTAGTAAAAGGGACAAGTGAGAGAGTAAATCTGAGGAAAATGGAGAAGGGACATATACGTTAACTAATGTAAAAACTGTGGCGACAATACGAATTGTAATTATAATGAATCTCCCATCGGGGTCTGTCTGGAGGGATTTTGCTAGCAGGATAGAAACCTAGCAGGAGTAGTTAGTGTGGATGGCAAGGTACTGTGTAGCCAGCCAGGGACGCTTAAGGGACTGCAGTGTGGCATTGGTGAGGTGGGTTTCTTGAAGACAGATAACATGGGATTTATATTTTTTAAGAAAGAAAAATACCAGGGACTGCTTTCGAGGTGAGTTCAGTCCCCTAATATTCCAAGAAATCAGTTTTAACACTTTAGCTATAAGAATCTATACAAAACATAGCAGCATAGGAAGGGTCTGAATAAATGCAATACCACATATATGACATTGCTCATAGTAGAACCTGGGATGAAAGTGCAGTATTATCAGAGGAGGAGCACCCATAGGAACAGAAAAAACAACAGAAAAAAACAAGGTCCAGTCATTCTCAGCAACCAAAGTGTGAAAAGGGCTCAGAGAAAAAAACAAAAAATACCACACCCCCCAACTCTGCTCAACCATCCCAAATATAGTGAGCTTTGGTCCCCTGGACAGAAAAAACCCTCAGCAACAGTTATGAGAGGGAACATAAAAACATGTGGCCTCGCCACCTACTGGTATGGGGGGGGTGGGGTAGTAGGTCCAGTATAACTCTCGGAAAAGGTGTATGCATCCATCCTGTAGGATATGGGATTCACCTGTAATATAAGGCACAACAGCAACAGTCATGAAAGGCAAAACAGGAATGAAAGTCAGGGAGAATAAGGGGTAGAATTGGAAAAGGCATCTACCAGGTCTACATCAGGGACAATGTAAAGCATCCAGTAGGAAGGGATAGGAAAAGTACATTCCACAGGATACCCACAGCAGTAGGGGTTTGGGTGCTAATCAGAGGGGTAAGAAATCCCTTCGGTGCTCAAGTAAGCAGCAGGTAGGGTAAGCATAGTGGTAGGGAGAACTAAAGGAACATTAGAAAGCAGCATCAGTTGCGTCGTTGTCTGAGTTGTTTTCCAAAGCGATCATCCAACCAGGCCATGGCTTCTTTTGGACAGGAGCAGAAGTGTGCTTTACCTTCATGGATGATGCTCAGCTTAGCAGGGAAGAGCATTGCATAAGGTAGGCCTTCAGTGTGGAGACAGTCTTTCATCGCCGCAAAGGATATGCACTGGCGTTGAACTTCAGCTGAAAAGTCAGGGTATATGGAGATATTGTTGCCATTAAACTTGAGCGAGCCAGCTCACTACTTTCATCAGAGCTGAGGGCTCTTGAAAGGGATACTGAGTCAGGGTGCTATAAAGTTTTTCAGAAAGCCTGATAGTATCACTGGGTTTTAGACAGAGATTCCCAACATTTTTCACTTGCATAACCTTTGGCAGCCCATTTCCATAAATATCCCCCCCCCCCCCCCCAATTAGTCAGCACTGTACTGACACTGCCAAAAACATGTCCACAGATATGTAACCAGTACTTTACTGACACCACTATAAGCATGTCCACAAATATACTATCAGTACCTTACTACCACTGTCATAAACATATCCACAGATATAAATTATATTGCGAAACACTGGTTTAAAATAGGGTATGTAGTTAAAATATAAATATTGTATTTAAATGTTTCATTAGTATGTCGAAGAAGGAGGGAAGGGGGAACAAAGCAATGCAAAATACAAGCAGATTTATCCTCAGCTTTAAGATCTGTATATATTATGAAGATAATCATAAGGAATATGGTTTAAACAAGCAGAATAATAATAAATCCTTATAAATGTTAAAGTTGTGCTCCAAATGTCACTTTATTTAAATAAATTTAAATAAGGAGGAGGCATAGCACATCATAATTTTTGTGCATGTAGCCATCAGCCAGGTAGTTATTAAAACACACAGCGTAAGGTACTACAATTTTCTCACTTAGCTAAGAGTATACTATAAATAGACAGAAATGTTAAAACAGATGGCCCCACTGACTTTGTTGCTCCCTCATCCTCCCACATTCATGGTGATTTCATGGTGATTTTATTTAATGCAACAATTGAATAATATGGGCTTACTGCTTACATATTACTGAGAATGAGCCAAGAAATGTAGGCCCACATTGCCACTGGGAATCCAGTACCCCAAACTGTGCTCATCCTAAACCTGCTATATTCTAGTATGAGCAGTTCACCATATGCCACTTTACACCCTGATCTAGACCTTATTTACAAGCTTAATTAGAATACTTGTCATGGGAAATATACTTACATAAAGTAATGTAGAAAATTACATAAATGCAGATCATCTTCAATATGCTACTCATGTTATGCCATTTTTACAAATCAGGAATTCAAGCACAACAAGCACAATGCATTATGCTAAATATGTAATTAAAGACTAAGAGGTGATCTCACTGCCTATCTACTAGATGATCATCATGACTTTAGCAATACACATCAAATATGTGTATTTATCATGCCCGTAAGTAAACACATTTTTGTTCCATTATCATAGCATATACACAGGCAACGTGAACCAATTTTTTAAATCTTTTTTACTAGTCATAAGGGATTACTTTTGAGTTAAATATAAATACTATATATATATATATAGCAGGCGGTTTTGAGGCATATATATAAAGCCTATATGTATAGTTGGGTGGAACTCAGCTTTAAAAGTACAAGTTCACCTTTTAAAAAAGTAATTTATGTGAATTTTTTTGCAGGTAAAAAAATGTGCATTTATTTATTTTTCCAAAAGTGAACTTATCCTTTAAACTTATCTTATAAAAGGGCAGGGCTTTTTTCAGCAGGGACATGGGGGAATGTAGTTCCGGCATCTTCAGCACTGAATGTATGTGATGGCAAGGGGTGCTGGGTTGTGCTACAGTGTCTGTTGATGCTGGCTGCTGGGCGAGATATATTGTTGCTGTAAGGAATCTATTTTTACAGGGGGAAGGTCTATTGTTGCTGGGGAGGTATATTTTTGCTGTTGTAGATGGGGTGGGTCTTATGTTGCTGGGGGGTCAGTTGTTGCCTAGAGGGATCTACTGTTGAGGGAGCATTCTATTGTAGCTAGCTGCTGGAGGGTCTAGTGATGCTGTCTGTGGGGAGATCTGTTGTTGCCGGAAGTCTGTTGTTGCTGGGGGGGGGGGGTTGTTGAGGGTGGTCCATTGTTGCTGGGGGTTCTATTGTTGCTGGGGGGTCCATTGTTGTTGGCTGCAGGGGATCTATTTTACTGCTTTTCTTGTTATCATTAACAAATTCCTTAGTATCACAAATGTTACTTAGTTCTGTATTCCCTAAAATGGCAGTATTGGGAGGTGGGTAGGGGGTGGAACCAAGGAATGTGCTTGGTGGTAGGTAGTGGTGGAGACAAGGGTTAACTCCAAAAGGGAGAGTTCCTGCACCTATTCTCTCAGAAAAAAAGCCCTGTAAAGTGGCAACATTAAAGGTCTCTTCAGACCTTTGTGGTTTTTTGTGGTGTGTTACTGCACACACATTAATGTGTGGTAGTTCACATGCAACTAGTTTGGCATGACAACCCAGTAACTGTGTACTGTGGCACTCTTTGAAATGGCTGATGCGCTTGCATCATCAGACTAACCAACAACCTGCAGGACATTTTTAAGGAAAATTTGAAATAATAACCCTTGAACAATGTGCCACCAAGCTGGTATTTGTTTACCCTTAAATCCTTAAAGTAGAATTGTGGCCAAGCTTTGGACATTCAACTGTACAAATATTCTTAACAAGTAGTTAAAATACTTTAACACAACCACTTACTGTACTGACCTCTCCAACTGCAAACACAGTGGACAATTTTAATCAGCAATTTTAGGCTCAAAGTTACTAGAGATGAAAAGAACAGATATGGATTTTAATACAATAATGAAGAGTCTACAGAGCGTACAACAATGGAAAAATGTCAATTCTAGGCCTAAAGTGACTAGCAGTAAAGAAGACCAGTAGGGGTTTTAATAAAAAGAATGAAGAGACCTCAGAAGATATTGCAACAGAAAAATATGCCAGCAACATTACAATTTTAAAGAGTGATTTTGGACCCAAAATTTCTAGAGATAAAGGCTACCAGAAGGGTTTTTATTACAAGAATAAAGAGACCACAGATGATACATTAATAGAATATAGGCCAGCAGCTGGACACTTTCAAATGGAAATTTTAGACCCAAAGTTACTAGAGACAAAGAGCACATTTGTTTTTTTAAAAAAAGCAATTTTAGGCCAAAGTCATATGAGGCAAGAAGCACGGGTAGAGATTTTAATACAAGAACAAACAGACTGCAGCGGATAAAGCAGTCTCAGGGCCAGCAAGCAAGCATCAGGACAATTGTACTGTAAATAGCATATTTAGGTCCAAAGTTACTAGTTGCCAGGAGCAAAAGTAGGCATTTTAATACAAGAAAGAAAAGACCACATAGCATACAGCAGTAGAAAATAGGACAGCAGAAAGACAATTTCAAATATCATATCTAAGCCCAAAGTTACTTGAAAAAAAGGGCTTTAGAAGGGGTTTTACAAGAATGAAAAGACTACAGAGGATACAGCAGTGTAAAATTGGCCCACAGAAATTTTAGGAATAAATTTACTAGAGACAGAGCTTATGTAGGTGTTTTACCACAATAATTATGATATTGGGAAGGATACAGCAGTGTAAAATTGGTGGGAAGCAGGACAGTTGCAATAAGGAATAGTATGTTTAACTAATGTATGTCCATCTTTTACTTTATCTATGGGAATGCAGGAGTGCATTGAATATGAGTGATATAATGTGAGCTGTTTTAGGTGCACAAAAGGCAACTCCAGGAAACGATAGTCAGGAGGAACAAGCAAATGCTGTGCTAGGAGCACATCAAAATTAAAAACAAAAGTCCTCTGTACATAAGAAAATTAAGAAAACCCAAAAAGAAACATAAACCATACAGAAACAGGGATTCCTGAACTTGGCAAACGGAACACCGGAGAAAGAGACCTAGGCTGAATTGATGAGTTCCCAGGAAAGGGGAATTACAGTAAATACGATAATTTTCTGTATTGACTGGGAAATAGCTAGCAGAAAACCAAGGTAGGAAAGAAAATAACAAAAAATAAAAAAACAAACCTTAAACAGAGTGCAAGAACAAAGGTTTAATAAGCACAAACTTACACAGCCAGAGCCACTGAGAGGCTCCTATGAACTGAGAAGAGCTGTATTCAACGTCAAACTGATAATGGCGGATGAAGGCTTACAGGGACTTCCAGCTTCAAACTTTGAAAACCACTTCAGCCAGAACCTTTGCACAAACTTGCCCGAACAGTCCTTTTGGAGTGTGCAGAAACCTCTTCTAGAGGGGAAACACCCAAGGACCTGTAGGCTTGCTGGATAACTTGGGTTATCCAAACTGAGATGACCCTTGTTGAAGCTGCCTGACTTTTTGTGTGACCTTATGGTAGAATGAAGATATTCTGAAGTCTTTTGTTGTATGGAGACATGTAGCAATGACCTGGAGTAGATCCAATCTCACCCTCTCCCTCTGGTTCAACAAGTAAGCAGCAGGCGCTGGAAAAGGCAGGACAATTTCCCAGTTCAAGTGAAATGTTGTAGCCACTTTTGGGAGGAAAAACAGAGATGGGTGTAGGAGAATATGGAGGAGTTACCTTCGTCCTAGGAGTCTTTCACCCTAGAGAGGCTGAACCAGGGCAGGAAGGTGAGTAATCTTTTTTGTCTCAGAGCCAGGACAACTTTTTTAACCACTTGCCTGCAGGGCACATACACTCCCTTCCTGCCCAGGCCATTTTTCAGCTTTCAGCGCTGTCGCAGTATAAATGACAACAGTTCTTCACACAAATCACTGCTGGGTTTTTTATTTTTTTTAAAAAAGACCAAAAATTGTGGAAATAATTTTTGTTTACTTTCTTTCTGTCAGTAAATTTTGTAAATAAATAATTTTTCTCCTTCACTGATGTTCGCTGATGAGGAAGCACTGATGGGCACTGAATAGGAAAAATCCTGTGAGCCACAATGTATCTTATGCTTAGATAATAACACTACTCAGCTGCATGCGTTGAACACGTCTCATATATCGTGCAAAATAGAAAAAGCAAAAGAAAACACGCTGCGCTAAAGTGTGCTATAATATACTAAATAATGAATCAAAATATGTGTGTGTCCATGGACATAAAAATAACTATATAACTATATATATAACTATATAATGGATACCCCTACTGGGTGAAACATAAAAATATTGAATAATAAATATTATTATTGTGATGATAATATTAAAACAAATTACTAAATATTAGAACACAAATCAAACATAAAATGTATGTAAGCACACTAAGGTACAGTATACACGACCAATTTAACCATGCACTAAGGTGCAAAATGCATAATCAATTCAAACAAGCATGCTACAATGAAACAAAATATTATAAATAAATGATTACAAAAGTGCTTAGTGCCACACAATACACGTGAAAAAACAGTCCTCAATAAAACAATATAAGTGATTAGTGAAATCTGGTAAATCAATATAAAAAAAAGTGCTTTAGTGTCCAATGATGTTATTTTCCAGCATGCTCATAGTTTTCTTTGTGCCGCAAACCATGCTTTGGTGCAATCCAGAGCCCCTCAGGTAATATGCTCACCTCAGGGCGTGAGACTCAGCTGCTACACTAAGTCAAATCACGCCTTTGAACCACCCCAGGGCTCAATGCAGGTCACCGGATCCCAGGTTCCAATGCGATATGCAGAGATATATAAGGAAAAAGCGCCTGATGGTGTGATATCATTTTAAAATGTATTAAATCAGTATAAAAAACATTCCCCAAATGGGGTACTCACAATCTTAAGATGCATCAGTGCATTGCTCTATTCAAAACATACAATCAATGAATCGGTAAAGGAGTATGGTAGGCGTCTAATCTATGGCAGATCCACAACCTCTCGCTCCATCCTGGCCCCTCCCCTACACGTGTCTTCATCAGGGGGATTGTGATTGGATGGCCGCTCTGTTTAAATATAGCACTCGGACACTCTAGTGTTTAGGCTCCATAATATACTAAAGCGCTTAATACTGGATCATAATGGGCACTGATAGGCTGAACTGGTGGGCATTCATGAGGTGGCACTTATGGGCACTGATGAGGCGGCACTTATGGGCACTGATGAGGAGGCACTAATATGCCACACTTATGGACACTGATAGGTGGCACTGATATGTGGAACTGATGGACACTGATATGCGGCAATGATGGGCACTGATAGGCGGCAATGGTGAGCACGGATAGGCAGCACTGATGGGCATTGATGGGTGGCACTGATGGACGACACTGATGGGTATTGATGGGCAGCACTGATAGGTGGCACTGATAGCCAGCACTGACTGGCATCACTAATGGGCACTGAGTGGTGGCACTTGTGGGCACTGATTTCTGGAACTGGTGGGCACTGATTGCTGGCACTGATGATCAGTGCCCTGATTACATGTTTTGTTGTTTCCGAAGAGGAGAGGCCACTGATCGGCTCTCCTCGCCACACACTGTCAGAGAGCTCACCTTGCTGGTCACGGTGCTGGCCGTCCTGGTGCGCGCTGGTGCGCGTGTTCCTGTGCGCACTGCTGTGTGTGTCCCTGCAGGCGCTGGTCTGTGTACTGGCGTGCGGGCGCGAATGTGTGGGCACGCGCCTGTGAGCGTGGGCGTGCACGTGTACACGCCGTTTGGTTCCAACCGGCCTATTTAGGTTTGCCATGCACTCTGCTCGGTGCTGCCTGATCAACAGCTCCTGCTTTCCTTAGTTCCCACTACCTGTTCCTGTGTTTCCAGATCTCCTGACGACCCAGCTTGCCTCTGATACTCTGCTGATTGCTGCCCGTACCTGACCTTGGCTTGTTTGACCCTTCTTCTGCCTGTTCCTTTTGTACCGTGCTGCCTGTCTGTTGCCGTACTCTGCCTGTGCCCTGACCTGCCTGCTTGCTCCTGCTCAGCACCTGTTTGCCTGTGTTCCAGCTCACCATCTGCTGCTTGAAGATCCTCTTCCACCCAGCACCTGGATCCCTCATCAGGCTCTCTTACCATTCCATACTCCCGTGCCTTCTGTCCATTCTACCAGGGGCCGCGAGTAGAATACATACGGGAGACCACCCTCTGCCCAAGCGGACTCACCGGTCTGGTAAGTAAAGTCTGACAGTATCAGGCAGCCATGACCAAGTCCAGGCAGGGGGCCTCCCCCATGGATGAACTTTGTAGACATCTGACGGGTCTTACTCAAGCCGTAAAGAGCCTTCAGGAAAGCTGTGCAAGATTGGAGGAGCACGTTTTGGCTCTATCCTCTCCCTTCAATCCCCAGGGAGCATCTTCTGCTAGACTTTTATCTGCACCCTCCGTGGTAATGCTTCCTCCTAAGCCCAGAGTACCCACTCCTGAAAGGTTTGCTGGAGAACGCAGCAAGTACCATGCGTTTCGCAACGCCTGCGAGCTTTATTTCGCCTTGCAACCATGCACCTTCTCTTTAGAAGCAACTAAAGTGGGCTTTGTCATTTCTTTGTTGTCCGGTGAACCCCAAACCTGGGCCCACTGCCTGCTGGAGCAAAAATCAGTGTCCCTGGATAGTTTAGAAGCCTTCTTCTTGGCCATGTCCCAACTGTATGAGGATCTGCAGCTGACTGCGACTGCAGAAGCCACTCTGCACTCTCTACAGCAGGGTCACAGGGCAGCAGAAGATTATGCGGTAGAGTTCAGATGCTGGAGCTCTGACACCAACTGACACCAGTTCAGAACGGGACTTTCAGACCCTCTGAAAGATGAGCTGGCACGTGTTGGAATACCCCCGTCCTTGGATGAACTCATCAACCTGTCCATCCAGACTGACTGTCGTTTGAGGGAACGCCGGTCAGAGAGGTCTTCTCACCAGTTCTGTCCTACTTGGATGCTACCTAAGGTCCCCAGTTTGGTCAGACAACTTCCTCCCATCTCTACCGCACCCGTTCAAGATGCCCTAGAGCCTATGCAGCTTGGCGTGCTCCACCCCACACTGACTCCTAAGGAAAAGCTGCATAGACGAGCCCGCAACCTTTGCCTGTATTGCGGTGAACCTGGGCACTACATGATGGCTTGCCCCAACAAGATACGTAAGTGTCTTCCTACTTCTTCAGTGTGTGCATCTATTGTACCTAAGTCTGGTTCTCACCTTGCTCTCTCCATCACTTTGCAGCTTCCAGGAGGGACTACTCCAGTGACGGTCATCATTGACTCCGGTGCCTGCAGCTGCTTCGTCGACCTGACGTTCGCTGCTAATCACCACATCCCGCTTCAACCCAGGGGCTGACAATACACCTGGCTGATGGCTCCACCCTTCGTTCCGGCCTGGTCATCCAAGAGACCGTCCCTTTGTTGACTATCATTGGCACCCATCATCACGAATTTCTTCGTCTGGACGCCATCTCTTCTCCCCTCTTTCCCATCATCCTGGGAATACCTTGGCTACAAGCCCATAACCCCAGCATTAATTGGACCACAATGGAAGATACTTTTCCTTCTGAGCACTGCCAACAGCACTGCCTGTACAGGTCTTCTACTGAAACCTCCCAACTCCTTTGTATGGACTCAGATCTGGAACTACGACAGTCCATCCCTGAACCCTAGTGAGACTTTGTGGACATATTCAGCAAGAAAGGAGCAGAAACATTGCCTGTGCACAGGTTTTATGACTGCCCAATAGAGCTCCTACCGGGAACTGAGGTTCCCTTCGGAAGAATCTTTCCACTAACTGAGCAGGAGTTAAGCACACTAAAAGCCTACATTGACGAAATTCTGGAAAAAAGGATTCATCCGCCCATCCACCTCTCCAGCCGGTGCGGGCATCTTTTTCATCGAAAAAAAAGACCATTCTCTACGTCCCTGCATTGATTATCGGGAGTTGAATAGGATAACTATCAAGAACAGTTATCGCCTGCCTTTAGTGCCAGAACTTTCCAAAGGTTGGGAACCGCAGTCGTGTTCATGAAGCTTGATCTTCACGGAGCTTATAATTTAATTTGAATCCGGGAAGGGGACGAGTGGAAAATGGCATTCCGCACTTGCTTTGGGCACTTCGAGTACCTTGTCATGCCCTTCGGTCTATGCAACGCTCCCTGCAACATTCCAGCACTTTGTCAATGACATTTTTCGTGACTACCTGGATTTGTACGTGATAGTGTATCTTGACAATATTCTGATCTTCTCCTCCTCGCTAGCCAATCACCGCAGACATGTCCGGAATGTCCTAACCCGGCTCAGACAACACGGTCTCTATGCAAAACTCGAAAAGTGTGAGTTCGAACTCCAGTGCATCCAATTCCTGGGCCTGATCATCTCGGTGGATGGCATCAAGAGGACCCTCAAAAGGTGTCCGCCATCCTGGACTGGCCTGCGCCTATGGATAAAAAAGGTGTGCAGCGCTTCATCGGCCTTGCTAATTTTTATCGGAAATTCATTAAGGGGTTTTCAGCAATAATCGCCCCAATAACTGAACTAACCAGGCAGGGAATCCGATTCTCATGGACTCCTAAGGCCCAGGCAGCTTTTGAGAAACTTAAAGAGCTCTTCACGTCAGCTACCATCCTGAAACAATCTAATCCTGCTTTACCGTTTGTCCTGGAGGTTGATGCTTCAGAAATAGCAGTTGGAGCGGTTCTCTCTCAGCGGCAGGGTGCCAAAGCTCTTCTTTACCCAGTGGCATTCTTTTCTCGCAAACTCTCAATATCGGAAAGGAATTATGACGTGGGGGATCTGGAACTACTTGCCATCAAGTCGGCTCTGGAGGAGTGGCATTACCTTCTGGAGGGTGCTGCACATCCCATCTTGGTGTATACAGATCACAAAAATCTGGAATATTGGAGGACAGCCAAAAGATTAGAGACCATGACAAGCTAGATGGGCACTTTTCTTTTCCCGATTCCAATTCCATATCACCTATAGACCGGGTTCTAAGAACATTAAGCCAGATGCGCTTTCACGCATGTTTCATGATTCCGAAGAGACCCTGCCTCCTGACACGATCCTTCCCTCTGGGAACTTTTTGCTCCTTCAAGTGGACCTTATTATTCGGATAAAGCAGGCCTCTGTGGGAATGTCCCCATACCCTGAAACCAATCTGAGTGAAGGTCTGTTTTGGCATGAAGATAAAGTCATAGTCCCTGAACCCTTATGGGTGGCGGTAATGGAACTTTGTCACGACCATAAATTAGCTGGACATTTTGGTGTGTTGAAGACTACAGAGTTGGTGCAGCGCACCTTCTGGTGGCCCCAACTGTCTAACGATTGTAAAAGTTATGTGGATTCATGCAACACTTGTGCCCGAAGTAAAAATAGCCGGACAAAGGCTTGGGGCCTACTAAAACCTTTACCCGTTCCAGAGAGACCATGGAAAATGATATAGATGGATTTCATCGTGGAACTCCCTCCGTCTGAGGGATTTTCCATCATTTTCGTTGTGATAGATAGGCTATCCAAGATGGCACATTCTCTTCCCATGAAGGGCACACCCTCAGCCATGGACACCGTGAGGATTTTTGTTAAAGAAGTGGTAAGGCTGCATGGGGTCCCGGCAAGTATTGTGTCCGATCGCAGTGTCCAATTTACCTCGAGGTTCTGGAAGGCTCTCTGTGGCTCCCTGGAAATAGAGTTGGCATTCTCATCAGCCTACCATCTGAGAGAAACTGAGAGAACCAATCAAACCCTAAAGCAATATCTCCGCTGCTTCTCTGCTTTCTCTCAAGACGACTGGGTCTCTTTACTATCCGTTGCAGAGTTTGCCTACAATAACTCCTTGCATTGCGCCATCAACCAAATGCCATTCTTTGCTAACTACGGTTTTCATCCTTCCTTTTTGCCTAGTTTATTACCCGAGTGTACCGTTCCCGCAGTCGCTGCACCATGAATTTTTTCTCCACTAACAACAAACATTTGCAGGAAACTATGGCCATGTCTCAGGAGTACAGCAAAAGGATGTATGATAGGAAAAGGTGTGGAGAACTGATCCTGGAACCTGGCAACCAAGTGTGGTTGTCCACTATTAACCTAAAAATGGCCTGTCTCTCATGGAAATTGGGTCCCAAATGTATGGGTCCCTTCTCAGTAAAGAGGAAGATAAATGATGTTGCATATGAACTTGATCTGACTGATTCTCTAAAAATACATCCGGTATTTCATGTGTCTCTATTGAAGCCTGCTATTCCGAATCCCTTTACTGGCCGGTCACCTAAACCTGTCATAATTAATAATGAAGAGGAATTCGAAGCTGAAGCAATCCTGGATTGCAGAAAACGGAACAGAATTCAATATCTCATTAAGTGGAAGGGGTATGGGCCGGAAGACAACTCCTGGGAGCTAGAGAGCAATTTGCATGCCCCGGAACATTTACGGTCTTTCAAGAATGTTCATGCCTCCAAGCTGGCCCAACTGGGCATCCGGAGGCTGCCCTTGAGCAGGGGGCACTGTCAAAGAGGTCACCTTGCTGGTCGCGGTGCAGGCCGTCCTGGTGCGCGCTGCTGTGCGTGTCCCTGCAGGTGCTGGTCTGTGTCCTGGCGTGCGGGCACGTGCGTGTGGCGTCACCTGGCCTATTTAGGTTCGCCATGCACTCTGCTCGGTGCTACATGATCAACAGCTCCTGGTTTCCTTAGTTCCCACTACCTGTTCCTGCATTCCTGTGTTTCCAGATCTCCTGATGACCCAGCTTGCCTCTGATACTCCGCTGATTGCTGCCCGTACCTGACCTTGGCTTGTTTGACCCTTCTTCTGGCTGCTCATTTTGTACCGTGCTGCCTGTCTGTTGCCGAACTCTGCCTGTGCCCTGACCTGCCTGTTTGCTCCTGCTCAGCACCTGTTTACCTGTGTTCCAGCTCACCATCTGCTGCTTGAAGATACTCTTCCACCCAGCACCTGGATCCCTCATCAGGCTCTCTTACCATTCCATACTCCCGTGCCTCCTGTCCATTCTACCAGGGGCCACGAGTAGGATATGTACGGGAGACCACCCTCTGCCCAAGCGGACTCACCGGTCTGGTAAGTAAAGTCTGACACACATTCTGTCAGTGTGAGGCGAGGAGCACCGATTACCACCATCTCTGTGTTTACATGTGACCGGCTGTGATTGGACACAGCCGATCACATGGTTAAAGAGCCGTGGACATGGCTCTTTACAGAGATCGGGGTCACGTCGTGTTCCTAGGATACGGCGCAACCCCGCTCTCTGCAAAGAGTCGCGTTCGCTGCGCTGTGCACCCCCGCGAGCGCCCGAGAGCGGCCGTTCTGGGGCGCCGTCATACGACAGCATCCCAGAACGAGAGCCGCACTGCCTCGCCGTCATTTGACGGCGGGGTGGGCGGCAACTGGTTAAAAAAGAATGCCTTGCTGCAGAAAAAAAAAACTGTTTAATCAAAAATAAAAGAACCTAACAACATAAAATAAAAACATTATATACCCAAAATAATTAATAACATCAAAATACTAAACCAAAAAATAAAGTAATAAAAGCCCCTATTAATAATAAAAAGGTAGCAAAGGAGGTGATTGCCTAAAGAGCTATCAGTCAGAATTAAAGTACTGTTTTCTAAGTGACTTTAATCTCTTTTCTATGCAGTTTGACAGCTTTCCCTATTCCTTTCCCCACAGCAGCTTCCAATACACTGACACTATGACTGTCCCATGCCCACCCCTTTTGCATTTAGGAGGCTGGCACACATCAAAGTCCCCATTATTGGCCATTCTGAGAAAGCTGATAAAAGTTTGAAGGCCCTCCCATTGCATTTATGTTAACTAACAAAGGTCGGGTGAATTGCTGCATTAGTTCACAGGTGCTTCCAACTGCAGATGACCTGGGCTTGCCTCGAACAGACACCCGGCCCAAAACCTAAGCACATAACTATTTACTGCTTGTTAAAGTGTATGTAAAATTTACCTTCACTTCTTGTTGCAGACTCACTTTAGAAAGTAAGAAGAGATCTCTCCAGCCTTAGGCAGTGAAGGTAGGTGTCAGGTCACCTGAGGGCAGGTGACAGATGCACACTGTTGGGGTTAGGAGCACACCGCTGAGGTTGTGAACCCTTCGGAATGGTCAGAAGGACACGCCACGGTGGGTACACAGAAGTCAGAGATAAACATACAGCAGGACAATACAACAGAAACCTAATCACAACTTTGCATCGGCAAAGCTGGCTTGTAGTGTTTCCTGTTGAGAGGCTGGGGTGGAGCCATGCTGAGAGCTCATACTAAAACTCCCAGGTGTGGGGGCACGCTCTCTTAAGGCTGAGACACAGACCTGAAAGGTAAGCAGATAGTCAGAGCATAAAACATTACTGCAGATTCATGACAGTAGGTCTTTCCAGTGGGGACACAAAGAGCAATAAAAATTATACAGGGATTCTAACCCCTGAATATTTAATGCAAAATAAAAAGTTCTGGATTTACATAAACTTTAAGAATAAATACATATTTGAATTTTCATAGCCTCACCACAGCTCTAGTAATTATATTTGCCAATTAGCTTATTGCACAAATTATTCCAGTTCAAAGAGCATGCTGCAGGTAATGCAAGGTGGCCCTTTTTACAAAGTACTGTTCAAACCCTGACGAGATAAAAGTAACTGTGGCAGAAGCGGCATCAAACCCACATTCCATCATGAATGTGTGGGGATGGAACTCTCGGTCTTACCCTACGCAGATATTTTCAAGTTTGTGGGACCACAATCTAAATGACCAGAAGACTGAGACGCGTTTCGAAGGTATGTCCTTTATCAGAGGCTCTGATGAAGAAGAACATACCTTCAAAGCCAGCAGGAACCCTGGTGAGGTCCCCTCTAAGCTCGAGCTATTGGCTAGCCTGAGAGAGTGTACCCACGAGGAGTGGCCTGAAGAGTGCTTTTGCTACCTATGTTTGGGAGTAGCTATTTATTGTATTTTATTCCTAATAAAAAATATTGTTGGATAATGCACTAGGCCAGTGCACCCTCTGTTTTTATCTATTTCTACAGTGTACTGAGGACAACTCCAGTTCTAGAGGGCTGCAAGGCTTCAAGAGAATTATCCACTTATAACAACATAGTGAATTTTCCAATTTGGGCTATCACATGTATGCACAGGGCATTATCGTTGCAGTTTATGTTGGTGAATCACTGTAACAAGTCTGACCATTAAAGATATGTTTGCAATACCTGCTGGCAGGAATATATCAGAGATTTACATTATAATAGCACTCATCAATCAGATAGGAATTCTTCAAGTCCTGACTTAGAGATAAGTGTAATGATTTTAAAATATAATTTAATAAAAGAAAAGCAAAACTGCGCATAAAAAAATATTTAGAGAAAAGGATATTACAAAGAAAATAGAAAATAGTACAACAGCAAAACAAAAGGTATTGACAATGAAAGTATTTATCAAAGTCTTGGATTCTGTAGGTTCTGGCAGAGTACAGTCAATTGGCATTAAATGGATCAGAGTCTTTGGGGTTGATTTACAAAAGGCAAATAGACTGTGCAATTTGCAAGTGCAGCTGCACTCTGCAAGAGCAGTTGATCCAGAGCTTAGTAAATGAAACTATTTGAATTCTTTACGAAATACCGTTATCGGCTGTAAACAGCTATAAGAACCAGGGTTAAAAGTAACTATGGCTACACTAATTACAACAATACAGAAACGTGTTTTTTTTTCACACAATGATACAGTATGCACTTCCATGAGCAGTAATTATTTGGCAATGGATTCATTGCTTTTTGCACCTTGCACTAAATTACTATGAATTGTCTAAATGATCTAATGTACCTAAATGTATGCTATTATACCTTAACATCTGTGCATTCTACTGTACTTAATACACAAGGTGTACAATGCTAATAAGCCTCTTATCATTTACAGTGCTAATCACCTGAAACAATTTTGGACGTTGTTACTGTATAGAAATACATAGAAGGAGTACATAGCTTTGTACCTTTACTGAGTGCCTTATGTTTGACATTAACCATTTCATGTTTTGAGGTCATTAAAGTGGATTATAAACTCACTCCTATACCCAGTGAAGTGAACAGCCTCAGTTGATACATAGGGATTAAACAAATCTCCATACACTGTCTTTCCCTTTCTATATCCTTTCTATATCCTGTTTCGGCAGCACATAGAGGTGGAAGGGGAGTCTGGGCTTTAACTGTGTGTGAGCTAATTGGATGAAAGGCACACCCCCCCCCCACATAGGCAGAGGAACGAAGAAATTTGCAGAGCTGTACTGTGAGTAGACAAGCCCTCTGATAATCTATCTCAAAGTTCCCTCCCCAACACATATTTCCAGCTGCTTTTATCTCCTGTGTCGGAGAGCTTGTCAGAAGTTATCATACTGAGGAACAAAGCAGCAGAAAGACGCAGGACTTAGGTTTGGAGAGAGATAAGTAAACACTACAGATATATGTGCCCAGGTAAGATTTCCTGAATGGGGTTTACATCCACTTTAAAATGGTTTTAAAGTCATTTTGTGAAATCATGTAATCCGCTGTGCTACATGATACAGTTTTTCTCCATTGTTTTGGCTCATTTCTTGAAACAGAAATGACATTCTCAAAACAAATCTCCAAACCACTTGGCAATTGTTCACAACTGAATTGAATTTCTCACTCATTTCATCAAAATTGCAAATGTCTCAGTACATGTCTCAATGTCTCAGTACATCTTTCAAATGATTAAGTACAAGTAGCCTACATTTAGCACAATTTCCAAGTGAATAGATCTTGTTGATCTAAACTGATTGTCAATTCTCAGTCTAATGGTTGTTCTCTCCAAAACGTGTCAGCGTCATTTCATTGTTTAAGTCATCACATGCACAATAGTCTGTTCAATTGTCAAAATTATTCAGGAACATAATACCATGAATACCATATATGAATCTCTTGGAACATTTGATAAAATGATTACAGCAATTGACAGTCAGGTGCAACTAGAACTTGACTAAGGGTCCTTTCACACTGGGGCGGTTTGCAGGCGCTATTGCGTTACAGTTTTTCTCCATTGTTTTGGCTCATTTCTTGAAACAGAAATGACATTCTCAAAACAACATGGACAAATCTCCAAACCACTTGGCAATTGTTCAGAACTGAATTGAATTTCTCATTCATTTCATCAAAATTGCAAATGTCTCAGTACATGTCTCAATGTCTCAGTACATTTCTCAAATGATTAAGTACAAGTAGTCTACATTTAGCACAATTTCCAAGTGAATAGATCTTGTTGATCTAAACTGATTGTCAATTCTCAGTCTAATGGTTCTTCTCTCCAAAACCTTTCAGCGTCATTTCATTGTTTAAGTCATTACATGCACAATAGTCTGTTCAATGGTCAAAATTATTCAGGAACCATAATACCATGAATACCATATGTGAATCTCTTGTAACATTTGATAAAATGATTACAGCAATTGACAGTCAGGTGCAACTAGAACTTGACTAACAAAGGAGGAGTTGGAGTTGGTCTCAGATGACCAATCAAATAGTATGTTTAGTTACCTGACAGGTGCTGTCCATGATTGTAAATGCTGCCAAACATGTATATATAGAGCTTGACCATGCAGGACCAGTACAATTTCTGAACATGGAGGCACCTGGCCAAGTAAATAAACAAGGGAAACTGCCTGCTCGAGGAAGAAGAAGAGGAAGAAGAGTAAGGGTAAGTGGTGGTGGAATAGGGGGAAGAGGCAGAAGAGCACAAAGACACTATGCTGTCCCTGATGAAATTCGGGCCACAATTATAGATCATGTCATCAACCAAGGACACACAATGGCGGAGGCAGGTCACCGAGTGCAGCCTAATGTGCCTCGCTCTACAGTCTCCTCTATCATCCAAACCTTTCGCAGGGAAAACAGGTATCTAGTCAGTCAATGATGGAATTATATAATGTATAGGACAGGACACTGTGCATATAGCAACAAATATGTTTATTTACGTATTCATTTAGTGTGTGTGTGTGTGTGTGTGTGTGTGTGTGTGTGTGTGTGATAGGCCTACAGTATTACAGTATCTTACCTCAGTGGGATGTTACGTATGATACTAACAATGACAAGAAAAATATTGTAGAAAATAAACTATGGAATAGTATGGAATAGTTTATTTTCTACAATATTGATGATACAGTTTACAGTAGTATTCCAGTCACTGTGCAGTGATGCATTGGAATTGTGGTAAAGTTACTGTAAGTAAAACAACAATACGATTACATTGGTAACTCATTCTGTACGGAATACATAAGGTATAAATTACGAATGGAGTGTTGTCATTTGAATTCTATGTCTAGGATTGGACGACAACCTGGCACGGGTGGCCGAGGAAAACTTCTCAATGAACAACAAGAACAAGAGATCTGTAACATGGTGTTGGCAAATAATGCCATCACATTGAGACAAATCCGCACTGCAAGACAATGTCATATTCCAAAATGTCATCTCTATAAGCATCTCCACAATGGCCCGCATATTGAAGAAGCATCAGATGACAATGAAGTAAATTTACAGGGTACCATTTGAGAGGAAGTCTGACAGAGTGAAAGAGCTGCGGTACCAGTATGTACATGTAAGTCAGTCACTGGTTGTCCATCAAGATAACCTTTTTACAAGTACCATAAGCAGTGGTTCCCGAAATGTATTGGTTTCAGTACCCACTTTACCTGATTTCTGAATCTAGGTAATCCAGGTATGAAAGTATTTGATTTACATATCTGATTTATAAACATTTTGTCTAAAAACTGCAGCTTACTGTATGATGCAATTATCATTATAATCCTTATTTTGAAGAATATAACATACAATACAGTAAGAAAAAGGGTCAAAGAGCTGCAATTACAGTAGTGTCTCCCCATGTAAATCTATCTAATACTGTGGGTTTTACTGTAACATTTCAGTAAGTCTACTCATTGATCATTTTTCCCCTCCCCTTTCTGTCAAATACCCCCTGTAGTACCTCTGCATAGGGTACATGTACCCCAGGTTTGGAACCACTGGAATACTGGCCAGTAATATATTGAACTTGTGTAGAACATAGAACATTCCTATGTGACTGTCTGTAACTGTAGTGTATGACTCTTCTGTATGACTGATTTGATGTTTTCTTTTTTTACTCTATTGTAGAGAATAATGGCATTGGAAGGAAACGAGACCTCTCACATACTCGTGTATGTGGATGAGGCTGCCTTCAACCTGGCCAAGGGCCGAAGACTTGGCCGAAATTTTATTGGCCACCGGGCCACGGTGGATGTCCCAGGCCAGTGAGGGGGCAATATAACTATGTGTGCTGCCATTTCTGAGAATGGTGTGGCCACTCACATCCCCAGTCTTTGCCCATACAATACACAGAAGCTCCTCATCTTCTTGGACCGCCTTCATTTGGATTTGATCCCTGAAAATAAGAGAGGTCTCATAGGGCCTCACCTACCACAATATATAATTGTATGGGATTATGTGAATTTCCACAGTGGCCTGCTTATCAGGGCCTGGTTCACTGCTCATCCAAGGATGGATATGGTGCTCCTACCACCTTACTCTCCTTTCCTCAACCCTATTGAGGAGTTTTTCTACGCTTGGAGGTGGAGTGTGTATGAGCATCGGGCTCAAGATCAGAGGTCTCTGCTCCATGCAATGGATGCTGCCTGTGAGGATATTACAGGAGATCAGTGTAGGGGATGGTTGCGACATGCACACCGTTTCTTCCCTCGTTGCATCGCAAGGGAGGATATACGCTGCGATGTTGACGAGAATCTTTGGCCAGACAGACAGCAGCGTGTGGATGGGCAGGAGGGTGAGGACGGTGGCCAGTGAAGAGATGTTACAGTAGTTGTGAAACTCCAGCTTTATTTACAGCATTGTAGGCTAAATGTAATTTTCCTTGTTTTATGTTTGTGTGTTTATATTTCCGTATATTATGCTGTATACATTTTCTTTTTACTCTGATGTATGGAAGTTACTTTGTGTGTGAATGATAATGGTTACAATACTGTAAAGTAATTTTTCCTTGGCAGTGTGAGTGCAATCTGTGATGTCAAACCTTGGAGGCTACTCTTATCCTAAAATCTTTTCTTTTTTTTCAGTTTTATACACAATTGTATTCAGTTAGCTAGACAAAAACTGTACAGTAACCATTGTCAATGAAGGACTGGGCTAAGACTGAAAGGTGGACATGAGGGATATTTCAATGGTCCTCTGCCTTAGAGACAAAACATCTAAACATTTTGACTTGCAGTGCTTACACAATGCCAAAGGGACAAAGCATTTTGGAGGCACTGACTATTTGAATGAGAAAGAAATGTATTTTTGACACATGAGTGAACTGTTTTGGGAAAGATATGAGCTTTTGAAGGTGAACCATGGTGTTGTGCTGAACCATCCAGGTTATTTTGGCAAAAGCACCAAGAGAGTTGAGAACGTCTGGTCTGTTTCAAGAAATGAGCCAAAGCAATTGAGAAGAATCTTTGCCATTTTGGTAGCACTGACTCTTTATATGGGAAAGGAATATGGTTTTGAAGCATGAGTGAACAGTTTTGGGAGAGATATGAGCTTTTGCACGTGAGTTATAGAGTTGTGCTGAGCTGTAAGACTGTTTTGCCAAATGAACTTAGAGTTTTGAGAATGTCATTTCTGTTTCAAGAAATGAGCCAAAACAATGGAGAAAAACTGTAATAATAGCGCCTGCAAACCGACCCGAAAGTGCCGCTGCTTTCATTCCAGTGTGAAAGCCCTCGATGCGCTGGCAGGACGGTAAAAAAAGTCCTGCCAGCAGCATCTTCAGAGCGGTGAAAGAGCGGTTTGTAAACCGCTCCTTTACCGCTCCTGCCCATTGTATGTGTGTGTGATAGGCCTACAGTATTACAGTATCTTACCTCAGTGGGATGTTACGTATGATACTAACAATGACAAGAAAAATATTGTAGAAAATAAACTATGGAATAGTATGGAATAGTTTATTTTCTACAATATTGATGATACAGTTTACAGTAGTATTCCAGTCACTGTGCAGTGATGCATTGGAATTGTGGTAAAGTTACTGTAAGTAAAACAACAATACGATTACATTGGTAACTCATTCTGTACGGAATACATAAGGTATAAATTACGAATGGAGTGTTGTCCTTTGAATTCTATGTTTAGGATTGGACGACAACCTGGCACGGGTGGCTGAGGAAAACTTCTCAATGAACAACAAGAACAAGAGATCTGTAACATGGTGTTGGCAAATAATGCCATCACATTGAGACAGATCCGCACTGCAATCCTACAAGACAAAGCCATATTCCAAAATGTCACTCTATAAGCATCTCCACAATAGCCCGCATATTGAAGAAGCATCAGATGACAATGAAGCAAATTTACAGGGTACCATTTGAGAGGAAATCTGACAGAGTGAAAGAGCTGCGGTACCAGTATGTACATGTAAGTCAGTCACTGGTTGTCCATCAAGATAACCTTTTTACGAGTACCATAAGCAGTGGTTCCCAAAATGTATTGGTTTCAGCACCCACTTTACCTGATTTCTGAATCTAGGTAATCCAGGTATGAAAGTATTTGATTTACGTATCTGATTTATAAACATTTTGTCTAAAAACTGCAGCTTACTGTATGATGCAATTATCATTATAATCCTTATTTTGAAGAATATAACATACAATACAGTAAGAAAAAGGGTCAAAGAGCTGCAATTACAGTAGTGCCTCCCATGTAAATCTATCTAATACTGTGGGTTTTACTGTAACATTTCAGTAAGTCTACTCATTGATAATTTTTCCCCTCCCCTTTCTGTCAAATACCCCCTGTAGTACCTCTGCATAGGGTACATGTACCCCAGGTTTGGAACCACTGGAATACTGGCCAGTAATATATTGAACTTGTTTAGAACATTCCCAGTCTTGGCCCATAGAATACACAGAAGCTCCTTATCTTCTTGGACCGCCTTAATTTGGATTTGATCCCTGAAAATAAGAGAGGTCTCATAGGGCCTCACCTACCACAATATATAATTGTATGGGACTATGTGAATTTCCACCGTGGCCTGCTTATGAGGGCCTGGTTCACTGCTCATCCAAGGATGGATATGGTGTTCCTACCACCTTACTCTCCTTTCCTCAACCCTATTGAGGAGTTTTTCTCCGCTTGGAGGTGGAGAGTGTATGAGCATCGAGCTCAAGATCAGAGGTCCCTGCTCCATTCAATGGATGCTGCCTGTGAGGATATTACAGGAGATCAGTGTAGGGGATGCTCTGATGAAATCCGATTGGCGGATGAAACGCGTCAGCATGATGCCATCACGCTACCCATAGCATTCCCACAGACCTCCAGATCCACCCACCAGCCCAGGCATCACTGGCCTGTAATTACAGTAACATGGCCATTTGAAACTTCCCGGGAAACGGAACGAGCGGAGGACTGAACGCTTTAGAAAACCCTGCTTTATTCACCGCATCTCCCTGGGCGTACACCTTCTACTTACCCTCAGTACGCCATCAAAGGATATGCACAGCTGAGGACCCGGCGGAGGACAGGAGACAACTCAACTAGCCAGCTGGAGATGGCATGAGCCTGAACTCGGTCCGGTGATGTGTCCTGATGCACCACAGAGTCAACACTGGGTGAGATCTAATCTGTTTGTGTCCTGGACAGGGGACAGTTGTCTCAATCAGTGCATCCACCCAGTATGTATGATTCACTAAATGAGTTACACTGCTCAGCCTGATTCAATCCGCTACGGCTCACCATATCCTGCAAACAGGAACTCCCATTCCCTGTCATCAGCGCTGCGAAATATTGATGGCCCAGGGTGATCTTACTGTAAAGTAACTGACCAGGACTGCAGTATCCAGTGACCACGCTACTGTTGAGTCAGTACAGGGTCTTCCCATTTCCGTTCCCCCCATCTTCCCCTCCTATCCCCCCGGTTCTTCTTGTTCCTACATCTATGAGGACCTGATATCTAGGGCTACTGCAATACCATCCACAACCCCACATATCTCTCCTTTCACTTACCATCTGCTGTTATCATTTGATTTACCAGGACTTTCAGTTATCCAGCAGATGAAAATTTAGTATCTAATCTGAATTCATTCTTGTATATCTATCTTGAATGAATTCACATGAGGTGTGTGTGCAGGGGCGGACTGACCATTGAGCCACTCGGGCACTGCCCAAAGGCCCTGGGCCACTAGGGGGCCCCATCAGGGTTGCCAGCCTCAGTAAAACCAGGGACAGTATGTATAAATCTGTGTTTTTTTTACATCTGTCTGTGTATACTGTGTGGCCCCATAATCTCCTATTGCCCGGGGGCCCCATGAGTTATCAGTCCGCCCCTGTGTGTGTGGTATATGTGAGTGGTGGCCATCTGTGTCTGTCAATGACAACGTTGTCATTTTTATATTGGTGATGGTACCTGTTTTTACAGTATATTATTGGATTGGTGTTTATAGTGTACTTTCAATAAAAAGCATTTCATATACGTTTTGACCATTGCATGTTCCTCCTTGATGAATTACCTTTCCCTTTGTTTTTTGTAGGGGATGGTTGCGACATGCACGCAGCTTCTTCCCTCGTTGCATTGCAAGGGAGGATATACACTGCAATGTTGATGAGAATCTGTGGCCAGACAGACAGCAGCGTGTGGATGGGCAGGAGGGTGAGGACGGTGGCCAGTGAAGAGATGTTACAGTAGTTGTGAAACTCCAGCTTTATTTACAGCATTGTAGGCTAAATGTAATTTTCCTTGTTTTTTGTTTGTGTGTTTATATTTCCGTATATTATTCTGTATACATTTTCTTTTTACTCTGATGTATGGAAGTTACTTTGTGTGTGAATGATAATGGTTACAATACTGTAAAGTAATTTTTCCTTGGCAGTATGAGTGCAATGTGTGATGTAAAACCTTGGAGGCTACTCTTACCCTAAAATCTTTTCTTTTTTTTTCAGTTTCATACACAATTGTATTCAGACAAAAACTGTACAGTAACCATTGTCAATGAAGGACTGGGCTAAGACTGAAAGGTGGACATGAGGGATATTTCAATGGTCCTCTGCCTTAGAGACAAAACATCTAAACATTTTGACTTGCAGTGCTTACACAATGCCAAAGGGATGAAGCATTTTGGGGGCACTGACTATTTGAATGAGAAAGAAATTTATTTTTGACACATGAGTGAACTGTTTTGGGAAAGATATGAGCTTTTGAAGGTGAACCATGGTGTTGTGCTGAACCATCCAGGTTGTTTTGGCAAAAGCACCAAGAGAGTTGAGAATGTCTGGTCTGTTTCAAGAAATGAGCCAAAGCAATTGAGAAGAATCTTTGCCATTTTGGTAGCACTGACTCTTTATATGGGAAAGGAATATGGTTTTGAACCATGAGTGAACAGTTTTGGGAGAGATATGAGCTTTTGCACGTGAGTTATAGAGTTGTGCTGAACTGTAAGACTGTTTTGCCAAATGAACTTCGAGTTTTGAGAATGTCATTTCTGTTTCAAGAAATGAGCCAAAACAATGGAGAAAAACTGTAATATAAAATCCAGTGTGTGTTTTTGTGTAAAATGTTAATTACGTATTTATCTCAATCAGTTTACACAAAAAAACACACTGGATGTTATATTATCATGTAACACAGCATAGTACATGATTTCTCAATAGTAATATTATACACTCCTGAGCTGACAGGCAGGGGGGGGGGGGGGGGAGCTGTTTGGAACAACCTACATGCCGAGTTCTTTGAAAAACTGTGTGCAAGTGTACCTAGAAGGACTGATGCTGTTTTGAAGGCAAAGGGTGGTCACACCAAATATTGATTTGATTTGGATTTCTCTTCTGTTCATTTATTTTCCATTTTGTTAGCTGATACTAATAATCAATTAACCCCTCTATTTATAAAAGCATTCTTATTAATGGAGGGGGCACCACCCCTTGATCCATGCACCCAGCCCCTAATCTACATGCAGGGCACTGGACGCATGGATTCCAATGGGGTTTTTTTTTTTAAGCACATGATTAGAGCAAGTGATCAAAAAAGGGTGGGTTTAGGGCGCAGAGCACTGCATCCTGAGCCCACCCAGTTTTGTGACAATAGCAAATTAATATTCGCTATTGTCTTTCTGCTTTTCCTCCAATCAGGAAGCTGGTCCTGAGACCCGATTGGCTGGGAGTCCTAAGTCCTGATTGGTCGGGAGGAGAAGCAACTGCCGGGACGACTCCCCGGCCGGGAGGAGATGCAGGCCTGGATGGGGTAAGTGCAGGGCTGGCAGGGGACCTGATGGGCGGAGTGGCAATCGATCGAACGACAGGGGGTGGGGGTGGTTGGCTGGCTGGGGGAAGGGGGTGTTGCTGGTTGGGTGGGGGCCACCCCCCCAAGAAAGTTATGCACCAGCCGCCACTGATATATGTGTTTTTTACATACTGTCACAAAAGCAAATACAGATTCCATATGGTGATATTGTATACTGTATTAATATATTCACTGATATCACTGTATGTCAGTGAAGCAAGCCATTGTCTTTGATCACTGCCATAACAGTACAATGCCATCAGACCAGTGCAGCCAGTTACAGTGACCCCAGTCACCACCACACCAGTCCCAGGGTCAACATAAGGCTCATTCACATGTGCAGCTCTCTCTGAAAAGCTATCTGTATTCCGATCACTCTTTAGAGAGCATTTGACAGATGGTAAAGAGGTTGTATGGTACCTTGTGATGGAGCCTGAAGCGTAGAGGAAGGCCTCTCTTGCAGTTCTGGCCCAGGAGCCCTGGTAGTGTAACAGGAAACGCAGTAGCACAGAGTGGCATGAGTGCCTGATAAGACTTCTGCTGGAGAGTGCTGATGTGCATCTGGATAAGCAGGAGCAGCTGGCAGGAAGCACGCTGATAGGAGAGCAGGAACTAATGACAGGTACAGCACGGTTGAATCAGGTGTGGGAAGAAGAGCCAAGGCAAGGTTAGACAGTCTAGGTTGACAACTAACAGGCAGCAGGCAGAAGAGTAGTCAGAAGTCAGGCTGGGTTCGGTAATATCACGTCAGGTTAGAAGGATAAGGCAGAAGCGTAGTCCAGGGGCGAGCCAGGGGTCAGTGCAGGCAGAGTTCAAGGTCAGGTGCAGATCTGGTAGGCAATGGGTGAGCAATAGACAAAAAATAAATGCAGCGCTAGGTGACATCTAACATGTGTTCGGTGAATACAGGGATGTGTCACCCTTCATACATTAGTGATATGTGTACTCATCAAACAAGTGTATGGTGATATTTAAAAATCACAATAAAACTCATAAAACAAAGTAAAGTCTACAAGTGAAAATAAAGAATCTTTGACAGCAACACTGTGCTATATATGACAAGGAGGAAATCCAATATATGTTGCTACATCGGGCGGGTAATCCTCATACATTCAGATTCCATATAGAAGTGGAGGGGTAAATGTGCTTACCAGAAGGGGTGGACACTCTCACCATACGGCGGGGTGTCGTACGGGCTTACAGATCCACTGATCCTAGGGGTGTTCACTGGAGACTTGCTGGAGCATGCCAATGAAGGATACCGATGAACGCATCCGAAACAGCCTCAGGAGCGGGATGGACCGTGAATCTTCAGGTGGATGGATGGATGAATTCCCCTCTTACAATACGCAGGTGGCCAAAAGATGTAGTTCTCACCACGTCATACAGAATCCACATAAGGAAAAAAAGGGAATCTCCACATGGTGCATGAACCAATAAAAGCAGGTTTATTTGAAACCATCAACAGGAAAGCAGATGTTTCACAGACATCAGATAAAAAATATGAAACAAGTGATCACAAGTCAGATAAATAGATAGCTAGTGTGGTAACAGAGTAACAGCATTCAGCAACCCGACATGTTTCGGACAAGTGTCCATCTACAGGGGCATATAGCTTGATACCCGAGACCACGCTTTACATATAACAACAATGATAAAACATAATAGTAATCAGCTGTGTGCCTCCCGTCCCTGGACCGCTAACCGGCCAATCCGAGACAAGCAAAAGGTGTCTGTCATAATAGTAATCAGCTGTGTGCCTCCCGTCCCCGGACCGCTAACCGGCCAACCCGAGACAAGCACAAGGTGTCTGTCATTCGGTTGCGGAACAGGTGATAGTTCCGACCAATCGCGGCTTCTGCGGCTGGGTCATGTGACCCTCTCAGTGAGGATTCTGGTCAGTGAAGGCTTCAAGGGCTGGGTCACATGACACATTCGATGGAGATGTCATCATCACGCAGCCGCGGCTGCGCTCCAAGCCTCACTCTCAGTTGACAGAAAAGAAAGCGAGGAGATAAGGCAGGAGGGGGACTGATTCCGCCCTACTGTCTGTAATCAATGTCATTGCACAGCCCAGCTAAGCGCTCGTCTCCCGATTACTTCCTGTGTCAACGGAAGTGAAGATAAAGTGATACTAGGCAGAGGAGACACATATTAGACTAAAATACCATGGCTAAATGTAAGGGACACTTAGACACCCATATTTAACAGGGAAATTAATCCTCTATTTGTGTAAAAGCGTGTCCCACATTCACAATGCGCTTATATACTTAACTGGCGCTATGTTATAAGACCCCATCTTAGCCTAAAAATATCTAATAACATTAAAATCAATGTGAAAGTCACATAGACAGTAATTCTGTTAAAATTGTTAATCAGAGATTGTCCATGGACTCCAATAAATAAAAATAAAAATAAAAGAGGGGAAAAAACAAAAAACCTCCATACTAAATCATGTGACATGGTTGGCCCAAGAACTTTTGTACCAATATATACCTGTACGGAACCTCTGGCACGACCTCGGGGGTAAAAATACGACCCGGAGTCGTGCGAACCAGAGCCGCACATATCCCTAGAGGAACCAATAGAATCTCAAATTTACCAGCTAAGATTTATTGATAAACGCATTCACATCCCATTCAACGCTTAACCCATAAGGGGAATAACTTTTTAACTGGAAAATCCAGAAAGTTTCAAGCTTAGAAACTCCCCTCGTATGGGGCCACCTCTCCAGTGTGGAACAAATTTGTCTATAATCTGAAACTTGGTGCCTCTCGGGTCCCTGTCATGGAACTGAAGAAAGTGACGAGGCACAATGTGGTTAGTACGGTCTAGATTGATGGCAGTAATGTGTTCGTTAACCCTAGTACTAAATGTTCTTATAGTCCGTCCTACGTATTGTTTATTACATGAACATGTAATAAGATATACTATGTAACGTGTAGTACACGTCACAAAGTATTTAAGATGGTAAATAGTTGAAGTGACTGTAGATTGGAATGTCTCGGATTTTTTATGTCCCAAGAGGTTATGCGTGCATACATTGCACTTTTTACAGGGATGGTAACCCTTGGTTTCAGGAAAGAATGATGGTTTTATATGGGCCTCAATGACATTATGTGAAATGTGGTTTCGTAGCGAAGGGGCCCCCCTAAATGTAACCCCAGCTCTAGGGGGAAGGACCGGGCCCAAAATGGGGTCATTTTTCAAAACACTCCAGTGACGGTTCAGGATACGTTTGATTTGCTTGTGCCGGACCGAAAATTGCGTAAATAATGACCATTTAAACTTGTCATTTGGAGGAGGTTTTGGTTTTTCAATAATGAGTGTGTCCCGGTCAATAGAGAATATCTTACTTATTTCCTGATCTATCATTGATGATTGGTAGCCTTTTTCAATAAAACATTCTTTTAAGAACTGAGCTTGTCTAATAAAATCCAAGGGATTAGTGCAATTTCTACGGATACGCAGTAATTGGCTGTGCGGGACAGAATCCAACCACGGGCC
Organism: Aquarana catesbeiana; assembly: GCF_042186555.1. Lineage (NCBI taxonomy): Eukaryota > Metazoa > Chordata > Amphibia > Anura > Ranidae > Aquarana > Aquarana catesbeiana. The sequence goes on from NC_133324.1 coordinate 655,549,560, forward strand.
ATAGTGGCAACTATCTGTAGAGATATAGCCATTTCTGTCCGTGGGTTTGAAGAACGTGGTGGTGACAATCTGACGATCCACTATAGAAATCTCCAGGTCCAGAAAATAGATAGAGGCTGTGCTCAGTTCATATGTGAGAACTATGCCTCTATCATTGTTGTTGAGGGTCGTCATGAAATCATGGAGAGTTTCCTCATCTCCTTTCCATAGGAGGAGAATGTCGTCTATATACCTGTCCCATAGACATAGCTCTGGCCGTTGTAGCGGATAGACGACATTCTCCTCCTATAGCGCCATAAAAAGATTGGCGAGGCAGGGGGCAAACTTAGCCCCCATTGCCACGCCCTTCCTCTGTAAGAAAAACTGGTTATCATACCAGAAATAGTTGGATTGTGTGGCGAAACGAAGGAGATCCATGACGAAACATTGCTGTACTGGTGGAATATTTCTACTTTTGTCAGATAATGCTTTACAGCAGCTAATCCCAATGAGTGTGGGATACAGGTGTACAGGCTGGTAACATCCGCCGTGACTAGAATAAAGTTATCCTGATATTCAATGGACTTGAGACGGCGGATGTGTCACCCGTGTCTTTAAGGTATGACGGGACATTACGGACCAGAGGTTGAAGGTAGAAATCTATGTAGCGGCCAATTCTGGAGGTTATAGAATCAATGCCACTTATAATGGGTCTCCCTGGGGGTTTGGTTACACTTTTGTGTATTTTCGGGAGGTAGTACATCACTGGAATCCGAGGGCCTACCGGACCTAGATATTCTTTTTCCTTTTTGTTTAAAATACCCTGTTGGAACCCCGAATCTACTAAGTCTGTTAGACGTTTTTTTAAACCTTTAGTGGGATCCCGAGTAAGGGCCATATATGTCTTATCGTCACTCAAAATGTAGCACATTTCCAGGTTGTAGTCCTTCTTATCAAGGATCACCAGACCCCCACCCTTATCCGCGGGTCGGATCACAATGTCATTATGTTCGCATAAAGACTTTAAGCCAATTTTGATATTGGGATGGTCAAAAGTCTGTTTGTCTGGTTCCGGTCTGGTTCCGGTAGGCCCCCGGATTCCAGTGATGTACTACCTCCCGAAAATACACAAAAGTGTAACCAAACCCCCAGGGAGACCCATTATAAGCGGCATTGATTCTATAACCTCCAGAATTGGCTGCTACATAGATTCCTACCTTCAACCTCTGGTCCATAATGTCCCGTCATACCTTAAAGACACGGGTGACACCATCCACCGTCTCAAGTCCATTGAATATCAGGATAACCTTATTCTAGTCACGGCGGATGTTACCAGCCTGTACACCTGTATCCCACACTCATTGGGATTAGCTGCAGTAAAGCATTATCTGACAACAAGTGGAAATGTTCCACCAGTACAGCAATGTTTCATCATGGATCTCCTTCGTTTCGCCACACAATCCAACTATTTCTGGTATGATAACCAGTTTTTCTTACAGAGGAAGGGTGTGGCAATGGGGGCTAAGTTTGCCCCCAGCCTCGCCAATCTTTTTATGGCGCTATGGGAGGAGGATGTCGTCTATCCGCTACAACGGCCAGAGCTATGTCTATGGGCCAGGTATATAGACCACATCCTCCTCCTATGGAAAGGAGATGAGGAAACTCTCCATGATTTCATGACGACCCTCAACAACAATGATAGAGGCATAGTTCTCACATATGAACTGAGCACAGCCTCTATCTATTTTCTGGACCTGGAGATTTCTATAGTGGATCGTCAGATTGTCACCACCACGTTCTTCAAACCCACGGACAGAAATGGCTATATCTCTACAGATAGTTGCCACTATGGCCCGTGGTTGGATTCTGTCCCGCGCAGCCAATTACTGTGTATCCGTAGAAATTGCACTAATCCCTTGGATTTTATTAGACAAGCTCAGTTCTTAAAAGAACGTTTTATTGAAAAAGGCTACCAATCATCAATGATTGATCAGGAAATTAATAAGATATCCTCTATTGACCGGGACACACTCATTATTGAAAAACCAAAACCTCCTCCAAATGACAAGTTTAAATGGTCATTATTTACGCAATTTTCGGTCCAGCACAAGCAAATCAAACGTATCCTGAACCGTCACTGGAGTGTTTTGAAAAATGACCCCATTTTGGGCCCGGTCCTTCCCCCTAGAGCTGGGGTTACATTTAGGGGGGCCCCTTTGCTACGAAACCGCATTTCACATAATGTCATTGAGGCCCCTATAAAACCATCATTCTTTCCTGAAACCAAGGGTTACCATCCCCGTAAAAAGTGCAATGTATGCACGCATAACCTCTTGGGACGTAAAAAATTCGAGACATTCCATTCTACAGTCACTTCAACTATTTACCATCTTAAATACTTTGTGACGTGTACTACACGTTACATAGTATATCTTATTACATGTTCATGTAATAAACAATACGTAGGACGGACTATAAGAACATTTAGTACTAGGGTTAACGAACACATTGCTGCCATCAAACTAGGTCGTACTAACCACAGTGTGCCTCGTCACTTTCTTCAGTTCCATGACAGGGACCCGAGAGGCACCAAGTTTCAGATTATAGACAAATTTGTTCCACACTGGAGAGGTGGCCCACGTACGAGGGGAGTTTCTAAGCTTGAACCTTTCTGGATTTTCCAGTTAAAAAGTTATTCCCCTTATGGGTTAAACGTTGAATGGGATGTGAATGCGTTTATCAATAAATCTTAGCTGGTAAATTTGAGATTCTATTGATGCCTCTAGGGATATTTGCGGCTCCGGTTCGCAGGACTCCGGGTCATATTTTTACCCCTGAGGTTGTGCCAGAGGTTCCGTACAGGTACATATTGGTACAAAAGTTCTTGGACCAACCATGTCACACGATTTGGTATGGAGGTTTTTTGTTTTTTCCTTTTTTTCCCTCTTATTTTTATTTTTATTTATTGGAGTCCATGGACAATCTCTGATTAACAATTTTAATAGAATTACTGTCTATGTGACTTTCACTTTGATTTTAATGTTGTTAGATATTTTTAGGCTAAGATGGGGTCTTATAACATAGCGCCAGTTAAGTATATCAGCGCATTGTGAATGTGGGACACGCTTTTACACAAATAGAGGATTAATTTCCCTGTTAAATATGGGTGTCTAAGTGTCCCTTACATTTAGCCATAGTATTTTAGTCTAATATGTGTCTCCTCTGCCTAGTATCACTTTATCTTCACTTCCGTTGACACAGGAAGTAATCGGGAGACGAGCGCTTAGCTGGGCTGTGCAATGACATTGATTACAGACAGTAGGGCGGAATCAGTCCCCCTCCTGCCATATCTCCTCGCTTTCTTTTCTGTCAACTGAGAGTGAGGCTTGGAGCGCAGCCGCGGTTGTGCGATGATGACATCTCCATCGAATGTGTCATGTGACCCAGCCCTTGAAGCCTTCACTGACCAGAATCCTCACTGAGAGGGTCACATGACCCAGCCGCAGAAGCCGCGATTGGTCGGAACTATCACCTGTTCCGCAACCGAATGACAGACACCTTGTGCTTGTCTCGGGTTGGCCGGTTAGCGGTCCGGGGACGGGAGGCACACAGCTGATTACTATTATGACAGACACCTTTTGCTTGTCTCAGATTGGCCGGTTAGCGGTCCAGGGACGGGAGGCACACAGCTGATTACTATTATGTTTTATCATTGTTGTTATATGTAAAGCGTGGTCTCGGGTATCAAGCTATATGCCCCTGTAGATGGACACTTTTTTCCTTATGTGGATGCTGTATGATGTGGTGAGAACTACATCTTTTGGCCACCTGCGTATTGTAAGAGGGGAATTCATCCATCCATCCACCTGAAGATTCACGGTCCATCCCGCTCCTGAGGCTGTTTCGGATGCGTTCATCGGTATCCTTCATTGGCATGCTCCAGCAAGTCTCCAGTGAACACCCCTAGGATCAGTGGATCCGTAAGCCCGTACGACGACCCGCCGTATGGTGAGAGTGTCCACCCCTTCTGGTAAGCACATTTACCCCTCCACTTCTATTTGGAATCTGAATGTATGAGGATTACCCGCCCGATGTAGCAACATATATTGGATTTCCTCCTCGTCATATATAGCACAGTGTTCCTGTCAAAGATTCTTTATTTTCACTTCTGGACTTTATTTTGTTTTATGAGTTTTATTGTGATTTTTAAATAACACCATACACTTGTTTGATGAGTACACATATCACTAATGTATGAAGGGTGACACATCCCTGTATTCACGGAACACATGTTAGATGTCACCTAGCGCTGCATTTATTTTTTGTCTATACTCACTTTTACATGGTTATTATACTGGTGATGCTGGCTGCTGATTTATCTTAAAAGGAAAATTTCTTAGTAGCGCAACAATACCTTTTTTCTCTGTTTTGTTTACACTAATGGGTGAGCAATACAGGAACATATACACAGATGCTTCAGAAACGTAATAGACCAAACGGTACTGACGCAAGGCACTAGTGCATTTTAAAAAGCCCGCCTGGCGCCAATCTGCATTCATGCATGCGCACGCTCGAGAACCTGTCTGTGCGATCACACACGCAAACATGCATGCGCACCAGCACGCACACCTGCTAAATGCCCACGAACAGGACTTACAGGGACCATGGGCCTTTGCACATGCACGTGTCTTCCCTCACAGAGGCAATGTATCACCTCCTCAACCCCTGCTTTAGCCCCTTGGAGCCTACAAAAATGTGATAGGTAGTCAGGAAGTTAGATGTGTAATTTATGCCCCTAGAACACCTGAAAGTGCTCCCTGGATTTTAGGCCCCTCTATGGGGCTAGGCTGTGAAAAAGTCATACTTGGGAGGAGTAGCAGAATGTTTTTTGAGGTATAAATCTAAATATGCCTATGTATGTGTTCAAAATAAAGTACATTTTTATTTTCTTTCCTGCATTTTCTAAAAACTTGTGGCAAAAAAATGAAGTTTTCAAAAAACTCCCTATGCCTTTCAGAAAATACCTTGAGTTGTTTGCATTCCAAAATGTGGTCATTTTATGGGTATTTGTCCTGCCCTGGCACTCAACAAATATGATAGGTAGTCAGGAAAATAGACATGTAATTTAGTCTCCTTGAAAGCCTGAATGTACTATTTTGATTCTGGGCCTGTCTGTTCTTCTAGGCCAGGCATCACTAAATGGCAGACCATGGTCCAGATCAGGACCAAGTCACTATCCAATCCAGACTCACTGCGGTTGTACCATTTAGGAGCCAGTTCTCCCCCTCAGCTGCTGCTACACAGAGCTTACATCAGGAGGCAGCACAACATTGATGGAGGGCGGGAGCTGCCCCAGTTTACTGATTGGTTGCTGGGGTGCATGGCGGTCCTAGCAACCCATTACAAGCTGGCTAACAAGAAAAGTTGTGCAACTTCGGTCCTCCATCTAAAAATGTCCTACCTCCCGATGTCAGCTCTAGACGTCCTGTGCCTCCCAACCTCTGCCCTGTGTAAGGTAGAACAGGGAGGAGGGCTATGTCACTGTTTTGAAGGATGGGGGGGGGGAGCTGGGCATGATGTCAAGGGGGCCCAGGGACTGCAATGTGAAGGAGGAGGGGAGGTAATACAAAAGAGAGGTGGACAGGAATGTGAAGGGGCTGGGGACTGCGATCTGTGAGGGTTCTTATAAAAGTAGGGAGGAGACGAATTTGAAAGGGAGTGTTATGAAAGGGGCCTGGGGACTGCAATGTGAGGGAGGGGGGTGATATAAAGGAGGGGTAAGGACAGAAATGTGAAGGGGGCTTGGGACTGCGATATGAAGTGGGGTGCTATAAAGGGGGTGAGGACAGGAGTGTGATAGGGGAGTGGTTGATATGAAGGGGGGCTGTGGTCTGCAATGTGAAGGAGGGGGGAGATATAAAGGGGGCTGTGGACAGAAATTTAAAGGTGGTGGTGATATGAAGGGGGGGTTGAGGACACTGCTATGAATGGAGACTGATGTGAAATGAGGGAATGTGATGTAAAGGGGATCTTGACGCGGAGGGGGGCAGTGATATAAAAAGGAGGGGGTTGTGATGTGCAGGGGGGACTGAGCGTCCTGGATACCACATGATCGCTGTGTTATCACATGACACTTAGTAAAAAACAGTAATGAATGGAGTCCATTAATTACATCATTGTTTACTACTGTGTGTGATCTGTGATTGGTCACTGGTAATCACATGTAACAAAAACAAAAAACAACCTAGAAACATGCACCAGATGCTTACCCCCCCCCCCAATCAATGGCTACTCAGCCAACAAATGTGGGCGAATGTAGGAACGGAATCTCCTGGAGTCTCATCTACCAATCTGCTTCACAGCTGCCTCGTCCAACCCACACCGATATGGAAGGGGCGCGAGGCATACGGTTTGTCTTTTTTTTTTAATTCTTTTTATTTCATAAGTCTGCATTAACAAAATTGATAATATCACATTTTCCAAGTCATTTGTTTCCTCATATTGATCAATGCAAACCAAAAAAAGAAAAACAACACACAATATATTTCCACCCTGGAGGAAGAAAAAAAAAATCAAAAAGAGTAGAGACAGCTAAATACCCTAGCTGCATCCCTGTTTTCCTAATATCAATCAATGTCCTCTTCTATCTATGTCCCTCTTATACATTATTCATTTCCACTAAGAGTTAATGGTGAATTCAACCATCTATCCCAGATTCTATAATATTTCTGAGGTTGTTCCTCTATGCTCGTACATTAATTTCTCATATGGAAGTATTTGGTTTACCGCTTTAAGTCACTGATCCCTTGAGGGGGATATTTGTTGCATCCACCTAAGCACAATTTGCTTGCGTGCCATAAATAGGGTTTCCTGTAGGCAGGTCTTGGTATATCCAGTCCACTTCTGGATCTCAACCAGTCCTAGCAGGCAAACTTCTAAAGTGAATGGAATGCGATCTCCCAGCACTTTTCATAATATATCCAAGACCTGTCTCCAGTATCTACTAATGCCCGGGCAAGACCACATTAAATGCACAAAATCAGCCCCTGGTTGATGACACCTCACACAGTCCACGGATGCTGTTCGTCCCATTAAATTTAATTTACGTGGTGTAAGATAGGCTTGATGTATTATATACAGCTGTATCAATCTGTTATTACTTGCGGGTAGGGATGAGCTGAACACCCCCCTGTTTTGTTCGCACCAGAACATGCGAACAGGCAAAAAATTCGTTCGAACACGTGAACACCGTTAAAGTCTATGAGACACGAACATGAATAATCAAAAGTGCTAATTTTAAAGGCTTATATGCAAGTTATTGTCATAAAAAGTGTTTGGGGACCTGGGTCCTGCCCCAGGGGACATGGATCAATGCAAAAAAAAGTTTTAAAAACTGCAATTTTTTCGGGAGCAGTAATTTTAATAATGCTTCAAGTGAAACAATAAAAGTGTAATATCCCTTTAAATTTCATACCTGGGGGGTGTCTATAGTATGCCTGTAAAGGGGCGCATGTTTCCTGTGTTTAGAACAGTCTGACAGCAAAATGACATTTCAAAGGAAAAAAGGTCATTTAAAACTACTTGCGGCTATTAATGCATTGCCGGTCCGACAATACACATAGATGTTCATTGATAAAAACAGCATGGGAATTCCCCACAGGGGAACCCCGAACCAAAATTAAAAAAAAAAAAAATATATGTCGCGGGGGGTCCCCCTAAATTCCATACCAGGCCCTTCAGGTCTGGTATGGATATTAAGAGGAACCCCGGGCAAAATTAAAAAAAAAAAATGGCGTGGGGTCCCCCTCAAAATCTATACCAGACCCTCTAGGTCTGGTATGGATTTTAAGGGGAACCCCGCGCCAAAATTAAAAAAAACGGCATGGGGTCCCCCCAAAAATCCATACCAGACCCTTATCCGAGCACGCAACCTGGCAGGCCGCAGGAAAAGAGGGGGGGACGAGAGAGCGCCCCCCCTCCTGAACCGTACCAGGCCACATGCCCTCAACATTGGGAGGGTGCTTTGGGGTAGCCCCCCAAAACACCTTGTCCCCATGTTGATGAGGACAAGGGCCTCATCCCCACAACCCTCGCCGGTGGTTGTGGGGGTCTGCGGGCGGGGGGCTTATCGGAATCTGGAAGCCCCCTTTAACAAGGGGACCCCCAGATCCTGGCCCTCCCCCCTGTGTGAAATGGTAAGGGCCTATCATTTCACTAAAAAACTGTCAAAAATGTTAAAAATGACAAGAGGCAGTTTTTGACAATTCCTTTATTTAAATGCTTCTTCTTTCTTCTTTCTTCTATCTTCCTTCAGTTTCTTCCTCCATCTTCTTCTGGTTCTTCCTCCGGTGTTCTCATCCGGCATCTCCTCCGCGGCATCGGCGTCTTCTTCCCTTCTTCTCCTCGGGCCGCTCCGCATCCATGATGGCATGAAGGGAGGCTCCCGCTCTTCTCTTCATCTTCTTCTCTCTGACGGTTCTCAAATAACGGGGGGGGCACCCGGTGACCCCGCCCCCCTCTGACACACGGTGACTTGACGGGACTTCCCTGTGCATCATTTAAGAACCGTCAGAAGAAGAGAAGCGTCACACAGCGGGAGCCTCCCTCCATGCCATCATGGATGCGAAGCGGCCTGAAAAGAAGATGAAGAGCAGAAGATGAAGAGCAGAAGATGAAGAGAAGAAGATGAAGAGAAGAAGATGAATAGAAGAGCGAGAGCCTCCCTCCATGCCATCATGGATGCGAAGCGGCCCGAGGAGAAGAAGGGAAGAAGACGCCGACGCCACGGAGGAGATGCCGGACGAGAACACCGGAGGAAGAACCAGAAGAACCAGAAGATGGAGGAAGAAACCGAAGGAAGATAGAAGAAAGAAGCATTTAAAAAAAGGAATTGTCAAAAACTCTCTTGTCATTTTTAACATTTTTGACAGTTTTTTAGTGAAATGGTAGGGGTACTTTTGTACCCCCTTACCATTTCACACAGGGGGGAGGGCTGGGATCTGGGGGTCCCCTTGTTAAAGGGGGCTTCCAGATTCCAATAAGCCCCCTGCCCGCAGACCCCCACAGCCACCAGCCAGGATTGTGGGGATGAGGCCCTTGTCCTCATCAACATGGGGACAAGGTGTTTTGGGGGGGCTACCCCAAAGCACCCTCCCAATGTTGAGGGCATGTGGCCTGGTTCAGGAGGGGGGGCGCTCTCTAGTCCTCCCCTCTTTTCCTGCGGCCTGACAGGTTGCGTGCTCGGATAAGGGTCTGGTATGGATTTTTGGGGGGACCCACACAGTTTTTTTTTTTATTTTGGCGCGGGTTCCCCTTAAAATCCATACCAGACCTGAAGGGTCTGGTATAGATCTTGAGGGGTACCCGCGCCATTTTTTAAAAAATTTTGGCCAGGGTTCCCCTTAATACCCATACCAGACCTGAAGGGCCTGGTATGGAATTTAGGGGGACCCCCACGTAATTTTTTTTTTTAATTTTGGCCGGGGTTCCCCTTAATATCCACACCAGACCTAAAGGGCCTGGTATGGAATTTAGGGGGACCCCCCACGTCATTTTTTTTTTAAAATTTTGGTTCGGGGTTCCCCTGTGGGGAATTCCCAAGCTGTTTTTATCATTAAACTTCTATGTGTATTGTCGGACCGGCAATGCATTAATAGCCGCGAGTAGTTTTAAATGACTTTTTTTCCTTTGAAATGTCATTTTGCTGTCAGACTGTTCTAAACACGGGAAACATGCGCCCCTTTACAGGCATACTATAGACACCCCCCAGGTACAAAATTTAAAGGGATATTACACTTTTATTGTTTCACTTTAAGCATTATTAAAATCACTGCTCCCGAAAAAACTGCCGTTTTTAAAACTTTTTTTTGCATTGATCCATGTCCCCTGGGGCAGGACCCAGGTCCCCAAACACTTTTTATGACAATACCATGAATATAATCCTTTAAAATTAGCACTTTTGATTTCTCCCATAGACTTTTAAAGGGTGTTCCACAGCATTCGAATTTGCCGCGAACACCCCAAATTGTTCCCTGTTCGGCGAACTTGCGAACAGCCGATGTTCGAGTCGAACATGAGTTGAACTCGAAGCTCATCCCTACTTGCAGGTGAGACTCCCAAATGTGATTTACACACCTCCTTCCATATCTCATCTGTCATAGATGTACAGACCATTTGCCATTTCCTTTTAATCTGTAATGGAGCATCCCGTATCTTGGCCTGCATTAAATATGTATATAGTTTAGATACTAATCCCTTTGGTCCCTGAGTTCTTAATATTCCAATAAGAGGGAATTTTGATATATTAATATTATTACTACCAAATTGAGCTTGCAGAGCATGCCTAACTGTAGGAATCTATAAACAATTCTATCTGTTAAGTTATATTGTGTTTTTAAAAAATCAAATGAGCATATATTCCCACTTTCATAGACCTGATCCAGCACTACTGTTCCTTTATGCATCCAGAATTTATTATCTTGCAATGTACTTAATTCCTCAAATAAGGGGTTATTCCACATTTATAGCTCAGATGGGATGTCCCTAAATCCTGTTTACTTTTTGACCTCCCGCCATACAGATCATGCCAAAGAGAGCATGGGAATCTTTACCCTTGGTAATTGTTTATGTCGTGCCTCAAGTCCTGCCAATAGATTCTCGGCCTAGACAATCCTTAAAAGGTACGTCTCCGCTCCCAAACTTTGTTTCTGTATCAACCAATTATGCAAATGTCTTAATTGCCCCACGAGGTAATACAGATAAATATCTGGCAAGGCCAGTCCTGCCTCCAGTTTTGGCCGCTGTAATGTTGTAAGCTTTATTTTGCATCTGCCATTAGCCCATATAAATTTAGTAAATTGAGAGTTCAGGCTTTTAAAAATCTTTTTAGGCACTACTACTGGGGAGTGTGAAAAAATATACATTATAAACACTTTGGTAATAAAATCATTTTAATTAAATTTATTCTACCCACCACTGACAATGGCAACTTACTCCAGATCCTCAGCTTACATTTAATGTGTTCCATCAATGGATTTACATTGGCCACCAGTGCATCAGAGGGTTGTCTTTTTATGTAGATCCCTAAGTACTTAAAGGAGTCCACTACTCAAAGTGGGGCATCTATCCTTTCCTCCATTTCTGATTCTTGCTGCAATGGCATAAGAAAGGACTTCTGCCAATTAATCTTAAGCCCTGAGTACTGGCCAAAGGTGTCTATTATACTCATTGCTTTTCCCAATGTGTTCTGCATATCCCACATATACAGTATAATATCGTCAGCGTAAAGTCCAAGCTGTTATTATCACCCAACTCTATTCCCTGATATTCTTCATTTTGCCGAAACCACAGGGCCAAGGACTCTATTGTAACAGCAACCAAAAGAGGGGATAGTGGGCATCCCTGCCTCATGCCCCTAAATAAGTTTATTGACGGAGTCAATATTCCATTAATCAATAATTTTGATGGTGGGTCTGCATATAGTATTTTAACCCTCTGTTTAAATCCATTACCAAAGCCAAACTTCCCCAGTGTTGCCTGCAAAAATCTCCACTCTACAGAGTCGAAGACTATAGCTGTATCAAGAGATGCCAGAGCTCCCATCACTGGGATATTCTCCCTCATTTGTGCCACCAGTTGCGTTCTGTGAATATATGTTGATTTACCTGGTATGAAACCTGTCTGGTCTGTATGGATTATAGATGTTATTATGGTGTTCAAACTCCTGGCCAAAATTTTATAAATTGCAATTTAATAAGGATATTGGCCTATACGAGGTACATTCATATGGATCCGGTTTTAGAATTAAAATTATCGTTACCTCATACATTGAATATGGAAGTTCCCTCCTAATAAAGGCCTCTCTATATACCCTAGTTAGTATTGGGACTACCAAGTCTACATATCGACTATACACTTCCAGAGGTATCCCATCTGGTCCTGGGGATTTACCACTAGCTAACGAGGAGATCGCCTCCCTTACTCTTCCTCCATAATCTCCCCATCCATTAATTTTGCATTTTCTCTTGATATTTCAGGATACTCCTCTGTACATGTTAATGAAGTGGTATATATTTTAACATAATACTCATAAAAGCATTTCAGAATTTCTTCTATTGTATAGGCTATTCTCCCCTGTTCATTTCATATTTTGTAAATCGCCGAGGTTGTTGTTTGGCAATAAATGCCAATAGTCTACTAGACTGATTTCCTTGTTCAAAAAAATTCTGCCTCATAAAAAATTGTTTCCGTTTAGCCTTTATTTCTAGTTGACCTTTATATAGCCTAAGAAGACTTGCCTGATTCTCACTCGAGGGATTAGATACAAATTCGTCCTCTCCTTCCCTACTGGATCGTTTAATATAGGATATGGTTGACTTCAGTACCCCCCTGCAAGTATGCCTGAAATGCATCAAACAACATGCCATCCACTGCGTGATTCTCATATGTCTCAAAAAAGACATTTAGCTGGTCTGGGATACGATCGTTGGGCCCAATCTGAGATAGCCAATATGGATGCATTTTCCAAAGTTGGATAGCTCCCCCTGGGGCCAATATTTAACCTGAACATTAATGGAGAGTGATCAGATAACCCCAACCCCCCCCCTGGGGGAGATAGGTGATTGACTGCATCAGTGGTTGTACTTTTCCATTCCCACATGCCATATCTATTCGGGATAAACACCTTCCTCCTGGAGCGGACCATGAGTACCTCCTAGTTTGTAGGTTCCCGATTCTCCATAGATCAGACCACCCTATCTCAGCAAGGAGTTTTTTTAGCATATTCTCTCTATTCACCCTATTATGGGATACACCTCCACACCTGTCTAAGACTGGGACCAATAGCATATTAAAATCCACCATACATATCACATAGGCATCAGAGTTGTGAGCCATAAACAGCACTGCATCCTTTACTACCTGTATACCCGTAGGTGGTGGGTTATAAATTCCCATGAGTACAAATGGCAAAGAATATAATATTGCATATATTAATACATATCTACCCTCAGAGTCACATTTATAGCTAATACACTCCCATTGTACCGAATGGTGTATCAGCATGCACTCCCCTTGAGTAGGATGTGTGATATGAGTGATAGATATGGTTGACCCATGGTTTCTTCAAATAATTTAAACTATCTTTTGTCATATGCGTTTCTTGTAAACATATTTTTGCCTTAGTCTGTCAAATGATTGAAAACACCCGACTTCTCTGCTTGTCTTCTAAACCCGCCACTCGAAGACTCTTCTGGAAAACGGCCATGAACGGAAACGTAGACAACAGAGACCCATCCCCATTTAACAATAGTGGCGCTTTCCTGACCAGGCGAACCTCTAAAACCTCCTGAACTCCCCCACTGGGCACACCAGGGAACCTGGCAGAGGAAACAGCTGCACCCACGTGCCCTTGCCTGCCTGGTCTGTCTTGGACCTGCGCAGCATTATCTATACCTGGCCCCCCTACTAACTACATCCTGCACTAATATTCCCCCCAAAACCCTCTTGGATGGACTGACGAGTTCGTAAATCCGAAACGCTCCAAAAAAAGGCCAGGGAAAACGTCGCTTTTAATAAGGAGACCTCATACCTTGATGTACTAAGGAACCCAGTTGAATGAAAATAACTTTCAAATTAGCAAAGGACATGGGCCTCCTAGCATCCTTGCGCTTATGCAACCTATGATAACCTTTAACTGCTAACAGACGAACCCCAAAAATCTTCTGTAAAATCCACCCAGCCCTGCAATTTACAGAAAAACGCCAAGCCGGCCAGTTTTCACTCAATGGCAGATACTGATACACCCTGCTCCAGGTTCCTGGAAACGAAGTAAAGGACCATCAGCCTTACCTCCGACCCACTTTGATCTGCCCCAGCTTGCCGAACCATCCCCAACCATTCCTGCCATAGTTTAGCTTCACTCACCAACCGCCTGATTCATCCAGCGACAACGCCAAGGATAGAAGTATAGCACAAACATTAGAAGAAGGTGGCCCCACGCAAAGGAAGTCATTCAAGTAATGAATGACGGAATTCACCTCTGATACGTCACGAACCACCCATTTAACAAGGGATTTGAATGTCTTAAACAGAGCGCAGGAAATGGACCAGCCCATAGGAAAGCAGCGATCCACATAACATTTTTGTCCCACCAACAGCACCCTAGCTGGTGGAACTGTCCAGATGGACTGGGAGCAAATGTCGGATTCCACCATTAAAGCCCCTTTACCTTAGCCAACTGCCGCGTCAAAGGAAGTATAAGACACCGTACACCCTTTCGGATCTATGGCGTCATTGACAGAACCTCCTCTTGGGAAAGACAAGTGGTGGATAAGGCGAAACTTGTGTGGCTCCTTCTTAGGCACCACCCCCAGGGACAAGATTAACAAAGCTGGCAAAGGCTTGACCGAGAAAGGCCCACCCATGCGACCCAGAGCCACCTCCTTAGCCAGTTTGTCAGTTACCACCCCAGGATTTTGCAATGCAGAATGCAAATTCTGCACCATAGGCGGCACAGCCGCCCAGGCACATGGGATCCGAAAACCCTCCAAGTTGCCACCTTTCCCTCCTTACCAGCGTCATCCCCCTTGTTTGCAAACTCTCTGGTACGGCCCTGGCCTTTTTATTTTTTTTTTTAAAGCAGTGGGACATGGGATGAGAGCCGGAGCACTAATGTTTAAAATGGCATGATCCCCCAAACTTACATGATCACTCGTTGTACTGCTAATTGTCCAGGGAAGGGTGTACCACCGGCCCCTCCTGGCAAAAAACTGGTTCAGGGGCCGCGCCAGAGGCTAATGTCCTTGTGGTCCCAGCGGAGGGACGGACGGAAAGCCCTACGCTGTCGAAACTGCTCATCATACTTTAACCAAGCTGATCCCCCATTGACTATGAGCCTCACCGATGGCGTCCATGTAACAAAAGAGCGCCGAATAGTGTTCTGGGTTCTTCTCTCCAATGATGCTCGCCTCAAGAGGTAGCAAGGAGAAGATCTCCACATACTCACCCAATGCAAATATTTTCTCGGACTTCCTGTTTTAAATGTGCTCCTAACGGCTCCTTAAAGCACACGTAAACCTTCCATTTTGCTGCGTCTGCAATTCTCACAGCATCTGCTTTTTCCTGGAACATCCTGCGACAATCCGGCCTTCTCCCCTGACATCACAACTGCAACAACAGCAGTCGTGGGAGATACTGCAAGCCTTGTGGCGACTGGGGGGCGACCACTGTGACTGGAGGGGGGCACTACGTCGGACCCCATACCTGCCCCGTCTGCAACCGACCCACCACCTGGTGGGACCCACAGCGACACCTTTCCCCTGCAAACCGTTGCACTAAATCCTGCAGACCTCCCAGTAAATCCTGCAGCTGCGCATCTGGCCTGGAAGTGGCAGGTGGAATACCTATCCCCTGCGGGCCAGCCGCCGAGCCCCCCGCTGTCTGTGGCGTGACTCTGGTAGCCACTGAATCACTCCCGCCCCCTACCCCCAACAAGCTATCCAATGCAGCACTGAAAGAACTATTAGGTAAATAAGATGACTTACTAGGCTGACCAGGGATGCCCCCCACAGCCATTGCTCCCGAATCCACTGGTGCAGGATGGCTCCATGACTCCTCCTCCGAGCATGACAGCTCACCCTCTGACCACTCTCCTGGAGACTGTTGGTCTTCCATCCTTAGCATCCCAGGTGAGGAGGGCCTGGATGCTGTGGATCCGTGCCATTTCTAGCCCCTCCTCCCAGCACCGGATCCGCCCACTGAGGAGCCGCTTTGCTTGGGCACATTCCCTGTGCCCCATGTACTCGCCGCCGCTATTCTGCTGCTTTTTCTTCCTCCCCTCTCCCAGTAGGGGGATCCACCATCACTCTGGAGCCTCCGGCCCCATCTGGTAATGGCCCGGTTGCTATGACTGCACTTCTCCCCCGCAGAGACTCCCCCCATCGCCGAAGCCTCAGAGGAGGAGTAGTCCGCTGGCTCCTGACAATGCCGCAGAGCACGGCAGAATCCTCCCGTGCCCCGCCCGCCGAGCTCCGCCTACAGCAAGGATTCTGTCCAGGCCCCCATCCATGGAATATGGTGGCCATTTCGCCAGTGGGCCTGATGGGTCCCGTCCAGGGTTCCCTCCTCGGCACAAAGGTCGGGGGGGACCCAGGTGAAAAACACTCCAGAGGCCGAGACCTCCGAGTGCATGGATTTCCCGCCCCCCGCCATGACCCGGATGCCTGGTCTGCTAGCAGGGATGACATCTGGCTGTGCAGCCACTCTGGTCCCCTCGTCACAGCCGCCGCAGTTGACTCAGGAGCTTGTCTATGTTGGCCATGCTGTTTGTACACCGCAGCAGCATGGAAACTGCCTACTTTACACCTGCCCCTCCACTGATGCCCGGGAAACCTGCCCCCCCTTACATAAATGAAACCCCTCCCTATCCTGCTGTTCCCAGCCAATCCTACTATCCCCCTTTCTCAATATACCTTTCTTTCCTTTTTTAACCCCATATTAGCTTCCCCTTCTCACCCTTTCATGCCCGGCCCTTCACCATTTGTCATTTTATTTCTCTCGCTCTGGGCCTCTCTATAATGAGACTTGTTCTGAGACACCCACACTGCACATGCTTTCATTGGGAAGCTCAGTGTGCTGGTGTTTCTCTTCCCTGGCTCTTATGCAGCTGAGAACAGAGGGAACGTGATCGCTTATAAAAAAGGGAAAAAAAAAGAGATTAAATAGTGTTATTTATATCTATACACAAATGTTTTAAACTGAATGGGTTATTTTAAAAGGTGACCTTTTACAATCACTTCAAAAGCAAAGAAACAAGAGATTATTGGATTGCCCATTCCCAGGGCAGGTAATATCTTTCTCACACTTCCCTGATGCCACATTTACCCTCCAGAGACAAGTAGTATAATTGGTACTTCTAGGTATTGTGAGGTTTGGGGGTTGTTTAGCTCAAGTGTAGCACCCGCTAGCAAGAACAGTCCACACAGATGATTCCTTTTCAGGGCTTTTTGGCCCACTTTTATTAAAGAAAATCAAAGTTCCAGAAATGAAAACAAAAGTAGTTTCCCTCACAGGGGGTTTTCACCATCAGCTTTAAATAAAAGGATATTCAGCCTCCTGGCTTACAAATGCAGCATTGTAAAGAAAAATACCGAGCCACCTGGCTCTCTTCAGCAGCAGACGCACCACTGCTCAGGCTCCCACATGGAGCTCTCCTGACTACCGTCAGCGACCTCAGACTCAGGTCTCTGGCTTTTACTACACAGCCTGCACTCTCTGGATGCTTTAGTGCACACCTGCACTCTCTGGGTTCTCCCTTGCAAGCCTGGACTCCTGGAGACCTCCTGTCTCTCTGGGTGGAGCCCAGAACCATGGTCCTGACTCTGCTATCAGGCCCACACACACCTGAACAATCAGTGTGCCGGTGAGTCCCAAAACCTGGACCCAGGACTGGGGATTTCATCCCACCAGGATCTCTAAGAAATCCCCAGGCTCCAGGTCCCAAAATGGACCTTACTAAATAATGAGGAAACTGAAAAGCCAGTTTCCTCTCAAACAAGCAAATACCCTGGAGCCCCTCAACCTGCTTGGTTGAGAATCCTGGACCAATACACTGGTGGGGTACCACACTATCACATATTCCCCCCTTGTTTCGACCCAGAGGGCGGAACACACCAGTACAACCTCCTCACTTTGGCATGACCATGCAAGCTACCACCCACATGGGCCAAATCTTGTCCCATCAGGTGACTTTCTCCAAGTCCCCCTGCTACATTTCCTCGGGCTCTACAAAGACACTCCCATGCCTTTTTGCGTGCACGCTTCCAAAAGCGATGTCTTTCTATTTCCCTTGGGCCTATACTAGCCCCCTTGACAGTAGGGATTTTACTAATCTTGGTACCTTTTTTAACATGAGGCAGACAGCTGAGCTTTAAGGGTCGGATATCGGTAAAGTTATAAAGTGCTCCCTTAATTTCCACTAGACCACTCTTTTCTCTTTATTTAATTTGGAAGGAATCAGATTTTTAAACCCTTGTTTAGTGATAAGCAGGGACTCTTTTATTGGAGTGACACTGGTCCCTCTCTGCGCTCTATGTACGGGCACCCTCTTACCGTCCAAACTCAGCGTCACTTGTTTCCTGTACACTGCATGCTTCCTTTTGTCAGTTTCATCACTAACATCCTCATATGACTGCAGTCCCATCCTAGTCTCCCTCTGAAGGACATCCTGACTGGCTTGCCACTCTGAGGTTTTTAAGTCCTGTGACGCCTTGCTGCGCTTTGGACTATTTCCTTCCGACCATTGTTTACCACGGTTCTTCTCAGATCTTAGAAAATCTTCCCCAGACCTACCCTCCTGAACCTGTAGGGGGCCTAATTCTGCTGTATCTTTTACCTCTTCTGTGTCAATCATACCATTCCCTATCTCATTACATTTTTCAGGGTTTGCTACAACCAGATCAACTTGACCAAGAAGACGATCAGGTCTACCATTATTTTTGATGTCACCCATGGTAACCAAACCATCAAAAATTGACAATGCGCTGCACTTTTCATCACGGTCAGAAATATCAATGCATTTGTCATATTTCATTTCACTCATGTACGGCAGAGCAGTGTCTGAAGAGGAACTGCACCCAGCGGAGGGGTTGTCTGCGGCAGCTTCACTATACTCCAACTCCACTGGCATGAGATCCTCTGCCAACAACTGTCCTGACTCCTGACCATCATCGCATAAAACATTTGGACCTGTTACTACAATCACTTCATGTATTGCTGTGCCATCTGGCACTTCCACCAACACCAGCTCATTTGGCATGGCATCATCCAAAAACTAACGCTAGGGCAGCTATTGGCTACTGGCTATCAACTTCCTTATTTTAGTTCGGTGTACGTCATCACGTACGAATCCGTCGGACTTTGGTGTGATCGTGTGTAGGCAAGTCCAGTCGTTAGAAAGTCCTTTGAAAGTCCGCCAAAAGTCAGTCGAAAGTCTGTTGAAAGTCTGTCGAAAGTCTGTCAAAAGTCTGTCGGACGGGCTGTCGGACTTTTGTAGCTGAAAAGTCCGACCGTGTGTACGCGGCATAAGTAGGGGGAGAGAAAAGTGTGTGGGAAATACTAAAGATAGTTGAAAGAGGAAAGAGAAGGAAGAGGCAGAGAGAGAGAGAAGGAAAGGGAAAAAAAGAAAGAAAAAATGGATGGGAGGGAGGTTAATAATTTAGTGAGTGGGTGGCACCTTAACTAGGGGAGGTATACCCATTATGTTTCAGATGGGTCTGCTTTTGGGAGGCTTTTTCTTGCATAAATGATAGAGATAATAATGTTATAGAGAGTATATCGGTCTGGGGGTAACAAGTGCAGGAGCAGATGTCATTCAGATACCCTCACAGTTAGAAACACCTCCCTAGGGAACACTTAACCCCTTGATTGCCCCCTAGTGTTAACCCCTTCCCTGCCATTGACATTCATACAGTAATCAGTGGCTATTTTTAGCTCTGATAGCTGTATAAATGTCACTGGTCCCAAAAAAAGTATCAAAAGTGTCCAATCTGTCCACCACAATGTCACAGTCCTGCTAAAAATCATTGATTGCCGCAATAACAAGTAAAACAATGTATAAATAATAAAAATGCCATAAATCTATCCCTTATTTTGTAGATGCTATAACTTTTGTACAAACCAATCAATATAAGCTTATTGCAATTTTTTACCAAAAATATTTAGAAGAATACATATTGGCCTAAACTGATAAAGAAATTTGTTATTCTACATTTTTTTTGATATTTATTATAACAAAAAGTAAAAAATATTGTTTTTTTTTCAAAATTTTCGCTATTTTTTTGTCTCCCCTCTGGGAGTCATGTTCACACTCTGGCTTTTCTCCTTACACATGCACATCATGTCTCAGAGCTTTTCTTCGTGCAATATCACCAGATAACTATCCCTGTGATTTCCTCTCTATCACCAAGACTGCACACCGCTTTGTTTTTCTTCTCCCTTTCCCCTCTGAGGCATTGCATGATTTTCATGCGATTTTTCACTTTTTAATTTCTTTTCTCTTTGTGATATATGATTCCCTTCACTTTGTATCTACTACGTTTTTCACTTTTATCACTTTTTTGTGCAATAATGGGTGTTGGTTTAAAGTTCTTGAATACTGTATGTATATACTGGTACCATTCACACATATTGGTCCAATATCATTTACTCTACAGACGTATCTGAATTTTTCACCTTTGCCTATTACATTTGGAGGGAGATCCTGGGGTGCGCTCGCTTCCTCCTTGGGTTCATTCCCTCAGCTCCTGGGATAGACTTCCCTCGCAGATCCTAACTTGCAACGCTGCATATTTAGAACTATTTATACGTAAGTATTCCAGGAAGATGCATATCTTGTTTCCCATTGCCACTACCTTCTTTATCACTATCTGGGCAAAACATTAGATCCTATTTACATTTTTTTCAGATACGCTATGTGTTCGCTCCATCATGTTCCCAACACATAGCTTGACATCAACTGTGATTCATTTATATCCTATAACCCATTCATATCCTTACTCAATAAGCATTGTCTTTTTATACTAGTTACTTCTATGGGATACTATGCAATTTCAGATGTATGCATGTACATACATAAATTCTTCTTTTTTGTATCCATCACCTTGTATATAGATAAAAATACTCATGTTCAACGCTTTGTTTATATGCCAATTAAACAATTTTACAATTTCTCCTACCACCTGTCTTGTGCCTCACTCAAAGTCCCAAAAACCCTTTTCTTATTTCTGATATAGGGATGGAGGTACATGTTATCATTCACCTCATTTAAAGTCCCAGAACCCCCTTGCTTCCTCTTTTTTTGTTTATAGTATTAGCAATAAAAACTGCAGAGGTGAATAAATACCACCAAAAGAAAGCTCTATTTGTGGGACTAAAAGGATATAAATTTTGTTTGGGTACCACGTCGCACGACTGCGCAATTAAAGTGACGCAGTGCTGTATCGCGAAAAATGGCCTGGTCATTAAGGGGGCAAAACCTTCCGCTCCTTAAGTGGTTAAAGTATCTTCTGTAACTGTGTCTTAGTTCTTATAACACATGCTGATGACATAGTGATGGCTGTTGAGATAGCTGAATTGAATCCTGAGCGTTAACGCCTCTAAAAGATACCATTAGCATACTATCTCAATTTCAAATGATATGTTATTAATATTACAAAGCTTAAAGGCAATCTAAACTGCAAAACTCAGATTAGGTTCACTGTATATGGAAACCTATCAGATGAATCATGAGAGGAGGCACAAATTATCTTTGAAGATAGATGTGGTGTGAAACATATTCTCTGGTATGCAGAATTTGCAGATATACAAACTGGCTAATTTATGACCATATATTTTTCAAATATACTGTATATATATATATATAGATAGATAGATAGATAGATAGATAGATAGATAGATAGATAGATAGATAGATAGATATAGATATAGATATAGATATAGATATAGATATATAGCTATATAGCTATATATCTATATACAGTATATATATTGTAGCAGAGCATCCCAGAGAGGGCCGTGGAAAGTCCTGTTCGGGGTTTATATGTCTCCCAGGCTCCAGTCATACACATTTAGAGATCTCTGATCCATGGTCCAGTTCGGATCTTGGTCCTCTTCCCCCAGGCTAATTTAAGCTCACTTGAGACAGACAGCCTTTGCTCTCTGCCTTGGAAACATAGACAACTCTGGTCTGTGAGAGCAAAAGGTTGGTAAAAAGCTGTATCTGTGGAAGCTGACAAGCTGTAGGCTTGCTCAGACTGGTAGTTAGGACCTGTATATATTGTATAGTTAGAGCCGAGACACAGCTAGGTTATTGTTTTGCTATTCCTATTTGTTTTCTGGAACACTGTACGTCACCTGTATATAGACTTGTATATAACACAAATAAACACTGCACTGTTTGTCACTACCTTACTGGATTTGGTACCTGTGCCTGCTCATCCCAGGGAGCTTTGTACCTGCTACCTGTCCCCCAGGTTACAATAATATATATATATATATATATATATATATATATATATATATATATATACATATTGTGGCAGGGCGTTGCCCTGCCAGGGTCTAGAAGGAGGTTGTTACCCAGAGTTCTCAAACAGACGGGTTGAGGGGCTCCAGGGAGCTTGTAACATGAAGAGGAAACTGGCCTTTCAGTTTCCTTAGTGTTTTGCAAAGTCCACTTTGGGACCTGGAGCTCGAGGACTTCTGAGAGTTCCGGGTGGGATGAATTCCCTAGTCCTGGGTCCTGATTTTGAGAACAGCCAGCATGCTGATTGTGTGCTGGGCTTTTAGTAGTAACCTGACCATGGTTCTGGGCTCCACCCCGGCAGATAGGAAGTCTGAGTACCAGGAGTCAGGAGGGCTCCACATGGGAGCCAGTGCAGCAAGAGGCTGCTAGCTATATGCACCAAGGTGGTTGGAGAAATCTGTGTGTGTAGGTGAGGAGAACCAGTGCAAAGAGACAGTGCTCCAATTTGTTGCTGAACTGTGCAAAGTTATTCTGGAGTGACTGTGAGTATGCGGCAGTCAAAGCTCCTAAAAGAAGCAAGGATGGCTGAGATGATAGATAGAGCTCTGTAACTGGAGGGATTGTTGCTGCACTGGCTCCCACGTGGAGCCCTCCTGACTCCTGGTACTCAGACTTCCTATCTGCCAGGGTGGAGCCCAGAACCATGGTCAGGTTACTACTAAAAGCCCAGCACACACCTGACCAATCAGCATGCTGGCTGTTCTCAAAATCAGGACCCAGGACTAGGGAATTCATTCCACCCGGATCTCTCAGAAATCCTCGAGCTCCAGGTCCCAAAGTGGACTTTGCAAAACACTGAGGAAACTGAAAGGCCAGTTTCCTCTTCATGTTAAATGCTCCCTGGAGCCCCTCAACCCGTCTGGTTGAGAATTCTGGGTCACAACCTACTTCTAGACCCTGGCAGGGCAACGCCCTGCCACAATATATATATATATATATATATATATATATATATATATATATATATATATATATATATATTATTGTAACCTGGGGGACAGGTAGCAGGTACAAAGCTCCCTGGGATGAGCAGGCACAGGTACCAAATCCAGTGAGGTAGTGACAAACAGTGCAGTGTTTATTTGTGTTATATACAAGTCTATATACAGGTGATGTACAGTGTTCCAGAAAACAAATAGGAATAGCAAAACAGAAGCCTAGCTGTGTCTCGGCTCTAACTATACAATATATACAGGTCCTAACCACCAGTCTGAGTCTGATCAAACCCCATACATGCCTGAACAGAGTTTTACAAGGAGAAAGAGGGCTGGTGTTGTCCCTAGCAACACTGGTGCAATGAGTGCACAGGTGACTGCAAGTATGGAGAGTCCACCAAAGTCTGAGTCTGCAGTGGATTGGTGCAAGCGGCACCTGGAAGCACTGAACCAAGTTAAAGAGGAGAGCAACCCAACCCTTAATGCAAGGATAGAGCGGCTGGATACCTGGGAGAGGGGTGCAGTTGCCCCTGGCAACGCTGGTGCAAGTAGTCAGCTTGAAAGTAGATGCAATGTGGGAAACCCTGATAAGGACCAAGTGCTCTGTTTGCGGTACAGTGAGTGGGGGCATGCAGTCTCCAAGTGCCCTTTGTCCCAGGCTCCAGTGCAAAGCTACCTAGCAAAGCAAAAGTCTGCATCTGTGTCTGGGAAACCATCACTCAGTGCAAGGAGTAAGCAGATGGGTGGGGTTGCCTGTGGCAACAAAGGAGAAATCTCTGCTGAGGTTGTGATAACTGCTTCCTACAGAGGATGGCCAAAAGGTCACTGGGTTGAATTGGTGCAACCGTTTCTGATGGAGGAGTACCAAGAGGTTTACCGCTGGATGGGTCATAAGCGAGATGATTATGACAAATTTCTAGGAGCAATCCAATCTAGAGAGCGCTGGAAAAAGTCAATGGGGAGAACGTGGTCTCCTATAGCAACCGGAGAAAGTGTGTTTGCAGCAAGGAGGAGCCACAGCAGAGATGTGGCTCAAATTTTGAGTGAAGATGTTGGTGCAAAAGTGTCTTTTGTCGCCCCTGGCAACCGTGGTGAACATTTTGTTCAGTCTGCAGGGGGTGACAAGAAGCACAAGAAACCAGTGCTTTTATCCTATGGCGGCTTGTGTGAAGTAGTCAGCCCAGAGAAGAGTGCACCGTATCCAGCATCCTGCAAGGGGTATGACCAGGTGTGTGGGTCTGCTGTTACCCCTGGCAACAGGAAATCTCTTTGGCCTCCGGGGGGGGGGCCTTGGGGTGTTGGAAAATCTAAAAAGGATGCAATGTTGCCCCGTTTCCATGTGAGGGCATCAGCTTGTGAAAGCGCAGCAAAGAAGGGACAACGCCCTCAACTGAAGCTTTCAACACCTGCCAAAGAGAATGGTAAGACTGTTGCTGTTGAAGTCATGGGAAAGACTGAAGTGGAAGTGATACAGGAGTGGAGATCC
The DNA here is from genome assembly GCF_042186555.1 of Aquarana catesbeiana. NCBI lineage: Eukaryota > Metazoa > Chordata > Amphibia > Anura > Ranidae > Aquarana > Aquarana catesbeiana. The sequence continues at coordinate 655,574,041 of NC_133324.1, forward strand.
ACTGTTGGTGCAGAAAAGGACTTGCCTCACTGCAGTGCCCTGTCCAGTGTCAAAATTGAATGTGATAATTCGAAACTTAGTGAGGAGTATGATCATACTGGTATTGAGTTAACTAATACTGATAATGTGATGCCTAATGAGGGAGGGGTGATCGCTAAGCAGGATGGTCTATTCCCCTTAGCAACAGTATATAAGGCTGCAGAGGTGTCCCTAGATACCTCAAGGGACCTTTGTGTGTTGGAGCCAGAGGTTGCCCGGGACAACTGTGGTGCCACTCTGATGGATAAGAGGGTACTTGACCTTGGTTTTAATGTGTCAAATGGTATAACTAAAATCTCTGAAATTACTTGTGGTGATAATGGGTTACTGCAGTCTGTCACTGCTGACAGCAAAAGTCTTCATGAGTTTAATGAAGCGCCACCCGAGCAAGGTGGTGAAGTTATGGTATTGCAGCCTGCTGTGTTCAAAAATATTTTGCCACAGGTTAGTTTAACCACTTGAGCCCCGGACCATTATGCTGCCTAAGGACCAGAGGTCTTTTTCCAATTTGGCACTGCGTCGCTTTAACTGCTAATTGCGCGGTCATGCAATGCTGTACCCAAACGAAATTTGCGTCCTTTTCTTCCCACAAATAGAGCTTTCTTTTGATGGTATTTGATCACCTCTGCAGTTTTTATTTTTTGCGCTATAAACGGAAAAATACCGAAACTTTTGAAAAAAAATGATATTTTCTACTTTTTGTTATAAAAAAAATCCAATAAACTAAATTTTAGTCATACATTTAGGCCAAAATGTATTCGGCCACATGTCTTTGGTAAAAAAAATGTCAATAAGCATATATTTATTGGTTTGCGCAAAAGTTATAGCGTCTACAAACTAGGGTACATTTTCTGTAATTTACACAGCTTTTAGTTTATGACTGCCTATGTCATTTCTTGAGGTGCTAAAATGGCAGGGCAGTACAAAACCCCCCCAAATGACCCCATTTTGGAAAGTAGACACCCCAAGGAAATTGCTGAGAGGCATGTTGAACCCATTGAATATTTATTTTTTTTGTCCCAAGTGATTGAATAATGACAAAAAAAAAAAAATATTTACAAAAAGTTGTCACTAAATGATATATTGCTCACACAGGCCATGGGCCTATGTGGAATTGCACCCCAAAATACATTCAGCTGCTTCTCCTGAGTATGGGGATACCACATGTGTGGGACTTTTTGGGAGCTTAGCCGCGTACGGGGCCCCGAAAACCAAGCACCGCCTTCAGGATTTCTAAGGGTGTAAATTTTTGATTTCACTCTTCACTGCCTATCACAGTTTCGGAGGCCATGGAATGCCCAGGTGGCACAAAACCCCCCCAAATGACCCCATTTTGGAAAGTAGACACCCCAAGCTATTTGCTGAGAGGCATATTGAGTCCATGGAATATTTTATATTTTGACACAAGTTGCGGGAAAGTGACACTTTTTTTTTTTTTTTGCACAAAGTTGTCACTAAATGATATATTGCTCACACAGGCCATGGGCATATGTGGAATTGCACCCCAAAATACATTTAGCTGCTTCTCCTGAGTATGGGGATACCACATGTGTGGGACTTTTTGGGAGCCTAGCCGCGTACGGGGCCCCGAAAACCAAGCACCGCCTTCAGGATTTCTAAGGGTGAAAATTTTTGATTTCACTCTTCACTGCCTATCACAGTTTCGGAGGCCATGGAATGCCCAGGTGACACAAAACCCCCCCAAATGACCCCATTTTGGAAAGTAGACACCCCAAGCTATTTGCTGAGAGGCATGGTGAGTATTTTGCAGCTCTCATTTGTTTTTGAAAATGAAGAAAGACAAGAAAAAACTTTTTTTTTTTCTTTTTTCAATTTTCAAAACTTTGTGACAAAAAGTGAGGTCTGCAAAATACTCACTATACCTCTCAGCAAATAGCTTTGGGTGTCTACTTTCCAAAATGGGGTCATTTGGGGGGGGTTTGTGCCACCTGGGCTTTCCATGGCCTCCGAAACTGTGATAGGCAGTGAAGAGTGAAATCAAAAATTCACGCCCTTAGAAAGCCTGAAGGCGGCGCTTGGTTTTCGGGGTCCCGTACGTGGCTAGGCTCCCAAAAAGTCTCACACATGTGGTATCCCCGTACTCAGGAGAAGCAGCAGAATGTATTTTGGGGTGTAATTTCACATATTCCCATGGCATGTTTGAGCAATATATCATTTAGTGACAACTTTGTGCAAAAAAAAAAAAAAAAAATTTGTCTTGTGTCGCAATATAAAATATTCCATGGACTCGACATGCCTCTCAGCAAATAGCTTGGGGTGTCTACTTTCCAAAATGGGGTCATTTGGGGGGGTTTTGAACTGTCCTGGCATTTTATGCACAACATTTAGAAGCTTATGTCACACATCACCAACTCTTCTAACCACTTGAAGACAAAGCCCTTTCTGACACTCATTGTTTACATGAAAAAGTTATTTTTTTTTGCAAAAAAATTACTTTGAACCCCCCAAACATTATATATTTTTTTAAAGCAAATGCCCTACAGATTAAAATGGTGGGTGTTTCATTTTTTTTTTTTCACACAGTATTTGCGCAGCGATTTTTCAAATGCATTTTTTTGGGAAAGACACACTTTTTTAAATTTTAATGCACTAAAACACACTATATTGCCCAAATGTTTGATGAAATAAAAAAGATGATCTTAGGCCGAGTACATGGATACCAAACATGACATGCTTTAAAATTGCGCACAAATGTGCAGTGGCAACAAAATAAATACATTTTTAAAAGCCTTTAAAAGCCTTTACAGGTTACCACTTTAGATTTACAGAGGAGGTCTACTGCAAAAATTACTGCCCTCGATCTGACCTTTGCGGCGATACCTCACATGCATGGTGCAATTGCTGTTTACGTTTGACGACAGACCGCCGCTTGCGTTCGCCTTAGCGCGAGAGCAGGGGGCGACAGGGGTGCTTTTTTTTTTTTCTTTATTATTTTTTTGCTTTTTTATCTTATTTTTAAACTGTTCCTTTCATTTTTTTTTTTTTCATCATTTTTATTGTTATCTCGGGGAATGTAAATATCCCCTATGATAGCAATAGGTAGTGACAGGTACTCTTTTTTGAAAAAATTGGGGTCTATTAGATCCTAGATCTCTCCTCTGCCCTCAAAGCATCTGATGACACCAAGATCGGTGTGATAAAATGCTTCCCCAATTTCCCAATGGCGCTATTTACATCCGGCGAAATCTAAGTCATAAAATGCTCGTAGCTTCCGGTTTCTTAGGCCATAGAGATGTTTGGAGCCACTCTGGTCTCTGATCAGCTCTATGGTCAGCTGGCTGAATCACCGGCTGCATTCTCAGGTTCCCTGTTGAGACAGGAGAGCCAGAGAAAAACACGGAAGACGGTGGGGGGGGCATTCCCTCCCACGGCTTGTAAAAGCAGTCTAGAGGCTAATTAGCCACTAGGATTGCTTTTACATGAAAGCCGACCGCTGACTGAAAAGAATGATACCAAGATGATACCTAAACCTGCAGGCATCATTCTGGTATAACCATTCAAAGTCGTGAATGGCGTACCTGAAGACAAAAAAATGGTTAACAATAAAGCACAGTAAACGGTAAAGTATAAAAAATTGCATACCTGAAAAGCAAACATGATAAAACATAATAACAATAAAATATTGCAGAATAGAATACAGTAAAAAAGAGCAGAACAAGAGAGAGAGAATAGAGAGAGAGAGAGAACAATAAAACGACAACTATTTTTTTTTATTTTATATTTTTTTTTTTTTTTTTTTTACACTTTTTTTGTAACTAACTTTTATAACGGTAACCGGTTCAAGGTTCGGGTCTCTCAAAATGCGATGGCATCTTGGTAGACCCTGTGAAAGTGTGCCTAGTCTGTGCAATGCTGTACCCTATGCTAATACTCAACTAATGAATGGTAGCGTTCAAAACATTCATCAATGCAAAGACCAGGATTGTCAGGACAGGAGGGACAATAATAGAGGGTGTCACGCCTATATTCGCGCTTGCTGCAGACACGACATCTTTTTTGGGGGTTCGTTGGGTAGGGGTACTCGGGAGGACATAAAGAAAATGCCTCTCATGCAGCCGACTGCATTTGGTTGGGGATGTGAATGGGGGAAGTACGGGCGCTGCAGAAGTGGTGGGTTCCCAATTAGGATTGGCGAATGCAGCAGGAAGGGCACTATGGGCATGACGGGCCTGTGTTTGTCTTCTTGGTGGCAGCGGGACACTACTTGTGCTTGCCACCTCACCAGCTTGAACTGCACTTATGGGACTCGCCACATCACCAAGTGTTACTGCAGTGCTGGTTTGACTACGACCGGGGTGTACTAGGCCGCTGGCGCTTGCCAGTTCAATAAAAAGCTACCAAAAAAACTGTTAGCGATCGCAGGGATCAGGCCTGACTCTGCGAATGCTGCAGTTATGCGTTTAGTGTTTTGTAAGTGACAGTGATCGATCGATACTGCACTTGGGTGGGCTGGGCCGGGCGGAGGGGCAAAATGCAGGTGCTAGCAGGTATCTGGGCTGATCCCGCTAACACTGCGTTTTTGGGAACCCTAAACTGCTGGGGACGCCAGTATAGATCTGATCGGATCAGATATTGATCCGTTCAGATACTATACCACTAAGGGAGGTGTACGGTGCGTGCGTGGGTGTTAGCGGTACTGGCGCTAATCTGACGCTGCTTGGGGCTGGTGCTTGCCAGTTCACCAAAATACTACCAAAAAAACTGTTAGCGATCGCAGGGATCAGGCCTGACTCTGCAAACGCTGCAGTTATGCATTTAGTGTTTTGTAAGTGTCAGTGATCGATCGATACTGCACTTGGGTGGGCTGGGCTGGGCCGGGCGGAGGGGCAAAACGCAGGTGCTAGCAGGTATCTGGGCTGATCCCGCTAACACTGCGTTTTTGGGAACCCTAAACTGCTGGGGACGCTAGTATAGATCTGATCGGATCAGATATTGATCCGATCAGATACTATACCACTAAGGGAGCTGTACGGTGCGTGCGTGAGTGTTAGCGCTACTGGCGCTAACCTGACGCTGCCTGGGGCTGGTGCTTGCCAGTTCACCAAAATGCTACCAAAAAAACTGTTAGCGATCGCAGGGATCAGGCCTGACTCTGCGAACATTGCAGTTATGCGTTTAGTGTTTTGTAAGTGACAGTGATCGATCGATACTGCACTTGGGCTGGGCCGGGCGGAGGGGCAAAACGCAGGTGCTAGCAGGTATCTGGGCTGATCCCGCTAACACTGTGTTTTTGGGAACCCTAAACTGCTGGGGACGCTAGTATAGATCTGATCGGATCAGATATTGATCCGATCAGATACTATACCACTAAGGGAGGCGTATGCTGCGTGCGTGGGTGTTAGCGGTACTGGCGCTAATCTGACGCTGCCTGGGGCGACGCATATCACCGCCGGGGGGTCAGGGGGCTAAACCTTTATTCGGTAATAAACGGCGGGTGCCCTGACACTATAAAAAATAAACAAACTAACCAGCGTCACCCGTAACAGTTATACGGTGATCAGTGGTGAAAGGGTTAACTAGGGGGCCATCAAGGGGTTAAAACATTTATTCGGTAGTATATGGGGGTCCCTGTCGCTATAAAATGCTGACGGCGAACCTAAATATTTACCTCCCTAACTATCGTCACCAGCGACACTAATACAGCGATCAGAAAAATGATCGCTTAGCGACACTGGTGACAGGGGGTGATCAAGGGGTTAAAACTTTATTAGGGGGGGTTAGGGGGGTATCCTAGACCTACAGGGGGGTAATACTCACTGTCCCAACACTGTAACTGTCACAAACTGACACCAATGCAGTAATCAGAAAAAAAAAAAAAAAAACTGCTGGTGTCAGTTTGTAACGGGGGGGGGGGGGGTGATTGGGGGGGATCGGTTGACGATCGGGGGGGGATCGGGGTGTTTAGTGTGCCTGGCATGTTTTACTGTGTGTGTGTGTGTTGTGCACTCACATACCTGTCTTCTCTCCTCGAGCCGGAACGGAAATTACCGAGCCGAGGAGAGATGACATCATTTCCTTTGCTGCTGTTTAGCATACAGCAGCAAAGGAATGATGTGATTGGCCGGCGGCGATCGCGAGGGGGGGCCACGAACGGATGGCCTCCCCCTCATCTCCGATCGCCGTGGGACAAAAGACGACCGCCTCGGGCACCGGGGGGGGGTCCGATCGGACCCCCCACCCGCGGAAGGCAAATCACGTATATGTACGTGATTTTGCCTGTCCGTGCCACCTTGCCGACGTAAATCGGCGTGAGGCGGTCGTCAAGTGGTTAAACAAAAGTGATATGTGAAAGGTGCCTGCTGTAGAGCCAATCTGTCCTGTGTCTCCTTTGGCAGCTGGAGCAGTACTGCGTAGTACCTCTGATGGGAGCACAGAGAAAATAGACTGGGACAGACGGGCAACAAGTTTGTTGGCTTTATTGAAAGAAGTCTCAGTGTGTAACAATAGAGCGGACACCATTTCTGCTGTGCTAAATGGAGGGACTGCAGAGCAGCTTCTGGACCAGGGCTCATTTGCTGCTGTTGCAGAGGAAATTCCTCAGGAGATGGAAGGGCCAAGAGAGATTGAGCACATAGCAGAGGTTGATGTGACAACACTGAGGAAATTACACTTTGCTACAATGTAAAGTAGTGTAAATTTGCCGTCCCCTCAAAATAACTCAACACACAGCCATTAATGTCTAAACTGCTTGCAACAAAAGTGAGTACACCCCTAAGTGAAAATGTCCAAATTGGGCCCAATTAGCCATCCCTCCCCCCAGTGTCATGTAACTTGTTAGTGTTACAAGGTCTCAGGTGTGAATGGGGAGCAGGTTACTATGAGCACCTTAGAGCTCCTACACACAGGGGGTGATTTACTAAGAAGAAGGCACTGCACCAGTTCATACATTAATTGGTGCGCCGGAAAAGTCATCAATCGAATGTGCGAACTGGCGCACATTGAAGTGCAAATAGCATGAATAAATACCCGCATATGTAAACTGCAACTGTCGCTAGGGTAACTGTGGTTTTCTCATTGATAACAGTGCACGCCCAATACAGTTGGTTAATTTCATCTCATTGGATGTGTCTTGTTAGGCAATTAGTAGGTGTTCTCAGTTAATTAACCCTTTTGATGCTAATCTCATTCCTATCACTTCTAATAGATCTTTAAAATGTGTTTTTTTTTCTTTTTTTACCCAAATCTTTCAAAGAACAGAGAAATGTTTCCAAACCCCATAAATTCATTTTTTCAGATCTTGATCTTTAAAGGTGACCATACACTGCAATCAGTTAGATCTTAAATAAATTAGATTTAGTGCAAGAACCTGTTTGATTTCCTATAATTTGAATTAATTGTTCAAGTGTGTGTTCCTATTACCTATTTTGCTTAAATATCGAGTTGTACAGAGATTGGCCAATCAGATTGCATAGTGCATGACCATCTTAAGTGCCAAATTTGGAATGTAGATGTGCCATGACCCACTTATATTTTCCAAATTATATTTCTTGGGCATTATACAAGTATAGCACCCTCTACCATAGGTAGGTGCTAGCATAGGATTTTTTGCTAGGGAAACTGTCAGCACAGGTAAATTTAGGCAGGCCTATGGTTTGAGTTAGGCCTGTCTGTTTTGATCTGGGGGCAGGGAGTGGTTAGTGTAGCAGTGAGTGTGACCACCTGTGCTTTGGTTTTGAGGTGCCTCCCCTGCTTCCAGGGAGAACATTCTGGAAGAGGGGCAGGGCCTAGAACTGGACGGCAGGCAGCCCATGTGGGAGCCCTGACCAATCCCCAACTGGAATTGGCAGGGGGCGGGCTTCCTATATAAGCTGAGTTAACAGGCCACTGGGGAGGAGTTGTCTGCCGGGAGAAGGGGAGAATGGAGTACTAAACAGCAGCAGGAGGGCACCCCCATCCGGGGGGGGGGGGTGCACCGATCGCAGGAGGAGGCCCAGGGAGAACTGTGAGGGAACGTTACCCTTATATGGTCAAGGGTGAAGTCTTCATCGTTACATTGATGAGGAATTCCTGGAGCAGAGGGGCAGGCGAAGCTGTCGGAACGTACGGTCCGGTTAAGTTCTCCATCAAGGACTCGGGCCAGAGAAAGGGCGGTGAGTGTTACCACAGTGGAGGGCTGGATGTGGAGACATGCCAGGAAGCCTGTTAGGGAACTTCACCTTTACACGGTCATTGGTGAAGTCCTCATGATTACACGGTCTTTGATGAGGAGTCCTGGATCAGAGGAGAGACTGTGGGGAATAGTGTCAAATCGATGTGGCCCAAGGGCACAGGATTTGCAAGCTGGGCTAGCTGGGAACAGTAGTCCACCATTCAGCACATGCTATTAAACTACTAGGCCTCCGGGAAGAGGTACTGCAGGTCTCTGGACTAGTAGCAGCAATCAGAGTCAGCACTAGAAACTATTCAGAGTGGGTTCTTTTGCATACAGAAGAAGATGTGACAAGAAATTATTGTGCTACGGTTTAAGTTTGTGCAGGAGGAAAGGATTTCTGGGAACTTCACCCTTACACGGTCATGGGTGAAGTCCTCATCATTACACGGTCATTGATGAGGAGTTTCTGGGAGCAATAGCCTGCAGGAGTTACGCAGAGGAGGATAAATAGTCTGCATGGTGATGCAGGAGAGAGACAGTAGCCCTTTATACATGCGTAGCATTCCTTCAGGCTCAAGCAAAGTTCTAATCTATAAAATCTATAAATATGATGGCAAAGTATTTTTGATCTATGGGCATCCCATATACTACCCTTACCCTCAACCAAGTTATATCCCCCAATAAACAAAAACAAAGCAAATGACTGTTCATTGTCTCAGAGGTGATATATGGAGGTCTGGCAGCAGGATGATATGGTGGATGTTAGTGGCAACTACACCGCTGCACAAGGCACATGATAAACCACCTTTTTTCAAGACATGCTAGAGTGATCAGGAATCTTCAAACTATGGCTCTCCAGCTGTTGTGGAACTACACATCCCATGAGGCATTGTAAAACTCTGACATTCACAGACATGACAAGGTATGATGTGAATTATAGTTCCTGAACAACTGGTTTGAAGACCCCTGTGCTAAACCATTATTATGCCTCCAGAATTGGGAGCGTGGAATCCACCCAACTTCTCTCTGCTGGTGGACACAAGAACCTACATCTATAGATATATATCTATATATATATACACACTTAAGCAGGAAGCAATATACCTTGGCCCAGAAGTGATTCTGTACACAGGAAGTAGGTGTGTGTTTTGAGGCCAAATCATTTAGCCATACACACATGACCCATACAAACACCACTCCATGTAAAAATAAATACAAAATTGTCTTAATTTGCAAGTAAGGATCATCTCTTCCTCAGAGAACAGTGAGCGGGGCATGGTGGTGGGAAGAAATTAGTAGCAGTACAAGCAACTTCCTGGAGGGGTGTGATGACATTCCTGTGTGCTGGCCACCGCTTCCGGGAACCAGATACGCGCCACGGGTACATACCTCCGCGCACACAGCGGTTGCGCATCTTACATACACAGTGGTGGCGCATCTAGCTACAGGAACCCAATTTTTATGGAAATTAATAAATAAATTAATAGTAAAGCAGATGCAGATTTCCAGGACTGGACTAACAAATGTTTCTAGTGAAAGGAAACTGGTGTTTTCTATTAAACAAGGTCTAAGTGGGCCATTGACATGCATCACAGTTGAACTTAGGAATGTTTTTTTGCAAAGTTAAACTAAATGAAATCCTTTCTTATTTTTGCTTGGGGATAGAGTGATTAGAAGTCTTGTCAGTTTTTTGGGGATGTCTGCACCCCTACACCTCCCAAATTTTGTCAGTTTCTAGTTCAAATTTATTCACTTCCTGTCACATAGCCAAACAGCAAGTGAGGGTAAAACCCTACCAATGTCTTTGCTTGGGGACACATAGGTCAATCTAAATAGTTTCCCCATTAGGTAAATTGCACTTTAGCATTTTGCTGTATACACCCCGATTTATTAGGTATCTTGGACTTTGGGTTTATTTACTAAAGGCAAATCCACTTTGTACTACAAGTGCACTTGGAAGTGCAGTTGCTGGAGATTTGAGGGGGACATTCAAGGAGAATAAAAAAACAGCATCTTTGCTTCTACATGATTGGATGATAAAATCACCAGTGTTCCCCCCCCCCACCCCTTTGCCTTTAATAAACCCCAAAATACCTAATAATTTGGGGTGTACACAACAAAGTGCTAGAGTACAATTTGCCTAATGGGGAAACTTCCTGTCTGGCTATGTGACAGGAAGTGAAGCCAATTTTCAGAAAAGGGACACAAAGCCCCACCTAAAAAGACAAGCAGGGGTTCTAACACCCACTTGGTTTCCCTCAAATGCCCACAATTAGAATAGGATTATCTTGAGCTAGATTTTAGCTCAGTGCTCTAAATCAGTGCTTCTCAACCCTGTCCTCAAGCACCCCCAGCAGGCCATGTTTGCAGGTTTTCATCTTGCACAGGTGCTTTAAATCAGAGTCAATTGGTATTTTGGGCAGCTATCTTAGCTAAGATAACTGCCCAAAACATGTCCTGTCAGGGGTACTTGAGGATTGAGGCTGAGAACTAGACATGTGCGCCTTCAATAAATTTGTTTCGTTTCATTCCATTCCATATTAAAATTAATTCGTAATTTGTGTCCGAAATTCAATTCGGATTCGTACGAAATACGAATTTTCGTTAGGTTCGGAAACTTTTCGTAACAATAACGAAAGTTCGTTATGATAAATTTATCATTATGAGGGGCCCCCACCATCACTGTGCTGTGCTGACTTCCTGGGGATTTTAACTGTTAGGTTAGTTAACTTTTCGTAACAATAACGAATGTTCGTTATGATAAATTTATCATTATGAGGGGCTCCCACCATCCCTGTGCTGTGCTGACTTCCTGGGGTTTTTACCTTTTAGATTCGTTAACTTTTCGTAACAATAACAAATGTTCGTTATGATAAATTTATCATTATGAGGGGCTCCCACAATTCTTGTGCTGTGCTGACTTCCTGGGGTTTTTAACTTTTAGGTTCGTTAACTTTTCATAACAATAACGAAAGTTCGTTATGATAAATTCATCCGAAGTTCGTAAACGAAATTTCGTATTTCGTACAAAATTTGTATGCATAAAAATTCGTATTTCGGATCCTCATGAATGTACGAATTTCCGGAAATTCACATGAATTTCCAATTCGTATGAAACTAATCGCACATGTCTACTGAGAACCGCTGCGCTAAAATGGAAAACTGAATACTTACCTCTCTGTAATTTTCCTTTCCTGGTGCCTATCCATGGCAGCATACGCACAATCCATGCATATGCTACCATGAAGGCACCAGGAAAATATCTTTTAGACAAATCACACATTTTTTTGTTTTGCCATGCCAATCAGCCTAGTGAAGCTGCACTTGGTAAATCTGTTGCATGAAAATTGTTTGGGGGGGGGGGGGGAGTGTAAAATGCATTACTTGGATTGAGCATGCATCTGCAAAACAAATTATTAACAAAATACAAAAATTTGCTACAAATTTTATTGGTCAACAAAACGGACTCAGAAAAGAGCAAGGAAAGCAAAAAACACGTGTATGTTAATTTGAGACACTAACAGAATATGGTTTTGAGGTCTGACCATTTTGCAGAGGCAATTAACAGGAGTTAAAAGGACTGCGCCCACAAACTGACAGTCTCTTAAGGATTTTTTTTCTTGTTGAATATATTTATTGAATTTTTCATAAATAACAAAGTAAATAAGTAAATAAAGTAAATAAAGAGATGAAGTAAACATATAAATATGAAGCATGAGCACATAATATACAATCAAGAGAAGATATTTAGTATCATAATAAAGATATAAACTTATCTTATTACTCTAAGATTGATACAAATTATATAAATACATCAATGTGATCCTGACAGAGAAATTTAATAAATAAACAAATAGTCAATATGATATCTTCCGATAATGAATATATGTCTTATAAGGAATAAGATAAAAAAAAAAAAAAAAAAAATAATTATAAAACAAAAAGAAAAGAGAGGGGAGTGTAGGTGGTGGTGGTCTGGCTCCTGAATTACACAATTTATTGTTATATTATATATTCTATATTCAATCTAATGAGGTAATAACAAAGATTGGTCAAAGTCATTTGGGTAATAGTGTTTAACCCATGGTTGCCATATCTTACGAAATTTATTGATCTTACTGTCAGCTATAGCTGTCATTTTATCAAATACAAGTGCTCAATTGATTCTATGTTTTGCTTCAGCCAAGATTAGAGATTTAGACTTCCACGCTTTGGCAATTGTTTGTTTGGCTGAAGTAGTAATTTGGATGAGTAATTGGAATTAAGTGTGAGAAAGTGTATTGGGCTTGAGGTTTAAAAGTGCTGTAGCGGGATCTGGAAGAATAGAAATTTCAAGAGCTTTAGAGGCCATAGAAAATATGTTTTTCCAGAATTCCTGGGCTATCGGGCATTGCCACCAGATATGAAAGTGAGTTCCTAGCGAATCGCATCCTCTGAAGCAATTAGGTGAGTATGTAGGAATAAATTTTGCTATTCTAGCTGGTACTAGGTACCACCGTACAAGGACTTTGTAATTTGTTTCTATGGCATAACTATTTGGAGAGGAATTTTTAGTGGCTAACCATATATTCTACCAATCTTTAGTATCAAACGTCCGATTCATGTCTAGTGCCCATTTGGCAGTATATGAGGGTAAGTTTTCATCAAAATTACCTATGAGTTGTTGGTATAATAAAGAAATCAGTCCTCTGATGTGTGGGTCACTTATACAAATCCATTCAAATTGAGTCTTTTGATTAAGAGATGAACCCGTAGTAAGGAGTGGTTCATAGAAATGTTTAATTTGTAGATAACGAAAGATTTCATTTCTCGGAATATTAAAGGTTTCACATAGATCGGGAAAGGAATGGATTGTGGTTGCAGAAGTCAATCTGTATAAGCGATTCAGGTTCATAGAGGACCATATGGAAAAAGATCTAGGAAATTTCCATGCAGGATAGAAAGTTGGGTTGCCAAGGAATGAAAGTAAAGGATTATGCGAAGATTGGAGATTATACGAATTTTTGAACTTATCCCAGATAGCTAAGGTGTGTTTAGTTATGGGATTGGAAATGCTTTTTCTGTCAACCTGGCGAAGCCATAACATATTGGCCACTGATATTGGGTCGATATCCACTGCTTCAATAGCTACCCATAGGGGTGTTTCGATTGTAGCATGGTATTTAGGTAGAAGAGCCATTTGGGCAGCATAATAATAAGATAAAAAATTGGGTAATCCTAAACCACCTTTAAATTTATTAAGGTAAAGTGTAGATTTGGGTATACAAGGTTTAGTAGTACCCCAGATAAATGATAGGACTCTTCGTTGAGTAAGTCTAGTAAAATAAGATGGTAAAGTTATAGGTAACACTCTAAATAAATATAAAAATGTTGGCAATATTGACATCTTAATAGCATTGATTTTACCTAACCAAGAAAGTGAAAGAGAGGCCCATTGCTTCATACAACCTGATGTTCGTTTCAAGAGAGGTAAGTAGTTAGCTGTAAACAGATCTTTGAGAGAGATTGTGAGTTGTACCCCTAAGTAGGGTAATTGTTTTGAAACCCAAGTAAAAGGTAAAGCAGTCTTTGTATGTTGAAGTTCAGATTGCGATAAAGAAATATTTAAGGCATTTGATTTAGAAGGATTTATATGAAGTCCAGAGATATGAGCAAAATTATGCAGTAAGTTAAGTAGATTTGGGGTAGATATATGAGGATGGGACAGGAAAACAAGAATATCATCAGCAAAAAGGCTTATCTTATGATGGTAACCACCTAATTCAATACCTTTGATATCTATATTTGTTCTAATTAGTTGTGCTAAGGGTTCTATTAATAGGGCAAAAAGTAATGGTGAAAGGGGACAACCTTGTCTTGTGCCTCTATTTATGTCGAACATTGTGGATTTATAACCAGAGTATTTAATATATGCTCTTGGCATATTGTATTGATAGGGTTGAAATAATGACTTAGAGTTCTACTTAAATAAATTGTTTGTGCCTTTTCATTTATCAATCTGTCTCTAGATGGAATTTGGAACTGCTGAATAATCATTACGTGATTATTGATAATAAACTTTTTGTACCTTCACCTCATATGGTAATCCCGATAAGATTACTGCTTGTAGAGCTGCCTATAAAAGGCCTTTGAAAGAAGTAAAGGGCGCGGTCCTCTTTTGCTCCGGACTGTGACACAGACATATCTGACTCCGTGTCATTATTCTTATAGAAGCAATAATTTGACAAAGCAATATAAACTTAAAGCAACTTATTTAAGAGTTGCCCCTAACATTTTGGCGCCCGAATAGCAGGGACCCACCAAGTTGCTACAAGAGGTGGCTGAGCTACGCTGACGGAACAAAAGGACAGGCATTCCGGGAACCACAGATTGAAAACCTGCGCAGGTAAGAAAAAGCTTTATTTTTCTTATATTCTGTGCTCCCCTGATTTGTGCCTATCCGTTCTGTCAGTTATGGTTCTCCTGGTTTTAAAACACCAGCCTCTGTAGTGGTGAGTCTAGAATTACTGAATATTTTGGTTTATATTGCTGGAATTATTTGTTGTCTGTCTTGTCTGTCTTGTTGAGAAAGTGAATGAGCCTTGCCTAGGTTGGTATGAATTGAAAGAATATCATCCCAATGAGCAACGGAATGCGCCCTTACCTCGCAAGAGGACTTGGGGGGTCTGACGCTTAAGTTTGATATTCAATTTAATTCATAAACCATAGACGGGTTGAGAGTATAATCCCTGTCTGCTCCATAAAGCAGGGATAAGAGTGTATGAGAGGGATCCCAGATACGGGGGGGGGAATAAGGTCTCCATAAAGTCCGGAGATCTAGTCGGATACCTGGTCACTTCAAGGAATGCTTGTATATGTTGTAGTCGTCAGTCTGGTCATAATATTTGTCAGTTGACTAGCATATAAAGTAATTCGGTTTCAGAAATCTCATCTAGGAGAGGTTTTTAGTATTCTGGCATCCTAGGAGGAAGGCAACGAGGAACTAGTGTAACTTGGTTAAGTGTTTTATATTGTACACTAAGTGTCCCACACGCTACCTAGGCAGGACTGTCAGAATGGGCCAGAGGAACACAAAACCCCGTCAGGGAATTGTGGCACATTACACAGTGCCACAGATAATTACAAACATCTATGGGAAAGATGAAGCGCGGGACTTAAAGGATGTCCTTCGTAAATTTAAGGTGAAAGGAGCAGCGGGTTTAGACCCAGATGTATGGAGTGAAATAAAAAGGGACAGACAAGGAGAGGTGTTAGAGAAGCAATGGATGCGTCAGGTTCAATGCTTAATTAAGGTTTGAAATAGAGCGAAAGAAGGGGGGTGGAAATATAATCCAGATTGTGATGGTTGGGATATGAAAGACAGAAGAACAAAAAATGTTGAAATTTTAAATAATCTTAGTTCAACCATCCCACCCCCATATACTGACATAGAACGTAAACCACACAAGATATATCCAGTACTTGAGGGGAGAATGGGTACCACCAGATTCCTGTGTATTGTTACAATATGTGGATGATTTATTGTTATGCTGCCCTGACAAGGAAACTTGTTTGGCCACCACCCTTAATTTGTTGCACTTTTTAGCAGAAAAGGGTTGCAAGGTTAATAGGAACAAATTGCAAGTGTGCCAGGAAAAAGTTATCTTTTTGGGACATTGTATATCACAGGGCACAAGACATCTCACTGAGGAGAGGGTTCAAGTGATAAAGGGAATGTTATCCCCACGGAATTTCAAACAATTGCGTATGTTTTTAGGTATTGTGTCATATTGTAGACAATGGATACCACACGCTAGCACTTTGATGCAGCCATTATACGATTGTTTGAAAATTGTACCGTATATGCTTACAGAAGTAGCTTATGAGTCGTTTATCACTTTAGATTATACTAAGACATTTAATCTGTACATTGCTGAGATCACTGGACATGCCACAGGTGTTCTGACACAGGCACATGTAAAACAAAGACCAGTCGCTTACTTTTCAGCAGCATTAGATCCAGTATCTAGAGGTTCACTGTCCTGTGTACGGGCGGTAGCTGCAGTGTCAATTATCATAGATAAGTCATCAGAAATTGTCCTAGACAATCCAGTTGTAGTGCACACCACACATGACATACATGCAATCTTGTCTCAAGTTCAGCCCAAACACATTTCAATGGCCAGACAACTGAGGTTGCAGTGTACTTTACTTTTACCTCCAAATGTCACTTTTCAGCGCTGTACAACTTTAAATTTGGCCACCTTTTTGCCTCTTCAGTCACCAGATTTGGCAAGGGGGAATAATAGTGCTAATAAGGAAGGAGATGAGGAAACTGACACCCTTCTGTTTAAAGAGGTAGATGAGCACGATTGTTTTCAGCTCATGGAGCAGGAGACAATGGGATTCCCACATGTTACAGATACACCGATTTTAAATGCTGAGCACACTTTATACATAGATGGCAGTAGGTTTGCTGATGACAAGGGTAAATATCACACAGGGTATGCCGTAGTGACTGATACACAGGTGATTGAAGCACAGCCCTTACCAGCCCACATATCAGCACAAGAAGCAGAATTAAAAGCTTTAGAACAAGCCCTAGAATACTTAAAAGGACGAGAAAGGAATATTTACACTGACTCCGCCTACGCTTATGGTGTAGCGCACGATTATGGCCATATATGGAGGGCTAGAGGTTATCTGACAGCAGCAGGTACACCTGTAAAACATGGAGAAGGGATTAAGAGAGTCCTGAACAATCTTCAAAAGGTTAAAGGAGTGGCCATTATGAAGATAGCAGCACACACGAGCGCAAAAACAATTGAGGCAAAAGGAAATGCATTTGCAGATTTGACTGCAAAACAGGCAGCTCTAGGGGAAGGAAGCTCTGAGACCTTAGCAGCGGTAGAGGTGAGTATCCCAGAACCAACATGGCAGCAGCTGAGTAAATTACAGGAGCAAGCAGGGGAGAGCGAGAAAGATAAGTGGGTCAGAATGGGAGCAGCACCAGACCTTGACAATGTATGGAGGGAAGGAGGCAAAGTATGCCTACCTGCCTCTCTGTACCCAGCAATGGCATGTGCTGATATGATATGATTCACCTACCCACACATGTCAGTTCCAATTCCATGTATAGGATTGTGAACCAAGGATGGCTCGCCCCTGGATTCAGTAGTACTGCGAGAAACTACTGTGCAGCCTGCCAAATCTGTCTCCTGAATAACCCAGGACAGAGAGTAAAAACCCCACGAAAACACCAGGTCCGGGCCCAATACCCCTTCCAGAGACTGCAAATTGACTACATACAAATGCCTAAGAGCGGCCCCTTTGAATTTGTCCTCGTGTGTATCGATTTATTTTCAGGTTGGCCTGAAAGCTATCCAGTAAAATCAGCTACAGCAAAAGCCACAGCTAAGAAACTGATCACTGAGTTAATACCTAGGTTTGGTCTTCCTGAAACCATAGAATCAGATAGGGGGACACACTTTACAGGAGAAATCATGCAGAATGTGATGACCATGTTAGGGGTTCAACAAAGTTTCCACACCCCTTACCACCCACAGAGTTCGGGATCAGTGGAGAGAGTAAATGGGACAATAAAGTTAAAAATACAAAAAGCCATGCAAGAGTTAAACAAGCCATGGCCTGAATGTCTGCCTTTGGCTTTATTCTCTATAAGGTACACTCCAACAGGAAAAACAGGATTGTCCCCATATGAGATACTTTTTGGGAATGCGCCTAGATTAGGTTTATACTTTCCACGGAGTATGCAATTGCAATGTGACAGTTTAACTGCATATGTGATACAATTACAACAACGTCTAACTAAGATCCACAAAAGTGTGTATTCTTCTCTTCCAGACCCTAATTCAATAGCAGGTACACATACTCTACTACCAGGGGATTATGTATATGTAAAGAAACACACCAGAAAGACATTGGAGCCGAGGTTTGAAGGTCCTTATCAAGTACTCTTGACCACAGCCACTTCAGTAAAGCTGGAGGGAAAACCTACCTGGATACACGCATCACATTGCAAGAAACAACCCGAGAAAACAACATGATGAAATATCTACTTACATATTGTTTGTTGAAAATTGTTGTTTTACAAATACATGCATGGACTCCTGGTATTAATGTAATTGAGGTAGGGGAAACAGCCAATTTACAATGGGTTATAGACGATCCTAATGTAGCGAATGTTTCAGGATATACAATGGACGAGTACATAGTAGTGGGTAATTTCACAGTCAAAGGACATAGGAAGCCGTTGCACATTGATGAAAACATAGGATGGATAAGGGCAGACCCATCATCAAAGGTAGATATAACATTTCAATTAAACACTAGTATGGGATTTCTTTTAATTATACCAGAAACCATAGATGTCAAAAATTAAAACCCTCTCAGATATGGAGACAGGCCCAAAAACAAGTCTTGGGGCAAATGTATCAAATAATGGTAACAGTGTCGGAGGGAGGAAATATATCCGAAGAAATGTTCAATCTAACGGACATTAGGGGGGTTAATCAATCAAGTACCTTTCTCTGTGCCTCCTGGTGGAGAGAAAACAGAACGGACGGGTGGTATTGGAATGCACAGTCCTATGGGTTTCACATACAGATGGAGGAAGAAGTAGTTCCCACATTTGAATCATCAATGCTAACACCCGTGCCCCACACTTGTATCAATGTATCAGTATCACAACAAAAGACAAAAGTAAAATTTAATGTAACTTTTCCTGAAATTCCAAAATGTAGGTACTGACGAGCATGGTATGACACTTTACTGGGACTGTCAGGTACAGGGATGGGAGTTCTAAACTCGATAGAAATAGAAGAAATGAATAATAGATGGAAACATGCAGGAGGACATATAGCAGATAGTTTTACAATTACAAGTAAATGGCTACCCACAGCTTTTGAAACCCAACTTAAAGAAATACCCTTACTACAGTTTATGGGGGATTATTAAATTATACAATAACAAGTGAACTCGGGCTGTGGAATCAGACTCAACAATTCATAAATTTTACCCAGTGTTCCTTTAATCTTTTATCCTACCATATACAAATAAACCGGGCTAGAACCGAGCTACAATTAGGAAATTATCACACCTGGATGAAATACTTCAAGGGACTAGATAATGATGGCGTATGGTTCCAAGTAGAAGGGAATGAAATAGAATGTGAAGATGGGTGGTGTACGGGCAGGTTTGAGGCTTACAGGGTGGAGAAGATAGTAGAAATGTGCAAATTAGTGGTAATGCCCCTCAACATAAAAAAATGAGTTCTGGTATCCTGAAATCTATGGAAAGTATGTAGATAAGCAGAACAGAACCCATAATCTTGGTCTATGTGGAAGAACGAACAAAGGAATGGTGTGTGGGAGAAGTTCTCCGGTGTATGAACCTTGCCTGTTAAACTATCAGACTAGTATATGCAGGCTCCAGAGAACACCGGTGAATGAAAGTAATAGATTTATTGAAATAGGACCCCAGCACACATGTATTATTACAAGTAGTAACTATACCATGTCAGCATTAAATAGATCAGCTCCCTTTTCAGGATGTATTAAGAATATAAAGTTACTAAAGTGGGGTAATGATACATACCTCTTCGAGCCAGATGCAGAAAAAGTATTCTCCTCAATTTATAAAGTATCCAATCTTACTGATACTACATCCTTCGTCATTTCATTAGATCCACTAAGAGAGGTTCTGGAGCAATCAGAAATTTTGAGGCAGTATATTGAAACGCTTGAACACACGTTACAGAATAATTTTATATCCGCTGTAATAGACAAAGGCAGACTCGTACATCTATCCTCCCAGATACAACATGACATAACTCCACAATGGTACGATATTTTTAATGGTATGTCTCCCACGGCAACTAGCATATTCAGTTGGTTATTCAGTCCTATGGTAATTATAATATTAACATTAATGATACTCACTGTCACCAATATATGCATATATCGGAGAATACAGAAAAAGATAAAAAGAATAGAAAGGGGCTATTAAGGTAAATTGACATCACCCTTCTCCCATAAAACTCCTCTTCTTGAATTTTAAGATGTTGGTAATACCTAGGGGGATGGGTTTTACCCCTCTGACAACTCGCGGTCAGGGAAAGTACTCTGGGGAAAAACTGACTAGAACTTGTTCATGAGGACCCAGGGGGAGGGAGAGGATGATGTCAAAGGGGGAAATTGATAGGGTTGAAATAATGACTTAGAGTTCTACTTAAATAAATTGTTTGTGCCTTTTCATTTATCAATCTGTCTCTAGATGGAATTTGGAACTGCTGAATAATCATTACGTGATTATTGATAATAAACTTTTTGTACCTTCACCTCATATGGTAATGCCGATAAGATTACTGCTTGTAGAGCTGCCTATAAAAGGCCTTTGAAAGAAGTAAAGGGAGCGGTCCTCTTTTGCTCCGGACTGTGACACAGACATATCTGACTCCGTGTCATTATTCTTATAGAAGCAATAATTTGACAAAGCAATATAAACTTAAAGCAACTTATTTAAGAGTTGCCCCTAACAGTATAGTGAGGAGACCCAAGTAAGGAAATGGTTACCAAAACCCCATTTTTTAGTATATAATCCATATATGGCCAAGTGACAGAGTCGAATGCCTTTTTTATATCTAATGAAACCAGGCATGCTGGGATATGTCTTATTTTGGCTGCGTGTATGAGTAAGAGTCCTCGTCTTATATTGTCGCTTGCCTGTCGTTTCGGAATAAAACCTGTTTGGTCTTTATGGATTATATGACCAATAATAGTATTCAATCTGGTAGCCAGGATTTTAGCTAATAGTTTAATATCTAAATTAAGAAGCGATATGGGACGATAAGTAGACCAAGAAGATAAGTCAGATTGTGGTTTGGGAATCATAGCTATAATAGATGTGAGTGTCTCTGTTCTAAATGAATGTCCTTCGAGAATAGAATTAAAGGCCCTAGTTAAGATTGGTGTAAAAATATGCATAAACTGTCTGTAGTATACCGCTGGGAACCCATCTGGACCCGGTCTCTTGTTAAGTTTTAGAAGTTTTATAGTATTTAAAACCTCTGTAGTAGTAATAGGGCTTTCAAGAAGATCTCGTTGTTTTTGATCGAGATACGGAAGTTTAATGCTAGAAAATAAAGTATCAGCTTTTGACTTATCAAATGTTGGGGCAGGGGAATATAGTTTAGCCAAATTAGTACGAAAAATCTCTAGAATTTTAACCGGATTACTAGTGTACGCTTCTTTAGAGATTTTCAAACGGATAGGTTTCTTTTCGTGTTGTGTAATTTTCAAACTTCTGGCCAAGGGTGTATCCGGTTTATTGGCCTTAAGGTAAAAAGTATGTTGTCGTTAGCGTAAAGATTTATCAGCGGAATCAGTCAAAAAAAGATTAAAATCTAGGCGGGCTTTTTCAAGTTTAGAATTATTAATAGCCGTTGGGCAAGATTGAAAGGTCTGATGACCGTCATTAAAGTTAGTTTCCAATTTTGAAAACATTATCTTGCGTTCTCTTTTGAATTTAGATGCTTGTTGTATCATTCTACCTCTAATGACAGGTTTATGAGCCTCCCATAGTGTGAGGTGTCTTTTGTGCCATTATCTATAAAATAGTCAGATATTGATTTCTCAATCTCTTTACTAAGAGATGGATGAGTCAATATGAAATCCTTCATACACCAAGTTGTGTCATGAGATCTAGGGATCGTAGAAGCTATGTTAATAGAAACTGCACAATGGTCAGTCCATGGGAATGGTATAATTTTAGCTGAGATGATTTCTGGTAACATGGTAGATGGGATAAGTATATGGTCAATCCGTGAAAAAGATTTATGTGTAAGTGTGAGTAATGAGTAAATCGTCTATCAGTAGGATTAATTTCATGCCAGGTATCGACCAAGCTATGAGAAGTGAGTAAACGTTGAATAGTAAGGTTTGTTGTGCCTGTTGTAGGCCCAGGAGGAGATTTATCTAAAAATGGGAAGATTGTTGCATTAGAATCACCACATATAACAACTGTTACAAATTTATGAGATTCTATGACTTGAAAAAGGTGAGATAGGAACGCCGTTGGTCGTTTATTGGGAGCATAATAGGATACAATAGTAATAGGGTTATCAGAAATATAACCTGTTAAAAGTAAATATCGACCTTCCGGATCTATCACTTGTGTTTTAAGGTTAAACGGAGTGGTACGGTGGAAACCAATAAGCGTTTTTTTTACCACCCCTCTGTTTAACTGCAGCGGAGGCAGTATAAAATTGTGGGTATGAGGGTGAGAGAAATCTAGGTTGAGCTTTTTCTGTAAAGTGTGTCTCCTGTAAGCATATAATATGAGCTTTTTTGGATGAAAAGGATCTTAAAGCTTTAGTGCGTTTATGTGGGAGATTAAATCCCTGTACATTTAAAGATAATACATTTATCGGAGCCATAGATCAACCAAGATAACAAATCTATCATAGCATAAAGAGTATTTACTGTGAGCCAGATCCACCACTCTGAGAATCATGAAGAAATCGAGGTTCAAGGAAAAAGAAAAAAATATATAAAAAACAAAAAAAATAAATAAATAGAACAATCGTGTTAACCCATTACTTAGTGCTTAGTGCTGTTTAATTCGAAAACAGAATAGTAGGGTTTGGGAGCATCTCAAGGAAGTTTTCAAAACTCCCTGATCCGAGTCCACCAGCAGAGTCCCCCATAAAAAAAGGCAGGAGTCTGCAAATGGAAAAAATCAAAGGGGCAGCAAGAAATTCCTATAGGAAGGACGGCCCCGGAGAACTACAGGTATCAAAAACAGAAAAAAAAAAAACAGCAAAGAGGTGTATAATGCTTTGCTTTATAATTATATTATATGTAGAAAAAAAAGGACTAAAGAGAAAAAAGTCAAATAGACTATCCAATTTAAAGCATAACCGCCATGTCTAAACATATCTTTTGCATAAAAAAAAAAAAAAAAGAGGAAAAAAAGAACAAGTGGTTATGCTAAAGAAAAACCAAAACCAATTTCAGTAATTGAGAACCTGTAATGAGAGAAGATAATTGGTAGTAGGTTTTTTTTTTTTTTTTTGGTCAGTCCATTGAATCGTCGTTTTTAGGCAGTGAGTGTTCATATCGGCCATGCTTGTGGAGATTTTGGTATGAAGATGAGAAAGAGTTGGAGCTTGAGTTTTTCTTTTGCTGAGGAAAGCGAGCAGTTGTACGTCTGCGAGGCTGATCTTTAGGTAAGGCTGTTTCAATGAAACCTAATTCCAATAAAGCCGATTGTAAGTCCTCTGAAGAGCAACAGACATATCTTGTTTCCAGGTGAGTAAATCGAAGGCAAAAAGGAAACCCCCAATGATAGGTAATTTGATTTTTCTGAAGTACCTGCAATTGGGGTTTGAGGGCACGTCTTTTTGCCACTGTAAGAGGAGACAAGTCTGTGAATAACTGTTAAGTATGACCCTGGAAGCTGAGAGATTCTTTTCTTCTAGCAGCGGATAAAAGTTGTTCTTTAGTTTTGTAGTAGTGCAATTTAGTTATTATGTCCCTAGGGGGGCCGTTGGTTTTACGTGGTGCTAAAGCTCTGTGCATTCTGTCCATTTCAATCTATAGAAATTTCAGGGAGTAATTCTTGAAAAAGTGCGGTGATGGTTGCCTGCAGGTCTAAAATGGATTCAGGTATACCTCTTATCTCTGTTTTCTTGTTCCTCCAAACGTGACTGTAATAAGGTATTTTCCTCTTTAAGGGCTGTTAACTCAGAAGTGCAATATTGTGTTTGACAGTCAATATCATCTACCCTCAGTTCCATTTCATCTGTTCTCTGGCCAATTTCTTTAATTTCCTTAGTCAATTTATCTGTGATATGGTCAGAAGTCTGTTTCAATGCTTTCTGTAGCATAACTTCAAATGTAGCAAACATGTCAGACTGTGTCACATTTTGAACTGGATAAAAAACATTGTCAAGTTTTGTTTTATCAGCCTGTGTTTTTTTGGTGGAAGGCTGTGGATTCCCAGCCTGTAAAGCGCTGTGCTGTGAGGAGGTAGATGACGCCGCCATCTTAGCCGCCAGTCTGAGAGCCGCTTCAGATTTGCAATTGGCTTTAAATTAGTTTTTTGTTCCTTTCAGGACCATATTATATGTTTAGTAAGGCGCTGGGGTGAGTTACCTACAATTTTGTAGTATTTTCCAAGCCGCTGGGACCTGTAGTTCTCCGGTCCGAACTCCCGAGGAGCGGAGCTCTAAGGCGGCATTACCGTTCCCTCAGGCACCCACGCATGCCGTCTCTTAAGGATTTTAACATTTATTAGTCACAACATCTTGAGGAAGATTTTGCAAAATAATGCAGCACAGACAATTAAATCAAAGTGAAACTAACAACCTACAAACAACACACATTGACAATATCAAACATATTTCAGGGAAAAATATCCCCTCCCCCCAAAAATAAATAAACAGAAGTAAAAAATACTTGCTCTAAAACAGATCTGTTTTGCAAAGACATAACAAACAAAATACAAAGAGAAAAAACACGCACACACACATTTCACACCCCAAAAGCCACAGCAAAAAACCAAAGTCCATGAGCATGCCTGGTAAGGATGGTCTCGAACATAAGTTCGACTCGAACAACAGGTGTTCGCCAAATAGAGAACAATTTGGGGTGTTCGCTGCAAATTTGAAAGCCACGGAACACCCTTTAAAAGTCTATGGAAGAAATCAAAAGTGCTAATTTTAAAGGCTTATATGCAAGTTATTGTCATAAAAAGTGTTTGGGGATCTGGGTCCTGCCCCAGGGGACATGTATCAATGCAAAATAAGTTTTAAAAACGGCCCCTTTTTCGGGAGCAGTGATTTTAATAATGCCTGGGGGGTGTCTATAGTATGCTTGTAAAGTGGCGCATGTTTCCCGTGTTTACAACAGTCCGAGAGCAAAATTACATTTCTAAAGGAAAAAAGTCATTTAAAAGTACTTGCGGCTATAATGAATTATCGGTCCCAGCATTACACATAAAAGTTCATTGATAAAAATGGCATGGGATTCTCCCACAGGGGAACCTAGAACCAGAATAAAAAAAATGCGTGGGGGTCCCCCCAAATTCCATACCAGGCCCTTCAGGTCCAGTGTGGATATTATGGGGGACCCCCGCGCCAAAATTTTTTAAAAAAATGGCATGGGGTCCCCCCAAAAATCCCCATGCCATTTTTAAAAATGTCATGGGGACCTTGTCCCCATGTTGATGGGGAGAAGGGCCTCATCCCCACAACCCTTGCCCAGTGGTTGTGGGAGTCTGCAGGCGGGGGGCTTATCGGAATCTGGAAGCCCCCTTTAACAAGGGGACCCCCAGATCCTGCCCCCCCTGTGAAACGGTAACGGGGTACAAATGTACGCCTACCATTTCACAAAAAATGTGTGAAAATGGTAAAAAAAACCCACAATACACGCCTTGGGACAAGTCCTTTATTAAAAAAAAATAAAACTGTCCCATGGAGTGGCGCACAGATTGCATTCTCCCGTGCACCGAGATCGCTATAATAAATGGGGGATTCACGCTCTGTTACCGCTGCACCATTTCGCAAATATGGAAATGTGTGCCTTGCCATGCACCTCTACCGAAGGCGTGCGGCTTTTGTAAATCACCCCCACAGACTTAGTTTTCTTGCAAAGCACCTCACTAACCCTAAAATCTAGTGTACTGTATTAGGATAAAAAGCAAACAGCTGTGCAGTTTACTCCTTCCTACTATTCCTTCTTCACTACTGGGTACAAAGTATAATGGCCATCCTCACTGGCTATTTGAGAGGTGAGGCTATAATGAAGCGTAGGGAGACAACATAGTGACTATTCGAGATCTGGTCTCATTTTTCCTAATGCATCACCATGGATTTTAAAGTTAGAAGATACAGTTTCCAAACAGCAACAGGATTGCTTTAATTTAAGCACATTGAAGCATCTACAGATCTACCAAAACAAATAATTATGTCGATTTCAAGGTATAATGTCTTGGGAATTAGTTACTGTCAGCGATAAAAAAAATGAAGAAATACATTTAAAGCCCAATTGTAGCTTCAGGTTTAAAAAGTTGATTAAAATCAGTGTGCTTAAAAGGTTAAAGTAAATTGACTGTGCACTCTGCCACTGCTTTTAATGGGTGAAATGTTTTATATATAACACTTGGACTGCTCTGCTTTAATTGTTTTACTGATGCTATTGTATATCATACAGTGGGGTGATGGGGGAAGCAGAAGGTTATGCTAGCCATACACCAGTTGAAAAAGTGTTTGAATGCATTTTGGTCATGAGATTAAACAATATTGCCATCATGTAATGACCAATTTTCGAACAATAAATCTTTTTTATTATTGTATTATCTTGGTCTTCTTCTTAATTAAATTTTTTCAGGGAACATTCACAGAAAAAAAGGGTATATAAAAATTGCCTTTCTTGATGGTTGTATGTTTCTTGTGTGTATTATTGCTATGCTCTTTATTTTAGACATGACCGTTCACGAAAGAACATGTGCAGTACCAACAGTTCATTTTTTAACAGACAAGAAACACATTAAACTTTCAATTTATTGTCCGTTCGGCAGTTTTCCAAAATTTTCCTTCCATTTTTTTGGCTCAAAAACTGATTATCGATTTGTGCCTATCAGAGGTTTGGGAAATTTTGCCCATGGAAAAGCCAGTTTGTGTACATTGTACACGGCGGTACTCTGGAGAAGGGTTATACATTGTTAAACCATGTATACTTATACTTTGAGGAATTTATAGGACTTCCTTTAGGTAAACATACCTGCTGTTTTCCTGCTTTCACAGCATGTTATAGTATAAGGTTGTCATGAGACTTCCTTTAGGTAAATACAGTATCTCACAAAAGTGAGTACACCCCTCACTTTATATTGTTTTTACATTTTTTTATTAAACGGGATTACACTATTTTGGTTTCCTACATCTTTTTCACATATCTCACCTGATACTCCCAACGGTTTGAGGGGATGATCCAGTCCACAATCTCCAACATTGCAGCAAGCATTATCTTGCTAAAGCCCATTTGACCTTCTTTTCATTAAAAAGGTCAACATCCTCTGGTAAGCTGACATCCATATACTGAGCACTTTGGGTGATATTGTAGCCGGTGAAGGTGGTGCACTTATCTCCAGGATTGGAAGATTTCTCAACAGAGTTTACCACATTGAACTTTTATTCACTTACATGCTTGACAATTTTGTTGCTTTGGACCAATAAGCACATTTGATTTTCCATATTGTTTCTACACATTGTTGTTTAATTCCAGATCACACAGACTCTGTGTGTGCACAATTGTTTTTTTTCAATGTAAGGAATCCTCCCATTGTACAGTAACAAGTATAGGCGCAACAACTCAGGATTCACATAAAATCAAAATCTACGTCTGCTGATACAAAATATCTGAATGAAGTTCATAAAACGGGAACTAAGATGTTCAATAGTCCATATAGCAAACACAGGCTAATAAGTCTATGTGATGATGCTAGTGGGGGGATAAAAACGTCCAAAGGAAGCAAGCAGGGCTGCCATCATAGTAGGAGAGAAATCATATTCCTGGGGCTGCAAAACAACAAATAGAGAGGCGCCTCTGGGTGCAGTTGTTTTTATAAAATAACACTTTAATAACAAATCAGATAAACTCACATTGGCAAGAAAACAAGCATGGTATCAGATGTCAAAGTGACGCTCCAGGATCTGTGCCATATGTGGTCTGTGCTGTGGATGTAATCAGTGCTCTTCCAGATGATGTAAAAGCTGGCTAGGGAAGGCGGTCTCAGAGCAAGGCTCGAAACACAGGAGACAGCTGGCTGCAGGGGGATGGCGTCATTGATAGTGGGCGCGTTTCCTGGGCATGTGCACTTGGGTGTGCTGCAAGTCACGCCCCTTTCTCAACAGACATGGTCTGATTACCATAGGAGGTGGTTAAAAAGGAGATGGGGGAAGAAACGGGGGTGGAGAAAACAGGGGCGGAATGACAATGAAAAAAATGTGTACACTGCTCTAGATGCTGTTACAAGTAATAAAGAGGGACATATGAAAAACCAATGCAGAGGGGGAATAGAGGAAGACTGTATACGTCAACCCCATAATGTAATGCGTACTGTATATGTGTATAGTTAGTAGCTATTACAATAAGATATAAATGGGATATGACGAATAAAAACAAAAATTAAACGTGAGAGAGAGAGAGACGAACTTGCAGACCACCAATGCGCATGCATGGAAACAGCCCACATTTGTGTAGGTGACATCTAAGAGCTAACTGGACTATTATAAAATCAAATAAAATATAATAAAAATAAAATGTATGCAAACATACAGAAATTCTGGAACAAAGTAACTGCTAACACCAGTACCTATACAAACCATAATGATTGAAAAATGCATATTGATGAAGCAAAAAAAATTAAAGAAAATAAAAATAAAAAAATATATGGAAGATGAATAGAATTAGCTGGCATATTGGGTACAATAATAAATATCATCAGAATTCATAAAAAAGTAGTACATGATAAATGTATATATATATATATATATATATATATATATATATATATATATATATATATATATATATATATATATAAATATACAAGTGGGTTTGAGGTCTATAGGAAAGAAATGGCATACAATATGCCTAAAAGCAATGATATTGAATATATAAAAATACCACCTCGAATCAATAAAGGATATATGAATAAAAGTGGATAGAAAAAAAATAAATAAATAATTAAAAAAAAAAAATATATAAAAAAAAAAAAAAAATATATATATATATATATATATATATATATATATATATATATATATATGTAATATATAAAAAATATATATATAAATATATAAATACATATAAAAAAGACATATATATAAAAGGCAGGAGGACTAAATCAATGAGTGAGATCAGACGAGATATTATGGAATGGTGGAGATCTCTATTCCTTCATTCATAACGTCGGGTGAAAGAACATCTAAATTATAAATCCAGAACGTCTCTCTGGCACAAAGTTTTTTGAAACGTTCTGCAGCTGGTAAGGATTTAGAAATTTGTTCGATCACCCAAACTTGCAGCCCTTCCGTGGATTGTTGGTGAGCTTGGGTGAAATGTTTTGGCAGTTGTAAAAGTCCCTCAACATGTGGGTGACCCCCTTGGTGGTGAATGACTTTTGGCCATGTCGAACAAATTTACATGTTTTGCATAACGATTTGCGACACTGGAACATCCCAACTAATGGAACAAGTACAGGCTTGTCAGGAGAGGTACATCTGGATCGAATTTTGCTAGGAGCTATTTTCATTTTAAGGCTGGGCGCTCTACGATATGTGACCTTGGGTGGATCCTGTAGTAGTATGCTCCAATGATCTGCCAAGATTTTTTCCATTTTCTTAAATTAATGGTGGAAGGTGGTGGTTTAGAGATTAAAGCACTAAAATTCCTGATGGAAGCAGACGATTTGGTCATTAAATCGGCAGATAAGGGCGGTGGAATTGTTCTACAGGATAAGAGTGACTACATCATAGAGGCAAGGAGGTTGCTTTCTGATACCTCTACCTATCAGAAAATCATAAAAGATCCGACTCTCGAATTTGCCAAGGAAGTCAATACTTTGGTGTCCATGGCTTTTCAAAATAATATTCTTAATAAATCTGAGTCATTTCTTCTCAAAGACATTTATCAATTTATATATATATATATATATATATATTTATATATATATTTTTATATATTACTTATGTATATATATATTTTTATATATTACTTATGTATATATATATATATATATATTTTTTTTTTCTATCCACTTTTTTTCATATATCCTTTATTGATTCGAGGCGGTATTTTTATATATTCAATATCATTGCTTTTAGGCATATATATATATGTATTTATCATGTACTAATTTTTTATGAATTCTTATGATATTTATTATTGTACCCAATATGCCAGCCAATTCTATTCATCTTTCATATATTTTTTTATTTTTATTTTATTTAATTTTTTGCTTCATCAATATGCATTTTTCAATCATTATGGTTTGTATAGGTACTGGTGTTAGCAGTTACTTTGTTCCGGAATTCCTGTATGTTTGCATACATTTTATTTTTATTTTATTTTATAATAGTCCAGTTAGCTCTTAGATGTCACCTACACAAATAAGGGCTGTTTCCATGCATGCGCATTGGTTGTCTGCAAGTTTGGCTCTCTCTCTCACTTTTTATTTTTGTTTTTATTCATCATATCCCATTTATATCTTATTGTAATCGCTACTATACACATATACAGTACGCATTATGTTACGGGGTTGACGTATACAGTCTTTCTCTATTCCCCCTCTGCATTGGTTTTTCATATGTCCCTCTTTATTACTTGTAACAGCATCTAGAGCAGTGTACACATTTTTTTCATTGTCATTCCGCCCCTGTTTTCTCCGCCCCCGTTTCCTCCCCCATCTCCTTTTTAACCACCTCCTATGGTAATCAGACCATGTCTGTTGAGAAAGGGGCGCGACTTGCAGTACACCCAAGTGCGCATGCCCAGGAAATGCGTCCACTATCGATGACGCCATCCCCTTGCAGCCAGCTGTCTCCTGTGTTTCAAGCCTCGCTCTGAGGCTGCCTTCCCTAGCCGGCTTTTACATCATCTGGAAGAGCACTGATTACATTCACAGCACAGACCGCATATGGCACAGATCCGGGAGCGTCACCTTGACATCTAATACCATGCTTGTTTTCTTCTTGCCAATGTGAGTTTATGTGATTGGTTATTAAAGTGTTATTTAATAAAAATGACTGCACCCAGAGGCGCCTCTCTACTTGTTGTTGTTTTGTATCCTCCCATTGTATCCATGCCTATTGTCCCATAAACACTGGTCCCTTAGACACTAGGTTCCTGGCAGAATCTCCTCTTGACAACCGCGCTGCACAAATAGCAGGGACAGGCATTGATACAATGGGAGGATTCCTTACATTGAACAAGCCAGCATTTTAATAGTAGTCCTGTGTACCATCTTTTACCTTAAAGACCACTTTCTAATTGTTGACAGTGGCATAGAACTACCCTGTAGATTAAACCTATATAGTTCCTGAAGTGTTACCCGCCTCTGAATTGTTGTGAATTTCTACCATCATCGAGGATATTACTCTCTGCCTCATCCCTTCTCTTTCTTTTTTACCTATGATTAAATAATTCGCCATAGCTCCTGAAGAAGTGTTTCCTTACGCATAACATGTACAGCAGAGTTGAGCACTTTACGACACGCTACCTCGTCAAGCTCTATCATTCCAAGAGTGATCAGTCCGGCCCTTCGGGGTTTGACCTTATTGTTTATAGGTGGTGTGCCTTTCATGCTCATAGGCTATTTTATGTGAATGAAATATATGAGAAATCTATGTAATTGTCTTGATTTTAAATTTGTAATAAATATCAATTTCTTATAAAGAATGTGTTATGCCTAAAAAGTCCATCATCCAAAACCTTTTTCTTATACTCTAAATATCGGGACGTGGCAAAATAATTTTAACTTAGTATCATATCCACAGTACCACTCTGTGGAGATACGGTGAGGAAAATAATCTTTCAATTATACTGGTTTTCATCTTGGCCTAGGGATGGCGCCCTATTATTTCAGCCAAGGTTGGAAATTGCAACAAGCTGGGTGCATTGAGTGCCTCCTTGCCCGGAAACAGTCAGTGGGTGTGGTCTGCCTGCTGTGTATTCTGGGAGGGGGTACTTAAGCGACAGACCCCATGACATGGAGTAGTTCCGACCTGATGGCCCTCCTGGCCTAAGGTGTGTCGCTGCTGCCAAATTGTCTCGGGGGCGGCTGGCCGAAGGTGTCGTTGCTGAAGGTAGACCCAAAAGTCTTGGGGCCTACCGATCCAGGGATAGTCCTGTGCTGTCTTGCCTGCGGGAAGAAGCCGAGCGACTGGAGGATCCAGGGGAGGACTCTTCAGGAGAGGACCGTGCAATAAGGCCGGTGCTTTTAGAAGAGCCTGGAGACCCAGTTGGAGGATGCATCCCGGGTCACCTACCATACAGTATCGTAGGTTCGAAATAAGGGAACTGGTACTGTGTGATCAAGCCTTGATATTGCAACAAGTCGCTAATTACCCAATCCTGTGGCAGAGGATTGTGTAATGCCCCGTACACACGATCGGACATTGATCAGACATTCCGACAACAAAATCCAAGGATTTTTTCCGACGGATGTTTGCTCAAACTTGTTTTGCGTACACACGGTCGCACAAAGTTGTCAGAATTTCCGATTGCCAAGGACGCGGTGACGTACACCACGTACGACGAGACTAGAAAAGCCCAGTTCAGAACCAAGCGCGGCACCCTTTGGGCTCGTTTTGCTAATCTCATGTTAGTAAAAGTTTGGTGAGAGACGATTTGCGCTTTTTCAGACTCGTGGTTTTCAGATCGTTTTCTGCTGTTCAGTTTGTGCTTGTGGGTTTGTATCTGCTCTTCAGTGCATGCAGCGAGTACCATTGACTTGTCATTGTGTTCTTGTTCATTCGTTACTGTTTTTCAGGTCACTCTTCACAGGCCTTGCTGTTCTTCGGTGCGTTCTGTTACTTAGTTCGGAGCAGCCAACCGTTTTCTAGCCATGTTGCGTATACGTACTCCTCGTAGAGTTCATGCTGTGTGGGGGCTTGGTGTTGGGGTCCTGACCTTGACATAAGTCCAGTCCATGAACAGGGTGGGGAGGAGTTCATGGACCAAGAATTGGTTGCTCCAGCGCGACCAGTTCTGTCATATGCCTTTGCTCCGTGAGATCCGTGAGAATAATCCTGATGATTTCAGGAACTTTCTCCGGATGACGGACCCCGTATTACATTTCATTTGTTGACTTTGCTGACCCCTTATATTAGCAGGCAGGATACCTGCATGAGGCAAGCCATCACTCCGGAGCAGAGGCTCGTCACCACCCTGGCGACAGGGAGAAGCCTGCAGGACTTGAAGTTCTCGACAGGCATCTCCCTCCAGGCTCTGGGGATCATTATCCCAGAGACCTGTTCTGCCATCATCCAGGTCCTGCAGAAGGAGTATATTAAGGTAAGATTTTTATCCTTTAATATCACATTTTATTGTATTTAATGTTTGATAATATATTGTATTTCTTTCCTCATTCCCTAATTACCATGATTGGAATATGCTGTGAATGTCCCCTTTGTCCTCATGCATGCTTGATATTTTTGTAATTATTTTTGTTGTCCTTCATACATATTTGCCTTCACTTACCTCCCTAGCATGGTCTCCTGGCCCTATATTCACCTCATGTAGTCACTTAACAATGTATTTTATCAGCTCCATAGTAGTGCTTTACCCCAAACACCTCTAAAATGTTTTGAAATGTGATTTGTGCTTTAAATTCAGGCAGAGTGCCAGAGGCTTTTTTTTGGTGGTCCCCAAATCATTTGGAACCCTCCCTCCCCCCAACTGCTAAGTCAGCTGATAACAATTCTCTATCTATCCTCAATCATCTATCTGCTGACTTTGCCAAACCCATACACGCTATACCCATCTCTTTTGTGCTCAGATGTATGGATGAATTCCCCAAAGCATTTAGTGCAAGGGCCTGCCTGTATACTTTCAAATGGTACTGGTTAAAGTTTTTGTATCCTATTATTATCTTGATAGGTAATAGCAGAATGTCCAAATGTGCTCAAATGTGTACAGTGTGTATTTATATCTTTGTATTATAACACTTCTTACCTGTCTAGTGGGCTGCCAATAGTGTAACTAAGGAGGGGCTGTTCAAAGTAATACCCATTATTTAGGCATTCATCTCTCAATGAAATGTAGAGGGTTACCTGTCCAAGAGTTCCCCCCCCTATAATGTTAGAAATGGCCCATGGGGGGGGGGGGATATGATCGGTGTACCTTATACTTTGGTCTTTAAAAATTCCCAATAATAAATGTTATCTTGATGTTGGCCAAGAATGTTTGTATCTAATCTGCTTTCCATGTTTATGTGCAAAAAGACTAATTTTTTTTTGTTTTACTCCACAGTTTCCTTCCACGCCACAGGAATGGCAGACTGTGGCTTCCCACTTTGCCTAGCGGTGGGACTTTCCTAACTTCGGAGGGGAAATTGATGGGAAACACGTCCACATCATCCCACCACCCAACTCGGGGTCGTACTATTATAATTATAAGGGGTTCAATAGTATTGTGATGTTGGTGGTGGTGTCGGCTACTTATGAATTTCTGTATGTGGACGTGGGGAAGAATGGCCGGATGTCCAATGGTGGAGTCATCGCCCAGACGGAGTTCTACAGGCATCTCCAGAATGGCAGCTTGGACTTGCCACCTCCAGAAGACAATGTGGAAGGACTCCCATTCCTCTTTGTTGCGGATGAAGCCTTTGCGCTGGGGGACCATCTTATGCGGCCATTCCCGATGAGGACCCTCACCCCGGACCAGAGGGTTTTTAATTACCGGCTGGCCAGAGCCAGAAGAGTGGTGGAGAACACCTTTGGAATCATGGCCAGCCGGTTCCGCCTATTTCTTACACCCATACATATGGCGGAGTATAAACTGAATCATATTATCCTGGCGTGCTGTGTTCTACACAACTTTTTACGGAAACATTCTGCCAACTATGCTAGCTCAGTTGGGCCTGAGGCCGGAATTCCGAATGAACCAACCCTGACGGCGCTTGAAAGTGGCCGTAATGGCTTGCCCTCCCTGAGTGCCCGTAATGTCCGGCTAAGATACCTTGAATTCTTGGCGGGTAGGGGGGCTATCAATATACCAGACAATGTGTGAAACCTTTTTCAAATAAAAAAAAATTAAGCAAATCTTTGGTGACATTTACTGCTTGTGTTTGTATTAGCTGACCCTGACAGAAATGTGTTGAGTCCTGAAAATGGCGTGATTGGGTAACCTTACAAAGCACTGTTGGGTGTTATTTACTAAAGGCAAAGACACTTTGCACTACAAGTGCTCTTGAAACTGCACTTGTAGTGCAAAATGGATTTGCCCTTAGGAAATAACCCCCATTGTCACAGTAAGCGGCAATTAGAGCACCACAAATGTGTTGTAGCGTTGAGACAATAATCCACACATTCTTGATTAACAATCTTTTTAATACCTGCACAATCACATGTGCATTTAGAAAAGGTTTTTAAAACAAACCAACATGTTTGTTGTATAACAATTTTTGGGGTCGCATTAGAAAAAGTAGAAATGTCCATTTAAGATAAAACAGGCATGTTTAAAACCAACAAGAAAGACACAAATCTTGAACTTACAAAGTTCACATTTGGTAGAACTTGAAGGCAATATCAGACATGAGTATTTACAAACTGGGTTTGATATTGCGTTCAGATGGGGTGAAGTCACCCCCGGAAAAGCCAAATTTTGAAGATGCACACAAATAACCAAATGTCAACATGTGTTAGCTGCCATCACGGGGAATCAAGGGACGTGTTTTGGGGGAGCAACCCCTTCCTCTCAGCTACTTTATTATTGAGGAAGGGGTTGCACCCCCAAAACGCCTCCATTGATCTCCCGTGATGGCAGATAGCACATGTTGACACACTGTGTGCCTCTTCAAAATTTGGCTTTTCTACTATTTGACAAAAATGTTAAAATTGTAGCACACCAAAAAACAAAGGGATTTGGAGGGGTTTTAAACTCTCCCCAAAACATCAATGATGTTCTTATTTTTTTGAAGAACATCATTGATGTTTTTCTTGATGTTTTCCAAGTCCCTACTACACCCCATGATCTCCCCAATCAGGATCTGTGCACTTTCCGAGGTGAAAGGATCTGGATCCACAACATCACGATCACCTAAAAAGATAAAAACCAAAAAAAAACATGTATTATAAATATGCCGGCATCCATCTCTTACCTGAGCCTGTGGTCGCAGACACTTACCTGTTGTGGTGCCAATTTCCACCACGTCTTCCTCCTCCTGCTCTTCTTGTCTTGGTTGGATTTCCCCTTCTTCCAGAGGTGGGGGGTCTCTGGTCTCCTCGGATGAGGGGTGTCCTCCGAGTCTTTTCTCCCCTATGTAAAAAAAAATGGTATACTTAGCACACAGATATTTGAGGGAAGAACTATAAATATGAAACATTGCTTGGAAGTGGGGTACAATTGTCTATTTTGGCAGAGTTCCAAGATGTAGAATTTTTAGTGTCCTTTGTCAAGCTTCAATACTTTACCTGTTTTGTACAAGCTTCACAGATGGAGACACCCCTATAGTATACACTGGAGCACCTGTGTGGGCCCCCTAATAAAAAGGGTGTTCTTGTGTCCCACACTAGTGCTCCAGCGTCCAGATGTGTAAACAGCTGCTGAGTGTCCTCTCCTTACACAGAATCTAGTTTGCATTTCATTCTAGTAACAAACCCATCTACACAACCAAATTATTTTCAGACAAGTAGGCCCTAAAAAATGTGGGCAAATGCATATGGCCAAAACAATGGTGTTTTATAGGCCGAAAGAAAAATGTTTGATACGAACGAATAATGTGCCCATGAACATGAAAGTTGACATTTTAAACTGGATAACAGTTAAGAAGAGCACATGGAGCAGCACGAACGTAATTAACACAAAAAGAATAGAAACATGGCACAACGACTTACTTTTTTGCAGCACTCTCCGGATCTTTCTGTACTGCTTGTGCTCTCTTAATTTCAGGTCCGACCACCGCTTCCTGAGCTGATCTTTCGATCGTCGTACCCCGAAATTCCGGTGCAGACTTTTGACCACTTTCGCCATTATCTTGGCCTTTCGGACATTGGGGTTGGGGTAAGGTCCATACTTTCCATCGTAGTCGGCCCTCTTCATTATGTCGACCATCTCCAACATCTCCCCAAAGGACATATTTGATGCCTTATATCGTCTCCTTCTGGATCGGAATGTTTCTGGCTCTGGGCTTTCCTCCTCCTCGTTGGTGTAAATATCAGACACCTGCTCTGACTCCACCATGTGCTCTTCCCCACTGCGCCGAACAAGAAGGGGTGGGGAATAGACTAGAAAGAACGTCAGGGGCGGGCGGAGTTTTACGCATGTGCAGTGTCTATAAAGCGTAACACGCGTGCGTAGTATGTACGATCTGTGAGCGGAGGAAGGAGTAACGGAGGCGCCGATCGTGATAACGAAGGTAAGATTTAACATTGGGCCTATACTGCTTCTAGATTGAGGCCTGTATTTGCACAAGTTTAGAAGACTTTAGGCTGACATTAGGGTTTGTCTTGTGTTGTGTCTTGCAGTGAAAATGGATATCTTGAAAGATGAGGACTTTATGGCAATCTTCATTGATATGTTTAGGGAGCTGCCCTGTCTGTGGCAGATAAACCACCCTGAATATAAGAAACAAACAAAGAGGAAGGCAGCGCTGGATAATTTGTTGGAATTTGTGAAGACAGTGATCCCCACGGCAGACATCATCTATTTGAAGATCCTAATTGGTGGCCTGAGGAGCACTTATCTAAGGGAGCACAAGAAGGTCCAGGATTCCCAGAGATCAGGAGCTGCAGATGACATTTATGTGCCCAGGCTGTGGTACTATGACAGGCTCCAGTCTTCCTTCTAGGCTTCCTTCCCCCCCAGCTGAGGCTTCTGAAGCCCAACCTGGGCCTTCCAGGCAGCAACATGTGGAGGAGCCCAGCTTGAGCCAGGTATAGCATTCCTCTAAATATTTCTGGTTGTCCCATCAATGATGTTAACTAGATGTTAGTTTGGAGTACTAATTTCTGATTGTGATTGATGAAGCAAAAACTAAAACCATGTCCCTTTTTCATATACAGGGAAGTCTCAGCCAGGAGGTGGCCGGGCCAAGCAGGCTGCCTGATATCCAGGTCCCTCCCCTACACCTTCAAAGACAAAGTGGCAGGAAGGTGAGTAATCTGGAGAAGGCTGCCATAGACCTATTTTGGAAGGCTACAGAGGCCCTAAGAAGCCCCCACAGTGTGGAGGAGGACTTTGCTGGCCTAACTGCCTGCAAAATGCTGCAGGTGGAGGAGGGCCGACGACTCCTGTGTGAGTCCTTAATTCTGGAAGCTCTCAATAAGGGGTTGAGGGGCCAAATAACATGTGCTACCCACATTTGTAACCTCACACATAGTCCTCCTCCTCCAGGTCCTACTACTCCTCCTCCTCCTCCTCCAGGTCCTACTCCTCCTCCTCCTCCTCCTCCTCCAGGTCCTACTCCTCCTCCTGCCACATCTCCAACACCAGAGCCACAGCCAGGAAGGAAGCATGGAAAGAAGACCAGAGACTGATGACCCTGGGTCCAGTCTGGTCTGGCAAAAGATGCAGCCTCTTGTAGTAGCACAGCCTGGGGACAAAGATGTCATCTGCTGCTTTCCGGATCTCTGGGACTTCTGGAGCAGACTGCACTCCCTTAGATGTGGACTCCTCAGGCCACCAATTTTGCAGGAAAAGAATTGATGTCTGCCCTGGGGGTCCAAGGCTTCGCCAATTTCTGATGTTTCTCCAGCATTGCCTCCCTCTTTGTTTGGTTCTGAGCCCTTAATAAAGGATTTTTTGTTTCAATTATACTCGCCTATGTGTGTTTTCCTTAAAAAAGGACAGTTTGTTTGTGAGGAGGCAGGTACATTTCAAAAATACAATGTGAAATTAACAAGGGGCACCAACACCAAGCAACCTTTTTGAGAATAAATAATACAAGATAATAATGGTGTTGTGGTAACTTGACACACAAAACACACACAAAAATATCATGGAGTCAAACTAAAAATAAAATAAAACAAAGATCAGCCTTGAAAAAAATACAAACCAAAACAAACAAAAAAAAAACAGCCTTGAAAAAAAAAAAAATAAAACAACAAAAAAGACATTTTGTCAGATGTGACAAATCAAAATATATTGAGGGAATGACGATAAATAATAAAGAAAGAAGTTTGTGAGAAGTCTGTGTGAATATGAGCAGCAAAACTACTTCATTCTTCTCACATTATAAAGAAGAAGAGAGTGCGCTGTATTAAACCATTTTTTACATTGCAGCGTGACGAAAGTGCTGTATCCATTGCGAACGCTAATTTTACCAGACTGAGCTGTTCCGTCTCGGAATTTCTTCTGAGCATGCATGGCACTTTGTGCGTCGGAACTGGCCACACACGGTCGGAATTGATGCGATCGGATTTTGTTGTCGGAAAATTTTATAGCCTGCTCTCAAACTTTGTGTCGGAAAATCCGATGGAAAATGTCCGATGGAGCCCACACACGGTCGGAATGTCCGACAACACTCTCCGATCGGACATTTTCCATCGGAAAATCCGACCGTGTGTACAGGGCATAACAGTTATACCAAATCTTAAAGCCTGTGGCAGAGACTATGAATGAGCATCGCATCGGTTGCTAGGTCAGTGAGGTAAGGGCCTATCCGGTGGTTGCTGAATCCAGTTATGGAGCTGTTGTCCTCTGGATGAAAGGAAGTATTCCTGATCTGCAATTTCAAGGTTCCTGAATTCCCCTAAACCTTTCATCCCTCTATTGCACGTTGTCTTTCTTAAATAAAGCATTGAAGAAAGAGACTGTGTGTCGGAGCTAAAATTACTAAAAAGAAGTCTTTAATGGGACCCCTATGATGGATATGGTGAAACAGTAAAGGAACGGTAAGCCCAATAAAATACCAGCAGCTCCTTCGGGGGTAAGCGCTACATGTGGGGGCTCGAGTTCAGGATTTACCGTTACCTCTCGCAGCTAAAAGAAACTGTTCACCGGGAAATTATGCAATAGAGGGTTCTGGAATGTGCCATTGTTCTAAAAAGGGGTTCATTGCAGGTCACTATCTGGCTGCGTGAGCTGTGGGCGGAGTCAAGAAAGCCCGGAAGCTGCGTGACCAGAGGAACCAGTGGGAGGAGTCCTCCGTTTACTTGCTGCGTGAGACACCACGTGTGTGTGTCTGAACTTTCAGAGGGAAGATCTGATTGTTGTAAGCCATGTTCTGAATGCCAGGAATGCAGTCTGCTACTGGACCCAGGATGTTCCCTGGGGGTACCACTACAAGTGTCAGGCTGCCTGGAATGTTGCTTAAGGACACTGGTATTCGCCTGAAGCCGCATGGGCGTTTCAGACTCTACACGACGGGAGATGTCGAGGCCTTGGGTATGTTATGCAACAGGTGTGAAGGATTGGTTGCAAGCCCCCATCCATTTGTCCAATGTCTACATTGTGGAGAGTACTTGTTTGCCGTAGAACAATCCACTATGCCACCCCGTGCCTACTGGATGGACTGGGCCACGGGCATCACCATAGAGGAGACTGCTACGTTCACTCCTACGGCTGCGCCTATCTTCTCCAAATCTGCTACCTCAAGTGTTCCTGAGGGGGATGGCGCTGTTACTGCTATCCGAGAACTAACAGTGGACACTACTACCGCTGTCACTTCTACAACTACCCACTTTGCTGCACCCACTCAAAAGAAGAGAAGGTGGGATACGTTAAAGCCTCCCGCGGCTCTGGTCGAAGCCTACCCCAGAGACTACCTGAACCAGATCCAGAGAAAGAAGCTATTCCTGAGGAATGCATGACAGGAAAGGGTGAGAGAGCTCAGGGGAATGTACATAAAGGGACTGTTTGCAAATATGTGCCCACAGAGGAGTTACGGGATTCTGAAACAGACTCTCTGTCGGATGTCTCCGGAGACGATGACTTGTTTGAAACCATGTCTCAGGAGATGCTATGGGCAAATGTTGATGATGTTGCTTCAGCCTGTCTGATTGGATAACAATGGACTCGGGGAGTACATCACCTTGAATGGAAACCCCTGCAATTTCTAGCAAGGCCTACACTGAAAATATTAGTTTGTCTGGGCCAAAGAAATTGCCTGTGAGAATTGTGCACAAATAGCCAACTTCCTGTGTACCTCCTGGGTTGGGAAGCACTCGATCTCTGCCGAGGCTTGCGCGATCACAACGGTTGCAGAACAAGCGAGTAGTCACTGAGTATGGACTAGAGTCTCCCTATGTTTCCAGAGAGATCATGAGAGAGATTGAGGAAAACAGGGAGAGCTGGTACCGTGAGGATGTTTGGGACTACTTAAAAATGCCGAAGCCTTTCAGGAAAACAGGTTGTTCTTCAGATATGGATGATCGTTTTAATGGATGTCTTTTGCATTGGAGCTACGGGAGACACATTTACGCTGATAAAGTGGTCATATGCCGGCCTCGCAAGGATGATGTTATATACTTTA
The DNA here is from genome assembly GCF_042186555.1 of Aquarana catesbeiana. Taxonomy (NCBI): domain Eukaryota; kingdom Metazoa; phylum Chordata; class Amphibia; order Anura; family Ranidae; genus Aquarana; species Aquarana catesbeiana. The sequence continues at coordinate 655,615,388 of NC_133324.1, forward strand.
TTACCACTGTGGATGCACAAGGAAAAGCTTTAACATTGCCTGATCCTTGCTTTTATTGGTGACCTGCCACAGTGACTGTTCTGTTAATGCTGGTTCTGGAAGGAGAAAGTCTTTACGCTATGAGGACTGTGGGGACTATAGTTAGGTAGTGTTAGTTAAATTTCATCTGCGAGTCGAGATTTTCTACCTGCTCTAACACCTGCATCAAGGACTTGTTATAATGGTTTCTGCCACTAGGTGGTGGGAGTTTGCCCAATTACGGTCAAATCCTTGCATTTAAGAAAAAAAAAAGAGAAGGGAAAATTCTGGGGAAAGAGAGTCTCATCTTCTAGGAGATGGGGCTTTGCTTCCTATGTTGTATATTGATATATGTGTCTTGGATTTTCCTTTTGTGTTCTGTTTCAGGTTCAACTGGATCTTCTGTTAAGCTGCTTGAGAGTGGGTGGTTTAGATAGAGAGTCAGATCTGGGGAACTATGTCACTGTAATTCTCTTGCCAATAAATGTACAGTTTGTTGCTGCTTTACCTTTTTTTCCCTTCCTCTCCAAGTTTTGAATTCAGGTACTTGACTCTCAGGACTGAGAGTCTTTCTATTTATTTTTTTCAGATGATGATGACATCGTCTATTACAGCAGGGGGAGTATGTAGCGCTGGTATTTTTAATACAGACGCTATAAGTGAAAATTTCATTGTGTGAAGCTGTAGTTTAGCTCAGACTGCAATCATTGTAAATTCTGGTTCTGTTTCAGTTTGGCTAATTGTGTGGTTTTCCCCTTGGCCTAGGGATGGCGCCCTATTATTTCAGCCAAGGTTGGAAATTGCAACAAGCTGGGTGTATTGAGTGCCTCCTTTCCCGGAAACAAATTTTCTCAGGGACAGCTGGCCCGAGGTGTCTTTGCTGAAGATAGGCCCAAAAGTCTTGGGGCCTACCGACCCAAGGATGATCCTGTGCTGTCTTGCCCGCGGGAAGAAGCCAAGCGACTGCAGAATCCAGGGGAGGACTCTTCAGGAAAGGACCATGCAATAAGGCCGGTGCCTTTACAAGAGCCTGGAGGATGCATCCCGGGTCACCTACCGTACAGTACCGTAGGTTCAAAATAAGGGAACTGGTACAGTGTGATCAAGCCAAAACAGCACAGTGATACACTCACGTGTGCCTGACTTGTTTTAGGCATGCAGATAAGCAGATAGGCAGATCTCAGCTGGCTTGTAAGGACAAGGCTTGCTACGCAAGCTGCTGCTGCTTGATACAATGTATTCAGCAGACTGTGTCCTAGGCTCCTCCAGGCAAGCAGCAGCAGCTTGCGTAACAAGCCTTGTCCTTACAAGCCAGCTGAGATCTGCCTATCTGCTTATCTGCATGCCTAAAACAAGTCAGGCACACGTGAGTGTATCACTGTGCTGTTTTGCCTGTGAACTTTTATTGTAACAATATTGCGCAATGTTTTCTCTCTTTGTTTATTTTACATAAAACCACTTGATACTGAGAAAATTACCATTCATTGTGGCTGTGGAAGAAATATCTCAGAGGGTGAACAAATAAGTACCGCAGAAATCCAGATATCCCAGATTACTGAGGATTGAACTGTCGCCTGTTACTTATCCTATCTCATGAATTTAATCATCTATATTTAATCAGATTCTATTGGCACTATTTATCTATTTATACTCATCAATTGTATATATATATATTGCACCTTTATAAGCATATCATTTATTTATTTTTTATTACTGAGGATTCAATACTTATCACAGGGAATATATCTAATTTATTTATTTATTGGCACTAATTTGGATTGATTACTATTTGCAAACGCATTTTTAGTATATCTATACACAATTGTTGCTTAGTTTACTTTGAAGATATCGCACCACTTCCAGTGGATTTGTATAACTGGAGGAACACAGTTTTTAAATATTTGTGATTTTTTCATATATTTGCAATTTTATATATATGCGATTTTTTAGCGATTTGGTAGCAATTTTTTTCACATTGGGTTTTTAGCACAAAAAAATCTTTTCTCACATTGATTGAACTTTGTATCAGAGCGCATCAATCTATGTTATATGTTTTAATTTTTAGGGGATTCTGACCACTATATAGTTGATAGTAGCTTGATATCATTGTCAATCCAACAATTTTTTTTATTTAAATAATTGCACATGCATTCACATACATTTGATTTACACTTATTTGATTGTATATGTCACGCTAGAACATTATTGCGCTTGGTGTTTTCGTTTATATCCCTTTTCATTAAACCTATTGGTGAGTACTTCTGCATGGAAATCGGTCAAATTGTCACATTTTCTCCTGTACTGGCCTTTGGGAACCGCCCCAAGCCATTGTGGGTGGTGGCAACTATTATTTGGCACAAAGCCATTTCTATCCGTTGCCTTAACCACTTGCCGACCGCCTCACGCATATATACGTGAGCAGAGCGGCACGGGCAGGCAAAATCACGTACCTGGTACGTGATTGCCTTCCCGCGGGCGGGGGGTCCGATCGGACCCCCCCCCGGTGCCATCGGCGGTCGGCGTTTGGCTGGGAGAGTTGAGAGACGAGGGGGAGACCATCCGATCGTGGCCCCCCCCTCGCAATCGCTCCCAGCCAATGAGAAACATCCCCTGCCTCTGTATAGTACACAGAGGCAGAGGATGTGATGTCATCTCTCCTCGGCTGGCCAGTTTCCGTTCCAGCACCGAGGAGAGAAGACATGTAAGTGCACCAACACACACACAACACAGTAGAACATGCCAGGCACACTAAACACCCCCGATCCCCCCCCGATCGCCCCCCAATCACCCCCCCCCTGTCACAAACTGACAGCAAGCAGGTTTTTTTGTTTTGTTTTGTTTTTTTCCTGATTACTGCATGGTGTCAGTTTGTGACAGTTAGCAGTGGTAGGACAGTTAGTATTAGCCCCCTGTAGGTCTAGGGTACCCCCCTAACCCCCCCTAATAAAGTTTTAACCCCTTGATCACCCCCTGTCACCAGTGTCGCTAAGCGATCATTTTTCTGATCGCTGTATTAGTGTCGCTGGTGACGCTAGTTAGGGACGTAAATATTTAGGTTCGCTGTCAGCGTTTTATACAGGGACCCCCATATACTACCTAATAAATGTTTTAACCCCTTGATTGCCCCCTAGTTAACCCTTTCACCACTGATCACCGTATAACTGTTACGGGTGACGCTGGTTAGTTCGTTTATTTTTTTTAGTGTCAGGGCACCCGCCGTTTATTACCGAATAAAGGTTTAGCCCCCTGATCGCCCGGCGGTGATATGCGTCGCCCCAGGCAGCGTCAGATTAGCGCCAGTACCGCGAACACCTACGCACGCACCGTACACGCACCGTACACCTCCCTTAGTGGTATAGTATCTGAACACATCAATATCTGATCCGATCAGATCTATACTAGCGTCCCCAGCAGTTTAGGGTTCCCAAAAACGCAGTGTTAGTGGGATCAGCCCAGATACCTGCTAGCACCTGCGTTTTGCCCCTCCGCCCGGCCCAGCCCAGCCCACCCAAGTGCAGTATCGATCGATCACTGTCACTTTTTTTTGTAGCGTTTTGGTGAACTGGCAAGCGCCAGCGGCCTAGTACACCCCAGTCGTAGTCATACCAGCACTGCAGTAACACTTGGTGACGTGGCGAGTCCCATAAGTGCAGTTCAAGCTGGTGAGGTGGCAAGCACAAGTAGTGTCCCGCTGCCACCAAAAAGACAAACACAGGCCCGTCGTGCCCATAATGCCCTTCCTGCTGCATTCGCCAATCCTAATTGGGAACCCACCACTTCTGCAGCGCCCGTATTTCCCCCATTCACATCCCCAACCAAATGCAGTCGGCTGCATGAGAGGCATTTATATGTCCTCCCGAGTACCCCTACCCAACGAACCCCCCCAAAAAAGATGTGTCTGCAGCAAGCGCGTATATAGACGTGACACCCGCTATTATTGTCCCTCCTGTCCTGATAATCCTGGTCTTTGCATTGGTGAATGTTTTGAACGCTACCATTCACTAGTTGAGTATTAGCGTAGGGTACAGCATTGCACAGACTAGGACACACTTTCACAGGGTCTCCCAAGATGCCATCGCATTTTGAGAGACCCGAACCTGGAACCGGTTACAGTTATAAAAGTTACAGTTACAAAAAAAAAGTGTAAAAAAAAAAAAAAAAACACAAACAAAAATAAAAAAAAATAGTTGTCGTTTTATTGTTCTCTCTCTCTCTATTCTCTCTCTGGTGTTCTGCTCTTTTTTACTGTATTCTATTCTGCAATGTTTTATTGTTATTATGTTTTATCATGTTTGCTTTTCAGGTATGCAATTTTTTATACTTTACCGTTTACTGTGCTTTATTGTTAACCATTTTTTTGTCTTCAGGTACGCCATTCACGACTTTGAGTGGTTATACCAGAATGATGCCTGCAGGTTTAGGTATCATCTTGGTATCATTCTTTTCAGCCAGCGGTCGGCTTTCATGTAAAAGCAATCCTAGTGGCTAATTAGCCTCTAGACTGCTTTTACAAGCAGTGGGAGGGAATGCCCCCCCCCCACCGTCTTCCGTGTTTTTCTCTGGCTCTCCTGTCTCAACAGGGAACCTGAGAATGCAGCCGGTGATTCAGCCAGCTGACCATAGAGCTGATCAGAGACCAGAGTGGCTCCAAACATCTCTATGGCCTAAGAAACCGGAAGCTACGAGCATTTTAGGACTTAGATTTCGCCGGATGTAAACAGCGCCATTGGGAAATTGGGAAAGCATTTTATCACACCGATCTTGGTGTGGTCAGATGCTTTGAGGGCAGAGGAGAAATCTAGGGTCTAATAGACCCCAATTTTTTCAAAAAAGAGTACCTGTCACTACCTATTGCTATCATAGGGGATATTTACATTCCCTGAGATAACAATAAAAATGATTTAAAAAAAAATATGAAAGGAACAGTTTAAAAATAAGATAAAAAAGCAAAAAAATAATAAAGAAAAAAAAAAAAAAAAAAAGCACCCCTGTCCCCCTGCTCTCGCGCTAAGGCGAACGCAAGCGTCGGTCTGGCGTCAAATGTAAACAGCAATTGCACCATGCATGTGAGGTATCACCGCGAAGGTCAGATCGAGGGCAGTAATTTTAGCAGTAGACCTCCTCTGTAAATCTAAAGTGGTAACCTGTAAAGGCTTTTAAAGGCTTTTAAAAATGTATTAATTTTGTTGCCACTGCACGTTTGTGCGCAATTGTAAAGCATGTCATGTTTGGTATCCATGTACTCGGCCTAAGATCATCTTTTTTATTTCATCAAACATTTGGGCAATATAGTGTGTTTTAGTGCATTAAAATTTAAAAAAGTGTGTTTTTTCCACAAAAAATGCGTTTGAAAAATCGCTGCGCAATTACTGTGTGAAAAAAAAAAATGAAACACCCACCATTTTAATCTGTAGGGCATTTGCTTTAAAATAATATATAATGTTTGGGGGTTCAAAGTAATTTTCTTGCAAAAAAAAATAATTTTTTCATGTAATCAAAAAGTGTCAGAAAGGGCTTTGTCTTCAAGTGGTTAGAAGAGTGGGTGATGTGTGACGTAAGCTTCTAAATGTTGTGCATAAAATGCCAGGACAGTTCAAACCCCCCCAAATGACCCCATTTTGGAAAGTAGACACCCCAAGCTATTTGCTGAGAGGCATGTCGAGTCCATGGAATATTTTATATTGTGACACAAGTTGCGGGAAAGAGACAAATTTTTTTTTTTTTTTTTTTTTTTGCACAAAGTTGTCACTAAATGTTATATTGCTCAAACACGCCATGGGGATTTGTGAAATTACACCCCAAAATAAATTCTGTTGCTTCTCCTGAGTACGGGGATACCACATGTGTGGGACTTTTTGGGAGCCTAGCCGCGTACGGGACCCCGAAAACCAAGAACCGCCTTCAGGCTTTCTAAGGCCGTAAATTTTTGATTTCACTCTTCACTGCCTATCACAGTTTCGGAGGCCATGGAAAGCCCAGGTGGCACAAAACCCCCCCAAATGACCCCATTTTGGAAAGTAGACACCCCAAGCTATTTGCTGAGAGGTATAGTGAGTATTTTGCAGACCTCACTTTTTGTCACAAGGTTTTGAAAATTGAAAAAAGAAAAAAAAAAAAATTTTTTTCTGGTCTTTCTTCATTTTCAAAAACAAATGAGAGCTGCAAAATACTCACCATGCCTCTCAGCAAATAGCTTGGGGTGTCTACTTTCCAAAATGGGGTCATTTGGGGGGGGTTGTGCCATCTTGGCATTTTATGGCCTTCAAAACTGTGATAGGTAGTGAGGAGTGAAATCAAAAATGTATGCCCTTAGAAATCCTGAAGGTGGTGCTGGGTTTTCGGGGCCCCGTACGCGGCTAGGCTCCCAAAAAGTGCCACACATGTGGTATCCCCGTACTCAGGAGAAGCAGCTGAATGTATTTTGGGGTGCAATTCCACATATGCCCATGGCCTATGTGAGCAATATATCATTTAGTGACAACTTTTTGTAAATTTTTTTTTTTTTTTTTGTCATTATTCAATCACTTGGGACAAAAAAAATAAATATTCAATGGGTTCAACATGCCTCTCAGCAATTTCCTTGGGGTGTCTACTTTCCAAAATGGGGTCATTTGGGGGGGGTTTGTGCTGCCCTGCCATTTTAGCACCTCAAGAAATGACATAGGCAGTCATAAACTAAAAGCTGTGTAAATTCCAGAAAATGTACCCTAGTTTGTAGACGCTATAACTTTTGCGCAAACCAATAAATATACGCTTATTGACATTTTTTTTACCAAAGACATGTGGCCGAATACATTTTGGCCTAAATGTATGACTAAAATTTAGTTTATTGGATTTTTTTTATAACAAAAAGTAGAAAATATCATTTTTTTTCAAAATTTTCAGTCTTTTTCCGTTTATAGCGCAAAAAATAAAAATGGCAGAGGTGATCAAATACCATCAAAAGAAAGCTCTATTTGTGGGAAGAAAAGGACGCAAATTTCGTTTGGGTAGAGCATTGCATGACCGCGCAATTAGCAGTTAAAGCGACGCAGTGCCGAATTGTAAAAAGTGCTCTGGTCAGGAAGGGGGTAAATCCTTCCGGGGCTGAAGTGGTTAAAAAATGTCTTTGTGCCGATCCTATTCTTATTTTTTACCAAAGTGAGATCCAGATAGTTAATTGTCACCAGACTCCATTCTGCCGTAAACTTAAGGCCATATTTATTATTATTTAAGTGTTTTAAAAACGTCTCCAGCTGTAACTGGGAACCATCCCACAAGAGGATGACGTCATCTATATACCTTTTGTAGTACAGAAGTGCCTTGTTGGATTCTCTATAGATGGTTTCCCATTCCCATTTATTTAACACTATATTTGCTATACTCGGGAGATAGCGAGCCCCCATCGCTACTCCTTTGATTTGGTTGTAGAAATGGTCTTAAACCCAAAAATAGTTGTTCCCCATAGCTTGTTGAAGTGCTTCAACAAGAAAATTGATTTGGAGCTTTTTCAACTTGGATTCTTCCATAAGGGCCAATTTTACTGTAATAAGGGTGTCATGTTGTTTTATGTTGGTATAAAGTGACTCGATGTCAACGGTAACCATGATAGTAGTGTCTGACACTTCTATACTGTGCAGTGATTTTATACTGTAAGCTCATGACTAGTGACCAAAGGTTGGAGATATATATCAAGATATTCCCCCACCCGAGAGTAAAGGGAACCAATCCCACTCACTATGGGTCGACCTGGGGGCTTGTCCCTATATTTATGGAATTTAGGCACCCTATATAGGACTGGGATACGTGGAACCCCTGAGATAAGATAATTGGCCTCTTTTTTATCCAAAATTTGTATATTAATTCCCTTGGTGACCTAAAGTGTTAATTTGCTTTTTAATTTGACGGTGGGATCAGATGAAAGCAATTTATAAGTGGTTGTTTCATCTAATAATCTTTGGATCTCTGAATAGTAACTTTCTTTGGTGAGTACCACCACTCCTCCCCCCTTGTCCGCTGGTCGGACTACTATCTGTTTATTTTGTTCAAGTTTTTTGATCCCCTCCACTATTGATTGATTGGCTCTAAACTGTTTGACCCATAATTGTTTTATTTCATCTTGGACCATATTTTTAAAGACCTCGATATGGTAATGAGTACCCTTCTTAGGATTGAAAACTGAATTGTTCTTCAATCCACTATGTTGATATTTGGTGTCTTCTATTTGTGGTGGGAAAGTGTAAGACTGGGAAGCAAAATGTTTCTTTATATTTAGTTTTCTGACATATTTTTCGATGTCTATAAATAATTCAAACTTATCGACATTTTTGTCAGGTGCAAATTTCAAGCCCTGTGCCAATACTTCCAATTCTTTCTCTGAAAAATCTATCCCAGCCAAATTAAAGATACCTGTATTTAAGTGTCCCACTTTCTTTTTCTTTCTACCTCTTCCTCTTCTACCTCTTTTTCTGTATGTTCTTTGGGGTATTGGAGTGCAGTGGGTGGAATCCCATATGGCTCTTTCCATTCTCTCCATTTCCCCCCCTGTTGGTAGTTATTCTGATGGGGCATTGGTCTCCCCCTAAAATTACCCCTAAAGTTACCTCTAGGTGGTCTGGATTGGTACTGATTGGGCCCTTGATTATAATACTGATAATTGTAATCTGATGGCCTGGTGTCCAATGGTGCGTACCTATTGTGAGTGGGTACTGGGTAGGGTGCTGGATAGGGGTAAGGGTTAACATTCTGAGAAGGGTAAGCCCCAGCATTCTGAGAAGGGTAACCACTAGCATTCTGAGAAGGGTAACCCTTAGAATTGGTAGGGGGTTTTGTTGATTTTTTTGCTGGAGTATGTGGATTATTTTTGAAGTTCTTGGCTAGCTGTGCAACAGCATTATGAATTCCCATAACTCTCTCCACTGATGATTCCTTCGAACTGGCTGGATTGAATTCTTCCTTCTATTTATAAACTTTGTTGTCTTCAAAGTCTTTTACATCCCTCTGATATTTTTTAAATATTTTTGCTTGATTTCTCCATCATATTTGGACAAATGGGTTTGGAGATTTTGAGCTTTATCCAAATTTTCTTTGATTCCCATTAGTGGTTCTATTTTCTCTTTGAGTTCAGCAATGTTGGGTTCTTTAATGATATTTTTGCTCACCGTCTTCTGATCATTAATTGCATAAGCTTCTGTTCACAAGCATTAAAAAACTGGAACCACTCGTCTACAAGTGTCAAATCCTCAACACCATAGTTGGGGTTCACATCCCATCGTAACCTCCTAGGGGTGAGGTTTTTTACCAATATACATCTCAAATGAGGCTATGTCCCACCAAAGCCTAATTTGCTTCTCCATATCGAATTGGAGTTGTTTAAAGCCTCTCTCAAGATCTAAATTAGGGCTGGGTGCTTGTTGGAATATTTCTTCAATGTTAGTCTGGCATCCCTTCATAAAATTTAAAACATCTATGGCTGCGTAGATAAAAGTTCAGCAGTGGAACCCAAGTGTATGAAAATATATATTATCTCGCGCCAAATTAGAAAAATATTTTTGCAAAAAAATTAAAACTAAGCTGCTATCCCCAAAACTGAGTGAATAGATCACTAGTGGAAATTGAAAATGTTGATAGGGGGCGCTAATGAGATCAATCAGGTGAATAGATTCAACTCATAAAATTAGAAAATAGTTCTTAATTAACTATATAATAGTGGATAACTGCAAATACACCAACCTAACTAGATACAAAATATAACATAGTGATTAACTTATGAAGAAAAAAGGGAGCCTGCTGGCAATTAATCCCCAATTATTGTAAAAAACAATTGTGCACACACAGTCTGTGTGATCTGGAATTAAACAACAATGTGTAGAAACAAGATGGAAAATCAAATGTCCTTATTGGTCCAAAGAAACAAAATTGTCACACATGTAAGTGAATAAAAGTTCAATGTGGTAAACTCTGTTGAGAAATCTTCCAATCCTGGAGATAAATGCACCACCTTCACCGGCTACAATATCACCCAAAGTGCTTAGTATATGGATGTCAGCTTACCAGAGGATGTTGACTTTTTTAATGAAAAGAAGGTCAAATGGGCTTTAGCAAGATAATGCTGGCTGCAATGTTGGAGATTGTGGACTGGATCAGCCCCTCACACCGTTGGAAGTATCAGGTGGGATATGTGAAAAAGATGTAGGAAACCAAAATAGTGTAATCCCATTTAATAAAAAAATTTAAAAACAATACAAAGTGGGGGGCGTGACCGGATGGAGAGCTGGAGTGAGATGTGAGGAGTAAGGAGTGAAGGTGTGTGTCTCCTCCAGCCCTATGCCTGCCGTATGCCTGCAGTAGCTTGCTCCACACTGAACCTGGGGCATCCAGCCTGTTCCCGGCCACTCCTACATGGTCGCTCATCATCCGAAGTCCGCCTAAATGAGCAGAGGAAAATTTGCAGCGTCTAGCAAATCCACGAAGGATGGAAACGGAGGTCTGAGAGCTGTCACCGTGGCTTTGAGGCACCTGGAAACGCCGGAAAAAAAATATTTCACTTTCGCTTTTGAGACACCGGCTGTGGATGCAGCATTCTTATGACTGAACCAGTGTGTGCATTTAATATTACACAAGTCTGGTATCCGGATCGTGGGAGCTCCATCTGAGTCAGTAAAGGTGGCGTGAGTAACTAATTTGCATATTGTATACTGCACGCTGCAGACTGCATATTAAATACTGCATTTGCTTTATACTGGTTACATATAAGTACAGAAAGAAGTAAAGGAGATATGCGGAGCTAGAGACAGTGCTGGGCGAAATGTTGGCATACTAGCATACATGTATACGGTGTGCCACAGTATAACACAGTATATTTGATGTGCTGGTTATTGGATAAATCAGATGTATGGGATACTGCTGTCCCTTGTAAATACAAGCACAGAATAAGCTCCCTGCCCTGTGATTTCTTTCATCTACAATTCTCCCATAACTCTTACATTTTCCTTGTTTATCTGCTACTGGTTTGATTGCCTGTGATACTCCTTTAAATATCTGGGCTGCATAGCTGGAGAGTGGACACGTCAGCAAGGAGAAGAGGGGATGAGCATTCCAGCCAGGAGAATGTGGGGCCACAGTCATTGCGGTCGGCAAAAGAAAATAAAGATAAGGGGAGCCAAGCTGCAGCAGATGCAGCCGCAGCTAAATTGGAAAGATATGCCCATACTCCGGATCATACCCCCAACTAAAGGGGGGCAACAGTCCCAGACCAAAATATCAACGAACAGGAAAAGTCAAAGCCAAATGGTAGCTGCAGTAGCCAAAACATAGGCAATAAAAGTACGGCTCCGGTAGAAAATGTAGTATAAATCCCCCTAACAGCCCCCCTGTAGAGGGAACCCCCACATTAAATGATGTATTACTGGCGGTTAATGTATGCAGACAGTCGTTGGGGGAACTATGCGAACAAATGAAGGGCATCAAAGAGGAACTGTCTTTGGTACGGCATGATCTTCAAAAAACTGCCGAGAGAATAACTGTTGTGGAAGGGAGAATAAGCCAAATAGAGGATGACCTATATCCAGTAAAACAAGAAGTAAAAATTTTGAAAGATCTAATGGGCAAGTTTGTTGGAAAATTGGATGAGATGGAAAATAGGCTTCGCAGGGACAATGTGAGGTTGGTGGGACTTCCAGAAAAGAGTGAGGGGCCTAATCCATTAGAATTCCTGGAAAACTGGTTCATTGAGTTATTTGGAAGAGAAACATTTTTGCAACAGTTTTCAATCGAAAGAGCGCATAAAGTCCCCATTAAACCCCCACCATCAAGAGGATACCCTAGACCAATGTTACTGATAATTTTAAATTATAAGGATTGATATGACTGATTTCTGATTGGGACTCTAAAACAAAGTTAATACTGCAGCTGCAGGAACAGATTCACACGACTCAATCACTGTGTTTAAAATGTCCGTTCAGAGAAAAAATTATTATTACATGTTATTTTATACATAGATAAGAAAGGGGTGGTGTGAGATGTTATTAAAAACTAACAAATAGCAATATGTTATTAAAAGCTAACAAATAGAAATATATTATTAAAAGCTAGCGAATAGAACAATTGCAAAAGTAAAACCTTGAAAAGGGAGGGGGGAGTAGAGAGCGTTTAGTAGGAGAAGTGTCTGTGTGTTAGGTGAAGGTTACAGAACACATTTTTAACAGTGAGAACAAAATGGATTCTCTTGTGCTTAAATGAACAGTACAATGAATGTCCATGTCATTTCCCCCCTTTTGTTTATTTGACACCATTCTTCTCCGCGTTACATTCAGCCGATTGCTGGTAACTCCTGTTACATTGGCGCAGAGAGACGGCGTCCTGTTCAGCTCTCTCCTAGCTTTCTCACAATAATGGGTTCATCAGGGCTGGTGGTACATTTGTTGGTACAGCGGGTAGTCACACAGAGGCATAGCCTGATGAGGAAGTAAATAACAAACATGAGAAATAGGAACATCACAATGTAAGCGCCTAGTTTCTGTAACCATGTTGCTATGCCAAATAAAAAATCACCAAAACCTCCTAAACCCTGAAAGGGGTTCCATCCATCTTTAGCAATATCTCTGGCCTTATTCTGTAGTTCTCTTATCTTAGCAAGATGCCCTTTAATAATGTCCTCATTATCAGAAATGTATATACAACAGTCAGTGCAAAATATCTTACACATCCCACCTTGAGCTGCAGTGAGATAATTTAACGTTAATCTGTGCTCTAATACTACTTTTTTAAGCTGAGCCATTTCTTCATTTAATAAACCTATATCAGTGGTAGGGATGAGCCGAACACCCCCCCCGGTTCGGTTCGCACCAGAACCCGCGAACGGACCGAAAGTTCGCACGAACGTTAGAACCCCATTGACGTCTATGGGACTCGAACGTTCGAAATCAAAAGTGCTCATTTTAAAGGCTAATTTGCATGGTATTGTCCTAAAAAGGGTTTGGGGACCCGGGTCCTACCCCAGGGGACATGTATCAATGCAAAAAAAACTTTTAAAAACGGCCGTTTTTTCGGGAGCAGTGATTTTAATGATGCTTAAAGTAAAAAAAAAAAGTGAAATATTCCTTTAAATATCGTACCTGGGGGGTGTCTATAGTATGCCTGTAAAGTGACGCGTGTTTCCCATGTTTAGAACAGTCCCTGCACCAAATGTCATTTTTAAAGGAAAAAATCTCATTTAAAACTGCTTGCGGGTTTAATGTCATGTCGGGTCATGGCAATATGGATGAAAATCAGTGAGACAAACGGCATGGGTACCCCCCAGTCCATTACCAGGCCCTTTGGGTCTTGTATGGATATTAAGGGGAACCCCGCACCCAAATTAAAATAAGGAAAGGTGTGGGGCCACCAGGCCCTATATACTCTGAACAGCAGTGCAAACAAGACAGGGACTGTAGGTTTGTTGTTAAGTAGAATCTGTTTGTAATTTTGAACATTTTTAACGTGTTTAGCTCCAGCCAAAAAATCTTTTCTAAGCTTTTTGGAAAACATAGGGAAGGGTTATCACCCCTGTGACATTTGTTTTGCTGTCTTTCCTCCTCTTCAGAAGATTTCACCTCACTTTTTTGTCCCAATGAAAAATGTTTTTTGAAAATTTGGGTTTTTTTGTGGAACAAGGATTGGAAAGCATCAGTGGAAAGGAGAAATTGTTTTCCCATATTAACTCTTACAGGAGAGAATTTCCCTTCCTAGGGGTAGATTTCATCTCACTTCCTGTTGTCTCCTTCCGTTTGCAAGTAGGAGTCATTTGTAAGTTAGATGTTTGAAAGTAGGGTCCTGCCCTATATACTCAGCAGAAATTTGGGCCTTAGGTATTGCTGTGGCCACAACACTGTAAGCCCTCACAGGGCCCTGCTGTGAAATATTAGATCAAGAATTGTAATTACATGCCCCTGTTGAACAGGAGCTGAAAAATTAGGCCTTAGGCACTGGTGCTGGTGCCACAACACTGCAACCCCTCACAGACACTCTAGTTGGAACGCAGGAATGAGCCCTGCTGCAAAGTATTGCTTCAAAAATTGTAATTACACGCCCCTGTTAGACAGGGGCAGAAAAATTGGGCCTTAGGCACTGGTGCTGGTGCCACAACACTGCAACCCCTCACAGACACTCTAGTTGGAACGCAGGAACGAGCCCTGCTGCAAAGTATTGCTTCAAAAATTGTAATTACACGCCCCTGTTAGACAGGGGCAGAAAAATTGGGCCTTAGGCACTGGTGCTGGTGCCACAACACTGCAACCCCTCACAGACACTCTAGTTGGAACGCAGGAACGAGCCCTGCTGCAAAGTATTGCATCAAAAATTGTAATTACACGCCCCTGTTAGACAGGGGCAGAAAAATTGGGCCTTAGGCACTGGTGCTGGTGCCACAACACTGCAACCCCTCACAGACACTCTAGTTGGAATGCAGGAACGAGCCCTGCTGCAAAGTATTACATCAAAAATTGTAATTACACGCCCCTGTTAAACAGGGGCTGAAAAATTGTGCCTTAGGCACTGGTGGTGGCGCCCAGAACCAAAAATGTTCTTACAAGCTATCAGCGTGATGATTGAGGAGGAAGAGGATAATTACTCAGGGATAGTCACTCAGCATCAGCATAGGCAGTCTTTGAAGGGATCTGAGATTTCAAAAAAAATTATTCGGTTACATCAGCATCAGGTGCTTGGTAGCTGGTGGTGATCCAAGACTCATTCATTTTTATGAAGGTCAGCCGATCGACCGAGTCGGTGGACAGACGCACCCTGTGATCGGTTACCACGCCTCCAGCAGCACTGAATGTGCGTTCCGAAAGAACGCTGGATGCAGGACAGGCCAGTAGCTCAATTGCATACTGTGCAAGCTCTGGCCAGTGATCCATCCTCAAGACCCAGTAACCCAGAGGATTTTCGGTGGGAAAGGTGTCCAAGTCTGATCTTGCCCCTAGGTATTCCTGCACCATATAAAACAGACGCTGGCGATGGTTGCTGGAACCGATCATACCTTGGGGCTGCGGACCAAAAAATTGTCTGAACGCATCGGTCAGACGGCCACCTTCTCCACCGCTCCTTCTTTGACTGACCGAAGCCTCAGCAACACGTTGTCCAGAAACAGGAGTTTGTAACCTCCCAGTCTCTGGGAACGCGTTGCACAGACCTTTCTGCAAGGCCTCCCGAAGATGTTTCATCCTCTGCTCCCTCTGCGATGGCAAGATAAGGTCCACAACCTTACCCTTGTAACGTGGATCAAGGAGGGTTGCCAGCCAGTATTGGTCCTTCTCCTTGATACCACGAATACGAGGATCCTTACGCAGGCTTTGCAGGATCAGGGAGGCCATGCAGCGTAGGTTTGCTGAGGCATTCGGTCCGGAGTCCTCTGGGTCACTAAGAACGACATGGTCCGCAGCCACCTCCTCCCAGCCACGTACAAGTCCATGTGTTTCTTGGGACTGATCCCTTAAAGACTGCTGCTGATGCTGAGTGCCAGGCTCCACCTCCATACTGACACAATCTTCCTCCTCCTCCTCTTCCTCCTCGTCCTCTTCCTGTGTGATCGGCGGGCACGCAGGAACACTGTCTGGATAAAGGGGGCCTTGAGAGCTAAGGAAGTCCTCCTCTTCCTGCCTCTGTTCTGCCTCAAGTGCCCTGTCCATTATTCCACGCAGCGTGTGCTCCAACAGGTGGACAAGGGGGACAGTGTCACTGATGCATGCACTGTCACTGCTCACCATCCTCGTGGCCTCCTCGAATGGTGACAGGACAGTGCATGCATCCCTGATCATGGCCCACTGGCGTGGGGAAAAAAAACCAAGCTCCCCTGACCCTGTCCTGGTGCCATAGTCGCACAGGTACTCATTGATGGCCCTCTGCTGCGTGTGCAGCCGCTGCAGCATGGCCAACGTTGAGTTCCACCTGGTGGGCATGTCACAGATTAGGCGGTTCTTGGGCAGGTTAAACTCCTTTTGGAGGTCCGTCAGCCGAGCACTGGCATTATATGACCGGCGGAAATGCACACAGACTTTCCTGGCCTGCCTCAGGACATCCTGTAAGCCCGGGTACCTGCCCAAGAACCGCTGCACCACCAAGTTAAGGACGTGAGCCAAACAGGGCACATGGGTCATTTGTCCCTGTCGGAGGGCAGAGAGGAGGTTGGTGCCATTGTCGCAAACCACCATTCCTGCCTTAAGTTGGCGTGGCGTCAACCACCTCTGAACCTGCCCCTGCAGAGCTGACAAAACCTCTGCCCCAGTGTGGCTCCTGTCCCCCAAGCACACCAGCTCAAGCACCGCATGGCATCTTTTGGCCTGCGTACTTGCGTAGCCCCTTGAACGCCTACGGAGCACCGCTGGTTCCGAGGAAGAGGCCATAGAGGAAGAAGAAGAGGAGGGGGTGGAGGAGAGAGGTGTGTCACAATCAGCATTTTGGAGGCGTGGTGGCGGAACAACCTCCAACACTACTGCACCTTGTCCTGCATCCTTCCCAGCTGCCAGCAGAGTCACCCAATGCGCCGTGAAACTTAGGTAACGTCCCTGTCCATGCCTGCTGGACCATGAGTCAGCGGTAATATGCACCTTACCGCTGACCGCCCTGTCCAGCGAGGCATGGACATTGCCTTCCACATGCCGGTAGAGAGCCGGAATCGCCTTCCGTGAGAAAAAGTGGCGTTTGGGTACCTGCCACTGAGGAACCGCACATTCCACAAACTCACGGAAGGGGGCAGAGTCTACCAACTGAAAAGGCAGCAGTTGAAGTGCTAGCAATTTTGCCAAGCTAGCATTCAACCGCTGGGCATGTGGATGGCTGGGAGCAAACTTCTTTCGGCGGTGCAGCAGCTGGGGCAGGGAAATTTGCCTGGTACAATCTGACGTCGGTGTACCAAAAGCAGATTGCCCACAAGTACTTGGCTGTGACACACCTAATTCTACACCTTCATTCCTCTCACTGCAGGTCTCAGAGAGGACTGAAGGTCTAGTGGGGTTGGAAATCTCAGCTGATGAGGAGCAAGGAGAGATCCTCTTTGTTCTTTGGTGTGGGTCTTTTAGATACGCTTGCCAACGAACTGCATGGCAGGTCAACATATGTCTGGTCAAGCATGTGGTACCCAAGCGGGAGATGTTTTGGCCACGCGAGATACGCTTGAGACATATGTTGCAAATAGCAGCGGTGCGATCTGATGCACTCGTCTCAAAAAAGGCCCACACCAAAGAACTTTTTGAATAACGCGCAGAGACTGCAGCGCCCTGCACATGTGGAGCTTTGGGGTGTGATGCAGTCAATGTGCTGCTCTTAGGCTGGCCCCTGGAGGGCATCCTGCCTCGTTGGTGATGTGCCGCCGCCTCCTCCTCCTCCTCCTCCTCCTCCTCCTCCTCTCTCCTATCAGGCACCCACGTTGAGTCAGTGACCTCATCATCCCCTCCCTCCTCATCACTGGAGCAAACCTGGCAGTATGCTGCAGCAGGGGGAGCATGACTGCCAGATTGCTGTCCTTCTTGGGCACCCCCTCTGTCCGTGCTCATGTTACTGCCTTCATCGAGCTCAGTATCGTCATCAGAGCCTTCCAAACGCTGGGCATCCTCCTGGAGCATGTACCCAACACTGTGGTCAAACAGTTCGAGGGAATCCTCATGAGGACATGGTGGAGCTAGGGAAGGAGTCACTGATGACATTGAGCTGAGGGAAGAGGCCGCTGCTTTGCCAGACAAAGCACCCTGGGCATGGGTGAGAGAGGATGAGGAGGATGAGGACGGCTTGGTCATCCACTCGACCAAGTCTTCCGCATGTTGCGGCTCAACACGGCCAGCTGCCGAAAAAAAGGCCAAGCGTGTCCCATGGCCACGTGCTGATGAGGATGCACCGTCTCCACGACCAGCACTAGACACAGAGCCTGCTTGCCCTCTCTTATTGGCTTGTGACTGTCTGCCTCTCCTTCTTGGCCTTCCAGACATACTAATGGCCTGTAGCTGCACTAAGCTGGGATAGAACACCTGTAATTTTCTTCAAGTAGCTTTATATACTGTAACCAGACAAGCCTGCCTGTCAGTAGGAAGATAACAGGAACGGATCTAGCTGAACACTGTGAGCAGGACGCACTGTACTAAATGTAAATAGTCTAGCTGCCTGACCGTGGTACTAATAGGATCAAATAGAACACCTGTAATTTTCTTCAGGTAGCTTTATATACTGTAACCAGACAAGCCTGCCTGTCAGTAGGAAGATAACAGGAACGGATCTAGCTGTACACTGTGAGCAGGACGCGCTGTACTAAATGTAAATAGTCTAGCTGCCTGACCGTGGTACTAATAGGATCAAATAGAACACCTGTAATTTTCTTCAGGTAGCTTTATATACTGTAACCAGACAAGCCTGCCTGTCAGTAGGAAGATAACAGGAACGGATCTAGCTGAACACTGTGAGCAGGACGCACTGCACTAAATGTAAATAGCAGGAACAGATCTAGCTGAACACTGTGAGCAGGACGCACTGCACTAAATGTAAATAGCAGGAACGGATCTAGCTGAACACTGTGAGCAGGACGCACTGCACTAAATGTAAATAGCAGGAACGGATCTAGCTGAACACTGTGAGCAGGACGCACTGCACTAAATGTAAATAACAGGAACGGATCTAGCTGAACACTGTGAGCAGGACGCACTGCACTAAATGTAAATAGCAGGAACGGATCTAGCTGAACACTGTGAGCAGGACGCACTGCACTAAATGTAAATAGCAGGAACGGATCTAGCTGAACACTGTGAGCAGGACGCACTGCACTAAATGTAAATTGCAGGAACGGATCTAGCTGAACACTGTGAGCAGGACGCACTGCACTAAATGTAAATAGTCTAGAAGATAACAGGAACGGATCTAGCTGAACACTGTGAGCAGGACGCACTGCACTAAATGTAAATAGCAGGAACGGATCTAGCTGAACACTGTGAGCAGGACGCACTGCACTAAATGTAAATAGCAGGAACGGATCTAGCTGAACACTGTGAGCAGGACGCACTGCACTAAATGTAAATAGCAGGAACGGATCTAGCTGAACACTGTGAGCAGGACGCACTGCACTAAATGTAAATAACAGGAACGGATCTAGCTGAACACTGTGAGCAGGACGCACTGCACTAAATGTAAATAGCAGGAACGGATCTAGCTGAACACTGTGAGCAGGACGCACTGCACTAAATGTAAATAGCAGGAACGGATCTAGCTGAACACTGTGAGCAGGACGCACTGCACTAAATGTAAATTGCAGGAACGGATCTAGCTGAACACTGTGAGCAGGACGCACTGCACTAAATGTAAATAGTCTAGAAGATAACAGGAACGGATCTAGCTGAACACTGTGAGCAGGACGCACTGCACTAAATGTAAATAGCAGGAACGGATCTAGCTGAACACTGTGAGCAGGACGCACTGCATTAAATGTAAATAGTCTAGATAGAAGATAACAGGAATGGATCTAGCTAAACTGAATACAGTGTATATATATATATGCAACACCTGGGATGCATATATATACACAATACACTGTAAGTGCAGCTAACTGACTGACTGTTCTGCCTAATCTATCTAACTCAAATCAAATGACACTGTCTCTCTCTCTCTCTATCTCTCAGCACACCGGAACACACACTACACAGGGCCGCCGTGCAGGCGGCCTTATATAGTGTGGGGTGTGTACTAAATCCCCTGAGCCATAATTGGCCAAAGCCACCCTGGCTTTGGCCAATTACAGCTCTCTCTACTGACGGCGCTGTGATTGGCCAAGCATGCGGGTCATAGTGCATGCTTGGCCAATCATCAGCCAGCAATGCACTGCAATGCCGCAGTGAATTATGGGCCGTGACGCGCCACACGAATTTAGCGCGAACGGCCCATAACGTTCGCAATTCGGCGAACGATCGAACAGCCGATGTTCGAGTCGAACATGGGTTCGACTCGAACACGAAGCTCATCCCTAATCAGTGGTAGTAAAGTTAATAATCTCATCTACAATTCTAGTGTAATTATTTAGTCTTTTCATTGCTTCAATTCCCCATCCTGTCCAGGAAGGGAACCATGACCATGCCATGTCACCTTCAGTGAACAGCTCTCTTTTGAACACTAAAGGGTATTCTGGACTTTGATCTGGTCGCACTGTATCTTTGCGAACAGCCAAAGCAGGTACTAACTTCCCAATGTAACATGTACCTGTAACATTAGTAGGAAGCCAGGCGTAAGCTTTATTTCCACATATATAATATAACCCTCTACGTATGGACGGTATGCCTGCTCCTAAAAAACTGGAAGCAATAACATGGAATCTCAGGAAACCGATATTTTCACACATTGGAAACTGTGAGCAATTTGTACTATAAAGGGTTCTATTTAGTTCTGGATCTGGGATATAATAATATTGACCATAGTTTCCTCCATAAACTGTAATTTTTGCTCTGCTGCAATCTGAATTGCCCAACCGTCTACATTTAGTGTTAAACGGGCATGTGATGTTTAAACAAATCTGTGGAGTGTTTATCTGTTTCGAAACCATCAAAGTTACTGATCTGTGCTCATTAGCTGTGGAGACTATGTATGTGCCATTTATTCTGGTCCTGTTTAGATCAGTGAAATTGAGAGGCATTGCTATCATGGGTATTGTTCCTGTTTGGGGATGTAAATGAGAACACACCCAGCAGTTACTAGCGTTGCTATGGGTTGCATACAATTTTAACATTTGGATGAAAGGGTTATTTTTCCATGTCTCAGTTCTCACAAACAACAAAAAGAAAAGAAACATTATCATCTTTTTTTCAAAGGATATCATCACTTCAGGATTTTCTTGCAGTGACTGGCGTGAATCCAGGTGGGCTTTCCTTCCAACTTGACAGCAGAACCTGTTGTCAAAAGCACAAAATGTGGTCCGTCAAATTTTAGTTCTAGTGGCTTTCTGACGTGTCGCTTGACCACCACCCAGTCACCTGGTTGGATTCTGTGAATACCTGAAACAGAATCTGGGTCGGGGATAGATTTATAAACACCTTCATGTATTTTATTCAATGTTCTTTGCAAAATCTGAACATATTCTAACAGATTAGAGTGAGAAGCCTGCAACTGTTGGGGAAAATACCCAAAAGGGGGGAAAATATAGCCCTGTTTTGGGTGGCCCTCCAAATAAAATCTCATAGGGGGACAGCCCATGTGGTTGTTTAGGGGTAGTTCGTACAGAATATAGGGCTAATGGCAAAGCTTCCACCCATCCTTTTCCTGTATCTGCTTTAATTTTTGCACATCTGTTTTTCAAAATTCCATTAAGTCTCTCAACTTTACCACTACTTTATGGATGATAAGGTGTATGGAAAGCTTGCTGTATGTGAAGTGCTTCCATTACCTCTTTCATTACTTCCCCAGTAAAATGGGTTCCTCTGTCACTCTCAATAGTTTCAGGAACTCCATATCTACAAACTATTTCATTCAAAATTTTCTTTGCTGTTGTTTTTGCATTTGCTTTGGCTACTGGCCAGCTCTCGGGCCAACCTGAAAACATGTCAACACACACTAAAGCAAACTCATAGGTGCCTATTCTGGGCATTTGAATGTAGTCTATTTGAATTCTTTGGAAAGGGAAATCTGGCTTTGGAGAATGCCTTTGGGGAACATGGACAGGCCTCCCTGCATTATACAGAGCACAAGTGAGACATGAAGCACAAAACCTGGCTGCAAATGCACTAAATCCAGGTGCTATCCAATAGCAGTCAGTAAGTGCCACCATCGCGCCCTTAGCAAGATGACTGACGCCATGTGCCAGCTGTGCTAAAACTGGGTACAAACTCCTGGGTAGACACCACCTGTTGTCAGCGCTCCACAGGCCCTGCTGATTTTGGGTAGCATTACATTTGATCCACTTATCCTTCTCTTCATCAGGGGCCTGGTTCTGCAACTGAATTAGAGTTTCTACATCCCACTGCTCTTGATGAGGGGAATCTGTCCCCGCTACCTGGGCGACCCCTACAGTGGATGTGACTCCAAATGCCATAAGGGCAGCATCCTTTGCCGCTTGGTCCACTAAAGCATTTCCTCTGGCTGTCATGTCACTTCCCCTTGCATGCCCTTTTACCTTCAAGATGGCAACTTCTGCTGGTTTCTGAAAGGCCTCAAATAGCCGCTCTATGAGTTTTGCATGTCTCACTGGCTTCCCTGCACTAGTCAGAAAGTGCCATGCTTTCCAGATAGGCCCAAAATTGTGGGCTATTCCAAATGCATATCTGCTGTCAGTGTAAACATTTCCCCTTTGATTCTCTAGGAGATGACATGCTTTGACTACAGCATACAACTCCGCTTCCTGTGCTGACATCTGGGGTTTCAATGCTTCCTGATGTAAAATGGTGTCTGTAGTGGTTACAGCAAACCCTGTGTGTGGCTGACCATCATCAGTGTAAAATCTGGAACCATCTACGAATAAGTGTGTGTCACAATCTGATAAGGGCTCTTTTGCTGGTGTGACAGAGGCCCTTTCTACCTCCATAAGAGCCATACAATCATGAGAAAAACTCTCAGGTTCTACATCAGTACCATTTGTTGCATCTTCCTCATCAATTATAGGAAGAAGAGTAGCCGGATTTAAAGTAACACATCGTTTGATTGTTAAATTCGATGGAGCAAAAAGAGCAGACTGGTACTTGTCAAATCTACTGGCAGACACATGTCTAGTATTTACTTGATTCATGATTTCCTTTACTGCATGTGGCACATACAGGATCAGAGCAGAATCTAGTACAAGCTCCGTTACTTTGTCTAGCAGCAAAATGCAGGCTGCTATGGCTTGCATACAACTGGGGGAGCCTTTGATGACAGGGTCTAATGAGGCTGATACATACATCACAGGCCTCTGTTTGTCTCCATGTAGCTGGGTGAGTACACCTGCAGCAAATCCATTGACTTCATGACAGAACAACGAGAAAGTCTTAGTATAGTCAGGAAGTCCAATGGCGGGAGCTTCAGACAAAATTTTAATAAGCTCCTTCATCTGCAATTCATTGTCCCATGTGAGTTTGAAAGGGTTTCTAGTGGTAGCCTCATATAGAGGAGCCATAAGTTCTGATGCATTTGGAATCCAGTCCCTACAATATCCCACTAACCCCAGGAAGGCACGTAGTTGCCGGACATTTCTTGGCTTTTCAAAGTTTTGTAGAATTTTAACTCGATCTGGGGTTAGGTGACGGATTCCATGTGAAATGCAGTGACCCAGGAAGATCACTTTCTCTTGGCAGTATTGTAGCTTATCTTTGCTAACTTTGTTGTTACTTTTATAGAGAAACAGGAGAAGGCTTACTGTTTCTCTGCTACAAATGTCCTTTGTATCAGAACAAATAAGCAAATCGTCTATGTACTGAAGCAAAACTGTGTTTGGGTGTGAGGGGGACCATTGGTCCAATACTTGCTTTAACGCAGTATTATATTCAGAGGGGCTACTCACACAGCCTTGGGGCAATCTTGTCCATGCTAACTTTTGGGCATCATGGGTAAATGAAAAAAGCCAGCAATCTGGGTGCAGGGGCACCGAAAAGAAAGCATTTGCAAGATCAATCACTGTAAAGCAGGTGCTGGAGGCAGGTATTCCACTTAGTAAAGTGCGGGGGTTGGGCACGATCGGGGTATCTGCCTCTATTATATTTTTAATGGCTCTCAAATCATGCACCATGCGATATGTCACCTGCCCACCCTTCTTGTCTGGCTTCTTTGCAATTGGGAACAGGGGTGTATTGACCTGGGACTTAATTGGTACAACAACCCCTGCTGCTTTCAGTTGAGTGATTTGATCCTTTATCCCCTCAGTCTGAGCAATACTCAGTGGGTACTGTTTAATCTGTGGGAGATGGGCTCCTGGTTTAATTTTTATCATGACTGGGGTGCAATCCAGCAGACCTACATCATATTTACTGGTGGCCCATAATTCAGTGGGAATCACTTTCAATTCTGGTGGAAATGGCAGAGTGGAGTCTTGGATTAAAAATACTCCACAGGCAGAATTTAAAACTTCTCCTGATAGACTACTGACCACTTGGACTCCTGTAGGAGTGTAGTCTATATTTGCTAAAATTTGGTTCAAAATGTCAGCTCCCAAAAGATTGGTAGGAACTGTGTCTGAAACTAACACTTTAGTGACAATTTCTGTTTGCTGTCCTAGCCTGAGTTTAAGTGGCTTGGACTCAACCAAATCAGTAGAGGTCCCGGTTAGGCCAACACCAGAGATAACATTTGTAGATAATAATCCTGGAGGTAAGTCCTCTATATTAAAAACACTTCGGCTTGCACCAGTATCAATTAAACAGGTTAATTCTGTTTCTCCTCCAGGATAGGGGAGTTCTTGTAAAAATACTTTTACTCTGGCCTCGGGACCATTGTCTCCCCTATTTAACATGATTGATACTGGCATGCCATTTTCCTATGCCTGATCCACTGCTTTTGGCAGAGAACTGGGATCAGCATGAGGGGCCTCTAAGCTCTTTCCTAGTCTACGGTCAGGAAGATGGCAGAATTTGGCTATGTGTCCTTCCCCATCACAATTGTAGCATATAATTGGTCCCCGATTGCCATGATTTCTGAAATTGCCTTTGCCTCTTCCTCTTCCTTTTCCTCTCTGCTTCCCCATGTACATTACCTTGGGTTTGCTGTCTTTTTGGTTAATCCTGTTTTCTATGGATAACAGGATAGGCAGGACGTCTCGAATAGACATATTGCCTGCCTCAGGCCTTGCTGTGAACAACTTTTCTTTCAACTGGGGTATTAAACCATAAAGAAACCTTTGTTTCACCAGTTGTGTAGATGGACTTGCAGTTTCTCCCGCCTTCTCTTCCTCTATTTTAATGCCTGCTTCCTCAGCCATATCACTTAACCGCCTCCAATAAGCCCCTGCTGCTTCCTCTTTCCCTTGCTTAGCATTCATAAATTCAGCATGTCTGGTTTGTCCATATATTTGGGGCAATTTTTCCTTCAATTTCTCACAAACCTCCCGTCCACTAACCATCTTACCTAGATTTTTGACGTCTACACCACATTCTTTAAGTATATAGCCAGACATGTTGCTTCCCACTGCTTTAATAAGAAGCTGATAAATGTCAGTAGCAGAAGCCTCATATGCTTCCTGTGCAGCACTAAGTTTGTTTGCAAACCCAATTGGATTCTTTCTAGGATCTCCCAATCCCTCTAATATGGCTCTCATATCTTGGGGACTAAAAGGTACATGCCATTTAATTTGAGACTTACTGTCAACAGCATCACCTTCAAAAACTAATTGGGTTCTGACAGGATAAACTGCAACAGATTTCTCTATGCCAGGGGCAGAAGGGCTGGCATCTCCCTTCCTTCTCTCTTCATCTTGCTGCCACAATTTGGAAATTATGGTTTGCTCTGGAAGTTCAGACTCTATCTCTCTTTCTCTGGCCAAAGCCTTAAGTTCAGAGAGATCTAGGTTTGCATATGTGCCTTTTGATTTATGCCAATCATCTGTTTCTAGGATACGAGCCAAATCCCTCTTTGTAGGTTGATATGGGGCTGTTAAACCTCTGCTCTCTACTATATTGCCTAGCTCATCTTTTGTGTGTTCCATGTAATCTAATTCTTTTGCTTTTGTGCGTGGACCCCTTAAAACCAAACTGGCAGCCACATAAGGTAGGGGGTCCTCCTCTACAGAGTCTTCTGGCCAAATGTAGTAAATTTGGGCAGTACTTTTATTAAATATCTCTGTCAAGCCAGTTTGATTTGTTACTTTAGCTTCTGTCTCCCATGTGCAAGCTATTCTCCACGTTCCTTCACTGCACAGTAGTGGGCCATAATCGTGCAGAAAAGTTTGCCATACTTTTAAATCAAAAGTCCCTTCAGATTTTAAAGGTTTAGCTGTTCCCTTTGTCCATTCTACCAATTTATCTAGGGGCTCAGTATAGGCAGAACCGTACCTTCGGTTCATATATTCTCTAGCGCTCATCCTGCGCTGGGCATTTTCTGAAGGCCTCTCTCCCTTCATTCCCTTAATTAATTTAATGCCCATAATGACTGGCCAGTCTTCTCTCTTCTCTACTTGTGCCTATACCCTCTTGCCTCTAAAACAAATAGTACAGCAAATCTGCAGATTTACAAGAATAGTCTCCACTTATCTACGTGGATAGAAGGGGTTTATGACAATAGACAAAACACTCATTAAGAGACCCTCCTCGTCTCTTCTCTTCTCTGTGAGTTTTATCTGACCCTACCATGCGCCTCTGACCCAGGTCGCCCACAAGGAGTCAACGCAGGGAACTGCAGAGGATTTTCCCTATCCACACACAGTCCAACCCGTGAAGGGGGACACAAACACATTCACACACACACGTTACCCAACCAGAAAGGTCCGAGAGTGGTCTGGTTTCCTTGAGAACCGACAGATAGGATACATAGGAAAAGGCAGAAATATAGCAAGCTTAAGGGCAGCTTACCTAGCTGGCATTTGAGGTCTGCGTTTCCCGATGATCCCGATCGAAGCGCGGTTCCTTCTGGAGACTCTGCCAAACTCCTGTTATGGCTCGCCAAGACTGATATGACTGATTTCTGATTGGGACTCTAAAACAAAGTTAATACTGCAGCTGCAGGAACAGATTCACAGGACTCAATCACTGTGTTTAAAATGTCCGTTCAGAGAAAAATTTATTATTACATGTTATTTTATACATAGATAAGAAAGGGGTGGTGTGAGATGTTATTAAAAACTAACAAATAGCAATATGTTATTAAAAGCTAACAAATAGAAATATATTATTAAAAACTAGCGAATAGAACAATTGCAAAAGTAAAACCTTGAAAAGGGAGGGGGGAGTAGAGAGCGTTTAGTAGGAGAAGTGTCTGTGTGTTAGGTGAAGGTTACAGAACACATTTCAACAGTGAGAACAAAATGGATTCTCTTGTGCTTAAATGAACAGTACAATGAATGTCCATGTCAGGATAAAGTAACTCTGCTGCGTAAGGGTAGGGAGGTGGGGAATATCTTCTATGGCGTAGTCAAGATCTCGATGTGTATCCTGACTTCTCACCTGACCTGCAGAAGCGCAGAGTGGTAATTAAGGAATTCACGGAAATTAAGCGCAGTCTTCAAAAATTTGATGTTACCTATGCATTATTATATCCAGCTCGGCTACGAGTGGTAGCTCCGGGAGGGACTCAGTTTTTTTACTCCCCTGAGGGAGCAATAAAATGGCTGGAGAACAAAAACGACCAATTAACAAGACGTGGAAATATTTAGCTTGAAGATGGGTCATATTGAGGTTTAGTGGGAAAAGTATAATGCATATTGTTTGGAGGGTGGAGGGAAACACACAGTATATGAGAAGTCTAATGAATTTATGGGAAATGTATCAAAATTTATTGGGAGATGAAAGGGAGGGAGGGAGGGAGGGAGGTGGGGGGGGAGGAAAGAGAGTCACAAGAGTTGGTGAAGAGGAGAGTGGAGATGTGTTTGTGCTGATCACAAAAAAGTCCTAAGGGATTACCTAGAAAGGTGTAAGGAGGGAGGGGGGAGAACAGGGGTGGGGGGGCAGTAAGATATCAAAATGGGTACATATTGAGGTTATGGAGGGGTCAAATGGAAGATATAATTTTTATAGTTAAGTTAACAAGAGGAAATTAATGGGAAAGCACAAAAGTAATGATAAAATGTGCGCATAGGTATCTCCAGGAGAATATAACTTTTAAAATAGGAGGAAAGCACAGAAATAAATATAAACACAATACTAATGATAAATTATGCGCATAAAGCACTTTCAAGAGGAAAATTGATGAATAAGTTTGTACATAAAGCACATACAGGGGTAATAACACAAACTGGTATACGGAATGGAAAGCAGGAACACGGGGTTATGTTAAGGCATAAGGGGATGTTTATGGATAGGAGAAATTTTTTTTGTGCGCACAAGGGTTTTTCCTTTTGTCTTCTGTTTTTTTTTTTTGATTCTTAATGCAATCTAGAGTATTAAAGTATTAAAAATTGATTCTTGG
Organism: Aquarana catesbeiana; assembly: GCF_042186555.1. Taxonomy (NCBI): domain Eukaryota; kingdom Metazoa; phylum Chordata; class Amphibia; order Anura; family Ranidae; genus Aquarana; species Aquarana catesbeiana. The sequence continues at coordinate 655,643,399 of NC_133324.1, forward strand.
AATGTTCGTGGGATGGGTAACCCAGCAAAGAGAGCTGCAATCTTTGATGCGTTAGAGACATACGAGATAGGGCTGGTCTGCCTGCAGCTGACACATTTATCCAAAGAAACTAAGCTGAAGGTTGGAAATAAAAGGTTTCAATATCAATATCATTCAGTACACTCCTCTTATTTAAGAGGAGTAACAGTGCTGATAAAGAGAGGTGTTGTGTTCACCTGCAGGCAGATCAGCGTAGACGAGTTGGGACGGTATATCTTTCTCCATTGTACTATTGAAAATAGGGAATATGTTCTTGCAAATATTTATATTCCTCCACCCTTTAAATTAGAAGTCCTGTATAGATTAATGGAATTTATGATGGATAAACCTGGGATACCTGTTATAGCATTAGAGGACTTTAATGAGGTTATAGATAAAAATTTGGATAGGTTCTCATTAGTAAAACAGGGCAGTACAGCTCTGAGAGCAGGTAGTGTCAGTTTTTACAGGAAGCAGGATTATTTGATATGTGGTGAATGAGGAACCCAAATACGCTACAATATTCATGCCTTTCAAGCACTTACTCCACACTCTCCAGGATAGATCTGGTTCTAGGTAATGAGGAAGCATCCCAGGTAATAAAAGATATAGCATACTATTCCGGGGGGTGTCTGACCATTCACTAATGATGGTTTTGGTGAACTTAGAAGGAAAGAAAACTCTAGGGGTATGGAAAATGAACCCTCTCTGGTTCAAATTAATAGGCAATACAGAAGAGATAATATTTAAAATAAAAGAGTTTATAGAATTTAATGAGGGCACAGTGACGAGGGGAGTGACGTGGGACACACTGAAGGCATTCATCAGGGGTATATGTATTCAGCAGGTGGCAAGAACTAAAAATACATCTAGGGAATGGGAGAATAAGATCAGGAAGGAGTTGGTGAATCAAAAGCAATATGTGGAAGCCCCCTCCCCAGAGAAACAAAGAATTTGGTTAAATAAACAAGAGGAATATAAAGTGGTTGTGACCAGGGAAATCTGAGAACAAACGATTATTCCAGAAGCAAGTCGCTTTTGCAGAGGAAGAAAATGTTAGATGGATGTTGGCTCACTTGGTGAGAACAAATTCCTCTCCCTCTGCAGTCCCGGCGATCAGGACGGGGAGGGGAGAAATTTCCTCCCGGGTAACAGAGATTACAGACACGTTTAAACAATATTATGGAAATTTGTATACGTCGCAAGGGACTGCGGGAGGAGAGGAATTGGATATTTTTTGGGGGGAAAATAGAGATACCTTCCTTTATACAAGTGGATAAAGAAGGAATGGAGGCCCCGATAACCCTTGAAGAAATACAGATAGCAGTGACAGAGATGGCCAACCAGAAATCCCCTGGACCAGATGGTCTCCCAGTAGAAACCTATAAATATTATGGGGAAGTACTGCTCCCTGAGCTTCTTAAAGTGCTGAACTGGGCAGAGGTGGAGGAGGGGAAATTGCCCACATCTATGACTGAAGCAACTATAATAGTTTTGCATAAAGAGGGGAAGGACCCATTGGGGACTACGTCTTACAGACCTATTTCTCTACTTTGTTCGGATGCTAAGATACTGGCTAAAATAATGACAGCTAGGTTAAATAAGGTAATATCCAAACTTATACATTCAGATCAAACAGGGTTTATCCCTAATAGATCAACTTGCATGAACAGTAGGAGGGTATTCCTTAATTTACAGATACCAACAGATAATACTGGAGCAAGAGCAGTAATGTCAATAGATGTGGTTAAGGCTTTTGATAGCCTAGAATAGGAGTATATTTGGCGAGTACTGGAAGAATTTGGTTTTGGCCCCTCGTTTATTAGGTGGATAAAAATATTATATAACGCACCTAGCGCCAAAATTAGAGTTAACAATGGTTACTCAGGTAAGATCCAGTTGGAGAGGGGAACGAGACAGGGGTGCCGCTGCTTTTTGCTCTGGCAATGGAGCCATTGGCTATTGCAATAAGATCAAATACAAATATGGCTGGGTTCAGGAGAGCAATAGGGGAGGAGAGAATCGCATTATATGCAGACGATGTTCTCCTCTTCCTAGTAGACACAGAGCAATCATTAAAGCAGGTGATGTGTATTTTCAGAGACTTTGGAAGACTCTCTGGTTTAGCCATAAATTGGGAAAAATCAGCACTTATGCCAGTGGACCCCATTGGGAACCAAATATCTCCTGGAATTCCTGAAGTGGAAGTAGTTGAGACAATGAAATACCTGGGAATACATATATCTAGAGACCCAAATAAATTTATAGATAACAACATAGCCCCCCTTTTGACCAAATTTAAAAGTAAAATAGAAATCTGGCGGCGACTTCCTTTATCGGTCGCAGGGAGATTTTATTAAAATGTTGTGGATGCCACAATTATTGTATATATTGCATAACTCCCCGACTTGGATACATAAGAAATGGTTTTAAAAAATTGATTCTCTATTTAGTGGTTTAATATGGAAAGGTGGCCAAGCCAGGATAAGTTTACAAACCCTACAGCTACCAACAAGGGAGGGGGGCATGGCAGTACCGCACCCACGAAGTTACTTTTTGGCAGCCCAACTGCAACATCTAAAAGGGAATAGAGAACCAGAAAGAGGTATAAACAGGGAATTAATGATATTAGGGACTCCGCATAAATCAGTAGTAGTATTGGAGGCTGATTCCTTTCTTAGTAAAACCCCTACAGTAGGACTAGCCATAAAAGTATGGAAAGCAGCTAAATCACCTAGGGGACAAGGCGGGGTGACAGAACAAACTCCCCTCTGGGAGAATAAAAACCTGCGGGAACTGGAGATGATGAGCAGGATTAAAGAATGGGGAAGGAAAGGAATAGATAGGTTGGCCCAGCTGTATGAGGGAAGAACGTTAAAAACATTCACTGCATTGAGAGAGGAATATGATATACCTAAACATACATTTTATAAGTATTTACAAATTAGACACGCTTTAAATGCCCAGTTTGAGGAACAAGGCCCGGTCTGGTGGAATACCCCTTGGTATCAAAAAATTGTTAGCCCTGGAAAGAGTAGGGGATTTATATCTGACATATATTTAGATATATGTGGAGGAAGTATTGAGAGCCCAGAATCCTTTAAGAGTAGGGGGAAATGGGAGGAGGATCTAGGGGCAATATCGGACGGACAATGGAAGAGGATATTAGAGAGAGGACACTTAGTGTCGGTCTTGCCCACACAGAAGGTTTCATTTTTGATGCTGGTTCACAGGACATACTATACACCTAAGAGAATATTTGAGTTTGGATGGAGAGTAGATTCTGGGTGCCCTTAGATGTTAGGGCACAGGGGACTTGCTGCATATGATATGGAGGTGCCCTAAGTTGTTTCGATATTGGTCAGAGATCCTTGAAACCATAAATACGATATATAATACTAGACTGGAGATGGATCCCAGACTCTGCATCTTGGGGTTGGGGGAGGGAATAGATGGAATAGCTGGCGTAACTAAAGCAGTGCTGATGTATCTTTTCCAAGCAAGAAAATTAATAGCACAAAGATGGCAAGCAAAAAACCCCCCATCGGTAAGAGACTGGGTCAGCATAGTAACAGAGATGATATGGAGAGAGAAAACAGTGTATACAAGGAGAAGAAATATTAAAGAATTTTAAAAAATGTGGAAACCCTGGTTGGAGAAGATGGGATATCCTATGTAAAGCATTAAAATAAAAGGCTATGGAAGGTTCTGTGGAAATAAATATACAAAGGTATGAGAAAGTAAGACCCAGAATATATGCAATGAGGGGAGGGAAAGGATAAAAGAGGGTTGCAAATAAAATAGGGGGACAAAGGGGTTATATACTGTGAAATGCTTTCAATTTTATCCTGTATTACTTTTAATGTGGTTATTTTTGATATATATATATATATCTATAGATATCTATAGATATCTATATATAGATATCTATATATATATATATCTATATATAGATATCTATAGATATCTATATATAGATATCTATATATATATATATATATATCAATCTGTAAATGTGAAGAAAATGAATAAAGATTATAAAAGTTAAAAAAACAATACAAAGTGCCTAATGGCTGCTTACATTGTTAGTGCCCTAGCCCGGAACTGAGGCTGAATTGCGTAACAAAGGAGTGGATGTGAGTCCCACAATTAGGGATGAGCCGAACATCCCCCTGTTCGGTTCGCACCAGAACTTGAGAACAGGCAAAAAATTCGCTTGAACACGCAAACACCGTTAAAGTCTATGGGACACGAACATGAATAATCAAAAGTGCTCATTTTAAAGGCTTATATGCAAGTTATTGTCATAAAAAGTATTTGGGGACCTGGGTCCTGCCCCAGGGAACATGGATCAATGCAAAAAAAGTTTTAAAAACGGACGTTTTTTCGGGAGCAGTGATTTTAATAATGCTTAAAGTGAAACAATAAAAGTGTAATATCCATTTAAATTTCGTACCTGGGGGGTGTCTATAGTATGCCTGTAAAGGGGCACATGTTTCCTGGGTTTTAGAACAGTCTGACAGCAAAATGACATTTCAAAGGAAAAAACTCATTTAAAACTACTCGCTGCTATTAATGAATTGCCGGTCCGACAATTCACATAAAAGTTAATTAATAAAAAAGGCATGGGAATTCCCCACAGGGGAACCCCGAACCAAAAAAAAAAAATGATGTGGGGGGTCCCCCTAAATTCCATACCGGGCCTTTCAGGTCTGGTATGGATATTAAGGGGAACCCCGACCAAAATTTAAAAAAAAAATGGCGTGGGGTCCCCCTCAAAATCTATACCAGACCCTTATCCGAGCACGCAACCTGGCAGGCCGCAGGAAAAGAGGGGGGGGAGAGCGCCCCCCCTCCTGAACTGTGCCAGGCCACATGCCCTCAACATTGGGAGGGTGCTTTGGGGTAGCCCCCCAAAACACCTTGTCCCCATGTTGATGAGGACAAGGGCCTCATCCCCACAACCCTTGGCCGGTGGTTGTGGGGGTCTGCGGGCGGGGGGCTTATCGGAATCTGGAAGCCCCCTTTAACAAGGGGACCCCCAGATCCCAGCCCTCCCCCCTGTGTGAAATGGTAAGGGGGTACCTACCATTTCACAAAAAAACTGTCAAAAATGTTAAAAATGACAAGAGACAGTTTTTGACAATTCCTTTAATTAAATGCTTCTTCTTTCTTCTATCTTCTTTCTTCTATCTTCCTTCGGTTTCTTCCTCCATCTTCTTCTTCTTCTGGTTCTTCTGGTTCTTCTGGTTCTTCCTCCGGTGTTCTCGTCCGGCATCTTCCTCGACTGCATCGGCATCTTCTTCCCCTCTTCTCCGCGGGCTGCTCCGCATCCATGATGGCATGGAGGGAGGCTCCTGCTGTGTGACGCTTCTCTCTTCATCTTTTTCTCTTCATCTTCTTCTCTTCATCTTCTTCTTCTTCTCTTCATCTTCTTGTCTTCATCTTCTTTTCGGGCCGCTCCGCATCCATGATGGCATGGAGGGAGGCTCCCGCTGTGTGACGCTTCTCCTCTTCTGACGGTTCTTAACCCCTTCCCGCCGACCGTACGCACATATGCGTACTTGGCTTTCCGGGGTTATACCGGGATGATGCCCGCAGCTGCAGGCATCATCCCGGTACCGTTGTTTTCAGCGGGCGATCGGCTACCCGAGTATAACAACCGATGCGGCTAAAAGCCGCTCGGCTGTTATACCGGAGGAGCGGGAGGGGACATCCCCCCTCCCGCCGCCTCCCGCCGCTGTGTCCAATCGGGAATCTTCGGCGGCTGGGGGTGGGCTGGAACGAAGCTGTGAGTGGCTTAGTTCCAGCCTCCTTGTTGTAAACGCGGAAGCGACGTCATGACGTCACTTCCCGTTTACTCGGCTGCCAATGGCGCCGAATTTAAAAATGTACACAGTATTCAGAATCGCCGTTTTCGGCGATCTGAATACTTTGAAGTGTAAAGGAGGGATGGGGGGTCTTTTAGACCCCCCGTCCCTCCATAAAGAGTACCTGTCACCACCTATTACTGTCACAAGGGATGTTTACATTGCTTGTGACAGCAATAAAAGTAAAAAAAAAAAAAAAAATTTTAAACACAATTTATAAAAGTACAAAAATAAATAAAATAAATAAAAAAAAAAAAAAATTTTTTAAAGTGCCCCTGTCCCCGCGAGCTCGCGCAGCGAAGAAAACGCATACGAAAGTCGCGCCCGCATATGTAAACGGTGTTCAAACCACACATGTGAGGTATCGCCGCGATCGTCAGAGCGAGAGCAATAATTCTAGCCCTAGACCTCCTCTGTAGCTCAAACCTGGTAACCGTAAAAAAATTTTAAAGCGTCGCCTATGGAAATTCATAGGTACCGTAGTTCGTCGCCATTCCACGAGTGCGTGCAATTATAAAGGGTGACATGTTTGGTATCTATTTACTCGGTGTAACATCATCTTTCATATTATACAAAAAAATTGGGGTAACTTTACTGTTTGGATTTTTTAAAATTCATGAAAGTGTCACTTTTCCAAAAATTTGCGTTTAAAACACTGCTGCACAAATACCGTGTGATAAAAAATATTGCAACAATCGCCATTTTATTCTCTAGATTCTCTTCTAAAAAAATATATATAATGTTTGGGGGTTCTAAGTAATTTTCTAGCAAAAAATACGGATTTTAACTTGTAAACACCAAATTTCAAAAATAGGCTTAGTCATGAAAGGGTTAAATAAGGCCACCTGGTGACCCTGCCCCCTCTGACACACGGGGACTTGATGGGGACTTCCCTGTGGCATTCCCCATGACGTCAGAAGGGGCGGGGATATGTAACAGGTGACCCCACCCCCCTCTGACGTCACGGGGAATGCCACAGGGAAGTCCCGTCAAGTCCCCGTGCGTCAGAGGGGTCACCGGTGGCCCCACCCCCATTATTTAAGAACCGTCAGAAGCAGAGAAGCGTCACACAGCGGGAGCCTCCCTCCATGCCATCATGGATGCGGAGCGGCCCGAAAAGAAGATGAAGAGAGAAGCGTCACACAGCGGGAGCCTCCCTCCATGCCATCATGGATGCGGAGCGGCCCGAGGAGAAGAAGGGAAGAAGATGCCAACGCCGCGGGGGAAGACGCCAGAGGAGAATGCCGGAGGAAGAACCAGAAGAACCAGAAGAACCAGAAGAAGAAGAGGATAGAGGAAGAAACCGAAGGTAGATAGAAGATAGAAGAAAGAAGATAGAAGAAAGAAGAAGCATTTACAGTAAATAAAGGAATTGTCAAAAACTGTCTCTTGTCATTTTTAACATTTTTGACAGTTTTTTTGTGAAATGGTAGGGGTACCCCTTACCATTTCACACAGGGGGAGGGCTGGGATCTGGGGGTCCCCTTGTTAAAGGGGGCTTCCAGATTCTGATAAGCCCCCCGCCCGCAGACCCCCACAACCACCGGCCAAGGGTTGTGGGGATGAGGCCCTTGTCCCCATCAACATGGGGACAAGGTGTTTTGGGGGGCTACCCCAAAGCACCCTCCCAATGTTGAGGGCATGTGGCCTGGTACGGTTCAGGAGGGGGGGCGCTCTCTAGTCCCCCCTCTTTTCCTGTGGCCTGCCAGGTTGCGTGCTCGTATAAGGGTCTGGTATGGATTTTTGGGGGACCCCACGCCATTCCCATGCCGTTTTTTCAATGAACTTTTATGTGTATTATCGGACCGGCAATTCATTAGTAGCCACAAGTAGTTTTAAATTACTTTTTTTCCTTTGAAATGTCATTTTGCTGTCAGACTGTTCTAAACACGGGAAACATGCATACTATAGACACCCCCCAGGTACGAAATTTAAAGGGATATTACACTTTTATTGTTTCACTTTAAGCATTATTAAAATCACTGCTCCCGAAAAAACGGCCGCATTTAAAACTTTTTTTTGCATTGATCCATATCCCCTGGGGCAGGACCCAGGTCCCCAAACACTTTTTATGACAATACCATGAATATAAGCCTTTAAAATTAGCACTTTTGATTTCTCCCATAGACTTTTAAAGGGTGTTCCGCGGCATTCGAATTTGCCGCGAACACCCCAAATTGTTCGCTGCTCGATCGAACTGGCGAACAGCCAATGTTCGAGTCGAACATGAGTTTGACTCGAACTCGGAGCTCATCCCTATCCACAATGAAGACTGTTGGCTGGCATGCGTTCCACCTCCGACGGCGAACAACCTTCAACTTCAAATGATGTGAAGGGAACCAATCCCACTCATTATGGGTCGACCTGGGGGCTTGTCCTTACATTTATGGATTTTAGGCACCCTATATAGGACTGGGATACATGGAACCCGTGGGATAAGATAATTGGCCTCTTTTTATCCAAAATTTGTGTATTAATTCCCTTGGTGACCCAAAGTGGTAATTCAGTTTTTAATTTGACTGTGGAATCTGATGAAATTAATTTATAAGTGGTTGTGTCATCTAATAATCTTTGGATCTCTGAATAGTAACTTTCTTTGGTTCCCAATGGCCAGTACATGCGAATCAAGAGAAACTGTGACAATTTGACCGATTTCCATGCACAAGCAGAAGTACTCACCAATAGGTTTAATGGAAAGGGATATTCCCAACAAATGCTCATCAAAACCAAAAATGCAGTTTTGACCATGGATAGGGAAACACTCTTGACCACAAAGAATAAAACTCCCTTTCAGGGGGATCTAGCTTTTGTTTCAGGCTTTCATAGACAATACAAAAGTGTAGAGAATTTTTTTTTTTAATTTTGGACCATACTTTTAAAAGATAAAGACCTACAAACTACTCTACCTCTCAGACCGAAATGTATATATAGGAGGGCCCCAGGACTAAGGAATATGATCGCACCTAATGTCCCAGACCCTCCTAAAAAATCTTCCACCTTTTTGCATGGATCAGGTTTCCATTACTGTACAAGGTGCAAGGCATGTCGTACCACTAACAGACAGGAAAAGAAAATTAGCAAATTTCAATCCTTGGTTACACAACAAGAGTATACTATTAAACCTTTGATAACCTGTTACTCCAACCATGTGACATATGTGCTGGAGTGCCCTTGCTCCCTTCAATGTGTGGGTAGAACCACATGGGAATTAAGGGTACGGATAAACAAACATGTTGCCAATATCACTAAAGGTTTTTTGAATCATAGTGTTTCACGGCATTTCCGTCAGTACCATGATAGGGATCCTCGCCAACTCACTTTTTATGGGATAGATAGAATAACTCAAAACTGGAGGGGTACTGATCTCAAGAAGGCCATGTCCCAAAATGAGACCCAGTGGCTATATCGTTTACTAACTATGCAGCCACTGGGTCTAAACATTGAGTTGGATCCTAATTGTTTCTTGACCAACAAATAATAAATTCATCTTGCTCCATTTTCTTTAGAGGAAGTTACCAGTTTATTTTTAATACCAATTTTTATAATTCCCTAATTCTTTATTTTATTCCTATATCGTTTTATACATTATAAATGGAGTACTGTGTTTGAATCACAATACGTTCCAACCTTGTGTGTTAGACATAAGTTTTTTTTTTTTTTTTAATTATTCCGGCGTTATTATTTATCATTGTTGTTATGATTGATAAAGCTTGAGTGTTATTAGCCGGTATTCTAATGTCAGTTTTTATGTCCGCTCATGACTGGCATTGAGGCTGTTAAACATGTATATCTCCTCCCTGATGATATTCAGCCAAACACTATTTAAGGCCACACCTCTGGTGACCAAGTACGCTTCCTGAAGACGTGTAAACGAAATGTACGTCAAGGCGGTACTTGGTCACGCAATTACATCATTTCCGGTTCCTCTGGTTGTTCACCGTCGAAGGTGGAACGTATGCCAGCCAACAGTCTTCACTGTGGGACACACATCCACTCCTTTGTTACGCAATCCAGCCTCAGTGCTGGGGTAGGGCACTAACAATGTAAACAGCCACTTGGCACTTTGTATTGTTTTTACATTTTTTTATTAAACAGGATTACACTATTTTGGTTTCCTACATCTTTTTCACATATCCCACCTGATACTCCCAACGGTGTGAGGGGTTGATCCAGTCCACAATCTCCAACATTGCAGCAAGCATTATCTTGCTAAAGCCCATTTGACCTTCTTTTCATTAACCCCCCTGGCGGTATTCCCGAGTCTGGCTCGGGGTGGATTTTTAATACCAAAAGCGGTAACCCCGAGCCAGACTAGGGATTGCATCGCAGGATCCATGTAGAAGTTACTTACCTTGTCCCCTGGATCCTGCGATGTCTCCCCGCTGTGATCTGCGAGCCACCGTGTCTCGCTCGATTCACAGTGCCGAGCTCCGTTCCCTGCGAGCGTTGCAACGCATGGGGACGGAGTTCGGCGCTAAATTCAAAAAGTAAAACACCCAGTATAGATACAGTATACTGTAATCTTACAGATTACAGTACTTTATCAAATAATTACACATCCCCTTTGTCCCTAGTGGTTTGTCCAGTGTCCTGCATGCACTTTTATATTATAAATACTGTTCTTTCTGCCAGGAAACTGGAGATTGTCCATAGCAACCAAAAAATGTCCAAAGTGCTTTTAGACCAGCTAGAAAACAGCGATAATAAATTAGAATCACTTGCAGAATTGAGCGATAGTGATTTGTGGGGAGATCCATCATCAAACACTGAAAGTAACGAAAGCGACAATTCTGCAACTGAGCAAATTTCAGTGTTTTTGATTTGATTCCATTATTGAATAATTTTTATTATTATTATATTATTATTTGTTATAATTCTTTATAGTTATTTATTATATTATAACTTTTGATTTCATTTTTCAAACTTTATCATACCTGGGATGTCTACTAGACTCTTTTTTGGACAGATTTAAGTGAGTTATTCCTAATGCCCTGTACACACGGTCGGATTTTCCGACGGAAAATGTGCGATCGGAGCTTGTTGTCGGAAATTCCGACCGTGTGTAGGCTCCATCGGATTTTCCGACACACAAAGTTTGAGAGCAGGCTATAACATTTTCCAACAACAAAATCCGATTGCGTCATTTCCGACCGTGTGTGGACAATTCCGATGCGCAAAGTGCCACACATGCTCAGAATAAATTCCGAGACGGAACTGCTCGGTCTGGTAAAATTAGCGTTAGGAATGGATATAGCACTTTCGTCACGCTGCAATGTTTTAAATTGTTTAATGCAGCACACTCTGTTCTTCTTTATAACGCTAGAAGAATGAAGTAGTTTTGCTGCTCATATTCACACAGAGTTCTCACAAACTTATTTCTTTATTATTTCTCGTGATTTCATCAATATAATTTTTTTATTTGTCACATCTCCCGAAAAAATAATATATTTTGAATGTTTTTAGATTAAATATTTATTTTTTGGATTTTTTAAAGCCTGATCTTGTGTTTTATTTCTCTCTTTTTTTTTTTTTAATCCAGAATAGTTTTGGGTGTGTTTTGTGTGTCAAGTTACCACAAAACCATTATTATCTTGTATTATTTAATCTCAATGAGATTGCTTGGTGTTGGTGTCTCTTGTTAATTTCACATTGTATTTTTGAAATGTCAACAAGGAGAGGGGCGCCTCTGCGTATAAATCATAAATACATTTTATTAAAACAACAATATCCACTCACATGGAAGTTGGAGAAGTTGCATTAGGGTCGGTTGGCTGGGCTGGAGAGATGCGGTGGAACTACAGGTCACAGCGGTTCCTGCAGGGCATGCCAGGTCCAAAGAGGATTAGTTCTTGCAGCCAGATTCAGTCTCTTGCAGCAAACAGTCCAACACAAATCCTGCTGGGTTGGGAGCCAGGTTATGTCCCAGATGCACAGATAGGGGTTCCAGGGAAGGAAGGGAGAGATGTGTAGGATGCCAGAGCATCCGTTCAGCCGTGCTGCTGCTCACTGATAGAATGGTGTGAAGCCTCTAGGAAGGGAAAAAGGCCGGCCGAGCCGAAGATCTCAAACGAGGCTTGGAGAGCAAGTACAGCGTGGCGCCCGGTGATGGCGTCACACGCATGCGACGCATTTCAGAATAGGCTTGCCATTGGTGGACGAATGGCCGCATTCCTTTGTCAAGCATAGGGAGAGGAGGACACAGTGGGCTTATATAAGCTGAAAAGAGGGGGGGCGGGGCCGGAAAGTCCGTGATTTGCATAAAAAATAGGTAATGGGCGGCATTAGATGGCAGGGGGGATAAAAACAAAAGGACCTTACAATGACATAGTGCAGAAAAAATAAAAGGGAGAATATATGTATATAATTTTACAACAGGGCTCCAATTAAGACAAAACATTGTGAATAAAACCAGATAAGGTAAGATAAATTCAGGAACAAGCATTTAAAACATCATGAGGAAATAAATCATAAGGTACAGTGCAATAAAATAGATCAAATAAATATAAATAAATATACAGTAAATACAATAGACTGCCATAAGATGTTATATATAGAGAGTGGGAGATGACTGTCAAGGATAGGGGATTAATAGTTGTAGTCTGCACCGTCTGGCGTGCAATATGGAATAAAACAATGTAAGTTTAATTAATAAATTATAAATTGATCCTGGGACTATGATTACAGAGAATATGGAAATAAACACTGATGGATTTTAGTATTTCAGGGTAAGTGGGGGGAGGGGGGGGAGATATGTACATATATAAATGTGTGAGGGGGAGATGCACATGCACATATATAAAAAAAAAAGAAAAGGGGGTAAAAAAAAAAAGGGGGGTAAAAAAAAAAAGGGGGGGTAAAAAAAGGGGGGGTAAAAAGAGGGGAAAAAAGGGGGGTAAAAAAAAGGGGGGGTAAAAAAAGGAAAAAAAAAGGGGGGTAAAAAAAGGGGGGTAAAAAAATGGAAAAAAAGGGGGGTAAAAAAGGAAAAAAAAAAAAGGGGGTAAAAAAAGGGAAAAAAAAAAAAAAAAACTACAACTGAGACAAAATTTCATGGTAGCTATAAAGTGGTAAGAGGAAAGGTTGTTATAGGACTGTGGATATCTCTATTCCTTCATTGAGGCCGCCAGGGGAGAGTACATCTAAGCAGTATATCCAGAAAGTCTCTCTGACGCAAAGCCTTTTGAACCGTTCAGCTTCTGACATGTGTTTAGGGATTTGTTCAATAACCCAAACAGACAGACCGGTGGTAGATTTGTTGTGACACTCGGCAAAGTGCCGAGGGACACTGTGTTTGTCCTTACCACCCTCAATGAGTCGTCGATGCTGGCCGAACCGCTGCCTGAGTGGGCAGATAGTTCGCCCAACATAGATTAACCCACAAGGGCACGTGAGGCCATACACTACAAAATTAGACGAGCAGTTATAGAATTGTTCCAATGTATAAATTCTGCCTTTAGATAGAAAAGATTTTTTGCCATGTTCCACAAACATACAAGTCTTGCAGCGGGCTTTCTTGCACTGATACATGCCGACTAATGGTATGAGGGTGGTGGGGTTGGAAATGGGCTTGTCGATGGGCAATTTACTTGGGGCAATCCTATTTTTGAGACTCGGAGCCTTTCGGTACGTGATTCTGGGTATAAGCGGAAGGGAGGTTTTCAGAAGTGGATCCTGTAGCAAAATGGACCAGTGTTTCTTTAGTATATTTTCCATTTTTTTGTACTGAAAATTGAAGGTAGTGATAAACCTAGTGGAATGATCTGTTATCTCTTTATCTTTTTTGTCAGGTTTGCCTTTAGCGTAATAGTTGCATGCTTGATCAACTAGATCTTTAGGATAGTCCTTGTCGGCGAACTTCTTTTTAAGTTGTATACTCATGGTGTCATAGTCGCTGTCTAGGGTGCAGTTCTGTCGTAGGCGGCAGAACTGACCTTTAGGTATGTTTTGTGTCCATTTTGGATAGTGGCAATTCCTATAGTGCAAATAGGAGTTGCCAGCGGTAGGTTTGATGTGGTTTTTTGCGATAATCATGTTGTCTAAATGACCCAGATCTAAATCTAAGAAGGCCAGATTAGTAGGATCGACAACGTGAGTGAAAGACAAGCCGTATGGATTGGAATTGCAATGTTGGACAAAAAGGGAAACTAGGTCGACAGGGCCATCCCAAATGATGATTATGTCATCAATGTAGCGGCCAAAAAATACAATATTGGCACAGTGGGGGTTGTTTTGTATAATGAAATTCTTTTCCCAATAACCCATCGCCAGGTTGGCGTAGGAGGGAGCGAAATTCGCTCCCATCGCAGTTCCCTTAGTTTGTAGGTAGAAGTCGCCATTGAAATCAAAATAGTTATGAGTGAGGCAAAAATTGGTTGCCTCCAAGATGAATGCAGCTTGTCTGGGGTTGATAGAGGGATCTTGTGCGAGAAAAAATTCTAGCGCAAGTAAACCAAAAGAGTGTGGGATTGAAGTGTAAAGTGATGTGACGTCCAGAGATAACCAGAGGTAAGATGGTTCCCACTTGTAAGATGCAAGTAGTTCCAACAAGTGTGAACCATCTCTGATATAGGACGGTAATTGTTTAACAATGGGCTGGAGATATAGGTCAATATATTGACTGAAACCGGTAGTAACACTCTCCATGGCAGCCACAATGGGCCTGCCAGGGGGAGAAGTGAGACTCTTGTGGATTTTAGGTAAGTGATAGAAATATGGGATCTGGTAAAAGTTTTTGGTGAAGAAAGAGGCTTCCGTTTTGTCGATCACTCCGCCATCAAGAGCTGATTTTACCAAAATGTTAACTTCAGTGGCAAATTCAATGGTGGGGTCCTTGGAAAGTTTTTTATATGTAGTCTCATCTGAGAGGAGTCTAAGGGCTTCGTTAATGTAATCTGCCTTGTTTTTGCGCCAAAGCTTTGCGCCAGAGAGACTTTCTGGATATACTGCTTAGATGTACTCTCCCCTGGCGGCCTCAATGAAGGAATAGAGATATCCACAGTCCTATAACAACCTTTCCTCTTACCACTTTACAGCTACCATGAAATTTTGTCTCAGTTGTAGTTTTTTTTTTTTTCCCTTTTTTTACCCCCCTGTTTTTTTTCCCTTTTTTTACCCCCCCCTTTTTTTCCCTTTTTTACCCCCCTTTTTTTTTACCCCCCCCCCCTTTTTTTTTTTTTTTTACCCCCCCCTTTTTTTTACCCCCCTTTTTTTTTCCCTCTTTTTACCCCCCTTTTTTTACCCCCCCTTTTTTTACCCCCCTTTTCTTTTTTTTTTATATATGTGCATGTGCATCTCCCCCTCACACATTTATATATGTACATATCTCCCCCCCTCCCCCTACTTACCCTGAAATACTAAAATCCATCAGTGTTTATTTCCATATTCTCTGTAATCATAGTCCCAGGATCAATTTATAATTTATTAATTAAACTTACATTGTTTTATTCCATATTGCACGCCAGACGGTGCAGACTACAACTATTAATCCCCTATCCTTGACAGTCATCTCCCACTCTCTATACATAACATCTTATGGCAGTCTATTGTATTTACTGTATATTTATTTATATTTATTTGATCTATTTTATTGCACTGTACCTTATGATTTATTTCCTCATGATGTTTTAAATGCTTGTTCCTGAATTTATCTTACCTTATCTGGTTTTATTCACAATGTTTTGTCTTAATTGGAGCCCTGTTGTAAAATTATATACATATATTCTCCCTTTTATTTTTTCTGCACTATGTCATTGTAAGGTCCTTTTGTTTTTATCCCCCCTGCCATCTAATGCCGCCCATTGCCTATTTTTTATGCAAATCACGGACTTTCCGGCCCCGCCCCCCCCTCTTTTCAGCTTATATAAGCCCACTGTGTCCTCCTCTCCCTATGCTTGACAAAGGAATGCGGCCATTCGTCCACCAATGGCAAGCCTATTCTGAAACGCGTCGCATGCGTGTGACGCCATCACCGGGCGCCACGCTGTACTTGCTCTCCAAGCCTCGTTTGAGATCTTCGGCTCGGCCGGCCTTTTTCCCTTCCTAGAGGCTTCACACCATTCTATCAGTGAGCAGCAGCACGGCTGAACGGATGCTCTGGCGTCCTACACATCTCTCCCTTCCTTCCCTGGAACCCCTATCTGTGCATCTGGGACATAACCTGGCTCCCAACCCAGCAGGATTTGTGTTGGACTGTTTGCTGCAAGAGACTGAACCTGGCTGCAGGAACTAATCCTCTTTGGACCTGGCATGCCCTGCAGGAACCGCTGTGACCTGTAGTTCCACCGCATCTCTCCAGCCCAGCCAACCGACCCTAATGCAACTTCTCCAACTTCCATGTGAGTGGATATTGTTGTTTTAATAAAATGTATTTATGATTTATACTCAGAGGCGCCCCTCTCCTTGTTGTTGTTTTAGCTTGCTGGACCCTGCTTTTGGTTCCTTTGGTGGCCGCCCTGACTGACCTCTTGTATATACTCCCAGTATATATGCATGAACTTACACATGCATTTTTACAGTTTTCAGTTTCTGGACTAATCGGTTTTACTTTCAAGGTAACTGTGCTTTGCGCCTTTTTACTTGTATTATTTTTGAAATGTACCTGCCTCCTCACAAACAAACTGTCCTTTTTGAAGGAAAACACACATAGGCGAGTATAATAAAACAAAACAAAAATTTATTAAGGGCTCATAACCAAGAGGGAGGCAACGCTGGAGAAACAGCAGAAATTGGTGAAGCCTTTGGCCCCCAGGGCAGACATCAATTATTTTCTTGCCAAATTGCTGGCCTGAGGAGTCCATATATAAGGGAGTTCAATCTAGTCCAAAAGTCCAAGAGCATCATGAACAGCAGCAGATGACATGTATGTCCCCAGGCTGTGGTCATACAAGAGCCTGCATCTTTTGTCAGACCAGACTGAACCCAGGTCATCACTCTCTGGTCTTCCTTCCACGCTTCCTTCCACGCTGTGTCTGTGGTGGTGGAGTTGAGGCAGGAGGAGGAGGAGGATGCAACTCACTCAGGTGGGTATTGGGTGTGATTTCGCCCCTCAACCCCTTATTTAAGGTTTGATAAATGAGTTCCTCACACACGAGGCGTTGGCCCTCCTGCATGCCCTGCAGTTTGGTGGCAGCCATGCAGGCAAAGGCCTCTTCAGGAGTGGGGGTGGCTCTGAGGGATGCAGAAGCCTCCTGAATCAGCCTGAGTGCTGAATCTTGCACATTACTCCCCTTCCTGGGTCTTTTGTTTGGAAGGCGAAGGGAAGGGACCTGCGATTCTGTCAGGTTCCTACTGGGCCCGGCCTTCTCCTGGCTGCTACTTAGCCCTGCCTCCTCCTGGCTGCCACTAACCCCCGCCTCCTCCTGGCTGCCACATTCCACAGCCTCCTTCTGTGTGCCACATTCCACAGCCTCCTCCTGGCTGAGGTCTTCCTGTGTATGAAAAAGGGACATAGTTTTAGTTTTTTCTTCAAGAATCACACACAATTTTAAGCTCATGACTGTTGCAAATTGAATGTTAACAAATATAACAGACTATCATTCTGAGGCCAGCATTTTTCATTCTTGTCCCAATTATGTTTGACCACTACTGTCTATTGATATGTCAAACACTTTATTAAATCAGCAATTAGTGATCAATAATAACATCTAGTAAACATCATTTATTTATTGACCAGAAATCTGTAGAAGAATGCTATACCTGGCTCCAACTGGGCTCCTCCACTTCTTCCTGGCTGGAAGTCCCAGGTTGGACATCGGAAGCCACAGCTGGGGTGGAAGATAGGGTGGAAGGAAAGTGGAAGGAAGAGTGGAGAGGGATTCCCTGACTTCAGTCTGGTCTGACAGAAAACAAAGTCTCTCGTAGTACCGCAGCCTGGGGACATAAACGTCATCTGCTGCAGCTCCTGATCTCTGGGAATCCTGGACCTTCTTGCGCTCCCTAAGATAAGTGCTCCTCAGGTCACCAATTTTGGCTTTTAAATAGGGGATGGTTGCCGTGGGGACCACCGGCTTCACAAACTCCAGCAGTTTCTCCAGCGCTGCCTGCCTCTTTTGTTTATGATTATACTGCGGGTGTTTCACCTGCCACAGACAGGGCAGCTCCCTGTATTTGTCTATGAACAGGGGGAGGAAATTGTGGTCATTGAAGCCATCCATTTTATCTGCAATACACAAGACAAACCTTAATGTCAGGCTAAAGTCTCCTAATCTTGTCCCAATATAGGCCTCAATCTAGAAACAGTATAGGGCCAAGTTTAAATGTTACCTTCGTTATCACGAACGGCGCCTCCGATACTCCTTCCTCCGCTCACAGATCATACGTACTACTCACACATGTTACGCTTTATATACACTGCACATGCGTGAAACTCCGCCTACTCCTGATGTTCTTTCTAGTCTATTCCCCACCCCTTCTCGTTCGGCGCAGTGGGGGAAGAGCACATGGCGGAGACAGAGCAGGTGCGTGCTAATTACACCAACGAGGAGGAGGAGGAAAGCCCAGAGCCAGAAATGTCCCAATCCCGGAGGAGACGATTTATGGCCTCAAATATGGCCTTTGTTGAGATGGTGGAGATGGTCGACATAATGAAGAGGGCCGACAATGACGGGAAGTATGGACCTTACCCCAACCCCAATGTCAGAAAGGCCAAGATCATGGCGAAAGTTGTGAAGAGTCTGCACAGAAATTTTGGGGTACGACGATCCAAGGATCAACTGAGGAATCGGTGGTCAGACCTCAAATTAAGGGAGCAGGATCAGTATAGAAGGATCAGGAGAGTGCTGAAAAAAGTAAGTAGTTGTCCTGTGTTCCTATTTGTTATTTTTCTAACATTCATGCTGCTCCATGTGCTTTTCTTTACTGTTGTACAGTTTAAAATGTCAACTTTCATGTTCATGGGCACATTATTCGTTCATAGGAAACGTTCGTTCGGCCAATAAAACACCATGTTTTGGCCAGATGCATTTCAATACATTTTTTCTGGCCTACTTCTCTTAAAATAATTTTGTGGTCTAGATGGGTTTGTAACTAGAATGAAACACAAACTAGATTCTGTGTAAGGAGAGGACACTCAGCAGCTGTTTACACATCTGGACACTGGAGCACTAGTGTGGGACACAAGAACACCCTTTTTATTAGGGGGTCCTACACAGGTGCTCCAGTGTATACTATAGGGGTGACTCCATCTGTGAAGCTTGTACAAAACAGGTAAATTATCAAGCTTGACAAAGGAAAACAATATTTCTTCATCTTGCAACTCTGCCAAAACAGACAATTGTACCCCACTTCCAAGCAATGTTTGAGATTCCTATTTCTGCCATCAAATATCTGTGTGCTAAATATACCTATTTTTTTTTAACATGGGAGAGAAAGAAAAAGACTTGGAGGACACCACTCATCAGAGGAGACCACAGACCCCCCACCTCATGAAGAAGTGGAAATGCCACAAAGCCAACAGGAGGAGGAGGAGGGAGACGTTGTGGAAATAGTCACCAAAACAGGTGAGTGTCTGCGACCACAGGCTCAGGTAAGAGATGGATGCCGGCATATTTCTAACACATGGTGTATTTTTGTTTATATATTTTTAGGTGATCGTGATGTTGTGGGTGAAGGTCATTTCACCAGTGAAAGTGCCCAGATCCTGATCGGGGAGATCATGGGGTGTAATAGGGACTTGGAAAACATCAAGCAAAACATCAATGCTGTTCAAAACAAAATGAAGAACATCATTGATGTTTTAGGGAGAGTTTAAAACCCCTCGAAATGCCTAATATTGTTGCCTTTTTTTCATGAAAATTTTTGACACATTTCAAAATATATTCTGGAAATATATTCTGGAAAAGCCAAATTTTGAAGATGAACACAGTGTGTCAACATGTGCTATCTGCCATCATGGGAGATCAATGTATGCATTTTGGGGGTGCAACCCCTTCCTCAATAATAAAGTAGCTGAGAGGAAGGGGTTGCACCCACAAAACACGTCCATTGATCCCCCATGATGGCAGCTAGCACATGTTGACATTCGGCAATTTGTGTGCATCTTCAAAATTTGGCTTTTCCAGGGGTGACTTTACCCCAACTGCTGAACGCATTATCAAACACAGTTTATAAATACTCTTCTCTGATATTGCCTTCACTTTCTACAAAAGTTGAACTTTGTAAATTCCAGATTTGTGTATTTCTTATTGGTTTGAAACATGCCTGTTTTACCTTAAAAGGACATTTCTACTTTTATTAATGTGAGCAAAACATTTGTTATACAACAAACATGTTGGTTTGTTTTAAAAACCTTTTATAAATCCACATGTGATTGTGCTTTGATTAAAAAGATTGATAATCAACAATGTGTGGCTTCTTCTTTCAATGGTCATAAACTTTTTTGTGGTAAAATTGGTGTTTTCAGTGACAATGGGGGTTATTTCCTAAGGGCAAATCCACTTTGCACTAGAAGTGCAGTTTCAGTGCAGTCTCAAGTGCACTTGTAGTGCAAAGTGTCTTTGCCTTTAGTAAATAACACCCAGCAGTGCTTTTTAATTTTACACAATCACGCCATTTTCAGGACTCCCCAAATTTCTGTCATGGTCATCTAAAAGAAAGACAAGCAGTAAATGTAAGCAAATATTTGTTCATTTTCCAAAAATTTTTTATTTAAAAAATGTCTCAGACACTGTCTGGCATATCGATGGCTCCCCTATCCGCAAAGTATTCCATGTATCTTATATGGACCTTGCGGGCACTCAGGGGGAATAAGCCAGGACGGCCAGCTTCAAGCGCCGTCAGGGTTGGTTCATTGAGATTAATTCTGGCTTCAGGTCCAACTGAGCCAGCATAGTTCACAGAATTTCTCCTTAAAAAGTTGTGGAGAACACAGCAAGCCAGGATGATGTGATTGAATTTATACTTCGCCATGTGTATGGGTGTAAGAAATAGGCGGAACCGGCTGGCCATTATTACAAACGTGTTCTCCACCGCTCTTCTGGCTCTGGCCAACTGGTAATTAAAAACCTTCTGGTCCGGGGTGAGGGTCCTCATAGGGAATGGCCGCATAAGATGGTCCCCCAGCGCAAACGCTTCATCCGCAACGAAGACGAATGGGAGTCCTTCTGCATTGTCTTCTGGAGGTGGCAAGCCCAAGCTGCCATTCTGGAGATGCCTGTAGAACTCCGTGTGGGCGATGACTCCACCATCTGACATCCAGGCCATTCTTTCCCATGTCCACATACAGGAACTCGTAAGTAGCCGACACCACTGCCAACATCACAATACTATTGAACCCCTTGTAGTTGTAATAGTATGACCCCGAGTTGGGTGGTGGGACGATATGGATGTGTTTCCCATCAATTGCCCCTCCGCAGTTAGGAAAGTCCCACTGCTGGGCAAAGTGGGAGGCCACAGTCTGCCATTCCTGTGGGTTGGAAGGAAACTGAGGAGTCAAACAAGAAAAAAAAGTATTCATTTTGCACATAAACATGGAAAGCAGATTAGACACAAACATTCTTGGCCAACATCAGTATAACATTTTTTTTAGGGATTATTTAAAGACAAAGGTATAAGGTCCACCTATCAGATTCCTCCACCCCTCTGATGGGCCATTTAAAAAATTTATGGGGGGGGAGATGTTTTGGACAGGTAACCCTCTGCACTTCATTGAGAGATGAATGCCTAAATAATGTATATTACTTTGGCCAGCCCCTCCTTACTTTTCACTATTGGCAGCCCACTGGACAGATAACAAGTGTCATATTACAAAGAGATAAATACACACTGTACACATTTTAGCACATTTTTACATTCTGCTATTACCTATCAAGATAAGAATATGATCCAAAAACTTTCAACAGTACCATTTGAAAGTATTCAGGCAGGCCCTTGCACTACATGCCTTGGGGAATTCACCCATAAATCTGACCACAAAAGAGGTGGGTATATAGTGTGTATGGGTTTGGCAAAGTCAGCAGATAGAGGATTTGTATCAGCTGACTTAGCAGGTGGGGGGAGGGAGGGTTCCAAATGATTTTGGGACCTCAAAAAAATAGCCTCTGGCACTCTGCCATAATTTAAAGCACACATCACATTTTTCAACATTTTAGGGGTGTTTGGGGTAAATCACTACAATGGAGCAGAAAAAATACATTGTTAAGTGACTACACGAGGTGAATATAGGCCCAGGAGAGCATACTGGGGAGGTTAGTGAAGGCCAAAAAAAAATTACATAAAAATCCAGCATGCATGAGGACAAAGGGGACATTCACAGCATATTACAATCATGGTAATTAGGGAATGAGGAAAGAAATACAATATATTAACAAACATTAAATACAATAAAATGTGATGTTAAAGCATAAAAATCTTACCTTAATATACTCCTTCTGCAGGACCTGGATGATGGCAGAACAGGTCTCTGGGATAATGATCCCCAGAGCCTGGGGGGAGATGTCTGTCGAGAACTTCAAGTCCTGCAGGCTTCTCCCCATCGCCAAGTACCACAGGGTGGTGATGAGCCTCTGCTACGGAGTGATGGCTTGCCTCATACAGGTATCCTGCCTGCTGATATAGGGGGTCAGCAAAGCCAACAAACGGTGAAATACAGGGTCCGTCATCCAGAGAAAGTTCCTGAAATCATCAGGATTATTCTCACGGATCTCACGGAGCAAAGGCATATAAGAGAACTGGTCACGCTGAAGCAACCAATTCTTGGTCCATGAACTCCTCCCCACCCTGTTCATGGACTGGACTTGTGTCAAGGTCAGGACCCCAACACCAAGCCCCCGCACAGCACGAACTCTACGAGGAGTACGTATACACAACATGGCTAGAAAACGGTCGGCTGCTCAGAACGAAGTAACAGAACGCACTAAAGAACAGCAAGGCCTGTGAAGAGCGACCTGAAAAACAGCAACGAACGAACAAGAACACAATGACAAGTCAATGGGAACTCGCTGCACACACTGAAGAACAGATACAAACCCACAAGTACAAACTGAACAGCAGAAATACGATCTGAAAACCACGAGTCTGAAAAAGCGTGAATCGTCTCTCACCAAACTTTTACT
The DNA here is from genome assembly GCF_042186555.1 of Aquarana catesbeiana. Classification (NCBI taxonomy): domain Eukaryota; kingdom Metazoa; phylum Chordata; class Amphibia; order Anura; family Ranidae; genus Aquarana; species Aquarana catesbeiana. Next base: position 655,666,332 of record NC_133324.1, read on the forward strand.
AACACGAGATTGGCAAAAGGAGCCGAAAGGGTGACGCGCTTGGTACTGAACTACCCTTTTATAGTCTTGTCGTATGTGGTGTACGTGACCGCGTTCTTGACATTCAGAAATTCCGACAACTTTGTGCGACCATGTGTATGCAAAACAAGTTTGAGCCAACATCCGTTGGAAAAAATATATGGATTTTGTTGTCGGAATGTCCGATCAATGTCTGACCGTGTGTACGAGGCATAAGAATTACAGGCCTACAATATAAAATGCCAAATTTTCGTGCAAAATAATTGTACTGCTTTCAGCATCAAAAATCTGAAATAATCACACCGCCAGGGAGGTTAAAAAGGTCAACATCCTCTGGTAAGCTGACATCCATATACTGAGCACTTTGGGTGATATTGTAGCCAGTGAAGGTGGTGCATTTATCTCCAGGATTGGAAGATTTCTCAACAGAGTTTACCACATTGAACTTTTATTCAGTTACATGTGTGACAATTTTGTTTCTTTGGACCAATAAGGACATTTGATTTTTACATATTGTTTCTACACATTGTTGTTTAATTCCAGATCACACAGACTCTGTGTGTACACAATTGTTTTTTACAATAATTGGGGATTAATTGCCAGCAGGCTCACTGTTATTTGTATGTTAATCACTATGTTATATTTTGTATCTAGTTAGGTTGGTGTATTTGCAGTTATCCACTATTATATAGTTAATTAGGAACTATTTCCTAATTTTATGAGTTGAATCTATTCACCTGATTGTTCTCATTAGCACCCCCTATCAACACTTTCACCAGCTAGGCCTGCCTACATTTTCCTACTCTTCTACAAAAATCCTCACTCTAGCATCTACCAAACTAGAGAGTGCTACATTTATTTTATTTGCCTTGGTACAAGTTCACCAGGGCAGTACCCAGTCCCTTGTGCCATTTGTCTACCAATCCCTTGCCTATTAGTCTATAAATTGGCCATTACTCTTTTTTAACATTCAGCTTTCATTGACTTAGGTAGGGTTCAGATTCAGCGCCTGAACTTCAGTATTGTTCTTCAAACCTGCCTCAAACTGAATCCAAGTATGTTTGGCGTATCCTTAATTGTGTTATTTTTTTCTATCTGTGTCCAGCTTGGGAGATGCCCCTTTACATCCTGTTCTGGAGATGAACATGAAATAAGATAAAATCTGTCTACAGTGAGGGGAATTCACAGGATCTAGTGTCCCTACTGGAAGATTTCCTCTCGACTATTGCTCTGATGTTAAAATGTTTGGATTTCCCCTAATTCTCCTTCTGTGAAAATTAGTAGTAGACCTGTCGGCATAGCAGCCCATAGGGCTGCTCTGAGGCTAAGGGTAGAGGGGGTCCTGGTCAGAACTAGGATCAATGAGGTCAGGAAAAAGAAAGCAGCTGTTCTGGGCCCACCACCAGTAGCAATTTGCAGCCACATGGTCTGCCCTTATCTACTCTTGGTGGTAAGTCGGTGGTAAGAGCAACTGCTAATATACTGTTAAAGCCCATTCCTGGGAACACTCACCCAGCCCTAGCTCCACTCTACTACTGTAGCACATACCCCTCCAGTGTCAAAATATGTGTTGTGTGGTCCCACACTTTGAGTGTGAAATCAACCAATCAGAGGCCATGCTATGCATTTCTCACCACTAGAAAGGTGTTTTTGGCTATGTGCCCCAGAAAGGAGGTGGAACCTCAGGATTGGTAGGAGAAGTGAGTGTACCTGTTGGAGCTGGGAAAGAGCTGCTAGAGTTATGAATGAGTGCTGGAAGGAAGCAGAGATAAATGTGCTGGTGTGTATTTACTAAAGACAATTAGAAAGTGGCGTGTATAGTGGAAGGGGTGGAAAAAAGGGGTGTGTATATTACTGTGAGAAGGGGATGTACTGCAGAGACTGGTATATACTGTACAATGCTTTGGATGGGTGGAAGTTTTTATATAGTATTTTGTAGAAGGGTGACATACTGCTCTGGGGTTGTTGTATATGAATTGGAATAGAGAGGTTCATTTACTGTTCTGGAGGGGTGGCAGTCTATATACTTTTGGGAAGGAGACAATACAGTACACAGCAACCTTTGATACTTCAAAAATGAACATACAGTTTTTATAGAGCTGAAGTCCATTTTAAAAAGTTTCTGAGCCTGTTCACTTCGGGCCATTGCAGTGTAGTGCTATTCCCATAGGAGCTACTGAGTTGTTTTGTGATTTCTCTGCACACCCGAAGTTGACACCACTCGATCACCCAGCACTTACCAACACACCTTAAGATATTTTAAACTATTTATTGGGTCAAGCATAGCCTAATGCCGCGTACACACGACCGGTTTTGCCGTCAGAATAAACTCCGAAGGTTTCTCCGACGGAACTCCGATGGAATTCCGCTGAAGCGGTCTTACATGCACACGGTCACACCAAAGTCCGACAGTCCAGAACGAGGTGACGTACAACACGTACGACGGGACTAAAAAAAGGAAGTTCAATAGCCAGTAGCCAATAGCTTCCGTCTCGTATTTGCTTCAGAGCATGCATTGTTTTTAGTCCTTTGGAACAGCATACAGACGAACGATTTTTTCCGATAGGAATTGGTTCCGCTAGAAATATTTAGAACATGTTACATTTCTGGGTCCCTCAGAATTTTCGAAAAAAAAAGTCCGATAAGGCATACACACAATCGGAATAGACGACGAAAAGCTTCCATCTGACTTTTTCTGTCGGACATTCCGTTCGTGTGTACGCAGCTTAAGAGATGAGAGGATTAGCAAGTGCACTTATACAAAAAAATCAATAAGATAATGCCATTATTATAAGAGGTATGGTTAAACACCTGCAGTATTCTGACTAACGATAATTAACAGAACTGAACTGCATTTACATATCAACAGTATATAAAGACATTCATAACTTGCTATAACAGTCCCTATTTTGTCACACTGACCAGTAAATGATGAAAAAAATAAAGTTGACCACTTATACAAAAAAATCAATAAGATAATGTCATTACTCTAATGCCCCGTACACACGGTCGGACATTGATCGGACATTCCGACAACAAAATCCATGGATTTTTTCCGACTGATGTTGGCTCAAACTTGTCTTGCATACACACGGTCACACAAAGTTGTCAGAAAATCCGATCATTCTGAACGCGGTGACATAAAACACGTACGTCGGGACTATAAACGGGGCAGTAGCCAATAGCTTTCATCTCTTTATTTATTCTGAGCATGCGTGGCACTTTGTGCGTCGGATTTGTGTACACACGATCGGAAATTCCGACAACGGATTTTGTTGTCGGAAAATTTTATAGCCTTAATTAACAGAACTGAACTGCATTTACATATCAACAGTATATAAAGACATTAATAACTTGCTATAACAGTCCCTATTTTGTCACACTGACCAGTGAATGATGAAAAAAATAAAGTTGACCAGCAAAGATGGGACTTTGAAGAAAGCACAACAGTTCCCAGCAGACCCACAACGAACATATTAACTTGTATGTTGTTAGCCTCTTTCCAGACCCAAGGCACCCTCTTCTGGGTCTCCAGATACATGGTCTGATTCAATAAATGTCAAGTTTAAGTCAGACAGGGATAGAAGTTGATGTGATCTCTCTCTCTCTCTCAACTGGTGACATTCCAAAGATCAGCATTGCAAAGTGGTATCCTTAAAGATGACTGCTGCACTTTTGCATTAATTAATATTCAATGTTACCCTGTCCACATTGCAGAAGGATAATACAGCAAGAAGAAAGGGAGAAGTTCTGCAGCAGTTATCAGCTACAGTCCTGTTTACAGCAGCAATGCTAGTTATGTGCATTGTGGTGACATTATTTTCAAAGGCACCCAACATACCTCCACAACACATATATCCAGAAATGCACCATAACCCACCACAGCAGATGTTTTTTCTTAATTCACCACTCTATATACTTTTATTATGCAAAATTAGCTCATATGTGGCCAGATTAAAACACAATCTTAAAGCAATTATCCCATTTATTTTAGTACCAATTATGCCAATAACTAGGCAATTATATTGTATATAGCACATTAACATTTCTTATTATTCCTAAATTCTTAATCTCAGAAGGTACACTAATATATTACGAGTCTTTTCTTTCTTTAAATATTGCTTTCAATTTTCAATGCAAAATATTGTACCTATGAATCTGGCTTTTTGCCTGTCACAACATAGAACTATCAGTTTCCCAGTGCTCTCATAATATCAAAAGCTTATCAGGCAATGAAAATCTAGAGATGTTCTCCAGCAGCAGGAAATTGCATCTTATTGTGATTATAAGATATCATCCCAATCCAACATCTCAAACACAATTGTGAAGTTTATTTTTATTGCTTTTATATTTGCTGACTATATCTGAAAATACTTGATATCTGATTATTTATTTAGCAGAACACAACTTTTGTCTTCATACTGTAAAATTTGGATTTTCATTCACTTTCTGTCTTGGTGACAATGGTTACCAGGACAAACAGAAATGATTAATCTACCCAACGGGGACACAGACAGCAATCCTTTCATACTCAAAAACTAGGAAAAATGTTTTGTCTATAGATACACTTTAGGCTACATTCACTTGGCCGTAAACATTTTACTAATGTTTACTAGGGATGAGCTTGATGTTCGGGTCGAACATAAATTTGACTCAAACACCAGGTGTTCGCACATTCGCTGAAGAGCGAACATTATGGGGCATTCGCAGCAAATTCGAGTGCCGCGGAATGCCCCATAATGCACTGCGAGATTGCAGTGCATTGCTGTATGATAATTGGCCAAAACATGCACCTGGCCTGCATGCTTTGGCCAATCACAGTGCCCTCTGCTAAGAGAGCCATAATTGGCCAAAGGCAGGGTGCCTTTGGCCAATCATGGCTCAGGGGGACTAAGTCCACACCCCACACTATATAAGGCTGCTTACAGAGCGGCCGTGTGTAGTGTTGTTGGTGTGGACAGAGAGAGAGCTTGAGTTAGATTAAGCAGGCAGGTTGTTCAGTTAGTGGCAGTGTATTTGATATATATATATACAGTCAGTCTAATATATATATATATATATATATATATATATATATATATATATATATATATATATATATACATATATACTCTACATTTAGCATAGACTATATATTCAGTGTTTACTCTATATTCACTTAGTGCAGGCAATGTATTAATATATATATATATATATATATATATATATATATATATATATATACAGGCTCATATATACAGTATCTCACAAAAGTGAGTACACCTCTCACATATTTTCATGTGACAACACTGAAGAAATTACACTTTGCTACAATATAAAGTAGTGAGTGTACAGCTTGTATAACAGTGTAAATTTGCTGTCCCCTCAAAATAACTCAACACAGCCATTAATGACAAAAGAAAATTTATACTCAGCGCTGCCTCTCTAAACCATAAATGTACATACACCCACATCTAATATGTGTCATATAACAGCATGTATAACAAAGTGCCAATATAATGCCAAAAGAGTGCATACAATAAAATTCAATAAAGTGCAAAATAAGGTGCAATCAATAACGTTTATCTAGTGTGAGGTACGGGGCTGGTGACACGTTGATGTAATCTTGGTGACTTCCTGTGCTCCCCTCCTGGGTCCCCACTCACCAGATAGAGATGATAAATACGCCTGTGTATATCAAGATGGTGTCTCCTGTCCAGCAGATATGTAGATTGGTTGTGCCTCAGAGAATGGAATCTCCTCTCCTCCACCACTCGATGAAGGTCCTACATGCTTTACTCAGTCAAAGACGATCGAAGTAGTAAAGCCATTAATGTCTAAACCGCTGACAACAAAAGTGAGTACATCCAATGTCCAAAGTGGGCCCAAAGTGTCAATATTTTGTGTGGCCACCATTATTTTTCAACCCTGCCTTAACCCTCTTGGGCATGGAGTTCACCAGAGCTTCACAGATTGCCACTGGAGTCCTCTTCTACTCATCCATGACGACATCACGGAGCTGGTGGATGTTAGAGATGTTGCGCTCCTCCCACTTCCATTTGAGGATGCCCCACAGATGCTCAATAGGGTTTAGGTCTGTAGACATGCTTGGCCAGGCCATTACCTTTATCTTCAGCTTGTTTAGCAAGGCGGTGGTTGTCTTGGAGGTATGTTTGGGGTCGTTATCATGTTGGAATACTGCCCTGCGGCCCAGTCTGAAGGGAGGGGATCATGCTCTGCTTCAGTATGTCACAGTACATGTTGGCATTCATGGTTCCCTTAATGAACTGTACCTCCCCGGTGCCAGCAGCCCCAGACCATGTCCCACCACCATGCTTGAATGTAGGCAAGACACACTTGTCTTTGTACTCCTCACCTGGTTGCCACCACACACGCTTGACACCATCTGAACCAAATAAGTTTATCTTGGTCTCATCATGTCCTTAGTCTGCTTGTCTTCAGCAAACTGTTTGCAGGCTTTCTTGTGCATTATCTTTAGATGAGGCTTCCTTCTGGGACAACAACCATGGAGACCAATTTAATGCAGTGTGCGGCGTATGGCCTGAATACTGACAGGCTGACCCCCCCCATCCCTTCAACCTCTGGAGCAATGCTGGCAGCACTCACACGTCTATTTCCCAAAGACAACCTCTGGATATGAAGCTGAGCATGTGTACTTAACTCCTTTGGTCGACCATGGCGAGGCCTGTTCTGAGTGGAACCCGTCCTGTTAAACCACTGTATGGTCCTGGCCACCATGCTGCAGCTCAGTTTCAGGGTATTGGCAATCTTCTTTTAGCCTAGGCCATCTTTATGTAAAGCTAGAATTCTTTTTTTTCAGATCCTCAGAGAGTTCTTTGCCATGAGGTGCCATGTTGAACTTCCAGTGACCAGTATGAGAGAGTGAGAGGGATAACACCAAATTTAACACACCTGCTCCCCATTCACACCTGAGACCTTGTAACACTAACGAGTCACATGACATTGGGGAGGGAAAATGGCTAATTGGACCCAATTTGGACATTTTCACTTAGGGGTGTACTTACTTTTGTTGCCAGCGCTTTAGATATTAATGGCTGTGTGTTGAGTTATTTTGAGGGGACAGCAAATTTACACTGTTATACAAGCTGTACACTCACTACTTCTAATTGTAGCAAAGTGTAATTTCTTCAGTGTTGTCACATGAAAAGATAGAATAAAATATTTACAAAAATGTGAGGGGTGTACTTACTTTTGTAAGATGCTGTATATATACTGTATAATATATACTCTGCATCCAGTGTAGCCTATATCTACAGTACATTTCATGGTGTACGGTGTGTACAGTTTCTACTCCACTTCTGGCGGTGTACACAGTACACAGTACAGTGCAGCCATAGTACAGTTGCTAATACAGTGCAGGCGGTGTACACAGTATCTAATACAGTGTGTACAGTTTCTACTACAGTTCTGGTGATGTACACAGTACAAAATACAGTGCATCCGTAGTACAGTTGCTAATACAGTGCAGGTGGTGTACACAGTATCTACTACACTTCTGGTGGTGTACAATCGCAGGAAGGATCAATCAATCGATTGCAGGAAAAATCTGCTGATTGATCGCAGGAGGATTCTGCCGACCTATCGCAGGAAGGATCAATCAATTGTGGAAACCTTGCAAAAAGATCTGAACAAATTAATGGGGTGAGCAATTACATGGCAAATGAGGTTCAATGTAGAAAAATGTAAAATAATGCATTTGGGTGGCAAAAATATGAATGCAATCTATACACTGGGGGGAGAACCTCTGGGGGAATCTAGAATGGAAAAGGACCTGGGGGTCCTAGTAGGCTCAGCAATGGCATGCAATGCCAAGCTGCTGCTAACAAAGCAAACAGAATATTGGCATGCATTAAAAAGGGGATCAACTCCAGAGATAAAACGATAATTCTCCCGCTCTACAAGACTCTGGTCCTGCCGCACCTAGAGTATGCTGTCCAGTTCTGGGCACCAGTCCTCAGGAAGGATGTACTGGAGATGGAGCGAGTACAAAGAAGGGCAACAAAGCTAATAAAGGGTCTGGAGTAGGGATGAGCTTCGAGTTCGAGTCGAACTCATGTTCGACTCGAACATTGGCTGTTCGCAAGTTCACCGAACAGCGAACAATTTGGGGTGTTCGCGGCAAATTCGAATGCCGCGGAACACCCTTTAAAAGTCTATGGGAGAAATCAAAAGTGTTAATTTTAAAGGCTAATATGCAAGTTATTGTCACAAAAAGTGTTTGGGGACCTGGGTCCTGCCCCAGGGGACATGGATCAATGCAAAAAAAAGTTTTAAAAACGGCCGTTTTTTCAGGAGCAGTGATTTTAATAATACTTAAAGTCAATCAATAAAAGTGTAATATCCCTTTAAATTTCGTACCTGGGGGGTGTCTATAGTGTGCCTGTAAAGGGGCGCATGTTTCCTGTGTTTAGAACAGTCTGACAGCAAAATGACATTTTGAAGGAAAAAACTCATTTAAAACTACCCGCGGCTATTGCATTGCCGACAATACACATAGAAGTTCATTGATAAAAACGGCATGGGAATTCCCCAAAGGGGAACCCCGAACCAAAATTTAAAAAAAAAAATGACGTGGGGGTCCCCCTAAATTCCATACCAGGCCCTTCAGGTCTGGTATGGATATTAAGGGGAACCCCGGCCAAAATTAAAAAAAAAAAATGACGTGGGGTTCCCCCTAAATTCCATACCAGACCCTTCAGGTCTGGTATGGATTTTAAGGGGAACCCCGCGCCAAAAAAAAAAAAAAAATGGCGTGGGGTCCCCCCAAAAATCCATACCAGACCCTTATCCGAGCACGCAACCTGGCAGGCCGCAGGAAAAGAGGGGGGGACAAGAGTGCGGCCCCCCCTCCCTCCTGAACCGTACCAGGCCACATGCCCTCAACATTGGGAGGGTGCTTTGGGGTAGCCCCCCAAAACAACTTGTCCCCATGTTGATGAGGACAAGGGCCTCATCCCCACAACCCTGACCGGTGGTTGTGGGGGTCTGCGGGCGGGGGGCTTATCGGAATCTGGAAGCCCCCTTTAACAAGGTGACCCCCAGATCCCGGCCCCCCCCTGTGTGAAATGGTAAGGGGGTACATAAGTACCCCTACCATTTCACGAAAAAAGTGTCAAAAATGTTAAAAATGACAAGAGACAGTTTAGACAATTCCTTTATTTAAATGCTTCTTCTTTCTTCTATCTTGCTTCATCTTCTGGTTCTTCTGGCTCTTCTGGTTCTTCTGGTTCTTCCTCCGGCGTTCTCGTCCAGCATCTCCTCCGCGGCGTCTTCTGTCTTCTTCTCCTCGGGCCGCTCCGCACCCATGGCATGGGGGGGAGGCTCCCGCTCTTCTCTTCTTCTCTTCTTCTTTTCTTCTTTTCTTCTTTTCTTCTCTTCTTCTCTTCTTCTTCATTTTCTTCTCCGGGCCGCTCCGCAATCCATGCTGGCATGGAGGGAGGCTCCCGCTGTGTGACGGCGCTCCTCGTCTGACAGTTCTTAAATAATGGGGGGGGCGGGGCCACCCGGTGACCCCGCCCCCCTCTGACGCACGGTGACTTGACGGGACTTCCCTGTGGCATTCCCCGTGACGTCACAGGGAAGTCCCGTCAAGTCACCGTGCGTCAGAGGGGGGCGGGGTCACCGGGTGGCCCCGCCCCCCCGTTATTTAAGAACTGTCAGACGAGGAGCGCCGTCACACAGCGGGAGCCTCCCTCCATGCCAGCATGGATTGCGGAGCGGCCCGGAGAAGAAAATGAAGAAGAAGAGAAGAAGAGAAGAAAAGAAGAAAAGAAGAAAAGAAGAAAAGAAGAAGAGAAGAAGAGAAGAGCGGGAGCCTCCCCCCCATGCCATGGGTGCGGAGCGGCCCGAGGAGAAGAAGACAGAAGACGCCGCGGAGGAGATGCTGGACGAGAACGCCGGAGGAAGAACCAGAAGAACCAGAAGAGCCAGAAGAACCAGAAGATGAAGGAAGATAGAAGAAAGAAGAAGCATTTAAATAAAGGAATTGTCAAAAACTGTCTCTTGTCATTTTTAACATTTTTGACACTTTTTTCGTGAAATGGTAGGGGTACTTATGTACCCCCTTACCATTTCACACAGGGGGGGGCCGGGATCTGGGGGTCACCTTGTTAAAGGGGGCTTCCAGATTCCGATAAGCCCCCCGCCCGCAGACCCCCACAACCACCGGCCAGGGTTGTGGGGATGAGGCCCTTGTCCTCATCAACATGGGGACAAGGTGTTTTGGGGGGCTACCCCAAAGCACCCTCCCAATGTTGAGGGCATGTGGCCTGGTACGGTTCAGGAGGGAGGGGGGGGCGCACTCTCGTCCCCCCCTCTTTTCCTGCGGCCTGCCAGGTTGCGTGCTCGGATAAGGGTCTGGTATGGATTTTTGGGGGGACCCCACGCCGTTTTTTTTTTGGCGCGGGGTTCCCCTTAAAATCCATACCAGACCTGAAGGGTCTGGTATGGAATTTAGGGGGAACCCCACGTCATTTTTTTTTTTAAATTTTGGCCGGGGTTCCCCTTAATATCCATACCAGACCTGAAGGGCCTGGTATGGAATTTAGGGGGACCCCCACGTCATTTTTTTTTTAAAATTTTGGTTCGGGGTTCCCCTTTGGGGAATTCCCATGCCGTTTTTATCAATTAACTTCTATGTGTATTGTCGGCAATGCAATAGCCGCGGGTAGTTTTAAATGAGTTTTTTCCTTCAAAATGTCATTTTGCTGTCAGACTGTTCTAAACACAGGAAACATGCGCCCCTTTACAGGCACACTATAGACACCCCCCAGGTACGAAATTTAAAGGGATATTACACTTTTATTGTTTGACTTTAAGCATTATTAAAATCACTGCTCCTGAAAAAACGGCCGTTTTTAAAACTTTTTTTTGCATTGATCCATGTCCCCTGGGGCAGGACCCAGGTCCCCAAACACTTTTTATGACAATAACTTGCATATAAGCCTTGAAAATTAGCACTTTTGATTATTCATGTTCGTGTCCCATAGACTTTAACGGTGTTCGCATGTTCGAACAAACTTTTTTCCTGTTCGCATGTTCTGGTGCGAACCGAACAGGGGGGTGTTCGGCTCATCCCTAGTCTGGAGTATCTTAGTTATGAGGAAATGTTGCGAGCACTGAACTTATTCTCTCTGGAGAAGAGACGCTTGAGAGGGGATATGATTTCAATATACAAATACCGTACTGGTGACCCCACAATAGGAATAAAACTTTTAGCAGAAGAGAGTTTAACAAGACTCATGGCCACTCATTAAAATTAGAAGAAAAGAGGTTTAACCTTAAACTACATAGAGGGTTTTTTTACTGTAAGAGCGGCAAGGATGTGGAATTTCCTTCCACAGGCGGTGGTCTCAGCGGGGAGCATCGATAGCTTCAAGAAACTATTAGATGAGCACCTGAATGACAGCAACATACAGGGATATACAATGTAATACTAACACATAATCACTCATAGGTTGGACTTGATGACTTGTGTCTTTTTTCAACCTCACCTACTGTCAGGGGGCTTACCTCGGCAGGCGGGGCGCTCGCGGTGGTGTGCGACAGGGCGCTTTGGCGCGCGTTGGCGCGCGCGTTCCTGCGGACCTCGCCATGCGTGTTCCTCGCGGCGCCGGCGCGTGTGTCCAGGATCGTTCCGCTGTGCACGCCGGTGTGTGGGGGCGCGCGCGCGGGCGTTGGCGGGCGCGCGTGCCTGTGTGTGCCGGGGCGCGCGCGTGCACGTCGTTTGGCGCCAAAAGCTCCATTTAAGCCGGTGTGCTCTTGTGACCAGTGCTGCCTAATCAACAGCTAGTCGTCCCAGAGCCTGACCTTGTACCTTGTCTGTTCCTGAAATACCTGCTGACCCGGCCTTGTCCCCCAACCTCTCTCTGAACTCTGCCTGTAACGACCTCTGCTTGTTTGACCATCCGCTTGCCTGTCCCACTGTACCTTTGCCGACTGCCTGTTACCGAACCCGGCCTGTCTCCTGACCATCCGTCTGCCTGCTCCCTAGGATCCTATCTGCCTGTCTGTAGACTTCCTGCCTGTTGTCCTTACAAGCCTGCTCATCCCAGTGCCTGTGCTCCAGCCTACTCCAGCCTTCCCATCTGTTAACCCTGCAACTTCTGGACTGCAATACCTGGACTACAATACAGGCCCTCATACCACTCCGTACTTTCGTGCCTTCTGTTTACTCTACCAGGGGGCCGATAGTCGGAGGGTAAGGGAGCCTACCCTCTGCCCGACGGGACTCGCCGGTCTGGTAAGTAGGAGCCTGATAGTATTAGGCAGACATGACCGAGTCCGGGCAGGGGGCTTCCCCCATGGACGAACTTTGCCGACATCTGGTGGGTTTAACCCAGGCAGTGAAGAGCCTACAAGAGGGATACTCCAGCCTGGAAGAGCGTGTACAGGCCTTGTCCGCACCTTCCGGTCCGCAAGGGTCCGCAGTAGCCACCTCAGCACCCTCCGTGGTCATGTTACCTCCTGAGCCAAAAGTACCAGTACCTGAAAGATTTCTCGGAGACCGAAGTAGGTATCGTGCCTTCCGGAATGCCTGTAATCTCTACTTCGCCCTACAGCCACGCACGTTCTCCCTTGAAGCCACTAAGGTGGGCTTTGTCATTTCCTTACTTTCTGGTGAACCACAAACATGGGCCCACCGACTTTTGGAGCAAAAATCAGTCGTCTTGGATAGTCTGGAGGCCTTCTTTGGTGCTATGTCCCAACTATACGAGGACCCCCAGCTTACCGCCACCGCGGAAGCCACCTTACAGGCCCTTCCCCAGGGCCGTCGAGCAGCAGAAGACTATGCCGTCGAGTTCAGACGCTGGAGCTCAGACACGGCGTGGAATGACGCCGCGTTGCGCCATCAGTTCAGGATGGGGTTGTCAGATCCCCTCAAGGATGAGTTGGCACGGGTAGGGGTACCACAGACCCTGGAAGAGCTTATCAACCTGTCCATCCAAATAGACCGTAGATTGCGAGAGCGACGTGCTGAAAGAACCACCAGTACCTTTCGCCCCACCTGGATGATTCCACAAGTACCCTGTCCTCCCAGCAGATCTCCCGCTCCTCCACCTGCCTCGGCCTATGATGCGCCAGAACCTATGCAACTCGGTCTATTCCTCCCTTCTTTGACCCCAGAGGAGAAAACACGCAGACGGGCACACAACCTCTGCCTCTACTGCGGGGAATCCGGGCACTACGCCAGCGGTTGCCCCAACAAGATGCGTAAGTGTCGCTCTGCTGATCGTACCTGTGCTACTATTGTACCCACTATTGGCACGCACCTAACCATTTCTGTCACTTTACAGCTTCCCGGAAAGGCCATCCAAGTCCCAGCTATCATTGATTCCGGAGCCTGCAGCTGTTTTATCGACCGGACCTTTGCCTCCCAACATGCCATTCCGCTCCAACCCAAAACTCAAAGCCTTGCTGTTCATCTTGCAGACGGATCTGCTCTCCGCTCCGGTCCGGTCACTCAAGAAACCGTCCCTTTAGAAGCCATCATGGGCCAACGACACCGTGAATATCTCTGTTTGGACGCCATCTCGTCCCCCCTTTTTCCAGTCATTCTTGGAATACCTTGGCTACAGGTGCACAACCCTCAAATCAACTGGGCTTCTGGTAATGTCGAGTTCCTCTCTGGATATTGTCTTCAACACTGTCTGCAAGGGACTGGCCGTGAGGTTACCCAACTCCTCTGTCTACATCCGGATGTTGATCTGCTTCAAGCTATCCCTGAGCCTTACCAAGACTTTGCGGATGTGTTTAGCAAGAAGGGGGCAGAATTACTACCTCCACACAGGCCCTACGACTGCCCAATTGAATTACTTCCTGGAACCGAGGTACCTTTTGGCCGGATCTTCCCCCTGACTGAGCAGGAGCTGGGCACCCTGAAGCAGTATCTAGATGAAAATCTGAAGAAGAAATTTATCCGCCCGTCCACCTCCCCGGCCGGTGCGGGCTTATTCTTTGTGGAAAAGAAAGACCATTCTCTGCGGCCATGTATTGATTACCGCGAATTGAACAAGATAACTATTAAAAATCGTTACCCGCTTCCTCTGGTACCTGAGCTATTCCAAAGGCTAGGCACTGCCAGAATCTTTACTAAATTGGATCTTCGGGGTGCTTACAATTTAATCCGCATCCGAGAGGGTGACGAGTGGAAGACTGCGTTTCGCACTCGTTTCGGGCATTTCGAGTACCAGGTCATGCCCTTCGGTCTTTGTAATGCCCCAGCTACGTTCCAGCACTTTGTGAAGGACATCTTTAGAGAATTCCTGGACCTCTACGTCATTGTCTATCTGGACGACATACTCATCTTCTCCTCTTCTTTGACTGATCACCGCAGGCACGTCAGGAATGTTCTCGCCCGGCTCAGGCAACACGGCCTATACGCTAAACTGGACAAGTGTGAGTTCGAACGTCAGAGTATCCAGTTCTTGGGACTCATTATTTCTGTAGAAGGAATTAAGATGGATCCACAAAAAGTGTCGGCCATCCTGGACTGGCCTGCTCCTACAGACAAGAAAGGGGTCCAACGTTTCGTAGGATTTTCTAACTTCTACAGAAAATTTATTAAAGACTTCTCTAAGATCATTTCGCCAATAACGGAACTTACTAGACAGGGGGCACGATTCTGTTGGTCGTCCCGAGCACAGGCAGCTTTCGAGAAATTAAAGGGACTGTTTACTTCTGCTTCTATCCTCAAACACCCGGACCCTGCGCTACCGTTTGTGCTGGAAGTGGATGCTTCAGAGATCGCAGTGGGGGCAGTACTTTCTCAACGCCAGGGCCCCAAAGCCCTCCTGTTTCCTGTAGCATTCTTTTCCTATAAACTCTCGTCGTCTGAGAAAAATTATGACGTGGGAGACCGGGAACTGTTGGCCATCAAAGCGGCTCTGGAGGAATGGCGCTATCTGTTGGAGGGTGCTGTACATCCGGTTCTCATCTTTACCGATCACAAGAACTTGGAATACCTAAGGGCAGCCAAGCGACTTAAACCACGACAGGCTAGATGGGCACTTTTTTTTTCCCGCTTCTCCTTTCATATTACGTACAGACCCGGATCCAAGAATGGAAAACCTGATGCTTTATCACGAATGTTTCACGATTCCAAGGAAATTGCTCCTCCTGATACTATTTTGCCAGCGGGAAATTTCTTACTCCTCCAGGGAGATTTAATTTCCAGGATTAAACAGGCCTCCTCTGAAATTCCCCTACCTACTGGAACCAGTTTAAGTGACGGGTTGCTCTGGCATGAAGGCAAGATTTTTGTACCTGAAAAACTTAGAGTGCTGGTACTGGAACTGTGCCACGACCACAAGCTGGCGGGTCACTTCGGAGCCCGGAAAACCTCGGAATTGGTGCTACGCACCTTTTGGTGGCCATGTCTCCTGGAGGACTGTAAAAAGGATGTGGGTTCTTGCCACACTTGTGCCCGGAATAAATGCAACCGCTCAAGGGCTTGGGGCTTATTGAGACCCTTACCGATTCCTGACAGACCTTGGAGAATGTTATCAATGGACTTCATTGTGGAGCTACCCCCTTCTGAAGGTTTCTCAACCATCTTTGTGGTGATCGATAGGCTATCCAAGATGGCACACTTCCTCCCTATGAAGGGTACTCCCACAGCCGTAGAAACGGCGAAGATATTCGTCAAAGAAATAGTGAGATTACATGGGGTACTCGCGAATATTGTATCCGATCGGGGTGTCCAATTTACCTCCCGGTTCTGGAGAGCACTGTGTGCCGCCCTGGAAATTGAATTAGCATTCTCCTCGGCCTACCACCCTCAGACTAACGGCCAGACAGAAAGAACTAACCAGACGCTGGAGCAATACCTCCGTTGTTTTTCTGTATTTACGCAGGATGACTGGGTGTCCTTGTTACCAGTCGCTGAATTCTCGTATAACAACTCCCTACACTCTGCCATCAACCAGACTCCTTTCTTTGCAAATTACGGATTCAATCCTTCTTTCCTTCCCAGTTCTATCCCGGAATGTACCCTACCCGCAGTAACGGAAACAATGGAGTTCTTCTCTAGTAACTGTAAAATCTTGCAGGAAACCATGGCCCAATCCCAGGCTTCCTTCAAGAGGATGTTCGACAAGAAAAGGCGAGGAGAACTCGTCCTTGAGCTTGGCAACCAAGTGTGGCTCTCCACAACTAACCTAAGGTTGGCTTGTCCCTCCAGGAAGTTGGGACCTAAGTTCCTGGGCCCGTTTCGGGTGAAAAGAAAGGTGAATGATGTTGCTTTTGAACTTAGTCTGCCAGAGTCCCTTAGAATTCACCCGGTCTTTCACGTGTCGTTATTGAAACCAGTTATCCCCGATCCCTTTCCTGACCGTAAGGCCAAGCCACCGGAGTCTGTTTTGGTCAACAATGAGGAGGAGTTCGAAGTCGAGGCAATCCTGGATTGTAGGAAGAGGCAGAATCAGCTCCAGTACCTTATTAAGTGGAAGGGGTATGGACCCGAGGATAACTCTTGGGAACCCGAAAGTAACCTCCATGCCAACGAATTGTTACGAGTCTTCAAGAACTCCCATGCACCCAGGTTGGCCCAGCTGGGCATCCGGAGGCTGCCCTTGAGGGGGGGCACTGTCAGGGGGCTTACCTCGGCAGGCGGGGCGCTTGCGGTGGTGTGCGACAGGGCGCTTCGGCGCGAGTTGGCGCGCGCGTTCCTGCGGACCTCGCCATGCGTGTTCCTCGCGGCGCCGGCGCGTGTGTCCAGGATCGTTCCGCTGTGCACGCCGGTGTGCGGGGGCGCGCGCGCGGGCGTTGACGGGCGCGCGTGCCTGTGTGTGCCGGGGCGCACGCGTGCACGTCGTTTGGCGCCAAAAGCTCCATTTAAGCCAGTGTGCTCTTGTGACCAGTGCTGCCTAATCAACAGCTAGTCGTCCCAGAGCCTGACCTTGTACCTTGTCTGTTCCTGAAATACCTGCTGACCCGGCCTTGTCCCCCGACCTCTCTCTGAACTCTGAATGTAACGACCTCTGCTTGTTTGACCATCCGCTTGCCTGTCCCACTGTACCTTTGCCGACTGCCTGTTACCGAACCCGGCCTGTCTCCTGACCATCCTTCTGCCTGCTCCCTAGGATCCTATCTGCCTGTCTGCAGACTTCCTGCCTGTTGTCCTTACAAGCCTGCTCAGCCCAGTGCCTGTGCTCCAGCCTACTCCAGCCTTCCCATCTGTTAACCCTGCAACTTCTGGACTGCAATACCTGGACTACAATACAGGCCCTCATACCACTCCGTACTTTCGTGCCTTCTGTTTACTCTACCAGGGGGCCGATAGTCGGAGGGTAAGGGAGCCTACCCTCTGCCCGACGGGACTCGCCGGTCTGGTAAGTAGGAGCCTGATACCTACTATGTAACTATGTAACTATGTAATTGACCACAAGAAAAATTGGTCAATCTCAGGAAGAATTGGTTGATTAATCACAGGAAGGATCAATCAATCGATTGCAGGAAGAATTGCCGATCGATTGCAGAAGGGATTGCTCCATCAATCACAGGAAGGATTGGTTGATCGATCGCAGGAAACACCAGTTGATCGAAAGAAGGTTCAAAGGATCAATCAAAGGTTGAATCGATCAATTGCAGGAAGGATCGGTCGGTCGATCGATTGCAGGAAGGAACAAAGGAAGGAAAGGATCAGTTAATTGATCAATGGAAGGATTGGTCAAAGGAAGGATCGATCAGTCGATTGCAGTAAGGATCGGTTGGATGACTGTTCATCCCTTATGAAAGCAATAAAGTTGATAAAAAAAAGTAAGAGACAGTGTAACAAAAAGTTTTGACTAAAATAAATAAATAAAAATAGTTTTTAAAAATGTAAAGCGCCTCTTCCCCCGGCGCCTATGTGAAAATGCGAACGCATACGTAAGTTGCGCACACATATGTAAACAGTGATCGCACCACACATGTGAGGTATTGCCGTGAACATCAGAGCAAGAGCAATAATTCTAGCACTAGGCCTCCTGTGTAACTCTAAACTGGTAACCTATAAAGGCTTTTAAAACATTGCTAATAAAGATTTTTAGGTACCGTAGTTTGACGCCATTCCACGGGCCTACAAAATGTTTTAAAGTGTGCAATGTTTGGTATCTATTTACCCAGTGCTCCATCATCTTTTTTATTTTAACAAACATTTGTGTATTATATAGTGTTTGTGTGCAAAAAAAAATATTAAAATATATTTTTTGCATTTGAAAAACTGCTGAGCAAATACCATATGACATAAAAAAGTGCAATATTCACCATTTTACTCTCTAGGGCCACTGCTAAAAGAAAAGCTATTGGACGTTAATTCATTTCATTGGCCAGAATAAATAATTTATTCTGGTCATTGAAATGAATGCTCAAGCAATAACGTTTAACAGCTTTTAGTAGCTTCAAGCGTTTCTTCTGCCCAAACTCTGGTGCTCCTGAACGCACTGGTAGTGGGTTTATTTCCTGCCTCTAAAGCCTCTAAAAGCTCCTGCCTCTAAACGCTGCTAAAAGCCTATGTGTGCATGGACACTTAAGCCTTGTACACACAGTCAGATTATTGGACGAATTTTCGTCATTTTTTTGTTGGATACCAGTCTCAAATCGAAAGTGAAGAGGATACTCACCATCAGAAAATTTTCTGACGACAGAATTCAACATCAGAAGAGACGTAATGTGTTGAAATGTTTTGTATTTGTTTTTATTTGTTATTTTGTATGTGTTCTTTCATTTCTGAGAATGCCTAGTCTTGCTCTTCAGATTTTTTTTTGTTGTGGTCACATCAGTCAAAAATTTTCAAGCCTGCACATCCAGTTTTTGCCTGCCGAAAATTCATAATCGGCTGTCAACAACAGCATACTAATGAACAGAAAATCGGCAGATCATTCATCGGACGAAATTTATCTTCAGATTTTCTGACCGTGTGTACGGGCCTTTAGACCCCATACAGACTATTCGATGCTCTGCAGATTTTTATCTTCAGATTTACAAAAACCATGTAGTGCAAAGGCCTGCCTGATTGCATACAAATTGAAACTCTTATGCCACGTACACACGATCGGAATTCTCGTCGGAAAAAGCTATGATGGTTTTTCCAAAGGAATTCTGCTCAAGATTGTCTTGCATACACATGGTCACACCAAAGTCCGACCGTCCATAACGCGGTGACGTACAACACGTACGACGGGACTAGAAAAGGGAAGTTCAATAGCCAGCGCGCCACCTTTTGGGCTCCTTCTACTAATCTTGTGTTTATCTCCTGTTAGTAGAAGTTTGGTGAGAGACGATTCGCTGTTTTCAGACTCCTGCTTTTTCAGATCGTTTTACTGCTGTTCAGTTTGTGCTTGTGGGTTTGTATCTGGTTTTCAGTGTGTGAAATCAGTTCGTATCTGTTTTTCAGTGCGTTCTTGTCCGCTCGTTACTGATTTTCAGCTTGCTCTTCACAGGCCTTGCTGTTCTTCAGTGTGTTCTGTTTGGCTCGTTCTGACCAACCGACCGTTTTGAAGCCATGTTGCGGGTACGTGTTCGTTGTAGAGTTCGTGCTGTACAGGGGCTTGGTGTTGGGCTTCTAGCTTTGACCCAAGCCCAGTCCATGAACAGGGCAAGGAGGATTTCATGGACCAAGAATTGGTTGCTCCAGCGTGACCAATTCTCTCATATGCCTTTGTTGCGTGAGATCCAGGAGAATAACCCTGATGATTTCAGGAATTATCTCCAATTGACGGACCCCATTTTTCACCATTTGTTGGCTTTGCTGTCCCCTTATATCAGCAGGCAGGACACCTGCATGCGGCAAGCCATCACTCCCGAGCAGAGACTAGTCACCACATTGCGGTACTTGGCGACTGGGAGAAGTCTACAGGACCTCAAGTTCTCAACAGGCATCTCCCCCCAGGCGGCTCTGGGGATCATTATTCCAGATACCTGTTCTGCTATTATTCAGGTCCTGCAGAAGGACTATATTAAGGTAAGATTTCTCCTTTAACATCACATTATATGTATTTAATGTTTGCTAATATATTATATTTCTTTCATCATTCCCTAATTACCATGATTGTAATATGCTGTGAATGTCCCCTTTGTTCTCATGCATGCTGGAATTTTTAAAAGTTTGTTTTTTATCCATCATGCATATTTGCCTTCACTAACTTCCCCAGCATGCTATCCTGGGCCCATATCCACCTAGCCTAGTCACTTAACAATGTATTTTGTCAGCTCCATTGTAGTGCTTTACCCTAAACACCCCCTAAAATGTGTCCAAATGTTATTTGTGCCCTTAAATTCAGGTAGAGTGCCAGAGGCTTTTTTATTTGGGGCCCAAAATAATTTGGAACCCTCCCTCCCCCCAACAGCTAAGTCAACCGATACCAATCCTCTATCTGCCAAACCCATACACACTATACCTACCTCTTTTGTGTTCAGATTTATGGATGAATTCCCCAAAGCATGTAGTGAAAGGGCCTGCCTGAATACTTTCAAATGGTACTGTTTAAAGTTTTGTTCTCCTATTATCTTGATAGGTAATTGCAGAATGTAAAAATGTGCTTCCATTTGTACAGTGTGTACTCATATTTTTGTACTAAAGACACAAAACAAAGGGGTTCCCCTGGGTGGACTTTCCTGGCACTTGCAAAGGTAAAAAATAGTAAAGTGTGTAGAGAATAAAGGGCATTTGTAAAAAATTCATATTTTTGTACTACGACACTTCTTACCTGTGGCATCCCACTTTGCCCAGCGGTGGGACTTTCCTAACTGCGGAGGGGCAATCGATGGGAAGCACGTCCACATCGTCCCACCACCCCATTCGGGGTCATACTATTATAATTACAAGGGGTTTAATAGTATTGTGTTGATGGCGGTGGAGTCGGTGACATATGAGTTTTTATATGTGGATGTGGGGAGGAATGGCCGGATGTCAGATGGTGGAGTATTTGCCCGAGTTCTACCGACATCTCCAGAGGGGTGACTTGGGATTGCCACCTCCGGAGGAGAACATTTGTCTTCGTCGCAGATGAGGCATTCGGTCTGAGTGACCACATGATGAGGCCATTCCCCCAGAAGACCTTCACGGAGAAGAGGGTTTTTAATTACCGGCTGGCCAAAGCCAGAAGAGTCGTGGAGCACGCGTTTGGGATCCTGGCCAGCCGGTTCCGCCTATTTCAAACAGCCATAAATATGGCGGAATACATACTAAACCATATCATTTTATGTTTCTGCATCCTGCACAATTTTTTAAAAAGACATAATGCACATTATGTTGCCTCCGTTGGGCCTGAGGCTGGACTTTCAGAAACTCCAATGACGGCCCTGGAAGCTGGCCGTCCTGGCTTGCCCCCCCAAAGCGCGCGTGAAGTGTGAGAAAAATATGTAGAATATTTTACTGGTAGGGGGGCCTTTGCTATGCCAGCACATTTTGAATACATTTTCTCTTTTATCAGATCAAATCTTGATTTTCATTTACTGCTTGGGTTTCTTTTTGCTGTCTCCTAGGTTCTCCTAGTGCACTTTGGTTTTTCCATTATTAAATAACACCCATTGTCACTGTAAACACCAACTTAACACAAAAAATGGTATTGATCATTGAACGAAGAAGCCACACATTGTTGAATATAAAACCTTTTACTCCGTGCACATTCACATTTGCATTTTATAAAACATTTGGTTGTAAAAAAAACACATCTTTTTTTTTTCAAAGTTTTACCTTGAAATTTATGAAAAAATATAGAAACAGGTATGTTTACAAACATAACATACACAACTCTGGAACTTACAAAGTTCAACATTGCAAAAAATAAGGCAATATCAGACATTTTATAGTGTGAAAAAGGTCTTGATATTGCCTTCATCAGATGGGGTGAAGTCACCCCTGTAAAAGCCAAATTTAGACGATGCGCACAAATTGTTAGTCAAAATGGGGATTTCCTTTCTGATCCCATACCTAATGTCAACATGTGCTATATCCCATCATGGGGGATCAATGGATGTGTTTTGGGGGTGCAACCACTTCCTCTCACCTACTAGAGTTGGGAGGAAGGGGTTGCACCCACAAAACGCGTACATTGAAATCCCCTGATGGCAGATAGCACATGTTGACACACTGTGTGCATCTTCCAAATTTGGCTTTTAAACTGTATTAAAACTTTAGATAAAATATTTTTTAAAAATTTCAAGAATATTTTTAGGATTTAAATTCTCCCTAGTACATCAATCATGTTCTTCAGTCTTTGTTCAATCTCCTTGGTTTTTTCTTTGATAATGTCCAAATCACGACTACAAAACATGATTTCATGGCTAATCCGTTGTGCACTGTCACTGGTGAAATGACTGAATTTTGGTACCACAACCTGAACATCACCTTAAATAAAAATACACACCATGTATTAAAAATATGCAGGCATACATCTATTACCTGAATCTGTGGTGTCCGATACTGACCTGTTGTGGTGCCAAATTAAAGCACTTCTTCCACCTCTCCTTCCTCCACATTCTGAGGTACCACAATACTCTGCTCCCCTTCTTCAGGAGGTGGGGGGTTCCTGGTGTTCTCCGACGGAGCAAGTCTTTTCTCCCCTATGAGAATGAAACAAAAGGTATACTTAGCACACAGATATTTGTGGACAGAAATATGAATGTGAAGTGGTGTACAATTGTCTGTTTGGGCAGAGTTCCAAGTTGAAGACATGATTAATTCCCTTAACCAAGCTGGAATACTTACCTTTTTTGGACAAGTTTCACACATGGAGACACCCAAAGTATCCACTGGAGCACCTGTGTGGGTCACCCGAAAAAATGTGCTCTGGTGTCCCACACTAGTGCTCCAGAGTCCAGATGTGTAAACAGATGTGTAAACAGCTGCTGAGTGTCCTCTCCTTACATTCCACTGAATCAAGTTTGCAATTCATTCTAGTTTCAAAGACATCCTGACAACAATGTCCTAAACTTCTTTTTATACAAATTATCATGACCAAATGTAGTTAACCCTGTATCTGGGAAAAACATCGTATTTAGTTGGCAAACGAACAATGTTTCCTACGACCGATTACTGTGCCCACGAACATGAAAGTAGCCATTTTAAACTGTCCAACAGTAAAGAAAAGCACATGGAGCAGCATGCAAGTAATAAGAATAGCAACACACGACAAGTACTTACTTTTTAGAAGCACTTTCTTGATCCTTCTATACTGATCCTGCTCCCTTAATTTGAGGTCTAACCAGCGTTTCCTCAATTGCTCCTTGGATCGCCGTACCCCAAAATTCCAGCACAGACTCTTCACAACTTTAGTCATGATCTTGGCCTTTCTCACATTTGGGTTTAGGTACGGTCATCATAGTCGGCCCTCTTCAATATGTCGACCATCTCCACCATCTCTTCAAAAGACATATTTGAGGCCTTCAATCTCCTCCTCCTAGATCGGGACGTTTCTTGCTTCGGGCTTTCCTCCTCGTTACTGCTATTAAGCACCTGCTGTGTCTCTGCCATGTTCCTCTCCCAATACGACGAAAAAAATGGGGCGGGGAATATTCTAGAAAGAACGTCAGGGGCGGGTGACGCGGGCGTAGTTTCACGCATACGCAGTGTATATAAAGCGTAACTCGCAAGCGTTGTACGTACAATCCGTGAGCGGAGGAAGGAGGAACGGAAGCGACGAATGTAATAACAAAGGTAACATTTTAACTTGGGACATGAGTGGCCTATACTGATTCTAGATTGAGGCCTATATTGGGATAAGATTAGGAGAGTTTAGCCTGATATTAGTGTTTTTGTCTTTTGTTTGGTCTTGCAGCAAAAATTAAACAATTTAGAGACCCAGACTTCCTCAGCGAATAGACAGATACAGGGATATGCGCAATTTGTGGGAGGTGAAAAACCCCTCATATTGCAACAAACCAGCAAGGAAGGCATCGATGGAGAAACTGCTGGAATTTGTGAAGACTCGGGTCCCCGACACAGACATCGAGATTGTGGATAAGAAAATTGGTAGCTTGAGAAGCACGCATAGGAAGGAGCTGCAGAAGGTCCATAAGTCCATTAGGTCAGGAGCAGCAGCAGAAGACGTGTATGTACCCAGATTGAAAGCCAGGGAACCACTTTCGACTCTACTGGCCCCCCTTCCATTCACCCTTCCCTCAACCCCAGCTGAGGCTTCTGAGGACCAATCTGGGCCTTCCATTCTGGAAGAAATTGAGGAGCCCAGGTGGAGCCCGGTATAGTAATTTTAAACATATTTTTTGTGGGAAAATAATTGTTGTTAACTAGACGTTGTTATTGATAACAAATGAATGATTTACCAAAAAGTGTTTTACATATCAATAGACAGTAGGGGCCAAAAATGATTGGAACAAGAATGAAAAATGCTGGGCTCAGAATGATAGTCTTTTCTATTTATTAACATTTAATTTGTAACAGTCATGAGCTGAAAATTGTGATTGATGAACCAAAAACTAAAACTATGTCCCTTTTTCATACACAGGAAGACCTCAGCCAGCACGAGGCTCTAGAATGTGGCACACAGGAGGAGGCAGGGGGAAGCGTCAGCCAGCAGGTGGGGGTTAGTGTCAGCCAGGGGGTGGCGGGGCCCAGTCTCACCCAATCCCAGGTCCCTCCCCTCCGCCTTCCACCCAAAAGGCCCAGGAAGGGGAGGAATGTGGAGGAGGCAGCACTGGGCCTCATTAAGGATGCTACTGATGCCCTGAAAGCCCCCCTCGACGCTGTAGAGGCCTATGGCATCTATATAGCCTCAAATTTGCAGCAAATAGAGGAGGGCCCATGCCGCAAATGCAAGAAAATAATTTTTGAGGCCATCCAAAAGGAGTTAAGTGGCCAAATGATGGATGACGTCCACTTATGTACGCTCGCCCATTCTCCTCCTGCCATAAGTCCACCTTCAGAGCCACAGCCTGCAGGAAAGACTGCAAGGAAGGCTGCAGGGAAGGCTGCAGGGCAGCGTGGAGGGAAGGTTGCACGGAAGACAAGAAAGTGATTGCCTGGCTTCAGTCTGGTCTGACAGAAGACGCAGCCTGTTGTAGTACCACAGCCTGGGGACATACATGTCATCTGATGCTGTTACTGATCTCTGGGAGTCCTGGACCAGATTATGCTCCCTTCTATATGGACTTCTCAAGCTACCAATTTTTTTATCCACAGAGTTGATGTCTGCCCTTGGGGCCAAAGGCATCGCAAATTCCAGCTGTTTCTCCAATGTTGCCTTCCCTCTTTATTTTGTTATTATGAACCAGAATAAATAGAGATTTTTTTTATATGAAAATACTTGCCGATGTGTTTTTTTTCAAATAGGACAGTTTTTTTGTAAGTAGGCAGGTACATTTCAAAAATACAATGTCAAATTAACAAGGGACACCAAGCAACCTCCTTGAGCTTTACAAATACAAGATAATAATGGTGTTGTGGAAACGTGACCTACAAAAAAATAAAAAATATGGAGATCACTATAAAATAATAAAAATAAAAAAATACAACAGGAGATCTTGATTAAAAAAAAATAAAAAATGACTATAAAAAAAAACATTATTATGGAGATCTGGCTTTAAAAACAAAAAAGATTAGTCATGAGAGCACGAGAAATAATAAAAAAATAAGTTTGTGTGAATATAAGCAGCAAAACAACTTCATTCTGCTAGCATTATAAAGAAGAAGAGAATGTGCTGCATTGAAAGATTTAAAAATTTGCAGTGTGACGAATGTGCCATCTCCATTACGAATGGTCGTTTTACCAGACTGAGCGGCCCTGTCTCGTACTTGATTCTGAGCATGCGTGTTTTTTTGCGCACACATGAACGGAATTTCCGATAGAAACTTTTTTTGTTGGAAAAATTGAGAACATGCTCTCAATCTTTTGCTGGTGGAAATTCGTCCAGCAAAAGTCCGATGGAGCATACACATGGTGGCATTTTCCGACCAAACGCTCTCATCAGTCTTTTGCTGGCCAAATTTCCGATCATGTGTGCGCGGCATAAAGGTTTGACCTCATATTCTATGGTTTTGGTAAATCTGAAGACAAAAATCCGCAGAAAATCTAATAGTGTGTATGGGGCCATAGGCTAACATGGAGGGGCGTTTAGAGGCAGGAGAAAAAACCTCAGATACCCCTAGGAGCAGCTGTAAAAATGTCTATTGTGCATCTTTCCATCTATTAAATCTTCTGCCCTTGTTGTTTTACCTTTGAGTAGTAAAACATTTTTTTTTCTGCCAGTAAATACTTTATACAGCCCACTTCCTCTTTCTTGTCTGGTAAAAAGCCTAGGCTTATGACATCATGCACAGCTCTCCCTCTCACTCTTAAGCCTCGTACACATGATCGGATTTTCCAATGGGAAATGTGTGATGACAGGCTGTTGGCGGAAAATCCGACCGTGTGTATGCTCCATTGGACAATTGTTGTTGGATTTTCCGCGGACAAATGTTGGATGGCAGGTTTTAAAATTTTCCGCGGACAAATGTCTGTTGTCGGATTTTCCAAGTGTGTGTACACAAGTCCAAAGTACAAATACGCATGCTCGGAAGCAAGGACGAGCCAGAAACGGTCGGTCTTGTAAACTAGCCTTCGTAATGGAGAATTAACATTTGTGATGTGGCAAATTATGAAATCTCGAAATGCAGCGCACAATTCTCTTCTTCTTTAATGGGATAATAATGAAGCTGCTTTGCTGGTGATACTGATGGAGTTATTGCAAACAAATTTTCAAAGGCTTTTTTTTCTAGTAATATCAAGAATAATATTATTTATCCTGTAGTTTTTAAGATCAAAGATACAACTATGTTGGTGTCCCTTGTCAATTTTACATTGTATTTTTTAAAATGTAACTGCCTACTGCCAAACTGTCATTTGAAGTAAAACACATACTGTAGCCACGTATTATTCTCCACAATTTTTTTATTGTGCATTAAAAAAGAAAACAAATAAAATTAGACATGCTATCTGCCAATAGAACCGAAAAGTGCATTCTTTGCATCCAAAAATATAGAAAATATACCAAATCAAATCATTATTCAACCATAAAAATGTCAAAGCCATAACTCCAAGGCCAATAATAAATAAAACGTTATCTCCTCCGATTCTGCAACATGTCTGGTTGACGAGCGGCCGTTCAGAAACGAACTGAAAAGCACAAAATGAAAAGCGCAAAATGAAAAGCACGAATCAACACTCACCAAACTTTTACTAACATTAAATTAGCAGCCCAAAGGGTGGCACTAAAGAGTTGAAAAACCATGTAGTACATCACTACGTTCATGATTGTTGGCCAACAATTGTGTGGCGGTGTGTATGCAAGACAAGTTTGGGCCAACGCCCTTCGGACAAAAGTCCACAATTTTGTTGGCTAACAATCCGATCGTGTGTACGAGGCTTAACTCTCGTGAGAGTTTGCCAGGAAGGGAGGAGGGGGGTGAGTCATAAGAGGACAATGAGAGCTGCAGAGCTAGACATGTGCCTCTGTGTGTCTTTGTAAATCCAGGAAGTGAACAGGCAGCAGCTTCAGCTGCCTACAGTAAAAATGGTTGCACCCAGACTCAGTGCAGGGAGATTTCTGCAGCATATTTTTCAAGTACAGAATCACAGTATATATAAAATAATATGCAAAGTGGTTGGAGGGAAGCTTCAAAGGGGCAAATATGCTATTATTACAAATTATGTGAGCAGACTGCAGTTCCTCTTTGATGCTCTTGAATTGTTTAAGTTTGGTCTGTTCTTTGTATTAACACATGTTTATTTTATTTTTTTGGGTGAGTGGATCCAATAAAAGCGTGGAGGGATAGAAAAGGAGTGAATTGTGTGGGTGGCTGTGGAAAGATTTTGCCAACTTTTTGATGTTTTTCTTTTTTATATGGGGAGGGGCGGGTGGGATGGTTATATATAAAGTATGTGAAAGGGTGGGGGAGGTAATATAATAAGTTATGCTTGTATTTTGAATTTATTTTGAGCTATGCAAATTACTTCTTCAAAATGATGTTATGTAAGTTGATTTTATTTTGTGAAATTTTAAGAAAAGAAAAAAAAAAAAAAGTTTCCCCTTAGTTCCTATTTTATTAACAACTGTAACATTTTGAACTTCCTGTTTTGGTGACAATGGACAACAGGACAAAAAGAGTGAATCCCCCCAACAGAGACAAAGAAAATTGGTCATGATGAGAGAACTGAGTATGATTGCTTGCTATTTTAGTGCAGCATAGGCAGACTGAACAAAAGAAATTACAAATATATACTCCATGTATTGAGGCGTTGGCTATGTGTTAAAACGTCATAAGTGTGTATGTGAATTCATGCAAACAAAGTGAATCACAACCCGATAAATGACTATCACCAAGTTAATCCCAAAATGCCATATGCAAAAAAACTCATATGTAGAGAAACTCTTGTGATAAAAAACTAAAGTTTTGAACAACAATAATCCTTGTATGTAATGTGTCTCTTCAAATCCACTTCTTTTAATTTCACCATGTGTACATTAGTGATACATGCTGTTCTTAATACACTGTGCTCTTCTTTAATAATGTGCACCACTACCACCACCACCTAAGTTAAGGGGGGCCACTGACCAGATCGCTTTGGGCCACCAGGGCCCTCACCGCTTTTGAGGATTTGGTCTTTATGTTTGGTATATCCTGGACATCCACTCACTAAATTTTAACCTTCAGTGTCTCCACTAGGATTATTTAAGAATGAGAAAACAATACTCGATAATCGTGCAATATGTTTATTAAAATAGGCTAATAAAATTAAAATAGCACTGGAGCGGCACACAGTATGCAGAGCCTTGTATAATAAAATTATCGCAGCCATTCATGTCTCTGAGCCGGCGTGCGTTCCACCTGGGTCGGACGTGACATCAATGGCGACTCGAAACTTCCCCCACTATTCAGACCTCAATGCATTTCACCGGAAGGCGTCATCAGGAAGTCGTCAACACATAGCCGTGCTGGCTCAATACATGGAGTATATATTTATAGATTTTTTTGGGCATTAGCCTAAAATTGAAGGCTAATTGTCAGAAATTAAATCATTGTCAGAAATTGCACATTGGGGGCGCCGCATTATTTTTACATTTCTAGTCAAAATAAATTACAAGCTCACTGGATTTCTGGCAGGTACAACAGACACTTGCAGCATGTTTCAAGAGACAAAACATTAGGGTGTGAATGTATTGTTCAGTTATATTGACTTTTTTTAAAATGTTGTTCATACATATAGTTATAGAGGAATTTCACTCGGTTTAAAAAAATAAAAGTCAGCAGCTACAAATACTGTGGCTACTGACTTTTCAAAATCAGGTACTTTCCAGTGCCTGAAGCCCAGTGCCAGCCATCTTGGGTTTGGGAGCTGTCTGTAACTTCCTGAGGAATCATAGCCAACACCCCATTGCTCATGCACAAGATTGGATGGTACAGTAATGTGATGTGTCCCCGGAGGCTGCAGGTGGGGAGTGGGGCAGGAAAAGCCAAATCAATCTCACCTAGGTGAGAATTAAGGAAGTGGAAGACGCTACTGTACCTTTCAAAAAAAGTATATTTGAGTGAAGGTCCACTTTAAAATGTACTAAGAGAGTAAACTAAAACGTTTTTAGAAAACAAGCCAGCATAAGGTGCCAAAGGGTATTCCATCTTTTATTTCCCCATTGGTCCTTCCATGGAGACCCTGGTCCTGCCCCCAGAATGTAAATATCAGAAATGAGAGTGACATTGAGAGCATAGACACACCATACCTCCCAACATTTTGAGATGGGAATGAGGGACACCTACTAGCAAACATATGTAGGCATATGACACGCCCCCGTCACACCCCCTTAAATGAGAATTAACCCCCTCAAAAAAAGGTTAATTAAATCCACAAGTGCTTTTTTTACCACTACTTTTCCTTTATATTGGCTTTTAAAATTTACAAATGCAGCAATTTAGAATTTGGATGAAAGGTTTAGCACTGGGAATCACTTTTTGAAAGATAAAAAGTGCATTTTATGTACAACTATATAGATCAGACAAAAATGAGGGACAAATGAGGGGGGAAGAGGGACAGAGGGATATTGCTCCAAATCAGGGACAGTCCCTCGAAATCAGGGACAGTTGGGAGCTATGGACACACCCACAGGTTGAATGGTGTCAAGTGGAGCTATTCGGTATGAGTTCCTGGGCTTCACTTTCAGAAAATGTGTATAGGCACGTTTGTGGGGGTCCGCTTTCTGCAGTGCTTAGAATCGTTCAGTAGTGAAATATAAGTGATCCTTTTTCCACTCTTATAATATTAGTATACATTATAATACTACATGTACACTTTAATAAAGAACATGCTCTCTGGCTAAATTAAAAATACTAATTGGTAAAGAGAGTTTGCTACATGCGTCTTATCTTTCTATACATGTATTTACCGCACAGAAAAATATGATTTGCTTATCTGTCAGCACCTGACAAAAGACACAGATGAATGAACGTATATTTCAGCCAATACTTCATGTGGTGTCACTTTTTTAACCCATGTATACAAATTTACAGCAACTTCTTCTTTGTTCTGCTGTACACTTTCAGGAAGTATGCTCTGTTAGTTAATAACGCCAGGAAAGGGAGCTATAGATCTCCTGCAAGACAAGTCCACTGAACAATAATTTACTGATCAGGCTGAAGACTGTATTTTTTCGATATTGGCTGAACCGAAAATGACAGGTATGTTTTTGTTGAAACAAATCTAGTTTGCTTGTAAAGTTGCATTCACATACAATGAACAAACTAAGGTTTCCTTATTAGAGAAGTGTTGGTTTACAGCAGCGTAAATGCAGGCTATGTAAAAGTCACTTCTCTATATCAATAAGAAGCTGTATTGGAATGCCAGTGTATCTTGTAATGAACAGTAGATGTTTATGAGGTTTAGGCATTTTCTTACTTATTTGCTCATATCTTTGTTATGATACCAAAATGTTAAATCTGCCATTTTTTGCTATTTTCTATCAATAATCAATATATTTAATGTATCCTTTTTCTGTCTCTCTACACCTTCCGTTCTCATCCTTTTAACATAGAGGAACCCTTGAAAAAAAATTCTGGTCTCAAGAGTTACCTGCTAATAATTACTATATCTACAGTTCAGCATATATTGGTGTAATACTAATTTGGAAGAATGTGCCTTACATTATGGTAATTGGGAAGAATTCCCCCTTACAGATAGATAAGATCATTAGTGACAGTGGTTACTTATCTGTGGGGCAGAAATTGTGGCTTGCTCAATCTGACCTAGCATCCTCTGGTGAGATTCTAAAGTTCCACGGAACCCTGGTTGAGAAAAGATGCTTTATACTGTACATTTGCTTAAAAAAGGAGGCTATTGCAGGACTTTTGAAGTAAAAAAGGCAAAAGAGGGTTTTTTGGGATCATCATTATGGTGGGGTATAGCCTAAATCAGTACAAATGCTTTATGTTGGTTTTTCTTCAACAGTCCAGTAAATGAAGGCTTACCAGAAAAGCATGACTCGTGTTATATAGAAGTCATGTATCGCATATCTGATATCAGTCCTGTAAATGCTTCTTTTGTTGACACAAATACTATAAGATACACTTATGCTAGTTTCTACCTTGTATACATATATATTATTATTATTATTATTATTATAATACAGGATTTATATAGCGCCAACAGTTTGCGCAGTGCTTTACAACATGAGGGCAGACAGTACATTTACAATACAAATCAATACAGGAGGGATCAGAGGGTCCTGATTGTTAGAGCTTACAATCTAGAAGGGAATATTTATATATATTGTGTGTATATATATATATATATATATATATATATATATATATATATATATATATATATATATATATATTTATATATATATATTGTATATGTATATATATATATATATATATATATATATATATATATATATACAAAGATATATGTATACTAGTAAGGAGATATATATATATATATATATATATATATATATATATATATATATATATATATATATATATATATATATATATATATATATATATATATATATATATACATATATATATATATATATATATATATATATATATATATATATATATATATATATATATATATATACACATACATACAAGGATATAGGTATACGTATATGGATATGTATATATATATTTAAAATTAAAATGTTGATATGCAAAATTTTAAAACCTGGGGTCCATTCACACCTATGTGTTTTAATGTATGTCAACATCTGAACATAGTTTACACCTGTGCCATGCATACATGAACTGTACTGTATATCTCTATGTTGTCAGTGTGCTTTTCAGTGTTAATTTAGTCGACTAAAACATTTTAGTCGACTAAAATGACTAAAACATTTTAGTCGACTATATGAATACTATTTTAGTCGACTAAAATACGACTAAAACTAAAACAATTGAGATGACTAAAATACGACTAAAACTAAAAGCCATTTTAGTCAAAAGACTAAAATGAGACTAAAACTAAAATGCCATTTTAGTCCTAAGACTAAAATTAACACTGGTGCTTTTAAAGAGCATATTGATATCAACAACAGCACATGATTGTTAATAACACACATGAAAATGTATTAAAAATAAACATGAAAAAGTGTAGACCAAGCATTATTGAGCTAAGAATTCTTTTACTTAAGAGCAAATTTGTAAGTTCAGTAACCAATAGAAACCAACCAGAACCTGTCATGTGCTTATCTTATTTAATTGCTCTGGGATGACCCCTTAGGAAGTAAAATTCTTTACTGAATAAGCCACAGATGTGACACTGAAGCGTTGATGGATGTTTCTATTGTTTTAACAGGAAGGGATGCATGTATCCAAATGCATAGTGTCTGCATTCAGATCTGTGCACCCACTTCTATAGGTTAAGCTCTCTGGTGGATGCAGATGTACCAAAAAGTGGATCAGCATACAGGACCTGTCTCAGCGCCTGTCTGAATGAGCCCTTAGGAGAATTTATCAAAACTAGAGCAGACAGAATCTGGAGCAGCTGTACATCGCAACCAATCAGCTCATAGCTTTCATTTTCAAAGCTGAACAAGCTGAAGATAGAAGCTGATTGGTTGTCATGTGCAGCTGTTCAAGATTCTGACTGCACCAGCTTTGATAAATTCCCCTCACTGTGTTTTATATTTTTTTAACCCTGACTACTGCATTCTAAGTACAGCACATGCTTTGTTAAAGTGGTTGTAAAGGCACAAGGTTTTTTAGTCTCCCCAGCCCCACCTAATACTTATACCTAAGCCCCCTCTCATTCCAGTGATGTCCACAAGAGCCTTGGTTCTCCGGGGGCTTGGATTGGCTTTTGGTAGCAGCGGGAGCCATTGGCCATTGGCTGGCCCCCGCGAGCCAACGTACAGCTACGTGGTTTCGCGCAGGGGAGCCAACCTGCCGCAGTATAACTGCGGCGGCTGGTCCGGAACCAGTTAATATGATTATTTTTATAATAAGGCTCTAATATCTGATACATTAAACAGCAGGTTAAAGTGTTACTAAACCCAGTACCCTGCATTCACTATATCTGGTCTCCCACAGTACACCAAACATGGAAATGCAATTAAATGCAGTAAACATAAACTGCTAAATACCTTTTCACATCAGCAGTCTTATGACTCCTATCAGTGTCTACTTCAAGCTTCTAGGAGGAGTTTTCATTCTACTATGACTGTTCTATGAGGCTGCAGGACCCCTGACCCTCTGTCTGGACAGTGCTGATTGGCCCTATGCTGATCACATGCACCCTCGCAAGAAAAAAAAACTTTCTAGCAATACACATCAAACTGAGCATGTGCAGAGTGCCCCCAATGCTCTGTACTATGAGCAGATGGATTGGGGACAGTGGAAGAAGGGGAGGATCAGAGAAGACAGGATCAAACAGCCTTTTTACACAATGCACACGATTAACTACTTAGGTTCCACAGTGAGTAAAACAAGCACGATTTACTGAATACTGAATATACAGACTGATTTGACCGTTGTGGGTTTAGTAACACTTTAAATATTACAATCTTCAGACAAAACAAAATCAAATACATGATACATGAGGAAAAGAGGGCTATACCCAACTAAGGCTAACACCAGATTACTACAGGCAAATAGGCTGTTCTGTTTGCAAGGGATTTTTCCCCAGAGCTTAGTTAATGAGGTGAAGCTCTGCTGACTTCCACCATCAACTCTTGTTTAAGTAAATATGTTTGTTTTTTTTTATGTTTTTTGCATGTGATTAGATATTCTTAGCAAAGTGAAATTTCACCTCAGTCACTAAGCTCTGGGTTAAATTTCCTTGCAAAATGAACAGTCTACTTGCATTAGTAAATCTAACTCTATAGGTAAGGGAGATAGCTTGAGAGGGTACAAAGAAAAATGGGGAGTTTTTTTTGCTAGAAAATTACTTAGAACCCCCAAACATTATACATTTGTTTTCCTAACACCCTAGAGAATAAAATGGCGGTCGTTGCAATACTTTCTGTCACACTGTATTTGCGCAACGGTCTTACAAGCGCACTTTTTTTTGGAAAAAATACACTTTTTTGAATTAAAAAATAAGACAACAGTAAAGTTGTTTAATTTTTTTTTTCTTATTTATTTTACCTTGTTAAATTGTGTCACTTTTATGCCTATTACAAGGAATGTGAACATCCCTTGTAATAGAAAAAAAAGCATGACAGTACCGCTTAAATATGAGATCTGGGGTCAAAAAGACCTCAGATCTCATATTTACACTAAAATGCAATAAAAAAAAGAATAATTTTGTCATTTAAATTTTTTTTTCTTTTAAATGGCCCTTTAAGAGCTATGGGCAGAAGTGACGTTTTGACGTTGCTTCCGCCCAGCAATGGTGTGGAGACAGGTGGGGGCCATCTTCCCCTCACTCGTCTCCATACCCAGCATAGATGAATATCCGACCTCCTCCGCCGCTGCCGATGGCTCCGGTAAATGGCGGAGGGCACCAGAGCGCGTGGGGGGGGGGTCCTGCTCCCGCCGCCGATAAAAGTGAATTTGCCGCAGAGACCACTATTATCGGAAACTGAACCGCTGGCTGAAAAAGAGGATACCGGGGTTATGGCAGCTAGCTGCTGCCATAACAACAATATTCCTCTTCAAGCTTAGGACGTATATCGGTGTGCGGCGGTCCGGAAGTGGTTAAAGAGATGGATCTTAAAGCTGTAGCAAGTCTAATAGGATAAAGAAAAAATCCAGACCATAAAAACTGCCTGAGAGAAGTCTTGGAGTTGTACACAAGCTAAGTTAATAATGTATTGAGCAGGACAGCAAGGAAAGAGAGAGAGAGAGAAAGTCTTTGGGTTTATTTATGTACGAGATCAGAAATAGAAGTGGGACATAAGCTGTACAGTGATCTATTGGGAAAGTGGATGAGGTGTGGTGGGTAGAGTAGACACATCCTCCAGTAACTTGCCTGATATATTGTAGAGGTGACAACGAAGATGTCATGAAATATTTTGCACAGATTCAGTTTGAGCAGGGGCTGGGGTAGTGGGGCACAAAAATGGGCTTAGTGGCAGGTATACAGGCAGTACAAATCTTTTGTAAAAACAGCTCCCTTATACAGTATGTAATTCATTTGTGTACTTAGCTGTTTGCCTGGAGTCTTGCTTTAACGTGATTGTAAAGGTTTAAGGTTTTTTACCTTCATGCATTCTATGCATGAAGGCAAAACCTTCAGTATGCAGCCCCCCCCCAATACTTACCCAAGCTTGATCCTGATCCAGCAATGTCCACGAGAGCGGCTGCTCTTCTGGGCCTCTGCCTCCTCATTGGCTGAGACATGGCTGTTGGTGGCGTTTGGGCACCCTTGGGTGATATTGGAATAAACTTATGTTGCTGGGCTAACCTTCAGCAACATAGCCTTGTGGTTAAGTGTTCAATCTCACTTTTTGGTGGAAAGATTCTCACGCTTGTATTTTGAAGCTGGTGAAGGAAGTCACACAGATATGGAGTGAACTTTATTTATCGTATTCACACAAGAAGTTGCACTGACTTGAAGTGAACTGTTTGTTTTCACATTGTATATTTAATTACTTTGGAAGATTTTTATTGATGCAATAGTTGACATACATATATATATATATATATATATATATATATATATTTTTGATTGTATTCACGAGCATTGCCATTTAATTTCTGTTACATACGAGACACTGCTTTCATTGGTTCGGGATGAAGATGAGCATCCTCCCAGTACTCAGTTATGATTATCCACAATGCGCATGCATGGCCTACGTGGCATGCTGCCACTGGCTCTGACTGCTAGGCAATGGGGACGCCTGGTCCTCCTGATTGTGCCGCGATCGGTACACATCTCATTGGTGTGCCTGATCTCTATGGGGCAACTGCACATTGAGGGGCTTGCTGGGGCCTCCTTTATTAATTAAATAGTACACAAGGACACTGCCTTGATGTACATAAATATATGTTTGTTTTACAATTTATTATGGCCTTTTGACGGGAATATGACATCATGTGACATCAGAGGAGGGGGTGTAACTTCTTTCCTTGATTTTGATTGGTGGTAGGTTATATATATTCTGTTTCCATTGTATGCACTCTATCACAAGCCTGATGAAGGGTCCTACATGGCTCGGAAATGTTGCACTTATTCTGTTGTGATGTGATCTCTCTGCAATAAAAGTTTTGGACTGCAATGCAAGATCCCCGGTGTGCTGGTAAACATGTGTATTTAACTGCTTTCATTGGTTTGGGTAAACAGAAGTATACTGTACTGTACATTTCTCAGTTAGCATTACAACTTGCCTGCTTCAGCGCCATAGGCCTAATTTCTACTTCTAAAACTTTATTCATTGGTTGCAGAGGATAAATGTTCAGTGGAATAAGGGGGTTGTCTGTATGTTATGGTCATGTCAGTGACCACGTGATTCATTTCTTTTACCAGTTAAGGACCAGCCACCGCAGCTGTACTGCGGCAGGTTGGCTCTCCTGGGTGAATAATCATCACTGTACGTCGCCCACTTTAAGACCACTAGAGGGTCCGCTGGCCACCCGCAATCGCTCCTGAGAGAGACAGAACAGGGATCTATCAATGTAAACAGACAGATCTCCATTCTATCAGGGGAGGATAGACAGATTGTCTGTTCCTAGTGATTAGGAACAACACTCTGTCTCCTTCTCCAGTCACTACGCTGACCCCACAGTTAGAAACACCTCCCTAGGGAACACTTAACCCCTTGATTGCCCCCTAGTGTTAACCTCTTCCCTGCCAGTGACATTTACATAGTAATCAGTGGCTATTTTTAACACTGATCGCTGTATAAATGTCAATGGTCTCAAAAAAGTGTCAAAGGTGTCCGATCTGTCCGCCTCAATGTCGCAGTCCCACTAAAAATCGCAGATCACCGCCATTACTAGTAAAAAAAAAAAAAAAATAACAATAAAAATGCCATACATCTATCTCCTATTTTGTAGACACTATAAATTTTGTGCAAACCAATCAATATACGCTTATTACAATTTTTATTTTTTTTTTTTACCAAAAATATGTAGAAGAATACATATCGGCCTAAACTGATGAAGAAGCTTGTTTTTTTTTACATTTTTGGGGGGATATTTATTATAGCAAAAAGTAAAAAATATTGTTTTTTTTTCAAAATTGTCGGTCTTTATTT
Source organism: Aquarana catesbeiana (assembly GCF_042186555.1). Taxonomy (NCBI): domain Eukaryota; kingdom Metazoa; phylum Chordata; class Amphibia; order Anura; family Ranidae; genus Aquarana; species Aquarana catesbeiana. Next base: position 655,703,988 of record NC_133324.1, read on the forward strand.
GTTTATAGCGCAAAAAAAAAAAAGAAAACGCAGAGGTGATCAAATACCTTTAAAAGAAAGCTTTATTTTTCGGGAAAAAAAGGACGTCTATTTTTATTTAGGCACAACATCTCACGACTGCACAATTGTCAGTTAAAGCGACACAGTGCTGTATCGCAAAAAATGGCCTGGTCATTAAGGGGGCAAATCCTTCCGGTCCTTAAGTGGTTGGTGGATTGGTACTGTGAAAAACTTTGCATTTTGATGACATATGGTGTTAGTATACGGAGCCCATATTATTGGCAGGAGACTTTAATGTATTCCTAAATACAATGACTACACATAGGTGCTCTTTAACACTAACTGATCAATTACAAATTGTAGCCAGCTGAATTAATCTCTCCACAGTGCACAAAGGCATGCTATTGTGCTGAATCTATGCAGTGTATCAGAGAAGTAGAGTTTGTGCTTCACAAGTATATGAAAATAAGGTGGTCTGTGGTCCTATAGAAGCTGTCTGGACTTCTAAGGCTGTAGTGGTTATGCTCTTGTAGTTATGCCAAGTAAGCTTAGTATTCAACATTCCTTTATATCTCACATCTTTCTTTAAAATTTTCTCCACATTATTATGGGGACCAAACTGTCTGAGAAGATGACAATAGATGGGACAAACTATAAAAATTGTCTTGTATTTATATGATTTAAAAAAACTTGAAAAAATGGCCTTATAACTGCTCAACATCCCTGGCAGTGATATTGTTTGTTTAAATCAAAATACTGAACACTATTATTATAGAATACAGTTATTTGAGTACAGTGTTTTTATTTTTCTCGTTAATGGTCCTATAGGACAGGTAGTAAGCATAGGGGCTCATTCACACCAACAGCTGCTGTATCAGGAACAGTGCTGTTACCTCCTCCTGTGCTTGCCTCCAGGACTTCTCCAGAGCCTCTCCCATCCTCTGGAACTCCCTGCCCCAGTATGTCCGGTCAGCCCCTACCCTGTCCACCTTTAGGCGATCCCTGAAAACTCATTTATTTAGGGTAGCCTATACCACATCCACTTAAGAACTGTACCTGAGCCACCTCCATCAGATCATTTCCCACAGCTATTACCTTTTGTACCATCTTCCCCTCCCTTTAGAATGTAAGCTCTACGAGCAGAGCCCTCCTGTCCCTTCTGTATTAAACTGTATTGTAATTGTATTGTCCCCCTCCATATTGTAAAGCACTGCACAAACTGTTGGTGCTATATAAATCCTGTATTATAATAATAATAATAATAATAATAATAATAATAATAATAATAATAATATACTGTTTTCATTGATGCACTGCAACTTTTTTTTTCTTTTTACTTTATTGAACTGTCACAAGGTGACATTCCTTTAACACCACTTCAATACGGGGCCCCTTACTGCCCAGGACAATTTTCAGCTTTCAGCTTTGTCGCACTTTGAATGACAATTGCGCAGTCATGCAACACTGAACCCAAACTAAATTTTTATATTATTCTTCCCACAAGTAGAGCTTTCTTTTGGGGGTATTTGATCACCACTGGAGTTTTTATTTTTTGCTAAACAAACCTAAAAAGAACGAAATTGTTGAAAAAAAAAACATTTTTCTTCGTTTCGGTTATAAGAAAAAAAATTCTTCACTGACGGGGGCACTGATGAGGCGGCACTGATGGGAACTGATAAGTTGGCACTGATAAGGTGGCATTGATGGGCACTGATGAGGAGGCACTGATATGTAGAATTGATGGGCACTGAAAGGCGGCACTGATATGCAGCACTGATGGGCATCAATAGGCGGCACTGATATGCAGCACTAATGGGCACTGATAGGCGGCACTGATGGGCACTGATAGGTGACACTGATGGGCACTAATAGGCGGCTGTGATGGGCACTGACAGGCAGCGCTGATTGGCACTGTTAGGCAGTACTGATTGGCACTGGCGGGTGGCACTGATGGGCAGCACTGATGATGAGGTACTGATGAGGTACTGACAGGTGTTACTGCTGGGCACTGATTGGCACTGTGGGTGCACTAATTGGCACTGATATGGGCACTGATTGGCACTGATATGGGCACTGACATCCGTTTCTGACTGGCAGGTGATGGGCACTTATTGGCAGCTGTGATGGCACATCTGATGTGGCTGTGCTGATAATCAATGTGCTGATTATCAGCACAGACCCCCCTCTGATAGGGAGAGCCGTCGAGCGGCTCTCCCTGTCAGCACGAACCGAGGAATGCCGTTATCGGAACTTCCTGTTTCACGCGATGATCAGCTGTGATTGGTCACAGTTGATCACGTGGTATGGAGCCTCCATCAGAGGCTCCATACCACGATCGGTGATGCAGTGTGTCAGACTTACAAACAGCGCCCAGTCAGGATAACAGAGCCAGAACCAGTCAGGAAGTGGTTAAGTTCTTTTCACCACAACGGCATTGCAATACGATGTACTATGTTGCAACATGCTGTAGTTAAAAAAGTACTGCATGCGGTGCTCTTTTTTGTGTGCAGCACCACAGTGATGGGAACAGACCTCATTTCAAATAAGGCAAATTGCTGATCTAGTATCCCTGTTAGAAGGGAGCTCTGGCCAAAACTAACATGTCAGCTTTAAAGTCATTCTAAAGGCAGAAGGTTGTTTAGCTTAATGCATTCTATGCATTAAGATAAAAAAACCTTCTGTGTGCAGCAGCCCCCCCTCAGCCCCCCTAATACCTACCTGAGCCTCATATGGATCCAGCAATGTGCACGAGTGTCTCAGCAGTATGGAACTCTCCCTCCTGATTGGCTAAGACACAGCAGCAGTGCTTTTAACCCCTTTTTAACCCCTTCTGGGTGGTTAAAAGCGCACCCCTAGCGGCGACAAAGCCTAAACAGCGGTAAAGCGCCGCTAAAAGAACACCTTTGGGATGAATTAGAGTGGAGAACGTGAGCCGGGCCTTCTCGTCCACATTTGTGCCTGACCTCACAAATGCGCTTCCTAAAGAATGGTCAAACATTCCCATAGACACACTCCTAAACCTTGTGGACAGCCTTCCCAGAAGAGTTGAAGCTGTTATAGCTGCAAAGGGTGGGCCAACTCAATATTGAACTCTACGGACTAATGCCCTGTACACACGGTCGGATTTTCCGATGGAAAATGTGTGATAGGACCTTGTTGTCGGAAATTCCGACTGTGTGTGGGCTCCATCACACATTTTCCATCGGATTTTCCGACACACAAAGTTTGAGAGCAGGCAATAAAATTTTCCGACAACAAAATCCGTTGTCGGAAATTCCGATCGTGTGTACACAAATCCGACGCACAAAGTGCCACGCATGCTCAGAATAAATTAAGGGAGGAAAGCTATTGGCTACTGCCCCGTTTATAGTCCCGACGTAAGTGTTTTACGTCACTGCGTTCAGAACGATCGGATTTTCCGACAACTTTGTGTGACCGTGTGTATGCAAGACAAGTTTGAGCCAACATCCGTCGGACAAAAACCTAGGATTTTGTTGTCGGAATGTCTGATCAATGTCCGACCGTGTGTATGGGGCATAAGACTGGGATGCCAGTAAAGTTCATGTGTGTGTAAAGGCAAGCATCCCAATACTTTTGGTAAGAATATATATATATATATATATATATATATATTTATATATATATATATATATATATATATATATATATATATATATATATATATATATATATCTTTACCTGGATCAAAGCAGGCACATTCAAAATCATAGTAATATGCCTGCTCGGGAACCAGTGCTTCCTCCGGCAGATGGGCAGTGGTTGCTTCCATTCCCAGATAAGAACCTTGGTTGAGACAGCTATTGAGACAGCTATTTTACGATATTTCCTTTATTATGCAATATGTAAAGATATGAATAGCTTTGGAAATTATAGAAATACTTTCTAAACCAAAGTTATGACGTAATGATTGCAGTTACATTGTGGGTAGGCTCATTCAAAGTTTATCAGAAAAAAATGATAGTATTGAATTGTGGTGGTAAGCAAGCAGCTGTATGTAGAGTAGACTTTGCCTTTGGTACCAACATGTACTGCCAATCTTGCACAGTTGTACTCTCCTACACTAAAAATATTTACTTCACTGCACGCTGTGCATGTCTCGCAGTGTGCGTTAGAAGCTGCAGCAGGTCACAGAGTACCAACCTCATCTCCTGGCTTGAGGGCATCAAGAATCATCTAGCTCTTTCCTCCCCAGTTGTACTGTCCTTGGCCTACCTCTTTTATTTATTAGATTTGGGATTTTTAATCAGGGAGGCTCAGTATCACATGTGGGCTTTACCTAGTGTAGTCTGCATAGAGTTGCAGCCTTGTCAGAAACACCCACTCCTTCAACTTGACAACGAGGCAGGGTGTGGCGATGTTTATTTCATAGAGAAGCACAGAGAGCTAGTAATCATTTTTATATAAAACACTCATTGGCAAGCTGATGAGGGTGGATGGAAAGAACCAGGGGAGGCAAATTAAAAGCAGATTAAACTTCAGCTTTAAAAACATTTAGTGCAGGAAATGTCTGTTTATATGTACTTTCAACCAAGTACATTTATATACTGTACAGGCTTACTAAAACTGTACTAAGGACATGTGACTGGTCTATTTCCTGAGATTAGTGTTCCATATCATGTAGCATCACAGTTGGTCTACCACTTCCTGAAAAACGAGAATACACTACACTAGAAAATAGAAGAAGAACAGTCAAGGAGAAGCTTTTGCTAAGGCCAGTATCCTGGCACATGTTCTGTTGTGCGGACAATTCTATGCAAAAAGAGAGAATGAGTATTAACCCCCATGCACACTGGACGTTAAAATAACGTTATAAAAACTTCAGTAGCTTTACAGTGTGTTTTTCAACTTTTTTCAACTTTTTTGCAATAGTGTTTATTAGCTTTTATTAGCGGTTTTCAGCGTTAGCGTTTTGAGCTTTTTTTTTTTTTTTGAGAAAAAAATTTTTTTTTTTTTCAATGGATCCAAAACGTTAAAAAACGCTGGTAAGAGATATTCTTGAGCGTTTATCGACGTTTATCAGCGTTTATCAGTGTTAGAGTATTTTTACAGCTGAAAAACGTCTCTCAGAAACCACTAGTTTTGGGGTTTTTTTTTACTGCTCAAAAATGCCACTGCCCAAAACTACTGATAACAGCCTATGTGTGCATTGAAACATAGGATAACATGATGGAGAGTTTAATGACTGTAGAGAAAAACATCAACAGCCAAAAACAGCTGCTGTAAAAACGTCAAAAAATGAGAATTTTTCAACATGTTAGTAATTTTTCATATCTAATAATCTGCTATTCTGATACCTATTGTTGCTTAGGAGTCAGCCTGTCTGATTTCCAAATATAAGGTTCCCTATAAGGTAATTCATAATTAAAATTTTTGAAGAATTTGCTGTGTAAAATTTTTGTGTTATACTAAAATGTTTTGTTGTTGAAATTCGGATGTTTTATAGTTCCTAATGACATTGTATTGTCTTATTTGCTCATTCCTGTTATTAAGTAAGTTAAATGGTATTTTAAACAGAAAACCAAAACAAAGTGGGAGTAAGAGGAACCATGCTTATCACCAAAATTACATCATCTTGCTTAACATATGAACACATCTTTTTTCTTTGTTTGCAATTCTTACCTGCAAAATTTTGTCATGTTAACCGCTTGCCGACCAGTGCACGATGATAAACGTCGGCACAATGACACGACTGCGCAAATGGGCGTACCTGTAAGTCCCCTTTAAGATGCGGCATTGTGGGCGCGCGCGCGTCGCCGGCCGCGTTCTCAGTGACCATGCCCGTGGATCCCGCTGACTCGATGTCCGCCGGTGTCCTGTGATCGTGTCACGGAGCGGCAGAACGGGTTGATGCCTATGTAAACAAAGCATTTACTTGTTATGCCTAGTGACATGACAGAGATCACTGCTCCCTGTCATCGGGAGCAGTGATCGCTGTCATGTCAGTGGTATCCCATCCCCCCCACAATTAGAATCACTCCCTAGGAACACTTAACCCCTTGATCGCCCCCTAGTGTTTAACCCCTTCCCTGCCAGTGCCACTTGTACCGCAATCAGTGCTTTTTTATAGCACTGATCGCTGTATAAATGATAATGGTCCCAAAATAGTGTCAAAAGTGTCCGATGTGTCGGCCATAATGTCGCAGTCACAATAAAAATCACAGATCGCCACCATTACTAATAAAAAAAAAAATTAGTAATAAAAATGCCATAAATCTATCCCATATTTTGTAGACTCTATAACTTTTGCGCAAACCAATCAATATACGCTTATTGCGATTTTTTTTTACCAAAAATATGTAGATGAATACATATCGGCCTAAACTGAGAAAGAAATGTGTTTGTTTGTTTTTTTATATATTTTTTGGGGATATTTATTATAGCAAAAAGTAAAAAAATATGGCTTTTTTTTCAAAATTGTCGCTCTTTTTTTGTTTAAAACTGCAGAGGTGATCAAATACCACCAAAAGAAAGCTCTATTTGTGGGAAAAAAGGACGTGAATTTTATTTTGGTGCAACGTCTCACGACCGTGCCAGTTAAAGCGACGCAGTGCCATATCGCAAAAAGTGCTCTGGTCAGGAAGGGGGTAAATTCTTCCGGGGCTGAAGTGGTTAAAGAAGAACTGTGCTTTAGAAACTGTGCCCAAAAAAAGACATACAGGGGACAAAGGACTAGTCACCAGTGTTGCTTGTGTTCTCCCTGCAGCTGATCTTTTCCCCATTATTTATTCACCACGTCTTCTTCTGTACTGTGTCTGCCTTGAGGCAACCATCTTTGTAGAAGACTTTGCTTCCTCATCTTAGAACTTACAGCAATAAGAACAGTGAGCAGCACAGTAGTGACATCCACAAATCTAATTCCAAATCTGGTGAGATCATCTCAACAAAGAAAATAAAACTAAGTTGCTCACCATCTTAAAGACTAACATAGGCCTTTTTTGGTTTTAACCAATAAGAAGGCTATTCCATCTGCTCTTTATTATAGTTTTGGATCGAAGGGAGATGGATTAAAACACCTGTCTGTTTTTATTGCTGGGTAAATAAAGTGTTGCGTTTTTATAGGTGAAGACAATATGTAACATATATGAAAAGTGCTCAAATGTGATTCAAGTCCAAAAATTCAATCAGTCCCATTAAATGGTGGTGATCTTGAAACCAAGGATCAGCGATGAAATGAATCACACTCCCTCCACCGCAGACCACCACCAAAAAGATAAGATATGCTCTTACCAGAAGGCCAGGACACCCTTGACAGGAAGGTCGAACATGCTTTGGGGACTCCCCTTTTTTAAGCACACTCCAGCAAGTATTGTAGAAAAAAAATGGAGGTACCATCTCAGGGTATAATTCACAATAGAAGCCACTGACTCCCAAATGCGTAATATACTGTAAGTGAATAAAAACACTATATATAGTAAAATCTTTAAAACTAATATTTATACAAAAGAATAACTCTTACATAGTAAGATGAAAACTGTGCATGTATCAGTAAACATTCAGGCAGGAAAGTGGCATTCGCCTTCACTTTCGGGTAGCACGATGACTTTGAGTAGCTCCTCCCTAGGGGTTTTTTTGCTGATTAATGTTGACACAAGCGCAGTATTTTCTTTTTATTACTTTTATTTTTTATTGCTCGATATGTCTCCATTTCACCCTCTCTATTTGTCCTGTTTACATTGTCATTGAAAGTGAAAGTAAAAGAAAATCACAAATTTTGTGTTGTCCCCAGAAAAGCATTAGAGGGAAAAAGTCTTCCAATGGGGATGCTAGTTCTAGTGACCTGGGGATTTCCAAGAGATTCCCTTAATTTTCAGGGATTTCCTCTCACTTCCTGTTTGGCTATGGGACAGGAAGTGAAGGGAAATCCCACAATGGGACCAACATGGGAAAAATAAACCATACAAGGGATGTAACCCTCCCTCACTTATCCAAAATGAAAGTTTTGCCTATAGTTCTACTTTAATCAAATGAGGCAACAGTGCCTGAGATTCACAGTGCAGATACAGTGCCTTGAAAAAGTATTAATACTCCTTGACATTTTCCACATTTTGCAATGCTACAACCAAAAATATAAATGTATTTTATTGGGATTTTATGTGATAGACAAGCACAACGTGGCACATAAATGTGAAGTAGAAGGAAAATGACAAAATATTTTTACAAATAAATATGTGAAAAGTGTGGCGTGCATTTGTATTCAGTCCCCTTTACTCTGATCCCCCTAGCTAAAATCTAGTGGAACCAATTGCCTTCAGAAGTCACTTAATGAGTACATAGAGACCACCTGTGTGTAATTTAATCTCAGTATAAAGACAGCTGTTCTGTGAAGCCCTCAGAAGTTTATTAGAGAACCTTAGTGAACAAACAGCATCATGAAGGCCAAGGAACACACCAGACAGGTCATGGATAAAGTTGTAGAGAACTTTAAAGCAGGGTTAGGTTATAAAAAAAATCCCAATCTTTGAGCATCTCACATAGCACTGTTCAATCCATCATCTGAAAATGGAAAGAGTATGTCACAACTGCAAACCTATTAAGACATGGCCGTCCACTTAAACTGACAGGCCAGACAAAGAGAGAATTAATCAGAGAAGCAGCCAAGAGGCCCATGGTAACTCTGGAGGAGCTGCAGAGATCTACAGCTCAGGTGGGAGAATCTGTCCACAGGACAACTATTAGTCGTGCACTCCACAAATCTGGCCTTTATGGAAGAGTGGCAAGAAGAAAGCCATTGTTGAAAGAAAGCCATAAGAAGTTCCATTTACAGTTTGCGAGAAGCCATGTGGGGGACACAGCAAACATGTGGAAGAATGTGCTCTGGTCAGATGAGACCAAAATTGAAATTTTTGGCCTAAAAGCAAAATGCTATGTGTGGCGAAAAACGAGCACTGCACATACCCTGAACACACCATCCCCACTGTGACACATGGTGGTGGCAGCATCATGTTGTGGGGATGCTTTTCTTCAGCAGGGAAAGGGACGCTGGTCAGAGTTGATAGGAAGATGGATGGAATGCTGAGCAATCTTAGAAGAAAACCTGTTAGAGTCTGCAAAAGACTTGAGACTGGGGTGAAGGTTCACCTTCCAGCAGGACAATGATCCTAAACATACAGCCAGAGCTACAATGGAATGGTTTAGATCAGGGATATGCAATTAGCGGACCTCCAGCTGTTGCAGAACTACAAGTCCCATGAGGCATAGCAAGACTCTGACAGCCACAAGCATGACACCCAGAGGCAGAGGTATGATGGGACTTGTAGTTTTGCAACAGCTGGAGGTCCGCTAATTGCATATCCCTGGTTTAGATCAAAGCATATTCATGTGTGAGAATGGCCCAGACCTAAATCCAGTTGAGAATCTGTGGCAAGACTTGAAAGTTGCTGTTCACAGATGCTCTCCATCCAATCTGACAGAGCTTGAGCTAGTTTACAACGAAGAATGGGCAAAAGTTTCACTCGCTAGATTTGCAAAGCTGGTAGAGACATCCCCAAAAAGACTTGCATCTGTAAATGCAGCGAAAGGTGGTTCTACAAAGTATTGGGGGGCTGAGACACACTTTTCACATATTTATTTGTAAAAAATGTTGAAAACCATTTATCATTTTCCTTCCACTTCACAATTATGTGCCACTTTGTGTTGGTCTATCACATAAAATTCCAATAAAATACATTTAAGTTTTTGGTTGTAACATGACAAAATGTGGAAAATTTCAAGGGGTATGAAGACTTTTTCAAGGCACTGTATACACCTGAAGGATAAAGATGCAGTAGTGTCTTTGTACTGGAAGATTTGTGGGTCACTGCTTAGGAACAATTAACATTTCTAAATATTATCTTTAGCATAGCAGATCATCGCTTTTTGAGTTCAGGTTCACGTTAGGAAGAATGCATGACCAGCTTTGTCATTCTTTTTCTACTCCTTCCATATGCGTATGGTATATTTTTTTACCAAAAGGGATGTTGTTTTCTGATATTATATTGGACTAGTTTCATTAATTCATTAATCACTTAGACGTCATGGAAGTGACAAGGGCTTACCTTGTATATCTTGTGCTCCCCCCAGCTGTAGATGTAACCACTGAGACCTACCTATCAATGTGGCTGCAGAGGTCATGGCCTGTGTTGTAGAAGTGTTCACATTTGGTCCTGTATGAATAAAGAGTGTAAAAGCTGTTAAGGCAGAAACACATGGGTGATTTTTAGTAGTTCAATCATGCTATTAAATTGCAGGACAGCATCTGATCGCTGCATAGATGCATCAAATTGCTCCCCATGGTGTTGGTTATACAAGCAGCTTGTAGTAGTGATTAATCACGTTACGATCACACTAAGGCCTCATGCACCCAGGCACACAGCATATTTTTCAAGCTTCTAAACACAGTTCTATGTTAGTCTATGTGGCCATGCACATCAGGCATTTCAGTATTTGAAGAGCAGCATTTAGAGGCATAAAAATAGATCAAAGCTGCATTCATAGAGGAGCTTATGAATATAATAATACGCGCGTACAAGCATAAACATATGTAAATGTGCATAAACGTGCGCGAATAACTGTATTCTTTTGGCCAGAATAATTAACATTCTGGTAAGTAGAATGTATTAAGGCTCCATTCACACCTGAATGTAGCGGTTTACTGGCGTTTTTGCAGCTTTTTACAAGCGTTTTTAAGCGTATTACATGCGTTTTTAAGCGTATTATAAGCATTTTACAACTTCAGCCATTTTTGTTACGAAATAGAAAGCATTAGTGGGAGGAGAGGGAGAGGAAATTAGAGCTGCTTTTTCAGCAAAAAACGAGCTACAAAACGCTCGTAAAGCACTCAAGTCAGGCGTTTCTATTGAAGTTTATGGGGCCAAAAATGCTTGTAATCTGCCAAAAAGAAGCTCATGTACTTTTTTTGAATGACAGGTGTTTTGCTTCAGTTGACAGAACACTCAGATGTGAACAGGGGCCATTGAAATGAATGGGATTTGGCTTGTTGAGCTTGTTGAGCTACAAGCTTCAAGCAGAAAATCTCTCAGGTGAGAATGGGGCCTTACGCTCAATGCCATATGCACATAAACATGCATAAATACACACGATCAATTTCTGTCAGAAAATAAAATCTAGTATATTTGGAGCATAAATTCCTACACCTGTGTGCATGAGGCCTTTACTGGCACTAAAAATCACCCTGTGTGCCCCTGCCTTTAACCTGTTGTCGCCCGCCCACCGTCATATGACGTGATGGACTTTGAGCGGGGATATCTGAATGATGCCTGTGGCTACAGACATCATTCAGATATTGACGTTTTCAGCCGGCGATTCCCTACACCATAAGAATGATCATAGCGGCTGTTCTGCTGCTTGATCGTTCTTACGGGAGGGGACATCCACCCCTCCCGCCACCCTCCGGTACTTCTACCGCCACGATCAGTGAGTCGGAGACAGGATGCGCCAGCGGCGGATGTCGATCATTGAGATTTCTGGTGGACCAAATGAGTCTCTATGATCGTCGGAGGCCGGGCACGATCTTATGACGTCACGCCCGGCCTCTGTATTCAAAAAAACGGCGCCGCCTTGGATGGGAAGCCGTGATCGTTTTTTTTTTTATTTTTATTTTTATTCAGGCTTCCCAGCCTAGTGGTGAGATGTGGGGTCTTATTGACCCCATAGCTCACTGTAAAGAGGACCTGTCATGTCATATTCCTATTACAAGGGATGTTTACATTCCTTGTAATAGGAATAAAAGTGATCAGAAATTTTTTTTTTTCAAAAAAGTTGCAAACTAAAAAAAAAAAAAGTAAAATTAACAATAAAAAAAAATAATTTTTTTTAAAGCGCCCCTGTCCCCGTGCATGCAGAAGTGAACGCATACGTAAGTCCCGCCCACATATGAAAACGGTATTCAAACCATAGATGTGAGGTATCGACGCGAACGTTGGAGCGAGAGCAATCATTTTGTCCCTAGACCTCCTCTGTAACTCAAAACATGTAACCAGTAAAAAAATTTCAAGCGTCGCCTATGGGGATTTTTAAGTACCAAACTTTGGCGCCATTCCACGAGCGTGTGCAATTTTGAAGCATGACATGTTAGGTATCTATTTTCTCGGCGTAACTTCATCTTTCACATTATGCAAAAACATTGGGCTAACTTTACTGTTTTGGTTTTTTTTTTGAAGCACAAAACTGTTTTTTTCCCAAAAACAAAACGCGTTCGAAATATTGCTGCGCAAATGCTGTGCGAGATAAAAAGTTGCAACAACCGTCATTGTATTCTCTATTGTCTTTGCTAAAAAAATATTAACATATATAATGTTTGGGGGTTCTATGTAATTTTCTAGAAAAAAAAAATGCTGATTTTTACATGTAGGAGAGAAATGTCAGAATTGGCCTGGGTGGCAAGTGGTTAACTCCTTTGCAGCCAGATCCTTGTCTGTATTTTTTGCACACATGGTTAAAAATAAATTTTATTCCTGAAGATTATTTAAAAGCCCCAAAATATTATATTGTTTTCTGAAATCAGAGGACCTAAAGAATAAAATAGTGGTAGTTCCAGATTTTTATGTCATGCAATATTAGCACAGTGATTTCAGTGAAAAAAACAAAACAAAAAACTAAGGATAATTTTAGGGAACACAAACACAATATAATGATACATTGTTGGTAAAATATAAAAGATGAGGTTGAGCTGAGTAAATATAATAATGTTAATGTTAATAATGTTAATTAACCACTTCCAGACCGCCCACCTCAGATATACTGTGCCAGATCACATTCCTAGTATGTTATCTGATACTTCTGGGTCTGGGACGTGCACACGCGCCGCCGGTGAATAGCGACGGGTACCACGGACTCTATGTCTGCCGGCACACGCCGATCGTAGAGTACACAGGCAGAGTGGCGGCCTGCCAATGTATACAAGGCAGATTGCTGTTCTGTCATTAGGAAAGGTATTGATCCTGTGTTGCTGCAAAGCAGGAATATGGATCAATGCCTTTCCATAGTAAAAGCACCTCCCACACAGTGAGAAGGCACAGGCTAGGCACACAGTTAACCCTTTGATTGACCCTGATATTAACCCCTTGCCTGGCAGTGTCAGTACAGTGACAGTGCATATTTTTTTATCACTAATCACTGTATTAGTGTCACTGGTCTCCAAAAAGTGTCAATACTGTCAGTTAATGTCCGATTTGTCAGCCGCAATATCGCAGTCCCACTATAAGTCACTGATCGCTGCCATTACTAGCAAAAATAATAAAATAACTAAATAAAAATATCCCCTAGTTTGTAGACGCTATAACTTTTACGCAAACCAATAAATATACTGAACGCTTAATGTTTTTTTTTTTTTATCAAAAATATGTAGCAGAATACATATTGGCCTAAATTGATGAAGAAATTAGATTTTTTACATTTTTTTATTGGACATGTTTTATAGCAGAAAGTAAAAAATATATATATTTGTTTTTCAAAATTGTCAGTCTTTTTTTTGTTTATAGTGAAAAAAAAAAGCAAAAAACATAGAGGTGATCAAATATCATCAAAAGAAAGCTCTATTTGTGGGGGGAAAAAAAAGGGCATACATTGTATTTGGGTACAGCGTCCCACGACCATGCAATTGTCAGTTAAAGTAACGCAGTGCCATATTGCAAAAAAATGGCCTAACCAGGGACTGGCCAAATTTCAACCCACGTGTGGCTGTACCAGTTTGACAGAAGTCGATTGTTAGCATTTGTAGCTGCTGACTTTTGATTTTTTTTTGTTGAAGGAGCCTGGAGCTTCACTTTAAAGGATAAGTTCACCTTTTGTAATATGTTACATGTTACACCCATATTCAGGTTGTAACATGTAACATGTTACAAATCCACCGGCTCTCTGTCACAAACTGCAAAGAATCCGCATGTCCGCATGGGGCTCGGACCAACCTTGTCATTCATTCATAGAGTTCTTTGCGGATGTCTGCTTGTAGTTCTGTTGAGCACTGTGGTAGTTTATTGATACTTCCTATTAGTGTGTAACTGCTTGGCCGTACGATGTACATCCAGGCAGCTGGCACACAGAACCATGCATTGCACCCACAATCTGCTATTCGTGGGTTTAATGCTTTCCAGGCTCCCAATAAAAAAAAATAATAAATACACATTTTTTTACCTGCTATAAGATGTGCATTTATTTTATTTTTTTTTAAAGGTGAACTTATCCTGTAATGATTATGTACACATATAATATAGCCAAATAGGTAAGGAAAATTATTTACAGCGTTCAGTGTTTCAGTCTCTTGTCTTAGAATATCAGCTTTGACAGAAAAAACAACGATCATTTTCATGATCTCTAATAAAACCCCTTAAAGCAAACAACATAATTGTTACAGTATCATCATTATGTTCTACAATATTGCAATGCACCATTTAACAAAGCAAATCGGTAATTTTGATACTATATTTTTTACAATATCTAGCATTACCTAAACCCATATTTATCACACAAAATGTAATTGTATTGCAGGTATGCCCATATAATTATATTGGCATTTGTAAGGTGGAAAAGGATTTGTTCCTGGACCTTCTTTTCTGTAAATAAATATATTGTTTGGTATAGCAATTATTAAACTAAATGTAAAGACAAAACTGTTATATTTACTATTTATATATATACCGGTATATATATATATATATATATATATATATATATATATATATATATATATATATATATATATATAGTCAGGTCCAAAAATATTGGGACATCGACACAATTCTAATCTTTTTGGCTCTATACACCACCACACTGGATTTGAAATTAAATGAACAAGATGTGCTTTAACTGCAGACTTTCAGCTTTAATTTGAGGGTATTTACATCCAAATCAGGTGAACGGTGTAGAAATTACAACAGTTTGTATATGTGCCTCCCACTTTTAAGGGACCAAAAGCAATGGGACAATTGGCTGCTCAGAAGTTCCATGGCCAGGTGTGTGTTATTCCCTCATTATCCCATTTACAAGGAGCAGATAAAAGGTCCAGAGTTCATTTCAAGTGTGCTATTTGCATTTGAAATCTGTTGCTGTCAACTTTCAATCTGAGATCCAAAGAGTTGTCACTATCAGTGAAGCAAGCCATCATTAGGCTGGAAAAACAAAACAAACCCATCAGAGAGATAGCAAAAACATTAGGTGTGGCCAAATCAACTGTTTGGAACATCCTTAAAAAGAAAGAACACACCAGTGAGCTCAGCAACACCAAAAGACCCGGAAGACCATGGAAAACAACTGTTGTTGGTAACTGAAGAACTATTTCCCTGGTGAAGAAAACACCCTTCACAACAGTTGGCCAGATCAAGAACACTCTCCAGGAGGTAGGTGTATGTGTGTCAAAGTCAACAATCAAGAGAAGACTTCACCAGAGTGAATACAGAAGGTTCACTACAAGATGTAAACTATTAGTGAGCCTCAAAAACAGGAAGGCCAGATTAGAGTTTGCCAAACAACATCTAAAAAAGCCTTCACAGTTCTGGAACAACATCCTATGGACAGATGAGACCAAGATCAACTTGTACCAGAGTGATGAGAAGAGAAGAGTATGGAGAAGGAAAGGAACTGCTCATGATCCAAAGCATACCACCTCATCAGTGAAACATGGTGGTGGTAGTGTCATGGGCATGTATGGCTGCCAATGGAACTGGTTCTCTTGTATTTATTGATGATGTGACTGCTGACAAAAGCAGCAGGATGAATTCTGAAGTGTTTCGGGCAATATTATCTGCTCATATTCAGCAAAATGCTTCAGAACTCATTGGACAGCGCTTCACAGTGCAGATGGACAATGACCCGAAGCATACTGCGAAAGCAACCAAAGAGTTTTTTAAGGGAAAGAAGTGGAATGTTATGCAATGGCCAAGTCAATCATCTGACCTGAATCCGATTGAGCATGCATTTCACTTGCTGAAGAAAAAACTGAAGGGAAAATGCCCCAAGAACAAGCAGAAGCTGAAAACAGTTGCAGTAGAGGCCTGGCAGAGCATCACCAGGGATGAAACCCAGCGTCTGGTGATGTCTATGCGTTTCAGACTTCAGGCTGTAATTGACTGCAAAGGATTTGCAACCAAGTATTAAAAAGTGAAAGTTTGATGGATGATTGTTCATCTGTCCCATTACTTTTGGTCCCTTAAAAAGTGGGAAGCACATATACAAACTGTTGTAATTTCTACACCTTTCACCTGATTTGGATGTAAATACAATCAAATTAAATCTGAAAGTCTGCAGTTAAAGCACATCTTGTTCGTTTCATTTCAAATCCATTGTGGTGGTGTATAGAGCCAAAAAGATTAGAATTGTGTCGATGTCCCAATATTCATGGACCTGACTGTATATACAGTATCTCACAAAAGTGAGTACACCCCTCACATTTTTGTAAATATTTTATTCTATCTTTTCATGTGACAACACTGAAGGAATGACACGTTGCTACAATGTAAAGTAGTGAGTGTACAGCTTGTATAACAGTGCAAATTTGCTGTCCGATCAAAATAACTCTACACACAGCCATTAATGTCTAAACCACAGGCAACAAAAGTGAGTACACCTCTAAGTGAAAATGTCCAATTTGGGCCCAAAGTATCAATATTTTGTGTGGCCATCGTTATTTTCCAGCACTGTCTTAACTCTCCTGTGCATGAAGTGCACCAGAGCTTCGCAGGTTGCCACTGGAGTCCTCTTCCACTCCTCCATGACGACATCACAGAGCTGGTGGATGTTAAAGACCTTGCGCTCCTCCACCTTCCATTATGAGGATGCCCCACAGATGCTCAATAGGGTTTAGGTCTGGAGCAGGGGCGGACTGACCATTCGGGCTCTCGGGCAATGCCCAAGGGCCCCATGCCACTAAGGGGCCCCATCAGGGTTGCCAGCCTCAATAAAACCAGGGACAGTATGTAAAAATCTGTGTTTTTTTTAAATCCCAAGATTATAGCTGCCCTGCCTCTCCAGTACCTTTTCAGTGTGTGTATGTGTATTCTGTGTGTGTATATTGTGTGTCTGTGTGTGTATACTGTATGTGTGTGTGTGTGTGTATACTGTGTGGCCCCATAATCTATTGCCTGGGGGCCCCATAATCTCCTATTGCCTTTGGGCCCCATAATCTCCTATTGCCTGGGGGCCCCATAATCTCCTCCTATTGCCCGGGGGCCCCATGAGTTGTCAGTCCGCCCCTGGTCTGGAGACATGCTTGGCCAGTCCATCACCTTTATCCTCAGCTTCTTTAGCATGGCAGTGGTCATCTTGGAGGTGTGTTTGGGGTTGTTATCATGTTGGAATACTGTCCCATGGCCCAGTCTCCAAGGGGAGGGGATCATGCTCTGCTTCAGTATGTCACAGTACATGTTGGCATTCATGGTTCCTTCAATGAACTGTAGCTCCCCAGTGCCAGCAGCATTCATACAGCCCCAGACCATGACACTCCCACCACCATGCTTGACTGTAAGCAAGACACACTTGTCTTTGTACTCCCCACCTGGTTGCCGCCACACACGCTTGACACCATCTGGACCAAAAAAGGACATGGTTCCAGTAATCCATGTCCTTAGTCTGCTTATCTTCAGCAAACTGTTTGCGGGCTTTCTTGTGCATCTTCTTTAGAAGAGGCTTCCTTCTGGGACGACAGCCATGCATACCAATTTGATGCAGTGTGTGACGTTTGGTCTGAGCACCAACAGGCTGACCCCCCACCCCTTCAACCTCTGCAGCAATGCTGCAGTATGTGAACTCAACTTCTTTGGTCGACCATGGCGAGGCCTGTTCTGAGTGGAACCTTTCCTGTTAAACCGCTGTATAGTCTTGGCCACCATGCTACAGCTAATTTTTTGGGTCTTGGCAGACTTTTTATAGCCTAGGCCATCTTTATGTAGAGCAACAATTCTTTTTTTTCAGATTCTCAGAGAGTTTTTTGCCATGTGGCGCTGTGTTGAACTTCCAGTGACCAGTATGAGAGAGTGAGAGCGATAACACCAAATTTAACACACCTGCTCCCCATTTACACCTGAGACCTTGAAACACTAACAAGTCAAATGACGCCGGGGAGGGAAAATGGCTGATTGGGCCCAATTTGGACATTTTCACTTAGGGGTGTACTCACTTTTGTTGCCAGCAGTTTAGACATTAATGGCTGTGTGTTGAGTTATTTTGAGGGAACAGCAAATTTACACTGTTATACAAGCTGTACGCTCACTACTTTACATTGTAGCAAAGTGTAACTTCTTCAGTGTTGTCACATGAGAAGATATAATAAAATATTTACAAAAATGTGAGGGGTGTACTCACTTTTGTGAGATACTGTGTATATATATATATATATATATATATATATAT
This sequence comes from Aquarana catesbeiana, assembly GCF_042186555.1. Taxonomy (NCBI): domain Eukaryota; kingdom Metazoa; phylum Chordata; class Amphibia; order Anura; family Ranidae; genus Aquarana; species Aquarana catesbeiana. The sequence continues at coordinate 655,722,348 of NC_133324.1, forward strand.
ATATATATATATATATATATATATATATATATATATATATAATTTATTTATTTATTTATTTATATAATGTATGTTTTGCTTCCATTAGGAGCAGGGTAAAGTATAACAATGGACCCAAGTTAGCAATGTTTTCACACAGAAATTAAAAATATTCTACGCCTCCCTAACACTTTTTTTAAAAAAGGAAATGTGGCTTGCGGTCAATGTACGCTGTCAGTGGTTTGATAAGCAGGCGTTTTGCAGACACCTACTTGTTTGTCCAAGAGAAAGCATGCATTGTCGCTTCAGAACCACAGATTTCCCCCCGTAAAGACCAGAATGTTTTCTTTTTTCACAAATGTGTCAATTTTGTGGCAATTAACATGTTCCCTAATAATTTTGAATCTATGGCTTGGGGACATATAGGAATTTAATTTAGTAGAAGATCTGGACACATCTATTTTTATATAATAGGAAATAATAGGAAAGAAAGGGAAAAGTACACTTTCCAGTAAAGCTGCTTTTAAATACAGTAAGTAGCTAATGCCCAGATATTCACACCAATGGATAACTGATAAAGTCTCCTGACTGCAAGGATACAACATAAATGCAGTTTATTTTTCACATGCAATGGTAAAGCCCTAAGTCAAAGTTTGTATTTCAGTTTAGGAGAACCTCTCAATTCCCTCTCAATAATATGTAGTGCACACTATAAGGAGCCGCAAGTAGACTAGGATCCCCCACCCTGCACAGCCAGGTACACCGAATTTTCACAGGCACTCCAGAGTCAGTGAAAAGTCTATGACTTTTTTTTGTTATTTATTGAGGGATAATAACTTGGATTGGGATGGGAGGTGATGGCTGGTTGACTTCAACAACAACTTAGTCTTTATATACAGCTCCACTTCTTCCTCCTGCACTCAATTGCTTGCAGAACCCAGCAGGGACACTGTGAATATCTGACAGTCACTTTAAAGAAGCCAGATTAAAGCAATGGCCCATTACAGGCAAGAACCTGAGGCCCCTTGGTTGTGTAGCAGAATTTCAGTGTCCAGCTTGCATCACTCCTGTGGCTACCGATCCCAGCACCTCCTCTTCAGACACTGCCAACCCAACTGGCTGCAGCTGCCCCTTTAACTAGCCCTCCAGGCTAACTTCTCCCCACAGTCCTCCAGACTGACACTTACAAGCCCACACCGCTGACTCTTAGGAGATCGACTAAACGTGCTGACCTGCTCCTGCTGTCTTCTCTCCTTGCTCCCATGCCTCCAGGAATGGCTTACTCCGTGTGTTTTGGTAGAATCCTTCCAGCATCCGAGCCCCAGCCCAAGGTCACCCCCCCAGACTAGGGGGCACCCTCAAGGGCCACGACAACCTCCTCAGCACTCCAGCTCTATCTTCTACTCGACTCCCCTCCTGGAAAGACTCATGCCTATTTATTAGGTGGCCTCCCCCCTGCCAGCCCTTTACTGGGGATTGGCTAAGGCCCTCATAAATATTCCAAATAGCTTCTCCTAACCTCAACCCATTATGTCTAGAACATTCTCCAATGTCCCAGAAAACCGGGGGAAGAATCAGAGAAGCTGCTAGGATGAGTCACCCAGCTCTGAGTCACTAGACTCTGACCCAGATTCATAGCTCAGGCTTAACCCTGAGCTAAACTTAAATTTTCCTGCACTAACATCTACACAAAACTTAGCACTACTAGAGGGTACTACAAAAACATCACAACACACATGGGTAAAGCAAACTATAAGTGCTTCTGACCTACAGTTGACTTACTTCTGATCTACGTTTGACCTGCTTCAAGCTGCCTTTGCAGTCCTACAGACTTGTATGGGGAAAGAAACAATTCTAACATGAAGAAAAGCCTATTGACACAGATTCCTAGTATGGTACCTAAGATTCAAGTTTGTGCAGTGTGAGAAATCTTTCTTGTAGGTTTGCAATCGCATAAAATGAAACTAACAAAGTACAGACTTGCTATGTTAATAGGGACCATCTATAAGCATTAATTGTGCCTACAAAGTACCTTAGAAAATTAATCTTTTGTTTTAAAATCCTCTGAAAAATAGTGGTGCACTATCTGATATGAGAGTTTTCTTATGCAATGTACACACGGTCGGACTTTTCTACCGGACTTGTCCGACGGATGCCGACGGACCAAATCCGGCGGACAAATCGATCGTCTGTGGGCTTCACCGGACCTTCAGCGGACTTTTCCAGTCGCAAATCTGATGGACTTTAGATTTGGAACATGCTTCAAATCTTTACGTCGTAACTCTGCTGGACCCAGAAATCCGCTCGTCTGTATGCTAGCCCGACGGACAAAAAACGACGCTAGGGCAGCTATTGGCTACTGGCTATCAACTTCCTTATTTTAGTCCGGTGTACGTCATCACATACGAATCCGTCGGACTTTGGTGTGATCATGTGTAGGCAAGTCCGTTCATTAAAAAGTCCATCGGAAGTCCGTCAAAAGTCCATTGAAAGTCCGCTGAAAAGTCTGTCGGACAAGTCGGGTCGAAAAGTCCGCCCGTGTGTACGTGGCCTTAGATATTCCGTGCATAGAGACTCATAGCTGTATATCTGCAGTGTTGGAACTAAGACACTGCTGTCTTTCACTGCTAGTGTCATGGGATTTGGAGTGAAATGTTACTACTGTACTGTTCACTGTTCTCTTGCTGAAAGTTCTGAGATGAGGAAACAAAATGATTCTCACTCCCTCTGTCTCCTCACGTATCAGTAATTTACTCTCAGATATATCAGTCTGGATGTCTCACCACTTCCTTAAACTCAATCTAGCCAAAACCGAACTTCTAATTTTCCCTCCCCCCTATGCCTCTTCCCCTGATCTCTCTGTCAATATCGATGGCACAACTATAAGCCCATCCCCACATGCCAAGGTTCTAGGTGTAGTCCTAGACTCTGAACTCTCCTTCAAGCAACACATCCAATCACTGTCCAAATCCTGCCGCCTCAACCTCCGCAACATCTCCAAAATACGCCCCTTTCTAACCAATGACACAACAAAGCTCTTAATTCACTCGCTGGTCATCTCTCGCCTTGACTACTGCAACTCCCTTCTCATTGGCTTACCTCTACATAGTCTATCACCTCTTCAAACCATTATGAATGCCGCTGCCAGACTCATCCACCTTACCAGTCGCTCTGTGTCTGCCACTCCTCTATGTCAATCCCTCCACTGGCTTCTGCTCGGCCAAAGAATTAAATTCAAAATTCTAACAACTACGTACAAAGCCATCCACAATTTCGCCCCCAGCTACATCACTTGCTTAGTCTCTAAATACCAACCTACTCGCTCTCTTCGTTCCTCTCAAGACCTCCTGCTCTCTAGCTCCCTTGTCACCTCCTCCCATGCTCGCCTCCAGGCCTTTTCCAAAGCCTCTCCAATCCTATGGAACTCCTTACCCCAATCTGTCCGCTTATCTCCTACTTTATTAGCTTTCAGAAGATCCCTGAAAACCCTTCTCTTCAGAGAAGCCTATCCTACCCACACCTAACAACTGTACTTTTTTTTTTTTTCCCATCAGCTCATCCCCCACAGTTATTACCTTTTGTCTCCACTTGACCCTCCCTTCTAGATTGTAAGCTCTAACGAGCAGGGCCCTCTGATCTGATCCCTCCTGTATTGATTTGTATTGTAAGTGTACTGTCTGCCCCATGTTGTAAAGCGCTGCGCAAACTGTTGGCGCTATATAAATCCTGTATAATAATAATAATAATAAATAATAATAATTCTGCCAAGATACAGTAGTTACCTCCATAGGAAGACACAGTGCAGAACAAGGCATGGTAAGTCAGCAATTGGGAAAGATCTGTTGCATGGGAAACACAAGCAGTACTGGTGACTAGTCCTCTGACACCTGCTTTTTTGGCACAGTTTCTAGAATTCAATTCCTCTTCAAATGCTAAATGTTAGCAAGCAGCTTACAACAGTCATGAGGGTCATGCAATAAGCTATTTTTTTTTTAAATCTTATTAAATATGGTCATTTATATTGCATCAACAACTTACCCAGTGCTTTACATACTGTACATTCACATCAGTCCCTGCTCTGATGGAGCTTACAAATCAAAGTCCCTATCTCACATGCATACATACACATACTCCTTTAATTAAACTGGCCAGCATTTCTTTGAGGTATGAGAGGAAATAGGAGTACACCCACATAAACACAGGAGAATATGAAAAACCCTATGCAGATAGTGTCCTCATCAGGATTCAATGCTGGGACCTCATTGCCAAGTCAGAAGGTCTAACCACTAAGCAACTGTGCTGCCCTTTCTTCACTGTGTGTTGTGGGAGATGTATTGGGGAGACTGGATTAAGTAGGAATGACCATTTCCAGTCCCTCACCCATGCACTTTTGATTTATCAAGTCACTTATAATAATGTTCTATTGCAGGTATCCTCAAACTTCGGCCCTCCAGCTGTTGCAGAACTACACATCCCATGAGGCATTGTAAAACTCAGACATTCACAGACATGACTAGGCATGATGGGAATTGTAGTTCCTGAACAACTGGAGGGCCATAGTTTGAAGACCCCTGTTCTATTGCTTATTGTTATCAGTAAGCAATATGTTAGATTTGCAGTTACCAGTTGCAAAGGAGGAAGGTACACATGAGCCGTGTAAGCTTTGCAAATTATCAAGATGGCTCCAGAACTAAGGAAATCCTTAGTCCTATCCTATCCACGGGTACCCACGGATATCAATGCCCGGAAGTGGGAGCAAATACCTGGATTATACAGGTATGTGCTCTCCCCTCCCCCCTGAAAGGTGCCAAATGTGACACCGGAGGTGGGGAGGATTCAGAAAAGCGGAAGTTCCATTTTTGGGTGGAACTCCGCTTTAAGCTATAACTGGAGATGACGTCACTGGGATTTCCCATGTAACTACAATGTGGAAACTTTGTGATTACTACTGGGCACTTTGTAGCTAGATTAGAGGTCAAAGAGATGATCTAGTTCCCTCGTTGAACTCTGGATCCTGGCTGTTGCTTACAGAGATCAGTTTAAGTACAAACATGCACCGTGGCCTGCTGCAGTTACCGGCAGCTTCTGCCATAATAAACCTCCTTTATGGTCAGAAGCAGCTTCTATAGTACTATATTAAAAGAAACAGTTTCGCAAAAGTAACTAGAAAAGCAGTCTACACAAGAAACCATACAAATGATATTTTCATGTGTCTTAATTACCATTCTATAATAATAATAATAATTGCACACAATACATAAATGCATTTCATGTACCTGGAGTCCTCATTACAGTTATATCTGGTATTGTCTCATTTGGGTTTAATGTACAATTTTCTTGTCATTTTAACAACAATAGAGCATACAAAACTCTTTACAACAAAGAAATCAGGCATGTTTATCTCTTCTCTATTGGAAGCCTAAAGCTGGCCTTACATTAATCATTATTTTTCTTTAAACCAGCAGGTTGCATAGAAAAAATGACCTGATTCCCCCATCCACACATTTGAGGTGGAAGGGAGTATCATGCCGCGTACACACGATCGGACTTTCTGGCACACTTGGTCCAGCAGACTTTCCGACGGACTTTGTCCGCCAGATGCGCCGGACTTAAAAACGGACTGACTTGCCCACACACGACCAGACTTTCCAGCGGGCTAGGACCGCCCGTCTTTCCGACGGACTTTCGCCACACATGGACAAGTCCGTTCATTTTGAACGTGACTCAGGTATGACGGGACTAGAAAAGGAAGTCAATCTTGCCGCTTTTATCGGTGAGATTGACATCTTGCGAGCTCCGTCGCGGGTCATACCAGGCCCTTAGGTCTGGTATGGATTATAAAAGGAAACCCCTACGCCGAAAAAATGGCGTGGGGTCCCCCCTAAAATCCATACCAGACCCCGATCCGAGCATGCAGCCCGACCGGTCAGGAAAGGGGGCGGGGACGAGCGAGCGCCCCCCCCCTCCTGAACCGTACTAGGCCGCATGCCCTCAACATGGGGGGTGGGTGCTTTGGGGGACAACATCAACATCACCCGGTGACCACGCCCCCTAAAACGTCACAGTCCCAGCATGCCCAGGGACTGTGACGGCATAAGGGGGCAGGGTCTCCGCCTATATAAGTCACAACGGAGCGCTCTGAGAGCAGTCCAGCCGGAGAGACCTTCATGTCAACATCTGAAGAAGAGAAGAGGGAAGAAGCCAAGAAGACAAGAAGCCCAGAAGTCTGAACCTCCGCTGGCAAAAGAGCGGCATGAAGACAGCAGAGGAGCCGGCCGAAGAACTGGAACACCGGGAGAAGAGGCCGGAGAGAGTGGAGAAGAACCAACCGGACGGCGGGAGAAGAGGAACCGGAGGGACCCCCAAAGCCGGAAGACGACCCCAAAAGCCGGAGGAAGACCCCCGAAGCCGGAGGAAGACCCCCCAGAGCTGTTTAATAAATTATTTTAAAAACCTGTGTAGTGTGTTTTATTATTGACACTTTTCCCTAGGTGAATAGGTAGGGGTACAATGTACCCCATACTCATTCACATAGGGTGCGGGGCCGGGATATGGGGCCCTCTTATTATAGGGGGCTCCCGGATTCCGATAAGCCCCTGTCCACAGACCCCGACAACCAATGGCCAGGGTTGTCGGGAAGAGGCCCTTGTCCTCATCAACACGGGGACAAGGTGCTTTGGGGTGGGGGGCCCCGCAGAGCACCCCCTCCCCCAAAGCACCCACCCCCTATGTTGAGGGCATGCAGCCTGGTATGGTTCAGGAGGGGAGGGCGCTCGCTCGTCCCCACCCCCTTTCCTGACCGGCCGGGGCTGCGTGCTTGGATCGGGGTCTGGTATGGATTTTAGGGGGGACCGTTTTTCGGCGTAGGGGCTTCCCTTTAAAATCCATACCAGACCTAAGGGCCTGGTATGCCCCGCGCTCGCCGCAGTAGGAAAATTTATTTTTCCTATTGCAGCGAGTGCGAAATGCAATACCCTGCCCTTGCATTGTATCTGGTTCATTGGACCAGCATACAGACGAGCGGGCTTTCCGTCGGACCAGCACACAGACGAGCGGACTTTCCGTCAGAAACTGAGTCCGACGGAAAGATTTCAAACATGTTTCAAATCTAGGTCCGGCAGACTTTTGGGAAAAAGTCCGCCGGAGCCTACACACGGTCGGATTGTCCGGCGGACTCTGGTCCAAGTATGCCGGAAAGTCCGCTCGTGTGTACGTGGCATCACTCTCACTGATAAGTGCTGCTGATTATAGCCAGTGGCACTGATCTTTCAGGAAAACCAAACAGCCTACTTGTACAGAAGTTGATCTGTGGATCAACTTCTGTACAACCAGGGTGCCCATACATGGATCGAAATTCGGCTGGTCCCTGCTGAACCATTTGAATTTCGATCCATGTATGGCCTGGCCACCTTAACGGAGCTCAGTAATTCTCCTGCAAGGAAATTAATTCACCTATGTTGGTTGTGGTTTGACAGTTTGACTGGTAGTAGTAATTTATTAAAGTGTCATATAACCTATATAAGGATTTCTTCTTATATGCACACAAACTGATGTCTGGTTTAATAATATGCCAACCAAGCAGTGCAAAAACCACCCTAAAGGGGAATATATTGTATAGTTGTTTTTATGCATTTTCTTGTATACCAAAAAGTTTATTTTTTTTTCAAAAAGAACTTATTTGTAAACCAGTTAAGGGGGCAGGCTAGCAAACTTGACCCAGTTCTTATTTTTCCTTAATAAGCCGGAGTCCTCCTCGCTGTACTGCCTCTTCCCCTCTCCAAGTTTAATTGAGGCAAGCTTACACATTCAAAGAATACCTTGAAGTTCACAAATGACATTTTTTACTGAAGGTAATTGGACCTCACAGCTCCAGAATAGCCATGTAAACATTGTATGTGCCATATAATGTCTATGAGCTTCCTTAAATACATTTTGCTGTTTAATTTTTCTGAAAAGGACAATGCTTCATAAGAGAGTAGAGTGTAGAATCCTCTGCAAAGTTTAAAAATTAACTTTCATTGAAGACTTGGCTACAATGTTATTCTAAATAACCTTTGCATAAACCAGTATTCAGATAAGTCCATGAGTATTTCTTCGTTGACAGTATATTAAAATATTATGTGCAGTGCCAGGACAAGGTGCTCTGGGCACTCAAGGCAAAGATGCCAAAATGAGCCTTCCCCCATGATATTTAATTCAGTGCTATATACGAATACACATTTAAAACTGTAAAAGAAAATAAAAAAGGTAAAAATTGGAATGAAGGAGTTAATCAAAATAACAAGGGTTTACTAAATTCTTTTCTACAAATTTTAGGGGAAAAAAAACTATTCTGGTACAAAACATTTTTTTAAATGTGGTGCTACAAGCATAAATAAATGCAAATTTAAAATGTTTGCATATAGAAGATTTTAAAAAAGCAGCACATGTCGTTTTATAAAAAGTAATTGTGTACTGATGATAAAGGACTCAAATATCGTTTACATTTTTTTCACACATTTTTTTTATTCACACAGTAATTCATAATGAAAGCTGCAAAAAAAGAAATGAATAGAATATACAAATCCATATATTAAAATTGGTACCACACACAACAAACACACCTAAAATCACACATACACATCTCTCTCTGATGGCAAAAAAACACATTCCCATGTATGCAAATTAGCTATAATCTATATACATATGTATATATAATTTATAATATGTGTTTATGGAATAGGGATGGTGATCATAATAATGGATGGAGTTAAATTCTGGTCACAAATGGGTTCTTGTGTATGTAACAGTTCATTGCACCCATCCAAAGATAGCATTTCTGTCAAGCAACAGAATTCAAGTTCCAAGGATTAATCCAAGCTATATGGTGAGATGATGAGCAAAACCTCAGTTAGTTTGTGAATCGAGGTATGATGTGGTCTAGAGGAGGATCAATGTTCACTGGTTGTGTACAATTGTATCAGCTTCAGAGCTATATGGGCATATAGCCACAACAGTAATACATCAGCCAAGAAATATGTGTAAACATGGATATCGCCTTCCTCGCACATCAATCATGTTCCTGGTAACACAAAGTGGGTTTGTTCCAACACTAACTTGGACATGAATACTTAATGTCTTTAATGTCCATTTGTGTCACAAAGACCAGAATATCATGGAATGTTCCATAGGATGCATGCGTGCATGTTAGTAGTCCAGACATCTCTGAAGATATAAGACCAGAATTGCCATTTCAGGAATATTCCTGCTGGGATGTTGATATCCCAGGTCACAGAGATGGGGATCACCAATGCCCCAGGGGAGAGGGTGGATGTGGAAAGCGAGATTAAGCCTGCAGTTGTTTGACTTTGTGAAGATCACTGATTCTCTCAACAGCAACCATTGAGTAATGTCTTGTTTTGTTCTGCCTACCACATATGCATATAGAGTCTCATCAATAACTGGAAAATTACCATATTTATTTGGCAATTCAGCTGTTGTTTACAGCAAAAAAATTGTGGAAGACCAGCTGAAAAAATCATCAGTGTCTTTAACATGGTTTACAGAAAAGAGAAAGGGAAGGCGCGTGGCCTGGTGCATAAATCCTTTTAAAACTTTTATTTAAAACAAAATGGTACTGTATATACAGAAAATACTACGTATTCATAAAAGTGGATGAATTACAATATTATTACCACTTATTTGAACAGTATTAAAAAATGATTCCCATATAAGGGATAAAAGGTGAATGATCTTCTAACGCATTTCAAGGATTTTCCTCTTCCTCAGAGCCTTAGGATACCAGGTCTGGTCTGCATGTTAAAATTTAGAGGACTGGATGAGTGGTATATCACTGGGTGAGTGGTCAACCCTTACTGGTGGTGGATTATCCTTTGCTGTTAGGGATGTTCCTGTTGGAGATACAACAGATTTCAGCTTAGCCTATTAACTGCAGTTCTCAAACAGGACACTAGATGTCGCTAATGCTCAGTGGTATGCTGTGCTGTGCAGTTTTCTATGATATGTTATATTTCCTGTGTATAGTGTTGTACTTGTTGGTTTCTTTTTCCTGTCTGTGTTCTTCTTACCATGTGAGGTGATATCTGTGTACTTCTTGCCAGTTATGTTCCAATAAAGAAGTCAGTTCCTGTTACTCCACAACATCTGATCTGAATTGACTCCACTGCACCTAGCAATCGCACTCTGCAACAGGTTATGGGCCCAGTGTCCGGATAAAGTCATACAACCAGGTGTGGCCCAGGCAGAACAAAGCCTTGAACGGAAGACAGTGTGGCTGATGCGGAGATCGACATAAGGAAGGTTTCCAGTGACATCTCCTACAGACAAGTAAGACTGTTTGTATATGAAGGAGGGGAAAAAAATGGCCGGAAACTCAGAGCTTAAACTCTCAGTGGCCAAGCTGAACAATGACAATTATCAGTTATGGAAGTTAAAGGGGAAATGCTATTATCCAGAGATGACTTGTGGGAGGTTACCACCACAGAGAGGCCAGAGGATAATAATCAGGACTGGGACAAGAAAAACAGACAGGCACGGGCCACCATAAGTTTACTAGTGGAGGATGATCAGCTCATTCATATACGCCATGAGGACACAGCGAAAGGCATGTGGGATGTACTGAATAGACTGCATGAAAGATCCAGTTTAAACAGCAAGCTGTTTTTGCTGCGGAAACTTTACAAAATGAGACTTGGCAGAGAACAGGACATGCAGGAGCATATAAATGCAATGCTGGAAGTGATTGCGCAACTCAGATCGATTGGGGAGAATATAACAGACAGTCACACTGCAGCCATGTTGTTATGCAGTTTGCCTGATACATATACTGCACTAATCAATGCACTGGAGACATGCCCTGAGACAGATCTGTCGCTAGCATTTGTAAAAACCAGGCTCATAGATGAGTATCAGAGAAGAAAGGAATTAATGCATGACTCCACAGAAACCGACACCAGAACCGCTCTTAAAGTTACAGATGCAAAGTTACACAGGAAAGAGACCAGAGAGTGTTTCAGATGCCACAAACAGGGACACATAAAGAAAGACTTACTATATGGAAAGCAGAGCAAATGAGACAGCGTCCCTCTTATGCTAAACAAAAGGTCAAAACCATAACCAATGATCCATGGGAAGGAAACTGGAATGCCACATTTAAAATGACAGGCAACAACAAATGCCAAGGCTGGTGCATCGATTCCAGCACAACCAGTCACATGACGAGTGATAAAAGTTTCTTCACAGAACTTGATCTGAACAACAAAGAAACTATTTATCTCGCAGATGGAAGCAAAATACATGCAGAAGGACATGGGCATAGAACCCTTGTATGTCCGGATGATGCGGGACACAATTTAGCCATACCAGTGAAAGATGTGCTTTATGTTCCTAATCTAGAAGGAGGACTCTTATCTGTGAAGCATCTAACAGCCACAGGACTCACTGTAAAATTCCAAGGTGACAAGTGTTCTATTCTAAACGGCAAACAGACAATAGCAAGTGCCAAGCTGGATGATCATCTATATCACCTCGACACAGTGAAGGAAAAGGTGATACTATGTACACACAAGCACAATGACTGTATGCATATATGGCACAGACGTCTAGGTCACAGACACCCAGAATGCATACAAGAACTACAAAGGAGGAATCTGACAAGGGATCTAACAGTATCCCCGTGTTCAGTTACTGTTAAGTGTGAATGTTGCATTAAATCCAAAGCAACAAGAGCAACACTTCCCAAAGTCAGTCAGAAGATAGCTTCAAGACCACTTGACTTAGTTCACAGTGATGTGTGTGGTCCTCTAAACCCACCCACACCTGGAGGCAACAGGTACATAATGACTTTCATAGACGACTATTCAAGATACACAGTCACCTACCTAATGCAACACAAGAGTGAAGTTTTCGACAAATTAAAAGACTATATAACAAAGACCAGTAACAAGTTTCAGAGGAAGCCTCTCATACCTCAGAGCGATAATGGAGGTGAATTCACAGGAAGTAAGATACAAGAGTAATTAAAACAGAATGGAATAGAACATCAAAAGACAGTCCCGTACACACCAGAACAAAATGTAGTAGCTGAAAGAAAGAATAGAACTCTGACTGAAATGATCAGATGTATGCTGACAGACTCTGGACTACCACAAAAATACTGGGGTGAGGCAGCCATGACAGCTACATATTTGCAGAACAGACTTCTTTCCAGAACAATGGAGAAAACCCCATATGAACTATGGCACAATGAGAAGCCATGTGTAAAACACCTAAGAGTTTTTGGATGCAAAGCATTCATCTACATACCTGAAGAAAAACGCACCAAACTCCAGAACAGAGCGTTTGAAGGTATCTTCGTTGGATACAATGACAATGTTAAGGGTTACAGAATCCTAAATCCCAAAAACAACAAGGTTACCATTAGCAACAGCATAACTTTTGTTGAAGATTTAAGAGACAATGTAATGACAACAGTAGAAACGAGAATAGAAGAGCAAACTGACATTGACCAGCCCATCTCTGTAACTTCCGAACAAACAGTTGAAGTAAGTGCAGACTCAGCCAGCACTGAAGAGCAGAAACAAGAAGACTCCGACACAAAAACGAGACGTTTAACAAGAGAAAATAAAGGTAAACCACCTAAACGTCTCTCATACAAAGCAAGTACTGCCAGTATCAACGAACCTGCGAGCTGGGAAGACATATCTCAACTTCCAGAACAAGAAGCAAGTAAATGGATAAAGGCTGCTGAGGAAGAGATGAAATCCATGCATGACACCAAAACATGGACACTTACAGAACTACCACCCGGAAGGAAAGCCATAGGCTGTAAATGGACTTTTAAAGTGAAATACAATGCAGATGGCACAATTGAACGGTACAAAGCAAGACTAGTAGCCAAGGGCTATTCTCAAAAATACGGAGAGGACTATGATGAGACGTTTGCACCAGTAGTCAAGCACACTACAATATGGACTTTACTGACAATATCCGCCATAAGGAAAATGCAAGTGAAACATTTTGATGTGAAAACCGCGTTTCTACATGGCGATTTAACAGAAGAAAGTCTCCCATGGAAACCAACTACCTAAAGGAGATGAATTGTCGAGATAACCCATTACCTACTAATTCTCAATACAGAAAAGCAATAGGGAAATTGCTGTACCTTACTACTGCTACAAGGCTGGACATTGCAGCAACTGTTGGAATCCTATGCAGAAAGGTTTCAAAGCCACGTAAAAAGGACTGGAATGCTGTAAAGCGAATCATTCGCTATCTGAAAGGGACTTCGCACTACAAGTCAAAGTTACCAGCAAGTGATGAAAGCACCCTAATAGGATATGTGGATGCTGACTGGGCAGAAGACACCAGTGACAGAAAATCTACCAGTGGCTACTTATTCTTTCTGTCAGGTGGTGCCATCAGTTGGACTAGTAGAAAGCAACTCTTTGTTACACTGTCGTCTACTGAAGCAGAATATGTCGCTGCAGCGCAGGCAAGCCAAGAAGTTATATGGCTAAGACAGTTATTAACAGACTTGGGTCAACCACAGTTGGGACCAACAGAAATATATGAGGACAATCAAGGATGCCTCGTACTTGCGCACATGGAAAGAGTTAATTCAAGAACCAAGCACATTGATGTGAAGTTTCACTTTCTTAGGGATCTTCAAGAGCAAGGTCTTCTTGAGTTACTTTATTGCCCAACCGAGGATATGACAGCAGATATCCTTACAAAGCCCCTGACCGCTGAAAGGCTTACAAAGAAGATAGGTTTAACAGACTAAGCCTTAACTGTTGAGAAAGGGTGTTGGAGATACAACAGATTTCAGCTTAGCCTATTAACTGCAGTTCTCAAACAGGACACTAGATGTCGCTAATGCTCAGTGGTATGCTGTGCTGTGCAGTTTTCTATATGTTGTATTTCCTGTGTATAGTGTTGTACTTGTTGGTTTCTTTTTCCTGTCTGTGTTCTTCTTACCATGTGAGGTGATATCTGTATACTTCTTGCCAGTTATGTTCCAATAAAGAAGTCAGTTCCTGTTACTCCACAACATCTGATCTGAATTGACTCAGCTGCACCTAGCAATCGCACTCTGCAACAGTTCCTTCTACATCACAGCGCTCTACATTGAACAAACACCGAACAGATATAGATATATATAGAATTGCAGACTCTATTCCAAATGCTAAAAGGCATATAATATAGAAATAATAAATATATCTATATGTATATGTATGTTAAAACAATGCCTCATACAGCCTAATAAAAGGTATGTATAAATCAGAACAATTATTATTAATTGATCACATATATTGTTGCGAAAATGAACCACTATAGCTGAACTACTACAGATGTCCTCTTTGATTGAATAGTATATTTATATCTATATATCTATATATATATATATATATATATATATATATATATATATATATATATATATATATATATATATATATTAAGTTATCTTTAAAAACACACAAGTACATACACAGAATTGCGTTGAAAGATTTCAATATGAACTCCATCGTAATTCAAATAAGAAAAAATGCCATATAAATATAAATATAAATGAAAGTAAAGATGATAAAATACATAAAAATTAATATGAATGTATGGGAGAATTGAAATGGAAATGGAGGTGGTAATGGCATTCAGGGCCATCTTTAATATTGATTGGAACCCGAGCAAACATTTTCTTGGGCCCCCCTCCATGCAATTTTGCTCTCCACATACTCTGAGACATACAATAAATAGCAGCTAGACTCAAAATCAGTTTACTGAATCAGATCAGGCAGCGATTGTGATTGGTTGCCAGATGTTACAGTGTATCATTACCGCTCACTGACTGGTTGCTAGAGGTTACAGCACACATTACAGCTCACTGGTTAGTTGCTAGAGGTTACAGCACATGATTTCTGGTTGGTTTGCTAGAGATTACTGTACATCAATACTGCTCACTGATTGGTTGCTAGAGGTTATGGCACATCACCTTCTCACTGCCTGCACATCATGGACTGGGGTGGTGAGGGAACCCATCAATAAACAGAAAACTCCTAGGGATCCTAGAACTCCTGGAATCAGTGGCAGTGCTGGGGGGAGGGGTGGATGTGATCAATGTCAATGCTGATTTTTTTGCTGACTACCAACATAAAGAGAAGTTTTAACACTGACCACCAATGTAATAGGGGTTTACACTGACTACTAATGTAAGGGGGACCTTCACACTGGCCACTAGTGTGAATGAAAGGATTGTAAACTGAGCCCCAATGTAATGAGAAGATTTACACTGACCAGATACACAGCAGTGCCATTTAATGTTAATGACACCCTCACACATCTGCTGACGTGCTGTGGAACCGTGTGGTTTTGAAAAAGCATTAGGGACTTTCTTCTGCATTTCTAGAACAGAAAGCTGCCCATTGAAATTAATAAGCTGCCCTACACACAACCTACATCTGTATGCACCCTGTCAGTACACCTTTGCATCCTAAAACCCCTGCTCTAGTATACATATGAATGCCGCCTTCATTTACATATCATTGCCGCTGTTCCAGGGCTATTTACATATGAATGCCGGTTGTTTACATGCAAACACGGAGTCTGCCGCTGAGTCATCTATGCACAACAATAGGGCAGACCTGGGCAGTTATAGTAGCAGCACTTGACACTGAGATATTGGGACAGAGCACAGAACTAATACCACTACCGCAATACCACTGGAATTAACAAACCATAGCAAATATTATTATAGCTGGGGTTATTGTAGCATAAGGGATACGCTAACTCCAGGGGGAGCGGACATGTGGAATTCATAGTACTAGAAAATTATGGTATATACCTTAGCACCATGGTAGGGTAAAGGGATCAAATGGTCCGTCGGTCTGAAAGGAAAATTAAATTGATATTATAAATGTTATTACTAGTACAAATATTGCTGCTGGTGACCCTGTGTGTATGAAAGTTGATACATGAAGGGTAACAAACTAATGGGGCATATGATGGTGAAAGAGCAAAGGGGTGTGAACTCCAAACATGTAGCAACCAGAGCGGAGCTCATCTCATGTGGGGTGGCTGGGGTTAGGGGAAGACTTCTCCAACCATTAGACAACCCCATGGACCTCTAGTTCTTCGTTCATTCCATCAGGAGCCAAGGAACCAAGGGTGAAGATCTTTAAACATGGTTTACCTAGCTTGTGCTAAAGTGTAACATTAGCCAAAACATTTCTTTTGTTTGTGTTTTTTTTTGAATAGGGAAAGTTTAAAGGATAAGTTCACTTTTACAAAAAAAAATTAAAATAAATGCACATTTTTTTTGCAGGTAAAAAATATGTATTTTTAATTTTTTTTGTTAACCTACCAAGAGCGATCAACAGCGCTTTTGTAATTAATTGAGAAATACAAGCTGACAGCCACAAAGGCTGTTGCGACTTGTAGTTTTCCCATTAACAGAACACTCTGAATGAATGAAGCAGCTAGGTGGGCACAGTTTCATTTAGAAAGGAGAAGATCCCCTACTCACTGTCAAAAAGGGAACTCGGGGTAGGTGCAGGGGGCGGTACATTTGTAACATGTTACACCTTATATATGGGTGTAACATGTTACAAAAGGGGAACTTATCCTTTAAAGCTTATTTTCTGTCAACTTTTTATGGTTGTCTCAGTTTGAGCGATTTTTCTTGCTTATTGCCTGTTTCAATGGTGCCAGATGAAACAAGTGAAAATCACCCCGATCACCCAATGGTAACAACTTTTCTATTATATAATAATATATCAGTTCACATAATATGGTTATATTAGTATTGGCAAACTCAGATTTCTTATAACTTACACGTATACTGTGCTTGGCCCACAACTAGAAAAACATTTTCCAATGTGGCAGTCTGGTACGAGAGGCTTACAACATTGTCAGGTGCAAAACCTGGGCAGGGAAAGAGCAAAGAGAGAACAAAAAGCCTCATGACTTCCAATACCATCTCTATGCTGACGACACACAAATTTATCTCCACTCCTCAGCTCACTCCTTCAGTTTCCTCACCTATCACTAACAGACATATCAGTCTAGATATCACACCACTTCCTCAAACTCAATCTATCCAAAACCAAGCTCATATTATTTTCCCCCCAGTGCCCCTTCCCCTGATCTCTCTGTCAAGATCGATGGTACAACTATCAGCCCATCCCCTGATGCCAAGGTTCTAGGTGTAATCTTGGACTCTGATCTATCTTTTTGAGGCCCCATGTCCAATCACTGTCCAAATCTTGCCATCTCAACATCTCCAAAATACGCCCCTTTCTAACCAATGACACCACAAAGCTCCTAATCCACTCCCTGGTCATCTCTCACCTCGACTACTGCAACTCCCTTCTAATTGGCTTACATTTACATAGGGAAGACTATCCCCCCTTCAGTGCATTATGAATGCTGCTGCCAGACTTATCCACCTTACCAACTGCTTCATGTCTGCTAATCCTCTCTGTCAATCCCTCCATTGGTACTCACCCAACAAATGAAATTCAAAATACTAACAACAACTTACAAAGCCATCCATAACTCTGTCCCAGCTACATCACTAATCTAGTCTCAAAATACCAACCAAATCATCCTCTTCATTCCTCCCAAAACCTCCTGCTCTCTAGTTCCCTCGCTCCCTCATCACCTCCTCCCATGCTTGCCTCGAGGACTTTTCCAGAGCATCTCCCATCCTATGTAACTCCCTACCCCAATCTGTCCAATTATCTTCTTCTCTGTTTGCTGTTAGACAATCCCTGAAAACCCTCCTCTTCAGAGAAGCCTATCCTTCCCACACCTAACAACTGTACTTTTATTTTTTACATCAACTCATCCCCCACAGTTATCACTTTTTGTATCACTTGACCCTCCCTTCTAGATTGTATGTTCTAACAAGCAGGGTCCTCTGATTCTTCCTGTATTCAATTGTATTGTAGCTGTACTGTCTGCACCTCATGTTGTAAAGTGCTGCAAAAAACTGTTGGTGCTATATAAATCCTGTATAATAATATTAATAATAATAATAAAAAAACAGTAGTATATACAAGCTGTGGGAAGACACAAAAGAGATTTGTGTCATAAGAAGATCTCCATACAAGGATTATTATGGTTACTGGCATATTTAGCTGCTAAATTAGAGATGGGATATATCCTCAGCTCAGTCCTAACTTTTTGCCTCCTTATCTTCTCTCTGTCATGTCTACCCCAACACAGGTGGTCAGACACTATAGCTGGCTACTGTGTTCTTCACCTATAGAAACCCCCTTTACCATAAGGCAAGCGTGGCTACTGGTACTCGGTTGCCCCCAGGTCTTATACATAATGCTATAGTGCCTCGCCACCACGCCAGGGAAGAACCGAGCAAAGCAAACAGGTACTTGCGGTTGGGCAGATAGGTAGCTTGGTTCTATAACAGTCCTGGTAAAAGGCAGGCTGAATTCAGGGAATAGTCCAAAATCCGGTCCAAGGTCATACACAGGGAAATCCAATCTGGCAGAGCAGGGCAGACAGACGGGGGCTTGATCAGGAGTAACACACGTATCACTCTTTATCACAAGCATGCGGGTGAGGGTTTGGCTGGCTTATAACAGGTTTGATTTGCATCCAGAGACTGATCACATTATTCCCTTTGCAGGTGAGCAGATAGACAAGGAGAGTGCCATAGCCCAAACCCTGGATGCTGGAATGAGGAGCAGGAGCACTAGATGCTCCTGACACTCCCCTACAACTACAACCACATCTATGTTAAAGAAATTCGTAATTTAGGGTCACCTATAGGATGACACATGGCTTTTGCCATTATTACAAAAGAAAATAATATACACTACATATATTCTGGTTAAATGTATGATTAATGTGATAAGTTGACTTTGAAATGAACTTATGCTCATTGATCTGAGATCATATTACTTGGATAATGTTTATGATGATGGGTGTACATATTGTCATTATTTGCACTAATAGATTTTCCCATGTGGCCTGTGGTTTGGTCAGTTTGACACAAGTGGGAGCTGCTCCAGCATGTGTAGTCCCTGTGGAGTTTCCATGGGGACTATGGGTTTAGTCTCATGGCTGGGTAATGGTTTGGTCCTTGCTATTGCCCACATTTATCTCCCAACCATGGGGTGAAAACTGTCCCTCTCAGCCTGCCTGGATAGGTGCAGAGGAGATGAGGTTATGGGCAGACTAGTACAAGAAGAGCCACGGGTGGCACACGGTGATGTCAGCCCGGAACTGTCACTGCGTGTGCCATGCACTGATGTCATGTAAGCAGCAGAGCTCCAGTGTTGGCATGTATTTGTGCATGTGGTGGGGGTATAGGAGGGGGGTGAAAGCAGTGCTGGTGATCATGCGGCAGTGGACACAAAGAGAGGACTCTGGAGAAGGCACATGTGTACAAGAGAGGCCTTTTCTAAATACTTACCAGTTGGTGTTGTTTTTTGAGCGGTACAAGGCTGGTACATTAATGGAAGAGTTATTGTGTTTTCTTATTTTTGGGATTTTTAAGCTGCCATTAGTACCACTAATGGGAGAAGTAAGGTACGGTGTGCATTTGGTTGTCAGTAGCTGCCACTTCACTAGTGATAAGACATATGTAACTCACATTATTGCAGTACATGAGATTGGATGCTTTAGGGATGAAATTTATTTCTACCTATACAGATATCACTCTAATCTCCATTTGGGAAGGCAGGGATTGCATGATATAGAAATAGAAGATCCATTGCTGTAAGACAAAATACATAGGCAGGGCTTTTTTTTTCTCGGAGAATAGGTGCAGGAACTCCTCCCTTCTGAGTCACCCATTGTCTCTGCCCCCTACCCACCTCTGGGCACCGTCCCTTAGTTCTACCCCTTTCCCACCTCCCAATACCACCCCTTTTAGAGAATACAGAACCAAGTATCATTTTCTGGTGCTAAATAATGTATTGTATGGAATTTCTTAATGATAACAAGAAATGCAGTAAAATAGATCCTCTAGTAACAACAGATACCCCCTCAGCAACAATAGACCCCACACACATCAACATGGGACCACCCACAACAAAATACCACACCCAGCAACAAAAGATCCACCCCAGCAACATTATATCCCGCCCAGCAGTAACAACAGATCTCCCAGCAGCCATCATCAATAGACAACCAGCAGCCAGCAACAATAGACCTCTCCCTCAACAGTACATCCCTACCAGCAACATAAGACCCCCCGCAGCAATAATAGATCACCTACCAGCAAAAATAGATCCTCACACAAAAACAGATCCCCACTAAAGATGGTCCCGATGTTCGAGTCGAACGTAAGTTTGACTCGAACATCGGGTGTTCGCCTGGGTCCTGTCCCAGGGAACATCAATGCAAAAAAAAGTTTTAAAAACGGCCGTTTTTTCGGGAGCAGTGATTTTACTAATGCTTAAAGTGAAACAATAAAAGTGTAATATTCCTTTAAATTTCATACCTGGGGGGTGTCTATAGTAGGCCTGTAAAGTAGCGCATGTTTCCTGTGTTTACAAAAGTCCAAGAGCAAAATGACATTTCTAAAGGAAAAAAGTAATTTAAGTACTTGCGGCTATAATGAATTGTCGGTCCCGGCAATACACATAAAAGTTCATTGATAAAAACAGCAGGGGATTCCCCCACAGGGGAACCCCGAACCAAAATTTAAAAAAAAAATGCGTTGGGGTCCCCACAAATTCCATACTTAGCCCTTCAGGTCTGGTATGGATATTAAGGGGAACCCCGCGCCCATATTTTAAAAAAAATGGTGTGGGGGTCCCCCTCAAAATCCATACTAGACCTGTCTGGTATGGCTTTTAAGGGGAATCCCATGCCAAAATAAAAAAAAATGGGCAAGGGTTGTGGGGATGAGGCCCTTCTCCCCATCAACATGGGGACAGGGTGCTTTGGGGGCCTACCCCAAAGCACACTCCCAATGTTGAGGGCATGTGGCCTGGTACGGTTCGGGGGGCGCTCTCTCGTCCCCCTCTTTTCCTGCGGCCTGCCAGGTTGCGTGCTCGGATAAGGGTCTGGTATGGATTTTGGGGGGACCCCATGCCATTTTGAAAAAAATTTTGGCGCGGGGTTCCCCTTAAAATCCATATCAGGAGTGAAGGTGTGGATTTTGAGGGGGACTCTTACTCCATTTAAAAAAAATATATATATTTTGGTGCGGGCTTCCCCTTAATATCCATACCAGACCTGAAGGGCCTGGTATGGAATTTGGGGGGACCGCCACACATTTTTAAAAAAAATTTAGGTTCGGGCTTCCCCTGTGGGGGGATGCCATGCCGTTTTTATCAATGAACTTTTATGTGTATTGCCGGGATCGACAATTCATTATAGCCGCAAGTACTTTTAAATTACTTTTTTTCCTTTAGAAATGTCATTTTGCTCTCGGACTGTAAACACGGGAAACATGCGCCACTTTACAGGCCTACTATAGACACCCCCCAGGCATGAAATTTAAAGGAATATTACACTTTTATTGTTTCACTGCTCCCGAAAAAAAGGCTGTTTTTAAAACTTTTTTTGCATTGATACATGTCCCCTGGGGCAGGACCCGGGTCCCCAAACACTTTTTAAGACAATACCATGCATATAAGCCTTTAAAATTAGCACTTTTGATTTTTCATGTTCGTGTCCCATAGACTTTAACGGTGTTCACACGTTCGAACAAATTTTTTGCCTGTTCGCATGTTCTGGTGCAAACTGAACCGGGGGGTGTTTGGATCATCCCTAATCCCCACCAATGACAATAAATCCCCCAGCAGCCAGCATCAATAGACCCTCTAGCACACCCCTTGCTATGACATACATTCAGTGCTGGAGGTGCCAGTGTTCTGACATATATTGTCCTCCTATCGGATAGTGTCCACTCCGTACTGCGCAGGCGCAGCGCTTGCGCAGTACGGAGCAGAAGGAGATGCCGAAAGTTTCCGAAATTGATCAGCTGACCATCAGCTGTACACGGCGCTCGGGCACTTGTTAGCGATGGCTGTGTAAGAAGGACCCTCGCGGGCTCGCTTCGCTCGGCACGCTTCGGGCACGGCCTCGCTGCGCTCGGCAACTATTTATTCTCACTCTATGTCCACTTGGATAGTAGGGAATGAACCTGGACATAGGGTGATTTTAAAAGCGCAGGCACCGTGTACAGCTGATGATCAGCTGTTAAACTTTGGAGACTTTCGGCGTCTCGTTTGTCCTCCGTACTGCGCCTGCGCAGTACAGGGCGGACACTATATGATAGGGGACTGTATTTGACAAGACACCGGCACTGCGTTCCCCTGCGTTCCCGCTGAAAAAAAGCCCTATACTTAGGTACAACAACCATATTAGAAATGGCATCTACAGGTAAAAGTTTGGCCAAATTACTAATTTATTGTCATCTACTGTAGGCTTAATCCATTTATCCCCTTCCTTGTAAGAAGCACAGCTTTGGGAAGAGTCATTTTTGAATGTATGTCCTGAGATAAAGAACGGTAATTTGACTGTGTTTGATTTTCAAGATATGTATGATAGATCAAAAGTGAAACAATTGGGGAATTAAATAAAGGAGGGGGTCCTGTAGTAATGAAGATATATATAAAAAAAAAAAAAGGATTTTTTTAATCCCATACAGGCAAGGATTCTAGCTGTAGAGATCTTTCAGAAAAGGATGAAATAGGAACTAATGAACCTGAAAGTTAAGAAGTGTAGAGAGAGTTAGAATAATATCACAGTGGCTGAATAAGCTTCAATAAAAAATCTGAAAGAAAGAAAAGGTAACTAGGTAATCAATAATGCAGATAAAGGGAGTGCTGTAGTTATCTTCAGGTAGAAACTTTTTAGACTTTTTCTAATATTTATTCAGTAAGGTAGATATAATTTTAACTTTGTAATTATGATCCCCAACTTCCTCTTCTTTTTTATTCTTCTTTTATTTTTTGAAGGTTCTATAATCATGCTTTCTAAATTAGTTCCCATTGTGATTGGTTTCTTCCATGGCATCTTTGTTTTCCTAATGATGCATGACTTTTAAGGTGAGATAGAGATCTTAGCTAACTTCAATCTTGTCAGTGCTTTGACACAGGAAAAAACTTCACCTCAAGGTCAAAACTTCTTTCTATGTCAGAAATATGATAGGATGATAAAATTATGATTTCACGATTGTTGTGTCTGTCAATACTGTGATTCTGAACTGTTTCTTCCCATTCTATCTGTGCTGTGTGCCTACAAAAGAGGGAAGTTTGGGTATAGCTTCTATACATGTTTGCTGCCACAATGCTTCATGTGTTATTTTTTCCTATCAAACTAGATATGAGTAAGTGTAAGTTTGTGATCCCCACCATCTTGTGACATACTAGAATTTGCAGTACCAGTTGTGCTATGATTAGTCATAAACTGATTGTGATTCGATGTGGGACATTTTGATACTCGTATCCACCCTTGTGAGAAATACCCATCACCTTTAGATTGTTTGCCTCATTGCTGAGTATAATCACTCCTTTGTGAAGCCTGTGTAGGAAAAAATATGAGTGAGACAAACCATCAACTACTTTTCTTATTCCTTACATTTTTTTGAACCTGGGAAAGAAATTTAGTTACAGTACAATAAATATCCAAAGAAGGGGAAGGAAGGCAAATAAAAACAAAAAGAAATACAGGGTAAGGAGAAAAAGAGCAAAAAAGCAAACATTATCCACTAATTGTAATATCAAAAAAGTAGACATTGAAGTTAATAGTGTAATGAATTTATCAGGAATTGAATCAACAGTTTTTCCTGTTTACCGTTTTGATATCTTTAATATCCTACTTGATGTTAATAGATTTGTTAGAAATTTAATATTTTGTAAACATTTTTGAACATAGATGAAAATGAAGAATTGGTTAATGTATGTCCTGAGGTAGAGAACATTAATTTGACTATGTTTGATAGATTAAAGTATAACTAAAGGCAAAACTTTTTTTTAGTTTTGGATAGAGTGGAAAGCCCCTATAAGCCCCCATTAGTGAGATTCACCCTCTCTATTAGTCCTGTTTACCATTATGATTGAAAGTGAATGAAAATCACAAATTTTGGGTTGTCCCCAGAAAAGTAATCTTCCAATGGGGACACTAATTCTGGTCATCTGCGGGTCCCCAAAGGATTCCTTTACTTTGCCAGGATTTCCTCTTTGTTTCTGTTTAGCTATGGTACAAGAAGTGAAGGGAAATCTCCGCAGTGGGACACAGAAGGCGAAAAAAAAAATCTGACATGGATTATAACCTTCCTTGCTCTATCCAAAATGAAAAAAAAAGTTTTGCCTATAGTTCCACTTTAAATTGATTGTAAAGTCTTTTTTTTTTTTTTTTTTAACCGCTTCAGCCCCGGAAGATTTTACCTGACCAGAGCACTTTTTGCGATTCGGCACTGCACCGCTTTAACCCCCTAGCGGTATTCCCGAGTCTGACTCGGGGTGGATTTTCAATACCAAAAGCGGTATCCCCGAGCCAGATTGCATCACAGGATCCTTGTAGAGGTTACTTACCTTGTCCCCTGGACCCTGCGATGTCTCCCCGACGTGATCTGCGAGCCGCTGTGTCTCGCTCGATTCACAGTGACGAGCTCCGTTCCCTGCGAGCGTTGCGATGCACGGGAACGGAGTTCGGCGCCAAATTCAAAAAGTATAACACACAGTAAAGATACAGTATACTGTAATCTTACAGATTACAGTACTGTATCAAATAATTACACATCCTCTTTGTCCCTAGTGGTCTTCCCAGTGTCCTGCATGCAGTTTTATATTATAAAAACTGTTCTTTCTGCCTGGAAACTGGAGATTGTCCATAGCAACCAAAACTGTCCCTTTACATCAAAAGTGGTTTTAGACCAGCTAGAAAACAGCAATAATAAATTAGAATCACTTGCAGAATTGAGCGATAGTGATTTGTGGGGAAATCCGTCATCAAACACTAAAAGTAACGAAAGCGACAATTCTGCAACTGAGCAAATTTCAGTGTTTTTGATTTGATTACATTATTGAATCATTTTAATTATTATTATATTATTATTTGTTATAATTATTTATAGTTATTTATTATATTATAATTTTTTATTTCGTTTTTCAAACTTTATCATACCCGGGATGTCTACTATGACTCTTGTTTGGACAGATTTAAGTGAATTATTCCTAAGAATTACAGGCCTATAATATAAAATGCCAAATTTCTGTGCAAAATAATTGTACCGCTTTCAGCATCAAAAATCTGAAATAATCATACCGCTAGGGAGGTTAAATGACAATTGCGCGGTCGTGTGACGTTGCACCCAAACAAACTTGACATCCTTTTTTTCACACAAATAGAGCTTTCTTTTGGTGGTATTTGATCATCTCTGTGGTTTTTATTTTTTGCGCTATAAACAAAAAAAGAGCGACAATTTTGAAAAAAAAACGCATTATTTTTCACTTTTTGCTATAATAAATATCCCCCAAAAATATATAAAAAACTATTGTTTTCCTCAGTTTAGGCCGATATGTATTCTTCTACGTATTTTTGGTAAAAAAAGATCGCAATAAGCGTATATTGATTGGTTTGTGCAAAAGTTATAGCGTCTACAAAACAGGGGATGGTTTTATGGCATTTTTGTTATTAATTTTTTTTTACTAGTAATGACGGCGATCTGTGATTTTTATCGGGACTGTGACATTATGGCGGACACGTCACGGACAATTTTGACACATTTTTGGGAGCATTGATTACTGTAAAAATGTCACTGGCAGGGAAGGGGTTAACACTAGTGGGCGATCAAGGGGTTAATTGTGTTCCCTAGTGTGTGTTCTAACTGAAGGGGGGAGTGGACTGTGTAGGGAAAGAGATTGATTGCTGTTCATACGCTGTATGAACAGACGATCTGTCACTTCTCCCCTCAGAGAACCGGAAACTGTGTGTTTACATACACAGATCCCGGTTCTCCATGTGCCCTGAGCGATCACGGGAGCCCGGCGGTGATCGCGACCACCAGGCACTCGCATCGGCTCCATGGGCGAGTAGTGGACAAAAGTGGAAGCAACGTAACATGACGCCGATTCGCACACCCGAGCCATGTTGTCGCAGTACAATGGCGGCTGGTCGGCAAGCAGTTAAATAACAAACATGTTATACTTACCTGCTCTGTGCAGTTGGTTTTGCACAGAGCAGCCCAGATCCTTCTCTTCTCGGGTCCCTCTTCGCTGCTCCTGGCCCCTCCCTCCTGTCGAGTGCCCCCACAGCATGCAGCTTGCTATGGGGGCACCCAAGGCCAGCTACAGCTCTGTGTGTCCATTCAGACATGGAGCTGCCATTCGGCCCTGCCCTTCTCTCCCCTGATTGGATAACTGAATTTGATTGACAGCCGTGGGAGCCACTGATGTGTCTCAGCCAATCAGGTGGGACAGTCCCGGATGACCGAGGGACTCATGGACAGAGATGGGGCTCAGGTAAGTATTAGGAGGGCTGGGGAGGCTGCTACACACAGAAGAATTTTATTCTTAATGCATAAAATGCATTAAGATAAAAAAAACCTTCTGCCTTTATAACTCCTTTAATATTGAAACAATTGGAGAATAAAATAAAGAAGGGGGTCCTGCAGTAATGAAGATATTTTAAAAAAACTTAACAAGGGAGGATTTTTTGAAATCCCATACAGGCAAGGAGTCTATCTGTATAAATCTTTCAGAAAACCATGAAACAGGAACTAATGAACCTAAAAGATAAGAGGAGTAGAGAGCATTAGAATAATATGAATGTGGCTGAATAAGCTTCAATAAAAAGTCTACATTAAGGAAAAGACTAGGTAATCAATAATGCAGATAAAGAGAAGACTGTAGTTATCCTCAGTGCCCGGGAGAATGAATTAGATGCCCCTTTTCAACTTCAAGACACTAAAGTTTATCAGGTCTGGAATGGGGAATGTAGAGAGAAGTAGAGCAAGAGAGCCACTCAGTGACCTAGCAGGATGGCCTAGCTGTCAAACGAGGATAATCTTGCAGCTGCTATTTTCACTATTCAATTCAAGCATATTACTGCTTAATAAACAAAAATCAGATTGGGACATTTCTGATTTATTTAAGTCAAGCTAAATGTAAAAGTTAAAAAATCAATTACACATCCAAAATATGTGAGGTCAAACCATGGTGTCATCTGTGCTTCATGTGAAAATGGTACTGTTCTGGAACACCACCACATTCACCAACAAGGCAGCTGCTAAACATGTAATTTAAAGGACTGGTGTTTTTTCCTTGTAACTCTTGAACCCCCTCTAAAAAGCCCCTTATCCTACTGTACAGTATTTAAAAAAATGTTTTGATTTGTTACATGTCCCCTATGGCAGTTCCCAGAACCTTGTGCCACTTTCTTATAATAGTTTGCCTAGTAGCCCATAACTGACCAGAATTTAACAGCAGGATTCACTTCATATAGACTTTAATGGTATTTCCCGCAAAATTTGTGTTCGCCATCTGGCTGATCAAAAAAATAATGAATCACCTATAGCCAGCTTACGATTTTCAGTTATTTGTAATAAACCATGCCTGAAGGCAGAAACTAAAGGGCATATTTATAAAGCAGAGTATCTGACATTCACCGATCATTAACTGTAAATGAATATTCCAGGTGCATGTTTTGTAAATGACAATGATTTATTTAACACCTTTGAATGTTTGGTAAGAACTACATTTACTGTTTCATAAATGCAGTATGCCTCTTTTTTGAAAGCTTGTATCTCAAAATATATTCAGTTAGCCACATGAAAGGCATCCCCTACAATTTTACTTTTCTAATAATACACTTTTTTGACACAGAAATGTAGTACTAGCCCACAAGAAATTCCATACTTCCTTCTGGCAATAGTCAGACTGTCCAACAATGTTCTCTCTCTCATAGTAGTTACATAGTTACATAGTTACATAGTAGGTGAGGTTGAAAAAAGTCCATCAAGTCCAACCTATGTGTGTGATTATGTGTCAGTATTACATTATATATCCCTGTATGTTGCGGTCATTCAGGTGCTTATCTAATAGTTTCTTGAAGCTATCAATGCTCCCCGCTGAGACCACCGCCTGTGGAAGGGAATTCCACATCCTTGCCGCTCTTACAGTAAAGAACCCTCTACGTAGTTTAAGGTTAAACCTCTTTTCTTCTAATTTTAATGAGTGGCCACGAGTCTTGTTAAACTCTCTTCTGCAAAAAAGTTTTATCCCTATTGTGGGGTCACCAGTACGGTATTTGTAAATTGAAATCATATCCCCTCTCAAGCGTCTCTTCTCCAGAGAGAATGAGTTCAGTGCTCGCAACCTTTCCTCATAACTAAGATCCTCCAGACCCTTTATTAGCTTTGTTGCCCTTCTTTGTACTCGCTCCATTTCCAGTACATCCTTCCTGAGGACTAGTGCCCAGAACTGGTGCAGGTGCAGACCAGAGCATTGTAGAGTGGGAGAATTATCGTTTTATCTCTGGAGTTGATCCCCCTTCTAATGCATGCCAATATTCTGTTTGCTTTGTTAGCAGCAGCTTGGCATTGCATGCCATTGTTGAGCCTGTCATCTACTAGGACCCCCAGGTCCTTTTCCATCCTAGATTCCCCCAGAGGTTCTCCCCCCAGTTTATAGATTGCATTCATATTTTTGCCACCCAAATGCATTATTTTACATTTTTCTACATTGAACCTCATTTGCCATGTAGTCGCCCACCCCATTCATTTGTTCAGGTCTTTTTGCAAGGTTTCCACATCCTGCGGAGAAGTTATTGCCCTGAAATGCTGTCACTCTTTGAACGACAATTGCGCAGTCATACAACACTGTACCCAAATTAAATTTTTATAATTTTTTTTTCCCACAAATAGAGCTTTCTTTTGGTGGTATTTGATCACCTCTGCGTTTTTTATTTTTTGTTAAAGGAATTCAAAAAGACCAAAATTAAAAAAAAAAAATACAAAACCGCTTTATATTTTTTTAATAAATTTTGCAAACAGGTAATTTTTCTCCTTCATTGATGTACGCTGATGAGGCTGCATTGATGGGCTGCACTTAGGGGCACCGATTGGCTGCATTGATGGGCACTGATAAGGCGGCACTGATGGGTACTAATAGGTGGCACTGGTGGGCACTAATAGGTGGCACTGGTGGGCACTGATAGGTGGCACTGGTGGGCACTGATAGGTGGCATTGGTGGGCACTGAGAGGTGGCACTGATGGGTGGCACTGATGGGCACCGCTGATGGGGACTAATAGGTGGCACTGATAGGTGGCACTGATGGGTGACAGTGATGGGCAGCACTGCTAGGTGGCACTGATGAGGCACTGATTGGCACCACTGGTGGGCATTGATAGGTGGCACTCGCGGGCATTGATAGGTGGCACTGATTGCTGGCACTGTTATGTACTGGTGGGCACTGTGGGCACTGATTCATGGCACTGTGGGCACTGGCAGGTGGTACTGGTGGGCACAGATGAGGCAACTGTGCCTCTTCCTCTTCGGGACCGATGTCCCTTCAAAAGAAGCCGATAATTGTCTTTTTTTTCTCCTCACGCTGTCAGCGATCTTCTGTTTACATCACATGATCAGCTGTCATTGGCTGATGGCTGATCACATGGTAAGGGGCTGGGATCAACCCCTTACTCAGATCTTTGACCACTCGAGTCTCATTGACTCGGTGATCACAGAGTGCGCCGCACGTGCCCTGCAGGGGGCGCGTGGGGAGCGTGCAAAGGGGAGGACGTCTATTGATGGCCTCCCAGCAAAGTAGATCCCCGCTGTTGCCGTCATTCAGCTATAGCGTGGATCTGAAGGGATTAATAAGGATCTGAGAGCGGTAGATCATGCATTTGTTCTCCAGTGATATTTATTTTTCCAAACAAAGAGAAAGAGTATTGGGACTTTGGATGAGGCATGTCATTACAATTGATGATACATAGAATAAATATAAAAATGTATATAGTTTATTAGTACCATCATATGAAGCATTCAGTAATCTTAAAAAAAACATGTTGAATAAATAAATAATTGTATAATGTAATCAAAAGACTGACATTTAAAATATAATAATACATTACAAATATTCAAAAACACGATTAATACAATGAATGCAAGATGGGTAATAACGATCATCAATAGACATAATTGGCAAAATATAATTCATAGGTTACTCATACATTGATTGTCAAATATACAGACAAACATAATATAATGCGTATTGTTAAACCAGACTTGTCTTGGCACCCTTGTTGGAAACGCTACGCGTTTTGTGGCGTTACAGCCACTCATCAGGAGTATGATGCAAGTTTATACCGTAGGATAGATAGATAAAGTATCTGTTAGTATATAAGCCCTTTAGGATATTTATTTTTCCTTATGAGTGTAAGAAATAAAACTAAGCAAACCAAACTGAGAAATAATATTTTCTTAGGAGGAAAAAGCATTAGCCATCAAACAGAAGTGAAAGGCATTTTATAAATAAGTTACTTACTTACCTTTACCGGAAAATACAGTTACATGGAAACTCCCTGACAGGATTTGTATTTGAAAGGTTTTTACTTATTATAGGTGAGTCATAGGTTTCCACTTACATTTATTTTTATATACCTGAAATACTGTAAAAGATTTTACGGCAAAGAAAAGGGCCCAATCTCTCTTTCCAGAACTTCTTATTCCTTTTTTGCTTGTCAAAAAAGTAAAATGTGCATGGCAATAACCTACAGCAACCAATCAGAATAAATTGTCCTCAGTGCCAGGAGAAGGCACTTTTTAATGTAAGCAGCCAATTGGCATTTGTTGTGCATGATATTTTTTAATAAATGGTTTTACACTATGACACTTTCTCCATCTTATTTTTAATTGGTTACCTCGGTGGAGAGGAGGCTGTAGTTTGAAAGATTCCCTGATTCATCTCCAGCTACCACAGAAGCAAGTTTAAAGACCCATAAACAAAAGTCCATTGCGACCTTCTTTTTAGTTAAAGAGATCATGGTCTTCTGGTGAGTAGGAAATTTAATCACACACATCGGGTGCAACTGCCAAGTGTCTGCAAATGGTGATGAGCTTTAAAAATATCACAGAAGAACCTATGGACTTTGTTTGAATCACTGTATTATTTATGATTTGTACATTGTTGTATATGTTATTACTTTGTATAGAGCACTTTATTAAGTCTATCAGGAAAGTATCACTTGTTGTTTGACAGTTGTTAAATTAACTCACTAGCGCCCCCTACCACTGTCACAAACCTGGGAATGGACATCTTGGGGTACAGATGGAGGGAAGAGAGAGAGAGAGAGAAAAAAGTTCTGGACATAGGGACCAAGTAGGGAAATTTCTTCATGCTGTCAATTACAATTCCCCTGTTAAATAAAGAGTCCTCCACAGGAATGACAGCACTCCTATTCCAGCCAACATTGTTCATATTAATTAGACTGGACAGTGAGACACTGTCAGGTGTAGAAGTAGCTGTTCATATATAAGATAGAAAGTAACTCTCAGTTTTCTAACCTTTATAAGTAGTATTCCAGGTCTTAGAAAGAGCATCCAGCATGTTCTAATTAATTCGATTGATGTTTATTACTGTAGGTTTCTCCTGTTTGAGTTGTTTGTATTACTGTGTGCTTTATTTACCAATCTGTGCAATTGATTAAATGTTGATAAAAAACATAATTGTTGTACGTTATATATGCCTCCAATAGTAAAACAAACTCATTTACAAATATATTTTATTAATACAAATATTAAAAGCATTCACAACATATAAATAAACCATTATTACATTCCTGGACTTTTGAGGTCACAATTAACAACCAGCCCAGCTTGGGGTACATAATGGTTGCTGTGTTTGGACTACGCGTTTTGCTGAAAAGTCGGCTTCCTCGGGATCTTATGGACCTCTTTTATATGTCCATGCAGCTATGATGCAGCTTATAGAACTAGGAATAGACAAAATATAACATAAATATAAACAAACAAATCATAATACATTGTATATATTATATGATAATACAGACAAAAAAAAAAAAAAGTTTTTACCTCTAGGGAGGACAGAACATAGGAAAAAGGAGAAAAAAAATAAAAAAAAAAAATATATATATATATATATATATATATATATATATATATATATATACAGTGCCTTGAAAAAGTATTCAAACCCCTTGAAATTTTCCGCATTTTGTCATGTTACAACCAAAAACGTAAATATATTTTATTGAGTATTTATGTGATAGATCAGCACATAATTGAAGTGGAAGGAAAATGATAAATGGTTTTCAACATTTTTCACAATGAAATATGTGAAAAGTGTGGCGTGCATTTGTATTTAGCCCCCCTGAGTCATAACTTTGTAGAACCACCTTTCACTGCAATTACAGCTGCAAGTCTTTTTGGGGATTTCTCTACCAGCTTTGCACATCTAGAGAGTGACATTTTTGTCCAAATCTTCTTTGCAAAATATCTCAAGCTCTGTCAGATTGGATTGAGAGTGTCTGTGAACCGCAATTTTCAAGTCTTGCCACAGATTCTCAATTGGATTTAGGTCTTGACTTTGACTGGGCCATTCTAACACATAAAAAAGATAGAAAACTGTGCTCTAAGACTATAGATAGCAGCTGGCACTCACTAGACATAAAGTGCAAACATATAAACAATAAATAATAGCGCAGCACTCAATGTTGTGTATGAGTGTGAAGGAATGATAAATGCAATCCACAAGTATTAAAATCAACTAAGATGACAATGAAATCATTAAGCTGATATAATACATATAAAATTCCAAAATGTAAAGTCCATCAATAGAAATTGAAGTAATGAAAAACAGTGCTATAAACAATAACATCCAAAGTACACGAATGCATGAACGTTCAATAAAAAGTAAAAAAATTGTCCACCATGAAATTGAAATCCTTGAAGTGAAAGTGAAGACACCAATATGAGGGCACAGTAGACTAAAACACTTCTCCCTTAGTGTGTGAGATGCACCACCATAGAGTAAAATGGGCACACTTACCAGATAATGTGGACTCATATACTGGTGTGTATTGAGTCGAGCATATGTGAGGTAATACCTCAACCATGACCAGCTGTATCGTGTAAATGGTATGCGATAACCCCATCACCAATTAAATGGAGAAGTTCCACTTTAAATGAACAGACTCTCAATGCACAGCAGACATCAATAGAAAAGGGCGCTCCTGAACATATATGTAGGGAATAAAGGGCCACACATAGTGTAAAACTGTATAAAAATTTTTTATTGTAAAAACATATGTACACTTACATAAATCCACTTGACTAGCATTCAAAAATCCAAAGATTTATCGTAAAGGATTGCAATGACTCCACAAGCGTCACCCAATGTGTGTCGTCCTATTGGACATCATCTGGGATAAGAGGGTCCTGTGCAGTCACTGCAGTATAAATAAGTTAGCTATCCAATAAGAAATGGCTCCCAAATTGGCAATTGGGGACACGGGAGGGAGCGCATGATCAAACCGGAAATGAAACATTCACATGCCCCCTGTGGTCTTGGAAAGGACTGCCATAGAGATAAACAATGTCCTCCAAGCTTCGCTGTGGACACAGACATCACATGCAGTACATAAAACAATGCCTTATTGTAAATCCTATCGAATCCATTGAGGCTGAAAGCTAAAAAGCCAGCCAAGCCCTTATAAACAGATAATGTTATTTAAAAAACTGGAATACAATGACGTATTAATAACATAAACAATGTTGTTAGGGCGCCAAAAGACATTGAAGCACCATCTAGTGGAATAACAACATTAATATTTAAATGGGATTACAATGTCTCCAAAATAAATAAAATATAATATAATGTATAGGAAAAAAATGATATAGAAAATAATTATAAAGGCATCCCAAATGACTAAATGAATAGTGACTAAAGGAATAAAGAACTATAAATGATTTTTAAGTTAAAATATGTGAAATAACAGGAGTAAAGAACCTCATATAAAAATGGCATATATATATGCTGATTCCACAAGATTTGCCTAAATATGCCCAATGTATTTCAAAAGTGAAAGAACAATCATCTTCCATATAAGGATTAAAGCTCCAAATGCTGGTATGTACTAAAATAACTCCTATATATATCTCAGAATATAGTTATGACCGTGAAGTGGGCACATCAAGCTCGATTAATAAATGCATTGATGTCCCACTCCACGTTCATACCATGAGATTAATATGATTTGAGCTCGCAGATCCAATAGATTTCCAATCGTGAAACCCCTCTCTTAACAGAACCACCTCGCCAAGGTGGAATATATTTATCTATCACCAAAAATTGGGTTCTTCTAGGGTCCCTTTTATGGAATTGGGCATAGTGTTTAGGAACACTATGATTGGTTTTGCCCTTTTTCATGTTAGAAATATGTTCATTAACTCTGATGGAAAAATTGTGAATAGTCCTTCCTATGTCATGTTTGCCACCAGGACAAATTATTAGATAAACCACATTCCTGATGGCACAAGTAACAAACTGTTTAATCAGGTAAGAATAAAGAGTGACATTGGATCTGAATGATTCAGTTTTTCTTCTCACATGTGTGTTGTGAAGACACACATTGCACTTTTTACATGGATAGTTACCTATAAGGTTATGAAAAAAGGTGAGTCTAGAGGCGGGATTGATGACATTAGGAGCAACTTTTATCTGTAATGACGGAGCACCTCTATATATGACACCAGCTCAGGTAATAATGGCCCTATAATTTTTAAAACATCCCATGGTAATCTTAAAAATTGACTGCATGGAACAGAACATAACCAATTCTAATGGTGATAACTGGAATGACAGAATTCCTGTCTGTCGATTTGAAATATGTGCTAGTGATGAGCTTGTTACCTTCCACTTTGATCTCCAAGTCTAAGAAGTGAATCTTCACTGGGCTAGCCTCAAATGCCAGTACGATGCCTCTAGTATTGGCATTGAGAGAGGCCATGTAAGAATGAAGAGAATCTGAACTGCCATTCCAAAGGAGGAGGATGACGTCTTTGTTTCAAGCCCAGAGGACATCCTCCTCCATAAATAAATTAGCCAAACTGGGGGCAAATTTGGCCCCCATGGCTACACCTTTCTTTTGAAGATAATATTGGCCATTTAACCCAAAAAAATTATGGCTAGTGAAGGACAATAGTTCAATAATAAATTGTTTTTGGATATATTGCAATGTCTTCTCCTTAGATAGATAATACTGTACTGCATCAAATCCTAACTGATGGGAGATGCAAGTTTACAATGATGCAACATTTGCAGTTGCCAATAAACAACCTTCTCTAATCTCAAGATTATCTAAAAGTTGGATCGTGTCTTTAGTATCTTTTAACCACTTCAGCCCCGGAAGATTTGGCTGCTCAATGACCAGGCCATTTTTTGCAATACGGCACTGCGTCGCTTTAACTGACAATTGCGCGGTCGTGCGACGCTGTACCCAAACAAAATTGATGTCCTTT
The DNA here is from genome assembly GCF_042186555.1 of Aquarana catesbeiana. Classification (NCBI taxonomy): domain Eukaryota; kingdom Metazoa; phylum Chordata; class Amphibia; order Anura; family Ranidae; genus Aquarana; species Aquarana catesbeiana. Next base: position 655,757,790 of record NC_133324.1, read on the forward strand.
TCTCCCACAAATATAGCTTTCTTTTGGTGGTATTTGATAACCTCTGCGGTTTTTATTTTTTGTGCTATAAACAAAAGAAGAGCGACAATTTTGGAAAAAACACAATGGGGGTTATTTATGAAATGCAAATCCACTTTGCACTACAAGTGCAAACTACAAGTGCAGTCGTTGTAGATCCGAGGGAGACATGCAAGGAAAATAAAAAACAACATTTTAGCTTGCACATGATTGAATGATAAAATCAGCAGTGCTTCCCCTCATTTCAGATCTACCCCTCAAAAAGTGCGATCGGATTGTGTTGTCGGAAATTCCAATCATGTGTGGGCTCCATCTGACTTTTTCCTTCGGAATTTCTGACACACAAAGTTTGAGAGCAGGCTATAAAATTTTCCGACAACAAAATCCAATCGGTTAAATTCCAATCGTGTGTACACAAATTCGACGCACAAAGTGCCACGCATGCTCAGAATAAATTAAGAGACGAAAGCTATTAACTACTGCCCTGTTTATAGTCCCGACGTACGTGTTTTACGCCCCTGCATTAAGAACGATTGGATTTTCCAACAACTTTGTGCGACCGTGTGTATGCAAGACAAGTTTGAGCCAACATCCGTTGGAAAAAATCCATGGATTTTGCTGTTGGAATGTCCAATCAATGTCCGATCGTGTGTACAGGGCATTAAAGAGATGTCTGCTCAATGCATGTTTTAATAGTAGTAATAGCAGTAGTAATAAAAAAAAACGATATTATACTATACCCATTTGGAGACAAAGCATTAACTATATGTAGAAAAAAACCCTTAGGAGCCATTGGTTGTATCAGGCTTTTCTGTCCTCCACTTTGGTTGTAATACTTTCCAACACACCCTAATGTTTTTATAAACATTTAATAAATAAATCTGGTGATCCTCACATGAACTTTTAAAAGAGGCCCCGTTTTCAGCAGACAGCGGTTCTCAAGTCTGCTGTCTGCTGAAATCACAGAGCCGGTCCAGGCTCAGGAAAGATCGCAACAATGAAGTCAGGATCCGCTGAGAGCCTGAGCAGGCCGCTCCCCCCCTCCATGGCCCAGTGCTCCAGTGGGGGGGGGGCAGAGTAGAGAGCGGTGACTAGGGATGAGCTTCGTGTTCGAGTCGAACCCATGTTCGACTCGAACATCGGCTGTTCGATCGTTCGTCGAATTGCGAACGATATGGGCTGTTCGCGCCAAATTCGTGTGGCGCGTCACGGCCCATAATTCACTGCGGCATCGCAGTGCATTGCTTGCTGATGATTGGCCAAGCATGCACTATGACCCGCATGCTTGGCCAATCACAGCGCCGCCTTAACAGAGAGCCATAATTGGCCAAAGCCAAGGAGGCTTTGGCCAATTATGGCTCAGGGGATTTAGTACACGCCCCACACTATATAAGGCTGCCTGCACGGCGGCCCTGTGCAGTGTGTTCCGGTGTGCTTAGAGAGAGAGAGAGACAGTGTCATTTCATTTGAGTTAGCTAGATTAGGCAGGACAGTCAGTCAGTTAGCTGCACTTAAAGTGTATTGTGTATATATATGCATCCCAGGTGTTGCATATATATATATATACACTGTATTCAGTTTAGCTAGATCCGTTCCTGTTATCTTCTAGACTATTTACATTTAGTGCAGTGCGTCCTGCTCACAGTGTTCAGCTAGATCCGTTCCTGTTATATTCCTACTGACAGGCAGGCTTGTCTTGTTACAGTATTTTGAAGAAAATTACTGGTGTTCTTTTGATCCTATTAGTGCCACAGTCAGGCAGCTAGACTATTTACATTTAGTGCAGTGCGTCCTGCTCACAGTGTTCAGCTAGATCCGTTCCTGTTATCTTCTTACTGACAGGCAGGCTTGTCTTGTTACAGTATTTTAAAGAAAATTACTGGTGTTCTTTTGATCCTATTAGTACCACAGTCAGGCAGCTAGACTATTTACAGTTAGTGCAGTGCGTCCTGCCCACAGTGTTCTGCTAAACCTACAAGTAAGTGGGGTGCGTCCTGCTCACAGTGTTCAGCTAAACCTACAAGTTAGTGGGGTGCGTCCACCTCACAGTGTTCAGCTAAACCTACAAGCTAGTGGGGTGCGTCCTGCTCACAGTGTTCAGCTAGATCCATTTCTGTTATCTTCTTACTGACAGGCAGGCTTGTCTTGTTACAGTAAATACAGCTACCTGAAGAAAATTGCTGGTGTTCTTTTGATCCTATTAGTACCACAGTCAGGCAGCTAGACTATTTACAGTTAGTGCAGTGCGTCCTGCTCACAGTGTTCTGCTAAACCTACAAGTTAGTGGGGTGCGTGCTGCTCACAGTGTTCAGCAAAACCTACAAGTTAGTGGGTTGCGTCCACCTCACAGTGTTCAGCTAAACCTACAAGCTAGTGGGGTGCGTCCTGCTCACAGTGTTCAGCTAGATCCGTTCCTGTTATCTTCTTACTGACAGGCAGGCTTGTCTTGTTACAGTATTTTAAAGAAAATTGCTGGTGTTCTTTTGATCCTATTAGTACCACAGTCAGGCAGCTAGACTATTTACAGTTAGTGCAGTGCATCCTGCTCACAGTGTTCTGCTAAACCTACAAGTTAGTGGGGTGCGTCCTGCTCACAGTGTTCAGCTAAACCTACAAGTTAGTGGGGTGCGTCCACCTCACAGTGTTCAGCTAAACCTACAAGCTAGTGGGGTGCGTCCTGCTCACAGTGTTCAGCTAGATCCGTTCCTGTTTTCTTCTTACTGACAGGCAGGCTTGTCTTGTTACAGTATTTTAAAGAAAATTGCTGGTGTTCTTTTGATCCTATTAGTACCACAGTCAGGCAGCTAGACTATTTACAGTTAGTGCAGTGCTTCCTGCTCACAGTGTTCTGCTAAACCTACAAGTTAGTGGGGTGCGTCCTGCTCACAGTGTTCAGCTAAACCTACAAGTTAGTGGGGTGCGTCCACCTCACAGTGTTCAGCTAAACCTACAAGCTAGTGGGGTGCGTCCTGCTCACAGTGTTCAGCTAGATCCGTTCCTGTTATCTTCTTACTGACAGGCAGGCTTGTCTTGTTACAGTATTTTAAAGAAAATTACTGATGTTCTTTTGATCCTATTAGTACCACAGTCAGGCAGCTAGACTATTTACAGTTAGTGCAGTGCGTCCTGCTCACAGTGTTCTGCTAAACCTACAAGTTAGTGGGGTGCGTCCTGCTCACAGTGTTCAGCTAAACCTACAAGTTAGTGGGGTGCGTCCACCTCACAGTGTTCAGCTAAACCTACAAGCTAGTGGGGTGCGTCCTGCTCACAGTGTTCAGCTAAACCTACAAGCTAGTGGGGTGCGTCCTGCTCACAGTGTTCAGCTAGATCCGTTCCTGTTATCTTCTTACTGACAGGCAGGCTTGTCTTGTTACAGTAAATACAGCTACCTGAAGAAAATTGCTGGTGTTCTTTTGATCCTATTAGTACCACAGTCAGGCAGCTAGACTATTTACAGTTAGTGCAGTGCGTCCTGCTCACAGTATTCTGCTAAACCTACAAGTTAGTGGGGTGCGTCCTGCTCACAGTGTTCAGCTAAACCTACAAGTTAGTGGGGTGCGTCCACCTCACAGTGTTCAGCTAAACCTACAAGCTAGTGGGGTGCGTCCTGCTCACAGTGTTCAGCTAGATCCGTTCCTGTTATCTTCTTACTGACAGGCAGGCTTGTCTTGTTACAGTATTTTAAAGAAAATTGATGGTGTTCTTTTGATCCTATTAGTACCACAGTCAGGCAGCTAGACTATTTACAGTTAGTGCAGTGCGTCTTGCTCACAGTGTTCTGCTAAACCTACAAGTTAGTGGGGTGCGTCCACCTCACAGTGTTCAGCTAAAGCTACCTGTAGAAGGTTGGTGGTGTTCTCATACTACAGGCAGGCAGTTGATTTTGCTAGCTGCAGTATCAGTACATATATATATATATATATATATATATATATATATATATATCCCAGCTTAGTGCAGCTACAGGCCATTAGTATGTCTGGAAGGCCAAGAAGGAGAGGCAGACAGTCACAAGCCAATAAGAGAGGGCAAGCAGGCTCTGTGTCTAGTGCTGGTCGTGGAGACGGTGCATCCTCATCAACACGTGGCCATGGGACACGCTTGGCCTTTTTTTCGGCAGCTGGCCATGTTGAGCCGCAACATGCGGAAGACTTGGTCGAGTGGATGACCAAGCCGTCCTCATCCTCCTCATCCTCCCTCACCCATGCCCAGGGTACTTTGTCTGGCAAAGCAGCGGCCTCTTCCCTCGGCTCAATGTCATCAGTGACTCCTTCCCTAGCCCCACCATGTCCTCCTGAGGAGTCCCTCGAACTGTTTGACCACAGTGTTGGGTACATGCTCGAGGAGGATGCCCAGCGTTTGGAAGGCTCTGATGATGATACTGAGCTCAATGAAGGCAGTAACACGAGCACGGACAGAGGGGGTGCCCAAGAAGGACAGCAATCTGGCAGTCATGCTCCCCCTGCTGCAGCATACTGCCAGGTTTGCTCCAGTGATGAGGAGGGAGGGGATGATGAGGTCACTGACTCAACGTGGGTGCCTGATAGGAGAGAGGAGGAGGAGGAGGAGGAGGCGGCACATCACCAACGAGGCAGGATGCCCTCCAGGGGCCAGCCTAAGGGCAGCACATTGACTGCATCACACCCCAAAGCTCCACATGTGCAGGGCGCTGCAGTCTCTGCGCGTTATTCAAAAAGTTCTTTGGTGTGGGCCTTTTTTGAGATGAGTGCATCAGATCGCACCGCTGCTATTTGCAACATATGTCTCAAGCGTATCTCGCGTGGCCAAAACATCTCCCGCTTGGGTACCACATGCTTGACCAGACATATGTTGACCTGCCATGCAGTTCGTTGGCAAGCGTATCTAAAAGACCCACACCAAAGAACAAAGAGGACCTCTGCTTGCTCCTCATCAGCTGAGATTTCCAACCCCACTAGACCTTCAGTCCTCTCTGAGACCTGCACTGAGAGGAATGAAGGTGTAGAATTAGGTGTGTCACAGCCACGTACTTGTGGGCAATCTGATTTTGGTACACCGACGTCAGATTGTACCAGGCAAATTTCCCTGCCCCAGCTGCTGCACCGCCGAAAGAAGTTTGCTCCCAGCCATCCACATGCCCAGCGGTTGAATGCTAGCTTGGCAAAATTGCTAGCACTTCAACTGCTGCCTTTTCAGTTGGTAGACTCTGCCCCCTTCCGTGAGTTTGTGGAATGTGCAGTTCCTCAGTGGCAGGTACCCAAACGCCACTTTTTCTCACGGAAGGCGATTCCGGCTCTCTACCAGCATGTGGAAGGCAATGTCCATGCCTCGCTGGACAGGGCGGTCAGCGGTAAGGTGCATATTACCGCTGACTCATGGTCCAGCAGGCATGGACAGGGACGTTACCTAAGTTTCACGGCGCATTGGGTGACTCTGCTGGCAGCTGGGAAGGATGCAGGACAAGGTGCAGTAGTGTTGGAGGTTGTTCCGCCACCACGCCTCCAAAATGCTAATGATTGTGACACACCTCTCTCCTCCACCCCCTCCTCTTCTTCTTCCTCCATGGCCTCTTCCTCGGAACCAGCGGTGCTCCGTAGTCGTTCAAGGGGCTACGCAAGTACGCAGGCCAAAAGATGCCATGCGGTGCTTGAGCTGGTGTGCTTTGGGGGAAAGGAGCCACACTGGGGCAGAGGTTCTGTCAGCTCTGCAGGGGCAGGTTCAGAGGTGGTTGACGCCACGCCAACTTAAGGCAGGAATGGTGGTTTGCGACAATGGCACCAACCTCCTCTCTGCCCTCCGACAGGGACAAATGACCCATGTGCCCTGTTTGGCTCACGTCCTTAACTTGGTGGTGCAGCGGTTCTTGGGCAGGTACCCGGGCTTACAGGATGTCCTGAGGCAGGTCAGGAAAGTCTGTGTGCATTTCCGCCGGTCATATAATGCCAGTGCTCGGCTGACGGACCTCCAAAAGGAGTTTAACCTGCCCAAGAACCGCCTAATCTGTGACATGCCCACCAGGTGGAACGCAACGTTGGCCATGCTGCAGCGGCTGCACACGCAGCAGAGGGCCATCAATGAGTACCTGTGCGACTATGGCACCAGGACAGGGTCAGGGGAGCTTGGTTTTTTTTCCCCACGCCAGTGGGCCATGATCAGGGATGCATGCACTGTCCTGTCACCATTTGAGGAGGCCACGAGGATGGTGAGCAGTGACAGTGCATGCATCAGTGACACTGTCCCCCTTGTCCACCTGTTGGAGCACACGCTGCGTGGAATAATGGACAGGGCACTTGAGGCAGAACAGAGGCAGAAAGAGGAGGACTTCCTTAGCTCTCAAGGCCCCCTTTATCCAGACAGTGTTCCTGCGTGCCCGCCGATCACACAGGAAGAGGACGAGGAGGAAGAGGAAGAGGAGGAGGAGGAAGATTGTGTCAGTATGGAGGTGGAGCCTGGCACTCAGCATCAGCAGCAGTCTTTAAGGGATCAGTCCCAAGAAACACATGGACTTGTACGTGGCTGGGAGGAGGTGGCTGCGGACCATGTCGTCCTTAGTGACCCAGAGGACTCCGGACCGAATGCCTCAGCAAACCTACGCTGCATGGCCTCCCTGATCCTGCAAAGCCTGCGTAAGGATCCTCGTATTCGTGGTATCAAGGAGAAGGACCAATACTGGCTGGCAACCCTCCTTGATCCACGTTACAAGGGTAAGGTTGCGGACCTTATCTTGCCATCGCAGAGGGAGCAGAGGATGAAACATCTTCGGGAGGCCTTGCAGAAAGGTCTGTGCAACGCGTTCCCAGAGACTGGGAGGTTACAAACTCCTGTTTCTGGACAACGTGTTGCTGAGGCTTCGGTCAGTCAAAGAAGGAGCGGTGGAGAAGGTGGCCGTCTGACCGATGCGTTCAGACAATTTTTTGGTCCGCAGCCCCAAGGTATGATCGGTTCCAGCAACCATCGCCAGCGTCTGTTTTACATGGTGCAGGAATACCTAGGGGCAAGATCAGACTTGGACACCTTTCCCACCGAAAATCCTCTGGGTTACTGGGTCTTGAGGATGGATCACTGGCCAGAGCTTGCACAGTATGCAATTGAGCTACTGGCCTGTCCTGCATCCAGCGTTCTTTCGGAACGCACATTCAGTGCTGCTGGAGGCGTGGTAACCGATCACAGGGTGCGTCTGTCCACTGACTCGGTCGATCGACTGACCTTCATAAAAATGAATGAGTCTTGGATCACCACCAGCTACCAAGCACCTGATGCTGATGTAACTGAATAATTTTTTTTGAAATCTCAGATCCCTTCAAAGACTGCCTATGCTGATGCTGAGTGACTATTCCTGAGTAATTATCCTCTTCCTCTTCAATCATCACGCTGATAGCTTGTAAGAGCATTTTTGGTTCTGGGCGCCACCACCAGTGCCTAAGGCACAATTTTTCAGCCCCTGTTTAACAGGGGCGTGTAATTACGATTTTTGATGTAATACTTTGCAGCAGGGCTCGTTCCTGCATTCCAACTAGAGTGTCTGTGAGGGGTTGCAGTGTTGTGGCACCAGCACCAGTGCCTAAGGCCCAATTTTTCAGCCCTTGTTTAACAGGGGCGTGTAATTACAATTTTTGATGCAATACTTTGCAGCAGGGCTCGTTCCTGCATTCCAACTAGAGTGTCTGTGAGGGGTTGCAGTGTTGTGGCACCAGCACCAGTGCCTAAGGCCTAATTTTTCAGCTCCTGTTCAACAGGGGCATGTAATTACAATTCTTGATCTAATATTTCACAGCAGAGCCCTGTGAGGGCTTACAGTGTTGTGGCCACAGCAACACCTAAGGCCCAAATTTCTGCTGAGTATATAGGGCAGGACCCTACTTTCAAACAACTAACTTACAAACGACTCCTACTTGCAAACGGAAGGAGACAACAGGAAGTGAGAATAAATCTACCCCTAGGAAGGGAAATTCTCTCCTGTAAGAGTTAATATGGGAAAAACATTTCTCCTTTCCACTGATGCTTTCCAATCCATTGGGACAAAAAGTGAGGTGAAATCTTCTGAAGAGGAGGAAAGACAGCAAAACAAATGTCACAGGGGTGATAACCCTTCCCTATGTTTTCCAAAAAGCTTAAAAAAGATTTTTTGGCTGGAGCTAAACACGTTAAAAATGTACCCGTTCAAAATTACAAAGAGATTCTACTTAACAACAAACCTACAGCCTGTATACTGCTGTTCAGAGTATATAGGGCCTGGTGGCCCCACACCTTTCCTTATTTTAATTTGGGTGCGGGGTTCCCCTTAATATCCATACAAGACCCAAAGGGCCTGGTAATGGACTGGGGGGTACCCATGCCGTTTGTCTCACTGATTTTCATCCATATTGCCAGGACCCGACATTACATTAAACCCGCAAGCAGTTTTAAATGAGATTTTTTCCTTTAAAAATGACATTTGGTGCAGGGACTGTTCTAAACATGGGAAACACGCGTCACTTTACAGGCATACTATAGACACCCCCCAGGTACGATATTTAAAGGAATATTTCACTTTTTTTTTTTTTACTTTAAGCATCATTAAAATCACTGCTCCCGAAAAAACGGCCGTTTTTAAAAGTTTTTTTTGCATTGATACATGTTCCCTGGGGTAGGACCCGGGTCCCCAAACCCTTTTTAGGACAATACCATGCAAATTAGCCTTTAAAATTAGCACTTTTGATTTCGAACGTTCGAGTCCCACAGACGTCAATGGGGTTCTAACGTTCGTGCGAACTTTCGGTCCGTTCGCAGGTTCTGGTGCGAACCGAACCGGGGGGTGTTCGGCTCATCCCTAGCGGTGACTGAGGGTCACCAGCTCTCTGCTCAGGGAGCCTTGAGAACCAAGCGATCTGCAGTGTTTGATCACTTGGCTCTCAGTGTTAGAGCCAGCGAGGGACAGATGCAGCATCCAGCTAGGTAAGTATGGTTAGAAAACAAAAACGGCCCGGCTGATAAAAGGGGGGGGGGGTGTCATTGTAGTTTTGGACAAATGCGATTATGTAGGAGAAATACTTAAAATATTGAGTGATCAGGATACGTATCAAGAAGGTTATGGTAGTAGTAGTAAGGAAGGTTATGGTAGTAGTAAGAAATATACAGCTAAGTTTAAAAAAAAAATATTTTTTTTTTGTACTATTTTGGGCCAGTTTAGATTTGTTCATAAAATAAAAAAAAATCAGGAGAAATTTATTACCATATACCACCAAATGAAAGCCCAATTTAAAGCCGTGTACAGACTACACAAAAAAAAAACTGACAGCTCCGGTCAGAGTCGCTATACTAATCATGGAAGGTTAGTCCAGCAATCTCCCCCCCAGCTGAGCTGCTGTGTTCTGACAGGGAGAAGCCCCCCCTCCCCCCCCCCCCACCAGAACACTCTGATCAGAGTTCTCTGCCATTGGCTGAGAGCGCTGATCCGGAGTCGGTCGGCTGCTGGTTTTCCAGCATGCACGTCCGACATACACACGGGCCGAATGTCAGCTGTTTTTTTTTTAACCGGCTGTTGTCTCCCGACATTTGGACCATGTGTACGGGGCTTAAGATTTGTTTTACCCTTAGGCACGAAGGGGTTAAAAATCACCTCCCAAAAACAAAACGTCTATTACAAGAGATTCATGAAATTTGATCTGTCTCAGAGAAAAAAAGATTTTGGCACCAATTTCTAGTAATCTGCATTTTTGGGCCTTGAAAAAAATATTTAAAAAAATCATAAATTTAAGTAAAAAAAAAAAAAATTAAAGGAAAGGAAATGTGGTGGCACTACCATTTGCAACCAATCCGATTCTTGCAATAATTTGTTTCATCAAAGAGAAAAAAATGGAAGTCTGCACTCAAGGCTTGTAACACTTTCATCTGCTTTGGAACAATATATATATATATATATATATATATATATATATATATATATACAGTGCCTTGAAAAAGTATTTATACCCCTTGAAATTTTCCACATTTTGTCATGTTACAACCGAAAACGTAAATGTAATTTATTGGGATTTTATGTGATAGACCAACACACAGTGGCACATAATTGTGAAGTGGAAGGAAAATCATAAATGGTTTTCAAAAATGTTTACAAATCAATATGTGAAAAGTGTGGCATGCATTTGTGTTCAGCCCCCTTTACTCTGATATCCATAACTAAAATCTAATGGAACCAATTGCCTTCAGAAGTCACCTAACTAGTAAACAGAGTTCGCCTGTGTGTAATTTAATCTCAGTATAAATGCAGCTGTTCTGTGAAGCCCTTAGAGGTTTGTTAGAGAACCTTAGTAAATAAACAGCATCATGAAGGCCAAGGAACACACCAGACAGGTCAGGGATAAAGTTGTGGAGAACTTTAAAGGAGGGTTAGGTTATAAAAAAATATCCCAAGCTTTGAACATCTCCATCAATCCATCATCCGAAAAGAAGAGTATGGCACAACTGCAAACCTACCAAGACATGGCTGTCCACCTAAACTGACAGGCCGGGCATGGAGAGCATTCATCAGAGAAGCAGCCAAGAGGCCCATGGTAACTCTGGAGCAGCTGCAGAGATCCACAGCTCATGTGGGAGAATCTGTCTACAGGACAATTATTAGTCGTGCACTTCACAAATCTGGCCTTATATGGAAGAATGGCAAGAAGAAAGTCATTGTTGAAAGAAAGCCATAAGAAGTTCCAACTCGGGTTAGAAAGAGTATCCACTCCTTCAACAAAGTGATATGTAATAACCATAAACGTTCATGAAAAATATATACAAAGTGCACAAATCCAGTGTCCATCAAAAGTGCTTTCCATCATGCTCATCAAAACAGTGCAGAACATATAACATGCTTCAGTGCTCTCCGGTGATCCCCAAAAGCCTATGCGCTCACCTCAGAGCGTGTGACACAGTACCCAAACTATGTCAAAACACGCTTGGGAGCCACTCCTGGGCTCTAACGATATGCAGGTGTTGATTCCCAACTTGCTCAATTAGTAGCGTTCCAAATCATAAATAAAAGAAAAAAGCTCCATAGTATAATATTGTAAAGGCTTTTATTAAAAAGTAAACACTCCCTTCCTAGGGGTACTCACATGGTGTGGGTGCGTGAGTGCACCATCCTATTCAGGGCTTTGTATATGAGAACCAGATCGCTGGTACGGCGTGCGGTGTGGTGTATCTGTCTCGCCTATCTCTTCTTGCTGACAGCTCTTGGTCATCACTAGTTAGTTTTTCTTTGGTTCCATACAAGGGTTAGGCTTCTCCAGGGCAAGGGTGCCAGGTAGGTCAGCCAGAGGGGGTCATCAGCCTGTGTCTCCTTAGGTTAAAGAACTCACACTGGCTGCACAGCTTGTGAGACACTCTCTCTCTCACTTCCTTTTTGGTCATATGTTCTGCACTGTTTTGATGAGCATGATGGAAAGCACTTTTGATGGACACTGGATTTGTGCACTTCGTATATATTTTTCATGAACGTGTATGGTTTTTACATATCACTTTGTTGAAGAAGTGGATACTCTTTCTAACCTGAGTTGGCACTTGAATTTTCAGTATTTTATGCATGTTGCACTTTATTTACTGTATCACAAAATAATGTTTCACAGATTATAATATTGTTTTAGGTACATCCTTTTGACATTCATACACTTTATATATTTATTTATTCATTAATATTGTATTATTTATTTTTATTTTTCTAGCGCAAACGCATTTTATTTTAGTTTGATTGCTATTTGCACGAGTTAAACGTGATTAGCGTTTGCAGCTTGTTATCACTACGCACTTATTTTAGAGGTATTAACCCATTGGTGGCTCGTAAGATCCTTTTGATATTTTCTGCCATAAGAAGTTCCGTTTGCAGTTTGCAAGAAGCCATGTGGGGAACATAGCAAACATGTAGTAGAAGGTGCTCTGTTCAGATGAGACCAAAATTGAACTTTTTGGTCTAAAAGCAAAACACTATGTGTGGCGGTAAACTAACACTGCACGTCCCCCTGAACACACCATCCCCATCGTAAAACATGATGGTGGCAGCATCATATTGTGGGGATGCTTTTCTTCAGCAGGGACAGGGAAGCTGGTCAGAGTTGATGGGAAGATGGATGGAGCCAAATACAGGGCAACCTTAGAAGAAAACCTGCTAGAGTCTGCAAAAGACTTGAGACTAGGGCGGAGGTTCATCTTCCAGCAGTACAATGACCCTAAACATACAGCCAGAGCTACAATGGAATGGTTTAGATCAAAGCATATTCATGTATTAGAATGGCCCAGTCAAAGTCCAGACCTACATCCAAACAAGAATCTGTGGCAAGACTTGAAAATTGCTGTTCACAGACGCTCTCCATCCAATCTGACAGAGCTTGAGCTATTTTCCAAGGAAGAATGGGCAAAAATGTCACTCTCTAGACGTGCAAAGCTGGTAGAGACATCCCCAAAAATACTTGCAGCTTTAATTGCAGTGAAAGGTGGTTCTACAAAGTATTGACTCAGGGGGGCTGAATACAAATGCACGCCACACCTTTTACATATTTATTTGTAAAAACATTTTGAAAACCATTTATTATTTTCCTTCCACTTCACAATTATGTGCCACTTTGTGTCGGTCTATCACATAAAATTCCAATAAAATACATTTACGTTTTTGGTTGTAACGTGACAAAATGTGGAAAATGTCAAGGGGTATGAATACTTTTTCAAGGTACTGTAAATATATATATTCCAACATATACTTAGACCTAAAATAGCTTTTTATTTTTCTAAATCTCTCAATAGTCATGCTGCACAATTTTGTAGTCTGTTAGCTTAACGAGAATCGCTGTTCACTAGTGAGTTAAAAATCGATGGCATTTTCAGTATAATATGTTAGGATTTGACACAGACAAATGGAACATCTCTCTACTGTGCATTGAAGATGTGTACATTGATTAAGCTGTTTCCTGCCTTTAGAATTTGTTTGTGGTTTTGGGCAGTCTACAATGTAAATTTATAGCCTATTGCCTTGTACACATATACTGTACATCAAAGGCCAAGTGACCCCTGATGTAGGAGCTTAAAAGATGTGATATGATCAAATGGGGCAATACAACTCCTTTTTATACAGTTAGGCCCCTTTCACACTGGGGTGGTAGGGGGCGTCGGCGGTAAAACAGCGCTATTTTTAGCGCTGTTTTACCGCGGTATTCGGCCGCTAGCGGTGCGGTTTTAACCCCCCCGCTGGCGACCGAAAAAGGGTTAAAACCCCTCATATAGCGTGGCTATAGCCGCGGTATTACCGCGGTATAGCCGCGCTGTCCCATTGATTTCAATGGGCAGGAGCGGTTTAGGAGCGGTGAATACACCACTCCTTCACCGCTCCAAAGATGCGGCTCGCAGGAGATTTTTTCTTCTCCTGCCAGCGCACTGCTTCAGTGTGAAAGCCCTCGGGCTTTCACACTGAACAAACAGCGGAGGCTGTTTAGGGGCGGTTTACAGGCGCTATTTTTAGCTCAATAACGCCTGCAAACCGCCCCAGTGTGAAAGGGGCCTAAGTTGGTACATCACTTGTAGAGTTTGAATCAAATTTGAATCAGCATTCATGGTCATTGCCTGCGGTGTAACATGTGCTTATTCCTGTTTCTGCTGTTAAAGAGATCAGTCAAAGAATAAATTATACATACATGTATATGTATACTGTTCAGATCACCATGCAACATTGCTGCACTCTTTTGTGCAGAAATTATTTCACAGCATTATTTTATGCATTCATTTGCATTCAATGTCACTAGGAATTAATATTAGGTCATAATAATCTGTGTTTTGGCTTGTGAAATACACCCATACTACACTACACTGACCACCATACTACACTACACTGACCACCATACTACACTACACTGACCACCATACTACACTACACTGTCCACCATACTTCACTACACTGACCACCATACTACACTACACTGTCCACCATACTACACTACACTGACCACCATACTACACTACACTGACCACCATACTACACTACGCTGTCCACCATACTACACTACACTGACCACCATGCTACGCTACACTGACCACCATGCTACACTACACTGACCACCATACTACACTACAGTGTCCACCATACTACACTACACTGACCACCATACTACACTACACTGACCGACATACTACACTGACCACCATACTACACTACACTGGCCACCATACTACATTACACTGACCACCATACTACACTACACTACACTGTCCACCATACTTCACTACACTGACCACCATACTACACTACACTGTCCACCATACTACACTACACTGACCACCATACTACACTACACTGTCCACTACACTGACCACCATACTACACTACACTGACCACTATACTACACTACACTGACCAGCATACTACACTACACTGTCCACCATACTACACTACACTGTCCACTGCACTGACCACTATACTACACTGACCACCATACTACACTGACCACTATACTACACTACACTGACCAGCATACTACACTACACTGACCACTATACTACCCTACACTGACCACCATACTACACTGTCCACTAGATGGACCACAATACTACACTACACTGACCTCTATACTACACTACACTGTCCACCATACTTCACTACACTGTCCACTATACTACACTACACTGTCCACCATACTACACTATACTGACCACTATACTACACTACACTGACCACCATACTACACTACACTGACCATCATACTACACTACACTGACCACCAGTCATTTTTTTCATCTTTCCTTCTATTAAATCTTCTGCCCTTGTAACTTTGGATAGTGAAACATTTTTTGTTTCTGCCAGTAAATACATTATACAGCCCACTTCCTGTTTTTTGTCTGGTAAAAAGTCTAGGTTTATGACATCATGCACAGCTCTCTCACTCTCATGAGAATTTGCCAGGAACAGAGTATAGCGGTTCTGAGTATGAAATGTAAAAGGTGTTACAAAATTCTCACCTCTGGACCCTGCATGCTGTACTCTGAGCTGAACTCTGTATACTTTACTGTCCCTCAGCAAATTTCCCTGGTCTTCCCCAAGCAAAAATTCCCCTTCCCTCAAGTATCCCCCCTCCAAAAAAGTAAACATCAAATCTTCACCTCTGCACACCTCTTTGCTTACCTCTGCATCCCTCATCCACAGCTTACCTTTTCTTTCCCCTGTCCACAGCTCCACTCTGCACCCCTAGCCACAATTCACCTTAACACCCCTCCATCCACAATTCACCTTTGCCCCCCCCCCATTTACATCTCACACACATCTCTGCACCCCTCCAACCACAGCTTACACCCCCAGTCCACAACTCACCTCTGCATCTGCACCCCCTTCCACATTATCTCTGTCCCGCTTCTGCACCCCCATCTAGAGTTCACCCCAATCCACAGATCTCACCTGTGCCCCCCCCATTTACATCTCACACACATCTCTGCACCCCTCCAACCACAGCTTACACCCCCAGTCCACAACTCACCTCTGCATCTGCACAGCCTTCCACATTATCTCTGTCCCGCTTCTGCACCCCCATCTAGAGTTCACCCCAATCCACAGATCTCACCTGTGCCACCCCCCATGTTTCACCTCTGAACCCCCAACTTTCCCCACAGCTCTCACCTCTGCACAACCCCACCCTCTACATCTCTCACTTTGTACAACCTGGCTTCTGCCCTCAGAAGCTCTCACTTCTGCACAAAGCTCCCAATTCCAAATTCTCTTCTCTGCTAAGTTCCTCCCCAGCTCTACTCTCTGCACAAACCCCCCTCCACCACACACACTCTTTCCCAGCTCTACTCTTTGCACAAATCCCCCCAGTCCTCCTCTCTGAAAAATCCACCCCCCCAGTTCTCCTCTCTGCACAAATCCCTCCAGTTCTCCTCTCTGCACACATCCCCCCGGTTCTCCTTTCTGCATATCTCCCAACCATCCCAGATTTGGCGGGACTGTCCTGGAATTTCAAGTAAATCCCAGTGTCCTGCTAATCTGGGCTAAGTCCCGCAGTGGAGCCCAGTGCCGGAAATTGTTACTACTCCCCCTGTCCGGTGTGTGCCATGCTGAGGCTGGGCCTCGCTCAGTGCCAAGCAACACAGTCCCCCCACCTCTACCACCCTCTCACATGCCCCCTGGCTGGCCTGCTGCACATCCCTCGCCTGCTGCACATCCCCACCCACTGTATATCCCATTAGAGGAGAGAAAAGGAGGTAGGCTAGTTCTGCCCCACCATCCCCCCATGTCCCCCTTGTGCTCACCCATAATCCCTGCATGCAGCCAATCTGTGACTGGGAAGGGGGTGTGGGCTGGAGATTTCAAAGCAACCAATGCTCCTGTCCTGATGTCTCCTTGAGCCTCTGAAGACAATGCAGCCCCGGGTGAGTGGACTCTCCCCTCTCTCCCTTTCATGTACCATAGTCTTCCTGCTTTCCATGTGCCATAGTCTTCCTGCCTTCCATGTGCCATAGTGATCCTTCCTTCCTGCCTTCCATGTACCATAGTGATCCTTTGTATCATGTTCTTCCATGTGCACACACTCAGTGAGATATTTCTTTTAGATCTCGTTTACACTTGTGTTTCGTAGGCATTAAAAATGCATTGCTGAGCCACATCTTTCAAACACTCTCCCTTATGCTGCAAAGGCACTGTTGAACGTAGTCCAGTAGTGGGGGGTGTTTACACACTTCCTGCAACTGCAGCTGCTGGGAAAGTCTGTAAAGCCTCCTGCCACCGCTGTTGTACATAGTGCCTTTGCAGTATAGGGGGGGGGGGTGACTGGGGTGGTGGGCAGTAAAAACATGATCCATTCATGCATTTTTAATGCCCACCAAAAACAAGTGTAAATGAGACCTAAAAGAAAGCATCCCACTGTGCTTATAATCATCATCATTATCATGTTGATGATCATAGTACAGCAGGTGCTTGTGGCTGTCTGTATATGGCTGTTTGCAATTAAGTGCCACATGCAGCACTAATGTGTACATTTGCTGTTTATGCCTCTGTACCTTCAATAACTGCTGGGCAGTTTAGTTGTGCCACCTGCCAGTGTACTGTGAGAGGCTGGCCAGGACTAATTGAAGCATTGGCTTTATCTACCTGCATCCGAAATTAAAAAATAGATCCCTCTCTGCTCCTGATTCCTGGGTCCCTTTGCAGGGCTGTTGGGGCCCAGGTAAATGTAATTGAATTCCTTGCAAGCCTAGGAGCCTGGATCAACCTAGTAGGGATCTATTTAAAATACCTGCACCATATAGATGAACAGTAAAGCAGCCCGGGCCCTCCTGTTGAGCTGATGGTGCCAGGTACTGGAGGACCTGTTGTGTTGCCTTATCAACTGCCCTGCCTGTGAGGAGAGAGCGGGGAGCATGGCCAAGCCCCACCGTGTGTCTATAGATGCACACAGCCCTGCATGAGAGTGCACCCACATGGCTACCCACTCAGCACACAGCTTTCTGAGGGGGCACCTGCAGGAAAGGAGGAGCAGACAGCACAGGTGGGGGGCTCCAGAAGAGCAGGCAAGGGGTTGCTCTGTGCAATATGATTGCACAGAACAGGTACGTTTAAAATTTTTTTTAATTTTAGCCCCCAAAAAAAACCTTAATATTTCCTTTCCCCCAGAGGTTAATATTAAACATTACGTGTTAGCAAGAACATGCGTAATACATAGATGACTGAGTGAGCTGAATTTAATATTTAATTTGCATAGCTAGCAGATCTGAAATATTTTCAGCATTAAAGCTAAATTACAAATCTGTATTTTAATGAAGTAATTAAAGTTACAACATTAATTATGAATGTGATGTTGCACAAGTATTGAAATGTTTCGCTCCATTACATGGAATGCGTAGGAGCAATTACAATTACAATTTAGTCTTCAGCATCACTGCTGCTTTGTTTTTTTACTCTAATTTATAGTTTTGCTTTCATCAAAGGGAAACACTAGTGTCAGAGATGTCATCGTTGTGTTGGTTTATTGCGGACATTATTTATTTTAAAGCACTGCCTCGATAACCCATTATTTTAATGCGTCCGTCTATGAATTTTCTAGTTACTGTATATAGTACATAAACTTTTTTTACCTGGTATACTGTATAAACTAAAGTGTAAAGCTAAAGTCCTAACATGCCACTAACATTCTGTAAATGTTAATTATAAAAGTTCAAGTCTAGTTTTCACTCTGTACAACTTGCAGTTAGCTGCATTTTTATGCAATGTCAAGATCTGGCATATGTGATAAAAAAATGGAAAAGATAATGGTTTTGGACCAAATTTTATTTACATTTTTGGCGTACAACTTTTTAAGGATTGTTTAGGGATCCTCTTTTTGAGCTATGATCGCACAGGTAAATTGACAGTTGCATATAAAAATAAAGCTAAAACAACATTCCTTCTTCCCGTGAAAAAAAATGCTGCTATAGGCTCCCATACATGTGTGAAAGCCTAGGCAGGCACTCAGTGTTTGTAATCTCTCCACTGATTTAAGAAGATGACTGTAGACTTGCTGGAGCTTGCGTAGGCTGCATTGGTTTAAGGAGGCTGAGGATTTTAGATCAATGGTGGGGGGGGGGGGTATAATAGGAAGGGAGAAGATGATGATGAAAGGATGATACCATTTTTTTAAAAGTAAATTTATCCATTAAACGGTGTCAAATAGTAATACAGTGAAATATTCTTGAAAAAAAATCTTTCTTCTTAGGATAGTATGATTTTAATTTATGTATTTGAGCTGTTAATAATGCTAAAAGAAAACATATGACTGGTTGCTAAATGCAATACCATCAATTAAGTTTATACACATCCTCCTCTATGGATATCTTGATTTAAAGTTGAGAATGCAAATTCAGTTTGAAGCACAAAAAAAGTTTGGAATTTTTTTCTTCCAGAAATGGACTGGCAGAAAGGTGACATTTGTTTTTCTTTTTAACAAAGAACAGCGGTTTGGATGATGTTTGGAGATCTCCTGACAGCATTTTGCGGCTGACAAAAGGGCATATTATTCTTTTATGATTGAATGCATCATTTCTCAGATGTATTTTTACAGAAGTACCACACGGGAAGAAATAAAAAATAGCAATTTCAGTCTGAAGCCTTGTAACTCCTACCTTTATTGAGAAAAAGTTAAATGTAAAAAAAAAACTTTTGCTGCAATTTTGTTAGAAATATTTGTTTAATCCAAACTCTTTTTCTTATGTTCACCTAGCAAATATGTTTTCCTGGTGCATCGTGGCAGCATACAATGGGTTGTGGTTCCGCCCCCACAACCTGATAGGACTGGTTAACTATAAATCAAAGACAAACCCAGCTCGTAGCATTCTCCTTTTTGTCCTTACCTGATCAGGACTGGAGTCACGAGGTATCCCTTACTGATGGTCGCCCCAACCAGGTTCAGCCTCTGCTGGGTGGAAGTCCTTCTTATACAGCCACTAAATGAGCTATATGGTTGGAGCCCCTGCTGGTGGTCTGGGGGGCATAGCTCAGCCTCTCCTGGGTGGAAGACCTTCTTGTATAGCCTCTACATGAGCTATATGGTTGGAGCCCCATTCTGGTGGTGCAGGCCTGTCAAAGAAAGCTTTAAACAAGCTTTGGCATAAGTGGAAGCTTTTTTCTTTGCTTTCCATATGCTTTTAACTTATTTTCTCTGTCTGCGTTGTGGGTGATTGCCATTTCCAAGATGGCTGCAGCAGAGCATATACTCTGAACATGTAAAGGCAGGAAGTGATGCGGCCTCTGGGGCCAGTTTCCTGGCCTACCCTTTTCCAAGATGGCGATCATAGCATGCTCAGGCACTGATGTAATGACCAAATGTGCCAGTTTTAAATGTTTTTATGGCATTTATGGGGGACACATGGTGGAGTTCTCTACTCATGCATGCTGGATGCTTATGTGGTCATTATTTACAGGTATGTTTACCTTTTTATGGCATTCACCTGGGCTTTTCCTATCTCCTTCTCAGTGTTGCTCTGGGATCACTGTGCTCTTTATGGCATTCACCTCGGCTCTTCCTATCTCCTTCTCAATACTTGTTCTGGGATCACTGTGTCATGCTGTTTTTCATTTCAGTCTGCTGCTTTGCTCTGTTTCTATAGGGAATGCTGCCCAGTCAGACCACCTATTGCTTTTAAGGTAAAGGGATTAGGTAAATAGTGAAGATATTGAGACAAAGAGAGCCAATATCTACAGCTCTGTAAGAACCTCAAGATTGAGGGAGCTCTCTAAAGGTCAAGACAAGTCACCATCTAAGAGCAGACATCCAGGCAAGGTTGATCAATGTCATCATCTCACCTCTCATTAGCATTGCTCCCTGTCTACAAATATCACAGCTTACCAGCCTTAATAGTTGCTGCATTTGTGGTGGAAAGTCATTGCTTGATAAGTTAGTATGTCAAGTCTGCCTGGAGCAAGCAGCATACAGCCCTGCAAGGACCTTAAGATGGAGGGATCCCTCTAAAGGGCATAACAGTCACCATTTAGGCACAGACATTCAGGCAACAATGATCAAGGTCATAATCTTGAATCTCATTATTATTGCTCCCCATTTAAAAACACCATAGGTCACCAGCCCTAATGGTTGCTGCGTTTGCGGTGGAAAGTCATTGCCTGACAAGCTAGTATGTCATGTCCGCTCGCAACTGATAATAAAGGGAGTCAATACATGAAGCCTCTACTCCTCAGTCAGCAGCTGAATTGCCTAGCACTTCCAACCAGAGCCAGTAGGTGGTGTCCAAATTGGAAAGCTTGTCAGAGGACGAAGGCATGAAGGGGCCACAGGCCTTGACGTTTGACCAATAGAGACTTTTGCAAGGGCAGTTAAGGACGCAATTGCTTGGGGGGAAGTGGAGGAAACTCTCCACAAGGTTAGAAAGTACTAATTTCCCTTCATTGAATGACTGGAGGAGTTAATGTAGAAGAATGTAAGGGATCAGAGAAAAAGGCCTGTATACATGTTGTCAAAACTGTATCCCCTGAAAAAGCCAAAGGTCAGCCTGCTGCTGTCTCCTCCAATGGTGGAGGCATCATTAATGCAACTGGCAAGACACGTCATCTTGCTCTAGTCTGAAAATTAGATCTAAATCTGAAGTGCTCCTGCCTATTGTAGTATCTGCAGGAGCCTTCAGACCAGCAATAACCAGCCCATGTGCACGGTAAGTCTAGAGGGAGTGGTTTCAGAATTATCAGCCAGCTGCTGCACCTGCAGGGCTCTAATGAGGAAAGTGGCATGGTCTGCATCCCTTTAGACATGATTTCCTATTGGGAGTATCTTACCAAAAATGACATTTTCGTTGCAGTGGATGTCAAAAATCTGATTTGTATCTTAGTGCAGACTTCTGGAAAAATCTGTGAGCCAATCACACAAGCAGGAAATTATGTTTCTGCTGGGTGTTCTGTACACATTACGTGTACAGAACACCTCCAGATAGCTATATTGCATTGCATTTTACAGAAAATTACAGCCCTGCAGATTGAAAAGGAAAGTGGAGTTACCCTTTAAAGAAGCCCTTCTCGAGGAAGTGAAGGGAGACAAGGTGGTAACAGCTTTGTAAGAGCTGAAATTGTCTGGAGACTCTGTGGCAGAGGTGGCAGTAGATGTCAATAGATGTTTTTTCAAGAGCGATGTTGCCCGCAGTTATGGTGAGGGGGGCAATATGGCTGAAGCCATGGTCACTGGATCCTGCCTTAAAAATAAAACTGGTTCAAGATATCAGACGATGGATCCAATCTATTTGGGAGTACACAGGATACAGCCATCTCAAGGGTGACCACTGGCAGGTCAGGGTGGATATCATCTAACAAAAACAGAAAAATCAGAAAGGTCCAGCATACAGGCGGCAAGTTCCAGGTAGGTACGAGGAGGCAAAATCCTACGGACCAGGAAAAGATTACTAAAGGAACTGGAGAAGTACCCAATCCTCCTCATTATTTGAAACCTTAAAAATCTAAGGCACCTGTCTTGGTAGAACAGCAGATGTCCTTTTAAGGGTGTACTCATCCAGGGGGTGCCTTTGCGCACACACCTGGATGGAAAATACTCAGGATCAGTAGGCCCTATCAGCTTTATTGGTTTGACATTAGTGGACGTTTAAGGGATGTCCACCTTCCGAACTCTTCCAGCCAGCCAGGCTACCGCATATGATTGAAAAGTAAAAATTTCCAGTACAGTTTGTAGTCGAATTAAATAAAAATGAGCAATCATAAAGGTTCCAAGTGCCCAGAGGAGATGAGGATTCAGTTCACCTCTGTTCCTAGTAAAAAAATTTAAAAAAAGGCAATCTGTGCCCAGTGCTAAATTTGAAAAAACTCAACAAAGTTGAAAATTAACCTGGCAAATTATGATATCTTCATAGTTATAATAATCAGAGTTGACATTATCTGTATGTTACCATTGTGAAAACAGTTAAAAACAATTAAGAGGAAGACATTTCTCTCTCTCTCTCTCTCTCTCTCTCTCTCTCTCTCTCTCTGTATATATATATATATATATATATATATATATATATATATATATATATTCTCATTAACTTTGCCTCATAGTAAAACAAGTTTTTTTAACCAATGTTACTACCATATCACAAGAGATTTATACTAAGCATTCCTGAGAAGCACACATTCAGCATGTTGCATGTATAACACATGTACAGTATATAATGAAGATCTTATAAGCTATGTCACAGCCAACATGGACTGCGACTGGCAAGACCATGAAAATGTTTTCTTCCTAGTTCATAATTAGTGTAAACTTCTAATTAATAAAATGTTTTCTATTTTTGTACATTAGTTTATTCAGTGATTTGTCTGAGAACACCCAAAGCTTTTTTTCTTTAATTCAAACTCTTATTAAAGTTTTAATTTGAAGTCAGGCCATTCTCTACTTTTGTTTTTCTGTCATATATATATTTTTAAAAATATTTTCAAAGGGGCACTCTATAAAGGCTACAATGCCTCTCATCTTGTGTTTGCATTTAATATCCAGCAGTGAACCCTGCACCAGGTATGGTTTACCACAGAGCTCTCTAATTAACCATGGTATCTACCTCTGTGAAAAGTGTTAATTCTGGGCCTCGTGTAGCTCTCAATACTTGTCTATTCTGTCACGGACAGTCTTTTTTACAATAACTGAAATCCTTCTCTATAATCCTTCAAATTATGTAAATTTTAACATGTATTCATGAGGTATTGCAGAAGAATGAATATGCACAAACCTACCTTTTTAGTGGTGGAGAATAGAAAATTTTAATTGCATGACCATATATAGCAAGCAGAAAATAATATATAATCGGTTTTAATTTCACATTTTATTTTACAGAGACAACTAAAGAGCTTTTAGTGATTTTTGAGAAGAATGGAGAAGAATGGGCCACATATCTAAAGAAACTACTGAAAACACATTTAAACACAGATGCAGTATTTCTTTGTAATTTGGACTGTGAATCAGAGGAAATGCTGGAACTTCTCAGCCAGTCCAATTATCAGTGTAAACTGTTAATACTGACAAGTTATCTTCTAGAAACCTTCTGCAGAAACCAATGTGCTTATTTCTTTCATCTTCTACAACCATCGCACAAAGTGATTCTCCTGCTTTGTGGTGTGGAATCCCCAGAAGGGTTTTATGAAATATTTCCATTGGAAAAAGACTGTCACGTGATTCTAAGTGATGAAGACCCAAATGAATACATTTCTGTTGTATCCACAGTCATGAATACAGGTAATTTAATTACCAATGTAGCAGAGAACATAAAATAAGCCTGGTAAGTGTAAGTCCAGCCAAGCTCTTTGTCATTTAGTTTTGGATAGAGTAAGGAAGGTTAGAAACCCAATAAGATTTTTACTGCTACCTGGATCGGTAGCAAGATATACCATCTTTTCCTGTTCTGGTGACAATCTTTTCACCGAAATGCAGACAGCAACAAAAAAGCATGTAGGAATTCTCTTACCCTACTTTTAAAAAAAAAAATTGTATGTGTTGTCATGGGAAATCTTTCTTTATTTCTGGTGTAATTGTTGTCACCAGGAGAAGAAATGATGGAAACCTCTCCAATGGAGACTTGGATAGCAATAAAACCTTAATTTTATACTTTCCCACTCTATCTAAAATGAAACAAAAAAGTATCCTGGACATACACTTCAAATTTATGTTGGGTCAAATGCAGAATATGTCTAGGATTTAGTGAATGTTCGTGTTTAATTAGGGATACTGCTGAGCTCTCAAACATTTGGGGCATCCTGTGGCTCCCTTAATAGTGTATGGAAGAGACTTATTTGTAGCCATGCAACAAAGGGTGGGTATGGTGTACATTTTAGTGAACGTCTAATAAGTCAACCTAAGTCCTATGGTATAAATGGGCATCATAAATAAAAGTATTAAGTTTGATGTGATTCACAAGTTTTAATTATGTATGGTTACTGCAATATGACCACATCAGTGTGAATAATCTCTTAATGTTTGCAGCACTTGCTCCATTCCCCCAGGGGTTTATCTAGAGGACAATTACTGAAGTTGCACTCCTGTTCAAACATCTGCCACCCATATTTTAGATAACCTTGATATAATATCCACCCTGAAATGCAATTCAACTTGTTAATAAATTGATCAACAATATATCCATAACACAAGGTCGTTAATTCACTAACCCAGTGCACTGTAATTGCAATCTAATCCATCTCTGCAATGTGTGAGATTGCCATCACTTAAAGCTCCAACTAGTTGCTTTTGCAATGCTTATTCTCAGTTGCTCTAAGCTTCCCGAGAGTCTCTTCCCCCTAATTTTGCAGTTTCTGTAAGTTAGAAAACTTTCACATAACGTTCCTTACTTTCACATCAGGATCCCCCTTAACATTAGGAGCTCCATCAGAATGCACCCTTTCATATCAAAAGGCTCTTTCATATCAAAGCCCTCATTTACATCAGGAACATCCCTTTACATGAGAGTCCCCATTTCACATCAGGACCCTCCTTTACATCAGGGCAATCCCTTCACATCAGAGTCCTCAGAGCCCCCTCACATTAGAGTTCTCAGAGCCCCCTCACATCAAAGTTCTCAGAGCCCCCCTCACATCAGAGTGGGCTGGCCCACTTACACCATATAAACACATGATGCTGTATGGTGCCATTAAATAGAAGACGGCATTGCCCTACTAATCTGAGGGTGAATGAGGGTGCTGGCAGAACTATAGCACTCCTTCAAGTGGTACCCAGTGCATGTACCATACGTTCCATACCCTGCAAGTAACATTCTCCCCCACACATATAATTGACTTTGTTGGCATCTCTGCAATGACTTTGCAGAACCATGATCGTAACTACACAATGCTTCTTCACTCATGTCTCATAAATTCTGGTTGTAAATAAGTACATTCTGTAAGGGTAGATTTGGACATGCATCTAAATCTAACCGTCAGTGCCATCTTAAGAGCATTATCCCTTTCGCGCCTAAGCCTATTTCTGACATTTGGTGTTTACAAGTTAAAATCCATATTTTTTGCTAGAAATTACTTAGAACCCCAAACATTATATATTTTTTAGCAGAGATCCTAGAGAATAAAATGGCGATTGTTACAATATTTTATGTCACACAGTATTTGTGTAGCGGTGTTTTAAACGCAACTTTTTGGGAAAAGGGACATTTCATGAATTTTAAGAAAACTAAATAGTAAGTTAGCCCAATTTTTTTGTAAAATGTGAAAGATGATGTTACGCCGAGTAAATAGATACCAAACATGTCACGCTTTATAATTGCACGCACTCTTGGAATGGCGACAAACTACGGTACCTAAAAATCTCCATAGGCGACGCTTTAAATTTTTTTTTTGGTTACCAGGTTAGAGTTACAGAGGAGGTCTAGTGCTAGAAATATTGGTCTCGCTCTGACGATCGCGGCGATACCTCACATGTGTGATTTGAACACTGTTTACATATGCGGGCGCGACTTCCGTATGCGTTTTCTTTGCTGCGCAAAAATTTTTTTTTCTTATTTATTTTATTTATTTTTATATCATTAAATTGTGTTTTTTTTTAAAAAAATAATTTGATCAATTTTATTGCTGTCGCAAGGAATGTAAACATCCCTTGTGACAGTAATAGGCAGTGACAGGTACTCTTTATGGAGGGATCGCGGGAGTAAAAGACCTCCAATCCCTCCTTTGCACTTCAAAGTATTCAGATCGCCAAAAACGGTGATTCTGAATACTGTATATTTTTTAAAATCCGGCGCCATTGGCAGGATGAACAGGAAGTAACGTTGTGACGTTGTTTCCGTGTTTACATTCAGGAGACTGGAACAAAGCCATTTCTGTCTTCGTGCCAGTCTCTCTCTAGCCACCGGAAGTGGCGGATCAAGGATCGGGTCTCCCGGTGGGACGGGAGGCCGGTCAGAGCGGCGAGAGGCGGAGGGAGGGGGGATGTCCCCTCCTGCTCCTCCGGGATAACAATGGAGCGGCTTTTTAGCCACATCGGTTGTTATCCCTGGATAGCCGATTGCCCACTCTAAAAAACGGTACCGGGATGATGCCTGCAACTGCGGGCATCATCCCGGTATAACCCCCGAAAGCCGAGGAGACATATCTGCGTACGCTCGCTGGGAAGGGGTTAAACGCTGGGGCCCTGTCTACACAATCATGCACGAGAATAAAAATGCAAATTATCAATAAGGCTATACTTATTGGTACTTCCAACAAAATCAGTGTTTAAACAAGGAGCTGGCAAAGGTAATTAAAAAAAAACAGTACCCTAGGACCTGTGAATTATAAAAAAAAGAAAAAAACTGTTCCCCAGGACCAGATTAACCATACAAATTATAATCTGAGCACTTTAGACCTACTAACAACTATAGATCTATATAGGGCATGTTTCATACAGATTGATTGGTTTGTTTACATAGGCCCTCATAATTACATAGTTTTGATTAATCTAAAACTGTATAAAAAAGTTGGATTGCAAAAATGTATGGAGCATCCTATGAAAGTAATAAACCAATAGTGGGAATTAATATGGAAGAGGCTTCTGTGACCAGGAAGTTATTTGCAGGAGAAAAGCGCACTAATATTCAGGGATCATGGAGGCTGGATTACTGGACAGAAGAACAGAAATGTCAAGTATCAGGGTTTTTTCTTTTGTAATTTACCCACTCTTGCCACTGGCACACTATTTGTCCAGTAAAACAACTCCTTTATTTCTGGATTC
This sequence comes from Aquarana catesbeiana, assembly GCF_042186555.1. NCBI lineage: Eukaryota > Metazoa > Chordata > Amphibia > Anura > Ranidae > Aquarana > Aquarana catesbeiana. Next base: position 655,784,945 of record NC_133324.1, read on the forward strand.
ACCTACCGTTTCACGTGGCAGAGCCAGGCAAAATATCCGACCACGGCACGGCGGCGATGGGAGTTGTAGCACGCGGTAGGCTGGCTGCGCTGCTCTCCTCAGAGTGACTGACTCCACCCCCTGGGAGCAGGGAGCTTGAGCATGCAGCCACCGATGCGGACTACAACTCCCATAAGCAGCAGCGGTAGCCGTCTCAAGCGACGTCACCTGACAGACTGACAGTCAGTCAATAGTGAGTCGTGATTCAGCGGGCGGAAACTCGGACAGCCGCGGCGCCAGCCGCCGGCCATTGTTTTAGTTATACAAACAGACAGTACAGTACTTAACTTGGGGGAGCACACAGTAAAACTGGGGGGGACGTGACCCCCTCAGGCCCCACCCTGGTGATGCCATTGAGCACTGGCACAATGCGGCAACAAACTTTGTGACATCTGAAAGATCAGGGCTCAAAATTTCAAGTCCTGAGCTACTAGCCAGGCCTCAGGGGTTACTCGCCACCAGTTGCCCCGCCCAACCCCTACCATGCCCCGCCCCACCCCTAATCCTACCCCTAAACACGTCCTCATAAAATATCTCATAAAATGACACCTAAATGTTTTATGCAGAAAAATTACATTATAAAAATAGATATTAACAACTTTATCTGTGTCCCCAATGCAGCCTGTGTCCCCAATGCAGCCTGTGTCCCCATTGCAGCTATGTCTCCCCAATGCAGCTATGTGTCACCAGTGCAGCCTGTGTCCACCAGGGCAGCCTGTGTCACCAATGCAACCTGTGCTCACCAGTGCAGCCTGTGCCCGCCAATGCAGCCTGTGTCTGCCAGTGCAGCCTGTGTCCCCAATGCAGCTATGTGTCCCCAATGCAGCCATGTGTCCCCAGTGCAGCCTGTACCCACTAGTGCAGCCTGTGTCACCAATGCAACCTGTGCCCACCAGTGCAGCCTGTGTCACCAGTGCAGCCTGTGTCTGCCAGTGCAGCTCTGTGTCCCCAATGCAGCCTTGTGTCCCCATTGCAGCCATGTGTCCCCAATGCAGCCTTGTGTCCCCATTGCAGCTCTGTGTCCCCAATGCAGCTCTGTGTCCCCATTGCAGCCATGTGTCCCCAATGCAGCTCTGTGTCCCCATTGCAGCCATGTGTCCCCAATGCAGCTCTGTGTCCCCATTGCAGCCAAGTGTCCCCAAAGCAGCCCCGTGTCCCCAAAGCAGCTCTGTGTCCCCAATGCAGTTCTGTGTCCCCATTGCAGCCATGTGTCCCCAATACAGCCCTGTGTCCCCAATGCAGCTCTGTGTCCCCAATGCAGCCATGTGTCCCCAATGCAGCCTACCTGTGTAGGGGAAGGGAGAGGAGAGCCGCCGCCTGGTTGATAAGAGCACGTGGAACATAACAGGTTTCATTTCAATAGCTGTGTGTTCCCCGCCATGCGCCGTCGTATACAGCCCCTCCCCCTTGTCCGGGCACTTTGATAGACAGATCACCCATCCAATCCTGGGATGGGTGATCTGTCTATTAAAGTGCCCGGAAAAGGGTGAGGGGCTGTATACGACGACGCGCAGCGGGGAACACACAGCTATTGAAGGGAAGCTGTTATGTTCCCCACGCTCTGATCAACCAGGCGGTGGCAGCTCTCCTCTACCTTTCCCCTACGATCGCTCCGACAAACCCAGGCTGCTGGCGGTGCTCACCCCCAGGCAGCCCAAACTCTTTTTTGAGGGCTGTGAATGATGCTTGGCTGGGGTCGCTGGGCAGGTGGGGCCCCCGGGCAACTGCCCAACGTGCCCATGCTAACCGTTCATCTGAAGCATGATCTGCCATGTGACACCTCCTCACGGACTGTTTAAACCTCACTTTTGCTGTCAAATGTGTTGTAACCACATGGATTTAGGGATGAAGCCCTTGCACCCCTTCAATAGGGCACAAGCTGTCTTCCAAGGGTGTGTGCTCACTGCTCCCCTTTTCCTAGTAAATCACATGCTGCTTTTTTCTCTTAAAAGGCCAGCATACCCATCTCTCCTCCGTGTTCTTTGTTCCTAAGATTTTATCCCAATTCATGCCTTCACGTGCAGGTTCCCTAAGCTTGTTATTTAAATGGTTTATGTATTTTCAATGTTGTCCTTTAAGCCACATTAAAAGTCCATCTCCCTGCTGAGTGTTTTTTTTTCCTTTTTTATTTTTTTTTGCATTTGTACCCTCATGGCAGTACTTATCTATCTATGTCACTTTTTTAAACAAATGCTTATAAACTAGCCTTCAAAAAGGCACAAGATTCAGCTCCCATAGGCTTCAATTGGACTTATCGTTATGTTTGAGTTTAGTATATTTTTTCCAGGGACAGCATGAGTCATTTCTGACAGGTTTTCCTGACACTAGGAGAAAAAAGGTTATGGGGAGCTCCAGGACACAGCCTGTGATTGACAGCCTCAGTCTTTCTCTCCAGTCAGCTTTCACAGTCCTTCTCACTGAGATCTGCAGAGTGTAACTTCAGCTCCCCGCCCCTTCCTTCCAGTAGCTATTCCCTAAGGCTAATCACTTCACTGGGTATATGTAAGGATTTACAACCACTACAACCACTTTAACCAGTTCCTGCACACAGTACATTTACTGTATTACATACATGTATGTCACCAGCTGAGGGACATGGTGGATTGTGGCCCTCAGAACCCGGCCAGTTTGAACACAAGATCACAATGTAAACACAACTGTTATGAATGGGTTTCATTCGTGACAGCTGTGCTTAGTATTGTGATGCTGTTATTGGCCCACAGCTGTCACATGGTACATGGGACAATCACAGCGCCCTGTACCATGTGATAGCTGTGGACCAATCACAGAACACAATAGAAATCACAGCTGTTATGAATGTAACCCATTCATGACTGTTGAAAACATTGCTGTTACAGTTCAGAATCAGTGTAACAATGTATAAATAAAATCCATGATCACCCCCAGAGCAGTACAGTGTCACTATGGTGACACTGAACTACTCTGATGAAAGTATGTAAAAACAATAATTAGGAAAAAAAATGTTAATAACATTTTATTTAATTTCTTAATTTTAAAATAAAATTGTGCCAAAAATAAATTTGCCATGCCTCTTACTAATACCTTAGTCTACTTTCCAAAAATGGGTCATTTAGGGGGTATTTGTACTGTCTTGGCATTTTAAGGGCCTCAGGAAATTAGATAGGCCAGTATATCAGGATTGATCAACTTTCAAATATAGTATATATACCATAGTTTGTAGATGCTACAACTTTTACACAAACCAATTCATATGCACTTATGGGGATTTTTTTTTTTTTTACAAAGACATGTAGCAGAATACATTTTGGAATAAATGTATGAAGAAATTAGATTTTATTGGATTTATTTTATACCAGAAGGTAGAAAATATTGTTTTGTTTTTTTCAAAATTCTTGGTCTTTTTTAGTTTATATAGCAAAAAATAAAAAAACCCAGTGGTGATCAAATACCACCAAACAAAAGCTCTATTTCTGTAAAAAGAAAATGGTATAAATTTCAATTGTGTACAGTGTTGCATGACCGTGCAATTGGCAGTTAAAGTAGCCCAAACATGCTAAATAGCAAAACATGGCCTGGCCATGAAGAGAGTAAAACCTTCTTGAGGTCAAGTAGTTAAGTGAGAAATGTGTGATCGAAAAAAATAAACATGCATACTCACCTAGATGACTGCAGCATCAATCCAAAGCTGCAGCTCTCCCCCACTGGCTTTAAGACTGAGAACTGAGTGATGGCATGACCACTGATTGCTCAGTTCTCGGTGTTTACTGAGCAGTGAGGGATTACTGTCAGTCCCCAGCTCTCTGCTCCACCTCTCCAGCACTCACTAGAGCTCTGGGCTGTGAAGAGGGCAGGAGCAGCTGGCTCAGGTTCTTATCAGCATGCCGAGAGGCTGAATCAGCTGCCGGTCAGGCATCTGGGTGGATCCTGACATTATTGACATCATTATTTAGCCCACTGACTGCAGAATCTGAGTCACAGGAAAGCAGAAATAAATACACTCCTGTGGCAAAAAAAGTCTTGGCCATATTTCTCTTCTAAACATAAAATAACAATTTACTAGAATACATATAATAAAACCCCATAACACATGTAGGAGATTGATTAAAAATAAAAAGTTTATTTTTTCTTCCAATATCTGTTCACATATGCTATACATTATATTTCTTTATCCATTCCATCATATTGCTTTTAAGGATGTTTTCATACAATCAAGTCAACAAACAAAGCACATCCCATATCTCAATGTGTTTCATGAACATAAATTAACTTCCTCGGGAGTGGTGCTACTGACCAGATCTCTATAGAATACAGCAAAGAGAAATAGCAGGAATATGAGACACTTGAAAATTAGCTTGAAAATAAAACTGCAATACTTCTGGAGGAAAATCACCAAAGATGTCTGCCCCAGGAGCTGTTAGGGTTTAGAACCCAAAAGCAGGGAGAGCAAGGGGGCAAAGATGGCACAAGATGTAATGTTTATCTGGCCACAGGAATTGAAGATGAATCCATGAAAAGTAACAATATCTAGCAAATAAATTACTATACAGTATATGCAGATACATAAGTTTGTCAATTACAAATCAAGATAGAAATCCAAAATATTAATATTAGATACAATCCCTTTAGCTTTATGTGTAGACAACTTGAGCTTAACAAGTACAGCAACACTAAAGAAAGGAAGTGATCCGAGAACTGTGACCCAACTACAAACGTTATGCCCTGTACACACGATCGGACATTGATCGGACAAGGATTTTTTTCCATGGATTTTTTCCGACGGATGTTGGCTCAAACTTGTCTTGCATACACACGGTCGCACAAAGTTGTCGGAAAATCCAATCGTTCTGAACGCGGTGACGTAAAACACGTACGTCGGGACTATAAACGGGGCAGTAGCCAATAGCTTTCATCTCTTAATTTATGCTGAGCATGCGTGGCACTTTGTGCATCGGATTTGTGTACACACGATCGGAATTTAACCGATCAGATTTTGTTGGCGGAAAATTTTATAGCCTGCTCTCAAACTTTGTGTGTCGGAAATTCCGATGGAAAAAGTCCAATGGAGCCCACACACGATCGGAATTTCTGACAACACAATCCAATCGCACTTTTTCCATCGGATAATCCGGACCGGGTGTACAGGGCATAAAAGCTCCCGAATAAGGCAGCATAAGAAATTGAATATACTGTATAACCAGAATAATATACGTGAGTGCTGTACAAGAATAGAAACATCCCCTTCCACATAAAATCCATGCTCCATATTGAGCCCCATTGCAATAGTACAAACAATGCTCAATATTCCTTCAGGATACCTGTGGCCCAGTTGAATTACCAGGAATGTTTCAAAGGCAAAAGGGACCCCATCCTAATTACCCCCAATATTTATAGGTTCCAGGTCCCACCCAAACGTAAGGAGGCACCGCCTTTGGGGGAAAAAAAAAAAAAAAAAAACATATACCCCGCCAGCTGATCATGTGGCCAAAATGGCATCAAGGCAAATGTGCCTTGCATTAGAGGATGATGATGTCCAGAGCGTACGTACACACAAAACATTATGTAGGCCGCTTTTACGTGAATGGGTGGTGCATCATAATGCCGATATGTAGTTGTGTAAGGTGTCACAGATCCGGAAGCGATGAGGCAAACAACAGCACCCTGGGAAATCTACCCAAAGCATAAAAGAAAAACAAAAAGAACAACAAACAATTATTAGGACCACAAAAACAACATCTGAAAGGAAAAAAATAATGTAATAAAGAACACAAAATGAACAGCAAAAAAATATTAAATAAAAAATATAAGACTTCTTGGTTGATTAAAAATTACATCTTGTATCATCTTTTCCCTCTCTGTTTTTGGGGTTTTGACCCACCCTCCCAATCTCTGCTGATTTCCATCCTGAATTATTGCAGTTTTATTTTAAAGCTGATTTGTAAATGTCTTGCACTTTTGCTTTATGGTATGGCCCCCCTGGCAAATCTCTTTATTAATGATTACATGATTTAATTATTTTTTCTTTGCGGTATTCTTTTAAAATCTTGTCAGTAGCATCCACTTTTAAACCGGCCATAGATGGTTTGAATCTCAATTGGTTCAACAGGGACCGGTTGAGATTTGAACCATGTATGGGCAGTCTGAATGTACCCAGGTTGATCGATTTTACATTTGATTATTGCTAGCGGCTATTATACACCCCAGATGGGTGTCTATTGTGTTCCTATACCTTTAAGGAAGGGTGGGCTTCCTCCAGGCATACCTGCACTTAATATATCCATTATTATATATGTACTCCAACTTAGGACTGCAGTAAACTAGGGTGTCCTAAAGTGGTCCTGCAGCTTATGCATATATTTGCAAATGTGTGCAAATTAACCCCCTGGTTTTAACATGAATTGTTAGGCTGGTTGGTAAGTGAGCTGGGAATTTTTCTTTGTTGTGTTTTGACATGGGTCGCCCTTCCATGTGCTTCTTGTTGCAAAGGCCAGTTATAGGTTGAGGTGGTTGCCTTTTGTTTGTAGTGTTGGTGAATTGGTGGGGGGGGGACGCACTAGTTACCTTCTTTGCCATTGTGCTATTGCTGGGTGTCCCTATACATTTAAGCAGGGCTGTAGATAATATTTTTTCCTGGGGGGGTTCAGCCTTGAGTACCCAGAGAATAATATTTAGCATGCCTGCCATGCTGTGACAAATTGTAGTGTATAAATACAGTATATACAGTGCCCCCAACAGGGACATCTGTTAGTGAAGCAAATAGTAAACTTAGGCTTCAATGTCTGGTTTCTAAACCAGTCAGTCTGTAAGGCTGTTTATAGAGGGGCTTTTCTTTACATTTAGGGCTGAGATTCTGTATAATTGGGGTGTCCTAACCGTGTACAGAGAGAGCTGCTTTGCCTCTGTGTATACACAGGCTTTGCCATTGCTTCCAGGTGGTTTTTCCTGCACAGCTGCTCTCTCCCCTGGCTTTCACTCCTCATGCCTCACCTAGTTTTGTACACAGCACTCTCTGCTGCAGTTTTTTCTCCAACCAACATCTCCTGTTCCACAGGCCGCTTGCTCCCCAGCCCCTGCTGGCGTTCTCTGCATGCTCCTGCTTATGGGTCCCACCAATAACTTCTACTTTCCAAAATGCCTCCCCCTGAACTTTCTTCTTGCCACTGGGTGCAGCCAAATCAGGCTGTTGATGCAGTGAATCAGAGTTATTCTCTCCACTGTCCTATCATCAGGGCCACTATTAGAAATCGTAGGGCCCAGTATAGACAGGGTGTGCTACGTGCAGAGTTCAGGGTGTGCTACGTGCAGAGTTCAGGGTGTGCTACGTGCAGAGTTCAGGGTGTGCTACGTGCAGGGTTCAGGGTGTGCTACGTGCAGGGTTCAGGGTGTGCTACGTGCAGAGTTCATGGTGTGCTACGTGCAGAGTTCAGGGTGTGCTACGTGCAGAGTTCAGGGTGTGCTACGTGCAGAGTTCAGGGTGTGCTACGTGCAGAGTTCAGGGTGTGCTACGTGCAGAGTTCAGGGTGTGCTACGTGCAGAGTCCAGAGTATGCTACATACAGAGTCCAGGGTCTGCTACTTGCAAAGTACAGAGTCCAGGGTGTGCTACGTGCAAAGTACAGGGTCCAGGGTGTGCTACGTGCAGAGTACAGGGTCCAGGGTGTGCTACGTGCAGAGTACAGGGTCCAGGGTGTGCTACGTGCAGAGTACAGGGTCCAGGGTGTGCTACGTGCAGAGTACAGGGTCCAGGGTGTGCTACGTGCAGAGTACAGGGTCCAGGATGTGCTACGTACAGAGTACAGAGTACAAGGTCCAGGGTGTGCAACGTGCAGAGTACAGGGTCCAGGGTGTGCTACATGAAGATTACAGGGTCCAGGGTGTGCTACGTGCAGAGTACAGGGTCCAGGGTGTGCTACGTGCAGAGTACAGGGTCCAGGGTGTGCTACGTGCAGAGTACAGGGTCCAGGGTGTGCTACATGCAGAGTACAGGGTCCAGGGTGTGCTACGTGCAGAGTACAGGGTCCAGGATGTGCTACGTACAGAGTACAGAGTACAAGGTCCAGGGTGTGCTATGTGCAGAGTACAGGGTCCAGTGTGTGCTACATGAAGATTACAGGGTCCAGGGTGTGCTACGTGCAGAGTACAGGGTCCAGGGTGTGCTAAGTGCAGAGTACAGGGTCCAGGGTGTGCTACGTGCAGAGTACAGGGTCCAGGGTGTGCTACAGTATGTGCAAAGTACAGAGTACAAGGTCCAGGGTGTGCTACATGCAGTGTACAGGGTCCAGGGTGGGCTACGTGCAGAGTACAGGGTCCAAAGTGTGCTACGTGCAGAGTACAGGGTCCAGGGTGTGCTGCGTACAGAGTTCAGGGTGTGCTACGTGCAGAGTTCAGGGTGTGCTACGTGCAGAGTCCAGAGTGTGCTACGTGCAGAGTTCAGGGTGTGCTACGTGCAGAGTCCAGAGTATGCTACATACAGAGTCCAGGGTCTGCTACTTGCAAAGTACAGAGTCCAGGGTCTGCTACTTGCAAAGTACAGAGTCCAGGGTGTGCTACGTGCAAAGTACAGGGTCCAGGGTGTGCTACGTGCAGAGTACAGGGTCCAGGGTGTGCTACGTGCAGAGTACAGGGTCCAGGGTGTGCTACGTGCAGAGTACAGGGTCCAGGGTGTGCTACGTGCAGAGTACAGGGTCCAGGGTGTGCTACGTGCAGAGTACAGGGTCCAGGATGTGCTACGTACAGAGTACAGAGTACAAGGTCCAGGGTGTGCAACGTGCAGAGTACAGGGTCCAGGGTGTGCTACATGAAGATTACAGGGTCCAGGGTGTGCTACGTGCAGAGTACAGGGTCCAGGGTGTGCTACGTGCAGAGTACAGGGTCCAGGGTGTGCTACGTGCAGAGTACAGGGTCCAGGGTGTGCTACAGTATGTGCAAAGTACAGAGTACAAGGTCCAGGGTGTGCTACGTGCAGAGTACAGGGTCCAGGGTGTGCTACGTGCAGAGTACAGGGTCCAGGGTGTGCTACGTGCAGAGTACAGGGTCCAGGGTGTGCTACGTGCAGAGTACAGGGTCCAGGGTGTGCTACGTGCAGAGTACAGGGTCCAGGATGTGCTACGTACAGAGTACAGAGTACAAGGTCCAGGGTGTGCTATGTGCAGAGTACAGGGTCCAGTGTGTGCTACATGAAGATTACAGGGTCCAGGGTGTGCTACGTGCAGAGTACAGGGTCCAGGGTGTGCTACGTGCAGAGTACAGGGTCCAGGGTGTGCTACGTGCAGAGTACAGGGTCCAGGGTGTGCTACAGTATGTGCAAAGTACAGAGTACAAGGTCCAGGGTGTGCTACATGCAGTGTACAGGGTCCAGGGTGGGCTACGTGCAGAGTACAGGGTCCAAAGTGTGCTACGTGCAGAGTACAGGGTCCAGGGTGTGCTGCGTACAGAGTAAAGAGTTCAGGGTGTGCTACGTGCAGAGTACAGAGTCCAGGGTGTGCTATGTGCAGAGTACAGGGTCCAGGGTGTGCTATGTGCAGAGTACAGGGTCCAGGGTGTGCTACGTGCAGAGTACAGGGTCCAGGGTGTGCTACAGTATGTGCAAAGTACAGAGTACAAGGTCCAGGGTGTGCTACATGCAGTGTACAGGGTCCAGGGTGGGCTACGTGCAGAGTACAGGGTCCAAAGTGTGCTACGTGCAGAGTACAGGGTCCAGGGTGTGCTGCGTACAGAGTAAAGAGTTCAGGGTGTGCTACGTGCAGAGTACAGAGTCCAGGGTGTGCTATGTGCAGAGTACAGGGTCCAGGGTGTGCTATGTGCAGAGTACAGGGTCCAGGGTGTGCTATGTGCAGAGTACAGGGTCCAGGGTGTGCTACGTACAGAGTACAGGGTCCAGGGTGTGCTACGTACAGAGTACAGGGTCCAGGGTGTGCTACGTGCAGCGTACAGGGTCCAGGGTGTGCTACATATAGAGTACAGGGTCCAGGGTGTGCTACATATAGAGTACAGGGTCCAGGGTGTGCTACGTATAGAGTACAGGGTCCAGGGTGTGCTACGTATAGAGTACAGGGTCCAGGGTGTGCTACGTTTAGAGTACAGGGTCCAGGGTGTGATACGTGCAGAGTACAGGGTCCAGGGTGTGCTACGTATAGAGTACAGGGTCCAGGGTGTGCTACGTACAGAGTACAGAGTACAGGGTCCAGGGTGTGCTACATACAGAGTACAGAGTACAGGGTCCAGGGTGTGCTACGTGCAGAGTACAGGGTCCAGGGTGTGCTACGTGCAGAGTACAGGGTCCATGGTGTGCTACGTGCAGAGTACAGGGTCCAGGGTGTGCTATGTGCAGAGCACAGGGTCCAGGGTGTGCTACGTGCAGAGTACAGGGTCCAGGGTGTGCTACGTGCAGAGTACAGGGTCCAGGGTGTGCTACGTACAGAGTACAGGGTCCAGGGTGTGCTACGTGCAGAGTACAGAGTAGAGGGTCCAGGGTGTGCTACGTACAGAGTACAGAGTACAGGATCCAGGGTGTGCTACATGCAGAATATAGGGTCCAGGGTGTGCTACGTACAGAGTACAGAGTACAGGGTCCAGGGTGTGCTACGTGCAGAGTACAGGGTCCAGGGTGTGCTACATACAGAGTCAGAGTACAGGGTCCAGGGTGTGCTACGTACAGAGTACAGAGTACAGGGTCCAGGGTGTGCTACGTACAGAGTACAGGGTCCAGGGTGTGCTACGTGCAGAGTACAGAGTACAGGGTCCAGGGTGTGCTACGTACAGAGTACAGGATCCAGGGTGTGCTACGTGCAGAGTATAGGGTCCAGGGTGTGCTACGTACAGAGTACAGAGTACAGGGTCCAGGGTGTGCTACGTGCAGAGTACAGGGTCCAGGGTGTGCTACGTGCAGAGTACAGGGTCCAGGGTGTGCTACGTGCAGAGTACAGGGTCCAGGGTGTGCTACATACAGAGTCAGAGTATAGGGTCCAGGGTGTGCTATGTGCAGAGTACAGGGTCCAGGGTGTGCTACATGCAGAGTGCAGATTTCAGGAGTGCTACGTGCATAATACAGGGTCCAGGGTGTGCTACGTACAGAGTACAGAGTACAGGGTCCAGGGTGTGCTACGTACAGAGTACAGAGTACAGGATCCAGGGTGTGCTACGTGCAGAGTATAGGGTCCAGGGTGTGCTACGTACAGAGTACAGAGTACAGGGTCCAGGGTGTGCTACGTGCAGAGTACAGGGTCCAGGGTGTGCTACGTGCAGAGTACAGGGTCCAGGGTGTGCTACGTGCAGAGTACAGGGTCCAGGGTGTGCTACATACAGAGTCAGAGTACAGAGTCCAGGGTGTGCTATGTGCAGAGTACAGGGTCCAGGGTGTGCTACGTACAGAGTACAGGGTCCAGGGTGTGCTACATGCAGAGTGCAGATTTCAGGAGTGCTACGTGCATAATACAGGGTCCAGGGTGTGCTACGTACAGAGTACAGAGTACAGGGTCCAGGGTGTGCTACGTACAGAGTGCAGAGTACAGAGTACAGGGTCCAGGGTGTGCTACGTGCAGAGTACAGGGTCCAGGGTGTGCTACATACAGAGTACAGAGTACAGGGTCCAGGGTGTGCTACGTGCAGAGTATAGGGTCCAGGGTGTGCTACGTACAGAGTACAGAGTACAGGGTCCAGGGTGTGCTACGTGCAGAGTATAGGGTCCAGGGTGTGCTACGTACAGAGTACAGGGTCCAGGGTGTGCTACGTGCAGAGTACAGGGTCCAGGGTGTGCTACGTACAGAGTCAGAGTACAGGGTCCAGGGTGTGCTACATGCAGAGTACAGGGTCCAGGGTGTGCTACGTACAGAGTCCAGGGTCCAGGGTGTGCTACGTGCAGAGTACAGAGTACAGGGTCCAGGGTGTGCTACATACAGGGTACAGGGTCCAGGGTGTGCTAAGTCCAGAGTACAGAGTACAGGGTCCAGGGTGGGCTACGTGCAGAGCACAGGGTCCAGGGTGTGCTGCGTACAGGGTACAGGGTCCAGGGTGTGCTACGTGCAGAGTACAGGGTCCAGGGTGTGCTACGTGCAGAGTACAGGGTCCAGGGTGTGCTACGTGCAGAGTACAGGGTCCAGGGTGTGCTACGTGCAGAGTACAGGGTCCAGGGTGTGCTACGTGCAGAGTACAGGGTCCAGGGTGTGCTACGTGCAGAGTACAGGGTCCAGGGTGTGCTACATATAGAGTACGGGGTCCAGGGTGTGCTACGTGCAGAGTACAGGGTCCAGGGTGTGCTACGTATAGAGTACAGGGTCCAGGGTGTGCTACGTACAGAGTACAGAGTACAGGGTCCAGAGTGTGCTACGTGCAGAGTACAGGGTCCAGGGTGTGCTACGTGCAGAGTACAGGGTCCAGGGTGTGCTACGTGCAGAGTACAGGGTCCAGGGTGTGCTACGTGCAGAGTACAGGGTCCAGGGTGTGCTACGTGCAGAGTACAGGGTCCAGGGTGTGCTACGTGCAGAGTACAGGGTCCAGGGTGTGCTACATATAGAGTACGGAGTCCAGGGTGTGCTACGTGCAGAGTACAGGGTCCAGGGTGTGCTACGTATAGAGTACAGGGTCCAGGGTGTGCTACGTACAGAGTACAGAGTACAGAGTACAGGGTCCAGGGTGTGCTATGTACAGAGTACAGGGTCCAGGGTGTGCTACGTGCAGAGTACAGGGTCCAGGGTGTGCTACGTGCAAAGTACAGGGTCCAGGGTGTGCTACGTGCAGAGTACAGGGTCCAGGGTGTGCTACGTGCAGAGTACAGGGTCCAGGGTGTGCTACGTGCAGAGTACAGGGTCCAGGGTGTGCTACGTGCAGAGTACAGGGTCCAGGGTGTGCTACGTGCAGAGTACAGGGTCCAGGGTGTGCTACGTATAGAGTACAGGGTCCAGGGTGTGCTACGTATAGAGTACAGGGTCCAGGGTGTGCTACGTGCAGAGTACAGGGTCCAGGGTGTGCTACGTATAGAGTACAGGGTCCAGGGTGTGCTACGTACAGAGTACAGAGTACAGGGTCCAGGGTGTGCTACGTACAGAGTACAGGGTCCAGGGTATGCTACGTGCAGAGTACAGAGTACAGGGTCCAGGGTGTGCTACGTGCAGAGTACAGGGTCCAGGGTGTGCTACGTACAGAGTACAGAGTACAGGATCCAGGGTGTGCTACGTGCAGAGTATAGGGTCCAGGGTGTGCTACGTACAGAGTACAGAGTACAGGGTCCAGGGTGTACTACGTACAGAGTCAGAGTACAGGGTCCAGGGTGTGCTATGTGCAGAGTACAGGGTCCAGGGTGTGCTACGTACAGAGTACAGGGTCCAGGGTGTGCTACATGCAGAGTGCAGATTTCAGGAGTGCTACGTGCAGAGTACAGGGTCCAGGGTGTGCTACGTACAGAGTACAGAGTACAGGGTCCAGGGTGTGCTACGTACAGAGTACAGGGTCCAGGGTGTGCTACGTGCAGAGTACAGAGTACAGGATCCAGGGTGTGCTACGTGCAGAGTACAGGGTCCAGGGTGTACTACATACAGAGTACAGAGTACAGGGTCCAGGGTGTGCTACGTGCAGAGTATAGGGTCCAGGGTATGCTATGTACAGAGTACAGGGTCCAGAGTGTGCTACGTGCAGAGTATAGGGTCCAGGGTGTGCTACGTGCAGAGTACAGGGTCCAGGGTGTGCTACGTGCAGAGTACAGGGTCCAGGGTGTGCTACGTACAGAGTCAGAGTACAGGGTCCAGGGTGTGCTACGTGCAGAGTCCAGGGTCCAGGGTGTGCTACGTGCAGAGTACAGAGTACAGGGTCCAGGGTGTGCTAAGTCCAGAGTACAGAGTACAGGGTCCAGGGTGTGCTACGTGCAGAGTACAGGGTCCAGGGTGTGCTACGTACAGAGTACAGGGTCCAGGGTGTGCTACGTGCAGAGTACAGGGTCCAGGGTGTGCTACGTGCAGAGTACAGGGTCCAGGGTGTGCTACGTGCAGAGTACAGGGTCCAGGGTGTGCTACGTGCAGAGTACAGGGTCCAGGGTGTGCTACGTGCAGAGTACAGGGTCCAGGGTGTGCTACGTGCAGAGTACAAGGTCCAGGGTGTGCTACGTGCAGAGTACAGGGTCCAGGGTGTGCTACGTACAGAGTCCAGGGTCCAGGGTGTGCTACATGCAGAGTGCAAATTTCAGGAGTGCTACATTTCAGCTGAAAAAAAGCCCGGAGTAAAATTATACAGTGCAAACATTGTAGCCATGAAAGATACAGCCACAGCACCTGTGATCATCATTATCATGCTGATGATCACACTGTACAGCCTATATACAGTACAGCCAGATGAAGTACAGTGTGGTCATCAGCATGATAATGATGATCACATGTGCTGTGGCTGTATCTTTCATGGCTACAGTGTTTGCACTGTATAATTTTTTTTTTTAAATCAGAAAATTCTTTATTGAGCCACAAAAGACAAGTTACATAGTAGACAGTCAAGCATTAAATATGACATCATATATGTTGTGAACTCAGATCATTCAATGCTTTCTTGACCATGTGTATTCAATGTAAATAAAGATTGTTACAGCAGTGGCATCAAATAGGTTTTACCTTTATATAACAACAAACCGTATTGCGTAAGAGAACAAATACTCTCCCACCCAACACAGCTACCAGATGACAAACTGGTCATCTAACCATAAACCTTGCTCCTGGTCTGCACAATTAGGTTCAGTCTCCCGGATACACAGCATAAATACACCAATTACCGCCTCTGTCAAACAAGCAGTATACACTTAAACTTGAAATATTCTGTGCATAATTAATTGTGGGGGTGCCAATCCCGGGGAGTCCAACCAAGGTCGCCATATAGAGTTAAATTTTCGAGATGCATTTCTATGCTGATATGTTAGATGTTCTCTGATAAGGATATAATTTACCTGTTCTATCCATTGTTTTTTGGTTGGAACATTTACAGATAGCCAGAATCTGGCCACTAACTTACGGGCCAGATATAATAATCTGATTATTGCTATATTATTAGGAGGGGGGTATATTTCTTCATCAATTGCTCCCAAAATACATATCAGGGGATCCAAGGGGACCCTAATTTGAAATACTGATGAAATTGTATCGGTAACATCGCCCCAATAACGGTGTAACTTGGGGCAGCGCCACATCAAATGAATCAGTGACCCCTCTTCTCTACACCTTTTAGGGCACAAGGGAGAATCCCTTCTGCCCCATCTATGTAATTGTATTGGCGTACAATAAGCTCTATGTAGCAAGAATAAATGCGAAAGTCTATGTGTTTGTGATACTGAAGTTAATGGCCCTGTCTGAAGGCATGTGTCCCAGATATCCTCGTTTACCTCTCCCAGGTCCTCTATCCATCCACGTCTGCATGGTAAATTTGCAGTGTCTTGTATAGCAGAGAGCAAATGTGAGTAAATGTGAGATATAAGACCCTTTTTTTCCGACCATAGAAAATGTCATTTATTAGGGGATGGGTAACAAGTACAAGAGCAGCTGACCGGCTTTGAATCTGAAGGGCATGGCGTAACTGAAGATATCGGTAAAATTGATGTCTGGGAAGCCCAAATTCAGATTGCAACTCCATAAAAGGTTTTAAGATATTTTGGTGAAATAATTGGGAAATATTATGAATTCCGGCATTCCTCCACAATTGGAAACCCTCCAGTTTATAGACTTCTGCTAGGTTCGGATTGTTCCATAGAGGGGTCTCTGCTAGGAAGCCCAGAACTTGTAATTTAGATTTGACCGTAGACCATAATTTTTTTAGAAGAACTATGGTGGAGGCCGTTTGTGGCAGGTGTAACAGTCCCGCCTCCAAAATTGCCAGCACCGATGTATTTAATGTTCCAGTTCGCAGCATGCATTCAACCGAGTCAAAATCGTTTAGCAATCCAAGACCACTCAAATGTTGCAATTGAGAGGCATAAAAATATAGTTTAGGGTTGGGAACCGCAGCTCCACCCCGATCTTTACCATACTGCAAGGTGGAAAGACTTATTCTAGCAACTTTTTTCCTCCAAATTAGGGATCTAAACAATGTCTCAATACGATTAAACCACTGACGGGGTATCCATTGTGGAGAATTGTGCATAATGTATAGAAGCTGAGGTCCCCAGACCATTTTGATTAAATTTATTCTACCAATTACTGATAAGGGGAGCTTACACCAAGTATTGCATGTCATTTGAAGTCTTTTGAAAAGAGGTAGTAAATTATCTTCTAAGTATTTTTTTGGGTTGACTGACACATGTATTCCTAAATATTTAAATGAAGAGACCACTTTAAGCGGTCTTGCACTAACCGGCAGATCAACCATTGGCTCATCTACCGGAAGAATGACGGATTTACTCCAATTAATGGAGAATCCCGACAATGAACCAAAATGTTGTATTATCTCCATCACATTCGTAAGTGAAGCCTCCACCTCTGCCAGTGGTTTAAGGGCCAGTGCGAATAGCAGGGGTGAGAGTGGGCACCCCTGCCTCGTACCTCTAAAAAGAGGAAATGAATCTGAGAGATCACCATTTACGCGGATCCTGGCTGTGGGGGCCGAATATAGCAGCTTAACCCATTGAATAAAATTATCTCCTAAGCCAAATCGCTTCAAGGTTTCCCATAGGTACGGCCATTCAACGCTGTCGAAAGCCTTGGCAGCATCCAATGATAGTATTGCTCTTTTGCCAGGATTGTCGACAGGGATCTGGAGATTAAGAAAAAGTCTTCTTATATTGAGGGCTGTGGATCTTGACGGGATAAACCCGGATTGGTCCCTATGTACCACTTTGTGTATGACTTTAGCAAGTCTTGTGGCCAGCACCCTTGCCAACAATTTAACATCAGTTGTCAATAAAGATATGGGCCTATACGAGTCAGGTAGATGGGCCTCTTTACCAGGTTTAAGGAGAAGAACAATAATTGCTTCATTCATGGATTGGGTAAACTTCCTATTTTTTTGGCATCTTCAAATACTTCCTTTAGGTGTACTATTAGGGTTTCAGAGTAGCGCTTATAGACCTCCGCCGGCAAGCCATCCGATCCCGGAGACTTACCAGGAGAGGAAAGCGTCAACGCCTCCAGGAGCTCCTCAACCCCAAGGGGAGCGTTCAACTGTGCTACGTCCTGAGGCGGGAGCTGCGGTAATTGGCAGTGATCTAGAAAATAATTAATTTCCAACAGGGTAGGATTGACTTTCGTGGAGTACACATCAGCATAGAAATCCCTGAACGTGGATAATATCTCAGTATGGGAAGAAACCAGAGTGCCCGGTGAGCTCATGATTGATTCTATGTGGGATGATCCCTTTTGGGAGCGTATCATCATAGCAAGCATATGCCCTGTGGTTTCTCCCTCCTCAAAATATTTTTGTTGAAGAAAAAACCTTTTCTTTTCCGCAGTGGTTAATATCAAATGGTTGGCCATATGCTGAGCCTCAAGAAAAGACCTCTCGGTGCTCTCCGAGGGGGATTCGATAAAAGCCGATTCAGTCCTCTTAACCTCTTTCAACACAGTTTGTTCCCAATTCTTGGTCTCGGTCTTAATGGTGTTAATAGATCTGATAAATTGGCCTCTCAGAAATGCTTTTAATGTATCCCAAAAAATACCCGGGCTAGATGAAGGTTTGTTAAACCTAATGAAAGATTCTAAGTTATCAAAAATGGGGTCAGGCGCAGGAAACAATGACAACCAAAAAGGGTTGAGTTTCCAGTAGTTCCTCTTTAGAACACCCAATGTGGAAACCTCTATGCATAGGGGAGAATGATAAGAGACAGTTCGTGCTTCATATTTTGTAGAAGTTACTAATGGGAGCATCAAATCATTACCCAGACCGAGATCAATCCTGGAGAGACCTTTATGTGTAGCAGAGAAACATGAATAACATTTTGTCTGCGCATGACTCAACCTCCAAACATCCCTCAATCCTAGTTCCGCAATGAGGCGGGCAAAGGACTTTTGTCCTCCCCTCACCCCACCCAAAGGGATCTTTGCGGTCATTTTGTCCAGCTCTGCATCTAATTAGTTGTTAAAATCCCCAACAATAATTGCTGGTATCCCTGGGTGTTGTGAGAGGAAGGAGGCCAACGTCTTAATAACCTCTATCAAAAAGGGAGGTGGTATATATATATTTCCAATAATACATTGTAACCCATCTAATGAACATACCAGAAAAACATAGCGACCGTGAGGGTCAACAATCGATAATGTATGAGTAAAACTTATATTTTTGCCTATCAGAATACTGACACCTCTAGCATATGAAGAGAAGACAGAATGAAACTGAGCGGTAAATAATTTTGTAGAGAATGGAGATTCCTGAGCAGGTAACATATGTGTCTCCTGAAGACACACTACTGAGGATTCCATGCGTTGAAGCATATGCAATACAGCTAGGCGTTTCACTCTGTCTCCCAGGCCCCTAACATTCCAACTAGTAAGCATTATCTGTTTAGCCATAAAGCATTAAAACGTAAATAGATGAGGGTGAGTTATATAGGACACACAGAGAATGCTGCAGAGAGCCGCCATTATTATGTCGAACAAGACCATAGAAATTAGGCAGTCTTTGGTGTAGCTTCCTCAGGCCAGGTAAAAATCGTTGAGGCAGTACCAGGACCAATGAAGTAACTATGTCCCTGGGGACAGAAATCAAAAAGAAAACAACAGAATAAAACAGAAACTGTAGAGTCCACGAAGGACCCGCAACTGGGGGGCTAAATTCAGTAGCCGGCTTTAAAGAGCCAAAAGGCAACAGGCCTTGATTTACTTGCGTAGATTTAGCTACCTTCAGTAAACTGTCCGTGCGGTATCCTCCGCCTTGAAGCAAATATTGCCATCTTGTGACTAGAACTATTATGAACGGATAATAATTGCACCATCATTGCTTTACTAAAAGAAATTTTCCTCTCAGATTATAGGGAAGGGTATTGATCTTCAGGTAATTCTGCGTCTTCTACCCAGATCTTCTCGTAAGGATTTTTCCTCTCTGTCCAGCCATTGCACCGCCATCGCGGGCCTCTCAAAAAAATGCACCTCGTCCCTGGCTACTACACGAAGACGAGCCGGATAAAGCATAGAATATTGTAATTCCAGAGAGCGGAGTCTCTTTTTAATATCATTGAACTGAGCCCTCTGCTTTTGTACATCAGCCGAGAAGTCTGGAAACAGTGATATTTTGGAATTTTCAATCACCAGGGCATCTCCTAGAGTGCTTTTGATAGAATTATGTCTCTGTCTCTGTAATGAAGCATTTTGAAAAGAAATGCTCTAGGAGGATTGCCTGGGGGCAAGGGCCTAGATGGAACCCTATGCGCCCGCTCCACTGCAAACATGGGGGAGAACGAGTCTTTCCCAAATTTATCCAGCAGCCATTTTTCAATAAAATCGACCGGGTTCCTGCCCTCCATTTTTTCAGGGATGCCAATAGCTCTGACATTATTTCTGCGTAGCCTGTTTTCTAAATCATCGAGTTTCGCAGCATGTTTAGCTACCATTATTTGTTGAGCATGTGTGTCCCCTTTGCATGGGGGCCCAGTCGTCCTCTATGATGCTAATACGTCCCTCAATAGCAGAGGTCCGATCCCTTAATTTTTGCATATCCTGACACAGGAAAGACATCTCTGTCTTCATCCCCTTAACCTCTGATGCAAGTGCCGTGATAGAGAGATTACATGAAGTGACAGCGGATAAGATATCTCTCAATGTGGGTTCCTGTTCAGGCGAACTCGCGGTTTGGGCCTTGTGTGATCTTTGGGGCATAGGTAAATTACTCACAGTGTCCCAGGGCAGCAGAGCAGCATGCGGATCCTCCAGGGGAACAGTATCATCTGCCTCCGATTGCGAGCCGCTTCGGCTCTCCGCTCCATTGCCGTTCGTTTCTGGTAAGTCCCATGCTTCAGACAGAGGGAAAAGCTTCTGCACGGCCTCCCTGTGTTTCGCTGCAGCCGACTTGAATGCCGCGCCGCCATTTTGGGCCTCGTGGTCCGGAGCGGAGCGGACTGTAGAGCCGCGTCTGGGGTGTTTAGCAGCCATGCTGGTATATCTCTGTGAGCGGGCGATCGTGGCTGGTGTACCGGGGGGTAGTCTGGTGCAAGGTTCGGTCTGTCAGCAAAGATTTGCAGGATTTTTGTGCGGATTTTCGGCGGAGCTCACAAGATGTGCGACTGACTACATCCGCTGCCAAGCCACGCCCCCGCACTGTATAATTTTACTACTCTTGTCAAAAGTAGTAACAGTATACTGTAGCAACCACTGTAGTATACTAGCCTGCTGGCTGAAAGAAAAAAAAATATTGAAGGATTGTAAAGAATGTATCAGGCTGCAGGAGAGTTGGAAGTAAGCTGGGATAGAATGGGTGTCAGGCAAACAGTCAGTGTGCTGTGTTTGGAATGCCCAAATCTGAGACTGGAGGCTGCAGGATGTGTTCAGTGCAAATTTATGTGAGTGGAGAGCAGAAAGTAACAGGAGATGGTGAACTGGAAAGGGGAGGGGGATGAGGACCGGTGTGTGATTGTCTGACCACTGCATGGTCTTACCGAGAACATGTAGTACACTGAGGGAAGGGAAGTAAAGCTGGGGTGAAAGATGCCGATGTATCAGGAGAAAGTGAAAGGAACTTTTCTCCTCTCTCTCACCTCGATCATTGCAGGAACTTCTGCAGCTTCTGGAAGCCCGCAGGATGAATTTGCAGGGAAGGACAATGCACTGTACGTACCCATTGGCTGAGGAGGCAGAAGCACCGCCCCCTGCTGCCTTCCCAGCCAATAGGTAGCAGAAGCTCATCAGAAGTGCCTTCCTCCCTCTCTCCCGACATCATACGGGACAACTCAAGTACCGACCTGCTTTAAAATGCGGGCAGATCCGGAATAAATGTATTTTCAGCCGGTATCACAGCTGATAGGCTACACTAGCCTGGCTGCTTTAAAATTGACTGATGCCGGGGGGGGGGGTTTGGACCCCCCTAACCCCCCCCCTTATCTACGCCCCTGCATTTAAGGAGGACTTATATTTAATTTATGGTCATGGTTTTGGTGTTTGCTATTCAGGCGAACTCGCGGTTTGGGCCTTGTGTGATCTTTGGGGCATAGGTAAATTACTCACAGTGTCCCAGGGCAGCAGAGCAACATGCGGATCCTCCAGGGGAACAGTATTATCTGCCTCCGATTGCGAGCCGCTTCGGCTCTCCGCTCCATTGCCGTTCGTTTCTGGTAAGTCCCATGCTTCAGACAGAGGGAAAAGCTTCTACACGGCCTCCCTGTGTTTCGCTGCAGCCGACTTGAATGCCGCGCATTCAAGTCGGTCCGGAGCGGAGCGGACTGTAGAGCCGCGTCTGGGGTGTTTAGCAGCCATGCTGGTATATCTCTGTGAGCGGGCGATCGTGGCTGGTGTACCGGGGGGTAGTCTGGTGCAAGGTTCGGTCTGTCAGCAAAGATTTGCAGGATTTTTGTGCGGATTTTCGGCGGAGCTCACAAGATGTGCGACTGACTACATCCGCTGCCAAGCGGATGTAGTTTGTACTGTCAGTCACTAGCGCTCTGCTCTACCCTGAGAGACCAATCCGGCTGCTGGTCCAGGCATGTGGGTGGATCCTGACTGTAAAGTCGGGATCTTTTGAGAGCCTGGCTCGGCTGAGTGACGTGAGTCAGCAGCAGACTTTAGCCCACTGTCGGCTGAAAACAGCAGGTTTGTCCTGCACTCCTGTGATCTCCAAAATAGCTTTGGCTATAATTCTCATTTAAGTAGCTGAAACTGACTCTGGGCCAGAAGTTTGATGATAAAAACAGTTTCCATACATCATTAAAACTTGAGAACCACATTGGACCTTATATTACTTTTGGGTTTTTTTGTGTCTGTTGACACAAATAATGTTGTTTTTTCTTTTAATGGCATGCAGTATTATTGATGTGGTTTTCATTTGGTACAGTAAGAGACTTATTTACAGTGGAACCTTTCTCACCTTCAGATGGAAAACTAGTGTGTATAATATTACCAAAAATATTACACATTTTCCATCCTTGGGACAGTATATTTCTCATAGCCCCAACTTTGGCACTTGAGAAAGAGGAACGCCTTGGAATGGGGAAGACAATGTGTGTTAAAAATGGGCATGACTTATTTTTGTTGAATGTTGGGTGAGGTTTTAAGAAGCATGGTTAAATAGAGTCTGTGCCTACATATTATATACATTGTACACGGTGTATAGTCCTTGTCCTCACAAAATACTCTTAATTGATCTTTAAGTGAGAGCCTCACATACAAAAACTATATAATACACAACATAGCATATATAATTCAGGATTTATACAGTATATGTGCAATGTGTACTACACAGCACATGGAGTGTAGCAGTAATGACAATGCAATAGTATACAGAGTGCAGCAATGTAAGAGTCTATCATAGGAAAAAATATTTAAGTGTCAGATGTGGGGAAAAGTAGGCCTTTGGTCAGTGATGGGAGGGGGGGCAATGCCCTAGAGCCAGTAAGAGGGGGAAATAGTGCTGAGAAGAGGATGGGAGAAAAACAATGACCAGCAGAGAGTGTGAAAAACAATAGTGTCCAGTAGGAGGGTTGGGAGGAGCAATGGGGGGGGGGGGGGGGTTGGTGGAGAAAGGTACCCAGCAGGGGTGAGTAAAACAACAATGTCCATCAGAAAGGTGGGGGAAGACCAATATAGCCAAGTGGGGGAGAAACAATAGTGGCTAGCAGGGAGTGGAGATAACAATACTTCCCAGTGGATGTGTAAGAGGGAATAAGGGTGCATAGTGGAGGGTGGGAGAAAACAATAGTGCCAAGCATTGGGTTCAGTAGACAACATTTACCATGCACAAAAGTCTGTGTACTGTGCTGCTACTCTCTCTCTCCCCTCCTCTTACTACTGGACATATGTAGACTATGTTGGGTCATAGATCATTTTGCCACATGAAGTTTGCATAAAGTTGGGTGCCGGAGCAAACGCTCCAGTACTTGACTTTGGTTGACTCTGGAGCACAGCCCAGATTCACAGGATGCCACAATTGTGGTAAAATCTTGGGATACTCGCATGGAATCCAGTACAGTTGGAGATTTTAGATTTCTACTGATAGTAGAAAAAGTAGAAAAAGTGTGGTCAACAACTATGCAGGGAAAAGCTGCCCCTTCTGGCACCTATATGCACATGCCTATTCTGCCTATCTGTTATATCCAGATATGATAATATAGTGAAATGTAAATTGTAGTGAGAGAAATACATTGGCTGTCCAGGGGTGTTTTATTAAATCAGTGGGCCTATAAGCAAGATAATACGTTGGGTCCCATGTCTTGATTAAAAAAAATGGAATGCCTACCATGCAAAGGGGCATGGTTTTTATTGTGTCTTTTTGCTAGGATTGTAAAAGATCTGAGGCACCTTTAGGCACCTCATGTAGAGTAGTTATGTGGTGCGCATAACTCACTGTGGCAAATGGTAGGTGTGACCAAATTTCAATAACAGTGGGAGGGGCTTAAAGGGGCATGGTTAAATAGAACAAAAGTCTTCCTGTACCCATTAAAATATGCTTAGATTGCCACAAGTAATATTCATGCAGACATGTATAAACCTCAGCACAATCATTCTTTTACAAATGAAACAATGCAATTCCATGCTTTTTGTCATGTCTACCCCAACGCAGGTGGTCAGAAACTATAGCTAGCTACTGTGTGCTTCACCTATAGCAGCCTCCTTTCCCTTAATGCAAGCAGGCCTACCAGTACTTGGTTCCCCCCAGGACTTATACACCATGCTATAGTGCCTGGCCACTACGCCAAGGCAGATGCGTACTGAGCAAAGCAAACAGATACTTTCAGTTTAGCAGACAGATAGCGTAGTCCTATGACCATCCAGGTAAAAGGCAGGCTGAGTTCAGGGAATAATCCAATATCTAAGTCATACACAGGGAAATCAAAACTCGTAAAGCAGGGCAGACACAGGGAGCTTAATCAGGAACAACACACGTATCACTTTCTATCACAAGCAAGGGACTGAGCGTTTGGCTTGCTTATAACAGGTGACTGACCATATCAATCACCTTGCAGATGGACACAGACAGGGAGAATGCAATAGCCAAAACCTGGATGCTGCACACTGAAAACAGACAGAGAGGTAACAGTTTATCTGAGCCAACCTTAAAGAAGAACTTCTTTAAAATAGGAACTGCTTAGCAACCAACAACTGTTGTGATTATAAGCACTGTGGTCAGACACGTGTATTGTACAATATAGTGTATATAGTGCAGGCCTCTGTTAGGCTGGCCATAGAGGGCTAGTTCTTTCTTTTGCAGCACAGATTCGTACATCCACACAAATAAGGTGGATGGAGGAATCCCTCCCACTGGGACATTGTACCCCTGAGGTCAGTCTGTCTCATGGTACAATATCCCAATATCCTCCCAGGTCAGTCTGTTCCCCAGTATAATAAATCCCCAGGTCAGTCTGTTCCCCAGTTCAATATACCTCCCCAGGTCACTCTTTCCCCCAGTACAATATCCCCCCCAAGGTCAATTTGTCCCTAAGTACAACACCCCCCCAGCTCAGTCTGCCCTTCAGTACAATATCCCCCCACCCCCAAGATCAGTCTGTCCTCCAGTACAATCCCTCTCTCTCCAGGTCCATCTGTCCCTTAGTACATTAATTACACCCATCCAGCACCCAGCTCAGTCTGTCACAGTCTGCACAATCTGCCCCCCTCTCTAAATTCACAGATCTCACCTCACATACATTTCAAGCATATGAGATTTACTTTCTCCTGGGCTCCAGTGGTTACATCGGCGCTCAGCAACACCCCCCCCCCAACGGCTGCCCACAGCTCCAGCAACAGGATCTGTCAGGATTTAGGAAGCGGGCAGTGACAGGCACAGCTGCAACGTCCCAGTCTCCTCCATGGGTGCAGTGTGGGTCATAGCACAGTGGGCCCCATCCCTCTTGGGGCCCATGTGCACTGACAACATTGAGGCTGTCATTGCATTGCATTGGGTTAAAGACTAAAACTTAAGCTATCTTCTGTCGAGAAGTAAGCAATGGTATACTCCACATTTCTATTTATTTTTTTAAGAAAACTAAAACACGAGGAGGTTAATTAACCTTTATCTGCTTCACTAAAAGACATTGAAACACAATGTAGACAGCTGAATCATCACTCTTGAAGGTTTGTTGTTCACTTCAGGAGATTCCTGTGTACCTGAGGGAGGAAAAATCAGAGGCATTCATTTTATTCAGCCTCCAGCTGATTACTTTGGCTGAGCATCATTAGGTATTGGAAATTATTCCTAATGTGTAGATATGGCTCAATGTAGCAATCTCTGCAGGCTTTTTGCTTGTAGCTGCTTACATCCTGCAGACACCATACACCCACACAATATATAAAGATCTGCTTCAATAGATGGAAGGGAATTTTGTGACATACCAATGTATTAAATTACAGAATATAACTTGCATGATTTCAGTTACATGTTAGCAGCAATATTCTGTCCTTTTATTGTGCTACCCCGGCAGGATTTTCCCCACTCACAGCATGCACAGCAAGGCACACAGCATTTTTAGCATTCTTCTGTTAGCTCAAGAATCAGTCTAGGGGTTTCTTTTAGGGGTTTTCTTTTTGGGAACAGGAACTTGGATAGGGATGGGGAGCATGGGATACCCCAAAACTGTATAACATGAGGACTTCTGGCTCTGTAAAAACTCTTGGCTGTACTGAGCATACTTTAGCAGTATTGCACGCTCCTGGCTGTCTTGCACAACTCCTGGCTGCACAGCACTTGCTTGTGAGATAAACCCACCCCACAGGCTTCCTACACAAACTCTTCTCTAGCTCTGCTCAGTCTCTAGACCAGACTCTCTTCTGTAGGTCACCCAGCTAAGCCTGGATGATCCCTCAATGTATTTTCTCTGTCTTTCTCTCTCTGCCCCAGGGGCAGAGCCACTGAACAGGGGTCTCCGCCAAAAGGCTGCACCCTGGATTCCAGGCCTCCAATTATTTTGGGCTTTCCCTCCACTTTCTAGGCACATCTCCCCAGGGATTGGCTGGAATCCCATAAATATTCAGGCTGCCTGTCCTGGTCTTCCTCCCACTATCCTTTTTAGAAGTCTCTAGAAGACAGGGGGACGCAGCAGAACAGCAGCCTGTCAGACATGGAACAGTCCTAAGTAATCAACTCCTGCCCCACTGTTTACAGATGAGCTAACTAAATTTATCTAGCAACATACCCTGAACTAGGAGGGTACTACGCTTTCATAAATGTACTGCTGCAGTTTTCCAAAAATGTTTAACCTATCAAGTTTGCACTCTACATCTTCATGCAAACAATTTTATGATTGCACTGTTGTACAACATCAGCCAAAACTGTAATCATTTTGGTTTGCAAGTAAATCTACATTTTTTACACTTGCGAAAATGACATTGTTTTGTATTGTGTGACTTTACAAAACGTTTGCTGCAAACTGACTTTTTGTTTTAAATTATTCCAGTAAGCCATGGTTCTACACAATTATCACATAACATTGTTTATACCTGTTGTTAGTCTAATATTTGCCAAAACAGTTTTTAGACAAAAGTTTGCTTTAAATACGTAAGGGTTAACATGTGGTTACATTTCTTTAGTATCATGTTTCCCTGGAAGCCCAGGTTCTGAATCTAGGGAAGCAACTGTCAACACTGAAAAGAATCTCCATTTCATAGGAGAGCTGGGAACGTACCCAGCAGGTGTTGGCAGGGGCCAGCAGAGAGGCTGGTGGAGAGAAAGAGGGGCAGGCACCAGAGAAGAGTAGATGGGTGTCAGTCAGGAAGGGTAGAAGGGAAACAGTCAGGGAGGCCGATCCTGAGCTGGAACATCCTAATAAGTACGCCCCGTTGTGTGACATTGGTGAAAGCTAGCAGGGACCAGCACTGCTGGAGCAGAGTGACGCCCCTAGCTTCCAGGAGAAGAACTCCTCCAGTGAGAGTGGGGGGGAAGCCAAAGGGAAGGAAATGAAGATTTTTGTAGTAGGGGACTCAATTCTCAGAAGGACAGAGAGGGCAATCTGTCACAAGGACCTGAATCGCTGAACTGTTTGTTGTCTATCGGGCGCTCGGGTTTGGCACATAATGGATCTGGGTGGTAGGCTGGGGAAGACTCGGCTGTCATGGTGCATGTTGGCACCAATGACAAAGTCAGAGGAAGATGGAGTGTCCTAAAAAACGATTTTAGGGATTTAGGAGCTAAAGTGAGGAATAGGACCTCCAAGGTAGTATTTTCAGAAATACTACCGGTACCTCGAGCCACACCAGAAAGGCAGCAGGAGATTAGGGCAGTTAACCAGTGGCTGAGGGGCTGATGTAGAAGGGAGGGATTTGGGTTCCTGGAGAACTGGGCCGACTTTTCATTAGATCACCAGCTCTATAGAAGGGATGGACTGCACCTAAAGGAGGGGGCAGATCTGCTGGGAGTGAAGATTGACGAAAATTTAGAGGGGCTTTTAAACTAGGCGATGGGGGGAGGGTCCAGACATAGAGATAGCCTGTGTGGAACGTATTTCAGTGGGTAGTATTGGGGGCATTAGTGGTAGGTTGGCTAAAACACCTAAACCCATGGTAAGTATAGTTACAAGTCCTATTTACAACCTCAGAACACCCAATAAGGAGATAGTGTGCATCCGGAAAAAACTACGAGGCATGTTTACTAATGCCAGGAGTCTGGCGGACAAGATGGGAGAACTAGAGGTGCTACTGTATGAGGAGAAATTAGATTTCGTGGGAATTTCAGATACCTGGTTCAATAACTCTCATGTTTGGCTGGCAACAATTCAAGGGTATTCCTTATATCGCAGGGACAGGGAGGGTAAAAAAGGGGGAGGGGCATGCCTGTATATCAAAAATGATATACAGGTGATTGTGAGGGATGACATCACTAATGAAGCAAGGGAAGAGGTGGAATCCTTATGGGTAGAGTTACAAAGGGAGGAAAACAAGGAGAAAGTAATACTGGGAGTATGCTATAGGCCCCCTAAACTGAGGGAGGAGGGAGACGGACCTCCTATCACAGTTTGTCATGGCGGCATAGATGGGAAGTGTCATTATAATGGGGGATTTTAATTATCCAGACATAGACTGGGCGTAAGGAACCGCAAATTCATCTAAGGTTCGCCATTTCCTAAATGTCTTACGGATGATTTCATGGGTCGGATGGTAAATGCACCAACAAGAAACAATGCCTTACTAGACCTACTGATTACTAACAATACAGACTTGATCGCGGATGCAGAAATATGGGGCAAATTAGGAAACAGCGATCACAGGTCAATTCGTTTCAGCATAAATCACACAGGTAGGAAACATAAGGGGAATACAAAGACACTGAATTTCAAAAGAGCCAACTTCCAGAAACTAGGCTCCTTGCTAGAAGATACTAGATAAGATAAAATCTTAGGAACAAAGAACACGGAGGAAAATGGGTGTGCTTTAGGAGCATATTAAATAAGGGTATTAGCCAGTGCATCCCAAAGGGTAATACATT
This sequence comes from Aquarana catesbeiana, assembly GCF_042186555.1. Taxonomy (NCBI): domain Eukaryota; kingdom Metazoa; phylum Chordata; class Amphibia; order Anura; family Ranidae; genus Aquarana; species Aquarana catesbeiana. The sequence continues at coordinate 655,813,471 of NC_133324.1, forward strand.
TAAAAGAGCTAATAAAAGTCCTGGGTGGCTTACCGCCAATATAAAAATTAATATAGAAGCAAAGGAGAAGGCCTTCAAAAAATACAAGGCTGAGGGATCATCATCAGAATTCCAACTTTATAAAGAATGCAAAAAGAAATGTAAGGGTGTAATCAGGGAATCCAAGATAGAACACAAAAGGCACATAGCGGAGGAGAGTAAGTAAAATTCCAAGAAATTCTTTAAGTACATACAGTAAATAGTAAAAGAAGTAGGACAGATCATATTAGTCCCATAAAGAATGATGAAGGGATTCTGGTTACAAAAGATGGTGAGATGACGAAGGTTTCGAATGTATTCTTCTCTTCATGAGGGAAACGGGGGGCTTCAGTAACCAAAACTGCAATGGTTATCCTCATGACGTGTCACAGGAAGCACCCCCATGGTTAACAGAGGATAAAATCAGAAACAGACTTGAAAAACCTAATATAAATAAGTCACCGGGACCAGATGGCTTTCACCAGAGGGTCCTTAACCACTTCAGAATTTACCCCCTTCCTGACCAGAGCACTTTTTTTGCGATTCGGCACTGCGTCGCTTTAACTGACAATTACGCGGTCGTGCAACGTTGCACCCAAACAAAATTGATGTCCTTTTTTTTTTTACCACAAATAGAGCTTTCTTTTGGTGGTATTTAATCGCCTCTGCGGTTTTTATTTTTTGCGCTATAAACAAAAAAGCGACAATTTTGAAAAAAAACACAATATTTTGTACTTTTTGCTGTAATAAATATCCCCATTTAAAAAAAAAAAAAAAGCCAATTTTTTCTCAGTTTAGGCCGATATGTATTCTTCTACATATTTTTGATAAAAAAAATCGCAATAAGCGTATATTGATTGGTTTGCGCAAAGTTATAGCGTCTACAAAATAGGGGATAGATTTATAGCATTTTTATTATTATTTTTTTACTGGTGTAGCACCCTCTACCTAAAGGTAGGGCTAGAATAATATTTTCTTTAGCTCAGGGCCCAAGTGCAGGTAAATTTAGCCAGGCCTGTGCTTTAGGCTGGGCCTGATTGTTTTGATTTGGGACTGGGAGTGTTCAGTCCAGTGGTGGGTGTGGCCACCTGTGCTCTGACTCAGAGGTGCCTCCCCTGCTTTCAGAAGGATTGTTCTGGAAGAGGGGTTGGAGTTGATGTTTGAGTGGCAGGCAGCTCATGTGAGGAGCTCTGACCAATTACCCTTTGGTATTGGCAGGGGGCAGGCCTCTCATATAAGCTGGGGTCACATGCTGCCAGGGAGGAGTTCTGGAGGGTAGGAACAGGCAGAATGGAGTATTGAGTTGCTGTTCCGGTTGTCCCCACCTGAGGATGCACCGAGCGTGGAGGAGGGATGGAGGAACCGCTAGGAGGGAGTCCTAGATAAAGATTTTCATCCTTAAAGAAGTATCAAGCTGCTGTGACCGGGGAACACAGGACTGGCATGCTGGAGGAGATCTGGATAGAGGAAGTGGTGGTCAAGTGGAGGAGAGTTGAGCAGCGTTCTGTGACCGGGGACACAGAACTATTATTCCGCTTAAAGAAAGGTCAGTGCAGAATGCTGTGGCCGGTGAACGCAGCATGGATAGTCATGGACTGGCTGAAAGCAGTAGTCCGCCCGTTACCATGTGTCAGGCCGTCATGTAGAGGTACCGAGTTATCTCTGGCCTGGTTAGCACAATGGCAATGCCTTCCAGACTGTGTGGCTGTCTGATTCTTTGGGCCATCAGGGAGAGGCTGTGTGTGTGCTTCTGGCTCTTGGATTCGCATAGACAATACCATTATGGTCTGCAAGAAGGAGTGATTTTTTCTTGTCCCAACTGAAGTGAAGAGATAGAGTGTCAGTAGTTTTCCAGTAAAGGATTTGTACAAGGAAAGAAGAAGCAACAGTCTGTGTCAAAGTTATTCAAATGAAGGAGACTGGGGTGCAAGGAGTGTATCCAGTTTTGCAAGGCCAATGCCACTGAATAACTTCATACAATGTGCTAAATGCTATGGGCATCTCATATCATCCTTTCCTTAATTCAAGTTGTATCCTACAATAAACTCAACAAAATAGTACAAGTGACTGTTCATTGTCTTAACTGATCATGGGGAGTCTGGCAGCAGGGTGATTGGCAGATTGCTAAGTAACCAAATCAGCAGCCCGTATGAGGGTACCGCTACACTAGTAATGGCGGCGATCTGTAATTTTTATCGTGACTGCAACATTATGGCGGACACATCTGACAATTTTGACACATTTTTGGGACCATTGGCATTAATACAGCGATCAATGCTATACAAATGCATTGATTACTGTAAAAATGTTACTGGCAGTGAAGGGGTTAACACTAGGGGGCGATCAAGGGGTTAACTGTGTTCCCTGGGAGGTGATTCTAACTGAAGGGGGAAGGGACTGACTAGAGGAAGTGATGGATCGTGGTTCCTAGCTAATAGGAACACACGATCTGTCATTCCTCTCAGAACAGAACAGGGAAGTGTGTGTTTACATACACTCGTCCCTGTTCTGTGTCTCCTGCTCACGATCGCTCATGGCCGGCGGTCATCGCGACCGTCGGCCACAAGCATTGGCACCCCTGCTGTGCAGCGGGCACGGGCGTGCGCGCGCCTGCTATGCCGGCCCCGCGAGCCGATGTATAGCTATGACGGCTCACGCAGGGGAGCCAACTTCTTTAAAAAAGGACCAATATATATCCCTGGGAACTACAGACCAGTTAGCCTAACATCAATAGTATGCAAGCTCTTGGAAGGGATGATAAGGGACTTAATACAAGATTTTAGTAATGAAAACGGTAGCATTAGCAGTAATCAGCATGTATTCATGAAAAATCGTTCTTGCCAAACAAATCTATTAACCTTCTATAAGGAGGTGAGCTGCCATCTCAATGAAGGAAGGCCAGTAGACGTAGTGTATTTGGTTTTTGCAAAGGCATTTGATACAGTTCCCCACAAACATTTACTATACAAGCTAAGGTCTGTCGGCATGGACCAAGGGGTGAGTACCTGGGTTGAAAGCTGGCTACAAGGGCGGGTTCAGAGGGTAGTGATAAATGGGGAGTACTCTGAATGGTCCAATGTGGAAAGTGGGGTCTGTCCTGGGACCAATCCTATTTAATTCATTCATATATGATCTGGAGGATAGGATAAACAGCCCAATCTCAGTATTTGCGGACGATACTAAGCTAAGCAGGGCAATAGCTTCTCCGCAGGATGTGGAAACCTTGCAAGAAGATCCGAACAAATTAATGGGGTGGGCAACTACATGGCAAATGAGGTTTCATGTAGAAAAATGTAAAATAATGCATTTAGGTGGCAAAAACATGAATGCAATCTACTCACTAGGGGGAGAACCTCTGGGGAATCCAGGGTGGAAAAGGACCTGGGGGTCCTAGTAGATCACAGGCTCAGCAACGGCATGCAATGACAAGCTGCTGCAAGCAAAGCCAATAGAATATTGGCATGCATTAACAAGGGAGTTAACTTCAGAGATAAAACGATAATACTCCCACTCTACAAGACTCTGGTCCGGCTGCACCTGGAGTATGCCATCTAGTTCTGGGTTCTAGTCCTCAGGAAGGATGTGCTGGAAATGGAACGAGTACAGAGAAGGGCAACAAAGATAATAAAGGGACAGGAGGATCTTAGTTATTAGGAAAGATTACAAGCACTGAACGTATTCTCTCTGGAGAATAGAGGCTTGAGAGGGGATATGACCCCACAATAGGGATAAAACTTTTCTGCGAAAGGGCATTTAAAAAGACTCACGGCCATTCACTAAAATTAGAGGAAAAGCGATTTAACAGGAAATCGCGTAAAGGGTTCTTTACGGTAAGAGCGATAAGAATGTGGAATTCTCTTCCACATGCAGTGGTTTCAGCAGGGAGCATAGTTAATTTAAAAAAACTATTAGATAGGCACCTAAACGACCAAAACATACAGGGATATACAATGTAATATTGATATAAAACCTTACCAACTATATGTAACTATGTGTTGTATATAAGAAAGCCATTTAGGACCCGAGCACAGGCACATGACTTCCTGCTCTCTGTGCAGATCCACTTCACTGACAATAAATCTTACCTTGTGAAACTTCCACACCTTATTCCTAGCTTTGTTTTGAGAAACATGAAAACAATACATAAGGAATGTTATGGTGTGGAAAGAGCAGGGCGAAAGCGCCAGATGTACAGTTAAAGGGTATTACGACTTTATTGTGCAAAGTTTCCCTAAAAATACTCAACTGAGCTAAAAGGCAGGTTTTTACACACAAGAGAGGGAACATATCTTATAAGAGAACAATAACAAAAATATCGATATGTACATACATACTGTATATGAACCTTGACAACAATATTCTCCCAAAGCTTTTTTCCATATTATACACACCTCCTAGCATAGCTATGGTTAACTTTGTATCAGTGTTAAACTTACCCGACCGCCGCACGACTATATACGTCCTAAGTTTGAACGGGGATATCGTTGTTATGGCAGCAGCTAGCTGCCATAACCCCGATATCCCCGTTTTCGTGCGGCGGCCGGCTTTCAGATAAAAGTGGTCCCTGCGGCGGATTCACCGCGAGATCACTTTTATCGGTGGCGGGAGAGGGGCCCCCCCTCCCGCCGCGATCCGGTGCCCTCCGCCGCTTACCGGAGCTGTCGGTAACGGCGGAGGCGATCGCGTCCTTCTGCGTGGTGTGTCTGGAGACAAGTGAGGCCAAGATGGCGCTCACTCGTCTCCATGACACTGCTGGGCGGAAGCAACGTCAAAACGTCACTTCCGTCCACGCCTCTTAAAGGCATATTTTTTCAAATGTCATTTTTCTAAATTACTTTTTTTTTTTTTTTTTTTATTGCATTTTAGTGTAAATATGAGATCTGAGGTCTTTTTGACCCCAGATCTCATATTTAAGAGGTCCTGCCATGCTTTTTTCTATTACAAGGGATGTTTACATTCCTTGTAATAGGAATAAAAGTGACACAATTTTTTTTTTTTTTAAACAGTGTAAAAATAAATAAAATATTTTAAAATAAATAATAAAAATAAAAAAAAAATGTTTAAAACCCCCCTGTCCCGACGAGCTCGCGCGCAGAAGCGAATGCATAGGCGAGTAACGCCCGCATATGAAAACGGTGGTCAAACCACACATGTGAGGTATCACAGCGACCGGTAGAGCGAGAGCAATAATTCTAGCCCTAGACCTCCTCTGTAGCGCAAAATATGCAACCTGTAGAATTTTTTAAACGTCGCCTATGGAGATTTTTGAGGGTAAAAGTTTGACGCCATTCCACGAGCGGGCGCAATTTTCAAGCATGACATGTTGGGTATCAATTTACTTGGCGTAACATTATATTTCACAATATAAAAAAAAATTGGGATAACTTTACTGTTGTTTTATTTTTTTATTCAAAAAAGTGAATTTTTTCCAAAAAAAGTGCGCTTATAAGACCACTGCGCAAATACGGTGCAAACAAAAGTATTGCAATGACCGCCATTGTATTCTCTAGGGTGTTAGAAGAAAAACCATATATAATGTTTGGGGGTTCTAAGTAATTTTCTAGCAGAAAAACCTGTTTTAAACATGTAAACACCTAAAATCCAAAACGAGGCTAGTCCTTAAGTGGTTAAAACACACAAGACCACAGTCAGGTGGTCACACCACTCAAGAAGTAAATATAGCACTCAGGAGATAAGGTATCCAAAAAAAGAGATCCCAAATCCTGCCTTAGGCTAAATTACACGTTGTAGGGTTATGGGGGGGGGCAATTCAACATCCTCTGTCTGTGGAGGCATGGAGAAAGTGAAGGACCCCATAGCTCCTTTCTACCTAACTCTCCTGCCAAATGTCCACATCACACGTTCAGTGATGTCACGATGTGAGCACAGCATCACACTATTTAACTAAGTAAACATTTGTTTTTCATAGCTAGTTTGAACACCTTCTATTACTATGTCTCTAGTAGGGATGGGTGAACGGTTAGGCCCGAGCATAAGTTCGTTGTTCGGCGTACAGCCGAACCAACGGTCATTTGACGTTTGTTCACCCCCCCGAACTGACCACAATGCATCGTGGTGCTGAACAGTGCATTGCAAGCCCTGATTGGCTGAAGCAGTGAAAGCTTCAGCCAATCAGGGCACAGAGCACTGTCAGAGTCATGATTGAACACTGTCATCATGACTTTATCCAATCATGGCTCATTCCCGCACCACAGTATAAAAGTATTCTTTCAATGGCAGCCATGTTCAGGGTGATTTTGGCGCGGAGACAGATAGAACAGGGCTCTGTTCAGTGCTATTAGTTAGTTAGTGTGCTATACTGTGCTATTTTGTTTCAATCGACAGCGTAGAATATTAGTTTAGTGTCAGTCTTTATTGCCATATAGTTCTGTGTGTGTTACTGCCAGTTTAACGCCATATCGTTTTGTGTGAGTTACTGCCAGTTTAACGCCATATCGTTTTGCGTGTGTTACTGCCAGTTTAACACCATATAGTTCTGTGTGCATTACTGCCAGTTTAACGCCATATAGTTTTGTTCGTTACTGCCAGTTTAACGCCACATAGTTTTGCGTGTGTTACTACCAGTTTAACACCATTTACTTCTGTGTGCATTACTGCCAGTTTAACGCCATATAGTTTTGTGCGTTATGCCAGTTTAACGCCACATAGTTTTGCGTGTGTTACTACCAGTTTAACACCATTTACTTCTGTGTGCGTTACTGCCAGTTTAACGCCAGATCATTTTGTGTGCGTTATCGCCAGTTTAACGCCATATTGTTTTGTGTGCGTTACTGCCAGTTTAACGCCATATAGTTCTGTGTGCATTACTGCCAGTTTAACGCCATATAGTTTTGTGTGCGTTACTGCCGGTTTTAACGCCATATAGTTCTGTGCGTCACTGTACGTTTGGCGCATTATATTGCAGTATATTATAGTGTATCCATGGAGTGTGTCTGTGTAGCTTGAGTACTCAAATTAAAGTGCACCAAACACCTCTTTACATTGATTAACGTGCATCTACGTACAGATTTCAACTTCTTCTTTACATTTGCTTATAAATATCACCCCTTCCCTCCCAATAATGTCTGGGAGGTCAACAGGGAGAGGCAGACATTCCCTTGGCACTGTAATTGGGCCAGCAACAAATGTGTCCTCAGGCAAAGGTGGACGTGGTGGTCCTCAGGCAGGGCATCATTTCCTCTGTTTAGTGAGTTTGCCTGTGCTATCCAACCACAGTATGCAGAGGAGGTGGTGGACTGGCTTACTAAACCTTCCTCATCCTCCTCATTCTCTGTCATGCAAGCAGAGACAAGTGTGCAGTCCCCTGCAGTTGCCAGGGTGTATAAACTTGCCTCCTTGTCCACATCTATTCCTGCCATAGCCTCAACATCAGCCATTGAAGTGTCAGCTGAGTTATTTGACCACAGCGTCAGCCACTTACTCCTTATATGATGCCCAGCCATTACTGGATTCAGATGTTGGTTCTGAGGTGAGGATGACAGGAACATGAGCCTAGAGAGAGGGAGGAACACTGGTAGACAAATTGGTATTCATGTTCCCCGAGCCGGAGCGTATTGCCAAGTTGTCTCCAGTGGTAATGATGAAGATGGAGGAGATGGAGATGATGATGATGAGGTCACTGATACGACTTGGATGCCAGATAGAGCAGAGGAGGAAACTGAAGGTGAGGTGGCACAACCCCAAGGAGGCTGACATCAAGAAAGAGTAGAGAGCAGCCACCCTATTCCATCACATTCTGTAGCTGTTATCTCTCGGCCCACTCCCCAAAGCTCAGCTGTCTGGGCCTTTTCAGCACATCTGCAGTAGATTGCACTGTTGCTATCTGCAAACTGTTTCTCAGGCACATCAAACGTGGCAAAAACACCAACCATTTGGGTACTACATGATTAACAAGGCATTTAACGTCCAACCACTCAGCCCATTGGCAAGAGCACCTAAAATCCACACAAAATGGGCACAAATCTGTCCCTCCTCCTTACCCACTTCAGTCTGCCCCTGCAATACCGAGTCATTACCTCTCAGCAGCCTCTACTGACAGGGATGATGGTATAGCACAGGGTGTCCCAGTCCTAGCAGCAAATCTGCCAGCAGCACACCACCAGCTGTAGACTGTAGCTGACAAATTTCTCTGCCCCATCTGCTGCAGCCAAAAAAAAAAATACAGTCCCTGTCATCCACATGCCCAGCATCTGAATGCAAGCTTGTCAAAGCTGTTGGCTCTCCAACTTCTGCCTTTCAGCCTAGTGGATTCTGTCCCCTTCCATGAATTTGCACAATGTGCTGTACCACAATGGCAGGTTCCCAGTCGCTACTACTTTTCACGTAAGGCTGTTCCATCTCTCTACCATCACGTGGAAGGGTATGTTTTGGCATCGTTAGGCAAGGCAGTCAGACGTAAAATCCACTATACTGCTGACACGTGGTCCAGCAAGCATGGGCAGGGATGATATATTTCGTTCACAGCACACTGGGTAACGCTGCTTGCAACTTGAAAGGATGCAGGACAGGGCTCGGTGCTGCAGCTTGTTGTGCCCCCATGTCTCCATACAGCTGGTGGTGATGATGTCAGACCTGTGAGCTCTACCCCTCCCCCTCCTCCTCTGCCACCTCCATGCCCTCCTCTGCAGAATTTTCCTATGAACATCAGGTACCCCCTAAACGTTCAAAGGGCTATTCCCAGAGGCAGGCTAAAAGGTGCCATGCAGTGCTTCAGCTGGTGTGTTTAGGGGACAGGAACCACACTGGAGCAGAGATTCTTGCAGCTCTGCAGGGACAGGCCCAGAGGTGGTTCAGACCATGCCAGCTGGAGCCAGGGATCGTGATGTCCGATAATGGCTCAAACCTCCTGTCCGCCCTTAGATAGGGAAAGTTGACACATGTGCCATGCCTGGCACATGTCCTCAATTTGGTGGTGCAGCGTTTCCTAAGTACGTAACCAGGGTTGCAAGATGTACTAAAGCAGGCCAAAAGAGTCTGTAGCCATTTTAGGTGGTCATACACAGCCAGTGCTCAGTTGGCTGAAATTCAGCGGGAATTCTTCCTGCCCATAAACCGCCTGATTTGTGACATGCCTACCAGGTGGAACTCAACTTTGGGAATGCTGCAGAGGTTATACATGCAGCAGAGGGCCTTCAATGAGTACCTGTGCCAGTACAGCACGACGACAGGCTTAGGCCACCTCGGCTTCCCCCCTCCCCCGCCAATGGCTGATCATTAAGAATGCATGAACTGTATTGTCACCATTTGAGGAGGCCACAAGGATGGTGAGCAGTGACAGTGCATGCATCAGTGACACAATCCCTGTTGTGCTCTTGCTGGAGCAGACTCTGCATGGCATTATGGACAGGGCACTGGAGGCAGAGCAGCAGAAGGAAGAGGAGGACTACCTTTCCTCTCAAGGCCCACTTTATCCAGACACCATCATTCCTATGTCACAGAACACACAGGAGGAGAAAGGGGAGGAGGATAATGGGGAGGATTCTGGCACTATCATAAGCTTCGAAGAAGAGGAAGACATGCGTCAATCTGTAAGCGATGGCTTTCCAACCCCAGGACCCTTGGGAGTAGTACGTGGCTGCGAGGAGGAAGTTCCAGATGCTGTCATCCTGAGTGACCCAAAGGAGTCTGCTTCTCAAGCCTTGGCAAATTTGAGGCGCATGGGCAACCTCATGCTTCAAAGCCTGCGAAAGGACCCAAGAATACGTGGCATAAAGGAGAAGGATGATTACTGGTTGGCAACCCTCCTTGACCACCGTTATAAGGGGAAGATCTCAGAACTCATACCGTCCCAGAGAGTGCAGAGGATAAAATCTCTTGAGGACACGTTAAAGAGGATTTTATTGAATGTTTTTCCTGTATCCAGTAGGTTACAGTGTCGTGGAAAATGTAATTTTGGGTCTTCTGTTGGTCAAGAGAGGAGCATTGGAGAAGACGCCCGCCAAAGTGAGGCATTTTGGATTTTTTTTAGTCCTCGCCACCCAGGGCTGTCAGTTTCCACTTCCCATAAGCAGCGTCTGCATCACATGGTGGACGATTACCTTGGGGTCAAACAGAGATGGAGAGCTTTCCAGCTGACGATCCACTGACTTACTGGGTCTTGAGAATAAACCACTGGCCAGAACATGCCTAGTATGCTGTTGAGTTGTTGGGCTGCCCTGCATCCAGCGTGCTTTCAGAACGGGCATTCAGGGCTGCAGGAGGTTTCGTTACTGATCATAGAATGCGCCTGTCCACAGACTTTGTGGACTGTTTGACTTTTATAAAAAATGAATCAGTCCTGGTTTAACAGCTATGAAGCCCCTGATGTCGATGTCACTGATTAAGTCTTTTTGGGATGTGGAATCTCTGCAGGACTTCAAGGCTGCCTAGTTTTTCATCTGGAAGAATGTTTTTGGTGTAGGTTTCATGGGCACAATTAATACCCAAAGACCAATTTTTCAGCACCTGTTTGACAGGTGCATATCATTGCAATTTTTTACAGCAAAGCCAATTCTTGCTTTCATCAAGAGTACCTCTATAGGGTTACGGTGGGAAGGCACCACCGACACCCAAAGACCAATTTTTCTGCACCTGTTTGACAGGTGCATATCATTACAATTTTTTACAGCAAGGCCAATTCTTGCTTTCATCAAGATTACCTCTATAGGGTTATGGTGAGAAGGCGCCACCGACACCCAAAGACCAATTTTTACGCACCCGTTACTTCTATCCAAAGTCAAAGTGACACCAGAATGTATCCAAAAAATCTCTAATCTTGTTCCCAGTGCACTACATTGTGGCCTCATCATACAAACTAGCTCCCCAGCTGTTGCTGAGCAAAATAAAGGCAGCTTGCAGGGAAAATTTCATTTTTTGAGCTTTATAAATGCAATTATTGCTGCAGCCGATTCTAGACATGGTACAGATCTGCCACTTTAGAGGTAGAATAAGGGGACCCCACCAAGCACTATATTGGAAGGAATTTTCCATTTTTATGCTTTCACTTTAAAAATCAAACAATCACTGCTCATTTTATAAATTATGTTTTTCATAAAAGTTTTTTATTGATACATGTCCCCCAGGGCAGGACCAGGACCCCTATAACCATTGTATGCCCAATTACTTGCATATAAGCCTTCAAAATGGGCACTTTTGATTTTTGATGTTCGGGTCCCATTGTATTTAATGGGGTTTGTTATTCGGATCCAAACTTTCACGGTGTTTTCAAAAGTTCTGGTGTAAACCGAACAGGGGTCTGTTCTGCCCATCCCTAGTCTCTAGCAGGTTGGACTATTTCTACCTAATGATATTCTTTTTTTGTACATGATAGACTAATGAAGTCAGTCAGCACTCACTGGTGCAATGTTGAATACTTCTGTAATTTGCTGAAGATGGCTATTTTCTTTCTTCCTGGTTAGAATGTTTTGCAGCCCTATGGACAGTATTGTTTTACAGTGCATGCTGGCTGCAAACTGCTTTGTTCATACCCATATAACTTTTTTCTCTTATGCTGAAACAGACCAATTATATCACTTCTTCCCTGTTCTGCTACCTGAGGTTAGCCTGCTGTGTGACCATTTATAGACACATGTTATGCTTGTGTATTTTTTACTTTTTTACTTCACCGCAGTTGCTCAGACCATGAATTCCAAATCTAAATTAAAATTTTAAATTTAAATTCCCTCCCTCTTCTATTTAAAGTATTGATTATATATATATATATATATATATATATATATATATATTTTGTCTCCTCTTTCTCTCTGTGTTCCTTACAAGCCAATATTTGCCTATACTATGCCTTAATGTGCACCGATGGAGTATTACTGGGCATGTTCAAACATTGTGGTTGAGAAGTGGATTGAAAAAAAAACAAAACAAGTTTGAGTAAGCAGTCACTGTATGTATGTAAGAGATCTGGCACATGCCCATGCATTGTATTACGGAGAAAGTGCTCACTAAACTCCAACTTGTAGTGGTCTACAAAACTGGCCACAGCTCTGCCGTCATATTTTTGTGGCACTAGGAATGGATCTCACCTGTGGTGTTGTCTTCTGTTTTGCTTGGTCCTACTCCATATATTTGTGGTCTGTCGAAAAGTAGCAAAGCTGTTAAATTACACTAATTTCAGAATGACACATGTTTGTTGAAATTTCCGGTATGCTTATAAATCACAACAATTTCCCAAGCAGTGTATAATGCCTCTGTTACTGCTTACATTACATCTATTCTGAATTACCCATTCGAGAAAAGGGTCCAATATATATATATATATATAGATATATATAGTGAATGAGATGGCCGCGGGTGACGTCATGCGAACACCTGACCCCCGTACGCGTTACGTCCGTAGGCGGGACTTCATCAGTGCTGATGAACCTGAATGATGGGTCAGGTGTTCGCATGACGTCACCCACAGCCATCTCGTTCACTATCAGTTTTGTTTGTCCACCGGCACTCATACCTGAGTGCCGTTATATGTAAGTGCAACTTATCTTTTTTACCTTAATAAAAGATTGAACATACAGAGAGCATTAGATTGCTTTGTTATCTCTTTCCACATGCCATATTATGTTGACTGAGACGCATCCTGGAGCTGCTATGTCCGGAGTGTTTGCTTGGATTGCTGTGTCAGCTACACTGACTCGCTGTGTGACCTGTTTGAGGTCGAATTTGGGAGGTGGGAGGCCATCTGTGTGCGGTGGAGGGATCACTGACACCCGTCTTTGAGATTTGTTTCCTGCGTGTCACTTGCACTTCAATTTGCTCGTTTATCTACACCAACACCACTTGTGTTTTTATCAATTTATGAACTCTTATGAATTGCGCAGCACTTTATTTACTGATGTTTATATGAGGTTTTTATTGAATTAGCCTTTAGCGTCTGCTAGCAGTTTATTATTGCCTGGGTCCTCCTGGGTTAGCGCTGGATACTCTTTTTTGTGTAGAGTTCTGGTCATCCCAAAAGTCTTCCATTTAAGAATTATGGAGGCCACTGTGCTCTTAGGAACCTTAAGTGCAGCAGAAATTTTTTTGTAACCTTGGCCAGGTCTGTGCCTTGCCACAATTCTGTCTCTGAGCTCTTCATGCAGCTCCTTTGACCTCATGATTCTCATTTGCTCTGACATGCACTGTGAGGCCTTATATAGACAGGTGTGTGGCTTTCCTAATCAAGTCCAATCAGTATAATCAAACACAGCTGAACTCAAATGAAGGTGTAGAACCATCTCAAGGATGATCAGAAGAAATTGACAGCACCTGAGTTAAATATATGAGTGTCACAGCAAAGGGTCTGAATACTTAGGACCATGTGATATTTCCGTTTTTCTTTTTAAATAAATCTGCAAAAATGTCAACAATTCTGTGATTTTCTGTCAATATGGGGTGCTGTGTGTACAATAATGAGGAGAAAAATAAACTTAAATAATTTTAGCAAATGGCTGCAATGTAACAAAGAGTGAAAAATTTAAGGGGTCTGAATACTTTCCGTCCCCACTGTGTATATATATATATATATATATATATATAGATAGATAGATAGATAGATAGATAGATAGATAGATAGATAGATAGATAGATAGATAGATAGATAGATATTGTATCTATTCCTGATGTTATGTTCTATTCTAGCCTCTGCTCCTGCTGCCCCCCCCCCCAAAAAAAGTAAGAAAAGGGTTTTCATATCTTATCTGCTGCTGTCACTTCTCCATTGGTGCAGGGTTTTTTTCCTTACTAAACATGTCAGTTACCCTTTAATTTGCATCCATATTTTCATGTAAAGAGTAAATATGAGAGTAAATGATGAATACCTCTAAAGATGTTTGCCTTTTTAAACCCACTTAACAAAAGGACCCCATTTTGAGGCTTCTTTGTGACCTTTGTTTACTTTAGTCTCATAATAGATGGGTCTTTGCAAGGTTGTTTCCTCTTTGATTTTACAATAAGTATTTCAATGTTTGAAATTTATTTTTAGATTGTGAAGATAAAACAGAAATGCCCTTACAAAATACCACTGAAGACATTATTTGGAACAATCCTGAGCATGAAGATATACAGTATATAACAAAATCATCTATAATAATATTACCAAAACGGATATCATGTGAGGTAAGGATGAATTTCTATACTGACTATACTGACTTCAAACAGCATAAATTTAGTTTTTCAGTGTTGCCTAAAAATATCAGTTGGTACACCATGGTGTATTTTGGAAGCTCAGAGTTATGGTTATAGCTTGGACCCAGGACAAGCAACTTAGTGATGACCACAAGCAACACAGCGGAGTACTGTACATGACACAGTTTCTGAAGAAACTTCAGCCAACAATTTTTCTTTAATAGAGCAGTATTTGGTGATGTGGACATCGGGACAGGTATTTACCTTCTTCTTTGTCGAGTCAGTGCTTATTCAGGATATTATTTTGGCTCTTTAAATGTGTGATGCTGCATACAGTATAAATGTGGCTGATTATTAGAAGAGCTAAAGAAGGTGCTTGATGGAGATGTTTAGTACTGTAGCTCAAACATTGCACTTGTACCTTTGTACATTTTTATTGTACCCTTTTAAAGGTTAATTCAAGTTGTTTTTAACTACCTTACTGTCTGACTGGACTTTCCATTTAGTTAGAGGTTTTGTGTTTTCAGATCTTACAAAAAGATATTAGTAGTTCTGTGCAAATCACTTATCTGTACTTATATAATCAAAGTAAACAACCAGCAATCACATATAATCAAGCAGGGTAACCATCTGTAGTCAACGTAAGAGCGTACGGGAGAGTAGATTCTGTAGCTGTGAGAATTATTTTCTATCCCACAACTTTCCAGCTACTGCTAAACTACTATTTCCTGCTGCTCTGTTTAAAATTCTTTTATTAAAAATTGCCAAATAAAATGAAATTATCCATTGTAAAACATCTATAGATATCTATATGCCAGGTGGAGTATTCTGAATTATTATTCTGTCTGTAAGCATCTCTAATTCAGTATGTAATTGTTAAAGAGGTCTGAAACAGGAAAAAACTCAGTTCCCATGGTGCAATAAAAGCTTTCAGCAACCTACTTTGTGCAAAATGTGCTGCATGTTAGCATAATATGGTAAAGAGAGTGCATGCATACAACAGCATGTAAAAGAGTTGGGAATTTTAGCTGTTCTACTATTGCATGTATAGTGAGCTCATGTGTTAATTGGTTGCATTTCACATTTTTTAAAATAAAAATTTGCTTTCGCGTTTACTCAGAGGTCTTCTCTTAATTTACATATCTTGAAAAACTCCATCACAAAACAAATTTACTTGGAAAAAAGAAAACATGGCATTGGGGAATATAGTATCATCAGCTCTGCCCAGAAAAAAGTTGACTGTTGGAGAACAGAGAAATTACTTTGATGGAGGTATTTAGACTGACAGCTGGCTAAAGACACATTTTAATTTCAATGATTGCAATAATTATCTGGTTTTAAGAAAGCTACCTATCTATTAATAAATATATTGCTTCAATTAATATGTTGCGTACACACAATCTGAATTTCTCATGAAAAATTTTGGATGGGAGCTTGTTGTCGGAAATTCCATCGGACATTTTTTGTCGGAATTTCTGACAACAAAAATTTGAGAGCTGGTTCTCAAATTTTCCCACAACAAGATCCGTTGTCAGAAATTCT
This sequence comes from Aquarana catesbeiana, assembly GCF_042186555.1. Classification (NCBI taxonomy): domain Eukaryota; kingdom Metazoa; phylum Chordata; class Amphibia; order Anura; family Ranidae; genus Aquarana; species Aquarana catesbeiana. Next base: position 655,829,146 of record NC_133324.1, read on the forward strand.
GATCGTGTGTACACAATTCCGACGCACAAAATTCCACGCATGCTCGGAATCAAGCAGAAGAGCCGCACTGGTTATTGAACTTCACTTTTCTCGGCTCATCGTACATGTTGTATGTCACCACATTCTTGACGTTCGGAATTTCTGACAACATTTGACCGTGTGTATGCAAGAAAAGTTTGAGCCAACATCCGTCGGAAATAAATACAGGATTTTGTTGTCGGAATGTCCGATCATGTGTACGCAGCATTAAACAGAAATTTGGTGGTGATAAAACTGTGTACCAATTCTCTACTTACTATTTCCATTCTTAAATACAAACCTTATAGACCTGTGTGTGTTTTTGTCTCTCTCTCACGTTGTATATATAGATAAAGGTGTTCTATTGGGTTGAGGTCAGGACTCTGTGCAGGCCAGTCAAGTTCCTCCACCCCAAACTCGCTCATTCATGTCTTTATGGACCTTGCTTTGTGCACTGGTCCAAAATATTTGGTGGAGGGGGGATTATGGTATGGAGTTGTTTTTCAGGGGTTGGGCTTGGCCTCTTAGTTCCAGTGAAGAGAACTCTTAAGACATCAGCATACCAAGACATTTTGGACAAGTTCATGCTCCCAACTTTGGAGATATCCCGTTCCTGTTCCAACAAGACTGCGCACCAGTGCATAAACAAGGTCCATAAAGTTATGGATGAGCAAGTTTAGGGTGGAGGTACTTGACTGTCCTCCACAGAATCCTGACCCAACCCGATAGAACACCTTTGGGAGAAATTAGAGCAGAGACTGCAAGCCAGGCCCTCTCGTCCAACATCAGTGCCTGACCTCAGAAATGATTGGTCAAACATTCCCATAGACACACTCCTAAACCTTGTGGACAGCCTTCTCAGAAGAGTTGAAGCTGTTATAGATGCAAAGGGTGGGCCAACTCAATATTGAACCCTACGGACTAAGACTGGGATACCATTAAAGGTCATGTGTGTGGAAAGGCAGGTGTCCCAACTTTTGACAATATAGTATATATATATATATATATATATATATATATATATATATATATATATATATATATATACACAGTGGGGCAAAAAAGTATTTAGTTAGCCACCAACTGTGCAAGTTCTCCGTCTTAAAAAGATGAGAGAGGCCTGTAATTTTCATCATAGGTATACCTCAACTATGAGAGACAAAATGTGGAAACAAATCCAGACAATCACATTGTCTGATTTTTGAAAGAATTTATTTGCAAATTATGGTGGAAAATAAGTATTTGGTCACCTACAAACAAGCAAGATTTCTGGCTCTCACAGACCTGTATCTTCTTCTTTAAGAGGCTCCTCTGTCCTCCACTCATTACCTGTATTAATGGCACCTGTTTGAACTTGTTATCAGTATAAAAGACACCTGTCCACAACCTCAAACAGTCACACTCCAAACTCCACTATGGTGAAGACCAAAGAGCTGTCGAAGGACACCAGAAACAAAATTGTAGACCTGCACCAGGCTGGGAAGACTGAATCTGCAATAGGCAAGCAGCTTGGTGTGAAGAAATCAGCTGTGGGAGCAATAATTAGAAAATGGAAGACATACAAGACCACTGATAATCTCCCTTGATCTGGGGCTCCACGCAAGATCTCACCCCATGGGGTCAAAATGATCACAAGAACGGTGAGCAAAAATCCCAGAACCACACGGGGGGAACTAGTGAATGACCTACAGAGAGCTGGGACCAACGTAACAAAGGCTACCATCAGTAACACACTACGCCGCCAGGGACTCAGATCCTGCAGTGCCAGACGTGTCCCCCTGCTTAAGCCAGTACATGTCCGGGTCCGTCTGAGGTTTGCTATAGAGCATTTGAATGATCCAGAAGAGGATTGGGAGAATGTCATATGGTCAGATGAAACCAAAGTAGAACTGTTTGGTAGAAACATAACTTGTCGTGTTTGGAGGAGAGAGAATGATATGTTGCAACCAAAGAACACCATACCTACTGTGAAGCATGGGGATGGCAACATCATGCTTTGGGGCTGTTTCTCTGCAAAGGGAACAGGACGACTGATCCGTGTACATGAAAGAATGAATGGAGCCATGTATCATGAGATTTTGAGTGCAAACCTCCTCCCATCAGCAAGGGCATTGAAGATGAAACGTGGCTGGGTCTTTCAGCATGACAATGATCCCAAACACACCGCCCGGGCAACGAAGGAGTGGCTTCGTAAGAAGCATTTCAAGGTCCTGGAGTGGCCCATCCAGTCTCCAGATCTCAAACCCATTGAAAACCTTTGGAGGGAGTTGAAAGTCTGTGTTGCCCAGCGACAGCCCCAAAACTTCACTGCTCTAGAAGAGAGCTGCATGGAGGAATGGGCCAACATACCAGCAACAGTGTGTGACAACCCTGTCATTGCCAACAAAAGATATATAACAAAGTATTGAGATGTACTTTTGATATTGACCAAATACTTATTTTCCACCATAATTTGCAAATAAATTCTTTCAAAAATCAGACAATGTGATTGTCTGGATTTGTTTCCACATTTTGTCTCTCATAGTTGAGGTATACCTATGATGACAATTACAGGCCTCTCTCATCTTTTTAAGTGGGAGAACTTGCACAGTTGGTGGCTGACTAAATACTTTTTTGCCCCACTGTATATATATATATATATATATATATATATATATATATATATATATATACATACATACACACACACTGTAATGATTTAATTTTGCTTAAAGGTTGTATGAAAAGGACATTGGTGCAGAAATATCAATCTATAAAAAAAAACTTTTAAAACTGTCTTAGAATAAAAAAAGTCCTTAACCAAGTATAACCTTTTTGGGGTGAATTTACTAAAGGCAAATAGACTGTGCACCTTGCAAGTGCAGTTGCACTCATTTTCCACTGGGGCCTAGTGAATGCGGTGAAGCTTCGCTTTGTAAAGAATACCCAATCAAGTGCAAGGAAAAAAACCTGCGTTTTTGCTGATTTGATGATGGAAATCAGTAGAACTTTAGGACAAAAGATATTTGACTAACTAATTGGGAGAGAGAGAGAGGTTCAGGTCCACATCCCCAATACAATATGTAAAACCAAAGTTCCTCAAAAAATGGGACTTTAGAGGACCATGAACACTCAGAAGAATAGAAGTTTTATATAAAATTATACAAATTTATTACAAAGAGTAAATAACATGATACAACGCGAATGAGACTAAAACAAGATATACAAAAACAGTCCAGAGACTGACAAATGGAAGAGGCCCAAACCAACTGTCGAGGAGACAGATGAAATCCAACGCGTTTCAACCAGTAAGGTAAGGGTCTTCTTCAGGGAAAGAGAATGGGCTGAGAACTTCCAGATGAATACAAACAATCTACAATATTAATATAAACATAATTATACATAGGATTCAAAATATAACATATTTTGTAGACTAATCATCTTAATCATTATTTATAAAAGTAGAGCAAAAAACATAGATGTTGGTATCAGTACTGACCTCATGCTCAACATAGAAGAAGAAAACAGAGATGCCCAAAAGACGTCAAACAGGCCAAAGCAAGATGGAGATAAATCATGCCCATGTGGAACTGCATCTGAGAACTGCCTCCCACAAGGGGGGCCGGAGCAGTCACAGAGGACAGACCAACACGGATCTGAATATAAGACAGAAAAATAAAATGAAAACAAAGGAAAAATGTCATGAACCAATGTACAAACTGAATGGACGCTCACTAGCGTCCACCATATATATGCAAATGCACATACCTATCACTTTAGAGTTTGTGGAATAAATCTTGCAATGCAAAAGGTTCTTACATAGACCCGCATCACCTAACAATGGCCACTAATGATAAGATAAGACTCCGCCGCAGAAGGAATCATATAGACATCCTATTTTGAAGGTTGGTGCCCCGAATATATACGGAAGTCAGCTAGATAACCAGCAATCAACCTAAAAGCAAACAGTCAAATATAATATGCATTTATATAATGCAGGGAAATTTATCCCAGTATAATTATTACGCAGAGGAAATTACCCCATCATTGCAAAGAGGTATCAGGAAGTGCTGGCTCTGAAACTTACCTAAAGGGTGTCACAGGTGCAGGGATGCCCTATGCCTCCAGAATGAAGCAGGGCTGATACTGAGCTGCCAAGTTTATATAGTGGCTATAATGAGAGGGGGGTGTGGCGAAGATGGAGATTTATCTCCATCTTGCTTTGGCCTGCTTGACGTCCTTTGGGCGTCTCTATTTTCTTCTCCTATGTTAAGCATATGATCTCCATTATTTGTAACACGTAACACACATGAGGTCAGTACTGATACCAACATCTATGTTTTTTGCTCTACTTTTATAGATAATGATTAAGATAATTAGTCTACAAAATATGTTATATTTTGAATTCTATGTGTAATTATGTTTATATTAATATTGTAGATTGTTTGTACTCATCTGGAAGTTTTCAGCCCATTTTCTCTCCCCGAAGAAGACCCTTACCTTACTGGTTGAAATGCATTAGATTTCATCTGTCTCCTCGACAGTTGGTTTGGGCCTCTTCCACTTGTCAGTCTTTGGACTGTTTTTGTATATCATGTGTTTTAGTCTTATTCGTGTTGTATCATTTACTCTTTGTAATACATTTGTATAATTTTTTACAAAACTTCTATTCTACTGAGTATTCAAGTCCCGTTTTTTGAGAAACTTTGGTTTTACATCAGTAGAACTTTACAACATTTACTAAGCTCTGGGGAAAGTGATTGTAACTGCACTTGAAAAAGGCACAGTCTATTTGCCTTGAGTAAATCTATCCCTTAATTTACAATTAAGGGAGAGGGAATAAAAATGATCTGATGCACCCATAAGATCATTTATCGTGCCATCAGTATATAATAGGCAAACATTTATTCACTGATTTACTGGCTAACTGAAGGCTAGTAAAAGTCACTTTAAGTAAGTGCCAGAAACCATGAATCAGACCAAGACAGAAGTACAGTTAAATCACACTTGTTTAATAATAAAAGTAAATAGAACAAACGTAGTCAAAACATAGCCAAAGTTTGGTAACCAGAATGGATAGTCAGACAAGTCAGAAAGTCAGGAAGCCAGGGAACAATGTAGTGGAAAAGCAAGCAGGATCTTGAGCCAAAAGGAATGTCAGCCAAGCAAGTCTTTAACAGGAACACGGGAGATAGTCTCTGTGATGTTGACCAAGGCGAAGGCAGAGATCATCTGGGCTGGACGGCATAAGTAGGCAGGACTGACGAGCAGGATATCATCAACAGGTGGTCACTGTGGAGGGAGAGGAGCTGGCAACAATTAGCCAACAGCTGCGCAGCCAGCTCAGAGAAGGAAGGGCTGAGCCCAGCCCTGACAGTAAGCAATTCTTTTTTTAAACTCTTTAGATAGATTGCAAATTTCACAAACATATATGCACAATTATCTGCATACAACATGTACTTTTTCAGTGACTTAACAGGGAAACACTTTTTATTACAGATTTATGCAGATTGTAAGTTCCCATAACCATTGCCTCTCCAGCCATTAAGACAGCTGAGCAATGTATTAACAGAGTAAAACATCAGTATTCTGATGGAACTGATCCAAGGATATACAACGCTCCAACATTTATTACAATAATATCACCATGTTGGATTCTAGTCATTAAACACAGAGATCATAAAAGTGATAGATTATGAAACTATTATGAGATCAGCACTTTTACAGGCATGAATAAATACCTTCATGTACTTTGTTTTATACAATTTCTGCAGTTTTTGCTTTGCAATGCATTCCTTTGCATTAAGATATATGAAGAAAATGTCCACACACATAATATATATAGCCAAAGTGACAGTGGGAGACCCTGCCACTGTGTAAGAATAGGCAAAAGTGACACAGGATTCGCAGGAATGCAGAGTGTGGGTCTCCGGAATATTGATTCTGAATAGAGATCACTGTTTTCTCTGGGTTTTGTCATTCACAGACTATGGTCTGAAGTTTATAGTATTGGGAGGGATGATGCCTCCAACCCAGTGTTCAGGTTTTGCCAGAGAACTGCAGGTTGTGGGTGCAGGAGTGCACAGCTCTTGTAATCATAGACCTGGGTATAGCTCAAGACTTCAGATAGGGGACAGGTGTACTTCACTTAGGAGACAGGACTTCTCCATGCAGGAGTCAGGGTGTTCCCTGTTGAGAGGCCAGGAAGTGGGCCAGTTTAGCAAAATGCTAAGAGAGCTGAGGAATCTGTGAAAGATACAAGTATTTTATGAAAAGACAGGGGTGCTGTGAGGCAATCTGAGGCTGAGGAACCATACCAGAAACCTAAGCTTAAGTCCTCAGCAGTGGCACTGCAAAAGGAAGCCAGGAGGCACTAAAGAGTATCATACAGCTGGTGGAAGGAAAGTGTAAGATTTCCATAACTTCCCAGAACAGGAGCACATCGAAATAAGGGAGAAGAAGAGGTTTTGATGGATTTGGGCGGGGGGGGGGGGGGGTCATAATCAACTAGTAATGAAGTAAGAGCTTTTGAGCATTCATCTTAATGCTTTGGATTCTGAAGGTACATGTGCATATCACCAGACCTGTGCACCAGACCTTCCCATGGAAAGGTTTGCCAAGGCCAGTGGTTTGAATTGCAAGAATGATAGTGGCATCCAGATTGGGAATACATTTCAACCCTTAAAGAGTCCTGTCATCCCAGCCTGATCCTGTACCGGTGGCAAGTAGAGTATGACTGATGATGAACACTCCATAGATTATGAGCTGTAGAAAACTTAAAAACACACCTTGTCAGCATATATATATATATATATATATATATATATATATATATATATATATGCCTGGATCTTGGCAGCAGTGTACATGTATCTGTATGCCATTATAGAGAATAATTTTAAGCCTACCTGCTTCAAACATGCAGGTTGATAACTGTATACAAGTTTTCAATACAGTTTTCACGCAATGGGATTTCCCAGTCCTTGTGGGCAGTATTCCACTGTATAACTATCCAGTGGAAAGTTGGGACTAGACCAGGGGTGTCCAACCTTTTGACCTTCCTGGGCCACATTGGAAAAAGAGGAATTGTCTTGGGACACATATAAAATACACTAACAATAAGAATAGCTGTTGATCAGAAAAAGTCGGGCAGATTACAAGTTAACGATTACTGATATAGATAATGTACCTATCTGAGTAATAAAATACATTTTTATGTAGTATTTTGTTAATTTTTTTTATTATAAAAGTAAAAGAGGGGAACTTAAAACTAGTGGGATATTTGACTCATAAACGAATAAACGAATGCATCAATATCTGGTTCCATGGATGTAGTAGAAAATCTTAACCAATTCTGGTGCTCAACAGATATTTTGGTTCTAGTTTTGCCCTTTGTTTGCTGCATCCTTGAAAATAGTTGCTCACAAATATAGGTGCTGTCAAAAACCGATGACATGAGTAAGGTGTGATTGTGAAGAGTGGGATATTTTTGGGGGGAAGATAAAACATATAAAAGTCCAGTAAACTCAATTTTACAAAAAATTCTCCCCAAAAATCAACATTTTTAAGTAAGTTTACGATTTGGTGTTGGGCTGCATTCATAGCCATTTGGGGTCACATGCAGCCCTTAAGCCGCAGGTTGGATACCCTTGGACTACACTATGCTTGTGTCAGCTACAGCCCAATTATATAACTTTAAAGAACTGCTATTTTATATGCTGTGTGTGGGCACTTTAAAGCAAACCTCTCATGAGAGAAAAGCAGAGGCTGCCTTTGCTGATTTCCTCTTCCTCTTTCCTCTTCTGCTAGTTGCCAGCTATCATTCTGTCCCCCTTACTTTAATATATTGAGTCACAGTTCTGGGACTTTCATGATCTGCAGTTTTTTTTTCCAGGTCAGTGATTTAGAAAGTTCTGAAACTAGAAGATCAACAAAACAACCAGTATCTAGCTTTTCAGAAAGAGGTCAGCAATGACAGCCCAGTATATCAGATTTACTTTAGATGTTGCTGCAGTGAATAACTATTCTATTGTTCTATACGAAAACAATAAGTTTAGTAATTAAAGTAATGCCATGTTCAATTCAGTCATAGAAATCACGTGCAGGTAAATATATATATATATATATATATATATATATATATATATATATTTCCCTAGCAAATAATTCTGTATTCAAGGGCATTATAGCTTCACAGTATTTACAAAGCTCAGTGCACATTCACCTTGCTGAGTACTCTCTACTCTGCATAATATGGAAATGCAATAGTTTAAGTAAATATAAACTGCTAAATACCTTTTCTCAGCAGCAGTATATAGCAGTCTTGTGACATCTATCGTGTCTGATTAAAGCTTGCTGGATGGGTTTTCATACTGCTCTAGCTGTCTCATGAGGATGCAGGACCCCTGACCCTCTGTCTGGACAGTGCTGATTAGCACTGTGCTGATTACATGCCCTCTCCCAAGAAAAAAAAACTCTAGCAATACAAACCCAACTGAGCATGTGCAGCTTGTCCCCTACCCTCTATACCACCCAGAGATGAATTGGGGACACTTGAAGAAGGTGAGGATCAGACAGGATCAAAAAGCCTTTTTACACAATGCAGAGGATTAGCCCCTTAGGTACAGACTGATTTTATTGTTGTGGGTTTAGTAACACTTTAAGTACCTGTTTACTGAACTAATACTCGAAGATATTGCTCTAGCTTCTCAACATTTTAAGTCTTGTTTACTTATTAAAAGTTATCAAAATCAATTAAGAGTTCATTCTGAAATTTGTAATCCATTGGAGAGATTCCTTCACTTCCTGTCTGGTTGTCCCCAAAAACATGAAGTGAGGGGAAACCTCTCCAACAGATATACAGACAGAAGTAAAAAGTCCTTTGAAAACAGTTTAATTAAATAGAGGAATGCCAGAAATTCTGTCAGCTTTTCATTGTTGTTTGTTTCCTGGGTGCAAATGTTTCCTCTATCCCTGTCTGAAAATAATTTGCCCCCAGAACAGAAAGTAAGGGGGAAATCTCTCAACAGAACCTCAGATAGCAGCAAAACCTGACATGGGTTCTACCAGTTCCATATTTGATATAACACAACCCCAACAAAAGTTTTAAGCTTACCTACCCTTTGGAGCCGAGAGTCAGATTTTGCATATGGAACTCTCCAGGTTCAGGCATCATGAGGTACACAGTAGGACACATTGGTACACACAATGTCAGCCAGTGTTTTTGGTGCCAACATTTTGGCATGGGAACATTTTGGTGCAGAAGAGTTAAGCTTTAGTCCGTTTATAGTGAATGACAAGTTAAATATGGAGTTCAGTTAGCAGTGAGAATTAGTTTAAGAACTGGTTGTAAACCCTTACATATACCCAGTAAAGTAACAGGCCTCAGGTGATACACAGAGCTGAAACAAATCTTCCTACAGAAATTGTACCTGTTTATCTATGGTCTTTTCTTCTTGACATCTGTTCAAAGTACTGACTTTATAAGCTTGTCTGAGAGTTCTGAAAAAATGGGGTGGAGAGCTGAAGTTACACTCTGCAGAGCTTAGCGAGGAGAGCTGATTGGAGTGAAGGGACAACCCCTCCCCCTTTCACACAGCACATAGAAACATAGCTGAGTTTGTCAATCAGCTGGAGGTCCCTCCCCTGACACCACTATTGGTGTATTGGTGTCAGGAAAACCTGTCAGAAGTTATTTAATGCTGATAGCAGAGGAATGAAGCAGCAGACAGAAATGACACTTAGTGCTCGTAATTGAGGCAAGTACACATTATAGAGGGATATGCTTTGTTAATATTTCATGTCTGAAGTTTACAACCACTTTAAGATTATGTTTGGTGTTAAGATATTAACTGGTAATGGTAAGGGTTAATTGTAAGTGTCATGTTAAGGGTTAATGTTAGAGTTAAGAGTTGAGATTGGGGTTGAAGTAAACTGATCAGTTTTGAACACAAATCTAAACTGACATTACAAAAGTAGACATCAAGAAGTCTCTGTACCTACCTTTGACAGTTTCCTAAGTCCACTGGAAGCCCTGGCTATTGGATCTCTGTAATATACCACTTTCATTACTTCTTAGATGTCTTGAGAGTTCTGGCTCACCCCATTCTGTACTTCCTAGTGGCCAGTAAGTCCGTTCATCTAATTGATGGTCCAATTGAAAGGTTCAGGGTGTGGGTAGGAGGAACATCCTTCACTACTGAAAGAAAGAGTCAAATGTATTTATAACAGCATTAGGAAAATTGAAAAGACCTACACAGCATGTGCTAGGCACGAATAAGTTCCTACTTTTTGGTAATGGGGTCAGTTTAGATGGAACTGACAAGTGTACTTTATGTGTTACATGTTATCTTCAGAAGTTGGGTTTTGTTTTAGGACTGAAGTGACTGTAGGATTAAAGTGATTGTAAAGTCTTGTTTTTTTTTCTATTAAAATAACAAACATGTTATACTTACCTGCTCTGTGTAATGATTTTGCACAGGGAAGCCTGGATCCTTCTCTTCTCAGGTTCCTGGCTGGAGGTCCTGGCCCCACCTTCCTGTTGAGTGCCCCCACAGCTAGCAGCTTGCTATGGGGGCACCCGAGCCGAGCTGTGGTTCCGTGTATCCATTCAGAGACGGAGCTGTGGTTCGCCCCCCCCCTCGCTCTCCTGATTGGCTAACTGATTTTGATTGAAAGCAGCAGGAGCCAATGGCGCCACTTCTGTGTCTTGGGCAATCAGGAGGGAGAGTCTGGCTCCATTGATTGCCAGTCTAATTCACATGTTATGCGCATCCAATTTGCATATATGTGGACCAAGCCTTACAGATCTTTAAGCAGCTGTGTGCAAAGGCCCATAGAAAACAATACACTTGTGTTAAAAAAAATGCTGAATGCCTAAAAATGCTGTATTTTGTCACCTGTGTGCAACTATAAGAGCCCTGATACCACAAAAGGTGTATTTTATTTACAGCGTGTTTTAATAGGCCAACTGACAATCAATGTGCTTTTGGTGTTTTCCTTTGATGTATATTATCTTAATTTATTCTTATATTTCCTTTTTAGAATCCAGGTGAATTATTTATTATTTTACAAGATGAAATGCCCAAAAATTCAAATATTGAAGTTGAATTCTGTACAGAAAATCAGGTTATTAGGAGAACACCACTGCAGTGGAATGAAAAGATACTGTGTTTAAAGGCTCTGGGTAAGAAAAGGCAACTTCATTCAATCTTTACTGTATGACCAAATGTTTTCCTGGAATATACTGTACATACATTAAGTATAAGGAACAGAATGCATTACAGTGCTGACATCAATTTACACTTATAACCCCATTTCATTTTATATTTTGAAAGATTCAGCTTAACTCATTCTTATCTAGATGTAATAGCTAGGCTGAAAATAAATAATAAAAATAAATAATAAATAATATGTAATATATAAATCAAGCAGCAGAACTGAAAGGTAGCTTTAGTCACAAGATGGTCTAGCTCATGCAAAGCACACTCATCAACTGTATCTCTATAGGCTCACAACTGATGGATTTGGTTTCAATAGGGAATTGTAAATAACAAGATGTGCTGCCACAAACAATATCATTTGATTTTAATTTATAATCACGTATTATTCGTAGGTATAATTAGGCACAGATTTGTAAAAAAGAAGGTATCTCTAGGAAAATATAATATATGTGTCTTAGTCTGCACAGAGGGGCATACATTTAAATGAACATTAAATGTGCAAGTTTAAAAAATGTTATATATGTAAATAAGAAATAAATATTTGTCAAAACTAGAATTTTTGGGTGTAAAATCCCAAACATTTTACCAAAAACTTTTATCTTTGGGGCTCAACCATTTGCCCCGAAATTATTTTTTTATTGTTAAAGTGTGCCAAAGCAACAAAAAACTGCAAGTACAGAAAAATACCTGATCTGGCAAAAACAAGTTCCTAACTCCCTTTTGGGCTAACAACTCAGTGCCTTTGTTTCACTGTAATTTTGTAGTGGAGTATCTTTTTGCTCAACATGAAGGTGCAGGCCCCTTTAACTCTATATTCCACATTTCCCTGAGTTCCTAGATATTGCCACAAAAGATAAGTTCCTCAGCTTCCCTCCATCAACAGCTCAGAGAGACTACACCTGATGAGGCAGAGGTAGCTGGGCCAGTGACCTACAACCAGGTAAGAAGTCCTCCATTGTCAAAACTAGTGTGTGGGCAGCCAGGCGAAAGCCTAATAGCACACAGTTTCTCCAAAACACCTAGCTACTGTGGGTAGCCCCTCTCCCAATTGCTACCTGAGTACCAGAGTTGCTCCAGTGGGTTGTCCTTTGCCCTTGGGCCATGAATCCCTCTAGCTGTTTACCCGTGTTCACTTGTGTTACCAGAAGAATCACAAGTAGCGGTGTTCTGTACTGTTTTACTAAAGTAGTAAGTCTCAGTCTCAGTCTATGTTGTGGTAGTGTTTTAGAGATACTATGCTATACCACCACATGTTACCCCGAATAAGACACAGAGACATTGCTATGAAGATTTCCTTTATCTGCAAGGTATGCGTAGTTTTTTAGCCATTATGAACATGTTTTTCATTATTTCTCCTACCATTGCACCTGTTTAATAATCAGTAAATGACAATTACTTTCTGTCTAATCACCCATTCTGCGAAAATCAACCTAGCGTTGTAAGCCCTGCCTTCAGAACTACAGAACTCCACCTATCTCTAATCCATCTCTGCCCCACTCCCAGAAAAAAAATATTGCTATTACCTCAACTCCCAAGTGCCTGCCCACACAACGTGTTTAGGGTAAGGGTTCTTGGGAGGTGTGGTTCTGGTCTAATGCTTAAATCAGTAGTAAATGACCTATTGGCAGGTGCTCCTGCAAGAGCTTATTACACCTAGTAATGATGTCACAGAGAGTAATAAACACTGTTTCTTGGTACAGGAACAAGATAAAAGAAAATATTCATGCTACTGCATGCTGCAGAGAAGGAGGTTTGGGGGTAAATGTAGGTAGTGCCTGGACACACACCTTTTAGGCTCGGTTCACACAAGGGCAACACGACTTGCAGGCCAACTCTGTGAGGCAACCTGCACACGACTTCAGCGGCGACTTGCAAAACGACTTCTGTATAGAAGTCAATGCAAGTCGCCTGAAGTCGCCCCAAAGGTAGTACAGGAACCTTTTTCTAAGTCGGAGCAACTTGAGTCGCTCCTATTAGAATGGTTCCATTGTACAGAACGGGACGCGACTTGTCAGACGGCTAAGTCGCCTGACAAGTCGCCCCTGTGTGAACCGGGGCTAAAAGGAATGCATGCATAACATATTGTTACTGCATTAAATAAATATTTTTGTTTCATTGTCAAATGACTGTTTAAACACTGTCATTTTTGTCTCTTACTTTTTTAACCTCTGTACAAAAACATAAGGGTAACATGAAAAAGCTTTTTTTTTTCAGGGTAAAATGAAAAACCTTTTTTATTCTAAATAAAAAATAGCTGACAAAAATATATATATATATTAATCGATTAGCCTGTAGAAGCAGGAGAGATAAGCAGCTGCATTGTGTTTTTGAATATATTGTCTTTACGTGTTATGCTCAGGACAGAGAAAAAAGCATTTTTTGGGGTTTTTTTTCTGGGATAAACATGATTTTTTCTTCTTTGTTGGTTGAACTGGGATGACTTGTGTTGTTCTCAACCAAATTAACTATGTGTTTATGTAATTATGGGCTTGATTTACCAAAACTGGAGAGTACAAAATCTGGTGCAGCTCTGCATAGAAACCAGTTTCCAGGTTTTTTGTCAAGGCTTAATTGAACAAGCTGCAGTTAGAAGCTGATTGGCTCACATGCACAGCTGCACCAGATTTTGCATTCTCCAGTTTTAGTAAATCAACCTCTATGTAACTGCAACTTTTCATGGTTATGATTTTCAGCCAACAGATAAAGCTCTAAAATCATTTTCACATGTTTACCATGTGATTTAATCTTCACTGCTTTGATGAAATATGCTTCACACAGTTTACAAAGCTCAGTAGCTGAAGCTCAGCTTACACACACAGTCAAGTCATAGAAGTTACTTTTCCTCACTACTTCCTTACTCTGTATGGCTCTGTCTAGAGTTTCTATCAGAGAAATGTACTGTAGATAGAAAGGATTATTGCTGCAGATTTTATTTTATTTAAAACCATAATATTTTGCAAGACTAGCGTCATTGGTGTATGCTGTATGAAAAAATTGATTTGCAAATAAAAACATTTGATATAAATAGTAAACAAAATAAAGTAGTTTAAAATAGTAACGTAAAAAACTTTAAAAAATAGTTTTTCTTTAACTACAATATAGTTCAAGTTATAAGTATCACTTACAATAATCTGCTATAGCAGATATTGTAGAGCATGAAATTACTTATTCCTGCTAAAATCTGCTTAGATATGCTATATTTTTCAGTGTTGCTGAAGGTTTTTTTCTCTAAGAAAACAATGTGTAAATAATTCAGAAAACATGTCAATTAATCAGAATTTATTGCTTACAGTTCATCATTTTTAGATCTTCTTTTTTTCCCATATTTATACTTTTAGGTAGAACAAATTTGCTTATGCTGCACTGTGGATAGTTTGTTGCAGAGAAGTTTATTGACAATATAATTATATACTTTGTTTAGCAGCTAGCTCAGGAATTATGAAATGAATAAAAATTATATCAGTAATCAGTATAGTGGCAATATGAAATATATTTTTCATATGTCTGATGGCAGAGAAAGTTATATTTCAATTTTTATGTACATTTAAAAAAGACCAGGTTTTGACCAATTGGATTTCAGTTAAAGGAAAATATATTATCAAAATATTATTATTATACAGGATTTATATAGCGCCAACAGTGTTTGCAGCACTTTACAACATGAGGGCCTGACCGACAATTCATTATAGCCGCAAGTACTTTTAAATGACTTTTTTCCTTTAGAAATGTCATTTTGCTCTCGGACTGTTGTAAACACTGGAAACATGCGTCACTTTACTATAGATACCCTTTTGATTTCTCACATAGGCTTTTAACCACTTGACATCCGCGCTATGGCCGAATGACGTCCACAGCGCGGACCTGAATTCCCGGGACCCTGTGCACGTGCCCTGCAGGGCGCGCGCCCAGCTCGATGTGATCGCCGAGTCACTGAGACTCGGGTGATCACCGATCCAAGTAAGGGGCCGGTCCCAGCCCCTTACAATGTGATCAGCTATCAGCCAATGACAGCTGATCACATGATGTAAACAAAAGATCGGTAACCTTTTTTTTTTCTACTCACGCTGATAGCGTGAGTAGAAAAAAAAGCCGATCACCTGCTCAGATGCGAGGGACATCTGTCATGAAGTGGAAGAGGCGCATCTGCCTCATCTGTGCCACCTAACAGTGCCCACAAGTGCCACTTAACAGTGCCCACAAGTGCCACCTAACAGTGCCCACAGTGCCACCTATCAATGTCCACAAGTGTCACCTATCAATGCCCACCAGTAGTTCCAATCAGTGCCACCTAGCAGTGCTGCCTATCAGTGTAACTGATCAGTGCCCATTATTGCTACCCATCAGTGCCCATCACTGCCACCCATCAGTGCACATCACTGCCGCCTATCAGTGCCCATCAGTGCCGCCTCATCAGCGTACATCAATGAAGGAGAAAAATTACCTGTTTTAAATTTTTTATAACAAAATTTTTTTTTTTTTTTAATTCAGTCTTTTTACATTTTTTTTAACAAGTACAAGTACCACCAAAAGAAAGCTCTATTTGTGGGGAAAAAATTATAAAAATTTCATTTGGGTACAGTGTTGTATGACTGCGTAATTGTCATTCAAAGTGTGTCAGTGCTGAAAGCTGAAAATTGGTCTGGATAGCAGGGGGGTTTAAGTACCCAGTAAGTAAGTGGTTAAAGGGTGTTCCGCGGCTTACGAATTTGCCACGAACACCCCAAATTGTTCGCTATTCGGCGAACAGGCAAACACCCGATGTTCGAGTCGAACTTACATTCAACTCGAACATCTGGACCATCCCTAGTGTTAAGGTATATGTATATATGTAAATCTGTGGGGGCTAAAATGTGAGAAATGTGAGAAAAAAACAAAGAATAAACATTCAAACTATATGCCGAGTAGGGCTTCCAGCCTGTGATTCAGTGACACTGTTGTTAAGATACATGAGTTTGTCGTGAGTACCAATGCATTGTGTTGTTTCTACTGGGTCAGGTTTATTGTTTATGCTTTTATGTATTATTATATCTAAAACTCACTTATCACACTAGTGGTCTATGAGCTGTAGATCAGAAAATTATTTCAGGGGTTCCCTAAAAAAAATGTCACGGGTTCCTCAAATGTAAAGAGATTGAGAAAGGCTGGTCTACAGAACTTGTAAATAGAACAGGTAGAACAGTTAAGTTATACATATAATGAGAGTGGGATTTATTTACTAAAGGAGTAAAGAATGTTCACTTAGCAATCTGAATGTTTATTAAGCTATCTTGCACATGGTTGAATGATGAAAGTGAAGGCAACTACTTATGTATTATTTCACAAGAAAGAATAAAAAAGTTATGACAAGGAACACGTATCTCCCGCAATGTAAAATACATACTGAAGGGGTAAAAGACCAAACATTTCTAAACAAGAAGCAACATATAAAAGGGCGTTCTTCTAAAAATCTTCACAGTCAGTATATATTGTACTATCAGTGTGGGGTAACCCCAGAACTTGTTCAAAACTCTAAATGTTACATTAACAAGACACATCTCAGGCTCGTTTAACATTAAAGGACAGAGCAGCTACATATTGCTTTCCCAAGCTTAGGGTCAGCTCGGAAACCTTAGTGGATTAGAGATGCACCTGGCAGTAGCTGTATACATACGTGAAAGGGAACCTATACCTCCAGGAAGAGGAAGCCATATCCCTCTTCCTCCAGAAACTCGTCTTCACTCTGAGGAAGTAGTTAGGTTTATAGGGAATAGGCGAGAAGTGAAAATCTCTGCATCTCTACTAAGTCAAGCCCAGTGTGTACTTTGACAGACAATGATGGAGTACGTTTAGACAAATTAGTTACCAATGTGATTATCCTAGGCCAGATCATATGTCTAGCTAAAAAACAGAGTGTGAAGACTTGTCTTGAAGTTTAGAGGGGTTGGTTAGCTTTGATGAATAGCAATGTTGGAGTGAAAATGGTCATTTGCAGAGCAAAATGCAAAATTTGGTAGAGCTCCACTGCTTTTATTAATAATTTAGAAGAAGGTTGGTTTTATGCACATGCATTTGGGGAAAGAGATTAAATGTGAAAAGATTTATGGAGGGGCATGGCTAAAGAGGGCTTTTTAGATACTCAAAGGGTACTTTCTGTGCACTGAGTAGCCAGTGGAGGGAAGGGGTGAAAAGTTATTGGAAGAACATAGTAAAGACAAAGAGTAGTAAAACATGAATACAGTCTATAAATATCTTTATTTATTTGCATACTCCAACCTCAAAGCCAGTTTATCAAGCTTACACTTTGTTGGATCAGATTACCTTCATGAAGGGAACATTAATACCTAAATCTGTTTGATTTCTACACAGTCACTTGTGTTTTAGCAACACCTACTCAGATCAGTTTAAGTTGGATTTCTTAAGTGCAGATATTTTAGACTGTTACTATGAAGTTAAAAGGTTCATAGTAAATGTACGGTACATACAATATGGTAAATATGGTCAATTGTGCTCAACAACGTGCAAGTGAAATAAAAAAAAAAGTAGGATGTTTGCTTGCGCATGATTGTTGATTGAAGTAATCATAACTTTTTATTTTATTTACTAAGCTCTGTGAACCATGTTTGTATGCATCTAAGTTTAAGTACGGTATGTATGCATGTTTTGTATTTTTATTAATACATTTCTTGATTTCATGTTATTTGATTTTAAGACTTTCCTCCTGGCCCAGTCATTGTGAATATTTACCATGGAGAAAACATCACAGCAAGCACACAGATTGAGTATTACTCTGCAATTCAAGACCTGAAATATCTGCTTTGCAAAGTGGTAGATCCAATAACATTTATTTGTCAGGTAAATATGCATATTACAACTTATAAGTAGAAAATTCATTGTGGAATGCTGTCAAAGTCAATATGATTTATTTCATATGTAATATACAATATTAAATATGTATGCGCATGTGATCTGGCTAAAAGCTAATTTTTATTACCTTTAGGCAAGTCATTTAAATTGAAAGTCCAGTTACATTTTTTAAAGCATTTTTGTTTTTAGGTTTGGATGGAGTAGGAATGAGGAAACGGTTTAGTTTTGGCTTGAGCAGAAGTCACGGCCCTGTGTAGTGCCTGAGACTTGAATTTAGGGACTCCATAAGGACAGTGATTGATCTGATGATTTTTTTTTCCTTCCAAAGGACCACTTACCAGTTCACTTTGGCAATAGTATAGTGGCAGCTTCCCCTTTTTTCAACAAGAAGCCTGCACTCCAAAGGGATGCTCTTTCTGTGACATAATTGCCCTAACAAGTATTATTCATTACCTTGGTCATGACATCGCATGGGCAGGAGAACAGCTATTTGACTATGGGCTTCCTCTATAGGGGCCATTACGCAGTTTTTCAGTAATTAATTGGGAAGTGGGGGAGTTTTATCAGTTCACTAACACATGGATCAAATATTATTTATACCCATATATACCTAACAAAGTGAGGAAAGGACACAGCTCCTCTGCCAAAACAAAAGTACAGCAGATTTGTTCATCTCATTAGGGAAAATCATCTTTTAACCAAATGAAGAAAAACATATATGTACAATTGGTCTACACTCGCTATATTTGTGATGCCTTCACTCAGGATTATATAACATTATATAACGTTACTGCATACAAATAAATGTCCTCATGAGCTTCTATAGTATGTACAATGTCTACATCTCTTCTTAAGAAAGTTCCTTTTTTTTTGCTAAAAGGACAAATATAGAAATGGCTATTTTATGCAAACACAGTTGTGTTTGTTTTACATAATAGCAAGGGAAGCAGTGTAGGGTATTACAGTAAAGCAATATCATTGTGACTGTAAACAGGACATCAATAAGCAATAAAAACTAAAATGCCACTTCTGATTTTCTAAGCAACAGCTTGAAAAATATAGCATCTTATCGCATTCAGAGGAATTAATACTTCCATTTGCAGCAAAAGTATGGCTCGCTTTAAAAAACAAGAGCTCACTTTACATGGTTACAGAGGGAGGTTCCAGTAAGAATTTAAAGGATAAATTCACCTTTGTTTACTTTTTTTTTCCGAAATTCCAACTCCCCTATGTATCAATATAGCACTTTTTTTGCAAAATTATCAATGCTTTCCATTAATTCTACATACACTTACTTTATTTGTCCTCATCCATGTTTCCAGACCTATCCATTTGTAATGTCTTACCTCCTGGTCTTTTGCACTCTCCAGTTTTAGTAAATAAACCCCATTGTGACAGGTGTAGACAGAGGCGGCCGGCTCTAGACTTTGTGAGGCCTTAGGCAAAACTTAGACATGAGGCCCCACTCATGCCCATAATGGGAAAAAAAACTTCAAGTAATAAAAATGGCTGCAGAAAGATGCACGGATCTAGTGCACAGTTCATCAGCACCACTTCTAGGGCACTCTCCTCACCCATCAGACATATGCAGCCAATAAAACATCTGGGACCCAGCAAGGTGACAATCGCTCTAGGAATTTCCCCTGTGCCTTGGGAGAATTCGGAGGGGTGTCACTGAATCATTCATCATCCACAGGGGAAGGCGAGTGGGGGGATCACAACACAGCGCAGGGAGAGAGGAGGGAGAGAGGAGGGAGAGAGAGAGGAGGGAGTGAGAGGGGAGAGAGAGAGAGAGAGAGAGAGAGAGGAGGGAGTGAGGGGGGAGAGAGAGAGAGGAGGGAGTGAGGGGGGAGAGAGAGAGAGAGAGAGAGAGAGAGGAGGGAGTGAGGGGGAGAGAAAGAGAGAGGAGGGAGTGAGGGGGAGAGAGAGTGAAAGAGAAAGAGAGGGGGAGAGGGGGAGAGAGAGAGAGATAGGGGAGAGAGAATGGGGGCGAGAGAGGGATAGAGGGGGGAGAGAGAGGGGGAGAGGGGGGGTGAGGGAGGGGGTGAGGGAGAAAGAGATCCCTAGCTCTGTCCCTGTCTGCAGCCCCTCCTGTGCCCCATGTCCCAGTCTGCAGTCCCTGTCTGTCGGAAGGTGTGTGTGTGATGCTCGGTATGGTACCTTTCATGCCAGTGGCAGCAGCAGGGTCTGTTCTCGATTCTAGATGGGGACAGTGTTCTGCTCCTTCCAAAGGATCTGTTTGGTGTGAGATGGAGTGGGTCCTGGCCACTTGCACCTTCTGCCCATCCTCATTTTCTGGCCCTAGTCAGCATGTCCTGGGAGGTCTTCAGAGCTCTTCTCCCTCGAAGGCTATCAGTGCTTGCTGCCCTTGCTGCTCATCTTCCTTGCAAGGCACGCCCTGGGACAAGAAAATAGGCCTAGTATTTTAGACTGAGCAGCCCATGATACCGGTCCCTTCCCTGCTCTCCATGCTGACAGATCCCCAGAGAAAGGGGGTGGGAGGGACCTAGCAGAGCTGCAGTGAGTAAGGGGGCCAGGAAAGAGCACAGGGGTGGTGGAAAGAACTGGGGAAGTGGAGAGAACTGGGGGAGCTTGAGAGCACTGGGGGAGCTTGAGAGCACTAGGGAGGAGCCAAAAAGAACAGGAATGGAGATGCAGCAGGGCGGAGAGCACTGGGGAGGGCTAAGACTGTGGGGAGGCGAAGAGCACTGGGGGGAGCTTGAGAGCACTGGGGGGGCAGAAAGATCAGGGGTGGAGAGCAGGGGGACTAGAGAGCATTCTGGGGGAGCTGAGCTGGAGAGCACAGGGGAGCTTGAGAGCACAGGGGTGGTGGAAAGAACTGGGGAAGTGGAGAGAACTGGGGGAGCTTGAGAGCACTGGGGGAGCTTGAGAGCACTAGGGAGGAGCCAAAAAGAACAGGAATGGAGATGCAGCAGGGCGGAGAGCACTGGGGAGGGCTAAGACTGTGGGGAGGCGAAGAGCACTGGGGGGAGCTTGAGAGCACTGGGAGGCAGAAAGAACAGGGGTGGAGAGCATTGGGGGCTGGAGAGCACTGTGGGGGGGATGGAGAGCACAGGGGTGGGGGCTGGAGAGGACAGGGGTGAAGGCTGGAGAGCACAAGAGGGAGGTTGGGGAGTGATGGGGAGAGCTGGAGAGCACTGGGGGGGCAGAAAGAACAGGGGTGGAGAGCAGGGGGGCTGGAGAGCACTGGGGGGACAAAGAGCAGGGGGGAGCGGAGAGCACTGGGGGGTGAAGAGCACAGGGGTGGTGGCTGGAGAGTGATGGGGAGAGCTGGAGAGCAATGGGGGAAGAAAGAATAGGGGTTAGAGAGCACCTGGGAGCGGAGAGAGCACCAGGGGGCTGGAGAGCACTGTGGGGGGAGGACATGGGGGGCGGAGAGCACTGGGGGGGGAACCAGGGAGTTCAAGGAGGGGCTGGAGAGCACAGAGGGGACAGCAAAAGAAGCTGGATAGGAGGAAAAGTGGGGCGGCTGCATATAGAGGAATTGAGCTTTCCATATTCCTCCATGCAGCCACTGAATGCTTGATTCTCCTCCTCTCCCTCCTGCAAGCACTCAGCAGCCGCCCCGCCGCTCCTTCTATCCAGGCACATGGGGGTTTGCACAGTGCATGGGCACTTACTTTCTCATCAGTCACAGGTGGTCAGCCAGGCAGCATCAATAGATTGGAACTCTGTCCTTCCTCTTCACAGTCATGGGGACTGTTGACTCAAATAGGCGGCCGGACAGGTGTGGAGCGGCTGGGTGAGCGGCATGGGCTGAAGGAGCAGTCCCAGCTGCCTTAGGGCCTCACACGGTCTAATGATTTTTTTTTCCTTCCAAAGGACCACTTACCAGTTCACTTTAGCAATAGTATAGTGGCAGCTTCTCCTTTTTTCAACAAGAAGCCTGCACTCCAAAGGGATGCTCTTTCTGTGACATAATTGCCCTAACAAGTATTATTCATTACCTTGGTCATGACATCGCATGGGCAGGAGAACAGCTATTTGACTATGGGCTTCCTCTATAGGGACCATTATGCAGTTTTTCAGTAATTAATTGGGAAGTGGGGGAGTTTTATCAGTTCATTAACACATGGAGCAAATAATATATATACCCATATACCTAACACAATGAGGAAAGGACACAGCTCCTCTGCCAAAACATAAGTACAGCAGATTTTTTCATCTCATTAGGGAAAATCACCTTTTAAGCAAATGAAGAAAAACATATATGTACAATTGGTCTACACTCGTTATATTTGTGATGCCTTCATTCAGGATTATATAACATGTTACTACATATACATAAATGTCCTCATAAGCTTCTATGGTATGTACATTGGCTACATCTCTTCTGTTATTGCATATACAGTAAATAAATGTCCTCATAAGCTTCTATAGTATGTACAATGTCTACATCTCTTCTTAAGAAAGTTCCCTTTTTTTTTGCTAAAAGGACAAATATAGAAATGGCTATTTTATGCAAACACAGTTGTGTTTGTTTTACATAATAGCAAGGGAAGCAGTGTAGGGTATTACAGTAAAGCAATATCATTGTGACTGTAAACAGGACATCAATAAGCAATACAAACTAAAATGCCACTTCTGCTTTTCTAAGCAACAACTTGAAAAATATAGCATCTTATCTAATTCAGAGGAATTAATACTTCCACTTGCAGCAAATCAGTTCTTCAAGTATGGCTTGCTTTAAAAAACAAGAGCTGCACAAATCTATTAATATAAGAGTGTCTCTCTACATGTTTACAGAGGGAGGTTCCAGTCAGACTTTAAAGGATAAATTCACCTTTGTTACTTTGAAATTCACCCCCCTATGTACCAATAAAGGCATTAATGTATTTTTTGGCAAAATTATCAATGCTTTCCATTAATTCTACATACATTTACTTATTTTGTCCTCATCCATGTTTCCAGACAGATCCATTTGTAATGTCTTACCTCCTGGTCAGACTATAGGTTATGACACCAGAAGGAGTTGACCAGCTGACCTCATTAGCACACACCCTGCATCATCCATCCTCCCATCACCCTTCTCACTAAATACACAATATTTATTATAGCAAAAAGTATAAAATATTGTTTTTTATTTCAAAATTGTTTATAGCACAAAAAATAAAAACCACAGAGGTGATCAAATACCACCAAAAGAAAGCTCTATTTGTGGGGAAAAAAGGACATCAATTTTGTTTGAGTACAGCGTCGCACGACTGCACAATTATCAGTTAAAAAAATGTAGTGTCGTAGCGCAAAAAATGACCGGGTCATTAAGGGAGAAAATCTTCTAGTCCTCAAGTGGTTAATGAAGGAATTCTTCAAGAGACTATTTCTACCTCCTCTATGTTTAGTCTCAAGTCACTCTGTACAGTCGCAATACTCACTTTTAAAAACAATAAGGAATTATGGCCATTCATTGCTGTTTCAAGTAAACAAAAAATAAGTAATCAGGCCAATGGATGATTTGCATGAATAGCACATGCCTTTTATTTTTATTACCGTATTTATTGGCGTATAGCACGCACTTTTTTCCCCTTAAAATCCAGGGGGAAATCTTGGGTATGTGTTATACGCCGATTCCCCGCTGTCTGTGGGCAAGAGGAGCGCCACCGACATTGACCGAGCCGAGTGTACTGTGTACTCGGCTATTCGGCTCCGCTCGCAGTCACGCCCAGTCCTGCCTCCTAGCCTTTACGTCCCACCATTGGACCGGTGTTATGTCCATCATAGGAGCCGGGCCAAGGGGTGGGACGGGGGCGTGACTGCGAGCGGAGCCGAGTAGCCGAGTACACAGTACACTCGGCTCAGCTCGCTCTATGTCAGCGATGAGAGGAGCCGAATATCTCGGCTGCGGCGGCAAATTTAAAACCAAACATGTTGCCATTTTGGGCAAGGCTGCAGACGGACACTGGGGAAGGTTGCAGGTGGACACTGGGCAAGTAGGAAGTATTTAAATCTGTGACGTGTAATTCGTGCACTGCACCCCACGTGAAGAATTAAACCGTGGCGCTATCTCCAGAACTTCTCCCACCTCTTACAGTGAATTATCTAGTCTAGTGGACACCCATTTACTGGTGTATCTCTAAAAAAAAATTTTAAACAATAAAATATATATATAAGTGTATATAATAATAAAACAATATTGATGAACCAAATGAATATAAAACACCAAAAAAACAGTACATAAGGTGACTAAGTGCCAATACTGCTCAGATATTAATATACATCAGTCCCTATGCAGTGACTCCATAAGAACAGTGTATAACATCAAAGCTAATAATAATCTTTAAGTGTCACACAATACCTATGTGACTGTATCAAATAAAGCTCTGTGAAAAATACACACACATGTGCAAAGTGTCCGTGATCGTGATCAAAAAAAAAACTTTCAATGTGCCACAGCAAGTCCTTTTACAATCCAGGAGTGTAATTATCTTCTAACAAATTCTTCCACCACACCTGTGTGTTCAGTGACCACTCTCCCAATGGACAGCCACTCACCAGCTCCTCATGCCTCCACTCTCGTATGAGGCTATAAAGCTTAGATGTCTATATCTACTGGCAAGGGTTAAACCAATTCCATCCGGAGGTTCGTTCCATATGTAAATTAAAAAAGACTCCCAATAGTGTGATAACGTAAAAATTTAATGATACACACTACAAATCACACTCCAAAAGTTCCACTCACATTGTGTATATAATTAAAAAGCACAGCAAATTCCACGGCAATCCTCTCCTCGCCCGCTCGTTAGATGGACCCACCGTCTCCCCCGATAGGTAAACCGCACAGCTCACTTCCTCCTGTCACTAGTACGTGGTGTTTATCCTTCGCTCGGCCACGCCCCCGACATGTTTCGTTACGCCTGTAACTTAATCATGGGCCGATTCCCCGCTGTCTGTGGGCAAGAGGAGCGCCGCCGACATTGACCGAGCCGAGTGTACTGTGTACTCGGCTACTCGGCTCCGCACGCAGTCACGCCCAGTCCTGCCTCCTAGCCTTTACGTCCCTCCATTGGACCGGTGTTATGTCCATCATAGGAGCCGGGCCAAGGGGTGGGACAGGGGTGGGACGGGGGCGTGACTGCGAGCGGAGTCGAGTAGCCGAGTACACAGTACACTCGGCTCAGCTCGCTCTATGTCAGCGATGAGAGGAGCCGAATATCTCGGCGGTGGCGGCAAATTTAAAACCAAACATGCTGCCATTTTGGGCAAGGCTGCAGACGGACACTGGGGAAGGTTGCAGGTGGACACTGGGCAAGGCAGCAGACGGACACCGGGGAAGGTTGCAGGTGGACACTGGGCAAGGCAGCAGACGGACACCGGGGAAGGCTGCAGATGGAGGCTGCAGGTGGACACTGGACAAGGCTGCAGGTGCACACTGGACATGGCTGCAGATGGTCGCTGTGCAAGGCTGCAGATGGTCACTGTGCAAGGCTGCAGATGGTCACTGTGCAAGGCTGCAGATGGACACTGCAAGGCTGCAGATGGTCGCTGTGCAAGGCTGCAGATGGACACTGCAAGGCTGCAGATGGTCGCTGTGCAAGGCTGCATTGATGGGCATTTAAAATGTAAGTTTTTTTCCTTAAACTTCCCTCTTAAAAGTTTTTTCCCTTAAACTTCCCTCCTAAACTTGGGGTGCGTGTAATACGCCGCCGCATGTTATATGCCGATAAATATATTTTTTCTTTTACCTGACATTTTACATTGCATTAATTCAATGCATTCTAACCACTTCAGCTCTGGAAGGTTTCATTTTAACCCCCCTCTTCAAGACCAGACCATTTATTGGTATTTAACAATACTTCAACTGGTAACTGTGTGGTCATGCAACATTGTACCCATATAAAATTAATATAATTTTTATCACACAAATAGAGCTTTCTTTTGGTGGTATTTGATCACCACTGGGTTTTTTATTTTTTGTTAAAAAAACAAAAAAAAGACCGAAAATTTTGAAAAAACAAACAAAACTGTTTTCTGCTTTATTATAAAATTTTGCAAACAGGTAATTTTTCTCATTTATTGATGTATGCTGATGAGGCTGCACTGATAGGCTGCACTTTTGGGCACTGATAGGCTGCACTGATGGGCACTGATAAGGCAGCACTGGTGGACACTGATAGGTGGCACTGCTGGACACTGATGAGGTGGCACTGGTGGGCACTGATAGGTGGCACTGGTGGGCACTGAGAGGTGGCAATGAAAGGTGACACTGATGGGCGGCACTGAAGGGCATTGATAGGTGGCACTGAAGGACACTGATAGGTGGCACTGTTGGGTGGCAGCTATGGGTACTGATGGGTGGCAGTGATGGGCACTGGTAGGTGACACTGATAGGCAGCACTGCTAGTTGGCACTGATGATGAGGCACTGATGTGCACTGATCGGCAACACTGGTGGGCATTGATAGGTGGCATGGTGGGCATTGATAGGTGCCACTGATTGGTGGCACTGAGATGCAATGGTGGGCACTGATTGGTGGCACTAATAAGGACTGGTGGGCACTGGCAGGCGGCACTGGTGGGCACAGATGATGTGGCTGTGCCTCTTCCATGCCTCTTCTGTGCCTCTTCCATAGAAAAAAAGACCAAAATTTTTGGAAAAAATAAAAAAATACTATATTTTTTTACTTTCTGCTATAAAACATAACCAATAAAAAAAAGAATCAAATTTCTTCATAAATTTAGGCCAAAATGTATTCTGCTACATGTCTTTGGTAGAAAAAAAAAATCCCAATAAGTGTATATTGATTGGTTTCGCCTGAAAGTTATAGCATCTACAAACTGTGGTATATATACTGGAATTTTTTTTATACTAGTAATGGTGGTGATCAGCGACTTATAGTGGGACTGTGAGTGCGGTGAGAAATCTGATACTAACTGACTAACTGACATCCATAATACACAATAATACTATACGCTGTCACTGTACTAATGACACTGTCTGGGAAGGGGGTAACATCTCAGGTAATCAAGGGGTTAAATGTGAGCTTATCACACAAATAGAGCTTATCACACAAATATTGTTAATGCGTGCTGCTTTTTATTAAATATCTCTTTGTTTTTTCTCCCTGCTTTGCAGGGAAAGACACAGAGAGATTGTTCCCTCTGTAT
Organism: Aquarana catesbeiana; assembly: GCF_042186555.1. NCBI lineage: Eukaryota > Metazoa > Chordata > Amphibia > Anura > Ranidae > Aquarana > Aquarana catesbeiana. Next base: position 655,856,333 of record NC_133324.1, read on the forward strand.
GGAGCTCTTGGTTGATTGTCAAGACAGGGCTCTGGCCTCTTATTGGACAATCACAGCAGGAGTCGGCAGGCAGGGTCACGTGCCCTGTACCCGGAAGAGGCCAGCAGAGTACAGGTACGTCACTGTGCCTGTACGGGCCGCCTGTCTGCAGTACATTGTGGCCTGACGGTCCATGGTTAAAACAATAAAAGACACTGATAACAAAAATGTTTCAAACCTAACATTTGGTAAGCATATACATTCACAGTCACCACAAACAACACCCCTTTCTCAGTTCCTACTGACCAATCCCACCTAATCTTTTAATTGACATGATACAGGCCTTGGCTGGATTCTTTTAAGCCTTGGTTTAAAACAACACTGTAGTTGATACCTTTTGGACATCTATATGTGTTGGTGATTTTAAGTGTGTGTCTGCAAGAGTCAATGCTTAGCAGAACACAATAGTATTCTTTGAATTACCCATTGGATTTTGATCTTGAAATCTAAATGTAAATTCTAAAGCTGGCCACACATTTCTGATTCTAATTCTAATACATTTCTGTGCAATCTCCATAGATTTTTCAGCAACTATGTAGTGCAAGGTCCTTACCAGAAAAAAAAAAACATTAAAATGATACTCACTGCATAGATGCTGGTATATTTAAAGAAACAATTAGGTCACATTGGGGTTTATTTACTAAAGCTAGAGAATGCAAAATCTCACTTCTGCATAGAAACCAATCAGCTTCCAGGTTTTATTGCCAAAGCTTAATTGAACAAGCTGAGGTTAGAAGCTGATTGGTTTCTATGTAGAAGTGAGCCTGCTTTTGCACTCTCCAGTTTTAGTAAATAAACCCCATTGCGACAGGTGTAGACAGAGGCAGCTCTAGGCTTTATGAGGCCTTAGGCAAAACTTAAACATGAGGCCCCACTCATGACCATAATGGTAAAAAAAACTTCAAGTAATAAAAATGGTTGCAGAAAGATGCATGGATCTAGCGCACAGTTCATCAGCACCACTTCCAGGGCACTCTCCTCACCCATCAGACATATGCAGCCAATAAAACATCTGGGACCCAGCAAGGTGACAATCGCTCTAGGAATTTTCCCTGTGCCTTGGGAGAATTCGGAGGGGTGTCACTGGGTCATTCGTCATCCACAGGGGAAGGCGATTGGGGGGATCACAGCACAGCGCAGGGAGAGAGAGAGGAGGGAGTGAGGGAGAGAGAGAGAGAGCGAGAGAGGAGGGAGTGAGGGGAGAGAGGGAGAGAAAGAGAGAGAGAGAGAGAGAGAGGGAGGGGGGGAGAGAGAGATAGAGCAGGGGGGCGGAGAGCACTGGGGAGGGCTAAGAGTGTGGGGAGGCAAAAAGCACTGAGGGAGCTTGAGAGCACTGGGGGGAGCAGAAAGAACATGGAAGGAGAGAAGGGGGACTAGAGAGCACTCTGGGGGAGCTGGAGAGCACTGGGGGGGGCGGAGAGCACAAGGATGGAGGCTGGAGAGCGATGGGGGGAGCTTGAGAGCACTGGGGGGCACAGAAAGAACAGGGGTGGAGAGCACAGGGGTGGAGGCTAGGGATTGATGGGGAGAGCTGGAGAGCACTGGGGGGCAGAAAGAACAAGGGTGGAGAGCAGGGGGGGCTGGAGTGCACTGGGGGACAAAGAGCAGGGGGGAGCGGAGAGCACTGGGGGGGTGGAGAGCACAGGGGTGGGGGCTGGAGAGTGATGGGGAGAGCTGTAGAGCACTGGGGGGAAGAAAGAACAGGGTTAGAGAGCACCGGGGAGTGGAGAGAGCACTGGGGGGGCTGGAGAGCACTGTGGAGGGGAGGACATGGAAGGCGGAGAGCACTGGGGGAGGAGCCAGGGAGCACAAGGAGGGGCTGGAGAGCACAGAGGGGACAGCAAAAGAAGCTGGATTGGAGGAGAAGCGGGGCGGCTGCATATAGAGGAATTGAGCTTTCCATATTCCTCCATGCAGCCGCTGAATGCTTGATTCTCCTCCTCTCCCTCCTGCAAGCACTCAGCAGCCGCCCCGCCGCTCCACCAATCCAGGCCCATGGGGTGGCTGCACAGTGCACGGGCACTTACTTTCTCATCAGTCGCGGGGGGGTCAGCCAGGCAGCATCAAGAGATTGGAACTCTGTCCTTCCATTCTCTTCACAGAAATGGGGACTGCTGACTCGAATAGGTGGCCGGGCTGAAGGAGCAGTCACAGCTGCCTTAGGGCCCCACATGGACATGCTGTCCACACGTCTTCTGGAGATGACACCTGGAGCTGGGTGTCATCATCCGGACACTGCCGCCACCTAGAGGCCTTTGCTGTCCCGCACCTACTGCCACTGGACCGAATGCTCCATGACGGGGCCGCTATTGGCTAGTACCCAATTGGTCATCAGTCAGCCCCTGGGCCACAGAGTCCCAGCAGGGGTAGGGTGAGCCGCCAACGCCATAATCGGTGTTTTACCACAGGCAAATTAGGCAGCCGCAAGGCCCCTGTGAGTGCGAGGCCTTAGGAAGCCGCCTAATTTGTTTAATTAGAGAGCCGCCTCTGGGTGTAGACTCCAATGAGGAAAAGAACATCTAAGAGATGCTGAACAAAAACGGTGATGGGCGGTGATTTCCTTTTCACACGAATTACCGCTGCGTGCAGTTGTACGCAATACGCCGGCGTCTCACACCGGCATATATAGACGGGGAGTGAGCCACTTGATTGTAGGCATTGATCCGGCCACTATACGCCATACGGGAAACTGCTACATTTGTAGGACTCATTTGTGGGGGAACAGGTGGATACTCATCCTTTGGCTCTTTAGCCAACATTGCTGCTCTCAGTAACACTGTTTGTCCCACCTATCCGGATGAGAAATTACCTGGGCATCTATCTCAGAATAGATTTTGCAGATATTATACACCGTGAGAAACGTGCCCAATATTTTTAATACTTATAGCTTTGTGAATTATGTACTATCAGCAAGGACTCTTCTGTCCTCAGTGCCTGCTTAGACATGGAATCATCACACTGGAACTTATTTGAATGCTAAAAAACTTTTTGAATCCTTGGCCCCTGAGGAAGGTATTTGAACATCTCATACCGGAAACGCGTCGGGCATTTGGGCATTGATATTGTATGCTAATTATGTGTACAACATTTGTTTGACTTCCATGTAACATACGTTGTGCATCTTTGTCATATGTGGATTTCACACGTTTTTTATTCTATATCATTAAAGATTGTGTTTTACATATTTTTTGAGTGAGTGGTCTGTTAAAGTCCCAATTTAGGAGGTTATCGTTTTTGTTCATATTGATCGGGATGGGACCACCATGCTCTATGGGATATGATGGGAGCCTCTTTCTTTTTTCTAATAGATGCTGGGACTTTGAACTGAATTTGTACAAAGTATTGGGAGAACAAAAACATTCAAAGAGCTCATTGGCTCAGGTTTGGCTGCTCACAACAGACAGGGCTACTCTCCTGAGGGTACCCAGCAGGTTACCGGAAAAAGAAAAAAGCATGCAGCAATGGAAGGAGTGCTAGGCCAAAGGATAAAAAAATCCAAATGTATTTATTAGTTTAAACTTAAAAACAGACAAAGCGTTTTAGGAGTCAGAAAAACCTCCCTTTCATTAGGGCTTCAGTTAAAATAGGAGCCTTGAATGGACTTAAAATAGAGCTTCCCTGTGTTGGGAAGTTAATTGCAGAATCAGGAGAGTTAGGCAAGCCATAGATGATTCCAGTGGTGGCTGGGGCTCAATTTTCTTGAGGGTGCAGCCCGCGGCCCCCATCCAGCCAACCACCCCCCCAGCCAGCCAACTACCCCCCACTCCCAGTGCTTGATCGATCGATCACTGTTTCCCCGTTGCTCGATCATTAGCCACTTTGCTTGCCCGTTGCCCGCCAAGCCCCCGCCAGCCCCGCACTTACCCCATCCAGGTCGTGACTTCCCCACTGCGTCTCCTCCCGAGTTCTGGCAGTCGCTTCTCCTCCTGGCCCGACAGGACTTAGGACTTGCAGCCAATCGGGTCTTAGGACCGGCTTCCTGATTGGCATTGGCAGGAAGACATTAGTGAATCTTAATATGCTAATGTCACACAACTGGGTGAGATCGGGGAGTAGTGCTCTCTGCCCCAAGCCTACCCTTTTTGAAGCCAATTAGAGCCTCAGGCTCTAATCATTTAAATACATAATATAAATAAAAATGTAAATACATGCGTCTGGCGCCCTGCATGTGGATTAGGGGCCGGGTGCATGTATTAGACAGGCGGCGCCCCTGCACCCTGTATGAGCTGCCGCCATTGGATGATTCGACCTTCTTTCCTTCCACCATGGGTGGAAGCAAAAGGAAATTAGGGATGGGCCGAACACTCCCCTGCAAAAAATTTGTTATGGATTTTTGGGGGGAACCCCACGCCATTTTTTTTTTACATTTTGGCAAGAAGTTCCCCTTAATATCCATATCAGACCTGAAGGGCCTGGTAATGGAATTTTGGGAAACCCCCACGCATTTTTTTTTTTTTTCAATGACTTTCAATGACTTTTATGTGTATTGTCGGGACCGACACTAGCTCTAACACTTTTAAATGACTTTTTTTTCCTTTAGAAATGTCATTTTGCTCTCGGACTGTTATAAACACGAGAAACATGTGCTACTTTACAGGCATACTATAGACACCCCCCAAGTACAAAATTTAAAGGAATATTTCACTTTTATTGTTTCACTTTAAGCATTATTAAAATCACTGCTCCCGAAAAAACGTCCGTTTTTAAAACTTTTTTTGCATTGATACATGTCCCCTGGGGCAGGACCCGGGTCCCCAAACACCTTTTATGACAATAACTTGCATATTAACCTTTAAAATTAGCACTTTACATTTCTCCCATAGAATTTTAAAGGGTATTCCGCAGCTTTTCGAATTTGCCGCAAACACCCAAAATTGTTCGCTGTTCGGGGAACGGGCAAACAGCCAATGTTCGAGTCGAACTCATATGATAAGTGTGGCCACCCTAATAGTAAATGTGAACTCCAGGCAGATATAAAGGACACATGCCTCAACCTCCGCAACATCTCCAAAATACGCCCCTTTCTAACCAATGACACAACAAAACTCTTAATTCACTCGCTGGTCATCTCTAGCCTCGACTACTGCAACTCCCTTCTCATTGGCTTACCTCTACATAGTCTATCACCTCTTCAATCCATCATGAATGCTGCTGCCAGACTCTTACACCTTACCAATCGCTCTGTGTCTGCTACCCCTCTCTGTCAATCCCTCCACTGGCTCCCGCTCAGCCAAAGAATTGAATTCAAAATACTAACAACTACTTACAAAGCCAGCCACAATTTAGCCCCCAGCTACATCACTAGCCTAGTCTCTAAATACCAACCTACTCGTTCTCTTCGTTCCTCTCAAGACCTCCTGCTCTCTAGCTCCCTCATCACCTCCTCCCATGCTCGCCTCCAGGACTTTTCCAAAGCCTCTCCAATCCTGTGGAATGCCTTACTCCAATCTGTCCGCTTATCTCCTACTCTATTATCTTTTAGACGATCCCTGAAAACCCTTCTCTTCAGAAAAGCCTACCCTACCAACACCTAAAATTTATATTCTCATTTTCTCCATCAGCTCTCCCCCCACAGTTATTACCTTTTGCTTCCACTTGACCCTCTCTTCTAGATTGTAAGCTCTAACGAGCAGGGCCCCTCTGATCCCTCCTGTATGGATTTGTATTGTAAATGTACTGACTGCCCTCATGTTGTATAGCACTGCGCAAACTGTTGGCACTATATAAATCCTGTATAATAATAATAATAATAATTACAGCAGCAAGGTATTAAACAATAAAACAAAATGAAATGTATTTTTCAATTAAATTCAACTGCTGTGAATACCTGAATTTGACTTGGCATTGTGCTCTTTCAATCCCCTATAAAACAACATGGAGATAGGGTGGAGAATATATAGGAGCCAACCAGGCGTGTTACATGCAAATATGCTGAAAAGGAAATCGTAATAGGAAGAAAGCGCAGACAGGCAGATGATATTTGCTTGAAAATCTCTGCAAAGTATTACACAATGCAGGAATCTAGCCAAACATGATTCATGAATTTTGTGACTGGACAAAACCGTATGCATCATTATTCCAGGAATATCGCTGAAAAGATGTTCACATTATTTTGATCTGTGTTTAGAGGCTGCAAAAGGTGCTGTATTTATCATCATGTTAAAAATTTGAATTGGGCCGTAAACATATGCAGTGTTTGCATAAATAAATAGGGAGGCACATGGGTTAAGCAGAGTGGGTGATTGAGGAGAAGAAATACTAACAGTAATATAATAATATTTTTTAAAAGTTTTTATTTCTCTGATGGCTCCATGTCAGCACAGCTGGGTATGGGCCCTGCACCCCATGCTTCCAGGACCATCTCATAAATTTGAGCCCACCTGCACCCTGGGCGTTCTGTAACTAGTTCTACCAAGGTGAATGGGAATTGTGCTGACATGGAACTTGTCAGGAAAGGAAAATGACTAAGTATCTGTCATTCAATTTTTTGTTTTCCCTGATGGCTCCATGTCAGCACAGCTAGGAACTAACTAGCCACACAGGGGAAGGATAATGCTACACATGCCTTCATTCTGGCTAAAAGCTGAAGCCAGGATGCCTCTGCCAAACTCAGTTGTCATTAAGGCTGCTTCTATACAGTAACGATCCGTGAACGTATTTGATGTAACATCCAATGGGTTAACTTCTTGGGTACTCCCCAAGAGGGATATAGGAAGGAAACTTCTTGTGTGATATGGACTCTGAAGGCTACTTTTAGGCACAAATTCGAGCATGAGTACAACCCTCTCTGGGAAGAACTTGAGAAAGGGTTCTTTAAACCCCAAAGCTGCTAATACAGACACTCTTCTGGCTGATGTAATTGCCACCAGGAAAGCAGTTTTCAATGAGAGGTACCACAGGGGGCCACTTTAATTGAAGGCATCTGATGCAAAAAGGTCCAACAACAATAGGAAATCCCACTTCGGGAACAACAATCCCAGGTTGAGGTTTCAACCAAATTGCAGCTCGTCAGGAAAGGAAAATTACGGTATTTGTCATTCAATTTTCCAGTATTGTGATAGTAAGATGTAGAAAAATGCATTTATTGAGCAAAACGAAGAAACTTTTGAGTGCGATTGTCAGATGAAAAATAAAAACGCTATAGCAATTCTACCAAAAGGTCACTGAGTACACTGTCAATTATGCAAGAGCTGTGCTTGCTCGTGGCAGTATAATCAAATAATGCATATGTCTTTGCAAACTGAAAAGGTGTCACAGGAATATAAGTTGAGAAGAAGATACAGCTCTTGTTTTTCCAGTTGTTTCAGACGTCATTCAAATGACTGCACATGGCATTGATTTCTTGAGCTGAAAAGGACAACTCATTCCCCTCTTTTATTGTGTTTAATCATTACATGGCAAAACAAAGATGTGTAATTTTATGTAGTATATTTAGTTAGTGACCTTGCCAAATACAGATACATAATAACAAACTGAGGGCAATCTAGGGAAAACACAATAAATAAACATTAATGTTTTTAAATCTTAGAAGCTTATTGAAAAATACAGAAGCACCATGGTAGGCGATATTTGGTGAATGCTCTTTAACCACTTGCCGACCAGCCGCAACAGTTGTACTGCGGCAGAATGGCACGGCTGGGCGAAACAACGTTATGTAATGTCACTTCGCCCTGTGGCCACTAGGCGCGAGTGCCCCCTGCTCGCCCCCTGAGCCAATGTGAGTGCCCGGCGGTCACAATTACCACCGGGCTCCCGCAATCGCTGCTGACACACGGAGAACCAGGATCTGTGTGTGCAAACACACAGTTTCCGGTTCTCTGAGGGGAGAACAGACAGATCGTTTCTTCATACAGAGTATGAACAGCGATCTGTCATCTACTCTGCACAGTCCCCTCCCCCCCTTCAGGGAACACATTAACCCCTTGATCGCCCCCTAGTGGTTAACCTCCTCACTGCTAGTGACATTTTTACAGTAATCAATGCATTTTTATAGCATTGATCGCTGTATTAATGCCAATGGTCCCAAAAATGTGTCAAAATTGTCCGATGTGTCCGCCATAATGTCGCAGTCACATAAAATTGCAGATGGCCGCCATTACTAGTAAAAAGTAAATAAATAAATAAAAATGCCATAAAACTATCCCCTATATTGAAGACGCTATAACTTTTGCACAAACCAATCAATATACGCTTATTGCGATTTTTTTTTTTTACCAAAAATATGTAGAAAAATACATATCAGCCTAAAATGAGGAAAAAAATTGTGTTTTAAGGTGAACTTAGCCTTTAGGTATATGGTCTGCAATGGGTGGTTAGTCACAAATGTTCTTGACCTCAACAGACCTAAAATATAGCATAAAGAATATGGTAAAAATAATATTATAAAATTTAGTTTAACTGCTTGCTGCCCACCCATCGCCAAATGATGCAGGGACAGTGCGGCTCTCATGCTGGGAGGATGTCATATGACGGCGCCCCAGAATGGCCGTTCCTGTGGGGGCACGCAGCACGGCGATCGTGGCCACGCCATGTTGCTAGGACACAGCGTGACCACCATCTCCGTAAAGAGCTGTGGCCCCCGGCTCTTTAACCATGTGATCGTCTGTGTCCAATCAGAGCCAGTCATATGTAAATAGGGAAGTGCCCTGAATCTGCTTCCCTCGCCTTACACTGACAGAGTGTGTGGCGAGGAGTGCCGATCAGTGGCATCTCCTCACAGAGGAGACCTGGGCAGGTAATCAGGGCACTGATCATCAGTGCCCTGATTACAGGAAAGCCCCAGCAGTGCCTATCAGTGCCACCAATCAGTGCTCATAAGTGCCACCAATCAGTGCCCATAAGAGCCACCAATGAGTGCCCAAAAGGGATGCCAGTCAGTGCCTCCCATCAGTGCCTGCTTATCAGTGCTGCACAACAGTGCCTCCATTCAGTGCCCATCAGTGCTGCCTATCAGTGCTACCCATCAGCCCCACCCATCAGTGCCCATCAGTGCTGCCTATCCATGCTGCCTATGAGTGCCCATCAGTGCTGCCCATCAGTGCCCACCACTGCCACCTATCAGTGCCTACCAGTGCCACCTATCAGTGCTCATTAGTGCCGCATATCAGTGCCGCCCATCAGTTGGGCATATTAGTGCCTCCTCATCAGTGCCCATAAGTGCCGCCTCATCAGTGTCCATAAATGCCACCTCATCAGTGCCCATAAGTGCAGCCTATCCGTACTCATCAGTGCAGCCTCATCAGTGCAGCCTCATCAGCACACATCAGTGAAGAAGAAAAATTGCTTATTTACAAAATTCACTGACAGTTTTTTTTACAATTTTCGGTCTTTTTTCTTTTGTTTAGTGAAAAAAACAAAAAATCCCAGCAGTGATTAAATACCACTCAAAGAAAGCTCTATTTGTGTGAAGAAAAAGAAAAAAAATTCATTTGGGTACAGTGTTGCATGACCGCGCAATTGTCATTCAAAGTGCGACAGCGCTGAACGCTAAAAAATGGCCAGGGCAGGAAGGGGGTGAAAGTGCCCTGTATTGAAATGGTTAATCATTTGGTTTTTGTTTAGTGTTATTCTTAGATGTATGAAAAATGTAATGCTAACTTTAGGCATTAATGTATAATGCCTACCAAAAAGGCTTGTGTAAACTAGGAAGCAGACCTCTCAGAAATGGCCTCACTTGTTCATGATTCTGGACATTTCAGTCACAATGAATGTAACTAGGTATCCTACTGACCGCTAATGGCTGCAGAAAAGGCATAATGCATTACATCACTGTGATAACCACACCACTGCTTTCAAACAAATAAACAATAAATACGGGATAATTTTTATAGGGCATTGTTAAATTGTAAACTATTATAAATAAAGCTTATGAGAATTTGCCAGTGATGCATATAATCTGCTGGGAAACTTGATTTTTAAGGTTTTAGCATATGACCCCTTACACCTAGCAGGGCCATGAACTTTTCCTTAAACAAACTCTTTTGGTGGGGGAAGGTTTTGAGAAATGACCCTCCCCAAACAGGATAGCGCGCTAAACCTGTAGGTAGACAATAGAACCAGAACCTTCTCTAAGTGAAAAAGTGGAGTTGATAATAAAATTGGCAGTGCCTCCACCCAGGACAGGGCCTCAAAGTAAATAGGATTCAAGGAACTGCTGAAACTAGCATATAACATTAACCACAACCTGTTAACATACAGCAAGGTGACCACTACACATGCACACTGTATCACAAGACTTAGCTATCTGGTAATAGTGCATATGAGAAAACAACAGGGGAACAGATATACTTCTTTTACCAGTCTTTAGATATTATGTATACCCAGAAGATATGGGCAATAGTAAATCATTTAACATAGGAACACTTGCCTAATAACCCCTGCTTCTGGCCTGGATTCAGCAGCAGCTCTTCTATGCACAATTGGGCCCAGCTAATTTCTCTCTCCACTTCCTACTTTTGGGGTTTTCAACCCGACCTCTCAGAGACAGTAAGTGCATACATGATTAATTCTGCATATTAAGAGCACAGGTATTCACAAATAGTGCTGGGCAAACAGTTCAAGCCGAGTAAAAGTTCGGCCCGAACATCGCCTGTTTGCCCTTTCGGTGAACACCCGAATTTCGCTCACCGAGCACCTCACAATGGGTAACTAACCGGCCTGCAACTTTGGAGACATGGATGCTAAAAATAGAATTATTGCATTTGAAAAAATTACATATTACTCTAGAGATTCAACCTGTAAACACTCACTACTTTGGCCTTTTTGGCTAGGCTACTTGACTTCTGTATCGATGCCCCTCTGATCTCCCCTCCCAAGCCTTTCTGGGGAAAACCAGGTGTTGACAATGTTTTAGATCTCTACATAATGCTTTATTTTCTGAATGGGTGTCCCACTGGGACTTCTCAGGTAAATATTGTCTCTTTTATACACTGTTGTTTTAGTGGGTACTGCACACACACTCAAAAACTATATGGCGTTAAACTGGCAGTAAATCACACAAAACTATATGGCATTAAACTGGCAGTAACACACACAGAAGTAAATGGTGTTAAACTATCAGTAGCGCACACAGAACTATATGGAGTTAAACTGGCAGTAACGCACATAAAACTATATGGCGTTAAACTGGCAGTAACGCACACAGAAGTAAATGGCGTTAAATTGACAGTAATGCACACAGAAGTAAATGGCGTTAAACTGGCAGTAACGCAATCAAATAGACAGTGTTCAACCGTCACTACACTGACGCTATCTGAACTGTCCCTACTCTAGCTATACACTAATGTCAAGATTACTGACACGGTCTCACTATACTACACTGAAACTATCTGAGCTGTCCCTACTCTACACTAATGTATGTATGAATGACATGATCTCACTACACTACAGTGAAACTATCTGAGCTGTCCCTACTCTAGCTGCACACTATGCAAAGCTAAATGATGGTCCTCCTCATTACACTCACACTGTCCCTACTCTACACTAATGTATGTATGAATGACATGATCTCACTACACTACAGTGAAACTATCTGAGCTGTCCCTACTCTAGCTGCATACTATGCAAACTGAATGATGGTCCTCCTCACTACAGTCACACTTTCCCTAGGCTGACACTAAACTAATATTCTGCACTGACAATTGAACCAAAATAGCACAGTATAGCACACTAACTAACTAATAGCACTGAACAGAGCCCTGTTCTATCTCTCTCCATGCCGAAATCACACTGAAAATGGCTGCCATTGAAAGAATACTTTTATACTGTGGTTCGGGAATGAACCATGATTGGATAAAGTCATGATGACAGTGTCCAATCATGACTCTGACGGTGCTTTGTGCCCTGATTGGCTGAAGCTTTCACTGCTTCAGACAATCAGGGCTTGCAATGCACTGTTCAGCGCCGCAATGCATTGTGGTTAGTTCCGGGGGGGCGAACAAACGGTCGATGTTTGTTCTGATGTTTGCCTAAGGTCCGAACAACGAAAGTTCGGCCTGAACTTATGCTCGGGCCGAACCGTTCGCCCATCCCTAATTACTATGTATGTGTGTAATATATATGAGCTGTATTTTTTTATTTTTCTTTGTTTTGCTTGACCTGTTTGTATTATTTGGTTTGTTAAAAAAATTTTATAAAATGATGGTACTTATCTTAAATTTACATCTCAGGCAACTTGCATTTTAGGCATTTGATGTTTACACATTGGAGGACCTTGATAAGGTGCTGGCAAAATCACTGCGGAACAAGATTTCATCTAATGAATTTAGCCTGCATGAGATTAATCAACAAGTATTAAGTAAGTCTTTTGTCTGTAACAATTCCAATTGCTCATATATGCATTGATAATGTGCTTGCTAAATATATACTCTCAATATTTGGAAAATATTATGATATTGGAAAGATATATTATGGAGTATAATACACGTTTCTGAGATATTTGAGTATGCCTGCTACACTGGAATACTACTAGTGCCATGTTGGAAAGACAGCAGCACAGGGGACACATCTCTTGTGCTGATTTTTATTTATTTATATTTACTGCAATTTTGCTTTAAAAGACCACTAGCACATTACAAACTGCCATTTTTCAGCTGCACGATAAGTGGGTTTCTCTAGTGCTGATGCTTGCTAAAGTCAACAAAACATTATATCTTAATTTATTAAGCATTCAGCAAACATGCCTCTTCGCAGGAAGCATGTTAGCAAAGAAAAGTCAGTATTCAGAAAGGTTTGCACCCCCTTTCTGAATATTAGAGCCTCCTGATTCTAGTTTTCATGTTTGTTTTAAATTTGGCTAATAGTCTTATGTTTCCTCTGTCCACTGCTGCTCTCTTCTTCTTTGGAGGTAAAAACCTTAGCTAGTTTACATCAGTATCTTAGGCTTTGTAAGTTACGGTATCTATTATTCTTTACTGTATGATAGCTATAAATTCCATGACTTTTCCCAATATTCTTTAGATTATGCATCGTATTATTATTATAAATTATAATAAGTTCGATTATACTCTTCTTCTACTGCTTCATCTATCCTTTACTGATTAACAGTAAGCTAAACAGCAACACTCAATACCAAACATCAGCAGCTGCAAAAGCATATAAAAGGAATCAAAAACACTTGATGCAAGTACTGTATTGACTTGTATAAATGTGTTGTAATTCCACAACTTGAATGGGAAATCTAGTTTTGTGCACTAGAACAGGGCAGATTTACAGAGGGCACAGAGGTGCGCAACTAAAAAAGTGAACTGGGAACCTCACTTCAAACTTCTATCCCCAAAAAGAGAATACAGTGGTTGTAAAGCTTCTTTTTTTCTGAAAATAATAAACATGTTATGAAAATCTAAAGTAGTGCTCCCGCACTATCACTATAGGAAGGTAAAAATAAACTGCCGCAAACACCGATAGGCGAAATCCGTGGCCAATGGAATGTAAGATAAATAGTAATGTGTGATGCTGCGCTATTAGACGTAAATGATAAATATGAAGAAGTAGGTGAATAACAATCCTTAAAGTGAATCAATAAAGCATAAAAAACTGTCATAGTCAGTGCAAAAATTCCTACAATCTGTAAATAGGTGGTATATGATCAAATGTTGAATACACAAAAAAATCAAAGGTGCAGAAATCCTAAATCACGAAGAGAACTAAAAATAGTCAATAGGTGCTAATAATGTAAATAATAACATCACAATGTCGGCCAAGAAAACCTTGTGTGGCCCGTTCAGGTGTTGTATATTTTGGGTCTGACTGTTGAAACAGTTTTTGTGTGAATTATGTGACGGCAGTTACACACCACCTTTATATCCAGCTGCAATTACTACATTGGACACTTGTTATATCCCTGTCTCTAATAACACAGGAAGATACTTTTGGATGGACTTACATCTCAGGAAATAAATTTCTACCAGGCGCAATCAGGCCCCTTTGTTTCATCCTATATTACAGTACTTTATCATATATATTTCTTGTCCTTCCATTGTTTTTTGTTTCTGTCCAATTTGTTCCAATTTTTTACCACCCATTTTTTACCACCCATTTTTTACCACCCATTTTTACCACCCATTTTTTCTTTTGACTGACTGACTGACCGCAGATACCATGGCTAGCCATTGAGCTGTTTGTGTCTGGGAATATGTGAATATCTAGTGCATTTGCATTATCACGCTGTCCCTTCAGGAACTGTATGGTTCAGCCTGCCATTTCAGGTAGCAGGGGGTTTCATAGGTGCTATAGGGGTGTGCTATCTATTGGAGTAGGGAGGAACCTCCCCCACTTGCAGGCTTCCTCGCTTTTCTAGGAGGGATTATATACTGTTTACAGGGAGGGTACAGGTAGATTGGTGGGATCTCCTACCGGTATTCTCACCATGTCTGTCTTTTAGGGGTGGTTGTATACTATTTTTTCTGTGTTCAACTTTGCATAGCTTAATAAACTTTTTTGTAGTTTACTCTGTTTGGTGTGCCTTGGTCATTTAGTTTTTTATTTTTATTTTTCCTTTTCATATATAGTTTTTTGATCACACCCCTTTAATATATGTGGTGAGTACTACTATATTCCTATCCTGACGGGATTCCCATTCTTTCATATTTTTCGATTATGTGACTACTGGTGCCTAAATCTACAAAGGGATATTGAGGAAGCCATAAGACGAGAACTACTTGGATCAATCATTGCTACTTACCTGCCTGGTTTGAATATAGAAAGCATCAGCCAAATCATCTCCTTGCTGCCTGTTGACACTGGTTCATGCTATCAGCACTGTTTTTTTCCCTATGTTACGAGCTAATGAGACTGGCAGTGGTATCAGAGCTTGAATGGTCAGACAATTGAGGGACACGCATCAACTCAGGAGATCTGACTGGGATATTGACGAAGTTGCCTCTCTGGAGTTCCCTGTTAATTGTAAACATACCCAATAAGCGTTTACCCCTCATTGATCTGGTGAGTGTGAATTTTGTAGGGAGTGGAATCACGCGGTGCGGTGAAGGTGGTTATTACTACATATCCGTCAAGCCCCCTTTCAAACATTCAACCGAGTATGTTCTAGCTGGACTTACTTGTCACAGGGTGCATTACCCTTAAACTGTGTTCATTTTCTGTGTATAATACACTTAAGAGTGCTGCTTTAGTCTTACGGATTACTAGAGATGAACTTTTAAGGCTTATGATATATATGTATTTGTTATTATAGCAGCAGCCTGTTTGTTCTAATTGTAGATTTTTTTACCTAAGCACTGGATAAGTGATATTGTTTGCTTTAAGATTTAAATAACGTGACTAAATAAAACATTAAAAAAGTCCATAAATTGTGAAGACCTAGAAAAAATCCAGTATCAGAAGTGATAAATTCTCCCACTGTGCGAAGTTAAATTAAAACAAAAGTGACAAGTGTCTCTTCTTTCAGTGCAGTGACACCTCTGTGCAGATTGGCTTCTCACCTTACTGCTGTAAGGTAACAGCATATGTGAATGATCTGGCTTCAAATTACCCTCCTATGGTTTGCCCGGCTAGAGGTTCTCTCAGACAGATAATTCCAGCTGCCTATAGGGGTCATCTCCTCTTTGGCCCAGTATATGGCTCTCTAAGATGGATGTTAACTCTTCAGTGAAGGTCTTGAGGTCTGGGGGTCCTCCCAGACTCACCCGTGTAGTATATAAAAGAAAAGGATTCCCGTATAGTTTAGTAACGTTTAGTAGATTATGAAGTCACGTGGATGTGACGATACACGTCGGGATTGATCGACAGGCACACTGGAAGTGACGTGGGAATACGAGCTCGCTGCTTGTGGATTTTATGCTGTTTGTTACCTTGTCAATGTGTTAAAACTAGCTGTTTTTATCTAATAAATCTAATAAATCTATCAAACATTACTACACTATACAGGAATCCTTTTCTTCTGAGTTGAGATCTTACAAAAGTGTTACTGGGGGAGCAGCTTTTGAAAGTTTTTTTACACTAATGCAGAGAATGCATTAAGGTAAAAAAAAACACTTTGACTTTATAACCACTTTAACTGTCCTTTTTTGATATGGAAAACACATCTTGGAGGGGACCTAATTAACATGTCTAACTATATCCTGGCTCAGCATAAAGATCTGCCATATTCATGTTTTATGCAGAAGACTGTAAACAGGACATGGGGATATCTGCTATTGATCTAAGAAAGCTAATGTTGCCAAGAATATACTAGGGAATTCCTCACAGTAAGAACCATTACTCTTTAGAATGCACTGCCTCTGCAGATATTAATGTACAATTAGTATCAGAAATTGAAAAAATGTTTGGATGATTTTCTAATCACAACGATGACTAATGTTAATCAAATGTATAATTACATGGAAAGTAGCATTTTGATTCAGGATGTTGCTCTAATCTTAGCCTTATTGGGAAAGAGTTCCTCCATCCCCAATGAGACAAAGCTGCCATAGTTGTCCAGTGCGTTTTTGCTTTGCCTTCTTTTAGAATGAAGCTTAAATTTTCTCAACAGATGGTGAGGAATATGAATGGCCTCAGCTTTGAACTCCTCCTAAGCCTCGCAACTCTGATACATTTTGCCCTGCCTACCGGGACTTAAACATAGAGGTCCTTGATGAAGAAGCCCATGTGGACGGGGTGAAGTGCATCAGAGGGGTGTGGCTTATGAGGAGTTCAAGGCTGAGGCCATTCACATTCCTCTCCACCAGTTTAGGTAGTGGTGTGTGATGTCTCTCATCCCCTCATGCTTCACTTCTTTCTGGATCAAGCATAAGACAGTCTGCACCCTTACATTGCTGTGAGACACCAGATTATTTACCAGCAGAGTGCCTTAAGCAGCACTATATGTTGTTACGTTGTATTGTGAAGTTTGTGTTTGTTCAGTCTAATCTGTGAGTTCTTTTTCATGCTTACAATTAAAATGTAATTCTTCAATTTACTATTTTTTATTGCAAATTGGATATTATTTTGATAAAAAACTGTTTCATGAATTAAAAAAAAAACACTAAAGTCGGCCAATTTTTTTGTATAATGTGAAAGATGATGTTACACCAAATAAATAGATACCTAACATGTCGTACTTTAAAATCTCCATAGTCAATGCTTTAAATTTTTTGCAGGTTACTTAGAGTTACAGAGGAGGTCTTGGGATAGAATTGTTGCTCTTGCTCTAACGTTCGTGGTTATACCTCACATGTGTGGATTGAACGCTGTTTACATATGTAGGCACGACGTACGTATGCGTTCGCTTCTGCGTGCGAGTACGCGGCAATGGGGGCACTTTAAAACATTTTTTATTAAGAGCGCGACCCCACGGCAACCTAGACTACGTCACGACGCAGCGTTCTCCAAGCCCGAAGCTACTGTCACCAGGGCGAGTGAGTTCCGATCAGCTGAGACTAACTTACGTCATCTGTCCAGCGATCACTCCGCTCCTGTGCTCCAGGTGGAATTTACCAGTTGTATCGTGAACTTTCCATGTGACTGATAGCCAGAGGGATTACTTGGGAATGGCCCTGCGCCTACAGATCCTTTGTTTTATATAAAGTTCTTTTGTTTTGAGTTTTAATAAATTTTCAAACGGCACTGGACTATGTGGATTCTTTTTTCCCATATGTGGATATTGCGGTTAATACCTGACTGCCTACCTGGGAAGACCTTGGGAGTGATTGAACGGAGGACATGATCCAAGGCTTAGAAACCTTTTGGTTCTGGTGAGTGAGAACCCCTTGCGGGGGATGTACCACAGGTGGTGATACAAGATATGGTGAAGGGTGCACGCAACGGATCCACTACACATATCTGGGAAATCTAATTGTAGACCACATAAAGTCCATTATATTTATTTGTGCTGAATTGTTTCAACTTGTGTTTCATATTAGAGACATTTTCTCCGGCCATATTTTATGACTGTGTATAGCGCCGCTTTGATGTGTTAGTGATTCACTTGTCAAGTGATTATTCATAGTGAATTAAGTGATTATTTATACATCTGGTATATAAGTTTGGTTTTGTTAAGTGGCTGCTGTGAGACATCTCACATTTTTATACTGACATCAGGTATTAACATTGCTAGTTTATCGATCTTCATATACTCAATATTCCTAAGCGCTGAAATAGGAGAAGTGTGGTAGGGCTGATTGTCTCCTTTCTTTCTTTATTTTTTATTATTGTTTATTTTATTTTCATTTATTTTTTTTTTTTACACTTTCCCTTTAATTTTTTTCTTTTTTTGATCACTTTATTCCTATTACAAGGAATGTAAACATCCCTTGTAATAGGAATAGGGCATGACAGGTCCTCTTTATGGAGAGATGTGGGGTCAATAAGACCCCACATCTCTCCTCCATGCTTTCCAGCCGAGTACACGGCAATATTTACAACTGCCAGGCCGGATGTGACGTCATAACATCACGCCCGGGCCTCCGAGAGTCATAGAGACTGCCGGGGACCATCTAGTCCCCGGTATTCTCTATTGTGAACTTCCGCCACCGGCTTATTCTTCTCCAGCTCACCAATCACACGGGCGAGCCAGTAGAAGTACAAGAGGGCGGCGGGAGGGGAAAAGCCCCTATGAAAATCCGCTATTGTTCTTACGGTGCAGGGAAACACTGAATGAATAAAAATTATATCTGAATGATGCCTGCAGCTGCAGGCATCATTCAGATATCCCCACTCAAAGCCCAGGACATCATATAACGTACCGCGGGCGGCAAGTGGGTAAATACCAAATATGTCAAGCCTCAAAATTATGTGTGCCCACAAAATGGCATAAAAGTACAGTACCTAAAGTTCAAAGCCTTTACAGGGCTGGTGTCAAGTCTGTAGTGTGAGGCCGGGTTGCTGAGAGGGTGCCCCTTGCGGCTGAGTGCAGCGCGTCCCTGGATTTGGGTACAGGGAATGCGATGCACAGAGATGCACGGGTTGCCAGGGATACTGCAAGCTGGCTGGTTGGCTGTAAGTAGCTAGAGTGCATTGTGGCAGCCTTGCGGAGAGAAGTTTTGAATGGTAACAGCAGGGTAAACCAGGAACAGGGTCCGCAGCCAGGCCAGGGGTCAGATACCAAAAGACAGTCCGAGAGAGGTACAGGAACAAGCTGATCGGAAAGTAGTCAACCAAGCCGGAGTCAGAGCGAGGAGATAAACAGGAACACAGGTCAAGCCGAGCAGAGGTCAAGCAGGGGTCTTCAGAGTATACAAGGCACAGGAACACAGGAGCTGTTTGCTAATCCAGCAAACTGCAAGTGTCAGTGGCAGGTTTAAATAGGCTGGGGGGGTGTGCCCACAAGATCAGGGTGTGCTCACTAGACTCGCCTGCCACCATGACGGTTACTGGAGGAATTGCCCACAACACGGCCATTTCCCTGACAGTGCCCCCCCCAAGGGGCAACCTCCGGATGACCAACCGGGCCCATCTTTTGGGGTAACGAACTCGGAATCTCTGCAAAAGTCTAGGAGCATGTATATTGGCTGCAGGTTCCCAAGAACTTTCTTCTGCTGGGTAACCCTTCCACTTTATAAGAAATTGAATGATCCTACCTCTCCGGCGGCAGTCCAGGATGGCCTCAACTTCATACTCTGTTTCATCTCCCACAGAAACTGGAGGTGGAGGATCTTCTTTCCTTCCTGAAAAAGGACTAGAGATAACAGCTTTAAGTAAGGAGACATGAAACAAAGGGTTCACTTTATAAGAACTCGGGAGTGACAGTTCAAAAGCTACTGGATTAATCTCCTGTCTAATCTTGAATGGGCCAATAAATCTTGGTTCCAATTTCCGGGAGGGACAGGGAAGTTTAAGATTTGCCGAGGAGAGCCAAACCTCATCTCCAACCTTAAAGCTAGGGCTCTCCCCCTCTTTTTGTCATATTGTTCCTTGTAGTCCTCTTGGGCCTTTTGCATGGTTGACCGGAGAGTTTGAAAGTTAGTCTGAATGGATTTTATCCTGTCTTGAACTGCTGGAACTGAGGTCTCTGGAATGACATTAGGTAGAAATGAAGGATGGAACCCATAGTTGGCCCAAAACGGTGATTGATCGGTGGTTGAGTTATTGTATGCGAACTCTGCACAGGGGAGTAACAAGGACCAGTCATCCTGGGAAGTGGAGCAAAAACAGCGTAAATATTGTTCTAAGGTCTGATTAGTCCTTTCAGTCTGACCGTTGCTCTGGGGGTGATAGGCAGAGGATAGGCAAACTTCAATAGACAAAACTTTGCAGAGCTGTATCTCCACTCTTCTAAGGCTGTCTTAATGGCCAGAAGCTCATGATCACCTACGTCATAATTCCTCTCGGGCTGGCTTATTTTCCCAGAGGAGAAGGCCACAGGGTAAAGCAGAGACTTGGGTCCCAGGCGCTGTGAAAGTACTGCTCTTGTAGCTACCTCTGAGGCATTGACCTCTAAAATATAGGGCAGAGCAGGATCAGGGTGTCGAAGAATTGGTGCAGAAGTAAACAAAGACTTCAGTTTCTCAAAGGCAGATTGGGCTTCGGAGGACCACAGGAAGCGAACATATAGGCGGGTTACTTGGGTTATGGGCGAGATGATGGAAGAAAAGTTCCTTATAAACCTTCTATAGAAGTTTTCAAACCCTACAAACCTTTGTACACCCTTCTTGTCTGACGGAGTTGGCCAGTCTAGGATTGCCTGCACTTTCTGTGGATCCATAGCTACACCACCGGTAGAGATGATGAGCCCTAGGAATTGTATGGATTTCTTTTCAAAGTCACACTTTTCTGCTTTTGCGTAAAGTCCGTGTTTTCTTAGTGTGAGTAATACTGTCTTTACGTGAGTCCGATGGAGCTCCAAGGTGGTTGAGAAGATAAGGATGTCATCCAGATAGATGATGACGAAGTAGTCAAGATATTCCCGGAAGATGTTGTTTACGAAGTGCTGGAAAGTAGCCGGGGCATTACAGAGCCCAAACGGCATCACCAAATACTCAAAGTGCTCGAACCTTGTTCTGAATGCCGTCTTCCACTCATCGCCCTCACGGATATGAACGAGGTTGTAGGCACCCCGGAGGTCGAGTTTGGTGAACACTTGGGCTGAACGAAGTCTCTGGAAGAGTTCGGGGACCAGTGGGAGTGGATATCGGTTCTTTATGGTGATTTTATTTAATTCCCTATAGTCCACACATGGTCTTAGAGTCTTATCTTTTTTTTCGACAAAGAAAATGCTGGCACCAGCAGGAGAAGAAGGACGGATGAAGCCCTTTGCCAAATTTGTGTCTATTTACTGTCGTAGTGTCCCCAATTCCACTACAGAGAGGGGGAATATACGTCCAAATGGAACTTCAGCCCCTGGAAGCAGCTCGATAGGACAATCATATGGCCGATGTGGTGGTAGAACATCAGCCTTTTTCTTATCAAAAACGTCCAGGAATTCATGGTACGCCCGGGGTACATCCTGGTTAGTGGAGGATACCGACTGGACTGTCAGACAACTGGTGGTATCTCTGGATTCAGGGATGAGGCAATGTTGTTGGCAATAGGGGGAAGTGAACAGGACTTCCTTCTTGATCCAATCGATCTGGGGGTTATGGGCTTGGAGCCAAGGGATACCCAAGATAATTGGAGACATAGGTGAACTCAAAACGTATGAATTCCCGATGGCCATCGGGAGAGGTAATAAGGAGAGGAGAAGTCTCTTGAGTAACAAGGCCAGAGTTAGGTAGGGTGCCATCTACTAAACGGACTTCCAGACCCCGTTTCTTGTGGAGGAGGGGCAACCTAAGGTTCCTTGCCAGGTTCAAGTCCGTGAAGCAACTGCGTGCTCCAGAGTCGATTATAGCCTGGAGCCGGATCTCTTCTTCTCCCAACTGCAGTGAAATGGGAAGAACGAGTTGTGAGGGAGAAGTCCCGGAAACCTGGAAATATGCTGGAGAGTAGGTAGGTGGTTTCTTGAACTTCCTGGGACAGTCACATTAAAAATGTCCATTTCCTCCACAATAGAGGCAAAGATTGGCTAGGATATGACGACGTCTTTCATCAGGAGTTAGTGCTGAACGTAACAGGCCAATCTGCTTGGGAACTGATCCAAAGGTGGGTGTACTGGCGGGTCTGTAGGTTCGTGATCGTTCGGACTGTCTCTCCCGCAAACGTCGATCCAGTTGGATGGATAATTGGACGAGACCCTCGAGTGTAGTGGGAATCTCGATCCTGGCCAACTCATCCTTGAGGGATTTGGAGAGTCCTAGGCGGAACTGGTGTAGTAAAGCTGCCTCATTCCAGGCCGTGTCTGCGGACCACCACCAGAAGTCCAGGGTATAGTCCTCTACTGGTCGCCTACCCTGCTGCAGATAGTGCAGAGTGGCTTCAGCGGTGGCAGTACGCTGGGGATCCTCGTAAAGTTGTGCCATAGCTGCCAGGAATGCATCCACCGTGCAAATGACTGGACTCTTTTGTTCCCATAAGTTATGGGCCCAGGCCTGAGGTTCATCGGACAGCAAAGAGATGAGGAACCCGACTTTAACAGTCTCTAAAGCAAAAGTCCGGGGTTGCAGGGCTAGGTACAATAGGCAGGCAGTCTTGAAGGATCTGAATTTTTTCCGGTCTCCGGAGAATCGCTCCGGAACGGGAACTCGGGGTTCTGGAGGCGGTAACATCATCAAGGGAGCCACAGAGGATTGTTCGTGAGCAGATGACTCTGACAGGTGTTGCAACTTATCCGTTAGTTGCAGATAATCTTCCTGTAATTTCTGAACTGCTTGGGTCAGAGTGGTGGCTTGTTGGCACAAAGTCTCTAATGGGGACGCACCTCCGCCGGCCTCAGTCATGGCTGGATTATACTGTCAAGTCTGTAGTGTGAGGCCGGGTTGCTGAGAGGGCGCCCCTTGCGGCTGAGTGCAGCGCGTCCCTGTATTTGGGTACAGGGAATGTGATGCACAGAGGTGCATGGGTTACCAGGGATACTGCAAGCTGGCTGGTTGGCTGTAAGTAGCTAGAGTGCGTTGTGGCAGCCGTGCGGAGAGAAGTTTTGAACGGTAACAGCAGGGTAAACCAGGAACAGGGTCCGCAGCCAGGCCAGGGGTCAGATACCAAAAGACAGTCCGAGAGAGGTACAGGAACAAGCTGATCGGAAAGTAGTCAACCAAGCCGGGGTCAGAGGGAGGAGATAAACAGGAACACAGGTCAAGCCGAGCAGAGGTCAAGCAGGGGTCTTCAGAGTATACAAGGCATAGGAATACAGGAGCTGTTTGCTAATCCAGCAAACTGCAAGTGTCAGTGGCAGGTTTAAATAGGCCGGGGGGGTGTGCCCATAAGATCAGGGCGTGCTCACTAGACTTGCCTGCCACCATGACAGTTACTGGCGGAATTGCCCACAACACGGCCATTTCCCTGACAGCTGGGTTCATACTACCTTGAGAAGATCAGCACATTGGTGTTGTATATACTTGTAATATTATTACTGATATTATTATTATTATACAGGATTTATATATCGCCAACAGTTTGCGCAGCGCTTTACAACATGGGGCAGACAGTACACTTACAATACAAATCAATACAGAGGGATGAGAGGGCCCTGCTTACAATCTAGAAGGGAGGGTCAAGTGGAACAAAAGGTAATAACTGTGGGGGATGAGCTGATGTAGAAAATGAAAATACAGTTGTTGTGTGGGTAGGGTAGGCTTCTCTGAAGAGAGGGGTTTTCAGGGATCATCTAAAAGCTAATAGAGTAAGAGATACTTTGACATATTGGGGTAAGGCATTCCATAGGAGCATGGGAGAAGGTGACAAGGGAGCTAGAGAGCAGGAGGTCTTGAGAGGAACGAAGAGAACGGGTAGGTTGGTATTTAGAGACTAGGCTAGTGATGTAGCTTGGGGCTAAATTGTGGATGGCTTTGTAAGTAGTTGTTAGTATTTTGAATTTAATTCGTTGGGTGAGCGGAAGCCAGTGGAGTGATTGACAGAGAGGAGTAGCAGACACAGAGCAATTGGTAAGGTGAATGACTCTGGGAGCAGCATTCATGATGAATTGAAGGGGTGATAGACTATGTAGAGGTAAGCCAATGAGAAGGGAGTTGCAGTAGTCGAGGCGAGAGATGACCAGGATGTGAATTAAGAGCTTTGTTGTGTCATTGGTTAGAAGGGGGCGTATTTTTGAGATGTTGCTGAGGTTGAGGTGGCAAGATTTGGACACTGATTGGATGTGGGGCTTAGAAGCCTTTCAGAGTCCAGGACTACACCTAGAACCTTGGCATGCGGGGATGGGCTTATAGTTGTGCCATTGATTTTGACAGAGAGATGTAATACATACATGCTAACAGTAGACTGCATATATTTACCTATGTGGCAAACCGTTTCTTTTTTTAAAGTTTACATACTTCCAGGGTTTGTAAATACCTGCCTCCACCACAGCTTGCTATGGTTTCTCCTTCCAGCTCATATGTCACTACAGGACGTACAAGCCAGTGGGAACCAAAGTAAGTGGGGCTAACTGGGTCACTTTGAAGATACAGCCACATGTTTGAAGCAGGTGAAGATCCCTACATATCGGACTCCATATTTCTGACCAGATATTAAACTTGCGATCAAAAGCATATAATCTCAAGGCACTGAAATATCATGATAGCGAGAACTAACCCTTTAATGCAAGTTTCTAATATTTTGGAATCAAATACGGTAGCTTTTTTTTAGTTCTAGTTAAAGTGAAGGCAATTAGAGAATACCTATTAACCTAGAGAACCTCTGGTGCTTTTTGCACAATGATCATAAGTGTCATGTAAATGCAACTTCTGTTTCATTTGTTTAATCCTTCTAACTTTCCACCACAACACAAGAGCAAGGAGAAGAAAAATTATGTTTGGCTGATTGCAAAGATACACAAAATAAATTTTGCAAACCACTCATGCATGCCTTAAAACAGCTAAAAAACCACAAGAAAGTTAAAGAACTCTAAATGAGGTCAAATTGCTATTTGATGATAAACTCTAAGTAATGGCTCAGTGAAAGACTGTAAAATTGTAGCTTGGGGCACAGAGTGTTTCTATCAAAATGTGTTGTGTAATGAATTGGCTGGGAACTAAATGGCTGGGAAAGCTTTGCTTTGAATAGTATGCTGAAAATAGTAACTCAACATATGGTTCACTTTCCTGTGCTTACACAAAATATATAGGTTTTCAGGGTCAGTAGTAGTAATTAAGTGTAATCATAGTGTTAGAATCTGATGAACAAATGTAAATACTGTCCATTCATGAAGAAAAATTTGAGGGGGATTTACAGCCGTATATGCACTTTATATAATAAGTAAAATACATGTGCTAGATGTGAATATTGTTCAACAGAAACATTATTATAGCAATATAAAGGAGGCTTGTTATTAAACTGTCTTGCTGTTTTTTTGTTGCTGGTCATCAAATAAATGTATAAGGTTTTCAATAGCATGCTTAAAAAATAAGCCAAAGTCTACATTCCTTGCAGTAATCTCTGCTCCCCTCCTCTTACCTCAAGCCGGCAGGGAATAGTGTCCTCTTAACTGGCCAGTTGCCCAGAGTGAAAAAGGAACATGTCAGTGCTAACCTCCATGTGGGCTTTTAGTGAGGAATGGAGTTTCATTGTCATGCTGCTGTGTGTTTAGCTTTATTCAGGGGATGCCAGTTCAAATCCCAGGGTGAAACTTCTACTGGCCTTCAAGATGGACAGCATTGGATCACGCTAAATGGGGAAGCTATACTCATCATATTCGTGGGTGGAGTGACAGAACTCAGCGGAACATAATCGTGCTACTGTTCTTGGCTTTGTACATATTTTTACATACTTTACACTACCAGACTACTTTTTTATTACTTGGCTGAGTAGGCCTTTTGTGTATATTACTGTATCCACTCAGAGGCTCTTATGCCCCGTACACACGGTCGGATTTTCCGATGGAAAATGTGTGATAGGACCTTGTTGTCGGAAATTCCGACCGTGTGTGGGCTCCATCACACATTTTCCATCGGATTTTCCGACACACAAAGTTTGAGAGCAGGCTATAAAATTTTCCGACAACAAAATCCGTTGTCGGAAATTCCGATCGTGTGTACACAAATCCGATGGACAAAGTGCCACGCATGCTCAGAATAAATAAAGAGATGAAAGCTATTGGCCACTGCCCCGTTTATAGTCCCAACGTACGTGTTTTACGTCACCGCGTTCAGAACGATCAGATTTTCCGACAACTTTGTGTGACCGTGTGTATGCAAGACAAGTTTGAGCCAACATCCGTCGGAAAAAATCCTAGGATTTTGTTGTCGGAATGCCCGAACAAAGTCCGACCGTGTGTACGGGGCATTAGAGTTATTGCTCTGTTAATCGAACATGCTGGTTTTGTCTTCATAAATACTTTTATGAATGTATATTTTTGTCACTGGCACCCTTTATGTTGCTGCTATTATAGGTTTCCTTAAACATCCTTGATCCTAAACCTAAACCAAAAATAATATTTATATACAATGGAATAGTGCAGCGCAAATATACCCAACACAATAAGATTCATGTAATAGCCACAAAATGCATTTATATAAATATAGATAAGTGAATAAAGTTTATAAAAGTTCTTAGATAAAAGACGCAATGATCCCAGATCATGTGAAGCTATGCATCAGGGCAAATAAACAGGTGTCTGAATCCATGCAACATTCCAACCATAGATGTGTGTGGCCGCTCTCCTGACATATACGACCCCTGAACCAACAAGATGGTCATACACGCATACCTGTATCATGGTCAGCCATCGAAGTCCCGCCCAGGAAGTAATGTGTACGGGAGAGGAGCCACGCATGACATCACCCACGGCCATCTTTTGGTTTGCTATGTATTTTGCTTGATTTTACTTGCACTTCGGATAAGTGCCAGATTTGTAAGTTACACTTTATCATTTTAATAAACTGTTGTCTAGCAGACAGCACTATATTCTCTTAATTTGTTTTATACAGGTTCCGCCACCACCAGCATGGAGGGATCATCTTGCCTCAGATTTATATTGGCCTTAAGGAGATTTGAGACCCTAATACGGGCATGCTTGTATGACCATCCTGTTGGTTCAGGGGTCATATATTTCACATGAGCAGCCACACACATCTATGATGGAAGTGTTGCATGGATTCAGACACCTGTTTATTTGCCTTGATGCACAGCTTCACATCATCTGGGATCTTCGCTTCTTTTATCTAAGAACCTTTATGAACTTTATTCATTTATCTATATTTATATAAATGCATTTTGTGGATAATACATTCATTTTATTGTGTTGGGTATATCTGCGCTGCACTATTCCATTGTATGTGTTTTGCTTTGAGGCATTGTAATATTAGCCTTGAGTGTTCACCTGCTATTTAGTAGTAGGTTTGTTTGCGTTGATTATTTTCTGTTTTTAGTTTAGTTTTAGTAAAATAATATTTAACCTTCAGTGAACACTGTGCCATGATAAAACCAGCAGTTCTTCCTATTCCTGATCAGCACAATCCCTTTAGTCCTTTAAAAAGCCACACCAGTTTTAGTAACCCCAAACTTCCATTTGTCCCTATAAATTTACTAAAAAAGCAATATTTATGATATTCATTTATATTCGAAAACAGTTTACACTTTTCCAACACTGCAGTAGTTGATACAACCAGTCAGAAGTTATCTTTCATTTTCCAATCTCCACTACAAAATGAATGCTACGACCTGACCGGATGCAATAATAAATCACTGTTTATTTTACAATATATTTATCAAATGTAATTTTCAGTTACCTTATGTTTCTGCTCACTGATCTAAATGGCAGGCAGCTCCTTTTCTTCGCAGTATTGGGTTAATAAATTATAGATTCAATATGCTCAAATTTAAAAGAAGAAAGATGAATCGATCAGGAAACTTTGAACAATGCAGTAATGCAGCATCACATTTCTGAGCTATGTTTTTACAAGCAAACAATATCAGTTTTGTTAAATCATCTTTACTCTTTTCCTTTTATTAACAGCCATGAATAAGGGCAAACTCGCTCGAGAGCTATTACATAAAATATTGTTACAGAGTAACCAAAAGATAAATTTTTTCACCCATTAAATACTTATTTCCATTCATAAATATTCAATAGCTTCCTACCCAGAAATACTGTAATGTTTAGTATTTTTAGCCTAGAAATTTTAGATGCTGAGCCTCGTAGCTTAATGATGTTGATCATAACATATTTCAATTCATTTCAAAACACTTAAAAAATAACACTAACCATGTGCTTACCTTCACCAAATTGCAACAATTAAAGCTGATATTGATTATTCTAGGAAAACAAACCCAAAATGCAGCAATTCTAAATGTGTCAAGCTGTGATCAGCTTAAGACTTATAAGTGCTTTTGGTCTGATTGATTCTGTTTAATTAACATTATCTGAGTTATTGATCGCTCATTGAGATATTACCTGCAAGGAAATAGCATTGAATAAAATGTGACTATAAAGTGATATAGTGCATTGTATTTCTGATGTTATATTACTGCTATTCTGATGTTTATTACTCATATCGAAGACGCATTAAGACTCACTTTTTTCCTTTATATGTGTTCTTCCCTAGCATTTAAGTAGCATTTACACAGAAACATTTTAATATTCATATTGCAAACTATAATTTTTGGTTCAGTTGTGGGTTTGTCATATTTAGCTGCTTGACTCACCATTAATAAATTTAAGACAAAAACACAAACAAATATTAACAACTATATTGCCCAAATATAACAAGTTAATTATCATACTACACTAAACAGTTCACCCTTAGGAAATTGCAGTGATGTTAAATGTTATTTTTTTTTATTATAAAATAAAACCATCTAAATAGGGTTTCAGCCATTAGTAAGCTTATTAATTGGGAGCATACACATCTATAAATCATTTACAGACTAAAGCATGGTCGTTATACTTATAACCCATGTAATTCGGCGTTTAAGGTGCGCTTAAATAATTATTACACTCATTGTAGCAACTTTGAAGCATTAGCAATTAGAAGCAATCATTTTTAGCACACAAACAGTTTTTTTTCCCCAAATATCATTTTTTTCGCACACATATATATATATATACTGTCATGTGACATAAAGTAGATTCTCCTCAATGTAATTTGAGATCAGGGGGCACAGCAAGCTGGAAATCTCAAATGAAACCTGCAATTGTCAATGCCTGAAGTTGACGGTATTCTGATAATAGACTGGCGGCGAGGCTCCCAATTACATTCCCCCCAATGCCATAACCACCCCTCAAGCTTCAGCAGTGTGTTTCACATGGGTGGCTAGCATTGAAGAAACCTCTACTAATATTTCCTGCTGGAGCTGCCCTGTAAGCAAACACAGATGGTCATGCGAGGAGGAAAGCAGGGAAGAAGGAGCAGATGACATGCATCCCGCTAGAGCTGCCCCCAGGCTGATAAAAAGAGTCATGTGGGGCGACATCCAGAGAAGAAAGGAGGACATGAAAAGTTTCCTCTCTGGAAACCTCTGGAATGTGCATACTGACACTGGCAACCCGACAGATAGGGGATTGACTGCTAAAGCATTGCTGCTGACAATAAGGAAGCCCATGGAAACTGAAGCACCAACCATTAAGAAGCACTAAGAAAATAATGTCTGTCTGGAAAATAATGTAAAAGGTTTTAAAGAATTTTACACAATGAAAAAAATTGTACAGATGCCTGAAGTTTACATGAGCTACAAATTGCCTGATATAAATGCATAGCATTACCATATACCACATAGATTCCAAACCCACCTGGAATCAGCACACTTTCTGATTATCAAACAATTTAACTGTTTAAAACTGTTTTTGAGTAGCATGAAGCTGAAATTTAATGTTGTCCATGACCAACAGGTCTTTAACCAACTTCGCTTCTATTGCTTATTAGAGCTTAATTGTGACCTGAGATACCTGGTTGTTCTCTCTGGACTGCATTTTCAATCTGTTTCTATGAAAACTTAATTAGGTAGCCATGATACAAAGATTATGCCTGTGTGTGCGATGGGGTGAGATGTCCCAATCAGAGGTATGGACAGAGGTAAAGATCTGGCAGAAAAAAAATCATAGGTCATGCCAAGAAGTGACAAACAAAAAGAGGTATAGTTACCCTTTAAGCAGTGAGTCATTACCTAGGCAGAATACAGTAAGTATAGTACTGCTAAAGTAGTTAACCTTTCCTGAGATATCATTATACCAGTGTACATCTATTCCCACAGTTAAATAATGCAGCCACGGACATAAAGGATGCTGTGGTCTCTACTTTTTAACCACTTCATCCCCGGAAGATTTGCCCCCTTAATGACCAGGCCATTTTTTGCGATACGGCACTGCATCGCTTTAACCGACAATTGCGTGATTCGTGCGATGCAGTACCCAAACAAAATTGACATCCTTTTTTTCCCACAAGTAGAGCTTTCTTTTGGGGGTATTTGATCACCTCTGCGGTTTTTATTTTTTGTGCTATAAACACAAAAGACAAAGACAATTTAGAAAAAAAACAATATTTTTTACTTTTTGATATAATAAATATTAAAAAAAACTAAAAAAAAACTAATGTCTTCATCAGTTTAGCCAATATTTATTCTTCTACATATTTTTGGTAAAAAAAAATTGCAATAAGCATATATTGTGGTTTGTAGCAAGAGATATGCACCGTTGGATCACTAATCCTGTTGCTTGCTGTGCTTGCTGTGGATTTGTTCAAAGCCTTTTTTGTTTCAGTTTAAAAGTGAGTGTAACCATTGAAGTGTGTTTGGAGTGATTTTAATAAATCTGTCAAAACGTTATTACGCATTTTTTCACATATGGAGCTGGCTTGATTGTAGTCACGGTTCATCACATGTAACCCAGGTGTGGTTCAACTGCTGTTTTGCCCAACACGAGAGTGGGAGGCTATACAATCTGGTGAGTGCGCTCTTCAGAGGAAGTGGTGTCACTATCATAGTGGTGTGGTGGAAGAGTAGAAGATTTATCACACAAGAATATTGAAAAGCAACTGTTGGGCTTGATTATTTATGCATTTATTTTTTGCAATTCCTTATCTATAGTGACACTTTTCACTGGGTGTTGAATTTTAAATATTTAATGATATTAATTTTTGTATGTAGAATTAGAGGGTCATAGGCATCATGCTGTTCTGACTCATCATTTTTCACAATTTATATTAGCGCCACTATCTCTATCTGTACACATGTTAGAAGTATAGTTTTGGGATTCTGAACAATAAGCGTATATTGATTAGTTTGCGAAAAAGTTATAGCATCTACCAAATAGGGGATAGATTTATGTCATTTTTAATTTTTTTGTTTTTACTCGTAATGGCGGTGATTTTTAGCAGGACTGTGACATTGCGGTGGACAGATCAGACATTCTCGACACGTTTTTGGGACCAGTGACGCTATAAAAATGCACTGATTACTGTATGAATGACACTGGCAGGGAAGGGGTTAACACTAGGGGGCGATCAAGGGTTTAAATGTGTTCCCTGGGAGGTGTTTCTAACTGTGGGGGGAGGGGACTGACTGGGAGTACATAGAGATCGCTGTTCCTAATCACTAGGAACAGACAAACACTCTGTACTTCCCTGTTAGAACGGGGATCTGTTTGTGTACATTGACAGATCCCTGTTCTAGCTCTCTGTGGAGCGATTGCAGGTAGCTGGCGGACATTGCAGCCACCGGATACGCACATCAGCTCCCCCTCCGTACAGTGGGCGCGTGTGTGCCTGCTATAGCTGTTAAAGGGACCTATGTACAGCTACGGCGATTCGCAGGAACGAGTCGACCTGCCACAGTATAATGACGGAGGCTAGTCAGCAAGCCGTTGAACAGAAAAAAAAGAAACGCTCTCATATTTAATGCACATTTGGACTTCACACACCAGTGATGTTATTTCTATAGAAATTTACAAACAATTTCTCCATCTAGTTCTACACCTAACCCAAGCTGTCTTCCCTAATAATCATATTTAGTAAAACCCAGAGCTTGTACATTTCCTCACTGTTCCCACTGTTTCACTCTGAAACAGCAACTGCAAATATCTGATGTTTTGTATTTTAAATATCTTAAGCTCAGACATCTAGCCTTATTTTTTAGATTATATGCTAATCTGCTATAAGGAAAACCCTCTAAACAGTTTCATATCAGGGAACTCATACAGCTGTAATATTTTTATAGAACTTTTTTTTACCCCAGTTACTGTAGTTTATTTCAAATATGGTTAGGAAATACATCTACCTGCCATAAAATGTCAACTGGGAGCGATAGAGATATGTTTCACTTGGCATGGGGGTGCATTAGACCTTTTTTGTGACAAAAAACAAATTATCACCATCACAAGCATATGGAACCCAGGGTGATATCTACCTTGTATCTTTTGGTGAGATTGAGCTACATGTCCCCTCCCTTCCCACACCCCCCAAAAAAATTGTTTTATCCCTATTGCTTTTTTATGCAAGGCAAACTATAATACTACACTGGAAATCTAGGGGTTGATTTACTAAAGGCAAAGTGGCTGTTAACTGTGCACTGGATACTACCTGGTATCTTTTGGTGAGATTGACCTACATGTCCCTTCCCCCCCCCCAAAAAAAAATTGTTTTACCCCTATTGCTTTTTTTATGCAAGGAAAATTATAATACTACACTGGAAATCTAGGGATTGATTTACTAAAGGCAAAGTGGATGTTCACTGTGCAAACCTAATCGTATGCAAGGAAAATTAAAAAAAAAAAAAACAGCATTTTTAATTGCACAAAAAAGGGTGATGGAAGTCAGAATTTCACCTTATTCACTAAGATCTGGGGAAAATTCCCTTGCAAAGTGCAACTTCACTTGCAAAATTAACAGTCTACTTGCCTTTAGTAAATTGACCCCCTAATGTGAAGCTAAAAATTAATTTATGGAAACAAGTGGTTGACAAAATATTGGCCCTTAATAGAATAACCTATGAACCCCCTTTCTTTCCCTATAATCACAAACACACTCACACTCTATTCATCTACACGAGTTTGCATTTCCTTCAAAAAATTATACCATTCATTTGGTTACTGTAAATTTTCTTGATCGAGAATTTCTACATAGAACAAAATCATTTTGGCAACTGAACAGAACTACTTTTTTTTCTTCATTTGTATTTTCTGTTTTTCTGTATTAATTGTTTAAACAATAGAAAATACAAAATTAACTGAATCCTACAGTATATTTCGAGCTTTACCTTGCTACATGCTTGTATAAGTCTGCTTGGTGTACTTTTAGTAAACTTTACAACAACAACAAAAAAAAAGTAGTCAAACCTCACTTGATTTATTGAAGTTGGACCAAACCAAGTACTAACAGGGACATGAGATCTTGGAAAGCACGAACTGTTGCATGAACAAATTATGAAGATAAGTAAAACAAATGCAGAAACAGTACATATAAATATTTAGCATTATTGCACCATGAATAGAAATGTATGTGTAAGGATGCATTATAAGAATGTTTAGTGTACAAGCTAAATATATGTTAACATATGTAAACTTGACATTTTAAAATCTGTCTCCATCAAGAATTCATTCATATTTTTGCCAGCTTTGTTCACTTGTTGTTTGATTATGACAATCCATAAGGGCATTGCCTTCTTGGTGAATGAATTTATGTAACCTCGGTATAAATATTTTACAGCTTGAAATGTCAGAATATTGAATGTCCTGTTTATTCCATTTGTTGACAGGTTGGCTAACCCTAGAGTATTAAGCACATCCACAGCATGCTATATGTGCTCAGATCTAGAGATAATCACCGTTTACGAGATGCTTGCTGGCTAATGAAATGACATTTGCATAGTATTTTTTCAACTGTGAAGGATAAAATAGCTGTGTAAATGACTTAAATGAGGATTTTCAAAACCAGAAGATTCCTTATCAAACTATGTAATGGGATATGTTTCTTTATCTCGTTAAAAGAGAATTGCATTAACTGTTAATCCAATTTTCTGTTTTTATATTTTTTATTTGGCAAAATTGCACTCTTATCAAAGCTGCAAGTAAAGTTTCTTAAAACTCAAATGTAACTTTCAGTTTAAATCAGCTAAATGCATTCCTAGTGCATCATAAGAACAGGCGTGTAATGTTATATAGTTTGTTTTTTCTGCAAAGCAACCACCGCCTGAATAGAAAAGCATGCTCCCTGCAAGCATGCTATAGAAAAGGACCCTTGCAATCTACGTGGAAGCTGTGGTCTCTTTGCAAAGGTCTAAGGAACCCCCTGATAACTCAGAGATGGTCCTCTAATGAGCATTGAAACATGAGCTTTACTGATTCCAGAGCTTTAGGTCTTACTCAGCTAGGGGTGTTTCTGACCTATGCTGAGAGGCTATTGCTTCCATATGGGAAGAAATGGTTATTTTCAGCAGCGTGACTTTAATTTGGATGCACCTGGATGATACATTGCTTATTTAAACTGAAAGTTTAATTGGACTATAATGAATATACTAGTTTATTGGCATTTGGTGACCAACAGATCGATTTGTAATTGATAGTTCAAACTTTTTAGGCATGTTTGTGAAACAACACAAATGGGGTTGGAGGTAACATTTCTGTAAAATACAGCTTTTGTCAGAGATAGTATTTCAGTTGCAAAAAAATAGAGTCACCCATGCAAAGCCAATGTCACCCATGCAAAGCCACTGTGTTTTTTTTTAATCAAGAAATAAATAACTCATCTGTACTGAATAGTTTATATTAAAGACACATACAGTACCATAGTTATATTTTCTTAATTATATTTCAGATGCCAGCTCTGTTGAAATACCTACCATACTGCATTGTGCTGCTAAACTTGGTCTTAAAGAGGTCACAAATCTGTTGTTGCAAAGCCCAGAGGCAGATTATATTTGTCAAATCACCAATAAGAATGGGGATGATCCAGCTACAATTGCTGAGAAACATGGACATAAAGACATTCAAGAAATCATCCTTCACCGAGCAGTAAGTCTAAATAGTATTTTGGTTCTGACATGGCAGGCGAAAAGTAGTATTGGTTATGAGCTATGTACTTAGGGCTTTATATTGCTATAGATATCTGTTACAATTAGCAGTGTTCATAGCTTATAGCAGTCATCAGTTTTACATTTTGATTCTTCCTTTCTGTCCAACAAAAATGCAAGAGAAAACCTAACTGGGTGCTATAGGTTCTATTGAAAAATTCTAGTCACGTTTGTCATTTGATAAATTAGACTTACTGTAATGCCCCGTACACATGGTCAGACATTGATCGGACATTCCGACAACAAAATCCTAGGATTTTTTCTGATGGATGTTGGCTCAAACTTGTGTTGCATACACACGGTCACACAAAGTTGTCGGAAAATCCGATCGTTCTGAACGCGGTGACGTAAAACACGTACGTCGGGACTATAAACGGGGCAGTAGCCAATAGCTTTCGTTTCTTAATTTATTCTGAGCATGCGTGGCACTTTGTGCGTTGGATTTGTGTACACACGATCAGAATTTCCAACAACGGGTTTTGTTGTCGGAAAATTTTATAGCCTGCTCTCAAACTTTGTGTGTCGGAAAATCTATGGAAAAAGTCCGATGGAGCCCACACACGATCAGAATTTCCGACAACACGCTCCGATCGCACATTTTCCATCGGAAAATCCGACCGTGTGAACGGGGCATGAGTGTTCTGTTTTAGCAAGCTATGGTGAAACATTTTTTCATTTTAGTAAAAGTAGAGTGGACCATCCTATACCAAGTTCACTATAACAGTTCAACTTAACCATCTACAGTATTTTGTACTAAAATGTCATTGCTTACATCCTATAAGATTGTGTCCTAAATAGATTAGGTGATGGTTGGTCTACATTTCTATTTCCCCACTTGTGCTATTAGTTACACGTTTAATTGAAATATACATTTTAATGTGAGATGCATAGCCCATCTCTTGTTGTTAGAAGACCATGATGAGCCTCACCACTTTCAGCCTCCAGAACTCTGTTCCTCCAGAGTGAGCACACCTGATGCCGGTCACTGGTGCTGTGTGCAGACACTATTCAAAAGACAAAGGTAGCACACTGTCAACTCCTTCAAAAGTCTTTATTCAAGCAAAAGGATTGGGTCTTATAGGTGAGGATTCCAATGTGCTCTGTCTTGCTTGAATAAAGTCACTTCTTTTGAATGTCATTTTGGAAAAGCTGTCTCTTATTGTATTTAGCAATTTTTCTGAAAAATCAACAATATGTTTTGACAAATTGCACAACAACAGTTAAAACTAGAAGAATGTTACGGAAATATTTTTTAAAGCTTACTTTATTTTGCTCAAGAGGCTGCTCATTGGTTTAAAATGTAACTAGGAAAAACTGGGTAATGAATGCAGTCTGGTGCATAGCAGGAACGCGCAGCGTTTGCAGGGGAATATGATCATCATTTATATAAAGCATTGATAGCCTCGGTGTCACCCTTTGTACATACATATGTTTGAGGCATATTGTTCTACTGGAATTGTGGCTTGTAGATATATACTAATACTCTTATTAGTATTACTACTATGAACATTCACCCCACGGGGTTATTTAAATGCCCACCCCTTACGGGCCCACATAGCTTTAGACTTTTGCAACTTTAGTAACTTCTGGTTGCATGGGCTTATCTCGGACCTGTCGCCTTCTTATCTGCTCCTATGTCCACTCTCAAGACCAATATTTGTAGGCTTGTAACATGCCTAAAGCAGTGGTCATCAACCCTGTCCTCAGGACCCACTAACAGGCCAGGTTTTATGTATTACCTTGGGGAGATGCAGACTAGAATACTGCAATCACTGAGCAGCAAATGATATCACCTGTGATGTATTTCAGTTATCTTGCAAACCTGGCCTGTTGGTGGGCCCTGAGGACAGGGTTGATGACCACTGTCCTAAAGGAAAATATATCCATAGCGAAACGTGTTGACAACCTGGATTTGGAGTAAAAATTGGGCACAAATTTTCCAGCCATATACTATGTGTAGCATCAGTATTAATATTTAACTGTTAAGATAGCCATAATCCACTCCAGAGTTGGGTACTGCTGTGAAATATGAATTACCCTTTTTGGGGGTTTATATTTTTATATATAAATTATATTTTAGTGTTCGTAATAAAACCTTGTGACTTTTTAACTTGTATGCCTCCTGTTGTGCCGTAAAAGTCTGCTATGCAAAACAGTATGTCTAAATAATCAAACTTTAGTCTATCCAGTAATTCAAACGTTAGCAGAGAAAAAGTTCAAGCCTAGTTCTGTTCACAGTTTTGATTCAGAAAGCACTTATTGAAAAAGAAAAAAGTTAAGTTACTTTATTCAGTAATGTGAGTGACAGTAGGATGGAGGTCACAGTGGTGCTACAGAAGGTGGTGATCCCACTGGGTTATCCGAAATATAAATATTGGATGCTACATATAATGATTTTTGAACATGTAGTTTTTTTAAATAAAAGTTCAGCAGAGAATAAACAGTAAGATTTCAAGAAATACTTTTCAATAGGTGTTATTTTCTTTTGATTTTAAACAATGCCTGAATATGTTTAAAGGTTCATGTTAATGGATTGCAAAGGACTTTTTATGTATATTGACAATTAACATATTGTGTATTGATGCTTATGCATTCAGTCCATTGCTTTAATTATACTAAGGTCATAAAGCACATTTTCAAACAGCAATTAACAAATGAATGAACATGCAGACGTAGAACTATGTTATCCTAATTTTATATTATGTGTGACTGGCTTCCTAAATACATCAAAATGGAAATGTGCTAGCAAATGATAAAGGGACATTATTACGAAGCTGTCTTTACTTTCAATATAGTGTGACTTATTTGTAAAAACTGGGGAATGTAAATAATGCCCAAGCTGATGTCTGCTTCAATTTTCACAACAAGAAAAGTACTAGAAAAAAATGTCAGCTGACCTCTAGATTCGCTATGTTTTATATGTCACATTTTTTCCTGACTAGTTTTGATCTTTGCAGAGCAACAAAGGGTACTAATGCTATCACTGTGTGTATGTGTGGGTGGACTCCTACAGTGCAGGAATGCCTGGTAGAAGGGATGAGCAATGCAGAGGCATGGGGGGGTTGATGAATCAGGTGCTGCAGCTGGGGCCACACTCCAAAGTACTTTAGGAGAGAGGCTCTCCATTTGCAATCTGTGGGGTCAGTTGGCATTTTGACAAACAGGTCCCACTCTGTGTATCAGGAGATCTAACATAAGCTCCAGTATTAATAAATAAAAAGAGATTGCAGGCTTCAATCAGAGGTTTATTGTAGCAATATTATTACAATGCATTTTATTTCTCAGCCTATATGAATGAAGCCTGTTAACCTGTTAACCTGTTAGCCTGTTAACATTGCAAATTCATTCATAAATCATTTATTACTATATTATATTACTTTTTTGTTAGTCCTCATGTACACATGAGACATTTTTATATATTTTTTATCATTTCAGCAAACCTGGAATTGTGGGGAAATATTTTTGTTTGTTTTGTTTTAATAAAAATTGTTCCCATTGTACTTTTTCCACAATACTGCTATGCTTCTACTCCAATTTCTATTTCTCTAACAGATACTTTAATAGTCAATTTCTTAGAACAATAGAAAAATGAAACATTGCCAAAATAGATTAAAAGGCAATGTGTACATATCCCTACATGCTCACACATTGCTCAATCCATAATGAGCACAGGGCCCTAAACAAAATAGTACATAAAGAATGTCCTTAGTATATTAAAGTTACATGGGTGATGCCCACTCTCAGTATACATAGTATTCCTTGTCAGTACTGGATAATGTAAAGTTCTCCTCCATATATCAAACAAATTGATTCTTCCAACTAACAAACATGGAACTGAACAATATTGCATATTGTATGACTTCATTTAGAACTACATGGAATCTCCCCTTCAGGGATTTTTATGCATGTGTTGAACTGTTATTGTAGAATTCCATAATGTCAGATAGCTCCTGAACTATACAAAATGGACAGTACATACTTTTCCACACCATTTATTAGGGTTGTACAGCCACTTTAGATACTATGCCTTAAAAAGTAGGACATGCCCAGTAAGTTCCATGCACCATGACACTATCCAACAACATCAAAAGATGGGGAATGTAACCACAAATGGTTGCAAACTCTTATCAATATATTCACTGACCTGCTCAGTCAGGGAACTCCTTCCAGAGATAATAGGTCTCCTGGTGGGGACTGATTGTACTCTTTAGGTAAAGCATAAAAAATGGAATGGTGGGACATTCCACATTCAGGAATTCCACTGTCTTTCTATCAATAATTCCATCCTGAAATGCTCTTTAAATAAATCACATTTTTTTAAAATCCTCTAAACCCACAGGAGGTGTCTTGGTGTACCATTTCTTGTCTCAGTTACATGAATGTATGGGCAGCCCACCTTGCTGAAAGCCAATGCATTTATGGCCTTACTTCTCCTATGGATCACAGGAGTACAGGTTGTTCTGCACTCCTGTGGTCTGTTTTCAGTTGATAGCGGGCTAAATGCCAAGAGTATTATTAATGATGCATAACATAAGTAGTATCCAGATGTCTGTAATCTTTATATATTATATATCTAATTATGTATTTGCTTACTTCAAGCTACAACTGCAGTACAACATGCAAGGGCAATTAAAAATATGTATAACTTTGCTCTAGTTTCCAGATCCACTTTAAAGATACTTTAAAAAACCAATTCACTTTCTTCCTACATCCCTTGACACAGTTCATAAAAATCTATTTACTTTCCTCCATTCCTACCTCTCCGAGGATTTACCTGATATATCATCACTGACATAACAATTCTAAAAATGTGCTCTTCAGCATATTTACTTAAATTATTTGTGCTGTTTTTAACTAAGAACCATTAAGGTTACTAATAGGACAAGTAATCTTCAGACACTTTCAAATAAATGAAAAGATGCTGATCACGTGTAAGCAAAGATGTGTTTATATATCAAGTATTATTCAGGACACAAACTCGATGACACTGTCACAAATTTGTCTGCAGCAAATCTCTCAGAAATCAATATATTTCTTAATTCTTTTTTGCAAAGTGATGACTTTAAATGTAAATGGGTACATAAAGCAAAAAAGAAAGTACAGTTGGTGTATTCTCCTGGGAAGAGGGTGAGTGGCATGAGTTCTTTAATTTAATGAGGGCTTCAACAGTATAGCAAAAGTACACAAAGACTATACAATAATTATAACCTAAAATGATTATAAAACATGACCGTTGAACAATCATTCTTGTCAGCTTCCATGACTAGATAAGGACTTACTAAACACCTCCCTGGAGACGATTGGTGATTGCTAAAAAACCCTATTTGGTATTTAAGATCAACGGTACCAAGCAAAATATTCATCAAGAAGTATTATATTGTCTGTTGTTTTCAGTGGTGAAACAACATCTACAAGGTGCAGATTTCCTAAATATCTTAATTTCTTAACTGCTACTTCCTGACCAGAGCATTTTTTGCGATTCGGCACTGCGTCGCTTTAACTGACAATTGCATGGTCGGGCGACGTTGCACCCAAACAAAATTGATGTCCTTTTTTCCCACAAATAGAGATTTCTTTTGGTGGTATTTGATCACCTCTGTGGTTTTTATTTTTTGCGCTATAAACAAAAAAAGAGCGACAATAACAAAAAAAAAAAAAAAAAAGGTATATTTTTTACTTTTTGCTATAATAAATACCCCCAAAAAATATGTAAAAAAACACATTTTTTCCTCAGTTTAGGCTGATATGTATTCTTCTACATATTTTTGGTAAAAAAAATCCCAATAAGCGTATATTGATTGGTTTGAGCAAAAGTTATAGCGTCTACAAAATAGGGGATAGTTTTATGGCATTTTTATTATTTATTTTTGTTTATTAGTAATGGCGGCGATCTGTGATTTTTATCGTGACTGCAACATTATGGCGGACACATCGGACACTATTTTGGGACCATTGTCATTTATACAGCTATAAAAATGCACTGATTACTGTGTAAATGACACTGGCAGGGAAGGGGTTAAACACTAGGGGTCTATCAAGGGGTTAAGTGTGTCCTAGGGAGGTGTTCTAACTGTGAGGGGATGGGCTTCCACTCACATGACAGAGATCACTGCTCCCGATGACAGGGAGCTGTGATCTCTGTCATGTCACAAGGCAGAACAGGGAAATGCCTTGTTTACATAGACACCTCCCCGTTCTGCGGCTCCATGACACGATCGCCGGGTGCCGCGGGCACGGTCACTACCCCGCCAATTAAAGGGGACATATATCAGCATGCAGCGGTCGGCAAGTGGTTAATCAAAATCATATAAATGGATTCTTAAGGTACACAGAACAGAGTCAGTAATAAGACTCTAAAGCCTCCAAGAATTGCAGATGCAGAGCTGCCTGAGTCATTACTTAATAAATAATAACTAATATATCACATGAAAAGCGTGCAAAAGAAGCAAATAAAGGAACAAAACACCACTCGGATACAGTACAAAGCAGAGTATGTGAAGTGTGTTAATAAAGAATGAAAGTACAGGACCAAGGAAAAGGAGTAAGGAAAAATATCTTTGATGTGGTTTAAACTGGTCCAAGGATCATAGAAGTATTAGAAAGTCTGAACTAGATATATGTTTTTTTTCTAATAATCTCCTTACATCCTCTATGTCCACTACTGTGGCATAATTATAATTCAAAGGTCATGTTCCAGCTCCACTGGAATGATTCCCAGGTATCTAAAATAAGTGCATTGAACATATATTCAGTCTGTAAAGTGACACTATTCCAGGTTCTGACCCAATAAAACTCTGCTGGCTCTGTGTGTTATTAAATAATATGGTATTAGTTTAAGGCATCATAGAGAAGGATTTGGGCTGTGAAATGGACAGAAAACAAAGAATATGTTGTATAGTGTATGCCACTTTAACTATAAAGCACAGTGAAAACAGCAAGCAATCCCTAATAATAGAAGTTCAAATTATAATGAAAAAAAAATTGTTCAATCTAACCTGCCTGGAGGAATTACCTGTTAGACTAGATAACCTAAAAGCTAGCACAAATTGTATAATTCCATTTTAGATTTCCTACAGCAGACTAACCACTTCTGTGCTGTGTGATGGTACCACTATGTATTTATATTCTTTAGTTTTTTACAAATGAAATTCTATCTGCCAATCGTTTCCATTTGTTCTTTTATTTTTTCTTGTTAAACAAAGAGTAAAATGGAAAATGAGAAATATACACTGTATAGTACCGATACAGTCCATACAGTAAAGTCTAAGTGTTATGACTTATGTTATGAAAAAATAGAAGTATTATACCTTTGACTCGTGGCTTTAGCTATATTTAGATTTTTGCAATAAAACATCTAGTTACATAGTTACATAGTAGGTGAGGTTGAAAAAAGACACAAGTCCATCAAGTCCAACCTATGTGTGTGATTATGTGTCAGTATTGCATTGTATATCCCTGTATGTTGTGGTCATTCAGGTGCTCATCTAATAGTTTCTTGAAGCTATCAATGCTCCCCGCTGAGACCACCGCCTGTGGAAGGGAATTCCACATCCTTGCCGCTCTTACAGTAAAGAACCCTCTACGTAGTTTAAGATTAAACCTCTTTTCTTCTAATTTTAATGAGTGGCCACGAGTCTTGGTAAACTCTCTTCTGCGAAAAAGTTTTATCCCTATTGAGGGGTCACCAGTCCGGTATTTGTAAATTGAAATCATATCCCCTCTCAAGCGTCTCTTCTCCAGAGAGAATAAGTTCAGTGCTCGCAACCTTTCCTCATAACTAAGATCCTCCAGACCCTTTATTAGCTTTGTTGCCCTTCTTTGTACTCGCTCCATTTCCAGTACATCCTTCCTGAGGACTGGTGCCCAGAACTGGACCGCATACTCTAGGTGCGGCCGGACCAGAGTCTTGTAGAGCGGGAGAATTATCGTTTTATCTCTGGAGTTGATCCCCCTTTTAATGCATGCCAATATTCTGTTTGCTTTGTTAGCAGCAGCTTGGCATTGCCTGCCATTGCTGAGCCTATCATCCACTAGGACCCCCAGGTCCTTTTCCATCCTAGATTCCCCCAGAGGTTCTCCCCCCAGTGTATAGATTGCATTCATATTTTTGCCACCCAAATGCATTATTTTACATTTTTCTACATTGAACCTCATTTGCCATGTAGTCGCCCACCCCATTAATTTGTTCAGGTCTTTTTGCAAGGTTTCCACGTCCTGCGGAGAAGTTATTGCCCTGCTTAGCTTAGTATCGTCTGCAAATACAGAGATTGAACTGTTTATCCCATCCTCCAGATCGTTTATGAACAAATTAAATAGGATTGGTCCCAGCACAGAACCCTGGGGCACCCCACTACCCACCCCTGACCATTCTGAGTACTCCCCATTTATCACCACCCTCTGAACTCGCCCTTGTAGCCAGTTTTCAATC
Organism: Aquarana catesbeiana; assembly: GCF_042186555.1. Lineage (NCBI taxonomy): Eukaryota > Metazoa > Chordata > Amphibia > Anura > Ranidae > Aquarana > Aquarana catesbeiana. The sequence continues at coordinate 655,899,759 of NC_133324.1, forward strand.
CATGTACTCACCCTATGGTCCATGCCAACAGACCTTATTTTGTACAGTAAACGTTTATGGGGAACTGTGTCAAATGCTTTTGCAAAATCCAGATACACCACGTCTACAGGCCTTCCTTTATCTAGATGGCAACTCACCTCCTCATAGAAGGTTAATAGATTGGTTTGGCAAGAACGATTCTTCATGAATCCATGCTGATTACTGCTAATGATATTGTTCGTATTACTAAAATCCTGTATATAGTCCCTTATCATCCCCTCCAAGAGTTTACATAGTATCGATGTTAGGCTAACTGGTCTGTAATTCCCAGGGATGTATTTTGGGCCCTTTTTAAATATAGGTGCTACATTGGCTTTTCTCCAATCAGCTGGTACCATTCCAGTCAGTAGACTATCTGTAAAAATTAGGAACAACGGTCTGGCAATCACTTGACTGAGTTCCCTAAGTACCCTCGGATGCAAGCCATCTGGTCCCGGTGATTTATTAATGTTAAGTTTCTCAAGTCTAATTTTAATTCCGTCCTCTGTTAACCATGGAGGTGCTTCCTGTGTTGTGTCATGAGGATAAACACTGCAGTTTTGGTTACTGAAGCCCCCCGATTCACTCGTGAAGACTGAGGAGAAGAATAAATTCAATACCTTCGCCATCTCCCCATCCTTTGTAACCAGATGTCCTTCCTCATTCTTTATGGGGCCAATATGGTCTGTCCTCCCTTTTTTACTGTTTACATACTTAAAGAATTTCTTGGGATTTTTTTTGCTCTCCTCCGCTATGTGTCTTTCATGTTCTATCTTAGCTGTCCTAATTGCACCTTTACATATCCTGTTGCATTCTTTATAAAGTCTGAATGCTGAGGATGATCCCTCAACCTTGTATTTTTTGAAGGCCTTCTCCTTTGCTTTTATATGCATTTTTACATTGGAGTTAAGCCATCCAGGACTTTTGTTCGCTCTTTTAAATTTATTACCCAATGGGATACATTGGCTAATGCCCTTATTTAATATGCTCTTAAAGCAAACCCATCTCTCCTCCGTATTCTTTGTTTCTAATATTTTATCCCAGTTTATGCCTTTTAGCAAGGTTTGTAGTTTAGGGAAGTTGGCTCTTTTGAAATTCAGTGTCTTTGTATTCCCTTTATGTTTCCTATTTGTGTGATTTATACTGAAACTAATTGACCTGTGATCACTGTTACCTAAATTGCCCCGCATTTCCACATCCGTGATCAGGTCTGTATTGTTGGTAATCAGTAGATCCAGTAATGTTTTATTTCTAGTTGGTGCGTCTACCATCTGACCCATAAAATTGTCCTGCAAGACATTAAGGAACTGGCGAGCCTTAAATGAATGTGCGGTTCCCTCCGCCCAGTCTATGTCTGGATAATTAAAATCCCCCATTATGATAACACTTCCCATTCTTGCTGCTAATCCAATTTGTGATAGGAGATCCGTCTCCACTTCCTCCCTCAGGTTTGGGGGCCTATAGCATACTCCCAGTATTATTTTCCCCTTAGCTTTATCCCTTTGGAGCTCTACCCATAAGGATTCCACCTCCTCTCTAGCTCCCTCAGTGATGTCATCTCTCACATTCACTTGTACATTATTCTTGATATATAGGCATACCCCTCCCCCTTTTTTACCCTCTCTATCCTTGCGGTATAGGGTATACCCTTGAATGTTTGCCAGCCAATCATGAGAGCTGTTGAACCAGGTCTCTGAAATTCCCACAAAATCCAAATCCTCCTCGTACAACAGTATCTCTAGTTCACCCATTTTGTCCGCCATGCTCCTGGCATTGGTGAACATGCCACATAGTTTAGACCGGTCGCATATTGTCCTCATATTGGGTGTTTCGATATTGCAACTAGGACTTGCTACTATACTCACCTTGTGTTTTTGTGCTTTGGTTAACCTACCACTAATGCCCCCAATACTACCCTCTGGAATATCTTCCGCGCTGGCTATCTCTGCCTCTGGACCCTCCCCCCCATCGCCTAGTTTAAAAACCCCTCTAACTTTTTGGCCATCTTCCTTCCCAGCAGATCTGCACCCTCCTCATTTAGGTGCAGTCCGTCCCTTCTATAGTACCGGTTACCAACTGAGAAGTCGGCCCAGTCCTCCAGGAACCCAAACCCCTCCTTACTACACCAGCTCTTCAGCCACTTGTTTACTTCCCTAATCTCCCTCTTCCTTTCTGGTGTGGCTCGATGTACCGGTAGTATTCCTGAGAATACTACCTTGGAGGTCCTTTTCCTCAATTTAGCTCCTAAGTCCCTAAAATCGTTCTTTAGGACACTCCATCTGCCTCTGACTTTGTCATTGGTGCCAACGTGCACCATGACAGCCGGGTCTTCCCCAGCCCCTCCCAGTAATCTGTCCACAAGATCCGTGATGTGCCGAACCCGAGCGCCCGGTAGACAACATACTGTTCGGCGCTTCAGGTCTTGGTTACAGATTGCCCTTTCTGTCCTTCTAAGAATTGAGTCCCCTACCACCAGAATCTGTCTTTCCTTTCCCTTTGCTGCCCCCCCACTCTCACTGGAGGAGTTCTTCCCCCGGCAGCTAGGAGAGTCCCTCATCTCCAGCAGTGCTGGTCCCTGACTGGTTTCACCAATGTCACTCAAAGTAGCGTACTTATTGGGATGCTCCAGTCCTGGATCGGCCTCCCTGGCATTTCCCCCTCTACCCCTCCTGACTGTCACCCATCTACTCTTTGCTAGTGCCAGCACCTCTTTGTCTCCACCCGCCTCTGTGCTGGCCCCTGCCGGCACCTGCCGTGTACGTTCCTGGCTCTCCTTTAGTATGGAGGGACTTCTCAGTGCTGACAGTTGCTTCCCCAGATTCAGAACCTGGGCTTCCAGGGAAACAATGTGCTTACATTTTGCACAGCAGCATTCGCCCTCGATCTGATGATCAAGGAACGCATACATGCGGCAAGATGTACAAAGAGTCGCCTCTCCACACCCGCCGGGCATCGTACCTATTAAATTTAGTGAGGATTTGGGGATTTTACCCTGTCCAAATTACCTAACAGCTAGCTTCCTGGCACTAATACTCAAGACAATACACAGGTACACAACAAGACAATACACAGGTACTCACAGACCTACGTGCAATCGCAGAACAGTCGCAGACCTATGTACACTCGCAATACTCAAGTATACAATACACAAGTACTAACGATCCACACACACACTACTCAGACAACACTCATGTACTCACACTACACAGGTACTATGACCCCTGTTATAATCTCCTGTTTTAAACTCTGGTTTTAACTCACCACTTAGAAAAGTTCCACTTGGTATAAGTTCCAGCAATCTCCCAATGAGCAGGCTCAGGATGAGTCCTACACACAGTTATATAGACTGCAGGCACCTGTGAGCAATCAACCCTCCCCCTACTTAATAGCCTGAAGGAACCAAAGAAGAAAAAAAAAAAAAAAAAAAAAAAAAAAAAAGCTATTTAAAAAGTGACAGAAAAGGCTAATTGAAAAGCTAAAAGGAAAAGCCCCAAAAATGCTACCCAGCAAACAAAAAGTAAAACTTGTTCACTCTCCCTCTGGTTTTAACTCACCACTTAGAAAAGTTCCACTTGGTATAAGTTCCAGCAATCTCCCAATGAGCAGGCTCAGGATGAGTCCTACACACAGTTATATAGACTGCAGGCACCTGTGAGCAATCACCCCTCCCCCTACTTAATAGCCTGAAGGAACCAAAGAAGAAAAAGTGGAAGTGAAAGGATCAGATCACCAGACGTATAAGTTAACTTTGCAAAAAACTAGTAATAGCATTTATTAATATATATGTATAAGCTTCCACACACAGAAAACACACTTACCTATGCTACCAACTGTACTATCCAGTTTTGTATGTTAGTATCACAGACAGGCTAATGTCCCATCAAGACAAACTGCACCTTTTAATTGACTTTATTTGTATGTAATTCTTATGTGCTGCAGTTTGTTGCAACACATTACAGCATATTTGAATGTGTTGCACTACACAGAAATTCAACATGTCTTCCTTTTTTTCAGTGTACACCAATACCACTTAACACTGCCGGAGTGCTTAAATATGTGAGCTGCATATACTTGTAGTGCCGCTATAAGCAAAAAAAGAAGATATATTTTGTCCCACTGATGCTCAGGAATGGGGTGCCGGCATGAAATATCACCATCCAGTATCATGTAGTATGCTTAGAAAAATCAGCACTCTCCCAGTCCAGTCTATGTTGTTAACATGTGTGAGACGGCCTCAACCTTACACCACTCCACAAGCCTTGCCCTCTAACATGTTTCATCCCACCCACTGGAGCTTAGTCACAGACTAAGTCCCAGAGAGGTGGGCAAAACGTGTCAGAGGCTGTGGCTTGTGGAGTGGTATAAGGTTGAGGCCGTCTCACACATGTTAACAACATAGACTGGACTGGGAGAGTGCTGATTTTTCTAAGTGCTTAAATATGTAGTCTGTCTGGATGTTATGGGTTAGGGGTCAAGTTTTTTTCCTTACTAGGAATAAAATGCTGAATTGTTGGATTGATGGGTTCTACCACAGTATTAGAGCAAACCTTTGAATTAGAGAGCTCTACCTTCTACTTCAGATTTTATCATCTTGGTGACATAACCTTGCCCTTTGCCTTTTTGCCCTTCATTGGAACCTTATCTTCCTTCTGTTGATGCCTTCATTGTGTTAGAATATTAAATTCTACATGCTGGATACGTGATTGACATTGAGATTTAATGGTCAGTTTTCATCTTACACAGAACCTTGTTATGGTTGAAATTTGGAAACAAATCTGTTTAAACAAATCTGTTTAAATCTCACCCTGTCCTATCCTACAGGCCCTGTTGCAAACAACCTGTCTGGGTCCTGCTTGCATTATTTGAACATTTTTGAGACCTTAAGTAGTTCTTAAAGGAAATCTATGGTCACAGCAAACCCTTTCATTTCTATAACATCAGCACTGTAATAACAATACAAACAGTAGTTATACTGTACATTGTATTTGACAATACAATACAGTATTGGAGAGAGCAAGGACAAAAAAATGTAAAAGCTGTCTCAGTCTCCAGGGGCCCAGGGAAGCCAGGTTTAGGACAAGTGTCCTACTCCTTGTGAGTAACGCGGTTAAGTAGCGTTTTGAAGTACGAGCTATTTTTTAAAATTCGGCTCGGACATTCGGACTCAGGGCCACTCGGAAACACTCGGTTCCTGAGTGTTTCCGAGCCTCTCCAAGTTTTTCTGAATGAATCCGAGCGGTTTCTGGCGTCCCCCACCTCTGGCCACATGCGGTACTGCATACCATAGAAATCACTGTAGAACTAATTATCTGAGTTTCCATTGACTTCTATGGGGAAACACGCTTTGATATACGAGTGCTTTGGATTACAAGCATTCTTCTGGAACAAATTATGCTCATAATCCAAAGTTCCACTGTATATGCTTAATTACAAAAATCTCCTTGCATGTTGTGCATGCTGCCTCTCAGTTGGTCATCTTTTTCCACAATGTCCTGGATTCCCTGCATGCTTTGCCGCTTCTCCTTCTCTATTTACTTTCAATTTATAAGGACTACATATCCCATGGTACCTTGCTGTCTGCAAGCACTGATTCCTGTTCTGACTCCGCCTCCTGAAACTCCTCCTCTCAGCACCTCTGTAGTTCAGAAGGCAGGCTCTGTGAAATGTGTGACACAGCAGTGCCTATTAACAGTGCGTAATGAATATGTGTCACAGAATTTAAAGAAGTAAATGTGTGTAGATCTTCACAAAATAAGTCTATAAGCTTCAAGATCATTCAGAGTAATAGGAGTGGGCTAAAAATAGTTGAAATACAATGCGGAACATGAATATATAATATTACATTTTGAGCATATATACACTTTAAGATGATGGTGCTTTGTTCTTTTCATTTAAACAGCACACATAGTTATAATTATAGTGCTGATTTCAAATGAGTCATTTTTGACAGTTTTTATAAATGTTCCATAACCACATAACCATACCGGGCATTTTCACCCCCTTCCTGCCCAGACCAATTTTCAGCTTTCAGCGCTGTCACACTTTGAATGACAATTGTGCGGTCGTGCGACGTTGTACCCAAATTAAATTTTGATCATTTTTTCACCACAAATAGAGCTTTCTTTTGATGGTATTTGATCACCTCTGCGTTTTTTTTATTTAATTTATTTAAAAAGAGCAACAATTTTGAAAAAAAGCACAATATTTTTTACTTTTTGCTATAATAAATATCCCAATATTTTTTTAAAAAAACAATTTTTGTCCTCAGTTTAGGCCAATATATATTCTTCTACATATTTTTGGTAAAAAAAAATTGCAATAAGCGCATATTGATTAGTTTGCGCAAAAGTTATAGCGCCTACAAAATAAGGGATAGATTTATGTCATTTTTATTATTAATTTTTTTTTTTACTACTAATGGCGGCGATCTGTGATTTTTATCGTGACTGTGACATTGAGGCGGACATATCGGATACTTTTGACACTATTTTGGGACCACTGACATTTATAAAACGATCAGTGCTATAAAAATGCACTGATTCTGTATAAATGTCACTGACAGGGAAGGGGTTAACACTAGGGGGCGATCAAGGGGTTAAATGTGTGTCCTAGGGAGTGATTCTAACTGTGGGGGGAGGGAACTGATGAGAGCAGGAGACCGATCGGTGTATATACCAGGAACATAGATCAGTTCTCCTTTCCCCTGACAGGACGTGTTTACACACACAGATCCACATCCCTGCTCTGTGATGAGCAATCGCGGGTGCCTGGAGGACATCGCGGCTGCCGGGCACTCGCACCAGGTCCCCAGTGATGGGGCGAGCGTGCGTGCACTCTCCACAATGCCTGGAAGCCCAGGACGTCACATGATGGCCGCCCGGAGGGACGAAGGGTTCCTGCGGCCGTCATATTACAATACGGCGGTAGGCAAGTGGTTAAGTACCCATACACAAACAACCCCACCTGTAACTCATCTAATGAGATAAAAGCACATTTTTATATTGAACTTTCTCCTGACTAGGTTTATTCATCTTCTGATGGTACAGCATCTAGTTCTAGGTGATGCCCACAACCACTGGCTTTTAACAGCCATTTTGTGAAAGCCTGAGCCCTGATTTCCAGCTATTCAGCACAAAAAGCCTAATTAAAATATTTTAAGATTATAATTTACAGAGGTTTATTTTTTTGTAGCCTCCCTGACGGTATTCCCGGGTGTGGCTCGGGGTTAAAATTCAGTCCCATTAGCTGTAACCCCGAGCCACACTCGGGATTACATTGCGGGATGCTGGTGCCGCCTTACTTACCTTGTCCCCAGGATCCTGCGATGTCCCCCGCTGTGTCCGTGGGGTCTGTCTCCTCCGAAGCCTCTCCGTGCCAGGCTCCGTTCCCTGCGAGCGTCGCGACGCACGGGGGCGGAGCCTGGCGGCAAATTAAAAAAATTGTAAAAATCATAACACATACAGTACTGTAATCTTACAGATTACAGTACTGTATGAAATCATTTCACTTCCCTTTTGTCCCCAGTGCTTTGGCCCATGCCCTGCATGCAGTTTTATATTATATATACTGTTCTTTCTGCCTGGAAACTGGAGATTGTCCATAACAACCAAAAAGTGTCCCTTTACGTCAAAAGTGGCTTTAGACCAGCTAGAAAACAGCGATAGTAAATTAGAACACTTGCAGAATTGAGCGATAGTGATTTATGGAGAAATTAATTTTATTAATATTATATTATTATTTTTTTTAATTATTTATATTTATTTATTATATTATAATTTATGTTTTTGTGTTTCAAACTTCATCATACCTGGGATATCTACTAGACTCTTGTTTGGACAGATTTAAGTGTGTTATTGTTAAGAATTACAGGCCTACAATATAAAACGCCAAATTTCCATGCAAAATAATTGTACCGCTTTCAGCACCTAAAATCCGAAATAATCATACCGCCAGGGAGGTTAATTCTGAGTGATTGCCATTGTTGCTTTTCCAGAAGATGCATTTACATCTGGGACTTGGACCCCTAACTGCAGCCTCACCCAAAGGATCTAGATAATTATCTAATGCCTCTGAATATAGACTGCAAATGCAAGCATGTCATTACATAAATACAAAATAATCTATACAGCTATGACAAACAATCATTATTCATATGCCACGCAATATATTAAAAAGGTTTAAACCTGACGTATCATGCTGTTTGTCATTCTCATGTTAGAAATAGTATAGTATAGTATAAAATAGTATAATAGTAAAACAACATTCTAAATGCATTTAGTTCTAATTACTGTAAACAGAGCGTGCAACCGGTAGGTACTAAGGTTTCCAACAACTCATATCAAAGAGCTCATATTCTGTAGCCATGACTCGTAGACTCTGCCATTGCATTGAAGCAAATTGTAAAGCTTCATTTTCTTAAATGAATTAACTAATGTACAGTGAATACTCTTGCCTGGTAAAGTGCCGAATAGCAGTCGAAATGGAAAGTAGACACATTTAGAGGATCCATTTTATTTGGAAATGGTTAATCACATTGAAAGGTGAATATCTAATTTATTCCACTATAGTTTTATTTGAAAAATAAAACAGTATTTAGCATTTAATATCATATTCTGCGCTGTTACAGAATAGCACAAGTAGTAATTTACAGTCTTTGACATTTACCAAGTTCTTCCCAGGGTATAACTGAATTATAGTTATGAACTCTGAAAAGCCATAGAGGCCTCTCAGATTGTTTCACTTAGCCCTGCAGATATGGGATACAAAGTCATAAACAACAGTGGGCATGGCCACCAAAAAAACGTAACTACTTTCCTGAATATGGCATAAAATGTTAAATTGCATGGATGTTGTTTATGTAGAATTCAGAAACATTATGCTTGGGTCTATATTCAGACATCATTGGCACTCTTTTGCAGCAGCTTAGCTCCATATGTTAACCCCTTGACCTCCGGAGGATTTATCCCCCTTCATGACCAGGCCTTTTTTTGCGATGTGGCACTGCATTACTTTAACTGACAATTGCGCCGTCATGCAATGCTGTGGGCTAATAACATTTATGTCATTTTTTTCTCCACAAATAGAGTGTTTTTTTAGTGGTATTTGATCACCACTGCGTTTTTTTACATTTTGCGCTAAAAACAAAAAAGAACTTAGAATTTAGAAAAAAATATATATATTTTTTAGTTTCTGCTATAAAACATATCCAATATAAAAATGTAAATAAATCAAATTTCTTCATAAATTTAGGTCAATATGTATTCTGCTACATATTTTTGGTAAGAAAAATCCCAATAAGGGAATCTTTATTTATGTATTTTTTAATGAAAAAACAAAAAGCTCGAAGGCTGAAGCTGCGCTAGAAAATGTTGAGTGAGTAACAAATAATGAAAAATAAAGCAGCCAGTACCTAAAAGTCTAGTATCTAACTCCAAAAACACAAATAAAAACACAAAAGATGCAGCACTAAAATAACATGTGAAAAACTTGATGTGAAAACAAGTTGAGACCAAAAAAAAAAAACTAAGGCAGAGTCTCATTGAGATACCAACATAATAAGTAATCAATGATAAATAATTGCGTGAACCATTATCATGTGAACAATGATAAATGAGCATATGTAAAAAAACTTTACAGGTGAGATGTATTAAGAAAAGAAGTCCCATTGAATATTAGTCCATGAATAAACAAAAGAATAATACCCATCCGTGAAAATACAGGAAAAAGCTGGAAAAGAAGGGGTATCCTCAGTGTGACTTCACACCCAAGGTGAGTAAATGACTCTGCTTACCAGATGGCGATGACTGCTATTACAGCAGTCTCGCCCAGCGCATTGAAATCGGTCTCCCCAAAACCCAAGCCACAGTACCGGAACAGCAACTAGCGGCGGATGATTCTCGGGAATATAAAACAAGAAACTTCAATAGTGCAGTATGTACAAAAAGGTAATTTATTTAAAATAAAAAAGAATCACACTTACAATATTGCAGTCAGTTAAGAGCGGTAAGATAACATAAAAGCAGGTTGTGGTGTCTCTACATCTGCTGTACTTCACTTCCTACGTCCGTTTGTTAGCGCATCCAAAAACGTAATGACGTCACCGTTGCAGGCTCCCTACGCGTTTCTTCACGATAGGCCGTCGTCTGGGGATTGGCCACCGCGGAGGCGGAGACACTGCGACCTGCTTTTATGTTATCTTACCGCTCTTAACTGACTGCAATATTGTAAGTGTGATTCTTTTTTATTTTAAATAAATTACCTTTTTGTACATACTGTTGTATGTACTGTTTTCACATCAAGTTTTTCACATGTTATTTTAGCGCTGCATCTTTTGTGTTTTTATATGTATTTTTTTATACTAATAATGGCGGCAATCAGTGACTTATAGCAGGACTGCGATATTGTGGTGGACCATCAGGCACTAACTGAAACTTTTGACACTTTGCGGGAGCCAGTGACACTATAACAGTGATCAATGCTAAAAATTTGCACTATCACCGTACTAATGACACTGGCTGGGAAGGGGTTAACATCCAGGGCGATCAAAGGTTTAACTGTGTGCCTAGCCAGTGTTTATGTGTACTGTCTGTGCTGCTTTTACTAGGGGAAGGGATACATTTTATTCTCTGCTTTGCAGGGACACAAAATCCAACCCTTCCCCTCTGTCAGAATGGAGATCTGCCTTGTTTACAGGCCGATCTCCATTCTGTGTGTATTACCAATGATCGGCGGGTTCCAGCGGACATCCAGTGCTTAGCACCTGCAGATCGGCTTCTGCTGTGATTAATTACAGTGGTGGTGTGCAAGTGGGCCCCCTAAGCGCAAGTGCAGAATCATGTATATATACGTGATCCTGCACAGGAGGGCCACCCTGTAGCAGTAAATCTGCTATAGGGCAGTCCGGAAGTGCTTATAGACTAGAATGCGCTGTACAAAGCAGCCTAAAATTTGCTTTATATACAAAATTACTTTTTTAACTGTAAAAATGTCCAAAAGAAGGTTCTGTGTTTCCTGTTTTTCTTTTTCTTTTTTTTTTCTATTCTAATAAAGTTTTTATGAGAGGAGGCAGAATAAACAGTGATATGCAGCATGTATCTCACAACCGTTTCTGTGTTTTCTGAACAATGGTGGCTAATCTCGACTTATCTCTACGTCTCCAGTACTCTCATTTGCCTACAGTTCTCTTGCTGTATTTAGCTGCAATGGAGAAGAAAGGGAGAAACAAAAGAAGGAAAAAAGTTACATTTGCCAGCTTGGTGTTGTCCCCTCTAACTATGTTGCTCTAGACACTGGGAATTGAGTACCTTACAGCATAGCTCCCAACTGTCCCTAACTTCGAGGGACTGTCCCTGATTTGGAGCAATGTCCCTCTGTCCCTCTTTCCTTGTCATCTGTCCTTCATTTTAGTCTGATCTATATAGCTGTATATTTTATCTTTCAAAAAGTGTTTCCCTGTGCTAAACCTTCCATCCAAATTCTAAATTGCTGCATTTGTAAATTTTAAAAGCCAATATAAAGAAATAGTAGTGGTAAAAAAAAGCCTTTGTGGATTTTGGTTAATTCTCCTTTAAGGGGGTGTGGCAGGGGGCGTGTCCTATGCCTACATGCGTTTGCTAGTAGATGTCCCTCATTCCCATCTCAAAATGTTGGGAGGTATGCTTACAGTAAAAGCCACCATGATCACTATAGGGTATAGGAGCTGAGGACTGACTGTGTGCCTTTTTGGAGGAATTTATGACTTAAGTGCAAATGAGTAACTATTGGTACAAAATACTGGTGATTTGTGGTACTACCCTTCTTTGATGTTAAATTTAACTGTATATTCCTTACATTGTTTTGACGTCCTGTCTACGAGGAAATCCTTTAACCACTTCAGCCTCGGAAGATTTGGCTGCTCAATGACCAGGCCATTTTTTGCGATACGGCACTGCGTCGCTTTAACTGACAATTGCGCGGTCGTGCGACGCTGTTCCCAAACAAAATTGACGTCCTTTTCTTCCCACAAAAAGAGCTTTCTTTTGGTGGTATTTGATCGCCTCTGCATTTTTTATTTTTTGCGCTATAAACAAAAGAAGAGCGACAATTTAAAAAAAAACACAATATCTTTTACTTTTTGCTATAATAAATATCTCACATTTTTTAATCAAACAAATTTTTTCCTCAGTTTAGACCGATATGTATTCTTCTACATATTTTTGGTGAAAAAAATCGCAATAAACGTATATTGATTGGTCTGGGCAAAAGTTATACAAAATAGGGGATAGATTTATGGCATTTTTATTATTATTATTTTTTTTACTAGTAATGGCAAGAACTGCGATATTGCGGTAGACATATCGAGCACATTTGACACATTTTTGGGACCTTTGACAATCATACAGCGATCAGTGCTATAAAAAAGTGTTCCCTCGCTGTGTTATAACTGTAGGGGGGATGGGACTCTTTAGGAGGAGAGAGAAATCGGTGTTCATACATAGTATGAACACACAATCTCTCTCTACTCCCCTGAAAGAACCGGGATCTGTGTGTTTACACACACACAGATCCCAGTTCTCGCTCTGTCGCGGTAGCCCGGCGGTCATCGTGCCAGCCGGGCACTCACATCGCCTCCAGGCACACGCTGCCGGCAAGCGCCCCCTAGTGGCCAAAAGGCAAAGTGACGTAAGCTAACGTCGTTTCGCACAGCCGTGCCATTCTGCCACAGTAAAACTGCGGCGGCTGGTCGGCAAGAGGTTAAAGTGGTTGTAAACTGCTGGACATTTTATATATTTTTTTTAACCTGCAAGATAAAGCCATAAAGTGCTGCTATGCATCGCATACTAGCACATTATGTTAAACTTACTAAATGAGATGTCAGAGATGGAGGCCGCTTCCCTGTTCGCCTGGCTTGCTTCTTTGCATGCATGCGGGAGCCGCCTGTAACGACACAGGACTCTGAAGGAACGGCACAGGTGGCCATAGCGTTATTACTGTTTTTACAGCGTTTTAGGGGCGTTAGCGGTAAAATTAACGCAACGCTCCAGGCATTTTAACAGCGTTTTTCAAGCGTTATTGAAGCATGAGCGTCAAAGAATAACCCCACCTCCCTACATCACTTCCTGTGTACTTCCTGGTATCTCGTTGAGGTGAAAGAGGGTAAATAAAGAAGATGGAGTTTATGGAGCTGTTTTTGTTATTTGTGCTACTCTATTGGGAGCATATCCACCAACAGAGGTAGCACCATCACTATTGGGTTCATCCCATCCTCCAAGCGTACACCTCAATTGGACAATTTACATTGCTATACGAGGACTTGAGAGTGCACCCAGACAAGTTCAAAAATTAAACTCGGATGAGCATTGCAACGTAAGTATCTATATCCTAATCCCACTCCCACATCCCTAACCCTAACCCCGCTCCCACTAGTCCCTAATCCCGCTCCCACTAGTCCCAAATCCCTAACCCTAATCCCGCTCCCACTAGCCCCAAATCCCTAACCCTAATCCCACTCCGACTAGTCCCAAATCCCTAACCCTAATCCCAACCCTAATCCCGCTCCCACTAGTCCCAAATCCCTAACCCTAATCCCGCTCCCACTAGTCCCAAATCCCTAACCCTAATCCCGCTCCCACTAGTCCCAAATCCCTAACCCTAATCCCAACCCTAATCCCGCTCCCACTAGTCCCAAATCCCTAACCCTAATCCTGCTCCCACTAGTCCCAAATTCCTAACCCTAACCCTAATCCCACTTCCACTAGTCCCAAAACCAGAACCCTTACCCCGCTCCCACTAGTCCCAAAACCAGAACCCTAATCCCGCTCCCACTAGTCCCAAATCTCTTTGATGGTCTGTTTAATGATTCTGACCTTCCCACAATTTCAGTCCTGTTGTTGTAGATGCTCTCATTTCTGCTTGCATGTTTACCTTTTTGTGAGATCATGTGATTCTTCTACAGCTCAGGGTGGATTATAGGCGTTTTTCAGGCGTTTTTACAGCGTTTTCAATTCATTTCAATGGAGAGGGGCATTTTTGAAGCGCTTTTTTCAACGCCCAAAATCTGCTCCAAAGATGCTGCTTGCAGGACTTTTCTCAAGGCCCCGCCAGCGCAACGCCTCAGTGTGAAAGGGTCCATTGAGATGCATGGGGAGCATTTTATGAGCGTTTTATGAGCGTTATTTTTAGCGCTAAAACGCTGCAAAAACGCCTTGGTGTGAAAGGGGTCTTAGTATTAAAATATATCTCATGCTAGTCTGCTTTAACTTTTCTTCAAATAGCAAACTATAAGAGAGAAGTCTTTAGTTTTTTGAAATTCTTCCTTTTATGGTGGAGTAGTGCTGATGTGAAGTATTTTTTAGAACTGATTGAACATGATTAATTAAAGAACCTTGCTATAGTTAGAAATTAAAAAAAAAACCTCCTTTTTACTTATCTTACCACCCTGTTTTTTCAAAACATTCCCTATAATTACCGCTAATTGTTTATATACTGTTAGCTGCTGGAGTGAATGTAGCAAACAGCTGATTAGCAAATTATTTTTGTTTATTTATTTATTTATATACATATTAAAACAAACTTAAGTATATTTCTAATGAGAAGTTTAGAAGTACTTTTTTTGCAGACACAAAACCCTAAAATTAAAATCTAAATTAATAGATGACTCATATGAAGCTTCATTTTGCACTTATATATTGTGCTTAGCATCATTTAATTTGTGATCTAAATTAACATTAAGGCCTCATTCACGCGAGTTGGACTCCGTTTCCACGGTCCGCAGGCTTAGCGGGAGATCTCTCCGTTGATCTCCGCTGAGCCGCCGGATGACAGGTCCCTCTCTGCTCACTGAGTGGGGAGGCGCTTGTCAGGCGCCACTGCTGCCTATGGAGGGATTGGATGAAAACGGACAGCATGTCCGTTTTCATCAGATCTCACCCGACCCGATCCGCCAGCGACAGATCTGGACGTAGGGCCACCCGTCTGCTTTTTGCGGATCGGACCGGGTCGGATGTCAGCGGACATGTCTCTGCTGACATCCGTCACTCCATAGGCTAACATGGAGCACCCGTTCAGGTCCGCCGTCAAAACTGACAGGCGGACCTGAACGGTCCGATCGTGTGAAAGGGGCCTAATACAGTGACTTGTAACCACCAAAAGATTTTCAAAAATGTACCACACTATTTGTAATTATGTAACTGTTTGCCACACTGCAGACTATGCACAATGGAGTGTCCATCCATGGACTGACAGTCTTGTGTTTGTTTCAGGTCTGCGCCCAGCTCCAGCCAAAAATATTTTTTTGGATGGAGGAAAAGACAGAACTTCTGTCAAGTTTTCATATCTGCTTGTGTCCCCAATGGGAAGATGCCCCCTTACTTTCTTTCCGCCAAGACAAGAAATAGGGGAAACCGAAGGCACCGGGGTAGAAAGACACAGACATCTAACAGAGGTTCTGATTCTTCACAATTCTAGCTGCACATATTTTTATCTGCAATACACTTCATGAGTAGTTAGCTCTCTAAAATATATATTCTTGGATTCCAAAGTCCAGGCACAGCTGATGAGCAATGTTTTCATACTTCTGGATAGTATCTGAACTTCCACACATTCCTATTGGTCAATCACTACAATGGACAGCCGTATTCCAACAGGGATGTTTAGGAAGTAGGAAGGGATTGGGAAATCTTTGGCGCTAGCAGTAAATACCTAAGCTATGCCGATCATAATGGCCTGAGATTCAGCAATGAAAGGAAGGTTTCAGAGGCCGCTGCAGGTATGTGCTTCACCTGTATGTACCTACACTTCATACTTGTCCCCCCCCCCCCACCTCCCAGTGACAGTCTTTTTGAAGATGAGTCAGTTTAAAGTGAAGCAAACTTTTACACTATATTTGCCTCGATTTCCCTGAAGAAGTTAGGATCCTGAGCAACTGCTTAGTTTGCTCCCTACTCCTCCATGATGGCCATAATCACACTTCCTTCAACTTAACCCCTTCTCACCCACCCTGGCATCCCTTTAATTGGACTATTATGCCCAGGGTGTGGGAAGGTCTGCCTAATCATAGGACCCCTGTGATTGGCTGTCACAGTGGTCCCATGATCGGGAGCTGCTCCCGCCGGTTCTTGGTCGTGGATGCAGACCGAGAGTTGTCTTTGAAAATTCAGTCTCTGTGCTGGGCTCTTAGAACAGAAACCTATGTCGCCCATAGACACACTGTGTCGGGTGCCCACCCTGTTTGCTGACACGCATATGCATTACATGGGCAGAAAGAGGTTAAATCAATTGGTTGTCATGGTTGGTTTAACTGTTTTATTTTAAACTCTTAGGTATAAATGGAATGCGTAGAAAACTGTAGCACCCTCCTAGTTAGGCTGCTAAGTAGAGTTAGTTTTGGCTCTTGCTGTGATCAGAGGAGCGGTGGTTGTTTAGTTTGATCTGCTCGGGGCTTCACAGGCTGGAAGTCTGATTTTTTTTTTCTCATGCCTCTAGAGGAGGTTTCTGGAGTTTAGGGAGGGAGAATTCGAATAGCCAGCCTGAATATTGAGCAGGGCCTAGCTAATCCCTGGGAGGATGTGTTCAGTTGGTGGCTGGGATGCTGTTAAATAGTCTGAAGCCCTGAGGAGATTGTTTTTCTCCATTATATGGAATGGATCAGTGAGAGGAGGAGGGGGCTGCTTGCCTCTGGCACCCCAGGACTGGAAGGTGGAGTACTTTACAAGAGGCTGCACATATGGACTAATCCCGATCTAGGCTTCTGTAAGTAGAGCCCCCTTTCTGTGCTTCAGCTTAAACTTACTGCATGGTCCCCAGCTGTGAACCTATAGACTGTCCCAATCTAACTACAGTATATCTATTCTCCAATCAACTTCATGGTCCCCACCGATTAACCTATACGCTATCCCAGTCTAGCTATACCTGTTCTGTGAGCTACTTCATGGTCCCCATGGGTGAACCTATAGACTGTCACAGTTTAGCTATACCTGTTTTGCAAATTACTTCATTTTCACCAGCCATGAACCTATAAATTGTTTCAGTTTAGCTATACCTGTTCTGCAATCAACTTCATGGTCCCCAGCAGTGAACCTATAGACTATACCAATCTAGTTATACGTGTTCTGCCATCTACTTCATTGTCCCCAGCCATGAACCTATAGATTGTTCCAGTCTAGCTATATTTGTTCTGCAAGCTACTTCATGGTCCTTAGATGTGAACCTATAGACTGTCCCAGTCTATACTTGTTCTACAATCTATCTCATAGTTCCCAGCTGGATGAGTGAAAAGACTGTTGCTATTGTTTAGAGTTGTCCTCTGCAGAATTGCTTTCAAGAGTTTTGGAGTATCTCACATCACCCCACATCCCATTCCCAGTTCTTACAAACAATACAATCTAGAAAAATATAAACCCCTAGACTGTTTATTGAGCCAGAGTGGATGGACTGTTGCTGTGTGCCTGGTTGTCTGCACTGTTGAAGGGAGAGAACCTATTGAAACCAAGCGGCTCCTGCAGGCATAGCAGTACAGAATTAACAAAAAGAAGAAACAAGCAGAACATTTTCCATTATGCCCCTTCTTTGTATAGTGAATATGACACAAATGTAGAATGATTAATTAGGTTGATAAAGCATATTGTTGACCAGAATTTGCGTTTATGGAAAGCTCATAGATACTTATAAAAATGTTGCTATGGCTATAGAGAACACAAAGAAGATCAACGAATAAAGGCCAACAATTGTATAATATGGCACTTTAAAAAATCCAGGCTGTAACACCTTTAGCACTTTTAATAATAGAAGGCACAAGAGAAAGTTTATTTTATGTTAATGTATGCTTTTAATACAATGCTGACTGTCCTTTGTAGTTACTATAGTAACCTTTGTAGTAATTACAGAGACTCAGTAAGCTACTCAATTTAAGAGAATTTTACCAATTACAAAGAAAGAAGCAGTTCAGTTAGCTTCACCTCTTGGCCCATTCACAATGCTTCTAAAATCTAACTTATTATTTAAACAGACATAAAAATGATGGACATTAGTGCACTAAAATATTACCATAGTGGCATTTTCCTATTTAAACCATTCTCTTCGAATCGTCCTTCTTAAAAGCTGAACTAGGTTTCCGTTTTTTTTTTTAGCCATTAATATGTGTTCTTGTTCAGTCAGATGATATAGCATTTAATTCACTGAAAAGTTCATGCTACAAATAAAGTCATCTTCACTGAAGCTTCAAATCACAATTCCTGACTTTAAACAGAACCAGTCACACGTAGGCTAATGAAAGAATTTGAATATTTAATGTATCATTTCTTATAAGAATGAAGCCTCATTTGAAGATGTAGACCCTTATTTGCCATGATTTACTTTGAGCCTGACACTTCTGCTTGTTGCAGGAGGTCACCTGGCAGTTGCTACCATGCAGCTGCCTACACAGTGTTGTGTTTGCAATGTCAAAGTGTATGCTATCAAAGGTGGTCTCACGGAGCCTTTGTCAAAGCACATAAAAACGAAATAGCTGTAAAACCAAAGTGGACACCCTATGAAATGAAATGTTTGTTATCTTACTTTTATGCAATGGTACTTTACTTAATATTGGTTTTATCAACAGACTTCAATAAATATGCAGACTGGTGCCCACTTCTTGTTTCATTTATTACATTAGTGAGAATTATAATACCAAGCACTTAAAGCAAGCAATTATGATCAGGCTTTGGTGGCCTAATGCCAATACTTTGCTCCATGATGGAGTTCAATGAATCACAATTTACTATTTAACAACTTTCTTTTCTCTAATGGCCTTATATGTCATTACATTCACAAAGGAAAAACAGGAAAGCAATTCCCTAACGGAAATATATAAGTGTACTACATTTAAGCTTAAGATACATATTAATAAAAAAAAAATGTGTTAAAATTGATAGATCACCTCATGTAGAACACTCAGAGAGGGGAGATATTTGGGGGCTATGTCTGCCAGTATGATCCTATCCTTGTGGCTTTATTGAGGAAGAATATCAAAATGTAACCAAAAATATGTATTACCCTATATATACTTTATATATTATATTCTCAACCACCTTCTACTTGCAAAGCAGGTTCAATAGGATGGAGTCTGGCAAGAACTAATAATAAAGTTGCATTTAGCCCCAAACCAAAATTTGTATATATTGCATCCTAGCACCTATTAGATGTGGTGGCTGCATTAGGTTTCATTTTTTGGGGCTTTTTCTCCCTCTGTTTTCACCTGGTGATCTGTCTGGTAACACACCTTCTGTATTAGAGTGCTCCCACTCTGGATGAATGAGCACAAGAGGCACAGCAGCATTATCAGTCCAAGGGTGGGGGGGTGTTAAATGTATTAGCCAATTTAAATACACTAACAAAATGATGTTAAATTCCAACACACACTTTCTAATCAGTTACAGAAAACAGTTGTTTTTCTTTTAGGATAACGTTTTTACATGAATAAAAAAAAAAGCTGATCATTGTAAGCATCTGCCAGTGTTAAATGGTTTTTCCCATTCTTGTAAATTGGTACATCTGGAAGAGAGCTTAGTCTTTTGAAAAACAACAGGCATACTGGCTAGATCACCTAATGAAAAAAATATAAAAAGAAAGCCTAACAAAGAAAACTAATGCAGCCACCACATCCAAGAATTGGTAAGCTGCAGTATAATAATAGCTTACTTTTGGGTTTAATACTGATTTACTTTTACTATGACATAATAATATTGTATGCCTAACATCAAAACATCCTTTAAAGCGGAGGTCCGCCCCAAAAAAAAGAAATTAAAAGCCAGCAGCTACACATACTGCCACTGCTGGCTTTTAATAATAAGACACTTACCTGTCCTGGAGTCCAGCGATGTTGGTGCCGCAGCTGATGTTTCCATCAGCTGTCGGGTGCTGCCGCCGCAATTGCATGTAAGGGGTCCCGGCAGTGTATCCTTACGGTTTCACGCCAGGAACCCTACTGCGCATGCATGAGGCCCCACTCCTCTCTCTTACTGGCCCGGTGACAGGGGGAGGAGGAGGGAGGAGGAGGGAACCCCGCGGTGACGTCATGGTCCATGGCGCGAACTCCCGGAAGTGGGAACAAGATACCTGTCAAAGACAGGTATCCTGTCCCCACTCCCCCCCCTGAAAGGTTCCAATTGTGGCACCAGAGGGGGAGAGGAGACAAATGAGCAGAAGTTCGACTATTGGGTGGAACTCCTCTTTAAAAATATGGAAAGTGTAACTCAGAAAGTAAATGACTTTTGAACAGTTTCCTCTGCCTTGTCTTCCCTGCCAGTGAAGGTTGCAGGGCTAATTAGTAACTAATGGACAAACTCAGAAGACACAGTCCCAGAACATAAATATAGAGCAGGTTTTGGCTTTGGGGTGGGATGGGGTGGGGGGCAGGGTGCAGGTGCCATTCTTCCTTTAAAGTGCCATGGTGCCAGGCTATGAGTAAGAATTATCCGGGGCAGCAAAACAGAGCAGGGCGAGTGCTGCTTTATGTGGTTACTGCATAATAAAAGAACGCAAGATCATAGAAAAATCAGGAGCTTCACTTACAATCAATGCAAAGTGTCCCTTGTGATGCTGGCTGCAGTTTTAGTTGAAATCCTCCAATCTCCCCATACCCCTGAAGCTGTAATCTTCCAGTGCAGCAGAAATTAACGTGAGCCAAGGGACCAGCCAGTGCTGATTATGCCTGCACTTTCAACCCCCTTTCTCCATTCATAGAAGCTGTACTATAGTTTCCATGATTGCTAAAGTAACCTATAAATGAAGGACCAGTGGATGGATTAAAGGTCTGTCTCATCCATCTATAGTTTAGTACAAAAGTATTTCTTGTTTAGGTTCATGTTTTTAATTTTTTAAATAATATGTTGTTTACTGCAGTTTTTAACTAGTAAAAGGGGGTGTCCCATAGACAGATACCATTTCAACTGGTAATCATTTCATAAAATAGCAACTTGGTTTGTTGGGATGCTCAGGTGATTTCCAGGAGATTTACACTGATATGATGGCACTTGGAGAAAGGGTCATTTTACAATATTTGGCACCCACCCATGAATGGTGGAGTCAAACTGACAGTAAAAGCAAGTGCTAGACATGCAGTTGCCAAGTAGCTTATTAATAACATTTGCAAGAAGTAGACTGAGCCAAAAGGCTCACTTTAGACTTGTAAGCCTGTGTGGAGTGTGGAGTGTGGTGTGGCTTAGCTGTCTAAATGAATTTTATGGTAAAACCATAGTTGCCATATGGTCTATGTGTTAGATTTCTCCTCCCACACCAGAAGATCAAATTGCTTGCCGGTTGATTGCTGTCCAGACAACTTGGGTGCTGGATACTCTTCTGCATCCAGTGCCTGTGTTAATCCAGTTTAAGCTTTAAACTCAAGACTAGTGTTACATGGTGACTGCTGCTACAATTTTACAAGGCGAGGTCTATGCCATAGTTTATTTTTTTGTATCCACTGTGGCCTCTAAATCCTCAAAAAAATATTTTTGCAAAAATGTGTTACCAGTGATATTTTGACAGTGGAAGCAGGGGATACTTTTTTAATACAGGTTATAAGCACTTCCTGGTTATTGGTGGCTATGTTCAAGCTCCATGCCATCATAGAGCTTGGAATGTAACCACCAATCTGCTCGCTCCTGAAATAGAACTACAGATAGGATGTTCCAACAGAGGATGTGCTGACGTATACTATACTACACTGCCAGTGTTTTTCCCACCTTTGGACAGTCTACTATCTGCTCTGACAGTGGTTCTCTGAAGGGGGGCCTGGACATAAATGTGCAATGCATTATGAAACATGTAGACCCAAACAGGGGCTGAACATTGCTGTCTGTGGGCATGCCATGAACCAGGAAGCCATGCAGCAAGAAAGACACAAAATGTACATTTGACAAATTATACTTGCCCCTTTCCTACCACTGACCAAAAAGTCACGAGTCTTTAGTTCCAGTTTAATAGGCTAGGTTTCTTTGCAGTTTACATAGGTCTTGACCATTCCTAGAAGAAGGAACTGCATTCTAGCATAACAATACATTAAAAATGGTTATTGTAACCTACATAACATATAGCACTGCAGGAATGCTCTGACAATTCAAGTATGTTTTGTAAAATATATTGTTTAGTACCTTGTTTTTGAGAAACCATGGTATACCGATTGGCAAGGTTAATTGTCTATCAGTCTAGTGTAACCTTAGCAACTGCTCAGCTGAGCTAGGAGCAGAATTTATAGTGAATGCACAACAAAATCAAAACTTATCAATGTTAAATAGGAAATATAAAGATTACAGAAAACACACTATATACAACTTCTGTTGTGATTGGCTGGAAAATCAGCAGTTTATTTTTATTTATTTTTTTCATTTTCCTGGCCTGTTTATAATATACTGCATGATGTTGTGTTGGTAATAGGTTTGAGTGAAAAGGTCAATATCTCTGAATGATCGACAAACCTAGTGAAGCCATTGAAGTCTACAGGGTCTGAATCTTGTTTTTTTTTCTGTCCTTTTTAAAGGGTTAGTTCACCTTTCCAAAAAAACTGCCTGTGCAGGTAAGGGGTGTTTGTAGATTAAAAACAAACTGTGCAGCTCTGACTAAACTTAAATAATGTCCTTGCTATAGGTGTAGACCATTTACTTAGCTCCCAAAGCCTGACTGGAATACTCCCAGAATGTTGTTAGGACATTGCATAAGTAAAGCCTAGGCCCAGTTACTTCTCACCTGCACCATAACAGGAGTGAGCTTTTTCTCTGATCCACACCCCCTCACATGCTCTTTCTCTCCCCTGTTGCAGTAGCTCTGAGCTCAGCATTATAAAGTACACTTCGGTGATGGTGGAGGTGAGCAGGAGCGACTTAACCTTACTTACTGTAGCAATGTCCTAGCAAGGCCTGGGAGTATTCCGATCAGGCTTCAGAAGATATATAAATGTCTTACACCTCTGGATCAACTGTGGGTATAGGATTGGGTATATGGGATTGTATGATATTTTTTATTTTATTTATTTTTATTTTTTTATGGTTGAACTAGATGGACTTGTGTCTTTTTTCAACCTGACTAACTATGTAACTATAGAGAGGACATTATTCAACCTTAGTCAGAGCTGCATAGTTTTTTTTTTTTCACAGGCGCCCCTTATCTGCATAGGCAGTTTTTTAGTGAAGGTGAACTAACCCTTTAAGGTTAATTTGTAAGGTTTTTTTTTTTTTTTTTTGGATAGCTAGGCACTCCCATGGGTTGACATGTACATATGTATATTTTAAAAAATATCATTCAGTGGAAAGAAGGTATTTTAATGCAGCTTAGAGGGCAACATAAAAAAATACATCAATCATTTATACATGTATGGGGATGCCTTAAAGCTGCAAGTGAAGTTAACCACTTAAGGAACGAGCCTCTTTCTGAAATTTGTTGTTTACAAGTTAAAAACTGTTTTTTTTTGCTAGAAAATTATTTAGAACCCCCAAACATTGTAAATTTTTTTTCTAACACCCTAGAGAATAAAATGTCATTGCAATAATTTCTGTCACACCGTATTTGCGCAGCGGTCTTACAAGCGTACTTTTTTTGGAAAAAATACACATTTTTGAATTAAAAAATAGGACAACAGCTAGCTGCTGCCATAACAAAGATATCCCTCTTCAAAGTTAGGACATATATTGGCATGCGGCGGTCTGGAAGTGGTTAAGGAGCAGTGTGATTTAACCCTTTAAATGTGACTGGCCTGTTTACAAACAGCAATTGGGGACCTGTCATTTAGTGGTGGTAGCATTAGTTCTGCTAAATGATAGATTCCTGGGTGGCTTCTTTCATGACCATATTTGGTCAAATAAATCACCCAGGATCCCCAGCTGGGCTGTTTGTAAACACCACCCAGCCAGGGATCTATCATTTGTGGCAGGAGTAGTGCAGGCCAGCATAAAGAGGTGGCAGGTCATTGTGGCTGCATGGAAACATCGGCAGGGTCTGGTCATCATAAATGATGAGGATCTATGTCACTTGGTGATATGATTGACCTTGAATGTACATCAGGAGGCATTGTTTATCTTTTTTGTTTACTAAATAACTTTTTAACTGTGGGGGTGTCATTATTTATTTTTTACTTTTTGGGGGGGAATGAGCAACAAGGGGCAAAATGTATCTCTCTTAGGGACTGTATGTGAGGACGAGGCCCTTTTCCTCAACATGGGGTCAAGGTGCCTTGCAAGAGAAAAAAGGCTTCACCCCCCCCACAAGGTTTACTCCCACTGCTGAAGGCATATGGCCTGGTATGGTTTAGAGGGGAAGAATGCTCATTGCCCTACCTTTCCTGGCCACCCAGCCTGCATGCCTTGACAAGGGTATGGATTTTAGGTGGCGCCATATGCTTAATGTATGCTTTTCTTAAAAAAAAATAAGAAAAGAAAGAAAGAACGAAAAAAGCACAGGTTCCCCTTATTTATACCAGACCCTTATTACGGCATGTAGCCTGACTCTTCAAGAAGGGGGAGGGGGGCAACAAGCTTGTGCCTCAACATTGGGAGGGTACCTTGCAAGAGAGGTGTCCAAGTGTTCAACTCTTGCAAGGCACCTTGTCAACATGTTGAGGGGACAAGGATCTCATCTGTACAGCCACCGCAATGTAGGGGTTTGCAGCTTTAAAATAAGGGGGCCCCCAATATCCACTCCATTAGGGGAATGTGAACAGAGTACATTAACAACCCTTTTTATTCATTCTCTCTCACAAAGTTATAAAGCAAACAAAACATACATGTAGCAGTCTTTTATTTGATTTATTTATTCCCCAGATCCAAATCCAACATCAATCCTGTTAGTGTAGACCCTCTTACATTACGATGACTCATCGCTCAATGACGTTGACCCACCAACACAATGATCCACCGACAATGCTCAGGTGCCAACCCGGCCTGCTGCTGTATTTATAATCTGGTTTGGAATCCTAAATAATGTCAATGACCAGATGACCAAATTTGGTCAATGACCTCAACCATGATTCCTAGTTGGTTTGTTTGCAAACACCAGGCAACCAGGGATCTGTAATTTTGTGGTTATATCTATTGCTTTTTATAAAGATCACAGTATTTCCCTGGCAATGCTTTTATTTACTTTAATTTTCTAATGGACGGGACAATCTTTGTTCAGAAATCATCCAGGATCAGCATCTACTTCTTAAACGGAGATGCCTGCGATGACTCAATCATGTAAATCGTGTGCAATTTCTAGCTGTGTGAACACATTTCTGATACAGATCAGCCCTGATGTAACTTTGCAGCTTGTGATATGCTACAAACATGCAATGTTGCAGTCTGAGCCCTGGGGAAGATGAAATGGGCGGCACAGTGGTGTAGTGGGTAGCACTCTCACCTAGCACTAAAAAGTTTCGCTGGTTCAAATCCCAACCATGACACTACCTGCCTGGAGTTTGCATGTTCTCCCCGTGCCTGCGTGGGTTTCCTCCGGGTACTCCGGTTTCCTCCCACACTCCAAAGACATGCTGGTAGGTTAATTGGATTCTGTCTAAATTGTCCCTAGTATGTATGAATGTGAAATAGGGACCTTAGATTGTAAGCTCCTTGAGGGTAGGGACTGATGTGAATGTACTATGTTTATGTAAAGCGCTGCGTAAATTGACAGCGCTATATAAGTACCTAAAATAAATAAATAATAAATCTTCACTCTGTCCAAAACCAAAAAAAAAGTTTTGACTTTAGTTATACTTTAACCACTAAGCCACCGCTCACCGTCATATGACGGCAGGACGAGGCTTCTGTTGTTCTGGGAGGACGTCATATGATGTCCTCGCCCTCCCGAGCCACTAGGGGGCGCGCGCGCACCGCCGGCGGCGCGCGCGTGTGCTTGCTGCGTCGCTCGGGACCCAGTGCGCGTGCCCGGCGGCCGCGATGTCCGCCGGGCACCCGCGATTGCCGGGTAACAGAGCAGGAGCATGGATCTGTGCATGTAAACACAGATCCACGTCCTGTCAGAGAGGAGAGGAGACCAATGGCGTGTCCCTTGTACATAGGGACAGCGATCGGTCACCTCCCCCAGTCAGTCCCCTCCCCCCACAGTTAGAATCACCTCCTTAGGTCATACATTAACCCCTCGAGCGCCCTCTAGTGTTAACCCCTTCCCTGCCAGTCACATTTACACAGTAATCAATGCAATTTTATAGCATTGATCGCTGTATAAATGTGAATGGTCCCAAAAATGTGTCAAAAGTGTCCGATGTGTCCACCGCAATATCGCAGTCACAATAAAAATTGCAGATCGCCGCCATTACTAGTAAAAAATAAATAAATAATAAAAATGCTATAAATCTATCCCCTATTTTGTAGACGCTATAACTTTTGCGCAAACCAATCAATATACGCTTATCGCAATTTTTTTTTATCAAAAATACGTAGAAGAATACATATCGGCCTAAACTGAGGAAAAAATTTGTTAAAAAAAAAAAAAAATTGTGTTTTTTCAAAATTGTCCCTATTCTTTTGTTTATAGCGCAATAAATAAAAACCGCAGAGGTGATCAAATACCACCAAAAGAAAGCTCTATTTGTGGGGAAAAAATGATAAAAATTTCATTAGGGTGCAGTGTAACATGACCGCGCAATTGTCAAAGTGCGACAGCGCTGAAAACTGAAAAATGGCTTGGGCAGGAAGGGGGTGTAAGTGCCCTGTATTGAGGTGGTTAAGCAACATACTTCCCCATTATCATTAGCAATACTTTGATCTTTAGCACACCAATACACTATATTGCAGGAAACCGATCACTTTTCATATTTCATTTTTTCTTCAACCAAACTGTATTAAGATATCATTAATTCTATTCTCCATCAATCCACATGTCTAGTTTCCTTTCCGTCATTTTATTAATAAATTCAAGAATTCAAGTACATTTTGCTATCGCCTTTTGTTTCCATATGTTAATTAAATGTATTCTTTAGAGAATAGGAATTTAGAATCATAATATGCATTTATTTAAAGTTACATTTTTTGTTTTTGTTGTGAGAATTGATGATCAAAGCTGAGAAGTTAAAAAAGGGGTATTAGATTTAAGTGTATAAAAGTGGATGCTGTTTCTAGGCAACAGATAAATTAGGTGAATTTCCAGTACTGGAGGAGATAATGGATAATACAGATGTAAATAGGAACAACAATGCTACATAGAACACAAGTACTCCAATAACCACCACCACAATTTTGAAAAACAATTGACTTAATATTTATATATGCTTTTTAGTCAATGGTGTATTTAAATAGAACACTTGAGTGTATTCTTGTCCTCTACATTTTGCACATGAAAATGGTTTGTATCATGTTTAACCACTTGTCTACCAGTATACCTTTGCAAGTGTCCTGGTATTCAAGGGTATTCAAGGGATTAAACTTTTTCAGACGGTCGACTGTCTTTCAAGTAAAAACCTTGCACTAGATTACTTCTGGGTTCTGATGCTTAGCTACTGTGAAAGGCAGGGGAGACATTGGGGGCCTAATAGATCCCTAATGTCTCCATAAAGAGAACTTGTCACCTGCCCATTATATCAAAAAGTCCAAAAAGATATATATATATATATATATATATATATATATATATATATATATTTGAAAGAAAAATAACAAAAAGATGTAGAAGCACACCTGTAACCCAAAATGCAAACACCACGTGTATGTATGTAAACGCAAATTGCACCACACACATTTTTGGGGGGAGACATGGGGCTTTCTTGTGATCCTAAGGTCTCCTTAGATTTTTTAAATTGATTTACATTTTAAGAAGAAAAAGTTTTATCAGCAATATTTTGAACACAAGTAGCATTACAGTGCAGAAAACATATACATTTTATTCTGCTACGTGTCCTAGTTACCTTAAGGCTGCTTTCACACTTTCACACATCTATTTTACTTCCTCTTTTGCGTTTAAAAAAGTGGAAGAAAGACTTGTGTGCATGATTCCTATGGAACTCTTCACACTGATCCGTTGCAGGTCTGCTGCATTTATAAACATCCTGCTTTCTGCTTTTTGGTGCAGGTTTGGTGCTGTAGAAAAACGAAACACAAAATAAATCAGGCAATGATCCATGCTAAAATGGAAGCAATTCACCTAGACAGGGTTTCACACTTTGAGGCGATGAGGCATCGGGGGACAGATGCTGCATCTGTCCCCCGGCGCCTCTACCCTGAGAACCGAGCGATTGAACATCGCCGATGGTTTGATTCTCACAGCTCCCAGAGCAAAGAGCTGCTGACCGTTAATCAGCACCTCTCCGCTCTGTTCCTCCACACTCACTGGAGTGCTGAGCTGTGATGGGGCTGGGAGCAGCCATCTCAGGCTCTCAGCAGCTATATAGAGATTAATTTATCAAGTTTTTTATTGAGTCATTTATCTATCAATTAAAGAGACTTTTTAAAGTACTGCACTATGAGGCTTTTCCCTTGTCATGTTTAAATATAAATCTATGCTGGAGAGAGCTGACTCGAGTAGAGGCATAGGTGTGCATTCCAGGTGTGGGGACACCGCTACTGTATTTTACCAACAGGGTCACAGAGCTTTTGGAAGGTCTGATGGTGAGAGTGTTGGCCTTCTGTGTGGACATAAAGCACTTGTCATCTCTATAATTCAAGATCATTCCTGTCTGGTAAGAGGCCTTAATAACCGAAAAGTGCTTTCAGCACTGGAACACTTTTATGATTTATTTGAGCACTGAGCACTTCAAAGGCACTTTGAATATTTGAATATGGACTTTATTCACATTTAAAATGAATATAATTTTTGATTTTTTGTATTAATTTATTTTGTTGTTTAAGGAAATATTTTGATTATTCATATTATTTAATGGATATCATGGTTTTACATCTACATTGATTATGGGTATTGATTTGCACATTTTATAATAAGTATATAATATTGAATTTTTTTTATTGATCATCCACCTTTATGAATTATTTGTATGGATTAAAAAAAATGTTTTATATTGATTTATTAGTTTGTTTGATACTTAAACGGACAGTACATACTTTTAAATTAAGAGTATTGTTTAAATCCAGTATTCAGGATTAGAAAATTGCAGCAGTCTGAATTTTTTTAACGAAGCACACGATTTCGGTATATTAAAATATATTATATCTGAGACACTCACAAAACTGAATTCAAACATGTGTGGGGAAGCAAGAATTAAAAGGTACTTAAAACCATTTATAAACTAAAATAATGCAGATTTCATATCACCAGGCATTAAATTACACAACCAATCAGAAGCAAAGAGAAGACCTAGAAACTTTGACATAAATGTCAAATATAATTTGAACTTCTGAAACATTTGAAGAATTACTAATGTTTTAGGCAAGGGCGTTAGTATTTAACTGTCAGATAAAGCTTCACTTTTCCTTCTGATTAGCTCAGATGGAACATGGATACACATGACATCTCTACTGACTAGTCACACAATCTTTTTGGAGGGTCAAATTAGGTGAATTTTAATTTTCATTGCCATCCTTTGTATTCTTGAGACATTAGATAAAGTATTTGCAATTGTTTATTCTTTCAGATCTGTGTTTTGCTCCAATTCTTACAATAATCCTGCCATCAGAGGCCTTGTCAAGCATTTGCTTTAAATGCAGAATTAATAAAGACATTGCCACCCTTAGTTATTTCAAGTGCAATATAAGTACAGGCAGAATGGAAAGATAAGAAAACTAACATGGTGTTCTTTAGCACTAATA
The DNA here is from genome assembly GCF_042186555.1 of Aquarana catesbeiana. Classification (NCBI taxonomy): domain Eukaryota; kingdom Metazoa; phylum Chordata; class Amphibia; order Anura; family Ranidae; genus Aquarana; species Aquarana catesbeiana. The sequence continues at coordinate 655,929,470 of NC_133324.1, forward strand.
GAGAAGATAAGCCTTAATGCCACACAGCACATGGCAGTTTCTGTGTACTTAAGTTAAAATGTTTGTATTCTACATTAGCAGTTAGTAAACAAATTAAAGAAAAGCTGCCCATTAGATGGCAATGGGCTCTATTCACAAAAGCAGACTGCATGCAGTATTTAGGTGTCCAGACACATTTTCTCTATATACCGCATATGATCCTAAAACTGTCAATTCACTATACAGTTCTGCTGTGTTTACCTCAAAATGCTGAAAACGCTCAGTAAATACCACATGACAGGTGTTAAATTCATAGGACAGAATGAAATAAATAATTAAATGTATGTAGTAATTAAGTAGTGGTCGATGCATGCAGTATTTAAGGAATGTGTACTGGTTGTTAAGGAGCGGGTGGTTGCCGTGTCCTGGTGATGGCTCATCAGATGTCAGCGAGGTTCCCCGCTGACAGCCGAATGTAAAAATAAGAATTGCCGACATTGAGAAATTAGGCAAAAAAACAGCGTTGGGTCCCCCCAAATCCACACCAGACCCAAAGTGACTTGTGAGATCACTGACCAAACATGCCCTGGTTGGTGTCATCACAAGGGGTCGAGATGTGGTATTTTAGTAGCGTTCTTTACTGAATGCCAACTTTTTTTTTTGTGTTGTGTGCAGCAACATGTGTTGCTGCCAAAAAAAGCATTGGGCCCCTTTCACACATGCAGAGCTTTCATTTCATCAGTTCAGTCACGTCTTTTCAAAGAAAAAAAGGGGTGAAGTTTTCATCCATTTTTCATCAGGTTTTCATCAAGTTTTCATCAGTTTTTCATCAAGTTTTCATCAGTATTTCATCAGTTTAATGGACAGAAAATAGAACTTTGATCTGTTTAAAAAAACAGATGTTGATGGATGCGGATGTAAGATGATCATCCATTTACATCTGTTTTTTCCATAGAGATGCATTGATGTCCATTGTTCATCTGGATGGATGAAAAACAGACAAATGGACTGCATGTGTGGAAGGGGCCTTATTTTTAAACTAAAATGAATCAGGTTGGGGTGGTGTCTGTAAACCAAGCTAATTGTGTTGTGAAAAAATTATGAGCCAAGTATGCAGTGCCACTGTACATTGTTGCTTTAAAGCACCCCCCCCCCCCCCAAGCATGTTGTTTACAGGATTTGTGAATTTTCATTGTTGCCCCCAAAGCCATATGAAAAGATCCTCTCCACATTGTGCATTATTTCACCACTTCCCTAAACCTCCAAGACGACCACTGCCTTGCTAATAAAGCTGAGGTAAAGGTGATGGACTAGCCAAGCATGTCTCCAGACCTAAACCCTATTGAGCATTTGTGGGGCATCCTCAAATGGAAGGTGGAGGAGCGCAAGGTCTCTAACATCCACCAGCTCCGTGATGTCATCATGGAGGAGTGGAAGAGGACTCCAGTGACAACCTGTGAAGCTCTGGTGAACTCCATGCCCAAGAGGGTTAAGGCAGTGCTGGAAAATAATGGTGGCCACACAAAATATTGAAACTTTTGGACCAATTTAGATCTTTTCACTTAGGGGTGTACTCAATTTTGTTGCCAGCAGTTTAGACATTAATGACTGTGTGTTGAGTTATTTTGAGGGAACGGCAAATTTGCACTGTTATACAAGCTGTACACTCACTACTTTACATTGTAAAGTGTCATTTCTTCAGTGTTGTCACATAAAAAGATATAATAAAATATTTACAAAAATGTGAGGGGTGTACTCACTTTTGTGAGATACTGTATATAGGTACATTTAATATTAGTGAAAATCCAAAATATCGTCTGAAAATCTGTAAAATTTAATGGATGTATTGATATAAGCATATTTGAAATTAAGTTGGGATTAAAGTCAAATATATATTTGTAAACATAGCTAACTGTAGAATGATTTTAAGATGCTGTTTGTCCACAGTCTGAAATAGAAATATGCTTAGATATATAGTAAATATATATGATATGGCTGATTCAATAAAACTGAAAAAATGAATAAACTTAGAGGTACTGCACATAGCAACCAATCAAAATTTATATCAAAATCTTCTATAAAAGGTGACACTTAATTGTTCACTTTAGGCAACAATTTTTTTTCTAATTTTCTTCATGAGGTATGAGCGACTCTTATGGCAGGAGTAGACCAAATATTTAAAGCAACATTCCAGTTTTGTTACAGGAATTTTTAGCTAGCTCTGTAGTAGATTCCCACCTATTTGTTTCACTATGTCCTTTACAGACTGATTCTGAATAGGATAGACTGGTTCCTTATAATTAACTGGTGCGTTTTCTGTGTTCTGATGAGAAAAGCTGCAGGGTTTTCATCCCTTTAGTAATATTTAGTACTTTGGAAGTATCTCACCAAAGCTGAAGTTCCTATTGCAGGATGTATCTAAAATTCACTTAAATCTTCTGGAAAAATCAGTGCACAATTTTAAAGGGTTAAACTCTATTACTTATTGTTTGTATGTTAACCCTTTAAAATTGTGCACTGATTTTTCCAGAAGATTTAAGTGAATTTTAGCTTGGTTTAAAGGTTTATTACAGATGATATAATAGATAAATACCGCATCACTCAAGTTCAGGGGAGCCCATTATTTCATTTGAAATACCTGGAGGTGACAGTCCTCTTTTCCCAGGCACCCTATTCTTGGCCCCGGGTGAACTCAACTAGTCTGTTTTCCACCAATTCTACCTATTTTATTGCAGGGTTCTTAACTTGTAAGCTAGTTAAGCCAGTTTTCACTAAACAACGATGAAAACAGAAAGGAATGTGATAATATCACTCTTACTGGAACCCTACTCTTTTTTTTATAACAGTATACATTTTACCTTTTACCTACATTTTTTCAGATTACAAGGGGACAAAATACAAAGATATATTCCACATATTTAAGCCAGAACTGGAAAATAAATACAGGAGGTGAAACTGTATAGGTATGCCTTTTCAGAATCAAGTCATAGCAAGTTGTTAGTATCAGTAAACATGCCCCACGTTGCTAGTCTTTTTGAAGATAATTAGCCATTGTGTAGTTGGGGCAGTTGGGACAGAGGGGGAGGGTGTCATACAGTGCTTGCCAATATGAAGCAATTTTTTCCATATTTAGCCAGGCAACCTCTATTAATTTATGTTAACTGATACATTGGAAGTGCAGACAGTCGAACAACAGTTTAGCATGTTTGGAAATAGCTAGGATGTCATATATGTGCAGAAGGAACACCAAGGGTTCTGGAATCAAAAGTAAGTTTGAAATGTTGACTTTGAAAAAATTGAATCCGAGGGCTGTTGATTGGAAAGGGTGGAAGTTTAACATTAGAAGCCACTGAACCACTAATGATAGCTATTGCTGGACTAGAGGCTTGTGGTCGTGGAGGCCCAGAGAAATATTATACTTATTGCTCCCCCTCCCTACACATGTAGGCAGGTAGAAGTAGATAGAGGTCCCCTATGGGTTGCACCTTCTACTGGGGGAGTGCTTTGTGGGTAACCCTTTATAAGGTAGATGGAGCTTATTCTTGGGACTAATTTTAGCATTTTAGGAGACATTTAGAGTAGGAAGCCACACAGCTGCTCATCCGCGCTCGCCTCTCACCAACTGAGACCAGCCCGCTGTCTCTCTCCCACGGAGCCGCCCGCCGGCTCTCTTACCTACAGAGCCATCCGCCAGCTCTCTCATCACCCTCATTTTCGGAGGGGGCAATTGCCCCGTTGCCCCCCTGGATCCGCCCCTGGCTGGAGAGGGGTTCTTGCCTCTGTTAGCTTAAGGATGGAGAATAGTAAGGAAAGAGAGAGAAGCTAAAAAAGGATCCTGCTGAGAGATAGAGAAAAGGAGCTTGGTTTATCGCCTTGCTCTCCCCTCCAGGAGAACTGGACTGTTTAGGGAGCTTACAGCCCTGGGAGAAATAGGAAGGTTGTATTACAACTGCTAAGAGCTACAAGCTACCCAATGCCAATGCGTAACTATTTTAAGCAACTACTTGGAAAATTCTAATGCCATTATTTGGACAGTTCTGCTCTAATTGCTGCAATTAAGCAAATAAATAGGTTTTGTTGCAACTACAAGCCTCCATGTGATTATCCAATGAAAGAAGTGCCTTTACAGTCAATACCTATGGAGTGGAGTTGTGTTAACTGTGAAGAGTCATGTTAACTGTACGTGAACAGCGCAAACCTGGTTGTGGTTGGAGGAATTGTCACCCTTCTGGTGGCGAGAAATGACCCAAATAACAAGAATCGGGTGCTTTAGACCCTTGTCTGGTACATGATCCAAGTGTTGGGATGGACTTTAGGAGCTCAAACCTGAACTGTGATTAAGTCATCGGCCTGTGATAGTATGTGCTCTGGGGGTTAAGCAGCAGTGACTATGAGGATGGTAATTGGAGGACTAAGGCTGCCATCCATGCACTGTAGAGTTACTGCTTAGGGCAGAACAGCTTTTGATGCCTCACAAACTGTATGTTTAGGGTTACCCTGGCTGTACATCATGGGCACATGGAATCCAGTCAGGTCTCGCCTACACGCACACTCACACACATACACTTTAATCTAGTCTTGTGTGTAGTTATAGGGGTTGTGTATCTTTGCCATTTTGGATTTGATTAAAACTGAATAGGGTTGATTTATTAAAGGCAAATAGGCAATTCACGTTTCAATAGAAACTTTCAATTTGCAAGGTAATTTCCCCCTTACATTTATGAGTGAGTTGAAACTCAGCTGACTTCCATCATCCAATCATGTGCAAGAAAATAAGAGAAAATTCCCTTGCAAAGTTAACAGCCTATTTTCTTTTAGTAAATCATCCCCAATATGTAAAGATGTGCTGCTATTTACTATCTACTGAGCATTGTTGCAGTTTGTGATTTACATTTAACATTTTTTTTTTCACGTCTGAGTTATCGACTATGAAAAAAGCATATTAAATGTACAAATGAGAAGCTATTAAATTAAAAAAAATGAACAGAGGAATAACAGGGTTGCTAAATGTTATAGACATTTAACTTTATGAAGAGCAAGTTTAAACATTTTATCTGTCCTGCCCTTGCTTGCAGTGAATCATGTACCATCTACTTGCAGCATCTATAAAAAAGATGAAAAATACTGCAAATTATCGAGGACACCAAAATCATTTTTTAAAAGATGTCATATCAGCATTTTTGGAACTGACTTTAAAGTATGGCTTAGGGCCATCAATATAACTTTGCTAAGCAAATAGTATTAATTTCAATTACCAAGTCATGGTTTAGATTTTTGGCCTCAATTGTCTAAATCCCTATATTATCAGAAATGTATAAACAAATGCAGGAAAACAGTAAAATTAGAAATGCTAAATAAAATATTTCCCTTTAATTGTTATATTTACATTAAACAACCAGAATACATGTTATTATACTGTAGTTATTTTTTATAACTATTATAATTTTCAAAAAAAAAATGCATCTTTATCATGACTTTATAATGGATTCTTGGTGTAAACACTTATGCCGCGTACACACGGTCGGACTTTTCACCTGCAAAAGTCCGACGGACACCGCCGGACCAAGTCCGGCGGACAATCCGACCGTGTGTGGTCTCCATCGGACTTCCGACGGACCGTTTCGGGCGGAAATCCGACGTACTTTAGATTTGAAGCCTGCTTCAAATCTTTACGTCGTACCTCCGCCGGACTCAGTTCCTGACGGAAAGCCCGTTCGTCTGTATGCTAGTCCGAAGGACCAGATACGACGGAGGAGCAGGTTACTGCATCTCGCGCTCGCTGCAATAGGAAAAACTAATTTTCCCATTGCGGCGAGCGCGGGGGGCATCCCAGGCCCTTAGGTCTGGTATGGAACTTTAAGGAGAACCCCCTACGCCGAAAAACCGGCGTGGGGGTCCCCCCAAAATCCATACCAGACCCTGATCCGAGCACGCAGCCCGGCCGGTCAGGAAAGGGGGTGGGGACGAACGAGCGCCCCCCCTCCTGAACCGTACCAGGCCGCATGCCCTCAACATGGGGGGGTGCTTTGGGGGAGGGGGCGCCTTGCGGTGCCCCCCCCACCACAAAGCACCTTGTCCCCATGTTGATGAGGACAAGGGCCTCTTCCCGACAACCCTGGCCGTTGGTTGTCAGGGTCTGCGGGCGGGGGGGCTTATCGGAATCCGGGAGCCCCCTATAATAAGAGGGCCCCCAGATCCCGGCCCCCCCACCCTATGTGAATGAGTATGGGGTACATGGTATACCCCTAACCATTCACCTAGGTAAAAAGTGTCAATAATAAAACACAACACAGGTTTTTAAAATAATTTATTAAACAGCTCCGGGGGGGTCTTCTTCCATCTTCGGGGGTCCCTCTGGTTCATCTTCTCCCGGCGTCCGGTTGGTTCTTCTCCGCTCTCCGGCCTCTTCTCCCGGTGTCCCAGGTCTTCGGCCGGCCCCTCCGCTGTCTTCAGGTAGCTCTATTGCCAGCGGAGGTCCGGACTTCTTGGCTTCTTGGCTTCTTGTGTTCTCTTCTCTTCCCCCAGATGTTGACACGACGCTCTCTCCGGCTGGACTGTTCTCTGAGGGCTGCGTTGTGACTTATATAGGCGGAGACCCCGCCCCCATATGATGTCACAGTCCCTGGGCATGCTGGGACTGTGACGTTTTAGGGGGCGTGGTCGACCACGCCCCCTAAAACGTCACAGTCCCAGCATGCCCAGGGACTGTGACATCATATGGGGGCGGGGTCTCCGCCTATATAAGTCACAACGCAGCCCTCAGAGAACAGTCCAGCCGGAGAGAGCGTCGTGTCAACATCTGGGGGAAGAGAAGAGAACACAAGAAGCCAAGAAGCCAAGAAGTCCGGACCTCCGCTGGCAATAGAGCTACCTGAAGACAGCGGAGGGGCCGGCCGAAGACCTGGGACACCGGGAGAAGAGGCCGGAGAGCGGAGAAGAACCAACCGGACGCCGGGAGAAGATGAACCAGAGGGACCCCCGAAGACGGAAGAAGACCCCCCCCCCGGAGCTGTTTAATAAATTATTTTAAAAACCTGTGTTGTGTTTTATTATTGACACTTTTTACCTAGGTGAATGGGTAGGGGTACCATGTACCCCATACTCGTTCACATAGGGTGGGGGGGCCGGGATCTGGGGGCCCTCTTATTATAGGGAGCTCCCGGATTCCGATAAGCCCCCCGCCCGCAGACCCCGACAACCAACGGCCAGGGTTGTCGGGAAGAGGCCCTTGTCCTCATCAACATGGGGACAAGGTGCTTTGTGGTGGGGGGGCACCGCAAGGCGCCCCCTCCCCCAAAGCACCCCCCCCATGTTGAGGGCATGCGGCCTGGTATGGTTCAGGAGGGGGGGGCGCTCGTTCGTCCCCACCCCCTTTCCTGACCGGCCGGGCTGCGTGCTCGGATCAGGGTCTGGTATGGATTTTGGGGGGACCCCCACGCCGGTTTTTCGGCGTAGGGGGTTCCCCTTAAAGTTCCATACCAGACCTAAGGGCCTGCGACGGGGCTCGCAAGGTTTCAATCTCGCCAAAAAAAGCGGCGAGATTGAATTCCTTTTCTAGTCCCGTCGTACCCAAGTCACGTTCAAAATGAACGGACTTGTCCGTGTGTGGGAAAGTCCGTTCATTCTGAAAGTCCGGCGGAAGTCCGTCGGGAAGACCGGATTCCGGAAAGTCCGGCCGTGTGTAGGCAAGTCCGGCCGTTCAGAAAGTCCGGCGGTAGTCCGCCGGAAGTCTGGCGGCAAGTACGTCGGACCTAGCTTTCTAGAAAGTCCGACCGTGTGTATGCGGCATTAGATTTGCAGTTTTGGGTGTTCAGGATTTTAGACAAGTTATAAACTAGGAAAAAAGTTCAGACTTTAGGCAGGTGACAGGTCCTATTCCATCAGGCTAGTAAAACAGAGAGTGACATGGCAATTCAGGATCAGTGAGTAACATTCTGATTGTTGCACAGTAGTAAACAAAACAGTCATGTAACTGCTGCTTGCTAGGCTGGGGGCTGGGGGAGCCAGGCATAGGACTAATGTGTCCTCTGTCATGGGTTCTGGCTTCCATTTTGGGAGAGCCTGAGTCTAATTGAAAACAGAGTTCTCCTGGGTTTTCCAATCAGGTGGTGATCTCATGCCTGTGAGGCATAGTGCTCAATAGAGATCAAGGTAACACCATTTAATCAGATTAGAATACATAGCATGATTGCTACTTCCTTATTAAAATCCAGGGCTGCCTCTTCCTTGCTTCCCCCTGTACTATTCTATATATTGACATAAACTTGAGCAAATATGTTTGTCGTTCATGCCTCTTCATCTGACCATCCTTCCAAACAACATTGCTTTTTGAAACAACTGACAATGGCTTTGTAAGTTTGAGTTTTTTGTGCTGTTCTTTTAGTGTGGAGTGTTATTCACAAAAGCATCAGTATATAAGTATGAAAGGACTGCTATAACTTTTTTTTAATTTCAATTGTAAAGCTGAAGGATAACCTAAAACCATAAATCCTAGCCATTGTTACTAACTAAGGGAACTATCAAAAGGCATTCTGGTTTCCAGAATGAGCCACTGGAGATGAGCATGTTCAATGTGTGTGTGGACGAGTGTGCATGCATGCTCATTGCAAATAGTGTCACCAAGCAGACTATTTAGGACTGAGACTTGCAACACAGCTGTACTTCTGTGACTGGTGATTCTGTATCTGATCTGATCTCCTTTATCAACCCAGCATGTTCCTTGAGTCTTCTGAGGTTTTCCTCTTTATGCTTGTCTGCTCCTGTATTGATCCTAGCTTGTTTGTTGCCTGTGAGTTACTGACCTGACTTGCCCCTGACTCAATCTCTGCCTGTTGTTTTGATACTATCTCTTCCACTTGTTGCTGATCCGTGCTTGTGCCTGTTTTCCGCCACCCATCAGCACCCAAATAATCCTTTGTCCCTGCACTCACTGTCCCACTACCTAGAGCTGCTTGGACCGAAGTGGCCACCCTTCTCATCTCAGGCTCCCATCAAGGTACATTACAGGAGCTTCTCTTTTGCTTGAACAAGAAATTACATCTTGGGGAAGACCTTTTCCCAACAATTTTAGCCATAAAATGTTTGAAATACATCCCCCTTCTTTTATATATGGTATATTTCTTATAACATTTATTGAGTTTAAAAAATACCTTGTAATATACTTCTAAGCTCTTGTATGTTAGATTGATGGGAGATACATTTTAAAAGAAAAAAACATTCTATTTTAGAGCTGAAGTTTAGTTATAAAAATAAATATGATTGAGCTCCAAGGGGAGGAGCAAAATGTGTTGGGGGTGTGGCCTGGCTGGGGATCCAGGCTGAGGCTGCCATTCATCTCACTTCATGCACATGGGTCTGCTTCATGATGTGCAGCTTATGGACCTTTTCCTTTGACATTCTGATACCTATGGGACCATAGTAAGCACATTTCAACACCAAATCATAACATCTAATCATAGTTTATCCACCTTATCCTGCCCTACACACTTTCCTTTGGCCTACATGACAAGTGCTATAGCTTAGTGAATTGAGCCATGCAAATTCCTTTTTTTTGGGGGGGGGGGGGGATGTGTGCTTTTAGGTGTTGCTAATGTTCTTAACAAATAAAACATCTCTTCATCCTTAGAACCACTCTACCTTGTATCTTATGTGAAAAAGTTGCTTCCTTTGTATTTATTATATGTAATATATCAGCACTTGAGACCTAAAAAAGTGACAAATTCTCTTCGTACGACTTACCTCATCCCCCAACCCTCCTGATACTTACATTTCCCATGCCACTCAGCTCATTTGTTGGAACCTTGAGTAGCATTCCCTGTGTTGGCCCATATCAGAAATTAAAGAAGGCTAAGCACTTTACCCTACTTACATGATGGTGCAGATAAGTTACCATGGAAGGAGGGGGAGAAGGTCACATACTCCCCCAATCCAGTAGGCTTAAGCAAGTAAACTGTGCAGCTAGGGAGCAATAATATCATATATATATGACAAGAAAGGTTGGATAATAGGAAAAATAAATGATTCTCTGCATTCACGGCCCATATATCAAATGCTGCAAATACTCTATGCTCTTTGTTTTAACAACAAAAGGTGTTAAAAATGCAAACGTCATTACCAACACTGCATAGTCTGTTATACTAAATGTATTTAATTTATATTGAAAGCGGTCTTTCAATTAACTTAAATAATGTAATAGTTTTAAAAGAGTAATTAAAGTCCACTGCACACAGACAATGATGTGAATGAATTTTAACTAAGTCATATGATAATAATTGCATGCAGAATGTAATCTAGATTTCTCAATTTCTTCTCTTCTTGGAAAAAGTGATCAGGATTGTAAATGAACAATTACAATCAAAATTAGTTAATATTGTACTATAATATTCAGCAAAAGACTAGAAGGGTTGGAGAATAGAAAAAGGTAATATTTCTGTAATATGTGCACATTCATTGGAGGTTAAAGGTTGTATGAGCATTTTTTGATTTATTATTTTGATGTGAGTTTTACATCCTACATGCGTATGTCTCCATATGTTTGTAATAGTATTAAATATAGAGATTTGTAACTTAGCCACTAGAGGAAAGAGAAGAGAGCAAACATGCAAATTGCAATCACTGCCACCCATGTTAACTGTTGAAATAAGATATCTGCCTACACATCCAATGAAGTCACAGACGCTGATTTGTATGTCACTACCTACAACCTACGTTGTGAAATTTTGACTTGCATTTGCTTTTTCTCCCCTTTGATATATTGTTTTCTTTTTTCTTATTCTTATTATGTATGGGAGTCAAATGTACTTATGTGTCAATCCCACTCTGTTTTGTATACCCACCCCCCCTTTTTTTTATTTATTGGAAAATAATAAAAGATTATTGGCTATAGGCAGCAAGCACAAAATATGATCTACAATGTGGTCAGAAATATAAAACAACGTGCTATGCTGAATTAGTAAATAATATCTCCATAAATCCACTATATAAACATGAAACGTGTCACCATAAAAAGCATTCAACGTATCATCTCAAGAATCCCACTTAGTGTCAGTGAGAATTTATAATGCCATCTGTGAGTTAAATCACCCATGAGTGGAACCCCTGATGATGTCACCATCTGATAAAATGCATTAGGTGGTGCGAGATGTGCTGACATCACTACAAACAATGGGAGCTGCCAATGGGGTCTGTCTGTATGCATAGAGCTATGTTTTTTCGTCACTGAGTGTTTTTAGTCATTTTAACCACTTCAGCCCCGGAAGAATTTACCCCCTTCCTGACCAGAGCACCTTTTGCGATTCAGCACTGCATCGTTTAACTGACAATTGCGCGGTCATGCGATGTTGTATCCAAACAAAATTGACGTCCTTTTTTTCCCACAAATAGAGCTTTCTTTTGGTGGTAGTTGATCACCTCTGCAGTTTTTATTTTTTGCTCTATAAACGAAAAAAGAGCAACAATTTTGAAAAAAAAACACAATATTTTGTACTTTTTGCTATAATAAATATCCCCATTTTTTTTTTTAAAAAAGCTATTTTTTTCTCAGTTTAGGCCGATATGTATTCTTCTACATATTTTTGGTAAAAAAAAATTGCAATAAGCGTATATTAATTGGCTTGCGCAAAAGTTATAGCGTCTACAAAATAGAGGATAAATTTATAGCATTTTTATTATTATTCTTTTTTTACTAGTAATGGCGGCGATCTGTGATTTTTATTGTGACTGCGACATTATGGCGGACACATCGGACAATTTTGACACATTTTTGGGACCATTGGCATTAATACAGCGATCAATGCTATAAAAATGCATTGATCACTTTAAAAATGTCACTGGCAGTGAATGGGGTTAACACTAGGGGGCGATCTAGGAGTTAACTCTGTTCCCTGTGATTCTAACTGAAGGGGGAGGAGAATGACTAGAGAAAGTGACAGATCGTAGTTCCTAGCTAATAGGAACACACGATCTGTCACTCCTGTCAGAACACAATAGGGAAGTGTGTGTTTATACACACTCGTCCCTGTCCTGGTTCTCCTGGTCACGATCGCTCATGGCTGGCGGTCATTGCGACCGTCGGCCACGAGCATTGGCGCCCCCACTGTGCAGCTGGTGCGCAGGCCGTCTATCTATACCCCGCGAGCCAATGTATAGCTACAACGGCTCGCGCAGGGGAGCCAACCTGCTGCAGTATAACTGCAGCGGTTGGTCGGGAAACGGTTAAATAAATTGTTTACTTGCTGATCTACACCATTAGAGTATTTTGTGTTATTATTTCCCCTGCACATATTCTGTGCCTCTGTGAGGGACTTGCTTACAAGGAGGAGGAGTACTTGATGTTTCTAATCATCTGTTTGTGATAAAGTACATGCTGTTTATCATGCATCTCTGGTAAGCTTGCATTTGTTGGTGGATTCATTGGCTAATTTAAAGGGGTATTGAAACCAAAAGCAAACATTTATTATATTGCAGCTTACCAATTCTTATGCCGCGTACACATGACCGGTTTTGCCGTCGGAAGAAACTCCGAAGGTCAAACCAAAGTCCGACCAAAGTCCGACCGTCCAGAACGCGGTGACGTACAACACTTACGACGGGACTAGAAAAAGGAAGTTCAATAGCCAGTAGCAAATAGCTTCCGTCTCGTACTTGCTTCAGAGCATGCTTTGTCAAGCGGTCTTGCATACACGGTAAACCAAAGTCCGACCGTCAAAAACGCGGTGACGTACAGCACGTACGACGGGACTAGAAAAAGGACGTTCAATAGCCAGTAGCCAATACTTGCTTCAGAGCATGCGTCGTTTTTGGTCCGTCGGAACAGCATACAGACGAGCGGTTTTCCCGATAGGAATTAGTTCCGTCGGAAATATTTAGAACATGTTCTATTTCTAGGTCCGTCAGAATTTTAAAAAAAAACGTCTGATGAGGCACACACGATCGGAATAGACGATGAAAAGCTTCCGTCAGACTTTTTCTGTCGGACATTCCGCTCGTCTGTACACGGCTTTAGATGCAGTGGCTGCATTAGTTTTCTTTTTTAGACTTTCTTTGCTTTAATTTCACCTAATGATCCAGCCAGGAAGTCTGTTATTTTTATAACAGGACAAGCTTTCCTCCAAATGTAGCAGTTTGGAGGGGTAATACCAACCATTTACCACTCACTGTGGTGCTTACAAGTTTTATTTATTCATGTAAACCGCAATATATTACATTTTTGGTTTTGAGTTTAATACCGGTGACATGATGAATCCTCAGTGGAACTAAGCAGGTCTCTTGAAAGTTTATATTATTTCTGATGATATGTTGAATGTTTTTTAGGATACCTGTGGAGGTGTGAGGCTGGGTTCACACCATTGCGAATTGGATGCGGATTCCCCGCATCCAATAGCAGGAGATTGTGCTGGCTCTCTATGGAGCTGGTTCACATATCTCTGCTGCGGCTCTGGTGCTAATTTGCACAGGAGTCCTGTGCGTCTTTTGGTCCGTTTCAGGCCCAAATTCATCCAAAAATTCGGGCTGAAATTGGACCTGAAACAGTGAACGGGGACGCACAGGACTCCTGCTGGGAGCCGTATCGGTATTAGGTGGTGTGAAACCAGCCTCAAAGTAGTAAGGTAAACGAGAAATCCTGGACAGCCGCACTCAAAAGTAATCTTCGATCTTTATTTAAATATGATCATAAAAATACATGCCACAGCATCACAAAGCAGGAAATCTGACGCGTTTCACACTGTAGTAGCTATGATTAAGCACTGACTACAGTGTGAAACGCGTCAGCTTTCCTGCTTTGTGATGCTGTGGCATGTATTTTTATGATCATATTTAAATAAAGATCGAAGATTACTTTTGAGTGCGGCTGTCCAGGATTTCTCGTTTACCTCTCAATTACCAGCATTACCGGCACCTGTTACTTCCAGCATGGAGAAAATTTTTGTTCCTCACAGACCTCCTTCAGAGCGGTGATATTTTTCTCTCTCAAGGTAGTAAGGGTAAGACCCTGAGGAAGGGGCTAATAATGGCACATGTAACATTGTGTAATGAAGTGTAGGCAAAATAAAGTCATTGTGGCAATTTTAAAGGGCTTAATGGCAGTGAAACATGGTAATAATGCCTATTGACCTGTTGGAACTGCTCTAAGTTCCTTATAGATCATACAATAACCTCAACCACACCTATGGCTTAAAATCATGCACTGGTGTTATTTTCATTTCACACTGACAATCATAATACCATTTTACAATATAGTATGGCACAGACTAAAATCCTAAATAAGAGATTGTTTTCCCCATGTAGAGTATTTGTATGGAAATGTATAGTGCTTGTGTGCAGATACACCCCCCCCCCCCCCCGACTTGTTTTAAAGCATTGTTAAGTCAGTTTACTATGCAGATGTTAGGGTAAAATTGACTCCATTGCCTCCTTACTTAACTACATTTCAAAGATGTTTTATTCCTGGATAGCTTTTGGTGTTATCTGCTGAAGTCTTCTGCAGGGACCCACAGCAACTTGATTAAATTTAAAACAGAATGTGATTGAATTCAAACAGTCACTGCATGCACAATACGGGATGCTATAAATCGACGCTTAAGACAGGATAGCAGCCAATATTAGTCTCGTAGATCACAGTCTTAAATCCAATTGACTGAATCAATGTACTTTCTTTATTGACTTAGAACTGGATGGCATTGGTTACATGTCAGTGTAGTATTGTATCAATCATGCCAAAGTGTTGTGCTAAACATTCCAGGTTTATTGATTTTCCCAAGATGAAAAAGCACAGTGGTATGCAAGAACAAAATTCAATATGCACTAACCCTTGAACATAAATGGACATACAAATTCTACATTATCATAATATATTTATTAGCAAAGAGAAATTTAAATACTGTATGTCCATCATCTCTTAACACTTTTCCAAGGTTGAAGGATTCAAAGAAAAGCTATGTTTATCAGCTTTCCATGTCTGTAACAGTCACACACATGTGGAAGAATTCAGGACATTAGGAGCCACACCCCTCAGCATATCATAATAACCAGGATTGGGTTGGAGCAAGAATAAATTACTCCAAAGCAGCATACACGAGCGGAATGTCCAACAGAAAAAGTCAGACGGAAACTTTTCATCGTCTATTCCGATCGTGTGTATGCCTCATTCGACTTTTTTTTTTCGAAAATTCTGACGGACCTAGAAATGGAACATGTTCTAAATATTTCCAATGGAACCAATTCCTATCGGGAAAACCGCTCGTCTGTATGTTATTCCGACGGACCAAAAACGACGCATGCTCTGAAGCAAGTACGAGACTGAAGCTATTGGCTACAGCGTCACCGCGTTCTTGAAGTCGGACTTTGGTTTGACCGTGTGTATGCAAGACCACTTGAATGGAATTCCGTTGGAGTTCCGTTGGAGAAACCTTAGGAGTTTATTCCGACGGCAAAACTGGTCGTGTGTACACGGCATAACCCCCCCCCACCCACCAATGATTTTAAAATAGTGTTGGTACACACTAAAATTATTCCACTTATCTGGTTTGTTAGATCACATGATTTACTTATTAGCAGCCATTCTATATTCAGGAACTAAGACAAAAAACGACCAGGTTATTTTAAAAGATATACACAGCGCAGCCAAGGTTTTTGTTGAGGCTGGTTCACAAGCCTTACCTATCTGTTTACCAGCACTCTTTCCTTCTTCCATCAGCCCTGGTTCACACCAGTGCAGCTTTGAAATTGCGCTACTTCAGTGTGATTTCAAAGCCACAGATCACGGCGATTTGGATCTCTGATTTCATTCAAATTCATTTAACAGAAGTCAATGCAAGTCGCAAGGAAATTGCAGAAAAGTAGTGCAGGAACCTTTTTCAAACTCACTACGACTTGAGTTGCAACAATTTGAATGATCATTTTAATCATTTAAAGTGGTAGTAAACTGCTGAAAAAAAACCCTGCAAGACAACAGCATACTGTGCTAGTATGCATCACATACTAGCACATTATGAAATACTTACCTTAGAACAAAGCTCCTGCAGCACGCCCAGTCACCGCTGAGGGGGCCAACATGTTCTCTCTGCAATTCTTTCGGGTTTGTGGACTCCGGCGCTGTGAGTGGCCGGAGCCATTCTGGAAAGTTCTGGCACGATACACTGGACCTTTAGAGCGCATGCGCTGCTGACATCAGCAGCTGCATGCAGTGTGAATATCTCTTAAACCGTACAGGTTTAGGATGTTTTCATTTTACCTACAGGTAAGCCTTATTATATGTTTACCTGTAGGAAAAAATGGCCAAGCGTGGTATACAACCACTTTAACCTGGCTCGTGGGTGAATTTTCACTACTAAAAGCGGTAACCCCGAGCCACACTCGGGATCGCATCACAGGATCCAGGCAAAGTTACTTACCTTGTCCCCAGGATCCTGCGATGTCTCCCTGCTGTGTGTGTGAGCCGTATCCTCCGCCAGATTTATCACAGAGCCGAGCTCCATTCCCTGCGAGCATTGCGACTCACGGGAACAGAGCACGGCACCAAATTCAAAAAGTTAAAAACACATAACACATACAGTACACTGTAATCCAGGGGTGTCCAAACTTTTTTAAAAGAGGGCCAGATTTGATGAAGAGAACATGCTTGAGAGCCGACCATTTTGCCTGACATTCTTTAAACCATTAAAATTTGGTCTAAGTGTATCCGTCCGAGCGCTAATACATGGCCCAACAAGAATTCTCTTGCCTTTGTGCTGTGTGTGGTGAATAGATGAGCTCGGGCGTGTTATTTGGATATACCATATTTAATCTGCTTATAACACGCACCTTCACTTTAAAAAGGAAGTTTCAGGAAAAAAATCTTAAATTTTAAATAAAGAACTGTGAAGCAAAATAAGGGTCAGTGCCCATCAATGCAGCCTAATCAGTGCCCATCTGCAGCCCCCACTCCATTGCCACGAATGCAGCCCCCACCGTATTGACATGAATGCAGCCCCCACCGTATTGACATGAATGCAGCCCCCACCGTATTGACATGAATGCAGCCCCCACTGTATTGACATGAATGCAGCCCCCACCGTATTGACATGAATGCAGCCCCACTGTATTGACATGAATGCAGCCCCCACCGTATTGACATGAATGCAGCCCCCACCGTATTGACATGAATGCAGCCCCCACCGTATTGACATGAATGCAGCCCCCACTGTATTGACATGAATGCAGCCCCCACCGTATTGACATGAATGCAGCCCCACTGTATTGACATGAATGCAGCCCCCACCGTATTGACATGAATGCAGCCCCCACCGTATTGACATGAATGCAGCCCCCACCGTATTGACATGAATGCAGCCCCCACCGTATTGACATGAATGCAGCCCCCACATTGACATGAATGCAGCCCCCACAGTATTGACATGAATGCAGCCCCCACACTGACATGAATGCAGCCCCCACAGTATTGACATGAATGCAGCCCCCACATTGACATGAATGCAGCCCCCACAGTATTGACATGAATGCACCCCCATTGTATTGACATGAATGCAGCCCCCGCATTGACATAATTGCAGCCCCATCATATTAACATGAATGCAGCCCCCACATTGACATGAATGCAGCCCCCACATTGACATGAGTGCAGCCCCACCGTATTGACATGAATGCAGACCCCACCGTATTAACATGAATGCAGCCCCCACCGTATTGACATGAATGCAGCCCACACATTGACATGAATGCAGCCCCCACATTGACATGAATGCAGCCCCCACCGTACTGACATGAATGCAGACTCACCATTCCCGTCAGTGCAGCCTGATTCATATCCATCTGCAGCCTTGGAGGAGACAGGGAGGGGTCGGGACGAGCGCCAACAGACATACAGGAGAAACTCTTGTATTTATTGGCAGCCTCTTTAATTGAAAGTCCCGCCTCCTATGATGGACAAAACAGTTGTCCAGTGGCAGCGCAGGAGACGGGACTTCCTTTTACACAGGACGCCGTGTGAACAGGAAATTCTCCTGTATCCTGTACGGCGCTCGTCCCGCCCCCTCCAAGGCAGCCAGCATATCTATCTTTTGTGGCCCCCGGCGCTCAGGGATTCATTGGGGGCCACAAAATATATATATGTCAAAATTACCAGGCGGGCCATCCGAAACCAGACCGTGGGCTGCGATTGGCCCGCAGGCCGGACTTTGGACATGCCTACTGTAATCTTACAGACTACCTTATTGTATCAAATTATTTCACATCCGTTTTGTCCCTAGTGGTTTCTCCAGTGCCCTGCATGCAGTTTTATATTATATATACTGTTCTTTCTGCCTGGAAACTGGAGATTGTCCATAGCAACCAAAACCGTCCCTTTACATCAAAAGCAATTTTAGACCAGCTAGAAAACAGCGATAGTAAATTAGAATCACTTGCAGAATTGAGCGATAGTGATTTGTGGGGAAATCCGTCATCAAACACTGAAAGTAATGACAGCGACAATTCTGCAACTGAGCAAATTTCAGTTATTTTGATTTGATTACATTATTGAATAATGTTTATTATTATTATATTATTATTTGTTATAATTATTTATAGTTATTTATTATATTATAATTTATGATTTCGTGTTTCAAACTTTATCATACCTGGGATGTCTACTAGACTCTTGTTTGGACAGATTTAAGTGTGTTATTACTAAGAATTACAGGACTACAATATAAAACGCCACATTTCCATGCAAAACATTGTACCGCTTTGAGCATAAAAAATCTGAAATAATCATACTGCCAGGAAGGATAACACTGACAGGGGTGCTTCCAATGAACAGCTTTTATTTATTTATGTAAAAGCTTTATCCCAAAAGGAAAAAAACATTTGCTGTAACTGATTGAAAAGTGTTAACTGAAGCTTGGATTCAGTTTCTTAATATATCTAAATCTGCTAGTGCATCTAACACTACCCTCCCCCCAAGCTGGCAATGCTGCTGTCCAAAGGTGCCCCCAGTGCCCATTCATCCAGAGTGGGGGACAGTCTAATACAGGAGGTGTGTTCTGGCCAGATTTTTTGTTATTGTTCAGTGTTTTTGTTAGTTTGTTTTATTTTCTCTTGTGAAAGTTCTAGATGAATAAGTTAGAGATATATAAATACCTTAGTAAAATGCATATATCAACATAGGAAAAAGGCATGTAATGTGATCACCGATTGTTTTGATATTGTACGATGGAATATTTCCAAAAAAAAAAAGAAATGATATTATAAAAAAAAAATAATGATTGGTAAGCTGCAATACAATACATTTTTGGTTTTAATACCGCTTTAATATCTAACATTTGCTGCACTTTCTGAAAACATGGGCAAATAAATTAGTTGTTTTAAATGGGTTTGCCCTCCATTACTGGAAAGCCTAGGACTTCCAGTTAAAGTGCCTTTTCAGCAACCAGCCAGTGGCGTCGCTATGGGGGTGTGGGGGGGTGGACCGCACCCGGGTGACACCATCAAGTAGGAACTCGTATCCGATCGCGATGGTGTTACCCCCATCCGTGAAAGTGAAACCTACCTGCCCAGCGCCCTGCAGGG
Source organism: Aquarana catesbeiana (assembly GCF_042186555.1). Classification (NCBI taxonomy): domain Eukaryota; kingdom Metazoa; phylum Chordata; class Amphibia; order Anura; family Ranidae; genus Aquarana; species Aquarana catesbeiana. The sequence continues at coordinate 655,948,994 of NC_133324.1, forward strand.
CACTGTGGCAGGCTAGACAGGAGAGAGGAGGCGTGACACCAGAGAGCCTGACTGGGGGGGGGGGGGTGATGCCATGCTTTACTGCAACAGGTGACACCAACCCTAGTGACATCACTGCAGCCGGCAAATTCACATACAACATATTAATAACAAAATAAATACAAAAGTCATTTGATATGCCCCATTTTCATTTCTCATTCTGTTGTGCTTCCTCTTCTACTTGTACATGCTACAGTTTTCTGTTTTTTTGAAAGAGTGTAATTTGTCTACCATATAATAAATTTAGTTTATATATAATATTCTTTGCTAAACTCTTGGATGTATTAAACTTGCATCACCTGCCACATTTTCAGACTTATCACTTGGCTGATCCGATTCACAAGCTACATCATCCAAATCAAGGCCAAAACATTAACACCATGTTTCATTAGTAAGTGAACATATAATTAATTGTCTGATCTTTTGTTTTACATCCTGCCATGGATACATCCACCTTAATCAAACACTATTTTTTTGCACATTGTAATAATTTCCATGACTGCAATATCTAAAAGTGTTTTATTTTTTAATTTTTCTTCCTACATATTCTGAAGATCTGTAAGTGCATATGCCTAATGTCTGTTTCAACTTGGCAGTCTAGTAAGGGCAGATGCTTAAGCTACAGACATTACATAGTAAAGCAGGAAAACATTTTAAATTAATCCATTATTGAGCAAAATTGAATCCAGTGGTAAACATTTTTACTTCTACCAGAAAACAACATTTTTATAATCAGCAAATCACTAGGTGAGAAAATTCCTCTCTTTGTTGTCCAATGATTAAAATGATTTCAAGTCAAGAAATGCAGTAATTACATAACTTGGCACAATGCAATTTGGCACTAAAGTAGCCTATTCCAGTTTTCAAAATTACATACATTGATTTTCTGACACAAACTAGAAATTAAATCATACATCTATAATGAGTCTCCTGAACAACTAATTGCTAGCAAGAAAATAATAGGTTTGTAAAAATATTATTTTAAAGTGTATTTCATACAGTGCATCCCCACAATACAGTATATGCACATTCACCCCATGTTTTAGCCTTTTAAATACACCAGTACAAAAAAATTATGGTCGATGTACCAGAAATTTAATGTGCTTGTACCTTTACTTTGACAAGACTATGCAGTGGGGCTGATTTACTAAAATTGGAGAGTGCAAAGTCTGCTGCAGCTCTGCATAGAAACCAATCAGCTTTCAGGTGTTTTTGTTAAAACTTATCTGAATGAGCTCAAGTTAGAAGCTGATTGGCTACCATGCACAGCTGCACCCGATTTTGCACTCTCCAGTTTTAGTAAATCAACCTCAGTGTATTTTTGGCTCTGAATTCCAACGCACATAGTTTTTAGTCTTTCCTACTTCATTTATGATGTATGACAAAAAACACCCAGAGCATAAAGCTGTGAATATTATCTACAGAGCAGGTCAGTGGCAATATGGAAAAAAGGATAAATGAAAAATGAAAAATAAGCAGTAAAATACTGTTAGGTATTCAGCAATGGGGCCACATTAAAGTGGTGGTATTACTGCCAACACTATGGGGTTGATTTACTACAACTGAAGAGTGCAAAATCTGGTGCAGCTCTGCATGGTAGCCAATCAGCTTCTAACCCTTGTTTAACTATTTCCCACCAGGAGGGTGTACATGGACATCGTCCCATGCCTACACCTACAGGCATCATCCCGATATTGATCTTTTCAGCTGCCAATTCTCCTCAAGGCAGAAGTGATCTGAGTGGCTAATTAGCCAATCGATCACTTCTGCTGCTGCTGCCTCTCCCGGGCTCTCCGGTCCCATTGCGGAGGCAGCGATGGCTGCCCTGTACAGAGAGAGGAACTGACATCGTTCTCCTCTCCCTGTAACCTCGGAAACCGGTAGCAATGAGCAGTTCGCTACTTCCAGTCCCGCCCCTTTGCTTACCTGGCCAGCAATGGCCAGGGAAGTAGCCGATCAGACTGATCTGTGTCTGATCGGCTACATGGGGGGCCAGAGAGATTTGGGGTCTAATAGACCCCAAATCTCTCCATAAAGAGGACCTATCATGGCCCATGCTATCACAAGGGATGTTGTTCATCCCTTGTGATAGCAATAAAGTTAGTACAAGAAAAAACATGGTAAAAAAAAAAAATATTTTTGTAAAAATCCTTACGCACAAATGCGAACGCATACGTTACTCCCGCACGCATATGTACATGGCAATTGAACCACACATGTGAGGTATTGTCACGACTGTCAGAGCGAGAGCAATAATTCTAGCACCAGACCACCTGTGCAACTCTAAACTGGTAACCTGTAAAGGCCATTCCACAGGCAGATGCAATATTAAAGCATGACATGTTAGGTATCTATTTACTCGGTGTAACGACATCTTTACCATTATGCAAAAAAATTGGGCTAAATTTAGGGCTTTGTTTTTTTATCTTAATTCATGAAAGTGTTTTTTTTTTCCAAAAAAATTGCGTTTGAAAAACCACTGCGCAAATACCGCGTGGCAAAAAATTGCAACACCCACCATTATATTCTAAAGATTTTTACATGTAGGAATGAAGCATCAGAAATGGCCCAGATGGCAAGTGGTTAATTAAGCTTTGACATAAAACCTGGAAGCTGGTTTCTATGCAGCGCTGCACCAGATTTTGGACTCTGCGGTTTTAGTAAAACAGCCAGAGGCGGCCTGTCCATTAGGGGCACCGCCTCCTCTATCCACGGCCGCCCCGTCTATCCAGGAATCCGGCCCTTTTCAGGACGCCGGATGCATGAATTCAAACGGGGGGGTTTGAAGCACCTGCTCTAATAGGCTTCAAAATAGGGTGGGCTCGGGGCACAGAGCATTGCTCTACGAGCCTACCCAGGTGTGTTACAATAGCGAATGAATATTTGCTATTGAAACACTGATCCCCCTCCCGGCCAATCAGGAAGCGGGTATGAGACCAGTTTCCCAATTGGCCGAAAAGAGAAGCGTCCCGATTGGCCGTTGAAGAGGAGGGAGGAAACGGAAGCCGCGGAGAGCAGGGGAAGGGAAGCCGCCGCTGTGATGCCCACGGAGAGCAGGGGAAGGGGTAGCCACCGCCGCCGCGATGCCCGCGGAGAGCAGGGGAAGGGAAAGCCGCCACCGCCATGATGCCCGCAGAGAGCAGGGGAAGCCACCTGTGATGCCCGGGAGAAGCACTGCCTGCAAATAGATGGGGTAAGTGCTTCGGACCCGACCGAAAAGATGGGGTGGGGGGATGGTGGTGGTACTGTTTTCTGCTCCCCCCCCCAAAAAAATTACCACCGGCCGCAAGTGGAATCAGCCCCTATCTTTTTTACTGACAGTCCCTAGTAAAAACATTGATACGCAATTTTACTGCACTGTGACACAAGCAGAACTTCTTAAAGTGCAACTTCCCTCTCCCAATCAATTTAATCCTCATGCTGCCAGTAAATAGATAGGAAAGTATACCATATTTACTTGTTTTAAACTTTTTTTTTTACATTTCTTCAGCTACTTCCTGATTTCTTGCCTAGGCAAATGATGTTATACATCCCAGGAGTCTTCAGGGGAGTCAACAACTGGGTTACATTTTAAGTAACCCAGTGGTCTTCAGGAGGGGAGGAGAGGAGGAGGTTTTCTCAGCTAAACACACTCTCCTGCATGCATGCTTGAGCAAAAGGCAGATGGACGGAAGGGGGAGTTTTCTTTGAATTTTTAAAATTAATTAAATAATGTTTTTGGTTTGTGGTGCTCAGATACAGTGAAGATTTGCTTTAAGTCAATATATTTTTTACTTTTGCAGCACTGTCCCAATGGGGGTTGCTGAGTATAGACTTCCCTGGGCCTCCCACTAATTATCCTGCCTTCAGTTACACTGTATTTTCACACAGCCAGGTGCACTCACTCTTTCGCTCGTTGTCTCCAATGACCAGTCTAGGGCACTTGTTTTTATGTTTTATTTGGAGAACTTGGATAGGAGAAGGGAATTAGTAGGATACTCCAAATTAACTATGCACAAGCGACGGCAACTCTTTCTGTAGAACTGTGGAGCAGATTATCTGCTGAACCATACAGCATCTGTATGGAAGAACAAGTTCCTATGTAGCAGAAGCAACTCAGTGGACTTTAAATCTTTAAGACACTAGCCAGTGTCCCCTTTAGCTCACACACCCAATATGCTGACTTCTAGGACCAGAGGGGTATTTCAGCAACACACTCATGCCTCGTACACACGATTGGACTTTCCGCCAACAAAACTGTGGAATTTTGCCCGAAGGGTGTTGGCTCAAACTTGTCTTGCAAACAGGATCACACAAATGTTGGCCAACAATTACGAACGCAGTGACATACTAGACGTACTGTGTGGTTTTTCAGCTCTTTAGCGTCACCCTTTGGGCTCCTTCTGCTAATTTTGTGTTAGTAGAAGTTTGGTGAGTGTTGATTCACGCTTTTCTTTTCGCGCTTTTCATTTCGTGCTTTTCAGTTCGTTTCTAAACGGCCATTCGTCAACCAGACATGTTGCGGAATCGGGGGAGATAACATGTTTTTTATTATTGGCCTTGAAGTTATTGCTTTGACATTTTTTTGGTAGAATAATTATTTGATTTGGTATATTTTCTATATTTTTGGATGCATAGAATGCACTTTTTGGTTAAGTTCTATGGGCAGATAGCATGTCTATTTTTTTTTAATGCACAATAAAAAAATTGTAGAGAATAATAATAATGGTGTTGTGGTAACTTGCAAAAATTAAAAAAAAAAACATAATAATATTATTCTTGATATCACTATAAAAAAAAATCATTTGAAAATTTGTTTGCAATAACTCCATCAGTATCACCAGCAAAGCAGCTTCATTATTATCCCATTAAAGAAGAAGAGAATTGTGCGCTACATTTGGAGATTTCATAATTTGCCACGTCACGAATGTTCATTCTCCATTACGAACGCTAGTTTACAAGACCGACCGCTTCTGCTTCCGAACATGTTTCTTTGTACTGTGGACTTTTGTCCGATGGACTTGTGTACACACGATCGAAAAATCCGACAACACACATTTGTTGTGGAAAATTTGAAGACATGCTAGCCAACATTTGTTGGCGGAAAGGTCGACAACAAATGTCTGATGGAGCATACACACAGTTGGATTTACCGCCTACAGTCTGACATCCAACATTTCCCCTCGGAAAATTTGATCGTGTGTATGGGGCTTCAGTCTAAGGGATCCCTTCAGGGGGTCTGTACTTACAAAATGTCCTGGGACAGCTAGTAGCCTCCTTCCAACTTCCAATCGACACTCTATACCAGTGACATCAGACCCAATCCATAGACTTCCTCCCTCAGTCAGCTTGCACAGGAACCCTGGGTGGTAGCTTCAAAACTTCAGGCCCTCAGGTCAGGCACCTGAGGCCACATGGCAGCCTATGCTGGGGAGAGGCAGCTGCCTCCCCCCCACCTGAACATCTTTCCCCAGAGGTGGGCTGGACTGGAACCCCGAGCCCATGTGCTCCTCAAACTTAAATACAGGCACCCAGCATTCATTGGGAGCACATGCCCTTCTAATTGGCCAGGGCTATATCTACATCCGTGCTCTCACCTGCTGGGTTTCATCCCACCATCCAATAGCTATTGAATGAGTGTGAAGTATCAAGTCAGCATGAGCAGCACCAGAGCACACTGAGCAGACCTCACTCAATCTGTTAAGCAGACAGCCCCTAAATTTGCCTGTCTGTTTCTCTGTTAAGCTTGAAAAACAAAAACTATATACACTCTCTAGCACCTACCTAGGAGGGTGCTACATCTTAATGCTTTTACCTTAATGCATTAAGGTAAAAAATGTCCAAGTCATTTTATTGACCTCCTTCCCCCACCTCCCTAAACATTCTATTGATCCAGCCCTGATCCCATCTGCAGCTGCACTCTCCCCTCTTCCTCTACTCACAGGACACAGAGGCAGCAGTGGGAGCCATTGGCTCCTGCTTTTGTCAATCAAAGCCTGATAGGAGGGAGCAGGGGGCAGGGCCAAGCTGCACTGTGTGTCTATGGATGCACACAGCCTGGCTTGTGCATCCATCCATACTCCCACACGAGTGCCCCCATAGCTATGGGGCACTTGCAGAAGAGCTGGCTGGGGAACCCAAAAGAGGAGGTAAGGGACTGCTCTGTGCAACAGCATTGCATGGAGCAGGTAAGTATAACATATTTTTTTTATTTTAGGGGGAATAAAACAAGCTTTTATAACCAGGTTGACAGAACTGTCTCCTTGACTAGGGAAGTGTTTTGTGACAATGAGCCACACAAGTTTTATGTCTAATACTCTGGTTCAGCAAAATCATTAAATTGAAATGTCACAAGAGGGTATTAAAGCACAGAGTGATCACCTGTTCAAAATAAGAATAGTTTCTGAAACACACAGTGCAGCAATAAGGCGTAATGGAGAGGAAGAGAAAGTACTGTACTGCGGTCTGAGTGGTCTAAGAAACACAGCAACTACATACTATTTATAAAGATAGGGACAGAAGGATGAATCACATCTATATGGGACAGGGACATGTATACTGTATAAAATACATAATGTAATAATTATTTATTATGTTTAATTTAACCACTTGCCGAGCACTCTATAGCAGATTTATTGCTACAGGGTGGCTGTTCTGTGCAGAATCACATAAATGTAAGAGAAGAGGTATGAATAATCAAGAATGTAAATAAAATACATTTGTTTTTTCTTGAAGCATGAAATATCATCTATAGTGTACCAAAACTTTGTTTTGTTTTTAGGGCTCGTTCACATCGGAACGTGGTGCAAGAAAGTTGCATAGGAATCGCACAGGGACACAGACCGTATTCCTGTGCAATCTAGGTGTGAATGAGCCCTTAAATCAAGATTCTCCTTTCCGGTCTCCTGAATAAAGGTGTAATCATTTACTGATGTTTAAAGGCAGGATCTTGATGGCAGAAGCTGGCAGAAAGACCCCGAATAAAAAAAGAAAGTTATGTTCTTAACCTCCCTGACGATATTCCCGAGTGTGGCTCAAGGTTAAATTTCAGCACCATTAGCGGTAACCCCGAGCCACACTCGGGATTACATCTCAGGATCCTGGTGCAGGTTACTTACCTTGTCCCCACGATCCTGCGATGTCCCCCCCACGCTGTCTGCGGGCTCCATCCTCTGCCTGAAGCCTCTCTGTGTCGGGCTCCATTCCCTGCGAGCGTCGCGACGCACAGGGGCGGAGCCTGGCGGCAAATTCAAAAAATTTTTAAAATCATAACACGTACAGTACTGTAATCTTACAGATTACAGTACTCTTATGAAATCATTTCACTTCCCCTTTGTCCCCAGTGCTTTGTCTAGTGCCCTGCATGCAGTTTTATATTATATATACTGTTCTTTCTGTCTGGAAACTTGAGATTGTCCATAGCAACCAAAAAGTGTCCCCTTACGTCAAAAGTGGCTTTAGACCAGCTAGAAAACAGCGATAGTAAATTAGAACACTTGCAGAATTGAGCGACAGTGAATCGTGGGGAAATTTATTTCATTATTATATTTTTTTTTTTTTTATTATTTATATTTATTTATTATATTATAATTTATGATTTTGTGTTTCAAACTTCGTCATACCCGGGATATCTACTAGACTCTTGGTGGACAGATCTAAGTGTGTTATTGCTAAGAATAACAGACCTATAATATAAAATGCCAAATTTCTATGCAAAATAATTGTACCGCTTTAAGATGCAAAAATCTGAAATAATCATACCGCCAGGGAAGTTAAAGACCTTGGGTATACACGTGTACAATCGAGAAAACTTACCTACATGTATAGACATTTAAATTATTCTTCAGCTTCCTATATTTTTAGTTACGTCTTGCTGCCTTATGAGTTTATGTGAAATCTCTATTAATAGCTGTAAAATATTATAATTATAAATATATTTAATTTAGAGTAGCATCTATGTGGGTGTGTAACATAGCTTCCCAGAAGTCCTTGTTATACAGACGATTCAGTGCCTACGCTTGTTTATCTAAACAATGGGGCCTAAACCTCATTGTTCTACAAATATTCACTTCAAAGGATCCCTCGTTTAGATGTGCAATGAAGTTGGTCAGCCTGTCATCAATACTTAACTTCCCTGAAAAGGTCCCGTACCTACAAGTTAAATCTCCCACTCAAAATAGTCCGTGCCAAGGATTTTCATTAAAGGGGGCTGACTTATGCAAAGTATACAGATTGAAGATTTAGCCAATCCTTAACCAGGAACAGGGAGGCCCACCAATCAGAGCCACGCCATGCCAACCAATGAGGCATCATCCTTTAATGATATACATAGACTAGATGGGAGGGGAGAGTGCATACTCTCTGGTAGATCGACTTAGTCACCAGAATGAAGCTTTTGTGGGCAGTAGCATGGTAACTATGAAATATCTCCCGCGTACTTGTATCCTACTGTTTGTCTTATGTCTTTTCTGTCCTGTTGTTTGTAGATTCATGTTTTGAGTATTATACTCTTCATATAATCCATGATTTTTACCCTTTTCATGTACAATAGATAGATTTCTGTGTATTAATTTAGGCCTCCTTACTATTTACCAATACATTTTTGTTATTGTGCATGAAAAGGGTAAAAATCACAGATTACATGAAGGAATACAGAGTATAATACTCAAAACATTAATCTACAAAACAACTGGACAGAAAAGACATAAGACAAACATTTAGATACAAGTACACGGGAGATATTCCATAGTTACCATGCTACTGCCCACAAAAGCTCCATTATGGTGACTGTCAGGGCTGGGCTCAGCCCTTCCTTCTCAGAGCACGCCGCTCAGCTGTCGGTTAATTGCCAGCTCTAAATCTTTCCACAGTGACTCGCCTGTTGGTGATCTCCTGTTCGTCAGTCCTGCTGGTTACTTAAGCTGTTCAGTTCAGATCATCTCTGCTTTCGCCTTGGTAAACACATCCAGAGACTTTCTCCTGTGTACCTGTTGAAGACTCGCTTGGCTGACGTCCCTTTTGGTTCCTGATCCTGCTTGCTGTTCCACTACGCTGATGCTCCGGTTTCCTGATTTCCTGGCCTGTCCTGAAGTACGTTGATCTCTGGCTCCCTGATGTCCTGGCTTGTCTGACTATCCGTTCCAGGTACCGAACTCTGGCTGTGATTTGACTACGTTGCTCTGTTTACCTTTTACTATTATTATTATTAAACAAGTGTGAATTTAACTGCACTTCTATCTCAGTCTGATTCAGCGTTTCTGACAGTAGGCAAAGGCCATGAATTCAGAAGATGCAGTCAATCAACTTGTTGCTAATATTTTAGGTTATAAAAGGTCGGATGAGCAGGATCACCGTATGGATCAGTTTGCCATAGCATTACAGACGCTTCTGAATCATACGCTTCACCTGGAATCTCCCACTGTGGCTGCTCCTGTACAACCTGTGTTGCAGGCCATCCCTGCTGCTGCTCCAGTCTCTGTGCAGGCACCCGCCTCGAGTATTACCCCTAAAAGAGGTATGTCTGGTTCCGCTCCGCTTCTCCAGCGATTTGGGGGCGATCAAGTTCAATCCAGAGGGTTTCTCAATCAGGGTGAGATATACTTCGAGATGCTGCTCCAGGCGTTTCCCACGGACAGAAGCAAAGTAGGTTTTGTGATATCTTTACTTTCTGAGAGAGCCTTGGCCTGGGCAAACCCTCTATGGAAGACACAAAAACCCATTGTCCTGAGTTACCCAGAGTTTGTGGCTTCTTTTAAAAGGGTATTTGACGTTCCCGCATGCTCCACTTTTGCTGCCAAGTGCCTCATGTCCATCAAACAGAGTACGAGAACTGTTGCTGATTATGCCACTGAATTCTGTACTCTGGCAGCAGAGGTTGCGTGGAACAATGAGGCCCTCGTGGCTGCTTTTTGTCATGGTCTCTCGGCTACCATCAAAGATGAGATAGCAGCCCGAGATATACCCACTGAGCTGGAGATGTTGATCACCTTGGCCATCCTCATTGACTCCAGACTCAGAGAAAGACTCTCTTTTAAGGAGTGCTTGCAGAAGCCGCTTGAACGTTTGTCTCTGAAATTTGCAGTCCCACCCTTGCCTCCCTCACCTCCTACTCCTCCTGGTACCGAGTTGATCAGTGAAGGCGAACCCATGCATTAGGGCTTCACACGTCTCTCTGCGGATGAGAGAGCCCTAAGGAGGAGGGAGAGATTGTGCCTTTATTGTGGCCAGGCAGGTCACTTTTTGAAGTCTTATCCTACCCATCCAGTGAACATCCGAACCTTGAGGTCTTTTAACGGACAGACCTTAGTTGGCATTGTTTCATCCCCAGTTATCCAGAAGGATAATCCCCTGGTTCCGTTTACCCTTTCTTGGTCTGAGTCGTCTGTCGAGATACAGTCGAGATAATCGACTCTCGGGCTGCAGGCCTGCTCATTGATGCTGCCTTTGTATCTAAGCACTCATTTCAGCTGCAGCTGCGTGCCACTCCACTTGCCATTGAGGCTCTTGACGGGTCCTGAAGTACGCTGATCTCTGGCTCCCTGATATCCTGGCTTGTCTGACTATCCCTTCCGGTTTCTGGACTAAGATTTGACTACGTTGCTCTGTTTACCTTTTACTATTATTATCAAACAAATGTGATTTTAACTGCACTTCTGTCTCGGTCTGATTCATGGTTTCTGACACTGTTCTACCAGAGAGTGTGCACTCTCCCCTCCTATCTAGTCTATGTATATCATTACAGGCTGATGCCTCATTGGTTGGCATGGCATGGCTCTGATTGGTGGGCCTCCCTATTCCTGGTTAAGGATTGGCTAAATCTCCAATCCCTATACTTTGAATAAGTCAGCCCCCTTTAATGAAAATCCTTGGCATCGACTATTTTTAATTTTTAATGGGAGATTTAACTTGTAGGTACATGACCTTTTCAGGGAAATTAAGTATTGATGATAGGCTGGCCACCTTCATTGCATATCTAAACAAGGGATCCTTTGAAGTGAATATTTGTAGAACAATGAGGTTTGGGTCCCATTGTTTAGATAAACAAGCGTAGGCACTGAATCATCTGTATAACAGGGACTTCTGGGAAGCTATGTTACACACCCGAACAGATATCACTCTAAATTAAATATATTCATAATTACAATATTTTACATCTATTAATGGGGATTTCACATAAACTCATAAGGCAACAGTGTATGCGTAGATTACTGTAACCGTACAGCACAAGTCTAATCATTGGAAGAGAGCAGGCTGAGTTCCTAGCACAGTCAGAAAACTGACCACCTTGGGAAGATGTGCTCTCATGCCTAGTCTGGTCAGTTTTTAATAGGAAAGCAGAGGGACTGGCAGGAACACCAGGTATTTGACACAAAGGAAGCAATACAAAAGGGATCAGGAAACCTTTTCATACAAGTACATGGTACAGCAGGCACATATCAGGAATTTGAAATGCTGTGGTAACATATTCTTTCATTTTGACTGGAGAGTTACTGCAAATAAAGTCAATTGAGAAACTGGCATGAGCACACTGGTAGCCAGCTACTTTTATGAATAGCATTATTCACCATGTTCAAGGCAGGATCATTAGTTAAATTGTCTGTGTGTGTTTTTTTCTAACTCAGGATTGCAGATTCAGTTTTCCAGTGCATGCATAATGTATAAAAAATACACAGAGTTTTCACTTTATATAAATCCAAGGCAGAAGAAAATTTGAAATATAAAAAGGGTTAAAGACTATCAGGTTACAATAAAAAAAATGGTGTAGCATCTCCAGTAACCTTCCTGTTTTTAATTACATTTTTATTTCCGCTCTGATGCAACCTATGGCCCAGCCGGCAGCCTACACCACTGGAGAAGTGAGCAGGAATTTTCATCAAAATCTTTCTTTACACTGAGATTTACACTTAATGAGATTTCTGTTTCAATATTTTGCAGCAACAACCGAGAGCCGCTAAAGTTTCCTTTCAGCTGTTAAATGATCTAGAGAAACCCTAATTAGAATTAATGTAAAGTAAATATTAGCAGCACAAAAAGTGTATCACACAGAAAAAAAAACTTTCAGTGTAACCACTCCAGATATTCTGTAACATCAGAACATTAACTCAAAAATAAAAACAGTATAATATTCAATACGAATTTATAGATACTTTGATATATATCTATACTTTTGGTTTTGAAGAAGGGCGCTATCGTCTTAGCTCGAAACTGTTACCTTGCATAACATGGAAAGTATGTAACTTTTTTCATTTTTTTTAATAAACATTCTATTTGTGCAGCAATCCCTCTCATCTTTCTCTCTCTCTCTCTCTCTCTCTCTCTCTCTATATATATATATATATATATATATATATATATATATACAGTGGGGACGGAAAGTATTCAGACCCCCTTAAATTTTTCACTCTTTGTTATATTGCAGCCATTTGCTAAAATCATTTAAGTTCATTTTTTTCCTCATTAATGTACACACAGCACCCCATATTGACAGAAAAACACAGAATTGTTGACATTTTTGCAGATTTATTAAAAAAGAAAACTGAAATATCACATGGTCCTAAGTATTCAGATCCTTTGCTCAGTATTTAGTAGAAGCACCCTTTTGATCGAATACAGCCATGAGTCTTTTGGGAAAGATGCAACAAGTTTTGCACACCTGGATTTGGGGATCCGCTGCCATTCCTCCTTGCGGATCCTCTCCAGTTCTGTCAGGTTGGATGGTAAACATTGGTGGACAGACATTTTTAGGTCTCTCCAGAGATGGTCAATTGGGTTTAAGTCAGGGCGCTGGCTGGGCCATTCAAGAACAGTCAAGGAGTTGTTGTGAAGTCACTCCTTCGTTATTTTAGCTGTGTGCTTATGGTCATTGTCTTGTTGGAAGGTAAACCTTCGGCCCAGTTTGAGGTCCTGAATACTCTGGAGAAGGTTTTCGTCCAGGATATCCCTGTACTTGGCCGCATTCATCTTTCCCTCAATTGCAACCAGTCGTCCTGTCCCTGCAGCTGTAAAACACCCCCACAGCTTGATGCTGTCACCACCATGCTTCACTGTTGGGACTGTATTGGACAGGTGATGAGCAGTGCCTGGTTTTCTCCACACATACCGCTTAGAATTAAGGCCAAAAAGTTCAATCTTGGTCTCATCAGACCAGAGAATCTTATTTCTCACCATCTTGGAGTCCTTCAGGTGTTTTTTTAGCAAACTCCACGCAGGCTTTCATGTGTCTTGCACTGAGGAGAGGCTTCCGTCGGGCCACTCTGCCATAAAGCCCCGACTGGTGGAGGGCTGCAGTGATGGTTGACTTTCTACAACTTTCTCCCATCTTCCGACTGCATCTCTGGAGCTCAGCCACAGTGATCTTTGGGTTCTTCTTTACCTCTCTCATCAAGGCTCTTCTCCCCCGATAGCTCAGTTTGGCCGGATGGCCAGCTCTAGGAAGGGTTCTGGTCGTCCCAAACGTCTTCCATTTAAGGATTATGGAGGCCACTGTGCTCTTAGGAACCTTAAGTGCAGCAGAAATTTTTTGTAACCTTGCTCAGATCTGTACCTTGCCACAATTCTGTCTCTGAGCTCCTCAGGCAGTTCCTTTGACCTCATGATTCTCATTTGCTCTGACATGCTCTGTGAGCTGTAAGGTCTTATATAGACAGGTGTGTGGCTTTCCTAATCAAGTCCAATCAGTATAATCAAACACAGCTGGACTCAAATGAAGGTGTAAAACCATCTCAAGGATGATCAGAACAAAATGGACAGCACCAGAGTTAAATATATGAGTGTGACACCAAAGGGTATGAATATTTAAGACCATGTGATATTTCAGTTTTTCTTTTTTAATAAATCTGCAAAAATGTCAACAATTCTGTGTTTTTCTGTCAATATGGGGTGCTGTGTGTACATTAATGAGGAAAAAAATGAACTTAAATGATTCTAGCAAATGGCTGCAATATAACGAAGAGTGAAAAGTTTAAGGGGGTCTGAATACTTTCCGTCCCCACTGTATATATTACTGTATATATATATGCACACATGTGTATAAAGAAACAAACAGCTCTTCAAAATAAAGTCAACCCATGTGCATCAAATAAATCAAATTCATCACCTACAAAATCCGAATTGATGGCAAATCTTACATTGTGTGGATGTATACCACCACCCAATGTGATGGACACTCACCAGAATTAAAGCAAACACTGCATGTTTCTCTCAGTCAAGCTTGGATGGCAAAGAGAAGCTGTGATAACAAAGCTCACACTAGAACACATAAAATTTGGCAAAATTGCAGTATTTTATTAAAAGAACGCATCAAACATAATAAACAACCGATCTTTCATATAACTAATGCACAGGATAAAACAAAGCTGGTCAAGACTTACATCCAAAGCTGCTGCTGCATTTAAAGTCTTCCCTAGTATGTGGCTGGCTCTTAAAGTAGTGACATCTTTATTGCTGCTACTCTTCTTGTGTTGTGAATGACCCTGAATTGGAGAAAGCACAAATAAAGGCATAGTGATTCCAATGCCACCCTCTATGTAAGCTTACTTCGATTTTCACCATATGCACAGCAGGGAATTATGTAGTAAGAGGCTGCAGCTCAACCTGGAAGTTAATTGAAAAGCCAACTGGTTATATTAGACTTTTCTTGGATTAAGGTAAACAGAAATTATTGCATTGTTGTTTAAAAAGAAATGTTCGTCAAAGAACACTTATTTGAACCAGTAATACCAAATATATAACTATTTTTTTAATTGAAACAATCCATCTCACTCATGAACCCTGCCAGAATAGCTTGAAGCCTGAGTTTTTCCTTTGTCACATTCCATGTCAACACTTTCTTCTGCGGCCATTAAAAAAGACCTGGACCCTAAGGTACAGAATACTCTGCTTCTGGGCTTTTCTTTATTTTTCACAGTTATATCACCCAACAGTTAAATCGACTTTTGCAACAGTTCACTGAGAGAGTTTCATTTGTCAGAAGCTGGACTCAATTCATAAAACTTTGAGGGGTCAGTTTAGCAAAAAGGCATCAAAGAATAAAAAGAATCACACCGCTCCAGGCAAAATCAGGTGCAGGACGGATTGCAGGTACAGACCTCGGCTCATAGCTTGTGAAACGTCTACCATTGCCTGTATCTGTCTGACCCTTTTGACAATAAAGATGACATCGAGATAATTTGGAGTTCCAGTGTGCGACCAATTCCTTGTTTTGTTAGCAAAAAAGCATACCTGTAAAAAGAAGCTGAACTATGCTGGGTTATTGAGATCCATGTCTTGAAATGCCACTGTGATGCTGCTTTCTAGACAATGCAGGTATTCAACACCTCTGGATGTGTGAACACTTGCTACCCCATTGCACGCAGTGGTCCCTTTCGCTAGCTCGTACATAACTACAGGACATAGAACCACTGCATGCAGCAGGGGAAAAAAGTGTTTGACTTATCCAAGTGGTTGAATGCTTGCAAAGGCTGGGAAGCAGCAGCCAGAGAGCAGCATCAGAGTTTCAAGACACAGACCACCAGAAAGATAAATATAGTGCCTCTTCTTTATACAGGTATGTCTGTTTGCTGGTTTGACTCTGTAGTGCCAAGGTCACTTTAACACAAGAATTATTGTGGTTGTATACCCTTTTTTAAAAAATTTTAACTACAGATATTAACTTTGCATGCAGCCGCTGATGTCAGCGGCGCATTCGCTGTGAAGGTCCAGCAGATGCTGCCAGACCTTGCCAGAAAGAAGTCTCCTGCGTGCATGCTTGGAAGCGACAACATCGTGGCTGTGGCCACTCACAGCGCCTGAGCTGCGAACTTACTTTCTCACCCACTTTTTACACTTCTACACTTCCCCCTACTCCCTAACCTGCCTGCTTGGAATGCTGTGGCTGTGCTGAAACAATCACACCTGGCTGTGAGTGGAGTCAGAGAGGATTCCTAATACTACGCCCTGGTTGTCGGTTGATAACACAAAGCATGTTTGACTCATAGAACGTATGTTCTTTTGAGTTCAAACTATTTGGTAAGCTTACATCTGTCTCGGTAGAGGTTTTGCTGCACTGGTGTTCTCAGCCCCTGTTCTGTTTAAATATCGGATTGGATGTTTAAGCGGTCATTTAGAACTTTCTTTCTATTCAATCAACACTGTGGATCGTTCATTTTTTCACGGACACATCTATTTGCATTTTTCCTTTTTTACCATCACTTTTTTGCAATATTTAACCTTCAGTTATTTATATGTGTGGAATTTTGTGATGTATTCATTTATTTTTTACACATTGTATTAATTATCACTTTATAGGGTCACATATCAATTAATTTATGGTCATTTGTGATTATTTGTGATATACATACATGTGTGGTTTTAAACACTTTAACGCTACACTTAGTTACTTTTACAATTAGCAAAATTATCTGTTTGTTGTGTTAGCTGCTATCACTTATTTTGGCAGCGCGGGGTACTTTTTTAAAAATATAATCTACTATGCACTTATTCCTTGGATAAGTGCATAGTAGCATAACCTCTCTGTGGTTACTGCCATGCCCTCCCAGCCTTTAATTCTTAGCAAGGCTAGGATTATCACCACAACTGCACCACAAATACTATTTAGCAACAATTGTAAAGTAACATACATTTAATAAATATAGACAGCCAAGCTGTAATTAATTGTGAAGTGTAGCAATGTGCAATAGTATTTTCTAATGCTATTTAGTAAGGCATACCCTACTTGCCTATCTCTTCAGCAAATCTATGACACAGTCTATGTTGCCATTTTATTCAATGCCTTATGCAGAATGTTACCAGAATATCTTGGCATTTATGCTTTATGTGCACACAGAAGTGTGCCTAGCACAAACTACTGGCTATGTCAGAGACAAAACTCCCACAGTATTGGTAGTTTCCATGGCAACCCCCAATGTCAAGAGAAATGAAAAAACTATATACAAACACACACAAACATGCACATACATCTCAATCACATTACATCCTTACCTCATTTTATGGCACAATTTCTTGTTTTATTCCTTAAGAGAATTTTAAAAGCATCATCTGTTTGGCAGTCTGTTATTTATAAAGGAAAAAACTTTCAGATCTCTAAAATTAATTAATTTTATGAGGTTTGAGGAAACAATTGATGATAATTTAACTGCTGGTTATATTTGTTTTGTTTTTTGTTTTTTTATCTTGCAATATACAAAAATCATTATATTAAAATATTATAACTGTATTGCTCTTGCACAATACATTTTATTTGATAGGAAAAATGATCTATAGAATTGTATTTTAAAATTGCATAGAATAAATATATCTAAAAATGTAGCAATTAGATAAAACAGCATGATGAATAATGATACACAGTGTCCAGGCACAGAGCATTGTAAAACATTAACACACAAAGATAAGATTGTTTACGTACCGTAAAAGGTACACTCCATTAATAATTGAAAATTAAACCTTGAGATGCATTCCAGCAGCAAAGCCGATCTGCTCAGTACTTCCATTTTCAACCAGGAACTATTCAATGAAATCATGATTTATTGTTATATGAATGCCGTACATTATTTAATAATGTTAAAAGACACAAAGATGCATTATGGTTCATTATGGTTCACAGTAGCCAATGCGATAATAGCTATAACATCAATAGGTTAGCATTCCTCCCTCTCCCAGTTCTTTGATCGCATGCCACGCATTCCACTGGTAGATGACAATTTTACTTACGTTGTTTTCAGGAATATTATTATTAAGAAATGTATCACCATTGTTATTTTTGTCAACAAGCTGTTGCGTGGATACTAAAAAGAAAACCCTATTAAACCACTGTTGTCGACTTGGGGTTGTGCGGGTATTTAGACTTATTTCTTGTGATGGTCAACTGATCTATAGTCTTAAAGCGCAACTCCAGTCAACACTTTTCATTTTATTTATTTTGGTTAGAGCAGAGAAGGGTTACAACTTCCATTAGGACATGAAGTGATGGGTCACAAAACAAAAACACATATTCACAGGTTCAAGAAACAAAAAAACATCTCCACAATAGGGTGAAAGACAGAGATACAAAGCTGACAGAATTGTTAAATATTAATCTGCCCTGCTGCTCCTATCTCGGATCTTTGCTCTCTCAAAGAGCCACTCTGGCTGAAAAATGTTTAGCATCCAACACACATCAGGGAGTGTTGAATGACTGGTCCTTTGCTGCATACTGTTGTCTCACCCACAAGACTAGATAAATAAAAAAATTAACCACTTGCCGACCAGCCGCCATCATTATACTGCGGCAAGGAGGCGCGACCCCACAAAACGCTGTATCTGTATGGCGGCTCGGGAACTCGCTTTTGTTGGCAAGCATTGGCCAGCGGGGGAGCCAATTATGGGGTCCGGCGGACTTGATGTCCTCCGGCCACCTGCGATCCTTCCCCGAAGTGACAGAATGGGGATCTGCCTGTGTAAACAAAACAGATCTCCGTTCTGACAGGGGAGATCCTGTCTTTCTGCTAAGTAACCAATCAGTTTCTAGGTTCTGCATGAGCTAACAGATTTTTTATATATATATATATATATATATATATATATATACTGTGTATATATATATATATATATATATATATATATATATATATATATATTTAGATTTTGTATCCAAAAGCCTCTTAGGTAGCAGATGTTTGAAAAAAAACAAAAAGCAATTGTGTCATCTTTCATAAAGCCTTCATTATGAAGAAAAATGTGTATACTTTATATCTTTTAAACAATCCTTACTGAGAATCAGTTTTTTTTTTTTTTATAAATCCTGTCATCAGACAACGCGGTGTGGAAAACAAAAAAATCACTAGAATCAGCTTAGTCATCTGCAGGAATGAAATCCATTGCATCAGCATCCAAGTTAAGGGGGAGTAATGAATCAGTCTCAGACTGGTTCAATAACCATTAGCACTTGAAATGCTGCCCTTTCTGATTCATTTTGCTGAGAAACAAAATATAATATGCAAATACTTTTTGGACATTTGTTTTAACATAGCCAAAGAAAAAATATACATATATGAGGACATTTCCAAATGTGCTGCAATTAGCATTGCGTTTTCTACACACTGCAGGGTAAAACTGGGTGGTAAGCACAACACTAGTACTCAACATAATAATTGGGAAAACAATATGAAGCATAGTGCTTTTTTATGTTCCACACACTGGCCTGGCAATTGCTATAGCTACCCACTGTGCACTTATTGGTCTGCTAGGTACAAATATCATCTGATTATTTACATAAATAACTACAGTCTGCCCAGCACTATTGTCTGATACTAGCTGGGCATGCCATTTTTACATCAAGTGCTTACATTGGGCCCTATAAAGTCATTTAGATAATACATTTATTGTAAAAAATTCAGTACATGGTAATATGTGTAGCACCACCCCCCAAAGGATCCGCTTGGTGATTTTGGGTTCTCTGTTCTATGCCTCGACTCAAAGAATGGCCTCAGCCCCTCTGACACACCTGGTTAGATATAACATTTCTGCAAATGCTTTTAAAGACACATGTGGAAAATACTGTTATCCTGGCTGTGGATTATCACCAAAAACAGACACACATTTGGTAGTAATAAACAAATTGAACATATTATCACAGTTTAAAGCATATGGAAGCTTACAGCACTGTTAAACCTTTCTGCAAAGAATTAATACATTAGAAAAGACAACCTTCAATACTTCAAACTGTAAATTTAGAAAAGGGCAGTAATCTATATGCCCATAACACAGACGCTGAGAGAGAGGAGAGAAGATCTATCAACTTCTCGGCTCCTTCTGAGCCACAAACACCATTGAAAGTAACAATACAAAAAGAAGAAATGGGTTAACAGGTAGAGTAAGCACAGTTCTGTAACGTTACAGGTCCTGAGTTGAAGGGTACTAGTGTCTTCTGCTAGCAAATGTTGGGGCCCTTTGTAAAGGATGTAGGTTTAATCAATCAAAAATGAGACAGTAATCCTCTAGGAAATCCCGTTAGGTTGTGGTTTGAAAGATCAGAATGGCTAAAAGTGGCAGCTCCGAACAAGCATCCTCTGACAGTAGAAAGGGGAATAGGTGTCTGCATGCAGTGTCTGTACTGTGCTAAGAACGATGCTGGGTTTACACCCACTCACCAATCCTCTGGGTGATGACACAACAGAAGTCCCAAATGGTGGTTCAGGTTTCTGGCAATGTTGTAAGGCACTTGATCACCTCATGTCGGCTGAACATGATGACTGGTAGCTGAACTGGCAGGGTGATAGGACAACGGCAAACAGGACACCTGGATGGGTCTTGTGATCCCTGAAGCGGTGTGTGGGTTGTCTGCTCTGGGCTAGATGGTGCTGAGTTGCTGAGCAGGGTCCCTGGGCTGAATGGTGGAGGACCGTGAGGGTGACACTGTTCCTGACTCCTTTATCCTCAGTCTCTTGGCAGCAGTCTCAGGAAAAGCATGGCTCTCTCTCAGATGCTGGTAGACAGTGTGTCTCTCTCTCTCTTAGGTGGAGTTCCACCACACACTCCCATCACCTCATTACTCCTGTCCTCTATCCCCTCTCCTCACGGTAACTCTCCCTGGTAGTCTCAAGAGAAACGTGGCTTTCTCTACTTCTGTTGGGTCACACAGTCCCTGGTGTCAGTGTGTTTCTCTCTCCTCAATCAGATGCTGGTACCCCAGACCATTCTCCTCACTCTTCTCAGACAGCCCTCCTCAGATCTTCTGTAGTGCTGTGTGGAAAACCTGTCTCTCTCTCTTTCAATCATCTCAGCACTTCCCTCTCTTCAGTCTCCTGTCAGCACTTTCTTTGTAGTGCTGTGTGGAAAACCTGTCTGTCTCTCTTTTCTCTCACCTCAGCACTTCTCTCTCTTCAGTCTCTTCAGCACTTCCTGAAACTCCCATTTTTTTCCAGTGTGCTTTGAGTCTCTTCATTTTCTGGAAGGACATCTCTCTGTCGCCATCTTGTGGCCAAAAGGAGAAATTGCATTACAACATGCCTGCTACATATGTTTTGAGAAAATATAATTAGAACATAGAAAATAACAACAGCAACAAAAAAAGTTGCACAAAATGATGAAAGAGTTAAGGCAGTCAGCTAATAGTAAGTCTATATTTGGAAGAAAGATTCAAGTACTCAGCTGGTTATTTTAGTGTTCTAGTTCAACTTCTCAGCCAGGGTTCCTCGAGATGTTGTTGTACATGCATAGTTTTGCAACCAATTCTCCAGAGTTATAGGACTAGTAGAGTCTCCCATCTCAGCTCTCTTCTCACTTAGCACCAATTTAAGCTGCATTATTCCCCCTGACTACCTGTATAATGAGGTTTTTCTCTTACTGACCAACAATGTAAAGGGGCCATGACACAGACCAGCGAGTGAGATGGTAGAGGTTTCTTCCCACTTAGCACCAATTTAAGTGGTATTATTTCCCCTGATCACCCGCATAAGTAGGTTCTTTTCTCATTGGCCACCAATGTAAAGGAGGCTTTACACTGACCATCAAAGAAGGTGGACATTACATTTACCAATATTGTAAGAAGAGATTTCTCCACTGATAACTAATGTTAAGGGGCCTTACCCATTTTGACAGCCTGCATTTCCTATCTGGCCATGAATACTTTTATGTAGAAAGAACTGATCATGCTAATGTATCATGCACTGTGGATATTATAATTTTAGCAGGGATTCCCAGAGGTCTGAAAATTATTTCAAGGGTTTCTCTGCAGCGAAAATATGTTTAGAAAGGCTGTTTTTCTTGCCCATGTTGAAATGCATGTGGTCTAGTTGGATACAGGATGAGGATGCTTTCTGTCTTTTCTTTCCTAATTACCCAGCCTGCATGACTGGATAAGGGGATGTTTGAATTTCAAGCAGAACCCCGAGTACATATAAATAAATAAAAAAATACAGTGTGTGTAAGTCTTTTATTGTTGAATAAGCTTGGGTGGCCAGAAAAGGAAAGGCAGTGAGCATGCAGCCCTACATCCTGTACCATACCAGTCAACATGCCTTTCAACATTGATGGAGTACCCTGTATGGGAGGGGTGGCAGAGCCTCCCCCTTGCAAGGCACATTGTCCTAATGTTGAGGCACAAGGGCCTCTTCCTCACATTCAAATTCCCAAGGGTATATGGGATTTGTAGGGAGGACTTTATAATAAGGGAGCCCCTGGGGGAATAAATGCAGGGGTACATTAGTTAAACAACAAAGAGTTAAAAGGAAATAAAGACACACCATGAAAAAATCCTTTATTGCAAAAAAAAGTAAATAATGTTGCCCAATGTAAATCCAATTTGAATCAGGTCATCCAGAAATATAGATTTCAGTGACAGTACACATACAAAATATGGTCAACAATATCACCCAGGATCTCTGCATGTTTGTTTTCATTCTAGCTGCCAGGAATATGTCATTCCGTGGGGTTAGTGTAGTGTGGAAGTATCTTTGGGAGGCAGGTTGTCGTGGCAGTGGGGAAACATTATGGGCTGCAGAAAAACATCATTGGGTGGTGAGTCATAGTGATTGACTATATACTGTATCTATATCACTGGACAATTATGTGATTGATGATGGATGGCAGTTCTGGAAGCCACTTTGTGAGGGGGAATAGTGTATATAAAAAAATAGCTATCCTTAAGCTCATTCTCTTAGTTACCGACTAGTTCCCTCAGTTTTGATACTGTTGATATATCTACATCTGTGCACAAGTCCTGTCCTCCCCCTCCTGCCCAACTAATTGGAGCTGTAATTCTAAGGATGATACAAAAATGCTGGCCTGGCTGACAATGCTTTTTCATGGAAAATGTGAAAATGAAAAGTGGAGTTGAAGTGATGTTAAGTGAGGGTATAAAAGGTAATGTTCTGATGAGAGATAAAATGTTCCACCTTTGGTTGATATAATAATTCTCCGTTGTTAGATTAAATTTGCCAATTCTAGTTGATATAACGAGTCATCGTAGAGTGAGTTAATTTGCCTAGGGCCCAATTTGACCTGAATCCAACCCTGATTATTACTGATATACTATATGATCTAACTGACTGAACCTTACCTTAATATATATATATATACACATTATCTCACAAAAGTGAGTACACCCCTCACATTTTTGTAAATATTTTATTCTATCTTTTCATGTGACAACACTGAAGAAATTACACTTTGCTACAATGTAAAGTAGTGAGTGTACAGCTTGCATAACAGTGTAAATTTGCTGTCCCCTCAAAATAACTCAACACACAACCATTAATGTCTGAACCGCTGGCAACAAAAGTGAGTACACCAGGGGAGGAGTACAAAGACAAGTGTGTCTTGCCTACAGTCAAGCAGGTTGGTGGGAGTGTCAAGGTCTGGGGCTGCATGAGTGCTGCCAGTACTGGGGAGCTACAGTTCATTGAGGGAATCATGAATACCTACATGTACTGTGACATACTGAAGCAGAGCATGATCCCCTCCCTTCAGAGACTGTAGGGCAGTATTCCTACATGATAACGACCCCAAACACACCTCTAAGACATTGGAAAACGGAAAAGAAACTGCGCTAAGATATATAAAAAGGATATGAAATATAAATACACCCAACACGATGTACCTAAATAGTAGAGAGATTTCTATGCGAAATAATGGAAGCAGCAATTCTCCTGTATAACACTAATACAGTGAGTGGAATGAAAAAATATATAGAATCGCGCTAAACCTATAAATATAAAGTAAATGTGAGCCACAAACAGATAATCAAGACACACCGATCCTGGAGTTATCCAGAGTTCGGCGTGAATCAACCATAAATATACCAATGCCTGTACATAAGGTCTAAAACTATTATTCTCAAAAACATGAGTAAAACACCATAAATGAAATAAAATGTATATGTGACATATATAGGTGAAATATGGTAATAATAAAAAAAAGTCCAATCATATATGCAAAATTAAAGTATATGTGACATCCACCCGTGCAAAATTAAATTGAAATAAAGTCTGTCCAGAATGAGTCTTCCGAAACTGATATAAAGAAGACTGTGTTGAATCCACCACCGTTTAGTAGAGAGTTACTTCTTACCAGAAACCCATGATCCCTCGTTACAGAGGATCAAGGGAAGCCTGCAATAATGGTACAATTTCCAGGACACCCCAAGCAAAACCACTGCTCTTCGGAACGCCTGTGGTAGTAATACAATCTCCAGAGCGCACCAAGCAGGACCACTACTCTTCAAACCATCTCACTGTGTTCAAGCCCATGAGCGGGTGTGCATGGCATGTGTAAACATAAATGCTCCAATAGTGTAAAACCTTTAAATTTATTAAAACAGATAAACAAAGTATTGCACTTACAATGTATTAGCAGTAAAAGCGCCTGAAGTCTGGTGCGCCGGCCGGCACACACTCAGACAAACCCGACCATCTGGATACACAAACAGCAAGTACGAGGTGAGGTCAGCGCGTCGCTCCACCCCACGCATTTTGTAAGAGAATTACGTCATCCAGGGGCCCCTGGACGACGTAATTCTCTTACAAAACGCGGCCCCTGGATGACGTAATTCTCTTGCGAAATGCGTAGGGTGGAGGGACGCACTGACGTCACCTTGTACTTGCTGTTTTTGTACCCAGATGGTCGGGTTTGTCTGAGTGTGTGCCAGCCGGCGCACCAGACTTCAGACGCTTTTACTGCTAATAAATTGTAAGTGCAATACTTTGTTTATCTGTTTTAATAAATTTAAAGGTTTTACACTATTGGAGCATTAATGTTTTTACATGCCACGCACACCCGCTCATGGGCTTGAATACAATGAGATGGTTTGAAGAGTAGTGGTCCTGCTTGGTGCGCTCTGGAGATTGTATTACTACCACAGGCGATCCGAAGAGCAGCGGTTTTGCTTGGGGTGTCCTGGAAATTGTACCATTATTGCAGGCTTCCCTTGATCCTCTGTAACGGTGGTGGATTTAACACAGTCTTCTTTATATCTAGATATTTAGATAGTTCTTAATGACATTGGCTGTATGTTTGGGGGTCATTGTCCTGCTGCAGAATACATTTGGTGCCAATCACATGCCTCCCTGATGGTAAAGCATGATGGCATGATGGATATGTATCTGCCTGTATTTGAAGACACCACTGATTCTGACCAAATCTCTAACTCCATTTGCAGAAATGCAGCCCCAAACCATGCTTCACTTTTGTCTGCAGACACTTATTATTGTACTACTCTCAGGCCCTTCACAAACATACTGCTTCCTGCAACAGCCAATTATTTCAATTTTAACTCATCAGCACCTGCTACCATTTTTCTGCATCCCAGTCCTATGTTTTCATGCGTAGGATGTGGAAACAAGGTTGACCGACACAAATATGCACAAAAACATAGGAACTGGGGTGCAGAAAAATGGCAGCACATGCTCCGGACTGATAAGTCAGAATTTGAAATATTTGGCTGTAGCAGGGGGAAGTTTGTTCATGAAGAGCTGGAGAGTAGTACAGTAATGTGTGTCTACAGGCAACAGTGAAGCACAGTGGAAGTTCCTAGCAAAATTTGGGGCTGCTTTTCTGCAAATGGAGTTGGAGATTTGGTCAGGATCAATGTTATCCTCATGGTAAGAAATACAGGCAGATACTTATGCATCATGTCATACCATCAAGAAGGCATGTGAAACAACCTATCTGCCAAAAACTTTTCAAGTGTACCTAGAAAAATTGAAGAATTAATGCTGTTTTGAAAGCAAAGGGCGTTCACACCAAATATTGGTTTGATTTGGATTCCTGTTCTGTTCATTTACTTTCCATTTTGTTAGTTGATAAAAATGAAGTATTAACAGTATTTCTGAAAGCATACTTAATTTACAGCCTTTTTCACACCTGCCTAAAACCTTTGCACAGTACTGTGTATATATTTATAATCTCTTTCATCATCTATACTTCTTCCGACTGCCTAATAGGCCAGGGCCACTTTTGTCCTAAATATGACTGTATTTAAAGTAAAAGCGCACCTTTTTGCTTAGCACTGCTTCCATAATCCAGACAAGGAATGATTTAGCTGCTTGTTGCCTATGTCCACATGCTGATGAGCATTATTGCCATCCATACATAGTCCACGGCCTTTTTTATATGCCTCACACTTGCTGAGAGAAAAACATCTGTAAATTCATTACTGTTTCTGTTCTCTGAAAAATGCTTTATTTGTGACTATGAAGGAAGCTGTGTGGTACACTTTTTCCTAATCATTTTCTATAAAGCATAAAAATCGTTACTCATGTGGTAGTTAACATCTTATGATTTATAGCAGAGCCCAGGAAATACACACAATATAGCGCAGTAAGAGACGCTACAAAAGTCTGCAGTATTGACCTCACTCCAATTATGCTGATGGCATTCGGTATGTCTGAATCTAACTCCCTCAAAAACCGTGGATATTTAACTAAGCTCTGTAGCTCCATCTTATGCTGCAACCAGTATATGTCTGTATTAAGGTATTATATTTTTTTACATGTTTTTGGAGAGACCTGCAACTCCAACTTAAAGTATATGTAAACCTCTCAAAAGCTTTAGCATATTAATATAATTTCAAAAAGTGTGATCAATCTTTCTAAATCTGCAACTACAATACCCAAGCTTTTTGTGCAAGCACTTCCTGTAAACACAATGTCAACTGTTTCCTATTTTTGCTGCTGTGTTGTCACTTGTCACCCTGTCACATACTCCCTTGGTGGGAACAACAAGCAGCTGTTTCAACACACATTGACCTGCCATTGTCACTATCAGGAAGATCGTAAATAGCAATAATGTGTGGCTAACACTGATACAAGTTCACATAGAAAGGAAGTAGCTAAAAAAAAGCATACGGAATTCAGCACCACTGAGATAAATATATTATGTTGGTTAAAACTCAGATTATTACCTCTGTATGACCTAGCCTGTTTGACTCCACCTAAGGCCAAAATTAGCCTCTCCAACAGGTTCTTCAGTCAACTTACAGAACAGTTGTAAATTTTACTGTAACATCAGTCCTTTCTTTTCAAGGTCAGAGCGGCAAAAGGTTCAAATTGTAATATCACTGCTACAAGGGAGCCCACAGGCATGTGCCTTCCACCTTGAACCTTTGCATCCAGCCTTACCTTCAGTGGACACTTTTTTCAAGACTCTTATGAGGACCCTGATTGGGTATCCACTGCTGAGACTGCTTACTGCAACCTTCGCCAGGGGAAAAAGACAGCAGAATCTTACTGCATACATCCCTCAGTCTGGTTGGAATGACCCTGCTCTCCACAGTCATTTTCAGATATGACTATCCAAGGCTAGAATGGACTCTTTAGTAAATCGGCAATTTCCCTCCAAGCTATCTGACTTGCCATTCACATTGACCACTGGCTAAGGTAAAGGTATTGTGAAAAACTCTTTCTGACCAAGCAGTAATTCTGCCATCAGCTTCACTTACCTCTACCTAGGGCTTACCAGGTACCAAGACACCCATGCAGATTGGATCCACAGACCTCTTTGTTGAAGAAAGACTGTATTGCAGAACACAGAGCCACGTCCTGTGTTTTTTCCCCCAAATTTACAGGGAATTGTAGGTGGTTGCAAAGAGGCCACATCTGTCTCTGACTATTGTCTTCTGCTTCCTGCTACCATTGTCTCCCCTTCAGAGCCATTTTACAGATCAGCCCTCATTAAGAACAAATTCACACCAGCCACTGCATTACAATGCAGTGGTTGGTGTGCCGTGCAATTCGGTGGGATCAGCGCAGAGCCAATGTGCCAATCTCGCCCCAATGCACTATTTATTTATTTTTTTCTAATTAACTTTATTGAATTACTGACCGTGACCAGAGAAGGGGCGGGGAGCCGCCCAGCCGCTCTGGAGCTGACATAGGGAGAAGAGAGATGAGCGGGCTCCGGCACATACAGCCCACAGCTTGCCTCTCCCCTGTCACACTCAACTGGCCAGGAGAGCAAGCAGGGAATCAGCTGCACCCACTAGGGCCGCTACAGGGGACGAACGTCTGCAGGCAAAGTGGGCTCAAGAGCAGATGCTTTGGGGCTCCCCAACAATGATTGGGAACTGAGCAACTGTCCCTTTTGCCCCGTGGTAAAGACGGCCCTGATTGACCCCTGTTACTAGACATGCTCAGATGTTATAAAAAAGTGAATGAGTGACCTCCACTAGCAACCTTCTAGTGAATTGGCCGCTCACCTTAGGAAAAGACCATACAGTCAGATAATCCAGACTCTGGACACTTCCACCAGATGTAATCAGTGTCACCAGCGGTCCCTCTGATGTAACTATCCACACTTTTCTCCAGCAGTCCCCCTGATGGGGCTATCTGGGTCCTTTCTTCATGCTTCTCCTTTACTTGCAGTTTATGTTGTGCACATATGGACAGGTATTACAGCTGTACTGATAACATTTCTGCCCCTCTTCCATGATCAGCACATTCCCTCTCGTTGGAAAGAACAACAACATGCTTAGGGAGCCGGCTCCCTAGTGCCCAGAATCTGGAAACCAGTTTTTTATTTAAAAAAAGCGTTATCTGACTGTATGGTCTTTTCCTAAGGTTGGTAGCTAATTCACTAGAAGGTGGCTGGTGGAGGTCACTCATTCACTTTTTTATAACATTTGAGCATGTCTGGTAACAAAGGCCAATTGATTGTGACTGAAGCCCCTGCATGTTTTTTGGACTATCACGTTATATATTTGATATGGTTTTTGAAACAAACTTTTTGAATACAATTTCCTTTGGATTTATTTTTAAGTATTAACATCGCCCATTCAAAAGAACATTTTGTAGTATTATAAGTTTTGTTTTTTTATTATTTTTTTAAAAATTTTATTTCATGGTATAGTATTTCACTGTTAATTGGTGTAGAAGGGTTCTGAACGAGCGCACCATTCACACATTCATTATACAAGAATGTATTCAGGAAAGCCCCAGAACAGGGCTTCATATACCCTTAACACTCCACCAGCAGGGCCTGGGTTGTTTTTTTGTGCAAAAGAAATAAAAAAGCCTCAGTCAGATATTAATTACTGTTCCCAATCAGTATTTACTACCACTCGTTACTAGACTGTTCTCTTAATTTTAGGGTGGTAACATTTTCATCAAACTTGATCTCAGAGGTACTTGTAACTTTCTTTTGAAATGGCTCATGTATAATGTATACAACCTATTACAGAGAAACTATAATTTACAAAAAAAATGCTGTTTAAATTGCTGGTAAATGACAGTTTCCAGCTACTTCCTTCTGTTTTTAATAAAAGTGGCCTGGAATTCTTTCTTTCTATACCGGACCCTTTTCCTAGATGAGGTCTGGTATAATTATAAATCTTAATATGGAGCCCCACACAAAAGTGATGCTCAGATCTTCAGGCATGGCTATGTACTTGATCTTCCTGACATCTTGGCATGCAGTTTGTGTTCCGATTTTGGAGAGCTCTCTGTAATTAAATCGACATTTAGCTATCCTGATCCTCGGTCTACCATCCAGAGATTAACTGGCAGATAGAAAGGACTTATAATACAATAGAAACATTTTTTTGCTGTCAGCTATGTGATGATCAGCCAGAATTGTATGATCTACTACCACAGGCTGCAATCTCATTTAACAACTGCCTCAATGCTCCTAGTGGGTACTCCGCATTGTTCTGTGTATATGATCTCCATCCCTGTGTGTGCTCATTTTATCAACGGTACTTCCTTTACAGACAGTGTGAGTTCAGGGATACGCACCCACATGGATGTCAAATGGTCAATTGTCAGTTGTGTCTGTGCAGCTGTTGTATCCCAATTGACATACATGAGACTGGCTGCCTGTGGATGCACGGAACACCAGTGCATCCCTTTTAGGCAAAGCACAGCCAACACACAGGTGCACGTTTAAGTACGCCCATGTGAACTAGGCCCAATAAGCAAATTCCTGTTTACTTTGAATACCCAATGTGCAGATGGAGTATTTGAACAGGAATCTACTTTTTACATGATCCGAAAAACTGATAAATTGTGTGAAGATTCCCAATTCCCTTAGTAAACTAGCCTCCTTGTCTTCTATGTAGTTTTTTGTATCCATCCCATCATTTAACCATTTATTGTAACGTGTGTCACTGAAGAAGTTGGCTAACTATGTAGCCTAGATTCTACAGACTTCACGTTTACAGCCTAATTTAAATTTACAATGAATTTTTGGGCAACATTTGTCAATAATTATTCGGTAAGGTTCTGCACCACGATTTCCTTTGCATTAGATATCTAAACAAAAAATCCTAAGAGACAAAAGTTTATGCATGACTTCCACAAGCTCGAATATGCCAAAAGAATGCTTGTCTTCTTCATTATTGCAGATAAAATGTTACAGAAAAACTGGAGAATCCCTTTAAATTCTATTTTCAATAATCAAGCCACACAGTTACTGCAGAATAATGCAGTGTTTGAGGCTGCAGCAGTTACTGTTTCACTTCAAACCATCTATAAATCAAGCTCGCAAAAGCTTTCATGAGCACACTAATTTAATCAGTTGGTAGATGGGTATGTGCTGTGTTAAATTGAAGAAGGGATAGAGCCATTTGAGGACACTTGATAAGCACTACCTTTGCCTCTGGCTACAGTGGAGCAGCTGTCTTCACTCAGGAAATGTGTGCAATTTAATTGTACATACCTACAGCATTATTATCTGTGTACTATGTGGATCTTTAGCTATACTGTTGCAGTGCTCCTTTATATGAAAAAAGTAAGGCAAACAGTTTCACAATATTGTTTTATCAATTAAACAGACCCAATATGATTCGGTTTTGAAAAAAGGAATGCATACATTTCATTTCTGTTTTATATATGCTTTGAGCAGAAGATATGGAGGTTGATTTACTAAAACTGGAGAGCATAAAATCTGTTGCAGCTGTGCATTGTAGCCAATGAGCTTCTAACTTCAGCTTGTTCAATTAAGATATGACAATAAAACCTAGAAGATCATTGGTTTCTATTCAGAGCTGAACCAGATTTTGCACTCTCCAGTTTTAGTAAATCAAACCCCAATGTTTATTGATTCAGCCTTTCGGTATACATTTTCATTTTAATTACAATAATTCAATTGTTTATAGGGTTTTTCAAAAGAAATACATATGTAACTCGTAATAGATTATGTTATACATCCAGTTGTAAGGCTAGTAGCTATTTGAACAATAAGAAGAAGGCTATACTCTAGGCTTATGCCGCGTACACATGATCGGAAATTCCGCCAGCAAAACTCCGATGAGAGCTTTTTTTTTACGGGAAATGCGACCGCGTGTATGCTCCATCGGTCTTTTGCTGGTGAAATTCCAGTCAGCAAAAGATTGAGAGCATGTTCTCTATTTTTCAGTCGGGAAAAGTTCCTATCCGAAAATACGGTCGCCTGTACAAATTCCAACGCATGCTCGGAAACAATTCAACGCATGCTCGGAAGCATTGAACTCCATTTTCTCGGCTCGTCATAGTGTTGTACATCACCGCGTTCTTGACGGTCGAAAGTTCAGAGAACTTTTGTGTGACAGTGTGTATGCAAGGCAAGCTTGAGCGGAATTCCGTCGGAAAAACCATCCAAGTTTTTTCCGACGGAAAATTTGCTCGTGCGTATGCAAGGCAAGCTTGAGCGGAATTCCATTGGAAAAACCATCCAAGTTTTTTCCACTGGAAAATCCGCTTGTGTGTACAGGGCATTACAGTGATTTCTAAAGACTTCAGCTGCCTTTTTCATGATTTTGTTACAGCTTGTTCCTTGTTGTTAAAATTCTTGGCCAACATTGCTTAAGGCATGGCATATTACAAAGCCTGCAATTGGGCTGATCTTCAAAGGCCTCATGCATACAGGTGTATGAATTTATGCTCCAATTTTGCTGGATTTTTTTCTGCCAGAACCGTGCCGAAGAAATGCCTATAATGTTGCGTATGTATGCACGTTTATGCATGTATGGCGTTGAGCATAACTACATTCTACTGGCCAGAATATTAATTTATTCTGACCATTGGAATAAATGTACGCCTAGGCCGGGTTCACATATGTGTGAATTGGATGCGGCTTTCTTCGCATCCAATTTGCATGACATGCGAGTGTGAGCGGCTTGCCACGGTCCACATTCCAAAAGGATCCTGTGCATCTTAAGGTCTGGTTCAGGTGCAAATTCAGGCAGAAATTTGAACCTGAATCTCACCTAAACAGGTGAATAGGGATGCATCGGACCCCGTGCTGGGAACCATGGCCACACATATGTGAAACCAGCCTTATATGTGCGCATTTATGCGCATTGTCAAGCATTTTTCATGTAAATTATGCTCACTCCTCTCCAAATGCATCTTTGGCGCCTTTTTATGCTTCTAAATGCTGCTCTTAAAATATTGAGCTAAACACCTGATGTGCATGGACACATAGGTTTATTTATTACCAGTACTTACAGTATCTCACAAAAGTGAGTACACCCCTCACATTTTTGTAAATATTTTATCATATCTTTTCATGTGACAACACTGAAAAAAATGCTACAATGTAAAGTAGTGAGTGTACAGCATGTATATCAGTGTAAATTTGCTGTCCCCTCAAAATAACTCAATACGCAGCCATCACTGTCTAAACCGCTGGCAACAAAATTGAGTACACCCCTAAGTGAAAATGTCTAAATTGGTCCAAAAATTTCAATATTTTGTGTGGCCACCATTATTTTCCAGCACTGCCTTAACCCTCTTGGGCATGGAGTTCAGCGGCCGAAAAGTGTTAAAGCCGCCCACATAGCACTGCTGCAGCGGTGCTATGCCAGCGGTTTAGCGGCGCTGCCCCATTGTTTTCAATTCATTCATGGTTCCTTCAATGAACCAAGTGCCAGCAGCACTCATGTAGCCCCAGACCATGACACTCCCACTACCATGCTTGACTGTAGGCAAGACACACTTGTCTTTGTATTCCTCACCTGGTTGCCCCCCACACACACTTGACACCATCTGAACCAAATAAGTTTATCTTGGTCTCATCAGACCACAGGACATGGTTCCAGTATTCCATGGCTTTAGTCTGCTTGTCTTCAGCAAACTGTTTGCAGGCTTTCTTGTGCATCATCTTTAGAAGAGGCTCCCTTTTGGGACGACAGCCATGCAGACCATTTAATGCAGTGTGTGGCGTATTGTCTGAGCACTGACAGGCTGACCCCCCACCCCTTCAACCTCTGCAGCAAAGCTGGCAGCACTCATACGTCTATTTCCCAAAGACAACCTCTGGATATGACGCTGAGCACATGCACTCAGCTTCTTCTGTCGACCATGGCGGGGCCTGTTCCAAGTGGAACCTGTCCTGTTAAACCGCTGTATGGTCTTGGCCACCATGCTGCGGCTCAGTTTCAGGGTCTTGGCAATCTTCCTATAGCCTAGGCCATCTTTATGTAGAACAACAATTCTTTTTTGAGATCCTCAGAGAGTTCTTTGCCATGAGATACCATGTTGAACTTCCAGTGACCAGTATGAGAGAGTGAGAGCAATAACACACCTGCCCCCCATTTACACCTGATACCTTTTAACACTAACAAGTCACATAACACCGGGAAGGGAAAATGGCTAATTGGGCCCAATTTGGACATTTTCACTCAGGGGTGTACTCACTTACTGTATTTATCCACTTTTTGGTTTCTATATGATATGTGCTGACAGATGAATCTTTTTTGTCAATTGGAATCCAGGCCCTATTTTTCAACAGGGCAGTCATCACTGTCATGATTCATGTATCATCTCTATCATAAATCAGTTGCTGAAAATATAGATTTGATAAACAGTTGTGCTAATATTATGTGACATAGAGAATTTCAGCTACCATAATTTTATTCAATGGGTCTTCTGGTTTCTGGTTTAAAGTGCGTTTTCATGTAATAAATGTATAGCATGTGTGCACAAAATAAAAAAATGGTTTTGGCAGCAAAAGTGTTGAAAGATGCTGGGGAATGTGTATTACCTTCTTTCCCAAGCTGAAGTTGGGCTTTAAAAAAAGACTAAAACCACCTTCATTTCTTCTCTTCCATTGACCCCAATACATTTTGCCAAAACAGCAGGATGTTAGGTATTCAGTTCTCCCAGGATGCAGAGACAAGGCACAGTGATGTCACAATTTTAATCCCAAACGCTATATCATTTATAGACAGGTTAGAAGTTCATGGTTCTAAACTGAACAAAAAACAAACTTCCTTTAGCTAGCCTGACTGAGCCAAATCCTCCTTTATTTATGTTGCACGTTCTCCCCATTCCAGACACCATCATATACTGTGGGAGGGTTCCAACAACAGAGGCAGTCTTGTCAATCCAGAAAGTAGTGAGCAGGATTAGGTGCTTGTGAATCAGCAATAACAATTCCAATAGCCAGCCCCCCTGCAACATCGCATTCCACTGTACTGCAAATGGGCATATCTTACATGACAGTAACAACTCTGGAATGAGAAGCAGTGCAGCATCGTTGCCACACCATCACAGAAAGCTGCATTGGATACTTCACTGGCAAGGTCCAACAGATCAACATGGGACTTTGCAGAGAGACCAAGTGGAGACTGTAATTTCTGATGCTAGTTTGCTATCCATTTACAGACTGAATGTTCCAAGCATCTTAAAATGTATGTAAACAAAAAATACATTTTTAGCATTGTGAAATATGTCTCAGTGTATACAATATAACATTTGACCAAAGATGGTGATGTCCATATATGTGCAGTGACTTCACTCAGAGATCACACCCCTTTGCTTATATTATGGTGACAGGGAGCTGGAGATGACATTTGGTGGCAGGCAGCAGAGGTTTTTTTCGGATGACAGGTCGGCAGCTGTCGGGCATCATGATTGATGTGGGTCTGCTTTGCTGAACAAAATGATTTATGTTAAATTTGCATTGTGGGGCCTTTTAAAAGCACTTCTCAAAATGTGTGTGTGTTTATTTACTATGTACTTTTTTGTGAATGCGTAAGGGTGCTCATTCAAGTAGGGGAAGTATTATCTGGGCCCCCCCCCCCCTTGTTTTAATAGGGCTTCAAATTTCTGATAAGCCTTCCACTCACAGTTCCCCTCAACCACTGGGCCAGGGTTGTGGGTAAGAAACCCTTGTTCTCATCAACATTGCTAGGGGGGCTTTGTGTGATTCAGAGAGGAATGGGGCACATGCTTATCCCCCTTTCCTGGCCATGCAAGCTGAATGCTCAAGAAAATGTCTGGTATGGAATTTGATTTTGTTTCTTGCCTGGGGCACCCCCTTAAAATGCATACCTTGAATGATTTGGTATGGAGTTTGGGCGGAACCCCACAATGTTCTTTTTTGTCTTTGATGGGTTCCCCCTTAAGTTTCATATCAAACCTAATGGGCCTGGTAGGGATGAGGCCGATGTTCGAGTAGAACGTAAGTTCGATCCGAACATCGGGTGTTCGCCCGTTCGCCGAATTTAGAACATTATGGGACGTCCGTGGAAAGTTTGAGTGCCCGCGGAACACCCTATAATGAACTGCGAGACCGTCAATGCACTATGAGATCATGCATTTACGACTGCTGATTGGCCAAAGCATGCACCTGACCTGCAAGCTTTTGGCCAATCACAGGGTGCCTTTGGCCAATCATGGCTCAGGGGGCTGAGTCCACGCCCCATACTATGTAACGTTGCTTACATGGCAGCCATACATAGTGTTATGAATGAAAGCAGAAAAAGGACATTTAAAGGAAAAATCTAATTTAAAACTGCTCACAGCTGTAATGTACTGCAGGGTCCCGGCAATATACATAAAAATCATTGAAAAAAATGGCGTGAGTCCCCCCCAGTCCATTATCAGTCCCTTTGAGTCTGGTATGGATATTAAGGGGAACCCTGCTCCAATTTTTTTAAAAATCCATACCAGGCCCTTCAGGTCTGGTATGGTATTTAAGGGGAGACCCATGCCAAAATTTATTTAAAATGGGGTGCGGGTTCCCCTCAAAATCCATACCAGACCCTTATCTGAGCACGCAACCTGGCAGGCCGCAGGAAAAGGGGAGGACGAGAGAGCGCCCCCCCCTTCTGAACCATACCAGGCCACATGCCCTCAACATGATGTAAATGGGTGACCCTGCCCCCTCTGACGTTATGTGACATCACATGATGTCAGAAGGGGCGGGATCATCCGCTTACATCACCGGGTGGCCCCGCCCTCAGCTATATAAGAGCTGTCAGTGCAGAGAGGGTGCAGTTGTGGGACGCCTCCCATCGAGGCAGAGTTTTTCATTTTTTTTTCTCAGGTCGTCGGACAAGTCCTTAACCTCCCTGGCGGTATGATTATTTTGGATTTTAGGTGCTGAAAGCGGTACAATTATTTTGCATGGAAATTTGGCGTTTTATATTGTAGGCCTGTAATTCTTAACAATAACACACTTAAATCTGTCCAAACAAGAGTCTAGTAGATATCCCAGGTATGATGAAGTTTGAAACACAAAAACATAAATTATAATATAATAAATAAATATAAATCATTTTAAAAAATCATAATATAATATTAATAAAATTAATTTCTCCATAAATCACTATCGCTCAATTCTGCAAGTGTTCTAATTTACTATCGCTGTTTTCTAGCTGGTCTAAAGCCACTTTTGACGTAAAGGGACACTTTTTGGTTGCTATGCACAATCTCCAGTTTCCAGGCAGAAAGAACAGTATATATAACATAAAACTGCATGCAGGGCATGGGCCAAAGCACTGGGGACAAAAGGAAAGTGAAATGATTTCATACAGTACTGTAATCTGTAAGATTACAGTACTGTATGTGTTATGATTTTTACAATTTTTTGAATTTGCCGCCAGGCTCCGCCCCCATGCGTCGCGACGCTCGTAGGGAACGGAGCCCGGCACGGAGAGGCTTCGGAGGAGACAGAGCCTGCAGACACAGCGGGGGACATCGCAGGATCCTGGGGACAAGGTAAGGAGGCACCAGGATCCTGAAATGCAATCCCGAGTGTGGCTCGGGGTTACCGCTAATGGGACTGAATTTTAACCCCGAGCCACACTCGGGAAAACCGTCAGGGAGGCTGCTAAAGGACTTGTCCCAAACTGTCTCCTGTCATTTTAACTTTTTTGACACTTTTTTTGGTGTAGGGGTACCCAATTCCCATTCACATGGGGGGGGCTGGCATCTGGGGGTCCCCTTGTCAAAGGGGGCTTCCAAATTCTGATAAGCCCCCCGCCCGCAGACCCCGATAACCACCGGGCAAGGGTTGTGGGGAAGAGGCCCTTGCCCCCATCAACATGGGGCCAAGGTGTTTTTGGGGGACCCCAAAGCACCCTCCCCATGTTGAGGGCATGTGGCCTGGTACAGTTCAGGAGGGGGGGCACTCGTCCGCCCCCCCTTTTCCTGCGGCCTGTCAGGTTGCATGCTCGGATAAGGGTCTGGTATGGATTTTGGGGGGCCCCCACGCCATTTTTTTTATTTTGGCATAGGGGTTCCCCTTAAAATCCATACCAGACCTGAAGGGCCGATCCGACAATATATTACAGCCATGAGGCGTTTTAAATGACATTTTTTCCTTTAGAAATGTCATTTTGCTGTGGTACTGTTCTAAACATGGGAAAGTGCTACTTTACAGACAGACAGACTCCCCCAGGCACGATATTTAAATCAATATTTAATTTTTATTGTTTCACTTTAAGCATTATTAAAACCACTGCTCCTGAAAAAATGGCCGTTTTTAAAACTTTTTTTTGCATTGATACATGTCCCCTGGGGCAGGACCTGGGTCCCCAAACACTTTTTATGCCAATAACATGCATATAAGCCTTTAAAATAACCCCTTTTATTTTTCATATTTGTGTCCCATAGACTTTAACCACTTAAGCCCAGGGCCATTTGGCTGCCTAAAGACCAGAGGACTTTTTACAATTTGGCACTGTGCTGCTTTAACTGGTAATTGCGCGATCATGCAATGTTGTACCCAAACGAAAAATTAATGTCTTTTTTTCCC
Organism: Aquarana catesbeiana; assembly: GCF_042186555.1. Taxonomy (NCBI): domain Eukaryota; kingdom Metazoa; phylum Chordata; class Amphibia; order Anura; family Ranidae; genus Aquarana; species Aquarana catesbeiana. The sequence continues at coordinate 655,986,941 of NC_133324.1, forward strand.
CACAAATAGAACTTTCTTTTGATGGTATTTGATTGTTTCTGCGATTTTTATTTTTTGCGATATAAACGGAAAAAGACCAAAAAATTTGAAAAAAAATGATATTGTCTACTTTTTGTTATAAGAAAAATCCAATAAACTCAATTTTAGTCATGCATTTAGGCCAAAATGTATTCAGCCACATGTCTTTGGTAAAAAAAAGTAAAAAAAGTAAAAAAAAAGCGTATATTTATTGGTTTGCGCAAAAGTTATAGCGTCTACAAACTAGGGTACGTTTTCTGGAATTTACACAGCTTTTAGTTTATGACTGCCTATCTAATTTCTTGAGGTGCTAAAATAGCAGGGCAGTACAAACCTCCCCAAATTACCCCATTTTGGAAATTAGACACCCCAAGGAAATTGCTGAGAGGCATGTTAAGCCCTTTGAATATTTACTAAGTTGTCACTAAATGATATATTGCTCCCCACATGCCATGGTTATATGTGCAATTGCACCCCAAAATACATTCTGCTGCTTCTCCTGAGTACGAGGATACCACATGTGTGGGACTTTTTGGGAGCCTAGCCGCATACCAGGCCCTGAAAACCAAGCACCGCCTTCAGGATTTCTAAGGACGTAAATTTTTGATTTCACTCCTCACTACCTATCATAGTTTTGAAAGCCATAAAATGCAAGGATGGCACAACCCCCCCCCCCCCCCCCCCAAATGACCCCATTTTGGAAAGTAGACACCCCAAGCTATTTGCTGAGAGGCATGTTGAGTCCATGGAATATTTTATATTTTGTCAAAAGTTGCGGGAAAATTACAAACTTTTTTTTTTTGCACAAAGTTGTCACTAAATTATTATTATTATTATTCATGATTATATAGCGCCAACAGTTTACGCAGCGCTTTACAATATACAGTAAAAGGGAGACAATACAGTTATAATACAATAAAATACAAGAGGATTAAGAGGGCCCTGCTCAGAAGAGCTTACAATCTAATAGGGTGGGGCAGGTGGTACACAAGGTTGTAACTGTGGGGAATGAGCTGGTGGAAGTGGTAGGAGATTAGTTGAAGACGTGATAGGCTTTCCTGAAGAGATGAGTTTTCAGGGATCGCCTGAAGGTAGCAAGAGTAGGGGATAGCCGGATAGATGGAGGTATATTGCTTACACATGCCATGGGCATATGTGGAATTTCACCCCAAAATACATCCTGCTGCTTCTCCTGAGTACCAGGATACCACATGTGTGGGACTTTTTGGGAGCCTAGCCACGTACGGGGCCCCGAAAACCAAGCACTGCCTTCGGGATTTCTAAGGGCGTAAATTTTTGATTTCACTCCTCACTGCCTATCACAGTTTCGGAGGCCATGGAATGCCCAGATGGCACAACCCCCCCCCCCCCAAATGACCCCATGCAGCCTGTGGGCTGAACGAAAAAAAGAGTTTGATCAGTGGGTATGCCCACCATTAGAATACCATTAGCATACCATTAGAATACCTCCCTTCATCCACCCACTTCTAATGATGGGCATACATGCACCATTTTGTTTTTAACTGTGGTGGTGAAATCACCTCCTCCAGCGATGGAGTCACGGCTTTATGTATCGTGGGAGCAAACGCTGTTGCTGTCAGGATAAGTAAATCAGTGCTGCAGCTGAATATCCTAAAAAATATATGCTGAAGCATGGGGGCATCAGCCTCAAAAGTTAAGAGCAAATGGCTCCTCCACCCCTGCTGCCCCCAAGGCTTTGGCATATATGCTCTTTTTTTTAACTGTGGCAGTACTGGTAATCTGACACTGCCTGGGGCGATGCAGACCCTGACTGACACTAAAACCTAACTGATATCACCCACCGGGCAATCAGGGTGTTAAACCTTTATTGGGTAATAAACGGCAGGTATAAAAAAACAAAAACACAAACTAACTAACCAGTGTCACCCGTAACACTTATACGGTGATCACTGGTGAAAGGGTTAACTAGGGGGCAATCAGGGGGTTAAAACCTTTATTAGGTAGTATATGGGGGTACCTGACACTATAAAAAGCTGACGTGAACCTAAATACTTACCTGACTACTTAGCGTCACCTGTGACACTAATACGGCGATCACTGGTGACAGGGGATGAAAGGGTTAACTAGGAGGCAATCAGGGGGTTAAAACCTTTATTCGGTAGTATATGGGGGTACCTGACGCTATAAAAAGCTGTTGGTGAACCTAAATAACTAAATAACGGCGATCAGAAAAATGATTGATTAGTGACACTGGTGACAGGGGGTGAAAGGGTTAACTGGGGGGTGATCAAGGGGTTAAACCTTTATTAGGGGGGATTAGGGGGTACCCTAGACCTAAAGGGGCCTACCACTAATTGCCCTAACACTTATAACAGTCACAAAATTACACCAATGCAGTGATCAGTGAAAAATTAAAACTGCTATTGGTGTCACTGTGACAGGGGGTGCAGGGGGGGTGACCGGGGGGTGATTGGGGGGTGATTTATGTGCGTATGTGTACTTGTGTTAGTGTGCTGTTGGTGCAAACTCACATTGATGTCTTCTCTCCTCGGGAGCCGGAACGAAAAGGCTCCACCAGGAGAGATGACATCACTTCCTCTGCTTCTGTTTACATTTCAGAAGCAGAGGAAGCTTCCCAATCGTCAGGAGCGATCGTGAGGGAGAGGCCATGAATCAGTAGCGTCCCCCTCAGGACGATCGCTTCTGCAATGATGCCGACTGCCTCAGGCACCGGGGGGGGCGCGATAGCGCCCCCTGCCCGTGAGAGGGGAGTAACGTACCCATACGTTACTCTGTCTGCCAGTGCCATTCTGCCGATGTATATCGTTGTGAGGCGGTCGGCAAGTAGTTAACGATGTCTGTGTGTTCGCACAAATTTTATGCCTGTTCGTAAGTTCTGGTGCGAACCGAACCAGGGGGGTGTACAGCTCATCCCTAGGGCCTGTTATGAATTTTGGGGGGCTCCATGCCATTTTGTTTTTTGGACTCTTCCCTATGCCGAGAGGGGATAAGCAGGTGCCAGATCCATAACAAACAGAAAGAAGCTGTCACATTTAAATGTGGTAAGAATACCACAGCTAAACGTTTTACACTGCAGATGGAGGAAACTATTATGCACATATTATGCATTACGTTAAGTCATTCGCAAAGCAATTTTTTGTATAAACCCCTCAGTGTTTACCTGCACTTGAATTAAAACCAAGGGAATGTTCAACTCAACCTGCTTACAAAGATATCACTGACCAATATTTTCAAAGGACCAGAGAAATTAGCAAAACATTGGGTATGTTACCATGGTGGGCCATGACATGGTACTTTTTCACTGTGGCAATTGGTTGATCTAAAGTTACCATAAGTAAAATATGAGGATTAGCAGTCTGAATATATGGCTGATAAAAAGTAAACAAAGGACCACTTCAAATGATATTTTAATAAATGTATTATAAATGGGTCTTGTTATTTTTAAAATGTAATTTGAAATGTTTTATGGACATTCAGATTAGTGAATAAATAATGACCTCCTGCCTTTGTGCTTGTATTTACAAGGAGTCTAGCTTTAAAATGCTTTATTTCTGCTGGTGACTATTATGCTCCCTGTTATTTTCTAGACTAAAGTGAAAGCTAATCACAGAGATATAGCCAGAGAAGAAGAGAAGTCAGAGTTCGAAGATGTTTATGTAGACATGGTCAAGGGTGCAGGTAAATAGCATTTCTTTTCTATGTATTATTTGTCTGATTGCTTTACCTTGAAATAAAGAAAATACTTTTATTTTCATGCCTTTCCATCATAGTTCTTAAATTCTGGCAGCACCTCTAAAGGTTATTGATAGCTTCACTGTGTTAGGAAAATGTCAACAATCTTAAAAGATGGTAAGAAAATGTTTGCTGCAGTAGTGTAAAGCTGACAGCTTTTAAATAACTGCAGTGTGTCACGTCCACAGTTTTGTTCTTAGAAAACCTAAAACAGAATTATTAAAAAAAAAATATATATATATATATATATATATATATATATATATTGATATGACTGATTTCTGATTGGGACTCTAAAACAAAGTTAATACTGCAGCTGCAGTTCACAGGACTCAATCACTGTGTTTAACCACTTCCATACCGGGCATTTTCACCCCCTTCCTGCCCAAGCCAATTTTCAGCTTTCAGCGCTGTCGCACTTTGAATAACAATTGTGCAGTCATACTACACTGTACCCAAATGAAATTTTTATCATTTTTTCCCCACTAATAGAGCTTTCTTTTGGTGGTATTTGATCACCCCTGCATTTTTTATTTCTTGTGCTATAAACAAAACAAGAGTGACAAGTTTGAAAAAACACAATATTTTTTACTTTTTGCTATAATAAATATCCAAATTTTTTTTTTTAAACAAATTTTTTCCTCATTTTAGGCCGATACGTATTCTTCTACATATTTTTGGTAAAAAATATCGCAATAAGCGTATATTTATTGGTTTGCGCAAAAGTTATAGCGTCTACAAAATAAGGGGATAGATTTATAGCATTTTTATTATTTTTTTTTTTTTTTACTAGTAATGGCGGCGATCTGCGATTTTTATCATGACTGCTATATTGCGGCGGACACATCAGACAATTTTGACACATTTTTGGGACCATTCACATTGGAGGAGGGGGCGCTGTATGGGTTAATGTGTTGCTAGGGAGTGATTCTAACTGTGGGGGGAGGGGATTCACAAGGGGAAGAGACCGATCGGTGTTCCTCCGTACAAGGAACACACCATCGGTCTACTCCCATCAGTACAGGACGTGGATCTGTGTGTTTACACACACAGATCCACGGTCCTGCTCGGTTACCGGGCACGCGCACTGGGACCCGAGCGATGCAGTGGGCGCGCGTGCGCGCCCCCTGGGCTGCCTGGAAGGCTGTGCTGTCATATGACGGTGGCCCAGAACTGTCATCATATGACGGGCAGCAAGTGGTTAAAATGTCCGTTCAGTGAAAATGTATTATTACATGTTATTTTATACATAGATAAGAAAGGGGTGGTGTGAGATGTTATTAAAAACTAACAAATAGAAATATGTTATTAAAAGCTAACAAATAGAAATATATTATTAAAAACTAGCGAATAGAACAATTGCAAAAGTAAAACCTTGAGAAGGGAGGGGGGAGTAGAGAGCGTTTAGGAGGAGAAGTGTCTGTGTGTTAGGTGAAGGTTACAGAACACATTTCAACAGTGAGAACAAAATGGAGTCTCTTGTGCTTAAATGAACAGTACAGTGAATGTCCATGTCATTTCCCCCCTTTTGTTTATTTGACACCATTCTTCTCCGCGTTACATTCAGGCGATTGCTGGTAACTCCTGTTACATTGGCGCAGAGAGACGGTGTCCTGTTCAGCTCTCTCCTAGCTTTCTCACAATAATGGGTTCATCAGGGCTGGTGGACCATTTGTTGGTACAGCGGGTAGTCACACAGAGGCATAGCCTGATGAGGAAGTAAATAACAAATATGAGAAATAGGAACATCACAATGTAAGCGCCTAGTTTCTGAAACCATGTTGCTATGCCATATAAAAAATCACCAAAACCTCCTAAACCCTGAAAGGGATTCCAATCATCTTTAGCAATATCTCTGGCCTTATTCTGTAGTTCTCTTATCTTAGCAAGATGCCCTTTAATAATGTCCTCATTATCAGAAATGTATATACAACAGTCAGTGCGAAATACCTTACACATCCCACCTTGAGCTGCAGTGAGATAATTTAGCGTTAATCTGTGCTCTAATACTACTTTTTTAAGCTATTTCTTCATTTAATAAACCTATATCAGTGGTAGTAAGGTTAATAATCTCATCTACAATTCTAGTGTAATTATTTAGTCTTTTCATTGCTTCAATTCCCCATCCTGTCCAGGAAGGGAACCATGACCATGCCATGTCACCTTCAGTGAACAGCTCTCTTTTGAACACTAAAGGGTATTCTGGACTTTGATCTGGTCGCACTGTATCTTTGCGAACAGCCAAAGCAGGTACTAACTTCCCAATAAAACATGTACCTGTAACATTAGTAGGAAGTTAGGCGTAAGCTTTATTTCCACACATATAATATAACACTCTACGTATGGACGGTATGCCTGCTCCTAAAAAACTGGAAGCAATAACATGGAATCTCAGGTAACCGATATTTTCACATATTGGGAACTGTGAGCAATTTGTACTATAAAGGGTTCTATTTAGTTCTGGATCTGGGATATAATAATATTGACCATAGTTTCCTCCATAAACGGTAATTTTTGCTCCGGTGCAATCTGAATTGCCCAACCGTGTACATTTAGTGTTAAATGGGCATGTAATGTTTAATCAAATCTGTGGAGTGTTTATCTGTTTTGAAACCATCAAAGTTACTGATCTCTGCTCATTAGCTATGGAGACTACGTGTGAGCCATTTATTCTGGTCCTGTTTAGATCAGTGAAATTGAGAGGCATTGCTATTATGGGTATTGTTCCTGTTTGGGGATGTAAGTGAGAACACACCCAGCAGTTACTAGCGTTGCTATGGGTTGCATAAAATTTTAACATTTGGATGAAAGGGTAATTTTTCAATGTCTCAGTTCTCACAAACAACAAAAAGAAAAGAAACATTATCATCATTTTTTCAAAGGATATCATCACTTCAGGATTTTCTTGCAGTGACTGGCGTGAATCCAGGTGGGCTTTCCTTCCAACTTGACAGCAGAACCAGTTGTCAAAAGCACCAAATGTGGTCCATCAAATTTTGGTTCTAGCGGCTTTCTGACGTGTCGCTTGACCACCACCCAGTCACCTGGTTGGATTCTGTGAATATCTGAAACAGAATCTGGGTCGGGGATAGATTTATAAACACCTTCATGTATTTTATTCAATGTTCTTTGCAAAATCTGAACATATTCTAACAGATTGGAGTGAGAAGCCTGCAACTGTTGGGGAAAATATAGCCCTGTTTTGGGTGGCCCTCCAAATAAAATCTCATAGGGGGACAGCCCATGTGGTTGTTTAGGGGTATTTCGTACAGAATATAGGGCTAATGGCAAAGCTTCCACCCATCCTTTTCCTGTATCTGCTTTAATTTTTGCACATCTGTTTTTCAAAATTCCATTAAGTCTCTCAACTTTACCACTACTTTGTGGATGATAAGGTGTATGGAAAGCTTGCTGTATGTGAAGGGCTTCCATTACCTCTTTCATTACTTCCCCAGTAAAATGGGTTCCTCTGTCACTCTCAATAGTTTCAGGAACTCCATATCTACAAACTATTTCATTCAAAATTTTCTTTGCTGTTGTTTTTGCATTTGCTTTAGCTACTGGCCAGCTCTCGGGCCAACCTGAGAACATGTCAACACACACTAAAGCGAACTCGTAGGTGCCTATTCTGGGCATCTGAATGTAGTCTATTTGAATTCTTTGGAAAGGGAAATCTGGCTTAGGAGAATGCTTTTGGGGAACATGGACAGGCCTCCCTGCATTGTACAGAGCACAAGTGAGACATGAAGCACAAAACCTGGCTGCAAATGCACTAAATCCAGGTGCTATCCAATAGCAGTCAGTAAGTGTCACCATCGCGCCCTTAGCAAGATGACTGACGCCATGTGCCAGTTGTGCTAAAACTGGGTACAAACTCCTGGGTAGACACCACCTGTTGTCAGCGCTCCACAGGCCCTGCTGATTTTGGGTAGCATTACATTTGGTCCACTTATCCTTCTCTTCATCAGGGGCCTGGTTCTGCAACTAAATTAGAGTTTCTACATCCCACTGTTCTTGATGAGGGGAATCTGTCCCCGCTACCTAGGTGACCCCTACAGTGGGTGTGACTCCAAATGCCATAAGGGCAGCATCCTTTGCCGCTTGGTCCGCTAAAGCATTTCCTCTGGCTGTCATGTCATTTCCCCTTGCATGCCCTTTTACCTTCAAGATGGCAACTTCTGCTGGTTTCTGAAAAGCCTCAAATAGCCGCTCTATGAGTTTTGCATGTCTCACTGGCTTCCCTGCACTAGTCAGAAAGTTCCGTGCTTTCCGGATAGGCCCAAAATCGTGGGCTATTCCAAATGCATATCTGCTATCAGTGTAAATGTTTCCCCTTTGATTCTCTAAGAGATTACATGCTTTGATTACAGCACACAACTCCGCTTCCTGTGCTGACATCTGGGGTTTCAATGCTGATGTAAAACGGTGTCTGTAGTCTTTACAGCAAAACCTGTGTGTGGCTGACCATCATCAGTGTAAAATCTGGAACCATCTACGAATAAGTGTGTATCACAATCTGATAAAGGCTCATCTTTTGCTGGTGTGACAGAGGCCCTTTCTACCTCCATAAGAGCCATACAATTATAAGAAAAACTCTCAGGTTCTACATCAGTACCATTTGTTGCATCTTCCTCATCAATTATAGGAAGAAGAGTAGCCTGATTTAAAGTAACACATCGTTTGATTGTTAAATTCGATGGAGCAAAAACAGCAGACTGGTACTTGTCAAATCTACTGGCAGACACGTCTGGTATTTACTTGATTCATGATTTCCTGTACTACATGTGGCACATACAGGATCAGAGCAGAATCTAGTACAAGCTCTGTTACTTTATCTAGCAGCAAAATGCAGGCTGCTATATCTCGCATACAACTGGGGGAGCCTTTGATGACAGGGTCTAATGAGGCTGATACATACATCACAGGCCTCTGTTTGTCTCCATGTAGCTGGGTGAGTACACCTGCAGCAAATCCATTGACTTCATGACAGAACAACGAGAACGTCTTAGTATAGTCAGGAAGTCCAATGGCGGGAGCTTCAGACAAAATTTTAATAAGCTCTTCATCTGCAATTCATTGTCCCATGTGAGTTTGAAAGGGTTTCTAGTGGTAGCCTCATATAGAGGAGACATAAGTTCTGATGCATTTGGAATCCAGTCCCTACAATATCCCACTAACCCCAGGAAGGCATGTAGTTGCCGTACATTTCTTGGCTTTTCAAAGTTTTGTAGAGTTTTAACTCGATCTGGGGTTAGGTGACGGATTCCATGTGAAATGCAGTGACCCAGGAAGATCACTTTCTCTTGGCAGTATAGTAGCTTATCTTTGCTAACTTTGTTGTTACTGTTATAGAGAAACATGAGAAGGCTTACTGTTTCTCTGCTACAAATGTCCTATGTATCAGAACAAATAAGCAAATTGTCTATGTACTGAAGCAAAACTGTGTTTGGGTGTGAGGGGGACCATTGGTCCAATACTTGCTTTAACGCAATATTATATTCAGAGGGGCTACTCACACAGCCTTTGGGCAATCTTGTCCATGCTAACTTTTGGGCATCATGGATAAATGAAAAAAGGTGCCAGTAATCTGGGTGCAGGGGCACCGAAAAGAAAGCATTTGCAAGATCAATCACTGTAAAGCAGGTGCTGGAGGCAGGTATTCCACTTAGTAAAGTGTGGGGGTTGGGCACGATCGAGGTATCTGCCTCTATTATATTGTTAATGGCTCTCAAATCATGCACCATGCGATATGTCACCTGCCCACCCTTCTTGTCTGGCTTCTTTGCAATTGGGAACAGGGGTGTATTGACTTGGGACTTAATTGGTACAACAACCCGTACTGCTTTCAGTTGAGTGATTTGATCCTTTATTACCTCAGTCCGAGCAATACTCAGTGGGTACTGTTTAATCTGTGGGAGATGGGCTCCTGGTTTAATTTTTATCATGACTGGGGTGCAATCCAGCAGACCTACATCATATTTGCTGGTGGCCCATAATTCAGCGGGAATCACTTTTAATTCTGGTGGAAATGGCTGAGTGGAATCCTGGATTAAAAATACTCCACAGGCAGAATTTAAAACTTCTCCTGAAGGACTACTGACCACTTGGACTCCTGTAGGAGTGTAGTCTATGTTTGCTAAAATTTGGTTCAAAATGTCAGCTCCCAAAAGATTGGTAGGAACTGTGTCTGAAACTAACACTTTAGTGACAATTTTTGTTTGCTGTCCTAGCCTGAGTTTAAGGGGCTTGGACTCAACCAAATCAGTAGAGGTCCCGGTTAGGCCAACACCAGAGATAACATTTGTAGATAATAATCCTGGAGGTAAGTCCTCTATATTAAAAACACTTCAGCTTGCACCAGTATCAATTAAACAGGTTAATTCTGTTTCTCCTCCAGGATAGGGGAGTTCTTGTAAAAATACTTTTACTCTGGCCTCGGGACCATTGTCTCCCCTATTTAACATGATTGGTACTGGCATGCCATTTTCCTATGCCTGATCCACTGCTTTTGGCAGAGAACTGGGATCATCATGAGGTGCCTCTAAGCTCTTTTCCAGTCTACGGTCAGGAAGATGGCAGAATTTGGCTATGTGTCCTTCCCCATCAAAATTGTAGCATATAATTGGTCCTCGATTGCCATGATTTCTGAAATTACCTTTGCCTCTTCCTCTTCCTCTCTGCTTCCCCATGTACACAACCTTGGGTTTGCTGTCTTTTTGGTTAATCCTGTTTTCTATGAATAACAGGATGGCAGGACGTCTCGAATAGACATATTGCCTGCCTCAGGCCTTGCTGTGAACAACTTTTCTTTCAACTGGGGTATTAAACCATCAAGAAACCTTTGTTTCACCAGTTGTGTAGATAGACTTGCAGTTTCTCCGGCCTTCTCTTCCTCTATTTTATTTTCAAATATTTTTATTAATTTTGTATAAAGAGCGTTATATAAACATGTAAAAGTTTACAAAGCGGACATACAAGTCTTCATTAATTTTCATAACCATATACATAGTAGGGAGGTAATGTGAGGGTAGCACTTTTAGTTTTTTCCTCAGTATAAGATCTCCTTAACGGTTTACCCTATAGCTACATACCCGGAGCAGATATAAAGATAAGAGGTTATATCTAAATAAAGAGAATCTGAGCTGTATCTTGAGTTACCCCAGAAGAGCCTTCCCGCCTACTCAATACCCGAGTTAGACTAACCGGAGCGTCCCGCACACCCCACCCCAATGGGAACTTTCTGTAGGAGTGTGCGGGGACCCCCCGTGTCCAGTCCCCGAGACCTAGTAACAGAAGTTTGAACTCTTGCGGGAGGCAAAATAGGGGAAGCCCCCTTGCACTTAACACCTTCCCCAGTATGTAATATAATCAGTATCTGCTTAAAGACTATTGATCATCCGGTGGGCGGGTAAGGTCCACCGGAGAAGTTCCTTAGATGAGAAATTCAAGATCCTCTTCCTCTATTTTAATGCCTGCTTCCTCAGCCATATTGCTTAACCGCCTCCAATAAGCCCCTGCTGCTTCCTCTTTCCCTTGCTTAGCATTCATAAATTCAGCATGTCTGGTTTGTCCATATATTTGGGGCAATTTTTCCTTCAGTTTCTCACAAACCTCCTGTCCACTAACCATCTTACCTAGATTTTTGACGTCTACACCACATTCTTTAAGTATATAGCCAGACATGTTGCTTCCCACTGCTTTAATAAGAAGCTGATGAATGTCAGTAGCAGAAGCCTCATATGCTTCCTGTGCAGCGCTAAGTTTGTTTGCAAACCCAATTGGATTCTTTCTAGGAGCTCCCAATCCCTCTAATATGGCTCTCATATCTTGGGGACTAAAAGGTACATGCTATTTAATTTGAGACTTACTGTCAACAGCATTACCTTCAAAAACCAATTGGGTTCTGACAGGATAAACTGCAACAGATTGCTCTATGCCAGGGGCAGAAGGGCTGGCATCTCCCTTCCTTCTCTCTTCATCTTGCTGCCACAATTTGGAAATTATGGTTGCTACAGAAGTTCAGACTCTATCTCTCTTTCTCTGGCCAAAGCCTTAAGTTCAGAGAGATCTAGTTTTGCATATGTGCCTTTTGATTTATGCCAGTCATCTGTTTCTAGGATACGAGCCAAAATCCTCTTTGTAGGTTGATATGGGGCTGTTAAACCTCTGCTCTCTACTATATTGCATAGCTCATCTTTTGTGTGTTCCATGTAATCTAATTCTTTTGCTTTTGTGGATGGACCCCTTAAAGCCAAACTGGCAGCCACATAAGGTAGGGGGTCCTCCTCTACAGAGTCTTCTGGCCAAATGTAGTAAATTTGGGCAGTACTTTTATTAAATATCTCCATCAAGCCAGTTTAATTTGCTACTTTAGCTTCTGTCTCCCATGTGCAAGCTATTCTCCACGTTCCTTCACTGCACAGTAGTGGGCCATAATCGTGCAGAAAAGTTTGCCATACTTTTAAATCAAAAGTCCCTTCAGATTTTAAAGGTTTAGCTGTTCCCTTTGTCTATTCTACCCATTTATCTAGGGGCTCAGTATAGGCAGAACCGTACCTTCTGTTCATATATTCTCTAGCGCTCATCTTGCGCTGGGCATTTTCCGAAGGCCTCTCTCCCTTCATTCCCTTAAATAATTTAATGCCCATAATGAATGGCCAGTCTTCTCTACTTGTGCCTATACCCTCTTGCCTCTAAAACAAATAGTACAGCAAATCTGCAGATTTACAAGAATAGTCTCCACTTATCTACGTGGATAGAAGGGGTTTATGACAATAGACAAAACACTCATTAAGAGACCCTCCTCGTCTCTTCTCTTCTCTGTGAGTTTTATCTGACCCTACCATGCGCCTCTGACCCAGGTCACCCACAAGGAGTCAACGCAGGGAACTGCAGAGGATTTTCCCTATCCACACACAGTCCAACCTGTGAAGGGGGACACAAACACATTCACACACACACGTTACCCAACCAGAAAGGTCCGAGAGTGGTCTGGTTTCCTTGAGAACCGACAGATAGGATACATAGGAAAAGGCAGAAATATAGCAAGCTTAAGGGCAGCTTACCTAGAAGGCATTTGAGGTCTGCGTTTCCCGATGATCCTGATCGAAGCGCGGTTCCTTCTGGAGACTCTGCCAAACTCCTGTTATGACTCGCCAAGCTGATATGACTGATTTCTGATTGGGACTCTAAAACAAAGTTAATACTGCAGCTGCAGGAACAGATTCACAGGACTCAATCACTGTGTTTAAAATGTCCATTCAGTGAAAATGTATTATTACATGTTATTTTATACATAGATAAGAAAGGGGTGGTGTGAGATGTTATTAAAAACTAACAAATAGAAATATGTTATTAAAAGCTAACAAATAGAAATATATTATTAAAAACTAGCGAATAGAACAATTGCAAAAGTAAAACCTTGAGAAGGGAGGGGGGAGTAGAGAGCGTTTAGTAGGAGAAGTGTCTGTGTGTTAGGTGAAGGTTACAGAACACATTTCAACAGTGAGAACAAAATGGAGTCTCTTGTGCTTAAATGAACAGTACAGTGAATGTCCATGTTATATATATATATATATATATATATATATATATATATATATATATATTCACAAAATGACTGTAGACATGCTCATTTTTTCTCACAGTAAAGGTAAAGTAACTAATTTGTGGTAATTTTATAATAAAAGTATTTAAAAAGATTTGCTAAATTTGTTTAAAATTTGCAAAATATGAATCATAGCTTTTTCTTTATCTTTTCGTTATAACACCCGCCATGCTCACATATTACTGCAATGATATGATATACTTTTAAGCATACAAAATACTAGCTAAACACACCCTATACTTGGGAAAAGAGTTGAGCACTTTTAAAGCAAATATTTATTTTATTGCAGCCTAAAAATTCTGCTACTGCATCTAACACTCCACTTTCCCCAGACTGGCAAAGTTGCTGTCCAAAGGTGCCCATGTGCTCCTTCATTCAGTGCAGGTATTCCAACACAGGAGGGAGTTTATTTACTAAAACTGGAGAGTGCAAAATCTGGTGCAGCTGTGCATGATAACCAATCAGCTTCTAACTTCAGCTTGCTCAATTAAGCCTTGACAAAACAACCTAGAAGCTAATTGTTTTCTATGCAGAGCTGCACCAGCTTTTGCACGCTCCAGTTTTAGTAAATCAATCCTGAGGCATGTTACTGGCCAGATCACCAGGTGAAAACAGAGGGGAAAATGCCAAAAAAAACAAATTCAGCCACCACATCTAATGACGGGTAAGCTGCAATTAATTACATTTTTGCTTTTGGTTTTAGTACTGCTTTAAATCAGGATAAGATATAGGTCCCATAGGGCCATGGTCCATCTCTGTGCCACTAGCATAATAAAATACAGTACATACTGTAGAAATATAAATCTGGAGTCAATGTTAAAGTAAAAGAGCTAATAACTTGCTTTAAACAATAGGGAAGACCTCTATTTTGCCTTAAAGTGGTTGGAAAGTATCATGTTTTTAAAAGAACAAATGTTATACTTACCTGCTCTGTGCAATAGAATGACACAAAGCAGATCTGATCCTCTTCTTTCTCCCATGCTGGCACTCCTGGCTCCTTCTCTTCTTGGTGTGGCACCATAGGAGGCCACTTCCTATTGTGGCACACTTGCGGGCTCGATCCTGAACTGCGCAGCCTGCGTCCATAGACATAGCTCTGCCTTGCCCTTGCTTCCTCATCACAGGATTGGACTGACTGGAAAAGCCTGTGAGAGCAGGGAGAGCTGCTACAGTTGTGTACTGGATCGAGTGAGAGCTCAGACAAGTATGGGGGAGAGTTAGGGGGCGATACTAATACCTAAACAATTTTACCTTAATTCAGAGAATGCATTAAGGATAAAAATGTTTGGGCCTTAGAACCACTTTAAGCACAATGTAGGCTTTCACATTATGACAAGAATGTTGTACAATCAACTTAATATTATCACATAATATCCAGTAGGAACAATTTCCTAGTAAAGTCTCAGACCTTTAGTCATTCAAAATTTTACAAGCAACATTGCTAGGCAGCTGTTTTTTTAAATATGGATATGTGGATTCCCTATATAGTTTTATTACAGTTTTCTTTCCACATAGTTCATGTTCTATTCTATAACCATTATAGATGCAGATCAGCATTCTACCAATGACACATATGGAAATGGATATGGGGATTGTGTCAACAAGGCCTATGAAAGTGAACAGGATGCACTGGAGTATCCTGCAGTTAACAGCAAGGAGGAGAATGATGAGGAGTATCCAGAGCATCTTGTTTCTGATGGGACATCAGGAATAATTGATGAATATTGCTGCTCAATACAAGCTGACTATTCTTCAGGGCCTTTTATAAATGATGAACTTCCTAATGTATTGCAAGGTAAGGAGCAAAGTATTATATCTAAAATTTTAGAAGTTTAGACATTTTTCTACTAATATGTGTACTGTAAAAAATACATAGAGACCCTCATGCTTTTTGCATCTGTGCTTGAAGCATTGCTAATATTTTAAAACAAATTAAACACATTGCTAAACAGCTACTAGTATCCAGCAAACACAGCTGTATGACAGAAAGTCCACTCATTTTACCTTTATCTTAGTGCTGTGTAAGCCACTCTTGCCATAATTCACAAAATTCCTAACATTTTCTGTGCAAGGGTCTGCATCTTGGACTTTTCTTTTTTGACTCATCACTATTCAGATTCAAATCTCTGGCAAGTCTGAATCTGTCTGCCAGCTGTGAGAAACATTTTAGCATTGATCATAGGCGTGCGCAGGGGGTGTGCTGGGTGTGCCTGGGCACAGCCTAATCACCTCGTGTGGCGCAGATTTCCCCTGCTGATAGTTCACCAAAGCCCCCAAACAGGGCTCCTAAAAAGAATTGTAAAAAAAATAAAAAAGTAAAAATAAAAACCTACTGACACCATCCTACATTTGATCCTACTGAAACCAACCTCTGCCCTACTGACAAGTCCCCTGCTCTACTAACACTGTCCATGTTTTATTATATTTGAGGTGCACACCCTAATGCAATAGGCTGCGCACACCTATGGCATTGATACTTTAACGCATAGGTCTTTCATTATGTGAGAAAAGGAAAGGAGTCTTCAATTGGTACCTTTGTACATACCTCTCCAGTATTCCAATTGGGTAAGCTAAAAGATTCTCGGATTACTGAAAAAAGGAAGTACCGTAGTATGGACTGGTGCCTTATGCTTATGCTGAACACCTAAGCAGGTAGGCTGTGTACTCTAGAAGCAATTCAAGGCTTTGTTTCCAATTTGATAGCAGTGTATATTTATGTACATTTTTAATAGCTGAATACATGTTGTCTTATTTCCATTTCAATAAGAAGTACCAGCAAAGCAGAAATTATGGTGAGTGGCCAACTTCATACTGAGCACTCGTGGTGGAAGAACTAGAAGTTGGGAAGATTTGGTGTTGGGATTTATCACTTATGGACTTTTTGCTTGCTATTATGACAGTTATAAAGCAGAAATCATTCATATATCTAGGATTCTTTAACCACTTGTCGACCGTGCTATAGCCAAAACACAGCTACAGCGTGGCCATACAGTCCTGGGAGGGGGTCTATTGATGTCAGTCCAGAACCCCGGCCCCCCTGCACTTCCTTCGGACACAGTTGATCACAGATCGAGGTAAAGGGCAAATCATAGTGGCTCTTTACCTTGTGATCAGCTGTGTCAAATCACAGCTCATCACATGTAAACAAATGCCGGTTATAGACATTTCCTTTCCTCAGTGTTGTCATAACCAGCTATCCTGTGACAGGGGACATTTACACTGATAATCAGGGCACTGATAATCAGTGCCCTAATTATCAGTGCAGCCCCATCAGTAGCAATAAGTGTCCATCAGTGCAGCATATCAGCTCCAATAGGTGCAGTATGTCAGTGTCCATCAGTGCCGGCTATCAGTGCCCATCAGGGCTGCCTATCAGTGCTGCCTATCAGTGCCGTCTTATCAGTGTCTCCTTATCAGTGCGGCCTCATCTGTGCCTATCAGTGCCGCCCCATCAGTGCGTCTCATCCGTGCCCATCAGTGCAGCCTCATCAGTGACTATCAGCGCAGCCTCATCAGAGCCCATCAGTGTACATCAGTGCAGCTTATCAGTGCCCATCAGTGCATACATCAGTGCCCATCAGTGTACATCAGATTTTTTTTGTTTGTTTAGCAAAAAATATAAAACCCAGTGTGATTAAATACCACCAAAAGAAAGCTCTATTTGTGTGAAAAAAATTATAAAAATTTCATATGGGTGCAGTGTTGCAAGACTGTGCAATTGTCATTCAAAGTGCGACAGCACTGAAAGCTGAAAATTGGGCTGGTCTGGAAGGGGGTGAAAGTCCCCAGTAGGCAAGTGGTTAAACTAAGGAATTACCCATTAAATCCACAGACTTAACTGTTTCCCAAAAGTTACATTCAGGGCATGAGTTTATGGCCACCCATACATCCAGAACCACTGGAATATAGTAAAGCATAACCAAATACATCACACTTAGTAGAGATCCTAATTACAAAGGCAGTTGTACACTCATTACGCCTTTTGTATCTATACCCAAAGATTAAATAACCAACTTGCATACATTTTTAGGCTTACTAACTGATTTTACTGGCAGAAGGTACAGCCACACTTCTACTCAAGAACAATGGACAGAAAGAGATCTGCATTCCCATATCATGAACTGCTGTAATACTCTTCCACTTTTCGCAATGTAACATTTTTACTGGAGAAAGGTGTATTATCACTGATCTGAAGAAAATCTATTTGTCCAAGAGTGAACACTTTTGAAGCTCAGATTTGCATATGTTTTGAAAGGACTTCCTTATGCTGCTATATTATCGCAACTGATGCTCACATCTAACTCATTCCTTGAGAAAACCATCTTAGCTATGGCTGACTATAGACTTACAATGCAGCCACTCAAAACAAGCATGATGAGAGAAATGATGTGGTCTAAATGATAGTTTTCGCACCTATGGTATATAAGGATAACAATTTTAAGTGTTAAAATTCAAAAATTTCAAATCAAAAAGCCACTTTCATTGTTACCTTTCACGTTTGATCGTTTAAATTCTATCATACTGCAGAAACTGAACTATTGACAGTAACAAAAATAGATGTAATAACATCTATGAAAAGATCATGTCAAGAAGTAATAGTCTTTTATCTTTCATATCTTAAATGCCAAGAAGAACGAGGCACTGTATTTTTGTTAAATAGCTAAATTCATAGTTCAAATACATATACATAAGTTGTTTTGCTTACTGCACATTATAGTGATTTCAGTTCTTCCTTTTTTCCACTGCAATTAAGAAACCTAGTTTAGTTACCAAGCTGCCACAGTAGGTGAAGCAACACACTGATGTGGTCAGCCACTGTTTAAAGCGTACTACAGCATCTACCTGCGCAAGTTCTGTGCTTGACAGTTGTATGGATGCACAGCCCCAAATGTACACTGTCTGCGTTCGAGTCCGTGCATAGGCAAGGCTGTTAAATTGGAAGCAGTAGCTGTGTTGTCTGTGCAGTCGCTGCATCCCATTTGATATGAATGAGATTTTCTGCAGGAGGATGCACAGAAAACCTTTGCACCCTTGTGTGACCCTCACATTGGTCAACAATGTAGCACACTCATGTGAACAAAGCCTTAATACCGTACTCTGAATGTTTCAGAGTTCTGACATTCCCTCACCCAGTTTGAGTGCTGTTGTGATTGGCAGAACTTAATAGAAGATGAAAAACTGATTTGTGTATTCATGGTACTTATTTAAAATTAATTGAATTTTTTTTTAACATATAACTAGGTTAAATTGTGCATTTTATCTGCCTGTCTATCTACCTTAAACACTGAAAGCCAAAAATGTTGATGTAAATATATAGAAGCATTTAGTATTTTGGCAACTGGACATAAGGGTGCCTTTGCATTAGAAGATATAGTTGAAGTATACAGACAATTGAACAATGTTAGTGAGTATGGCACACTAGCAATTGCATTGAGTGGGTTGTTCTTGGTTTCTACTAATAGATAAATATACAATATTGAGGAGAAAATACCATTCATGAGGCAAGGTGTAAACATTTCACATCACATGTTTCATGTGAAGGATTTAGTCTTAATATACATAGGCATAAATCCCATCTAGGTTGACACATCCACTCAGCTTTGATGGCCATGAATAGTGCAACAGAACCTCTGTTGACTTCATCAGAGATCATTGGTTGTTATAGTAATGTCAGAGCTACAAAGCATTTCAGAGATTGTAGGTTAAAAACTACAAAGATCCTGCGCTTATGCTTCTATTATGGTGTCCCTACACCTTGGCGGCTGCTAGCACTGTGGCCCATATACCCCTGATCTAAGTGGATAACAGTTGTTTTGTGACAAATACTATAAAGTGCTGCGCTTCCCTTATATATATAAGTACTGTGCCCTTATAATCAAAGTGAAACATGGAAAAATCTATTCATAATGATAGCCATACAAGATATTCATAATGATGGCCATACAAGATCTATTCATAATGATGACCATACAAGATATTGACACTTTGGGCCCAATTTGGACATTTTCACTTAGGGGTGTGCTCACTTTTGTTGCCAGCGGTT
This sequence comes from Aquarana catesbeiana, assembly GCF_042186555.1. Lineage (NCBI taxonomy): Eukaryota > Metazoa > Chordata > Amphibia > Anura > Ranidae > Aquarana > Aquarana catesbeiana. The sequence goes on from NC_133324.1 coordinate 656,006,344, forward strand.
TAGACATTAATGGCTGTGTGTTGAGTTATTTTAAAGGGGAAAGCAAATTTAAATTGTTATACAAGCTGTACACTCACTACTTTACATTGTAGCAAAGTGTCATTTCTTCAGTGTTGTCACATGAAAAGATATAATAAAATATTTACATAAATGTGAGGGGTGTACTCACTGAGAAAGATGGACTGAGCTTCATCTAATTGTTGACAATACAAACACTGCTGTTTTCTGATCTTCCTCCTCTGCAATACCTGTGATTGCCTCTAAATCCGTTTTGGATTTGTATGGATTTCTTTGTGGGTGAGCACCTGGGCATTTACTTCAAGCATAGAGTGCAGTGGCTATTCTTGGAAATATATATATATATATATATATATATATATATATATATATATATATATATATATATATATATATATATTATTGTCACATGTCAGAAAGTATGACAGACCCAATCGGGATAGGGGCTTTTGGAGGGGACAAGGGGCTAGCCTTCTTCCCACTGATTATGGCCCATGGAGGAGACTGGAGATATTGTTTGCTTCTCCCGGTTAGAGCATGAAAAAGAGCTCAGTTCAGCCTCTGATGCCATGGAGAGAGCAGGTCATTCTCTAATGATGGACAACAACATGATGAACGTTAAGAGTGAGGCTTGGATTAATTTTCTGAGTGAAGACAATAAAGCTTCCCTTCTGGAGTAGATAGAAAGGTGTAATATTAGTCTTCTACAAGTTAATGGTCAGAGGAAATATGGTGGCCTTCCTGCAGACTGAGTTGGAGAAGCTCCTCCACTTGGGACAAAAATATTTATCAACAATCTCCCTCAAGAAATCTATGATGATAAATGAATTCCACTTTTTCAGACTGCTGTAACATTGCATGAGATTTGTCTTATAATTGTCTAGTGGATAGATTACACAAGTGAAAGCTGGTTAATGTGATTTGGACAGCCCTGGATCTTCTTTCTGGGGAACTAGTGCCAAATTGTCTGGGTGGGCACTGACCTGAGTCATCTAGGCTTGTCTAGGTGACTAGTTGTTAATTAGCTTGCTGTTAATTAGATCACTGTTAGCTGTTGGCTGTTCCTTAGATGTGCTGGTGATATTACTGTTTACGGTTTGCATTGTTTAGGATAATGTGATCAAACTCTTACCTGATTTTGTGTGGTATATAAACTGTATGAGTTTACAGTAATTTCCAGCTTGCATCTAAGCTAATGTCATCTAGTTCTTGGGTGCAATGCTCAGCTATAATACCTGGTTTCTGGTTCCAGAGTGGAGGAATTTGTATCTTGGTGGAGGCACCCAGGCTGGGTGCCAGGCGATTGGTCACAGTGAACATAACCTGCTCAAAGATACATACCTGTATCCGTCAAAGTCGTAAGGTGTCCCCATTACAACAGCCTTCATCTAAAGAAGTTAATGTGGGCCTTCAGTGCCACTGATAGCTTTTAAAACAAGATATACAGTATACAAGTGTCAAGCTGCTTGTTTTTTTATCCCTGTGTACATCAAGTTTTAGGATGTATGCTGACAATCTTTTCAGTTTACTGTTAATTACTATCATCATCTTCATCATCATCATCATCATTGTACCATAAAATGCCCCTTAGGAAGTTACTGAAAACTATTTCATCACAAGATATCAGCCAGAAGAAGACAAGCAGTTATGAGTTTTGATAACTTCTTTCTAACAGCCATTTTGTTGCATTTTAGACCCATTTTCAACACGTTAGTAAGCAAGCTAGAATTTCTATTATCTACAGCATAACTGTCAATCTACATTTGAGGAAGCATTTTTTATAGAGCGAGAGGACATCTAATCTACAATATTTATCATGCTGGATGCTATCAGTTGTGTACATTCTTCCCTGTGGCTGACTTGAGCATGCTAATCTCACAGAAACACTGACAGGACTAAAGTAAAAACTAAGAAGACATGACAACTGAATCCAGGACTTCACTAGTTGTTTGTAAAGATATTTTTACCAGATAATTTTATTCTGAAGCTCAGATGACTTTTTAATGATTAAAAAAGCCAATACATCACTTCTGTTACATTCATGTGTGACACGATTTTAAAACCAGAAAGATCCATTGACTTCCATCGTTACTTCTGATTTGTTTTCGACAAAAGCTTACAACTTAATTAACTAAGTTGAAAATCCAATTAGTTTCAATGTTTTCTGTAGACAAGATAATACAGCATCAATATGGTTCATCATAGCTTTAGTGTTACAAGTCATCTCAGAGCTGTCGGCAATCATTCCTTCTAATTTACCACCTGCAAAATTTAGAGATGAGTTATCTACAGCTCAAACAGATCCAGCATACATTTATTCAAAGAACTGTTAGTAATGTTTATTTATTTTTTACTATGTGATAGTTAATAGTTTGCTCTTTGTAGAATGAACTTAGCAAATCTAGGTGACAAAATATATTTACAAGATCAATTTTGTATTAAGCAGTTTTACCACTTCTAGAAATTATTACACAAACATAGTACTGGAGGCAGGGGAAAATTGCATATTTTTAGTTAAAAATTATAGTAAATTTTGTTTATTCAGCAGAAAAATGCATTGATTCCTGTAAAAATGTCACTGGCAGTGAAGGGGTTAACATTAGGGGGCGATCAAGGGGTTAACTGTGTTCCCTGCAAGCGGTTAAAAATGTTGTCATTTACCATTTATTGCAGGTGGATCTTCCTGGTACATGCATTTTTATATTATAGTGAATGATTAACCACCTGCGAATCTTTGGTTAATATCACATTCACTGCTTTTTAAATATGACCCTATGTAATCTGATTGCAGCTAATTCAAAATATATTTATCTTAATTGTACAATACAGGACACAAAACTAGTATCATGGATCAAGGGTTACAGTATATGCTGCTACCTTCAAGTGATTAGACACTGGAATATTTTTTTTGCTATGGCATACCAATATAACCCCACCCATTCAATGAGGCTCTAGTTTTTTGCTAATGGATCTGTTCCCCTCTAGATAAGTACAGTATATGTTGTTTTTTTTTTTAAATCCTTGAATTTTTTCATCTGAAAAATATTCTCTCAACATCTGGCTGCTTATTACCTTTTACTACTTAGCAATTTCCGGATTGGTTACCCTTAGTGTGTACCTCGGGGAACATACCAAAAACCCACTGTGTGGGGCTGGCCTGTAATTTTTGATTAACGCATTAGGTGCTCACCTTGGCATTAAGTGCAATTTGTGATGTTAGCTGTAGGGTGCTATGCAGGTCCAGGTCTGCGGTAAATTTATATGGTTCTCAGACCCTCAAAACCTCTTAGAAGGTATGTCCACCGTAACGGGCGAAGCCTGGACCTTATCAGGCCCAGTGTTGTGGATAAGGTAAGACAGGGTTTCCCTCTATATGGACATCAGTTACTGTCTTTAAACAACCATATCCGCAGGGCATAGCACATTATGTGTTTTATTGGGCATTGGTTTGGGGTGTTTTTCACATTATTGTGGTAACCCCTCCCCTTTTGTCTCTCACCTTTCTCAGCAAGCTCTTTTAAAATTGGCTTTTCCATCCTATCAACTTAATCTCACAAGTATGAAATAACTGTAATATACCTGCAAGATGACATGTTTCCACCTGCTTGTTCCACTGAGATTCCAACTGGGGACCCCCAGCATGGGCGCTGGGCCAAAAGGGCCAAACAGCATGCTGAATATGCTTGTATGAAATGTCTTCTTGTCTTCTTTGCATGCCATTTGATAGTGAACTCCTCTTTTAGGAATCCCTTGACAAATCCATCAAGAAGTAATTGGGGGTACGGTACTCTTACCCCAAAATAAAAAAAATATAAGTCTCCCATTTCTACAGCTTCTACCTTTACTTAAAAAAAAGACATTTGCGTCCGTCTGGATCCCAAATATCTAAGACATCTGGGTCAAATCTGTCTTTTCAGGGGGAACAAAGGAGAATTTCTATCCCTGTCCCTTCTTCACTTTCTACCTTTCAATCTACTGGCTTCAGAACCAAAAGGGCAGATTTGATGACTACTTTGCACCAACATCAAGCACAAGGAGTGGTTGTATGAGTTCCTTCAGAATAACAGTTTTGATGTTTCTATTCAAACCAATTTACAGTCTCAAAACTAAATGAGGGCATTTGTCCAATTCTGAAATTGAAATTACTGAACAGATTTCTTTGTGTTCACAGATACACGTAGGCTTCTGACTGGCAAGCCTTGGCCTCTTACAAACAGACCAGACTAATGCCCCGTACACACGGTCAGACTTTGTTCGGACATTCCGACAACAAAATCCTAGGATTTTTTCCGACGGATGTTGGCTAAAACTTGTTTTGTCTACACACAGTCGCACAAAGTTGTCAAAAAATCCGATCGTTCTGAACGCGGTGACGTAAAACACGTACGTCGGGACTATAAACGGGGCAGTGGCCAATAGCTTTCATCTCTTTATTTATTCTGAGCATGCGTGGCACTTTGTCCGTCGGATTTGTGTACACACGATCGGAATTTCCGACAACGGATTTTGTTGTCAGAAAATTTTATCTCCTGCTCTCCAACTTTGTGTGTCGGAAAATCCGATGGAAAATGTCCGATGGAGCCCACACACGGTCGGAATTTCCGACAACACGCTCCGATCGGACATTTTCCATCGGAAAATCCCACCGTGTGTACGGAGCATAACTGACTCTAGACCTACGGTTCCATCCTGTTTCTCAGTCACTGGATTTAACAGCATGGCTGTCGAAACCCAAGTCCCAAAGGATAGAATCTGATTTGATTATTGCCATCTTACTCAGAACAAGGAAATCTAACTCCTTTGAGTTAGACCTTACCTTTGAGGTTGCTTTTCTGGTGGCAATCACATCTATTAGGCATGTTTCTGAGATATCAGCTCTCTTGTACAAAGTCTTTTTTTTTTTTGCACAAGGACAAGGTGGTTTTGAGACCAAAACCTTCCTTTTTACCAATTGTGTTGTCCTCTTTCCACCTCAGTGAGGACATTTCCCTCCTTTTCCTTTGTCCTGTCCCAAAACATGACCAGGGAATTGCCTTTGTCAGCCTTGGCAGAAGTCCCTTTTTGTTCTATTGGGAGGTCCTGGTAAAAGACACTCTTATTATCACTCCACCATTGTCAGATGAACCAGCCAAGTCATTTACAGGACTTACTCTCCTAAAAAAAAGTTCCCAGAGTGAATGTGTTTATATGAGTATGCTCTAGGGGCAGCCCTAGCAAAAAGTTTTTGCCTGTGTCCAGACAACTGAAGGTAGCAGCATATAACCCATGGTCTATGAATACCAGTCATGTGTCCTGTACTGTATGCCGAAATAAGAAATTTACAGGTAAATCAAAAATGTATTTTGTCTTATAATCATAAAAATAATCAGATAATGAATATATATACATTATGTTTTGGAGAACCAAGATCCCCACTCTTCCCAGCCCCCGCCTAATAAAAAATAAAAAATAGATATCTACAGTATGCTGGTTCTGTATAAAAGGTTTGTAGGTAATAGGCAAAGGCTTGTAGGTAATATTTGAGAATATCCATTCCCTCAAGCTACACAGTAATCACCCAGGAATGATCCTTGCAGCAAAGTGGCAGTTTACAGTTGCTTTAGATGTGCAGATTTTAAAAGAATGTTTAAGTTGGGGAATCTCTTTTAAATCTAGTTTTATTTATCTCTGTCTGTCTGTCTGTCTGTCGGTCCATCTGTCTCACTATCTTTCACTTTTCAATCCTCCTTCTGTTAATTTGGCAGTAAATGGATTCCAATCACAATACATCCATCCTGCCAGGACATTTTACCTAGTTAGTTCTGCATAGTGGCTGCTCTTTCAGCTGTTATTTAACAAATTATAAAGGTAGAGGTTCTTGTAGTGTGAGCTGTATGTCCCTTTAGGTCTGGCTGTTGCTTTTGCCACTACAGGGCTTCTGTCAAACATGACTGGCGGGTCTAAAAATGTTACAGTACATGTATTGTTTTGACAGCTCTGTATTAATGTATTGTACATATATAAGTTGTGCGCACAATGAATATGAGGGCCAGTGTGGATGCTATCATGGATGGAGAGCATATAATCAGTTTACAACTCCTGGTCTCCAGATGCAGCCACCAAGAGGGTTGAAACCAGTAGAGTTATGCTGGTGAATCATGCACCATCATCATAGTTTAGATAAAAACCCTCTGAATCTCATGTGACATTATAGTGTTGCACACATTATTAAGCTGATGTTATGTGTAGAGTCTGATGCTTTTGTAATCTTTGGATTATGTGACTCTTTGAATGGTGCTATAGATCAGCACTGTGTTAATATACTGAATTAATTTTGGGTGTTACATACAGGATGGTGAAACTGGCAAATGAGTTCAGTCTTCATTTATCTAGATCCATAAGAGGATTTCATTTGAGCTGTATTGAGCATATTTAAATGGTTTCCTCTTCTGTTATGGCGGATCTAGACATTTGAAAATTTGTATCAATTTCCACATGAAAATGAGGAACAACTGGCATGTCATCAGATGATTTATAAACAAGAAGATATTATTATTTAATGCAATTAGGGCTGATTATTATATGTGGATATCATTGTCTGTGGTTATCATTCCATATGTGCCCTTTATGTTTAGAGTGATGTTAAACCAAAAAGCAAACATTTATTATATTGTAACTTATCAACTCTTAGATGTGATGGCTGCATTCGTTTTCTTTTTTAGACTTCCTTTCCTTTATTTTCATCTGGCGATTCAGCCAGTAAGTCAGTTTTTTTCAACATAACAGGCTCTCCTACAAATGTATCAGTTGAGACTGTTAAGAGAGACAAACCATTTACCACTGACAGAGGTTCCTTTAATGATCAGCTTTTATTTATTCATGTGAAACCTGTATCCCACAAGTTGCTGTAACTGCTTGTGGTAACTGCAGTTTCAGCTGCATTTTGGCTTCAATTTGTTAGTATATCCAAATCTGCTATTATATCTAACACCCCCTCCTCCAGACTGACAACGCTGCTGTCCCAAAGTGCCCCTTGTACCCATTCATCCACAGTGGAGCACTCTAATACAGGAGGTGTGTTACTGACTGGATCACCAGGTGAAAACAGAGAGAAAAAAGCCTAAAAAAAAATGTGGCCACCACATCTTAAGATTGGTAAGCTGCAATAAATTCCATTTTTGGTTTTGGGTTTAAAACCTCTTTAATAATGGATACAATTACTGTTTCTGCGTGTACAGAAAGTATATCAACATTGGGTGGAACCATTTTAAATTTCACTTCAGAAGAGAGAATAGTGTCTCTGGACTTTATAATGCTTGGTTTGGAAAATCTTTTCTAGTTCAAACATTTGCAGTGACATTTGAAAGGGCTTAGACTAATACGAATATTTCTTTATTGGTAATATGAGATCTAATTCTGTTTGAGAAGTTGTGTAGCTTTAAGACAAAATAGAGAATTTTTAGTGGTAGCAATCATATGCACATGATTTATGATTTTGTTGATATGTACAATTACATTACAATGATCTAGATGGATAGTGTAAGATTGAATGTTACCGTGACCATACTGCTGCTTATAAAACAATAAACACATTTATATGGCAACTGAGAGCTATTCATCTAAATTAAAGAAAAAATTGGGAGGAAAGCCTGGTTATGTGACCTGTCAAAGTCATATGACCAGCCTCTCCTCCAATCACTGCATCATTAGGTAGAGAGTACTTAAAGCGTAACTCTACTTTTGTTGAGAAAAAAACATTCCCCTCTGGGTGATCTATGTACATTGCAAGGATTATAACAAACTTTGTTGCAGATTCCTACCTTTTGTTATTTTGAAGAAATCCATGTGTGTTTCTCTGTGCCTCTTTTCTGAGTGGGTCTAATGGGATTGGTTTCATAATGAACTGTCAGGTGTGCAGCTGCAGGGCTTTAATGAGTAATGAGGAAATCTGCTGGGTCTGCATCCCTTTAGATATGTTCCTATTGAAAGTATCTCTCCAAAAATTACATTTTTGTTGCAGGGGATGCCTGAAATCTGACTTGTATCTTAGGCAGACTTCTGGGAAAATTGGTGAGCCAATCACAGAAGCAGGAAATTATGTTTCCGGGAGGTGGTCAGTACACACTCTGTGTACAGAACAACTCCAAGTTGCTATATTGCAATGCATTCTCAAAAAACTACAGTGGCTGCAGATTGAAAAGAAAGTCATTTTTTAATACCATTCAATTACAATATGATTAGTGTCGCAGTTATATGCGTTATATTATTTTTTCTTTATTTACTATTTTTTTTTTCCCCACAAAAGTGGAATTACCCTTTAACCACTTGCCGTCCGCCCACTGTCAAATGACGACTGGGCAGTTCATCTCTCGTTCTGGGTGGACGCCATATGATGGCCTCCCAGAACGACCGCTCTCGCACGACTCGGGGGGGGCGCGCCATGTTGCTAGGAGACGGCCCGACCCTGATCTATGTAAAGAGCCACGGCTCTTTAACCATGTGATCGGCTGTGTCCAATCACATGTAAACATGAAGATGCCGGTATTCGGGGGGAGACAAGAGATCGCCCCCCTTGCTGAACTGTACAAAGCCTTATGCCCTCAACATGGGAAGAGTGCTTTGGGGTCCCCCCAAAGCACTCTTCCCATGTTGATGGGGACAAGGGCCTCATCCCGACAACCCTTGCGGTGTTTGTGGGGGTCTACAGGCAGGGGGCTTATCGGAATCTGGAAGCCCTCTTTAACAAGGGGGCCCCCAGATATCGCCCCCCTATGTGAATGGGTAGGGAGTACATTGTACCCCTACCCATTCACCAAAACAGTTTTCCTTTATTATTATTATTATTATTATTATTATTATTCCCTTATTATTTAAAAAGAAAAAAAATTGTTCCCGCAATGTCCATCCATCTTCAATCACGATGTCCGACGGTCCTGAGAAAAAATTTTAAAAAAAGGAAAAACTCCTGCCGACTGCCGTCTTTTTGCTTTGACAGCTCTTATATAGCCAAGGGTGGGGCCACCTGCTGATGTAACCAATTGACCCCGCCCCTTCTGGCATCAGGTGATGCCATGTGACAGCAGAGGAGGTGGGGTCACCGTCACCGGGTGGTCCCGCCCTTGACTATATAAGAGCTGTCAAAGCAAAAAGATGACAGTCGTCATCACGCCTCCCATGGAGGCGGAGTTTTTCCTTTTTTTTCCGGGAACGGCGACTCCGTGATTGAAGATGGATGGACATTGCGGGAATTGTCCGAAACTGTCTCCTGTCATTTTTACTTTTTCGACACTTTACACTTTACAATGTACCCCATACCCATTCACATAGGGTGCGGGATCTGGGGGCCCCCTTGTTAAAGGGGGCTTCCAGATTCCGATAAGCCCCCCACCCGCAGACCCCCACAACCACCGGGCAAGGGTTGTGGGGATGAGGACCTTGTCCCCATCAACATGAGGACAAGGTGCTTTGGGGGGACCCCAAAGCATCCTCCCCATGTTGAGGGCATGTGACCTGGTACTGTTCAGGGGGGGTGCTCTCTGGTCCCCCCTTTTCCTGCAGCCTGCCAGGTTGCTTGCTCAGATAAGGGTCTGGTATGGATTTTGGGGGGACCCCCACACCATTTTTTTAAAACTTTTCTGCACAGGGTTCCCCTTCAAATCCATACCAGACCTGAAGGGCCTGGTGTGGATTTTGGGGGGACCCCCATGCCTTTTTTTAAAAAATTTGGCGCAGTGTTCCCCTTAACCACTTCAATACCCTATGTTATATATACTACTGCCTGAATATAGATTCTACACTGAATATCTAATCTACACTAAATGCAGAGTATATACTAGGCTGTATATATAGATCAAATACACTGCCTGTACTGACTGAATATAGATTCTACACTGAATCTCTAATCTACGCTAACTGCAGAGTATATATATATATATATATATATATATATATATATATATATACAGTTGTGCTCAAAAGTTTGCATACCCTGGCAGAAATTGTGACATTTTGGCATCAATATTGAAAATATGACTGATCATGCCATAAAACTGTCTTTTATTTAAGGATAGCAATCACATGAAGCCATTTATTATCACATAGTTTTTGGGATCCTTTTTAAATCATGATAACAGAAATGGCCCTGATCAAAAGTTTACATACCCTGGAATGTTTGGCCTGGGTACAGACACAGAAGGTGGCACACACACGTTAAAATTGCAATTAAAGGTTAATTTCCCACATTTGTGGCTTTTTAAATCACAATTAATGTCTGTGTATAAATAGTCAATGAGTTTGTTAGCTCTCACATGGATGCACTAAGCAGGCTAGACACTGAGCCATGAGGAGGTAGAAAAGAACAGTCAAAACACCTGCGTAACCAGGTAATAAAACTTTACAAAGATGGAAAAGGATATAAAAAGATATCCAAAGCCTTGAATATGCCAGTCAGTACTGTTCAATCACTTAATAAGAAGTGGAAAATTTGGGGATCTCTTGATACCAAGCCAAAGTCAAGTAGATCAAGAAAGATTTCTGACACAACTGCCACAGGAACTGTTTGGGATACAAAGAAAAACTCAAAGGTAACCTAAGGAGAAATACAGGCTGCTCTGGAAAAAAATGGTGTGGATGTTTTTAGGGACAACAGTACGATAATACTTGAACAAAAAAAATCTGCATGGTCAAGTTGCCAGAAAGAAGCCTTTACTGTACAAGTTCCACAAAAAAAGCCTGATTACAAAATGGCCAACAACACCTTGACATGCCTCATTGGCTTTTTTGTGGCATTGGCACAGTAAAAGCTTCCTTCTGGCAGCGAAACCATGCAGCTCTTTTCTGTTCAAGTATCGTTGAATTGTGCTCCTTAAAAACAACCACACTGTCTTTTTGGAGAGCAGCCTGTATTTCTCCTGCAGTTATCTGTGGGTTTTTCTTTGTATCCTGAGCAATTCTTCCGCCAGTTGTGGCTGCAATCTTTCTTGGTCTACCTGACCTTGGCTTGGTATCAAAAGAGACCTTCATTTTCCTCTTCTTAATAAGTGATTAAACAGTGCTGACTAGCATATTCAAGGCTTTGGATATCTTTTTATATCCTTTTCCATCTTTGTATAGTTTCATTACCTTGTTACACAGGTCTTTTGACTGTTCTTTTCTACCTCCTCATGGCTCAGTGTCTAGCCTGCTAAGTGCATCTATGTGAGAGCTAACAGACTCATTCACTATTTATATATTAACACTAATTGTGATTTAAAAAGCCACACATGTGCACAATTAAAGTTTAATTGCCATTTTAACCTGTGTGTACCACCTTCTTTGTCTGTACCAAGGCCAAACATTCCAGGGTATGTACAGGGTATGTACACTTTTTTTTATCAGGGCCATTTGCGTGATTTCTGTTATCATTATGATTTAAAAAGGATCCAAAAAACGATGTGATAATAAATGGCTTCATGTGATTGTTATCCTTAAATAAAAGACAGTTTTTTGGCATGATCAGTCATATTTTCAATATTAATGGCAAAATTTCACAATTTCTGCCAGGGTATGCAAACTTTTGAGCACAACTGTATATACTAGACTGTGTATGTATATATATATATATATATATATATATATATATATATATATATATAAAGTACACTGCCTGCACACCACTAACTAAGCTGCCTAATCTCTCTTCATTCATTACACTATATGGCCGCCGTGTAAGCAGCAGCCTTATATAGTGTGGGGCGGGGACTTAGCTCCCTGAGCCATGATTGGCAGAAAATGAAGAAACCAGGCAATATTATCTGAGAGGAGTGTCAGGAAGTATAAAACAAACAAAAAATACTACATTTAGCTCACATTCCCTTACTTAGACATCCTATATTAATGCAATCATTTGAGTACCTAAACTGTGATTCTTTTCACGTCATGGACCTATAAATTAAATAGCAGTTCAACTGTTCAAAAGTCAGCATCGAAAAAGACCAGACACAGCTCCCTAATCTAATTCACAGGTTGTAGGCTATGATTCTGATTAAATCAAGGGTAAACTTTCTTACTTTATTACTTTTATTTTTATTTTTTTTTAATTGCTATGACTTTTATTATGGGACTCACACATGACCTTAGTTTGATGGTGTCTGTGAGACTAGTACCTACCAAGAAAAATGTCATTAGGCATTACTGTTATTTTTTCTACAAAATAACATTTCCATTTCCATATTCAACTTTATTTAAAATGTAATACTGTTTAGAAAATTAATATTGGTTAAAGATGGGAAGGAAGAAACAGTTAGCAATTATCTTTAAGAGTGCATATTATTATCTTGGATATTATTATCTTTAAGAGTGGATTTTTGCAGATAAATCCACAAACACTGTTATGAAATTAGTCAGAAGATTAAAAGAAGTCTAGAGATTATAGTTTAATCGGATAAGCCAATTAAAAAAAAAATAATATCTTATGCTTTAAAGTGTTTTTTTTTTTTTAAGATGGGAAAAAAAATCTAATGAGTCTTATGCCGCGTACACACGAGCGGACTTTCTATCCTACTTGGTCCGGCACACTTTCCGACGGACTTTGTCCGCCAGGTGCGCCGGACTTTAAAACGAACGGACTTGCCCACACACGCCGGGATTTTCCGGCGGGCTAAGTCCGCCCGTCTTTCCGACGGACTTTCGCCGGAGTTCCGGCGGACTTTCAGAATGAACGGACTTGCCCACACATGGACAAGTCCGTTCATTTTGAACGTGACTCAGGTGCGACGGGACTAGAGAAGGATGTCAATCTTGCCGCTTTTATCGGCGAGATTGACACCTTGCTAGCCCCGTCGCGGGGCATACCAGGCCCTTAGGTCTGGTATGGATTATAAAGGGGAACCCCGCTACGCCGAAAAAACGGCGTGGGGTCCCCCTAAAATCCATACCAGACCCCGATCCGAGCACGCAGCCTGGCCGGTCAGGAAAGGGGGTGGGGACGAGCGAGCGGCCCCCCCCCTCCTGAACCGTACCAGGCCGCATGCCCTCAACATGGGGGGTGGGTGCTTTGGGGGAGGGGGGCGCCCTGCGCCCCCCCCCCCCAAAGCACCTTGTCCCCATGTTGATGAGGACAAGGGCCTCTTCCCGACAACCCTGGCCGTTGGTTGTCGGGGTCTGCGGGCGGGGGCTTATCGGAATCTGGGAGCCCCCTTTAATAAGGGGGCCCCCAGATCCCGGCCCCCCACCCTATGTAAATGAGTATGGGGTACATGGTACCCCTACCCATTTACCTAGGAAAAAAGTGTAAGTAATAAAACACACTACACAGGTTTTTAAAATATTTTATTAAACAGCTCCGGGGGGGGATCTTCCTCCGGCTTCGGGGGTCCCTCCGCTTCATCTTCTCCCGGCGTCCGGTTGGTTCTTCTCCGCTCTCCGGCCTCTTCTCCCAGTGTCGCAGGTCTTCGGCCGGCCCCTCCGCTCTCTTCATGTAGCTCTATTGCGAGCGGAGGTCCGGACTTCTTGGCTTCTTGGCTTCTTGGCTTCTCTTCTCTTCTCTTCCCCCAGATGTTGACACGACGCTCTCTCCGGCTGGACTGGTCTCTGAGGGCTGCGTTGTGACTTATATAGGCGGAGACCCCGCCCCCATATGATGTCACAGTCCTTGGGCATGCTGGGACTGTGACGTTTTAGGGGGCGTGGTCGACCACGCCCCCTAAAACGTCACAGTCCCAGCATGCCCAGGGACTGTGACATCATATGGGGGCGGGGTCTCCGCCTATATAAGTCACAACGCAGCCCTCAGAGACCAGTCCAGCCGGAGAGAGCGTCGTGTCAACATCTGGGGGAAGAGAAGAGAAGAGAAGCCAAGAAGCCAAGAAGCCAAGAAGTCCGGACCTCCGCTCGCAATAGAGCTACATGAAGAGAGCGGAGGGGCCGGCCGAAGACCTGCGACACCGGGAGAAGAGGCCGGAGAGCGGAGAAGAACCAACCGGACGCCGGGAGAAGATGAAGCGGAGGGACCCCCGAAGCCGGAGGAAGATCCCCCCCCGGAGCTGTTTAATAAAATATTTTAAAAACCTGTGTAGTGTGTTTTATTACTTACACTTTTTTCCTAGGTAAATGGGTAGGGGTACCATGTACCCCATACTCATTTACATAGGGTGGGGGGCCGGGATCTGGGGGCCCCCTTATTAAAGGGGGCTCCCAGATTCCGATAAGCCCCCGCCCGCAGACCCCGACAACCAACGGCCAGGGTTGTCGGGAAGAGGCCCTTGTCCTCATCAACATGGGGACAAGGTGCTTTGGGGGGGGGGGGCGCAGGGCGCCCCCCTCCCCCAAAGCACCCACCCCCCATGTTGAGGGCATGCGGCCTGGTACGGTTCAGGAGGGGGGGGGCCGCTCGCTCGTCCCCACCCCCTTTCCTGACCGGCCAGGCTGCGTGCTCGGATCGGGGTCTGGTATGGATTTTAGGGGGACCCCACGCCGTTTTTTCGGCGTAGCGGGGTTCCCCTTTATAATCCATACCAGACCTAAGGGCCTGGTATGCCCCGCGCTCGCCGCAATAGGAAGATTTGTTTTTCCTATTGCAGCGAGCGCGAGATGCAATACCATCCCCTCGTGTCGCATTTGGTCCGTCGGACCAGCCTACACACGAGCGGGCTTTCCGTCGGACCAGCACACACACGAGCGGACTTTCCGCCCGAAACTGAGTCCGACGGAAAGATTTCAAACATGTTTAAAATCTAGGTCCGGCGGGCTTTTGGGAAGAAGTCCGCCGGAAAAGTCCGCCGCCGCCCACACACGGGCGGATTGTCCGGCACACTCTGGTCCGCCGGACCAAGTATGCCGGAAAGTCCGACCGTGTGTACGCGGCATTAAATATAATGGTGGCAATTGGCTCTGGCAATGAAAAATAGAAATACTACTAAACCTGCTTTGAATTTTGATAGAAATAATTTTTTAAAATATGATTAAATCTATTTTTGCATACAACTAACATAAGCACCTCTTTTTTTTACCTAGTTACCTATGAAATGACATTAGACCTATGGTTGTAGAACGGTATTGTTATTATTTCATATAATTATTGCATTACCTAGCTCTTATCATTCTCTTTTCTGAGGTTGTGATGTTTTTGAATATACCGAAACATTTGCAGACATTAGGTGTTCTACACATGCCCCCAAAAAACTTAATAGAAGTACACATGGCTTGTGTAGCATGCCCTGTCCTCCCCAGTTGCCACTCTCTCACTACACTTTCTCACAATACCAGGCTTTCATTTTGATATACAGCAGCTATTACAGCCACTGCTTCAAAAAAATGAACCTTCTGACTCGGTGTTTTCAACACTGTTCATACATAGGGGATTCAGAGACACAAAGTAACATTATTGTTACTTAGTATTTACACTATTTCATTCATGTGCGGATCAAACGAGGGAGCTCTGATCTGTATATAATGTCACTTAAATTTGAACTCCGGGCACACGAACTTTTATTTAAATACTGTATATTTCTTAATATTGACAAAGGTTATAAATCCCTTTTGTGTGCACCAAATGCCTTTACAAACCTATTTTTCACCTTGGAAACGTAGTGGTGACAGCATCATTGTCCTGCATATAGCCTGTATAGATATCAAAACTGTGGGAGGACTCCAGCAGGGCAGCCCCGCTGCAGGCTGCCTACAGGAAACTACAGGAGAGGGTGGAGACAAGACCAGTAACCCAGCACAAGGAATGAGAGCAGCAGTAACTGGTCTTTATTACAGGAAACTCCTACACAGTGGATTACTGAACAGATCTGAAAGAAATGCACAAAGCACACCACGATTCAAGTAACAGTACACATAAGTCTTGTATTTAGACAATAGTGTTCCTATTGGACCCCTTGGTTTATCCTAATCTGCCCTAATTGACCCCTCCTCCCCCCCCCCCACCTTTTACTTTCCTCCTGATTTTTGTGTATTTTTTAATTTTTGTAACTATTATATTTCAAACTGTTTTTGTTTGTTTTTGTGTGTAAAAAAAAATTGAAAAAAAAAACCCTAAAACAGAACAGAAATTAGGCTTTGACAAAAAACTTGATTGGTTTGTATACAGAGCTATACCAGATTTTGCACTCTCCAGCTTTAGTAGATCAACCCCACTATCTCCCTGCCTAAGCAGGCCCAAGTGACAGTGTCTCAGTCTGAAAAGATTCTCCCCTCCCCAATCTCTTAAGCCTGGTACACAATGAGTTTTTTTCCGTTCAACCCAGTAGGGTTGAACGAAAAAATACTGTCAGCTCTGGTTGGAACCACTGTGACAGGGGGATGCACCCCTGCACCCCCCCACCCCCCCGCCAGAACACCATTGGGCAGCCGATCTGCTGCTTTTCCAGCATGCTTGTCTGACAGAGACTGGCCAGCTTCTGTTGGACCGGCTGCCAAACACAGAGGCCAAATGTCGGCCATTTTTTATTGAAACAGCCGATGCCTCCCAGCATTCGACCTATGCGTACGGGGCTTAACACTCACTTTACCAGCTTTCCCCTGCAGCTCCTTCCTCCTCTGCAGACACAGCTTGTGACCTCCTCCTAGATGAAGTTCATCCAATTGCTATACCCCAGCACTGTCACATGCCTAGTTAAGTGGTGTCACCACTCCCCCAGGTAACCGACCAGTCATTTCAGTGTTGGCTTCGGAGCAACAAAGGAGCGTTGATAAGGTGAGTATAGGGGGATTAAGCAGAACCCTTTGAAGAAACAGTGTAACATGTTGTGCCCTACATGTGCAAGGCAACAGTGTCTTTTATAAGTGTATAACCAGGCATTATCCAAAAGTGTATATCCAGAGAGTGTTGTACTTGCCACCTCTAGTGACCAAATGCAAACATAAGTCCACTCCCCACACTATATAAGGTTGCTTACATTGTGGCCGTGTGTAGTGTTGTTGGCGTAGACAGAGAGATAGCTTGAGTTAGATTAAGCAGGCGGGTTATTCAGTTAGTGGCAGTGTATTTGATATATGTATACAGTCAGTCTAATATATATATATATATACTCTGCAATCAGTGTAGCCTATACATAAAGTGCATTCAGTGGTGTATAGTTTCTAATACTAATATATAATACAGTGTAGTGTGGTGTTGCGAAACAAAAAATACATCATGTCCGGAAGGCCACCAAGGAGAGGCAGACGCTCACATACCATTAAAAGAGGGCAAGCAGTGGTGGTCGTGGACATGGTGCATCCTCTGCAGGTGGCATGCTTGTAGGGGAATCATTACTGGCTGACAACCCTTCTTGATCCACGTTACAAGAGTTAAGTTGCAGAACTCATCCTGCCTTCGCAGAGGGAGCAAAGGATGAAACATCTTCAGGAGGCCTTGAAGAAAGGTTTGTGTAATGCATTTCCAGACCCTGGGAGGTTACCATTTTCTGGTGCTGGACAACGTGTTTTTCAGTCCTCAGCGCCAAGGTCTGATCGGTTCAAGAAACCATTGCCAGCGTCAGCATTATATGGTGCAGGAATATCTAGGGGCAGGTGCAGACTTGGAGACCTTTCCAACAGAGCATCCACTAAGTTACTGGGTCTTGGGGATGGACCACTGGCCTGTCCTGCATCCAGCATGCTTTCTGAACGCACATTCAGTGCTGCTGGAGGGTTTGTAACAGATCAAAGAGTGCACCTGTCCACAGACTCTGTTGATAGGCTCACATTCATAAAAATGAATCAGTCTTGGATCAGCAGCTATCAAGCACCTGATGCTGATGTAACTGATTGAATTTGCTATGGATCTGGGATCCCTTGAAGACTGCCTATGCTGATTATCCTATTCCTCCTCAATCTTGATGATGCTAGCTTCCAACAATATTTTTGGTTTAGGGCAACACCACCACCACTCAATGCCCAATTTTTCTGCCCCTGTTTAACAGGGGCATGTAATTGCAATTTTTGTTATAATATTTCACAGCAGGGCCCATTCCTGCGCCCAACAAGAGTATCTGTGAGGGATTACAGTGTTGTGGCATCACCACCACCCAAGGCCCAATTTTTCTGCCCCTGTTTAACAGGGGCATGTAATTAAAATTTTTGATATATTTCAATGCAGGGCCCGTTCCTTTATCCAACAAGAGTAACTGTGAGGGATTAGTGTTCTGGCACCACCAAAACCAAAGGCCCAATTTTTATGCCCCTGTTTAACAGGGGCACGTAATTACAATTTTTGATATAATATTTCACAGCAGGGCCTGTTCCTGCACCCAGCAAGAGTAACTGTGAGGGTTTACAGTGTTCTGGCACCACCAACACCTAAGGCCCAATTTTTCTGCAGAGTATATAGAGCAGGCTGTATAGTATATATACTGCTGCTCAGGGTATATAGTGCCTGGGGGTCTGGGGGACCCCCACACCATTTTTTTTAAATTTTGGTGCGGGGTTACCCCTAATATCCATACCAGACCTGAAGGGCCTGGTATGGATTTGGGGGGGCATTCATTCCATTTTTTTGGTATTTTTGGCTCGGGGTTCCCCTTAATATTCATACCAGACCCAAAGGGCCTGGTAATGGACTGGGGGGGAGCACGTACTGTTTTTTTCAATGACTTTTATCTATATTGCCGGGATCCGACAATACATTACAGCCACAAGCAGTTTTAAATTACATTTATTCCTTTAGAAATGTAATTTTGCTGTGGTACTGTTATAAACATGGGAAAGATGCGCTACTTTACAGGCAGACTAAGGAGACTCCCCCAGACATGATATTTAAAGGAATATTTAATTTTTTTGTTTCACTTTAAGCATTATTTAAATCATTACTCCCGGAAAAACGGGCCTTTAAAAAAAAAAAATTGCATTGATACATGTCCCCAGGGGCAGAATCCAGATCCCCAAACACTTTTTATGGCAATAACTTGCAAGTAAGCCTTTAAAATTAGCACTTTTGATTTTTCACGTTCGTGACCCGTACACAAATGTTCTGCTGCGAACCAAACCAGGGGGGGGGGGTGTTCGGCTCATCCCTATTCCTGGTATTTATCCATTTAAAAATGCTGCAAGTACAGAAAAATGCCTACTGATCTTACAAAATTTCAATGCGCTCCTAAGCCTTTGTTTGATCTGATAACACAGTACCTTTTCTGCACAAATATCTATACCAGAGTTGTAAGCACTACCTGCTGGACAACAGAACTTCACTCACCCCCACCCCTCTTTGAACCACTCAGCACTAGGGATGAGCTTCGAGTTCGAGTCGAACTCATGTTCGACTCGAACATTGGCTGTTCGCAAGTTCACCGAACAGCGAACAATTTGGGGTGTTCGCGGCAAATTCGAATGCCGCGGAACACCCTTTAAAAGTCTATGGGAGAAATCAAAAGTGCTAATTTTAAAGGCTAATATGCAAGTTATTGTCATAAAAAGTGTTTGGGGACCTGGGTCCTGCCCCAGGGGACATGGATCAATGCAAAAAAAAAGTTTTAAAAACGGCCGTTTTTTCAGGAGCAGTGATTTTAATAATGCTTAAAGTCAATCAATAAAAGTGTAATATCCCTTTAAATTTCGTACCTGGGGGGTGTCTATAGTGTGCCTGTAAGGGGGCACATGTTTCCTGTGTTTAGAACAGCCTGACAGCAAAATGACATTTTGAAGGAAAAAACTCATTTAAAACTACCCGCGGCTATTGCATTGCCGACAATACACATAGAAGTTCATTGATAAAAACGGCATGGGAATTCCCCAAAGGGGAACCCCGAACCAAAATTAAAAAAAAAAAATGACGTGGGGGTCCCCCTAAATTCCATACCAGGCCCTTCAGGTCTGGTATGGATATTAAGGGGAACCCCGCGCCAAAAAAAAAAAAAAAAAACGGCGTGGGGTCCCCCCAAAAATCCATACCAGACCCTTATCCGAGCACGCAACCTGGCAGGCCGCAGGAAAAGAGGGGGGGACGAGAGTGCAGCCCCCCCTCCCTCCTGAACCGTACCAGGCCACATGCCCTCAACATTGGGAGGGTGCTTTGGGGTAGCCCCCCAAAACACCTTGTCCCCATGTTGATGAGGACAAGGGCCTCATCCCCACAACCCTGGCCGGTGGTTGTGGGGGTCTGCGGGCGGGGGGCTTATCGGAATCTGGAAGCCCCCTTTAACAAGGTGACCCCCAGATCCCGGCCCCCCCGGTGTGAAATGGTAAGGGGGTACATAAGTACCCCTACCATTTCACGAAAAAAGTGTCAAAAATGTTAAAAATGACAAGAGACAGTTTTTGACAATTCCTTTATTTAAATGCTTCTTCTATCTTCCTTCATCTTCTGGTTCTTCTGGCTCTTCTGGCTCTTCTGGCTCTTCTGGTTCTTCCTCCGGCGTTCTCGTCCAGCATCTCCTCCGCGGCGTCTTCTATCTTCTTCTCCTCGGGCCGCTCCGCACCCATGGCATGGGGGGGAGGCTCCCGCTCTTCTCTTCTTCTCTTCTTCTTTTCTTCTCTTCTTCTCTTCTTCATTTTCTTCTCCGGGCCGCTCCGCAATCCATGCTGGCATGGAGGGAGGCTCCCGCTGTGTGACGGCGCTCCTCGTCTGACAGTTCTTAAATAACGGGGGGGGCGGGGCCACCCGGTGACCCCGCCCCCCTCTGACGCACGGTGACTTGACGGGACTTCCCTGTGACGTCACGGGGAATGCCACAGGGAAGTCCCGTCAAGTCACCGTGCGTCAGAGGGGGGCGGGGTCACCGGGTGGCCCCGCCCCCCCCCGTTATTTAAGAACTGTCAGACGAGGAGCGCCGTCACACAGCGGGAGCCTCCCTCCATGCCAGCATGGATTGCGGAGCGGCCCGGAGAAGAAAATGAAGAAGAGAAGAAGAGAAGAAGAGAAGAAAAGAAGAAAAGAAGAAGAGAAGAAGAGAAGAAGAGAAGAGCGGGAGCCTCCCCCCCATGCCATGGGTGCGGAGCGGCCCGAGGAGAAGAAGACAGAAGACGCCGCGGAGGAGATGCTGGACGAGAACGCCGGAGGAAGAACCAGAAGAACCAGAAGAGCCAGAAGAACCAGAAGATGAAGGAAGATAGAAGAAAGAAGAAGCATTTAAATAAAGGAATTGTCAAAAACTGTCTCTTGTCATTTTTAACATTTTTGACACTTTTTTCGTGAAATGGTAGGGGTACTTATGTACCCCCTTACCATTTCACACAGGGGGGGGGCCGGGATCTGGGGGTCACCTTGTTAAAGGGGGCTTCCAGATTCCGATAAGCCCCCCGCCCGCAGACCCCCACAACCACCGGCCAGGGTTGTGGGGATGAGGCCCTTGTCCTCATCAACATGGGGACAAGGTGTTTTGGGGGGCTACCCCAAAGCACCCTCCCAATGTTGAGGGCATGTGGCCTGGTACGGTTCAGGAGGGAGGGGGGGCCGCACTCTCGTCCCCCCCTCTTTTCCTGCGGCCTGCCAGGTTGCGTGCTCGGATAAGGGTCTGGTATGGATTTTTGGGGGGACCCCACGCCGTTTTTTTTTTTTTTTTTTTGGTGCGGGGTTCCCCTTAAAATCCATACCAGACCTGAAGGGTCTGGTATGGAATTTAGGGGGAACCCCACGTCATTTTTTTTTTTTTAATTTTGGCCGGGGTTCCCCTTAATATCCATACCAGACCTGAAGGCCCTGGTATGGAATTTAGGAGGACTCCCACGTCATTTTTTTTTTTTAATTTTGGTTCGGGGTTCCCCTTTGGGGAATTCCCATGCCGTTTTTATCAATGAACTTCTATGTGTATTGTCGGCAATGCAATAGCCGCGGGTAGTTTTAAATGAGTTTTTTCCTTCAAAATGTCATTTTGCTGTCAGACTGTTCTAAACACAGGAAACATGCGCCCCTTTACAGGCATACTATAGACACCCCCCAGGTACGAAATTTAAAGGGATATTACACTTTTATTGTTTGACTTTAAGCATTATTAAAATCACTGCTCCTGAAAAAACGGCCGTTTTTAAAACTTTTTTTTGCATTGATCCATGTCCCCTGGGGCAGGACTCAGGTCCCCAAACACTTTTTATGACAATAACTTGCATATAAGCCTTTAAAATTAGCACCTTTGATTATTCATGTTCGTGTCCCATAGACTTTAACGGTGTTCGCATGTTCGAACAAACTTTTTTCCTGTTCGCATGTTCTGGTGCGAACCGAACAGGGGGGTGTTCGGCTCATCCCTACTCAGCACACATAAATTGATTTTGTTCCAGCAAAACAATGCTGCTGCATTGACTACCAAGAGCCTGCTCACACACATTTTTGTAGGGAAAGGGCTCTTTGTCAATGTAGTAGTTAGGAGAAAGCCTAGAAACTGAGCTCCTAGTGTGTGTTCGAAACCTAGTTCTGATCCCCCTGAGTGAGCCCACCATGAAGATATAACTGCACTGGGCTAGTCTTAATCTTTAACCACCCTGCAGCCACATTTATACAAGGGACGCATATATGTGCAGCTAAGGGGCAGGGAATTCCTTGGCTACTTATGATTGACCCAAAACAGTGACAACTTCAATGTTAAGGGTCTAAAACCATTGTTCTGGTGGGTGCAGAATAGGATCCAAACATTTCTGAGGTCATCCATGTTGGAAGAACAACAGCATAGTAGCTTTATATACTCTGAAATATAAATATGCTGTAATATGAGGAAGTAATGTTTTTCCTCTTTCCTTTGTGTGTACTTGTTTGTTATTCAGTTCCTGTTTCATGTTTCTCAAGCTGCAAGACATAATCTAATATCCTCCATGAGAGTAAAGTATTCTCTGCATCCAAGAAGCTTCCAGCGTATAATTTCATTACTCAGCTATTAGGTTATGGGCCCAGGCATTGGAGAGGATACCCCAGTGCACCCAGCATACCCAGCCGGCACCCAGGCATCCGGGCACTGGAAAGAATTCTACAGTGAGTCAGTGAGTACTGTATACAAGCTACTGAAAGATGGCAAGCAGTTCAGATGTGAAGTTTGCAATAGCAAAGCTGAACAATGCCGATTACCAGCTATGGAAGTTTAAACTAAAAAATGTTTCTCAGCAAGAATGACTTGTGGCATGTGCAGAATACAGACAGACCAACAAATAGGGAGATGGGAGACTGGGACAGGAATGATAGACAGGCAAAAGCAACTATAAGCTTGCTAGTGAAAGATGACCAGCTTATACACATAAGAACAGAGAAAATGGCCAAAGGTATGTGTACTTCATTACAAAAAATGCATGAGCGTTCAAGCCCCAACACTGAGCTGTTTTTGCTATGAAAGTTGTATAAGATGAGACTAGAATAAGGCCAGCATATGTGTGACCACGTGTAAGCTATACTAGAGATCATACAGCAGCTGCGTGCCATCAGAGAGCATACTGTTGCCCTGCTCCTCTGCAGCCTTCCAGAGACATACATATACTGCTTTTATTAATACTTTAGACCCAGACCCAAGCAGGAGCTTAAACTGGAATATGTCAAAGACAAATAAATTGATGAATATGACAGAAGGAAAGAAAATATGCACCATGATGACAAAGTACTTAAGATGTACAAAGGCACAAAGCACATCTAAGAAAGCAGAGCCTGTTTTCGCTGTAAAAGGACCAGTCACTTAAAAAAGGACTGTTCTATCTGGAAAGCCAAGTAGCAAAAGCTAGATCTATCCAGAAATGAAAGCGTCAAAGCAGCCACAAAGGAAACTGAAGACACAGAACAGCAAGCCACACGGCTGGTGCATAGACTCAGGTGCGACTAGCGATGAGACCTTCTTTACAAACATTAATTACAGTGCAAAAGACAAAGTTTTCCTATCAAACGGGAAAAGTATCACAGCAAAAGGTAAATGCCAGGGCATTCGTTTCCATGTCTAGCAACAAATTCCAAATGAAACCAGGAATAATATGCACCGACAATGGGGGAGAATACATAAGCAAAGAAGTGGCCTCATATCTGAAGAGACAAGGAATAGTACACAGACAACCACACCATACACTCCTGAGCAAAACAGTGTAGCAAAAAGGAAAAATCACACTCTTATATAAATGGCCAGGTGCATGTTGTCGGATGCCAACCTACCTCACAAGTACTGGGGAGAAGCAGTCATGACTGCAACCTACCTACAAAACAGACTACCCTCAAGAGCCATTAAAAGTACTCCATTTGAAATGTGGCATGGATCAAAGCCTAGCATAGGACACATCAGAGTGTTTGGATGTAAAGCATATGCCTATATTCCAAGTGAAAAGCAATCCAAGCTGGAGAACAGAGCCAGAGAGGGTATTCTAGTAGCTTACAGCGAGCAAACTAAGGGTCACAGAATCCTACACCCAAAAACTCACAGAGTGACAATAAGCAATAGTGTTTATTTTGATGAGAGCCCATCATCAGAAAAAACAATCCCTGAAAGCTGTGAAGTGAATATACGGTACCCAGCAAACCAGAAGAAAAGTTTGACCAAAGGGAACCTGTGCAGGAGTTAGAACAAGAGGTGGAACTCACAGAATCTAAATCAAGTTCCCCACCAGATCCTACTGAACTGTCTGAAGTCAGAGGATCCACTCGGAGTACAAAGGGGATATCACACCGCAAGCTGTCATACACTGTCAAAATTCACAGCATACCTGAACCAACATCCTGGGAAGACATAGAAAAACTGCCAAAACATGAAGCCAATAAATAGAGAAAGGCAGAAGAAGAATTAAAGTCACTTCAAGAAAATAAAACCTGGACACTCAGAGCTCCCTCCTAACCGCAAAACTATAAGTGAACTTTCAAAGTAAAGTCAGATGCAGAAGGGAATATCCACAAATACTAAGCCAGACTAGTTGCCAAGGGTTACTCCCAGAAATTCGGTGAAGATTACAATGAAACATTTGCTCCCGTTGTAAAACACTCCCCCATCAGAGCGCTTCTTAGCGTTGCAGCTGGGAAAGTCATGCAAGTCAAACACCTAGACTTTAAAACTTCTTTCCTATATGGAGACATTAAGGAAGATCTCTACATGGAGAAACCACCAGGGTTTGAGCAAGGAAACAACCTAGTGTGTAAACTTTAGGAGAGCTTCTATGGTCTTAAGCAATCTGCAAGGATGTGTAATGAGAAAGTGAACAAAGTGCTTACCAGAGAGGGATTCTCAAGAAGGAAAGTAGACCCCTGTCTCTACTCCAAGAATCAAGAAGACAGATGGATATACATCCTTATCTATGTTGATGACGTTATAACCTGTTTTGAACAATAAGGGGATTATAATCAGATAGTTTACAAGCTGAAAGAAAATTTTGAAATCGAAGAGCTAGGGAACATTAGCTACTATCTGGGAATCCAAATAGAGAGAGAAGAATACGGAAGTTATCTTCTCAACCACTCTTAGAAAATCTCTGAAATCTTGGAACAATTCCATATGCAAGATAAAAAGGAAGTGAAAACTCTTATGGAACCAGGCTATCAAAAGAGCAATGAAGCAGAAAACTTGCAATCCAACAATGACATGTATCGCAGAGCAATTGGTAAGCTTCTATATGTTGCCTCTGTGACAAGACCAGACATAGCCGCAGCAGTGGGCATACTATGCAGGAAAGTCTCAGCTCCCTGACAGCGTGACTGGAATGCTGTAAAAAGAGTGATACAATACCTCAAAGAAACAATTCAGATGAAGTTACGGTTATCAGCAACATCAAATCCAACAGTGGTTGGATATGTGGATGCTGATTAGACTGGGGACTGCACAGACCGCAAATCCACAAGTGGATTCATCTTCCAGTATCGGGAAGGAACCATAAGTTGGTCTAGTCAAAAGCAAGCAACTGTGGCTCTATCTTCAACTGAAGCAGAGTACATTGCAGCAGCACACGCATGTCAAGAAGCTATATGGAGTCGTCAACTTTTTGTGTACATTGGGATAGACATGTCAAAACCAATTCCCATTTTTGAAGACAACCAGGTTTGTATAAAACGTATGCAATCAGAAAGGGTCAATCCTAGGACCAAACACATCAATGTCAAGTATCACCTACTGAGGGATAATCAAGAGCAAGGTGTAATTGACATTCAATACTGCCCATAAGGGGAGATGACTGCCAATGCACTCGCCAAGCCTTTGTTGAAGGAACGTCATAGTTATATCCAGAAGAAGCTGAATATAATTTGACAAAGCACATGCAGTTGAGAAGGGGTGTTGGAATAACAGCATAGTAGCTTTATATACTGCGAACTATACATATGCATTATACCTGTCGATACCAGCAGGTGGCGCTGCAGTATTATAGTGTGTATCTACAATATGATGTAATGGGAGGAAGTACTGTTTTTCCTTTGTGTGTACTTGTTTGTTATTCAGTTCCTAATTCATGTTTCTCATGCTGGAAAACATAATCTAATGTCCTATATGAAAGTAAAGTATTCTCTACATCCAAGAAGCTTCCAGCGCATATTTTCACTACTCATCTAATAAACCATATTTCATACTACAGAGACTGTCTGTTTTATATTATATATATATATTAGTTTTAGGAGGGGCTGTACCAAAATCTCTATGTTATCTGCCCAAATAAGAATCTGGGAATACAGTGGATTTCTGGCAGATCAACTGGTATTTTTCTGTACTTGCAGCACTTTATAAGGTATAAAATAAGGAAATGTGTATTAATTGCATGGGTGTACTATATACGTTTTTTGCTTTTCTTTTGCACTAGCATACACTCTTAATCCTGGTAATCTATTATTCCATTTCTCTTTGGGTTTATTCTTAAAAAAAAACAATTTTTGGTTTTATTAAAATTCCATCTTGTATCTCAAGATTATTCATACAGTAACATATTGTTGACACATGTTGAGGATGTTCTCTTTGACAGTGACCTGTCCACACAGTATATTTCAAGGCCATGTCCCTGCATAAACAAATGATTTGTATGACACATGGAATTGACACATGGGTTACAACTCTTCAAATTTGAATTTCTCAGATATATGAACTGTCCCTTCAGGAAGCTCTCTTTTATTCTGATTATAAACCAACTGATATCAATAACCCTTTCATGACTAAGCCTATTTTTGAAATGTGGTGTTTACAAGTTAAAATCTGTATTTTTTGCTAGAAAATTACTTAGAGTTCCCAAACATTATATATATTTTTTAGCAGAGAATCCAGGGAATAAAATGGAGATTGTTGCAATATTTTATATCACACGGTATTTGTGTAGCGGTGTTTTAAATGCAAATTTTTGGAAAAGGGACACTTTCATGAATTTGAAAAAATCCAAACAGTAAAGTTACCCCAATTTTTTTGTATAATGTGAAAGATGATTTTACGCCGAGTAAATAGATACCAAACATGTCACCCTTTATAATTGCACGCACTCGTGGAATGGCGACAAACTACGGTACCTATGAATTTCCATAGGCGACGCTTTAAATGTTTCTTACGGTTACCAGGTTTGAGTTACAGAGGAGGTCTAGGGCTAGAATTATTGCTCTCGCTCTGACGATCGCATCTCACATGTGTGATTTGAACACCGTTTACATACGCGGGCGCGACTTCCGTATGCATTTTCTTCGCAGCGCGAGCTCGCGGGGACGGGGGCGCTTTAAAAAAAAAAAATTTTTAATTTATTTATTTATTTATTTTTAATACTTGTAAATTGCGTTTAAAAAAAACATTTTTTTTTTTTTATTTTATTGCTGTCACAAGGAATGTAAACATCCCTTGTGACAGTAATAGGTGGTGACAGGTACTCTTTATGGAGGGATCGGGGGTCTAAAAGAGCCCTGATCCTTCCTTTGCACTTCACAGTATTCAGATCGCCGAAAACGGCGATTCTGAATACTGTGTATTTTTTTAAATTCTGCGCCATTGGCAGCCGAGTAAACGGGAAGTGACGTCATGACGTCGCTTCTGCGTTTGCATTGAGAAGGCTGGAACGAAGCCACCCACAGCTTTGTTCCAGCCTACCCCCAGCTGCCGAAGGCGGCTGATTGGACACCGGGCTTCCCGATCGCACAGGAGGCCGGGTAAGAGCGGCGAGAAAGTCACGTGTCAGTGATGCAACGCGTGGGGGGAGCTTAGGACGTTTAGTGCTGCAATACACCTGAAGGTTAACAGCAGCTGTTTCTCTATGGGAAACCTCGTCCACAGCGGCTGACTGCAATCTGCATATTTGAATGCTTCTAATAGACCGGGAGTTTGTGACTGTATCTCTTGTCCTTGTTTTGCTTGTGTACTATCTAGTAAGTTCACTGCACAATGATCTATTTTTTCTTTGCTTGCTTTGCATAAAACCTTTATCCTGAGAGCCGAATCACCAGCAGTATTATGGCTAAAGTGGGATGCAAGAAAAACTAAATATCCTGATACAAACGATCTAACCCAGTGAGTCAATCAATCTGGATTAAGGGAAGGAACTGTTTAATTATTTTTACTTTCCCCCACTATTTATCTCTGCCTGGACATTGTACTCAGAGTGTCATTATTATTTTATTTATATTCACCGTCACATCACCAATTTGAAGATTTATTTTGGCAATTTTAACACATGTATTAGCACCATAATTATTTATCTATTTTATTCACATGTATGCATTTTTTATTCCTGGATTTAAGCTTAGTTGCAGCAGCATATTGTGCACTATTTAGTTAAAGCGCATCAATTTTATACTTGGTACCGGGATGATGCCTGCAGCTGCAGGCATCATCCCGGTATAACCCCGGAAAGCCGAGTACGCAGATGTGCGTACGGTCGGCGGGAAGGGGATAATTTACTCTTTTGGTTATTGGTACCCAGAACGTGCAAAAATAGAAAAAGAAGGATTAATGACTCCTCCAAAGACAGACACTTATGCAACATTCACCATCATGTTTTTTTTTTACTTGAAATGCAAACATATACAGATCTGTATATACATATACAGATTCCTCGAAAGAATAGATCATTAAAATGTAAGGTTTTCCTGTAGATGTACAGAATATATTACTGGTGGCATTGCTAGAATTGTAAAAAGTCCTAGAACAACCTTGGTCACCCTGAGGAGAGCAGTAAATGTTGGATATTATCCAATTTTGATAACAATGTGTGGTGCTTAAAGTGGTATGCTAATTAAAACCTGACCTAAATCCTGATACACACTACTATTTTTTTCCCGTTCAGCTCAGTGTGTTGAATGAAAAAAAACTGTCAGCTCCGGTCAGAGCCGCTATACTAACATTGCGAAGTTAGTATAGCGATCTTCCCTACTGAGCTGTTGTGTTCTGACAGGGGGGCGGCCTCCCCGCTAGAACACTATGATCAGCGCTCTTTGGCATTGGCTAAGAGCATTGATCGAGAGTCGGTCGGCTGCTTGTTTTCCACATTGACATACACACGGGCCGAATGTTGGCCTTTTTTTTTTAACCGGCAAATGTCTTCCAAGTTTCGTCCTGTGTACCCGGCTTTACTCTACTTTGGGTAAAAAGTAAGCAATCCACAGAGTGCAAGGGTCAAGAATAAATAACACACTGAATGCAGGGATCAGGAGCGCATAATGCACAGACTCTAGAGGTCAGAAAAGTCTAATGCTCAGAGCCAGGGGTCATGGGTAAGTAATACACCAAATGATTGATTTACTAAAGGCAAATATGCAAAAGGTTCACTTTGCATCTGAGAGCTTAATGATTGTGGTGAAATTTCACTTTGTAAAAAAAATACCCAACCACATGCAAGTGAAATAAAATAACAGCATTTTTGCTTGCAAATAACTGGATGATGAAAACCAGCAGAGCTTCACACCATGCATGAAGCTCATGAGGAAATTTTCCTTTGCAAAGTGATCAGTCTGCTTGCCTTTAGTAAATAAACCCCAAGTGTAAGAGTTAGAAGTGAGTAATACACAGAGTGCAGGGGTCAAGAATGCATAATGCCCAGAGCACATGGGGTCATAAGTGCATAATGCACAGTGTGCCGAGATCAGGGATAGGTAATTTAGAGTGCAGAGGTAAGAGATAGACACCAGGGGTTGTGGTAATTGCCGCAGTAGCCTGTTTTAGGAAAGCAGCCGCGGACCCCTCAAGGTTCCTTGCCTTCCTGGTCCTTTTGGTTAGATTGCGAATGGTAGGAACCTGGGATTCGGTCAGGCTGCTTGCCACGGCCTCCTCCTGGCTAAGACTTTCCTGTGTATAAAAATGGTACATAGTTTTCGGTTTTTGGTCATCAATCACACGCAATTTTGAGCTCATGACTGTTGCAAATTGAATGTTAACAAATAGAAAAGACTATCATTCTGTCATTAATTGAATACACTGCGCTAAAAATTATATAGATTGTAGTGTATACTAAAACTATGTGAAATTAATCAAATTACTATAACTAATAAATGGATATGATGTACACACAAAACCAATTTAAAGTGCTTAGTGCATAACTATGTTTAAAACCATAAACATAAACAAATAACATATAGAAAAAGTGCTCCTGTGCAATATATAGTGTCCAAATATGTCATAAATGACCTGCTGAAAATAAACAACACTGCATGGGATATGTGATACAGATCATAAGACAAAGTTCTCATGTGTGTATAAACTGCATCCAAATCGCATCCAACTGCGTCTCTAGTAATGTGATAAAAGTTTGTGTAATTCAGGAACAATAAAAAGTGTGATCCAAGACGTGCTGGGGTGTCTTCACTCAGGTGCCCCCCTTAGGTAGTAAACACTCACCTTGGGGCATGCGACTTTGCGATTAAGCTAAGTCAAAGCAAGCATATGAACCACCTCTGGGCTCTTTAGAATGTCAGGCTCCTGGGTTCCTCAGCATAGTTATCCGGGATATGTGAAAGGAAAAACTCAATAGTGCAATGACGTTTTAAACAATTTATTTTAACTAAAGCAAAGATCCCCATCTGGGGTACTCACATATATCAGGTGCGTCAGTGCACCATTCTATGATGAACATGTAGCAGATTATACCAGGGTGGTATCGGGATGATACAAGCGTCCTCCTTAGCTTGCAAGATGTCTTGTCGTGCTGTCCTGACCCCTCCCTAACTAGTGTCGATACAGGGATATCGTATCTGCTTCAGGGGGAAATATGATGATAGTGGGTGGGCACTGTACCCCGGGCCCAACCTTTTTCAAGCCAACTAGTGCCTCAGGCTCTAATCATGTGTTTGGAAAAAAAAAAACTCTGGAACTCCGCATGCATCCCCGCATGCAAACTAGGGGGGACAGAGTCCCTGTACCCCTAATGGACCAGACGCTCTTGGTACCAATGCAAAAATAAATATAAATATTATTCAGCTGGGAGCAGCTTTTATGATAGCGCTTAAAGCAGAATTTTAAACAGGTACTCCTGCACAGCTTTGAGTGAGACAACCCTTGGCTTTGTAGGGACTCTTGAACAGTTCACCATTCAGGAAACCCAAGAAACATGCCAAGACACCTATGGCAGTTAGAGAATGATCTGTTGAGTGTGCACTCTTGGAGTGAAGAAAAGATACAGTTCTACAACCTTGGACTGTATGTACATTTCCATAAATATTCCAGGCATATCCTGCTATATTTGAATAAATCAAACATACATTTGCTGAACCCCTAGACCGTTGTTCTCCTACTAAGATCTAAACTCTCCAAATAGTAACAATCATTTTAGTAAATATAACATTATATTATACAGGGTATTCTAGATATTTCTAATACTTCTGTTTTTATAAAACTAGAACGATGTTTCGAAAGCAAGATTGTTTAAAATAATAAACTGTAAAAATCACAAATAATAATCAGTAACCCTTTCACCTACTTTCTGTGCAATGAGAGATCAGCCTGTATCCAGTTCCAAAGCCTGCCTGTCCACCACATCATGATTATTACTAGTTCAAGTGAGTGCAACAGCAGGACATACAAGGCTACAAAGATATTATAAGGGTATTATTTTTATTTAAAGGAGAATTACAGCCAATGCTTGTTTGGCTGAACTTGTCCTGTGGATCACAGGAGTGCAGTTCGTTCTGCACTCTTGTCACCCGTTTTCAGCAGACAGTGGGCTAAAGCCTGCTTTTGGCTGACGTCACTCAGCCAGTCCAGGCTCTGGAAAGATCGCAAACCATATGGTCAGGATCTGCCCACATGCCTGGACCGACACCTGGCTCAGCCTCTCAGCGAGCCCCTGAAAACCTGAGTCGCCCGCTCCCGCCCTCCTCCACTGCCCAACACTCCAGTGAGTGCTGGTGGGCCAGAGCAGACAGTGGCGACTAATAGTCACCAGCTCTATGCTCAGGGAGCTGTTAGAACCAAACGCTCTGCAGTGTTTGATCGCTTGGTTCTCAGCCTTAGAGCCAGCGGGGGACAGATGCAGCATCGGACTGCTGCATCCACCTAGGTAAGTATGATTCTAAAATAAAACCAATTCCCTTACTTTTCTTTTAATCCTGAAGAAGAGCAGTGGTCACACACAGAAACAATGTTTTACAATTGCCCATGTGTTCCTGGCTGTTTTTTGTTTTTTGTTTTTTTTTTTACAGAAAGTAATTTGTTTTATTAACTGTTTTACTTTTACATAAATACATTCAGTACCAGTCCCCTCAGAAGACAAAAATAAATAAATAGCAGGTGACATTTTATTATGCTCTTGAAATGTGTATATGATTTTTTTTTTATTTTATTTTAGCTGGCCTAGAACAGAATACATCTGATCTATAAAACGCCACATACAATTTCCAGTACTTTTACTTTTTGTGCAGGACGTGATACAAATTAATAATGAGATATCATTGATATTTTTATATCTGAATGGTTGTCTGTTTCAGAATATTGGTCACTGAACTGCTGATGACAAGGTTCATCAAATAATAGGGAAAGTCTAATATATATATATATATATATATATATATATATATATATATATATATATATATATATATATATATATATATATATATATATATATATATATATATATATATATATATATATATATATATATATACCATGTAGCATAATCCTTGGAGACTGCCAATCTGTTGAAGAAAATAAGGCAGATAAATCATATGCATGAAAAAAAAGGACTTACGGGTGCTGAATGATATGATATGCAGATCACAATTCAGGGGTCCTTTGTTCATCCTTCAGTCTCACTTAAATCCAGCCCAAGGGAATAGGCTTCTCTCTATCTTATTCCAAACTGGCTGAATGGAGATGGTCCAAGAGATGTATCATGCTGATGAACTAGCTGCTTTCCAACAAGGATGTCATCTCATCAATATAACCCTGCAGCCTAAGAAATATTAAGACATTGACATACAATGAGGATTAGAGTGATATTGTTTCATTGATTTTTGAGTTGTCAGTGGATATCATTTCACTTTGCTGGAACAATGAATTTTAACAGGGCCCCAAAGAAAATATAGTCATTATGTTAGGTTAAATGGACTCATTAAATGGTGTCATTTAGATGAAATGAAAGTGTATTTAAAAAACCCACATGCACAAATACATGTCATTTTCACCTGAATCCATTCTACTGAATTTTCACTTCAGCATAATGGAACAAAATATGAAAACTTTGAGTACCATTAACTAAGAAAGGAATTAAAAAAAATATATTTTACATGACCATGTAATGGGGCTACATGTGAAGATAATACGTGATAGAAGAGACTTGCAATGACACAGAGTTATAAGGTTGTTAACAGGCTTTTTATCTGTACCATTCAAAAGGGATAACAATCCAGGCAGAAGCTGGTAAAGATGTTTCAGAAACAACAATACTATTTTGCAGTAAACTTTGCAGACCTGGTCTGTTCATTAGAGAATACCTAGCAGATCACAAAAGATGATAACAATTCTCTTCCTTTATTTGACACTTCTGTTCATTTTAGCAATGTTTGACCCTACCAGTAAGGATGAGCCGAACACCCACTCAGTTCGGTTCACACCAGAACATCCGAACAGGCAAAAAATTCGGAACACACGAACACCGTTAAAGTCTATGGGACACGAACGTGAAAAATCAAAAGTGCTCATTTTAAAGTCTTATATGCAAGTTATTGTCATAAAAAGTGTTTGGGGACCTGGGTCCTGCCCCAGGAGACATGTATCAATGCAAAAAAAAATTTCGGGAGCAGTGATTTTTTTTAATGCTTAAAGTGAAACAATAAAAATGAAATATTCCTTTAAATTTCATGCCTGGTGGGTGTCTATAGTATGCCTGTAAAGTGGTGCATTTGTTCCCCTGTTTAGAACTGTACCACAGAAAAATTAAATTTCTAAAAGGAAAAATTGTCATTTAAAACTGATCGCGGCTGTAATGAATTGCCAGGTCTTGGCAATATAGATAAAACTCATAGAAAAAAAGGGCATGGGTCCCCCCTAGTCCATTACCAGGCCTTTTGGGTCTGGTATGAATATTAAGAGGAACCCAAAACCAAAATTTCAAAACAAAATTCTGTGGGGGTCCCCCCAAAATCTATACCAGGCCCTTCAGGTCTGATATGAAAATTAAGGGGAACCCTGTGATAAAATGTTAAAAAAAATGGTGTAGGGGTCCCCCCCAAAATTCATACCAGACCCTTATCGGAGCAGGCAAACTTGCAGGCTGCAGGAAAAAAGGGGGGGCGAGAGAGCGCCCCCCCTCCTGAACCGTACCAGGCCACATGCCCTCAGCATTGGGAGGGTGCTTTGGGGTCTGACCTGTTGATGGGGACAAGGGCCTCATCCCCACAACCCTTGCCCAGTGGTTGTGGGTGTATGTGGGCGGGGGGCTTATCAGAATCTGGAAGCCCCCTTTACCAAGGGGACCCCCAGATCCTGCCCCCCATGTGAATTGGTAACGGGGTACATTGTACCCCTACAATTTCACAAAAAAAGTGTCAAAAATGGTAAAAAAGACAAGAGACAGCTTGGGACAAGTCTTTTATTAAAAAAAAAAAAAAATGTCAGGCGATGTAAATTCATGCCGCCCAAAGGACCAAAAAAGAAAAATATAGAAAAGCCTCAACAGTTCCACCTCCATGGGAGGCTCCCGCTGAGTGACGCTTCTTCTGGGTGACAGCTGTTATATAGCTGAGGGTGGGGTCATCCGGTGATGTAAATGGGTGACCCCGCCCCTCTCTGACACCACGTGGGCTTCCCCATGGCTTCCACAAGGATCTGGGGGTCCCCTTGTTAAAGGGGGCTTCCAAATTCCAATAAGCCCCCTGCATACCCCCACAACTACTGGGCAAGGGTTGTGGAGATGAGGCCCTTGTCCCCATCAACATGGGGACAGGGTGCTTTGGGGTCACCCTCCCCATGTTGACGGCATGTGGCCTAGTACGGTTCAGGAGGGGGGGCTCTCTTGCCCCCCCCTCTTTCTCTGCAGCCTGCCAGGTTTCGTGCTCAGATAAGGGTCTGGTATGGATTTTGGGGGGCCCTACGCCATTTTTTTAAATTTGGCGCAGTGTTCACCTTAGTTTCCATACCAGACCTGAAAGGCCTGGTATGGATTTTGGGGAGACCCCCACGCAATTTGTTTTTTTATTTTTGATTCAGGGTCCCCCTTAATATTTATACCAGACCCAAAGGGCCTGGTAATGGACTGGGGGGGAGAACCCATGCCCTTTTTTTCAATGTGTTTTGTCAATATTGCCGAGACCCGACAATTCATTACAGCCGCGATCAGTTTTAAATGACATTTTTTTCTTTTAGAAATGTCAGTTGCTGTGGCACTGTTCTAAACATGGGAAAAATGCGCCACTTTACAGGCATACTATAGACACCCCCCAGGCATGATATTTAGAGGAATATTTCATTTTTATTGTTTCACTTTAAGCATTAAAAAAAATCACTGCTCCCGAAAAAAACAGCCATTTAAAAAAAAAAACGTTGCATTGATACAATCCTGGCCCCAGGCCCCAAACACTTTTTATGACAATAACTTGCATATAAGCCTTTAAAATGAGCACTTTTGATTTTTCTTGTTAGTGTCCCATAGACTTTAACGATGTTCCGGCGGCTTTCGAATTTGCACCCAGCACCGCATATTGTTCGGTGTTGCCCGAACATCCGAACAACCAAAGTTTGGTGTGAACTTATGCATGGGCCGAACCGTTCACCCATCCCTACCTACCAGTACTTGACTGTAGACTCACAATCTTCTCGTTAGTGGAACATGCTTCCAATTCTCTCTTAACTGATCACTTGTTCCCTCTTTACAGATAGCCTGTCTTTCTTCCCCTGTTCCTGTGTTTTCATGTCCCTCATCATTGTCCACAGGCTTTTCCTAAGCCTCAAATTGGGTCCTGCAAGACCAAATGCTCAGTCAGTATTAGAACACAAATTCCTTGTATTCAATATTATTCTTACAGGACCCCTCATTCAATTTAGATTACTTTCGGTTATGTCATTAAAGCGGGGGTCCACCTATCTATCCTTTTTTTTTTTTTTGCGTTCATTCACAAGCTTTTCTTCTCAGCATTACATACTCACATATTGTGTGTAATATGTCCGCCTGTGTCAGATTTCGTCGGAAAGAACAACTTATATTATTCACTGCAGGCGGTTTCCATCTTCATTGTGGGCATTTGAAGCCCACAAGCATTTATTTCCTGGATGTGGTGAATGCTGTGCTCCCAGCATTCACCTCTCGTTCCCGCACATGCTCAGTGGCATCCTGGGAAGCCTGAGACTAGCTCCCAGGAGTCTGGGAGAGGCTAGAAACACGCCTACTCCCACGGGAGGAGAACCAGGAAGTGCAAAGAAGAATAGAAAAATAAAAGGTAATTACGGCGATTTAAATTTTTTTAAACGGCATGTCAGCATCTAGGCAAGGAAGAGAATACATACAGATATTGTTCAAAATTTGGGTGGAACTCCGCTTTAAGAGTAAATGGTTATGTATTTGTATAAATTTATACCTAAATGAAAAAACAATAATAATTTGAAGAAATAAAACATATAATAGGGCTATAATATGTTCAATACACAGAGGATCTGCAATAAAGTTCTTTTGACTGGACTGCAAATATGAGAGTGGCACATCAAAAGTGTTGATTGGCAGGTTTGTTGGCTAAAAGAAAAATAAATAAAAAGACATTAAGGTATAACTAAAGGCAAAAAAGTTTTTTTTGTTTTGGATAGAGTGAAGAGGGATTAAAACACCTGTCTGTTTTTATTGCTTTCTATGCCCCCGTTAAGCAGATTCACCCTCTCTATTTGTCCTATTTATAATTTTTTGGGTTGTCCCCAGAAAAGCAAAGGAGGGAAAATCTTCCAATGAAGACACTAGTTGTGGTGACCTGGCGGTCTCCAAGGAATTTCTTATATTTGCAGGGATTTCCCCTCACTTCCTGTTTGGCTATAGGACATGATGTGAAGGGAAATCTTCGCAATGGGACACAGATGGTGAACAAAAATCCGACAGGGGTTATAACCCTCCCTTGCTCTATCCAAAATGGAAAAAAAAGTACTACTTTAAGAAAAACAGTAAGCTTTAGTCAAATTTAAAACCACATAAAACCTAAAAACCATAAGACCCCTGAGCGACAGAACATACCTGTAGTGTAACCCTTATGCCCTGTACACACAATAGGATTTTCCGATGAAAAATGTATGATAGGACCTTGTTTGTAGGCTCCATCACACATTTTCCATAGGAATTTCCGACACACAAAGTTTGAGAGCGTGCTATAAAATTTTCCGACAACAAAATCCGTTGTCGGAAATTCCGATCGCGTGTACACAAATCCGACGCATAAAGTGCCACGCATGCTCAGAATAAATAAAGAGATGAAAGCTATTGGCTACTGCCCCGTTTATAGTCCCGACGTACGTGTTTACGTCACCGCGTTCAGAACGATCAAATTTTCCGACAACTTTGTGTGACCGTGTGTATGCAAGACAAGTTTGAGCCAACATCCGTCGGAAAAAATCCTAGGATTTTATTGTTGGAATGTCCGATCAATGTCCGACCGTGTGTACAGGGCATTAGACCTCAGAGCCTCCCCAGAGCCCACCAAAATGTATATCTATGGCTAGTCAGAGCAAATACACATCTCCAACCACATCTTAGATTATAACGCTTGTAACTTGGTGACCTATAGCCCTGCCCAGGTATTACCACATGGAAGATGAAAGAGTTTGTGGTTTTTAACAACTTAAAACATTTTGTATATAACACAGAATCTCATAAAACCATAGGAATCAAACTAGAGCTAGCATTTGTCTGGTGTTTTTTATTCATAGTTTAATAGCTAGATGGAAGTCTGACAATGCATAATAAATCAAATGTTTTTTCACAATAGGCAGTCTTTGCCTACAGCCAAACAGCCATGTGCATCAGTTTGATCATAGACCTAGAATACTGGTTCTTCTTAATAGGAGATTTCAATCAATTGCCCTTTCACTCCATACACATTTAAAAATGCAGATGTCAAAAGTGGTGACTGTATATGAATAAATAACCTGGAAATGCCTGATGGCAAGAGATATGGTTAGTTGAATTTCAGTGAAGTTTGAATGCAATGGAAAGGCATTTAAAAAATATATAAACAGTGATAAAGCACTGTAATGCTGTATCACAGTACACATACTTTGAGTTAAATAAACATTTTTGAGATCATGATTCTAACTTATCTTTCCTTGAATAGAATCTCGCTGTGTGAAAAAATGTTTTATTCTATTTGGACTTTCTCAAATGAAAAGGGCTTATGCAATGTAAATGATGTGCAGTAATAAGATATGTCTCTAAATTGTTCTTGACAGTTGGCTACCTTATAAAAATCCATATAAATAATGTAGGGTTTATGTATGTGAGACACAGCCACATTTCTTTTTTAATGTCTTTTTGGAAACAGTTACCTATGTTTGCCATTTGTATTAGGTAAAGTTATATCATATAAATGTACAGACAGAGGCCAGTGAGCTGGATTAGATGGACATACATTCAATACAGATTGCCCTGATTTTCTGTGAATCTCATCATTTTAGTGATATTTTGTTTTAATTCATCTTTATATTGATATGCAGAGTAGTCTGATCTGCAGAGAATTACAGAATCCATAAACCCATGATTCATGAATTGCATTATTCTTTGTGCACTGGACGAATCAGCATGCATATACACAGAAATACTACTATGCAGCCTTAAAGGAAAGCAGTACATAAATGCTTCAGAATTTACCAAAAGAATAATTGAATGTAAATGTTGCTTGGATGCCTTCCTTAACATGGCCATAGACATGTTATTAAATTATGCAGCTGATATTTGAAAATTCCAGATTTATAGGGCAGTGCCAGGGCAAGGTCCACAGTTTTATTATATTCACCTCTCAGTGCAGGAATCCTTAAACAACTAAAGTTGCTTACATGTAGAGACACTGGGGATTATTACTAACATTTAGAAAAAATTTAATTGGAGCAAACGTTAGAGCTGTTACTTAACCATCTGCCTACTGGGCACTTTTATCCCCTTCCTGCCTATGCCAATTTTCAGCTTTCAGTACTGTCCCACTTTAAATGATTTTTTCACACAAATAGAGCTTTCTTTTGGTGGTATTTAATCACCACTGTTTTTTTATTTTTTGCTAAACAAATGAAAAAAGTCTGACAATTTTGAAAAAAATAACAAACATTTTTATATTTTGTTATAAAATTTTGCAAACAGGTAATTTTTCTCCTTCATTGATGTGCGCTGATGGGGCTGCACTGATGTGCACTGACAGGCTGCAATGATGGGCACTGATGAGCACTGATAGGTGGCACTGATGGGCACTGATAGTTGGCACTTATGGGCTCTTATAGGTGGCACTGAAGGGCACTGATAGGCAGCACTGATAGGCAGCACTGATGGGCACTGGTAGGTGGCAATAATGGGCATTGAATGGAAGCACTGATAGTAGACACTGATGAGGAGACACTGATGGGCACTGATTGGCAGCTCTGATGGGCACTGTTGGGACTGCACTGATAATCAGGACACTGATAATCGGTGCCCTGATTATCAGTGTCAATGTTCCTTTAACACAAGCCAGTTATCAGCTCTCTTCTTCTCTCCTCATGCTGTCAGTGTGAGGAAAGAAAAGCTGATAACCAGCTTGTGTTTACATCCGTGATCAGCTGTTGTTGAACACAGCTGATCACATGGTAAAGGGCCACTGTGATTGGCCCTTTACCTCGTTCTGTGACCAGCTGAGTCAGCGTGGACAACGCAATCACAGAGAACGTCCATGTACGCCCTGCTGGCAAAGTATGCTCGTGCTGGGCAGGAAGTGGTTAAAGTGGTTCTACAGTCAAGAAGTTTTTACCTTAATGCATTCCCTGGGTTAGGGTAAAAATGATCTTGCTACTCCCCCCCCCTCCCAAATTACTTACATTACTTACCTGAGTCCTGCCCTGGTCCAGCACTGAGCCAATTAGCACTGGTCCCTCTCCATCTTCTCACAGGACAGATTGATAGCAGCAAGAGCCATTGTATCATGTACCTGGAAGCAGAGCCTGATATGATGAGGAAGGCCTGTTTTACACCTCTGACTTGGGGCCTCTGATAGTGTAAACAAGAGGTGCAGGACTGCAGAATGTCGCAAGAGCCTGTCGGACCTCCTAACAGCAAAACAGGTGTCCATGCCAGGCAGGGGTCTTCAGTGGTCTTCAATGAAGCAAGCAAACTGGATTGCAGCTAGGAGCAAGCAGACTGAAGTGAGATGGTACTGGCGACAGCAGGTAGAAGAAGCATATACTGGCAGCAGATAGTAGACAAACAGACACAGCTGGATGGTAGGCAGGAACCAGTGTCAGTAGGAGGAATAGCCGAGTCAGGCAGGCTGGGTCATACACTGGCAGGACAGATCACGTACTGAGGCACAGGCAAGAGTTTGGTCAGTGGAGCAGTAGCAAATGAAGCAGGAAGAAGCGGTGGTCAGAAGACAAGCCAAGGTCAGTGCATGCGGAGTTCAGGGAGTAGTCAGGACTAGCTGGGTCAATAACTGAAGTCAGGATACAAGAAAACAGGGTCTTGGGTTACACGGAAGGCTGAAGACAAAGCAGCACTGAACCTGAGCACTAGCTCAGTTTATATAGTCCATTTTGCACCATATGGGTACATGCATGTGTGCGCACATGCGCATTAGCTTTTACCCAATTCCTATGTCTGCGAGAAGGAATGTGCATTAGCCTGTGAAGATGCACAGAAGTTCATCCAGAGGGGCCATCTTTTCTACTGGCATGCCCTTCCTGACACATTGGCTCCCACTGCTGTCAATCAAATCAAGTGAGGTGGTGGGGGGGGGGGGGGGGGCAGAGCTGCGCTATACAGTACATGTTTATGGAAGCACACATCCCAGCTCGGGAGGTCGCATGTATGAGTGCCCCCACAGCAAGCAGCTTTCTATGAGGGCACTCAGAGAAGAGGAGTGGCAAACAGCGCTGGTGGGGTAACCCAGAAGAAGAGGTTCGGGCAGCTCTGCTACAGAGCAGGTAAGTATAATATGTTTATTATTTTAACAAAAACATCCTTTATATTCACTTGGCAATTTGGTTCCTAGAGGCAACTAAGGGCAACTGCTGATATTTGATTCTGTCTATTCTGTCTTAGTTATTCTAAATCAAATACTGTTTATACTTTAATTCACTGGGATTAATTTACTAAAGGTAAATAGATTGTTCACTTTGCAAGGGAATAAGAGCTTAGGGAATGTGGTGAAATGTTATTTAAATTTTCCTTGCATGTGATTTGGTATTCTTTGCAAAGTGAAATTTTACCACATTCATGAAGCTCTGGGGAAAATACCCTTGCATTATGCAACTTCCCTTGCAAAGTGAACAGCTTATTTGCCTTTAGTTAATCAACCCACTGTTTTCCCTGACGCTGATGTCTGTATAGGAATATACATTAAAAGAACGTACATTTAGCACTGCCCTTTTTTAAGTAACCTATAAACAGTTTATATTTGCATCTGGTACATTGAAAAATGATCGCATTATAATATTCCAGATGATGAGTACAAGAAAGATATCGATGAGAAATGGCTCTGTGAAGATGTGAGCAAATACGACGATGAAGATGAGCAAAGTCTGGAAAAGACAGAGTATGAGCAGAGTTTAGGATCCAGACGTGGAAATGTATATGTTCCTCTGCCGGCTCGTTCTGGCTTTGAGAATGTGCCTGTTCAGGTAGACTGCAGCTCTGCCACTACTTCTCTTCTTCCAGGAGACACTCCACCACAGCAGTTTCACTCTTCACAAGGTACTGTTTGTTCATTTGTTCATTCATTTGAACTATGCATGTGTTTTTTTTTAAAAGGGGCATTGACCAGGAAAATGATATCAAGTAGAATACCTGAAAAATGATAGCTCTCTAAAAGCTGAAGAGTGCACGGTGGAGGTTGGAAGGGGACTAGCTGTCCTGTGGCATTGTGGGCATTAACTTCTCCCTCGCTGAAGAGTATCCAGTGGTTACTGGAAGGAGGAATCTGGCTATCCTGTGACATTATGAGTATGAACCTGAGCTCCAGGCCCTAGTGACTGGGTGCTGGTGTCCTTTGGGTGAGAGTGCCAGTGGTGATTCTGGCTGGGACAGCCATAGCAAGGTCCCAGCTCTGGAAATCCTACTTTGCTCCTGGTGTGAAGACTGTTCAGAGAAGCTTAGCAGTGTAGTGTGTCTTCCTGTTCCTACATAGTGTTTCCAGAGTATCCCATACACCCTCTCCATATTTATTCAGCAATAAATACAAAAAAAATTCCCTAAACTATTTATTGAGCATGTGGATTGTTGCTGTGTGCCTGGCTGCCTCTGCACTATTTCCAGAAAAAAACACTTAAATTTCAGTCACTCCTGCGGGGATAGCGCTACATATACACACCATACTGGCAGTTACTTGAATCTTCGTGAACTGTGCCAAGTGCCACAGACATTTGTTGCACAGACAAGTGCAGGATTTGTAAAAAGCATGTACAAAACTCTTTCTGAATTTGTGGAATAGTGTTGTTGTGCTTGTTTTGTTTGCTATGTTTCAGAATACATTTAGGGTTCATTTACTCCATGTCCTTTGAGCTGCATTGATCTACATAGGTCAACACAGGTTCAATGCAAGGACAAATAAAAAACTTTGGCAATGGCTCTCACTGCCCCTACATAGCACACACCAGTACCCATACATTATAAGGTATGGGCTGCTGTGAATCAGTCCATAAACATTCATTTGAATTTCTTTTTACTCAGGTTAAAATTTAATTTTGCATATCGATATTTATTAATTGCCATGTCTAGCCAATGTGGTACAATCAAGTCAGATCTCCAATTATTTACTTATTTGCTGTGAATCCTTCAAATCATTTACCTAGCATTCAGAACACACTCCAGTGAATAAGCTGGAGAAACAAAAAAAAAACAGCATAACCAGTTGGTCAGCAGAAAAGAAAGTCTAAACTGTTTCAACAATTTGCTTTAAAAACAGAGTTTTTGTTGCCTAGCTTTGCAAATATCCTGGGATTTATATAGCAATGAAAAAATTGTCTTTGCCCCACTGGGAAGATTTGCTCCTCTATTTGTCCTGGTGACCGTTGACCAAGAGACAGAAAGGGTAAATCATTACAATTTGGAGTTCTCATGAGAGCGGGAAGTGGGAGGAAATGACCCAACAGGAACAAATGTCTTGGCAACAACTGTCTAACTTGGGAATTCACGTTTTCTTTATTGTTCAGTATGGCACACAGGACAGTTAGTCTTATAAAATGTGTAAGACATTTCTGGACCACACTGATCTGAAGATATGAGTTACTGAGTGGAATGTATCCTTCAGGGTCTGCCTGTGGGGCATCCCAGACCTAATGTGTTAGTTAGCCACAGAGGGCTTTACAGGTCCAGAACAATGGTACAGCCTCTGGTGTGGCCCAGTCTCTGCTTGGTAGTTGTAGAGTACTTACAGTGCCTTGAAAAAGTATTCATACCCCTTACAATTTTCCACTTTTTGTCATGTTACAACCAAAACCGTAAATGCATTTTATTGGGATTTTATGTGATATACCAACGCAATGTGGCACATAATTGTGAAGTGGAAGGAAAATGATTAATGGTTTTCAAAATATTTTAATATTTTATTAACCACTTACCGACCGGCCACTGTATATATACGTCATTACTTTAAAGATGGATATCTCGGTAACGGCAGCAGCTGCTGCCACAACCAAGGTATCCATCTTTAGGGCCGACGGTTCTGTACACGATAATGGTGGTCTCTGTGGCGGTTCACCACGAGATCACCATTATCGGTGGCGGAAGTGGTGCCACCCCCCCTCCTGCCGCTCTCCCGCGCCCTCCGCCGCTTACCGGAGCCGTCGGTAGCGGTGGAGGTGATCATGTCCTTTCACTTCCTCAGTATGGAGATGAG
Source organism: Aquarana catesbeiana (assembly GCF_042186555.1). Classification (NCBI taxonomy): domain Eukaryota; kingdom Metazoa; phylum Chordata; class Amphibia; order Anura; family Ranidae; genus Aquarana; species Aquarana catesbeiana. The sequence continues at coordinate 656,050,601 of NC_133324.1, forward strand.
TGAGGCTAAGATGGCGCCATACCATAGGACGGCTGAAGCGACGTCATTACGTCAGCTCCACCCACTTGTCTTAAAGGCACATTTTTTTTTATGTCATCTTTTTAAACGACTTTTTTTTTGCATTAAAGTCTAAATATGAGATCTGAGGACTTTTTGACCCCAGATCTCATATTTAAGAGGACCTGTCATGCTTTTTTCTGTTACAAGGAATGTTTACATTCCTTGTAATAGGAATAAAAGTGATCCAATTTTTTTTAAAAAACAGTGAAAAAATAAATAAAATAAAGTAAAATAAATAATAAAAAAAAATTTTTTTAAAGCGCCCTGTCCCGACGAGCTTGTGCGCAGAAGCGAACGCATACGTGAGTAGCGCCCGAATATGAAAACGGTGGTCAAACCACACATGTGAGGTGTCGCCACGACTGGTAGAGTGAGAGCAATAATTCTAGCCCTACACATCCTGTGTAACGCAAAACATGCAACCTGTAGAATTTTTTAAACATCGCCTATGGAGATTTTTAAGGGTAAAAGTTTGACGCCATTCCACGAGCGGGCGCAATTTTGAAGCGTGATATGTTGGATATCAATTTACTTGGCGTAACATTATATTTCACAATATAAAAAAAATTGGGCTAACTTTACTGTTGTCTTATTTTTTTATTCAAAAAAGTGAATTTTTTCAAAAAAAAAGTGTGCTTATAAGACCGCTGCGCAAATACGGTGCAAAAAAAAGTGTTGCAATGACCGCCATTTTATTCTCTAGAAAAACAACAATATATAATGTTTGGGGGTTCTAAGTAATTTTCTAGCAAAAAAACCTGTTTTAAACATGTAAACACCTAAAATCCAAAACGAGGCTGGTCTTTAAGTGGTTAATATCTGAAAAGTGTGACGTGCATTTGTATTCAGCCCCCTTGAGTCAATACTTTGTAGAACCACCTTTCACTGCAATTACAGCTGCAAGTCTTTTTAGGTATGTTTCTACCAGCTTGGCACATCTAGAGAGTGACATTTTTGCCCATTCTTCTTTGCAAAATAGCTTAAGCTCTGTCAGATTGGATGGAGAGTGTCTGTGAACAGCAGTTTTCAAGTCTTGCCACAGATTCTCAATTGGATTTAGGTCTGGACTTTGACTGGGCCATTCTAACACATCAATATGCTTTGATCCAAACCATTCCATTGTAACTCTGGCTGTATGTTTAGGGTCATTGTCCTCCTGTAAGGTGAACCTCCACCCCAGTCTCAAGTCTTTTGCAGACTCTAACAGGTTTTCTTCTAAGGTTGCCCTGTATTTGGCTCCATCCATCTTCCCATCAACTCTGACCAGCTTTCCTGTCCCTGCTGAAGAAAAACATCCCCACAACATGATGCTAGCACCAACATGATTCAAGGTGGTGATGGTGTGTTCAGGGTGGTGTGCAGTACTAGTTTTCCGTCACACATAGCATTTTGCTTTTAGGCCAAAAAGTTAAATTGATCTCATCTGACAGAGCACCTTCTTCCACGAGTTTGCTGTGTCTCTCACATGGCTTGTCGCAAACTGCAAACAGGACTTTTTATTGCTTTCTTTCAACAATGGCTTTCTTCTTGCCACTCCTCCATAAAGGCAGATTTGTAGAGTGCATGACTAATAGTTGTCCTGTGGGCCGATTCTCCCACTTGAGCTGTGGATCTCTGCAGCTCCTCCAGAGTTATCATGGGCCTCTTGCCTGCTTCTCTGATTAATGCTCTCTTTGCCCGGCCTGTCAGTTTAGGTGTACGGCCATGTCTTGTGAGGTTTGCAGTTGTGCCATACTCTTTCCATTTTCAGATGATGGATTGAACAGTGCTTTGTGAGATGTTCAAAGCTTGGGATATTTTTTTTATAACCTAACCCTGCTTTAAACTTCTCCACAACTTTATCCCTGACCTGTCTGGTGTGTTCCTTGGCCTCCATGATGCTGTTCGTTCACTAAGGTTCTCTAACAAACCTCTGAGGGCTTCACAGAACAGCTGCATTTATACTGAGATTAAATTACCCACAAGTAAACTGTATTTACTAATTAGGTGACTTCTGAAGGCAATTGATACCACAACATTTTGGTTAGGGTTATAAGAGTAAAGGGGGCTGAATACAAATGCACAACACACTGTCCAGGTATTTATTTGTAAAAAGTTTTGAAAACCATTTATCATTTTCCTTTCACTGCACAATTATGTGCCATTTTTGTGTTGGTCTATCACATAAAATCCCAATAAAATACATTTACGTTTTTGGTTGTAACATGACAAAATGTGGAAAATGTCAAGGGGTATGAATACTTTTTCAAGGCACTGTAGAGTTTTTACATCAACCCTACAATATCACATTGATGTCTTAGTTGATACTATATTATCTTTTCCAAATGAGTCTCCTGTCTGTCAATAATAGGAGGTCTCCTTGGCTGAAATGTTAGTCTGCAGAACAGCAATGTTAAAAATGCTTGCTGACAAAACAGTAATAATCTCCTGCACTTGGGTGTTTAGTCTATAAGTAAGTGGTGCGACTAACTCTTTAAATGTAAACTTAAACAGTGCCTGCAGTCTTGCTGCCCTCCTCAGAACAATGGGTATTCTCGAAACTGAAACAAAAAAGAAAGAAGGAGGGTGCACTGACCTTGTGCATTACCAATGGTAGAATTTTATTAAAAGCATAAACACAATGTTTATACTCACAAACGCATGTAAAAGAGGCTTGTGAATTGGTAAGACTGCGTCTCTAGACACCTGCAACCTGGACCTGATGTTGAGGGGATCAGATGATATTCCAAATGTCTGACGCGTTTCAAGGGAGTACCCTTTTCCTCAGAGCCTAAGCGATCAATGGCTCGTCTCTCCTAGTTGCCCCTATATGTATTCATGTGCCCACGCCCCAAATAGCACACACCAGAACAAGTCACACCCCTCCATGTGGACTAGCTCCACCTGTTGGCTCAGATAATTCACATGCCTATCCTCTGATAGGATAGAAAAGCCCCCATCCAGAATTCATAGATGTATTGTGGACTGGGATCAATATGGGTATAATTCCCCCCAAGGGTGTTCTGTCACATCTTACCTCAACATCACAGTCCCTGCAGGTCAATGGGAGGAGGGGTATAAAGAAAATTCCTGCCGGATGATAGGCATTGTAAAGCCTGTATGATACAGGAACCGCCAGGTACGCCGTCCTATAGCCAGGAAGTGTGGGTGTATTTGCGTTCTACCCACCACTTCCAGCCGTCCACTGCGTCACTTCTGCTCCTGCGCACACATCCAGCCAATGCTGTGTGCACAGGAGACGCGGCCAGGAAGTGCTGGTGTGTTTGGGTTCCACCCGCCACTTCCGGCTGCTTATGACGTCGATTCCACCCGGGGATTCTCACCACTTTAAGCATTTCCCAGGGCTGCAGTTGTGTGAGCGCGTGCACACTCACATGCGCGCACACCAACACTAGCCTACTATCCTAATACCCCCCCTCCACTGGCCCAGTAAGGAATTACATCAAGGCAATTCTACCTTAGGTTGACAAAGGCATGTCGGTGTATGCTTAAACTGGGCTTTCCTCCATGTGCAATCTTGGCACGCGGACCCACATAGAAGGCCTAAAAAATGCACAGTGGGTAGAACCAATGGTCGGCTCCACAATCACGGCTAAATATAGTTGACATACAAAAAAAAAATAATCAAAACGTTTTTTTAAAAAGGCTATGGAAGTATTCTAAGAAAAAATGCTTGCTGCACATGCTTCTTGATGGTGAACATCTCTTTGGTGCTTCACTAGACAACTTCATAAGAGTGAAAGGAATACTCATATACCCCAGCAGAAAAGGTCAAAACTTCAAACTGGCAAATATTCTCCCAACTCTGAAACCAAAAGTGTCATTTTTTATTCTCTATTCTCTATTCTTTATTTTTTTAGGCTTCACACTCCAAAACCAAAACAAATGAAGGGGACCGGTACAATAGCAAACCCTGGGCCCCTAAATCCTTTAAGACTGCAGACAAGTCCTCTTTAGCATGAAGGGATACCCCCACTGTTGACCAATTTGTATACATTTCAGAAGGCATCCTGGATGCCTGGGTAAGTGATGTGGTTTCCAGAGGCTACAAGCTAGTGTTTCAATCTCTACCCCAGCCCTGCTTTATGTTATCCAACCTCAGCTCAGGTTAGCAGACCCCCCCATACAGGGGCATAACTAGAAATCACAGGGCCCCATAGCAAAATGTTGTATGGGGCCCTCCCTGCAAACAGCACCCCCCCCACAAAAAAAATGAACTAATGCCATTGAACAACAGATTACCACACCCATGTGGCACAGTACCCAGGCAACAGCTTATATTAATTTTGAACAACAAAGTATGCAGTATACTGTATGCAGCCCCTGAAGGACACACATTGCTGACCTCAGTGGCGGTGCGTCCATAGAGGGGGCAGGAGTGCTGCCCCCTCTTTCCTGCACCCGTCAATCTCCAATAGATAGATTCATGCATTGCATGAATCTATCTATTGTCGCCGCTGCTGCCCCCTATTCAGGTGTCTGAGGTGTTTTTGGAAGTGCCTGATTAGAGCCGTCGGCTTTAATAGGCTTCCAAATTGGTAAACAGCGGGCGCACTGCTGTGCGTTCACTGCTTACGTAGTGCTGTGTTAGGGAATCAAATAAATCGCTTCCCTAACACTGACCCACCTCTCAGCCAATCAGGTGCACCGGGTCTGGTTACCTGTCACCTGATTGGCTGAAGCGACATGCACTGTGATTGGACGCCTATCAGGCATCCAATCATAGCAGAAGAGGATGGGAGAAGACATTGAGGACTCGGAGGGAGTGTGGAGGACAGCGCTGACCCGAGACAGGTAAGTGCCGGGCAGTGGGGCACACTGACAGCAATTGATGGGGCAAACTGGCGGCAATTGATGGGGCAAACTGGCGGCAATTGATGGGGCACACTGGCCGCCATTGATGGGGCACACTGGTGGCAACTGATGGGGCAAACTGGCAGCAATTGATAGGCACACTGGCGGCAATTAATGGGCACACTGGCGGCAATAGATGGGGCACGCTGGCAGCAATTGATGGTTACAGTAGCTGCGTTTGATGGCACAGTGGCAGCAATTTATGGGTACAGTGGCTGCGGTTGATGGGCACAGTGGCTGCGCTTGATGGCACAGTGGCATTGTTTGATGGGCACAGTGGTGGAAATTTATGGGTACAGTGGCTGCGTTTGATGGCACAGTGGTCGCTGTATGTGGCTGCATGTGTCGGGACACGACTGGACTCGCGGTGCCCAGGAGGCTTAACAGTGATTTTACATTCCTCATCCTCACCCAGGGGCCGATCCAGAGTCTAGTCTCGGGAGGGACACTACCAGAAAATACGATTTTTTGCAGGCAATTTATTTAGGAAATGGCTGGTGTTAACGCTTCAATCATCACAGCACCATGGTTCTTATGGTGTCAGGATGATTGTAGCGCATTATTTCTATCATTACTTTGTTATAGTAAAATTAAATAGTTCAACTCACCATAATGCAGAATCAGTGGGAGCCCCGAGTGTGTCACTTGCCACCGTCACCTGCCACCAAATGCAGGTTGTCACTTGCCACCGTCGCCTGCCACCAGATGCAGGTTGTCCCTTGCCACCGTCGCCTGCCACCAGATGCAGATTGTCACATGCCACAAGTTGCGGATTGTCACTTGCCACGTCACCTGCCACACGTTGCAGATTGTCCACTTGTCACACATTGCAGATTGTCACTTGCCACTTCACCTGCCACACGTTACGGATTGTCCACTTGTCACACATTGCAGATTGTCACTTACCACGTCACCTGCCACAAGTTGCGAGTTGTCCACTTGCCACGTCACCTGCTATAAGTTGCGGATTGTCCACTTGCCACGTCACCTGCCATACATTGCGGATTGTCCCCTTGCCACTACACCTGCCACAAGTTGCAAATTGTCCACTTGCCACATCACCTGTCACAAGTTGCGGATTGTCGACTTGCCACGTCACCTGCCACAAGTTGCGGATTGTCACAAGTTGCGGATTGTCCACTTGCCACGCCACCTGCCACACATTGCGGATTGTCCACTTGCCACATCACCTGCCACACATTGCGGATTGTCCACTTGCCACCTCCCCTGCCACACATTGCGGATTGTCCACTTGCCGCGTCACCTGCCACACATTGCGGATTGTCCACTTGCCACGTCACCTGCCACACATTGCGGATTGTCCACTTGCCATGTCAACTGCCACAATTTGTGGATTGTCACTTGCCACGTCACCTGCCACAAGCTGCAAATTGTCCATTTGCCACATCACCTGCCAAGTTGCGGATTGTCACTTTCCTGCTAAGGTGGGGAATGGGGATTGTCACTTCCTGTGTCCCAGTCTGAGTCAGGCAGCAGAGAGATGATGTAATCTCTCTGCTGCCTGCACAGTGAGTGAGGGCGGAACTGCCGGGATGTAGGGCGGGCGCCGGGCGGTGAGAGATGATGTCATCTCTCTGCTCTGCCACGCGCTGATCGGCCAGTCCACCCACCGAGTCTGCTCTCTCACCCGCCCACGGAGCCGCCCAGCTGCATATGCTCGCACACTCAGTGTGACTATGCGAACGCTGAGTGGATGGGCAGCTCGGCGGCTCACCCACAGTGCCGCCCGCACTGCACGCCGACTCACTGGGCCCCACTCGGCTGCGGGCCCCATAGCGCCCGCGTGGGTCACTATGGCGGTAGTTCCGCCACTGCCCCATGTCTTTCTTGTAGATCTTTTAAACTAAGGACTTATTGCCATTGTTCTAGCAGTTGAAATGCTTCAGGTTTTTACTTAAAACATTTCACTGTTCCAAAAACAAAAAAAAGGGCTTTTTCTCCATTTTGGATCTGAAGGCCTTAAATTACTTCATTTGGCTCCAAAAATTCTGCATGGAATCCATCAAATCTGTCATAGCCTCTATCCACCAGAGAAAGTTTCTAGCACCTGTGGACATGAAGGATGCATGCTTGCATATCCCAGTTTTTCTATCAGATCAATGCTATCTCTATTTGTTCTGGGCGCTCATCACTATCAGTCGAATGCCATTTTGTCTTCTGCACCCCAAGTGTTCACCAAGATATTGGCACCAGTGCTAGCTCTACAATACTCCAGGGTAATCTACTGTGGATTGCCTAAACAGCCTTCTTTTCAGGGAACAGCGAGCTAAAATACTGACCAACAATGTGACACAGACACTCCTCACATATGTTCAGTTGATTCCCAAACCTTCAGAAATCAAAGCTGAAACTGACACATCAATTGGAGTATCTGGGCTCTATCCTAGGTATACCCCAGGCTAAAGTGTTTTCACCCTCAAAAAATATTTCTGAATACTCTATACTCCCAAACTTAGACTGTATAGTCCAGGAGATGTCCATCTTTGTGATACTGCAGTTTCCTTCATGGCAGTTTTCGTTAAGATGTTTAAACCATTAAATAGCAAGAAAAAGATAAAAGGATCTGATGTCTTTTGGTCTGTCTGTCTGCCGGTCACTGTTAGTGGGTTGTGAGTGTTTGGGTGCAGGTCAGGTCACCAGTAAGGATAGGAAGAGAACTTGTTAAAAATTCAGCAGCTCCTTTTGGGGTCATTGTTACATTGGATTTCACAGCCTAATGGATTTCATCTGATTTAAATTGCAATATATACAAAAATTGTATTATGTACACATATTTTTTAGAAATAATATATTTTCATGCTGGAAAAAAATGTAGACATGAAACACAATTTATACCTGCAACATTTGTAATTTATGTAGGTTACAAAAAGGATGATCAGTAGTAAAATGTTTTCAAATTTTTGTATGACAGAGGAAGAGGCTGATAATAAAAGTATGACATACCAAGGACTGACTGAACATCTGGATGAAGAACAAGACAATGAGTGTAATGAGGAACCATTGGTAATTGCCTGCACTGAAGATGATGTGTACATTGTATTTGAAACCAACACTAAAGATATACAAAGAGGACAACAGTCCTTCAATATGCATAATGCAACCGTTCCAAAGAAAACCACTTACAACATTCATGGTAAGCCAAAACGTTAAATTATATTTAATAACAATATTTTCCCTTGTTATTCTGTGCATATATAATATATTTTGAAATACGTCAGCTTATTAGCCCATTAGACCACAAGCATTAGGGACTGTACACAGGACTAGAGATGAGTTTAGTGTTCGGTTCGAACGCGGGCCAAACTCTGCCTGTTTGGGTGTTTGAACACCGAACATTTATGGTGTTCGACATGAAGGAATATGGCTCTGGCTGTCAATGGTTGCTAAGGAACCTTATCATGCACTGACGTCACCAGCCCATTCACTTACATGGCTGGGTATCCCTGATCATGTAAGGAAATGGGCAGGGAGTGAAGTCTTACATCATTGCCTAAATATGGCCATATGGCCTGATTTGGACAATCATGCCACTACTAGCACTCAGGGAGCTGTAATTTGGCTAGTGTTACCATTCAGGATCATCAAGTTTCTTTTTTATTGGCAATTCAGCTGTGAGGGCATTGTAATAGACAATGAGGAACGTTTTTGTGGATGTTTATTTTTTAATAAAGTCTTTGTGAAACATGTAGGTGCCTTTATTGCTAGTGTAGCACCCACTAGTGTGCTAGGTGTAAATAGGTTAGTTGTTAGAGCAGGGACATTTATTTTTAGCTCAGGGCTAAGCCTGAGCTGTGAATTTGGGTCAGGATTTAGTGACTCAGGGGCTGGATGACTCATCTGACAGGTCTCTCTGGCACTTTCCCCTGGTCTGGAAGTTGGTGGAAACTTCCAGAGTTGGAGGGTGGGAGTAAGGAGAGGCTGCCATGCATATTTTTGGGGCCTCAGCCAATCCCCAGCTTTTAACTGGCAGGGGACAGAGCTCAAAAATTGACATGAGCCATGCCAGAAGGGCAGTCGGGTGGAAGATGGAGTGCTGAGGAGGCTGTCGGTGGCCCTTGAGGGTTTTCCCTAGTCTGGGGGTGACCTTGGGCCTGGGGCTCGGGTGCTGGAAAATTCCTCCTAAAATACATGGAGGAAACCCTTCCTGGAGGCATGGGAGCAAGGAGAGAGGACAGCGGGAGCAGGTCAGCACATTTGGTAGATCTCATGAAAGTCAGCCAGGTAGGCTGGTGAGTGTCAGTCTGAAGGACTTTGGGGAGACGTTAGCCTGGAGGGCTAGTGAAAGGGGTAGCTGGGTTGGCAGTGCCTGAAGAGGTGGTGCTGGGATTAGTAGCCACAGGAGGAATGTAAGCTGGACACTGAACTTTGATACACAATCAAGAGGCCTTGGGATCCTGCCTGTAATGGGCTATTACTTCAATCTTGACTGAGTGATTGTCAGACATACACAGTGTACCAGCTGGGTTCTGCAAGCAAGTGAGTGTTGGAGAAAGGAGGGAAGCTATATATAAAGACTGATTATAGGAAGAGTTGTCAATGAAGTTTGTTCTGGAGTCATGTGGGCATCCTATAATCTCCTATCCCTACCCTAGTTATTATCCTTATATTATATAACAAAGTCAAGAACTGTTCTCTGACTCTGGAGTGCCTGTGAAAATTTGGTCTGCCCTGCTGTGCAGGGTGGGGGATCCCAATTCATCTGCTGCCTCTAAGGGGGTGTGCTACACTAGGTTACATTTTTTTTTTGTGAATAATTAGGGATACTCCATATCCATTCACGTGGGGGTGGTGTGGTACCTGAGGGCATCCTTTTTTATTAAAGGGGGCTTCCATTTTCTGATGAGCCCCATCTGCCCGCAATGATTATGGGGAAAAGGAAGCTACAAGTTGTGGGCATGTGGCTTGGTGTGGATCAAGGGGGGGAGAGCTCTCCCCCCTTTCCTGGCAAGCCAGGCTGCATGTTCATATTAAGGATCTTGTATGAATTTTTAGGGGGGCTCACACTTTTTTTTTTTTTTTTTTTTGTGTTAGGTACCCCTCTTAAAATCCATACCAGACTCAAAGGATCATTCTTGCTGTTCATTCTTTGGCTACAGCAAAACAAAATATTACAGTTTAAATTGCTGACAAAGAAGACTTTCCTGCAATTTAAACTGTTGCCTTCTTTAAAAAAACACAGCACACAAACCCCTCCAAAGTTCCCCCACAATACATAACATATCAATTAAGGTTGATTGAGAGGGACATGTCATTTGCCAGGTTTATTTCCTTTGAAAAATGTCATGTCAATCACTGGTTCTGGCTACATGGAATTTTTTTTGCATTAGTACTTGTTCCTCAGGGTAGTTCCCATCCCCATGCTATTTTTACATGCTCTTGCCTACTAGCACAGAAAATTGTCATTGGGGTTTGGGTTCAGCATTTGAACATCTTGACATCTTGTGAACCTTTGCTGAACCTAACCCAGGGTAGGATGGTTCATCACTGCACAGGACTCTGCCATGTGCAGGATGTCTGCCATGTGCCCCCTTATATATATAGGTAAAACTGCAGTCCTAAGGAATAAAGCTTTGATAAAGTGTGTTTAAAAAGGAGGTCACAAACCAAAACACATCTAGTCAATGGCCCAATAGAACACAAAATTACATGTAAAAAACTTTCAAAAGTCACGGCTGCTTTTATAAGCCCATTGAAGACTGCTAAGCTTAAGCAACACCACTAAAATGCAGCATATAAACAGCAGGAAACAACAAACATCTTTGTATTAAAATACATCATGCAACTTAGGTAATGGTGACTTTTTAAACATTGACTCCTCCGTGGCTGGTACCCCAATTACAGAAACCATCTAGAGTGCTCACATTACAGAGGGGAGGCATAAAAACCTTTTTCCAATGGAAGGCATTGATTCAGGTGGGTTTACCCTTAAGCTTGATGGTTGTCAAAGTTGTTAGCAATACATGGAAAGGCCTGCCCTAGCAAAGATGCAGAGACTTGACAAAATAATGCGTAATCACTCCCCGGTCTCTGGTACTTAGCTCAGGGTCTGGCAATGGAGAAAACCTTTGAGAGCACAGATCAGAGTGTATGATAGAAACACATTACAAGTTCAGTCAAATGATCCACAAGAAGAGAAACATTATTTAAATCATGATAAAACCATCAGTCTTTGTGCTTAACCAAACAGTAATTAAAAAGGTGAATTATTCAAAGGCTTTGTAGGTATGTGGCTAATGAAATTAAGTGCTAAAGTCAGTGAGTCAGTCCATTTCAATTATGTAGCTTGCAAAATTTTAGCAAATGTATTTTATAAAGTGTGATGTTGAGCAAACCCCCTCCCCCCCGCCATTAATTTTACACAACTTTAAGTCTAAGGCTGTTATCCATCCCAGAAAACACTTCCACACACACTAACCCTTACATATTCAAAAAGTTAAGTCTTTGATTGAATGTAAAAAATAACTCTCCTGAAAAGAATACAGTCTCCTTGACAGCTGTATCAGCTTCTCATCTTATGTATAAGAAAGTGCAGCATGAAAATGAGTTCCAATGAATAATGGGTCAAGGAATAATGTGACAGTAATTGGTGCAAAGTATAGTCCAAAAAGTCTGTATAAAAAACATAAAAGAAATAGATCAGATACAACCACTCCAGTGAATATAAAGCTGTCACTCAGACAGTGTCCAAATAGCTGACCACCACCATCAAGGGAATTGCAAACTCACCAGAACCAATATCTGCCATCATAGCGGAATGCACACCTTTCAGCATAAATGGAAAAAATCCCTGGGTAGATGACAGCGATAAGCTTCCTCTAGTGAGGTCCCACTGTGAATAAATAAAGCTCGCAAGGAGCCTATATGGGAATTTCATAGTGCAGTAGGTTTATTGTTCCAAAGTATAACAGACAATAAAAACACAAAATACGTGACTTACATAAAAAGCTTGTGGCGACCCGGAATTGCTTAGCGGTGAGATGTCAGCAACAAATAGCCTGCCCTGATGTGTTTTGTCCTAAAGGACGTTATCACGGAGATTTTTGTCACAGCTTCTCATCTTAAACAACATCCCGTCCTTATACTTTTTTCTGTGCTGCATTAAAATCATTCTCCAAATAAAGTTAATTGAATAAAAATATAATAGTGATTAAACTTCTTAAGTCGTATTGTATGATATGGCATTTGTCATTATTCACATTTACAGGTAAAAGAAATAACTTGGATTCTCCTTACATATTGCCAATAAATAAACTCTTTCTTGGTCTGTAATTCAAAACAGACAATAACACTTCAGCCTCAGATTTGATTCAATACCCATCCTGAAGGAATATAAGCTTGTATATATACAAATACAATCAACCATTTTTTGCAGTTCTCTAAAACCACTGCCAGTTATCAAAAGAGTATTATTTAGATTAGCTGTCAAGATGATGTTGAATGAATGTGGGAACCTCTCCAAAATTCAACAGATTAAATATTGTTTATCTGCTACACACACACTTGTATGCACATTTTCAGTTTAATTTAAAAACATAAATAAGGAACACTTACGTCATATCCCACCTCCACAGTTGGAAGGTAAAGAAGAGAAATAGGTACAATTTATTCTGCCATCTACACAATGCGACACACAAATGGCAACCCTGGCATCTAATACATCATTCCTCTTCTCCACTATTTTCCTCTCTGTAGCCAAAGAGACCATCGCTTAAAACTCAGACATGACAGGTTGTTGCACCTTATTAATGTACAGGAGGTAGTGCTTACATTTTTTCTTGAACTCAACAAACAGAAGGAACATTCTTTCTTTAGCTCTCTGTTTCTCAGCAATATTACTCATCTACTGTTTTCAATATTGTATATAAGTATCACTTCTAGAAAGAACCAAGAGCCATCTTCTCAGAATTGTATCATCATGGCCTCAACAGAATGTCCAAAAACCAGGATATTAAATAAATTATAGTAAAGCAGTTAAACATGTTTTAATCTCATCTCTTTTTTCTCTCAGTTGAACAGAGCTTCAAAGTTGCAGACCAGACTGGTCTGTTTACAACAAGATCGAAAGGGGTGCAAAATATTCAATTAACCTTAAAGCAGAGTTCCACTCCCCAACTTAAATTTTTATTTAATAGCTTGCCTACTGGTCACTTTTAGCCCCTTCCTGCCCAGGCCAATTTTCAGCTTTTAGCACTGTTGCACTTTGAATGACAATAGCGATTTCTTTGGTTGGTATTTAATCATCACTGGGTTTTTTTCTTGCTAAAAAAACAAAAAAAGACTGACAATTTTGAAAATAAAAGTTTCCGTTATAAAATGTAGTAAATAAGTCATTTTTCTCCTTGATGCTGATGAGGCTGCACTGATGGGCACTAATAGGCTGCACTGATGGACTCTGATAGGCTGCACTAAATGGCACTGATGAGGTGGCACTGATGAAAAGGCACTAATATGCAGCACTGATGGGCACTAATATGCAGCACTGGTGAGCACTGATAGGCGGCACTGATGCACACTAATAGGTGGCACTGATGGGCACCGCTAGGTGGCACCGATAGGCACTGATGAGCAGGCACTGATGGGCACTGAAAGGCAGCACTGACTGGCACCACTGATGGGCACTGATTGGCATCAATGCTGGACACTGTTATGGCTGCACTGATAATCAGGGTACTGATAATAAGGAAAGAGCAATTCCTTGTTTACATGTGAACAGCTGTGATTGAACAACACAAATTGCAATTGAACAAGTGTAACTAATAAAATGGCCGGTGAGTGTATAGCATAGACCCATTATCCAAAAGCGCAGTGAATAGGCTGTCAGTTTAGTGAGACAAATAATTCTGTTTACTTCAATACCATTTACCAGACCCCACTTGCTTAAACCAAAAAATCACATACATTTGCACTGAAATCTGGTTTAATGACAGGACTAGTGTAAACATACAAATTAGTCAAATAGAGAGCATGGGTATGCGCCATATTAGTAGAAACAACAAAGCGTCCCAGGCGCTATGTCCTATGGGGAATCACACTGTCCACTACCCAAGGGCCAATCAGATGCAGCTGTCAGAAATAGTACACCTAGTGACTGGAATTGCAAACAAGAAATTGACAGCGCTATCTTGATGTGAGTGGTTGACATGGAATCCTCAGAATGTATAACACAGCAAGCTGATGGTGAAGGCTAAAATAGGTGATTTATTGTTCATAGAAAGTTTAAAACCGTAACAGATAATACAATACCAAGCCGGTATGGACGGATGTGGATGGGCTGATATCCGCTGGGTCCAGTGGGATAAGAGATGAAGAGAGTCTGCCGTGATATACAGCCTCCGCTACACAGAGCCACAGACGTTCAGGGGCCAAGCTGGAGACCACTGGCACTCCCATATGACATCATCACGACACAAGGGCGGAAATGCTGGACCGGAGTGGATTGCCAATCAAACCAGGCTGGAAGGCAAGGGAACTGTTGCCGTGATGACGAGTTTCGCGCGCATGTGCTTTGTCAAACCCATGAGAAATGTGTAGTCACAGCAACAGTTCACCTTGCTTTCCAGCCTGGTTTGATTGTCAATAACCAGAATTTCCTTGTTTACATGTGATCAGCTGTAATTGAACACAGCTGATCACATGGGTAAAGAGCCTTGACATCGGCTCTTTACTGAGATTGGTGATGCTCCATGTCCCAGGGGCTGCACTGCATTAAATGACCTACTCCCAGAACGAGCGAGCCGCCGCCCGCCCGTCAATTGACAACACTGCGGGAGGTGCTTAAATGCTCCCCCCTCATTGTTACCACTCCGACTTTAACATTTGGATAATGTCAATAATGTGTTCCTTCTTGTTTCTTTGATATCATTAAAATCTAACCTGATCTCGGAAACAGGCCAGGTCCTTCGCAGTTGTGGGCATCTGAGGCACGCTTGTCTTTGTTTCTGGGATTCGTTGTTGACTACCCAGCCCTTGGACTTGACAAAGCGTATGTGCGTGAAACGCATTGTCATGGGAACAGTTACCCTTGTGTTCCAGCCTAGTTTGATTGGCAATCCACTCCGGTCTGGTATTTCTGCCCTTGTGTCTTGGTGACGTCAAATGTGAGCGCTGGTGGACCCTGGCTCTGCTCTGAGCCTCTGTGGCTCTGTGTAGCAGAGGCTGTACATCATGGTGGAATCTCTTCATCTCTTAGCCCCCCGGACCCAGTGGATATCAGCCCAATCACATTTGTCCATACTGGCTTGGTATCGTATTATCTGCTATGGTTTTAAACTTTTTCTGTGAACAATAAATCACCTATCTGAGCCTCCACCATTAGCTTGCTGTGTTATACATTCTGAGGATTCCATGTCAACCACTCACATCTAGATAGTGCTGTCATTTTTTTGTTTGCCATATTAGTAGATCAGTAAATCTTCAAAAAAAAAGTCTGTGGCTGGGCATGAATTAAGCAAATCCAAGTCTAGATATGTTTTCTTTCTTTTTTTACCCTCCCCTGTGGACAGATTCTTTTCAGACTTATCATACTATTAAGTTTAATTGTGACACTTTAAAACCACTGAATTCAGTATTCAACATTTGTTTTAAAATCATAACTGCTTTTCTGTATTGACGGAAACAAATTGCATGCCTCTATACTAGTTTATAATGAATGCAATTTACAATAATAACATAACTTACATTTCTGCCATGACAGAGGAAATAAAGGACAGCAACAATGGTGATGTCACATCTGCTGTAGCAGATGAATATACTGAAGAAGCAGATGATAATGAATATAATGAAGAGCCACTGCTAGTCGCTTCTATGGAGGACGATGTGTACATTGTATTTGAAACAGGCACTACTGAGACACAACAAAGACAAAGCTCTTCTATTTCACACAATCCAGCAGCTTCAGCGATCACATCTAACCGCACAATACAAAGTGTTGCATCATATAATATGCAAGGTAATCCTGATTTGTCATGACCAACCCTAGTCGAACTGTCTTTGTTAAAATTGATTTTATCCATTTCCCTTTTCAGGACAACAGATGAGGAAAAGCAGTTTTCACTGACAAAATCTGTGTCTTTATTATGCTGCATTATGTTTAGAGAAAGACCAAATCCAGTAAAATTGTAATTAATGGTTCATCATTCGAGAGCCTGTGTCAGCACTTAGTTATTCACATTCATTTCTTGGATTTCTTATTCCATGTAATCAAACAATATTGTGTATCATCAAAAGAAACAATTAAAAATGTACAACATTACTCACCGAGTGTGCAAATATCGGTGCCTTATTAACAGTATAATTTTATAACAAAATTTTAAATACAATTTATATTAATAATATTAAATAAATAAGTGCAGTTCATAAAGTGTACTAAGGTGACCAATAGTGTGCCAACAATGTCCTTATATTATGCAATTGAAGTAGATCTTTGTGAAAAAGTGCTCCAAACTCCAAAGGGTGTCACCGCTCCCATGCTCCCCCTCTCCTCCCCAGAGTGGTTATCCTCCCCTCCGGACGTGTGACCGCACAATTACGTTTGGTCAGTAACGCTGTTGAACCACCCCTGGGTTCTGTGATATAAAGACTTTGCAGATTCCTGAGCTGTTCTGATGGTATATCCTCAGTACATGTATAAAGAGAAAAGCTTTATAGTGCTGTAACATTTAAAAACGTGTTTATTTAAAACTTCTCATATAGGGTGCTCACACATCCAAGGTGCTTGTAGTGCACCACACTATATCCAGCAGACCTGTATATAATCCAATTCCAACCATATGTCGGTAGCTCATCCAACTGATCATCCAAAAGCCTGATTGCCCTAATTGATCATCCAATAGCAATCCCCCTGAGGAAGACATGTAATCCCTGTGTCGACATGTGTTGGGGAGGAGACTGGACGGTGTAGGCCGTGGCAGCTTCCCTGGACAAGCTGCCACAGGCAAACGAACAGACATACGTTTGAAATTGGATTATATACAATCTGCTGGATATAGTGTGGTGCGCTACAAGCACCTTGGCTGTGTGAGTACCCTATATGAGAAGTTTTAAATATATGTGTTTTTAAAAGTTAAAGCACTATAAAGCTTGTCTCTTTATATATGTACTGAGGATATACCATCAGAATCACAGAATCCAGGGGTGGTTTAACAGTGTTACTGACCAAACTTAATTGTGCGGTCACACACCCGGAGGTGAGGATAACCACTCTGTGGGGGGGGGGTTGAGCACAGGAGCGGTGACACCCTTTGGGGTTTGGAGCACTTTTTCACAAAGATCTACTTCAATTGAATAATATAAGGACATTGTTGGCACACTATTGGTCACCTTAGTGCACTTTATGGACTGCACTTATTTATTTAATATTATTAATATAAATTGTATTTCACATTTTGGTTTCACACTATGTATTGTTTGATTACATGGAATAGGATTTGGAACACTGCATATGCATTTCTGCACATAAATGTTGAACACTTGGATTGTATAGTATAGCGCGGCACATTGATATATTATTTAATTATTAGCACAATCATATGGGAATGTGAACAGTGCCTGCAGCTGAACATCACACATATATAATAGTGTGAGTGATTAATTCTGGTAGCTCACAAGACCCTTAATTTTGGTTTCTTGGCTTTCTACCAGCTTCCAAAACAGCAACTAACTAACATTTTTTATCTTTTTATCAACACTGTACCCATATGTAACTTTTTTCATTTTTTTCACACAAATAGAGCTTTCTTTTGGTGATATTTACTCACCACTTTATTTTTTATTTTTTGCAAAACAAATTAAAAAAGACCCAAAAAAAGGGGAAAAATGTGTTTTCCTTTGCTTCTGTTATAAAATGTTATTATTTTATTTATCTTTCTTCGTGAATTTAGGCCAGAATGTATACTGCAACATTTCTTTGGTGAAAATAACCCAAATAAGTGTATATTATTTAGTCTGCAGGAGAGTTACAGAGTTCACAAACTATGGTATATTTTACTGAAAATTGATGAATCCTGATGTACTGACCGCCTATCTAATTTCTTGAGGCCTGAAAATGCCAGGACAGTACAAATATCCCCCTAATGACCCCTTTCTGGAAAGTAGGCAGTTCAAGGCATTTAGTAAGAGGCATGGCAAATTTTTTGAAGTTGTAATTTTTTTGTCACAATTTAAATTAAAATTTAAAAAATTAAAAAATGTAAAAAAAAATTTAAAAAATATATTTTTAAAACATTTTTAAACTATGGTTGCTTATAACTGTGAGTTTTACAGTTAAAAGCAACATTTTTTTCTGAGTGAAAACTACTCAATCAGTGTTTACTATTGTGATTAGCTATGATTGGCCACAGTTAATCAGATGGTACAGACTGGCTATGATTGGCCCTATCGGCATCATGTGATGACTGTGAACAATCACAGAGCTCATCACAATAGTATACAATGAAAGGCATGATTCAAAGCCTTTCATTGTGTACAACTGTCATGTGATCTGCTGTGATTGGCCACAGCGTTCACATGGTAGCAGAAGCGGGCTGGTAAGTCATACGGTGGGCACGGTGGGTGACAGATCACGCTGGATTGCGGCCAGGGGAAGTCATATGACGTCCTCCCAGATTTACAGTGCTCCCACCAGGCTGTCATTTTACAATAGACCTGGTGGGAAGGTGTTAAAAATGTAAACTGCAATAGAAGACATTTTATACTGACCTGTCCTGCCACTGGTTCCTTATAACTTTGCTCTATACAAAGGCTGTGGCATCAGGCAGAATCTTCACTTTTGGGAGTGTTAGATATCTGCTCCCCCATCATGCTGTGGTTTCTTCAGCCAGCTCCTACATCACTACAGGACACACATAGAACCAGAGCATTTAAGAGGTCCCCTAGCATCTGGGATGTTAAGCCAGTTCCCAGACCTAAAGATAGCCCCACTTGTACCACAACTCCTCAGGGACAGCAGGCTGTCCCAGACTAGTCCCACTGGTTCTAAAGCATTAAAGTGATTGCAAAGGCTTCCCTTTTAAAATTATAAACATTTTCCACTTACCTGCTCTGTGCAATGTTATTGCACAGAGCAGCCCCAATCCTCCTCTTTCTCGGGTTCCCTGCTGGCACTGTAGGCTCCTCCTCTTCTTTGTCTGCCACCATAGGAGGTCACTTCCTATAGGGGCGCACCTGCAGGCTTGCTCCTAAGCTTGGCTGCATGCATCTCAGTCCCGCCCTGCGCTCCCTCTTTACAGGATGTGCCTGTATGAAGAGGGAAAGAGAGCAGTGCTAGCTTTAGGCAGGCACAGCACTGGACTGATATAGGACTCAGGGAAGTATACAGGGAGATGAGGGAGATACACTTACTGAGACATTATTTACATTAATGCCTGTAGAACTTCTTTAAGCACAGGTTCTATTTCTCGGGCAATAAACCAAGATAGCAGTATACAGTTGTTGTTAACATAGAGGCCTCATGATACCATAGCTACAGACACAGTTATCAGGAAGCCTCCACCTACCCGCGGGACATGTGAAACGTGGGTGCCCAGTAATAATGGCGGATGCTCTGGGAAAACCTCCTAATCACTGCAGTCAAGCAATTCACCACAACCACCCACCACCACTCCTATCTCCATCTGGGGAACCCAAGTTGTACTACAGTTCTGTTATCATCCAGCATATGTTTAAGGCTTCACTGCTGTGACTGAATGCAATTAGACTAATTTTCATGTTGCCACTTACATAGAATTTAGGCAGGCCATAGATTAAGTGCTATTTTCCCATGATTGCAGGAAAGAAAATTGTTTGAACCCTCCATCAACATGACTGATCGTGGAACTATTGTGTTTTCCTGGCGGGGGACGAAGGAGGCGCTGGGAGCCGTCCCTACCCGGAGAACACAGTGATTACTGCTATACACTACTGGATTGTGCTATTTAATGCTACCACTTCATTCTTGAGCACCAGCAGGACCATACATATTTCCCTTTTTTGCTTAGAGAGGCACTTTAAGTATAAGCAGTTCTAAATGAGTGGTAGAGAAGTTAATGGTTGACTAAACACACAAAATGGCATGGGATTCCCCCCAAAAAACCATACCCGACCCTTGTCTTTTATGAAGGTTGAGTATGGATGTTAAGGGAGACACCATGCAAAAGAAAAAAAGAAAAAGAGGTGTCCCCCCGAAAAATCCATACCAGACCTTTATCCAAAGAAAAGAGAGAGATGTTATGGGCATCCCCCATGTTGTCACTGGCAAAATGTGGTTATGTCCATATTTGGTCAAAGATGTTACCCAGGACACCCTGCCTCTTTGTTTGAATTCTGCTCTGGCAACTGGGAGATTTAATTTGCAGTGAGTGACATGTTGGATATTTTTTATTTCTGCAGGTAAACAGTCATCATTGTCTGTGATTGATGAGGGTCTGCTTTGGGGAATTTGTATTTTTTATTAATGGACTTGTCAAAAGGTCTGAGTCTTTATTTACAATTTCGTTTTTTTAGCGGGGAATGAGTACTATGTACCCCTTGCTTTTTCACATAGGGAGGGTGGTACTGGGGGGGGGGGGGGGCTGATATTTTTAATGGGGTCTCAGGTGTGAATGGGGAGCAGGTGTGTTAAATTTGGTTTTATTGATCTCACTCTATCATACTGATCACTGGAAGTTCAAAATGGCTCCTCATGGCAAAGGACTCTCTGAGGATCTGAAAAAAAGAATTTTTGTTGTACATAAAGATGGCCTAGGCTATAAGAAGTTTGCCAAGACCCTGAAACTGAGCTGCAGCATGGAGACCAAGACTATCCAGAGGTTGTCTTTGGGAAATAGATGTATGAGTGCTGCCAGCATTGCTGCAGAGGTTGAAGGGGTGGGGAGTCAGCCTGTCAGTGCTCAGACCATACACCGCACACTGCATCAAATTAGTCTGCATGGCTGGTTGGTCCTTCTCCAAAATATTATTGATAGCTCATTGACTTTCTTTACATATGCAGTCATTTTAAGTGCAGATCTTCCATTTTCCACCTTAGGTTTCATCAACCCCCTATGCAAGTGTATCCTTAATACATCCTTTTCTAATATAACTGTATTTATTTGTTGCAGAAGTGAGAAACCATGGCAGCTTTAGTGAACATTATATTTGGGATGAAACTATGGATGAAAGCATCGAAGAAGATCCATACAGTCTTACCTCCCATGAAAATGAATATATGGAGCTACCTTTTGAACCTGCTGATGAAGTGAACCAAAGAATAAAAAAGTCTTTTATTGTGCATAGAGCTCCCCTTCCAGCACCCAGACCACAGGCAGCTGCCATTCCCGAACCAGAAGACTCCTACATTTCTAAAGGTAAGAATGGATCACCTCTGTATACAGCTCTAACACAGCTTGACATGTTAAAGGGGAGGTTCCTATGTCCTGCATGTTAGTGGCTGAGCAGCTAAAGAAAAGCAAAGTTGCTTTTGTGTTGAGAGTTTATAAGCAGAAATACCTTACGGACTTTGAATTTATTTCTCATATACCATCAACAAATCAGCATGGCTGCTGCTATGATGGTGTGGATGAGACACAAGGTTGCAGATACCAATAGTCCTTAAAAGTAGTAATTTATGACCTCATAGTTCTTCATTGGCTTGATAGCATAGGCATTGTAAACAGGTTTGGCATTCATATGGAAGGGCATGAAAAGTAAACTAGTCTGTATTAGTATTGCAGTTTTTTTGCTATTTTAATATTATTGTCACAATACTATTTTAATCATACTTACTGGTCTTTCCGATGAAAATGTCACATTTCAAGCTTGATTGCTTGGTTCATATTTTGGTTTGCAAAACAATATTTTTATATATTACTGATGTTGAAGCTAAGACAATATTTTTCTTTTAATTATTATCAACATTCCAAAAGAGAATGATGTTGTGCATTGACCAGTAGACCTGTTTGCTAGGTTTAAAATAAGACACCCCTTACTCACCTTTAAAACAGTAGTAAACCATGTTAAAAAAGAAAAACTGACCCCACCCACAGGCTCATGTCATAATGTGCTAGTATGCATCGCGAAGTACTTAAAAAGCGGGTCCCTCCAGCAGCATGCTGTCACGGCTGACAGGGAATACATCCTCACCCGATCTACTGACGTGTTCACTGGCTCCGGCTGTTTGAATGGCCGCATTGCAATGACGTCACTCATGCTCATGGGAGTCATGGCCATCCATTGAGAGCATAGTGTGCCAGGGCCATCACAGGCTGCTACATATGTAAATTTCACCTAAATGGTGCACATTTAGGAGATATTTACTGTACCTACAGGTAAGCCTTATTATAGGCTTATCTGTAGGTACAAGATAAGCATTGTAGTTCACTACCACTTTAACTGAATGATTGCATCAAACACAAGTGTTTCGGATTGACATAAAGTTAAAACACAAAATTGGTAACAGCAAAGAAGGGATTTCAACCTGACCTTAGATTAACTTTTGTAGGTTTCACAATACCCACTGATATCTATATCTGATATCTGTGAAACAGAACCTAAAGAATAGATGCCAATGAGAAAATAGCACACACATAGACATATGCAGTCAAAATACCATCTTCCATCCCAACGATTTCCTTCTGAAGCCCTTTTTGCCTACAGACAATTTTTGCTTTACAATGGCCTGATCTACAACAAACATTTGCCTGTGTTTGGCAGAATATCATCATGAAAGTTTCAGGTACTGTTTATTAAAGTACAACTTCAGTTTCCGTGAAGTTATATATTATACACCCACCTACCTCGTATGCAAAAAAAATGACCTTTCCACAATCTAAAGTTCTTTACTGTGCGGCCCTGCCTAGCACCATGCAGTGTGCGCATATACTGTGCCCCTATTCATTCCTGGTTCTGATTCCACCCAATGCAGCCCACATCCATGCACTATGCATGGGACCTGACCAGGATGTTTCTGTGTGGTGCTAGGCAATGCTGCACAATAAAGAACTGGGAAGTGGGGATAAATGTAAGTAGGCTACACTGTGGGGGGTGAGATGAATATTTGAAGGAAAGCTAAAAGGGAAGTTGTTTTTTAATCTTTTCCGTGTTAAAGAAACAAGCACCGTAAAATGTACTCTTTATTACATCTATCATAGTACTGCTTTATTTAGTTTTTAGTACTGTTGATTCAAAGGTGACCAGAGAAACAATGGCAGATCGATGGAGAAGAGGAAGCAGGTTCAGGAGGTTCACTCATGAGGATTTTCATAGCAATGTACTATTTTCCCTCATGATGCAAGATAAAACCTTTCAAGCATTCTCTTGTGGACATATAGGTTGATACATAAAATCTCAGCAGCTAATTAAGGAGTACAGTTCAGGAGCAGAACACTAAGCTGTCTCACCAGCATCTGTCTCCTCACACTCCAGGGAGCTTACAAAAAAAAAGAACAAAAAGTATGTCACAGATTCAAAATTCCCTGAGATGTAAAAATATTCTTTTCAGATACAAAATATGAATCAAACAGTTGTCAAATCAAGTTTGAAATGAGACAGTCTGCAGCTGAAAGACCAGTAAGTATATTTAGCGCACATGGGCAAAGATTTTTGTCCCGGTTGTACTAAATAAGCAGAAATGAAAACCAAGATATTCCCTTTTCCTTTTTAAATACAGAGAAATCACATGTATTTTGATTTGGAAGACCAGTTATTTGACATTTTCAAAACATTTTTAATGATTTTATTATCTTTTTAGACAGATACTGGCATAAAATGCATTTGCTTTTTTTTTTTTTTTTTTTCTGAAATCTGAAATGTTTTTTTTGCGAAAATCCAGCATTGTCAAATTCAGCATGTTAAGTTAACAGGCCAAATTTGGCAAATGATATATCAACATTTACTGATGCTGTGCTTTCAGGGAAACTGGGAATGCAGGGTTTGAAAAAGTTAAACAACTTAAGTTATTTATTTTAACACAGTTTACATTTTTCATAGATACTAGAGAGTTGAGCCACCTATTGGGGCGTATACACGGTCGGACTTTTCGGCTACAAAATCCGGCGGACAATCCGATCGTGTGTGGACTTCCCCGGACTTTCAGCGGACTTTTCCAGTCGCAAATCTGACGGACTTTAGATTTGGAACTTGCTTCAAATCTTTACGTCCTAACTCCACCGGACCCAGAAATCCGCTGTATGCTAGTCCGACGGACAAAAACCCACGCTAAGGCAGCTATTGGCTACTGGCTATCAACTTCCTTATTTTAGTCCGGTGTACGTCATCACGTACGAATCCGTCGGACTTTTGTGTGATCGTATGTAGGCAAATCCGTTCGTTAGAAAGTCCGCCGCAAGTCCGCCAATAGTCCGTCGAAAGTTTGTCGGACGGGCTGTCGGACTTTTGCAACCGAAAACTCCGACCGTGTGTACGCCCCTTATATCTTTTGGAGACTTTGTTAATGTGATATCTGCACTTAAGTTCCTGAGTCTGCTTTAGCTGTGAACATCCTAGAGTGTCCTACTCTGCCTGTTTTTGTTTTGTTTTTAATTAATAATATGTAGAATATAATAGGAAGAGCTGAAACACAAAAGCAGGGTTGCTAACCGTCAGTAACTTTACGGACAGTTTGTAAAAATCAATGATTTTTGCAACTGTCTGTAATTATCCAGGGGCTGATAATTTGTCAGGCTGTGTTGACTTTTTAAGTGTAAACCCGGCAAATTCGTTGCTATGGGTATTGTCAGTGTTTCCATGTTTTGTTTATGCTATTTAACCACTTAGAGACCAGAAGATTTTCCCCCTTAATGACCAGGCCATTTTTTGTGATACGGCACTGCGTTGCTTTAACTGATAATTGCGTGGTCGTGCGATGCTGTACCCAAACAAAAATGACATCCTTTTTTTCCCACAAAAAGAGCTTTCTTTTGGTGGTATTTGAGCTTTCTTTTGGTTGGAATTTTATTTTTTGTGCTAGTAACATAAAAAGAGCATCAATTTAAAAAAAAAAAATATATATTTTTGATTTTTTTGGTATAAAAAACACCCCCCCCCCCAAAAAAAAAATCTTCATCAGTTTAGGCCAATATGTATTCTTCTACATATTTTTGGTAAAAAAAAATTTGCAATAAGCGTATATTGATTGGTTTGCGCAAAAGTTATAGCGTCTACAAAATAGGGGATAGATTTATGGCATTTTTATTATTATTTTTTTTTTACTTGTAATGACGGAGATCTGCAATATTTTAGTGGGACTGCGAAATTGCGGCGGACAGATCGGACACTTTTGACACTTTTTTTGGGACCATTGACATTTATACAGTGATAAAAATGCACTGATTACTATGTAAATGCCACTGGCAGGAAAGGGGTTAACACTAGGGGGCGATCAAGGGGTTAAATGTGTTCCCTGGGAAACACGTGTTTCTAACTGTGGGGGGAGGGGACTGACTGGAGGAGGAGAGAAATTGCTGTTCCTATTGTCCTAAAAGAATTTAAAACATATGGTAACCTTTCAAACTTGAAGATTAATTTCAGTAAGTCCAAAGCAATGAGCATAGGAGTCCCCCCACGTCATCTCACAGAATTCCAATCCAGTTTTAAATTTAAATGGACAACCTCGGCCTTAAAATACCTTGGCACGTATATCCCCTCCAAAATCTCACAGCTTTTCTCTCTGAATTTCCCCCCTTTGCTGACTAAAGTTTGGGCTCTCCTTGCCAAATGGCAAACAGGACTACATTCGTGGTTTGGGAGATGCAATATCCTTAAGATGTGCATTCTACCTAAATTCCTCTATCTTCTCCAAGCCCTCCCAATCCAAATTCCCTCTAGTTACTTTGTCCAGACCAGAGCCTTATTTTTCGACTTCATATGGGCCCATAAAAGACCTAGACTCAACAGAAGATAGTTTATGTTACCCAAGCAGTATGGGGGACTAGCGGTACCAGACCTTCGCAAGTATCACCAAGCGACTCACTTAACAAGACTTATTGACTGGAAGCGACACCAATCCATGAAACTATGGACCAGTTTGGAACAGACCCAATGTGATATACCCCTAAACAGGGCCCCTTGGTGCCATAATTCACTACCAAGAGACGTGAAGAATCATCCTCTGATAGGTACTACTACACAAATATGCTCGACGCTCTTTGTACGTTTTGGCCTTGTGTCACTAAAATCCGTTCTTCGTCCGGTAGTTTGCTCCAGGTCACACAGACCCTATCTTTCGCGCAATGAGAACAGCAGGTTATTTCCAAGCTTCCCATTTCATGGTTAATGGTAAGTGGCCATCAGTGACAGATCTCATGAATATAGACGGTCCCTTTCACTTAGATTTTTGGAGAGCTCATCAACTCTGTCATTTCCTTATATCATTGCCTCTACCCAGTAGCTCTGACCAAACTCTAACCACCCTAGAGACCTACTGCTGGGAAGAGGGTACTATGTCCCACACGTTATCGACCATCTACCAATTGTTGATCACACCACCAGATGGCCATCGCCTCCACTGTCTAGATAAGTGGGAAAGGGATATACAGTGCACCTTTACGACACGGCAAAAGCAAAATATCCTCCACGTATAAATCCTCAATTTGCTCGAAGACACAAGAGACCAACTATAAAATAGTTACCAGATGGTACAATACCCCGGCAAAGTTACAAAAGATCTTTCCCACTGCCACGGAGCTTTGCTGGAGATGTCAGAGAGAATGTGGAACGATTTTCCACATCTTCTGGACTTGTCCCCTGTTGGAGAGGTTTTGGAAAACCATTCAACATACGATGCAGAAGTTCACTGAATACCCCATTCAAGCAGACCCGACCCTTTTTCTACTTCATGCATCTAACAAATCCCAAAAAGCTTACAAACAATCACTAATACCGCATCTACTCGACGCAGCGAAGGCCTGCATCCCCTTATATTGGAAATCCACACAATCTCCTCCTATTGGTTTATGGCTCAGGAAAGTGGAGGAAATCAAAAAAATGGAGGACTTAATCCTCACGGCCCGCCACCAAAATGAACGGTTTACCAAGAAGTGGTCCATCTGGAATATCTTCATCTTCTCAGATGAAGGTCAGACTCTTCTGGGGAGGGATACACCAGATTAAAATTGTCCCATTTTAGAATGCCTGATAGTCGAATCGGTCTATAGATGTCGTTTGACTTGACCACCCTGAGCCCTGACTTGTAGAAGGGTGCGCATGCTGCCTCGTTGTGCCCCATTCTCTCCCTACATTTCTTCCCCACTCCCTTCCACCCCCCCTTTCTGTTCTCCCTTTCTTTCCTACTTTCCTTTCCCTTCTTTCCATTTCTTCTCTCTGTTTCCTGTCTCTGCTAGTGCTATTGTAGGTGTATGGGGTATTTTTTGGTGCCCCGTGGACCTACATGGCTCTATTCTTACACTAAACTGGAAAAAGGGAGCAAGACTCACGGAACCTCTCGATGGTCCAAGTGCAACCTTGGAGTAGGTTGCCCTTCATTTCAGCTAGGGTCATGGCTGGAATTGTTTCTAATACCAAAGATTATTGTATTCTCTTTATAGTTGTATTTCTCAGTTATGCCATGGTATTAGGCTAAGCTCATCTTACTGTGTGATATCTTGTCCATGTATGACTTCGAGATGATGTATTTTGTGTGTCTTTGTCCATTCTTTAATTAAAAAATGTGAAAGAAAAGCGACAATTTATAGGACTTATATTTTTTGTGGTTTATATATTCTTGTAGTGTGTGGATTTATGTTACAGGTTTGTGAATAAATGCTGTTTTACAGTATATTCTGAAATTTGACTAAATTGAAAGGGTTAAATTGTGTATACAATCAGTGCAGCCTCATCAATGCCCATCAGTGCAGCCTCATCAGCGCACATCAGTGTAGCCTCATCAGCGCACATCAGTGAAGAAACATTACTTATTTGCAAAATTTCATAACAGAACTAAGAAAAAAAGGTTTTCTTTTCAAACTGTTCAGTCTTTTTTTAATTTGTTTAGCAAAAAATAATCCAGTGGTGACTATATACCATCAAAAGAAAGCTCTATCTGTCTCCAAAAAAAGATAAAAATATAATTTGGGTACAGTGTTGCATGACCGCGCAATTGTCATTCACTGTGTGAATGTGCTGAAATCTAAAAATTGGCCTTGGCAGAAAGCGGGTGAAAGTGGCTGGTATTGAATTGGTTAAAAGAGAAAATACTTCACATGATTACACTTTGTATATCTTGTATAAATATTTTAAAGGAGAAGCATAGCCAAAGCTCGTTTGCATTGCAATTTGTTTTGCACTCCTGTGACCCGTTTTCAGCAGAGAGCGGACTGAAGTCTGCTCTCTGCTGACGTCACCAACATCAGTCCAGGCACCGTGTCATCCCCACAATGGGAGTCTGGATCCGCCAGGTGCTTGACTGACACCCGAGCCGCTGAGAGCCTGAGACAGCCGCTCTGCCACCCTCCACAGCTCAGTGCTGCAATGAGCGAGGAGGGAGAAGAGCAGAGAGCTGTGACTGACAGTCTGCAGGTCTCTGCTCATGGAGCTGTGAAAACAGAGAGATCTGTGATGTTCAGTTGATCGGTTCTCAGCGTAGAGACGTCAGGGGACAGATGCAGCATTGGACCAATGCTGCATCCACCTAGGTAAGTATTAATCAGAAAAAAAATGCTTTCCTTTACTTCTATTTTAACTTTCATTCATCACTTTTTAGGGTGCAGCAAGTAACATGTTCCCACTCTTGCAGTGGCTTGGTAATCCGAGCCCTGTGTGTGACAGCAGTGGGGGAGAAGTTCCCCATACCAGCTATCACATTTTGAATAGAACACGGCTGTGTGGGAGGAGCCCTGCACGACCGCGCCATTCATTCACAGAGTTCTGTGAATGAATAAACTGCAAGTACTGACATCTGTTGCGGCTGTCGGCTTGTAGTTCTCAATGAACTGCCATGACGCTGATAAGTTACATAGTAAGTGAGGTCGAAAAAAGACACAAGTCCATCAAGTCCAACCTATGTGTGTGATTATATGTCAATATTACATTATATATCCCTGTATGTTGTGGGCGTTCAGATGCTTATCTAATAGTTTCTTGAAACTATCGATGCCGCCCGCTGAGACCACCGCTTGTGGAATTCCACATCCTTGCCGCTCTTACAGTAAAGAACCCTCTACGTAGTTTAAGGTTAAACCTCTTTTCCTGTAATTTTAATGGGTGCCCACGAGTCTTGTCTGCAAAAAAGTTTTATCCCTATTGTGGGGTCACCAGTATGGTATTTGTATATTGACATCATATCCCCTCTCAAGCGTCTCTTCTCCAGAGGGAATAAGTTCAGTGCTCACAACCTTTCCTCATAACTAAGATCCTCCAGACCCTTTATTAGCTTTGTTGGCCTTCTTTGTACTCGCTCCATTTCCAGTACATCCTTCCTGAGGACTGGTGCCCAGAACTGGACAGCATACTCTAGGTGCGGCTGGACCAGAGCGGGAGAATTATCATTTTATCTCTGGAATTAATTCCTTTTTTAATGCAAGTACTGTGGTAGTTCATTAATTCTTCCTGTCAGTGTGAAACTGCCTGCCCGTATTATGTACAGGCAGACAGCTCACATGGACAGTCTGCAGGAGACCTACCTGGCACCAGTTATTTGCCGATTGCTGGTACAATGCTTTCCAGGCTCCTAAAAAAAAAAAAAAATAGTAAATGCTCACATTTTTTTACCTGCAAACAAATATGCATTTATTTTTTATTTTTTGAAAGGTTAAAATAGAAGCATGTTTTTTTTTATTATTCATACTTACCTAGGTAGACGCAGCATCGGTCTGATGCTGCATCTTCCCCCAACGCACTGAGAACCGAGCAATCGAACACCGCCGATCGCTCAGTTCTCACAGGTCCCAGAGGCCCGAGCAGAGAGCTTGTGATTGTCAGCCACAGCTCTCTCCATGCCTCCTCCTCGCTCACTGCAGTGCTGGGCTGTTTAGCGGGCAGGAAAAGCCAGCTGAGGCTCACAGTGTATCACTGAGAGGTTGAGCTGGGTGTTAGTCCAGGGATCTAGGCGGATCTCGACTCCATGGTCATGATGACGCGGAGCCTGGGCTGACTCTGTGACAAGTCACAGGAGTGCAGAACGAGCTGCACTCCTGTGATCCATAGAAGTACAGCCAAATGAGCTTTGACTATACTTCTCCTTTAAAAAATAATCAATTATTTAAAATAAAATAAGTATGTTAAAGAATTGATTACATTGTTATGTCCCTATGTTTAAGCTGTTGCATAGTGCAGAGGATGTTTTTTCCAGTCTTCTTAAATATCAAAAAAAATATTCATTTTCCTAGCACTGTGTTTCCTGGTGGATGAAACTAGAATTACTAATTAACATCATCTGTTTGGGAATAACATGGCTAGGGCTCAGCTTAACCATCATACAGCAACACATATGGGGGTTACATGGAACATACTAAAGCTCTAACGCTGCAAGCAATTTAAAAATGAGCTTCAGGCTCCTTAGGAAAAATTTTAAAGTAAACAGCTACAAATACTATTAATATTTTAATGTTAGGACACTTACCTGTCCATGAATCCAGCGGTGTCTTCACCCCAGCCAATTTTTCAATCAGCTCTTGGGTGCTGCCGCCGCAACTTCTTGTAATGCACACCTCCAGTGAAGCCTTGTGGCTTCACAGCCGATTCCCTACTGCGCATGCAGGAAGCACACTGCGCTTTGTAAATGGCCCAGGGGCAGGGGGGAAAGAGGAGGGGGAGACAAACTTCTGAGTTATTTTGCAGCTGCGAGATCAGGCAAAAGTGGGAGCAGGTACCTGTCAAAACCAGGTACCCGCTCCCCCCCCCCCCCCCGAAAGGTGCGTGGCAGCAGAGAGGGGAGGAGGCAAA
Organism: Aquarana catesbeiana; assembly: GCF_042186555.1. Classification (NCBI taxonomy): domain Eukaryota; kingdom Metazoa; phylum Chordata; class Amphibia; order Anura; family Ranidae; genus Aquarana; species Aquarana catesbeiana. The sequence continues at coordinate 656,081,363 of NC_133324.1, forward strand.
CAAACAGAGCTTCCTCTTTTGGATGAAGCTCCGCTTTAACATTAGGTTAGTGTGACATTGCACAGTTTACAAGCATCACCTAAGGTTACAAGCATCACCCAAGGCCTAGTATTCTAGGAGTAGAAGACTGGAGAAAAATATTATTTACCAAACTCAAAATACACATCTAGAGTGGTCAGTATAAACTTGAAGGCAATTCCCTGAGTTCTGGGATTGTATTCCTAGATGAGGAGGACATTGATGTGCCAGCTATCATCCTGAGGCATGTAAATTACTGATCTACAGCACTCTGCAATTGTCTCTTATCCAGGGAAGGTTAGTGAAGAGTGGTGCTCATGTGGCTGAAGAAAAAAAACACAAAACCTTTCAATTACAGGCTTGGGCAATGTCTATGTAGTATTATGAAACAGCAAAAGTGTTAAGGATGGCCTTAGCATCAGTGTGCTCTGACAGCATATATTTAGCTGTGGAAATATTTTTTTCTTTTGAATCAGATTAGCTTACATACAACAGCAGCACCTCAATGTGCTTTACATCAAGCTGTATTAGACCTATTTTGACCGATAGATAGAAGTTTGCCAGTAGTTCCCTGAGGCTGTCACTGTGTTCGCTGATGCAAAACAAAAGTGTTTATACACAATGGCAACAAATCCGAACCTCATCTCATCCCTATTGAATGTATAGTTTGTAATAATTTCTGGCTTGGATTGTTTGACTATGTGTGTATAGTCAGCTAAATTGAAAATATTGACTTGACAATTCATACACAAGTGATGCGTATCAATAGTTTTTTCAATACACTTGTACCACATTTTTAGTCTGGCTATATCTGTACATGCACATGGAGCTAGGAAGAACAGAGAATCAGCCGTAACACTGAACAATATTCTTCTAGGGACATTGGTAAAAAAATATGGCATAATACCTGCAAGACCTGCCAACATCATGTATGCAAACTGCTACTCACTTTTGCAAGCTGCTGCTTATGGTTGGCACTGGTCATCTTTCCCAGGTCAGGCATGTGCTGCCACATTCTGAGTCTAACAGGGAAGAGGAGGAGGCTGACCTTAACCCATGTGGCACTTATATGCATTACGATGTTGGGATAGCTAATCAGAGAACAGCAAGACTGACATCTGACTGACTGGCAGAACACATAAAATTAAAATACTGACATTTTTATTTACTAGCTTGTCAATTTAGCATGGAATTTCCAGCCTGGCTGAAAAAGTACTGGCTGGGAAGCAACTCTTGTTTGCAGTATTTTACTGTGTTTTTGCATATTATTTGCTGTTTTTTTTTGTGTTTTTTAACACACCAAAAACATAGTGAAAAAATGATTTAAAAAACACATTAAAATTCGGTATTCTGAAACCACTAAAATGCAAATCCAGCATTTAAGTCATATCTACATTTGACTATAATCACAATTTAAGAGAAAAACAGCAAAAGTGCTCTATGTAGTGCAGATATAGCCACCCTTCAATGATAAAAATACTAAAATTGCACTTACAATAGTGATTTGATCTGGACCTATCACCAGGAAAAAAACACCTCCAGTGGAGCAACAAGTCACACTGACAGTTCGACAGTTACTAGAAGCACCATCACTAGTCATCTGGCAGAAGGAGAGATGTCAGTATAGATGGAGACCTCCACTGACATGCTATGAGTCCATGCCCCTTCACCAGGGTGGAGGGTGAGGTATTGTAAGAACATTTCAATGGGCTGTGGAGGGCTAATACTGGTGCTCCAATGTGATCTTTGGAATCAGGATACTTGAGCTTGTGTGCATCAGTCAGATAAACAAGCTGGGGTCATTGGGGATTGAAAGCAGGGTCCCAGTATATATGTCGAGACAAGCTGTGTGAAGGAGAGAGAGAAAGGAATCTCTATTAACACAAGCACCTATTCAGCAGGAACAAAACAAATTGCAAGATGGGAAACATAAAAAGATAATTAAATACTTTTGAGGGGGAAATAACAATGGATAAAAGCATCTACAAAACTGTACAAATGTATATGGAAAAAAATATGATGTGAAGGCCTTTGAATCAATAAATTAATTTTCGTGTATACAAAATGCACCTACAGCAATAAAATCACATAAATAACAAAGTCGAATTGCATGAAAAAAGATAATAAAATACAATAATCAAAACTGACTCAAAAAAATGAAGCTGCCATTTTTGACCCCTAGTTGTTAACAGATATCAATAATAAGCTTAATTTTGACTACAAAAGAAACCAAATAACTGTAAATAAACATAAATAAACTGTACATAGTGAAACTATGAGATGCATCATAAAACGTGTCCAACTAATGAAAAAAAGAAAAAAAAATAGAGAAAAAAGAAAAAAAAATCAGCTGTGAAGGAAGACTGTAGGATTCAGGGTCTGCATGGAGATTATGGGGAGACAAACTATTCATGTGAAATCCAAAATGTTTCACATGCACACAAAAGCCTAGCATGTTCATCCTCTGGTAAATTTGTACTTATGGTTTCTATCTTAACAAATATTTGGCCGTAATCTTCATTGTGGTGTTCCAACGGTGTGGGATAATATGGTCTTTTTTATTGATATTCGTTTTTTTATAATCGCCAACTATATATATATATATATATATATATATATATATATATATATATATATATATATGAGTGTCTGTGTTGTATTGAGTGAACAGTATACCAAAAGTATTATTATTACAGAATGCTGCAAAGTTTGAAATGGGAGATGAAGGACACTTTTAAAGGAGCAGGATACCTCAAATATATCAAATGTAGAAGGTGAGGTTTGCTACAAAGGGATTGTTGGACTAGATGTAAAGGTCCTCCTAGTAACCCATTAAGAGATGTATATATAAAATATTTCCCTGTGTAGCTACCCAACACCACTAATCATCTGCTGGCAGAGCTAGCCAACACCAAGACGTACAGTATATCATATACAGTATCTCACAAAAGTGAGTACACCCCTCACATTTTTGTAAATATTTTATTATATCTTTTGATGTGACAACACTGAAGAAATTACACTTTGCTACAATGTAAAGTAGTGAGTGTACAGCTTGTATAACAGTTTAAATTTGCTCTCCCCTCAAAACAAATCAACACACAGCCATTAATGTCTAAACTGCTGGCAACAAGAGGGAGTACACCCCTAAGTGAAAATGTCCAAATTAGGCCCAATTAGCCATTTTCCCTCCCCGGTTTCATGTGATTCGTTAGTGCTAAAAGGTCTCAGGTGTGAATGGGGAGCAGGTGTGTTACATTTGATGTTTAGTCATAAATGTCTACCACAAAAGTGAGTACACCCCTAAGTGAAAATGTTCAAATTGGGCCCAAATTGTCAATATTTTGTGTTGCCACCATTATTTTCCAGCACTGCCTTAACCCCCTTGGACATGGAGTTGACCAGAGCTTCACGGGTTGCCACTGGAGTCCCCTTCCACTCCTCCATGACGACATCACGGAGTTGGTGGATGTTAGAGACCTTGTGGTCCTCTACCTTCCATTTAAGGATGCACCACAGATGCTCAATAGGGTTTAAGTCTGGAGACATGCTTGGCCAGTCCATCACCTGGTGTGTATTTGGGGTCGTTATAATGTTGGAATACTGCCCTGCGGCCCAGTCTCCAAAGGGAAGGGATCATGCTCTGCTTCAGTATGTCACAGTACATGTTGGCATTCATGGTGGGACCTTCAATATCGTGGGATCTTACAACTCTACCGCCAGTAATGTTGTGTACCTCATCCAATGCAAAAGGTGCAGCAAATGATCTTATGTTGGTGAGACAGGACAGAAGTTGCAAGCGAGGATGAATTTGAACTGACATACCATCAAGGAACATGAAGACAGTTTATGCACACCTGTGGGACATCACTTCTCACAACCAGACCACACTATAGAAGACCTCAATGTTTTAGTTCTTAAAGGGAATTTCAGAACTATCCAGGAAAGGAGAAGGTTTGAATTAAGAATGATACTTCTTTTTGACACGAAAAATAATGGTCTGAATTTAGATATTGGTTTCCTTATGCCGCGTACACATGACCGGACTTTACGGCAGACTTTGTCTGGCGGATTTTTTTAATGGACTTTATGTCGGACTTTACGACTGAACGGACTTGCCTACACACGATCAACCAAAGTCCAACGGATTCGTACGTGATGACGTACGAGCGGACTAAAACAAGGACATTCATAGCCAGTAGCCAATAGCTGCCCTAGCGTCGGTTTTTGTCCGTCGGACTAGCATACAGACCAGCGGACTTTTCGACTGGACTCGAGTCCGTCGAAAAGATTTGGAACATGTTTCATTTCTAGGTCCGTCGAACTTTTGGGGAAAAAAAGTCAGCTGGAGCCCACACACGATCGAATTGTCCGCCGGACTCCGGTCCGCAGGACCAAGTATGCTGTAAAGTCCGGTCATGTGTACGCGGCATTACCCATTATGCTAAAGTTTTACGATCCCCTCTGTGACTAGTATCTCCCCCCCTCCATTTTATAGCTCTCACTCTGTCTTATCTCACTAACTCTGCTGCTATCTTTATTACCATTGATTTGTATGTGTTTGTTTTTCTCTTTTTTTTGCTCTCTCCTTTCCCTCAGAGATGTTTTTTTTTTTTTGTTTTTTTGTTTTTTTTTTAACATTCTGCTTAAAAATTTGTGAATCAGTACTGCTTGGACCTTGAAGAAGGGGACATACCCGGAAAGCTTGTCCTGAAAAATTGTATGTTAGTGCAAATAAAAAAAGTATCACGGACAGTACTCAATTTTCTCTGTCACAATAGCACTAATACGGCTACAATCAAATCAAGCACAACTGATCCACTAAATAGCTATTTGAGAATGAAGTTGATAATGATTTGGCTTGTTTGTGTGCTAGATGCTATTCTAAATGCTTATAGATAGGGGAAAACAGCAGTCATTTATGAGATCTAGAGTTGAATGTTTGCAAGATAAAAAGTATTAACAAAGTTATATTAATTTCATAACCTTTGACACCACATATTTCAGTGAATACAACAGAATTGTGGGTATTATAAAACAGAGTCTTCCTGTGCTTTACACTGATGCCCATATAAAATGTAAAAAATAAGTTTAAGTTTGTAGGTTTGTGAACTGTACATTCACAAAACAGAAATTGGCTGACCATGCAGGGGTCTTATAGGTGTGGTGTATCCCTATGCAGGCATAGTGGAGTGCATACAAAATGAGTGTGTCCATGAATATATATCCTATTAAACAGTATGGCACTAAGAACATAGTTTACACTGTTGTTTGATCTGAGTGCAAGTCACAATATGTGGGATTCACCACTGGGCACCGTAGGACTTAGAACACTTTTTTGGGAATAGGAACCTGTCTGCATCTTGCCCTTCCAAGGTATCCCACCAATTTCAGATTATTATAAACTACTGGGGACATAACTTCCTTGTCATTGTATGGGTTATGCTTCATTCAAGGGGGGTGATATACATCAAAGAATGCTGGAATATGAGATCCTGTGGATCTTTAGGCTTCAGTTTGGGATTTCACAATGCCTGACTCATAGATGGAATGTCAGCTTATACCTTAAATAATACATTACATTTGATTGATTTTTAATTTTTAATTTTAATTGATTTTTATTTTTTTAATTATTGTATTAATTTTTATTTCTGTTTTACTTTGATATTCCTTCTTTGACAGCTTTGTTGCTTCCTCCACTGTTTTTACCTGTATCATGAATGTATATTAGCCCTGATTACTGGCCTGTCTCTGTGGAAAGCTATTTTAACAATGTTGCAATTTGCCGCAACTAGCTATGACTAAGGTAGTGTAGGCAGAAATGCATAATCTGTTGTACGGTGTGTTCAGGAATTACCTTCAATACAGAAATACCGGGGGAGATTCTGAGTGCCAGTAATTGTTGTTTTGCATTCCAAAAGAAAGGTTGATTTTGTAGAATCAAGATCTAAAAAAAGGAAAGAAAAAAAATGAAATGTAGAAAATATTGTACCCAAGTCATGAGAGATGCAGGTGAAATATGTATTTTCTTGAATAGTTTTACATCTTGTGACTCGCCCCCCTTATAACCTGCCTGACAAGTTTTAGGCTTGACAGCTACTGGTACCTGCAAGGGTAAAAAGAATTTGATACTGGGAAAATAAAGCGCTCAAAAAATTGTTACACAGGTTATTATCTGATTAGGTAGGGAAATCCCCCCTCTCTGACCTCTGGGTAGTAGTTAAGTTTTCTAATACCTGAGGGCCCTCCTGAGTGGTACATTTGTACTTGGGGTTGCCCCTATTTATGCAGTATGATTGATATTCTTATAAGCCAAGTTCTGAATTATTATTTGTAAGATAGTTTTTATCTGTAGCTTTATGTACATGTGGCAGTGTATGATCATTTGAAATATCTATATGTAGCGCACCCCCTTAAGGTGAACTGGGATCCCCCACCCTGCAGAGCCAGGCACACCGAACCTTCACAATCACTCCAAGTCTGTGACTTTGTTTTTTTGTTATTTATTGGAAGGATTAGAACTTGGATGGGGTTTGGGAATTATGGGATGCCCATTTGACTTCTGAACAAGCTTCAGGGACACTTCTCCTATATACAGTCTATATACAGCTCCAACTTCTTCCTCCAGCACACACTTGCTTGGTTCACAGCTGTGTCACTCTAAAAAGGATTTGTAGCAATGGCCCATTACAGGCAGATACTCGCAGCCCCTATACTTAAGGAAGGTTGGAGTGACACAGCTAACACATTTCCAGCACTTCCTCCCATGTCACTGAGCCAAGCACCACTTCTTCAGGCACTGCCAGCCCGCCTGGCTCTAGCTCTCCTGGCTAACTTTCTCCATAGTCCTCCCAGACTGTCACTCTTTCCACAGTCATCCCAGACTGAACACTCACCAGCCCACCTAGCTGACCTCTCAGGAGATTTCCTAGACACGCTGACCTGCTCCCCCTGTCTGTCCCCTCTGTGCTCCTGTGTCTCCAGGAAGGGGTTCCTCCATGTGTTGTGGGAGATCCTTCCAGCACCTGAGCCCCAGGCCCAAGGTCACCCCCCGCCACCCTCAAGGGCCATCGACAGCCTCCTCAGTACTCCATCTCCATCTTCCACCCGACTGCCTCTGCTGGCATGACTCATGGCTATTTTAGAGGTGTCTACCCCCTTCCAACCCCTTTGCTAGGGATTGGCTGGGGCACTCATAAATATGCCAAGCAGCTCCTCCTAGCTTCCGCCGACTACATCTGGAAGCTTCTCGAAGGTTCCAGAAAACAGGGGGAGGCACCAGAGGTGCTGCTTGCTGAATCATCCAGCCTCCCTGAGCCACTGAACCCTGACCCAGATTTAGCCTAGGCCTGGCTCTCAGCCAAACCAGATTTTCATACACTAACAAACCTATTTACATCTAGCACACTAGCTAGAGGGTACTACATATAGGGTATACAAGGATAGTGAATAATGTATTCACTGTGGGCAGTATTTTTACTGCCAGTGTCTAGAGAAGTCTTACATAGCTAATTGGATGATGTGGGTATATTATTCTTAGTTATATTTTTATTGTTATTTTTGTTTCCAGTTTTATTGCTGGTTTGGAAAGTCTAATGATGATGAGTCTGAGTAGTCACTGGGCTGTGAGAGGAAGTTTTTCCTATGAAAACAGGATGATAGTTGTGTAGCATCTGTCTGCGAACTGTAAGGATTTTTTTTTCCAGCCCAAATAAGGATATGGCCTACTTTACAGTCAACCTTCCCCCTATTCATTTGTCTTTATTGTTTTCTATTCCCAGTTATTATTGAACTAATTAACCCCATTATTACACATAGAATAACCCAGTAGATTGAAATATTGTACAAAATAATCAGAAAGGGCATTAATATAAGGAATACAGATTAAAGAGAAAAGTTCCCTCACAACAGTCCTGACTAAAAACAGTCCAAAGAGTCTATATCTTCTTCGAGGTTGGTACGGTTGTTGATTCTCAAATCCCTAAGGTTCAGATTCCACACAAATAAATATCATGACCAATTTCCTGATATCTGGCCTTTTTAATCCTTGTGACTTAAATAAAGAGAAAGATGACAACATTATGAGCTGGGGCAGCGAGATCAAAGGCTCAGGAAACAGTTACTAAATTCTTCAATTGTACAGATTTTCACTATAACCAAGGCAAATCTCCCTCTATCAACTCTGTACATATACAAAGGCTTAAAAAAGCATGAAAAAAAGCATGAACAAGGAATTTCTGTAATTCTCATAAGAATCAAATGGTGTGAGGTGTAGTGTAATAACATGGTACAAAGTATATTATGTGTTATTAATACCAGGGGGCGAATTTTAGACATCATGAGTTTCATAGTATATGTTATATGCCACCTGGTATCAATAGCACAATATATGTCCTTACAGCACCTATATTACATGATATATTAGTAACACTGTGTACTGTAAAGTTGCATGGCATCTTTGTTAAGTGTCTTCTATGGTAGTGTTGTATACCAAGAAATGCTGCTCCTCTCGTAGCACTGGTCCTCCAGTAGGGCAGTGCTGATTCTAGCTGTGGTAGTATTGTTCTCTTTGCTTATATTTGTAATTAACCACTTCAGCTCCGGACGAATTTACCCCCTTCCTGACTGGGCCATTTTTTGCGATACGGCACTGCATCACTTTAACTGACAATTACGCGGTCGTGAAACGCTGTACCTGAACAAAATGTATGTCCTTTTTTTCCCGCGAATAGAGCTTTCTTTTGGTGGTATTTGATCACCTCTGCGTTTTTTATTTTTTGCGCTATAAACAAAAAAAGAGCAACAATTTTGAAAAAAATAAAATTTTTTTTACTTTTTGCTATAATAAATATCCCAAATTTAATAAAAAAACTATTTTTTTCCTCAGTTTCGGCTGATATGTATTCTTCTACATATTTTTGGTAAAATAATCGCAATAAGCGTATATTGATTGGTTTGCGCAAAAGTTATAGTGCCTACAAAATAGGTTATTGATTTATGGCCTTTTTATTATTTTTTTTTTTTACTAGTAATGGTGGCGATCTGCGATTTTTATCAGGACTGCCACATTGCGGCGGACAGACCGGACACTTTTGACACATTTTTTAAACCAGTGACATTTATACAGTGATCAGTGCTATAAATAGCCACTAATTACTGTATAAATGTCACTGGCAGGGAAGGGGTTAACATTAGGGGGAAATTAAGGGGTTAAATGTGTTCCTTTACTGTGTGTTCTAACTGTGGGGGGATGGGACTGACTGGGGGAGGAGACCGATCGGTGTTCCTATATACAAGGAACACATAATCTATCTCCTCTCCCCTAACAGAACATGGATTTGTGTGTTTACACACACACACAGATCCACGTTCCTGCTCTGTCAGGAGCGATGGCAGGTGCCCAGGGGACATTGCGGCCTCTGGGCACGCGCAACGGCTCCTCCAGTGGCGCACGCGACCCTCTATACTAGCGGGAAGCAGAAGACGTCATATGACGCTCACCCAGGATGGGAGAACCCACGTCATTTGATTATACGCTGGGAATGAAGGGGTTAAAATATATGCCCAGCCAAAACTTTATTCATAGTATAGGGAAGGGTTAAAACTCCTGTTGGGTTTTACTGCTCTCTGGGAGAGTTTTTTTCTTTCACTTCCTGTTCTGCTGACATCTTTCTGCTGACATTTTTAGATAGGTAGTGAGGGTAATTCTAAAAAAGGGACACTTTCTTTAATGGAGTCAAGGATAGCAGGAAAGCCAACAAGAGTTCTAACCCTTTCCCACTCTATTACTCAAAAAAAAATAAAAATAACAAATTGTTGGACATACACACACTGTACTTGGCAGTTATTTTAAAACAGGTTTAATGTGTGAGGTTTACAGCACCATAGATGATGTCCCTATGGGCTCTGTAACAATAAATATTGCCTCTGACCTAAAGATGTAACTGGAAGGCAACCAAGCACAGGAATAGCACAGCATCTAAGATAACTTACCAATTTCAGGAGCAGTAGGAGCAGTGAGTGGTTCATTTGCAAAGTGCTTCTAAAGGATTTTCTGGGGCAGTATAGAGACTTAGAGAGCATTTCCCAATCCTTCTTCAAGCTGTAGTAAACCTGCAAAAAAAAATCTTCTCCCTGTAAATTAATTACATCGCATACTAGCACATTATGAAAATTTTACCTGAAAATGAAGCCCTCCTGCGGCATGCTGTCACCGCTAACAGGGCTTCCATCTTTTTTCGGTCTTCCTTTAATTTCCCGGCAGCCAAGCTGAGATGATGTCATTCAAGCGCATGCGCCCCGAAGTCACGGCCACGGCACAGCTCTCTCTTTGGACAGCACGCCATCCACTGAGGGTGCAGTTCGCATGCGCCAGTGCATGTTTAGGAGATATTTACTGTACCTACAGGTAAGTCTTATTATAGGCTTATCTGTGGGTATAAATTTAAAAAAAGCCTTTGCTACCACTTTTAGTCACAGCACCCCTAAATGTATGCATAGGTGAATTAAAGATTGAATCAGGCTACTCCTGATGACATCCGGGAAGTGACAAACGCGTAGGGGCGGAGCCTTTTGGTGACGCAACTTTCGCCAGCAGGTCACTCGAGTGCCAGGGGGGCACCAGAGCTTGTGTGTGTAATACTTTTATGTGGATTTGAGTCATTTTATTAAAGCATAATGCACTATATTACATTTTTTGGTTCCTTTCTCTATTAAACCTATGGGCCTAGAGTACTTATGAATGGTGGAGATTGCAAAACAGACCAGTGATTACAAGCACTTTTTGACTATCCTATGTGTAGGCCTAGGTGGTCAACTGCATTTGGTGAGTGCATTTCTAAGTAGGGGCACCAGTGGTGTGGTTATAGTGGATATGACATTTTGCTTAATTTTTGGTTTGGCACTAGCACTTTGTTTGGAGTATTTAGTCTTTGCATAGTATGTGTAGCTCTGCATTTTAGTTTAGACAAATCTCTTGTTTTACCTTGGAATTGTGGCCTTTATATGCCACTTATTAGAGGTAGATTCTGAATTCACAGCCTCTATGTGCCAGTAGTTCCCTGACTGAGGGTTTTGCCTAAACAACAGTAGTTTTACTTTGGATTGTAACTGAAATAGCTTTCTCTAATGTGGGCTGAGTTTGTTTTTCCTACTAGTTGGTCTGTTAGCATTTAATCTGTTAGAGCACCAAACTCACAGGCATTCTTAGATTCTTAATAGTTATAGAGTGTTTAATCATTTAAATTAGTAATCCATAGATATTATAACTGAAACAGGAAATAACTTGTCAGAGTATTGAAAGCATTATACATGTAAAAGCTGAAAAACCTAAAGTCTAGAGCAGGGGTCTCTGACGTTTCTAAGCAAAGGGCCAGTTTACTGTCCTTCAGGCTTTAAGGAGGCCAGACTTTGGCCAGTTCCCCATCATTGGTTTTAATGGGAAAACTAGTGCCGCATTGTTGGTGTCAATGTGTCAGTTGTAGAAATGGTACCCCAAGGGTCAGATTAAAGCAAGCAAAGGGCCACATCCAGCTCCTGGGCCACAGTTTGGAGACCACTGGTCTAGAGCTATAAACATCACAGCCCAAGCTGCCCCATTTATTTTGGTGTCAGGCCCAAAATAACCAATATACTTAATGCAGCCTTGTATAGCACAGAAATTCATGAAGAGTTTAGCATACATGGCACCTATAAGTACATTAGCCTGTTTTTACTTAAAAATTTAACATTACTGCAAATTAAATATAAATATATGAGGCAGCTTTTAGGAATACCAGTCTTTCTGTTCAAATAAAGATGCACATATTTTTTCTACACCTAATTATAATATAACATACACTTTTAAAACAGCACACCAGCTTTATGTCACCACCATTAAAACTATACGTGTCTGACAATTTATGGTGCAGAGTAAAATACCGTAGATAGATTTTTAACTAGGAGAAAATATATGCATTACCTTAAATGTTAAAAAGCAATGTATAATTTATAAGTAAAATCACTTCACTTCATGTTGAAAAAAAAATGTATTATTTAGTATTCCTCTCAGGGAGACATAAAGCCACTACAACAGATCTTTACCAAGTATGTGGCCAGAGAGCGATTTGTATTCATATTGCCAGTTCAGCTCCAACCTTCAGGTTTTCTTGACCTAGGAGGTAGATTGTATCTAAGCTAACACAACAATTCTTTGCTTTATGTTTCTAATTTCCACAGTTGACACACTTGTAGCTACAGTGTCAAAAATTCAGCATATACACATTCACAAGAAATAATATGCACGCCAATAGACTTTAGGTAGGATACAGCTCACAAATAAATAATTTTATGAGTTATTTTCCAACTCACGAATACATTTTTTATGAATTATTTTCTAAAGATTTTCATTGTCATTGAAATATGGAAGTTTCGTCAAAAACACCTAGGAGATGAGGGAAGCATATAAAATATTTACAAAGGGAGCAAATATATGTTTCAGAGAATATGCATTCGGTTGGCCTCTAACGATGAAAAAAGGGGTTACATTTTAATATGCTGTTTGGTAACAGTGGTTTTTCATGAGATCTATTCTACCTGCAAAACCAGGGGGTATGTCAGCCAGAACAAGCAGGACAAGAAATCAGGGGAGCCACTGTAACACAAAGACACAGACAGTAATAATAATCAGGCAGAGGTTTATGGCCCTTTTTAGTGAAATTCTTTTTTCAGTCTTTGTCCCCACTGGACCGATTTCCTATCATTTCCTGAGACAACAGGACAAAATAATAATCTTCACATTGGGAACACAGAACGCAGTACCCTTTTGGCTTGCTTTAAGGGGATGTAAATCCTATCAATAAACATATTTTATTTGTTCCCTTTAAGTCTGTTAAATATACAATAAAAATATTCTTTTTTACATCAAGAAAAGTTTATTTAGAAAGTGAATTATTAGTACAAATCAGACAAATCAACATATAATCTTGCATCCAATCAAAGCAGCGAAAAATCGACCTAAGTTTACATCGTGTCTATATAATAAATGTTTGGAACAAAGCATATAGGTTAATGAATTATAGTCGGTTGTGACCATCAATACAATGTTTTCTTAGTATGAATGAACCTTTGCTGTCACAGCTCATCTTGTCTAAACCTATTAAACTCATATGTGAGTTGGTGAATTTGACCATCTGATTTGTTAACTAAATCAGAAAAAGAAAGATAGGGAAACAGTGAAAGAGAAAAGGTAGCGTTTCTGACCAATTTAAGTTCTAGGTTATCACCACAGTAGACCATCCACGCTGTCCAGCCAATCCGTTCCTAAGTTACTCTATTGTTGCATTATAACTAGGTCCACTACTACACTGGTACCCTAGTCTAAACATTGATAATGTCGGTAAAAACTTTGGAATATTTGAAAACATTCCATGGACGCCATGTTTCAAGGAAACTGTCGACCTGTTCATTCACTTGAGCCAAAGTATCTTCCATTTCATAGAGCTCTGCAACCCTATGAAGCCAGTCCGCAACAGTTGGAACCCTCTGCGATTTCCAGTAAATTGGAATGAGAGATTTGGCAGCGTTCAACAGATGTTTTGTGAGAGAACGTTTGTATTTCCTTAAAGGCCAGCTTGAAATGTGTAATAGGCAGCACGCTGCATCCAGTATTAGAGTCGTTTCTGTAATTGATTTAATTAGTTCTCAAACCCCATCCCAATAGCGGGCAATTAAGGGGCATTGCCACCAAATATGTATCAAGGAGCCGCTTTCTCCCAGGCATCTCCAACAGCAGTCTGATGTCTGGGGAAACCATTTATTTAATTTCACTGGTGTTAGGTACCATTGGGTCAGCAGTGTGTATGCTGTCTCTTGTACTTTGGTGCTAATAGAGCACTTGTGTGATAAAATGCAAGTGTTCTTCCATTGTTTAGGGGTTATATTTACCTGCAGAATATCAGACCACCGCCTTCTGAGTCTGTCCTCCATGGGGGCCTTCGCATTCTGAAGCCAAGCATAAATAGTTGAAGTTGTTCTACTGATCGGGTCGCCTGTGTGGCACACCGACTCAAAGTCTGTCAAAGGTCTAGAGAAGTCACCTGTCTTATGATTGCTGCTGATATAACTTCTGACTTGCAAGTAAGTCCAGAAGGGTAGGTTAGTCATGTTGTCATTTAGTTTTAGGGCCTGAAAATCTTTTATTTTGTCCTGTTGATAACACTCTCCTGCCAAAAGAGGTCTGTCATTGAGAGGTGACTTGAGATGGGGGTTACTCATCCCCGGAATAAACTCTGGGTTATTCCTCAGTGGTGTCAATGGACCTAGCGTGGAGGTAATCCCTGTATCTTTAGGTGTTTCATGAATCAATTTTAAAGTGGTGCCTGTTAAAGGGTGTTGCTTTAAATCGTCAGGATAGGAGTTCCATTGTCGCCAAGGGGCAAAAAGTGGGATGGAATTAAGGTCCATTTCAAGCATCATCCAGTCTTTAATGTCTCGATGACAGTGCTAATCGATGACCCTCCTTAGGTGCGAAGCTTTATAGTAGTCTCTTAGATTGGGTACTCCCAACCCCCCAGATACCTTCACTCTCTGTAGAGTTTCGAATTTGATCCTTGGTTTTCTATGTGCCCAAATAAATTTCAGAAACATTACTCTCAGAGTCCTAAACATGGTAGCTGGTAATTTGATCGGTAAAGTGCGCATTAAATACAAGAGCCTGAGCAAGACAGCCATTTTGATAATGGCTGCTCTGCCGAACCACGAGAAGGTTCCGGAGTGCCATTTGTGTAAATCATTGTCTATGTTTTTTGAAAGTTGGGGGAAATTTTGTTCATAAATTGAAGAGATCTGTGGAGTCAGATACACCCCCAGATATTTCAATTTTTATGATCCCACTTGAATGGGGAGTTCTCCACCACCAGAGCAACCGAATGGTTGGGAAGGGATAGATTCATGGCTTCTGATTTAGAGTAATTTATCTTTAAATTGGAGACATAACCATAATGTTCAAAGGCTCTCATTAGTTTAGGGAGAGTGACGTGTGGTCTAGATATGAATAATAGCAGATCGTCTGCTTAGGCGGCTACCTTGAACTCCCCATCCCCCACCTGCAGTCCTCTTACTGAAGTGTTTGCATTAATCTGTCTGATAAATGGTTCCAGGGATATTATGAATAGGAGAGGGGACAGAGGGCAACCCTGTCTCATTCCGTTTGCAATATATACCTGATCCGATACAGTGCCGTTTATTTTTAATCTTTCTGTGGGGTTTTGATAAAGAGCTGCAATCCATGCCAACATCCTTGAACCCAGTCCAATATGCCTGCAAGTAGCCAGCATGTAATCCCAGGCCACTCAGTCGAAGGCCTTCTCCGCATCCGTGGACAGGAGAAGGCCTTCTGTGCCGCTGGATCTAGTTTTGTGAATAAGTAACAGGGATTTGATTACTGTCTTTGGCCTCGCGGTCAGGCATGAATCTGACCTGCTCCGGACCAATTACTTTGTGCAGGAAGGGTCTCAGTCTGTTGGCAAGTATTTTTGTGAAAATTTTTACGTCCAAGTTCAGCAAGTATATAGGACGATAGCTGGCACAGTCAGAAGGATCCTTACCTGCTTTCGGTATAACCGTTATGAAAGCAGAAAGAAAGTCTAATGTCACATCCCTGGAATCAGACATGAAGTTCAAGGCAGCCGCTAAGGGATCAGCCAGTAAATCTACAAAAGTTTTATAATAAATAGCTGTGTACCCATCGGGCCCTGGACTCTTACCTAATTTCAGATTTTTAATGGCAAGTCTAACTTCAGTCGTGTCTATTGGGCACTCGAGGGTGTTAGCTTCTGTAGTATCAAGGGAAGGGAGGCCACTCTTACTTAAGTAGTCTCGGATGACCTGAGATCTGTCCCCCATCAAGCCCGGCAGTTTGTGCTGTTGTGGTAAATTATAGAGATCAGAGCAGAATGTGTGAAAGTGTTTTGCAATTGCCTCCATGGAAACGTCCACTATGCCATTTTTCCGTCTAATGCCGAGAATGTTATTGCTATGAGTGTGCACTCCTAGTGACCTAGCCAATGTCTTACCAGGTTTGTTACCCTCCTCGTAATAGATCCTTTTTTTGAAAAATAAAAAACGTTTAGCTTTTGTGTCAAAAAGGTTCTGCAGCTGTTTTATAGTGTCTAGCAGCTCCGTAGCTGTCACGACCGAGAGGGACTGTTTGTGTAGGGATTCTAGTTTATGAATGCGGTCGATCAATTTTTTAATCTCCCTTTCCCTGTCTTTTTTCCGGCGGGCCCCTATCGCGATCAGTTCCCCCCTCAATGTGCATTTAATGGCCTCTCATATCATCAATGGATCCATCCCGGGGGTATTGTTATGTACAAAGAAATCTTTCAGGGAATCCCTGAGTTTGGGTAGATGGACAGGGTCTGAAAGTATCGATGAGTTGAGTCTCCAGGTCTGTGGTTTTGGTTCGTCCAATCCAATGTTAATGCAATTGGAGCGTGATCCGAGGTAGATTGTTAGCCTATGCACGCTTCGGTTAGGACAGAGAGATCATTTTGGGTTATAAAGAGATAATCTATTTGCGTGTATTTCTCGTGAGGGCCTGAATAAAACGTGTAATCACGACCATTTGGCTTGAGAAATCTCCATGAGTCTATCAATCTGAGAGATTGGAGACGGTTTTTAATGCCTTTTAGGGTCCTGTACCTAATACTAGTGTTACCGTTTGAAGTGTCAGTCAGGGGATTCAAAGGAATGTTAAAGTCCCCTCCTAAAATCACACATCCCGTAGAGAACTCCTGCAACTTATGGATCAGTTGATTACAGAATGCTAGGTGGGCTTTATTTGGAAAATATACATTCGCTATGGTGATGGGCACACCACCATATTTCCCCTTTAGGAAGATGTATCTGCCGTCCGAGTCCGTCATTTGTTCTGTCAAGTCG
This sequence comes from Aquarana catesbeiana, assembly GCF_042186555.1. Taxonomy (NCBI): domain Eukaryota; kingdom Metazoa; phylum Chordata; class Amphibia; order Anura; family Ranidae; genus Aquarana; species Aquarana catesbeiana. The sequence goes on from NC_133324.1 coordinate 656,098,301, forward strand.
AAAGGCGCGTTCTTGCTAACAAGAATTGAAACCCCTTTAGTTTTGGCATGGTCATTTGTGGCGTGGTACGCCCTCGTGAAGATTGAGTCGGTGAGCCTAGGCACATGTCCAGTCTTAAAATGAGTCTCCTGCAGCAATATAAAATGCGGCTTAAATTTTTTGATTTCCCTGAGTAGCGTTGTTCGTTTTTAAGGAATATTTAACCCCTGCACATTGTGCAAAATCACTGTGGGGTTGCGTCCTAGGAATGAGTAGGCCATGGTGCAGACTCAGAACAAGTGCAGTAATCTGGTGCTCTGGAAAAAACGCTAAAACACAGTTAGAGTATTCTTATGTGTGCGCAGCATGAATGGTCAACAAATCAGAAAAAGGGGTCAGAGAGAGAAGAAGAGTGAGAGAATTAAGTTCAAACTCTAGATAGAGCCGTATCTAGAGAACCTTAGTGATTCTGGGATGCTACGTGCAAAACCAAATCACTTGTGGAGTAGTGGGAGGCGGCCGCCTGGTATGAGAATGAGTAAATGCAGTAAACTGAATTTAAAATTTAAACTTAAAATATATAACTGGCAAACCGTGCCTCCAAATGACACACAGCCTAAAATAAAAAACATTTTATATCCAACTGAAATATGATAAATTCACCCTTCCGGTCAGGGGATCATCCCCGCTCTCTAATGAAGAGCCATGCGACCCCGACCGCCCTTATGTCATTGAAATTGGAAGCTCCACGTGGTCACCACCTCAAAAAAGTCATGACCCCTTGAGTTCCCTCATTCCAAAAGGCACCGCTATTGTTATCATTAGATCACTCCTTTAAGTGCCCAATAGGAATAACATCGATCTGATACTATACAGATATCCTTCTGTATATATCATGAGTCAAAAAGGGTAAGAAAAATAAAATTTAGAACAGAACAAAACAGCAAAAAATAAAAAAAGAGTTTATGAAAAAGGCAAAAATGTCACCGCCCGTAGGCTGTTGCTAAATGCCCGGCCACACTTGATGATTTTAGCATGTTCTGTCGGTCTTCAGTCCTCAGCCTGCTCTTTGTCCCACATGGGTCTTGAATTTGGTGTGCCGGATTTGGACCCTCCTGATTTGCCATGCCTCATCTTCTTAGGGAGTCTTTTTTCTGGAGTGGAAAATGGCGATCTGGTTGGGCTCCTGTCATGTGGTGGTAGTGTAAAGTCTGCGTACCACTCAGGAAGGTCCACTAAATCTATGCCAAGACCCGCGCAAAAATCCCGGAGGTCCAGTGGGGTGCGCAGCACATGTTGATGACCGTTTGCCGATACAATAAGTGCAAAGGGGAAGCGCCAAGTGTACCTGAGCTTTTTTTCTCTGAGCTTATCCAGTAAGGGGCGCAAAGCTCTGGGTTTTTAAGAGTGAGCTGGGATAAGTCTTGAAACAACATTATAGTTTCCCCATTAAAGATCCTTTCATTTCTTCTTGCTTTCCTCATTATGTCCTCCTTTAGTCGGAAGCTCTGGAGGCAGCAGATTATATCCCGCTGTGGTGCAGTATCGGGCCCCCTAGGCCTCAGCGCCCTGTGTGCTCTAATGAATTCAATTTCAGTTTCTTCTTGCCTGTCTAAGAGGCTGTCCCTCTGTCTCCCTGCATGTTCCATTGCCGCCATTTTTTCAGTGAGAACCACCAGGTTCGTTTTCAAATCAGTAATCGCAGCTGAGAACGCAGATTTAATGTCTGCTGTGAAACCGGACATATCAGCATATGTTAGGGGTTTGTTTAGTCTGGATTTCCCCCTACCTGTGTCCTCATTGTATTCCGAATCGCCACTGAAGTCCTCCTCGTGGAGCTCTGCCTGTGACGTCGGCGCCATTTTGAGACCGGCCTTGCTGCTCTCTGCCGATGGTTTTTGTCTGAGCAAATCTACTATGTTCCTGGTGGCGGATGGCATCAGTCCTCTGCGGGAACAAGTTTGTGGGGTGTTGTGAAGTTTTCTGCCCGGCATTGAAAGATCTTGGGAAGGGTGTCAGGCTGTAAGGCTGTGTGTCTCACGGAGCTCCTCTAATGTGCAGCCATCCAAGCTGCGCGCCAAGCCACGCCCCCATAAAAATATTCTTGATATCTGTTTGATAAATGCAAAATAAATACCGGTTGAACATGCAGGAAATTCTGTGGGCTTGTAACTTTTTGTACAGGTTGCCTCTGCTGCACTAAAATTTCAAGTAGAGTTATCAGCTTTAACTAGTTCACTTTTGTGAACTACAGAACACTTTTCACCATGCTATAGTGATAAGAAAAAGGGGAAGTGTTCTGTTGGCTAAATCACCCTGTGGCAAGAAGTATGTTGCTGGCAGGATCACCAATTGGAAAAAAATGAAATAAAATCACAAAGGAAAAGAAAACTAATGCAGCCACCATATCTAAAGATTGGTAAGCAGCTATCCTTTGAATTATTTTCTTGGGTTTAGATACACTTTAAGGAATTACTTTGAGTGAGTGTCACGTACATTGCTTAGTTAAATACTATTTGCATCTAAAACTGCCACATAACACCATTTATTATATTTTAGAAAACTTAAGCTATTCCTGCCAAAATAAATTCTTACTTTCTGCACATTTTGCTCTCACTTCAATATACATGTGCAGAAATACTTAACAATGCCAAAAACATCAGCTGCCCCCAAGCAATGGGAGCTTTCTTTTCTCTGTACCTCCATCAATCAGCAAAATGTAGTGCAGGGGATCCAGATATATTGTATAGTTTGTAAGGAGTCGAGTATTTCTGTATTTTTGCCTTTTTGTGTTCCGAAGATATTGATGTGCACTTTCTTAAACTCTCTACTATGGGAAGATTTCTAAATCTCCCTTGCCTCTGAAACCTGATCCTCTTCTGGATAGCACTCCAGAGCCTACTGACAGGCAATGAGGAAGAGATGCCTTCTCGCCACCTGTTTTAACCCCATTGTTGCCAACAACTGCACCGCATCTGCATGCATTGCACATGGTTGTGGGACATTTGCAGCACTTCCCCATTGGCTTGAATGTGTAGCATTCAGCAGGCTTGCCACCCACCGCTGCAGCATTTAAACAACCACCCCCCAACCGCAAGTCTAAACGAGGCCTAAGTGGGTCTGCTTTCATTATGACCACCTGATTAGTTTAGGTGTCCTTTAAGCCAGATGACCTTTTGGAACTCCTGTTACCTGAGATGTCTCAATTATTTTGCCAACTTTAGGGATGAGCACTAAGTTACAAGCACGCAGAAGCTTAATTAAGCCTGTTAGCAGCTTTAAAGTTACCGCCAGCACTAGCATTAAGATCTGTTTCACATCCTCAAACTTGAGTTGAAGGTTGCTTTATAAGCTCTAACAAAGCTAGCCAAAGCTTGCTTAAAGTGGGGTTCCACTCAAATTTTTAACTTAATCTTACCCCCTTCAGTTAATTGCATAGATGTTCAAATGCCACACGAAAATTTTTTTTATCGCTGTAATTACCTTTATATTGTACTTTATTGTGGCACTTCCTGTCTCTCCTCTCATGGGAGTAGGCGTGTTTATTGCCTTTCCCCGGCGCCGCACTGTCTTCTGGGAGCTTAGTGTCAGGCTTCCCAAGATTCAGTGCGGGAACAATGATCATGAATGTGAACAAGCTGTGAATGAACAGCATTCACCGCATCCAGGAAATCAATGCTTGTGGGCTTCACACGCCCACAAGCAAGATGGAAACAGCCAGCATCACATTTTTATAGTTATTCTTCAGTACGAAAACAGACAGAGGCGGAAATATTACACCCGAACTGTGAGTATTATTTTGGGATTAGCAAAGTGTCTCAATGACCTAAAAAAAAAAAAAAGATTGGTCGCCGGACTCCCACTTTAAAGGAACTCCCAAGGAAGTGAAAGGGTCTGCCATTGCTGACACCACCTTTGAGAATGTTAGTTCCTTGTCTGTCATGCTAATGCAGGTCCCTGACTTGCCACAAGTATAGGAATTCAGAACTCTGACACTTTTCTGGCACTCAGTTAAAGATGGTTGTTCTGGGTGTGTGACTCAAAAACATCAAAACCAGACACAACCAAAAAAACTAGCATTTTCAAAAGAGGTCACGCAACGGCAGTCTCCAAATTCTTGTTAGGAAAGAGCCTTTCATTTTAAAGGATTGCAAATGCTTTGTAAAAGTTGCTGTACACATTGCTCTTATAAAAGCTGAATCCTATAGGGTTGGTTTACTAGAGGCAAATAGTCTTTGCTCTGTAAGTGCACCCCCAAGTGCACCCCCAAGTGCACCCGCAAGTGCACTAAAAGTGTAGTTGTTTTAGATCTGAGGGCAATGTGCAAGGAAAATAAAAAAACAGCATTTTTGTTTGCACATGTATAGCACACCCCTTAAGAGCCGCTGATGAATAGGGATCCCCCAGCCTACCATGCCAGGCACACTGAATTTCCACAGTCATTTCTGAGTCAGAGAACAGTCCATGATTTTGTTTTTTGTTTGTTTTATTGAGGGATATAACATGGATAGGGATTGAAGATTATGGGATGAACACTTGACTTCAGAAAAATTTCAGGGACAACTCTTCCTATATACAGCCCTTTATACAGTCTCTATATACACTCTACTTCTTCGTCCAGCACCCACTTGCTTGCAGAAACCCCGCTGGGACACTGACAATTCACCTAGTCAGATTGGAGCAACAACCTATTATAGGCAGCAACCCGAGGCCCTTTGGTTGTGTAGGAAAGTTCAGTGTCTAACTTCCATTCCTTTTGTGGCTACTGATCCCAGCACCACCTCTTCAAGCACTGCCAACCCACCTGGCTGCAGCAGTTTCCCCTTTCACTAGCCCTCCAGACTCATGTCTATTTATGAGGTGGGCGACCCCTTTCAGCCCTTTTTTGCTGGGGGCTGGTCGAGGACCTCTAAATATGCCAAACAGCCCCTTCTAGCTTCCACTCACTACATCTACAACCTTCTCCAAGGTTCCAGAAAACAGGGGGAGGTACCAGAAGAGCTGTTTGAATGAGACATCCAGCCTCCCTGAGTCACTAAACCCTGACCCAGATTCAACCCAGGCCTGGCTCTCAGCCAAGCCACTTTGCCTACTCTAACAACTAACCTTTTTACACTAGCGCACTAGCTAGAGGGTGCTACATATGATTGGGTGAAGGGCCCTTTGATTCCTCTGGATTGAATTGTATTGTAGCTGTACTGTCTGTCCTCATGTTGTAAAGCGCTGCACAAACTGTTGGCGGTATATAAATCCTGTATAATAATAAAAATTAAAGATAGAAATCAGCAGAGCTTTACCTCATTTCAGAGCTTCCCCTCAGATCTAGTGCAGCTGCTCTTGGAGTGTACTTGAAGTGCACAATGTATTTGCCTTTAGTAAATCAACCTCCCTGTGTACAAGGCATTGAAGTGGCTTTAAGTGAACTTTACCCATAACAACTTGATAAAAAATAATATTCTTTAGCAAGGAACATACATTCCACATGAATTATTATGCTACCTAAATAAGTGTGTGCTGTAAATTGCTTCCAGCATTGTTTCTTCTTGCTGGAGGCTGGAGAGCAACTGAGCAGGTGCAGAGGAGGGTAATGTTTTGATCTAGCAGGACTTAATTTTCTGACTAAAGTTCCACTTTAAGTAATGGTTTTATATCTAACTGTGTATAGCTCTTATGTCAGAGCATTGCTGTTGGCTGCAGCTGACTGAGAGGGCTATGCTAAAGGTTTAAGAAAAAAATATATACAATTACTGTTTTCATGCCTTATTTTTAAAGCGACTTGTTTCCAAAAACAAAATCCAAAAAAAATCTTCTGCAATAGATGACTCAGAATACTTTCCTCTCTGGTGGGTGTAGGAATCTGAACTCTTTTATCCTTCAGAGATAAACCCTCCAACAGAACCTTCACATTTTACACACTTCTGTGTGTGTTGGATGCCTGGCCTGTTACTGTGATCAATGCTTATTCAATCTGGCCCCTGAAATACTATTGTGTTCTGTAGTGATGTAGGGCCAGCAAATGGAACTGCAATACAAGGCAGGGGACATAGACATCTGACATTTCTGAACCTATTAAATACTGAAAATTCTGCTGAAGGCTGTAGTTCTTGAACTCTTGAACACCTACCAGAAATGTAAGTATTCAGAGGCTGCTTTCATTGGGAGCATTTTTTAGATTTTTTTTTTTTTTTTTTTAAAGTGAGCAAGTCACTCTAATGAGGGTTTATATAGCTAAAAAAATCATTTTAAATATATATATTTGAAATGTTTTTTTACACCATATAATCAAGCAATAAAAGTGCTCAACCTCCTCTCCCTTTTATTGCAAAATGCAGATGCAGCGGAAAGGCTCCTTCAAGCCACACGGGAAATAATACACAGTTGAGAACTGCCAGCACATATCTAAAGATCTATTTTAAAAGCTTATTATTTTAAAATACAAGTGAATCCATACACGACCAAGATGCTAACACATTTCAACTGTTAAAGTCATCCTCATAGCTTGCCTTTCATATTAATACACTTTCGGTACAGATTTTTCTCGGTTTGCCGGCAGATCTCAACTTTGGATGCTTTTTACAGCATTGCCCTTCACTGAATACTCTGAAAAAGGAATAGCCATGGAAGTTATTGCTGAAAGAAACATTAATCTACATACTGCTGAACAATCCTTAGGACTCATAAGGGTTTCTTACATGCTAACCAAACAAAGAACTGGTATATCATGGATGATCCCTAGACATTGCTCTCACAATGGTCTGCTTATATAAGTAGTCTGCCACAAAACAGAATTTACATTTTCTAGTCTTTTTTCTGCCTTTATTTATCATCAAATAAATATGTAATATCAAGATTTTTTTCAACATCAATATTTCTTTCTACAGTCTTTCGCCAGAAGGAAGAAGAGAAAAAAATATACAGCACCGGCCTCTATCAAAGTAAGTTTTTTTGTTTCTTTTTATAGACCTACCAGCACATAATAAAAATAATAATAATAACAATAATACTATTATTATTATTATTAATAAACAATAATAAATAATAAAAGAAAGAGAAAGTGCAAATGTGGTATAGTCCGCAGAAAATAATGACTTGTATGACTCTTTATTTCTAATCTGACACCTGTCAACTGGAGAGGAAATTAGTGGACATCTCTCCATTAGGGCCCCAGAGATCAAATAAAGATGACAGACATTTAGATCCAAATCATGGCAATGCCTTGCATGTCACTGGAATAGGAAATAAAGGAATTCTCCCCTACAATGACACAGCAATAAAAAAGGGCGCCAGCCCTTTCCCACTTTTTCTAAAGACCTGAGAGCATGAGTGTTGTTTATTGAAGCCCAGTAGCTGTGATTACGTATAGGCTTTCAGGCTGCTGGCTGACTCACATAGCAGCAGTGGTCCTGATCTTCAAGGTGCTGCAGAGGAGATTAGGATACAGCTTGAAGCACTAGCAACATTTTTCTTTTGAAAACTTACTTTTTTCAGCACCCTGATGATATATAAAAGATAACAAAACAAGGGTGCAATTAGTGTTTAGGGGCCTTTATTTCCAAACTTGCTAATTCAATGCTGTATGTCACCATGAGAAATTAAATACACTCTACATAAACATGTTTAGATAAATGCAGGCCCTTTTTTCTGTGCCTTTAGATCAGTCGTATAGGGCTGCTAATCTACCGATGATGCAGCAAATAAAAAAATAATATGCTTTCGGATTGTGGGTTCAGAGGTGCCAGATCGACAAGGGAGTGAGAGCTTTCTGAATCATGGAAGAAGAGGAGCAGTGCTGTATCTTGTCTACGTTACAAGAATCTTTGTGCCAGGATGTTAACGCTATTTTCTGGCACAGAACTGTCATTTATCAGTTGTCTGTGATTAAGCGAAGAAATAGTGCTTTAAGTGTGTGTTAGATCTGGTGCTACACATTAGCAAACTACTGTTTTTACCAAAAGTGACCCTGTCATCTAATCAAAAGTGTGCAAGACCATAAGTATATGCACAACAATATGACTGCACATATCTACCAGTCTTAGAAATGCTTCTTCTGTATAGCTAGGGAGCCCCTAACCTTGGTATATTCTGCCTGCTACCCTTAATACAGCTCTAGGTCAGAATTCTAGAATCCAGTGCTTCTCTCAGAACAAAGCAGCTCGTGACTGTTAAGGTGGCTTTTGAGGTGGTCACAATGCCTTTGGCAGGGGCAGGTCAGAACTTCAATTTGGCACCTGCTCTAATGGACTTTTACTAATTGAACAATTCCCATTGGGTAAATGCTTTAAGCCATAGCGCACACTTTGCTAATTATATCACAGTATGCATGCAAAGATATGCCCAGTGTGACCACACTAAATGCTGATATACACTGCTGCATCTAAGAAGTTTCCAATGCTAGATCAGATGCTTTTTTTTGCAAACTAGGACTGCACTGCATGCATTTCACATATCATTCTCACCTAAACTTGTGTGTTCATGCAAGCCTGTGTTTTAAGCGTACCATACAATTTATCCCTGCACTTGTTCATTTTCTTTAGTAAATTAGGCCCCATGAGTAGCCAGTTTTTTGAAAATACATTTTCATGGTAGTCAGAATAGTGCTCCTGGAGCTCGAGCACTGTGACATCTGCATAGTTACTAAGATCCTTTCTTTGTCAACTATGTTTAAATCCAGACCACAATTGTTTGACTGCCTCCAATATAATAGGTTTTCAGCGATAAAAGATGTCACTTGAAATCTCAAATGAGCAATTTCGCAAGGTTTCGAAAAGACAGCAAATGTTACACTTGAAAAATATTCAAATGGTTGGTAACATCAAACTCTTTGTCAGTGAGTGTCTACACTGGGCTGGCAGTTTATATGCTGCTTCCAGATTTTGTCATGTTAGATTAAATAATTGAGGATTTAAAAATTTGTGTTTTACCTCATTTTTGTACTAAAAGATATACACGGTGCCACTTTTATACTGGCAGTGGCAGACTAAGTTCATAAAGAATAACCTTTTAGACAAGCACATATGTTGGAAGTGATATAGCATGTACTGTATGAAGGCTTACAAGTAAAATAATCATTTCTAACTATGCAAATAATTTTTACCCTTAGTCATCTTGTAGTTTCATTACCTTCTTTGCTACTGGCATCAAACTAAGTGAATAAAACAGAGAACTTAACCAGGTGTTTTTAAAAACAGACGATTAGCAATTCCGTTTTAGAATTGATAATACATCATTTATGTCAATGGGTTATTTTGGTAATGATTTTCCTGCATTTCCTGCTTTCTTTGAAATGTTGTTAGCTGCCGCCCTTCCCCCGGCATTTTACCTTCACTAGAACAAACATTTATGTTAGGTTTTATATAGAGGGACACTAAAAGATATAAGCTGGTATGTTTACCTAAACATCCAGACATACTGTATTTATTGGCGTATAAAACTGTAAAAAATCGGGTGCAAATAGTGTGTGCGTGTTATATGCCTATACTGCAAGATATAATAAAATATTTACAAAAATGTGAGGGGTGTACTCACTTTTGTGAGATACTGTAGATGAATGAATAATGAGTTAATGGTCTATACTTCTAAACAATTAATAAACAACAAAAAAAGTGAAAACAATAAAAATGATGACAAAGTCCTCTGAAAAGGGATTCGCAATCTTCCAAAAAAGTACTAGATAATAAAGTGCTCTGTGAGGTTAACAAAAAATAAAGGATAAAGTGACCTCCTTGCTTCTATGCAAACACCATATAAAGTGCAGTGTGCTTTTCTTTACTGGTGACACCCTTCCGTGTTGTGCACTGTGATGATGGCGCTCGTGATCGGCGCTCGCGGTTTGATGACTGTAATTTACTTTGTGAATGTGAGTACCTGTATCCACCGTTTTTATTAAATAGGACTGTGAATAGCTTTTCAGAGGACTTTGTTATTATTTTTATTTAATTTTTTTTTATTTGTTCATTGTTTACTAATTGTTTACTAGCACAGAATATTAACTCACTATTCATTCATCTATATATGGTATATGTGTGGCACATATTGATTTATCAGTAGTCATTGTCCATTGTAGATGTGGATATATTAGGTAATTTACCACATATTATTCATAGTATATTATCACTCCAACAGCGCAGCACTATATTTCATTGTTAATTTTCCTTGTGGTTGTGGTATCTCAGTGCTTTGCAGCAGTTTTCTAGTTGTAGTTTTTTTCTTTGATACAGCGTGGGAATACTTACTTGATAATCGATGTATCTGTGCCACAATTATAGGTACACTGACAAAACATCCACTGAAAAGCTATGATGCTCCCATCCCCCCAGGTACAGGTTAGCATAGGACAGGTTACAACACATTCACATCGCCACTCCCTGCACATAAAAGTAATGGGACCACCCAAACTAATGCTGTCATACAAAATGAACTCCAAAGCTTCCAAAATGAAAGCATTGTCCATTGCTTGTCCTCCTTTTTTTTAAAACCCAAGGTGATGAAAGTTTTTGAATCAAAAAGGGCTGGCAACTCGGATGGGTTGACGTGTTTCGGCTAAGAAGCCTTCATCAAAGCAACGCTTTGATGAAGGCTTCTTAGCCGAAACTTGTCAGCGTATAGCCTGTACCCATGTAACCAATAAAGGACTTTTATTCAAGAGCATCCGAGTTGCCAGCCCTTTTTGATTCAAGAATTATATGTGGGGCCTGAATGTCCTGGCTAGAGCACCGGATCACAGCTTGTGGACTTTCATATTGGCAGTGGAGCTGGGGTAACATTTTGTTTCTCCACAGAGATGAAAGACGTAAGAAAGTAAGTAACAGAAATTAGGGTAGTGCAGGGCAAATATTTAACATAATGAGTTTTCTTACAAGGAAAAGTAACATTTGTATGGTGCGTGACATGTCTACTGCTTCTTAATCCTGTTCCTTATTGTATTCATTATATTTATTGCAGGCAGAGTACAAATAACAAAGAACGATGTTCATGTTACACAGCAACCTTACCTGCCTAGCGGGCAAGATGAGCTGATATTGTTACAAGAAAAAGTGAAGATGGGAATTATCACCATGGATGAAGCAATTCAAAAATTCCAGCAGTGGCAGACTGAAAAGAGTGGTCTGGATCTCCTTCAACAGGTAAAAAAGATGAGATTTATTGCGTGATGTGAGAAGTGGAAAAAAGTGGTACAACACAGAGAGAAGATTTATTCAAAATAAAATGCAGAACTGCATATACTACATATTGCTTTTACACATCTTTGTTTTCATTAATAGATGTATAATGCCACAATTATCATGCACAATTTTAATAACTAGTTTACAAATAGAAATACTTTCTTAAGCATCAATATAAACTATAATGAGACCATTGTACACATATATTAAATATCAAGTGTTCTATTTCTGTCTTATTAGAAAAAGTTGCAGCAACTTCGTGACAATATTATTGGAGATAAACCAGATGATGGTAAGCCTGACCAAAAAAAAAAAAAAAAAAAAATATATATATATATATCTATATATATATATATATATATCTATATATATATATATATATATATATATATATATAGATATATATATATATATATATATACAGTGGGGACAGAAAGTATTTAGACCCCCTTAAATTTTTCACTCTTTGTTATATTGCAGCCATTTGCTAAAATCATTTAAGTTCATTTTTTTTACTCATTAATGTACACACAGCACCCCATATTGACAGAAAAACACAGAATTATTGACATTTTTGCAGATTTATTAAAAAAAGAAAAACTGAAATATCACATGGTCCTAAGTATTCAGACCCTTTGCTCAGTATTTAGTAGTCTGTCCGTGTGTCCTGTCCCTTCTACACACAGCGAGCACCCCATGCCGCCCTGTGCCACCCGCACTGCCAGCCTCTGAGCAGCACCTGCCTACTGCAGAGGAGGAGGAAGAGGAGGGGAGAGCCAGACCGGGCACAGCTCAGGCGCGAAGGGGTTATACAAGTTGGGAGGGAGTACATCACTTTGCTGTGATTGATGCTGAGGATCCCCCTGGACGTTGAGACATTTGGTGCCTGCCTGTGAGATCCCGGGCTGGGGTACAGCCATCTGCTTAGCGTGGTCCCCTGTAACAAGGGATCATCGCTCTCTGGTAAGCGGCAGTGTTTGTCATAGGTGGAGGTCTCATCAACGCACTTGGCACCTTATGAATATTTGCATCACTCATCACTTTGAAATTCGTTTTCATCCATTGGACTTTTTTCATTTAATATTTCACTATTTCACTTCCATGCTTGTTTGGTTATGGACTTTTTTCTAATTTACGTTGGCACGTTCTTTTTGATGTAAAGGTGCACAACCTTGTATCTAATATTGAGTTATTTATGTTAATAGTATTTAATGTTTACAGTTTCTACTTTATTTTCACTAGCACGACTATATTAATTTTTACTATTTAGTAGAAGCACCCTTTTGATCTAATACAGCCATGAGTCTTTTTGGGAAAGATACAACAAGTTTTTCACATCTGGATTTGGGGGGCCATTCAAGAACAGTCACGGAGTTGTTGTGAAGGCACTCCTTCGTTATTTTAGCTGTGTGCTTAGGGTCATTGTCTTGTTGGAAAGTAAACCTTCGGCCCAGTCTGAGGTCCTGAGCACTCTGGAGAAGGTTTTCATCCAGGATATCCCTGTACTTGTCCGCATTCATCTTTCCCTCAATTGCAAACAGTCGTTCTGTCCCTGCAGCTGAAAAACACCCTCACAGCATGATGCTGCCACCACCATGCTTCACTGTTGGGACTGTATTGGACAGGTGATGAGCAGTGCCTGGTTTTCTCCACACATACCGCTTAGAATTAAGGCCAAAAAGTTCTATCTTGGTCTCATCAGACCAGAGGATCTTATTTCTCACCATCTTGGAGTCCTTCAGGTGTTTTTTTAGCAAACTCCATGCAGGCTTTCACGAGGTTTGCACTGAGGAGAGGCTTTCGTCGAGGCACTCTGCCATAAAGCCCTGACTGGTGGAGGACTGCAGTGATGGTTGACTTTCTACAACTTTCTCCCATCTCCCGACTGCATCTCTGGAGCTCAGCCACAGTGATCTTTGGGTTCTTCTTTACCTTTCTCACCAAGGCTCTTCTCCCCCGATAGCTCAGTTTGGCCGGACGTCTAGCTCTAGGAAAGGTTCTGGTTGTCCCAAATGTCTTCCATTTAAGGATTATGGAGGCCACTGTGCTCTTAGGAACCTTAAGTGCAGCAGAAATGTTTATGTAACCTTGGCCAGATCTGTGCCTTGCCACAATTCTGTCTCTGAGCTCTTCAGGCAGTTCCTTTGACCTCATGATTCTCATTTGCTCTGACATGCACTGTGAACTGTAAGGTCTTATATAGATAGGTGTGTTGCTTTCCTAATCAAGTCCAATCAGTATAATCAAACACAGCTGGACTCAAATGAAGGTGTAGAACCATCTCAAGGATGATCAGAAGAAATGGACAGCACCTGAGTTAAATATATGAGTGTCACAGCAAAGGGTCTGAATACTTAGGACCATGTGATATTTCAGTTTTTCTTTTTTAATAAATCTGCAAAAATGTCAACAATTCTGTGTTTTTCTGTCAATATGGGGTGCTGTGTATACATTAATGAGGGAAAAAAATGAACTTAAATGATTTTAGCAAATGGCTGCAATATTACAAAGAGTGAAAACTTTAAGGGGGTCTGAATACTTTCCGTTCCCACTATATATATATATATATATATATATTATTTTATTATTATTATACTGTATGTATTAAAGTTGAACTTCAAACAGCTAAAAAAAAAGTTATGCAGTTATGTATTCAACGAGAATCATTTTCATCTATTTTAAACGTAACTATTTAAATGTAAATTCCTGAATTTGATTTAGTATAAACCTTTTCTTAAAATCTGATAATAAGATCTCAAAATGAGAAATTGGGGGGCAGCCCTGGGTACCAATTTCTTGTGCTGCATTGAAGTGTGCTGATAGAAGATCAATATGAAGCTACTCCTTCACTGTCCAAAGACAAGCTAGGGGCAAGAAGGTGACCCAACTGTATTGCTTTACTGCAGTACAGAACAGTCAGGCCACCAACTTTCCTCTGTTGTCTGGTAGGGCTGTGAATATCTCAAGAATGGATTGACAGAAATACAAAACCTTTTGCAGGTAGAACAGCTTCTTTATTTGTACCATATTTCAATTATGTAGTTAGCTGTTTGACTGTAATTCAGCTTTTAAATACATTCTGCATTAGAATATTTTTTTCTATTTTTCCACCATGGTTATTTTTGTTTCTTGTTTTCCTTTTTTTTAACAGATAAACTGACCATTGTCCATCAGCCAAGTCGTAAGTCTCTGAAACAATAATAAAAAACAATCCATTCAATAACTGATAATATTACAGTTTGCTACTAAAAATATAACTTGAAATATATTTTTAAGGATCTTGCTTTAATATATACATTTTGAAAGGCATACCAGTTGCATACATGCAGTAGAACTATTCAGTAAATGCTGAACTGACAGTATGCAGGGTTTAGGTTTTATTGTCAAAGCCTAATTACAAAAAGCTTAAGTTAGAAGCTGATTGGTTGCTGTACACAGCTGCACCTGATCCTGTGTGCACCAGTTTTAGTAAATCTCTCCCAGTGAGTTTGTCCATCATGCTGTGTCTACTGCAGCCGGTGAGTCTAATTGTGCTGTACATTAATACACCTTCTTATACCCCCATTCTTATATAAAGTCTAAATATTTACCCAAATAAGCATACTAAATGTCGTAAAACAGTCCACTACAAGTCTGCATAGAGAGAGATTTTACCAGAATATTATATATATTTCTCATAAAGTGTAGTTAAAAAAAAAATTGCAAGGATTATAAGGATGATATTGCAGATCATTATCTAATTCAGTTTTTTGAAAGTTGAGAAATACTAATTTAGTACACTTGTTGAACTAATTTGAAGTGGGATCTTTTGCCTACTGTGATTATATGATTCGTCCCTGGCATCCTATCCATAGAACAGGCAAGTAGTTAAGGGCTGTAACTGTTAGATAGGTTATTTTAGCTGCTAGGGAGAACATTAGATATAGGGGTTAGCTTAATAAAAGCACCTGGGCTGTTCACTTTGCAAGGAAATGTACATATAGCTTAGTAAATGAGGCAAAGCTCTGTTGACTTCCACCATCCAATTATGTGCAAGAAAAAAATCCTGTTATTTTTTCCTTGATTGTAACTGAGTATTCTTTTGCAAAGTGAAAATAACTTTCCACAGTGTTTATCCACGACACATTTAATAAATCAACCCCCCAAGTTTGGGGCTTTTGGTCTTCTTTATTATGATTCTTACTCATTACTAAGAATACCCCAATCTCCAGAAAGAGGAAGCTACTAGTGACCCCAATCTTCATCTGAGGAGTGGATGTGGAGGCAGTAGAGAGTTACACGTATCTGGGGGTGCACACAGATAATAAGCTGGACTGGAGCAAGAACACTGAGGTGCTCTATAGGAAGGGCCTGAGCTACCTCTACTTTTTGAGAAGAGTTCTTTAACCACTTCAACCCTGGAAGAATTTACCCCCTTCCTGACCAGAGCACTTTTTGTGATTCGGCACTGCACCGCTTTAACTGACAACTGCGCACTTGTGCCAAGTTGCACCCAAACAAAATTGACGTCCTTTTTTTCCCACAAATAGAGCTTTCTTTTGGTGGTATTTGATCACCTCTGTGGTTTTTATTTTTTGCGTTATAAAAAAAAGAGCGACAATTTTGAAAAAAAAGAAATATTTTTTAATTTTTGCTATAATAAATATCCCCAAAAAATATCTAAAAAAACAAATTTCTTTCTCAGTTTAGGCTGATATGTATTCTTCTATATATTTTTGGTAAAAAAATCGCAATAAGCGTAATGTTGATTGGTTTGCACAAAAGTTATAGCGTCTACAAAATAGGGGATAGATTTATGGCATTTTTATTATTTTTTTTTTATTAGTAATGACAGTGATCTGCGATTTTTATCGTGACTGCAACATTGCAGCGGACACATCGGACACTTTTGACACTATTTTAGGACCATTGACATTTATACAGCGATCAGTGCTTTAAAAATGCACTGATTACTGTGTAAATGACACTGGCAGGGAAGGGGTTAAACACTAGGGGGCGATCAAGTGCTTAAGTGTATCCTAGGGAGTGATTCTAACTGTGGGCGGATAGGCTCTCTACAACATGACAGAGATCTCTGAGCAGTAGATCCCTGTCATGTTGCTAGGCAGGACAAAGAAATTCCATGTTTACAAAAGGCATCTCCCCATTCTGCCGCTCTGTGTCATGATTGTTGGCCCCCGGTGGACATTGAGTCCGCGGGATCCACAGACACGGTCACGGAGTACGCGGCGGGCGCGTGCACCCACTAAGCCGAATCTTAAAGGGAACATACAGGTACACCCATTTGCCCAGCCATGCCATTGTGCGGACGTACATCGTCGTGCGCTGGTCGGCAAGGGGTTAACATCTGCCGGACGATGCTGAAGGTGTTTTTTGAGTCTGTGGTGGCCAGCGCTGTTCTGTATGCAGTGGCAGCTTGGGGAAGCAGGCTTAGGGTATCCAACACCAACAGACTCAACAATCTGATTTGCAAGGCCAGTCATGTTGTTGGATTGGAATTGGAGTGTTTAAGAACAGTGTTGGAGAGGAAAATGTTGTTCAAGGTACGGTCAATCTTGGACAACTCCTGCCACCCACTCCACAATACGCTGGTCAGTCTGTGGAATACCATTAGTGACAGATTGTTACAAACACAATGCACCACAGAGTGACACAGGAAATCATTTTTGCCTGTGGCCATCAAGTTCTATAATTCTTCTCTGTGAGGGCTGGAAGTGAAGATTTAATTCTGGTTTTTGATCTGGATTTTATGTTGTTTTTATAGTATGTTGGTATTATGTTAATTATTATTTGGGGTAGTGTTAGAGAAAGTGTTGTATTATTTGCATTGGGTAGTTTAATTTTCTCTTATTTTATTCTGTGTTATGTATTCTATGTTGAACTTTATTTGTAGTGTAGTTTTGTTTTATTTGAAGCTAATGGCTTTTATTGGTAATTTTGTTGTGTTTTTGTATCTTGTTCTGTTCATTGTTGTGATCTTGTGATGTCTTTGTTGAGTGTGGCTGTGTCACAACAATTTCCCAATTTCCCTTTGGGATTAATAAAGTAATTTGTATTCTGTATTACTATTTGGAAATATTGTGTTATGGATTTTCTGACACAACTTCGAAAGATGTATTAGTTAATTACAGTGTTAGGTATGTGGTTTAATAAATAATATCAACAGCAGACCAGTTTGTTTTCATATCTCTATTTACTTTGATTGATCAGAAGCATCCATTTTATCTCTGGGGAGGATCTTAGGCCTCCAGAGAGATTAAGAAGGCTGCAGATGCCTTACAATCTGTAAATATTCTATGTATTTCAATATAAAACCTAATAAATCATTAGGATTGAAGAATTTTATTCTTTGGAGATTGCTGTCACTGAATCACATATGACAAAAGATCAATTTACTCACATTTCCATATTCAATCATGGTGTTAAAAACACAAAGGTTTTTTTGCATGAAGCATTTCTTGTGAGCCTGAAAGGTCTGTGAAAATGTTAATGACAGTGACACCACTGAAATAGCCAGAATTTATAAATGTTCCCTTATAACTTAAAGGAAAACTACAATGGCTTTCGGTTATGGTTTAAGTGTATAAGTATAGCAATGTCTGTTTTATATATTTTTGATTTATTTAAAATCTTTTTTTTTTTTTTTAATAAATATTATAAACAAAAGCAGACTATAGACTGTTTGCTTTCAGAATTTCTTCCACTAAGTAAACCTTCTATATACAGCAAGGGGAGGGGGCAAAATGTAATGTCAGTGTGATTCAGTTGCGGGTGTGAATTGAAGCTTGAGTTATTGAGCTCTGCAATCAGCAGGCTTTTGCTCACAATGCAGGCATGACTAGTCAAGCAAATGAAGGGAGCACATTGCCTCACGTATTGTCTGAAAATTAAATTATTAAATATTAAAATGTAGTATTTTATATTCTCCCAAATAAAAAATGTTTTTAGTCCTATCAAGGAACAAGAGAAAAATATATGTCAACCACTTTACAGTCCCCTTAAATGTCCAAGTTTTCTAAAACATGGAATTATTTTTAATTACATATTGAGAGTATAGCAAAAAATGTGCACATGAGTTAGAAATTGAGACCTCTAAGATAATTCTCATCTAATAATGTATGGAGAATACTTTGCAACATTCAGCTCTTTTCCTGTCCAGCAATTTTTACTGAAGGACATTGCTGTCACTGTCCCGCCAGCCCCTTCCCATGATAAAATAGACTAAAACTGACTTCTTCTTATAAAATATTTGAAATGTTCTATCTGTGCTCATATACAATATGTTGATCAATGTTTTTTTTATGTATGTCCATTTGTTTTTTAGATGTAATGGGCCAAACATTCAGGGTCTAGCTAAGGGTGCTGAGTGTATATACACTATAATTGTGATCCTCACTCTGGGATTTCACCCATGTATGTACTCATGATCCACATATCTCTAGTTTTAAATACAGTGTACAATATTCTTACTTAATAAAATATTCTCAGATTCCGCTGCCAAATTGTTCCACTATTTAATTTACATGGGCTGAGGAAATAGGGAACCAAAACAACCATGTTCTTGTAGCAAACAGAGATAAAGGAAAAGGTATGTGAAAGGACTTGCCTTCAATTTCACTAATTTATCCAGAGAAGATATCTGGGATATCTGTGATCAGGCAACCCATGGCATGACCCAAGACATTTGGCTATTTCAGTGCTATTTCAAAGGTTATAATCTGCTGCAATACCTTTAAATTTAATCTAAAGAACAAACATTGTCTTTATTATTTCAGAAAGAGTTGTGAGTAGTTACAATCCCTGTCATGTTTTTATTGCTGTCTGTGTCCCCGCTAGGAAGATTCACTCTCTCTCTATATGCCCTATTGACCACTGTTACCAGGACATAAATTCATAATTTTGATTTATCACCAGAACAAAAATAGAAGGCTAATCTTTCAATGGGAATACAAATGTCTAAGTAGAGATTTCCTTCCACACATCCTATTGTGTCTACAGGACAGGGTGTAGGGGGGTGTACACTATTCAAAAGGACTCAAAAGTTGGCTTTAGGTATACTACAACAATCACAGCACAAATACTTGAAGAGGTTGCTTTCAAGTCACTAAGGGGTTGATTTACTAAAGACGAATAGATTGTGCACTGTGCAAAGTGCAGTTGCACACTGCAACTGCATTTGCTCCAGAGCTTAGTAAATGAGCAGAAGCTCTGCTGACTTCCATCATCCAATCATGTGCAAGCATTCCTTGCATTCCTTTCCTTGCATGTGATTGGGTATTCTTTGCAAAGTGAAGCATTGCCTCATTTACTAAGCTCTGGAGCAACTGCACTTGCAGGGGGCAACTGCACTTTGCAAAGTGCACAGTCTTTTTGCCTTTAGTAAATCAACCCCTATATGTTTCCTTCAAAGTTGTCCACTATTAAACACCAAATGACTAAATAAAAACACAAATGCATTAAATATACCTTAATTGTGAGAAGCTAAACATGATACTAATTAAAGTGGTTGACCTAATCCTATGGTTGGAGAACTGTTTAGAGTTAGTTAGAAAATCATAGCTGTCCAATACCCTAGTTTGGTAATCTGAGTGACTATGTAAGAATAAATGTACTCACGTGGATCTTTTTTATGTATTTAGAAGCCAATGTGGCACTGTGACTGTCTTCTGCAGAATTAAATCAACATATTAATTATTCCTGTAATAAAGTAATATCATATATATTTTATTTATATGTATTTATATTTACTTCAGCAATCTCTGCAAAGCAGATAGCAACTTATGGAATGTTCGATAACAGCATTTATCAGAAGGCACGTCCAGCAGTAGTAAGTGTACCCTTCTTATATTATTATTTTATATCTAACAAGTTCTGTTTTCATATCATAGCTAATACATTTTAGTAATGTGTATTTCTTAAACAGTATAATGTAATGAAAATATGTCTAATCTAAAATCTTTCTTTAACCTAATCTTAATCTTTACTCTAATCTTTCAATTAAATTTTTTTCGTGGTCCAACTTTCACAGCCATGCCTAGCTATGGGAGATAAAATTGAGTAGTCTAATCTGCAATGGGCTGCTTGGCTAAAATCCTTCCTTGCCATATTTGGTTCAAGCTCATCATTGCTGTGCTACCCAGTGCAATACGATGCTTTAATTCTTGACTACAATCACCCCATTGAGTAATCTATGATCTCAAGAAGGTGAAATCCTGCATTCACCGTCGAATTTTGAAATAACCATTTCTTGCAGTGTTTATGATTTTGACCTTTTTTGGTGTTCAAGAGGAGGCCAAACTTTTCACTTTCTTCTTTGATCCTGTTGATCAGATGTTTCAAGCCATCTTCATTTTCTGGGAGGAGGGTTATGTCATTAGTGTATCGAAGATTATTGATGTTCCTTCCTCCAGTCTTTACTTACACTTGACTTTATACTTTTTGATTCTTCAATCTTTATCTTTCACATGATCATTTCCTCATACAGGTGTAACAAGAAGTGGAAAACAATGCAATCTTGCCATATTCCCTTCTCTATCTTGAACTTATCAGTGTCCCCATATGATGTTCAAACAGTGGCTTCTTGTAAAGAATATACTTTTAATTAAAGTAAAGGATCTTAAACAAACATACATTTTGTATTTGTCCAATCAATGTAACATATGTCTATTATTGTGCTCCCTTCTCCACCTCCTAAAATTCAGCTCCAAGCACCTATACAAAACTTCTTCGGCGATCCACTACTCCTGGGTGGTATCATCTAAAGCACCCATGTTATGCAATACACCATCAGACAAATAAACAAGACATGTTCAATATAACAGATTTCAGAGTCTATGATATATTGGACACGAAAGATGAAAAACCTGCTGTATATGAAGAAAAGAAATTAAAGAAGACTGATGAAAAAAAAATGGTATATTCAAAAATCCCCCCAAAACCCTAGCCCATTACAAGACATACATTTATCAATTTATTGGAAAAACACTTAAAACCCCCCAAAAAAATGTTTCTCTTGTGAATCGCCTCTAACCATTTCCGAAACGCGGCACACCAATATACGTCCTAACTTTGAAGAGGAATATCGTTGTTATGGCAGCAGATAGCTGCCATAACCCTGGTATCCTCTTCGGCGGCAGTCTAGTTTCCGATAATAGTTGTCTCTGTGGCAGATTCACCGCAAGATCACTTTTATCGGCGGTGGGAGAGGGCCCCCCTCCCGCCGCGCTCCTGTGCCCTCTGCCGCTTACCGGAGCCATCGGTAGTGGCGGAGGCGATCGGATCCTCTTCCTTGCTGGGTATGGAGACGAGTGAGGGGAATATGGCCCCCACCCATCTCTATACCATTGCAGAGCGGAAGCAACGTCAAAAAGTCACTTCCGCCCATAGGTCTTAAAGGGCCTTTTTTTTTAAATGACAAAATATATATATTTTTTATTGTATTTTAGTGTAAATATGAGATCTGAGGTCTTTTTGACCCCAGATCTCATATTTAAGAGGTCCTGTCATGCTTTTTTCTATTACAAGGGATGTTTACATTACTTGTAATAGAAATAAAAGTGACACCATTTTTTTTAAATAACAGTGTAAAAATAAAAGGTAAAATAAATAAGCAAAAAAAAAAGATTTTTTTTTAAACGCGTCCCATCCCGCCGAGCTTGTGCGCAGAAACGAACGCATACGTGAGTAGCACCCGCATATGAAAACGGTGTTCGAACCACACATGTGAGGTATCGCCGTGATAGAGTGAGAGCAATAATTCTAGTCCTAGACCTATACAAATTACACATGCAAATAGTTCTTGTTAATGAATGTGTTCAAGCAAAGTCCATACAAAAAAAATTAAAAATCTAGCATTTCTTTCTCTCTCCCACACTCTATCTATCTATCTATCTATCTATCTATCTATCTATCTATCTATCTATCTATCTATCTATCTATCTATCTAGCTATCATTAAAATAATATTAATAATATTTTCACAGCAAAATTCCAATATTATATACTCTTCTTATATTGGAACATGTACAATAGTACTGTCTTCAACTTCTGTTTGAATACTACCTGCTGTCAATCAAGAGATAATGAGACCCATAGAACTAGCATGGGAACATTATTCAGTTCTGCTGAGAAGCAGAAAATTCTACTACATATATTGTAATATTGCTCTATAACACTAGTTAGAATGTTCCTGGTTCTTTCAGGACCCTAGCAATGACCCCGTATAATGACAGTAAAAAAGTATCAATGTGTTTGTGTTTTTAAAAAAAAAATACTATTAACAGTTTGATTAAAGTTGTAGTAAACTCTCCCACTTTGATACTTCTTTTCATCTAGTCCATTATAGTAAGTTATTATCAAACTGTAGCCATTGTAATTCAGCCCCAATCACATATTACTGTATTTATTAGCGTATAACACACACTTTTTCACCCTAAAAATTGGGTGCAAATAGCGTGTGTTATATGCCGATATTTCAATTTTAGCTGCCTTGGAGGGGACAGGGAGGGGGGTGGTACGTGCGCCGTCATATTACATACAGTGAGAATCTCCTGTTTACTTGGTGGCCTCTGTAATAGGAAGTCCTGTCTCCTGGGCTGCCATTGGACCACTGTTTTGTCTATCATAGGAGATTCTCACTGTATGTAATCTGTCGGCGCTGCTCCCACCCCCCTCCCTGTCTCCTCTAGGCTGCAGATGGTCATCGATCAGGCTGCACTGATGGCAATGGTGAGGCTGCTGCATCAAAGGCAATGGTGAGGCTGCTGCATCGAAGGCAATGGTGAGGCTGCTGCATCGAAGGCAATGGTGAGGCTGCTGCATTGATGGCAATGGTGAGGCTGCTGCATTGATGGCACTTGTGAGGCTGCAGATGGGCATTGATCAGTCTGCATTGATGGCAATGGTGAGGCTGCAGATGTGCACTGACCTTTATTTTGCTTCAAAGTTCCTTATTTAAATTTAAGTTTTTTTCCTGAAACTTCCCTCTTAAAATGAATGTGCGTGTTATACGCCTGTGCGTGTTATACGCCGATAAATATGGTACTTACTTTTGTTTTTAAAACTTTTAAAAATCATGTCTCCAGGAGTAAGGCAGTGCCATCTTAGGTATTGTTTTCTGAGTCTGCAGGACAGTGTATTTCTACCCTTTCATGTAGCTCTTGCTGTACTCTTGCACATGCGCAATCGTGTTTTAGCCAAGCATCGTTCTAAATCCGACGTTTCTATGCCAACCGTGCTCCGCCGCCCATAGCCGACTTGCTTTAATCCACAGTATATTTACTTGTGCCAATCTGGTAATATTTGCCCGTGTCAGTGTTATAAAGTCTGCTGTATGCTGTGGCTGATCTCAACTACAGTATGCAGTCCGATGCCCAGGTTTACACCCCATGTGATGTCACACGGTCACATGGGGTGTAAGGGGAAGCTTTGAATGATCCTGCATTCTCGCGGGGTTTGAGTGCTGTGCCACAGGGAGTGTAAATCACAGACACAGCATCCTGTCAATGGACAAACAGCACACAGAGCATGCCGTGAATCATGGGAGAAATGTGCATGCGCCAGTGATGACGCTATAAAGAACGGGACAGATTACAACAACGCTGAGCAAGTAAGGAGACATCTACAAGCAGTGATTATTAGGGTGTTTTTATGCTGATTTTAATGTGATAAAGTTGTGGGGGAGAGTTTACTACCACTTTAATAATATTTGAATATATTGATACTATTTTTATTAATATTAAGTATTTTAGAGAATTAAATACTGTATTAACGCAAGCAACAAAAATGCTGTTTATTAACATAGAACACAGGAAGCCTTGCAGTTTTGCAACAACTGGTTTTGTTTTCTTGAAATGCTAAACATATCAAGGCCTAAATAGGTTTTGTGCAAAAATGAATAAACATTTAGGGTTATTTGATGAGGCAATTTTTAGAACAGTGATGCTATAAACAGTACAGTAACCCAGAGCGACCAATGACATAAAGACTATGGAAGTCAGATCAGTGAAAATGATATCTGATTGAAAGGTTTGGGTTTACTGTATTTTGCACACTCCTATTTACACACACATCATGCTCTGGGCTTTATTTACTAAATGAGTACAGATTGTGCACTTAGTAAAAAACAATTGTAAATGTGGCTTTATGTGCAATGGCAAAATGTTTTTTTTTTTTTTTTTACATTCTCCAGCAGATGATTAGCTTAGTCTTTCCATAGTAAGTTGAATTCTTTATAGCTTCAGTTAGTCCAATCCGTTTGCAGGTTCCATTCACTTGTTTTCTTTTGCAGAGATTCATTTTTAATTACATTTTTTTTCTATTTTTAAAGCAACCACCTCCCAATAATCCCAAAAAAGAATATGGAACATATGGGAAATTGCCATATAACAAGTGAAGGTGAGTGTGCTGTATTTTTAGAAATGCAGGTTTTCTAACACTTTAGAAATTGAAAAATGTAACTGTTTATGCCAACCCGAATACCCACATTACAGTGTCTCTGTCATTGTTCAGCAACGGATTCTGAGTCCAGGGAAATGTTAAATTGCCCTGTCCATTCCTTTTTACTTCTCCTAATGCCTCCAAACTATTTTTGCATATGGGTCATGGTAAACTCCTCACATTCATACACATCTAATTTTTGGGAAATTAAAACTTGAAATAATAACACATAGGGGGTTATTCACTAAAGGAAAATCCACTTTGCACTGCAAGTTCACTTGAAAGTGCACTGAAAGTGCACTTGGAAATGCAGTCACTGTAGATCCGAGGGGGACATGCGAGGAAAATAAAAAACAGCATTTTAGCTTGCACATGATTGGATAATAAAATCAGCAGAGCTTCCCCTCATTTCAGATCTACCCCTTAGATTTAGAGCGACTGCACTTCCAAGTGCACTTTCAGTGCAAAGTAGATTTGCCTTTCGTAAATAACCCCCATATAGTTTAATTTACTAAAACTGGAGAGTGCAAAATCTGGTGCAGCTGCGCATGGTAGCCAATCAGCTTTTTACTTCAGCTTGTACAATTAAACTTTGATTAAAAAAAAAAACTGGAAGCCAATTAGCTTCTATGCAGATCTGCTCCAAAATTTGCACTCTCCAGTTTTAGTAAATCAACCCAGTGTTACATAGTGTCTGTCCCTCCCACAATTTCAAAGTTTTTATGATTCTGTTCATTGGCAGATGCTTTCCCTAATAAAACCATCTGCTGGTGTTATTCGGTATCACAGCTTAAGCATAAAAATATTGGCCAAATAATTGGCTTGTATGGTAGATATTTGCTATGTTTGTTACCAGGGGTAGACCTCACAGTTTGGTGCCAATACTCATATGTATTAGCGTTGTTTCCTATAATTCCTCCACAATCAGTGTTAAGTGGGAAAACAACACTTCATTAATTATTAGTGACAGCACCGGGCCTCATTCATGTGTGGGTGAGTGTTTGTAGGGGGCGGGGGGGGGGGGGTGATTTCTGATTTCTTAATTTTGTATTATTATTTTTACAATACTGTCACATTTTTAGATGCAGAGTCCCCAGTCTACTCTGTGGCCTTGCACTTACTAATGAACAGGGAAATGCTCGGTACAGAGTGTTTCTTGTTCTTTCACAAACAGAATGACTACTGAGTACTACTGTGTTTGTTCAAGGTCTCTTTAAACAGGAGTCCATCTCTTTAAATGTGATGCCCCCCCCCCCCGTGCACAATCGCCATCTGTAAACACCCAATTATCCCGCTGTGTGCATGCAGGTAGCAGTGGGTAGAGCAGCAGGGATAAGAGTGGTACCAAGAACACAGAGAGCCTGGATGAGAGCCTGGTTGATGATGGAAGGCTGGCCATACACTAGTAGACTGTATAAACAATTGTATGAAAATTTGAATTCTAATCAGTATATCCAATGATATTACACATGTATTTTGAAAGTACTTCAAAAAATATTTGCTTTTAAAGTTTTATTTTGGAGTGACAAGCAAGGAACATAGCAAGTGGGTGGGTGCAGAGCTACAATAGTGGCGGGGGGGGGGGGGGGCAGATCAGAGAACACAGAGAGCCTGGGAAATTGGAAGACACAATGGGGTGGGAGAGCAGTGGGCACACAGTGGACACAGAAAACGACTGAGTGCAGACAGAGACAAGGGAGGAAGGAAAGTGACAGGTGGGCAGCAGTGTAGAATTCCAATGGACACTCACAGGGGTCAAGGAGTTGAGAGAAGTCTGGAGGGATTGAAATGTAGCACACTGGGGTGGGTAAGAGCAGTGGGAACACAAATAACCATCAGCTTATACATAACTGTGCACCCCAAAGCTCAAACACAAAGCAACAGAGGCAGTGTTTAGGAGTGTGCACATGAAATGGCTGTGATGCTATGCTTCGCAGCCATGGCAGAAATGCAAAGCACATGTGAACAAATCCTTAATTATTTTAATTATTTTTATTTTTTATTTTTTTTTAACTTTTATTTATTTTTTACTTTTTTTAACTGCCCTTTTGGGGGTCTGATATATCGGGGTTCTAAACAAACCCATGATGTTATGCATTTACATTTACATTCACAGGATGGGGGGAGTGTAGCTGGAGGGAGGGAGAGGAGGAGAGGCTGTCAGCGTTGCAGGGGGAGGAACAAGAGGATCAGTATCTGCAATCCCCCCCCCCGTTTGAACACAAGGACACAGGTCCGGTACAGGAAGGCAGGCTGTACTGCCTTATTATCGGCTCTTGTGAACAGTGAACACCCAGCACACCCCCACCGCCTATGAGCTTATAACAGAAGGGTAAAATGCAGCCTGATATGGCTAGCTGAAATTAGTTCATTCTGTTCCTCTGTATGCCTTACATGGTAGCGAAAAGGTTAAACTGCATTTTTTTTCAGCTAACATGACTAAAGTGCCACATCCAAAGTCCACTGAAGTCAATGAGAGGCGAATGTTAAAAACAGTTCTGGCCATTTCCTAAGCTAAAAGGGAAGGATTTGTCAAACAATGACAAGGGGTGCTGGGCACTGCTCGCAGGAGCATGAAGTAGACCAAGAAAAACCTTTTTAAAAATTCTGTTTGGTGGGAGCAGACTTTTTAGTAATGTTCAAAGTGAGATATTAAAAATGCACAGTACCTCTCAACAACATGCCTGGGAATGCGCTTAACCCAAAAAAAAGAGTTTGAGGTTTCCCCAAATTTGCTCGATGGATTCTAAAGGGGAATTCCAGGTAATGATCAAGGGAAAAAGCATAAGGTCACACAAAAGTTCACACCAGAACCTTATGTGAGTATCTCATCTGTGCATCCTCCCTCGTGAACTATACCAGGCCACATGCCCTCAACTAGTGGGGGTTACTTTACTAAGGGGAGACCCCCCTTAGTAAAGCACCTTGTCCCCATGTTGAGGAGGACAATGGTCGCTTCTCCAAATTTACAATGAGGGCACCACCAGAAATCAGCCCCCCATGTGAATGAATAAGGGAGACATAGTACCCCTACTCATTCACAAAAAAAGTGAAAAGAAAATCATCATACAAATACAGTTTTTGACCTGTCTTTTATTAACAAAAAATAAGTTTCATGATGTTCAACCACATCATGCCCGGGGCATGCAGAAAGAAAAAAGCTGACAACCTTAACTCTACACTATTCCTGGCCATGTAAGTGGCCCAGGTATCCTCAGTGGTTGGTAAGGAATAGGATGCAGCAGGTGCAGACACATTGACAGGAAGAAGCTGTCATGCTTATCCACACGGAACACCCCTAACATTCAGAGGAACGTCCAAACAGTGAATTAGTCTGAACTTCAGAATGAACAATCAGCTTATCATTTCTTTGGCATATGTTCCCCAGAGAAGTGCCTGCCCCCATGCCATTTGTTTGACAATCCCTTGATCATTAGCCTAGAAAATCGCCACTAATATCTAAGATCGGGCTCCAGCTAACTTCACCAGGGTTAGGTTTCAGCACTCTGGGCTGGTGTGATGAGAAAGAAGGCCAGAGGACACCACTGTGGGAGGGGAGTATTTGAAGGGGCAGAGGACAGCGCTGTTGAGGACGGAGAGTGATGTGAACTGGACAGAGAACACTGCTTTGAAGGGGAAACTGTGATGTCAAGTGGGGTAATGTGATGTAAAGGGAGGATTATGATATGCAGGGGGGACTGAAGAGACCCATGTAAAAACATGATTGTGATATAAGAAAAGGGGCTGTGGTGTGAAGGATTGCTCAAATATGTAATTCGGTCCTTGGCTGGAGGAAAAGTTTACTGATCGGACCTCCATAAATTTTAATTTAGTACCCCTGAATTAGGTGATGCCCATATTTTTATAGCTCATATTGAGAATGACCAGACAGGGTTTTACTAGAGTGCTGTGAGAAGTGTGTTCATGTTACTACAAATACATTACAAGTAGGGTTTTTTATTTTCTTGGTTATCCCTCTTAAATTACACTGTTGCATGTAAATCTGATTTATAAGCCACATACCATATCAAGTTTTTTTTTCTAGTACTGGGTAACAGTCTTTTTTTTTCTTTACAGGCTACAGGCTTTGGTCAAAAAGACAGACTTTGTGGAGAAGCTGATATACAAAAGTGGACCAACCATTACTTAATTACAGCATTGACACAGGCTACCTTCTTCAGCCTAATTGCACTATACTTGTGTTTGGCAGAAAAGAGAGACAACAGTAGGAGATCTGGACCATGGGTCGCAGAGCTTGCTTTGTCTTCTCAGCACTTTGTATGACATTAATTTATTATATTCTTTATATAAGTATTTGAAGTATATAAGGAATTCATATTAAAGCATAACTCCAGTTTATAAATTATTTATTACCCCTGGCCCAAGCACCCCATTTCCCCCAAAACCTCACCCCGGCCTTGTTCAACATATGTTAATTTTGTTTATCTTAAATTTCTCTATAGTTACTTTTTTAACCAATATAAAATTGCAGTCTTGGGATTGCTTTGTTCCCATTCCTCCTTGTGGTTATCATTGGGTTTGTTGCTGATCATAAGATTAAGTGGCAAGTTAAATGGAAGAACTTGCACATTCATCATTTGGCAGACTATGTGAATATCTATGTGTGCGAGTAAGATTATTTAAATTGCTTTTTAATGTTTTAAGGATAAATTTGAATAATATTAATATTAATTTAGTGCTAATCGAAAATAGTTGATGCTTCATGGTTTTTGTGTGACTATACAGTATATTAAACAGATAGCAACAGAATTCTTGTTCACAATTGTGGTAAATCAAATATTGCAAGATAAGCCACTTAGTGCATATGTGTTATTCCAAACCATGTAACCTGTCACAGAAAGGTTTTGCCCAGGGGCAGTGCCAATAAATTTTTAATTAGAGTAGTATCTAGACTGTCAATGACATAGAGAAAGTAAAGGGCAAGAATTGTACCATGATATTGAACAGAAAGCACATATATGGGGATCAAAGATGGTTATTCCATGTACACATCTATTTCAATATATACAGTAAATATAAGCAATCCCTTAAAACAATTTGCAAATATATTATTTATTTTAAGATGAACAAATTTCGATTGATTAACTAAAAAACTATTAGATTTCTTATTTCACAACATTCCATCCAATATTTAAATAATTTTATCTAATTTATGATTTCAAATATCCTTTTATCAGTTGGAACGAAGGAAAGCACATTCAACTATTAATTATATCTGCCTAAAACGAAGCACATAATAGCGTAAAGCTAACAGAATAGCATAAAACCAAGATTAATTCAGAAAACAAATGAACTACTTGAAACCCTCTGGGTCTGCCTACAAAGCAAAGAAGAAGAATTTCCATTGAACGGGTGTAGTACTGTATATAGGCTCTCAGGTCAGTCATGGAAATAGAATTGGCTCTAATGCATGGTTAGAAAGTCAGGACCCTGTCTGATAATAAAGATAAGTAAAAAAAAAATACAAAATGAAGTTCTGCTTAAATGGTACTTGTGTATAAAGGTATAATTTGGTTGGTTGCTGAGCTTGAGATTAGGTGGCAAGTTAAATAGTGAAACTTGCACATTCATCATTTGGCAGACTAGGTGAATGTGTATGTGTGTGAGTAAGGTTATTTTAATTGTTTTTTAGTGTTTTAAAGATAAATGTCCCCAGGACAGTCTGGGGATTATAATATCCTGATAACCCAAACAACAATAAAGAAAGAAGTTCTAATTATGGGTCACTTCCCTATGGAGGACATTAACTGGAGTTTTCAAAGAGTGTTCACAAGCAGGAGCAAAAATTAGTTGGAGGCATTGAAAGGCTTTCTCTAAAACAGTTGATAAAAAGCCAAACCAGAGGGGATTCAATTTTAGAACTGGCACTGACCAATAGGGGTTTGAGCACCTGGTGCTGAATTGGGAGAAAATGTGGGTTCTAGTGATCACCAATTTCTTTGGTTTGATATTAGAACAAAAATGAAGAAAGCATGCATAAAAGCAAAAGTTATAGATTTTAAAAGGAAATGGAAGTCAGTAATCAGTGGGCACTGGTGATTTGTAAATGAAGGGTGTTAAATTGAATAGTAAAGGAGAATTGTGCATATACAATTAATAAATTATGTCACCATGACATGGCTATCATGGACATAAAAAGTGATACACTATGCCTCATCCCTAAATAATACAGAACAAAATAGAGACCACAGAAAATGTGACTTTTTAGGCACCGTATCGAACACACAAAATCGTATGTATATGTAAATTACAACAACAATTTAACCACTTCAGCCCCGGAAGATTTGGCTGCTCAATGACCAGGCCGTTTTTTGCGATTCGGAACTGCATCGCTTTTACTGACAATTGCGCGGTCGTGCGACACTGTACCCTAACAAAATTGACATCTTTTTTTCTCACAAGTAGAGCTTTCTTTTGGTGGTATTTGATCATCTCTGTGGTTTTTATTTTTTGTGCCATAAACAAAAAAAGAGCAACAATTTTGAAAAAAAACACAATATTTTGTACTTTTTGCTATAATAAATATCCCCAATTATTTTTTAAAAAAAAGCAATTTTTTTCCTCAGTTTAGGCTGATATGTATTCTTCTACATATTTTTGGTCATAAAAATCATAATAAGCGTATATGATTGGTTTGTGCAAAAGTTATAGCATATAATAGGGGATTGAATTATGCCATTTTTATTATTATTTTTATTTTTACTAGTAATGGTGGTGATCTGCAATTTTTATCGGGACTGCAACATTATGGTGGACACATTGGACACTTTTGACACATTGTTGAAACCATTGGCAATTATACAGCGAATGCTATAAAAATGCACTGATTACAGTGCAAATGTCACTGGCAGGGAAGGGGTTAACACTAGGGGGCGATCAAGGGGTTAACTGTGTTCCCTAGTGTGTGTTCTAACTGTAGGGGGAGGGAACTGACTGTAGAAGATGACAGATCGTGGTTTCTAGCTATTAGGAACTCACCATCTGCCTCTCCTCTCCTCACAGAACAGGGATTTGTGTGTTTTACACACACACGTCCCTGTTCTGCCTCTCGTGCTCACGATCACGCGTAGTCTGCGGTCATCGCAGCCACGAGCATCAGCACCCCCGGAGTGCAGCGGGCGCGCCTGCCTCTGGCACCTGCTATCCCTCTTAAAGGAGCCGATGTACAGCTACGCTGGCTTGCAGGATCACGCTGACCTGCTGCAGTATAATGATGGCGGCTGGTGAGCAAGTGGTTAAAACTATTAGATAGTATTAACCCAAACTAGTGTGTGAGCATACACACCCCCTGTATACAGGTAGGGAGCCTCAAAAGTATTGACACTGGCACATACATAATGAAACAAATACAATCACCAAGGACAAATAATATAGCGGGGGGCTATCTCTGTGCGTCGCCTCACACTAGGCAGACAGGGCTGTGCTCAACATGTTTCGCGTTGACAAATAACGCTTCTTCTGGAGCATAAAGGGTTACTTACAGTGTTAAATCAAGCAAAATATGTGGACCACAAAAGAGCAGAGCCAGTGGATCAAAAGGCTAAATCTATGAAGGAGACAAAACCTTTTTTGGTAAATCAGTGACAAACAGAAAGATGGGATCACACAAATTAAAACTGGGTATTTTAATGTTTTTAAAGAGGACAATACCGTGGACATAGCCAACCTCAATTTCAGCAAAGCATTTGGTATGGTTTTACATAATGGGCTCATAAAAAGTTGCACAAGTTAGGACTTATCCCTTGGGTGATTCAGTGGATATAAAGCTAACTAAATTATAGATATCAGAGTATGGCTGAAAAAGGGGTTCATTCAGAACAGAGACCGGTCATAAGTGGTGTACCAAAAGGCTCTGTACTAGGTCCTGTTCTATGTAATCTGTTTGTTGGGTAGGTCTTTTCGCTGATGACACAAAAGCATGCAATAGGGTTAATATTTCTGGAGCTAAATGCAGCATGGGACATGATTTAGCATTGCTGAAAGACTGGTGAAAGCACTGCACTTCAATCTTTTTAAATGAAAGAAAGCACTTAGGAAAAAAAATATCATCTGAGAGTATAATATTAGGGGTACAGTTTTGGCCATAACTACAAAGAAAAATATTTGAGGTGCTTATTTCACAGAATTGCAAGATGAGCAAGCAGTGTGTCCTATCAGTGAAAAAAGCCAATAGAAACCTGTAAATCTATACTGGACAATTTTTTCTTAAAGTGACAGACTTGATGGACTACTTTTTTTTTTGTAACTGATATGACATGACTGTAAATTTTGTAAGCAAAAATACAAGAGCAAATGCTAATATGTATTTACAAGAATTAGATAAAATATCTGCAAGGCCCAGTTTAAACAGAGTTTCTAGACCATATGTCCTGTCATACAGTTTAAAAAATAGTTCCAATTTACCTTTGTCACCCATAATCAGTTTAACTCTTTCTCAAAGGTAACTCAACGTCCTCTGTACATGTCTGTCTCTGTAATACTTAAACTAAGAAAATTTTATAACTTTTTTTACTTTAGTTTGTACTGATCCTAATTTTTAGGTTTTTAAAGTTGTGTAATTTGTATCATTTTATTCAGGAAAACCTTAGAATCTCAGTTTTAAAATCTTTACATTTATTAGGCTCAAACACACACACATTATATTGTATATAGGGAATATTTTCCAAATCGCTAATACATTACTAAATTTTCCAAATCACTAATATATTATTAGTTAGGAAATACCCTTGAACTTTCTAAACTCTCAAAGCAAATTTCAGTTTCCCATTTTTTCACAGGAAATAATGCAATGATTTCTTCTTGCAGACAGGTTCATCGCCAGGTTATAAAGAACTCACCGATTTATTCAAAATGCTGCCAATAATTTTTGCGACCTTACACCAGGCATAATCCATTAGTAGCAATAGAGAGAAAATAGAACAATTATCCCACTGTTTTTTATAACAGTCTGCTTCTTTCTCACTATTTATTCCCATTTCACTTTAGCATCATTACTTATCATTTACAAAATGTATAAATTGGAGAAGAATTTAGCTAAATAGATCAAACTGAAAGCGCAGCAAAATTAAAAGCATTTATTTCACTGATTTGTGAAGAAAAATCTTATCCAGCCTAGTTTTCTGTGCCTTATATAAAAAGAGAAATATAAAATAATTATTTATCCCTATCTAGTGTTAGTAATGCTCCAGAACTAATAACCGATTGAAATAGGTAGTGTGAATACTTACTGGGAATGTTTGTCTACTTACCATTTCACCTCTCTGGCAAACTAAATTAGTTTTGGCGTCTGAATCAGTTAAATGCTACTAGGTACCTACAATGAGCAACTCTTCACAACATCTCTTCACAACATCTCTTCATTGTGTTTTCACAGATTTTGCTGAATTGAGCTGTAGATTCATGGACATGGGAAGCAAACTATATGATATGTTCACACAGATATGGCTACAGAAGGGGGAGATATAGTAATACTTGGGCCCTCAGAATCTGATGCAGCTGTGTATTGTAGCTGCTCCAGATTTTGCTCACTTTTTCAGTTTTAGCAAATCCCTCCAATGAAACATTTCAGGGTGCAAAAAGTGTCATGGAAAGTGTATAATATTTTTTTTTTTTAATTTAAATGATCTTTATTCAGTTTTCCAAAATATATAAAAAGAGGTTTTCCTCTTTTTCTTTTTTTATACAACAATTCTTAAATACACCTTATACAGAGCCTTTTATAAATATAATAACAAAAAACATTACTATCCAGTTTCCCCCTTCCCCCCCCCCCTACCCCCCCCCTCTTTGTCCCCATCATACCCTCCCCCTTATCTTACTCCTCATTACTACCACACCTTCCTATTACTTAATATCGTACATCCATTACCTTATCTCTTCCTACATCCATTTTACATAGGATAACCCACTTCCTCTAACCATGGCAACCAGATTTTTTTAAATTCCTTTAAATTTCCTCTCCTTGCATATACTACCTTTTCCTTCCATATTGTTTCCGTTACTGTTTTAAACCAGTCTTCTTTGGAGGGGGGTTTCTCTGCCTGCCATCTCTGCGCTATTAATTTCTTTGCCTGAAACAGGCACCTTAGCACTACTTTATTTTTAATATTCCCCAACCTTTCCCCCACTCCCATAATGCACAGTTTTGGGTGCATTTTGAGTGACAGCTTAAAGATCTTATTTATGGTATCTAATATTTCCGTCCAATAACGGTATAGTTTTGGACATTTCCAAATCATATGGATCAGGTCCCCGGTGTTTTGGCACCTAGGGCATTTAGCATCCCCCCTCCGCCCCCATTCAAACAGTTTTTTAGGAGTATAGTATGTTCTATGTAAAAGCATTAGGTATGACATCTTCTGGGCGGGCGAAACTGAAACTTGGTTCCCCCCCGCCAATATCTTTTTCCATTGGTCATCCGGAATTCTACCCAAATCTCTTTCCCATTTACTTCTGCACTTAAGGTTTTCTGAACTCATAATACTGTTTCTGCATATATATGGGTAGAATTCCGCTATGGGTCCATTAGGTCCATCAGACCTACTTATTCTTTCATATATGGGGGAGGTACTCCACACCGGGCCTTGTTCCCCAAACTGAGCTTTTAAAGCGTGTTTGATTTGCAAATAGCTATAGTATGAGTTGTTTGGTATATCAAAATCCTCTTTTAGTGCAGCAAACGTTTTTAGGGAGCTACCATTATATAGTTGATTCAGGCTAACTATGCCCTTTAATTCCCATATCTTTATTTTCCCCATTGATCTTAACTCTTGTAGGTTCTTGTTGTTCCAGAGTGGCGCTTCTTTAACCATACCCCCCATACCCCTCATATCCTTTATAGATCTCCATACTTTTATTATTAGCTTAACCGTAGGGGGTCTATAGACAAAAGAATTCGCCTCCAAGACCTCCACTAATGTCTTATGTGGTGCATCTACAGTCATCAGTCCCCCACTTTTATTCCCTTTAGGATCAGTGTATAATATAATACAAATCAATATATATATAATCGATTATGTTTGCTCTTTTTCCTCATTTGATTCTTTTTAGATTTTCTGTAACATACAGTAAGCAATATTTATAGGTTTATGTTGTTATTAATAAACATTACGAGAACTGTTGATGTAACTATTATCTTGATGTTGTTTATTGACCTGATTTTTTCCTTTCTGATAATATTTTTCCTAAAAAAAAGTTCTAAAAATTGCAATATTATGTAATTAGGAATTCAAAAAATATGTATATTTAAAAATAAAAGCTGAATAAATATATGAATATTCTGATTATTTATATTAACATATTTCCACCGTATACATGAGATGCTTATATGTTGTAAAGCTACAATATATGTGTAAAAGAAAAATAAGTTTATAAATTTCATTATTCATTTTATTTTTTATTTTTTGACAGGTAAACGTCAGCTGTTAGGAAAGACGTAAAAAATGATAGAGCAACAGTAATGTGTTCTATTCTCTAACATACCCAAACATTCATTGAGAATTGATGCTATCACGTGTATGCCTGTCTATATACCCATGTCCAAAATGGCCTGCAAATATTGTGTTAGATAGGCATATCATTACAAAGGTGGAAAATACAGTAGTTTCGATGTGTGCAAAAGCCAAAGTATTTTGAAGCTTTGGATAGAATGATAAGATATTAGAACCCCTGTCAGACTGCAATTGTCATTTGTGTCTCCCATAGCTAAATGCATTCTCTCTATTTGTCCTGGTGACCAATATCATTGGATATGAAAGTAAAAGATAAATGTAAAAATCTGAGTTTTCACCAAATCAGGAACAAAAGTCTTCCAATGAGAAATCCAAGTGATATGTTCTTATTTACTACTGACCTACCATAACTTGTCCTGCACTGTGGTGCTTGTGGAGGTGGCCATAGTGGAAGAATATGGCTTTACTCACTCAGCTCACAGCTTCTATGGGGAATAGTGAGCAACACAGTAGAGACATTACAGAATCTCACATAACATCTCCTGGGACTACCAGTCATAGGCAGCAGTGCTTCAGATCTTACATGGCTAACATAGAGATATGAAGCTAAAGGTACAGAAGTACCTAAGCACTCTAACATACCAGGAGGAGCACTGCAATTTTCAGGAGGAATTCCAGACAGAAAGCTCTTTAACCACTTCAATACCAGGCACTTAGACACCTTCCCGCCCAGGCCAATTTTCAGCTTTCAACGCTGTCGCAATTTTTGCAATGACAATAGCGCGGTCAAGCTACACTGTACTCAAACAATTTTTTTATCATTTTGTTCCCACAAATAGAGCTTTCTTTTGGTGGTATTTGATCACCTATGCGGTTTTTATTTTTTGCGCAACAAATAAAAAAAGACCAAAAATTTTGAAAAAAATACAAGTTTTTCTTTGTTTCTGTTAAAATTTTTTGTAAATAAGTACATTTTCTTCAATGACAGGCACTGATATGGCTGCACTGACGGGCACTGATACGGCGGCACTGATGGGCACCGATGAGGTGGCACCAATGAGGTGGCACTGATGAGGTGGCACTGACGGGCACTGATGATGGGCACTGATAGGCGGCACTGATGGGCACTGATAGGTGGCACTGATGGGCACTGGTATGCAGCACTGATGGGCACTCATAGGTGGCACCAATGGGCACTCATAGGCAGCATTGATGGGCACTCATAGGTGGCATTGATGGGTACTTATGGGTGGCACTGATGGGTACTTATTGGTGGCACTGATAGGTGGGCACTGATGGGCATGGATGGGCACTGACAGGTGTCACCGATGGACACTCATTGGTGGCACTGATGACACTGATTGGTGGCACTGATGCCACTAAGGGTGGCATTGCTGGGCATCACTGCAATATAATGGTGCCAATCAGTGCCCATTTGTATTCTCCTGAAAAGTAACAAACACTAACAAAAAATGTAATTATGTAACACTGTAAATTTTATGCAGTGCTTTACATATATATTGTATATTCACATCAGTCCCTGCCCTCAAGCAGCTTACAATCAAAGGTCCCGAAATCACATTCATACACATCGCAGGGCCAATTTAGACAATAACTATCTAACCTACTACCATGTCTTTGGAGTGTGGGAGGAAACTGATGCAGACACAGGGAGAACATGCAAACTCCAGGCAGGTAATGCCGTGGTTGGGATTTGAACCGACGGTCCTAGTGCTGCTAAGTGGAAGATGCTAACCACTTAGCCACTGTGCTGCCCCTATCCTTCTTTTGTAAACAACTTTACCATGCTTTGTGCTAGGAACTGTAGTGTCAGGACAAATAGAACAATTAGCAAAATACATCTGTACTATGGCAAAACTACTACTGGTTGCAACTGTCATAAACTTTGTCATAAAATACATAGAAAAGCAAATCATTTTAGGGAGATGTCACCCTAAGAACATCTTGTTTATCCCCCAAAAACATACATATCACTTTTATTTCATCAGATAACAAAGTTATTGATAAATGAATAAGCTACTGACTTGTAAATAGTGACCTGGTACACAAGGGGTAGACAACTGATGGTACTGGAGTGAATAATAATAATGTTAAACATAATAATGGGATGTGTTAACTTAAGGTCCCACGGTCATTGAAAATAGTTTAATGATGTGCTAATTAGACTATGAAACAACTGTATGTCCCAAATTTATACGCAACCACTACAGGCCCCATTTATTACAAATTATAGGTTTAAAGTAGACTGAATTATGATTTATATATTTTGTCAGCACCGTTTAAATTATTCAATTTACTGGCACTGGCTACCGAATATCCTGTAATAATTAGATAATGACAGTGAAAAGAGTGGATTCAATCCTAACTCTTGGAAGAATAACCTTTATACATCCCACAATCTGGTGGGATATACAGTCAAGATTCTCCTAGTGGAGAGGGATGATAACCAGTGTTTATCCCTCCTGTCTGACATCAATGGTAGGCCAACCAAATTTCACCCCCGGCCTAACTGATAAGCCCTGCCATCCCTTAATTGCAACATGCAAAATCCACGAAGAGTTATAAACCCTTGCAGCAACTTCAGTATGTGACCGATACTCCCCTTCCCTTCTGGAGTCCAGTGCAATTATGACACTTTCTCTCAAGCATGGGGAAACCAGTTTTGCCACTTCCCCCAACCCCTTTTAACAAACTTTGAAAAATTAGCCCACAAGATGCTGGCCACTTCTTCCACTCCTCAGGATCCATCTTACATCTCCAGATGGGAATCGGACCTGGGGGTTGACTTTTCGCAAAAACAAGAAAAATGTATCATCTGCCTCACACACACACACACACACACGTGGTCTGTGTCTTCAATGTAATACAGGAAACAGTTGTTAAAATACTGACTTGGTGATACAAAACTTCGACTCTGCACAAAATGTTTCCTCAAATTTCTCCCCAATGTTGGAGATGCCTTAACCATGACCTCCATATCTTCTGAACCTGCTCAGTTCTGTCACAATTCTGGTCACAGGTTAGAGATCTAATCTACAGAATGACAGATGTACAACTGGGGGACAATCCAGTGTCTTGCCTGCTACATCTGGTGCTCATGTCATCCAAGCAATACAAATGCTCTTCCAGTTTACACAGAATAAATTCAGCTAAGGCATGTATTTTACTGTTCTGGCGACAGACAATCCCACCCCCTATGGGGACCTGGTTGTACAAAATTGGTGATATTTGTACAATGGAAGAGCTCTTGGTGTCTACCAACCACAGGGAAGACAAATTTCGCAAATATGGTATTATTGGTTCGACTATACCTTTTCTGTGAGCTACTCAGCTGATCTGGCTCGATGAGCATTTTCTTGTTCCCAGTCCTGGGAACACCCCTGGACACACCATGAACCTTAATCCCCTGATTTTTTTTTCACTTCTCTGTGCCCCACCCCCCATATTATTACCAGCTCTGCAATCCTGTGGACATGACAGGCTGCCCTGCGCTCTTTGTCCTAACTCCTGTGGTGACAGCTATATGACACATGTCTTATTCGAGTTGTATTTCGGGTACGCCTCTTCACCTATTGGCCTAGTTGAGCCATTAGAGTTGACTAGACACTATTCTTCATTATGTGTCACTTTTGAGGAGTGTTTTTTGTTCTTTTTGCATATTTGCTCCTGTTTACATATGTGGCACATAATATGTGTTGATTTTTTGTATAATGCTTTTTTTCTCCCCTATTGTATACTCTGACAATCTTAAATAAAGAAAAAAACCTTTACTTCTGCACTGCAATGGTTAACTGCTCATTTTGCCTTGTATAACCTTATAAATAAGGTGACATCATAACTTACTCCCTCTGCAGTCTGTGCTTTCCCCTGCTGTCTGACAATCCCAAATTATGGGTGGTCCTCTGCATCCTTACATAAAATATAAGACTGCTGAAATGTTTGGTATGATATCAGAGAGTTGTGACTTGCGACTTTGAGGGACCAGTCACAAAAAAGGAGTTCAGCTTTAAGGGTATTTTAATTAGTCAAAACACTTCAAGTTTAAGTAGATTAAAAACAAATGATAGTAAGAAACAGTACTCCCTATAATATAGTATATTAATCTGAACCCAGTGATAAAATTACTGTTTTCCTAATAAGCAATTGTTGTAAACAACTATACAGACATGCTTGATAGATCACCACTAATCACTAATGTGTGGCTAAAGCTATAAAATAAGGTCTTAAAATGGCTGACAAAGATGCTTTAAAAATAAATTATGCATGATTCAATAAAAGGGAGCATAGAGTAATGGTGCTAGAGCATAAATCAACCTAATTAATTATGTACCAGCAACTGAAAAATAGCATATCAGCAGAAAGCTTTAGTATATAGAAACTATCACTAGATCTATTTTCTTGGTTATATCTCTGCTTAGATTGGCTGTATGCAGCTTAAAAAGATTTAAATATAATAAAAAAAAGTACACATTTTGTAAAGCTAAAATGTGGATAGATCGGTATATAAGACATACATCAGTGCAGGTCTAGATTTATTAATGCATCAAAGTATTTTTAAAGACGAAATTAATGCATTAAATACAGCCAATGCATTTTGGGGAAAGGCCTCCCCGCTCTTCAGGTCTTGAGCGGTAGATGTTAGAATCACAATGAAATGCACTAGAGGACCTATGTTAAGGCTTGATACAAATTATTTGATGTTCTTAACTAATAAACATTTAAAAAATACATTTAAGTAATATACATTTTTGTACTAGGCACTCCTCGGTACCCATCAAAAAGAGATGTGCTTATGAGTCTATTGCTTGTCCTTTCACTGGCCAGTCACAGATCTAGCTATCTATCGTGTTACAACCAAAAACGTAAATGTATTTTATTATTTGGATTTTATGTGATAGACCAACACAAAGTGGCACATAATTGTGAAGTGGAAGGAAAATGATAAATGTTTTTTAAAATTGTTTACAAATAAATATATGAAAAGTGTGGCGTGCATTTGTATTCAGCCCCCCTGAGTCAATACTTTGTAGAACCACCTTTCACTGCAATTACAGCTGGAAGTCTTTTTGGGGATGTCTCTATCAGCTTTGCACATCTAGAGAGTGACATTTTTGCCCATTCTTCCTTGGAAAATAGCTCAAGCTCTGTCAGATTGGATGGAGAGTGTCTGCGAACAGCAATTTTCAAGTCTTGCCACAGATTCTCAATTGGATTTAGGTCTGGACTTTGATTGGGCCATTCTAACACATGAATATGCTTTGATCTAAACCATTCCATTGTAGCTCTGGCTGTATATTTAGGGTAATTGTGCTGCTGAAAGGTGAACCCCAGTCTCAAGTCTTTTGCAGACTCTAATGCCGCGTACATACGATCGGAAATTTGGCCAGCAAAAGACCGATGAGAGCTTTTGGTCGGAAAATGCGACCGTGTGTATGCTCCATCGGACTTTTGCTGGCCAAATTCCAGCCAGCAAAAGATTGAGAACATGTTCTCAATTTTTCGGTCAGAAAAAGTTCCTATCCGAAAATGCGATCGTCTGTAGCAATTCCAACACGTAAAATTCCTACGCATGCTCAGAAACAATTCGACGCATGCTCGGAAGCATTGAACTTCATTTTCTCGGCTCGTCGTAGTGTTGTACATCACCGCGCTCTTGACGGTCGAAAGTTCAGCGAACTTTTGTGTGACTGTGTGTATGCAAGGCAAGCTTAAGCGGAATCCCGTCAGAAAAGCCATCATATCTTTTTCCAATGAGAAGTCCGATCGTGTGTACACGGCATTAGAGGTTTGCTTCTAAAATTGCCCTGTATTTGGCTCCACCCATCTTCCCGTCAACTTTGACCAGCTTCCCTTTCCCTGCTGAAAAAAGCATCCCTACTACATGATGCTGCTACCACCATGTTTCACGGTGGGGGTAGTGTGTTCCTGGTGATGTGCAGTGTTAGTTTTCTGCCACACATAGCATTTTGCTTTTAGACCAAAAAGTGAAATTTTGGTCTCATCTGACCAGAGCATCTTCTTCTACATGTTTGCTGTGTCCCACACATGACTTCTCACAAACTGCAAATGGGACTACTTATGACTTTCTTTCAACAATGGCTTTCTTCTTGCCACTCCTCCATAAAGGCCAGATTTGTGGAGTGCACGACTAATAGTTGTTTTGTGGACAGATTCTCCCTCCTGAGCTGGGGATATCTGCAGCTCCTCCAAAGTTACCATGGGCATCTTGGCTGCTTCTTCGATTAATGCTCTCCTTGCCCGGCCTGTGAGTTTAGGTGGACGGCCATGTCTTGGCAGGTTTGCAGTTGTGCCATACTCTTTCCATTTTCGGATGTGCTC
Organism: Aquarana catesbeiana; assembly: GCF_042186555.1. Classification (NCBI taxonomy): domain Eukaryota; kingdom Metazoa; phylum Chordata; class Amphibia; order Anura; family Ranidae; genus Aquarana; species Aquarana catesbeiana. Next base: position 656,140,709 of record NC_133324.1, read on the forward strand.
CGTCAGATGTTCAAAGCTTGGGATATTTTTTTATAACCTAACCCTGCGTTAAACTTCTCCACAACTTTATCCCTGAGCTGTCTGGTGTGTTCCTTGGTGATGCTGTTTGTTCACTAAGGTTCTCTAACAAACCTCTAAGGTCTTCACAGATCAGCTGGATTTTTTACTGATATTAAATTACACACAGGTGAACTTTATTTACTAATTAGGTGACTTCTGAAGGCCATTGGTTCCATTAGATTTTAGTTAGGGGTATCAAAGTAAAGGGGGTGAATAGAAATGCACACCACATTTTTTGAGAAATGTATTTGTAAAAAAAATTGATAACCATTTATCATTTTCCTTCCACTTCACAATTATGTGCCACTTTGTGTTGGTCTATCACAGGGGTAGGCAACCCCCGGGACTGGTGCCGCCAGCGGCACTCCAAGCCTCTTTTGAAGGCACTCGACTCCCTTCCCATCAGCAGAGAAAGAAACAGGGAAGTGTCAGTGAGACACTAATGCATTCCAATTTCATAATTCCCCATGCCGCACCTGCACTGAAGGGGGGCACTGTGCCCCCACACATTGTAAAAGATTGGAAACATTGTTTGGTTCTCTAACTTTGCTGTAGCTGTGATCGTCAGCTTTTGTGATGGGAAAGAGATTGGGTGCAGTTCTGCTGGGGGAGGGTCCCTGTTTCCAGGAGGAGGAGGACTGTCATTGGCCACTGCTAAACCAATCACAGTCCTGCTAGCCCTGTCCACCATCTGGAGGAAGATGACTCGCTTGGTTGCCACTACCAATCTCAGAAAGAAGTAATTTTACTGTGATTGAGAAAACCACAATCAGGTGACAGTTTGTGGAATTACTGTTGAGCTTCTGGGAATTTTGTTGAAATTATTCCTGAACCTTTGTGTCACTTACTACTGAACCCCTGCACTCTGTGTCCCTTTAAGCCACAGCCAGTATTCAGTGCAATGAAATTCACACCCAACCACTTTTCCTCAGCTGCGGAGGCCCAACTTATGATCCTGCACACAGGCCCACAACTTTCAGAAAATGCTCCTGACCTGAGCTCATCATTGCACATCCATTCCAGATGTTTGTATGTGACATCACATACAAGCACGTGGGCTGGATGCGAGAGGTGGATCAGCAGGATGAGTGTGCCAGGACAGGTAGATGTGTCTCATCTCTGCTTCCTTTCACCACTTTGCATATCACGCATATCATAGATGAGAAGAGGGTACAGCGGTGGAGCAGATGAGAAGGAGGGTACAGCAGTGGGGAAAATGAGCAGGAGGGTTTCAGAGGTGGGACAGAAGAGCAAGAGGGTACAGCGGTGGGGCAGATGTGCAGGGAGGTACAGTGGTGGAAGAGATGAGAAGGGGGTTCTGCAGTGGAACAGAAGAGCGGGGGCTACAGTCATGAGGCAGATGAGCAGGGGGTTCAGTGTTGAGCCAGATGAGAAGGGGGTTACAGTGGTGGGGTAGATGAGCAGAGGGTTTCAGTATTGGGCCAGATGAGATGGGGTTTAGTGGTGGGACAGAAAAGCAGGGGGGTAGAGCAGTGGGACAGATGTGAATGGAGGTGTATTGGTGGGACAGATGAGCAGGGGGTTACAGTGGTGGGGCAGGAGAGCAGGAGGAACAGAGGTGAGACAGATGTGCAGGAGGTACATTGGTGGGGCAGATGAGAAAGCGGGTTACAGTGGTGGGGCAGATGAGCAGATGGGTTCAGTTAGGACAGATGAGAAGGTGATTCAGTAGTGAGACAGAAGAGCATGGGGATACTGCGGTGGAGCAGATGTGCAGGGAGGTACAGTGGTGGGGCAGATGAGAAAAGGGGTACATTGATGGGGTAGATGAGCAGGGGGTTACAGTGGTAGGGCAGATGTGCAGGAGGTACAGTGGTGGGAGGGATGAGAAGGGGGTTCAGCGGTGGGATAGAAAAGCAGGGGGTTACAGTGATGGGGCAGATGAGAAGGGGGGTTACAGTGGTTGGGAAAATGAGCAGGGGGGTTCACTGTTGGGGCAGATGAGAAGGGGGTTCAGCGGTGGGACAGAAGAGCAAGGAGGTACTGCAGTGGTGCAGATGTGAAATCAAGTGCATTAGTGGGACAGATGAGCAGGGGTTACAGTGGTTGGGCAGAAGAGCAGGGTGTACAGAGGTGGGGCAAATGTATAGGGGGGTACAGTGGTGGGGCAGAGGAGAAAGGAGATACATTGGTGGGACAGATGAGTAGGGGGTTACAGCGGTGGGGAAGAGGAGCAGGGGGTACAGAAGTAGGGCAGATGTGCAGAGGGGTGCAGAGGAGAAAGGAGGTACAGTGGAACACATGAGCAGGGGGTTACAGTGGTGGGGCAGAAGAGCAGGGGGAGCAGAGGTGGGACAGATGTGGAGGAGGTATAGTGGTGGGGCAGATGAGCAGATAAGTTTAGTGTTAAGAAAGTTGAGAAAATGGATCAGGGGTGAGACAGAAGAGCATGGGGGTACAGCGGTGGAGCAGATGTGCAGGGAGGTACAGTGATGGGGGAGATGAGCAGGGGGGTACAGTGGTGGAGCAGATGTGCAGGATAGTACAGTGGTGGGGCAAATGAGCAGGGGCTTACAGTGGTGATCTGAGGTGTGAAGGTGCAGGAATTTGGTCTGATCTGAGGTGTGAATGTGCATTAATTGGGGCTGATCTGAGGTGTGAAGGTGCATGAATTGGGCTGATCTGAGGTGTGAATGTGCAGGATTTGGGTCTGATCTGAGGTGTAAAAGTGCATGAACTGGGGCTGATCTGAGGTGTGAAGGTGCATGAACTGGGGCTGATCTGAGGTGTGAAGGTGCATGAACTGGGGCTGATCTGAGGTGTGAAGGTGCATGAACTGGGGCTGATCTGAGGTGTGAAGGTGCATGAACTGGGGCTGATCTGAGGTGTGAAGGTGCATGAATTAGGGGTGAATCTGAGGTGTGAAGGTGCAAGAATTCGGTCTGATCTGAGGTGTGAAGGTGCATGAACTGGGGCTGATCTGAGGTGTGAAGACACATGAATTGGGGCTGATCTGAGGTGTGAAGGTGCAGGAATTGTGGCTAATCAGAGGAGTGAAGGTGCATGAATTCGGGGCTAATCAGAGGTGTGAAGGTGCAGGAATTGGGCCTAATCAGAGGTGTGAATGTGCATGAACTGGGGCTGATCAGAGATGTGAGGGTGCAGGAATTAGGGCTGATCTGAGGCGTGAGAGTGCAGGATGTTAATTTCTCACTACTATTCTAGTAGTTTAAAGCATTTACTTTAGAAAAAATCAGCACGCTCAATTTTTTCGAAAACATTTTTCAGCACACTGTGCTCAAAGGGTTGCCTACCCCTGGTCTATCACATAAAATCCCAAAAGAATAAATGTACATTTTTGGTTGTAACATGACAAAATGTGGAAAATTTCAAGGGGTATGAATACTTTTTCAAGGCTATCTATCTATATATTTATAGGGACAGTAAATCCCTTAGAACCTTCCAAAAAAACTGAAAAAATTCCAGTAGAAGTGTAGTTCTTCTTTAACAGCTGCAAAGAATGGTAACTTGGATCCAGCGAATTCACTTCCTAAAAGAAACAAACTGTCATTAATTTAGTTTCAGTAAACAAATTACTAGACATGAAACTCAATTTCAATTGTTTTTTTTTTTTCAGTTTTTGATAAAGGATGGAAGGGTTAGAACCTCTGTCAGCTCTTAAATTTGTCTGTGTTCTCACAGAGGTGATTTCCCTTCCTGTTCACTCTGACACCCATCATCTGGACAGGAAATTGGGAAAATCTTGCTCATGGGGACAGAAACAGGAAAAAATCCTGAGATAGTATTAAATTAAGAAAACAAAAAAGATACAATTGTCATGACAAATAAAACAGTGCAGTCCAAAAAGAGCCACCAGTTCCAAGCATGGAAGTGGCGGCTTGACGTCATTGCATGTCTCTGCCCCAACTTGTTTCATACGTGCATTATGGCAATTCTATTTGCTGGTATTTAGATAAAGCCTTTTACCTTTTTACCTTTAATAAATATACTGCACTATGTGTGGTCCCTTGCTTGTGGCTCCGTGCGGTGAGCGCTTTTCTCCTACATAATATCAAGCAAACCTTCTGACTGTCCCCAGTGGTGAGAGGTGGTACTGTCCCCATTGTGATGATAGAGCTGGTTGACCATGTGTGAGGGACCCTATTGATTTAAACGCACATGTCACGGCTTCCCTTTGGCAGCTTTAATGTTGGTGAGTGCATTTTAGTTCTGTTGCTCACATGTGGTGGAAAGGATTTCCAGTAGCTGGTGGAAGACACTCTTCTGTGGTGATATTTATCACACATTTGGACTTTCTTTCTAGTAGACTTTTATTTACACTGACATTTTTTTTATTAATACATTTTTTAATATATTTTTTCTGCTGTTGCAAATGTTTTTTGCGCACATTATTGTATTGAATGTGAGTGCATGTTTGTAATATTTGGATTTGGATATTTTTGTTATATCATTTCAGTATTGTATATTTACTTGCTGCAAGCTGCCTATTCCTTTTCTTTAGCACTGATCCTTTCATTTTTTTTCAAATTAAGGATGAGTACATTTATTTTATTTTGGTGAATAGGAAAGCCAAAATTAAAGTGGGTTTTAGGTTTATATATAACTGTATGCTGGTCCTGAGGATTACAGAAGTTCCTTTCAACTATCCTAGACATATAGGAGTGTATATAAGCTGCGCTAATAGTCAAACACCAAATTTGCAAAAATGAAAATCTGTGAATCACTCTTCTAAGTGTGTGGATCACTTTTCAGTGTCCTCAATCGGACAATGAATTTGTGGTGAATAAATATGTGCAGTTAAGTAAACCACTATTCAAGGATAATGTGAACGAATGAAAATGAATAAAAATGATAAAGAAAAAAACAAATCTGTAAATCACTCTACTAAGTGTTTGAACCACTCTTCTGGGTCTTCTCAAATGAAAACATCACAATTAAATACAAATGAAAATATTTTTGTTAATCACTCTTTAAGCTGTGTGAATCGCTTTTCAGAGTCATTGCAAAGTTTCAATAACACAGTTGTGAAAATCGCTCTTCAAAGCGAATAGATCGCTTTACACAATCTTCTCAATGTGACAGTGACTCACAACACAACAATCCCTCCACCATATAAAATTCAAGCTTACCAGACAGTAAGCTGTGTATCGCTTGCGGCTAATAACCCAGCCTGGGCCTTTATTTACCAGTAGAATCGAACAGCAACTCTCATCCAGAGGGCCACCTATGATGGAGCTGAACAGATGGTGTTGGATTTGAAGGCGAATCCCAAGAGGATCAATCTCAGTCAAGGATGGTAATCAGAGTGACCCAAAGAGAAAACAGACTCACCATAGCATAAAACCAATGGACCAATTTATTGTAAAAAAGTAATGCACTTACTCAAGGAGCTTAAAAAACAGCATGAAGAAAACAACCCGGCCAGCTATAGCAAACGCCCATCCCTGCAGGTTGGCGGCAACACGGTGGCATCAGCACCTCCCTACTCCTGATACGTTTCATCACAATATGATGCCGCATGGGTGGCGTGCTGACTCACTGCTTAAATAATAAATACAATTAGAACCACGCCTCAGTTTGAACCTCAGGCGGGCAAACCTAAAACCTCCATATTGGAAAAGGGAAAACTACGGCTTAAGGGAAAGACCAAATAAGGCCTAAATCACTAGGAATTACCCTTATGTCTCAACCCCAACCAATTTAATACTATGTAAAACAGAACAGAAAAAAATATATCTAAAAATTAAAAAACACCATGGGGATCATGTCAAAACAAGTCTCCAGTGTCATAAATATATTAACGTGCCGCTACTGCTACCAGTGGCAAACACATATAACAGTTTATAGATAAATATTAATAAGTTCTCAGTTGTATATGACAAAAACCATCCGTCCAACAAAAACTAGAATCCTAGACCTATTCTTGTAGTATTAGGATTAATCGATTTTTGGAGTTTTTACAGAAAGAAAGCAATGAACAGTGACAAAAGTAAAATGAAAAAATAAAGCAACAGTACACGCGCAATGATCAAATAATACAAAAAAGACAAAACACAAATGCAAATAACACTAGAGGAGTGTTTATAAAGCAGTGAAACTGCTCATTCACCAAATATTTACTGAAGGTGAATCTTCCTAGTGCATATGTTTTAAATGACAGTGATTGATTCATTACCAGTGAATGTTTGGTGAAAGTCATATTCATTGTTTTATAAATGTGCCCCTAAATGAAATAAATTGCACTAACCCAGATACAAAATGAATACACCTTCTACGTAAAGAGTAGGGATGAGCCAAACATACCTGGGTTCGGCATGAGCAGGGTTTGTCTAACATTATTAAAGTATGGGTGTCGATTACAAACCCCATTGAAGTCAATGGGAGCTGAATGTTAAAAAAAAAATATGAATGGCCATTTGTTTAGGCCAATAGGCAAGGGAGTGTCCAACAAATGGTATGGGAGTTGGGCATTGCACTGGGGAGCATCTACCCAAGCAAAAAACATTTCTAAAGATTTCAGTTTGGTGAGTAGCAGGGATTTTAACCAAGCTTTGAAGTGTAACCTTAGGCATAACTTTTAGGTTTTGGATAGAGTGGAGAAGGGGATATTAGGTGAAGGTAAATGGGATACAGATGGCCAAAAAAAAAAAACGGCATGGGGATTCCCCTAAAAAGACACACCCAACTCTTATCCTGATGGGGGTCTGGTAAAGTACTACGCTCTCTTAGATCGGGGAAGGAGAGTGGAGGAGGACACCTGACAGCACAGAGGTGCTGTGAGAGAAGGTATTTAGGATTAGAATTTAAAAAAAAACAGACACACAGTACTTTATATCTTGATAAAACATAGGGGATGGCAGTTGTCGATTATTCTAACTTTACAACCACTTTAAGTGGCATCAGTCTGAAATGTCTTTTTGAATAAAGGTCTTAAATACTCTCCCTCATGGAAACTTTGTAAGTTTGGAACATTTATGGATTTAAAGAAATCTGTTCAAAAGTTGCAAATTAAAAGACATTATTTGAGTAATCCTGTCAATGGAAATGGAGTTTGGTTAAAGAAGAGCAAATAATGATACATATGAATTTATACAAAGCTTCTCTCTTCAATCCCCTGGGGAGTCTACCCTCTTCTTTGGCAGTCTTCCAAAACATGGTACTTAAGGATATTGTACAGTTTAGAGTACGAGACAGTTCTGATATCCACATACAGCCTGGAATAAAAAACACGCTTCTCCTCACTGGGCGGCTGGACCGAGGCAGCATGAAGGCTTTTGCGGAGATTGATTTGCTGATGCCATAAGGGCCAGTTCTCATAGTCTACTAAGAAAACATATTATCGTGGTTCGGTTGTCTATGGGAGCTTCTTGCCTGGAGATGGAGTTTATGCAATCTCGATCCCTGTAATTCGGGATCAATACTGTTTGGTAGGTGGCCATTCTTTTTCTTTTGAGGGAGCACCTTTGAGTACACAAGCACCGTTAAAAGGAAACTTCATAGGACTGAGCCCTTTAATCACCATCAGCTGCACAAGGACTCTGCATTGTAACAGGCTTCTTTTTGTGGTGGTCCTTTTATTATTTAGAGACTATAGTTACTGTATTGTATTTACAGTATTTGCATATTTTGGATTTTTTTCACTTATTGCTTATTTTGCACTATTGCATTTATTTGCACATTTTGAACTTTATTTACATATTGCTTATTTTACACCTATTTTATGATTTCATATATCAGTTATTTTTAGCATTCATTTGTTTCATTACACTTATTTGTTTATTTATAAATTTAAAAGGACAGTGCACTTTTTTTGTTTTTGAGAGTCCAGTTCATATTAGCTCTTTCCTTTTTTTGAGCTGAGCGCAAAAATTCTCTTTTTTTACAGCAGTATTTTAAAAAGTGACATGTTCTGGCCAAATTACCTAGAGTCCATCTATTATCTTTAGGAAGGTTCCTAGTCTCAAAAATAGAATTGCCCCAAATGCGGTTGAGCAACCTCAATGGGTTAGTAAGTTCAGAGACTTAAATAGTTTTTTTCCTTGCACAAAATGTTGTGTGTAAGTGTGGGGGGCACAACATTGTTAGGACTAAGACCCTTTCTTCTGAAACAGCAAAAAGAGTATTTAATATTTCACAATTTATTACTTCCTCAACCACTCATGTGGTTTATTTCCTGCAGTTCCTTGTACCCTGCAATATGTCCATAGAACCACGCGGGCACTGCAGGTGAGGGTTAACGAGCATGTGGCCAGTGTAAAGAGGGCTTTTGAGGATATAGCCTTTCGAGGCATTATGGTATTCACCATGTTAAGGATCCCTCAAGTTTAAAAATTATCAGTATAAATAGGTTTGTATCACATTGTTGTGGGTGTAATATGATAAGAGAAATCTCTCGCCTGTAAACCTGATGGATGTTTGAACTTAAGTCTTATGTTCCTTTCAGATTAAATGTCGAGAGGGATCTAAATTGCTTTAATAATTATAGCTAAAATATGAATTTTGGTTTAATATATTATTTTATTATATATATATATTTAATGGATTATAACAGATTTTAATGTTTATTGCAACGCTACTCCTGTGATCATGGTTTTTGGATGTTGAGATATGATTTATTTTTCTGTCCACTAGAGATGCTAGTGGGTTACCTTTTATTAATAATTAAAGATACATTGGATTTAGTATTATATATATATATATATATATATATATATATATATATATATATATTAGGGAACATGTTCTGTTTACTGATTATTGATTTATGTGAGCATTTTGAAATACAAATATAGCAATAGTTTATGGTTTATAAGTTGGCATTTATGTACGTGATCAAGGAGTGCCATCCATGGATTGTAATAAGCTAATACAGTAGTCAGCACTATCAACCGACCCCTGGAGAAAGTTTTCTATGATGAAACACATCAGGGTGGAGCATCATGCTGATGTCATTACACCTGCTATGGGTTTTTTTCTGCTGTGTCTTAATTTTACTGTTTAAATGTGAGTATTTTTCTTTTATGAAATAAAATGTCCTGGTGGAACACGATGGAGCGTCTATATCTATTTTATATTTAATGGTGGTCTGTGTAGAAGCTGGTTATATCCTAATGGTTACTCCGGTGGTTCATGGCTGCTTTCATAATCATTATAAAGGTGGCTAGGCTTCTACTGAGTTCATGAGACCTCATATAGTGTGGGGGTCTATTATTTTGGTAAGCTGCAGATATACTCTTTGGTGCAGGAACACACAAGAGTATGTGCACAGAATAGTATGAGTGTCATCCTGGTCACATTTGTGGGTTGATTAAATGGACTTATGTGATTTATGATTTATTTTTTACTTATGTGATTTATTTATTTTTTTGCATGGGGTCCCCCTTAAAATCCATATAAGAGCTGAGGGGTTTGGTATGAATATTGGTGGTGGGCCCACGCTGAATTTCTTTTTTTTAATACAATACCCACCACTTTGCTTGGAGTTTCGACCCGACTGAATGTTAATTTAGTTCAACCATTTGCTGAACCTTCAAAGAAGTAAGATTCAGCCTAAACATAAATCAGTCAAATCTGTAATTTCATGCATACGTTTTTTGACCTTTTGTGCTGTAAGAGGAATTTTTTTTACTTCCTGCTTTGCTTGACATCTGTTACATACACAGGAAATAAGGAGACATTTCCCAAATTAGGACACAGATAACATTGAAAAGTTCAAATACGAGACCAAACTGGGCTCTGGATTCTGATTTTCTAAGGGTCACTGAAATTGTCACTGGGCACACTAACTCCAATTCAGCAGCACTGCACAAATTGGGGATTTAGAAAAAGGAAAAGAAACTGCGCTAAGATAAAGTGTAACTATAAATAATGATAACTGTCATGTAATGGAAGCAGCAATTCTCCTGTGTAACATCAAATAGTGAAAAATATGAAAAAAGAATAGAATTGCGCTATAACGCGATTCTATTCTTTTTTCACAAATTGGGGATTCCCTTTAGGAAAAGGGAAGGGTCCAAGATTTGAGAATCCACATTCATGCAATCCAATGACGGCACCAAACAAATGTCCAAGGGGCAAAGGCTTTTAATGGTAAAATTGATTCATGCTGTATACTCTATCACTGGAACAACTTGCCCGCCAGATACTTTTCAGGCAGTAGATCACATTGCAGATCTGTTTGGTATGCTTGGTATCTGCTCACCTGAGACAATTTAGGCACAGTGAAAATCCTTAAGCCCTAAAGAAGGGGAAGTGTGTTTGACCCTCAAAACACTCATATCATTAAAATACTTTGAATGCTTGGACATTTGCTCTCATTGGATAGTAATAATGAAAAATTGACAGGGGTTTTAATCTTCCCCCCTATTCAAAACAAAAAATACATTTTTCTGGCTAATGGATGCCTGACATAGCTTTACAGCTTTTTCCTATTTTCCCCAGGAGCTCTGAACTTATGTTTCCAGTGTATATACTTTGTGTTCCACAGAAATGAAATAATTTTTTAGCCTTCAGTTTACCCTAAAGGTAATTTAAATTACACATGTTTTGTATGTTTCTAATAAACTATAGAGATATGACAAATGAGACTCATTAAGGACACAGAATATAGCCTTAAACTGTATAGCATATACAATAGCATTATTACACTCTTACAACGTTGCACTGTACATTCTGCAGAAATCTCTAAAGTACAAATCATAGAATCATAAATATTTTATTGTGCCATCTGTTCATTTGCCTGGCTCATTTTACAGTGTGTAGAGCTTAGTGACAAAGCAGATAAAAAGAATCCTAAAAGCAGTACAGTCTACATTTCTGTCTAACATACGGCAATGTACCTTCTGTCAGGCAATCACTTACTTATACAATGTGTTACCTAATCACACACAGAGCAAGTGAGGGACTGGCTAAACCTAATGAATATTACAGCAGTGTTGTCCTTAGTAAGGGGCCATACCGTAGCTATACCACTGCTTAAAGTGCCATTATATTCAGAAAAATTTTAATTGTACACATCTGTAAAAATAGGCAGTGTACATTTTAGCAGAACCTTGCAATCTTTTATGTTTTCTACATTCGTTAATTCCTGATTGCTCCTGTCATTTCTCTTCACTTTCTAATTGTTGGATGGGAAGCTAAATGAAGCCAATTGCCCAGCTGAGCATTGCGACACTCAATGCACATGCTCCACTATTGTATTCAGAGAAATCGATTCACTTCAATTTTTCTTGCTGCAAACTGCCCCATGTGACTTTTCATCAGCTGTAGGGGCAGCTAGAGCACTCAGATTTGCATGTTCTCCTTCCCCCTGCTGCCCAACATGATCATTGTGTCATCTAGCAGGGTGGATCAAGCTGGAATAATTGATAAAGCTTTCTCCCTGCTAGCCGTTCCACGTGACACAGATTACCCAAGCTACAGAGACATGTAAAACATTGTGATTGGCAGCAGCTCCTCCTTTTTTTGTAACACGTGACCACAACAGTGCCAATCACCATCATGTGGGTGTGAAAAGACCCTGGAGCAACATTTGATAGCTGCATCAGAGGATTACTGCTTGCTTATTCTCCAGATCCCATAGTGTGGCGGGAAAGGATATACAGATGTCACAGGAAAAGGTATCTGGGCCATTTATTTTGCTACATAATATATATTTTTCATTTCAGTGTATAAAATCTACATGAAATTGGTGCTCTGTGTTTAACTACTTCCTATCCCCAAGACCGTTTATAAACGGCCTGGGTTGAAGTGGTTTTACCAGGATCATGACTGCAACTACAGTCATGATCTTGGTATTGTTCTTTTTAGTTCTTTTCACTTTTAGGTAAAAGTGATCCGAGCTGCTATGCAGCCACTGGATCACTTTTACAGGCTGCAGAAGGCCCCCCCCCTGAAACCAGGCCCTCCTGTTTCATCTGGGAGCCTAGCAAAGATGTGACCGCGCCATTGGCTTCCCCAGACAAAGTGAGAGGAACTGATGTTGTTCATCCTACAGTGTGACACCAGAAACCGGAAGGGACAAGGATTTTGTCACTTCCAGGTTTGGTCTGATGTAAACAAGGCGTTACTGGCTTGTGAAAGCATCTAATCAATTTAAAGTGATCCCCCCCGTACTGAAGTACAAAATGCAAAGGTCCCACACCCATATGTAAACGGTGATCACACCACATATCTGAGATATCTCACAGGAGTGAGCTTTCTTTGAGTGGTACTAACAGTATTAGACAACAGAAAAAAAACCCAGAAAGTCAAGGTTTTAGGAGGATTTTGAAAACCTTGAACACATTTGGGAGGATTAATAAAAAGCATCTCTCAGCTGGTACTATTGTCAATATCAACTAATCAACTCCCATTTTGCATTTTTTCCACACAGCTTAGAAAATGCAGAATCTAAAAGGTGATTGGCCAGTTGAGAAAAAATTTGTCACAGTCCTTTTTTTTATGAATTCATCCCATTGAGTTTGTGAGTACCAAAAATTAAAATGGTTCCAATATAAAACAAACCAAAAAAGCTGTCTACACAGCATTTTGTATTTCCTATTATCACACTACTCAGTGTGAATCTGGCTGCAGAATCCTAAAGCAAACGGAACACAATTTTTAAAGGACACAGAATAGATTTTTTTACCTAGGAGACATTATTAAAACTTCCCAAAAATGTGCAAATATGCAAGAACAAAAACACGTGTAGTTGACAAGGGCTAGCAAAATATTGGAGGTTATTTACGAAAGGCAAATCCACTTTGCACTAAAAGTGCAAACTACAAGTGCAAAGTGCACTTGAAATTGCACTGAAAGTGCACTTGGAAGTGCAGTCGCTGTAAATCTGAGGGGTAGATCTGAAATGAGGGGAAGCTCTGCTGATTTTATCATCCAAGCATGTGCAATCTAAAATGCTGTTTTTTATTTTCCTTGCATGTCCCTCTCGGATCTACAGCAACTGCACTTCCAAGTGCACTTTCAGTGCAATTTCAAGTGCACTTTGCACTTGTAGTTTGCACTTGTAGTGCAAAGTGGATTTGCCTTTAGTAAATAACCCCCATTGCATCCATAACCTCTTGTTACTGATAGTACATAACAAAGCTCACTAACCATATCTGGTAGGTGTAAGAATCAGTATTTAATCTGAACGTTATGTGCCATATTTTTTACATTCTGATACTTTTTAGATATTAAAATGACGAACACCAAAATTAGGCAGCAGTCATCTAACGGTATAAATTGATGCCATGTTCTTGAAATACAGGGCGCCGATCTGTCATCTCATATTACATTTCAAATATAATATGAACAATGTACTCTGTTCTGATGGCCGTATTAAAATTGAAATATCTCAGCAGTGTTTAGATTTAATCTCCAGGAAAGGTTCATGTTTCACATTTTTCTTAACTGTTCCTGAAACATCAATCTGAGAGCCTCCATTCTTTTGCTAATATTCTTTATTGCACAACGATGTATCCTGTCCTGCAGAAAGGAATCCAGTTGAGTATACCATTGTCTCATCCACTCTGTTTCTTTTCCATTGCAAAGGCTAAGTCCTCTGTAAACTTTAGTCAGGAAAGAGACAATTTTCTCATCATTGCACATTTTGCAACGTTGAAATATCCAATCCCACCATCCTTCCCAAAACACCTGGCCAAAATTCTCATCTATGTGGGCAGCGATGACGCTTTTTAGAGAATTTTTCTTCAAAGCTGTAATGTCATCTGCTTGGAGATTATTTCCTAGAAGCCTAAATGAAAAAAAAAAAAAACAAGATGGGGGTAAAACATTTAAAATATTTAAAGATGATTTACTGAAAGGAGAATACTTACTTTATTGGTTATTTATTGGGTGTTTAATATATAAATCAAATTTAAATTCAAATTAAAATCACATTAGGAGGGAAAAAAATGAAATAAAGCTAAAGCTAAAATTTCTCCCTTAGTTACAGAAGTTACAGAGCCCAATTGTCAGTAACAAATGCTGTATCAGTTACTATGAACTGCTTCTTTAGAAAAAAAAAAAACACAAATGTGTTAGTCCAATCTAATTTAGTCTTGATATAGCAATGGAAAGTCCATAATCCATCTGTGCTGTACACAGAAAGGCTTTTTGCTTTATGTATGTCAAATGCATAATTCACTAAACCAAATCCTAAAGTGATTGTAAAGTATTGTTTAAAAAACAAAACAAAAAAAAAACAAACATGTTATAACTACCTCCTCTGTGCAGTTGGTTTTGCACAGAGCAGCCCTGATCCTTCTCTTCTCGGGTCCTTCTTTGCTGCTCCTGGCCCATCCCTCCTGTAGATTGCCCTCAGCCCCTCCCTCAGCCAGCAGCTTTCTATGGGGGCCGAGTCAGAGCTCCGTGTATCCATGCAGACACGGAACCCCGACCTGCCCCCCCCCCTTTCTCCCCTAATTGGCTGACTGGTTTTAATTGACAGCCATGGAAGCCAATGGCACCGCTGCTGTGTCTCAGCCAATCAGGAGGAGTGTCCCAGATGGCTTAGACATACATGGACATCGCTGGAGTGAGAAGGGGCTCAGGTAAGTAATTAGGGGGGTGCTGAGGAGGCTGCTACACACAGACGTTTTTTTTTTTATCTTAATGCATAGAATACATTAAGATAAAAAACCTTCTGCCTTTACAATGCCTTTAATACAAGTCAGGCTTAAAAGCTCAAATCCAGTTTCATATTTTTAAATAGTTGTCAATTTTTTTTTTTAATAAAAAGCAGCTCTCACTGCATTACCTTCTGTATGGCACTGTCCCGTGCTCTGCAATCCAGCACCAGTTCTTTTACAGGCTTAATGGTGCCAAGCCTAATTCAGCCTAATACTTGTGAGTGCAAAGCGTCATAAGTCCCTCCTGGGAGGCATCACTATGACATCCTGCACATACAGTACAATGATGCAGAACACATTGCTGACAACATTATCTTGGCATTGCTTTCTCCATTATTGAGGACCATCAGAGATAGAGGATCTTACCTCTCTTATAACTGGCTTGAAGACATCTTAAAAAGGTAAGTGTACCTACAGTGCCTTGAAAAAGTATTCATACCCCTTGAAATTCTAGTAAAATAATAGTTGTCCTGTGGACAGATTCTCCCACCTGAGCTGTGGATCTCTGAAGCTCCTCCAGAGTTACCATAGACCTCCTGGCTGCTTCTCTGATTAATGCTCTCCTTGCCTGGTCTGTCAGTTTAGGCCATGTCTTGGAAGGTTTGCAGTTGCGCCATACTCTTTCAATTTTCAGATGATGGATTGAACAGTGCTCCGTGAGATGTTCAAAGCTTGAGCATTTTTTTTAAAACCTAACCCTGCTTTAACCACTGTCACAGTAGGAGATGCTGTCTCTGTAAAACTGGTAGTTTGGGGGACACAGGGTGTGCACATTTGTTTGGTGCAGGACTGCAGAGCATAGATGTGGACTGGAAAAAACTGCTTTTGCAGCTTTCTCCAGGTTTTGGTATTTCATCATCTGTAGTTTGGATATTCCATAGTGTCTTGGGTGGGACGGGAAGTCTCCAGGAGTCAGGGGGGCTGCAGGAGGCAGCCAGAACATGTGTAACTGCAAGAGGCAGTGAAACAACCTGAGGACTAATGCCAGAGCGGAGCTGTGGGCGCTAAAGTGAAGCCGTTAACATTGAAGTATGCTGTGGTCTGTGTGACCAGGATAACGAGCAGAAGTACTGCTAAAGAGAGCCAGGTGGGCTAGTATTTTCCGTTGTGTATATTTGCTGGAGAAGAACCCCTACGCGGGAAACCTTTATGTCACAGACTTTCATTTACCTTTTTAATAAAAATGGGCTACCATGCCCTAAAATATAGTTCCTGACTGGCTTGAATCACTGACAAAAGCATCTACCACGAGAGCTAATGGTCCCCCATGTTACACCACTTAAGGACCAGAAGGATTTACCCCCTTAATGACCAGGCCATTTTTTGCAATACCGCACTGAGTTGCTTTAACTGACAATTGCACGGTCGTGCGATGTTGTACCCAAACAAAATTGATGTGCTTTTTTTCCCACAAATAGAGATTTCTTTTGGTGGTATTTGATCACCTCTGCTGTTTTTATTTTTTTGCGCTATAAACAAAAAAAGACCAACAATTCTGAAAAAAAACCCCAATATTTTTTACTTTTTGCTATAATAATTATCCCCCAAATTTATTTTTAAAAACACATTTCTTGATCAGTTTAGGCCAATATGTATTCTTCTACATTCTTTTGGTTTGCGCCAAAGTTATAGTGATCAAAGCACAGATCACTGTATAAATGACACTGGCAGGAAAGTGGTTAACACTAGGGGGGACCAGAAGGTTAAGTGTGTCCTAGGGAGGTGTTTCTAACTGTGGGGGGAGTGGACTATTTGGGAGTACAGAGAGAACGCTGTTCCTAATCACTAGGAACAGACAATCACACTGTACTCCCCCCACAGGGTATGGGTACGTCGTTTTTCGCAATAGGGCTGCCCTGCTGCAGTATATATGCGTTGGGCGGTCCTTAAGTGGTTGGTTAAACTTTAGCACAACTTTCTCCCTGATCTGTCTGTTGTGTTACTTGGCCTTCATGATGCTGTTCGTTCACTAAGGTTCTCTAACAAACCTCTGAGGGCTTCACAGATCAGCTGTATTTATACTGAAATTAAATTACACACAGGTAGACTCTATTTACTAATTAGGTGACTTCTGAAGGCAATTGGTTCCACTTCATTTTAGTTAGGGTTATCAGAGTAAAGGGGGCTGAATACAAATGCACGCCACACTGGGTAAAACTTTCACTTTCTAGATGTGCAAAGCTGGTAGAGACATACCCAAAAAGACTTGCAGCTGTAATTGCAGCCAAAGGTGGTCCTACAAAGTATTGACTCAGGGGGGCTGAATATAAATGCACGCCACACTTTTCAAATATTTATTTGTAAAAAAATTTAAAAACCATTGATCATTTTCCTTCCACTTCACAATTATGTGCCACTTTGTGTTGGTCTATCACATAAAATCCCCAAAAATGTATTTATGTTTTTGGTTGTAAGATGACAAAATGTGGAAAAGGTCAAGGAGTATGAATACTTTTTCAAGGCACTGTATACCCAAAACTTTTTTTGTTATTTTTTTAGAAGATAAAATGAGAAAAGGTTAGAAGCCCTATTTGGTTTTAGTGTATCTGTTACATAGATTTCTGCTCTGGGGACAGCATTTTTCCCACATCTGCAACAGGGAAACAGACAACAATAAAATGCAAGACAGAGGTTCTAGTATTCCCCTACTTAACTTTTAAAAAATGTTTTTGCTTCTGTCTGTGTTGCTGTTAAAAATATTTTTCCTCACAAGAAGTGAAGGAATCTCTCCAATGAAACCTTCGCTGGCAGTAAAATGTGTCATGAGTTCTAATCCTTCCACACTCTATCCAAAACTAAAAAAGAGTTTTGGCTATTGACACATTTTTACTTTGGCTTTCCAAAACTGTTAAAGGCTTGGCCATTCAAGCCTAGTGTATGTTAAATTCTTAATGATTCAGGCCAGGTTCACATATGTCTGGCTGCCATTTGCAGCCCAGGGTCCGGTGCATTCCTGTTCAATGGTTCAGGTGCAAATCAGGTCAGAATTTAATCTTGAATTCACACCTGAACTGGACCCAAACACAGGACCCTCTTGGAATCTGGACTGCAGCCGCGCCAGACATGTGTGAACCGGCTCCATTGAGAGCCGTTGACACTCGCATGTCATGGATGCAGTTTTCACCACACCATGGATGTGGTGAAACCTGCATCCAAATTGCACATATGTGAACCCGGCCTCAGTCATTCTTTACAAATGCCGTACTTCTGGATCATCAGGGAAGGTAGGTTGGGCCAATAAAAATGTGGATACAAAGCTAAATGGAGTGTTCATTCAAACAGATACAAACTGATTTTCCCACCTAACAGCATTGCAGCAAAAGCAAATGGGAAGGAAAGTCAGGCATTCTCCATATATACAGGTATGTCATATGTATGGACACTTTAACACGTTAACACATTACTTATTACTAAGAAAAGCACAATGGTTTTCCAACAGTTAAAAAACATGGATACTTACACAATATGTTGTAAGTTAGAGTTGACAGAAGATATGTCAGAAATTTGTTCAATGGCCTTGTAACTGATATTATTACCTTCAAGCCTGTGAATAAACATTTTTGAAAGTTTATTGGTGCTCTTCATGCCAATATTATGAAAGGTTATTTCTTCACAAAGCCTTGAGTATACTTAAATAGCTCTCCTACCAGGGCTGTTGCTGATTCTGTTTGGTCAATATATCTCAGCCATCTAATCCATACAAATTCACATTTTAGATGCTTCACTCTATGTATAATGCTTTTATTTGAATAAAAATAAGTTATTTTGTTGAAAAGATCATGGTACAAGTAATCACAACAAAGGCGTTAGTTATCAGACTGTAGGCTAATTTGGCTGCGCATGTGGGTGGTCACAGTGGGACTGTACACGGTCACTTTGAAATCTTGTGCCAATTTTAGATGGCTTTGTATTTACAGATCCGGTTTTGTCATTGAGTATGTGGATATTAAATTAAAATGCAGAGAACAATTTCTGAAACAGAACCTTGCTTGCACTTAATAAAGCTTAGTTTCCATTCCATACAGTGACATATGTGTCAAACTTGATCAGATGGTACACTGTGTTTTTTGTATATATACTGTATATATGTTGTAGGTGGGTATTTAGGAACCGCAATACATTTTCAAAATAAAACATTTTAAAACAACTTACACTGCATTCACACTTAAGCTGGGCATCTTTGGGTATTTTGCAGACTTTTTCTTGAGCATTCATGCAGGTGTTTTTGCTGGCATCTAAGGCTTAAGCATTTTTTAAAATAATTTTTAAGCAATGAAAAGCTAGTCACTAGGGAATAAAAACACACCATAAGGGTGTTCTCATGTGTTTTTTTCACCTAATTCGGTCAGTTTTCAAGTGCTCCTATTGAAATCTATTGGGGACAAAAACCCTTGAAGCAAAGCTTGAAGCGCAAAAGAAGGTCAGGTACTTTTTTAAGCAATAAGCTTTAAGTTTTGAATGTTGAACATTTTGGAGCTTCACGTTCTCTCTCTGGTATGGATGGAGCCTTACTATTTATGCATCCCAACAGCCAACTGCCATGACACAATTATTTTCCTGTAATCTGCTCTATTTAACCACTTGCCGACCGCCTAACGACGATATACGTTGGCAGAATGGCACGGGCAGGCAAAATCACGTACCTGTACGTGATTGCCTTACCGCGGGCGGGGGGTCAAATCGGACCCCCCCGTGCCCGAGGCGGTCGGCTTTGGTCTGGCAGCGATCAGAGATGAGGGGGAGGCCATCCATTCGTGGCCCCCCCTCACGATCGCTCCCAGCCAATCGGAATCCTCCCCTGCCTCTGTGTAGTACACAGAGGCAGAGGATGTGATGTCATCTCTCCTCGGCTCGGCAGTTTCCGTTCCGGCGCCGAGGAGAGAAGACTGTAATGTGAGTGCACAACACACACACATACAGTAGAACATGCCAGGCACACATTACACCCCCCTTTACCCCCCGATCCCCCCCCGATCACCCCTCTCCCCCTGTCACACTGACACCAAGCAGTTTTTTTTTTTTTTTTTCTGATTACTGCATGGTGTCAGTTTGTGACAGTTAGTGTGGTAGGGCAGTTAGGGTTGGCCCCCTTTAGGTCTAGGGTACCCCCCTAACCCCCCCAATAAAGTTTTAACCCCTTGATCACCCCCCGTCGCCAGTGTCGCTAAGCGATCATTTTTCTGATCGCTGCATTAGTGTCACTGGTGACGCTAGTTAGGGAGGTAAATATTTAGTGTTTTATAGCGACAGGGACCCCCATATACTACCTAGTAAAGGTTTTAACCCCTTGATTGCCCCCTAGTTAACCTTTTCACCACTGATCACCGTATAACCGTTACGGGTGACGCTGGTTAGTTCATTTATTTTTTATAGTGTCAGGGCACCCGCCATTTATTACCGAATAAAGGTTTAGCCCCCTGATCGCCCGGCGGTGATATGCGTCGCCCCAGGCAGCGTCAGATTAGCGCCAGTACCGCTAACACACACGCACACAGCATACGCTTCCCTTAGTGGTATAGTATCTGAGCGGATCGATATCTGATCCGATCAGATCTATACTAGCGTCCCCAGCAGTTTAGGGTTCCCAAAAACGCAGTGTTAGCGGGATCAGCCCAGATACCTGCCAGCACCTGCGTTTTGCCCCTCCGCCCGGCCCAGCCCAGCCCACCCAAGTGCAGTATCAATCGATTACTGACATTTACAAAACACTAAACGCATAACTGCAGCGTTCGCAGAGTCAGGCCTGATCCCTGCGATCGCTAACAGTTTTTTTGGTAGCGTTTTGGTGAACTGGCAAGCACCAGCCCCAAGCAGCGTCAGGTTAGTGCCAGTACCGCTAACACCCACGCACGCACCGTACACCTCCCTTAGTGGTATAGTATCTGAACAGATCAATATCTGATCCGATCAGATCTATACTAGCGTCCCCAGCAGTTTAGGGTTCCCAAAAACGCAGTGTTAGCGGGATCAGCCCAGATACCTGCTAGCACCTGCGTTTTGCCCCTTCGCCCGGCCCAGCCCAGCCCACCCAAGTGCAGTAACGATCGATCACTGTCACTTACAAAACACTAAACACATAACTGCAGCGTTCGCAGAGTCAGGCCTGATCCCTGCGATCGCTAACAGTTTTTTTGGTAGCGTTTTGGTGAACTGGCAAGCACCAGCGGCCTAGTACACCCCGGTCGTAGTCAAACCAGCACTGTAGTAACACTTGGTGACGTGGCGAGTCCCATAAGTGCAGTTCAAGCTGGTGAGGTGGCAAGCACAAGTAGTGTCCCGCTGGCACCAAGAAGAAGACAAACAAGCCCGTCGTGCCCATAATGCCCTTCCTCCTGCATTCGCCAATCCTAATTGGGAACCCACTACTTCTGCAGCACCCGTACTTCCCTCATTCACATCCCCAACCAAATGCAGTCGGCTACATGATAGGCATTTTCTTTATGTCCTCCCGAGTACCCCTACCCAACGAACCCCCCCAAAAAAGATGTCGTGTCTGCAGCAAGTGTGGATATAGGCGCGACACCCGCTATTATTGTCCCTCCTGTCCTGACAATCCTGGTCTTTGCATTGGTGAATGTTTTGAACGCTACCATTCACTAGTTGAGTATTAGCGTAGGGTCAAGCATTGCACAGACTAGGCACATTTTCACAGGGTCTCCCAAGATGCCATCGCATTTTGAGAGACCCGAACCTGGAACCGGCTACAGTTATAAAAGTTAGTTACAAAAAAAAGTGTAAAAAAAAAACAAAAACAAAAAAATATATAAAATAAAAAAAAATAGTTGTCGTTTTATTGTTCTCTCTCTCTCTCTATTCTCTCTCTATTGTTCTGCTCTTTTTTACTGTATTCTATTCTGCAATGTTTTATTGTTATTATGTTTTATCATGTTTGCTTTTCAGGTATGCAATTTTTTATACTTTACTGTTTACTGTGCTTTATTGTTAACCATTTTTTTGTCTTCACGTACGCCATTCATGAATTTGAATGGTTATACCAGAATGATGCCTGCAGGTTTAGGTATCATCTTGGTATCATTCTTTTCAGCCAGCGGTCGGCTTTCATGTAAAAGCAATTCTAGCAGCTAATTAGCCTCTAGACTGCTTTTACAAGCAGTGGGAGGGAATGCCCCCCCCACCGTCTTCCGTGTTTTTCTCTGGCTCTCCTGTCTCAACAGGGAACCTGAGAATGCAGCCGGTGATTCAGCCAGCTGACCATAGAGCTGATCAGAGACCAGAGTGGCTCCAAACATCTCTATGGCCTAAGAAACCGGAAGCTACGAGCATTTTATGACTTAGATTTCACCAGATGTAAACAGCGCCATTGGGAAATTGGGAAAGCATTTTATCACACCGATCTTGGTGTGGTCAGATGCTTTGAGGGCAGAGGAGAGATCTAGAGCCTAATAGACCCCAATTTTTTCAAAAAAGAGTACCTGTCATTACCTATTGCTATCATAGGGGATATTTACATTCCCTGAGATAACAATAAAAATGATTCTAAAAAAAATGAAAGGAACAGTTTAAAAATTATATATAAAAGTAAAAAAATAATAAAAAAAAAATTTAAAAAAAAGCACCCCTGTCCCCCCCTGCTCTCGCGCTAAGGCGAACGCACACGTCGGTCTGGCGTCAAATGTAAACAGCAATTGCACCATGCATGTGAGGTATCACCGCGAAGGTCAGATCGAGTGCAGTAATTTTAGCAGTAGACCTCCTCTGTAAATCTAAAGTGGTAACCTGTAAAGGCTTTTAAAGGCTTTTAAAAATGTATTTATTTTGTTGCCACTACACGTTTGTGCGCAATTTTAAAGCATGTCATGTTTGGTATCCATGTACTTGGCCTAAGATCATCTTTTTTATTTCATCAAACATTTGGGAAATATAGTGTGTTTTAGTGCATTAAAATTTAAAAAAGTGTGTTTTTTCCCCAAAAAATGAGTTTGAAAAATCGCTGCGCAAATACTGTGTGAAAAAAAAAATTAAACACCCACCATTTTAATCTGTAGGACATTTGCTTTAAAAAAATATATAATGTTTGGGGGTTCAAAGTAATTTTCTTGCAAAAAAAAAATAATTTTTTAATGTAAACAAAAAGTGTCAGAAAGGGCTTTGTCTTCAAGTGGTTAGAAGAGTGGGTGATGTGTGACATAAGCTTCTAAATGTTGTGCATAAAATGCCAGGGCAGTTCAAACCCCCCCCAAATGACCCCATTTTGGAAAGCCAAAGCTATTTGCTGAGAGTCATGTCGAGTCCATGGAATATTTTATATTGTGACACAAGTTGCGGGAAAGAGACAATTTTTTTTTTTTTTTTTTGCACAAAGTTGTCACTAAATGATATATTGCTCAAACATGCCATGGGAATATGTGAAATTATACCCCAAAATAAATTCTGCTGCTTCTCCTGAGTACAGGGATACCACATGTGTGAGACTTTTTGGGAGCCTAGCCGCGTACAGGACCCCGAAAACCAAGTACCGCCTTCAGGCTTTCTAAGGGTTTAAATTTTTGATTTCACTCTTCACTGCCTATCACAGTTTCAGAGGCCATGGAATGCCCAGGTGGCACAACCCCCCCCCCCACCCAAATGACCCCATTTTGGAAAGTAGACACCCCAAGCTATTTGCTGAGAGGTATAGTGAATATTTTGCAGACCTCACTTTTTGTCACAAAGTTTTGAAAATTGAAAAAAGAAAAAAAATTTTTTTTCTTGTCTTTCTTCATTTTCAAAAACAAATGAGAGCAGCAAAATACTCACCATGCCTCTCAGCAAATAGCTTGGGATGTCTACTTTCCAAAATGGGGTCATTTGGGGGGGGTTTGTGCCACCTGGGCTTTCCATGGCCTCCAAAACTGTGATAGGCAGTGAAGAGTGAAATCAAAAATTTACACCCTTAGAAATCCTGAAGGCGGTGATTGGTTTTCGGGGCCCCGTACGCGGCTAGGCTCCCAAAAAGTCCCACACATGTGGTATCCCCGTACTCAGGAGAAGCAGCTAAATGTATTTTGGGGTGCAATTCCACATATGCCCGTGGCCTGTGCGAGCAATATATCATTTAGTGACAACTTTGTGCAAAAAAAAAAAAAAAAAAAATTGTCACTTTCCCGCAACTTGTGTCAAAATATAAAATATTCCATGTACTCAACATGCCTCAAAGCAAATAGCTTGGGGTGTCTACGTTCCAAAATGGGGTCATTTGGGGGGGTTTTGTGCCACCTGGGCATTTTATGGCCTTCAAAACTGTGATAGGTAGTGAGGAGTAAAATCAAAAATTTACGCCCTTAGAAATCCTGAAGGCAATGATTGTTTTTTGGGGCTAGGCTCCCAAAAAGTCCCACACATGTGGTATCCTCGTACTCAGGAGAAGCAGCTGAATATATTTTGGGGGTGCAATTCCACATATGCCCGTGGCCTGTGTGAGCAATATATCATTTAGTCCCAACTTTTTGTAATTTTTTTTTTGTCATTATTCAATCACTTGGGACAAAAAAATAAATATTCAATGGGCTCAACATGCCTCTCAGCAATTTCCTTGGGGTGTCTGCTTTCCAAAATGGGGTCATTTGGGGGGGTTTTGTACCACCCTGCCATTTTAGCACCTCAAGAAATGACATAGGCAGTCATAAACTAAAAGCTGTGTAAATTCCAGAAAATGTACCCTAGTTTGTAGACGCTATAACTTTTGCACAAACCAATAAATATACGCTTATTGACATTTTTTTTACCAAAGACATGTGGCCGAATACATTTTGGCCTAAATGTATGACTAAAATTGAGTTTATTGGATTTTTTTTATAACAAAAAGTAGATATTATCATTTTTTTTCAAAATTTTCGGTCTTTTTCCGTTTATAGCGCAAAAAATAAAAACCGCAGAGGTGATCAAATACCATCAAAAGAAAGCTCTATTTGTGGGAAGAAAAGGACGCAAATTTTGTTTGGGTACAGCATTGCATGACCGCGCAATTAGCAGTTAAAGCGACACAGTGCCAAATTGTAAAAAGTGCTCTGGTCAGGAAGGGGGTAAATCCTTCCGGGGCTGAAGTGGTTAAGACGTGCTATCCTTCACCTCTGTGTAGTACAGAGTCAGAATTTTACCATAGGTGCTGGTAGGCACAGAACTTTTGGTGCCCTATTTAACAGGTCTCTATTAGTAGGATCAAGCTTTTGCGTGGAGCTTTTCCTTGTTTTCCTGGTCCTAACTCAGCTTAGAATAATATGATAATATGTAAATGACCTTATATGAGATCACCATTCCTATTAATGGTGGAAATAGATGAGATCACCATTCCTATTAATGGTGCAAATGTGTGGTCATAATTATACATGGAAAAGTTGCCTCTTTGCCTCTGGTGCCATACTAATTGTCAATCCAGTCCTGCCATCAGGTATTTCAGTTTTCAGCAGTTCCTTACTTAATATAATATTTTGCTTTTCCATTAGACAGTCTTTTTTTTTTAATTGGCTTGTACTACATTTAAACATTTGGAAGTAAGAGTCTTGTCTATGATCACACACCAGAGATGCCTGCTATTTATTAGCCAGAAAGGCCACTTCTGTGACCTTCTCAGATTTTATTTCACTTCTTGCTGTGGCCTGACTACCATTCCGCTGTCCAAAAAGACCACCTCAATAAGGGAACTCTTGTTAAACAAGAAGAGGAGTTGAGCAGTTGGTAAAGCATTGCCAAAAATCATGGGAATTTGACTTTAACGTGACACTAATAAAGGTTTGTTTGTTTTTTTTTTTTTAAATAACAAACATGTCACTTTCCTCCACTGTGCAGCTTGTTTTGCGCAGTGGCCCCGAACCTGCTCTTCTGGGGTCCCTCGGTGTCTCTCTCGGCCCCTCCCCACATCAGATAACCCCCTGGGAAAAGCGCTCTCCCGGGGGGTTACTTTGCGGCCGCGCTCCCGAATCCAGCATTCGGCGTCCATAAAGGCTGAATGCAGGACTCGGCCCCACCCCCCGGCGCCTGCGTAATTGGATTTGATTGACAGCAGCGGGAGCCAATGGCTGCGCTTCTATTAATCTATCCAATCAAGAGCCGAGAACCCCGGGCAAAGAGAGAACGCGTCCCCCTTTTGTAACACTTTGCAAAAAAATTATCATTGTTCATAAAATTAAGGCCAAAATTTATTCTGCTACATTTCTTTGGTGAAAATAACCCAAATCAGTGTATATTACATTACATATATTATACAGTCTACAAACTATGGTATATATATATATATATCTGAAAAGTGATCAATCCTGATGTACTGAGGGCCTATCTCATTTCCTGAGGCCGAAAATGGCAGGTCAGTACAAATAACCCCCAAATTACCCCATTTTGGAAAGTTGACAGTCCAAGCTATTTAGCAAGAGGCATGTGAGTTTTTTCCACAATTTTTTAATTTTTTTTACATGTCTCCAGTGCAGTACAGTGTCATCATATAACTGGCCACAGAGACAGGTTTTTGCTGGAGATATTTTTAAAGGACCATATGTATATATGAAATATATAGATGAGCTTACTAAACTTATAATGGAAACCTGTACTAGGAGAATTATGGAAGACATCATTGCTGACCTCCTTAAAATGAGTTGCCTAGCTGTTATACGGTTTTAATGCCTTCAGTACTTTCTGAGTCAGCAGCTCTGAACCAACATATATTAATGAAGTTAAAATACCTGATCTGCATGCTTGTTCTGGATCAGTGATTCAGAAAGTACTGAAGCCATTGTATCATCATGACAGCCAGGTACCTTGCATTTTCAAGTGATATTAGCAACTGGAATATTTCTCACCATTGAACTCCTTATTAAAAATAAATTTAATAATTACGCTACAACTGAGCAACCTTTATTTAATAATACGAACTGGCCACTTTAATGCAGTTTTTCAATTTCTTGAAAAAAATATTAGCAGAGCTCATAATGGTTAAAATGGCGCTAATTATCTCTGGCACTGTACACTATTTTAAAATGAACCTACAGATACAAGTTTAAGTTAGATTAAAGGCTCCAAGTGACAATCTACCTGTATTAAATTAAGGATTTTTAGAAACTTGGCAAAAACTCAGCCATGGGCACAGCCCAATTATACTTTCAAAGCTGAATTCTAAACTAACATTTATCAGCTCCACACTGAACCGCATGGTATTATTTACTGAAATATATTATTTTACTGTCATAAATGCAGTTTTCTCCTGTGTTGTTACTTCATTTTCTCTTTGTTTCTCATTATTATTTACAGCATATGCAAAAGCACCAAGAACTTAATATTTATTTCTTAGTATTTAAGTTTTATTAAAAGGTTTCCCGTATCCATAAAATTATTACTTTTTATATTTTTTTATCTTTGTATGGAATTTCTAGCCATTTTTTGCTAGAGTTTCTAGCCATAATAAGACACATATGGCCTTCTGGATTTCAAAGTGAACTTATGCTTTGCTTATGCAGGGCAAAGTAACAGGTTCACTTCATGACCCTCTACCCAATTGTACAGTACATGATCACCTCTCCTTCTGGGTATGGGAGTGCATGCCATTATGATATCACTGGTGCTTGGTGGTTTGTACTATGGGGGTGGTAAGAGAGTTCTCAGTCCTGTGTAAGCTCAAAGTCACAACCTGGAACCTACACAGTGTTTTTTCTCCTCCCAGCTGAACACAGCAGAAGGACATGTAGGAAAGGTATGTTCTGCTGGGAAAGGGCAGAAGTTAGGTGAACCTGTTGCTTTGCCCTGCACTGTCCTTTTAACTCAACTGAGGGGCATTAGGGATCTTGACACACACTAGTAGAACTTTTTTACCAAAGTATTTGAGAAAATAATGAAAGAACTGCCACATTTTCACAGGTGTACCCATCTGTACATCAATGAAAAGGGCCATCCTTGCCTGCATAGGATGCACAGGTGTTCACACTGTCTGCATTTGGGGACACACACCTGCACCTCTATGAATGTCAAACTTGGACCAGCGGCTGTTTCCTTGCTGCCGCTGCTTTCCAATAGGCATGAATGGGACTACATGCATGTGGATGCATGGAACACCTGTGCATGTCGTGCATTGTACAGATAGGTACGCCCATGTGAATGAGGCCAAAGACAGCCAGCACTTTACTAAAGACATACCTCCCGAATGTCCCTCATTGAGAGGGACTGTCCCTCCTTTGGAACCAAATGTTGGTCCCTTTTTCCTTCTCAGTTGCCCCTCATTTTGGACAGATGTGTAGGCCTCTATAATAATGCTTAACAACAAAAAGTGTTACACTACACTAAAACATTTACGACAGAACAAAGGAAACTTAGTGATGAAAAAAGTAGTTGTGGGTTTAGCCAATACATTTTTATATGAATTCTTCATAGGTCACAAAACAGGGGATATGGCAGGAGTGTGTCCTTCGCCTGCACACTTTTGCCCCGTACACACGGTCGAACATTGATCGGACATTCCGACAACAAAATCCTAGGATTTTTTCCGATGGATGTTGGCTCAAACTTGTCTTGCATACACACGGTCACACAAAGTTGTCGGAAAATCTGATCATTCTGAACGCGGTGATGTAAAACACCTATGTTGGGACTATAAACGGGGCAGTAGCCAATAGCTTTCATCTCTTTATTTATTCTGAGATTCTGAGCATGCATGGCACTTTGTGTGTCGGATTTGCGTACACACGATCAGAAATTCCGACAACGGATTTTGTTGTCGGAAATTTTTATAGCCTGCTCTCAAACTTTGTGTGTCGGAAAATCTGATGGAAAATGTGTGATGGAGCCCACACACGGTCAGAATTTCCGACAACAAGGTCCTATCACACATTTTCCGTCAGAAAATCCGACCGTGTGTACGGGGCATAAGTGTTAAAGGGTGTCCCTCTTTTTCATCTCAGAAATGTGGGAGGTATGCTAAAGACGCCAAGCTGATTCAAAGCTTTATTTTGCAGCACCCATTTTTCAGTTCATATTTCATCTTGATTATTTGATCTGCTGATGTGTTGATTAATGTGGTCAGTGTTGAAGCTGACATGGTGCAAATACCTTCCTGTGCACTTCAATAATGTAGAAAGTCTCTGTGATATGTGTATGAAAAACTGCACTTTTCGTTGTAACTCCATGCAACAAGGTTATTCCAGTGAAGTGCTAAAAAAAATCTATGAAATGTATTTAATTTCATAGACTTCTAAAAATTGATCATATATTATTAGTAAATTTATATAATTTAGGTTTATGTGAGATATAACATTGCATGTAACAAAATGTAAAAACAACAACAAAAATAAAAAAGAAGAAGAAATTTAATTTCTTTGGAATATGACTAAATAGATGACCTAAGCATTTGTTTAGCGCTTTAAACATAAAATAACTTGATAGGTTACTGAAGTATTAATTAAATTAAATGTGATATAATCACCACTTCATATTTATGTTGGGAAATGATAGTTCATGATTACAGACTATACATGGCAACAAATTGCCTGGGTATTCTCTGTCCCAAGTTATACAAAACAGGGGATTTAGGGAGATACCTTGCATCTGGTTGCTTCTAATTGTCACTAGTTATTACCCTACATGTTACAAAATAGACCTAATCTTCGTGCAAACCTTTTGGGGTTATACTATTCAACACAAAAGTCCAGTATGTTTCTCTTAGGCACAGTTAAGAGAAATGTTCTTTTTCTGTAAAATTTGTAGAAATGGCCCATTACCAAAGTCAATCCTTTTCTATCACTTTATTAGTGAACTAAATAATGCCTATGTACTGTATGATCCAGGCTGCCTTGTTCAATCAGCCGCTCAATATTGCGGAAGTACTAAGCTTGTTTACTTATCCATGTGCTGTATGAAAGATCTTCATCTGCTGCTTTTAGTATCCTGAGAGTCTTTTTATTATTAATGAATTTTAATTATTGATGAATTGTATTTTTGATCAACTATGGAGATCGATATTGCCAAAAAAACTTTTAAAAATTAGGCTAACAGTACTAAATCACATGTTCAGCTACCATTCAATTTGCACAACAGGGAGTAATCCCGAAAAGATAGGATCTTTGAAAATTAGAGGAAAAATTATTGCCAAATATGTCAAATTTAGAAGTCACGTATAATTATGACACAGCCTTATGGGGGGACATCACTTTTTTAAAGATACAGTATATCGAGAGTAAGGCTTAGATTTTAGGGGTCTTAGTAACTAAAAATATTGTGTGATCCTTGACCAGGATCTCAAAGAAACATGGGTAAAAGCTTCATCTCTATGCACAGCACAATGGATGGAGATTTTGTGCATTAAGGAGAGAGTATATATTAAAATATATTAAAAAAAACAAAGCTACTAATAATAACAATTTCACTGTCAGTTGTTTTTGCTTTTTTTTGAAGAAGAAGAAGAATACCTTAAAAAATTTTCTGAAATCGGAGTCCATGGAAAATAAAATGGAGGTATTTCCAATTTTTTATGCAACATGATATTAGTACAATTAATTATCAAGCACAACATTTAAGTAAAATATATTAGTTATATTTAGCACACACAAACACAGTATATTACTCAATTTTTTTTTAAGATAAGGTTACAGCAAACCTTACATATGTCAAGTCTTAAAATGATGTGCCCCTGTGAAACAGCACCACACTTCAGTACCCTAAAATGTCCATAGGTGATGCTTTAAAAGTCCCAAAAGGTCATCAGTTTAGCATTAATTATCAATTATGGGCCTAGAAATATTGCTCTCACTCCAGTGTGCATAACATGTGTAGCACAATAAACATTTTCAAATAAAGGTGCACCCAAGGCTTGTTTCCATCTCTATGTGGGCTTGGGATAGGCTCAATTTTTTTTTTGGGGGGGGGGGGGGTGCTAAGTGCTTGGGTGTAACTTTGTTTTTTTTACACTTTTGTTTTCACTAAGCTTTATTATATGAACTGATTTTGTTGTGACGGGTTCACAGCTGCCAGGGAAAGTGATAATTAAACCCAGAATGATGTAATCCACGTCACCTCCTGGGGTATTACCAGGTAGGGGATACCAAGAAATATACATTCGCTGGTCTCTCTCCTTTGTACCCAGTGGCATTCACAATGACAATCCCATGTTTGCAGATGGGAGTGCAGAGTCCAGAAAACATGGCAGGAGCATTGGGGGGGGGGGGTAAACATTGTAGGAGTGCATGGAAGCCACCAGTTGGCTTGTCAAATTTACACATGTGTGTGTAAAACCCGCATTACTGTGTGTTGGTTGGTGCCAGTGAAGGGGTGGGTGTCCTCAAAACGTATAACCAGGTACCCAGCTTTAGTAAATGTACATAGCTCATTACACAATGCACTAAACCATTGAAGATATTTAAATTGCCAAGAAACAATATAATATTAAAAGAGACAAAGATTATTGTCAAAATTGTTGCAAGGTACATAATCACATCAATCACAATCAAACTCACCCCCTCCCCCTATATTTGCAAAAGTAGTCATCATAATCCAAATCATAACAGAATACATGCAATAAATACAAAATCATATTCTAGGAAGAATCACTGAAATTTGACCAAGGAGAAAGCCAGTGGGAAAAAAAGGATCCTCATGTACTCCTGATGTTGTTCATCCAGATAAAAATCTGCCCATTAATCACAGACACAGCGACATGGGAGGACATGTGGATCCACCTCCAATAATGGCATCCTTCTACCTGATCCCTCCCAATTTCAAAACAGAGGGAAATATCCCTGCATACAGTGTTCCAGTTTCTAATTCTAATTCAAGATTTAGAGGTAACTCAATTGGATAAAGAAGATAAGAAGGTAAACTTATGATTTCATTACTAAAAAGCATTTATTAGACACCTTACAGCATTACAGTTGGGATCCTGGATATATTTGGTTATCCCTTTATGTCAGTTCATGCTATACTTCCATTTCTCACGAAGCTGGACTTGCAGCATTGAATAGTTTCCAGTCCATTAATGATAATATGAACTCTCTACAATCCCAAATAATTTCCAACTGTACTTAACTTTTCACCCATTTTGCTTTAGAGCTTAATTATTTTAATTTTTAGACACTTACTTTTTACAGAAAACTGGCACAGCTGTGAGTGCCAACTTCACGCTCAGCTATGCCAGTTTATTTATGTGACTTATGTGAAATAGTATGTTTGGTCCAGTGGTCCCTTTGCAAGTGGTCCCTTTGCAATACATTGGTCATATTGTGGTCATCATATATTATTAGTACAATACTGTACAAAAAAGTACAGTATTGTACTAATAATCCATACAATATTAATTTCACATATGTGTCAGATCCCCATTCTCTAGTGATTCTGGACTTAGTATTAATTGCTGATAAAGTCTCTAATATCATTTTCAAATAAAAAAAAAAAAAAAACAGCCGGCAACTCCTTATTACATAAAAAAAAAATCCCATTATCCAGTGGAAAAGAAACAATATTCTTGGAATAAGGATATAACTGGCCTTTGGAAAACTCCTTGTAAGTAATCATATCCTACGTGTAGTGATAACAACATTACATCTGTTACCAAACATAATAATCAGTATTGGGAAATTTAAAAAGTCATTAATAAGCATTGGCCTATACTATTACAAGATTTTAATTTAGACAAAGTTCTCCCAAAAAAAACCCCCCAAAACAGTGTTTAGGAGAGCTAGTAATTTCAAAAATCTCATTGCTCCCAGTAAACTAAAATGGTCTAAAACATCTATTTTCCATGGAAAAAAGAGTTTAATGGACACAACTTGTCATATATGGCCTGAGATGTCCATGTGGTCTAATACAGTATAGTAATACAGTATTACAGTACAGAATCCCATGAGTAAGTCCTTGTGACAAAACATGTCGGGGGCATGGCTGTACGACAATCAACATCATTGAGGCAGGATGTTGCTTGACACACCAGCAAGTTGACGAGCAGGTTTAGATCCAGGACCAAGGGAGGGGTGAGATTCAACCTTATGCCTGCACACCTTGAGTCCGCCGTGGCCATTTTATCCACTGCTCTGGAGGTTTTGAAAGGCTTACCTTAGTCACTTTTGCTGTCTTTTAACTTGTACCATGTGAGTTTAAATCTTGAAGGCTGTTTAGTGTTTTCATTAAAGCTTTGTTTACGGTATTACACTATTGGTACACTTTTTTATTCACATGTGGAGATTATATGAGACGCACGGCTGGAGTTCTGATGCTTGCTCTAAAACCCTATCATCAAACCATATGGTTTAAATGCGCTTTAGCCTAACATGAGAATGTAGGCATTGGAATTCGGTGAGTGTGTTTCTTTAGGGGAGTGGAATCACAGACACATTGGTGTGGTGAATGGATTAAGAGATCTTCACATCGACTATAGATCCTCTTCAATATTTTATGGACTTTAATTTTTATATTTTGAAAAAATTTTGTTTTTTTTTTTGTTTTTGTTTTTTTGTAGCTTCACTAGTTACATCATATCACTTGACTTGTCACAGGGTGTTTAGTGCTATTTGTCAATTTAGTGCTATAGCATTTATTATATTTTAGCACATGTCAGTTATATTCTCATTCGTAAATTGTGAGTCACATGTCACTTTAGGGGATTTAATACTGCTTGTGCACAAACATTTAGCGCCGCCATTTTGACTTTGAGTCATTATCCCAGATTGACCAGTAGTTAAAATTCAGCTTTTATATGCAGGGCTGACAATCAAAGCTGTGTGGGCTAGGTTTAGAGAACAGAGGAGGCAGATTGGACAAGGAAGACCATATACAGCGGGTAAAATAAGTATTGAACATGTCACCATTTTTCTAGGTAAATATATTTCTAAACGTGCTATTGACATAAAATTTTCACCACATGTTGGTAAGAACACATGCAATCCATACATACAAAAACAAATAAGTTCAGAAATTAAGTTATGTGTAATAAAATGGAATGACAAAGGGAAAAAGTGTTGAACACGCTAACTGAAAGTTATTTAACACTTGGTACAAAATCCTTTGTTGGTAATGACGGCTTCAAGATGACTCCTGTATGGAGAAACTATTCACATGCATTGTCAGTTGTGGTTTTGGCTCTTTCTTCCACACAAGCAGTCTTCAAATCTTGAAGGTTCCCTGTCTATGAACTTGAATCTTTAGTTCTTTCCATAGATTTTCTATTGGATTCAAGTCAGGTGACTGGCTGGGCCATTCTAGTAGCTTTATTTTCTTTCTTTGAAACCAATTGAGAGTTTCCTAGGCTTTGTGTTTGGGATCATTGTCTTGAAATGTCCATCCTCGTTTTATCTCCATCATTCTGGAAGTAGACAGCAGATTATTATCAAGAATGTCCTGGTACATTTTTCATTCATCCTTCCATCAATGAAATGAAGTTTGACAGTACCGTATGCTGAAAAACAGCCCCACACTATGATGTTCTCACCTCCAAACTTCATTGTTTGTATGGGGTGTTTTTGGGGTGATGAGCAGTGCCATTGGACCTCCAAACATGGTGTGTATTATGGCATTCAAGGAGTTCAATTGTGGTATCATCTGACCAAACTATCTTCTCCAAGTATTTCTTTCACATTGTCTAAACGTTGTGCAGCAAACTTTAAACGAACTTCAACATGTTTTTTCCTCAGCAATGAAGTCTTTTGTGGTGAGCGTGCATACAGTCCATGGCGATTGAGTGCATTACTTATGATTTTCTTAGAAACAATTGTACCTACTAATTCCAGGTCTTTCTGATGCTCTCCACAAGTGGTCCTTGGCTCTTAGACAACTCTTCTGATAATTCTTTTCACTCCTCTGTCAGAAATCTTGCGAGGAGCACCTGGTCGTGGCCAGTTTGTGGTGAAATGATGTCCTTTCCACTTCTGGATTATGTCCCCAACAGTGCTCACTGGAACATTCAGAAGTTTAGAAATCCTTTTATAACCAATGCAATCAGTATGTTTTGCAACAATAAGGTTGCGTAGGTCTTGCCCGAGCTCTTTGCTATTACCCATCATGAGATGTTTTTTGTGTGACACTTTGGTAATGAGATACCTTTATATTGGCCAATCAGTTAATGCCACGTACACACGGTCGGAATTTCCGACAACAAATGTTTGAGAGCTGGTTCTCAAATTTTCTGACAACAAAACTTGTTGTTGGAAATTCCGAGCGTGTGTACACAATTCCGACGCACAAAATTCCACGCATGCTCGGAATTAAGCAGAAGAGCCGCACTGGCTATTGAACTTCATTTTTCTTAGCTCGTCGTACGTGTTGTACGTCACCATGTTCTTGACATTCGTAATTTCCAACAACATTTGTGTGACCGTGTGTATGCAAGACAAGTTTGAGCCAACATCCAACAATGTCTGATTGTCTGTACGTGGCATAAGACTGAACCAGCTGATATTAATTTGCACTGGCAAGGGACAGGATTGCTTTCTAATTACTGATAGATTTCAGCTGGTGGCTTGGCTTACCATGCCTTTTTGCACCTCCCTTTCTTCACGTGTTCAATACGTTTTCCCTGTGTAATTCCATTTTATTACACATAACTTACTGTAATTTCTGAACATATTTGTTTTGGTTTCTTTGTATGTGTGGATTGCATTGGTTGTTACTGACATGTGGTCAACATTTCATGTCAGCACCTTTAGAAATACAGTATATTTACCTAGAAAATGGTGACGTGTTCAATACTTATTTTACCCGCTATATATATATATATATATACACTACATATATACAATATATTTATTTAACAGAAAAAGATCCTTTCTCAAATGTTGAATAGTACGGCTCATAGAGTTGTTGAATTCTATTTTGTAACTTGTAGGGTAATAGCTCCACCCCCTTTTTGTGTAACTTGGAGTGTAGAATATCCAGGTAAATTATCTTCTATAGTCTGTTTTCATAATCCACCATGAAAAGTGAGGCGAGCACGCTTAACAAAAATGTGGACCCATATACCCTAGATAATGAGTCTACAGAGATGATGTGATTTCCAATCATGTATGGCAAGATTCATCTGTGTATTCCATATGAAGATTTCCAAGCCCTCCGATGGAAGCAGATATGAGCAAGACTTTCACTGATCAGTCTCTCATTTTACGGATATACAGTATGTGGAAATATACTCATTACCTAGGGTATATGGGTCCACATTTTCTGGTGAGTCTCATTTTTGGTGGTAGATCACTGAATTGAATTGGAAATCACGGAATGATTGCTTATAGATGCTCGCTCATTGTCCCTTATATGGACTTAGAATTTTGGGGAGGTACTTTAGTGACACCCATATTGTAGATCTTCACGTTTCAAGATTTTGGACTTATTGAATTGACAAATCTCCTATTTACAGTATCTCATAAAAGAGAGTACATCCCTCAAATTTTGTAAATATTTTATTATATCTTTTCATGTGACAACACTAAAGAAATGACACTTTGCTACAATGTAAAGTAGTGAGTGTACAGCTTATATAACAGTGTAAATTTGATGTCCCCTCAAAATAACTCAACACACAACTATTAATATCTAAACCGCTGGCAACAAAAGTGAATACACCCCTAAGTCAAAATGTCCAAATAGGGCCCAATTAGTCATTTCCCTCCCCGGTGTCATGTGACTCGTTAGTATTATAAGGTCTCAGGTGTGAATAGGGAGCATGTGTGTTAAATTTGCTATCGCTCTCACTCTCTCATGCTGGTCACTGGAAGTTCAACATGGCACCTTATGGCAAAGAACCCGCTGAGGATCCGAAAAAAAGCCTAGGCTATAAGAAGATTGCCAAGACCCTGAAACTGAGCTGCAGCATGGTGGGCAAGACCATACAGCAGTTGACCAAAGAAGCTGAGTGCACGTGCTCAGCGTCATATCCAGATGTTGTCTTTGTGAAATAGAAGTATGAGTGCTGCCAGCATTGCTGCAGAGGTTGAAGGGGGTCAGCCTGTTAGTGTTCAGACCATATGCCACACCCTGCATCAAATTGGTCTGCATGGCTGCCGTCCCAGAAGGAAGCCTCTTCTAAAGATGATGCACAAGAAAGCCCGCAAACAGTTTGCTGAAGACAAGCAGACTAAGAACATTAATTACTGGAACCATTTTCCTGTGGTCTGATGAGACCAAGATAAACTTATTTGTTTCAGATGATGTTAAGTGTGTGTGGCGGCAACCAGCTGAGGAGTACAAAGACAAGTGTGTCTTGCCTACAGTCAATCATGGTGGTGGGAGTGTCATGGTCTGGGGCTGCATGAGTGCTGCCAGCACTGGGGAGCTACAGTTCATTGAGGGAACCATGAATGTCAACATGTACTGTGACATACTGAAGCAAAGCATGATCCCTTCCCTTCGGAGACTGGGGCGCAGGGCAGTATTTCAACATGATGACGACCCAAACACACCTCCAAGATGTCCACTGCCTTGCTAAAGAAGCTGAGGCTAAAGGTGATGGACTGGCCAAGCATGTCTCAAGACCTAAACCCTATTGAGCATCTGTGGGGCATCCTCAGGTGGAAGGTGGAGGAGAGCAATGTCTCTAACAACCACCAGCTCTGTGATGTCATAATGGAGGAGTGGAAGAGGGCTCCAGTGGCAACCTCTGAAGCTCTGGTGAACTCCATGCCCAGGAAGGTTAAGGCAGTGCTGGAAAATAATAGTGGCCACACAAAATATTGACACTTTGGGCCCAATTTGGACATTTTCACTTGTGCACTCACTTTTGTTAGCAGCAGTTTAGACATTAATGGCTGTGTGTTGAGTTATTTTGAGGGAACAGCAAATTTACACTGTTATACAAGCTGTACACTCACTAGTTTACATTGTAGCGAAGTGTCATTTCTTCAGTGTTGTCACATGAAAAGATATAATAAAATATTTACAAAAATGTGAGGGTGTACTCACTTTTGTGAGATACTGTATATAGTGCAGCACTGGTTTTTTAGATGTTATTATATGATTACCTAGCCTTAATGTTATTTTGTATTGCTATAGCATGTCTGTTATGGTCATGCTTTATATTTTGTCTATGAAGGTTTAGAGCAGCACGGTTTATTTATGAAATTAGCTTTTTTAAGTCATAATCACCCTGTTGGGGACTGCCTTTCTGGTTTGTTCTATATGACCTGATGCTGAGGAGAAGAGAAGGGAGAACAGATAAAGACCTGGAGAAAACCCAGAGGGGTAAAAGTGGACTCTGATTGGAGTGGGAGAGGGAGTGTCTTAAAGCACAAATAAACCCGCTGATTGTAGTAAAGAGTCACGGAATGCTGGTGAGTGCGGTCCAGAAAGAGGGGAGAACATGTGAACACGAGCACAAGTGTGTGAAAATGGCACCTTAATCTAAGAGCACTTTAATATGGACTTTAGCACAAGTGCTGGTTGATGGACTTTTTATAAGTTAATATATATCTTTCATAAAGGTTTTTACAGAGAGATACCAGTCATCTGCACATAGCATGTTAATATTTTGGTATGGGTTTTATAGCAAATGCACTTTAAGATATTGGGAAGGAAGGAAGTGTACTATAGTACAGCTAGTTTTTAATACAATTTTCTCATAGGTTTTATGGATTGATTTATTTACATGGTTTAAATATTTTGCACACATAGTTGTGGGTTATTGTAAAAGGAGGGAAGTGCATTGTAGTGCTTCACCTGTATATATTGTATTTTACATTTTATATCCCCTGGAAAGGGTATATAACAAGGTGTGTGAGCAGCTATACTAAATGCACGCAGTTGGTAACACCACAGTGTGGGAATATTTATATAATGTCAGGAAAATGCCACATTATGTTCACTAGATGGAACTGACGATAATAGAAAAAAAACGTATTTAGACACATTACAGGAATTATTCACAATGGCTGTGCTGATGTTAGGGCAGTTGCACAGCCCCATTTTTTTTATAAAAAGATCCTAAGTGTAATGTTCATCTGAAACCAATATTTACTTATGTTTGAATTGACATATTCACCCACTGGCTTTCAGTGTCTTTAAGGGACTTTGATTTTGCATTCCGTCTATGGTCAAATGCTACAAGCTAATTTGATAAAAGATAAAAAGGCACATCTGTAAATAAGCACACTTCCTATAGTTCACAGACTTACAAAACGCAAGCTGTGTAAGGTAAAAACTTGACAAAACAATAGGTGAACTTCATTGAGCATCTCACCGCTAGCTCTCAGTACAAAGCAGACTGCCTAATACATTTTATTATGCAAGACGCACTCCAGAGAATGGATTTTTGTAAAGAACGATGTTGCACGTCCTTTCATCAATAATGTATGTATATGTTCCGCAGCAACATCTCTATTGTATTGCAAACAACGATCTGCATAAAATCCACATAAGGTGTTAAAGGAAAGGGGGAAAATTCTAAAAAGGCCTGATTGACATGCACAAGCACATTCTACAGGCAGGGCCACATTATGTTTAGACATTGGGGATGTTTTATTCATAGTACATCTTCAGTGGTGGCCAGGATCCGATTTAAAACATGCTGCAGACAACATCTAGTGACTTAAATAGGCTGCTGAAAGTGGAAATGTTTAAAGTAATCTCAATTAGAGTGTGTTCTCTTTCTTACCATAATCCTGTCAAGGAGCGATTGTGTGGGAGACATTTGAAAAGCTCTAAAAATTCTTCATCTTCTAACTGTGTCCACCCAAGACTATAAAATAAAATAAATTACATGGTACATGGTTAGTGCCATCATTTGTAATACACTAATATTAAGGTGGACATGTAATAGTTTTTCTGTTTCTTTGACTTAAATTGTAACAGTGTGCTACAAAATAAATGGAGTATAAAAATAAAGGTTTCCAGTCAAGGGACTCTCACACCAAATGCAGGTCTGTGCATTGCTGCATCAAAGTAAAGGATCGCTTAAAACTATACTTACAGTACACTATATTGCCAAAAGTATTGGGACGCCTGCTTTTACACGCGCATGACCTTTAATGATATCCCAGTCTTAGCCCGTAGGGTTCAATATTTTGTTGGCCCACCCTTTGCAGCTATAACAGCTTCAACTCTTCTGGGAAGGCTGTCCACAAGGGTTAGGAATGTGTCTATGGGAATGTTTGACCATTCTTCCGGAGCGCATTTGTGAGGTCAGGCACTGATGTTGGATAAGAAAGCCTGGCTCGCAGTCTCTGCTCTAATTCATCCCAAAGGTGTTCTATCGGGTTGAGGTCAGTCAAGTTCCTCCACTCCAAACTCGCTCATCCATGTCTTTATGGACCTTGCTTTGTGCACTGGTGCGCAGTCATGTTGGAACAGGAAGGGGTCATCCCCAAACTGTTCCCACAAAGTTAGGAGCATGAAATTGTACAAAATGTCTTGGTATGCTGACACCTTAAGAGTTCCCTTCACTGGAACTAAGGGGGCAAGCCCAACCCCTGAAAAACAACCCCACTCCATAATCCCCCCTCCACCAAATGATTTGGACCGTGCACAAATCAAGGTCCATGAAGACATGGATGAGCAAGTTTGGGGTGAAGGAACTTGACTGGCCTGCACAGAGTCCTGACTTCAACCGATAGAGTACTTTTGGGATGAATTAGAGTGCAGACAGTGAGCCAGGCCTACTCATCTAACATCAGGGTATGACCTCACAAATGCACTTCTGGAAGAATGGTCAAACATTCCCATAGACACACTCCTAAACCTTGTGCATAGCCTTCCCAGAAGAGTTGAAGTGGTTATAGCTGCAAAGGGAGCATCAGTTTAATACTGAACCCTACAGACCAAGACGGGGTGCCACTAAAGTTTATGTGCGTGTAAAGGCAGGTGTCCAAATACTTTTGACAATATAGTGTATGTCAAAAAGTGTAAAAGGGAAGCATGGCTTTAAAGAAAACAAAAAAAACAAAACAATCATACTAACCTAAGTTACTAGCTGTCCCCTGCTGCCTCTAAGACCAAGAACTGAGCAAGCAAAGACTGCTGATCACTCAGCTCTTCAGCCTGCAGAGAGCTGGTGACTGTCAGTCATCGGCGCTCTGCTCTGCCCCTCCAGTGCTCACTGGAGCACCAGGCTGTGCAGGTGGCGGGAGTGGCTGGCTCAGTCTCCCAGGGGCTACTTTAATACACTGAAATGGATTTAACAGAGCTTTTTTACCTACCATCTAGTTATGAGATTTATACAGTTCTGTCACATAGCACTGTCCATATCAGTGTAAAAGATCTGGTATTTCTCTGCTGTGGCTAAATAACACTTGCAGGTTTTGTCTCTCCCCAGTCTGTGACTGGACACTAAAATGAGAGGCAGCAGAATGATGAGTTCATCTCCCAAACACTTTGCTCCAATGTCCCTTGATAGCACATGAACACTGCATCACAACTAACTGGCTTGTTGTGCTGCTTCTTTCATGTTACTAAGGCAGGAAGGCATGAATAGTAATAAACATGTGGTTAGAAGTTGTAACACTTCCTCCACTTATGTTTGTCTGTGTCTCCATTGAAGAGAATTTACCACCTATGCCTATCCTGCCAGGGACTAAGGGGAATATTCTAACCCTTTACTGGTCTATCCAATAAAAATAAATAAACATTTTGTTTGGATCTGATTTAATCAATTTATACAGCTTTTCATTTCAAAATTCTGTATCAATAACCATAGATCATTTAATTATTATTATTATTTTTTTATTTATTATTTTATTTTATTTATTTATTTTTTTTAACTGCTGATAAAAAAAAAAAATCCCTGGATAAAAATTATTTATACATTCTTTTTGTTATTTTCTGTACTTCATTTGCCGCTTTAGGTAGAGTGGTTGATTTTCATGTAGTTTATCATGTTCAGGATCCACTTAGTCACAGACTGTTGATATGTATGCTATGTATACATTTGGCTTGTTATACCTAAAACAACCTTTTAACTTTGCTAGCATAAATCATGCAATAAGCTCTGAGGCTAAGGGCAGGAAAAGCAAGGGCACTGTACACTTAGCCTTGATCATGTCATCTTGTTCTTGGCAAAAACGTCAACAGCCTTGCTAGTAAATATAGTAGAATGACAGGGTGGCTATCAATTTTAAAATAAAAAAAGGGATGTTCTATATATTCAACTAAAAAGAGAGAAGGCCATATTGGTAACTAGTTGGTTCTCTGCAAAATATCAGCAGGTATTCCTGTTAATGATAAGCCATTAAAAGAAATATTGCAGAGAAAACGAGGGTACTGCAAGCAGACATAAGTTCAAGGTAAGAACCTCTAAAGAAAAAATGATTTATTTATAGACCATGGGGTGAAAGGAAAAAAAAAAACTTTACAATGTATTGCTCAGTATTTACTTGAACACACAATCCACACAAATTAGTTTTTATATACTGTATGTATTGGCCAATTATAGGGATGTTCCTGTAAAAAAAACCAGCTTTGAGCAGTTGTAATGACCAATATCTACCCATAAAGTTAATGTATATTTATGCAAACTTGTCAGCTATTAAATATTTATAAGTGTCCAAGAGCAGATATCATGAGATGTCAAACGTAAGCATTATTAGTCGGAAAACTATTTTCTTTGTTACCTCTATGGAATTACAGTAGTTTGAAAAAAAATTGCTATTTAGGTGGTTTTAATAATACCTGAATTTTTTTATCAAGCATTAAAAGGGCTGAATTGACACGCGGAAGTAGTGGCCACAGATTTAAAAGCTATACGAAAGTGTACTCCTAAAAAAATAAAGCTTGAGCCCTCAACTTTGCACAAATTGGCCACTGGCACAACAGTTTCATAGTATAGTGTTTGATAGTATAGTGTGTAAGGTTCTTTTTTCGCAGTATCACACTGAATTCTCTTCAAAGATTAATAAACTGTCAAAACAGATTGCACAAAACCACAACACCATATTCCCCAAATCTACTCCCATCTCTGTATTCCCTGTGGTTATTTTAAAACCACAACGCCACATTCCCCAAATCTGATTCCATCTCTGTTTCCCCAATGATTGCCAAAATATTTACAAAATAGACTTCAGATTGGTGTACAAAAGGGAGCAACCCACTCTGATTTGTAGCAAAGAAGTTCTTTACTGTATTTCCTGATGGTGGCTGGATCGACCACACTGTAGGCATAGCTGAAGGGGGATAACTCAAGACTGGTTGCACTTCCACTGGCTATCTTTGGTCTGACCCATTTTGCTAAAAAAGACAGCTGCCTTTTGTTGTATGCTCCAAAGCACCTCCTATTTCTTTCCCTGTTTGCCATAACTGCCATTAAATGTATTAAATCTGTTGTCTGGCTCCCCTGCACTAGAGGCAAAACTGCAGGGGGGGGGGGGGACCAAAGGGCATAGACATAGACTGGTTGCCCTCTCACAAGGTGGCTTTGGTTCCATAATTGTTGCTAAAATAGACAAAGTTGCCCCTGTATGTGGCTCATCATCACAACATCCTCCAAAGCACCCCCTTTTACATTTTTACAATGTTTATTCCTTAATGGGTTCCTTGCAAGATAAGACCAGTACACAACCCGATAGAGGTGTGGTTGGTGACAAGAGGTTCTGATGGTGTTATCTGCACATGGTTCTCAGACTAGCTCTTTGATTTGGCCTCAACTATTCCCCTAGGTTCTTATGACAATGGGGAGCTTATTGATAGTGTAATGAAAATGGTGAACACTGCTGTTTCAAAGGAGTTGGATGTCTCATCCAAGGAACCCAATGAAAGAGAACAGAAAATCATCATTACTGCATACAACAGAGTTTTAAACCAGATCAATGATGAGAGTTATCTTATTTAACCCATCAAATAGAACTGTATATCCAGTATTAAAAATAGCCAGAAATATTGTGCATTCAATGCACAATAGGTAAGCAGCTAACTCCTAAATGAAAGTAAAATCGAGGAAATCCTCAAGAAGTAAAACACAAAACAAAAACAGACCATCAATTCCTGATATAAAATAAATGCTCAGCTCACCACCAGTAACACTTGTCCCTTAAAGGTGTTTTCTGAAAGATCCCACCTGCCTCAGGGGTCCCAAAGAGGAGGTCCCCACAGTCCAGCAACCATGTCTCACTCACAAGCCAGTTTACAAAGCGTGCTGAATTCTGCCTTACTCCACTTCACAGACACCTGCTGGCTGTTTCCTGTTTCTTTTCTGGAGGCCCCTGCAGATGGGTTAACCCCTTCAGAAACAAAGTCCCGATAATCAGGGTTTGGAGGCTCTCTCCCACCCAAAGTCTCCCTGAGCCTTTAAATTCCAGGTAACAAATCAAGACTTACCAACCCAGAGAGAGCTGAAAATCACCCTGGATTGGTGAGAAGACCTGGGTACTTCAAAAATGCTTTTTATGTCTAAAGGGACCACAACTCAAATAGTGGGGAAACATATATGCCTTTCAGGACAAATTCCTGGTGTCCTGTACACTATATAGATTGTAATAATATTTTACCGTTAGCATATTTTTTCTTTTATATGTGAGGTGTCTTTAAATACTGAGACTCATCAATCATTGTCTTTGTTAATTTAAATACAGTATGAACAC
Organism: Aquarana catesbeiana; assembly: GCF_042186555.1. Classification (NCBI taxonomy): domain Eukaryota; kingdom Metazoa; phylum Chordata; class Amphibia; order Anura; family Ranidae; genus Aquarana; species Aquarana catesbeiana. Next base: position 656,184,804 of record NC_133324.1, read on the forward strand.
ACTCCATTGAGAGATTTAATATTTTAGTATAATTTATTTTCACACCAGCAAGGATCTTGTTCATATCTGAGTGTATTGACTGTAATTATAGCACTTTTCAGCAGCATGCATAGGATGGCAGAAATCTCTCCCTGCCAACACTATGTGATTTATCCCTATTTACTCCAAGTGTCTCCAACATACACTGATGATAAATTACGTACTTTTGGCAGTTCTGTATAGATAATACTATTTTTTTCCAGCACTGCCTCAACCCTCTTGGGCATGGAGTTCACCAGGTTGCCACTGGAGTCCTCTTCCACTCCTCCATGACATCACTGAGCTGGTGGATGTTAGAGACCTTGCACTCCTCCACCTCCCGTTGGAGGATGCCCAGCAGATGCTTAATAGGGTTTAGGTCTGGAGACATGCTTGGCCAGTCCATCACCTTTACCCTAGTGAACTTCTAGTGACCAGTATGAGAGAGTGAGAGCGCCTACTGCCCATTCACACCTGAGACCTTGTAACATTAACGAGTCACATGACACCAGGGAGGGAAAATGGCTAATTGGGCTCAATTTGGACATTTCCAATTAGGAATGTACTCACTTTTGTTGCCAGTGGTTTAGACATTAATGGCTGTGTGTTGAGTTATTTTGAGGGGACAGCAAATTTACTCTGTTATACAAGCTGTACACTCACTACTTTGTAGCAAAGTGTCATTTCTTCACTGTTGTCACATGAAAAGATATAATAAAATATTTACAAAAATGTGAGGGGTGTACTCACTTTTGTTAGATACTGTATCTCTCCCTGCAAACACTCCATGCCCAGATAGCGAGGGTAACTTTCCGCAAATTTGTGGCAGTGTTGAATAGTAAGTCTTGTTAACATTTTAACTGGCAAGTTGTAAACTTGCAGAGCACTTGAAGCACAAGTTCTAGTTGACGCTTTTCCAATTTGTAGCAAATATGTGTGGCAAGTCTCTAGCAAGAGCAAAACTGCAGTCATGAATCTACAGCAAAGGCTCTGCAAGTGGTAGGATGACTATTGCACAACATAACTAAACCAGAACTTGCAGCAGATTTGCAGAATGTTTGCAAAGAAAGTTGATCTGGAGTCATGCAATGCGGACTTGCTGCAATTGTGTGTAGCACTAACTCACGGTGGAGCTGCTAATTTAAGCGGGCTGTTACCGTCACCTTGTTACCTGTAATTTCACCAACACCGGATCTAGGGGTCTCCGTTGATTTTACTGCGAGGCAATGTAGGCACCAGTCACTTAAGTACTTTTTCAATGCTTTAATGGGGATAACTGGAAGAAGTAGCAGGAAAGAGGTAGAAGGAGAGTTGCAGGGGTGTTCAAATACCTTTTCTTGGCGTAGCGTCAAGAAATTTAAATCTTTAGGATGAATGTAGTCTCATCTTAGGATTTAATCTTTGCCCGCCCGGATAGGTTTCTCTCACTGACCTAGCAGCCGGAACGCAGCACGAACAAAAAGTCTCTGCCACAGACTTTGGTGGAACAAACTCATACGATCCTCTGCCACAGGATGTAGTAGTTTTCGATGAACAGCAAACACAGTACCGAACCTTTAAGCTGACCCGGCAGTACTTGTGTGGTAGGGCAATCTAGGATGCGTCCTCCAATTGAGTCACCAGGCCCTTCTCCAGACCAGCACTCTGCATGGTCCCTTCCAAGACGGTTCCTACCCTGGATTCTTCTCAATTGTCCGGCTTCTTCCTGCAGGGCAGACAGCACAGGACCATCCCAGCAGTAGCAGGCCCCAGACAGACTTCTGGGCCTACCCGCCCGGCTGCAGCGGCGTAACCCTCCAAGCCGGAGGGCTACGAGATAGCACTCACTGACATATACCTCTAGGCCAGGAGGGCCACGAGGCAAAAAGCTCCCCGAAACATGGTGTCTGCCCCATAAATACCCTCTCCCAGAATGAAACTCGGAGGACCACCTCCGCCGAGTTATCTCCAGGACAGAAGAGCACTCATACACTTCAGCTTGTTGCTTTCCAACATTGACCCACAATGACAACGACACCCACAGGCGCAATGTGGAACTGCACGCAACACAGCCAAGCTGGAACAGAGGCTAAACTAACCTTAGATTAAACCTGAACAATGTATAGCACAGATGATCCATTAAATTTACCTATAAGCGGTAGATTATAAACCTACCAGCGCTAAATGTGCAACAAACTTGTGAAGCCTGGCAAGTCTAGCAATAGCTTAGCAAGTCATTTTCAAACTTGCAGCTCACTTGCTTGCTATCTGGGTGATCTATCCCCATTGGACTGAGTAGCAGCTATAGATTCGCCCACTGCTGTGCAGTGGCATTCAAAAGTAAAGTGCACCTGATGGGCAACTCATCTCCCAGTTTCCAGCAGACTCCACCCACCCCTACTAAAAACTCTTGGGCATGTGCCTGTCAGTGTGATGGGGGCAGTGGCTGGTTGGGGGGTGGGAAAACACCAAGAAATGAGTGTCCAGAATGAACACTTTGACATCAGTGTTGGGCTTACTCCGATTTATGTACCTGTTTCTGACAGGTGCATGAAGCGAGCTCAAACATGAACACTTTCAGAGCAGGGATGATGGATATCTAACTAACTGTAAATATAGCATGTTTCAGTAGTACTATATAGGATGGTACACACTGTGTGATCTGTCCCTATTTTCTCTAAGCCTTCTTCCAACACCGTTTGGCAAAATGTTGCTGGGAACCCTGACTTTTATAGGGAAGGGGCTCATGGCTCCTCCCCACATCGGGAAAATCCCTAGGAAAAGCGCTCTCCCTGGGGGTTACAGTACAGGCACGCTCTCGAGTCCAGCATTTGCGTCCATAGATACAGAATGCCGACTCAGCCCTGCCCCGGTGCCCGCGTCATTGGATTTGATTGACAGCAGCGGGAGCCAATGGCTGCACTGCTATCAATCTATCCAATCAAGAGCCAAGGCAACGGGCAGAGAGGTAGAGCACATCTCCACCGTGGGAACAAATGGGCTCAGGTGAGTAAAATGGGGGGGGCTGGTGGGCTGGTCAGTGTCAGAAGTTTTTTCACCTTAATGCATAGGATGCATCAAGGTGAAAAAACACGAGGCTTTACAACCCCTTTACTTGGCCCTTCTAAGCCATTTTGTGTAAATAATCAATCTGAACAATCCAATACTATATCTATGAAATTCATTTTAAAAAGTTGCTATCCAAAACCCACAAGTGATTCAAACCTTAGTGAGCTAATATATACAACAGAATGATGTAGCAGAACTTACAAAAGATAACCACAATATAATAAAAATGCAAACAATTGTGCAAAAAAATGTGTACAAAAAAAAAAAATATATATATATATATATATATATATATATATATATATATATACACAGTATCTCACAAAAGTGAGTACAACCCTCACATTTTTGTAAATATTTCATTGTACCTTTTCATGTGACAACAGTGAAGAAATTACATTTTGCTACAATGCAAAGTACTGAGTGTACAGCTTGTATAACAGTGTAAATTTGCTGTCCCCTCAAAATAACTAAACACACAGCCATTAATGTCTAAATCGCTGGCAACAAAACTGAGTACACCCCTAAGTGAAAATGTCCAATTTGGGCCCAATTAGCCATTTTTCCTCCCCGGTGTCATGTGACTCGTTAGTGTTACAAGGTCTCAGGTGTGAATGGGGAGCAAGAGTGTTAAATTTGGTGTTATCGCTCTCACTCTCTCATACTGGTCACTGGAAGTTCAACATGGCACCTCATGGCAAAGAACTCTCTGAGGATCTGAAAAAAAGAAATGTTGCTCTACATAAAGATGGCCTAGGCTATTAGAAGATTGCCAAGACCCTGAAACTGAGCTGCAGCATGGTGGCCAAGACCATACAGCGGTATAACAGGACAGATTCCTCTCAGGACAGGCCTCGCCATTGTCCGACCAAAGAAGTTGAGTGCACGTGTTTAGCAGCATATCCAGAGATTGTCTTTGGGAAATAGACGTATGAGTGCTGCCAGCATTGCTGCAGAGGTTGAAGGGGGTGGGGCTCAGCCTGTCACTGCTCAGACCATACACCGCACACTGCATCAAATTGGTCTGCATGGTTGTCGTCCCAGAAGGAAGCCTCTTTTAAAGATGATGAACAAGAAAGTCCACAAACAGTTTGCAGAAGACAAGCAGACAAAGGACATGGATTACTGGAACCATGTCCTGTGGTCTGATGAGACCACGATAAACTTATTTGGTTCAGATGGTGTCAAGCGTGTGTGGCGGCAACCAGGTGAGGAGTACAAAGACAAGTATGTCTTGCCTACAGTCAAGCATGGTGGTGGAAGTGTCATGGTCTGGGGCTGCATGAGTGCTGCCGACACTGGGGAGCTACAGTTCATTGAGGGAACCATGAATACCAACATGTACTGTGACATAAATAGAACAGAAAACCGCGCTAAAACAATAATGAGTAAAGTCCAATTAACACTCAATGAGACAAAGTTCAATTAAAGTCCAGAACAAAACAGTAGATTTCTCTATGTGATGAGATGGAGAAAATATATGAAAAATAACTGTGTGGTGAACTGCTTACCAGAACGTAAGCCAATCAGACGGATGGCTTAAACCCAGCCCAGGCCTTTAAGAGCGCTCCAAAATGGGCAGGATCCGTCGCGCTCATGCAGCAGATCGGGTCCGCATAGGGTTTAATCAGATGGCAAACTGGTGAAGATATAATCAGCTGTAGGCTTACTGCCTCTGTGTGACCCAGAGCATAGACTTAATTGAACCCATAGGGGTTCCTGCTCACCAGACTATGGGTTCAATTAAGTCTATACTCTGGGTCACACAGAGGCAGTAAGCCTACAGCTGATTATATCTTCACCAGTTTGCCATCTGATTAAACCCTATGCGGACCCGATCTGCTGCATGAGCGCGACGGATCCTGCCCATTTTGGAGCGCTCTTAAAGGCCTGGGCTGGGTTTAAGCCATCCGTCTGATTGGCTTACGTTCTGGTAAGCAGTTCACCACACAGTTATTTTTCATATATTTTCTCCATCTCATCACATAGAGAAATCTACTGTTTTGTTCTGGACTTTAATTGAACTTTGTCTCATTGAGTGTTAATTGGACTTTACTCATTATTGTTTTAGCGCGGTTTTCTGTTCTATTTATTCTATTGGTGTGCCCCACGCAGCTATATACGATATTTCATTATTTGTACCTAAGAGTTATTTTATCCTTATTCACAATTTGTTTTTCTTCTTCATTGGTATTTATTTTATTTTTTCCAAGCGCAATTTTATTTAAATTTATTGTATGTACTGTGACATACTGAAGCAGAGCATGATCCCCTCCCTTCGGAGACTGGGCCGCAGGGCAGTATTCCAACATAACTACCCCAAACACACCTCCAAGACGACCACTGACTTGCTAAAGAGGCTGAGGGTAAAAGTGATGGACTGACCAAGCATGTCTCCAGACCCAAACCCTATTGAGCATCTGTGGGGCATCCTCAAACGGAAGGTGGAGGAGCGCAAGGTCTCTAACAACCACCAGCTCTGATATGTAGTCAAGGAGGAGTGGAAGAGGACTCCAGTGGCAACCTGTGAAGCTCTTGTGAACTCGATGTCCAAGAGGGTTAAGGCAGTGCTGGAAAATAATAGTGGCCACACAAAATATTGACACTTTGGACATTTTCAATTAAGGGTGTACTCACTTCTGTTGTCATCGGTTTAGACATTAATGGCTGTGTGTTGAGTTATTTTGAGGGGACAGAAAATTTACACTGTTATATAAGCTGTACACTCACTACTTTACATTGTAGTAAAGTGTAATTTCTTCAGTGTTGTCACATGAAAAGATATAATAAAATATTATATAAATAAATATATATATATATATATATATATATATATATATATATATATACATACATATATATAGTTTTTTTTTGTACACATTTTTAGCACAATTGTTTGCACTTTTATTATATTGTGGTTGCTTCTAAGCCATTTGACTACAGCTCATAAGCCAGGAAGTACATTGTTGGTAATTGTTTGATATAGAAGTCAATAGCTGAATTGATTCATTTGATCAAACTCATGGTAAACCCAAACCCAACGCTCTTCCCTATTGTCAATCTCCCAACTCATGAGAGTGCCACAGTGGCAATAAAAGTAGTACCTAGATCTAAAGTCACACCACTGGTTTGAAAATATTTAACTGGTTTCAGAGATGCACAGGGCAGTCTGTCTAAAAAATATAATGGTAGGCATTTTGTGGCGTCTGCTCCTAAACAAGGCTCTCATTTCTAAGAGTTTAACCCTTTAGCTGCCAGGTCCGTACGGCGTACAGACCTACAATACTGCCCCCAGATGGCCAAGTCTCCTTCTGCTATAAGATCATGGTCAGGTCAGTGAACTTATAGCATAATTGTTCAGCAGACACTACTGAGCAAACTGATAGCTCTGATAGTTGGCTAATAAGCCACTGATTAGAACAATTTAACTCAAATGTAACCCCCCCCCTCCTGCTGCCGCTATGTTTCCCAACCCTCCACCTTCCTATGCTGACATCTAATGTACCCCCCACCCTCACTCTAACTCTCTTTTACACTGCCTTACCCTTCCTGCTCTAATCCCCCCCCTCCCCAGCACAGATTCCCCCCCTCGCAAACACAGATCCCTCTGTGGGTGTCCTGCAGTTGTCAGATTCGCTCCTCTGCCCTGCCGCCCACTGTTTGTGTTGAAGGGCAGCCAAAGAGGGATGGAACTGCAAAAAGAGATATCCCCCCAGTGCTGCTTTGACCCCCCCTCCATTGCCTCCAGTGCCCCCCTACTTGCTTAATGCCCAGGTGCCGCCTGCCCTCCAGCTGCTAGCCGGCTCTCCCACCTCCCCCTCTCGCCGGCTTTCTGTGCTGCAGGACAGGCACAGAGAGATCAGTTTTTTTAAAAACTACTCTCCCGCATTGCTCCACCACCCACGCTGCCCGGGCACCCCCTCCATGCTGCTAGCCGGTTCTCCCCTCCTTCCCTCATGTTGGCTGCAGCTGCTGACAGATCGCAGTCAGCATGGAGGGGGGGTGTTGCGGGAGATCGGGTGTTGGGGGGGGCTGGTAAACATGTGTTTTACCAGCCCCCTTCCTTTCCTGAAAGAAGGCAGCCCAGTGATCATTACAGATCGCTCCTGCATTTTTTCATCACTTTCATCAGTCAGTTTGTGAATGGAACAATGTTTTTTTTTTTAATCAATAGTCTATACAGACTCCTTATTCATTCATATACAGTGCAGCTCAGGTTGCAGAGAAAGGAAAAAAAAACTAAAAAAAATCATTAGTAAGGGTACATTTAGACATGTGTCTAAATCTCCCTTGTCTCTGAAGCCCAATCAACATTTGGATCGAGCTTCAGAAGCTACTGACAGGCGGTGAGGAAGCAATGCGACGCCTCCTCACCGCCAACTTTAGCCCCATTTTACAAACAAATGCACCACAACTGCATGCATTGCACAAGATTACGGGGAGTTTGTGGCGCATCCCCTTGACATGAATGTGTATTGTTCGGCAGAAGACATCGCTACAAGTTGGGTCAAGTTTGCCACGGGCACAAAGCATTGCGGCATCAGCACCCTGTCCACTGCCTATTATAGCTTAAAGCAGAGCTCTACCCAAAAGGGTTTGCACCCTCCTCCACTCCACTGTCACATTTGGTACCTTTTGGGGGGGAGCAGGTACCTGGTTTTGACAGGTGCCCACTCCCACTTCAGCGTAGGATCGCTGCAGCAATCTACAAAGCTGTTTGGTCCCTCCTCCTTCCCCCTGCAGCCTTGTGAGACATACACAGAAGAATGCAGGACCATTCACAAAGTGCAGCGCGACTCACTCATGCGCAAAAGGAAACCACCTGTGAAGCCGAAAGACTTCACTGCCTGGTTTCCCTTAGTCAAGATGCCGACACCTGCACCCGAAGCCGACTGAAGAATCAGCTTGGGTGCTGACATCACTGGATCCCTGGACAAGTAAGTGTCCTTAATAAACGTCAGCAGCTACAGTATTTGTTTTGGGGGGAGACTGGAGCTCCTCTTTAGGGGCGGGGGGCTTTTGGCAGGCAGCAAAAACGCAGCTTAACCACGCATTTTTCCCTCCCCCAACTGCAAGTCTAAACAAGGCCACAGGCCTTGTTCATGTGGGGTATACTACAGCAACGCTATCTTTAGCTGCACAGGGATGCAATGGTGTTCCATGCATCCCATGCAGGCAATCCTATTGCTGTCAATTGAGACACAACGGCTGCACAAAAATGCACAGGTGTTCCGTGCACGTGCGGGTAAACACAGCCCTTCATGGGCGTACGATGTAGTGCACCCCATTGATTGAGGACTTAGTAGGAATTTAGCAGAAATTTTGTAAGTTATGTTGTGGTTTTATGTGCAAATAAGTATTTTTTTTAGAGTTTTTTTAGTGAAAATAGTGATCTGATAAACATTTGCGCAAGTATTGCGGGGCTAAAAAAATCAGTATCACCTTCTTTTTATTCTATAGGTAATGTGCTTTCACAAAATGTATGGTTTGGGGGGGTCCTTTTCAAAATCTGAAAGCTATAAGTGATAAATGAAAACATCCAAAATTTTAGAGACATTTTTGTGTAGGTTTGATTTTCGCCATTTCACAAAAAGGTGCAATTAAAAATTTACAAATATTTGTTATTTATTAACTCAACACAGGATAAGCTTTATTACGTAGCAGGAATTTAGCCGAAATGTTGTAAAATTGTGTGTTTTAATCTGCTAATAATGGTTGTAGTGTATTTTTAGCGACAATATTGTTTTGATAAACATTTGCGCAAATATCGCGGGGCCTATCAGTAGCACCTTTTTTTTTATTCTAGAGGTCATATGCTTTCAGAAAATATTATGGTTTGGGGGGTTTTTCAAAAATTCTAAAAGCTGTAAGGGAGAAATGAAAACCTTCAGATTTTTAGAGAAATTTGAATATTTACATTTTTGCGTACGTTTGATTTTCACCATTTTGTAAAAAGGCGCAATGTAAAAATTAAATTTTTTTTTTTGGTTATTTATTCCATACAGTTTAAGCTTTTAGAATTAGTAGGGATTTCACAGGAATTTTGTAAAAATAGCTGTGTTTTTATCTGTTAATAGTGGTTTTAGTGTATTTTTAGAGAATATATTGTTTTGATAAACATTTGCGCAAATACTGCGGGGCCTAAAAAATCAGTAGTACATTCTTTTTGTTCTAGAGGTCATATGCTTTCAGAAAATATTTTGGTGTTGGGGGTCTTTCACAAATTCTGAAAGCTGTAAGGGAAAAATAAAAACCTTCAGATTTTTTGAGAACTTTGGATATTTAAACTTTTGTTTCTTTTGGATTTTCACCATTTCGCAAAAAAGGCACAATTTAAAAGTTACAAATATTTGTTTTTAATTAACTCAATACAGGTTAAGCGTTTATATTTAGTAGGAATTTTGTAAAATGTGCTGTGTTTTTATTGGCTAATAATGATTTTAGTGGATTTTCAGCAAAAATATTGTTTTGATACACATTTGCGCAAATATCGTGGGACCTTAAAAATCAGTAGCATCTTCTTTTTATTCTACTGAAGGTAAATTGGGTATCTGGTGCTCTAGGAGGCAATTCCCTTAGTTTGTAATAATGTACATTTGATTAGTCAGTCTTTAGGTAGAAACAAAGTTGAACCACAATAAGGGGGTGATTTAAGAAGAGGCAGCCATCCTCAGAGTGTGTCCAGCAACTCTCCAAAACATATAAAAGAAACAAGGGGGGGGGGTGCCTCTCTAAGTGTAGTTAGTATTAAAACAGTATAATTTATTGCACAAGATTAAAAACACTTAGATGTAAGTGGTCATGCTCGTCATAAGTATGTAGTCCTGGCAGTTCTACCGCATCACACAGTAGTCTCGCATGATCCGGGTAGCTGGGAAAGGTTCTGGTGTGATGTTGTGCTGAATAGCTGTACAGAACCCGAAGAGGAAATGATGACTGTCTCTGTGGAATGAAAGACTACGCGCTCGGAGCTCACAGCTACTTCTACTGGCCAGTTATTCAGCTATTCAGCACATCATACCAGAACCTCTCCCAGCTATCCAGATCATGCGAGGGGAGCCTGTGGGACGCGGTAGAACTGCCAGGACTACATACTTATGACAAGCATGACTCGCACTTTTTATCTTCAAGTGTATCTTCAAGTGTTTTTAATCTTGTGCAATAAATGATACTGTTTTAATACTACTCTTGTTGAGAGACGCCCCCCCCCCCGCTTGTTTCTTTTACATATTTTTATTCTAATGGTCATATGCTTTCAGAAAATATATGGTTTGGGGGTCTTTTACAAACTCTAAAAGCTATAAGTGAAAAATAAAGAAACAAAGGTAAAATTGCAAAAATGGTCTGGCCACCTAAGTGTAAAAATGGAGCACAGGGCCTGGCAGCGAAAGGTATTAGAATGGCAAGAGGTTCACTTTAAGAGCTATGACTCATTTTTGGAATCTGAAATTGTTTCACTACCACTTCAGCTTCCTGACACACACTCTCTGAACACCTCCATGTTCACTGCAGATCTAGCTTGACAATTATGTAAAGGCTTTTGCCTATAAAATATGCATTTCTTGGGCCATTAAGACATTAAAGAACCTTACATACTGACTGAAGGTCCCTTAGCATGTTGCTGTGTTACAACAGACATCCTCTTTTCGTAAGGGTGTACTTGGCATCCAGGAAATATTGTAAATTTTGCCCCCAGCAACAAAACGTAATATTTCTAGTTATCAGGTAGCGTTTGCATGTGTTACATACGTAGATTTACTGGACTTATAAGAGTGACTTTGATTTATGTATTTTTAGAAGTGAGAAAAATAAAGCGAGAGAGGTTAAAACATGAAAAAAATTGTTTGCAGAGACATTTGTACAGAGGCGTCACCATAGAAACACAGTGGGTAAAGAATGGGATAAAAATACACAAGAAGCACATTTTATTGTATGTATTGTACAACCAGCAATGCAGATGTGATTTCAGTTCATCCAGGCCAAAATGTTTTCTTGCATAAGTTCTAGTCATGGTATTTTTATTAAGGCTAGACAAAACAGTTTTGACTTGTAATGTTATATGCCGCATCATTTTCAATTGTGCTTTTACTTTAAGGCCTCATGCACATTAGATGTTTTTTCCTATCTCTCCTAGATGCCTTTCCTCCTGGCAGCATTGTTCTGGCAGAAAAAATGCTTGATGTGCACAATGCGTTTAGGCATATTTAGGAGCGTCAAACACTTGGACATTAATTCATTTTATTAGCCAGAATAATAATTTAATAATTTACACGCATATACAGGTGTCAAGCACTTTTTCTGCCAAAACACTACTGATCCTGGATGAGCTGGCAGTGTTTTTTTTCTGCCTCTAAACACCCCTGCCTGTAAACTACTGTAAACACCTACAGTATCTCACAAAAGTGAGTACACCCCTCACATGTTTGTAAATATTTTATTATATCTTTTCATCTGACAACACTGAATAAATGGCACGTTGCTACAATGTAAAGTAGGGAGTGTACAGCTTGTATAACAGTGTAAATGTGCTATCCCCTCAAAATAACTCAACACAAAGCCATTAATGTCTAAACCACTGGCAACAAAAGTGAGTACACCCCTAAGTGAAAATGTCCAAATTGGGCCCAAGGTGTCAATATTTTGTGTGGCCACCATTATTTTCCAACACTGACTTACCTTCCTGGGCTTGGAGTTCACCAGAGCTTCACAGGTTGCCACTGGAGTCCTCTTCCACTCCTCCATGACGACATCACGGAGCTCAGGTATGTTAGAGACCCTGCACTCCTCCACCTTCCATTTGAGGATGCCCCACAGATGCTTAACAGGGTTAAGGTCTGGAGACATGCTTGGCCGGTCTATCACCTTTACCCTCAGCTTCTTTAGCAAGGCAGTGGTTGTCTTGGAGGTGTGTTTGTGGTTGTTATCATGTTGGAATCCTGCCCTGCGGCCCAGTCTCTGAAGGGAGGGGATCATGCTCTGCTTCAGTATGTCACAGTACATGCTGGTATTCATGGTTCCCTCAGTAAACTGTAGCTCCCCAGTGCCGGCAGCACTCATGCAGCCCCAGGCAATGACACTCCCACCACCACACTTGTCTTTGTACTCCTCACCTGGTTGCCACCACACACGTTTGACACCATCTGAACGTATGGTCTGAGCACTGAGCACTGGCGTATGGTCTGAGCACTGACAAGCTGACCCCCCACCCCTTCAACCTCTGCAGCAATGCTGGCAGCACTCATACGTCTATTTCCCAAAGACACCCTCTGGATATGACGCTGAGCACGTGCACTCAACTTCTTTGGTTGACTATGGTGAGGCCTGTTCTAAGTGGAACCTGTCCTTTTAAACCGCTGTATGGTCTTGGCCACCCTGCTGCAGCTCAGTTTCAGGGTCCTGGCAATCTTCTTATAGCCTAGGCCATCTTTATGTAGGGCAAAAATTATTTTTTTCAGATCCTCAAAGAGTCCTTTGCCATGAGGTGCCATGTTGAACTTCCAGTGACCAGTATGAGAGAGTGAGAGCTATAACACCAAATTTAACACACCTGCTTCCCATTTACACCTGAGACTTTGTAACACTAACGAGTCACATGACACCGGGGAGGGAAAATGGTTAATTGGGCCCAATTTGGACATTTTCACTTGGGGTGTACTCACTTTTGTTGCCAGCAGTTTAGACATTAATGGCTGTGTGTTAAGTTATTTTGAGGGGACAGCAAATTTACACTGGTATACAAGCTGTACACACATTACTTTACATTTTAGCAAAGTGTAATTTCTTTAGTGTTGTCACATGAAAAGATATAATAAAATATTTACAAAAATGTGAGGGGTGTACTCACTTTTGTGAGATATACATGTATATATATATATATATATATATATATATATATATATATATATATAAAGGTTAAAAGACTGAAAGTTTGTTTGTGTTATAAAACTTTGCAAATAAATAATCTTTCTTCATAAGAAAGACTGAAAGTTTGTTTGTGTTATAAAACTTTGCAAATAAATAATCTTTCTTCATAAATTAAAGTTAAAAAACAAACAAAAAATTGGTGTATATTATTTTGTCTGTGTGAAGGATATACAGTAGAGTCTGCAAACCATAGAATATACACTAGAATTTAATCCTAATGTACGAACCATCTTATTTCTTGAGGCCCTGCAATGTCAGGACAGTACAGATACCCACAAAATTACCTCTTTTTGGAAAGTAGAAATTCCAAGGTATTTAGGAAGAGGCATTGTGAATTATTGGAAATTGTAATATTTTGAATATTTTGTCAGTATTTTTTGGAAAATGAAAAAATACCACATGTGTGAGACTATTTCACAGCCTAGATGCATAGAGGGACCCAAACTCCTAGGAGCACCTTTGGACTTTCAAGGAGCATAAATTACGTATGTAATTTCCTGACTACCTCTCTCATATACAATATCTTGAGTCCCTGAAGTTCCAGGACAGGAGAAACACCCACAAAACCCAAAACCACATTTTGGAAAGCAAACACTCCAAGGTATTTTCTGAAAGGCGTCGTGAGTCTTTTGAAAAAAACATTTTTGCCACAATTTTTTGGAAATTTTTAAAAGAAAATGAAAATGTTTTCTATAAACACAAAGTTGTCAATTTTAACATATTTCTAGCACACAGCATGGCATACATAGAATCAGACTCCAAAACACATTCTGCTACTCCTCCAGAGGATAGTGATACCACATGTTTGATATTTTTTAACAGCTTAACCACATAAAGTGGCCCAAAATCCAAGGAGCACCTCTAGGCTTTCTATGAGCATTAATTATACAATTTCCTGATTACCGTTTTTGGAGACCCTGGAGCACCAGCATAGTGGAAACACCAACAAAATAACCACATTGTGGAGAGTAAACACCCAAATTTTTTTTTAGGAGCCAGGGTAAGCCTTTTGATGACTTAAAAAAATTTTGCCACACGTTTTTGGAAAATGCAGAAAGAAAAAAAAAAATACACATAGTTATCAATTTAATGAGATATTTTTCATACACAACATGGGCACACTTAGAATTTCACTCCAAAACACATTCTGATATTTCTCCCAAGTATGGGGACATCACATGTGTGAGACTTTTTAAATGTTTGGATCGATTATGTACTGGATATTTTATCCTGTGTATCACAAAAATCAACCAATTCAAAACCACTGTACTGTACTGGTCACCTCTGTATGAGTGGTCAGGGAATATACTGTGGCTAAGTGTGGTCTTACATACCAGCCCCCATTCCTATAAGCCAAGTCTGCCTAGCCTACTGGTACATGGCTGCCCTCAGGAATGTGATTTGTAGTGAAGCAGCGCTAAATAACTCTACAACAATACTAAAATATAAAGTGCTAATAATAAAGTGCTAATACTATTCATGGATAACTCTAAACCAATCCTAAGGAATAAAGTGCTAATAATAAAGTGCTGATAACAATCTCACTTCCCAATGTGCAAAATAGTGCAATAACATGGCATCAGAAAATCAAAAATCAAAAAAATCAACAGGGATGAGTAATCCAAAATGTATCCGAAATAACTAGAGGTACTAAGCAATAGCCTCTGTAGGAGTAAGGGTGACGTCACTTCCGGCTACGGCTGTGACCGGAAGTTCTTGTGACAATGATCAGAAATACTATTGATGGCTTACACTGGTCTGGCAATACCAGAGATTAGTATAGAAGCAATCAGGAACATGATTGCTGGATGACACCGCTCTGACAACACTGGGGACTAGTGTGGTGGTAATCAGGAACAATGTTGCTGGCTTACACAAGGCTGGGGACATTAGGACTGGTGTCATGGTAATCAGAGGCCCTGTTGGTGGTTTACACTGGTCTAGTGACACCAGCACTGGAATGGCAGTGATCAATCAAAAACACTGTTGCTTGCTTACACTTGTCTGCTGACACTGGGACTTGTGTGGCAGCGATCAAGACTAGGGTTGCTGGCATACGCTGGTATGGTGACACTGAGACATGTGTGCCATTGATCATGAAATCTGTTGCATGCTTACATTGGTATGGCAGCACTGGTGTGGCAGTGATCAGGAAATCTGTTGCTGGCTTACATTGGTCTGGCAGCACTGGTGTGGCAGTGATCAGGAAAACTGTTTCTAGCTACACTAGTCTGGCAACACTGTGACTGGTGTGGCGATTGAAGACACTGATTGGCTGCACTATTAGGGCTCTTTCACACATGAGGTTGGGGGGGGGTGTAAAACCTCTCAGGTGGTTTGCGGTTTTACCACCCATCAAACGACTACCCCCTTTAGCTGTAGATGCAGTGGCATCCAAACATGGATTGTTCTTCAGAGAGCGCTGCTCATGTGAATAAAACCTTGTAGCTTTATTGTCATTAATGTGGTGGTAATTGGGGACACTGTGACTGGCTGCACTGGTCTGGTGACATTGTACTGCCATGGTGGTGATCAGAGACAATAGCTGGCTGCACTGGCATACAGTGACATCAGTGCAGCAGCCAATGTCTCTGATCAATAAATCAGTGCAGTACAGTGTCACCATACAGACACTGTACTGCTCGGGTGGGGTAAATGTTTTTTTTTTTTCGTTTACACTCCAACTTAACAGTCCTGATGACTGTAGTAAACAGTCTGTTCCCTTCCCACAGCGATTGGATGTGAGAGGAGATGGCTCAAAGGCTGCAAGCAAACAGGGTTGTTTACATGTGTGATTGCTGTGATTTATAAAAAGCAATCTTGCACCCTTCTCTGTAATCTGCTGTGTTCGATTACAGAGGACCATTATTGGGGTATGGGTATAGAGAGACGTAGAAGATCAGTGTACATCCTTGTGCTGCCCTTCCCAGTGAACCAGAAACCACAGACATCTTATAAAGGAGGAGTTTGTGCTTTGATGACTTATTTTAGATCTATAAACAACAAGCTACTTTCACCAAATGTACCTATGTTTCTTTTAACCTGTTTTAACAGTTCTTTTGAATAGGTCCCCTACTCTCTAGATCCCTCATAACATCATCGCATGATCATCTCCAGGACTTCTCTAGAGCCTCTACCTAACTGTGACATGAAGATGCAAAGCCCTGTCTCTACCAAGACAGCTACCTCCATACAAAAATACTGACTAGTCTACCCATACTGCTTATAGTGTGGCCTTGGAGTGTGTTATACCTATAAGGAATCATCTAGCGCTGCTATGATACAACCACCCTTGTGCAGGAAATATACCCTCCTTTGGGACCCTAAATTGTATATAAATGCAAGAACAAAAAAGTAATATATTATAGCTTTTTAGTGGTGATGTCTGAATTTTTTTCTCTTGTGATCCTGCCAATGTCACACTTTCTGTCCTATATGACAAAACCCATATCAACGGAGTGCTTGAGATTTCATTACTGCAGAGGCAGATTGCACAGAAAGCTAAAAACGCACTAAAATTTCAGGTAGGATCAGCATAATTTTTTAAACTTATCAAACAGATATAACAAAAAGCTTACAATGGTCTATTTAACAGAATAAAAGTGAGGAAATAGGGGAAGCAAATTGTATGGGTTTACATATACTTTAAGCAAGTCAGCTGAAGAAGCGCCTGTTGCATTCATATGCAATATTTTATACCTGACTAAAAAAAGGAAAAATATTTTTAGTGTTTTTTGTTTTTAGTCCTTACCAAATAAATATAAAAATATAGACAACCCCATTACTTGTTCCTATTAATGAACTACGAATAAACCGGCATAGTCACAAAGTGATAATCTATCATTGACTGCTCCCTCACACTTAAAGGTTGCAGAGGCACTAAACTTTCATCATCAAAATAGCCCATTCACACCTCTGTGCTTTGGGCCTACTTTATCCACTTGCCTACTAGGCACTTAAACCCCCCAGACCAATTTTCAGCTTTCGGTGCTCTCACATTTGAATGACAATTACTCAGTCATGTAATACTTTACCCAAATGAATTTTTTGTCCTTTTTTCATACAAATAGAGCTTTCTTTTGGTGGTATTTGATCACCTCTGGGTTTTTTTATTTTTTGCACTATAAATGAAAAAAGACTGAAAGGTTTGAAAAAAACGCATTTTTCTTAGTTTCTGTGATAACATTTTGCAAATTATTAATTTTTCTTCATAAATTTTGGCCACAATTTATACTGCTACATATCTTTGCTAAAAATAACCCAAATTAATGGATATTATTTGGTCTGTGTGAAAGTTAGAGAGTCTACAAGCTGTGGTGCAAATCATAAAAAAATTGATCACACCTGATGTACTGGTGGCCTATCTCATTTCTTGAGACCCGAACAAGCCAGGAAAATACAAATACCCCCCAAATTACTCATTTTTTGAAAGCAGACATTACCAGGTATTTAGTAAGATGCATGGTGAGGTTTTTAATGTTGTCATTTTTTCCCACAATTCTTTGCAAAATTAAGATTATTTTTTTTCCACAAAATTGTCATTGTAATAGGTTATTTCTCTCACATGGCATGTGTATACCACAAATGACGCCCCAAAATACATTCTGTTACTCCTCCTAAGTATGGCGATACCACACGTGTGGGACTTTTTCACAGCCTAGACACAAAGAGAGGCCCAACATGCAGGGAGCACCATCAGGTGTTCTAGGAGCATAAATGACACATCTAACTTGTTGACTACCTATTACACTTTTGAAGGCCCTGGAGCACCAGGACAATGGAAACACCCACAAAATGACCCCATTTTGGAAAGCTAACACCCCAACATATTAATCTATGAGGCATAATGAGTCTTACATAGCAAAAATTACACCCCAAAATACATTCTGCTACTCCTCCTGAGTATGGAGATACCACATGTGTGAGACTTTTACACAGCCTGGCCACATACAGAGGCCCAATATTGAAATAGCACCTTCAAGGGTTTTAGGAGCACAAATTACACATCTCATTTCTCAAGCAGCTATTATATTTTAAAGGCCCTGGAGCACCAGGACAATGGAAACGCCCACAAAATGACCCCATTTTGGAAAGCTAACACCCCAACGTATAATCTATAAGGCATAATGAGTCTTTTGAATGGTTCATTTTTTTCCAGAAGTTTTTGGAAAATGTGGGAAAAAAATGAAAACGCATTTTTTTTACACAAAGTTGTCCATTTATAAGATATTTTTAATACATAGCATGTACATAGCAAAAATTACACCCCAAAATACATTCTGCTACTCCTCCTCAGTATGGCGATACCACATGTGTGAGACTTTTACACAGCCTGGCCACATATAGAGGACCAACATGCATGGAACACCGTCAGGTGTTCTAGGGACACAAAGCATGCACATACCAAGAATTACACCTCAAAATACATTCTGATGAGCAAAGATTACCTGTGGTTTTAGTAGCGCAGTTGTCCACAGGAGGAAACTGGTCCAGGCAGCAGGCAGGGACTTGGTCAGCAAGGCAGGAATACTGTCCATAGTCAGTACAGGCAGCAGGCAGGGATACTGTCCATATACAGTCCAGGGTCAGTGCAGGCAGAGATTTTCAGCAGTGCCAAAATATTGGTCCTGGTAGTAGGCAGGAACATGGTCCATGTGGTGTGGTCAGTTTATGCAACAGGCAGAGGCATGATGGCATAGGTCTTACAGGCAGCAGGCAGAAGTAGGGCCTCGTTCAGGACAAAATGGGGACAGGGGTAGAGGCTTCTCCCACCCGAATCTCTTTGAAGCCTCTGAGTCTCCAGACCTAATCTAGGAATGAGAAAACAAAAAAAATTGTTTTCTTCATCAAGAAAAGCAATTCTGGAGCCCCTCACATATGTGAGACCCCTGTGTTATAGATCCCACTAGTCCAGTGGCAGGGTGCAAGATCAGTCCAAGATACAGGCAAAAAGCATGGTCAAACAGTCCAGGGTCAGTTTCAGGTCAGGCAGAGGTATGTATAGAATCAGTAGGCAGAAGTGTAGTCGAATAATAAGCCAGGGTCAGTTCCAGATCAGGCAGAGGTATGAACAGAATCGATAGGCAGATGTATGGTCGAATAACAAGCCAGGGCCAGTTACAGAGCAAGTAGAGGCATAAGGGGTGTGAAGGTAAATGGCAGGAAGTGAGGGTTATGTTTACCATACTTCACTAATAATTTAGTGAAGTGTGGTAAAAGCGAAAACAGTCAATTATGCCTGGTTGGGAAGTACATTGGGGACAATGATAAGTGGTGTCTCTTATAACTCCTCCTCTGGTGCACACCCAGCATTTTTTCTGACATTTTTGTCCTGTTGGTCTGGGAGGGATTTTATCAGAAAAGTGGCGCTCGGAGAGTCTGATAATCACATCAAATGTTTTCTGGTGGGCCGTTCGGGAATATAAGGGCAGTGGTGATTTCCTCCTGGTAGCCAAGGAAGGATTTGGGGCTTTCAGTGGAGTTGCAATAGATAACGTATTTGTTGTATATGGCCAAATTAAACAAATAAATTGAAACTTTTTTATACCACTGGTATGTTCGTCTTGTGGCAAGGTAGGGTTCGAGCATTTGGTCGTTGAAGTCGACACCCCCCATGAACATATTGTATTAGTGGATACATGTTGGTTTTTGGATTGGGCCATTCCTCCTGGTGATCTCAACTAATGTATTGTTGTGGATCGAAGAAAGCACGTAGACATCCCTTCTGTCCCTCCACTTCACAGCCAGAATTTCTTCATTCCATAAACTTGCCATCTCCCCTCTTCTTGGCTTCTTGTTAACGAGGCTTTGAGGAAAGCCCTTCCGGTTCATCCTTACGGTGCCACAAGCTGGAGTGTTTTTTCTGTGAAGGTTGCGGAACAGGGGAAAACTTGTATAAAAGTTATCTACATACAAATGGTAGCCTTTCTCCAAGAGTGGGTTTATGAGTTCCCAAATGACTTTCCCGCTTGATCCCATGTAGTCTGGGCAATTAGGGGGATGCAGCTGGGTGTCCTTCCCTTCGTATACCATGAAGACATATATATACTCTGTGGCTCGGTTGCACAATTTACATAGCTTCACCCCATAGTGGGCCCTTTTGGTGGAAATACATTGTTTTATGCCCAGCCTGCCAGAAAACTTGATAAGGGATTCATCCATGCATATATGTTGGTCTGGGGTAAACAACTGGGAGATTTCAGAAAAATAATTTAGTAGTGGTAGCTTTAATAAAGCTTGTCAAAATTTGGGTAATTTCGGGGAGGGCACTGGGTATTATCATTATAGTGTAGGAATCTCATAATCATGAGATATCTGGTTCTGGGCATTACTGAGGAAAAGATGGGCATGTGGTGGATGGGGAGGGTTGACCAATATGAACGTAATTCATTTTTTTGGTTAGTCCCATACAGAATGTGAGGCCCAAAAAAATTTTAAACTCCTCCACTTTTAGGGCTCTCTACTCGTAGGGACGGGCATAATAGGACGTTAGGTTACTTGCTATGAATTGTTGCGCATACAGGTTGCACTGGGCCACAATTGATGCTAGCATGTCCTCAGTAAAAATTAAATGGAAAAAATCAATTGGGGAAAAATTTTCTGTGTCCACCTGGACTCCTGGCTGGGCAGTGAAAGGGGGAATGTTAGCTTCACCTGAATTAGGAGGAAGCCCCAAGGGGTTCTGAAGGGAATAGGGAAGGCTGGCATGGGACCTAACCCTTTGGGACTGAGGTGACACCCCACTGGTACGTGGCTTTTGCCGAGGTACTGCGGTGCTGGTGGGTGGCACTGTGGTGCTGATGGATGGCACTGCGGTGCTGGGGGTTGGCACTGCCTCCTCACCAGAACGCCTTGGTCTGGCTGGCGGACTCTCATCCTCCTCTGAGGCTGTCAGTGTTCCACTGCTTAGGACAGGCTCGTAGTCAATGTCAGAATCAGAATCTGAATTTCAGGAGGAATCCGAAGCGGAGAGCTCCCCGTTGCTCTCGTCGGCTGCAAGAATATTGTACGCCTCCTCGGCTGAAAATAATCTTCTAGACATTGTTGGTGATGACAGAAGGCACTGATGACACATGACACTGATGACAAATGGCATCGATTACGTGACACTGATGACAGATGGCACTAATATGTGGCACTGATGACACGTGAAACTGATGTGACACTGATGACAGATGGCACTGATACGTGGCACTGATGACACGTGACACTGATGGCAGATGGCACTGTTACATGGCACTAATGACACGTGACACTGATGGCAGATGCCATTGATACTTGGCACTGATGACACGTGACACTGATGGCAGATGGCACTGATACGTGGCACTGATGACACGTGACACTGATGGCAGATGGCACATGACACTGACAGGTGGCACTGATTACAGATGGCACTGACAGGTGGCACTGATGACAGATGGCACTGACAGGTGGCACTTATGACAGATGGCACTGACAGATGGCACTGATGACAGGTGGCACTGATGAAAGATGGCACTGACAGTTGGCACTGACAGATGGCACTGATATGTACTGTGGGCACTGTATTTACTTTTTTTTACTGTTGAACTCACAAGCTGCAGCACAGGTCACTCTCCCTCCTCACACGCAGTCTCTGTGTGAGGAGGGAGAGCCGGCAATGAGAGATGATCTCATATGTTTACACTTGAGATCATCTCCCATTGGACACGCTGATCGAGTGCTAAATGGCTGCTGTGATTGGCCATTTAGCATGATCTGTGATTGGCTGTGTCCAAGGGACATGGCCAACACAGAATTTCCCTGATGCACGCCCGTATTGGTGCGAGGGGAAGGAGCAAACAGGAGGACGTCTAGGGACGCCCTCCCGGCAATTGAGTGCCGCGCTGTAGCTGTCTTTCGGCTATAGCGCGGGCGCCTAGTGGTTAATCACTTAACGACTGCCCTATAGCAGACTTACTGCTACAGGGTGACCGTTCTGTGCAGAAATACGTATATATACATGATTCTGCACTTCTGCCTAATAGGTGCACGTGCCACCGGTTCTCCACGTCTGTTGAGATTAGTTACAGCAAAAAGCTGATCAGTGGGATCGGGAAGTCGGGAAACCCAAAGCATTGCTCTGTTTTGACAGCGGGATGTGATGGATTTTTTTTCCCTGCAAAGCAGGGAATATTATCACCATAATAGCCAATCCACACCTCTGTGCTTTGGGCCTAATTTAACCACTTAACCACTGCCCTATAGCAGATTTACTGCTACAGGGTGGCCGTTCTGTGCAGAATCACCACTTCTGCTGCAGTTAGTCACAGCAGAAGCCGATCAGTGGAATAGGAAAGTACGGGAAACGCAAGGCAGAGCTCTGTTCTGACAGCGGGGATGTGATGGATTTTCTTTCCTGCAAAGCATTGAAAGAAAATCATCACATCCCTTAGTGAAAGCACCACAGAAAGTACACAAAAACACTGGCTAGGCACACATTTAACCCTTTGATCATCCTAGATGTTTGACCCTTCCCAGCCAGTGTCATTAGTACAGTGACAGGGCATATTTTTAGCACTGGTCACTGTATTAGTGTCACTGGTCCCCAAAAAGTGTCACTTAGTGTCTGATTTCGCCATTAGTAGTAAAAATAAAACTGTATTAGTGTCACTGGTTCCCACAAAGTATCAAAAGTGTCAGTTAGTGTCCGATTGTCCACCGCAATGACACAGTAGCTGATCGCCGTCATTACTAGTATGAAAAAAAAATTCCAGTATATATCCCATAGTTTGAAGATGCTATAATGTTTGGACAAACCAATCAATATACGCTTATTGAGATTTTTTTAACAAAAATATATAACAGAATACACATTGGCCTAAATTTATAAAGAAATTTGAATTTTAAAATCTTTTTATTGGATATGTTTTAAAGCATAAAGTAAAAAAAATTTTTTTTTTCTAAATTGTCAGTATTTTATCGTTTATAGTGCAAAAAAAAAAAAAAATGCAGTGGTGAACAAATACCACCAAAAGAAAGCTCTATTTGTGGCAAAAAATTTACATAAATTGTACTTTGGTAGAGTGATGCATGACCGCGCAATTGTCGCCGTATTACAAAAAATGGCCTGGTCATGAAGTGGGGGGATGTAATAAGTGGTTTCTACATTCAGGGGCTTCACTTGTTCCTTAGTTTTCAAAACCACTGTCTGCGCCATGAATACACACTCAGCATAGACAGATAAACAGCAAGCAAAGCCCACACATTTGTATGCAATTCTCAGCAGGAGTCTGCTCAGTCAGCAGCTAGATCTGCTAGCTCAGACATCTAAACAGTGATTTAAACAGTTGCACTGCAGTTACACCTTCGTTTACAATTGATCATTATCTGTAGATGGAAGGATGTGCCGAGTGTTGGTTGCACGACCCCACAGATTTACAAAATAGCACTCTGCTTTTTTCCCTACCCACGCATGCACAGTCTGCTTTCTCCACCCCCCCCCCCCCCCAGTACAGCACTCTCCAAGTGTGAAAGAAAGCAGATTGTGTATGCTTAGGTACAGAATTAAGCTGAGTGTCTATTTGTGAGTTTTCCTGGGCCACAGATTCAACACTCCTGCCAATCTGCAGGACAGAGAGGGAAGGGCAATGAACTGAGCAGCTGAAAGAATAAGCATTATTTTTTGCATAGTACTGCATAGTAATGTAATGAAAGTGCTGTAATGTTTGGGGATGTCTTTGGAAAAAAGTTAGTAAAGGGGAACTTTAATGAAAAGAGGGGGAAACAGTAAAAGGGAATATTGCTGTACTGCTGATGGGATTCAAATCTGAAAGTTTAATTAGGTGACAGACAAGGGTCTCTTTTAGCATAGAGGGAATGGCTCCTAAGATGCTTTATTAAATCTATGGATCGCTGGACAGCTTTGTTACTTCAGAATAATGTTAACAAGGCAAAAAAAAAAAGTGATATTTCACCTAGACCTTGTCAGCATTTAATGTGTGGTCAGTACTTTTTTTTGTACTACTTATGCCCCTCTATTCACAGTTCAATAAAGAAAAACGCTGTATGGACAGGTACTGTGCACCACCCAGTGGAAACTTTGTGTACTACAGGCCAAAGATAAAGTGACTACATTTGTTCTATAGCATATCAAGTATCAAGGCATATCATGCTTTCAGCTATAATAGCATACAATGCTCTGTCATGCTGCAGAAAGTATGTTCTTTTAAATAGAAATAAAAGCGAGTGAGTCAAAATTTACAATTACAATTTTACCATCGTCCCTGCAATTAGAGGGAATAGATCTTCAGCAAGTGACATTGCACAAGCTCACAAGCTCCAGCATCTCCAATGTATCAATATATACTGCTGGAAAACATTGCATCTTGTATAGGAAAATTTATGAGAATTTTTGTCCAGGTTTATGAAAAAGTGGCCACAAAGGGATGTTTTAGACAAGCGGTAAGCTTACTGAAAAATAATCTGCAGTGGATCATGTTAAAGAGGGCAGTATACCAAAGACTAATGCCGCGTACACACGACCGGACTTTCCGGCAGAAAAGGTTTGACGGAATTGTTCCGTCGGACATTCCGATCGTGTGTAGGCTTCATCGGACTTTTTCTTTCTAAAATTCTGACGGACCTAGAAATAGAACATGTTTTAAACCTTTCCGACGGAATCAATTCCTATCGGGAAAACCGCTCGTCTATATGCTATTCCGACAGACTAAAAACGGCGCAAGGGCAGGTATTGGCTACTGGCTATTGAACTTCCTTTTTCTAGTCCCGTCGTACGTCATCGCGTTCTAAACGATCGGACTTTGGTGTGATCGTGTGTAGGCAAGTCCGTTTCAGCGGAACTCCATCGGAACTCCATCGGGAAGGCCGTCGGAGTCTATTCTGACGGAAAGTCCGGACGTGTGTACGCGGCATAAAGGCATGCAAGAGGCACTACTGATACCTACTGTTGTTTTCTCATTTTTGAAATTTTTTTTTTAAATCGCCGAATGGCAACTTTAAATTGCCGAACTGCACAATATTGCATAACAATGTGCAACACAAATGTGAAAGAATGCTTGGGTTCAATATGGCATAAAGTAGGCTTAGAGCCTAAGAAAGCTATGAGAACAGAAGAAAAAGGTTGAAAATTAGAGATAAGAGAGATAAGAGAGATGAGGTGATCAAGTGGGAAAAGGTTGGATTCAGGGAGGAGAAAGAGGATGTGATGTGAAATGAGTAAGTAGTGACATCAAGAGGCTGGAGTGTTATGGGGCAAAAAATATCATAGGTAGCTGAGATACACATTGTTTAATAAAGTTATAGCATATTGGATTTGGAGGTCCCAAAGTTTTAGGAACTTGCTGTTGGAGTAAATTGCTTAAAGAATATGTAAACCCATCATTTCATATTCCTGATATGTGCCTGCTGTACTATGTACTTGTATGAAAAAATATCCTGGTCT
Source organism: Aquarana catesbeiana (assembly GCF_042186555.1). Lineage (NCBI taxonomy): Eukaryota > Metazoa > Chordata > Amphibia > Anura > Ranidae > Aquarana > Aquarana catesbeiana. The sequence goes on from NC_133324.1 coordinate 656,210,218, forward strand.
CTTTGTATTGCTTCCTTTGTGTAAAATCCCTGGTGTTCTGCCAGTCCTGCTGCTTTCCTAATAAAAACTGACCACACTAAGCAAGAGAACACAGCGTGGTCAGTTCTCTAGCAATGCTGGGAACTCAGCCTGCTCTCCTCCAATGACTTCTCCTGACACGCCCCCCTGCACAGTCATTCACTGGGAAGCTTGGTGCACTGCTAAAAAAGGGAAAAATGTATATATATTTTTATATGTAGCCAGGTGCTGGCTAATGCTGACTGAATTGTCAGGGACCTCTAAGCAGCATTGCTGCTGTGGAGCTGTTCCCTCTTAGTGTTCAGCCGGGACTCTGTGTTGTTACAGTCAGGTCCATAAATATTGGGACATCAACACAATTCTAATCTTTTTGGCTCTATACACCACCACAATGGATTTGAAATGAATTGAACACGATGTGCTTTAACTGCAGACTTTCAGCTTTAATTTGAGGGCATTTACATACAAATCAGGTGAACGGTGTAGGAAATACAACAGTTTGTATTTGTGCCTCCCACTTTTTAAGGGACCAAAAATAATGAGACAATTGGCTGCTCAGCTGTTCCATGGCCAGGTGTGTGTTATTCCCTCATTATCCCATTTACAAGGAGAAGATAAAAGGTCCAGAGTTCATTTCAAGTGTGCTATTTGCATTTGGAATCTGTTGCTGTCAACTCTCAATATGAGATCCAAAGAGCTGTCACTATCAGTGAAGCAAGCCATCATTAGGCTGAAAAATCAAAACAAACCCATCAGAGAGATAGCAAAAACATTAGGTGTGGCCAAATCAACTGTTTGAAACATCCTTAAAAAGAAAGAACGCACCGGTGAGCTCAGCAACACCAAAAGACCCGGAAGACCACGGAAAACAACTGTGGTGGATGACCAAAGAATTCTTTCCCTGGTGAAGAAAACACCCTTCACAACTGTTGGCCAGATCAAGAACACTCTCCAGGAGGTAGGTGTATTTCAACAATCAAGAGTAGACTTCACCAGAGTGAATGCAGAGGGTTCACCACAAGATGTAAACCATTGGTGAGCCTCAAAAACAGGAAGGCCAGATTAAAGTTTGCCAAACAACATCTAAAAAAGCCTTCACAGTTCTGGAACAACATCCTATGGACAGATGAGACCAAGATGAACTTGTACCACAGTGAGGGAAGAGAAGAGTATGGAGAAGGAAAGGAACTGCTCATGATCCGAAGCATACCACCTCATCAGTGAAGCATGGTGGTGGTAGTGCCATGGAGTGGGCATGTATGGCTGCCAATGGAACTGGTTCTCTTGTATTTATTGATGATGTGACTGCTGACAAAAGCAGCAGGATGAATTCTGAAGTGTTTCGGGCAATATTATCTGCTCATATTCAGCAAAATGCTTCAGAACTCATTGGACGGCGCTTCACAGTGCAGATGGACAATGACCCGAAGCATACTGCGAAAGCAACCAAAGAGTTTTTTAAGGGAAAGAAGTGGAATGTTATGCAACGGCCAAGTCAATCACCTGACCTGAATCCGATTGAGCATGCATTTCACTTGCTGAAGACAAAACTGAAGGGAAAATGCCCCAAGAACAAGCAGGAACTGAAGACAGTTGCAGTAGAGGCCTGGCAGAGCATCACCAGGGATGAAACCCAACATCTGGTGATGTCTATGCATTCCAGACTTCAGGCTGTAATTGACTGCAAAGGATTTGCAACCAAGTATTAAAAAGTGAAAGTTTTAAGGATTATTGTTAATCTGTCCCATTACTTTTGGTCCCTTAAAAAGTGGGAGACACATATACAAACTGTTGTAATTCCTATACCGTTCATCTGATTTGGATGTAAATACCCTCAAATTAAAGCTGAAAGTCTGCGGTTAAAGCACATCTTGTTTGTTTCATTTCAAATCCATTGTGGTGGTGAATAGAGCCAAAAAGATTAAAATTGTGTTGATGTCCCAATATTTATGGACCTGACTGTATATCCTGAAGTTAGAGGAACTGAGTTCTAGGAGTAAAAGCATCTTGGGATGTTTAGTCTATGGAGTCAAGATTTGCACTCAGCTGGACTATTTTGAACTATAACAACCAGCCGGCTGGGGAAGAAGTACAGAATGCTGGTAGAGGTGATAAAAGGCCTGTGTGCGGACGGGATCTTCCTCTTGGGACCCCCGGCCTGGAACTACTAGCAAATGACTGTGTTAGTGTGTGCTGTGGCCGAGTAGTGGCCTGTGCTGCAGAGACAGAGAGAGAGAGAGAGAGTCATTACGTAAGGGTGCAGGAGCATCCACTGCCAGCTACTTCTGACCAACCAACATCAACCTGGAGGCCGCTCTTCACATGTCCACACCAGATCCAGCCGAACTGAAGTGCGGTGCGTCACCGAACTGCTTTACCCCTTGAGCAGGGCTCCACCGAGGTCTATCGCTAAGACCTATATCACTTCCATTACCAAGAATCATTGGGACTGGTGAGCGGGCACTAGCCTATTCTTTCACTACAAGAGACACTGCAAGCAGACATCACTGTTGTTTCTTTGCCTAAGCCTGTAGGACCTGGTGCTACACTGACTCTTTGTGAAGCAGCAGCAGCGTTCCTCTTTTACAGGACATCACAAGTACACTTTGCTACACTTTGCCTGTTAAGGTATCTCTAGGCTACTTCACCTCCTCCTAAATACCAGGATATCTCAAGTAATTCACTAAACAGCTAGCTCAAGACCAAATGCTTCTTTCTTCTGAGAAATTAGAACATATCCTCCCCCACTAAGGGACTAATCAATTAGTAACATAAGTGCAAATACCTACACCCAGGACTCTATTTACTGATTGAACTGGTTTAAGTATTCAAGAGTTAATAGTTCCATTAATTTAAGGATTAATAATGTAACTTTCTGTTTCATCTGACCTGTGGGGTTGAGGCACAGAAGGGAGTGGTTTGACATAAGAGCTGTCACTCCTCTGCCCTTCTCCTGCCGGTTCAGCTCACATAGGTTTTCAACTGAATAGAATGTTGTTTGAAAAGTCTTTATATCCTGCAATCAGTTATTGTTTCTGTTTTACTGTGTTATATCATTGCTATCTTTGCTCTTGTGAAACTTCTCCATGGACTAAGTTTATATCCCTCGGAATTAATGATTATAACCTTCCAGTAAACAGGACTCAACTTTTTCACTTAAATTGTGTATGTGTCTTTAACTCTTTGATTATCACTAAAAATGTCTGAACACAGGGTGTCAGAGGTGTCAGAGGGCTTGCATTGTCGGGGCCAACCACATTCAGCAATCGGCTCTAAGGGGGGGGGGTAGCGCTACACGTGTGCTACATATACACAAATGTTTTGCCTTTCATTTCTATTTTAAACTGAATGAGTTGTTTTATAAGGTGATCGTATACAATCACTTTATGTAAGTTTGCCATGGGCTGAACATTTGTTAATTCAACTTTTCATGCATGGGTGTATACTTTATCTTTTTTTTAGGGATTTGTCAATGTTTGCTAACTGCTAGGAAAATAAAGGAGGCTATAATTTTTTGGCTTGGAGTTAGGCCATCTATAGCAGGGGTCATCAACCCCTGGGCCACGGCCCACTGCCAGGCTGTGGCCTGTTTGCAGCCGGGCCGCGAAGGCTGCACTATTTGATGAGCGGCGGCGGCGGAGCGAGTAGAGAGATGACATCATCTCTCACCATCCGCCCGCACCACCACTGTTCAGTGCTCACAGCGGGGCCGCTATACTGAGGCGAGCTAGCAGAGAGATGAGATCATCTCTCACCACCCGCCTGCATCGCTGCTCTTTCACACTCACAGCGGGACTGTGCTATAAGGCTGGAGGTGAGGCAGGGGAGCAGAGAGCTGAGATCATCTCTCACTGCCCGCCCGCATCACTGCTCCTCCGCCAACACAGCATGGAAGAACACCAATACACTGCTGGAGGTGAGGCAGATCATCTCTCACTACCCATGACCCCCCCATAACCGCTGTTCTCCCTCACTACCCACTACTCCAGGCTTGCCTCTGAACTAATGTGCACACCTGTGCTGCCACCACTGCAGTGACAATCTTCCTGTGGTGGCAGGCGACATGGCAAATGACAAGCTGCATCTGATGGCAGGTGACGTGGCAAGTGACAATCCAAATCTGGTGGCAGGTGACGTGGCAAGGAACAAAATACATCTGGTGGCAGGTGACGTGGCAAGTGACAAACTACATATGAAGGCAGGCAATGTGGCAAGTGACAATCCACATCTGGTGGCAGGTGACGTGGCAAGGGATAATAAAGCATCTGGTGGCAGGCAACGTGGCAAGTGACAAGCTGCATATGAAGACAGGTGACGTGGCAAGTGACAATCCGCATCTGGTGGCAGGTGACGTGGCAAGGGACATAAAGCATCTGGTGGCAGGCAACATGGCAAGGGACAAAATGCATCTGGTGACAAGCAACGTGGCAAGTGACAAGCTGCATATGAAGGCAGTTGACGTAGCAAGTGACAATTTGCATCTGGTGGCAGGTGATGTGGCAAGGGACAAAAAGCATCTGGTGGTAGGCAACGTGGCAAGTGACAAGCTGCATCTGAAGGCAGGTGACGTAGAAAGTGACAAGCTGCATATGAAGGCAGTTGACGTGGCAAGTGAAAATCCACATCTGGTGGCAGGTGACGTGGCAAGGGACAAAAAGCATCTGGTGGCAGGTAACGTGGCAAGTGACAAGCTGCATCTGAAGGCAGGCGACGTGGAAAGTGACAATCCGCATCTGATGGCAGGCGACGTGGAAAGTGACACTCTGACACATTCTGCATTATGGTGAGTTGAACTATTTCATTATATATTACAATGTAATAATAGAAATAATGCGCTTCAATCATCCTGACACCATATCAATGATGGTGCCGGGATGATTGAAGCGCCAACACCAGCCATTGCCCCAATAAATTGCCCACGAAAAGCCGCATACGTCCCCCCCCCCGGCCTTGGCACAATTTTCTTCAACAGCGCCGGTCCCCGGTGCCAAAAAGGTTGGGGACCACTGATCTATAGGATAGTGGAAAAGGGATGGACAAGGGTTCATGGGGACTACTATGTGAAAAGAAGTGTGAATTAATCCCAAAATTTTGGACCAGTAGGGAAATCATTTTGGAAAGTACTATCGTGTACGGATAATGATAGTACTCCATTAGATCTCTTCCTAGGATGTAAATGGTCAGGCTTTAATAAAATAATATGATAGGCCCAAGTTGGAATAATGGATTATGTGTGAATGGTAGAAGGAAAGGGAAGTGTAAGGAACATCATGTGAGTCATCTGGAGCATTGTGTGAGCTGTCAGGCTCATGCACATAAGTATGTAAGAAGAAGAAGAAAACCCGCTCTAGGCGTCTGTACGTGAATAACACCTTCCATTCCAAGGGTTCTGGCTCAGTATGTAGAATGCATATTAGCAAATAAAGATCCAGATAGCCACACTCCAAGAATAGTAGTTTTCTTTAATTAAGCACCAGTGAGAGCGATGTGAAACGCGTTAGCAGTTTGCAATTTTAATCTGTTTTGTACAATAAAGGAAACGACTATTCTTGGAGTGTGGCTATCTGGATCTTTATTTGCTCATATACATAAGTATGTACATTTTTATGTGTGCAATAGCCCAAGAAGACCTATGAGTATGTGCACATACTATGGCATGTGTGTACACATCATGGTGTGCATGCTTGTCCACCACAGATACTGGCACCAAGTGGACTATTTAAACCTGATTTTTGCATAGGCTCATTGCTGAATGGTCTTTCAGTCTGTGTTCCTGTAATTATTGATCCTGAATGTATACCTGACCTTCGTTGTTGACCCAAATTCCATTTGAATTGCTCCTGGATCAACTTTATCTGCTCAGAACTCCTATTCATCTCTGTTATTCCAGTCAGGATTTCTGATCATGATTCTGCTTATCAACTTGGTACCTTATTACCTATACGCTGCCAACCGCTGCTTGTGCCTGACCTTGACTCTGCTTACGATTTGGTGCTTAGCTGCTCACCAGTAGATGACAATGGCTAGGGACCCAACTTAAATCACACCTAGAATTGGTGCATCCGCAGTGTAATCCAAGCTTTACTTCTGCACATCCAATTCCAGTGCTTTCACATTAACAGCTTACGGACCCTTGTGGGACATGTCTCTACTTACAGGGTTGCTTGGACAGGAGTTGTGCAAGAGGCCACCCTCATCATCTCGGGCTCCTCATACAGCTACATGACAGTGCAGAGTTAAGATTTGTGGATTATTTATGTCCCAAGTTTTTAGACTGTGAGACATCAACAGACTTAGGTTGGGGGTAGCAAGTTAGAGGAGGGAACCAAAGCATTTATTGGTATATATTCAAGAGAGTTGTCAAAGCTCAAATAAAGGAGCCTTGATTGGACTATTTGGGCTACTTTTTAATAGAGGATTCCTTTTTTATTTGAAGTTTTTATATTGAGTTCATAATTCTGCTTTTAGGTGGTTTAAAACCTTTATATATACCCAGTAAAGCGACTAGCATCAGGTGATACACAGAGATGAAACCAATACTCCTACTAGTTGTGCCTGTTTATCTGCAGCTCTCCCTTCTCTATAGCCTTCCCAAACACAAGTTTTCACAAGATTTTCCAGCTCTGAAAAGCAGGGCTCAGAGATCTGAAGCATCACACTGCAGACCTTAGTAAGTAGAGCTCTGAGCCCTGATGGGAATGAAGGAACACTCCACCCTCCTCACAGTACATGGGGAATTTGCTCAGCTGTGGCTGTTAATCACAGGCTGTGTGTTGGAGCTCTTCTACTCATCACTAATTACCTCTTGGAGTTGGGACACAGATAACAGAGCAACAAGACAGCAGGGAGAAATCACACTCGGTGCTTTGGATAGAGACAAATACACAGTGTAGAAGGATGTGCTTTGTTCATATTTCATGTCTGAGGTTTACAACCACTTTAAGTGGGCTTTAGTGTTGGATAAGATATTGTTATATGTATTTCTCAACTTAACTTTCACAGAAAAATGAGAGTTAATAATTAGGAATCCCGTTGAAGAATAAGAGATGTAACTAAAAGCTATTGGGCCCAGGTTTTAAATTAGAACATCCCAGATGGTAAAAATCTATTGTCGGACTAACCATGCCTGTGAACTAATGTCCTTTAGACTTAAATAGAGCCTAGCTACTGCAGTCTAGATACACTCAATTCAAGTCTATACAATGCTAGTGTGCAGATGTAGACAGCTTGGCACTAGATTTTAACTGGATAAAATGTAGAAAATGCAGTAGGCTATTTTAGTGGAGGGAGATAAATAGGAAACTGACTGTGGGGAAAAATTGGTTTAACTCAGTGTGTTTAGGAGCTACGCGGGGGGAGGGGTGGGGGGGTGCTTGGGGGTTGGTTGCTGGACGACGTCCCTTAGGCAGGCATTGAAATGAAATAATAGGCAGCACAAAATTGTAGTTCTTCATGTTCCTACCCTCAGCATCTCAGCAACAAATGAAACCATGGAGCCCTGTCACGCTGATCCTAGTTGCACGCCGTTACATTGTGAAGGATGCCCCCACTAACACGTTTCAGGGCTCTTCCCCTTCTTCAGAGAGCCTAGGACCAGTCTGTTAGAATTTAAGACTTGTGAAATGGGATTTTGTGCTGTCTGTTTTTATTTCTTTCTTGTTTTTTTTTATTTTTTTCATTTTAATGCCAGCTTCAAGTTGGTGTTTGTCAGTGCATTTTATATAATATTATTATTACATAATCAATAAGAAAATGATCTGCACAATTCAATGTGTTTGTGTTCTGTGTTCTGATATACAGGTTGGCATTGTGTCCACAGGAGCATTTATAGTGGCAAAGCAGAGTAGGACTGGCTAAAGAGGGATTACTTTGACACATTTGGGCAACTTAAACATGTATTGCAATATATGTGAACTAAATATCCTTATTTTTTAATTGCAAAGTTTGCTTGAAAGGGTATAGCAGTATGCAGAGGGTTCACAGCATTTTTAGTTTTATTATGTGGTCACACCTCTTTAGCACCTGGTAGAATGTATGCATGTACAAGCTATTGGGATCATGGCACAGCTATTGAATGAGCACAGGTATATCTTGTTTCCGATATACAGGTTTTCTCCCCTTGGATTTGTTCTATTATTATTGCTTATGCATGAAATATGATCAGATGGATGATTCTAAAATGCAGTGAAAAAGCAGAAGCAAGGAAACCACAATATTAAACAGGAAACCAGTTAAAGTTAACTAGTTAAAGAGTGTGCCAACAAAGCACCTGAAGTTTCAGAGTACAGTTGCATAGCTGTAACTGAAATTTCACGTTCTATTTACTGGAACTAATAAAACAATACATGTCTATGGCTGTTATTATAAATGATCAAAAAGGTTAGAATATCAGAAAAGCTGTACACACAAATTTAAGGAGACATGTACAGAAAGAGGTGGGGGGGCAGGAGGCGGAGCATAGCGGAGCAGACATGCATTGTTAGAGCTCCACACCGCTGAGGAGAGAAGAGAAGGACAAAGCGAAGCCTGCAGGCTCAAAAGGTATCCATTTGAACCTTTTTGCCCCAGTGAACAAACTGTGAAAGTTTGGGCAGGAAATATGGTACTGGGAGGAAACAAAAATCACCTCACAAAGAGCTCACAGGCACTCACTGCAGCTGAAGCAGCTCCAGTCACCTCACAAGATACAGCATCAGGGCGCTCTCACAGACAGAAAATGTCACAGCAAGACTCTCCATTTGAGTCAGATACAGAACAAATCCTCTCACAAACTTCTCCACAAGCCTCCTCAGTATCCCCAGTAATATTATTACAATTTGAAAAGATGCTTCATAAGGCTTTAAAACAAACCTCAGACCAAATAACAAAAAGCCTAACCAAAGAAATAAGAGAGCTGGGAAACCGCACCGCAGCCTTAGAAATAAAAATGGATGAAATTGAAATTACAACCCAAGAAAATATAACAGAATTGGAACAATTAAAAAAAGAGAATTTAATACTTCAAACTAAGCTCGAAGATTACGAAAATAGAGCCAGACGTTCAAACTTACGCATAAGGGGAATACCTGAAACTGTGACAGACCTGCAATCTACTATTACTGCTCTATTACAAGAACTAAAGCCAGATATCCCTATTGAACGTTTAGAACTGGACAGAGTACACAGAGCCCTCACAGCCAAAAAGAAAGATGGACCCCCACGTGATATAATCACAAAATTTCATTTTTACAGAACGAAAGAACAAATACTAATTGCTGCAAGAGAAAAAAAGGAACTTAATTTTCAAGGACACAATTATCAAATTTTTGCTGACCTATCCCAATTTACTATTACTAAAAGACGGTCAATGAAACCCCAACTGATGGAACTGCAACGCCACAACATTATGTATCAATGGGGCTTCCCCTTTTCAGTCAGATTTAACTACCAAGGTACAATTTACAGAAGCAGATCAGCAGATGAACTACAACAAACCCTTTTAAAATTAAATCTGACAGAACCCACAAGCAGCAACACTCCCACACGCAGAAGAATGGCATCATCTTCACCTTCAGGCAGCACCCAGAAAATTTCAGAACAAAATGGGAATCATCATTCTCACAAAAGAGGCCGTTATGCCACATCATCCATGGACCAAGAAGATTCAATGGACTGACATCCTAATTCCTGATATCTCTTCATTTATTATACTAAGAGATGGTTCTCTATAAAAAACCTGTATTTATAACTGAATGTAACTGCATTCTGATAGTCACACACTGTGTGGGATCATGTTACATTCCAGTTATATTTCTTATTACTTCTGATTCATATAGCCTTAGAATATATAAGTGAAATAAGGAAATTCTTGTTCAGTTATATATTATCAGGTAATAACAATAGATGTATTACTTTTTAGGACAAATATGTTCAATAATCCAGAAGTAATGGAAGCTTTTTCTTTCTTTTCTTAAAACAAATATATTATTACCTAACTAATTCCTAGAATTATGTTTTTGTTTATTCTAATCTGAAGCAATACAACCTCAATTTTATGAGTTAACATATCTAAACAGTTACATATGAATAAAATATGTAATAGTTTACTCTTAAAGGGTTAAAATCCCAAAATAATTCAAACTATCTTCATCAATACCAAAGTTATTAACAGTACCTTTCTAACTGAATTATTTAGCCTAGGGCAAGACTAACCATATACAACCACCCTGGAATAAATAATTTCAACAAAAACTATATTCTGCACTCCAATTAATGAAACATCATTTTGATGTCTTTTGACATAGCGCTTCTCTCCTGTAACCGGAAGATCCGTGTACCCCCATTAGCCCTCCTCATTCTCCCAACCATATTATGTGGGAGTGTGACGAAGGCACTTATTCCCCTGAGAGAGATATTTATTCTCTTTCACGGGTAAATTGTAATTACTTGCAAAAAATAATTTATACAATGTATCATCTAATCTCATATGTTTTTTGTTTACTCTTTACTCCAGAATTCACTGGTTTCTTTTCTATCTATTCATCTCTTCAGTCCACACAGGTTGATCTGCGCAGTCAGCTCTGCATAACAAAAAGTAAGTCAAAACTATTTGATCTATTGCCATGGCACCACTGAATATACTTTCCCTGAATGTTCAGGGAATAAATGTCCCTCAAAAAAGGACCAAAGCCTTCCATACTTTCCATAACAAGAAGGCTCACATAGTATGCCTCCAAAAAACACACTTCACCAAAGATTCTACTCCAAAATATATTTCTCCTTTTTATCAACAAATTTACATGGCTTCTGCCTGTACCAAGCAAAGGGGAACTCTAATTGCATTTCACCGATCCACACCATTCACCTTATCATCAGAAATTAAAGACCCAGAAGGTAGATACCTGATACTCATGGGTTATATAATGGATACAGCAATCACGGTGATTTCCTACTATGCTCCTAACAAACAACCTACACCATTCCTCTCACATATATTACAAGTGATTAATACACACAAAATAGGAACAGTGATAATGTGTGGGGATTCAAACCAGGTCCTCCTCCCATTTCTAGATAAATCACCTTTTACACCATCCAAAATAACCTCTAGATTACCTTTTTCTCAACTTCTTTCCAAATACAATCTGGTAGATTCATGAAGAGAAAGTAACCCAATAAAAAAGAAATTCACTTATTTCTCGCACCCTCATCAAACCTTCACCAGAATAGATCATATTTTTCTAACAATAGGAATGATACCAGAAATTATTGCATCAGATATAATTCCGATTCCGTGGTCTGACCATAATGCAGTATACACTACTATAGCCTCACCCATACCAAAAGCGCATGACCCAACGTGGTACTTACCGGACATAATGCTCAAACACCCACTACATCAGATGGCCATTGAACAAGCTTTAAAGGAATACATATCAATTAATAATACAACAGACATCTCCCCAATAACACTGTGGGAAGCTCATAAGCCTGTCTTGCGTGGTACAATACAAAGACAAATGGCACTATTTAAACGGGAACGCAAAAATCTAGCAAATAAACTAGAACTCAATTTTAATGCAGCCTACATATCATTTCAAGATAATCCATCTCAGAGTACAAAATCTCATCTGGAAAAATCTAGATTGGAATACGATCTATTTCTCACTGAGTCAGTTGATAAATCCCTCAAACGCTCCAAACACAATTTCTACATGAATACAAACAAACCAAGTACATATTTGGCTCGGGCATTAAATTCAACTAACAAATCTTTCAAACCAATACGTTTGAAATTATCAAAAAATGTTTACACTTGTAATCCAGTTAAAATAGTCCATAAATTTCACTCACATCTCGCAACTTTATACAAGACAAACAATGAATTTAATCCTACAGAGGCTGAATCCTTCTTCTCAAAAATAACCTTACTTGAGTTATCTCAGAATCAAAAAAGCAGTTTGGATGAGCCTATAACTATAGATGAAGTTGCTAACGCCATAAAAGACCTAAAACTTAACAAAAGACCAGGCCCAGACGGCTACTCGGCTTTATACTATAAAACATTCTCAGAAATACTCTCTCCCATTCTCACTGAAACTTTTAACAAACTTCTAGATGGACATTCTTTTCGGCAAGAAACACTAATGGCAATTGTTTGTATGATCCCAAAACCCCTTTCTGATGATACTTCCTGTGTGAATTATCGGCCTATCTCTCTGTTAAGCCTCGATATTAAATTATTAGCAAAAATAATAGCAAAACGCCTCAATAGCATTATAGGAAAATTAATACATAGAGATCAAGTAGGCTTCATGCCAAATAGATAGGCAGGCGATAATATACGCAGGGCAGTGTTATTGGCACATATTGCTAAAAAACGGAAAATCCCTTTATGTTTTCTATCTCTCGATATTAAGAGGGCATTTGACACAGTATCCTGGCAATATATGCAATATTCATTACAAAAATGGGGTTTTGGACCCCACTTTTTAACATGGATCAAAGCATTATATAATAAACCCAAAGCCTATATAAAATATGCTGGATACAAATCTGAAGCCTTTAATATCGAAAGAGGTACCCGACAGGGTTGCCCATTATCTCCCTTATTATTTGCCCTTATACTCGAACCCATGGCCCAATACATCAGAACAAACCAAACTATAACTGGCATTGAAGTAGGAGGTATTACACACAAATTATGTATATTTGCAGACGATATATTACTTTTTCTATCATCACCACAGGTCTCTGGTCCTAACTTAATACCAGCTCTTGATGGATTTGCAGCCCTATCCGGCCTTATGATTAATCCTAAGAAATGCCTAGTGCTTAATATTTCACTCACAAACATGGAATTGATCCCGGCTAGGGCTGCACTCCCATTCACATGGGCAGAAAAATCAATCCCATATCTTGGAATTCATTTAACAGCATCTCATTCTGACTTATTCTCAACCAATTATCCTCCTGTATTAAGACAGATCACAAATCTAATAAAACAATGGTCGCAACTTCCTTTATCCTGGATAGGGAAGATTAATGCAATCAAAATGACTATTCTACCCAAATTGCTTTATCTATTCAGAGTCCTCCCTAATTCCAATTCCTTCCTATTTTTTGAGAATAGTACAAAAAAGAGCAACATCGTTTATATGGGGCTCTTCTAAACCACGTATACCTATACACACACTACATCTTCCCAAAAATAAAGGAGGCCTGGGATACCCTAATTTTACTAACTACTACAGAGCAGCACATTTGGCCAGTCTGTCCAAATACCATGCAAAACAGGAAATCCCATTATGGGTATTTATAGAGGCTTCAGAAAATGACCCTCTATTAATATCAAATTTATTATGGCTTGATCCTAAAGACCGCTTTAAAATTCATAATCCCATAACTAAACACTTCTTATCTCTCTGGGATAAACTAAAAACCAAATATCAGTTACAATCTCCACACAATCCTCTCCTTTCTTTTATCAGAAATCCGGCCTTTTATCCGGCATGGATCTACCCAAATTCTTTTAAAGCTTGGACAACATCAGGCATTCAGACACTAAATGACTTCATAGCATCTAAATCATTCCTTTCATTCCCATCGCTTAGAGAAAAATATGATCTACCAAACTCTGAGATATTTAGATATCTCCAAATCAAAAATTTCTATACACCATTCCTAAAGGGGGATACACCATTATCCCAATTATCCATTTTTGAATCAATCTGTACAAAAGATCCATTTGCTAAAGGTACAATTTCATCACTTTATAATCAATTATATGGAGTAGCAAATCTTAATAGACCCTCTTACGTTCAGAGGTGGGAGGAGGACCTGGGACGAACTTTAGAAGACACGGACTGGTCTAACATATGGCTCACATCTAAGTCATCTTCACCCAACATCTTAGCACTGGAGACAAATTATAAAGTCCTAACTCGCTGGTACCTTGTACCCGCTAGAGTGGCAAAATATTCACCTAATACCTCAGCTCTTTGTTTTCGAGGATGCCCAGAAATAGGCACATATTTACACATATGGTGGACGTGCCCAGTAATCCAAACCTTCTGGAAGGAAGTCTTCGTGATTGCATCTAAAATATTTAAAAAAATAATACAACCAGATCCATATTTAACTTTACTTAATCTAAAACCGGAATGGTTAACACTCTCTCAATTCAAACTTATGATCCAACTAATAACGGCTGCAAAACAAACAGTGGCCAAGGCATGGAAATCTCCTACATTGGTACTAGCAGAAACAATTCACAGAATGAATAATACAATGTCCCATGCTAAGATGGTAGCCATCGATCAAAATCAAATTCCAAAATTTGAAAAACTTTGGCATCCTTGGATAAAACAACAGTTCCTGTCAAACTTCAATGACTCTGTCCTGTTGCCATGGTAACAGATTAAATGACTTACAGAGACACCCATTCTAAGGCTTCAAAGAGAACTAAAAAGAATAATAAATTGACGAGCGGGACAACCTTGTGGACCATACCTCTACCTTTCAACCCTTTTTCTTCTTTCTCTTTCCTTTTCTCCACCTTACGATTAAAGCTCATTATCAGAATTTATTTGACCTATATACACTCTACTTGTAAACAATATGTATAGTAGGTATAAATCATTTAAATACCTACAAAAGTAACTAAGGAAATGATATATATCTTTAATTTAGGTTTACGTGAACCCAATGTTTAATATTTGAAATTTCATGATATTTACCTATATAAACCCTACTGTAAAACAATAAGCTTACTTTATAGATCCTTGTAAACTTACTTTATGTATCTTTATAACATTGTATACTCAATAAACTTCTTTTGACAAGGAAAAAAAAAAAAAAAAAAGAAAGAGGTAGCGAGGCTACCTTCTTCCAAAAATATTAGTTGCCTGGCTGCTTCTGGCCTTCAGTATTTTTTTATTTACAGACCTGGGTCAAGCATGCAACCAGTGAAGTCACAGCAAAGACAGAATGGCTAATCTACGTATTTGTTGCAGATCATTTACTCAAAAGAAGCCAATAAATGGGTTTTTAGGTAACATTTTTAGAAGGAGAGATCAGCAATGGCAGCTGTCACATTTCCACAATTTGGAGTCCACTTTAAACCTTGATCTAAAAACAAAACTTGGAGAAAGGTACCAATGGTCGCCACAACAACTAAGAAAGGAGTCTAGTGTACAGTTAATTGCACAATGAACCACGCTGTCCATCTTAACCCTTTCATGACTAAGCCTATTTTTGAAATTTGGTGTTTACAAGTTAAAATCCATATTTTTTGCTAGAAAATTACTTAGAACCCCCAAACATTATATATATTTTTTTATCAGAGAATCTAGAGAATAAAATGGAGATTGTTGCAATATTTTATATCACACGGTATATGTGCAGCGGTGTTTTAAACGCAAATTTTTGGAAAAGGGACACTTCCATGAATTTTAAAAAATCCAAACAGTAAAGTTACCCCAATTTTTTTGTATAATGTGAAAGATGATGTTACGCCGAGTAAATAGATACCAAACATGTCACGCTTTATAATTGCACGCACTCGTGGAATGGCGACAAACTATGGTAGCTATGAATTTCCATAGGCGACGCTTTACATTTTTTTTACGGTTACCAGGTTAGAGTTACAGAGGAGGTCTAGGGCTAGAATTATTGCTCTCACTCTGACGATCGCGGCGATACCTCACATGTGTGATTTGAACACCGTTTACATATGCGGGCGCGACTTCCGTATGCGTTTTCTTCGCTGCGCAAGCTCGTGGGGACGGGGGCGCTTTAAAATTATTATTTTTTTATTTATTTTATTTATTTTTATACTTATAAATTGTGTTAAAAAAAATGTTTTTTTTTTTTTTTACTTTTATTGCTGTCACAAGGAATGTAAACATCCCGTCTGACAGTAATAGCTGGTGACAGGTACTCTTTATGGAGGGATCGGGGGTCTAAAAGACCCCCGATCCCTCCTCTGCACTTCAAAGTATTCAGATCGCTGAAAACAGCGATTCTGAATACTGTGTATTTTTTAAAATTCGGCGCCATTGGCAGCCGAGTAAACGGGAAGTGATGTCATGACGTCGCTTCCGCGTTTACATTGAGAAGGCTGGAACAAAGCCACCCACAGCTTCGTTCCAGTCCGCCCACAGCAGCCGAAGGCAGCCGATTGGACACTGGGCCTCCCGATCGCACGGGAGGCCCGGTAAGAGCTGTGGGAGGCGGTGGGAGGGGGTCGTCCCCTCCCGCTCCTCTGGTATAACAACCGAGCGGCTTTTAGCCACATCAGTTGTTATATTCGGATAGCCGATCGCCCGCTTGAAACAATGGTACCGGGATGATGCCTGCAGCTGCGGGCATCATCATGGTATAAACCCTGAAAGCCGAGTATGCACATCTGCGTACAGACGGCGGGAAGGGGTTAAGCTCCCGCCAGTTCAATAAAAACTGCAAGTGTTATGCTCAGCTGTCCCAGATCCAGCAAGATATCGACCATGAAGCCATCAAGCCACTTGTCAAAATCTGCTGAACCAGGTCTGTGCACATGCAGTGCCCTTCTCATTAAGTCCTATGAAGAGTTCATGTTCCATGTTATTTGTTCAAAAGAGAAGTGGATATAATATAATAATGTTGATCATTTTATGTCATGGTTATATTGGAGAATATAGTGCACATGTTATGTCAGTTAAATCTTAATTACACATAACTACAGACTCAGAAAGAGGGCACAGCAGGAACCACTGTAGTGATAGGTTAGTGGGGGCCCACGAGATTGAGGTTTCTGAAGACACTTCAGGGGATGATTTCTCTTCATTTGAGGGGCGTTTTACAATTGGAAAGGTATTTATTTCTTTTACGAAGAGACAGTTTTTATTTTCTGTCTCAGTCACTTGAGTAATTGAGTCACTTAAAACAGCATTTTGCTACAAAATTACAAGTGTTCTTTAAAGACTTTGTTACCCCAACATTTCTTGTTCCTGATATGTGTCTGTTGTACCATGTATTGTGTAAAAAAGTATCATTTTCTCTTTGTATTTTTCAGTTCTGTGAAATACCTGGTGATCGTTTCAGCCTCTCTGCTTTCCTATTGGAAACTGACTACAGGGGAACTAGGCGAACACATGCTTCCCACTGTGGTCAGTTTTGAGGTTGTGCAGGGACAACAGTCTGCCTGTCCTCTAATGGGAAGACTTGTGCCGACATGTATATATATATATATATATATATATATACACACACACAAATGTTTTGCCTTTCATTTCTACTTTAACCAGTTCCAGCTGACAGTACATTTACTGTGGGCTGGCTGCACGGGCAGGCTGGATCACGTACATGTACTTCATCCAGCCTGTTCTGGGTTATAGCGGGACTTTGTCACCAGGTCCCGGCCCATGATTTATGGCTAAGACCTGTTGCTCGGCTGTAGCCAATCACAGCACAGGGCTCTGTACACAGATCAAAGCAGGGAGAAGAAAACATCAGGATCTCTTAGTAAAAGCAACACATATTACACACATTACACTTGTTATGCACACAGTTAACCCCTTGATTTCCCCTTGATGTTTAGCCCTTCTCAGCCAGTGTCATTTCTACAGTGTACAGTATTATATCTGATCACTGTATTAGTGTTACTATTGATGTCAGTGTCAGTTAGTCAGTTAGTGTACCTCCCAGCGAGGGTCTGTTAGTGCCAGATTGCCCCCCACACTATGACAGTCCCATTATAAGACATTAATCACTGTCATTACCAGTATAGCATCATAGCTGCATAAATTCCAGTATAACAGTATATACCATTGTTTGTAGACGCTATAACTTTCACACAAACCAATAATTATACACCTATTGGCATTTTTTTTTTACCAAAGACATATAGCAGAATACATTTTGGCCTAAAATTTATGGGAAAAAAAAGTATTTTTATTTTTTTCTCTTTCAAAAATGTCTCTATTTATATAAAAAAAAATAAAAAAAACCCAGTGGTGATCAAATACCACCAAAAGAAAACTCTATTTGTGTGAAAAAATGATATAAATGATAGAAATTTAATTTGGGTACAGTGTTGCATGACCATGCGAATGTCAATTTAAGAAGTGCAGTGATAAATAGCAAAAAATACCCTGGTCATGAAGGGAGTAAAACCTTTCGGAGGTCAAGTGGTTAAACTGAATGGGTTGTTTTACAAGGTTAGGGTCCACATATATGTAGCACCCTGGAGTTTAGGCAGGGTTGATCCTCACAAATTTACTTGCCAGGAATAGCCATCCTGGTTGATTGTTGGAGATCTATTGAGTTCTCCCTAAGTTTGGCCTTGTTGCACTTTTCTCTTCTACCACTAGGTGGTCGGGCACTTGGTAATACTAGATATGAGAAGGGCAACACAAGGTCAAGTTATGGGTATGTGGGGTGTCTCAGCCAATGGGTAGGGGTTTTCTTGGATCCCTTGGCCTGCTGGGAGGGCCTATATATATTTGGGTGAGGTCAGGTGATCTGTGATCTGTGCCACCTGGACTGCTGTCTGAGTGGACGTGTGTTGTACTGTACAGCCAGAGATTGGGCCTATCCCAGGCACATCTGGCTGCTAGGCTGTCTGACGGCCTATCCAGAAGCAGGAGAGCAGTGCAGGGTTGGGACTGCAATCCAACTTTCAGTCCAACCAAAAGTGCCGGTTCTGCCGGTCAGAGAACCTGTCGTGGTTGGAGGTAGAGGGAAATTTGTTGCCACTAAGGGAACAACCACCTTATTACCAGGGACCACAGTGAGTAACTGAAGCAAGTACCGGAGCAGCATTCTCACCAACCGGGGATGGTGAAGAATCAGGAAACTTCAGTGGGTATCAAGCCAGGGACCCAGCCAGTGGAGGTGACGCTTGCAGAGCAGCCTTGTGTGTCAAGTCAGGGACCGAGCAGGCCGGTGGGGTGAAGCTTGAGAGGTATCTTGAGTGCCAAGCTAGGGACCCAGCAGAGAGGCAGGGGTGACGCTTGAGGAAGATACTACCATGAAGATTGGAGGAGCTCAAGGGATTCAGTGTCAGTGAATCAGTGGGTCTAGTTAAAGAGTGGAAGCTCAGTGAGCTGAAGAACCACAAGTAGTAATTGTAGTGGAAGTGAAAGGAACTGTTACGCTTTGTGTTAGGAACTGTTAAAGACTGTTGCCATAGGAGACAGCATTCCTGCACACGCAGATGTGGCGTCTTGCTGGATGCCTTTCCCTGCATGGCTGTCCTCCTACTGAAGTCTCGGAGTCTGTCAATTAAACTTGCAACTACCTGAGGATGTCATGGCCCTAACCCCTTCTCCCCCAAAAGTTTGTTAAGAGAAATAAAAATCTCTTTTGCATTCAAGAAGTGTCTGGCGCCCAATGACTTTAACCACCTTGCACCCATTATGCCTCACAACCCACCATATACAGAAGTATGTCAGCTATCTCTAGCCCTGGAGGTTCTCAGTAGACCAAAGGAGGCCTGGGACCTTGCTACATATACTTTAACAAAAGAGAATCTGTATGTGATCCCTGTAACAAACACTTCTTTTTCACTTGTACTTCTTTCAGTACTTTCCCATGTGGGGTAACAAGCTTTGCAGAGTTTACAAGGAAAGTTAAACATATGGCATAGTTTACCACATATCTGAATAGTTGTAAAGGGGATTGCAAAGACATTTTACGGGGAAAAATAAATGGAGAAATGTCACCTTCAAAGGAGAATTGCAGCCTGAGCTCATTCGGCTGGGCTTCTCCTATGGGTCACAGGAGTGCAATTCGTTTTGCACTCCTGTGACCCGTTTTCAGTAGGGAGCGGTCTGAAGTCCGCTCTGTGCTGAGGTCACCAAGATCAATCCAGGCACCTCGTCATGCGATTCTGGAAGTCTGGATCCGCCAGGTGCCTGGACTGATGGCAGTCTCAGCCTCTCAGCGAGCCACTGAGATGGCAGCTCCCCACCCCTCTCAGGGAGCCCAGAGAACCGAGCCATCGGCGATGTTCGGTGGCTCGGTTCTCAGTGAAAAGGCAGCGGGGGACAGATGTAGCATCGGACAGATGCTGCATCCACCTAGGTTAGTTTAATTATGGGGAAAAAAAAATCCAATACTTCTGTTTTGACTGGGTTTTTTAAATAAGAAGTAGAAACAGTGACAATTAATTTGATTTCACATAAAGTATTTCAAGTTAAGGCTTGATTTCTCTTGGTTGCTATGGGTTGTTCCACTTTCCACAACTTTGCTGCATTTTGCACTCCCTAAATTGGGACTATAAATGCCTCCTAAATTCCCGGCCATCATATGCATGTCTCCACTAGTTATGCATTTGGAGAACAGAAACAGTTGTCTGCTCTGTCCATGTTACAACATACTGTACACTCTGATACCCTCAGAAAAAAATTCAAATCCTTAACATTGTAGTTCAATTTTACTCTTAGGGTGATAGTGGGTATCATATAGGTTGTATTTCCATGTCTTGTTTCTAAAGATGACCTTACTCTTTAACCACTTAAGGACCAGGCCTATTTTTCAAACTTGTTGTTTACAAGTTAAAATCTTTTTTTTTTTTTTTTGCTAGAAAATTACATAGAACCCCGAAACATATTTTTTTTCAGACACCGTAGAGAATAAAATGGCGGTCGTTGCAATTCTTTATGTCACACTGTATTTGCGCAGTGGTCTTACAAATGCGATTTTTTTTGGAAAAAATACAATTTTTTGAATAAAAAAATAAGAAAACAGTAGTTAGCCCAATTTTTTTTATATTGCGAAAGACAATGTTACACAGAGTGAATTGATACCCAACATGTCATGCTTCAAAATTGTGCCCATTTGTGGACTGGCAGCAAACTTTGACCCTTAAAAATCTCCATAGGCAATGTTTAAAAATTTCTACAGGTTACCAGTTTTGAGTTACAGAGGAGGCCTTTTACTAGAATTATTGCTTTCACTGTAACAATCATGACGATACCTCACATGTGCGGTTTGAACACCGTTTACATATGCGGGCGTTTTAAAAAAAAAAATGTTTTCTTATTTCTTTATTTTACTTTTTATTTTTACACTGTCCCTTTAAAACAAAAATTCTAGATCACTTTTATTCCTATTACAAGGAGTGTAAACATCCCTTGTAATAGAAAAATAGCGTGACAGGACCTCTTTAATGTGAGATCTGGGGTCAAAAAGACCTCAGATCTCACATTTACACTTAAATTCAATAGAACAAAAAGTCTTAAAAAAAAATTCCCTTTAAGACCATTGGGCGGAAGTGACATTTGATGTAGCTTCTGTCATCCAACGTCACTGAGTCGAGTGGGGGGCATCATTCCCTCACTCGACACAGTGCCTCAGAGGGGAAAGGATTGGCTCGCCTCCGCCACTACCAGCGGCTCCGGTAAGCAACAGAGACAACCAGAATGCGTCAGGAGGGGGGTGTGGGCACCTCTACTGCCGCCGATAAAAGTGATCTCATGAATCTGCCGTAGAGACCACTTTTATCTGAAAGCGGATCGCCCGGCGTTTAAGAATATAACGGGATTATGGCAGCTATCTGCTGCCATAATCCTGGTGTTTAACGTCGAAATACCGATGTATATCAACGGCGGGAGGTCCGGAAGGGGTTAAGTTAAATATGGACCTGACTTTTATGTTTCATTGATTGTTGTATTTTTCACTTTGTTAAGTAACCATACACAATTTTCAGCCAATTTTTCCTGAAAATGTAGGCCATTGGTGGCCCAGGAGGAAGCACCTGGCTCCGCTCAGGTCTATTTAAAAATAGACTGAGCTGGATGGAAAACTCATATGGAGCTGCTTGAATACAATAGCTGGCAGAGAAGATTCACCAGCTTGGATGGGGAAATTGAGTGATTTCTGACATTCAGCCTGCAAGCTAAACAAGAGAAATGTAAATGTGTATGGCTAGCCTTACACACTGGTACAGTCTGGATGTGGGTCCTATCCAGAAATGACATGCACTCTATTGTTTCCAAACATACTGTGAATACAATAAAACACAAAACATGCAAACCTTGTAGCCTTACCCCAAAAGATTGACCTTGCAGTCTGGTGATATTAATATATTGCAGATAATCCTGATTGCCTTTAAATCAAGGTTATTTTCACCAAGCCTTTAAAAAAATGAAAAACAGGAGGATTTATATATAGACAGTTAAGACCACATTAGCAAAAAAAACCCCAAAAACATATGCATAAAACGTATTAGGACTAGAAACGGGAACACAGTGGGACAGTGTTGGCACTTTGAATAAGCATGGTCACTTTTACCTAAGGATATGGATATCAATTACTGTATTAACCACTAATTTTAGGCAGTATTATCACTAGAGTCTGCAGTGTGGAATTTTGTATTATGAGTCACCCTTTCGTTGTTCCAGTACCCCTTTCTCTCTCTTTATGAGATATCCAAGAGTCTCTCAACAATATTGACAATACATTGATACATGGTCACTTATTCTCTGACATCCATTACCATCTTTATGCAATTTCCTTTTTTTCAGTTCCCTGGATTTAACTAGATTCTTTTGCTTTGTGTTCTTTTTGAATTCCGATCATTACTTCATATATTTTTATTCTTATTCATTTTTTTTTTTTTTTTTTTTACTTTTAATTTCTGCCCTTATTTTTTTCATTTATAATTACATTATTCTTAAGAACAGAGGGTCTTGCTAGAGTTTCCCTTTCATTTATTCAATTAATTTAGTCACAATTTAGTGACATAAACATTAGTAAATAGACCTATAAGGTTAGCTTTTCTCATTAGGATTTTTTTCGGTAATTTCTTATCAATGTTTTTAAAAGATATATTATTTAAGATTTTTTATTTTGAATGGGGGGTAGAACATTTGCATTTCAGCCTTATCATCACACTCCTGAACATTTGTTTCTTCACACACATCTTGCAAGAGGCTGGCCATTTAAGACTTCTTTGCAACCAGATCTTCTATGGTTGCTCTGTGTATGCACTTGCTTAAACACACAACATCTATGACCAGTCCTTCACAACTTCTTTACACACCTGATAATTATTTTCGCTGTGTGGTGGCCGAAAATACATTATTATCTTCCACCTGGAAACTTCATCCCCATGAATAAGCCCCGGTGGACGGAGTGAAACGTGTTGGGGGCATGGCCTGGTGGAGGTCCAGACCGAGACTCCTACTCACTATTATATAGCAGGTCTTGACTTAATGTGCGGCTCCCCGGAATCTAGTCACTCTCTACCATTTCCTGAAGGATAGACAAGTTCCCTTCCTGGCCGGCACTCACAGCAGTGGGCACAGGACTTAAATTCCATACAGCCTGAGGGGCTCACACACATATCCTTGGTTTACACTTATTACCACTAACATCCGGTGCCTCAGTGCCATGTTTGCTCCTGGAACCAGTAATATTAAGTAATATTAGGAGGGCTGCAAGATGGCTACATGTTTGTTGCATGCAAAACAAAGTCAAAAGGACAGTGTAGATTCAGTGAAAGTCTAGGACACTTGAAAAGCTAGGAGATTCCTCCATCCATGCTATATAGGCTATTGTATCTAGAGAGCCACCCCTGTCAGCTGTCAAAATACCTGAATAGCAGCTGCATTTGTCACCTGCATTCTTAAATCTCTTCATTGAGATATTTTGAACAGAAAGGTGGCTGACAGGGTCAGCCAACTTAGTGAATTCCTCAAAAACAGTATACTTGATTTGATTGTAGCCATATTAGTGCAATTGTGACAGAGAAAATTGGGTACTGTCCGTGATACTTTTTTTATTTGCACTAACATACAATTTTTCAGGACAAGCTTTCGGGGTGTGTCCCCTCCTTCAAGGTCCAAGCAGTACTTTTGGACCTTGAAGAAGGGGACATACCCCGAAAGCTTGTCCTGAAAAATTGTATGTTAGTGCAAATAAAAAAAGTATCATGGACAATACTCAATTTTCTCTAAAATAGTATGAAATTTGTGTATAGCCAGCTTTTTGCTAAACTGTTGGGGCTTTAATTATCCTATTCTCATATTCCAGGCTTTATTATTAACAATGTAACCACTGCTGTACATTTTAAGGACATAAGGACTCAGTTAGTTCAATGGCCATATACAGTACATATCTAACTAGTGTCTGTTATTCCTCTTACTTGGTTAGGTTACCTTTTTATTGGGATGCCATTTTCTAGTTTTCCCATTACATTACTCTGATAAGCTTGATAAGTTATTCCATGTATATTTTTACACAAAGAAAGCATTCATTTATACATGTACAGGTTCACTACTAACCATAAATGACTGCATCGATAAAGGTATGGCTGCAGTTTTTCCAAACAGTGTGCATTCACATGAGTGGCAGTCAAGTCAAGTTCATCAATTTCCATATGAACCAGGTCTAAGAAATATACCAATACATCTAAGTCAATAGGTGAGAACACATTATCACTAATATTAAGACGTAGAGCAGATGGTGTTATTCTACTGGCCAGGTCACTGTTCTGTTGCTCAAATAAACAGTGAAGCAAGTTCAGGATATATCTCCCATTTTCACAGTTCTCAATAATTGATTTTATCAGCCATGAGGTATACATTTCGTACTTCTTGGTTGCGTGAAGGCCCAGATGTTTCTGTAGTAAAGTTTGGTTTCTAACTGATAGCAATCCAGAAACAAACCTTAGAAATAAATCCAGATATCCAGAATCAATGTCAAGTTTTTTCTGCACATCCAAATCCATGATGTCATCTAAGGGTTCCTCTACATGAACGTAATAGAAAGCTGCAAAAAATTCCTGGATGGTGAAATGGGTAAAGGACAGTACGTTCTCAACATATCCTAATTCAGACACACATGTCTTATCAAGAAAACTATTTACAATGTCACTTGGGAGTGTGTTAAACATTTCAAAATCAGCCTCATAAAACAAGGTTTCATGCTTTAGGAGGGAGCCGTACGCAATCTGTCCCAAACCAAAAACTCCATTTAATGCCAATTCATTTTTTGTGAAATTGACTTGATGGGCATGGTATTTTAGTAAAACGATAAGGTAGTGGCAGTAGATATCTGTCATTGTTTTTGGCCTTTCAATATGAAGATTAGAACATCCTTTTATAACACTGCAGACAATCCAGCAAAAAGCTGGGATATAACACAGTGTAAACAAAAAATGATTCTCCTTAACCATCACAAATTGTTCACTTCCCACTTCCTTGTCTCCAAAAAATTTTTGAAAGTAATCTTCAATTTCTGTAACAGAGAATCCAGTAATTATCACAAAGCGATCAATAAAATCAACCGGAATGTGGTTAATGACTGTTGGCCTGCTAGTGAGCACAATACTGGCATTGGAGAGAAGTTCTCCTTTGATCAAGCTCCCAATTAACAGAGGTAATTCCGCTTGCTCATCTGGATCAAACACATATTCATCTAATTCTAGCTGGTTGGAGGACTTAAACTCATCAAATCCATCTAAGATCACAAGCAACTTATCACTGTTTTTGAAAATGTCATCTAAAATCCGTGACAAATGTCCATGTTTTTTTAGTATAATTTCTCGCAAAGTTACCGGTTTATTTATTAAGTTGAGGTCCCTGAAAGTAAAATTCAGCACAAATTCAAAATTATGATGCGATACTCTATTAGAGAAATCAAAAATTAGTTTTTGAACAAAAACTGTTTTTCCAATCCCAGCTACACCACTAACAAGGATTTTCTTGGGCAGTCTCCTCCCGTTTGGCTTTTCAAACAGCTGGCTCAGTTTTAGCTTATTTTCTGTTTTGTTCTGGAGGTCTATACGTTGTTGGCCAAATGTCAACAATTCATTCTTCTTAATTTCTAGGCTGTAGTGTCCATTGACAAGAAGAAGGTTTACAAAATAGTCAGAGAAGACTAATTTCTCCCCAAGTCTGCAGTTGTATGTCTTCATGCACTCACTCCTCCGCAAAAGAACATCTCTGTGTTTCTGTATACTCTTTGAATACTCTGCAAAACAAAAAAAGAACAACTAATTAGGTCACCTGAAAAATTATTATCACATAAAATAAAGTGAATCTTTCTCTTTGCCTATGCAGAGCAAAGTACATGGTTTACCTAGCTTTTCCCAGCAACACATATTTACAGAGAACCCTTGTTGCTCCATTCAAGAACTGGAAACAAGCAAAGAAAGGCTTGTGTAAGTCCCAAACCTACTTGTCGGAAATTACATAGGCTATTGGACTTCTTACTTGGTCCCTTGTAACAGCACTGGGTTTATCACAAGGTACCAGAGCTATCACAGTAGAGAGGGGGAGTAACATGCTCATCCATGCTCAGAATCAGCAGGCATTTCACTTAGTCCCCGTTCACACCTATGCAATATAGATGCGGCTTACACCGCATCCAATTCGCAGGACATTTTAACATACATTCATTTGAATGTATCTGGTTCACATATGTGCGTTGCATTCGCACTGTGCATTGCACAAAAAACGCGTGCGTTTTCTGGGCATTGCGGTGCGAATTACAAGCCCATTATCTTCTATGGGAACGCATCTTATTCGCAGATGCATTGCGTTCTAAACATGAATTTTCTCCTTCTCCTCACTACACCTCCACCCTCTCCCCCCCTCTCCCTGCTCACTGATCCGCAGAGGAACCTCTGAACAACTAATTTTTATCTTCGCAGTAAAAACTGAGCTTCAATTCGCACCAAAAATGTGTGAACCCAGCCTTAGCTATTAGCCCCCCGACGGAGTAGCAGGGGCGCAAAAAACATTATATTATCCCTGGGGAGCAAGTTAAATCTTTTCTGTGTCCTGCATGATCAAAGAAATGGCTCATTTTAAAAGATTATACAGTCATCACTTACAAACACATAAGTATAGACAGCTACTAGGGCCCACAGAGGATAAGAGCAGGAAAGGGGGAAGGGATAAGGTCAGGAGAGTGCAAAGGAGGAGACTATGTTACTTGTTGGCTATTATGGCCGTAGTTCGGCCACTGCATATTATTCCTATTATTTTATTTAATTGAGGGCACTATATGTCACTCCTCCTGTCCCGTCCTGAGTAGACATGCTCTGAGAATTGTACAGGTACTCTGGATTTAATTTCCAAAAGCATCTGAAACAGACATTTTCTCAGACATCCTTTATTGTCCAAGCACAAAAAACACACTTTCCCTTTTCTCCTTTTCATTTTTCCATACTGAAGATATAATCTGATATTGATGTCAGACCATTTTACTGAATGGCATTCAAAAATGATAAATTATGTTTGGGTTATGTTCAAGGGATTCACAAAACAACAAAGCACTCAGTAATAGCTAATGCTAACACCAATGAGTCATAGTAAAAAGGACATATTTCCATGTTGTAAATAGAACCAGTTATAAAACAGCTTACATAAGATTCTGGATATGAAACCTTAAGGTGCTTGTAAACCCTTACATATATCCCAGTGAAGTTAACAGCTTCAGATTATACACAGAGATGAAACAAATCCTGCTACATACATTTTACTTGTTTAACTGTTGTTTACAACTCTTCAAAGTGATGATTTGTGATAAAAATTATTCTGCATCTGTGAGGAGTACAGATGAGGGGGTGGAGACCTGCAGTTATACTGTGTGAGAGCTGATTGGAGGAAAGGGACACCCCCCTCCCCACCAGATAGGTAGAGGAATGAAGGACCATGCAGAGCTGTATTCTGAATAGACAAGCGGTGTGCTCATCTCCCTCCTGTAGCTCGTGTTATCTCATGTGTCGGGAAAACTTGTCAGAAGTGACTCATGCTGATAACAGAGAAACTAAGCACCAGAGTGAAACGACACTAAAAGCTTTGGAGAGAGACAAGTAAATACTACAGATATATGTGCTTAGTCCAAATTTAATGACTGGGGTTAACAAGGCTTACTAGATCTACTGATTACCAACAATACAGCCCTGATTACAGATGTGGAAATATGGGGCAATTTAGGAAACAGCGATCACAGGTCAATTAGGAAACACAAGGAGAACACAAAGACACTGAATTTCAAAAGATCCAACTTCCCTAAACTATGAACCTTGCTAGAAGATTTAAATTGGGATTAAAAAACACGGGGGAGAGATGGGTTTGCTTTAAGTGCATATTAAATAAGGGCATTAGCCAGTGCATCCCATTGGGAAAAAAATGTAAAAGAGCAAACAAAAGTCCTGGACGGATTAACTCTAATGTAAAAATGCATTTAAAAGCAAAAGAGAAGGCCTTCAAAAAATACAAGGCTGAGGAATCATCATCAGCATTCAGACTTTACAAAGAATGCAACAAGATATGTAAGGGTGCAATTAGGGTGGCTAAACGAAAGACACATAGCGGAGGAGAGCAAAAAAAATCCCCAAAAATTCTTTAAGTATATAAACAGTAAAAAAGGGAGGACAGACCATATTGGCCCCATAAAGAATGAGGAAGGACATCTGGTTACAAAGGATGGAGAGATGGTGAAGGTATTAAATGTATTCTTCTCCTCGGTCTTTACTGAATCGGAAGGGCTTCAGTAAACAAAACTGCAGTGTTTGTCCTCATGAGGGTACTTAGGGAAGTCAGTCAAGTAATTGCCAGACCGTTGTTCCTAATTGTTACTGACAGTCTACTGACTAGAATGGTACCAGCTGATTGGAGAAAAACCAATGTAGCACCAATATTTAAAAAAGGGCAAAAATACATCCCTGGGAATTACAAACCAGTTAGCTTAACATCAATAGTATGCAAGCACTTTGAGGGAACGATAAGGGACTATATACAAGATTTTAGTCATGAAAACAGTATCATTAGCAGTAATCAGCATGGATTCATGAAGAATCGTTCTTGCCAAACCAATCTATTAACCTTCTATGAGGAGGTGAGCTGCCATCTAGATAAAGGAAGGCCCGTAGACGTGATGTATCTGGATTTTGCAAAAGCATTTGACGCAGTTCCCCATAAATGTTTATTGTACAAAGTAAGGTCCGTTGGCATGGAC
Organism: Aquarana catesbeiana; assembly: GCF_042186555.1. Lineage (NCBI taxonomy): Eukaryota > Metazoa > Chordata > Amphibia > Anura > Ranidae > Aquarana > Aquarana catesbeiana. The sequence goes on from NC_133324.1 coordinate 656,239,171, forward strand.
CATAGGGTGAGTACATGGATTGAAAACTGGCTACAAGGGAGAGTTCAGAGGGTGGTGATAAATGGGGAGTACTCGGAATGGTCAGGGGTGGGAAGTGGGGTCCCCCAGGGTTCTGTGCTGGGACCAATCCTGTTTGATTTGTTCATAAACGACCTGGAAGATGGGGTAAACAGCTTAATCTCTGTATTTGCAGACAACTCTAAGCTAAGCAGTGCAATAACTTCTCCGCAGGATGTGGAAACCTTGCAAGAAGATCTGAACAAATTAATGGGGTGAGCAACTACATGGCAAATGAGGTTTAATGTAGAAAAATGTAAAATAATGCATTTGGGTGGCAAAAATATGAATGCAATCTACTCACTAGGGGGTGAACCTCTGGGGGAATCTAGGATGGAAAAGGACCTGGGGGTCCTAGTAGATGATAGGCTCAGCAATGGCATGAAATGCCAAGCTGCTGCTAACAAAGCAAACAGAATATTGGCATGCATTAAAAAGGGGATTAACTCCAGGGATAAAGCAATAATTCTCCCACTCTACAAGACTTTGGTCCGGCCTCACCTGGAGTATGCTGTCCAGTTCTGGGCACCAGTCCTCAGGAAGGAAATGGAGCAAGTACAAAGCAGGGCAACAAAGGTAATAAAGGGTCTGGAGGATATTAGTTATGAAGAAAGGTTGCGAAAACTGAACTTATTCTCTCTGGAGACGAGATGCTTGAGAGGGGATATGATTTCAATTTACACATACCATACTGGTGACCCCACAATGGGCATAAAACTTCTTTGTGGAAGGGAGTTTAACCACTTCAATACCAGGCACTTATACAGCTTCCTGCCCATGCCAATTTTCAGCTTTCTGCGCTGTCGCTGTTTAAATGACAATTGCGCGGTCATGCTACACTGTACCCAAACAGAATTTTTATCATTTTGTTCCCACAAATAGAGCTTTCTTTTGGTGGTATTTGATCACCTCTGTGGTTTTTATTTCTTGCTAAACAAATAAAAAAAGACAGAAAATTTTGAAAAAAATAAAAACTTTGCTTTTGTTTCTGTTATAAAATTTTGTAAATAAGTAAGTTTTCTCCTTCACTGATGGGCACTGATAAGGCGGCACTGACAGGCACTGATAAGGTGGCAATGATGAGGTGGCCCCCACGAGCGGGCACTGACAGGCACTGACAGGCACCGACGATGGGCACTGATATGCGGCACTGATGGGCACTGGTAGGCGGCACTGATGGGTGGCACTGATATGCAGCACTGATGGGCATTGATGGGTGGCACTGGTGTGCACTGATGGGCACTGATAGGCGACACTGATGGGCACTGAAAGGCTGCAAAGATGGGTACTTATAGGTGGCACTGATAGGCGGCACTGCTTGGCACTGATGGGCACTGATAGGCAGCACTGCTGGGCACTGATGGGCATTGATACGTGGCACTGACGGGCACTGATACGCGGCACTGATATGCGTTAGGCACTGATTGGCATCTCTGGTGGCACTGGCAGTGGCATTGTGATTGGGCACTGATTGGCAGCTGCCTGGGCATTGATTGGCAGCTGCCTTGGCACAGATTTGCATTTCCCTGGTGGTCTAGGGGGGCATACCTGGTGGTCCAGTGTGGATGGCCATCCTGGTGGTCCTGGGCGGCATGGTGGTGGTCCTGGGTGGGATCCGAGGGGGGTAGCACAGACCCCCCTGTCAGGAGAGACCTGCCGATCGGCTCTCCTCTACTCGCGTCTGTCAGACGCGAGTGAGGAAATGCCGATCAACGGCTCTTCCTGTTTACATCGTGATCAGCCGTGATTGGACACGGCTGATCACGTGGTAAAGAGCCTCCATCGGAAGTATAGGAGGCTCTTTACTGAGATCGGTGGAGCGGTGTGTCAGACTGACACACCGCACCACCAATCGCCGCGATGCGTGCCTGCCCAGTCAGGATAACTGAACCACCGCCTGGCCGTCATTCTGCTATAGGCTGGGCGGGAAGTGGTTAATAAGACATGTGGCCACTCACTAATATTAGAAAAAAAGAGGTTTAACCTTAAACTGCGTAGAGGGTTCTTTACTGTAAGAGCTGCAAGGATGTGGAATTCCCTTCCACAGGTGGTGGTCTCAGCGGGGGGAATTGATAGTTTCAAGAAACTATTAGATAAGCACCTGAACGACCGTAACATATAGGGATATAAAATGTAATACTGACATATAATCACACACATAGGTTGGACTTGATGAGCTTGTGTCTTTTTCAAGCTCACCTACTATGTAACTATATGGAACCACTTTAATGTACAATTACTGATCAAGCTTACATGTGAAAATATATATTTGCCCCTTCTTTAGATTTAATTTTTGCCTTTAACACCTTGGATTGAAGTGAACCTTACTCAGTTGTAAACATTTAAAAGTAAAGATTCTGTCTAACAGCAGACATTGCAAGATGCCCTATTATATTAATAGTCAAAAAAGCTTCTTCTGTGCACTCAAGTTTCACTTTTTTCTGGGGCCTGCCATCGCCTTTCCAGCAAGAGTGCTTTTCTGGACAGGGAGGCAATCTCACTGGACAATGGAAATGCGGTTGTCATGGCTTAGCCAATAAGGCCGAGGGAGTCAGACCATAGTAATAAAGTGAAACTATATAAGAGAGGATCACAGAAGATGCTATTTAAGGCTAATAAAGATAACAGCACGCAACCTTTAGTGTTATGTAATGCTTAGTATCCCATTCTTCTTCTGCTCTGATTGTGGGTTCTCCTGGATGATACAGTGTGGCACTCTCAGAGAGTGGCTGTCTGCATCATTATACTACGAATGAAGGGCACACCAGCGAGCCCCCTCATGGGGCAGGCCAATGATGCCCTACATTCAAAATATCTCCTATTTCTTCAGTCTTCTTGGTTGACTGATGCAGGGAATTTATTAGACATGTGGAAAAGAGGACATATTATTGAGAAAAATAAGTATTGTTAGGGACACCTACGGATTGAACATAAGCATTGCAGCTTGGGCTGTTTTTTTATTTTGAATACCTGATGGGTGTTGTTCAGAAATGGGCCCAATTTTAAATAGAAATTTCAGAGTCTAACATGTGTGGCCAGCTGCAGACTTTATTTCATCATGTGTAAAAATTAGATATGCACTTACCATTTTCTGAGGCCATACAATTTTTTGAGTTTTTAATCTGAATGAAGAGATCACAAAATACTGACGCATTTTCTTCCCCAAGGCAGTCAATAATATCCAATAATCTTCTGACTTGTTTCCTGGGCCCTGCTCCATGGGTGACCTCCTCAAAGTCATCTTTTGTCAGTAATTTTTTTTGTCTTGCCTGGTCAAGAATAGAATCAATACAATCTTCTAGTTCTTCCACAAGCTCTACACGGTGCTTCTGTAAAAACAACAGTGAAGATTCCCTAGAAAAAAAAAAAATTGGATTATCAACAAATTAAACAATTCAGCTCTTGCATCTGTATACCCCTTATGGACTAGAGCATTTTTTGTAACCACAAGACCAGCCTGTGTCTCTCTTGCTGGCCAAAAGAGACAAAGCCCCCTATACTCTCATTGTTCAGTGGCAGCACAGCCCTCGGAAGGCATCCCTGTTATTATGCATACACCCCTGGCACTGGCTTCTCCTCTAATTACCTGCAGCGCTGAGGTGCTTTATTGAAGCATCACAAGCCCAAAGCTCTGATCTTGAGAGCATTTAGCTACCTAGCTCCTGACTCTTGCCTAGTAAGTTCTTGTTTGCCATGGCTTGCTGTTTGGATTCATCTGTTACTGACCCTTTGCGGAAATACCAACTACTCTTCTGGATTGCTGCCTGCCTTTTGACCTCAGTCTGTTTTTAGATTATGCTTTTCTACTACTTGCCCTGACCTCAAAGTGTTTCTGGTTAATGCTGTACCTGTTACCTGCCCTGACCTCAGATAGTCTCTGGATCATGCTTACCGTCTACCACCATCAGCCTCTGAACATTTGTGTGGATATTCTCCTGCCATGCTATGCCTCAGGTCATATCATCTTGATTATTCTTTCCTGCTTCCTACACAGAGCCCCATGTTCCAACAGGCTGAAACTACAGCATTGTGAATCAAGTACAAGAAGGCCTGCTTGCCTTAAGGAAATGGGGGCTTTTTAAGGTGAAGCGGGACATGGCCTCCATGGCAGTGTCCTGCTTCTGCATATTAGCCTTGAAAAAGGCCAGAAAAAAAAGTTACAAAATTCAGCAATTCAGCTCCCCTAAACCTAAGGAGATCTGGACGCCATGTTTGGGATTCCTGGATTTACTGCTAGGACATCCAGTGAACCGAACATACAGATATTGCATCTTAAAGTTCCACAAGTAACGTACACAAGTAACGCCAAAAAATACCTGGTAAAAGCACACTAGAATGCAATGCAGTATACTCGCCTAACAAGTAAAAATTTATGTCAAGAATGCAGCAAATTCCCCTTTTTACCCTATATGTCTATGCAAGTATCTGTCCACATGTAAAATTTTAGAAGCTACAGTATGTCTCTTTCAGCCTTGATTTAAAAAAAAGTCCTTTTTGTTATATCTAATCTTTTTTATTGGTGGGGTAATACAGCAGCATTTGCCATAAGGTACAAGTATGAAAAACTTACTTCAGGGTTTAACCTTCTCCAACACTGAAAGCTCTGACGTCCCCTTCACTGCTCCTTAGTCACTGCTGCCATCATATACATTTCTTCTTCTGGGCCTGGCATCATCTCTTTTCAGCTTTAGGATGGCCACTGATCATTTAAGTTCTATGCTAGAGCACTGGAGTTACTTTGTCCCCACACTTTGCTCCATTCTCAGCATTTTGCAGATGCAAGGAATGAGCTAAGAGCGAGAACTGCACTGCTCATGTGCTGCGGACAATGCACACAAGAAAAAATTGCTAGGAGAAAAGGTGTGACGTTTTTTGGCAAAGGAGATTTGCAAAGTCTCTCCTACCAAAATACTCTACCTGCTAGCAATTTTTTTTAAGCGGGACTAAACCCATCAATTTAATTGTTTCCCAAAACATTACATTCAAGGCATGCTTCGAATGATAATTGTTATGGTTGATTGTGTGCTCAACTGAACTGTCAAACCATCATATAGCTGGTGTCACATGTACACCACCATGGCAACTGCAGACCAAACAAAGACTATGATGACAGCCTCCTTGGCTGTAAAGAATAGGAGGGTTTAGTTCTGCTTTAAACAGTCTGATAAACGGGGGGGGGTAAACTGAGATCCTTTTCTGATCTCAAAATTGCCTACTCACTACCGGGTGAATGTTGTTTCGATACTACCAACTTCGACATGCGTATAGGAAACAGTTCCCAGTGCAACTCATACTGAAATCAGACTCTGTGGAGGGACTACTTACTGCCAAGATCATAGATAAACCCCTCTCCTCCCTGTATTTCCACTTGTCCATAGCTCCTTTGAAGAAACTTGAAAAAACCCTAGATAAGTGGAAATTAGACATCCCAGATCTGTCAGAGGAGGGATGGGAGACATGTGTATCTTCCTTTGTAACTAACATGATCCCGGCCAGAGTCGATTCATGCAGGTCAAGTTCCTCCACAGAGCCTACTACACTCCAAAGCGGTTAACAATTATGAATCCTAACACCCCGGTGGCCTGTCCTAGATGTGATCAGAGCTCCGCCTCCTTCTTTCATATGATATGGTCCTGTCCCCGCCTTTAGTCAGAAATAGCTGACACCCTTAGCCGGATTACCTCCCTGGAGCTGGGAACAGACCCAAAAATGATGCAGCCAAATGTTTTTGACTCTAGGGTAAAGGGCAAATATACTGGACTATTCCTGATTTATGCTACTTTTTATGCCCGCACAGAGATATTCCTCTATTGGAAGGACGCTACGCCTCCCAGTGTGTCCTCATGGCGCCTAACACTGAACTCGGTGTTACCATTGTATAAGCTTACCTATGTCAACTGAAACCGCCCTGACAAATTTGACAAGATGTGGTCGGGATGGATAGATGCCTGGGGCACAGAAATGGCGGATGACCACTGAGATATTGCTGCTGGACCTGCCCTGCAATAGTGTACCACTGCTATGATCTTCTGTCTAATCATTGTTTGAGCTCAGAGAACTTAGCAAAGTAGATGAGGTCCCTCCTTCGCTCCCCTCCCCCCCCTCCCCCCCCTTTTATCTTCCGCGTATCCTGCCTTTCCTGAATCCCCCCCCCCTCCCCAGGACCTCCTTAAATAGTATTGCTGAAATTTACTACCTCCGAACCCATATCCTAATGTGATGTAACTTAACAGCTCTGCACATCTTTCTTCTGTTTAAATGCGCATCCCAATCGTTCTGTGACAATATTTCTGTGAACAACTGTGTATATGCATCGCTTGTACTGTAAAAATCGAATAAACATTTTTTTCTTGTAAAAAAGAAAAAGTCTGATAAACGCAGTCTGATAAACGCACAGCTAAACTGGTAACGAATGTGAGTCAGTATGACAGTGTTGGGTTAGTCCACCAGGCCAGTAATGCACAAAATCATGGGCTTGCCAGTGCCAGGTTTAGGAGTACAGAGCTTAGGAGTAGAAGCTGCCCCGGGCACATTGTGGGAGGGGGGTGCCAGGTTGCAAGCATGCTGAAGAACCTGTGCACAAAATACTTGGGCTGTTACAGAACTCTACACCCCAGCCTCTGTTGCCGCTAAAGCCTTGCCAAAAACAGAACCAAGGATGTGCCCATACCTCTCGCCGGCTTCCTCTCTATGGCAGCAGCCACACCCCTTTTCAGAAAGGAGAAGCGCACGGGGTTACTGTCAGGCTGGCCAGCTGGATCGGGGCTGTAACACTAGGAGCTTCAGTACAGCTAGACGGAGCAAGCAAGATAACATTACTCTGCCGCTCCAATTACTGTTTCCTGCCCAGCAGACATCAGGGCTTAGCCCAGGGCAGACTGAATGTAACAGAGGACAGATTCCAGACTTCACATTCCAACACCTGTGAGTGACAACCTGTTCTGCCTTCCAGACTGTTTAATGTTGTACTGTAAACCTGTACTGCACCGGTTTACTTAACCACTTCAATACCAGGCACTTAGACACCTTCCCGCCCAGACCAATTTTCAGCTTTCAGCGCTGTCGCAATTTGAATGACAATTGCGCGGTCATGCTACACTGTACCCAAACAAATTTTTTATCATTTTGTTCCCACAAATAGAGCTTTCTTTTGGTGGTATTTGATCACCTCTGCGGTTTTTATTTTTTGCGCAACAAATAAAAAAGACCGAAAATTTTGAAAAAAAACAAGTTTTTCTTTGTTTCTGTTAAAATTTTTTTGTAAATAAGTACGTTTTCTTCTTCAATGACGGGCACTGATATGGCTGCACTGACGGGCACTGACTGGCACTGATACGGCGGCACTGATGGGCACCGATGAGGTGGCACCAATGAGGTGGCACTGATGAGGTGGCACTGACGGGCACTGATGATGGGCACTGATAGGCGGCACTGATGGGCACTGATAGGGGGCACTGATGGGCACTGATAGGTGGCACTGGTAAGCAGCACTGATGGGCACTCATAGGTGGCACAGATGGGCACTTATAGGCGGCACTGATGGGCACTCATAGGTGGCATTGATGGGCACTCATAGGTGGCATTGATGGGCACTCATAGGTGGCACTGATAGTTGGCACAGATGGGCATGGATGGGCACTGATAGATGGGCACTGATGGGCACGGATGGGCACTGACAGGTGGCATGAATGGACACTGATGGGTAGCACTGACGGCACTGGTTGTTTGCAGTGATGCCCCTAAGGGTGGCATTGTTGGGCATCACTGCAACATAATTGTGCCAATCAGTGCCCATTTGTGGGCACTGATTGGCACTGACTGGGCACACTGGGCACATGTGGATGGCCATGGGGTACATACCTGGCCATCCACATGTTGCCCCTTCCCTGGTGGTCCTAGTGGCGATCCCTGGTGGTCCAGTGTGGTGATCTGAGGGGGGGCTGCGCTGATAAACAATCAGCACAGACCCCCCCTGCCAGGAGAGCCGCCGATCGGCTCTCCTCTAATCGCGTCTGTCAGACGCGAGTGAGGAAGAGCCGATCAACGGCTCTTCCTATTGACAGCGTGATCAGCCGTGATTGGACACGGCTGATCACGTGGTAAAGAGCCTCCGCCGGAGGCTTTTTACCAAGATCAGTGTAGCGGTGTGTCAGACTGACACACCGCTCCACCGATCGCCGCGATGCGCGCCCCCGGGGGCGCGCTGCGGCATGTTATCCTGCTGGACGTCATATGACGTCCAGTCAGGATAACACAACCACTTCCCGGACGTCAATCCGCTATAGGGCGGGCGGGAAGTGGTTAAAGAAAAAGTAAAAATCTTGAACAGGGCAGGAATGTACTGGGACTTCTCAGGCTCTACATAGATGTTTTCTACATACACACTATATCTTATTTAAAAAAATAGATATTTTTAATAAGATATAGAGATTGATTTACTAAAACTGGAGAGTGAAAAATCTGGTGCAGCTATGTATGGTAGCCAATCAGCTAATAACTCCAGCTTGTTCAATTAAGGTGGGAGTAAACCCCCGTGCATGAATGTTACCTTTGGGTAAGCCTATAATAAGGCTTACCTATATGTATTGTAAATCTTTCCTAAACATGCACTGTTTAGGAGATATTTACTGTAGATGCAGCCAGTGCCGTAAATGAGTATGTGATGCATACTAGCACATTATGACATTGCCTAGTAAATAAACCCTGTGGTGTATATGTAAAATACATCTATGAAGAGCCTGAAAAGTCCCAGTATATTCCTAACCTTTTCAGATATATGAACGTAAACGGCAAGGGATGTTATGCCATAATATAGCCCAAGTCTTGCAGGGGTTTTGCACAGAGCGGCCCCGATACCCCTTTCCTGTGGTCCCCTGGTGGCGCTTCAGGCCCCTCCTCTTCATTGGGTGCCCCAATGGAGACTCCATTCCAAGGGGCACCCGTGTGGGTGTGCTCCCCGAGTCATGATGCTCCGTCCATTGACACAGACAGCAGGACTTGGCCCCGCCCCCTGCACCCGTGTCACTGGATTTGATTGACAGAAGCGGGAGCCAATGGCTCCTGCTGCTATCAATCTATCCAATGAGGACCCAGGACACGGGAGACGGGCTAGAGCTGCTGGGCTCGTACTCATCGCTGGAACGATCGGGTCCGGGTAAGAAAAAGGGAGGCTCTGGGGGGCTGCCACAGCAGAGAAGGTTTTTCACCCTAATGCATTAGGTGAAAAACCTTGAGAATTTACAACTCTTTTAAGTAGTTTTACCTTAATTCTCAGCCCCTAGACTAAATGAGCATTTAACCCATGTAGTACAGGAAGCCGCACTGCAAACATGGATTTTGTTTCCTGCAGTTGGTATTTAACCCTTTATCATTAAAGAGAAAGTTAGAGAAGACAATTGGGTCAGACGGGTACATAAATAGGTGGTTCTATGTATATATGTGAGTATGTATGCATACCTCCCAACCGTCTTTCCCTCATTCGGAACAAAGTCCCCCTGTCCCTTTTTCCTCCTCATTTGTCTCTCCTTTTGGTCTAATATATATATATAATATATATAGTTTTATATAAAATGCACCACTTATCTATCAAAAAGTCTTTTACAGTGCTAAACCTTTCATATATTTTCTAAATTGCAGCATTTGTAAATTCCAAAAGCCAATATAAAGGAATAGTAGTGGTAAAAAAGAACTCTTATGGGTTTAAAGCAGAGTTCCACACAAAAAATAGAACTTCCGCTTTTCGGAACCCTCCCCCCCCTCCGGTGTCACATTTGGCACCTTTCGGGGGGGGGGGAGGGGGTGCAGATACCTGTATAATACAGGTATTTGCACCCACTTTTGGTCATAGACTCCCGCGGGGGGTCCTTGCCACTCCCTCCCCCCCCGCTGTCTGCTGGGAGACACAGGTCCCAGAGACAGCAGGGACCATTCGGATTGCGCAGCGCGACTCGAGCATGTGCAGTAAGGAACCAGGAAGTGAAGCTGCAAGGCTTCACTTCCTGATTCCCTTACCGAAGATGGCGGTGGCAGCACCCGATGACAAAGGGTCGGTTCGGCCTCGGGTGCCGACATCGCGGGCGCCCTGGACAGGTAAGTGTCCTTATTTTAACAGTCAGCAGCTGCAGAATTTTTTGAAGCTGCTGACTTTTAAAGAAAAAAAAATTTGGTGGACCTCCGCTTTAACCAATCATTTTTTTTGTACAGTTCTGCTTTAAGGGAGGCATGGCAGGGGGCGTGTCCTGTACCTACATACTTTTACTAATAGGTGTCCCTCACTCCCATTTCAGAAGGTTGGGAGGTATGTGTTTGTGCATGTGTATATATGTATGTGTGAAAAGCCTCATTGGGGGTGCTGCTGTGCACTAGGATGTATATACTCCTGGTCTCTGCACTCCGTATTTTACCCACTCTTAACTCTTGCACATGGTATATAACATATTCCTTACCCCTGCACTCTATACGTCATTTGCTCCTTATTATTTTTGCTCCTGACTCTTGCACTTTGTAATTTATTCAGTCCTTTGCACTCTACACGTAGGTATAATGATCAGGTGCAGTTATCAGGCACGGGTTAGACGATAGGTCATGCACAACACTGGCGGGTGCAGTGTGGCATGTTTGTCCCTTGTCCCAGCACTGTGTACAAGCCCTGTGTCCTTTCTAATTCCATTTATATAGTGGCTGAGACTTGAATTGCCACACAAACTTCAGCCCCCAGTCTTTGGGGTATGGGTGATGCAGCTCAAGACATTTGGCAAAGCAGGTAAGGAAATATAGTAAATAAAGTAACTGCATTTTTTTTTTCTTTTTAATGTTATTTTTTTTAGATATGAATTGTTAATTAACATGAACACAGCTTCCCTTAGTTTACTAAACTCAGTGAACATTCACCATGCTACGTGAACAGCATCTACTGATTTAGTAAATCAGCCCTACATGTTCCTTTTGGGAAACAGTGTGTTTCTAAATTCGGTTTTTAGTCCAATAAGCACAGCAAGCACCTTGATGCTGTTTCTGCTGTTGTTTACAAACAAATTATACTATGTGAAAATAAATTAAGGCCCCTTTCACACTTGTGCAACCTGAAAGTCGCACGATTTTGCAGCGATATTTTGCAGTGGTTTTTGCCATGATTTTGCTGTGCTTTTGATGCGTCTTGAAGCAATGACTGTGTAATCTTGAGCTCTAAGGACCTCAAGTGCCATCAAAGTCGGACTACAGTAGTGCAGGCACTACTTTGAAGTCCCTGCAACTTGAAGTCGCACAGATATGAATGGTACTCGTTGAAAATCATGGGGTACAACTTGTCATGCAACTTTGCAGTCCCAAGTCGCAGGACAAGTCGCACAAGTGTGAAAGGGGCCTTAGTCTACTATTCTTTCTTGGGGTTTCTTTGAGTTGAACTTCTAAAAATATGACTCCTTAAAATATACATTATTCATTTACTGAGAAAAAGGTGTCCTAAAAGAACACTGTATTCAAATACCATATTATCGCATCCTGTCAAAGATTATTTTTATGTAATAGATGTGTGTATGAGTAGACAATCTGCCTTAGGCCCCTTTCACACTTGTAAGACACGACTGCGGGTCTGCGGGAAGCTTATTGGAATCTGGAAGCCCCCTTTAACCCCCCTGGCGGTATTCCCGAGTCTGGCTCGGGGTGGATTTTACATACCAAAAGCGGTATCCCCGAGCCAGACTCGGGCTTGCATCGCAGGATCCAGGAAGAGCATACTTACCTTGTCCCCTGGTTCCTGCGATGTCTCCCCGCTGTGATCGGCGAGCCGCTGTGTCTCACTCGATTCACAGTGCCGAGCTCCGTTCCCTGCGAGCGTTGCGACGCACGGGGACGGAGTTCGGCGGTAAATTCAAAAGTGAAACACATAGTATAGATACAGCATACTGTAATCTTACAGATTACAGTACTGTATCAAATAACTACACATCCCCTTTGTCCCTAGTGGTCTGCCCAGTGTCCTGCATGCAGTTTTATATATATAAAACTGTTCTTTCTGCCAGGAAACTGGAGATTGTCCATAGCAACCAAAACTGTCTCTTTACATCAAAAGTGGTTTTAGACCAGCTAGAAAAAAGCGATAATAAATTATAATCACTTGCAGAATTGAGCGATAGTGATTTGTGGAGAGATCCGTCATCAAACAATAAAAGTAATAAAAGCTAAAATTCTGCAACTGTGCAAATTTCAGTGTTTTTGATTTGATTACATTATTATATAATTTTTATTATTATTATATTATTATGTGTTTTAATTATTTATAGTTATTTATTATATTATAATTTTTTATTTCGTTTTTCAAACTTTATCATACCCGGGATGTCTACTAGACTCTTGTTTGGACAGATTTAAGTGAACTATTCCTAAGAATTACAGGCCTACAATATGAAACGCCATATTTCTGTGCAAAATAATTGTACCGCTTTCAGCACCTAAAATCTGAAATAATCATACCGCCAGGGAGGTTAACAAAGGGGGCCCTGCCCCAAAGCACCTTGTCCCCATGTTGATGAGGACAAGGGCCTCTTCCCAACAACCCTGGCCATTGGTTGTCGGGGTCTGTGGGCGGGAAGCGTATCGTACCCCTTTAACAAGGGGGCCCCCAGATCCCGGCCCCCCACCCTATGTGAATGAGTATGGGGTACATTGTACCCCTACTCATTCACGTAAAAAAAGTGTCAAAAATAAAACACAGTACACAGGTTTTAAAAGTAATTTATTAGGCAGCTCCGGGGTCTCTTCCGACTTCTTCTCCCCTCTCCGGCTCTTCTCCCTCTTCTGGTGACGTCTTCTGCCTCCTCCACTGATGTCTTCTGCCTCTGCCGGTTCTTCTGGGGGCCTTCTTGTTGCTCCGCAGATCCCAACAACCATTGGCCTGGGTTGTCAGGAAGAGGCCCTTGTCCTCATCAGCATGGGGACAAGGTGCTTTGGAGTGCCCTGCCCCAAAGCACCCACCCCCCCATGTTGAGGGGATGCAGCCTGGTACGGTTCAGGAGGGGGGCGCTCACTCGCCCACATCCCCTTTTCTGACCTGCCGGGCTCTGCGCTCGGATTAGGGTCTGGTATGGATTTTGGGGGGGCCCCACGCAGTTTTTTTGGCGTGTGGGTTCCCCTTAAAATCCATACCAGACAAAAGGGTCTGGTATGCTCTTGGAGGGGGAACCCATGCTGTTTTTTTTGTACATTTTGTGTGGAGTTCCCCTTCAAGATCATCAGAGCACAAGTCGCATGCCAAAGTCGGATCAGTTAAGACGGCGATCCGACTTTGATCCAACTTCAGTGATATTCGATGGCCTGAAGTAGGATCAAAGTCAGACCAAAGTAGTGCAGGGACTACTTTAAGTCGGCACGCCTTGAAGTCATACTAATATGAATGGTAGTTATTGAAAATCATGGGGAACGACTTGTCATGTGATTTTACAGTCCCAAGTCGTAGGACAAGTCAAGTGTGAAAGATGCCTTAAGTAGAAGTGTCTTAACTTTAGTTTTGCATGGCTGCAGTCAGCCAATGACTAGTCTGTGTCTTGTACAGCTTCCCCTAAATTCAGCCTGGCTCAGTTCCCCCTTCTGTGAGTAGGTGGCACTGTTACCTGGTATTATTGTCTTACAGTAGGTCTAGATCAAGGTTTTTGCAACTGGGGTACCGCAGGAAAATTACATAAAGCCCTGTACTGTCCGATCATTGTAGATTTTCACTGTTAACACCTGTGTACCAAACAGCAGGAGAGATCACATCCAGAATTCTCCCGGCTCTCTTCTCCTCTATGTTGTTCTCTGTACGTTTGCTGGCAAAACTGACAGCTATGCAAGCCGCCGCCCGTGTCCTACCAACTGATTATGTCAACGGTTGCTAAGGGGAGGTTGGGCGGCTTGCATAGCTTTCAGTTTTGCCAGCAAAAGTACAGAGAACAACATAGAAAAGACCAATATATAATGATCAGTCGGTATCGGGCTGTGTGTAATTTCTGTGGCAAGGGCAAAGAGGGGACTTTAAGAGGGGGGTATTTTTGCTAGTTGGGCAAATTTTGGAGGGGATTTGTGCTAGGAGGAGAGTTTGTGCTGGGGGGGAGGATTTAGGATTGGGGGGATTTGTGCTAGGAGGTGAGACTTGTGCTGGGGGTATTTATGATTGAGGGGGAAATTGTGCTAGGAGGGAAGATTTGTGCTGTGGGGGGTTAGGATTGGGGGGAAATTGTGCTAGGAGGGCAGATTTTGCTGGGGCGATTTAGGATTGGGGGGATTTATACTATGAGGGGGTGATTTTGGAGGGAAGATTTGTACTAGGAGGGGTGATTTGTATTAGCAGGGGCGCCTGTGGAGATTTACAACTTTACAATGTTTAAATTTGCCTTGCAAACTACATTTTAGGGCTTTTTCACACCAGGTGCAGTGCGGTAACGTGTGTGAAAATATGCATTTTCTTGCAAAATGCATTGCCTTTTACAGATGTATGTGGCTGCCATTAATGGCACCGCCACACAGCCACCAACTGCATGTATGTTTGCACCTACTAAAATGCATGGTATCACAGTTTTATTACTTAATTTATGAAATTATGCCAGCATATTTTTGCGTGTTTCACAAGCATAGAGCAGCCCAATAAAAAATGCAACATGCATGAATAGGCAAAAAAACGCTCACGCTCGGATGCACCTCCTTGCCCAGACTGGATTCTGCACAGTTCTAAAGGGTACCTCGACTGAAATAAGGTTGAAAAACACTGGTCTAGATTATGAATATGCATATATTTTCCCAGCCCATCACTAGGAGTTTTCTGTGCAGTGGTGCATTATGGGAAAGGGTATAAATATTTGGCAGTGGCTGATGCATGCTATCTTCCTCCCTTGCATATAAACTGGCTATATTACATAATCACAGAACAAACATAAAACAATTCGTTGTTTCATAAAACAACGCACATATATTATTTATAGAATCCCAGTGGCACTAACAATCATAAGTATGAAGAAGAACTGAAACATTTCAAGTAAACTTGTCACTTGAACATCTAAAAAATAAGCATATGTAGAAAAGATGCAAGTGTATTTAAAATGATCAGTTGGTGCAGAGTTATAAGCATCTGGAGTTATGTATATGCAAATCTCAACTTTTCCTGTAAAAGTCAGCCCTTTTTCTGCTTCTTGAGGCCCCTTGTATGCATATATGCAGCCTCACTGAAGTGGGTCTTATTTTGGCAGACAGTATATATATGTATACCTGTGTTTGTCCTGGCAGCGTGCTGCACAGCTCGTTCCCATCGCTGAGAGCCCTGGGTCCCGTACTAACAATCAGGAACTGGAAAGCTCGGTTCCCAATCACCTGATCACTGTGATAGCCTCTGAATGGCTATCACAGTGAACAATCACTGTAAAACCCGTCCCTGCGTATGCTTACTCTTCTGAACAGAGAGTAAGATACATTGTATCTTTCTCTCTTTGCCAGAAGAGAAAAACGTGAATAAAACAAGTGTGTGTAAAATAAATAAATACACAAATAAATAAAAAAATAGCTGACTCAAGGTTTGATCTAGGTCAGTGCCAGGGTTAGAGTTAGGGTCAAATTTAGAGTCAAAGGTCAAAGTCAAAGGTCAAGGTCAGCATATTTTAGGTAGAATTTTAAAAAAATAGTTATCAGTGTCGGTTAGAGTCGGTTCACACTGAGGCAGCACGACTTGCAGCGCGACTGCCTCAGGCGACCTGAACACGACAGCAACGGCGACTTGCAAAACAACATCTATATAGAAGTCAATGCAAGTTGCCTCAAGTCACCCCCAAAGTTGTACAGGAACCTTTTTCTAAGTCGGAGCGACTTGCGTTGCTCCTATTAGAACGGTTCCATTGTACAGAACGGGACGTGACTTGTCAGGCGGCTAAGTCGCCTGACAAGTCGTCCCTGTGTGAACCGCCTCTTAGTGTCAGTGTGTCTTAGGTAGAATAAAAAAGAAACAAAATGTGCACTACTGTTTCTGGGCCCTATTACAGGTACAGACAGCAAATAACATACAAATATGTGGTGTCACTGCGGTTGTCAGGAGTAGAATTGTTTTTGGGGTTGTTTGTTGGTGATAGGTTATGGAAGTAGCAAGAAAAAAGACAGCACAATTTTTAAATATGATAATTTTTTACTATTTTATGCCAGTTTTAGACCACTGTGCGTAATGTAAATCCACTGTTTCACTGTTGTAAGCAACCATTTTTTCTGAATGAAAACTATTCATTCTGTGTTTACTATTGTGGTTAGCTGTGATTGGCCACAGCTAATCACATGGTACAGACAAGCTGTGATTGGCCATGTCTGTACCATGTGATCACTGTGACCAATCATAAAAATCAACACAATATTACACAATGAATGGCATAACTGGAAGCCATTAATTGTGTACAATTGTCATGTGATCTGCTGTGATTAATCACAGGGATCAGATGGTACCAGCAGCGGTCTGGTACACTGATCTGTCATACGCTGTGTCCGGTTGACACAGCGGGTGACAGATCGCGCTGCAGCGCAGCTTGTCATATGATGTTCACCCAGAACAAGAGAGCTCCCGCCCAGTCATCTTTTGACTATGATAGAAAGGTACTTACTATCTGTACAATTTGCATTTGATTTTGTTTCTAGTGTTATAAGTAAAAATTGTTTTGGTTTACTCAATTTTGTTTTTCGCAGATGTGCACATTTTGACTTTACAGAGCACAGTTTTATTAAAACCTTTTTAATTTAGGGTGATGACCCATTCGCACTATGCAGTATTTTAAGACGCCTGTCTTCCCTTTATACACCATGAAATATACTTTTTTCAGTAATGATTCATTTATATTAACTGGCACATGTGACAAATAGAGTTAGTTCCCTGAAATGAAAAAAACAAAAACAAGTGAAACAAGAAAGGAGTAATGGGCATATAGCCTCAGTCATCTTGCTGTGTTTCACTGGATTTTCTACGAAAAACCACAATTGTAAAAAAAAAAAAAAAAAAAAAAAAAAAAAAGCAAAAATTATCTTTTCTACTTCCTGTTAATGTTGGCAGAGGATTCTCATATCCATTCAGATTCCCCACTGCTTCCTATGTTCAGTATTGCACTTCCCTCTACTGTGGCTTCTTCTCCCCTGACTCACTTATCCTGTCTGTCTGCTCCAACATTCTGAGCCTATTCTTCAGGTGTTTTCCTCAATTCACTCCCTCCCTTACTTTGTTCCTGCTCATTATTCAGGTTCTCAATCTTAACTTCTCATCTTACTATCACTGATCTCTTCATCTGCACACACTGTGTTGTTTTTACTTGAAGTCAAGTGTTATGAGTATTTCCCTCTTCTTCTCTCTCTGCTCATCCCAAGGTCATCAATCTCCCTCCTCCTATCTCCTTCTTCCCAGTGTCATCAGTGCTCCCCACTTCTGCATCAGTCTCCCTCCTTCTATCTGCTCCTTCTCCCCAGGGTCATCAGTGTCTCCCTCTTCTACACTCCCTGATTCTTTTTTTTGCCCTTTGTGTCATAAGTGCCTCCCTCTTCTGCATTCTATGCTCCTTTTTCCCCAATGTCACAAGTGTCTTTCTTTTCTGCCCACTCTTGCTTCTTAACTCTAATGCTCTCTAATGATCACTACTGCCTATGCTCTCCCTTTTTCACCCAAGTCATTTAACCGCTTGCCGACCGGCTCACGCCGATATACGTTGGCAGAATGGCTCTGCTGGGCAAAACAACGTATGGGTACGTTGTTCCCATTAAAAGCCACTGGGGGCGCACGCTGCATGGCGGGGGACCCAATGCACGTGGCCAGCGGGTGAGGTTCCTGCCGGCCACCCGCGATAACGGGCATGAGAGATAGCACAGGGATTTGGGTGTATAAACACCCAAATCCCTGTTCTGTCAGGGGAGAGGAGACATATTGTTTGTTCCTACTAATTAGGAACAACGATATGTCTCCTCCCCCAGTCAGTCCTATCCCCATACAGTTAGAACACATCCAAGGAACACGAATTTAACCCCTTGATCACCCCCTATTGTTAACCCCTTCCCTACCTGTGACATTTACACAGTAATCAGTGCATTTTTATAGCTCTGATCGCTGTATAAATGTCAATGGTCCCAACATGTGTCAAATGTGTCCGATCTGTCCAGTACCACTAAAAATAGCAGATCACCGCCATTACTAGTAAAAAACAAAAAAAATAATAAAAATGCCATAAATCTTTCCCAACGTTTGTAGACGATATAACTTTTGCACAAACCAATCAATACACGTTTATTGTGATTTTTTTTTACCAAACATATGTAGAAGAATATATATTGGCCTAAACTGATGAAGAAATTTGTTTTTTAAAAACATTTTTGGGAATATTTATTATAGCAAAAAGTAAAAAATATTGTTTTTCTTTCAAAATTGTTGCTCTTTTTTTTGTTTATAGCACAAAAAATAAAAACCGCAGACGTGATCAAATACCACCAAAATAAATCTCCATTTGTGGGGAAAAAGGACGCATTTCGTTTGGGTACAGAATTGCATGACCACACAATTGTCAGTTAAAGCAACACAGTGCCAAATTGTAAAAAGTACTCTGGTCAGGAAGAGGGTAAAATCTGCCGGGGTTGAAGTGGTTAAAGAGGACCTTGACTTTAAAATCTGTTGCCAAAAAGGGCAACAAAATGCAAAGGACTAGTCACCATTATTGTCCTTGGACTCTTTGCTGCTCTCCTTTTCCCCATTACTGACTTATGATTCTTTTTTCTGCACTATGTCTCTGTTCAGACATAGCCATCTTGGTGCAGCCATCTTTGTTTTCTCATGTCAGAGCTACCCTCTTCATCACTGGTGATTTGATGGTCAATAGAGGAATTTTCAAGCAGTAACAGGATTAGTGCAGAAAGCACTGACCCCCAGAATGAAATAGGAGCAAGGAGATCCTTGCACTGCAGCTTTCTTTTTTAGTAACTGTGAGCAGTACAGTGGTGACATCACCAAATATCACTCCATCTCTCATGAGCCACAGTCTCAAACAGCAGTGGCCTCTCATAGTGTAGATATTCAGCTATAAGGCTCAAGACACAGTGTCTAAACACAATTATCTCCTGTGTACTATCTCACATTTACAATGTGCCCTCTCTCTCCCTCTTCCAGAACTCATTGAGAGAAAGAAACCACGTATGGACATGGTCCCATTAAAAAAAAATTCCTGAGGCCACATTGAAAAGGAAGTAGTTGGACAGGCTGGAAATTCAACAGGGTTCTAATATTTTTAGTAGAAACTATTTTTTTTTTTCTGTCATTCACTCATGTAGAAAAAAAAAAAGATCAAATAGAAATTATTATGATTACAATAATACTTTAACCACTTCAGCCCCGGAAGGATTTGCCCCCTTAATGACCAGGCCATTTTTTGCGATACGGCACTGCGTCGCTTTAACTGACAATTGCGCAGTTGTGCGACGTTGTACCCAAACAAAATTGATGTCCTTTCTTACACACATTTTTTGCGCTATTAACAAAAAAAGTCGGACAGTTTTGCTATAAAACATATCCAAAAAAATATATATATAAAAAAAGAATTTATTCATCAATTTAGGCTGATATATATTCTTCTACATATTTTTGGTAAAAAAAAAAACAAAAAAAAAACGCAATAGGCATATATTGATTGGTTTGTGCAAAAGTTATCGCATCTACAAACTTCAGGATAGATTTAGGGACTTTTATTTTTTTTTTATTGTTTTTACTGGTAATGCCGGCGATTTGCGATTTTTAGTGGGACTGCGACCTTGCGGTGGACAAATCTGACTCCAAATTGCACTTTTTGGGGACCAGTGACATTATTACTTTGATCAGTGCTATAAAAATGCACTGATCAATGTAAAGGGAAGGGGTTAACACTAGGGAGCGATCAAGTGGTTAAGTGTGTTCCCTGGGTGTGTTCTAGCTGTAGGGGGGATGGGCTCACTGGAACATGACAGGGATCACTGGTCCCGATCACTAGTCAATGTCATTAGGCAGAACGGGGAATTGCCTTGTTTACATAGGCAGTTCCCTGTTCTGCCTCTGTACACAGCGATCGCGGGTTGCCAGCGGACATCGAGTCTGCGGGACCCGCGGGCACACTCCAGCGGCATGCGTGCCCGTTATCCTGCTTGCACAGAGAGATGTAAATGTACGTGAGCAGGTTGGCAGGTGGTTAAATTGCAATAACGGAAGCCAATAAATACAAATGTAGCAGAAAAAATGCTTCATAACACTGGAAAAATGAAATCTAATATAAATACTTAATTACTATACTCATGTAAGCATAATTGTAAAGGTAATAATATCAAATACAAAATATATGAATTCAAAATCATATAGTAACCAAACTTTGAGGGGGAGTAGTATGACTGGTAACAAAGTCTTATGCCCCGTACACACAGTCGGATTTTCCGACGGAAAATGTGTGATAGGACCTTGTTGTCGGAAATTCCGACTGTGTGTGGGCTCCATCACACATTTTCCATCGGATTTTCCGACACACAAAGTTGGAGAGCAGGATATAAAATTTTCTGACAACAAAATCCGTTGTTGGAAATTCCGATCGTGTGTACACAAATCCGACGCACAAAGTGCCACGCATGCTCAGAATAAATAAAGGGATGAAAGCTATTGGCCACTGCACCGTTTATAGTCCCGACGTACGTGTTTTACGTCACCGCGTTTAGAACGATCGGATTTTCTGACAACTTTGTGTGACCGTGTGTATGCAAGACAAGTTTGAGCCAACATCCGTCGGAAAAAATCCTAGGATTTTGTTCTCGGAATGTCCGAACAAAGCATTAGGCTCGGTTCACACTGCCGCGACTTGGGATCCACCTTGTGAGACCCCAAGTTGCGTGACATGTGAAATCTCATGTTAGTCAAACACAGCTGTCTTAATTAGCACTACTGAAGTCGCTCTGACTTTAGAAAAGGTTACTTTACTACATCACGGTGACTTCTATCCGACTTGTGCCCATAGACCTTAATAGAAGTCGCCTCCAAGTCGGATACTTGTCTATATTGATGTGATGTGGATCCAACATTACAGGAAGATTACCCAGGCATTCCCGAAAGTTGCTTCTAAAGTGGCATTAAGTCGCATCAAAGTAGGCATTCCCGAAAGTTGCTTCTAAAGTGGCATTAAGTCGCATCAGAATAAGGAATTCACGAAAGTTGCTTCTAAAGTGGCATTAAGTCGCATCAAAGTAGGAATTCCCGAAAGTTGCTTATAAAGTGGCATTAAGTCGCATCAAAGTAGTACTCGGACTGCATTCACACTTCACACTTCAGCATATTGAATCGTGGGCTAATTTTGCAGCGATTCTGCCCACGATTTCAAAGCGCCGATGTGTGAATGAAAAATCAGGGGGACTCACATTTGAGATGCCATTCATCTGAATAACACCTAAAATCACAGTGCGGGTCCGACGCGATTGTCGCGCGATAAATTGCACTGCAATTGCGGCAACCCGCATTGCGTGAAGCTTGTCGCTCAAAAAAAAGTTCAAGAGCTGCTTTTGGGTGACATGCTTCACATGATGAGGGTTGTTGCGATTGCAGCGTGATTTATCGTGCAACAATTGCGGCAGACCCACACCGAGATTTTAGGTGTCATTCAAATGAATGGCATCTCAAATGTGAGTCCCGCGATTTGTCATCCACACATCAGCGCTTTGAAATCGCTGACAGAATCATGGCAAAACTGCCCATAATTTAAATCGCTAAAGTGTAAATGCAGTCTCAAGTTGCCAGGAAGTCGCCTGTCAAAGTTGCACCGTAAGTCGCTTAACTTTCAGGTCGCAATAGTGTGAACGGAGCCTTAGGCCTCATGCACACTGGACATTTTTGGACGTTTTTACAGCAGCTGTTTTTGGCTTCAGATGTTTTTTTTTCTACAGTCAATAAACTCCCCATCATGTTATCCTATGTGTCCACGCACACATAGACTGTTATCATCCGTTTTTGGCTGGGGCATTTTTTGACTTTAAAAAACAAAACTATTGTGTTCTGAGAGGAGTTATTCAGCTGTTTTCAGCTGTAAAAACGCTCTAACACCAAAAAACGCTGATAAACGCTGATAAACACTCAAAAATGTGGCTCACCAGCGTTTTTGATCAGTTGGAAAAAAAAAGAAAAGAAAGTTTAAAAAAAAAAAAACGCTAAAAAATACTAACATGGAAAAACGCTAAAAACCGCTAGTAATCGCTAAAAAACCGCTATTGGAAAAACGTTGAAAAAACTCACTGCAAAGCTACTGGCATTTTTATAACGTTATTTTGACATCCAGTGTGCATGAGGCCTTAAACTTATTTGAACAGGATTCCAGTGGATTTTTGTGTTTATTGTGCCAGTGCATGCACTTACACAAGATAAACATAAAGTTCTTACATTTAATCTAAATGTAGTGTTTGTGTTCAATTTGGTGTGTGCTAAAACAATATTTTTTTATTATACTGTATATTGGGATTGCAAGTGAAACCCCAGACAAAACATTTGTTTTTCTAATTTTAATTAAAATAAGGATAGAAAATAGTAGAACGTTTCAGGTTTTATTGCTGTGGCGTGTTGGGGAAATTCACTCTCAGTGTTTGACCTCAGGACTGTTGTCACCGAGAGAGGAAATGAAAAAGATTCCAAAATCCTTTAGCTGTAAACAGAACAGGTGGTGAAGAGCAACTTTCTAATTAAGAAACCTGTTCTAATGACATTTGTCAAAGGGAGGGATTTCCCCATATTTTAGGGAGATTTCTCTTCTCTGTGTCCTCTCCAAGAAAGAAGATGAAGGAAAAAGCATCTCAACAGGAATACAGTCAGTAATAAATAGTTATGCATAGGGTCTTCAAAAAGTTTCTGCACTTTTTTTAATTTGATAGAGTTTAAAAAAGTGCGGAAAATGTTTGAAGAACCTTCGTATTTCACTATGTCAAATACTAAAATAAATAAATATTTTGTTTGGATTTGGATTTTACTACTGATTTACAGGTGCACTAAAAAAAAAAAAAAAAAAAAAAAAGTTTTCCCTGGACTTGCTCTCTTATCACAAATATAGGGTCTTAATGCAATTGAGTAAGGAATACAGATGATACGTTAAAGTGTAAGTGCACCTTAACACTAAAATCTCTACATCTACAGTCATCCATGATCGAACACTAACCTATCTAGACCTGTAAAGAAGAAACCAGTATATTATATACCTTTTCTGAAACCGATCCGACCCTGTCTCCAGTGGTGGAAGCTCTGCATAGGACACAGCCGACAACGGCTGTGAAATGAATGAGGAGGGACGTCACCCTTAGACTTACTGTGGAGCTTCCACTGTCGGCTGCCTCCTCTGCACCCGCCTCCACAGCGAAGCGCGGGATTGGACCGGATCGGCTTCAAAAAAGGTATGTATGCTGATTTCTTCTTTACAGGGCTAAATAGGTTATTGTTAGATCGTGGATGTCTGTAGATGTAGGGATTTTAGTGTTAGGGTGGACTTCTACTCTCCACCATGATGCATCTATAAATATTTACATACAATAAAGCAGTGGCATCCCTTCTATAAGGGGTGCACAGGTACCACCCCCCCCTATCCATGCGTCCGGCCTCTAATCTACATGCAGGGCGCCAGATGCATGGATTTCAATGGTGGGGGGGGGGGGGTTAAGCATGTGATTAGAGCCAGACGCTCTAATAGGCTTCGAAAGCAACTCCGGTTGTGTGACACTAGCTAATGAATATTTGC
Source organism: Aquarana catesbeiana (assembly GCF_042186555.1). Taxonomy (NCBI): domain Eukaryota; kingdom Metazoa; phylum Chordata; class Amphibia; order Anura; family Ranidae; genus Aquarana; species Aquarana catesbeiana. Next base: position 656,262,966 of record NC_133324.1, read on the forward strand.
TAGTGTCACACTAATTCTTTTTCTGGCCAATCAGAAAGTGGGTCTGAGACCTGTTTCCTGCTTGGCCGAAAGGAGAAGCTACTCTGGCCGTCGGGAGGAGGAGAGAGGAGACGCAAGAAGATGCAGGGGAAACTACCCGGCTGGCCATCCCTCGCCCAGATGGAAGCCCGAGGAGAAGCTATGCTGGCCACCATGAGGAGGAGGGAGGAGACGCCAGGAGAGGAGAGCGACCTACTAGGGGGAGGTGCAGGTGACCTCGACCGGGGGGGGGGTCTGCCTGTCTGCCTGTGTACTGTTTGCTGCCCCCCCCCAAACAAAATACCACCGGCCACCACTGCAAATAAAGGAATGGGAGGCTCTGGCAGCATTATTTATTTTACACACATTTTTGTAGAATTTAGAAACATACACATGGTTTAAAACAGGTCTTTGTTATTCTTGGTGAATAGTACAGTTTTTATTGTAGACTCTGGACTTTTGAGGAATTTGGAGACCATCAGGTCATAAAAAAATAGACCTAACTACCCCTGGCTTGCTGTAAACACAGGCAGTTAATCATATTTTACATCACCCTCATAAAACAGTAGCATGAACTTCTATTTGAGCTCTCTAAACAAACTTGCCAGTGGGAAAGGAATCATAACTTCCCTTTCCTACTCCCGAGACCTGCAATCACGCTTTCCTTAGTCTAATTATTCAGCCGAATTACAAAGGTTTATTAAACCCTACTGTAAGAAACAAATGCAGTACTCCTAGTCATTTACAAATTTGAATATACATTTTAAAGAAGTTCTTTTGAAGTCACTATGGAGTTGATTTACTAAAGGCAAATCCACTTTGCACAACAAGTGCACTTGGAAGTGCAGTCGCTTTAGATCTGAGGGGAAGATCTAAAATGAGTGGAAGCTCTGCTGATTTTATCATCCAATCATGTACAAGCAAAAATGCTGTTTTTTATTTTCCTTGCATGTCCCCCTCGGATCTACAGCGACTGCACTTCCAGTGAACTTGTGGTGCAAAGTGGATTTGTCTTTAGTAAATAAACCCCTATGTCTGATGTAGAATTTTGTCTCTCAAGAGAGCAAACATTACGACACTCGAGTCTTGAATGTAAATGCAATTCTTCTCTAACATGACATATCACATGACACTTACTCTCTGCTATGCCAATTGTTTAACACGGTGTCCTTCCCTCCACTGCCTGGCAGTTCTTCACCCATATATTGTGCTGGAAATGGAAGTCTGATCGGTTGATGATGGTAGCAACCAGGCTTTTGTGTCTCAGTCCAAATAGGATCGTCCTGGTTTCCTAAGTTCAGAACTCAGGAGAGAAAAAAAGAAATCATCAGTGTAAAACTATGCTTTCCTCTTTTCTAGCACCTCTCTCGAATCATGTGACAGACTCATTCGTTGTCCACCTGACACACCCAGAGCTGCCACAGTGACTCATTTTAAGCTCATAAAGGAATGCAGTATGAACCACTTCACATAATCAAGATAAGGTGACAACTGCATATATCTACGCTTGTGGGTTGAGGTGAATTTAGCATTATTAGTTTACTTTTTAGTCCTAGCAGTACTATGTCTAACAGAAATCTTCACTATTATCCCCTTCCCACAGTGTGTGCACATATACAGTGCCTTGCAAAAGTATTCTCCCCCTTGGCATTTTTCGTGTTTTGTTGCCTCACAACCTGGAATTAACATGGATTGTTTGAGGATTTGCATCATTTAATTTACAAAACATGTCCACAACTTTGAAGATTTTTTTTTTATTATTGTGAAGCAAACAACAAATAGGACAGAATAACAGAAAAAGTCAATGTGCATAACTATTCACCCCCCTAAAGTCAATACTTTGTAGAGCCACCTTTTGCGGTTATCACAGCTCCAAGTCGCTTTGGATAAGTCTCTATGAGCTTGCCACATCTTACCACTGGGATTTTTGCCCGTTCCTCCTTGCAAAACTGCTCTAGCTCCTTCAAGTTGGATGGTTTGCTCTTGTGAACAGCAATCTTTAAGTCTGACCACAGATTTCCGATTGGACTGGGGTCTGGGCTTTACATGTTTCCCCTTAAACCACTCAAGTGTTGCTTTAGCAGTGCGTTTGGGGTCATTGTCCTGCTGGAAGGTGAACCTCCATCCTAGCCTCAAATCACACACAGAGCATACTTCCCAACATTTTGAGATGGTAATGAGGGACACCTACTAGCAAATGTATGTAGGCATATGACACGCTCCCGTCACACCCCCTTGAAGGAGAATGAACCAAAAAAAAAGGTTAATTAAATCCACCATGGCTTTTTTTTTTACCATTACTATTCCTTTATATTGGCTTTTTAAAATGTACAAATACAAATTTAGAAATTGGATGAAAGGTTTAGCACTGGGAAACACTTTTTGAAAGATAAAAAGTGCATTTTATATACAACTATATAGATCAGACCAAAATGAGGGACACATGAGGGGTAAAGAGGGACAGAGGGACATTGCTCCAAATCAGGGACAGTCCCTCAAAATCAGGGACAGTTGGGAGCTATGCACAGAGTGGTACAGGTTTTGCTCAAGAATATCCCTGTATTTAGCACCATCCATCTTACCCTCAACTCTGACCACGAGCAGGCGCAATTTTGAAGCGTGGCATGTTGGGCATCAGTCTACATGGCGTAACATTATCTTTCACAATATAAAAAAAATTGAGCTAACTTTACTGTTGTCTTTTTTTTTTAATTCAAAAAAGCATATTTTTTCCAAAGAAAATGTGCTTGTAAGACCGCTGAGCAAATACGGTCTGACATAAAGTATTGCAATGACTGCCATTTTATTCTATAGGGTGTTAGAAAAAAAAAAATATATATATATATATATATATATATATATATATATATATATATATATATATATATATATATATATAATTAAAAGAAACTGTTTTTAACTTGTAAACACCAAATCTCAGAAAGAGGCTCGGTCCTTAAGTGGTTAATAGACTTACAATTCAACAATGTCGCAAATGGGTCACAAGTTATCCTTGCTACTATCTGGGTTGTTGCATCCTCTGCACCCCCCCCCCCAGATCCCCATCCACAACTCCCCCCTGCACCCCCTGACTGCAGCTCACTTCCACACACTTCATTCACCTCTCTCACAGCTCACCTCTGCACCCCTGGTCATAGATAAACCCTGCTGTGCACAGCTCACTTCTGCATCCTCAGTTTATCTCTTGCGGCTCCCCTCTTCCCTACAGCTAAGCTCTGCAGCCCTCTTCCACAGCTCCTTAAAATTTAATCCCCCATACATATGTCACTTGTGCACCCCTCCTCAGCTCTGACCTCTGCACCCCCGTAACCCTCCCCTTTGCACCTCCCACCCTCCACTGCCTTGCTCACTTCTACAAAACGCACCTCTCAGCAGACATGGCGGTTCTAGTATCTCTCATAACTTTTTTTATACCCATAAAGTGCACCAAGTCCACTTCTCTACATTGGCAAGCAGCTGTGGCAAGATCATTGGGTGGGGGCGTTGGCATCCAGGCACCAGGCTGCAGTGATGCCTACCTTTCCGTGTATGCACACACTGCACCCAGGCAGCTGCCCCATTCCTTAATATAATGCAATGAACCTCTGCGCCTCTGGAAATAATGCAATAGAATGTTGTAAACTGCTGTACACCTCCTATTTCTAACTGAGAAATAGTAAAGCAGTACAAATATAGTTGGGTTTGTGCAGAGTTCTCAACAAAGACATAAACTAAACTCAAATATACCAAATCAAAATTTTTTAAAAAACCACTTAAATTTGCTACATGTGGTTGCCAACTATTACCTTGTAAAACCGTGGACTAGTAACGTTAGAGTGATGTGTGAAACAAAACCTAAAAAATGGTAAAAACCTTGCTGGTGCTATTTGCGTATAATTAGTAATCTGCTGTTGACAGCTGTTACCTTGTAAAACTCAAATTCCAACATAAACCATCAATGTATATTAGCTTAAAATGGCAATATGTATGACAATATCTATGACAACTACAAATCCACTTCCACCAGTCTAAATAAAGTGCTTCCATTAATTGTGCTCTTCCACCATACCAAAGTGCTCTCCACCTTTCCTTTTGGAAAAGGTCATAATAACAGGACATAAGGATCTGGTGAGTGGATGAGGCAGAGTCAGGTATGACAGCGCGGGGTCAGGTAAGACAGGGGCGGCAAAAAAGAAAAATCCACTGCAACCACAACACATTCAAAACTTGGTCATTAACACTTTTTTTGAGTCATCAGCAGTGAAAATTCATTCACTTTGCCACTTCTTTGGGCTTATGGCCCAGATTTCAAGCTCATCAGTTCAGCACCCTGTTTTTCATTTTAGTGTTCCCACCTATCACACTTCCCAAGACAATATTGTAATGCATAGAATAAGCCCTTTTCCCTAATCATTTTTATATGTATGATCACATCATCACAAATCACCCTGCAAAGCCAGCGATGAAGAAGATAAAAATAGAATTAATATTTTATGTGAATTAATGAGAATAATTGCATTTTGAAACTGGATGCACAAGCTGGATATCTATTAATTTTTATTTTTGAGAATTCATCTTGAATTTTCCAGAAATGACATATACAGTACTTTACAGTTTGGACCTAACAAAGCAGTGATGTAACTGTGACCCAGAGGAAGCATTGTTCTTATGTATAGCCTTCCTGTGTATTGGAAGTCATCCAATGCCCCTTTTTTACAGAATTCAGTAACATTTCGCACAGTAGTAGCCCTTTGCAAACATTTAGTCATTGTTGTACTTATTTAATTATTTTGTTACTACAGTAACTACAATTGCTTTTGAGAGTCACTCTTTATGCATTGGTAAAAGCTTCCCGATTTCTATTGATTTCACTAATTCACACTTTATTATTGGCTTACAAATGATGCACAAAGTTTGGAAACATTTGACCCATACTTAAAGTACCTCTTCTGTGCAACTCAGCTCAGGCACTCCTAAGCGACCCACATACAGGTAGCACTATTTATCTTTCCTCAAAGGCAAGGAAACATACACAAGTATTGGGACGCCTGCCTTTACACGCACATGAACTTTAAGGGCATCTCAGTTTTAGTTTGTAGGGTTCAATATTGAGTTGGCCCACCCTTTGCAGCTATAACAGCTTCAACTCTTCTGGAAAGACTGTCCACAAGGTTTAGGAGTGTGTCTATGGGAATGTTTGACCATTCTTTCAGAAGCGCACTTGTGAGATCAGGCACTGATGTGGACGAGAAGGCCTGACTCTCATTCTCCACACTAATGCCCTGTACACACGATAGGATTTTCCAACAACAAAATCCATGTGTTTTTTCTGATGGATGTTGGCTCAAACTTGTCTTGCATACACACGGTCACACAAAGTTGGTCGGAAATTCCAAACGTCAACAACGTGGTGACATACAACACGTACGACGAGCTGAGAAAACTGAAGTTCAATAGCCAGTGCTGCTCTTCTGCTTGATTCCGAGCATGCGTGGAACTTTGTGCGTCGGAATTGTGTACACACGATCGGAAAATTCCGACAATGGATTTTGTTGTCGGAAAATTTCAGAACCAGCTCTCAAATTTTGTGTGACGGAAATTCTGATGGAAAATGTCCGATGGAGCCTACACACGGTCGGAATTTCCAACAACAAGCTCCTATCAAACATTTTCATTCGGAAAATCCTATCGTGTGTACGGAGCATAAATCGTCCCAAAGGTTTTCTATTGGGGTGTCAGGACTCTATGCAGGCCAGTCAAGTTCCTCCACCCCAAACTTGCTCTTCCATGTCTTTATGGACCTTGTTTGTGCCAGGCCTTCTCATCTACATCAGTGCCTGACCTCACAAATGCGCTTCTGAAAGAATGGTCAAACATTCCCATAGACACACTCCTAAACCTTGTGGACAGGTGGGCCAACTCAATATTGAACAATACGGACTAAGACTGGGATGCCATTAAAGTTTATGTCCGTGTAAAGGCAGGAGTCCCAATACTTTTGGTAATATAGTGTATTTCTCAACCACTTGCAAACTCTTTCTGTGGATATTGTCACAATTTTGCCCTTTAGGGAATACCTATATGGCTAAATTATCACAGGTGATGGTTTGGGCATTCATACAAATGCTGGACTTTTTGATAGGTATTTCTTGCATACTATATATGAGAGGTTTCCTTCATGTCCATGGTTGCTAAGGAAGGTGCAGGTGTGGGCACCCACTGTGTCCATTGTAGCCAGTGACATCACCTGGCCCCATCCATTTTCTGGAATTTTAAGAGTAAGCACACCACATAACAAGAATACTTTTGCAATAAAGTTGTTTTCAGCATATAAGCATAATTATACGAAAGGTAAAAATATCCAAGTATGTCATATCACATTAAAGCGGGGTTCCACACAAATTTTGAACAATATCTGTATGTATTCTCTTCCTTGCCTAGATGCTGACATGCCGTTTAAAAAAATTTAAATCGCCGTAATTACCTTTTATTTTTCTTTTTTTCTTTGCACTTCCTGGTTCTACTCCCGTGGGAGTAGGCGTGTTTCTAGTCTCTCCCAGACTCATGGGAGCTAGTCTCAGGCTTCCCAGGATGCCACTGAGCATGTGCGGGAATGAGCGGTGAATGCTGGGAGCACAGCATTCACCACATCCAGGAAATAAATGCTTGTGGGCTTCAAATGCCCACAATGAAGATGCCAACCGCCTGCAGTGAATAATATAAGTTATTCTTTCCGATGAAATCTGACACAGGCGGACATATTACACACAATATGTGAGTATGTAATGCTGAGAAGAAAAGTTTGTGAATGAACTCAAAAAAAAAAAAAAAGGATAGATAGGTGGACCCCCGCTTTAAGCATAATACAGTATGGGTATTTGCTCCACTGTTAATAACAATCTATAACCGAATGCATGCGTGTACATAAGTGAGCACCACTTAGTCATATAGCAGCTGATGTTTAGAAATAAATACAGAATTCAGTATCCAAAATGAAATAATGAAAAGGAGAACAGAGCCAGACCCTGGTGAAAAGAGAAGTAAGAACCCAACATTTTGGGGATGTAGGAACCCCTTTCTCAAGTACCTCCTGACAGGCAAACCAGTTTGATGATAGACTAAAACTGAAACTTGACCTTGAAAAATTCTTTTGCACATTAAGATTTTGTTGATCATGGTAATACTGGTATTTTAAATCTAGCACAAATCAAACTCAATCATCAGGTTTTTCTCTCCTTGGGATTGATCTTAAGATTTACAGGAAACCAAGTAACCTTTGCTAAGTTGGTGCAGTGGGATGTTTAAAGGGATTCTAAAGGTTCAATTCTTCTTTTTTTTTTTTTAAAACAAACATGTCATGCTGACCTGCGTTGTGCAATGGTTTTGCACAGAGCAGCCCCAATCCTCTTCTTCTGGGGTACCCCTCCCCTGCCAAGTGTCCCCATAGCAAGTTGCTTCCTATGGGGGCACTCATGCGCGCTCACTTCCGAGCTGGCTCTGTGTGTCCATAAGACACACAGAGCATGGCCTGACCCTGCCCTCTGCTCCCTCCTCACTGGCTGTGGCACATCACTGGCACATTGCTGGATCAAGATCAAGCTCAGGTAAGTATTTAGGGGGGGCACTGTGGGGAGCTGCTTGCTGAAGGTTTTTACCTTAATGCATAGAATGTTTGATCCTCCATGGACCAGGAATGCCCATAATGTTTAATAGCGACTGTGAATGTAAACTCTCTACTTGTTTAGTTTGGACTTAAGCAATAGATGTTTCTATTATATGAGCAATTGTTTTTTCTCTTCATAGGAAAGCATCACTCTGAATTGTGGAAAATGTATCATGGATTCTGCACTTCGCCATCTCTTTACACTGGGACTGTTCCTGTTAAAATTTAGCTTGCTCTCACCAGAGCACTGAAATCAGGACTTTCAAGTCAAGCTACATTTACTTGTACAGTAAATGTTATTGTGACACGATTGTCTTTCTTACAAATGTAATGTTGAAAAAAAACAAGGAAATGCAAGTATGCGTTAAATGAATCCATTCTTAGTGACTTTCACTTTCCCAGCAAAGGCAAAAAAGAAACTGATGCTTTTTGTACTATATTGCAGGTATCATTCACAGTTACTAGTGGTGGTAGAACAGCTGTCACAGAACACATAGCATCCAAGAGACACAAAAGTGCAATGCATGGACAAAGTACCAGTCAGAAAGTGGATTTGTTTTTTTATTTTGTTTACAATTGGTTTTTATTGTAGAAAAGGTGAGAAAGAAAAAAAAAAAAGAAATAAAAATAAAAAAGAAGAGAAATAACAGGATTTATGATAGTGGGTACATAATACAATTGTTAAGTATGGCTTTGGTAGGTATCAGAAGGTAGTATTTAAGTGACTATTATGGATATCACAATAGAATTAAATCCTAAACCAGTAGTGCTGTTTCCCATGGTGTCCATTTCTTTTTATATATATATGCATGGTGTCGTACAGCGTATGGTGTATTCTTTCTGATAATTTGATATTTACCATACGGTTTACTACTTGGTTCCATAGGATGTTGTATGATCGCTAGTTAAATGCAATAGTCCAGTGGATAGTGCTACATAAGGTATGGCTTAATCTAGAACTGACTATTGGGATATCTTGTATGGGGGTGAATAACAGGCATAATTGAGGTGTTAAGGGAATATTTCTGCCTGTAATTCTTTCTATCATGGTACCAGCCTTGTGCCAGATATTTTGAGGTGAGCACAATCCCAAAACATATGCAATAGTGTTCCTTGTATGGTGCAACCCCTGAAACATAGGGGTGATGTTGAGGAATAGAATGAGTTGATTTTATCGGGGGTAAGATACCATCTATAGAGTAGTTTTGTGGCTGATTCTCTAATGGAAGTTGTTTTAGTGCACTTATGTAGATTTTCAAATATAGTATCCCATTGTTTGAGTGAGAAATAAAGATCTAAGTCAGATTCCCATTGAAGCATGGGGTGTGATTTTTCTGGCATATTGAGTTTGTTTAGATTTTTATAAATGCTTGATATTAAGCCTCTGTCACGTGGGGAAGAAATACAAATTTGTTCAAAAAGTGAAAAGGGGGATTGGAGGGTAAGTGAGAAGTATTTTTGGTAGAAGTGCTTGATTTTTAGGCAGTTCTCATGTTCTGTTTGTGTGATGTTATATTTTGATTGGAGATCAGTAAATTAATAAAATTCATTGTTATGAGTGAGCGAGTTTAGATTTGTTAGATTGTGAAATTGCCATATGATTAATGAATTTTGGTTAATGTCTAGAGTTGAGAAGTGGGGGTCTCCTAGGTATGATGCTAAGGGAGGGATGTCCGAGGACATGTTAAATTTATTATTGTGTCTGTTCCATAGTTGTAGGGAATGTGTTACAACCAGTGGCATAGCGTAGGTTGTCAGCACCCGGGGCAAAGCAAATAATTTGCGCCCCCTAACCTGCTGACTTTTAGCACTCCCCGTGTCCCTTCAAATACAATAGTACTGATCTACCTGATTCCTATACTGACCACTACACTAACCTACTTGATTTCAACACTGACCAACCTGATTCCTTTACTGATCATTACACATTACACTGACCACTATACTATACTGTCCACTACACTGAGAACAACACTGACCACTATACTGTCCACTACACTGAGAACTACACTGTCCACTATACTGTCCACTACACTATACTGACCACTGCACTGACCACCATACTATACTGTCCAGTACACTATACTATCCACTACACTGTCCACTACACTGACCACTATACTGTCCACTACACTACACTGACCACTACACTACACTGACCACAACACTGACCACCATACTATACTGTCCACTACACTGTCCACTACACTGACCATTATACTGTCCACCACACTGACCACCATACTATACTGTCCACTACACTATACTGTCCACTACACTGTCCACCATACTATACTGACCACTACACTGAGAACGACAGACCACTATACTGACCACTACACTGAGAACGACAGACCACTACACTGTCCACTATACTGTCCACTATACTGTCCACTATACTGTCCATTACACTGACCACCATACTATACTGTCCACTACACTACACTATCCACTACACTGACCACCATACTACACTAACTGACCACCATATTACACTAACTGACCACCATACTACACTAAATGACCCACCATACTACACTAACTGACCCACCATACTACATTAACTAACCACCATACTACACTGCCCACATACTACATTAACTGACCCACCATACTACACTAACTGACCCACCATACTACACTAACTGACCACCATACTACACTAACTGACCCACCATACTACACTGACCACATACTACACTAACTGACCACCATACTACACTAACTGACCCACCATACTACACTAACTGACCCACCATACTACACTAACTGACCCACCATACTACACTGACTGACCACCATACTACACTAACTGACCCACCATACTACACTAACTGACCACCATACTACACTGACCACATACTACACTAACTGACCCACCATACTACACTAACTGACCCACCATACTACACTAACTAACTTTCTCTTTCTCTCTCCCCCCGGACCAGTAACACAACTCTCACGAGGGAGTCTCACTCACCTTCGTGTCTGGCTGGCCTGCATCAGTCCGGAGGAGGAGACGACAGCAGCGGCTCACATTGCTTCTCTCCCCCGTCCCCCGCGCTGTAGCTGCCATATTCAGTGTCCGGGGCAGCACACTGTGATTGGGCATATGGGGGTCATGTGCGGAGGCGGGACTTCAGGAGCCATTGCGGACAGGCCAGCTCTACGACTCACATGACCCCCATACGCCCAATCACAGGGCACCGGACACTGAACATGGCGGCCGGAGCCCGGGGACACAGAAATTTAAAATTAGGAGGAGGCAGCCAGTGACACATACTGGCGCGCCCCTAAATGTCGCGCCCGGGGCCACGGCACCCCCTGCACCCCCCACACTACGCCACTGGTTACAACCATATTTAATGGTCTCATTTTCTGTGGTAAGACAGACTTGGTCCATAGTAGACCTTGTAGGTGGTATGGCAGGATTGATTGTTGTTCAAATGAGAGCCACGGGATATGTGTGGCAGGAGCGTACCATTGAGCTAGTTGGGTAAATCTGGTTGAGAGATAATATAGCCATAGGTTTGGGATATTTAGTCCTCTTTTAAGTTGAGGCCTAAACATCAGGGAGTAGCTAAATCTGATTTTTTTTTGTTTTGCCAGATAAATTTGATATCTTTTTGGAGTGCATCTAATGTGTTTTTTGGTATTAGAAGGGGAAGTGATCTGAAAAAAAAATAAAATTTTGGGTAATATAACCATTTTGGTGGCTATGATTCTTCCCATGAATGAGATATGGTGACCATAGTTTAAGTATATTGTTAATGTTGTTAAATAATGGTGGGCAGTTAGCATGAAATAAGGTTTTGTATGAGGGGGTAATATGGATTCCTAGGTGTCTAAATGAGTCTGATTGCCAATTGAATGGGAATCTATCCTTGAGAACTGAAATTAGTGCTGGTGGGATGTTTATGGGTGGAGCATTTAGCATTTAGATAAGTTTACACTTAATCCTGTAAGGTCATGAAATATTTCTAATGTTTTTGTCAAATCTGGTAAGGAGATAAGTGGTTCAGTTAGAAAAAGAAGAACATTGTCTGCATATAGGCTTAATTTGTATTCTTTGGGACCTTCAGTGTATCCTTTGATGTCTATGTTGTTTCTGATTGCACAAGCAAGGGGCTCTATGGCCAAGGTGAAAAGGAGTGGACAACCTTGCCTGGTGCCTTATTTAGTGAGAAGAAGTCTGAATTGTTGCCGGGGAGTTTAATGCGTGTTTGTGGGTCATGATATAGGGCTTTAAAACGTGTAGGAATTTGTTGCCTATACCATATCTAGGGAGCAATGTGTCAAGGTATGACCAGCTAACGCTATCGAAAGCTTTATGAATATCAAGACTGAGTAGGAGTGTAGATCTGGAGTGTAAATTGGAATCTTGGATGATATTTGTGGTTATTGTTATATTGTCTGTTATGTGTCTGTGTCAGGGACAAGAATAAATCTCTGCTTTTTATGAGTTGGCTAGGAGGACTGGAGTACACAAAAAGGAGTCCAGACGTGCAAAACTATCATGTGGATGAGAGTAAAATGTGTAAGATTTGACACCTACATTATGTGCTTTCCACGTGTCTATAAGTTGGTGATTATTTAGGGTGCGGTTTAAAGATCTAGGGAATGCTTTAGAAGAAGGAACTACTCTGCTTCTATCTAGTGCTGAGTGGGCTGTTAAGTTGAAATCGCCCCCTACTATTAGATGCGGGAGTGGTATTTATCTAAGCTGTCAAAAAATTTTGCAAAAAAAGCTTGATTGTGCTTCATTAGGAGCGTATACTGATGTAATTGTGATCAGACGTCCTTTTATTGAGCCTTTTATAATCAAATATCGACTGTCAGGATCTCTAAAGATACTGTGGGTTTTGAAAACCACCGAATTCTTTAAAAAAATTGCTACACCTCTGGATTTGGTGTTGAATGTTGTGTAGTAGTATTGACTGTACGTCTTGTCAAAGAACTTGGGGTGTCTGTCTGTGGCAAAGTGAGTTTCTTGTATTAAAATTATATCAGCCCCCAATCTTTTGTAGTGACAGAATGCTTTTTTTCTTTTTTGGGGTGAATTGATGCCCTGGGCATTGTGAGACATCACCCTAAGACCCATTTGTTAGATAGCGGATATCTGAGGTGCTTATAGGTTAATAGGCGAGGGTCACAACGTCCAGGGCATTGCTGAGTATACCAATAACATGATATAAAAAGATCACCTTCAATCCCAACGTTGTTGTTAAAATTGTTGTATGACTGGGGAAGGAAAATGATCTGAAGGGAATCTCTCCCATAACAAAGTATAATCTGTCACCTGTATATATCATAATCAAATATAGAAAACTAGACTGTAAATTGTATAAAGTTGAACTTCTTATAAAAAATAACTTGTACAAAAACTTAATATAAGTGTTAAGAAACCTATAACTTGAAAACTGGAGGTCAAACTGAAAAAAGCAGTTCGGCCTAAAAACTAAAAAACTTGGACTATAATGACCATTACTTACCTGGGAGTCCAATCATGAAGGACTAATATGAGCGAGGTCAGAAGCAATAAAAAGAGTGCTGACCAATACATGAGTAAACTTCCTGGCATGAATTGGGGGTCGATCAAATGGAGGGGGAGAGCAAAAGCATGTCTCCTATTCTTATATATGCAGGTTGAAAAAAGCGTGCATACTATAACATATGTTATCCCTTTAAACATTAAGACTTATGGTCTGCATTAAAGACATTGACTCACAAAAAGGAGAAAAAAAGGGGGGGAGGGAACCGGGGTAGTCCTGTAGCATATCACACAAAATTGTGGAATATTTGGTGGTAGTCCTGATGTTGCGAAGGGAAAAAAAGGGGGCCTCATTGTGGTCTTTTGGTGACTTCCTCGTGATGAACTTTATGTCATATAGGAAGTTCTGGGGAGCATAAGGTAAAAAAAAAAAAAAAAAAAAATCTTCTTTTAAATTTCCTTATCTTTCTTAGCTGAATCTGGAAGGACTTTTAATTTGCTTGGAGATGGTTCTAAGGGAACACATTTCTTAAAGATTGTCTCATTCTTCTTTGGTCTCTTCTTGAAGAAGGGGTAGCCCAGATGGGAGATGATAATGGTGTAGATGGAGTTCTTGGATTTAATTCTGGATCAAGCAAACCCAATTCGACCAAAAGATCTTTGCCTTCTGCGACATTCAGGACTGTATATGTAGTGCCATTATGGGGCACCGTTAATTTAAACGGAAATCCCCATCTGTATCTTATGTGAGCAGACTGTAGAACAGAAGTGATTTCCCTCATCTTGCATCTTCTTTCAAGTGGACTTGAGATATATCTGGGGAAATCTGAATCTTTGTGCCATTTAACTCTATGTTGTGTGAGTTTCTTGAGGCTCTTAAGATATTCTCTTTTGTAATGAAGTGCTTCATGCAGAGTATGATATCTCTTGGGGGTTTATCAGGAGGAGGTTTAGGACGAAGGGCTCTGTATATCCTATCATACACAAATGAAGATGGAGGATTGTCAGGAAGGAGAGATTGAAATAGCTTGAAAACAGCAGGCATCAATTCTGTGACTGATTCAGGGATTCCACGGAGTTTGTTCCTGCGATTTCTGTTGTCCAAATCTTCAACTTGAGATTGGAGGTAGGAGTAATTATCAGCTAAAAGTTCAAAATCTTTCCTTAAATCATTGTGTGCTAGGGATAATTTGTCATGTTTAGTCTCTAATATGTCTGTGCGTCCTCCCAGGGAAGCTATCTCCTGCTTTAGTGTACACCCCTCACATTTTTGTAAGTATTTTATTATATCTTTTCATGTGACAACACTGAAGAAATTACACGTTTCTACAATTTAAAGGAGTGAGTGTACAGCTTGTATAACAATTTATATTTGCTGCCCCCTCATAATAATTCAGCACACAGCCATTAATGTCTAAACCACTGGCAACAAAAGTGAGTACACCCCTAAGTGAAAATGTCCAAATTGGACCCAAAGTATCAATATTTTGTGTGGCTACCATTATTTTCCAGCACCCCCTTAACCCTCTTGGGCATGGAGTTCACCAGAGCTCCACAGGTTGCCAATGGAGTCCCCTTCCACTCCTCCATGACAACATCACAGAGCTGGTGGAAGTTAGAGACCTAAAGAGACCTAATACTTCTTCACCTTCCGTTTGAGAATGCCCCACAGATGCTTAATAGGGTTTAGGTCTGGAGACATGCTTGGCCAGTCCATCACCTTTACCCTCAACTTCTTTAGCAAGGCAGTGGTAGTCTTAGAGGTGTGTTTGGGGTCGTTATGTTGGAATACTGCCCTGCGGCCCAGCCTCTGAATGGAGGGGATCATGCTTTGCTTCAGTATGTCAAAATACATGTTGGCATTCATGGTCCCCTCAATGAACAGTAGCTCCCCAGTGCCGGCAGCATTCATGCATCCCCAGACCATGACACTCCCACCACCATGCTAGACTGTAGGCAAGACACACTTGTCTTTGTACTTCTCACCTGGTTGCCACCACACACGCTTGACACCATCTGAACCAAATAAGTTTATCTTGATCTCATCAGACCACAGGACATGGTTCCAGTAATCCATGTCCTTAGTCTGCTTGTCTTCAGCAAACTGTTTGTGGGCTTTCTTTTGCAGCATCTTTAGAAGAGGCTTCCTTCTGTGACGACAGCTATGCAGACCAATTTGATGCAGCGTGCGGCATATGGTCTGAGCACTGACAGGCTGACCCCCCACCCCTTCAACCTCTGCAGCAATGCTGGTAGCTCATACGTCTTTTTCCCAAAGACAACCTCTGGATATGACGCTGAGCACGGGCACTCATCTTCTTTGGACGACCATTGCGAGGCCTGTTCTGAGTGGGACCTGTCCTGTTAAATCGCTGTATGGTCTTGGCCACCATGCTTCAGCTCAGTTTCAGAGTCTTGGCAATCTTCTTAAAGCATAGGCCATCTTTATGTAGGGAAACCATTTTTTTTTTCAGATTCTCAGAGAGTTCTTTGCCATGAGGTGCCATGTTGAACTTCCAGTGACCAGTACGAGAGAGTAAGAGCGATAACACCAAATTTAACACACCTGCTCCCCATTCACACCTGAGACCTTGTAACACTAATGAGTCACATGGCATCGGGGAGGGAAAATGGCTAATTGGGCCCAATTTGGAAAATTTCACTTAGAGGTATACTCACTTTTGTTGCCAGCGGTTTAGACATTAATGGCTGTGTGTTGAGTTATTTTGAGGAGACAGCAAATTTACACTGTTATACAAGTTGTACACTCACTACTTTAAATTGTAAAAAAGTGTCATTTCTTCAGTGTTGTTACTTAACAAGACTATCTTTAAACATTATTTCCATGTGCAATTCTCCAGCTTTTAGCAGAGTAAGAATTTGGGCACTACTTAGTTTCAGGGAACTATAGTAAATTAGATTTTGGGAGTATTTGCTCACTAGCAATATAGTGAATACCGTTTAAGCGCTAATTCGCGCTAATTGCAGCAAATTAACGCTAATTTGCGGCAATTAGCATGAATTAGCGCCGCGGCACTATAGTAATGAACCCCAGTGAAATCCCGTTCTTCCATAGTTATGGTTAGACTAAACTTTGAGCCCAGATCGTATCTTGCATGGTGACCTTTAGAACTGTATACTTGACAGTGTGATCTATGACTGTCCATGAATACATTTAATGGATTGATATTTAGGTAGATAGTAAATAAGCTAAATACCCTTTACAAATGCAAGGAAATTTGTTTTAATTTAAAGATAAGTACAAAGGGAAATAAAGATATATGAAAACAATATTCCCCAAAAAGCCATGTGTTAAATCTAAACACAGCTGTTATAGTCATAACCGAACAATAAAATTGCAAACAAAAATAAAAATCTTTGGTTATAAAAGAACAGTAACTTGCTTAGTGGCACAGTCTCTGGTTGGTCTTCACGAGAAAATATGTAAACTTTGATAAAGAAGCTCTATGACCACATATTAATAACAGATACTTTATAAGTAAAACAAAAAAGAATGTGTGTGGACAAAAGTTTGAATTGTGCAACTTTTGAAAGCCATAGAGGAAAAAGTTAGAAAGAGAATACAAACAGAAAGGGTAAAAGAACTGCCAGAGTATATACCTCCCAGCTGAGATGGAGAAGTTCATTTTCTTCTTTCACTCTGCTAAGAAGAGTGACCAGTTCATACCTAGAGAGTAGATAAATTGGATCCATGGTGTCAAGGCCCTCCAAACTATTTTGTGGTTATTATTAGAAATGACTTCTTCATGATTCATACAACTCATGATTTTATTAACTTCCTGAAATGTAAGATTTTGATACAGTATATCTAGGCTTGTGCAATAATGACCATCTGGTGGATGTAAATGTTTACTTCAACAATGTTGCTCTTTTATTGAGAAGGGTTTCCTGTAAATTTTAACTTATCCTTGAATTGTGTTTATTGGATTAAAGACTGCAAACCAAGCTAGTATAGTCCATGCTACCAAATATGCTGCATGGTGCCTATGACAAGACAGCTCCTGAAACATCTGAGGAAATAAACTGTTACACATTCAGCTATACCTTGAAGGAATATGAAGTCAAAAATAGCAATGCTTTACTCACATATTTGGTGTCCTATAGTCCACTACAGCAGAAATCCAATGTTTTGGCACCACAGAGTCAAAGTCACTTTGTCACAATATAGACATAAATGAAAATGGGCATTCCGTAGTCCTTAAAGCTGAAGCTTAAGTATGACAATTTTTACATAGTTACATTGGATCAGCTTTAGGGTTGCCACCTGTATGGAGTTGACCCGTTTTGACACTTGTGCCCGGGTTTATGCTCACCTGAAATCCAGACACAGCATTAGTCCCAGCCTGTCAGCTAAATCTGTCCTAGGATCAGGGCTCTTTGACAGCTTGTCTCCCTGAGTGCAGTGCAGTGACAAGGGAGATGCTGGCACCCCAGGTACTACTGTCATGGGCAGGAGGGGGCATCAGGAGGTAGGCTGCTCCTTCTCTGATCCTGGTGCCTGGATGTCGAGGCCCCGGATGATCTGGCTGCAGAGAGATAGGTCTTGCAGTGTGGGGGATGTGCTATAGCCGGCACAACACTATTAGTACAGCAATGGTAAGGCATGTGCAAGATTGGGGAGCTTCTAAGGGAGGGGGAGAAGATGAAGGCAGTAGAGGGGGTGTGAACATGGGTCAGAGCTGAGGAGGGGTGGATGGGGATCATGTGGATGAGAACACGGTGGAAAAGGGTGGTGGAAGAGAACCGTACCCTGCACTCTGTACAGTTGTACATACCCTGGCAGAATTTATGATTTCTTGCCCATTTTTCGGAGAATATGAATAATAACACAAAAACATTTCTTTCACTCATGGTTAGTGTTTGGCTGAAACCAGTTATTATCAATCAACTCTGTTTACTATTTTTAAATCATAATCACAACAGAAACTACCCAAATGACCCTGATCAAAAGTTTACACACCCCAGTTCTTAATACTGCGTATTGCCCCCTTTAACATCAATGACAGTTTGAAGTATTTTGTGGTATTTGTGGAAGAGGCTCTTTATCTTCTCAGATGGTAAAGCTGCCCATTCCTCTTGGCAAGAAGCCTCCAGTTCCTGTAAATTCTTGGGTTGTCTTACATGAACTGCACATTTGAGATCTCCTCAGAGTGGCTGTCACATACCTTACAGCAGAGTCCGAAATGCTGAGGGTGGCCTCTTGCACGGTTCCGGTCCCAACACCCCTGGTAGTGGGGACAGGGAGTGCTGGGTCAACGAAAGGGTGCAGGTGCCTGCAGGCTAAAGGCTGGAGCTTGGAATTATAGGATCCACTCGGAGGAAGGCATGAAGACTGATCACCAGAACTGTTCAGCGGGAGCCAGGCAGGTAAGTATGGATTCAGGAACAACTGCAAAGTCAGGAACAGGCAAAGGTTGGCAACTGGCTGGCAGCAAGGTACATAAACGGAAGGCAAGTTTGTAGTCAAGGACAGGCAGAGGTTGGCAATGGGCTGGCAGCGAGGTACAGAATCAGGAAGCGGAGCCGTAGTAGAGAATCCAAGTCGAGGTCTGTGTAATCCGTAGAGGTACATAACAGGCAGCGGTGATCCAGGAGAATGGTCAAGGAAGCCGGGTTTGTCAGGAGCAAGGTAACAGGTCAAACAGCAATAAGGAACTCAGGAACAAGCTGAAGACGATCCAGCATTGGTATCAGGCAGAGACTCTGTTTATATAAGACGCCATGCGCCAGGATTGTTGGACACGAATGTGCGTGTGCGAGCGGGCACACGTTCATATGGGTGATCGAGTGCACACGTTTGTTCCTGAACTCGTTCGCCTCTGTCGGAGACACCGCGCATGCCCATTGGCATTAGCGGAAAGGGAATTAGCCACTGCTGCATGGAGACAGGCATTAGCACTGTGAGTTCTCTGACAATGTCCGTTGGCATTAGCGGAATGGGAATTAGCCACTGCTGCACGGAGACGGGCATTAGCACTGTGAGTTCTCTGACAGTGGCTCAATGATATTGAGATTAGGAGACTGAGATGGCCACTCCAGAACCTTCACTTTATTCTGCTGTAGCCAATGACAGGTCAACTTGGCCTTGTGTTTTGAATCATTGTCATGTTGGAATATGCAAGTACGTCCCATGTACAGCTTCCTGGCTGATGAATGCAAATGTTCCTCCAGTATTTTTTGATAACATACTGCTTTCATCTTGCCATCAATTTTGACCAAATTTCCTGTGCCTTTGTAGCTCACACATCCCCAAAACATCAGCGATCCACCTCCGTGTTTCACAGTAGGAATGGTGTACCTGTCATCATAGGCTTTGTTGACACCTCTCCAAATTAAGTGATTATGGTTGTGGCTAAAAAGCTCAATTTTGGTCTCATCGCTCCAAATGACTTTGTGCCAAAAAGTTTGAGGCTTTTCTCTGTGCTGTTTGGCGCATTGTAAGCGGGATACTTTGTGGCATTTGCATTTTTGTGCTGTAATGGCTTTCTTCTGGCGACTTGACCATGCAGCCCATCTTTCTTCAAGTGCCTCCTTATTGTGCATCTTGAAACTGCCACACCACATGTTTTCAGAGAGTCCTGTACTTCACCTGAAGTTATTTGTGTGTTTTTCTTTGCATTCTGAACAATTTTCCTGGCAGTTGTGGCTGAAATTTCAGTTGGTCTATCTGACCGTGGTTTGGTTTCAACAGAACCCCTCATTTTCCACTTCTTGATTAGAGTTTGAACACTGCTGTTTGGCATTCTCAATTCCTTGGATATCTTTTTATATCCCTTTCCTGTTTTATACAGTTCAACTACCTTTTCCCACAGATCCTTTGACAATTGTTTTGCTTTTCCCATGACTCAGAATCCAAAAATGTCAGTGCACCACTGGATGGAAGATGCAAGGATCTGTCAGGAGTCCGGAAACTCATTGACCTTTTATACACACACACTATTTACAAGTAAACAGATCACCAATGAGGATGGTTACCTTTAATAGCCATTCGAACCCCTTTGTGTCAACTTGTGTGCATGTTATCAGGCCAAAGTCACCAGGGTATATAAACTTTTGATCAGGGTCCTTTGGGTAGTTTCTGATGTGATTATGATTTAAAAAGAGTAAACAGTTGATTGATAATAAATGGCTTCAGCCAAACACTAACCATGAGTGAAAGAAATGTTTTTGTGTTATCATTCATATTCTCTGAAAAATGGCCAAGAAATCATAAATTCTGCCAGGGTATGTAAACTTATGAGCACAACTGTATTTACTGCGACCTGAACAATGTATGTACTGCACCCTGAACCCTGTACTCTGTATGTACTGCGCCCAAACCCTGAATTCTGTATGTACTGCACCCTGAACCATGCGCTTTGTATGTACTGTGCCCTGAACCCAGCATTCTGTATGTAACGCACCCCTGAATTCTGCAATCTTTCTGTAGAGTGCTTCTGATCTCTGCAATCTATACGTAATGCACTCTTGGTATTTAATCCAACTTTAAGACGCTGCCACTGCAATTTAGCCAAACCCACTATTTTTACCTCATGTATATAACGTTAGGTCCATATACAATACATCCAGAAAGTATTCACAGCGCTTCACTTTTTCCACATTTTGTTATGTTAGAGCCTTATTCCAAAAATTGATTATTTTCCTCAAAATTCTACAAACAATACCTGTCATGAACAGGTGTGACCAGAACCGTGTGATCTGTGACAGAGGACACCCAAACGTATATACATGAAAAATTACTAGTTACTTACCGGTAACTGTCTTTCTGGGAAATCTTCCAGGACGGCACACCTGAGAGATGAGAGGCTCCTCCCCACAGAAAACACAATCAATCAACAGCTGTTTTAAGTCCACACCCTTCCCCCTGATCCTCAGTTTGTAGAGAAGTAACTCCTGAACCTGGTTCACAAGGGAAATCATTCCTCATAGGCACTCACCTTCTAGTGTTCTAAAATTTTCCCTCCTCCAACGGGTGGGAAGTAGGCCTGCCGTCCTGGAAGATTTCCCAGAAAGACAGTTACCGGTAAGTAACTAGTACTTTTCTTAAGTCATCTTCCAGGACGGCACACCTGAGAGGATAATCAAGTACCTCAGGCCTACCTTAGGGTGGGACCACTGCAAGACCCTCTTGGCGAACCTCGGTTCTGCAGTAAGCTTTACCTTTACTCCATATGCTTGATGAAGGTATCTTAGCTGGATCATGCGGCTGATCTGCTGGTCTACTCCACCGGTGTCCCTGCCTTCTCTGTTTCGGATGCAGGATCTAGGTGGAGTGGGCTCTTAAAGATGGAATCAGAAAACATGTTAAACTTGTAGGTTATCAATGTTGCCTGTCACACATCTACCAACAATTGCCTATTCTGCCTATAGGTGCTGTTTAGAACCACTAAAAAGATTAATCGGAGACCTGTGTTTTAAGACAATGACACTACATTGATCCATGTCTTAACACAACCCTGTCCAGGGAAATAAAACTGCCAAAAAAGGGGGGCCCTGACAAACAACCCCTTTTTGTTCATTTTTATCTTTACATCAGCAAAGACTGAAGGGAAACCTACTTAAGGGAAATAGATTAACAAAAACTTAATCCCTGGGTTTAAGGCATGCCCAATCTATAGTTTTACTTACGCCTGAGAGCCTACTTTTGCTAGAAGGGCAAAATGAAGGCCATGCACTGAGCTGTAACCTATTTGGTCGGGTATACATGTTTATACTTCATCTTCAGGCCATAAAACTCCTCTGAACTTCCTAAGTTCTTATTAAACAGGGCGATTCATTATCGCCTTCCTCCAGTGACCCATAACTCTACTGGGCTTCAGCCCTAGGAAATGGCTCTGGCATCCCTGAATGTAAGGGGTCGAGGCTTTCTGACATGTGACATCTGCAGCCAGAACTCCTGGCCCCTCCACGGAAGACAAGGCTGAAATACAAAAAGGTGATACATGTATTATTAATATCACAAATTAAAAAAATCATAGATTGTGGACATAGCACAATAGATTTAGACAGAAAGGACACAAGCATAGACAACAATGTTGTGTATCTGAGTGTGACTAGCTAAACCAAAATATCAAATATGGGAAGAGACCCAAATCTGAACCTCACAGTCTGGTTTTCTGATGTGCGGCCAATATGTAAGCATTAAGACACAAACACACCTTAAATGCTGCGCATTTCGGAAGTGCAGCTAGCTAGGTCATAACTGGTAAATACAGAAAGGACGGGAACCCCCTTTTACAGTGGTGTTTTACTGATGTACAGCAAAACAAGGCTATAAAGAGAAGACAGAAAGACCCAAACTTCTATGTTGCGTATTTATGACGAACCACCAAGTACAGTTATAAGACAATCCTTCCTGTTATGCAGTTCTGTAGTGCAGTTACATAGAACCAACAGAGAAAGAACACAAGCAACCTACAGCATTGTGTTTTTCTGAAGTGCCATAAGGTAAGGCAATATGAAACAGAAAGCACCAACAAGCTTCAACATTGCGTACTTCTGCTGTGCAGCAACATAAAAACAAAGAAACAACAGACAGCCTTTACAGCTGCGATCTTTCTGGTCTACTGCAAAATAAGGCAATAACTCCACAATGAGTATTCCTGCTGTGTTGCAAAACCTGAACCAGAAGGGACAGATAAGCTTAGGGTTCCCACACCCGTGCGACCCAACCTGCCAATTGGGACTGCAAGACGCATGAGAAGTCATATACTATGGCTTCCAAAGGGTACCATTCGTGACTGTGCGACTCCAGGTCGCAGCGTCTCCAGCAGTCCCTGCTTACGGAACCACAGACCTCAAGATTACACAGGTCGCAGGAAAAGCAGTTTTCGGGTCGAATAAACAAGGGGTCCCCATGCTGTGGTTCCCTGGAGGAGTGCAGCCAACAACTCCCTACTGTGTATACCTAAGAAACAGCAAGGAAGATCAATGAGAACCACTTACTGCTGTGCCTTTCTGATATACGGACGATAAGGCAGTAAATATAGGACATACAGGACACAAACAATGTTCAATCTTTGTGTATGTCTGATGTGTAGTATATACCAATACTGAGCAGAGATGTCATCACCCTCAATGTGTCTCCCTGCTGAGCAGCAAAAACAAATCAGAAAAAGACAAACAACCTTCACTGTTGTGTCCTTTCTGATATGCAGCCAATAAGGCAGTAAATGAAAGACATAAAGGACAGACAACCTGCAATCTTGTATGTGTCTGATGTGCAACAACAATCTTGAATAGAGATAGCACATCCATATTCAAGTGATTTTGCATGTGACTCAACATGTCAAATCGCATGCCTAAAATTGGCAGCCATTGCCGTTAATAGCACTGTCTGAATCAGCACTGGCCACTTTGTGGTGCTGCACTGATTACCAATGGCAGTATGTGTACTACCCCTGGCACAGGTTCAATTTTGTATTTTCCAACAAAATTAGGACCATCCATCATTACTGCTGCCTTTCTGATAAGCAACCAATAAGGCAGTAATACAGGACCCACAGACAGACCTCAATCTTGTATATCTCTGATGTGCAATAATATAACAGTTCTGAATAGAGATAGCACATCCATATTGAAGTGATTTGGCATGCGACTCAACATGTCAAAATCGCATGCCTAAAATCGGCAGCCATTGCCGTTAATAGTGCTGTCTGAATCAGCACGACGTCACCTTGTGGTGCTGCAACGATTACCAATGGCAGTATGTGTACTACCCATGGCACAGGTTCAATTTGTATTTTTCCAACAAAATCAGGACCATCCATCTTCACTGCTACCTTTCTGATAAGCAACTAATAAGGCAGTAATACAGGACCCACAGACAAACCTCAATCGTGTATATCTTTAATGTGCAACAATCTAACAATTCTGAATAGAGATAGCACATCCATATTGAAGCGATTTGGCATGCGACTCACATGTCAAATCGCATGCCTAAAATCGGCAGCTATTGCCGTTAATAGCACTGTCTGAATCAGCACGACGCCACCTTGTGGTGCTGTACCGATTACCAAAGGCAGTATATGTACTACCCCTGCCATCAATCTTTCCTGCTGCCTTTCTGATAAGCAACCAATAAGGCAACCAATAAGGCGTTTTCGTCCGATCCCTCCATAGGCGGCAGCGGTGCCTGACAAGCCCCTCCCCGCTCAGTGAGCAGAGAGGGACCTGTCATCCGCCGGCTCAGTGGAGATCAACGGACAGATCTCCCGCTGAGCCAGCGGACCGAGGCGGGCTCCGTAGAAACTGAGTCCGCCTCATGTGAAAGGGGCCTTAGGATATAAAGGACACCCAACAAGCTTCAGCAGAGATGTCACAAATCTCAATGTGTACTTTAGTTGTGCCACCAAACACCCCAGCAAGGACAAACCTTCACTACTGAGGTCTACTGGTGAGCAGCCAAGAAGGAGTCATGGTGTATCCCTTTATGAAATAACCAAACAGGGGCAAATTATTTCATAGGCATAGCCTGGGCTGTAGATACTAATCCTTCAACACCAGTGAAGGAACCAATCCTAAAATGGTTGGACACCTTACTATAGTAGCTGTTGTCCTACCTTACCTCCGTAGATTGAGCAAACGCTAGCCAGCTCATACACGGGTGGGGCTGATCAGTAACTAAAGTCTCAATGAGCCCAGCCCTAGAGACCAATATAAGACCTCTAAAAAGGGTGGTTACCAATTTAGCCTGGAGGTAAATAGCCACCTGCAGCCCTTAAAGAAGCAATCATATAGCCATCTAGCTCTTGCATATGTTTGCACAGAAAATCCTTAATCAAAGGATATAGGAAAAACGATTTATGGTAAATCGCTTTTAGATCTGTCACTGAGTGGACTGTAGCCCAAACCAACAAAAAGGTTTTTCTTACCCCCTGCATTAAAATATAACCACAATGTAAGAGTGGAGTGGGAGGTTGGAGCTTATGAAAAGTTACCCATAGCACGCAACCCCCAAAAGGAGGATCTGTCACAAGGGAACCCCTACTGTGCCACACAGAAGCTTGGTCCCTGCCACATTGTTGAAAGTTAGGTCAGCTTTTAAGCATCTTGGAGCAACTTTAAGCAGATTCCTAGCAGCTGGGCTAATAGGGCCAGATAACCTAGTGCACCTGCTGAGCAAGGGAGCTTACTCCTGAATCCTTCAACCATTGCACCATTAATAACTTGTTCAGTGGTATACCTGGCCAGTAAGGAACTCTTTGTTCTACCAGGTCAACCTCTTTGCTGTATTCACCCCTACTAATGTACCACAACCGGGTATGTAGGGAGAGGCTGGCAACCTACTGTTGTGATAACCACAGTGTCTATGCTATAAGAGGAAGCTGTGGCTGGTGGTTTTTAGCAGTAACTTCTGGGCTATTTTGTTATGGAGACCCCAGGTCCTGCACCGCACCACTCAGTAGATACAGGTGGAAGGGGAAAAAAATGCCTTACCTACCTCTTTCCCATCTGAGGTGGTTTAGGCACACTCGCTCCTCTGCACCACTTGTCCACCATACAGCATCTCTGATGTAGGAGGGAGCTGTGGCTGGTGTCTTTAGCAAAAGCTTCTGGGCTATTTGAATCCAGACCCCAGGGGAGATTATCTCAAATGCCCAGAAACCATCTGGCTGGGATTGGGGATTTTTGACTCACCGTTGTCGTCTTCCCCTTTTGCCACAGCCACCAGGCTTGCTTTTCCATCCTTATGATCCACACGCAAGGAGGATAGCCGCCAAAGTGCCCCCACAACTGCTGTCCCTTTAGGGAGCTGCAAGGTTAGGCTGTGTCCTGCACTGACCAGTCAGTATATACACATGGGGGGGGGCGCAATGCCGTACGTTCCTCATTCCCATCTGAGGTAGTTTAGGCAGATATTCACCATAGTGAATTGGTGCCTCCTCGAAAGGAGGATGTGGGCGCCTGCTCCTGCTGACTCTCAGCCTTCCCTTCTGGGTAAGAACGCGGGTCGTTCAGGCGGTGCCCTCCCCAGCAGCCCATGCGAGCTACCAGGGACCCAGGAGTCAGGGGATACGATCCCCCTGGAAAGAACCGACGGCCAGCACCCCCGTCTGAACAGACGCCCGGACAGGTAAGGGGGGGGGGAGACAGGATAAAGGCCCCTGAAGTTCTGGGGACACCACTGTACCCAGGGGCCTTCAGCTCTCAGGGGGGCTTTCCCAGTTTCTGCTGCCCCCCCCCCCCCCGAGGAAAGGATAGGGGAACCCCCCGGGAAGGATAAATATATCCTGCCAGACCCAGAGGCTTCCCAGGCATTTGGTCCGGCTCCCAGGGGGAGACCACCAGCCCCAGGCTTCGGTCATTTGGAAAAAAACAAACAGTTTCGCCGTGTAGGGAGAAACACAATCAAAAACTGAGGATCAGGGGGAAGGGTGTGGACTTAAAACAGCTGTTGATTGATTGTGTTTCCTGTGGGGAGGAGCCTCTCATCTCTTAGGTGTGCCGTCCTGGAAGATGACTTGAGAAATATAATAATTTATTAAAGAAAGTGAGTAATATAGTACAACCAACTCTAATATGACACAGTGCAATAACCAACCACAGACAGAGACCCACAAATAACAACAGACAGATAAGTGCAATAAATGGGAAATACCAGGATCATAAACAATAGCCAGGCCAGGGTCATACACAGCAGATCAGCAGATGGACAGGGGATGTTCCAGAGACATAAACGTAAGCCAGGCCAAGGTCATACACAGGGAGGTCAGCAGATGGGGTATGGAACACAGGACAGGGAGAGGATGGATGGGTCAGACTGCAGGCAGGGATGCAAGGTAACAGGTGGGACAGGATAGGATCAGGTTCAGGTTCAGGGCACAGGATCAGATTGCTAGCAGGTCAGGAGGCAATGAAGAAATCAAGGCAAACATGTGAATGTTTGCCGGGTATTTATAGGCCTGTGATTGGCCTCAAGTGACACCTGATTGTAGGAGGTACTGTCTGCTCCACACTGCCAGGATCCATCCGCTGGTGGACGCCAGTACTGCGGCCCAAAGATGATATACTATTAACAGAGAAAATCTCTCCTGACAGTTCCAAACTGCCAGGAGACACCTGCTGGTGGACCTCAGTACTGCATGCCAAATAACAGGTATTACCAGCGGATGGAACATTTCCTGACAGTACCCCCCCTCAAAGGAGCGGCCTCCGGACGCTCCAATTGGTTGTAATTGTCCATAGTCTATGGCATCAAGCAGAACAACAGATGGTGGCACAACAGGCAAAACAGGTGGTGGCACAACAGGCATGGGCACTTCAAGCTGGGCAGCAGGCATGGGCACTTCAAGCTGGGCAGCAGGCACTGGTACTTCCGGCTGGAACACTGGCACCGAGACATCAGGCTGGGGGGCAGACACCGAGACATCAGGCTGGGGGGCAGACACCGAGACATCAGGCTGGGGAGCAGACACCGAGACATCAGGCTGGGGAGCAGACACCGAGACATCAGGCTGGGGAGCAGACACCGAGACATCAGGCTGGGGAGCAGACACCGAGACATCAGGCTGGGGAGCAGACACCGAGACATCAGGCTAGGCAACAGGTACTAGAACTTCAGGCTGGGCAGTAGGCACATTAGGCAGAACAGCAGGTGCTGGCACAACAAGCTGAACAGCAGGCACTGGAACTTCAAACCGGGCAGCCGGTACTGGAACTTTAGATTGGGCAGCAGGCACTGGCACATCAGGCAAAACAGCAGGTGCGGGCACAACAGGCTGAACAGCAGGTGCCTTGGACTGGATAGCAGGTACTGGCACTTCAAACCGGGCAGCTGGTACTGGAACTTCAGACTGGGCAGCAAGCACAGACACTGGCACATCAAGCAGAACAGCAGGTGCTGGCACAACAAGCTGAACAGCAGGTGCATCGGACTGGATAGTCGGTACAGGAACTTCAGACTGGACAGTGGGCACAGGTGCTGGCACATCAGGCAGAACAGCAGGTACTGGCACAACAGGCTGAACAGCAGGTACATCGGACTGGATAGTAGGTACTGGAACTTCAAACTGGGCAGCTGGTACTGGAACTTCAGACTGGGCAGCAAGCACAGACACTGGCACATCAAGCAGAACAGCAGGTGCTGGCACAATAAGCTGAACAGCAGGTGCATCGGACTGGATAGTCGGTACAGGAACTTCAGACTGGACAGTGGGCACAGGTGCTGGCACATCAGGCAGAACAGCAGGTACTGGCACAACAGGCTGAACAGCAGGTACATCGGACTGGATAGTAGGTACTGGAACTTCAAACTGGGCAGCTGGTACTGGAACTTCAGACTGGACGGTGGGCACAGGTGCTGGCACATCAGGCAGAACAGCAGGTGCAGTGGACTGAATAGCAGGTACTGGAACTTCAAACCGGGCAGCCGGTACTGGAACTTCAGACTGGACAGTGGGCACAGGTGCTGGCACATCAGGCAGAACAGCAGGTACTGGCACAAGAGGCTGAACAGTAGGTACATCGGACTGGATAGCAGGTACTGGAACTTCAAACCGGGCAGCTGGTACTGGAACTTCAGACTGGACAGTGGGCACAGGTGCTGGCACATCAGGCAGAACAGCAGGTACTGGCACAACAGCAGGCATCAGAACATCAGGCTGGGTGGCACACATCAGGCTGGAACAGATCAGCTGGCAGGGAGGCAAGATTGGACACTGGCATGATGGTATGGGTTGGATTAGCTGGTGCGGAGGCAGGTTGGGTTACTGGCAGGATCGTCTTGGTTGGAAAAAACTTTCATTTTTTCTTTGGCTTAGCCACTGAAGCTCTGTAGGTGAGGGGTGCAGCAGACTGGAAAGGAGGATTGGAATATGGCAGAGAAGAGGTAACAGTAGCTGGAGGAAGTTTCTGTGGGTTTGTGGACAGCTGAGAAGAGGCAGGTGGGTTGAATGCAGGATAGGTGCAGCAGGCAGGGACAGGGTATTGATATTTGGTGGGAAGCAGGGTATATTGGGCCGAAACGGAGGTTGCCATGGGTGAAGGGAAAAAAGACTCCTGGGCAGGCAGGTGTCTAATAGCAGGTCTGGGTTGTGCAGAGCTGACCGAAGCTGGAGATAATAAGTCTGACCATGCCTGTAGTACAGGTTGAACAAACGTGGGTTCACATACTGTCTAACCAGGGACTGCACCGAATCTATACAATCCACTAGCACCTGTTTAGTACAAGCTGAATAATGCTCCAAAAAGTATACAGAATCATCCTCCAACAGCCATACCAGAGACTCCACCTGATCACTACTGAAGGGGGGAGAAAAATCATCACTTCCTTTAGGACTGCTAGACAAGGCTAGCTCAGCACACACCTGTATCAGGGGCTGAACGTTTTCAAACAGTAATCTACCCTGATCAACCAGAGAATGGGCCAGACGCATACACTCCAGGAGCTGATCCCTGGCCCACTCTTTCAATACCAGACGACAGTAATTGTTATCCTCCAACACCAGTGAGGAAAGGAGAACAACTGTTTCTGATTGCATTTTAATAGCACTACAATGGTTCCTCTGTGCAGTCACTTCTGGTCAGAGATGGCCTTGATTTACTGTCATGAACAGGTGTGACCAGAACCGTGTGATCTGCGACAGAGGACACCCAAACGTATATACGTGAAAATATAATAATAATTTATTAAAGAAAGTGAGTAATATAGTACAACCAACTCCAATATGACACAGTGCAATAACCAACCACAGACAGAGACCCACAAATAACAACAGACAGATAAGTGCAATAAATGGGAAATACCACGATCATAAACAATAGCCAGGCCAGGGTCATACACAGCAGATCAGCAGATGGACAGGGGATGTTCCAGAGACATAAACGTAAGCCAGGCCAAGGTCATACACAGGGAGGTCAGCAGATGGGGTATGGAACACAGGACAGGGAGAGGATGGATGGGTCAGACTGCAGGCAGGGATGCAAGGTAACAGGTGGGACAGGATAGGGTCCGAGACAGGGAGACAGGATCAGGGCACAGGATCAGGGCACAGGATCAGGGCACAGGATCAGGGCACAGGATCAGGGCACAGGATCAGATTGCTAGCAGGTCAGGAGGCAATGAAGAAATCAAGACAAACATGTGAATGTTTGCCGGGTATTTATAGGCCTGTGATTGGCCTCAAGCGACACCTGATTGTAGGAGGTACTGTCTGCTCCTCACTGCCAGGATCCATCCGCTGGTGGACGCCAGTACTGCGGCCCAAAGATGATATACTATTAACAGAGAAAATCTCTCCTGACAGTTCCAAACTGCCAGGAGACACCTGCTGGTGGACCTCAGTACTGCATGCCAAATAACAGGTATTACCAGCGGATGGAACATTTCCTGACAATACCCCATAATGACAATGTAAAAGAAGTTTGTTTGAAATCTTTGCAAATTTATTAAAAATAAAAAACAATCAAATCCCATGTACATAGGTATTCACGGCCTTTGCTCAATATTTTGGTGAAGCATCTTTGCCACCAATTACAGCCTCAAGTCTTTTTGAGTATTATGCTACAAGCTTGACAGACCTATTTGTGGGCATTTTCTCCCATTCTTCTTTTCAGGACCTCTCAAGCTCCATCGGGTTGGATGAGGTGCATCAGTGCACAGATATTTTCAGATCTCTCCAGAGATGTTCAATCGGGTTCAAGTCTGGGCTCTGGCTGGGCCACTCAAAGACATTCACAGAGTTGTCCCGTAGCGACTCCTTTGTTATCTTGGCTGTGTGCTGAGGGTTGTTGTCCTGTTGGAAGATGAACCTTCACCCCAGTCTGAGGTACAGCATGCTCTGGAGCAGGTTTTCATCAAGGATGTCTCTGTACATTTCTGATCTTTCCCTCGATCCTGACTAGTCTCCCAGTTCTTGCTGCTGAAAAACATCCCCAAAGCATGATGCTGCCATGCTTCACTGTAGGGATGGTATTGGGCAGGTGATGAGCGGTGCCTGGTTTCCTCCAGATATGACGCTTGCCATTCAGGCAAAAAAGTTCAATCTTTGTTTCCTCAGACCAGAGAATTTTGTTTCTCATGGTCTGAGAGTCCTTCAGGTGCATTTTGGCAAACTCCAGGCGGGCTGTCATGTGCCTTTTACTGGGGAGTGGCTTCTGTCTGGCCACTCTACCATACAGGCCTGACTGGTGGAGTGCTGCATAGATGATTGTTCTTGTCAAAGGCTCTCTGCTCTCCACAGAGAAACGCTGGAGCTATGTCAGAGTGACCATTGTGTTCTTGGTCACCTCCCTGACTAAGACCCTTCTCCCCTGATCGCTCAGTTTGGCCGGGCAGCCCACTCTAGGAAGAGTCTTGGTGGTTCCAAACTACTTTCATTTAAGGATGATGGAGGCCACTGTGCTCATTGGAACCTTCAATGCTGCAGAAATTTTTCTGTACCCTTCCCCAGATCTGTGTCTCCATACAATCCTGTCTCAGAGATCTACAGACAATTCCTTGGACTTCATAGCTTGGTGTGCTCTGACACGCACTGTAAACTGTGGGACCCTATATAGACAGACGTGTGCCTTTCCAAATCATGTCCAAACAACTGAATTTACAACAGGTGGACTCCAATCAAGTTGTAGACACATCTCAAGGATGATCAGTGGAAACAGGATGCACTTGAGCTCAATTCTGAGTGTCATGGCAAAGTCTGTGAATACTGCATGTGATTTTTTCCTTTTTTATTTTGAATAAATTTGCAAAGATTTCAAACAAACTTCTTTCACGTTGTCATTATGGGGTATTGTTTGTAGAATTTTGAGGAAAATAATGAATTTATTCCATTTTAGAATAAGGCTGAAACATAACAAAAAGTGGAAAAAGTGAAGCACTGTGAATACTTTACGGGTGCACTGTATATTTGGACACAGGCACAATTTTTATACTTTGGACTCTGTATACCACCAGAATAAAATTAAAATGAAATAATCCAAATTAATTGGAAGTGCAGACTTTCGGCTTTATTTTAAGGGGTTGAACATAATTATCAAGTACAAATTATAGGACCTGCAACCATTTTTATACACATTCCCCCCATTTTCAGTGGCTCAAACATAATTGAACAATTTATATACTCATATATAAAATGTTAATTTTTAATATTTTGTTGAGAATCCTTTACTGGCAATGACTGCCTGATGTCTGGAACCCATGGACATTACCAAAGACTGGGTTTACTCCTTTCTGATGCTTTGCCAGGCTCTAACTGTAGCTGTATTCAGTTGTTCTTTGTTTGTGGGTCTTGCCTTTAGCAAGGGAAATGCATGCTCAATTGAGTTGAGATCAAGTTATTGACTCGACCATTGCAGAATATTCCACTTCTTTTCCTTTAAAAGCTCCTGGCTTGCTTTTGCAGTGTGTTTTGGATCATTGTCCATCTGTACTGTGAAGCGCCATTCAATCAACTTTGCTGCATTTGGCTGAATCTGGGCTGACAGTATATCTCTAAAAAAACTGCAGAATTAATCCGGCTGCTTCTGTCTTCTGTCACATTATCAATAAACACCAATGACCCAGTGTCACTGGAAGTCATGCATCCCCATGCCATCACACTGCTTCCACCATGTTTTAAAGATGACATTGTGTGCATTGGATCATGAGCTGTTCCAAGCCTTCTCCACACTTTTTTCTTTCTGTCATTCTGGTACAGATTAATCTTAGTTTCATTGGTTCACCCCATCTCCCCCCCCCTTTCCCCTCCCCTTTCCCCTCCCCTCTCCCTTCCCTTCTCCTTTCCCCGCTCCCTTCCCCACTCCCTTCCCTTTGTTTTTATTACGTATTTTTCCCTCTCTTCTAGGCTGTGATTGTGGTGCTGTTGCTAGTTCGGGTTGACTCCCAGCCCTGCCCACTGCCTGTGGGCTAGTTGGAGACCCACCAAGGGTCTGCTATACTCCCTCAAGCAGCTCCCCAACTTTCCTTCTCCATCTGGACCCCCACAGAAGCGTTCTCGCAAGCAATCTTCTTTCCAACTGGGGACACCGGTATGGGGCAACTTCCGGGCCGCCTCATTTCCGGTCCCCGCACGGCTGCTTGCCTGTAACGCAACGCCTATGACGCATGCTCACACGTGTGTCACTTCCGGCATCACGCCGATCATGGCCTCACCGCAGCCTGGCCCCCTCTCTCCTCACGGTCGAGGATCTGGGGACCGCATCCTTTTTCAACCTAGGAATGTGCAGTGATGGGTTGCGGATCCGGGGCCGCACACGCAAATCTCAAGCCTGTGCTCCCCTCTGCCTTCAGTGGACAGATGAGCCCACCCCGTCCCTCCAGATCCTTGGGATCCATTTGGGATCCTTGATCCGGCCTCAGGGATCCCTCCCCCTTGTGCTTCCAGACGAATAATGGCGGACCCTCTCCCTACATATACTCCATACACCACCTGTCTCCCCTCAGCGGTCCATCCCTCCACATTGGAGATGCTGAGAAGAGACACATATACATACAGAAAATAAGGTAATATTCCTCTCTCCCTACCACATAACTAATATCTAACTGACGATTCAGTACATCATATGCCATTCTAAAGGCAGGCATTATCTCCCTTTTGCCTTTTTCTTAGCTGTGCGCTCTTTCTCTTTTTGGGATTTTCCCATCGGACTTCATTAAAGTCTTTGCACATCTTGTCCCACTACGCTGGGTTTGAACTCCAAGACACAGCGGTGTGCTCCATTTTACCTGCCTCTTAATACCATTATGATGGCATTGGCAATTTGCGTTTAAACTATGCAACTGCACATACACCCATGCTCTGCAATCTAGGTAAGATATTCTTAAACACACTAAACCTCCCCCACCCCCCTCTTCCCTTCCCATCCCTTAATCCCCCCAACACCCCCCTCATCCCCACCCCCCTTCCCTCCCTCCTCCCCCCTCCACCATTTCCTTCTCCCCCCCTTTTCCCTCCCACTTCTTTTCTTTTTTCCCCTTCTTCTTTTTTCTCCCTCCACCCCCACTTCTTTCCCTTCCCCATTCCTCTCCCTTCCCCCCCACACCCTCTTTCCCTTCCTAGCTAACACTATACCACATCAGCATCTTTTTCAACACCTTCATTAACATTTACATGGATATTTACAGTATTGCTCTTCATATATAGGGATCCGCCCTGGTAGGGTATCCCCACGGGCTTCGCAGGCTCATTGTTCCCCCCGGACCGATACACTACATGCACAGTCTGAAGGTAAACCATAGATGAATATATCTAGCTTAATAGTTTTAACATCTAAACCTATAACCAGATTACCCACCTCTCTCCCCCTCTTCCTTTTTGGATTATTCTTGTGTTTGTGAGACACCACTGCACATGAAAAAGTATCATTTGTAACTGCCCTTTAGTCAAATTTCTATGATGATGTATTTGCACCTTATTAATAGAGAACCATAAATGCCCCACAACGATGTAGGAGTTGTACAGAAATGTACTCATATGTTGCATATGTAATATCGATATTTTACCTAATACCATTTTATAATGTAGCCAATTCTGTAACTATGTATCTTCAGGACATTTCTAATATTTGTATGCTGTCTGTGCTGCTATAAAGGCCCTGACGAAGGGAGGCTCTCCGTGAAACGCATAGGCCATATCTCTGACATCTTACACCAGGATCTGCACATCCTGGACTAAAGAAACAGTAAACTGTATTCTTCTTTAGACTATAATATTAAGAAAAAGAAATTCAGAAATAATATCACTACTGGCTGCTGCCTCCTAATTTTAAGTTCCTGTGTCCCCCGCGCTCCAGCCACCATGTTCAGTGTCTCCGGCACCCTGTGATTGGACGTATGGGGGTCATGTGAGTGCTCCTGAAGTCCCGCCTCCGCACATGACCCCCCCATACGCGGCCGCTGTCTTCTCTTCCTCCTATCCTCCGGAGGGACCGATGCAGGCCAGGACAAGGTGAGTGAGACTCCCTCGAGTCGTGTTACTGGCCCCAGGGGCGGGGGGATGAGAGAGAGAGAAATACTGTAGGCAGCCAGCCGCAGAACAGTATAGTGTAGTATGTATGGTGGTCAGTCAGTCCTCCAAGGACTTTCTCTTCCCTTCTCATGGCTTTAAATGTTGTGAAAGTGTCCATAAATGCACATGGCACTTCAGACATAAAATAGTAAACCTATCACTACAGTATATGATCACCACTCAGTGGTTTATCATTTTCTTAGATTAAGTGCTGCGCCTGCTAGGGTGATTTTTGACATTTGCTCTATGTGTGGATTTTTTTTGCTTTAATTAAGCAGCAGCTTACCATAATAATATTGGTCTGTGTATCTCTTACTTCCAGGAGCGCAAAGTATTGTGTATAGAATTTTGGATTGTTTTATCCTTCTTGTTGGGGGTGTATAAAAATAAGGGGGCACTTAATAATAAATAATAAATTAACAGTGATCAATAATACATAATCGTTGTAAACAATACTGAACAGATATCAACATGAAATAAATAATAATATAATGTGCATCAGAAAACAGCCAGTAATAGAATCATAGCAGATGTGTTAAGCACACCTGCCTGCAAATTGGAACAAACCACACATAGGTTAATAGTGTGGAATTAACTGGTCTGTTGCCCCATCATATTCATCAACATAAATAAACACTTATACAAATATAAAGTGCAATGTGCATCATGAGACCGCTGAGAAATGTGCAAAAATAATAATGTTCATATGTGGGTTGTTCTGTTCTTTTAAACCATCACCACTGGCAAATAACGATTCTGAATATCAGCAAAACCTGGTGAGTAAAGGTAAGTAACCTACTTACCAGACTACCATGACCCCTTTACTCAAAAAGATAGGTCAGGTATTGCTGTGTGTAACAGTGGTCTGGGATCTGGGTTGATGTCAAGTGGATCAGCCAGAAAAAATATTCCGCCGGAATGGTAGTGGAAAAGCAATGACATAGCATAATTCCGTTTAGTAAAAGTAGATAAAACAAAGAACAGGCCAAGAGGCCGCTTACTTTAAAAAGTGCCTTTCCTCGGCACTAAAGGTATCAGGTATGGCAGCGTCAGGTAGAGTGTGAACAGCAGCCTCCTCCTGTGCTCACGCTGGTGTGGCTTGGCGTGCGTTCCCATGCCTGATCAGCTGAAACTGAAATATTGTAGGCAGCCGCAGGACAGTATAGTGTAGTATGTATGGTGGTCAGTCAGTGTAGTATATAGTGCACAACAGTATAGTGTAGTATGGTTTTCAGTCAGTGTAGTATATAGTGGACAACAGTATAGTGTAGTATGGTGGTCAGTCAGTGCAGTGTAGTGTGGTGTCAGTATAGTGTAGTATGGTGGTGTCAGTATAGTGTAGTATGGTGGTGTCAGTGTAGTGTAGTATGGTGGTGTCACTGTAGTGTAGTATGGTGGTCAGTGTAGAATGGTGGTCAGTATAGTGTAGTATGGTGGTCATTGTAGTGTAGTATGGTGGTCAGTATAGTGTAAATTGGTGGTGTCAGTATAGTGTAGTATGGTGGTCAGTGTAGTGTAGTATGGTGGTCAGTATAGTGTAGTATGGTGGTCAGTGTAGTGAAGTATATGGTAGTCAGTATAGTGTAGTATGGTGGTCAGTGTAGTATGGTGGTGTCAGTATAGTTTAGTATGGTGGTGTCAGTATAGCGTTATATGGTGGTGTCAGTATAGTGTAGTATGGTGGTCAGTGTAGTGTAGTATGGTGGTCAGTATAGTGTAGTATGGTGGTCAGTGTAGTGTAGTATATGGTGGTCAGTATAGTATAGTATGGTGGTCAGTGTAGTATGGTGGTGTCAGTATAGTGTAGTATGGTGGTGTCAGTATAGTGTAGTATGGTGGTCAGTGTAGTGTAGTATGGTGGTCAGTGTAGTGTAGTATGGTGGTCAGTGTAGTGTAGTATATGGTGGTCAGTATAGTGTAGTATGGTGGTCAGTATAGTGTAGTATGGTGGTGTCAGTATAGTTTAGTATGGTGGTGTCAGTATAGTGTTATATGGTGGTGTCAGTATAGTGTAGTATGGTGGTCAGTGTACTGTAGTATGATGGTCAGTAGGGATGAGCTTCGTGTTCGAGTCGAACCCATGTTCGACTCGAACATCGGCTGTTCGATCGTTCGCCGAATTGCGAACGTTATGGGCCGTTCGCGCTAAATTCGTGTGGCGCGTCACGGCCCATAATTCACTGCGGCATCGCAGTGCATTGCTGGCTGATGATTGGCCAAGCATGCACTATGACCCGCATGCTTGGCCAATCACAGCGCTGTCAGTAGAGAGAGCTGTAATTGGCCAAAGCCAGGGTGGCTTTGGCCAATTACGGCTCAGGGCATTTAGTACACACCCCACACTATATAAGGCCGCCTGCACGGCGGCCCTGTGTAGTGTGTGTTCCGGTGTGCTGAGAGATAGAGAGAGAGAGAGACAGTGTCATTTGATTTGAGTTAGATAGATTAGGCAGAACAGTCAGTCAGTTAGCTGCACTTACAGTGTATTGTGTATATATATGCATCCCAGGTGTTGCATATATATATATACACTGTATTCAGTTTAGCTAGATCCGTTCCTGTTATCTTCTATCTAGACTATTTACATTTAATGCAGTGCGTCCTGCTCACAGTGTTCAGCTAGATCCGTTCCTGTTATCTTCTAGACTATTTACATTTAGTGCAGTGCGTCCTGCTCACAGTGTTCAGCTAGATCCGTTCCTGCTATTTACATTTAGTGCAGTGCGTCCTGCTCACAGTGTTCAGCTAGATCCGTTCCTGTTAAATTCCTACTGACCGGCAGGCTTGTCTGGTTACAGTATATAAAGCTACCTGAAGAAAATTACAGGTGTTCTATTTGATCCTATTAGTACCACGGTCAGGCAGCTAGACTATTTACATTTAGTACAGTGTGTCCTGCTCACAGTGTTCAGCTAGATCCGTTCCTGTTAAATTCCTACTGACCGGCAGGCTTGTCTGGTTACAGTATATAAAGCTACCTGAAGAAAATTACAGGTGTTCTATTTGATCCTATTAGTACCACGGTCAGGCAGCTAGACTATTTACATTTAGTACAGTGTGTCCTGCTCACAGTGTTCAGCTAGATCCGTTCCTGTTAAATTCCTACTGACCGGCAGGCTTGTCTGGTTACAGTATATAAAGCTACCTGAAGAAAATTACAGGTGTTCTATTTGATCCTATTAGTACCACGGTCAGGCAGCTAGACTATTTACATTTAGTACAGTGTGTCCTGCTCACAGTGTTCAGCTAGATCCGTTCCTGTTATCTTCCTACTGACAGGCAGGCTTGTCTGGTTACAGTATATAAAGCTACCTGAAGAAAATTACAGGTGTTCTATTTGATCCTATTAGTACCACGGTCAGGCAGCTAGACTATTTACATTTAGTACAGTGCGTCCTGCTCACAGTGTACAGCTAGATCCGTTCCTGTTATCTTCCTACTGACAGGCAGGCTTGTCTGGTTACAGTATATAAAGCTACTTGAAGAAAATTACAGGTGTTCTATCCCAGCTTAGTGCAGCTACAGGCCATTAGTATGTCTGGAAGGCCAAGAAGGAGAGGCAGACAGTCACAAGCCAATAAGAGAGGGCAAGCAGGCTCTGTGTCTAGTGCTGGTCGTGGAGACGGTGCATCCTCATCAGCACGTGGCCATGGGACACGCTTGGCCTTTTTTTCGGCAGCTGGCCATGTTGAGCCGCAACATGCGGAAGACTTGGTCGAGTGGATGACCAAGCCGTCCTCATCCTCCTCATCCTCTCTCACCCATGCCCAGGGTGCTTTGTCTGGCAAAGCAGCGGCCTCTTCCCTCAGCTCAATGTCATCAGTGACTCCTTCCCTAGCTCCACCATGTCCTCATGAGGATTCCCTCGAACTGTTTGACCACAGTGTTGGGTACATGCTCCAGGAGGATGCCCAGCGTTTGGAAGGCTCTGATGACGATACTGAGCTCGATGAAGGCAGTAACATGAGCGCGGACAGAGGGGGTGCCCAAGAAGGACAGCAATCTGGCAGTCATGCTCCCCCTGCTGCAGCATACTGCCAGGTTTGCTCCAGTGATGAGGAGGGAGGGGATGATGAGGTCACTGACTCAACGTGGGTGCCTGATAGGAGAGAGGAGGAGGAGGAGGAGGAGGAGGAGGAGGAGGAGGAGGAGGAGGAGGCGGCAGCACATCACCAACGAGGCAGGATGCCCTCCAGGGGCCAGCCTAAGGGCAGCACATTGACTGCATCACACCCCAAAGCTCCACATGTGCAGGGCGCTGCAGTCTCTGCGCGTTATTCAAAAAGTTCTTTGGTGTGGGCCTTTTTTGAGACGAGTGCATCAGATCGCACCGCT
This sequence comes from Aquarana catesbeiana, assembly GCF_042186555.1. Lineage (NCBI taxonomy): Eukaryota > Metazoa > Chordata > Amphibia > Anura > Ranidae > Aquarana > Aquarana catesbeiana. The sequence goes on from NC_133324.1 coordinate 656,302,441, forward strand.
GCTATTTGCAACATATGTCTCAAGCGTATCTCGCGTGGCCAAAATATCTCCCGCTTGGGTACCACATGCTTGACCAGACATATGTTGACCTGCCATGCAGTTCGTTGGCAAGCGTATCTAAAAGACCCACACCAAAGAACAAAGAGGATCTCTCCTTGCTCCTCATCAGCTGAGATTTCCAACCCCACTAGACCTTCAGTCCTCTCTGAGACCTACAGTGAGAGGAATGAAGGTGTAGAATTAGGTGTGTCACAGCCAAGTACTTGTGGGCAATCTGCTTTTGGTACACCGACGTCAGATTGTACCAGGCAAATTTCCCTGCCCCAGCTGCTGCACCGCCGAAAGAAGTTTGCTCCCAGCCATCCACATGCCCAGCGGTTGAATGCTAGCTTGGCAAAATTGCTAGCACTTCAACTGCTGCCTTTTCAGTTGGTAGACTCTGCCCCCTTCCGTGAGTTTGTGGAATGTGCGGTTCCTCAGTGGCAGGTACCCAAACGCCACTTTTTCTCACGGAAGGCGATTCCGGCTCTCTACCGGCATGTGGAAGGCAATGTCCATGCCTCGCTGGACAGGGCGGTCAGCGGTAAGGTGCATATTACCGCTGACTCATGGTCCAGCAGGCATGGACAGGGACGTTACCTAAGTTTCACGGCGCATTGGGTGACTCTGCTGGCAGCTGGGAAGGATGCAGGACAAGGTGCAGTAGTGTTGGAGGTTGTTCCGCCACCACGCCTCCAAAATGCTGATTGTGACACACCTCTCTCCTCCACCCCCTCCTCTTCTTCTTCCTCCATGGCCTCTTCCTCGGAACCAGCGGTGCTCCGTAGGCGTTCAAGGGGCTACGCAAGTACGCAGGCCAAAAGATGCCATGCGGTGCTTGAGCTGGTGTGCTTGGGGGACAGGAGCCACACTGGGGCAGAGGTTCTGTCAGCTCTGCAGGGGCAGGTTCAGAGGTGGTTGACGCCACGCCAACTTAAGGCAGGAATGGTGGTTTGCGACAATGGCACCAACCTCCTCTCTGCCCTCCGACAGGGACAAATGACCCATGTGCCCTGTTTGGCTCACGTCCTTAACTTGGTGGTGCAGCGGTTCTTGGGCAGGTACCCGGGCTTACAGGATGTCCTGAGGCAGGCCAGGAAAGTCTGTGTGCATTTCCGCCGGTCATATAATGCCAGTGCTCGGCTGACGGACCTCCAAAAGGAGTTTAACCTGCCCAAGAACCGCCTAATCTGTGACATGCCCACCAGGTGGAACTCAACGTTGGCCATGCTGCAGCGGCTGCACACGCAGCAGAGGGCCATCAATGAGTACCTGTGCGACTATGGCACCAGGACAGGGTCAGGGGAGCTTGGTTTTTTTTCCCCACGCCAGTGGGCCATGATCAGGGATGCATGCACTGTCCTGTCACCATTCGAGGAGGCCACGAGGATGGTGAGCAGTGACAGTGCATGCATCAGTGACACTGTCCCCCTTGTCCACCTGTTGGAGCACACGCTGCGTGGAATAATGGACAGGGCACTTGAGGCAGAACAGAGGCAGGAAGAGGAGGACTTCCTTAGCTCTCAAGGCCCCCTTTATCCAGACAGTGTTCCTGCGTGCCCGCCGATCACACAGGAAGAGGACGAGGAGGAAGAGGAGGAGGAGGAAGATTGTGTCAGTATGGAGGTGGAGCCTGGCACTCAGCATCAGCAGCAGTCTTTAAGGGATCAGTCCCAAGAAACACATGGACTTGTACGTGGCTGGGAGGAGGTGGCTGCGGACCATGTCGTTCTTAGTGACCCAGAGGACTCCGGACCGAATGCCTCAGCAAACCTACGCTGCATGGCCTCCCTGATCCTGCAAAGCCTGCGTAAGGATCCTCGTATTCGTGGTATCAAGGAGAAGGACCAATACTGGCTGGCAACCCTCCTTGATCCACGTTACAAGGGTAAGGTTGCGGACCTTATCTTGCCATCGCAGAGGGAGCAGAGGATGAAACATCTTCGGGAGGCCTTGCAGAAAGGTCTGTGCAACGCGTTCCCAGAGACTGGGAGGTTACAAACTCCTGTTTCTGGACAACGTGTTGCTGAGGCTTCGGTCAGTCAAAGAAGGAGCGGTGGAGAAGGTGGCCGTCTGACCGATGCGTTCAGACAATTTTTTGGTCCGCAGCCCCAAGGTATGATCGGTTCCAGCAACCATCGCCAGCGTCTGTTTTACATGGTGCAGGAATACCTAGGGGCAAGATCAGACTTGGACACCTTTCCCACCGAAAATCCTCTGGGTTACTGGGTCTTGAGGATGGATCACTGGCCAGAGCTTGCACAGTATGCAATTGAGCTACTGGCCTGTCCTGCATCCAGCGTTCTTTCGGAACGCACATTCAGTGCTGCTGGAGGCGTGGTAACCGATCACAGGGTGCGTCTGTCCACCGACTCGGTCGATCGGCTGACCTTCATAAAAATGAATGAGTCTTGGATCACCACCAGCTACCAAGCACCTGATGCTGATGTAACCGAATAATTTTTTTTGAAATCTCAGATCCCTTCAAAGACTGCCTATGCTGATGCTGAGTGACTATCCCTGAGTAATTATCCTCTTCCTCCTCAATCATCACGCTGATAGCTTGTAAGAACATTTTTGGTTCTGGGCGCCACCACCAGTGCCTAAGGCCCAATTTTTCTGCCCCTGTCTAACAGGGGCGTGTAATTACAATTTTTGAAGCAATCATTTGCAGCAGGGCTCGTTCCTGCGTTCCAACTAGAGTGTCTGTGAGGGGTTGCAGTGTTGTGGCACCAGCACCAGTGCCTAAGGCCCAATTTTTCTGCCCCTGTCTAACAGGGGCGTGTAATTACAATTTTTGAAGCAATAATTTGCAGCAGGGCTCGTTCCTGCGTTCCAACTAGAGTGTCTGTGAGGGGTTGCAGTGTTGTGGCACCAGCACCAGTGCCTAAGGCCTAATTTTTCAGCTGCTGTTCAACAGGGGCATGTAATTACAATTCTTGATCTAATATTTCACAGCAGGGCCCTGTGAGGGCTTACAGTGTTGTGGCCACAGCAACACCTAAGGCCCAAATTTCTGCTGAGTATATAGGGCAGGACCCTACTTTCAAACATCTAACTTACAAACGACTCCTACTTGCAAACGGAAGGAGACAACAGGAAGTGAGATGAAATCTACCCCTAGGAAGGGAAATTCTCTCCTGTAAGAGTTAATATGGGAAAACAAGTTCTCCTTTCCACTGATGCTTTCCAATCCTTGTTCCACAAAAAAACCCAAATTTTCAAAAAACATTTTTCATTGGGACAAAAAAGTGAGGTGAAATCTTCTGAAGAGGAGGAAAGACAGCAAAACAAATGTCACAGGGGTGATAACCCTTCCCTATGTTTTCCAAAAAGCTTAGAAAAGATTTTTTGGCTGGAGCTAAACACGTTAAAAATGTTCAAAATTACAAACAGATTCTACTTAACAACAAACCTACAGTCCCTGTCTTGTTTGCACCGCCTGTATACTGCTGTTCAGAGTATATAGGGCCTGGTGGCCCCACACCTTTCCTTATTTTAATTTGGGTGCGGGGTTCCCCTTAATATCCATACAAGACCCAAAGGGACTGGTAATGGACTGGGGGGTACCCATGCCGTTTGTCTCACTGATTTTCATCCATATTGCCATGACCCGACATGACATTAAACCCGCAAGCAGTTTTAAATGAGATTTTTTCCTTTAAAAATGACATTTGGTGCAGGGACTGTTCTAAACATGGGAAACACGCGTCACTTTACAGGCATACTATAGACACCCCCCAGGTACGATATTTAAAGGAATATTTCACTTTTTTTTTTTTACTTTAAGCATCATTAAAATCACTGCTCCCGAAAAAACGGCCGTTTTTAAAAGTTTTTTTTGCATTGATACATGTCCCCTGGGGTAGGACCCGGGTCCCCAAACCCTTTTTAGGACAATACCATGCAAATTAGCCTTTAAAATGAGCACTTTTGATTTCGAACGTTCGAGTCCCATAGACGTCAATGGGGTTCTAACGTTCGTGCGAACTTTCGGTCCGTTCGCGGGTTCTGGTGCGAACCGAACCGGGGGGTGTTCGGCTCATCCCTAATGGTCAGTATAGTGTAGTATGGTGGTCAGTGTAGTGTAGTATATGGTAGTCAGTATAGTGTAGTATGGTGGTCAGTGTAGTATGGTGGTGTCAGTATAGTTTAGTATGGTGGTGTCAGTATAGTGTTATATGGTGGTGTCAGTATAGTGTAGTATGGTGGTCAGTGTAGTGTAGTATGGTGGTCAGTATAGTGTAGTATGGTGGTCAGTGTAGTGTAGTATATGGTGGTCAGTATAGTATAGTATGGTGGTCAGTGTAGTATGGTGGTGTCAGTATAGTGTAGTATGGTGGTGTCAGTATAGTGTAGTATGGTGGTCAGTGTAGTGTAGTATGGTGGTCAGTGTAGTGTAGTATATGGTGGTCAGTATAGTGTAGTATGGTGGTCAGTGTAGTATGGTGGTGTCAGTATAGTGTAGTATGGTGGTGTCGGTATAGTGTAGTATGGTGGTCAGTGTAGTGTAGTATGGTGGTCAGTATAGTGTAGTATGGTGGTCAGTGTAGTGTAGTATATGGTGGTCAGTATAGTATAGTATGGTGGTCAGTGTAGTATGGTGGTGTCAGTATAGTGTAGTATGGTGGTGTCAGTATAGTGTAGTATGGTGGTCAATGTAGTGTAGTATGGTGGTCAGTGTAGTGTAGTATATGGTGGTCAGTATAGTGTAGTATGGTGGTCAGTGTAGTATGGTGGTGTCAGTATAGTGTAGTATGGTGGTGTCAGTATAGTGTAGTATGGTGGTCAGTGTAGTGTAGTATGGTGGTCAGTGTAGTGTAGTATATGGTGGTCAGTATAGTGTAGTATGGTGGTCAGTTTTGTGTAATGTGGTGGTAAGTGTAGTGTAGTATGGTGGTCATTGTAGTGTAGTGTAGTATGGTGGTCAGTATAGTGTAGCATGGTGGTCAGTGTAGTATGGTGGTGTCAGTATAGTGTAGTATGGTGGTGTCAGTATAGTGTAGTATAGTGCTCACTACTACTGGGACTGCAGTCAATGTGTGCACCTAGAAGAAGTTTAAGGGAACTTCCGCCGGGTGAGTCTCACTTCTCCTGCCACCATCTTACCTGCACTTCCGGGGGGACACACCATCCTGACCCTCAGTGCTGACATTGTAGTTATCCTTTAGAGCTCTAGGTTAGCATTGCCAGGGGACGCTGTCCAGGGAGGAGGCGGTCAGTTGGCAGTGTAGTTGAGCCACCAGCAGACCAGATCTTGTGTGCCATTGATTTCCTTACAAAGGCATCTGAAAGTGGGTGGGACAGACATATTAGGCAGAAAATGAACATGATGTTGTCTTTGTAGTTGATGTGTTGAGAGCAGAAAAATGGAAAAGTAATTGACTTTGACAAGGGACAGGGTCATATGTGTATTGGCTAGATGACTGGATCAGAGCATCCGCAAAACTGAATAGATGGATTAAAGTTTGTTTGGTGCAGCAGGGACCAGCCAGATTTTGTTCCATATGTGGCTGTTCTGGCCCAGTTGACCCAGTGGTCTAGTAAATGTTATATTTTTTTTATATATATATATATATATATATATATATATATATATATATATATATATATATAATATCATTTTTCTTTTTTTTTTAACTTTGAAGGCGGGCGCAATTTTGAAGCGTGACATGTTGGGTATCAATTTACTCGGCGTAACATTATCTTTCACAATCTAAAATAAAATTGGGCTAACTTTACTGCCTCCAGGCTCACCTACCCCACATCTATCCATTCCATGCATGTGCTTCCACTGTGGAGACACTTATAAATTTGTAGTGTTAGGACTGCAAGCAACACAGGGTGCCATGATGAGGCCTTGCAGCTTTCACATGAATTTGCAAATGTGTGCTAACTAGACAGGTTAATTTGGTTGGTCAGCAGACTGGTTGGTAAGTTGAGCTATGGAATTGTTTTTCTCATACATGTATATGGCTCTCCATGTGCTCCTTGCTATGAAGGCCAGTTATAGGTGGGGACGGTGGCCAGTTTTTTGTTTTTTTCTAACTTTACTGTTGTCTTATTTTTTTAATTCAAAAAAGTGAATTTTTTCCAAAAAAAGTGAGCTTGTAAGACCGCTGCGCAAATACGGTGTGACAAAAAGTATTGCAATGACCGCCATTTTATTCTCTAGGGTGTTACAAAAAAAAAAAGTATAATGTTTGGGGGTTCTAAGTAATTTTCTAGCAAAAAAAACCTGTTTTTAACTTGTAAACACCGAGTCTGAAAAAGAGGCTCGGTCTTTAAGTGGATCAATTTTCATGGTATACAAAACATACAAAGTAGTTGCCTTCCTTATGTGCTGGTATTCTTTCCATGAGGCTTTGTGAGTTCACTCTATCAATAACCTCTCTAATGTTGGGGGGAGTAATTGACTTCCATTTTTTCGCTATGAAAATGAGTGCTGCAAACAGAATGTGTACCATCACTTTCCTGTGTAGGAAGGGAAAAGCGTCTATCCCCAGGCTAGGTAACGCTAGTGCTGGGGAGGGAGTACACATTGTTTTGGTAGTCTTCGATAGTAGAGAGAATACATCCTTCCAGAGGGTTTGTAAGGCTTTGCAGTGCCATAATATGTAACAGGTTGCCATTGTGATGGCATTTCCTCCAACATAATGCCGATAATGGGGGTCTATAGTGTGTAGTACCACCTGTGGAGTATTTTATGTGAGTTGTCCCATTGCTCTACACAGGCTGAAGAGGTACTTTTTTTAAGCAGTAAAAAGAGCAAGGCAATAGGCATAAAGGTGAATAAACATTACAGTGAAAGTAAAAAGAAATAGTTATACAATGGAGGGGTGGTAAAAGTGCAGCAAGCCAAGAAAGTGATTACACATTTTTTTTTTCAGAATTTTCACCGAATATATACTATGCCAAACAAAAAAGAATCAGGTGCACAAGGCAGGAAAAGGAGGAAGATAGAGAAAGAGCAACAAGTTAAGCTAGCTGGAAGTCTTAACGGGTTTCTTGTTGTGAACACTGCCGAAATTACAGCATGCTCATTGGCAGCACCACAGGAGACTCATGTCCCTGATCCAGTTTCTGTGGACATTCCTGTTCTTGCTTTAAGAGCAGAGACAGCCTTGCCTGAGGATGTTTCTACTCAGCCAAATATTCTGCCAGAAAATATTGACCAAAAAGTTTTCACTGATATTGGCTATTGGCCTAAAACTGTGGATGAAACTTTGAAAACTGAACTTGTCAAGCGAGGAACAGTGAAACTGCAGAATAAGGATGCATTGTTTCCAAGAGACAGTCATGGCAAGTCATTGGACTACATGAATTTGGAGAATGGTAAGACTGTGTTAAGGACATGGTTGGTGTTTTCTCCGGTAAACGATACTGCATATTGCTTTCCTTGCATACTTTTTCAGAAGGCTAAAGGGAAAAGTTGTTTTGGAAAGCCAAGTGGCTTTAAAGCGGGGGTCCACCTATCTATCGTTTTTTTTTTTTTTTAGTTCATTCATAAACTTTTCTTCTCAGCATTACATACTCACATATTGTGTGTAATATGTCCGCCTGTGTCAGATTTCGTTGGAAAGAATAACTTATATTATTCACTGCAGGCGGTTTCCATCTTCATTGTGGGCGTTTGAAGCCCTCAAGCATTTATTTCCTGGATGTGGTGAATGCTGTGCTCCCAGCATTCACCGCTCGTTTCCGCACATGCTCAGTGGCATCCTGGGAAGCCTGAGACTAGCTCCCAGGAGTCTGGGAGAGGCTAGAAACATGCCTACTCCCACGGGAGGAGAACCAGGAAGTGCAAAGAAGAATAGAAAAATAAAAGGTAATTACGGCGATTTAAATTTTTTTAAACGGCATGTCAGCATCTAGGCAAGGAAGAGAATACATACAGATATTGTTCAAAATTTGGGTGGAACCCCGCTTTAATGCCTGGAGAAAGCTAAGCCCCAGATTACTAGAGCACGAGCGCAGTTCATATCACTTCAGTGCATTTACAATGTGGAAAGAATTTGAAATGCGGCTGCAGAAACAGGAGACTATTGATGCTGCCGCTCTTCTTGCACAACGGAGGTCATTTGATAGATGGAAGGCAATCTTAGTCAGAATACTGGATTGTGTGCTGTATCTAGCCAGGCAAACCTTACCCTTACGTGGTCACTCCGAAAATCTAAACACAGATGGTAACTGTGGAAATTTCTTAGAAACTGTCAAGTTACTTGCCAAATATGACCCAGTTGCCAAACAACATCTTCACAAAGTTCATCAGAAAGATGGCTACGTTGTGTCCTATCTCTCTCCACAGAGCCAGAATGAGTTCATTAGCCAGCTCGGCAATCACATCAGAACAGCCATCTTTGAAAAAATCACAAAGACCAAGTATTTTGCTATGATGTTTGACAGCACTCCGGATATTTCTCACACTGACCAAATGTCCCAAGTGATTCGATATGTGCACATTGCAGATACAGAAGTTCATGTTATAGAGTCTTTCATTGACTTTATTCAGTTATCTGGGAAATCAGCTTATGTCATTACAAAACAAATTTGTGACAAGTTGCAAGCAGATGGCCTTAAACTGGAGCATTGCTATGCAACTATGGCTGGACAAATTAGTGGTGTACAGAAACGTATTTTGGATATGAATCCCAAAGCAGTGTTTGTGCCATGTAACAATCACTCTCTCAATCTTGCTGGGGTGCATGCAGTTGGTGTTGGGACAAAGTCTGCGACTTTCTTTGGCACTGTGGAAAAAGTGTATGCATTCTTCTCAAGCTCCACCCATAGATGCGATGTCCTTAAGAAGCATGTACCAATTCATGTAAAGCGATCATGTGACACAAGATGGAGTTCAAAGCATGAAGCTGTACGCGTACTAGCTGAGCACCCAGAAGAAATAATAGAAGCTTTGGAAGTGTTGAGAGATGGGCCAGAAGTAACCTCTGAAACCAAGGGTGATGCAGGAAGTCTGTTAGTTTGCACCATGACCTATGTTTTTTTCTCTTTCTTGCATTTTTGGAGCCCAGTACTAACCGAAGTGAATGATACTCAGATCTACCTGCAGCAAGAAGGATTTGCACTTGATCAATGTGTGCAAAAGTTGAAAGCATTGGCTTTATTTTGCCAGGAAAAATGAGATTGTCTGGTGTCAAAGGCAACTGAGAAAGCTCTGCAGGTATGCAAAACATATTGCATTTCTACAGATAGAAGAATTGGAAGACGTAAGAAGATGGATGGAGAGCAGAGTTGCGATGCTGGCTTGACCTTAATACAAGAAACAAGCAGAGAACAACTGGAAGCAATTGATTAGCTTAACGCAGAAATTACAAAACGTACAATGCAGATGAATATGCTTCACCAGCGATTTGCTTTCTTGCAAATCCAAATATTGTTGGATTCCAGAAAAGATGATTTTATTAATGAACAAATTCAGCACACGTGTGCTCAGTACATGGAGTTGAATGCTGCATCTATGATCACCGAAATAAGTCGACTTCGGCACCACATTGTCTTACATAAGGAAGTCAATCCTGATGTGCAGATTGCAAACTGGTCCGCTTTAGATTTGCTTCGGTGGGTGTACAAGTGGAAGTTGCAAGAGAGTTTAACTAACTTTGTTGTGACATTAAGAATCTTTCTTACTATTACTGTTTCTACTGCCAGTTGTGAAAGAAGTTTCTCAAAACTTAAACCAATTCAAAACATATCAAAGATCTACAATGAGCCAAGAAAGACCTAACCTAGCAATACTGTCCATTGAGAGAGACTTCAATGTAGATTTTAATTCTGTTGTTGAAAAATTAGCACTAATTAAAAGCAGGCGATTTTTAAAACTGTGTGCTCATTGGTGGACATTCCCTGCTTTCTCCTCCAGTGGACATTCCCTGCTTTGGGTCATTGTCATGTTGGAAGGTAAACTTTCTTCCCATTGATAACTTTCTGTCAGCAGAAAGCAGATTTTCCTAAAGAATTTGATGGTATTTTGCCCCATCTATTTTTTCTTTTAACCTGACCAGTGCTCCAGTCCCAGATGCTGTAGACCTCTTTGAATCCTCTCTGACCTCCTGGCTCTTTCATCCAGTTTGGGGCAACGTCCTAATCCAGGGAGGGTCTGTGTTGTGCCAAATTCCTTCCACTTCTTAATAGACTTCACTGTGCTTCTAGGCATTGATAAAGCCTTTCATTTTTTTTTTTTTTTTTTGGATCCATCTCTTGACTTGTACATGTCTACAACTGTATGTGCCCTGGTTGCACTACCAGGAACTGAAATGTTCCAGGAAAGCTCTTTTACATGCTGAACTAATCAAAATGACCACAACTGAAAGTCAAATGGCTTTGTGTGCCATTGGGAAGATGATTAGCTACACCTGGTTGAGTTTACAAGTCATTTTTAGGAGGGGTGGGGTCCTTTGTCCAACACTTTGTTATAAATTGCACTGAATAAATACAGCTGGATAAAACAAAAACTGTCTGTCTGCATTTCAGGCTGCAAAGGAATAAAGTGTTATTATTTTAAAGGTGGGGTGATTCTTTTCTATACCCACTGTAGCTCTACCTGCAAAATGGCCCAGCCTGAAGTGATCTAGCAGAACTTAACTTTCTGTTCCACAATTTTCTGTTAGTACTATTTTAAAGTGGAACGTTATGCGCACTAATCTTATTTTTGTAAAAATTATCATATTTCTTGTTTCACGTGCAATGTATTGATAGACCTGTTGAATATGTGGAGATTGCGTGATGCATTTTCACACTCAATAAATTGTTTGAAAATAAACTTGTATTGGATGTGTTATTACTTTAATTACATCAGTATTTTTCATAGAATATGATGCATGTGCTTAGGGTGTCACAGTGCTACTGATGTGAGCCCACAGGTGAGCAGGTGACATGGGATCCCCCAGGGCATGGAATCTAAGGGCCAGCCGGTATTCTGCCAGGGACCTCCTCACAAGGGTTTGGGCTTAGCTGTGTACTGACCCCAGGTCACGAACCCCCGGGTTCACCCTGCTCGCGAGGAGAGTACCAGAAGACACTGCCAGACACGGATGGATGGATCGCGAGGAGAGTACCAGAAGGCACTGTCAGACACGGATGGATGGATTGCGAGGAGAGTACCAGAAGACACTGTCAGACACGGATGGATGGCTTGCGAGGAGAGTACCAGAAGACACTGTCAGACATGGATGGATGGATCGCGAGGAGAGTACCAGAAGACACTGCCAGACACGGATGGATGGATCGCGAGGAGAGTACCAGAAGGCACTGTCAGACACGGATGGATGGATTGCGAGGAGAGTACCAGAAGACACTGTCAGACACGGATGGATGGCTTGCGAGGAGAGTACCAGAAGACACTGTCAGACATGGATGGATGGATGAAGCAAAAGGAGAGCCGGATAGCGAGCCAAGGTCAGGGCGGGCAGCAGACAGCAAAATCAGGAGACCTAGCTGAGTCAGTACACAAGGGATCAGTTCACGAGAAGTCAGTTTAAGCAGGTTACAGGAAGGGTGCTCAGGAACAAGTGTTGCTCAAGCAACCAGAAACTGGTCTGAATGGAATTTAAATAGTGAGGCACATGGGGGGCTGGACAGGAAGTAGCAGGAAGGAATGATACATTAAGCAACAGGTGAATCTGGCGACACCCATAGCTGCTGAGTGCAGCCAGAGCTGAACACAAGCTAGTGGAACAACAGGTGCCAGCCGACCTACAGCAGTAAAGGTAAGACACAGATCAGCTTTGCAGCTGATCTGTGACATAGGAGGCAAGGGGTTTTATACTGTACTAGTTGAAGGGACTCATTGAGTGCTAAAAGTCCACACGTTAGGGGGCACAAATTACTTGCCTTGTCCCGGGCGCTGACAACCCACGCTACGCCAATGGGCACATGTAAAGTCCCACTCTACTTCCTTTTGAATTTCATCTGTCCAAAGAACGCTTTTCCAGAACAGGTCTGGTTTTTTAGATATTTTTTGGCAAAGTCTAATCTGGCTTTTCTATTCTTCAGGCTTATGAATGATTTGCACCTTGTGGTGAACCCTCTGTATTTACTCTCATGAAGTCAGAGCTGAGGAAAGAGGATCCTCAGCCATAGAGAGGATCTTGCGATCATCCACCCTTGTTGTCTTTCATGGACGTCCTGTACTTTTTATGTTGCTGAGCTCACAAGTGCATTCTTCTTTGCTCAGAATATACCGAACTGTTGCTTTGGCTACTCCCAATGTTGCTGCTATCTCTCTGATGGTTTTGTTTTGATTTTGAAACCTTACAATGGCCTGTTTCACTTGCATTGACAGCTTCTTTGAACTCATGATGTAGATTCACAGCAATAGATTCCAAATGCAAATACCACACTTAGAATCAACCCCAGACCATTTACCTGCTTAACCGATGAAGAAATAATATAGGAGTAGCCCACACTTGGCCATGAAACTGCTTTTGACTCAATTGTTCAATTACTTTTGGTCTCTTGAAAAAAGGGGGGGGGGGGGTTATTCTTAAGAACTGTAATTCTTAAACCCTTCCTCCGATTTGGATGTACATATCCTCAAATTAAACCCGAGAGTGTGCACTTTCAGCCCATATCCATTATATAACTATATCTTGAATATGTTTTGGTAAATTCCTGAAAAAAATCTAAAATTGTACCTCTTTCCACATATATATTTGAACCTAACTGTATATGAAATGAGGCAATGATATGCGGGATTTATTTATTGCAGTATTTGCACAACTTTTTTTGAGGGTAAGAATTTGTTCCTTAAAGTTTAACTAACTTAAAGTGTTACTAAACCCACAACAGTAAAATCGGTTTGTATATGCAGTAAAGCATGCTTTTTATACTCACTGTGGAACCTAAGTGATTAATCCTCTGCATTGTGTCAAAAGGCTGTTTGAACCTGTCGTCTCGGATCCTCCCCTTCTTATACTGTCCACAATCCATCTGCTGAAAGAACCGAGCCCTAGGAGGCACTCTGCACATGCTCAGTTTCGTGTGCATTGCTAGAGAGTTTCTCTTTTGGGGGGGGGGCATATGATCAGCACAGGGCTAATCAACACTGATCTTGTCAGAAAGTTAATGATCCTGCAGCCTCATAGGACAGTCAGATTAGAATGAAAACTCCTCCTACAAACTTTAACCTGTGCTTTGGAAGACACTGATAGAAGTTGCAAGACTGCTATATACTGCTGATGAGAAAGGGTATTTAGCAGTTTATATTTACTAAAATAATTGCATTTCCAAGTTCTGTGTACTGTGGGAGACCAGATATAGTGAATGCAGGGACCTGGGTTTAGTAACACTTCAAAGTAGTAAAAACTGTAATCAGGCTTTATTGCAGAAGAGACATGCTATGTCCCACAATAAAGGCAAGATTTTCAATAAGAAAAAAATATATTTTTTTCTTAGCACACAGAAATAAAATATGAACTTCAAAATGATCAATAAATAAAAATGCTGAGACTTTGCCAACTTGATTATTTTTTGCTTTTAGCCAATGTAGAAAACAGAACCCCCTAGGTAGACTGGTGCCACCAGTTCTCTAAACCACTTAATTTACTGATCTCTCCCAGTTATCTACCCTGATGTAATCTAATGTAGTCCTGGGTTTGCAAATGAGAAGGAGGAAAGTAGCAGCAGATGGGGGAAGGGAAGTGAGAGCAGGTAGCATCAGTAGGTTAGAAGCTAATAGAATCCTTCCCTGTATAGCAACATAGATATAAAACTGGATAAAAACTTACAAACCTTAAAAAATAAAAAAGGTAAACTTATACTGATGCAAAAACATTATACATTACTCTTAAGTGGTTGCTTCCTCAACCTGCAATGCAATGTGCTTTTGCTGCTGATAAGGAGTGGGCAGTCTGACAGCCCTGTATTTAAAAATAAATTTAATCATGATCATCTAATAGTTTATATTTTAAAATATTGCTGGTTTCATTTATTTATATGCCAGATGAGCAATATCACTTTATATAAACGAGAGTTCTACTAAACTAAGGGAAGAGGACAAGAGAGTGCATTTCAATTGTCAATAACTGTACAATAATTTTAATTAACAAAATGATTTCTTCTCTATACTAGTACTATGTCTAAAGGCTTCTAGTATGCTTTCACTAAAAATAAAACAGACACCATTTTAAAAAGGCATCATCACAAACTGGTTTGGTGTGTTTTGCAAATAGTTCAGATCAAACCCCTTTACAAATATTGCCTTTAATAATGGAATGCCTAGTGTAACAAAAGTCCACCATATTACAAGAAACTGCTAGATGCAAGATGCTATTACAAACTGCTACCATGTTGAATGAGACTGCTACAGATCACTTATAAGGCTCCAATACCAACAACTATAGAAAAACAGCCTGTAATGAAAAAATGAAAAAATATTATAATGCATAGTTCAGAATGAATGAATTCAAATTACCAGATTTTCCTTAAAGCCAAACTTTACCTGTAACAACTTGATAAAGAATAATGTTCTTTAGCAAGGAACATATTTTCCACATTAATAATTATGCTACCAAAAAATAGTGTGTGATGTAGTTTGCTTCCAGCATTGTTTCTGTTTCTTCATGCTGGAGGCTGCCGTTTTGCTGAAGCCTAGAGCCCCTGATCAGCAGTAAATCTGTCAGCAGGTCGGCTTCTGGTGGCACTGATTTTTGGCACAGTGCATAAATATAGAGAGCAACTGAGCATGTGCAGAGCAGGGTGAGACAGTGTATTACTGGATTTTAAAAAAAGTATAGGCCTTATTTTTTATGTTTTACATAGCTATGCCCATATCGCTCAACTTTTTGAGATGCCACGCCACTTAAAGGAGAGTTACAAAAATAAATAAAAAAGATTAGTAAAAACCACAAGGACTTTCTTTTACCACACTAGAACAAGAATTCTACTAAACTAAGGGAAGAGGACAAGACAGTGCATTTATATTGTCAATAACTGTACAAGAATTTTTATTAACAAAATTATTTATTCTCTATACTAGTACTACGTCTAAAGGCTTCTAGTATGCTTTCCCTGAAAATGAAACAGACAACATTTTAATAAGGCATCATCACAAACTGGTGTGATTTTTTTTTTTGCAAATAATTCAGATCAAACCCCTTTACAAATATTGCCTTTAATAATGGAATGTCGAGGGATGTTATGAAATACCTAAACAGGAGAGAATTGCTTCACCAGCACTTGCAGAGGAAATTACTCCATCAGATATAAACACTTATACTAAAAAAAAAAAAAAAAAAAAAAAAAAAAAAAAAAGCTGAAGCCTACAAATCTTTGAACATCATAAATGTCAGCAGAAGACAACATGTAATAGGTACAGGGGCAGTGGCAAAAACGAATTATTTAACTGCCAAAGAAATTCCAATAGCTTCATCAAACTTAAATACTGCACAACAAAAAGCGAAATGGAATCTAATAAACTTGATAGTCAAGAGGAAAGAACTTTTCCAATTACCTAGAAGTGCTTTAAAGTAATGCTTGAGTTTTTGGCAAGCACTCTTCAGATATGATTGAGGGAAACTGTGCAAGGAGAAGTTGACAAAGTCAGACATAAATAAAGTAATTAAAGACCTGAACGCTATAACTGAATCGCTCAATATGAAATTGATGGCAGTGTTAAAAATGATACTATTAGCTGGAAAAACAACACAAACATTTGTGAATAACTCATCAAGTGTGATGATCAGAAATACAGGATTAAAATGAACATAAGTATTCCAAAATTAATTCAAAATAAAGACCATGGAGTTTTTCCCAATATTTTTTACTATTAATATTGATTTAGGAAAATCTGTAAAAGTTAAATTGACAGGACACAGCCTTCACGAGAAAAGATGGTTTAATGTAAGGTTTAAGATCTTTAGAATCCATCACAGGATATGACTGTGAAAAGCATGATTCATTAAAGAGACTTTTTTTTAAAAAACTATATAAAAATATAACACTTTCAGGATATTTAAAAAAAGGAAAACACAGGAGATTAAAGTTTTTGAAAACCAGTTACTTAACCAGTGTAGCGCCCTGCTTCTGTTGATCAGGCGCTTGCATGTAAATTTAGGAGGTTATCTGTTCTGTATATAGTTCAGATTTAATCTGTGGCTAAATTAGCTTCTGTTCCAGCATTGGCTGTGTTGCGTGTAGTTCCACACTGTTGTCTGTAGGTGTCGTTGTCACCACAGACCAGTGTTGGAAGAGCAACAGGCTGAAGTGTATTGAGTGCTCTTCTTTCTCAGAAGTAACCCAGTGGGGGTGGTCCACCGCTGTGCATTCTGGGACAGGGTACGTAAGGGGCAGATGCCATTTTTTCCTGGCCCTCCTGGCCTAAGGTATGTGGTGACTTTTCTCCTGCCTCGGGGCCACTCTGGCCCGAGGCTATGTGACTACAAGTAGGCCCAGAAGCCTGTCTGGGGCCTACTACCGCAGAGGTGGTCCTTAGGCTGTCTTGGCTGTTAGGAAGAAGCCGAGCCAAGCTGAGGAGATCCAGGGGAGGACCCTTGATGGAGAGAGCCAGGATGAAGGCTGGTCTCTCGGGAGGGCCTGGTAACTTGCTTGGAGGACGCACCTATACTTAACTAACCTGCCTCACAGTACTGCCGGGTCGGCTTAAAGGTTCTGGTACTGTGTTTGCTGTTCATCTAATACTAAATCCTGTGGCAGAGGATCGTTCAACTAATACTACATCCTGTGGCAGAGGATCGTACAACCATTTTGTTCTTCTCAAGTCTGTGGAAGAGACTTTTCGTCCGTGTGCCATTCCGGCTGCTAGGTCAGTGAGAGAGGCCTATCCGGGTGGGCAAAGATCTGTTTACTGAAGGTGTGTTTGTCTTCAGGATCTCAAATTTCTCAGTGATCTGCATAAGGTATCTGAACCCTCCTGCAACTCCCTTTCTACCTCTTTACTGCTACTTCTTCAAAAGTTTTGCAATAAAGCATTGGAAATATAACGAAGTGACTGGTGCATACACTGGTGGGCGTAAGGCCTAATACAGACTCTAAATCCTGTGTCTGGTGGAAATACAGGTAAGGGGGTGACGTCAAAGACCCAATTTAAATCAGCCGCTCCTTCGGGGGTAATCGCTACATCAGTATATAAAAAGAAATCAACAAGAGGTTAGGCTACCCTCACTCCTGAGAAATTACCGGTCCACCCAGTCGAAGGCCTTCTCCATATCCATAGATACGAGCATTAGGGGGGTAGCTTTTGATCAGGCCTAGTGGATAAATATTCATTGATATGTGCATTAGGGTGGTAGCCTTTGACCGGGCAGAGTGAATACATATTCAGAGATATGTGCATTAGGGTGGTAGATTTTGACTGGGGAGAGTGGATAAGATCTATGACTTGGATAGTGTTGTATCTAGCTTCTTATTTAGGGTAAATATGACTTGATTTACATACAGTACTTAATTTAAGTGAGATTGTGTAGGAGTCTTGGCTAAAATTTTGTAGAAAAATGTTAAATCAAAATTGAGAAGATAGCTACCGCATTGGGTAGGGTTTTGGTCCACTTTTGAAAGTACCTTGATAATTACCCTAAGTGGGTGAGAGGGGGGTAATGACCTTCTGTAATTGAATTATAGGCCTGCAGAAAGTATGACAAAATGGGGTCTTTAACCACTTGACGACCGCCTCACGCCGATTTACGTCGGCAAGGTGGCACGGACAGGCAAAATCACGTACATATACGTGATTTGCCTTCCGCGGGTGGGGGGTCCGATCGGACCCCCCCCCCGGTGCCCGAGGCGGTCGTCTTTTCTCCCACGGCGATCGGAGATGAGGGGGAGGCCATCCGTTCGTGGCCCCCCCCTCGCGATCGCCGCCGGCCAATGAGAACATTCCTTTGCTGCTGTATGCTAAACAGCAGCAAAGGAAATGATGTCATCTCTCCTCGGCTCAGTAATTTCCGTTCCGGCCCGAGGAGAGAAGACCAGTGAGTGAGTGCACAACACACACACACACACAGTAGAACATGCCAGGCACACAAAACACCCCGATCCCCCCCCCCGATCGCCCCCCGATCCCCCCCCAATCACCCCCCCCCCCGTCACAAACTGACACCAGCATTTTTTTTTTTTTTTTTTTTTGTTTTTTCTGATTACTGCATTGGTGTCAGTTTGTGACAGTTACAGTGTTGGGACAGTTAGTATTACCCCCCTGTAGGTCTAGGATACCCCCCTAACCCCCCCTAATAAAGTTTTAACCCCTTGATCACCCCCTGTCACCAGTGTCACTAAGCGATCATTTTTCTGATCGCTGTATTAGTGTCGCTGGTGACGCTAGTTAGTGAGGTAAATATTTAGGTTCGCCGTCAGCGTTTTATAGCGACAGGGACCCCCATATACTATCTAATAAATGTTTTAACCCCTTGATTGCCCCCTAGTTAACCCTTTCACCACTGATCACCGTATAACTGTTACGGGTGACGCTGGTTAGTTTGTTTATTTTATATAGTGTCAGGGCACCCGCCGTTTATTACCGAATAAAGGTTTAGCCCCCCGGTCGCCCGACGGTGATATGCGTCGCCCCAGGCAGCATCAGATTAGCGCCAGTACCGCTAACACCCACGCACGCAGCATACGCCTCCCTTAGTGGTATAGTATCTGAACAGATCAATATCTGATCTGATCAGATCTATACTAGCGTCCCCAGCAGTTTAGGGTTCCCAAAAACGCAGTGTTAGTGGGATCAGCCCAGATACCTACTAGCACCTGCGTTTTGTCCCTCCGCCCGGCCCACCCAAGTGCAGTATCGATCGATCACTGTCACTTACGAAACACTAAACGCATAACTGCAGCGTTCGCAGAGTCAGGCCTGATCCCTGCGATCGCTAACAGTTTTTTTGGTAGCATTTTGGTGAGCTGGCAAGCACCAGCCCCAGGCTGCGCCAGATTAGCGCCAGTACCACTGACACCCACGCACGTACCATACACCTCCCTTAGTGGTATAGTATCTGAACGGATCAATATCTGGTCCGATCAGATCTATACTAGCGTCCCCAGCAGTTTAGGGTTCCCAAAAACGCAGTGTTAGCGGGATCAGCCCAGATACCTGCTAGCACCTGCGTTGTGCCCCTCCGCCCGGCCCAGCCCACCCAAGTGCAGTATCGATCGATCACTGTCACTTACAAAACACTAAACGCATAACTGCAGCGTTCGCAGAGTCAGGCCTGATCCCTGCGATCGCTAACAGTTTTTTTGGTAGCATTTTGGTGAGCTGGCAAGCACCAGCCCCAGGCTGCGCCAGATTAGCGCCAGTACCACTGACACCCACGCACGTACCATACACCTCCCTTAGTGGTATAGTATCTGAACGGATCAATATCTGGTCCGATCAGATCTATACTAGCGTCCCCAGCAGTTTAGGGTTCCCAAAAACGCAGTGTTAGCGGGATCAGCCCAGATACCTGCTAGCACCTGCGTTGTGCCCCTCCGCCCGGCCCAGCCCACCCAAGTGCAGTATCGATCGATCACTGTCACTTACAAAACACTAAACGCATAACTGCAGCGTTCGCAGAGTCAGGCCTGATCCCTGCGATCGCTAACAGTTTTTTTGGTAGCATTTTGGTGAACTAGCAAGCACCGGCCCCAGGCAGCGTCAGGTTAGCGCCAGTACCACTAACACCCACGCACGCAGCATACGCCTCCTTTAGTGGTATAGTATCTGAACGAATCAATATCTGATCCGATCAGATCTATACTAGCGTCCCCAGCAGTTTAGGGTTCCCAAAAACGCAGTGTTAGCGGGATCAGCCCAGATACCTGCTAGCACCTGCGTTTTGCCCCTCCGCCCGGCCCAGCCCAGCCCACCCAAGTGCAGTATCGATCGATCACTGACACTTACAAAACACTAAACGCATAACTACAGCGTTCGCAGAGTCAGGCCTGATCCCTGCGATCGCTAACAGTTTTCTTGGTAGCTTTTTATTGAACTGGCAAGCACCAGCGGCCTAGTACACCCCGGTCGTAGTCAAACCAGCGCTGCAGTAACACTTGGTGACGTGGCGAGTCCCATAAGTGCAGTTCAAGCTGGTGAGGTGGCAAGCACAAGTAGTGTCCCGCTGCCACCAAGAAGACAAACACAGGCCCGTCATGCCCATAGTGCCCTTCCTGCTGCATTCGCCAATCCTAATTGGGAACACACCACTTCTGCAGCGCCCGTACTTCCCCCATTCACATCCCCAACCAAATGCAGTCGGCTGCATGAGAGGCATTTTTATGTCCTCCCGAGTACCCCTACCCAACGAACCCCCCCAAAAAGATGTCGTGTCTGCAGCAAGCGCGGATATAGGCGTGACACCCGCTATTATTGTCCCTCCTGTCCTGACAATCCTGGTCTTTGCATTGGTGAATGTTTTGAACGCTACCATTCACTAGTTGAGTATTAGCGTAGGGTACAGCATTCCACAGACTAGGCACACTTTCACAGGGTCTCCCAAGATGCCATCGCATTTTGAGAGACCCGAACCTGGAACCGGTTACAGTTATAAAAGTTAGTTACAAAAAAAGTGTAAAAAAATATATATATATATATAAAATAAAAAAAATAGTTGTCGTTTTATTGTTCTCTCTCTCTATTCTCTCTCTCTATTGTTCTGCTCTTTTTTTACTGTATTCTATTCTGCAATGTTTTATTGTTATTGTTATTATGTTTTATCATGTTTGTTTTTCAGGTATGTAATTATTTATACTTTACTGTTTACTGTGCTTTATTGTTAACCATTGTTAACCATTTTTTTGTCTTCAGGTACGCCATTCACGACTTTGAATGGTTATACCAGAATGATGCCTGCAGGTTTAGGTATCATCTTGGTATCATTCTTTTCAGCCAGCGGTCGGCTTTCATGTAAAAGCAATCCTAGTGGCTAATTAGCCTCTAGACTGCTTTTACAAGCCGTGGGAGGGAATGCCCCCCCCCCCACACCGTCTTCCGTGTTTTTCTCTGGCTCTCCTGTCTCAACAGGGAACCTGAGAATGCAGCCGGTGATTCAGCCAGCTGACCATAGAGCTGATCAGAGACCAGAGTGGCTCCAAACATCTCTATGGCCTAAGAAACCGGAAGCTACGATCATTTTATGACTTAGATTTCGCCGGATGTAAATAGCGCCATTGGGAAATTGGGGAAGCATTTTATCACACCGATCTTGGTGTCATCAGATGCTTTGAGGGCAGAGGAGAGATCTAGGGTCTAATAGACCCCAATTTTTTCAAAAAAGAGTACCTGTCACTACCTATTGCTATCATAGGGGATATTTGCATTCCCCGAGATAACAATAAAAATGATTAAAAAAAAAAAAAATGAAAGGAACAGTTTAAAAATAAGATAAAAAAGCAAAAAAATAATAAAGAAAAAAAAAAAAAAAAAAAAAAAAGCACCCCTGTCGCCCCCTGCTCTCGCGCTAAGGCGAACGCAAACGGCGGTCTGTCGTCAAACGTAAACAGCAATTGCACCATGCATGTGAGGTATCGCCGCGAAGGTCAGATCGAGGGCAGTAATTTTAGCAGTAGACCTCCTCTGTAAATCTAAAGTGGTAACCTGTAAAGGCTTTTAAAGGCTTTTAAAAATGTATTTATTTTGTTGCCACTGCACGTTTGTGCGCAATTTTAAAGCATGTCATGTTTGGTATCCATGTACTCGGCCTAAGATCATCTTTTTTATTTCATCAAACATTTGGGCAATATAGTGTGTTTTAGTGCATTAAAATTTAAAAAAGTGTGTTTTTTCCCCAAAAAATGCGTTTGAAAAATCGCTGCGCAAATACTGTGTGAAAAAAAAAATGAAACACCCACCATTTTAATCTGTAGGGCATTTGCTTTAAAAAAATATATAATGTTTGGGGGTTCAAAGTAATTTTTTTGCAAAAAAAAAAACTTTTTCATGTAAACAATGAGTGTCAGAAAGGGCTTTGTCTTCAAGTGGTTAGAAGAGTTGGTGATGTGTGACATAAGCTTCTAAATGTTGTGCATAAAATGCCAGGACAGTTCAAAACCCCCCCAAATGACCCCATTTTGGAAAGTAGACACCCCAAGCTATTTGCTGAGAGGCATGTCGAGTCCATGGAATATTTTATATTGCGACACAAGTTGCGGGAAAGAGACAAATTTTTTTTTTTTTTTTTTTTTTTTTGCACAAAGTTGTCACTAAATGATATATTGCTCAAACATGCCATGGGAATATGTGAAATTACACCCCAAAATACATTCTGCTGCTTCTCCTGAGTACGGGGATACCACATGTGTGAGACTTTTTGGGAGCCTAGCCGCGTACGGGACCCCGAAAACCAAGCACCGCCTTCAGGCTTTCTAAGGGCGTGAATTTTTGATTTCACTCTTCACTGCCTATCACAGTTTCGGAGGCCATGGAAAGCCCAGGTGGCAAAAAAACCCCCCAAATGACCCCATTTTGGAAAGTAGACACCCAAAGCTATTTGCTGAGAGGTATAGTGAGTATTTTGCAGACCTCACTTTTTGTCACAAAGTTTTGAAAATTGAAAAAAGAAAAAAAAAAAAGTTTTTTCTTGTCTTTCTTCATTTTCAAAAACAAATGAGAGCTGCAAAATACTCACCATGCCTCTCAGCAAATAGCTTGGGGTGTCTACTTTCCAAAATGGGGTCATTTGGGGGGGGGGGTTGTGCCACCTGGGCATTCCATGGCCTCCGAAACTGTGATAGGCAGTGAAGAGTGAAATCAAAAATTTTCACCCTTAGAAATCCTGAAGGCGGTGCTTGGTTTTCGGGGCCCCGTACGCGGCTAGGCTCCCAAAAAGTCCCACACATGTGGTATCCCCATACTCAGGAGAAGCAGCTAAATGTATTTTGGGGTGCAATTCCACATATGCCCATGCCCTGTGTGAGCAATATATCATTTAGTGACAACTTTGTGCAAAAAAAAAAAAAAAGTGTCATTTTCCCGCAACTTGTGTCAAAATATAAAATATTCCATGGACTCAATATGCCTCTCAGCAAATAGCTTGGGGTGTCTACTTTCCAAAATGGGGTCATTTGGGGGGGTTTTGTGCCACCTGGGCATTCCATGGCCTCTGAAACTGTGATAGGCAGTGAAGAGTGAAATCAAAAATTTACACCCTTAGAAATCCTGAAGGCGGTGCTTGGTTTTCGGGGCCCCGTACGCGGCTAAGCTCCCAAAAAGTCCCACACATGTGGTATTCCCATACTCAGGAGAAGCAGCTGAATGTATTTTGGGGTGCAATTCCACATAGGCCCATGGCCTGTGTGAGCAATATATCATTTAGTGACAACTTTTTGTAAATATTTTTTTTTTTTTTTTTTTTTTGTCATTATTCAATCACTTGGGACAAAAAAAATAAATATTCAATGGGTTCAACATGCCTCTCAGCAATTTCCTTGGGGTGTCTACTTTCCAAAATGGGGTCATTTGGGGGGGGTTTGTACTGCCCTGCCATTTTAGCACCTCAAGAAATGACATAGGCAGTCATAAACTAAAAGCTGTGTAAATTACAGAAAATGTACCCTAGTTTGTAGGCGCTATAACTTTTGCGCAAACCAATAAATATATGCTTATTGACATTTTTTTTACCAAAGACATGTGGCCGAATACATTTTGGCCTAAATGTATGACTAAAATTTAGTTTATTGGATTTTTTTTATAACAAAAAGTAGAAAATATAATTTTTTTTCAAAATTTTCGGTCTTTTTCCGTTTATAGCGCAAAAAATAAAAACTGCAGAGGTGATCAAATACCATCAAAAGAAAGCTATATTTGTGGGAAGAAAAGGACGCAAATTTCGTTTAGGTACAGCATTGCATGACCGCGCAATTAGCAGTTAAAGCGACGCAGTGCCAAATTGGAAAAAGACCTCTGGTCCTTAGGCAGCATAATGGTCCGGGGCTCAAGTGGTTAAAAATGTATAGTAGTTGAGGGATAGACCATCAGCAACTGGAGCTTTCCACAATCTAAGAAGAGGATATGGCTAAGTTGAATTCCTCCTGGGTAAGAGGTTTTTCAATTGCTCTCTCTGAGGAAACAGTGAGTGATCCAAAGATTTGAGGTAAAATTCTATAAGATGTTTGTAGGAGGACTAAGGGGTGAACACGTGGTCGCAGGGATTAGAGAGCTTTTTAGTAAAGATGCTGAAACTCTTACACAGGGGGCAAGGAGATAGTGGTATTTTGAGGGCCTTTCAGGGCTCTTTCTAGCATTTTGCCTGGCATGTTGCTAAGTTTTTGGAAAGTTTGTTCCCCCTGTAGTAAGTTAGTTTTATCAGTGTGGTATAATGGAGAGTCTATTCTTTCCCATAGAGTCTGTAGGTCTCTATTTATTGAAATAGATTGTGACTTTTCATGGATAGCCTCTAGTTTCTGAATTTGAGTAATAAGGGAGGTGCATCTTGTATATTGTTAGTCTGAAAATAGAAAGTCACTTCCGTTATGGTGGCCTGATCCTGGAGGAGAACTTTGTTCAGTTTACAGAATGACACTGGAGCTGGACTATGAAAGAGCTAACATAAGGTGGACCAGGGCATGATATAACAACAATATTGGGCCTATTGATAAGTTCATGATATTAGATCATTACATAATCATGACAGGTACATCTTTGTGAGGGAGTAGTAGTGCAGGCTTTATGTGTGATGTGTTGGGGGAAAGAACGTATAGTCACAATCGCTGAAATATGTAAAGCACCACATGTTTGCCAGGTATGCCAAGCAGAGATCAGTCTTCAGCTTCTTGAGGTAAGAGAAAGAAATCAGGGAACCTCCCCCCATCAAGAAGGGCTGTATTGGAAATTAAAGTCAGCGCCTAGGACCAAGAGACCCTTCACTGTGTTCTAACTGTGAGAGTTGTTTGGGGCAAGAGAGTTTGTCATTGTTGAAAAGATAAATGTTGACTGAAGTAAGAGTGGTGGCACCAACTTTCTGTTTCACAAGTAAGTATAGCCAATTTTTATCAGATATGTGGGTTAACCCTTTTACTGCCAGGTCCATACGGTCCTTGATATAATTTTCATATGTCAGGGAACCCTTACTAAATTTTTACATCCACAGCTCATGATTCATGAGCACTATCAGTAAGTTTTAACCATAAAAATAATAAATAAAAAGAATGTGACTTTTGTAGCATAATAATGGGCAATAAAGAAACACAAACAGTGAGAATTGTAGTGCCCCTTAACCACTTTAGCCCCAGAAGAATTGACCCCATTAATGAGCAGGCCATTTTTTGCTTTAGCTGATAATTGTGTGGTCGTGTGACATTGTACCCAAACAAAATTGATCTCTCCCTCCTCCCCTGTCAGAACGGGGATCAACCTTGTTTACATAGGCAGATCCCCGTTCTGCCTTTTTTCACAGCACCTGCTGCATCTAATGCACAGACGACATTCAGGTACGTTGGTTTACGCAGCCGGGCCGCCATGCCGCCATGCCGCCATGCCGCAGTATATGTACGGTAGGTGGTCCAGAAGTGGTTACATTGGTGTTAAGTGCAGTGGCGGACACCCGTGCAGGGTGCAGGGGCGGTGCTTCCCCCCCCCCCAATCAATGCTCCCAGCCCCTAACTACATGCAGGGAGCTTGAATGCATGGATTCCAATTTTGTTTTTCCTTTAGAAGAACATGATTAGAGCTGAAGGCTTAAATGTCCTGTGATCCCGCGTGTACTTGGAGCACCATTCAAAGCTGGAGGATAACAGGTGTCCCTACCGGCATCCGGAAAGTGGGAGCAGGCATCAGGCACTAATTCAGAAGCATGGACATATGGGGAGTAAGATGCTGCTCAAAACCAACCTCGTGCTTTAGATGTGGATATGGTTGTGTATGGCCTCAGACAGCTTTCCCCAGCCATGCTCCCTGACATGTATCGCCGTGCCTAACGGGGCTTGGTCACAGAGCCATACACATACACAGCCATATCGACATCTGAAGCATGGGGATGGATTTGAGTTGCGTCTTACCCCACATATGCTAACATTTCCTAATTGGGTTAAAGTGGATGTAAACCCTCACATATACCCAGTGACGTGAACAGCCTCAGATGATACACAGAGATGAAACAAATCTCCCTACATAAGTTTTACATGTATATCTGCTGCCTTCAGCTTTCTACATTCTTTAGAAAGTGCACATCTTATTAGAAATTTTACTTCCTGTTTCAGCAGTGGGAGGGGAGTCTGGGCATACACTATGTGTGAGAAAGGCACACCCCCCCCCTCCACATAGGCAGTGGAACAAAGAAACTTGCAGAGCTGTACTCTGATTAGACAAGCTCTCTGCTAATCTATATCTAAGTTACCTCCCCGACTCAAATTTCCAGCTGCTTTTATCTCCTGTGTGGAGAGCTTGTCAGAAGTTATCATGCTGATAACAGAGGAACGGAGCAACAGAAAGACACAGGACTTAGGGCTTTGGAGAGAGATAAGTACAGATATATGTGCCCAGGTCAGATTTCATGAATGAGGTTTACATCCACTTTAAACAAATCAGAAATGTTGCCTTTAAATCTAAAACAAAAATTGCAATGACGGGGGTGATTACACTACAACAAACCACTGTAATTTATCTAGGAGATAAATCCTGTTTGTCTTAAATAGATTTATTTTTTTTGAACAACATAAAAATATGTGTTAAAGCTGAATAAATCTATCTCTTACTTTGCTAGAGATAATAACAATAATTAAAATAAAGACGTTCATTATTATTCTTAGCAAAAAAATGTACCCCTATTATTCCCAAAATATCTTTTTTTAGAAAAATGGATGAAGTAATACTTAGCTATTTATGTGGAAGTAAGCAACCTAAAACATAATAATCTACATATTGCAGACATAAACAGCAAGCTGGCATCACAGTACCATTATGTGAGTACACATTTATTTTAATTCCTGGGTCAGAACACCCCTGACAGAAAAACACATTTAAATTACTGCAGTATGTAAAAAATGTAAGACACATATAAACCATTGTAATCTCCAAAATTAGAAGAAAGGTTTGATGTGATTCCATTGAATTCTTAGCTGGCTAATCAAATAAATATGTCTTATCTATATTTAAAGTGACTTATTTAGTCTATTTATGAAATCTTCCAGCATAAGGTTAACATTTTTTAATCAAAATAATTTTATCAAATCCCAGCTTCCTGTCATACAAAATTAGTATGGAGGGCAGTACAAATATGAATATATGTTGGGCTGGTGGCCCTGAATAGAGATAGTTACCATTCGGAAACACGGCAAACACAGCAAACACAGCAGAAATTACAGTCAATGCTAGATGATAAGTATTAAAAAGTGCCTGTTCCTATTTTAAACCTGTGATCACAGAGTCTAGCAGAAGAAAGTCTTCTAACACCAATTTCATTTGTGGCTCGGCCTCGGATATGTCATGTGGCTGAATGCAGAGAACCACAATGGAAGCCTATTGTGCTCTGACATCAATAAGGTCAAAAGGAATCTTTTTTTCCAAGCCTCATCGAGCATTTTGCAGAAACAATACTGGAACTCAAAAAGAGGAATGAAGTTACATTATAGACTATAGAGAATGCACAAAAAATTGAGTGTAATTAAAACAATGATCACAGGGTGGCAGCATAACCATAAACAAATAAAGCGGAGCTGCAGGCTCCTTCTGCAAAAATTCAAAGTCAGCAGCTACAAATACTGTAGCTGCTGACTTTTAATATTAGGACACTTACCTGTCCACAAATCCATCTTCACCCTAGCCGATTTTTCATCGGCCGTCGGGTGCTGCCACCACCATTTTTTGTAAGGGAAACCGGCAATGAAGCCTTGCGGCTTTACAGTCAGCTCCCTACAGTGCATGTGCGAATCATGTGCACTTTGTTACTGGCCCGGAGGCAGAGAAAGGAGGAGGGGAGCCGAACTCCCCGGTGACTTTACCATGGCAAAGTCACACAGAAGTGGGAGCGGGTAACTGTAAAAACCAGGTACCCACTCCCCCCGAAAGGTGCCAAATGTGAGAGTGGAGGGGGGTAGGATGCAAACAAGCAGAGCTTCCCCTTTTGTGTGGAGCTCCGCTTTAACTTAGTAAAAGAACATAAGAAATAAGCATAGATTCAACTGCATTGCCCTTATAACTGCTGGAGGCAGCACACTGTAGTTCCACAAAGGAGCAAAGGTTATATTTATATATGTTATCAGAATCTGATATAGTTGACATGTCTTCACTTTACAGCCCTCATAAGTGTTACTGATTAGGCAGAACTGGTCCTCCAATCAGGACTGGTGCTTGACTATTTTGCGCCCTAGGCAAGACTAACACACCACTCCCCCATGCCCCCCCCTACGCTAGTCTTGCCTAGGGCACAAGTGATTACAACAGGGAACAGGGTCAGAGCAGACTCACCAGGCAAGATAGTTTCATCCAGGTCCGGAGAACTGACGGTGCCCGCCTCCCCAGCTGTGCCCACCTCATCCAGCTCCCCATGATTCTCTCCCCACTGTCTTCCTCCACCTCCTCAGCTGTGTCTGGCTCCCCATGATTATCTCCCAGCTGTCTTCCTCCGCCTCCTCAGCTGTGTCTGGCTCCCTTTGATCCTCTCGCAGCTGTCTTCCTCCGCCTCCACAGCTGTGTCCGACTCCCCAAGACCCTCTAGCCTCTGTCTTCCTCCACCTCCTCAGCTGTGTCTGGCTCCCCATGATCCTTGAGCCGCTGTCTTCCTCCACCTGCTTCAGCTGTGTCCGGCTCCCCTATATCATCTAGCCGCTGTGTTTCTCCTCCTCCTCAGCTGTGTTTGGCTCCCAATGATCCTTTAGCCGCTGTCTTCCTCCGAATCCTCAGCTGTGTCCAGCTCCCCATAATCCTCTAGCCGCTGTCTTCCTCCACCTCCTCAGCTGTGTCCGGCTCCCCATCATCCTCTAGCCGCTGTCTTCCTCCTCCTCAGCTATGTCCGGCTCCCCATGATCCTCTAGCCACTGTCTTTCTACACCTCCTCAGCTGTGTCCCGCTCCCCATCATCCTCTAGCCGCTGTCTTCCTCCGCCTCCTCAGCTGTGTCCGGAACCCCGTCATCCTCTAGTCACTGTCTTCCTCCACGTCCTAAGCTGTGTCTGGCTCCCCATGATCCTGTAGCCACTGTCTTCCTCCGCCTCCTCAGCTGTGTCCGGTTCCCCATGATCCTCTAGCCGCTGTCTTCCTCCTCCTCCTCAGCTGTGTCCAGCTCCCCATGATCCTCGAGCTGCTGTCTTTCTCCACCTCCTTCAGCTGTGTCCGACTCCCCATGATCCTCTAGCCGCTGTCTTCCTCCTCCTCCTCAGCTGTGTCCGGATCCCCATCATCCTCTAGCCACTGTCTTCCTTCACCTCCTCAGCTGTGTCCGGCTCCCTCTGATCCTCTAGCCGCTGTCTTTCTCCACCTCCTCAGCTGTGCCCTGCTCCCCATCATCCTCTAGCCACTGTCTTCCTCCGCCTCTTCAGCTGTGTCTGGATCCCTGTCATCCTCTAGCCACTGTCTTCCTCCACCTCCTCAGCTGTGTCCAGCTCCCCATGATCCTCTAGCCGCTGTCTTCCTCCGCCTACTAAGCTGTGTCTGGCTCCCCATGGTCCTCTAGCCTCTGTCTTTCTCCGCCTCCTCAGCTGTGTCCGGTTCCCCATGATTCTTTAGCCACCGTCTTCCTCCGTCTCCTCGGCTGTGTCCAGCTCCCCATCATCCTTTAGCCACTGTCTTCTTCCTCCTCCTCAGCTGTGTCCGGATCCCCGTAATCCTCTAGCCACTGGCTTTCTCCGCCTCCTCAGCTATGTCTGGTTCCCCATGATCCAGTAGCCGCCATCTTTCTCTGCCTCCTCTGCTGTGTCCTGCTCCCCATCATCCTCTAGCCGCTGTCTTCCTCCTCCTCCTCAGCTGTGTCTGGCTCCCCATGATCTTCTAGCCGCTGTCTTCCTCCTCCTCCTCAGCTATGTCCGGCTCCCCATGATCCTCTGGCCACTGTCTTCCGCCACCTCCTCAGCTATGTCCGGCTCCCAATAAACCTCTAGCTGCTGTCTTTCTCCACCTCCTCAGCTGTGTCACGCTTCCCATCATCCTCTAGCCGCTGTCTTCCTCCGCCTCCTCAGCTGTGTCTGGATCCCCTCCATCCCCTACCTGCTGTCTTCCTCCACCTCCTCAGCTGTGTATGGCTCCCCATGGTCCTCTAGCCACTGTCTTTCTCTGCCTCCTCAGCTTTGTCCGATTCCCCATGATCCTCTAGCCACCATCTTTCTCCTGCTCAGCTATGTCCAGCTCCCCATGATCCTCTAGCCGCTGTCTTCCTCTGGCCCCTCAGCTGTGTCTGGATCCCCGTCATCCTCTAGCCGATGTCTTCTTCCGCCTCCTCAGCTGTGTCTGGCCCCCCATGATCCTCTAGTGACGTATTGGCGTAACGAAAATCTCCCAGCAGCCAATACGTAATACGAAAATCTTCGTCACGCCAATACGTCATTTCCGTGCTAGGCGAAAGCAAGGGCTGAAGCTGCAAACGAGGCTTGCACCGCACGCCGACACGGGAGTCACACGGCGCCATCCCTACACCCATTACCAACTGCTGGAATAGCATGGTGCCGGCTTATGGGCACCTGGAAATGTGAGTGTAATATTTCCTTTTTAAACTGAGTATTAATAAAATAGTTTTTACATATTGCGCAATGATCGTTGTCTGTTTTTCATGAGGAGGACATGGTCTACATATAGCACATTGGGGTCAGCAACAATACGGAATATGTGGAGTGGTTATCCCAAATAAATGAACCAAAGGCGCAGTTTAACCGGCATCTGGTGAGTGGCCAATCCAGGTGGTGGTGTTCACGGATGATATATACTACAGAGATCTTGGCAACTATTGCACATTGCACTTTGCACATGAATTTGGACATTTTAGTCTGGTTATAAATGTCACACACCAATTTTTGTATATATTTATGTTGTAATTTATGTACACCCAGTAGGGTGAGTAATTGGGGCACTACTGTATGTAGATTTTTTGGGGGGCATAATGATTGTGTAAGTTTGGAATATAAGAGAGTGGTGTGTTTTAGAGTAGCGCATTCAACACATATACATATTTTTGAATTTTACAACTAGTGGTGTAGTTTTTTGATTGCAGCAACTAATTTCTTAATGATTTAATTGCTTGCGCCAGTGACACACATTTGTTCATTTGTAGGCTAGAGGGGAAGACAGCAGCCATGGCTGCGCCTCCCTAGGCAGCAGTGTGCCCTAGGTGGCTGCCTAGTTTGCCTAGTGGGAGCGCCAGCCTTGCCTTCAGTACAGGGCCCCATTAGCTCAAAAGGGGTGCCCGGGCAGCTTTACTGTTTATCTATATGGTGCAGCAGTTTTAAATAGATCACCAGGTTGATCCAGGCTTGCCAGGAATTCAATTACATTTCCCTGAGCCCCAACAGTGCTGCAGAGGTGCCCAGGAATCAGGAGCAAGGTGGGGACTATTTTTTCATTTTCGGGTGCAGGCGGCTAAAGCTTCAATTAGTCCTGGCCAGCCTCTCACTGTGTTGAAGTGATCTACCTACCTCCCTCAGTAAGTGCTGAGGAGAAAGAAGGGCAAGAATGTAGCTCACAAAACAGAGTGGTTGCTGAGGGATCCAAGTGCACAGACAAGAGGCACAAATGACAGTTATTAAAGGTACAGAGACATATACAGCACATGTACACATGTATTAGTACTGCATGTGGCAATTAATTGCAAACAGCCATATACAAACAGCCACCAGCATCTGCTGTACTATGATCATCATCATGATACAGTGGAACCTCGGATTGCGAGTAACGCGGTTTACGAGTGTTTCGCAATATTAACTATTTTTAAAAAAATCCTGACTCGATTTGCGATCGTTCTCTTGCAAGACAAGCAAGATTTAAGCCACTGGTGTGTGCATTTGCGTATTTGGTCAGAGGTCTGGGGGCGCTGGTGGCTCCCAGCGCTTCGTGGAGAACTCTGAGACACTCAGAAACACTCTGTTACCGTGTGTCTCCGAGTGTTTCCGAGCGTCACTGGCACCCCCGCACCTCTGGCCACAAATGCGGTACTGCATACACTGGCGCCCTGCACCTATGGCCACATACAGTACTGCATGGACCAGCAGTGGCTGTGGAACGTATTATCTGAGTTTCCTTTTTTTCCTATGGGGAAACTCGGAAACTAGCTTTGATATACAAGTGCTTTGGATCCAAGGTATTACTGTAATTATAAGGATTATAAGCACAATGAGATGCTTCCTATAGGTCTCGATTACACTTGTGTTTGGTGGGCATTAAAAATGCATGACTGAGTCATATTTTTACTACACCCTCCCCCCCCGCCACTCCCCTTATAGTGCATGAAAACTACATACAACGGCGATGACAGGAGGTCTTGCAGACATTTCCAGCGGCTGCAGTCGCTGGGAGTGTGTGTGAACCCCCCCAGTACTGGACTACGTTCAACAGTGCCTTTACAGGGGGGAATGGTTGAAAGCGTTAAAGATGTAGCTCAGAAATCTATTTTTAATGCCCACCAAACACAAGCGTAAACAGGTCCTAGAAGAAAGTATCTCAATGAGTAAATGTAAATCTGACAAAACAACTGTCAACTGTCAGATGGAAACACCAGATTGCCTCCACATACCCCCTTGAGAGACAGGCTGTGCCCATTAGCAAACCCAGGACTGACATGGTGGGTGCCACTGGATAGAGGGGAGGGGGGTGAGCGAATGTCTGTTTTCTGGTCTGCCCTTCCTGTTTAAAGACTTGAAAGAGAAACGTAAAACACCACTTTTAGGTCCTGGTGTCACTTTGTGCACTCCATCAGCTATATTGGAGGGCAGGTGAGACATCAGGGGTCTAAAAGACCCCTGATGCCTCATTAACAGAGAACCTATTACCAAAAAATGCATTACACAGGGGACATTCTGTCAAATGTGTAAAACGTTACATATCACTGCGCACACCAGAGTGAGATCAATAAATCTAGGCCCATTTTTCACAGTTATCTCTAAACTAATGACCCATAGGGGCTTTTAAAGGGTTGTCTATGAAAAATATAGGGTACTGAAGTATGTTACAGTTTCTCAGGTGCATTCAATTTTAATACTTAACATGTTAGGTATCTATTTATTATGAGCAACCTCATTTTCTTATATTCTACCAAAAATATATTGCTATTGTGTGCCCTAAAATGTATTTTATAATATTTTTTTATTGAAATGTTGGGTTTATAATATCCCATATCATGTGATGTGACATAAAAATTTGGAACTACCACTATTTTATTCTCTAGGGTATCTGCTTTCAGAAAATATAGAATGTTTAGGGGTTTTACGTAGTCTTCCGACCTAAAATTATTTTTTAAACATACGTGCATAAAATGCAAAAATGGATGTGACAGCGAAATGGCATAATAGATGTACTTTAAGAGTACATATTAGGTCTTAAAGTCAGCTGCAGCATTCTCATTAGCAGAGATGGGTTAAGGTGTGTTTGGATTCTGGTCTAATCGGGCCTGAACTATCCAGGAAGATGTCACCGCACACTGACAATCATAAGCCGTCGAGACATTCCCTGCCCCACAGCCCTACATATTCGTGCCTCTTGTGTACAGGAATGCCGGGAATGATTTGCAGGCACTGTAATAGAGGGAGGGCCCTGTCATATAGGCTGTACGGGGCCCCATGAGTTCTAACAGCAGCCCTGGCCCCCATTATCTCCTCTCCACTCCTCTCCCTCCTTCTACTGTTGGTTTCGTTGACTCGGTTGTCCCCCTCCTTCATAAGCTTGTCTTACTGACCCTGCCCACAAACTTGCTAACTACTGCCACTTCTGTTGCTTCCCCCTCATGAAGCAGTCTCACTGCCTCCTCTCTAAGGCTGCATTCACTCCTATGTAGGTGCAACAGAGTGTTCACGTAAGGGTAGGGTGATGGGGTGGTTGTCACATCCTCAATGTTTCACTCCTCGTTGGGCTGTACAGGGGTGGAGGGGGGGTGTTACAGCCAGAAATCCGATCACACTGGGATGGATGTACTTCCATGCCCTGTTGTAGTTAGTTTGAAAAAAGAAAGCAGAGGGACTGGCAGGCTCACCAGGCATTTCACATAAAGGAAGTAATACAAAGAGAACAGCATACTTTTTAATACAAGTACATGGTAACACATACACATATCAGGAATATGAAATGTTAGGGTAACATACACATTAAGAAAATACCCACCTTTCACAATATGCATCAATCACTGCATCTTTATGTCGTTCTTTGTATAATGCACTTTTTTTTAGCTCACACGAAATGTAAGAAAAAAGCCTGTTGCTTGTGTTTACCCTCAAAGTCCTTTAACCACTTATGTACAGTACCTCCATGACTTACTGAAAGGGCAAAGTGGTGGACGCTTATTTCTGAAGTGACATTTTAAAATAACCCTCCAGAAATCACCCTCAGCTTGCCAGTACACCCGTTTAAGGCTGCGCTAAGCCACAAAGCCATAATTCAAGCCATCATTTGATGACTTAGTTCACATATACAATTTACAGAGTTGCTATGGTTAGGCAGGGTTGCTAGTAAATTTACCTGCCAAGTATAGTTGCCTTGGCCAATTGATAGGAGATCAATTGATTTAACCCTAATTCTGGAATTGCTACACTTCTCTCTTCTGCCACTAGATGGCTGGGTATCTGGTGACATTAGATAAGACAAGGGCACTGCAAGGACAGATTAGGGCAAGGATTTTCTTGGGTCCCTTGGCCAGGTAACTGGGTTTCTGTGTCACCTGGACAAGACCAGCAACTTTTTATCTCGCACGGTATTTGTGCATCAATTTTTCGAACGCGTTTCTTTTTGAAAAAAAAACAGTTATGTGCTTTGAAAAAAAAAACAGTAAAGTTAGCCCAATTTGTTTGCATAATGTGAAAGATGAAGTTACGCCGAGTAAATAGATATCTAACATGTCACGCTTCAAAATTGCACACGCTTGTGGAATGGCGCCAAATTTTGGTACTTAAAAATCCCCATTTTTTCTGGTTACTTATTTTGAGTTACAGAGGAAGTCTAGGGCTAGAATTATTGTTCTCACTCTAACGTTCACAGCGATACCTCACATGTGTGGTTTGAACACCGTTTTCATATGTGGGTGGGATTTATGTATGCGTTCGCTTCTGTGTGCGAGGGGCAGTTTACAATTTTTTTTTATTATTGTTAATTTTACTGTTTTTTTTATTTAAAAAAAAAAAAAATTTTGATCACTTTTATTCCTATTACAAGGGATGTAAACATCCCTTGTAATAGGAATATGGCATGATTGGTCCTCTTTACAGAGCGATATGAGGTCAATAAGACCCCACACCTCACCTCTAGGCTGGGAAGCCTGAAATCCCAAAATTTCCTAGCCGAGGCGGCGCCATTGTTTGAATGCAGAGGCTGGGCGTGATGTTATAACATTGCGCCTGGCCTCTGAACGATCATAGAGACTCTGGCGACCATCTGGTCCACTGGAAATCTCTATGGTAAACATCCGGGGCTGGCGTATCCTGTCTCCGACTCACCGATGGAAGAGGGCGGCGGGAGGGGGGGTTGTCCCCTCTCACTGCCCGTAAGAACGATCAAGTGGTAGAACAGCCGCTATGATCATTCTTATGGTGTAGGGAATCGCTGATATCTGAATGATGGCTGTAGCTGCAGGCATCATACAGATATACGCACTCAAAGTCAAGGACGTCATATGACGCCCGGTGGGCGGGAAGTGGCTGGTTGGATATCTCCTTCCCACTCCTGTGGCAGTAATAAAGTAAAGTGGGAAACAAATAAAGATAATAAAATAATTAAATAGTAAAAAACAATTCTATCTATAAGCAATACACTCAGGCACATTTACCATGTATGTAAAGGTCAAACTTTTTTTAGTTAGAGTAAGGAATTGTTAAAACATCATGCTATTTTTTGCTGTGTGTGTCATTGCAAAGTTTCTCTTCACTTCCTGCCCTGGAGACGGTCAAGGAAATGAGAAAAATGAGAGCAGAATTCCCATCTTGGATAAATGTCACTGGATAATTTACACTTACTTCCTGCTCTGATGACAGCTCTCAAATATTGGATTTCCCTTTCCCTCCACCTCGAGCAGTGCCCCCAGAGAAAGTCACTGGGGGCATCGCTGCATGCTTGCTCTTGAGCCGCTGCTCTATGCATCCATAGGACACATAGAGCCACAGCTTGGCCCCGCCCCCCACTCTCTACTTATTGGCTCATTGGCTGTGATTGACAGCAATGGGCTCCCACTGCTGTCTCAGCCAATGAGGAGGGATGTCCCAGGACAGCCGGAACTATCGTGAACATCGCTGGATCAGAGGGAGCTCAGCTAAGGATTGGGGGGCGCTGCACACAGAAGGTTTTTTACCTTCATGCAGAGAATGCATGAAGGTAAAAAACCTTCAGCCTTTAGAACCACTTTAAAATGAACTGTTTGACAGGGCTGTTTTGTTTTTTGGGGGGTTTGTAGCAGACTAACTTGTAAGTGTGCTGGGAAAATTTCTGTTGTTTGTGATGTTGTGTAGTGGCCTAGTCGTGTGTTCGTCTACAGGTGATGGGATAGAACGCGCACTTTTTAACCGCTTGCCGACCATATACTATACATATATGGATCCCTGTGCAGGATCACGTACCTGTACATGATCCTGCACCTCCGGGTCTGGGGGGCATGCGTGAGCCAGTGGCGACAGGTCCTGACTCAATGTCCGCCGGGACCCGCCGATCATTCGGGACAGAACAATGTTGTAAACAAGGCAGACTGCCATTCTGTCAGTAAGGAAGGTAGTGATCCTGTGTTTCTGTAAAGTAGGAACACAGATCTCTGCCTTCCCATAGTACAAGCAGCTCCCACACAGCAAGTAAGCACATTTTAGGCACACATTTAACCCTTTGATTGCCCCTGATGTTAACCCCTTCCCTGCCAGTGTCATTAGTACAGTGACGGTGCAAATTTTTAGCACTGATCACTGTATTCACTGGCTATAAAACAGCCTTTGCACATAAATACAATGGCATAGAAAGGGACCGATGCCCTGAAGCAACCAGCTAAAAGTCATAGTGTTAAAATCTAGTGTTTTACTTTAGCAGGTTTTGTTGTTTTTTTCTATTTGTTTTTTTTTTTTTTTTTCCAATTTTGGAGAAAATCATTAAAACTGTTAATAAACCAAAAAAACTGAAAGAATTAATGTTTCCATTATTAGGGAAGATCCTTACTCAGCCTGTCTATTGTAAATAAATGACTGCACCAGCTCAAAGGTAGCAAGAAACAAAAGGCAAAATTCAACAAGCGGAATCATTTTTCCTGTTTATTTTTTTTTACAAAAGGATTTTGTCAGGAAAAAAAGTATGGTAAAACACTGAAATTCCAGTTAAAATCATCAGCTTCAGCTAAACCTGCACTATGTATTAACTAGCTAAGGAAAGTGTTGCACTGTATATACAGACACCATAGACAATTCTTCCTTTTTCACTTCCTGATATGAAACACGCCAACACATATGCAAATAGTAATTTTGTATAAGCTCCCAGGGTGCCAACTTACCTGCTATAGAGTGTAACATTTTACTTGAAATCGTTTACACAGAGTACAAGCAGAAAAGTTTCAATGTCACCCCTTAATAAAGAGGCTCCAAAGTCTTGATTATATCCATTTACAGCAATATACAGTGTTTGGAAGAGATTTTCTTAAAAAATTAAAATACTTTGGCTTGGCTTAAAAAAGTTTGATCTGTTTGCTGACATTTTATTATTATTTGTATTATTATTAAAAGTATAAAAATATGCACAATATACTGTGGAGTCCATTTTTCATGTGGATGAACTAAGACAGTCACTGTTGTTACGTCATTATTTTTATTGCTTTTCAGTGCAAAAAAAAAAGGACAATCAAAAAAGATCAGTGACAACATATAGCATTAATCCTGAAAAAGTTCATATACAAAAAAAAGCTTTTTATTTAATTTTTTTACAAAAATTACAGTGATTTGGACATGAGCCCATTAATTTTCCAAAATCACATGTATTAAAGAGGCAAACACTGCCAGTACTGTATATAAATCATACCCTGTAACACCTTTGGCTCACTATAACACTGTACAGGTAAAACCTGGTGTACTCACTTTGCAAACATATACAAATATCTTTTCATTTAAAAATAGCAGCAGTTTGTTGCTTGTGCCTTGAATCTGCTTTCAAAGTAATTTCATATAAGTGTGCATTAAAAAAAAATATATCTTGAGGTTTGAAGATAGAAGGTATAAGGCCACGTTATATTTTTTTCTCTTGTAGCATCTTGGGTATTTAGTCCTTGGAGGAACATATACTATTCCAGTGTAATGTTTCCGGCATAAAGGGTTATTAATAGAATGATAGCAAACCCAGAAAGCAATCCAGCATTCTGAATGGCAAAAAAGATCATGTCAGTTTTTCTTCCTTTTATCTTATCACTGAGCATTTCATTCATTTCAGGAAACTGAAAGAGAAATAAAGTACACATAAATGACATGCTATGACAAGATGACAAAATGACAAGACTTTCTATCATCAGGCAAGTCAGCTATCTTTTCCCAAACACACTCTAGGTGGCAGCATACACAAGGTTCTTACATTGTTTTGCATCTCAAGGGCTTGTCATTTTAACAATTCAAGTTGGAAGAATGTTTAGGTAGCAGAATAAAGACAAACTGAAATGGACATAGTTAATATATAAATAATATAGTTTTTTACCTGTGTAAGTATGGCACAAGGACAGGCTCAGGGGAGCTTGGCTTTTTTTCCCCACGCCAATGGCTGCTGATAAAGGATGCATGCACTATACTGCCACCATTTGAGGAGGTGACAAGGATGATGAGCCGTGACAATGCATGCATCAGTGACATAATTCCTCTTGTGTTCCTGCTGGAGCATACTCTGCGTGGCATTATTGCCAGGGCACTCAAGGTAGAGCAGCCAGAGGAAGAGGAGGACTTGCTTTCCTCTCAAGACCCACTTTATGCAGATGCCATTCTTGCGATGCCATGGAACCAATGGCGTCCCTAGGGGGGGTCAGAGGGGGCCCTGACCCCCCCCCCAACATTATGCTGTGCCCCACCATGTGCCCCCCCCCCCCCCAATTAAAAAAAAATTATTTTTTTTTTTACAAAAAGGCAATGTCTTTTTGTTTGCATTCGTAGCGGATGCGCCACATCTTACTCGGCCCGCCACTGAAGTAACACAGTCTCTATTGAGAGGGAGAGCGTCCCCAGTCAGCTCCTGCGGGTGATTCCTCCCCCCTCCCTATGCTTGCTGACACTGCATAATGCGAGCGCTCATACAACCACAGCCGCCCGATCTGCTCCTTCCCCTGCATCCTCATTGGCAGAGAGAAGAGCGAGTTGCAGGAAGGACTCCACCAGGACTCTCCAGTTACTGAAAAAACAAACTGATTTCTCCCGTCCTTAGGACAGGAGAACTGGCCTGTAAATTCCAAGAGATGCCAGACCAGTGCTGTCAATAGCAGGGGCAGGACAGCAAGAGGAGGCTGGGGAACCCCACAGTGGCAGAACACCAGGGCCCGGTGGTAAGACAACCTTTGCAACCCTGATAGTTCTCCCACTGCTTTGGACCCTTATATTTTCTTGGTATGCTGGTGACATATATCTCTTGTTTTCTGCCACCCTGGGGGGCCCAATACAGTAGGAAGGGAGCTCACTGCAGAACATGTGAAAGGGCCCGTTGTGGGATCGTATATATATATATATATATATATATATATATATAATTGCATTTTATAGTTGCCCCCCTACTTTTATCCCTGTCCCCCCATGTGCCCCCCTAAATATGAGAGCTGGAGACACCACTGCACGGAACATAAAAGAGGAGAGAAAGATAGAGGAGGATTCTGGCAGTTTTGGAGCATTGAAGCAGAGGAAGACATCTTGTCAAACCTTAAGAGATGGTTCCCAGTCCCCAGAAACCTTGGGAGTAGTACATGGCTGGGAGGAGGCAGTTCCAGCTATTGTAATCCTCAGTGACGCTTGAGGACTCTGCTTCTCATGCCTCTGCAAACTTGCAGTGCATGGGCTCCCTTATTCTCCGAAGCCTGCAAAAGGCCTGAGAATTCATGGCATCAGGGAGAAGGATCATTATTGGTTGGCAACCCTCCTTGATCATCGTTACAAGGGGAAGGTCTCGGAACTCATCCTGCCCTCGCAGAGGGAGCACAGGATGAAATATCTTGAAAAATCCTAAAAAAAAGGAGTTTATGTAACACGTTTCCAGACTCTGGTAGGTTACAGTCTTGTGGAAAAGGTAGTTTTGAGGCTTCTGTTGGTCAAAGGAGGACAGGTGGAGAAGGAGGCCTCCTAAGTGATGCATTTCAAATTTTTTTTAGTCCTCAGTGCCCAGGGCTGTCAGCTTCAACATTCCAATCGGCAGCGCCTGCATCATATGGTGGAAGATTATCTAGGGGAGAAAACAGACATGGAGAGCTTTCTAGTAGACGATCCACTGGGTTACTGGGTCATGAGAATAGACCACTGGTGAGAACTTGCCCAGTATGCAATTGAGCTGCTGGGCTGGCCTTAATCCAGCATGCTTTCCAAATGGGCATTTAGTGCTGCCGGATTTTTTGTGACAGATAAAAGAGCGTGTCTGTCCACAGACTCTGTTGACCAGCTGACATTTGTCAAAATTAATCAGTCCTGAATTAGCAGCAGCTATGAAACCCCTGATGCCAATGTCGCTAATTAAGTGTTTTTGGGATTTCAACTGTCTAGGCTGGCTAGCTTTGTGGGTGTTGATTTGATCTTGAAATAATTTTTGGTATAGGTTTCATGGGCACAATTACCACCCAAGAACCAATTTTTCCGTATCTGTTTGACAGGTGCGTATGATTTCAAGTTTTTACAGCAAGGCTAATTTTTGCTTTCATCAAGAGTACCTCTATAGGGTTACAGTATGGAGGCACCACCAGCACTCAAAGACCAATTTTTCCACAGCTGTTTGATCTGGGATATAATTAAAATGTTTTACAGCAAGGCTAATTCTTAGTACCTCTATAGGTTTACGGTGTGAAGACACCACCAACACCCAAGACTAGGGATGAGCTTCGTGTTCGAGTCGAACCCATGTTTGACTCGAACATCGTCTGTTCGCCCGTTCGCCGAATTGCGAACGATATGGGCCGTTCGCGCCAAATTCGTGTGGCGCGTCAAGGCCCATAATTCACTGCGGCATTGCAGTGCATTGCTGGCGGATGATTGGCCAAGCATGCACTATGACCCGCATGCTTGGCCAATCACAGCGCCATCAGTAGAGAGAGCTGTAATTGGCCAAAGCCAGGGTGGCTTTGGCCAATTATGGCTCAGGGGGTTTAGAACACGTCCCACACTATATAAGGCCGCCTGCACGGCGGCACTGTGTAGTGTGTGTTCCGGCGTTGAAAGAGAGATAGATAGACAGAGAGACATTGTCATTTCATTTGAGTTAGATAGATTAGGCAGGACAATCAGTGAGTTAGCTGCACTTACAGTGTATTGTGTATATATATGCATCCCAGGTGTTGCATATATATATATACACTGTATTCAGTTTAGCTAGATCTGTTCCTGTTATCTTCTTACTGACAGGCAGGCTTGTCTTGTTACAGTATTTACAGCTACCTGAAGAAAATTGCTGGTGTTCTTTTGATCCTATTAGTACCACAGTCAGGCAGCTAGACTATTTACAGTTAGTGCAGTGTGTCCTGCTCACAGTGTTCAGCTAAAACTACAAGTTAGTGCGGTGTATCCTGCTCACAGTGTTCAGCTAAAACTACAAGTTAGTGGGGTGCGTCCTGCTCACAGTGTTCAGCTAAAACTACAAGTTAGTGCGGTGTGTCCTGCTCACAGTGTTCAGCTAAAACTACAAGTTAGTGCGGTGCATCCTGCTCACAGTGTTCAGCTAAAACTATAAGTTAGTGCGGTGCGTCCTGCTCACAGTGTTCAGCTAAAACTACAAGTTAATGCAGTGCGTCCTGCTCACAGTTTTCAGCTAAAACTACAAGTTAGTGCAGTGCGTCCTGCTCACAGTGTTCAGCTAAAACTACAAGTTAGTGCAGTGCGTCCTGCTCACAGTGTTCAGCTAAAACTACAAGTTAGTGCAGTGCGTCCTGCTCACAGTGTTCAGCTAAAACTACAAGTTAGTGTAGTGAGACCTCTGCACAGTGTTCATCTAAAGCTACAAGTTAGTGCGGTGCATCCTGCTCACAGTGTTCAGCTAAAACTACAAGTTAGTGGGGTGCGTCCTGCTTACAGTGTTCAGCTAAAACTACAAGTTAGTGCGGTGCGTCCTGCTCACAGTGTTCAGCTAAAACTACAAGTTAGTGCGGTGCGTCCTGCTCACAGTGTTCAGCTAAAACTACAAGTTAGTGTAGTGAGACCTCTGCACAGTGTTCATCTAAAGCTACAAGTTAGTGCAGTGCGTCCTGCTCACAGTGTTCAGCTAAAACTACAAGTTAGTGGGGTGCGTCCTGCTCACAGTGTTCAGCTAAAACTACAAGTTAGTGTAGTGAGACCTCTGCACAGTGTTCATCTAAAGCTACAAGTTAGTGGGGTGCGTCCTGCTCACAGTGTTCAGCTAAAACTACAAGTTAGTGCGGTGCGTCCTGCTCACAGTGTTCAGCTAAAACTACAAGTTAGTGGGGTGCGTCCTGCTCACAGTGTTCAGCTAAAACTACAAGTT
The DNA here is from genome assembly GCF_042186555.1 of Aquarana catesbeiana. Taxonomy (NCBI): domain Eukaryota; kingdom Metazoa; phylum Chordata; class Amphibia; order Anura; family Ranidae; genus Aquarana; species Aquarana catesbeiana. The sequence goes on from NC_133324.1 coordinate 656,345,158, forward strand.
AGTGCGGTGCATCCTGCTCACAGTGTTCAGCTAAAACTACAAGTTAGTGCGGTGTGTCCTGCTCACAGTGTTCAGCTAAAACTACAAGTTAGTGTAGTGAGACCTCTGCACAGTGTTCATCTAAAGCTACAAGTTAGTGCGGTGCGTCCTGCTCACAGTGTTCAGCTAAAACTACAAGTTAGTGCGGTGCGTCTTGCTCACGGTGTTCAGCTAAAACTACAAGTTAGTATAGTGAGACCTCTGCACAGTGTTCATCTAAAGCTACAAGTTAGTGCAGTGCGTCCTGCTCACAGTGTTCAGCTAAAACTACAAGTTAGTGTAGTGCGTCTTCCTCACAGTATTCAGCTAAAACTACAAGTTAGTGCGGTGCGTCCTGCTCACAGTGTTCAGCTAAAACTACAAGTTAGTGTAGTGCGTCCTGCTCACAGTGTTCAGCTAAAGCTACAAGTTAGTGCGGTGCGTCCTGCTCACGGTGTTCAGCTAAAACTACAAGTTAGTGTAGTGAGACCTCTGCACAGTGTTCATCTAAAGCTACAAGTTAGTGCGGTGCGTCCTGCTCACAGTGTTCAGATAAAACTACAAGTTAGTGCGGTGCGTCTTGCTCACGGTGTTCAGCTAAAACTACAAGTTAGTGTAGTGAGACCTCTGCACAGTGTTCATCTAAAGCTACAAGTTAGTGCAGTGCGTCCTGCTCACAGTGTTCAGCTAAAACTACAAGTTAGTGTAGTGCGTCCTCCTCACAGTATTCAGCTAAAACTACAAGTTAGTGCGGTGCGTCCTGCTCACAGTGTTCAGCTAAAACTACAAGTTAGTGTAGTGCGTCCTGCTCACAGTGTTCAGCTAAAACTACAAGTTAGTGCGGTGCGTCCTGCTCACAGTGTTCAGCTAAAACTACAAGTTAGTGTAGTGAGACCTCTGCACAGTGTTCATTTAAAGCTACAAGTTAGTGCAGTGCGTCCTGCTCACAGTGTTCAGCTAAAACTACACGTTAGTGGGGTGCATCCTGCTCACAGTGTTCAGCTAAAACTACAAGTTAGTGTAGTGAGACCTCTGCACAGTGTTCATCTAAAGCTACAAGTTAGTGCGGTGCATCCTGCTCACAGTGTTCAGCTAAAACTACAAGTTAGTGGGGTGCGTCCTGCTCACAGTCTTCAGCTAAAACTACAAGTTAGTGCGGTGCGTCCTGCTCACAGTGTTCAGCTAAAACTACAAGTTAGTGCGGTGCGTCCCGCTCACAGTGTTCAGCTAAAACTACAAGTTAGTGTGGTGCATCCTCCTCACAGTGTTCAGCTAAACCTACAAGTTATTTTTTTGCGAGCTCTGCACAGTGTTCAGCTAAAGCTACCTGTAGAAGGTTGGTTGTGTTTTCCTGATCCTATCACTACCGCAGGCAGCTAAAAAAGCTACAAGTTAGTTTTTTGCGAGCTCTGCACAGTGTTCAGCTAAAACTACAAGTTAGTGTAGTGCGTCCTGCTCACAGTGTTCAGCTAAAGCTACAAGTTAGTGCGGTGCGTCCTGCTCACGGTGTTCAGCTAAAACTACAAGTTAGTGTAGTGAGACCTCTGCACAGTGTTCATCTAAAGCTACAAGTTAGTGTGGTGCGTCCTGCTCACAGTGTTCAGCTAAAACTACAAGTTAGTGCGGTGCGTCTTGCTCACGGTGTTCAGCTAAAACTACAAGTTAGTGTAGTGAGACCTCTGCACAGTGTTCATCTAAAGCTACAAGTTAGTGCAGTGCGTCCTGCTCACAGTGTTCAGCTAAAACTACAAGTTAGTGTAGTGCGTCCTCCTCACAGTATTCAGCTAAAACTACAAGTTAGTGCGGTGCGTCCTGCTCACAGTGTTCAGCTAAAACTACAAGTTAGTATAGTGCGTCCTGCTCACAGTGTTCAGCTAAAACTACAAGTTAGTGCGGTGCGTCCTGCTCACAGTGTTCAGCTAAAACTACAAGTTAGTGTAGTGAGACCTCTGCACAGTGTTCATCTAAAGCTACAAGTTAGTGCAGTGCGTCCTGCTCACAGTGTTCAGCTAAAACTACAAGTTAGTGGGGTGCATCCTGCTCAGAGTCTTCAGCTAAAACTACAAGTTAGTGTAGTGAGACCTCTGCACAGTGTTCATCTAAAGCTACAAGTTAGTGCGGTGCATCCTGCTCACAGTGTTCAGCTAAAACTACAAGTTAGTGGGGTGCGTCCTGCTCACAGTCTTCAGCTAAAACTACAAGTTAGTGCGGTGCGTCCTGCTCACAGTGTTCAGCTAAAACTACAAGTTAGTGCGGTGCGTCCTGCTCACAGTGTTCAGCTAAAACTACAAGTTAGTGTGGGGCGTCCTCCTCACAGTGTTCAGCTAAACCTACAAGTTATTTTTTTGCGAGCTCTGCACAGTGTTCAGCTAAAGCTACCTGTAGAAGGTTGGTTGTGTTTTCCTGATCCTAGCACTACCGCAGGCAGCTAAAAAAGCTACAAGTTAGTTTTTTGCGAGCTCTGCACAGTGTTCAGCTAAAGCTACAAGTTAGTGCGGTGCATCCTGCTCACAGTGTTCAGCTAAAACTACAAGTTAGTGGGGTGCGTCCTGCTCACAGTCTTCAGCTAAAACTACAAGTTAGTGCGGTGCGTCCTGCTCACAGTGTTCAGCTAAAACTACAAGTTAGTGCGGTGCGTCCTGCTCACAGTGTTCAGCTAAAACTACAAGTTAGTGTGGTGCGTCCTCCTCACAGTGTTCAGCTAAACCTACAAGTTATTTTTTTGCGAGCTCTGCACAGTGTTCAGCTAAAGCTACCTGTAGAAGGTTGGTTGTGTTTTCCTGATCCTATCACTACCGCAGGCAGCTAAAAAAGCTACAAGTTAGTTTTTTGCGAGCTCTGCACAGTGTTCAGCTAAAGCTACCTGTAGAAGGTTGGTGGTGTTCTCATACTACAGGCAGGCAGTTGATTTTGCTAGCTATATATATATATATGTATCAGTACATATATATATATATATATATATATATATATATATTATATATATATATATATATATATATATATATATATATATATATATATATATATATATATATATATATATATCCCAGCTTAGTGCAGCTACAGGCCATTAGTATGTCTGGAAGGCCAAGAAGGAGAGGCAGACAGTCACAAGCCAATAAGAGAGGGCAAGCAGGCTCTGTGTCTAGTGCTGGTCATGGAGACGGTGCATCCTCATCAGCACGTGGCCGTGGGACACGCTTGGCCTTTTTATCGGCAGCTGGCCATGTTGAGCCGCAACATGCGGAAGACTTGGTCGAGTGGATGACCAAGCCGTCTTTATCCTCCTCATCCTCTCTCACCCATGCCCAGGGTACTTTGTCTGGCAAAGCAGCGGCATCTTCCCTCAGCTCAATGTCATCAGTGACTCCTTCCCTAGCCCCACCATGTCCTCCTGAGGAGTCCCTCGAACTGTTTGACCACAGTGTTGGGTACATGCTCCAGGAGGATGCCCAGGGTTTGGAAGGCTCTGATGATGATACTGAGCTTGATGAAGGGAGTAACATGAGTACGGACAGAGGGGGTGCCCAAGAAGGACAGCAATCTGGCAGTCATGCTCCCCCTGCTGCAGCATACTGCCAGGTTTGCTCCGGTGATGAGGAAGGAGGGGATGATGAGGTCACTGACTCAACGTGGGTGCCTGATAGGAGAGAGGAGGAGGAGGAGGCGGCACATCACCAACGAGGCAGGATGCCCTCCAGGGGCCAGCCTAAGGGCAGCACATTGACTGCATCACACCCCAAAGCTCCACATGTGCAGGGCGCTGCAGTCTCTGCGCGTTATTCAAAAAGTTCTTTGGTGTGGGCCTTTTTTGAGACGAGTGCATCAGATCGCACCGCTGCTATTTGCAACATATGTCTCAAGCGTATCTCGCGTGGCCAAGCATCTCCCGCTTGGATACCACATGCTTGACCAGACATATGTTGACCTGCCATGCAATTCGTTGGCAAGCGTATCTAAAAGACCCACACCAAAGAACAAAGAGGACCTCTCCTTGTTCCTCATCAGCTGAGATCTCCAACCCCACTATACCTTCAGTCCTCTCTGAGACCTGCACTGAGAGGAATGAAGGTGTAGAATTAGGTGTGTCACAGCCAAGTACTTGTGGGCAATCTGCTTTTGGTACACCGACATCAGATTGTACCAGGCAAATTTCCCTGCCCCAGCTGCTGCACCGCCGAAAGAAGTTTGCTCCCAGCCATCCATATGCCCAGCGGTTGAATGCTAGCTTGGCAAAATTGCTAGCACTTCAACTGCTGCCTTTTCAGTTGGTAGACTCTGCCCCCTTCCGTGAGTTTGTGGAATGTGCGGTTCCTCAGTGGCAGGCACCCAAACGCCACTTTTTTCTCACGGAAGGCGATTCCGGCTCTCTACCGGCATGTGGAAGGCAATGTCCATGCCTCGCTGGACAGGGCGGTCAGCGGTAAGGTGCATATTACCGCTGACTCATGGTCCAGCAGGCATGGACAGGGACGTTACCTAAGTTTCACGGCGCATTGGGTGACTCTGCTGGCAGCTGGGAAGGATGCAGGACAAGGTGCAGTAGTGCTGGAGGTTGTTCTGCCACCACGCCTCCAAAATACTAATGATTGTGACACACCTCTCTCCTCCACCCCCTCCTCTTCTTCTTCCTCCATGGCCTCTTCCTGTGCTTTGTCCTCAGAACCAGCGGTGCTCCGTAGCCGTTCAAGGGGCTACGCAAGTACGCAGGCCAAAAGATGCCATGCGGTGCTTGAGCTGGTGTGCTTGGGGGACAGGAGCCACACTGGGGCAGAGGTTCTGTCAGCTCTGCAGGGGCAGGTTCAGAGGTGGTTGACGCCACACCAACTTAAGGCAGGAATGGTGGTTTGCGACAATGGCACCAGCCTCCTCTCTGCCCTCCGACAGGGACAAATGACCCATGTGCCCTGTTTGGCTCACGTCCTTAACTTGGTGGTGCAGTGGTTCTTGGGCAGGTACCCGGGCTTACAGGATGTCCTGAGGCAGGCCAGGAAAGTCTGTGTGCATTTCCGCCGGTCATATAATGCCAGTGCTCGGCTGGCGGACCTCCAAAAGGAGTTTAACCTGCCCAAGAACCGCCTAATCTGTGACATGCCCACCAGGTGGAACTCAACGTTGGCCATGCTGCACACGCAGCAGAGGGCCATCAATGAGTACCTGTGCAACTATGGCACCAGGACAGGGTCAGGGGAGCTTGTTTTTTTTCCCCACGCCAGTGGGCCATGATCAGGGATGCATGCACTGTCCTGTCACCATTTGAGGAGGCCACGAGGATGGTGAGCAGTGACAGTGCATGCATCAGTGACACTGTCCCCCTTGTCCACCTGTTGGAGCACACGCTGCGTGGAATAATGGACAGGGCACTTGAGGCAGAACAGAGACAGGAAGAGGAGGACTTCCTTAGCTCTCAAGGCCCCCTTTATCCAGACAGTGTTCCTGCGTGCCCGCCGATCACACAGGAAGAGGACGAGGAGGAGGAGGAAGATTGTGTCAGTATGGAGGTGGAGCCTGGCACTCAGCATCAGCAGCAGTCTTTAAGGGATCAGTCCCAAGAAACACATGGACTTGTACGTGGCTGGGAGGAGGTGGCTGCGGACCATGTCATCCTTAGTGACCCAGAGGACTCCGGACCGAATGCCTCAGCAATCCTACGCTGCATGGCCTCCCTGATCCTGCAAAGCCTGCGTAAGGATCCTCATATTCATGGTATCAAGGAGAAGGACCAATACTGGCTGGCAACCCTCCTTGATCCACGTTACAAGGGTAAGGTTGCGGACCTTATCTTGCCTTATCTGGCCATCTTGCCATCGCAGAGGGAGCAGAGGATGAAACATCTTCGGGAGGCCTTGCAGAAAGGTCTGTGCAACGCGTTCCTAGAGACTGGGAGGTTACAAACTCCTGTTTCTGGACAACTTGTTGCTGAGGCTTCGGTCAGTCAAAGAAGGAGCGGTGGAGAAGGTGGCCGTCTGACCGTTCAGACAATTTTTTGGTCCGCAGCCCCATGGTATGATCGGTTCCAGCAACCATCGCCAGCGTCTGTTTTACATGGTGCAGGAATACCTAGGGGCAAGATCTGACTTGGACACCTTTCCCACCGAAAATCCTCTGGGTTACTGGATCTTGAGGATGGATCACTGGCTAGAGCTTGCATGGTATGCAATTGAGGTACTGGCCTGTCCTGCATCCAGCGTTCTTTCGGAACGCACATTCAGTGCTGCTGGAGGCTTTGTAACCGATCACAGGGTGCGTCTGTCCACCGACTCGGTCAATCGACTGACCTTCATAAAAATGAATCAGTCTTGGATCACCACCAGCTACCAAGCACCTGATGCTGATGTAACCGAATAATTTTTTTTTAAATCTCAGATCCCTTCAAAGACTGCCTATGCTGATGCTGAGTGACTATCCCTGAGTAATTATCCTCTTTCTCCCCAATGATCACGCTGATAGCTTGTAAGAACATTTTTGGTTCTGGGCGCCACCACCAGTGCCTAAGGCCCAATTTTTCAGCCCCTGTTTAACAGGGGCGTGTAATTACAATTTTTGATGCAATACTTTGCAGCAGGGCTCGTTTCTGCGTTACAACTAGAGTATCTGTGAGGGGTTGCAGTGTTGTGGCACCAGCACCAGTGCCTAAGGCCCAATTTTTCAGCCCTTGTTTAACAGGGGCTTGTAATTACAATTTTTGATGCAATACTTTGCAGCAGGGCTCATTTCTGCGTTCCAACTAGAGTATCTGTGAGGGGTTGCAGTGTTGTGGCACCAGCACCAGTGCCTAAGGCCCAATTTTTCAGCCCCTGTTTAACAGGGGCGTGTAATTACAATTTTTGATGCAATACTTTGCAGCAGGGCTCGTTCCTGCGTTCCAACTAGAGTGTCTGTGAGGGGTTGCAGTGTTGTGGCACCAGCACCAGTGCCTAAGGCCTAATTTTTCAGCCCCTGTTCAACAGGGGCATGTAATTACAATTCTTGATCTAATATTTCACAGCAGGGCCCATTTCTGCGCCCACCAAGAGTGAGTGAGGACTTACAATGTTGTGGCACCAGCACCACCACCACCACCAAAGGCCCAATTTTTCTGCCCCTGTTCAACAGGGGCATGTAATTACAATTCTTGATCTAATATTTCACAGCAGGGCCCTGTGAGGGCTTACAGTGTTGTGGCCACAACAACACCTAAGGCCCAAATTTCTGCTGAGTATATAGGGCAGGCCCCTACTTTCAAACATCTAACTTACAAACGACTCCTACTTGCAAACGGAAGGAGACAACAGGAAGTGAGATGAAATCTACCCCTAGGAAGGGAAATTCTCTCCTGTAAGAGTTAATATGGGAAAAACATTTCTCCTTTCCACTGATGCTTTCCAATCCTTGTTCCACAAAAAACCCCAAATTTTCAAAAAACATTTGTCATTGGAACAAAAAGTGAGGTGAAATCTTCTGAAGAGGAGAACAGACAGCAAAACAAATGTCACAGGGGTGATAACCCTTCCCTATGTTTTCCAAAAAGCTTAAAAAAGATTTTTTGGCTGGAGCTAAACACGTTAAAAATGTACCCATTCAAAATTACAAACAGATTCTACTTAACAACAAACCTACAGTCCCTGTCTTGTTTGCACCGCCTGTATACTGCTGTTCAGAGTATATAGGGCCTGGTGGCCCCACACCTTTCCTTATTTTAATTTGGGTGCGGGATTCCCCTTAATATCCATACAAGACCCAAAGGGCCTGGTAATGGACTGGGGGGTACCCATGCCATTTGTCTCACTGATTTTCATCCATATTGCCAGGACCCGACATTACATTAAACCCGCAAGCAGTTTTAAATGAGATTTTTTCCTTTAAAAATGACATTTTGTGCAGGGACTGTTCTAAACACGGGAAACACGTGCCACTTTACAGGCATACTATAGACACCCCCCAGGTACGATATTTAAAGGAATATTTCACTTTTTTTTTTTTTTACTTTAAGCATCATTAAAATCACTGCTCCTGAAAAAACGGCCGTTTTTAAAAGTTTTTTTTGCATTGATACATGTCCCCTGGGGCAGGACCCGGGTCCCCAAACCCTTTTTTAGGACAATACCATGCAAATTAGCCTTTAAAATTAGCACTTTTGATTTTGAACGTTCGAGTCCCATAGACGTCAATGGGGTTCTAACGTTCGTGCGAATTTTCGGTCCGTTCGCAGGTTCTGGTGCGAACCGAACCGGGGGGTGTTCGGCTCATCCCTACCCAAGACCAAGAAGGGCATATAATTAAATATAATTCATTATTTTTTTACAGCAATGCCAATTCTTGCTTTCAATAAGAGTACCTCTATAGGTTACACTATGCCGCCTACTCTTTATGTACTCTCACTGTCTGAAGTCCAATCTGGTCGATTGGATTTTGGATTTTACATATATATTCCTTCCTTTTTGGTCTATATATATATTTTCTTTATACTTATTTTTTATTTTGGCAGGCATATGTCCCCAGCCCGTTTTGGCTGTCCCTGTGTACCCTGTTTTGCTGCTTCCTCACGGGGATAATATCCGCCCCAGCCTTCCACATATCCTTTTAATACAGGCTGTTTGGGAATTCCGCAAGACCTATGAGAAGTGGGAAATGCTTCTCTGCGCCCTCCTACTCCTCTTGTTGAGTCTTGCTATGCGTTGGTAGCGGGAGTCACCCGCTGCCATGTCATGCTAACAGCTGTTCGGACGCGAACAGACTGTCCCTATTGAATGAGAGTCTTTTTCCAATTGCTGCGCCGCTGAGCGCTTTTATACAGTGATTATTTTTACTGAATAAACTTGGAAGGTGTTTTATACGGACCACTCTTAGAGTTTTCCTTTTTTCTTGGGGGACTGTTGCTGTCCATCCTGCATTCAAGGTACGGATTTACCCAGAACAACCGATGATTGTTCCCTGCAGATGAGATCCAGCGTAGCTGTTTACCATTGGCTCATTCAGGCTTGTCTGACCCCCTGTAATTAAGGGGTCCACTGTGTCTGGTAAGCACACTCTCATGATTATACTTACCACATCTGATGCGTTATGAAAAGTGATTGGCCTGTCTGTATCAAGAGGAATCGAATCTCAGCTTTGATCATATGGACTTTCATAAAATACATATTTTTTAGTTTCTTTTTGCGCTGCACTTATTTGTTTAATGATTGTTATTGAGGTTGGTGAATTCCTTTAGTGTTCAGCTTGCATCTGTCAATGTGTAAAGTTTGCGCTGATTGTCCTTTGTTTTTTAATTGCACTGTAGTTTGCTACAGTCTTTTTAAATGTCATTTTTAAAATTGCATGTATAAATTGTTATAAATAAAATTAGTTTTTTTATCATTAGTGCCTAAAAAGTAAATTTTTCCCTCTTCTCCAATTTATATTGTTTTAGCTCTTGCTTTCATCAACAGTACCTTTATACGGTAATGGTGTGAAGGCACCACCAACCCCCAAAGACCAATTTTTCTGCAAATGTTTGACCGGGGCATATAATTTCAATTTTGTACAGCAATGCTGGCTCTTGCTTTCATCAAGAATACCTCTATAGCAGGCATGTCCAAAGTCCACGGGCCAATCCTGGCCCACGGGCCAATCGCGGCCCGTGTTCCGGTTTTGAACTGCCCGTCTGGTTATTTGGACATATATATCTTTTGTGGCCCCCAACGATCTCCCAGCGCCGGGGCCACAAAAGATATATATGCTGGCTGCCTCGGAGGGGACAGGGAGGAGGCGGGACGAGTGCTCTACACACAGGAGTATTTCCTGTTTACCCAGAAGCCTCTGTAATAGAAAGTCCCATCTCTGGCGCTGCTATTGGACAACTGTTCCGCCCATCAAAGGAGGCGGGACTTTCTATTAAAGAGGCTGCCGAGAAAACAGGAGTTTTTACTGTATGTAATCTTTTGGCACTTGTCCCGCCCCCTCCCTGTCCCCTCCAAGGCTGCAGATGGATGGGCATCAATCAGGCTGCACTGATGGCAATGGTGGGTGCTGCATTCCTGGCAGTGGGGGTGCTGTATTCCCTGCAATGGTAGGTGCTGCATTCCTGGCCATGGTGGGTGTTGCATTCCTGGCAATGGTGGGGCTGCATTCATGGCAATGGTGGGGCTGCATTCATAGCACTTGTGAGGCTGCAGATGGGCCTTTCTCTTGCTTCACAGTTCTTTATTTAAAATTTAAGTTTTTTTCCTGAAACTTCCCTCTTAAAGTGAAGGTGCGTGTTATATGCCAACAAATACGATATATCAAAATAACATGCCCAAGCTCATCTCTTTACTCACACACAGCCACAAAGGCAAAAGAATTCTTGTTGGGCAGTGTATTAGTGCTCAAACAAACACACTTAGACCAAATTTTAATGGTTCAGAGAATGTCAGGCAAAATGGTTGGCCCTCACACATGTTCACTGGCCCTCTTTGAAAAAAGTTTGGACACCCCTGCTCTATAGGGTTATGATGTGAAGGCACCACCAACATCCAAAGACCAATTTTTCCCCACTTGTTACTTCTTCTATCCAAAGACTGCAAAAGAGGCACCAGACTTTATCTAAAAAAAAATGTTATTCTTGGCCTCAGTGTACTATAATTTGGCTCCTTCACATAAGACTTGCTCACTGTGGTGCAAAAAGTTGTTTTTTCCATCCAAAGTCTGCCAAAGAGACATCAGAACACATCCAAAAAATCTCGAATCTTGTTCTGAGTGCCCTAAATTGTGGGCTCATTATACAGACTGCCTCCCCAAGCCGTTGTTTACAAAATAAAGAAAGCTTGCAGGGAAAATCAAATTAAATGTCTTTTTTTTTCTTTATAAATGTCAGTTTTGCTGCAGCAGGTTCTATACACGGTACAGATGTGCCACTTTACAGGTAGACTTAGGGGACCCCCCAGGCACTATATTTAAATTAATTTTTAATTTGTACTGTTTCACTTTAAGCATCATTAAAATCACTGCTCCTTCAAAAACAAGATTTTTTAAAAACTTTTTTTTGCATTGATACATGTTCCCCAGGGCAGTACCCGGGGCCACCATACCCTTTTTAGGGCCAATAACTTGCATATAAGCCTTCAAAATGGGCACTTTTGATTTTTCAAGTTCGAGTCCCATAGACTTTTAATAGGGTTCGCGTCCGAACTTTTGCAATGTTCGAGAGTTCTGGCGCAAACCAAACTGGATGTGTTTGGGCCATCTCTAATCTCCACTTCAGAAGTTTAATTAATTCCTTAAGTCTAATTTCCTGCACATCACTGGATGTTAGCGTTAGGGTTACAGGCAGGGTTTAATGTAAGGTTTAGTGTCGGGGTTACAGGCAGGGTTAGCGTGATGATTAGTGTGAGGATTACAGGCAGGGTTAGTGTAAGGGCTTGTGTAAGGGTTGCAGGCAGGAATGGTGTAAAGTTTAGTGTTGGGGTTACAGGCAGAGTTAGTGTGAGTGTAACAGGCAGGGTTAGTGTGAGGGTTGCAAGAAGGACTAGTGTGAGGGTTAGAGTTACAGGCAGAGTTAGTGTGAGAGTTATAGGCAAAGCTAACCTGAGGGCTAGAATTAAGGCTATAGTCAATAATAGTGTGGGGATTAGTGTTAGGGTTACAAGCAAGGTTTGTGTGAGGGGGACTTCTCTCAATGCCAAGAGCTCTGAGCCAAAAAGTACCAGTGGCACTGAAAGCTAATGTAATGTAGTTTCAGCTATGCAAAACAATCTCTGTACACGCGGGAAAAACAAAAGTTTTGTCTTACCATATCAGCCAGTCCAATATACAGAAACATTCCTCCAGCAAGTCCAAATATAATATTTGGTTCAAAGTTGTTGCCCACTAGAATCCCAATAATCATACCAAAGTAACACGTGCAAGCAGAAATAAAATTGAAGAACAGAGCTTGGGGGATACTCATTCCTGCATTCAGCAAGATTGCAAAATCACCTACAAAAAAAATCACCAAGTCAAAAACTTTACACATTTAATTGCTTCATACAGTCATCTGCTTTCGCAAATTTGCTTGTACTAGATCCAATATTTAAAAAATATTATTAAATACCGGTAATAATAATTTATATATTTAAATTTACACAAAAATGTAGGTGAGAAACTATTATAAACATTGTAACTGTACTCGCGTGACACCAACAGGGTGCCAACACAAATGCAACAACAAACTTCATTGTAAAAAAAAAAAAAAAAACAAAACACTATTTCCACCCCTTTCCATCCAAAAAAATGAGAAACTGGATCTGGTGTACCATAATATATGGAGGGAATGAAGAGGGTGGGAAGCTCAGAGGTAAAGGATACAGGATAAGGGGTGGTAAGGAGGTAAAGAGAGAGTGGGGGGGTAAGGAATGGAAATTTAGAGATATGGGCTATGAAGGAGTTTGTATTGTAAAACCAATGATATTGAGGAACCTGGATGACAATAAAAATAAAGTGACAATAAATGTATTGTTGACAACATGCATAATAGTTTCATGGCGGAGTATAGTTCAATTGGATAGCTGATGTAATAGATGCCCAGTCAAGACTGTATAAGTCACCCAGCATACCCGTATCTCATAAAAGCTGGTATACTGTATGTGTAGAATTTTTTTGCATAATATTTCTTCCATATTCCAATACTGTTTGACCCATGCAAGCTATTAACTCAGATTGGGGCTGTGGGCTGTTACCAGTACTTAGGCCCCATTCACACATACTGGAAGAATGTAAGCCACTGCAAGAACACATAGAAAACAATTGTTTCCTGTTTCTCCTTTTCACACCACCATGCTGGTGTTACGTGCAGTGTGGTGCATTGTGTTAAAATGCTAAATGTAAATGCATGTGAGATAAAAAATTAGAAAAAAGCTTTTCATTATTTTGACCCTTCCAAGGACCCATAGCAATTTAAATCACATAAAAACGGGTGTCAACAGAAGTTGAAAAAACATGCTAACGCATCAATAAAAATGCACACCAATGGATGACAATAAACATAATATTTTTTGCATTTTTATGCACTTTTATGTGTGAACAGGCCCTTAGGAAGGACATTTTTGGGTATGTTCAAGAGTTACGCAATGGATAGTTGAGTGAAAGTCGATTACCCAAGGGTCTGAATTACAGGAAGACCTTCTAATATTTGCTTCCAAAAAGCCTGTACAATGAGACAAGATCACCAGGAGGCAATATGGCCACATCCTTCAACATTTATCAGGTAGATGGGGCCAGATTTTAAGTGTAATTCTTTGTCATCTTCCACTCATTGTAGGTGGAATTATTTTTCATCTTCCAAACAACTGATAGATTCTTCAATTTTGTGCAAATGGAGAAGACACCTACTAGGGCAAACACTTTCTGAGATTGTTTTTGTGCAAGTTCAAATTCCCTTTAACAATCAGAGATTTACTAAAGAAGGGAGAATAAATCTATGGACAGTAACATTTTGTAAAGCATTGAAAGTTCCTCTAAGTTCTGTAACGGGTATGGGACAGCTTCTCTAAAGGGTTGAAACCTGTGGTAGATTGCGGTCTTCTAGAAGGAAATGTGATCAAATATTGCACCCCACTCTTTGACATAACTGTACTAAATATTAATATACTTACTGAATAGGATATCAAATATTGCTAGGAATGAGCGTTAGGTTCAGGTCGATGAGCTGAATGCTAGCTGTTCAAGACTCGCCAAATGGGTAAACTAAATGAAAGATTTGGCCTGTTCACACAAGTAGAACCTCTGGTTGCTGCTGCTGCAGCCATCCATTTAATTAATTGAGGTATTATTATTGCCACTAGAGGAATAACTTCACAGCCAGCCCACTGGCTTGCTTCACATAGTAAACAAGTCAGAGGGTATCCTGGGTGAAGTCGTTGACCAAATACTGTCATGAAAATATTTGGTCATTGACATCTGACATACCTCCCAACTGTCCATGATTTCGAGGGACTGTCCCTGATTTGTAGCAATGTCCCTCTGCCCCTCATTCCTCCTCATTTGTCCCTCATTTTGGTCTGATCCATATAGTTGTATATAAAATGCACTATTTATCTTTCAAAAAGTGTTTCCCAGTTCTAAACCTTTCATCCAATTTCTAAATTGATGCATTTGTACATTTTAAAAGCCAATATAAAGGAATAGCAGTGGTAAAAAAAAGCACATTGTGGATTTAATTAACCTTTTTTGGGGGGTTAATTCTCCTTTAAGGGGGTGTGGCAGGGGACGTGTCCTATGCCTACATACATTTTCTAGTAGATGTCCCTCATTCAAATCTCAAAATGTTGGGAGGTATGACATTAGGCAGCATCACCAGCCAGATTTTTTTAAATTGAGCAGTTTGTCAGTTGCCGCAAGAGTCTTTCAGCCACAGGATTGTCATATGGGGGTCATTAGGTTATTGTCAGCAGATCATCAGGCATCGTTCATCAGAACTGATGATGGATCTACATAATTAAACATGTTGGTTGATGTTGGATTTTTTTATGTTTTTATGTTTATTTACTTTTTTAGTGAATGAGTAAAAAATGACCTCCCCAAATATGTATACTGTTTCCCAGGACACTCAGTGGCCATGAAACTCCTACTGAGTGGCTGAGAGAAATATGCATTTTCATAACTCAGTTTGACTGCAACTCATCATACTAATGCCAAAGGTACTAGTAACACCTACTGGCAAAAGGGAGGAACTACAACCACACTAAGCATAGGGGAAAACCCAAATGATCGGAAAGACTACAAATCAACCAGGTTAACTACAGCCCATAGCAAAGCTAAATTTACTGGTAGTCCCAGTTTTAGACAAGAGTCATATACATATTATTCATTTCACAGCACAGACAGCAACAAATTCCAACCCATCCTCCCTGTTTTTACTAATCTCTCTGTCTCCATTTTGTAGCATTTGCAATAATTCTTATACCTGTGACACCATGTTAACAGGAAAGGCAATTAATGAAATTTTGCCGGTGGGTACACTGGCTGAGAAAACAAAGAGTTTCTATCCTTTCCCACTACCAATTGTTTCTCGATTGATTTTGAAGTAAAGACATTTTAAAAAATTGATTACTTAATATTAAAGGATGCTTACATTTACATTTACTTTTAAAGGGGAGTATGCATTCTATTTTTGTAAATACTCTCTGACACCAAAAATTACACTGTTTGGGATGGTTGCCTCTAAAGTTGCAACACACCAGCAAATTCCCAAAGCTATTTGTTCTCCCTGCAAGAGTTGGGTCAAAAATGTTGATGCTGAACGCTAATGAAAGTCCAAATTAAAGTTTTACCTTACAAAGAGAAGAAAACCAGTACACATCTTCTCCACTTTGATGACAGGTACAGATCTCCCTACTCAGAACCCCAACCAGTCAGCTGGCAATAGTGCTGTCTATTGTACTGACATTTAACATCTCTCAATGGGATACCAAGCCTGCCGGAACCTGCACTGTGCAGTTCATTTGGAAAAACTGTGGTTTGCCATATCATGAAGTAGAAAGCTAAGAAGAGGTATTAAAAAAACAATTCAGTAATAGTGACATATACATCCCTCAATGGGATACCAAGGCCTGCTGGAACCTGCACTATGCAGTTCATTTGGAAAAACTGTGGTTGGCCATATCATGAAGTAGAAAGCTAAGAAGAGGTATTAAGAAAAACAATTCAGTAACAGCGATAGATAGTAGCCTAGCAGCTCCTAGTAGTAGTACTATTCAAACTGCTGATCAGTGGGAATCAGGAGCAAGATCTATAACCTTAGGCATTTAGAATACATTTCACTTACCAAACTCATGGGGAAACTCCTCACACACAATGGCGATAGATGTACTCAGCCCTTGCAAAGGAGATAATGTAAATGAAGCCCCAATGGCGAGCCCATCAATAAAGTTATGCAGGGCATCACTAAATGTAATCATCCATGCTAATGTTCCAATCTCTTTCATTGGAGTCCATTTCCTTATTTTGCAGCAACATTTTCCTTCATCTGTTTCCTATAAGGAACAACACATATCAGTGAGAACTACATCTTATAATATGCACATTAAAACATCTTTCTTTCTCGAACATCACGGGACACAGAGCCACAGTAATTACTGATGGGTTATATAGGTATCACTGGTGATTGGACACTGGCACACCCTATCAGGAAGTTCAACCCCCTATATAATCCCTCCCCCTTGCAGGGATACCTCAGTTTTTACGCCAGTGTCTTAGGTGATGGACGTGTAAAGATGTCCTGTGCTGAGCTCCAAAGGGAATATCCTAAGATCCTATACTGGGGCAAGCCAGGCGAACCGGATCCATTCAAAGTGTCTTTTCATGGCCGAATTGAATGGTACACGGGCCTCGTGTCCGAAGAAACGAGGTTTTACCCGTAATGCTTCTCTTTTTAGAGAGCTGGACCCCGCAGATCAGAAAATGGCTTTAAACTTCCTAATTTCTGGCGAGGTGCTTTACGGTCCCAGAACTGTTGGATCCCCCTACTGATGGGGGCCCCAGTCTCTGACGGTTTTTTCAAACGGAGCCCACCGTGAGAGGTGAAGATTGGGTCTGTGTAAACGGCACCCTGCGGCTGGATAAGGTAAGAGGAGATTCCACAGAATTTTTGAGTTCTAGTGGCTTTTCTCCTTTAAGGTAAATGCATGCTATGCCTATTGTGACCACCGGGGGCTGCCAAGAGCACAAACCTACACATGCTGAATGTCTGTCTCAGGTGTTGTAATCGCTGTGTATGTCCCAGCGTATCAAGCAGGCTGCAAGCAGGTAAGGTGGATGGGGGGATTTCTCATGTTTGAATGTTCCCCCCCAGGCTAGAGAGGGGCCACAGGGGTCTAGAAAGTGGTTATACCACCCGGGCTCTGTGGCCTAATGGCCACCATCTCTGAAGATAGCCGTTCAGGCAAATCTTGTTACCAGTCTCCCTCCTCCCCCCCCCCCCCCCCCATCCCCAGCCTTTTCTCCAGAGCATGACAGGAGAGTCGGCAGTGCGGGAAGCGCTCGTTTTTTTTCAAAACTCGAGGGGGGGGGGCGGTAGAGGAGGGGGCGGGATGTCAGCACAGAGTGTTTAGACTCCCACTCAGGCCAGCTGCAGGCTATTAAAGGCACTCTGTACAGGTGCACTCAGCCTTCTGAGAGACACAGAGCTGACGGTCGCATGTAAGGTGGGACACAGGCATTCTCCTAGGCAGCATTTACTGAAGTAACACCAGACTGAGCATTGGGTAGCAAGGCTTTTAGCCAGACTACATCGCTCAGCGGACAGTGTTCATTTGTATACCTCACACCTTGTTGCTTTGCACTATGGGTAGAAGAGGTTCAAGCACCCCAGGAACCAGAGACACTAGGGGATCTCGTTCAGGTTCTGAGGGCCCCCTGTCGGCAGCATCCTTCCCCCCTAAAGATGGGCCAGGGACGGCTAGCCAGGGAGAGCCATCGGGGTCAGGGGCTACACCTGCTTCTGGCACTTCAGCCCCTGTATATATTACACAAGAGGTTTTTTCCTCAACCATTAATGGTCTAGAGGAAAGATTAATGGCCGTGATTACGTCTTCACTCAGTGGAAGAAAACGCACTAGGCCTTCCTCTGTTCCCCAAGACCCTCAGACAGAGGAGCTCTGGGATAAAGGAGATGAATCCCTTTCAGAGGATCAGGATGGGATGGATGATTCCTCTTCGGAGGATTCAGGTGGAGAGGGACCCTCTGCGACTTCCCAAGAGGAGAAAGTCTTAGTGCAGATCCTCACTGGATTGGTCCGCTCCACATTTAAGTTGCCCATACCTGAAACTGCTAAAGAATCCTCTTCTGCTTTGGGGTCACTGAAACCTTTCCAAGCAGCACATGCTTTTCCTGTTCATACTTTACTTGAAAAGCTTATTTATTCTGAGTGGGATCACCCAGACAAACGTTTTTTTCCGCCGAGAAAGTTTTCAACACTTTATCCGATGGAAGAAAAGTTTATTAAAATGTGGGGAATACCAGCTATTGATGCCGCCATTTCCTCCATAAATAATAGCCTGACTTGTCCTGTAGACAATGCTCAGATGCTCAGGGATCCTGTAGATAAAAGGATGGAATCCCTATTGAAGGATGTTTTCTCCTTAGCAGGATCAGTGGCCCAACCTGCAATAGCAGCGATTGGAGTCTGTCAATACTTAAGAGACCATGTTAGGCAGGTCATCAAAGTATTACCTGAACAGCAGGCCCAGGGGTTTGCTAACCTTCCAGCGGCCTTATGCTTTGTGGTTGACGCCATTAGAGATTCTATCGTGCAAACCTCCCGTCTTTCACTGGGGTTGGTGCATATACGTAGAATCCTATGGTTGAAAAATTGGTCAGCCGAAGCACCATGTAAGAAGCTACTGGCTGGGTTTCCATTTCGTGGTGCAAGGTTGTTTGGAGAGGACTTGGATAACTATATCAAGAGAATCTCTTGTGGGAAAAGCACTCTCTTACCTGTCAAGAAGAAGAGTAAGCGTCCCTCTTTCAAACGGACTCTTTCCCCAGCGCCGGGGGCTTCAGCCTCCAGGCAGTCTCGACGGCCACCTCCATCGGGGTCCAGAGACAAGAGTCAACCCCAGGGACAAAAGAAGTCCTGGGGAAAGAAGCCTACTAGGCAAAACACTAAGACCTCTGCATGAGGGGGCGCCCCCGCTCACTCGAGTGGGGGGAAGACTGCGACAATTCTCAGAGCTCTGGCAGGAGGACTTCCAGGACAGATGGGTAGTCTCCACGGTAACCTTAGGGTACAAGCTGGAGTTTCAGGAATTCCCTTCTCCTCGGTTCCTCAGATCAAATGTTCCCAGAGACCCAGAGAAGAAGCAGTCGCTCCTTCTAGCGTTAGAGCGACTTTTGTCACAGGAGGTCATTATGATAGTTCCCGCAAAGGACCAGGGATTGGGCTTCTATTCCAACCTTTTTACGGTCCAAAAGCCAAATGGGGATGTCAGGCCCATTTTGGACTTAAGGGATCTGAACCGATTCCTAAGGATTCAATCCTTCCGCATGGAATCAATTCGAACAGTAGTTCCCACCCTGCAGGGAGGAGAATTTCTGGCATCAATAGACATCAGAGATGCATATCTGCATGTGCCCATTTTTCCTGCTCATCAGAAGTTTCTGCGCTTCGAGGTAGGAGGGCGCCATTTCCAGTTTATGGCTCTGCCCTTTGGGATAGCCACTGCACCTCGAGTGTTCACAAAGATCTTGGCTCCTCCTCTGGCCAGATTAAGGGCTCAGGGTATAGCTGTCATAGCATACCTAGACGACCTGCTCTTGATAGACCGGTCGGTAGCCTCTTTGAATGGAAACTTGAGGACTACGGTCAGGTATCTAGAACACCTGGGTTGGATCCTCAACTTAGAAAAGTCTTTCCTAAAACCAGTAAGAAGACTGGAATATTTAGGTCTGATTATACATACAAGCCAGGAGAAAATATTTCTACCCCAGGCAAAGATCACTGCTTTGAGAGAGCTGATTCTGACAGTAAGGACCAAGAAGGGTCCCTCAGTCCGCCTTTGTATGAGGCTACTAGGGAAGATGGTGTCTTCATTCGAAGCAGTTCCCTATGCTCAGTTTCACTCAAGAATGCTGCAACACAGTATTCTGTCGACCTGGAACAAGAAGGTTCAGGCATTAGACTTTCCGATGCACCTGTCGCATGCGGTGCGTCAGAGCCTCAATTGGTGGCTCATACCCGAAAACCTGCAGAAGGGGAAATCCTTTCTACCGGTTACCTGGACGGTGGTAACAACAGATGCCAGTCTGTCAGGTTGGGGAGCAGTTCTGGAACAGGCTGCGGTCCAAGGAGTATGGTCCAAGACAGAGAGGACCTTACCCATCAACATTCTGGAGATCCGGGCGATACATCTAGCTCTAAAAGCCTGGACTATCAGGCTACAGGGTTGTCCGGTCAGGATCCAGTCCGACAATGCCACAGCAGTGGCTTATGTCAATCATCAGGGAGGCACCCGGAGCCGAGCTGCTCAAAAAGAGGTGAACCAGATCTTAGTCTGGGCAGAGAAGCATGTGCCATGCATATCGGCAGTTTTCATCCCGGGAATAGAGAATTGGCAGGCGGACTATCTAAGTCGCCAGCAGTTACTTCCAGGGGAGTGGTCTCTGCATCCCGACGTCTTTTGGGCCATATGCCAAAGATGGGGGGTTCCAGATGTAGATCTCTTTGCATCCCGATTCAACAAAAAGATAGACAGATTTGTGGCAAGGACAAAAGATCCTCTTGCATGCGGGACGGATGCGTTGGTGATTCCGTGGCATCGGTTCTCACTGATTTACGCATTCCCGCCTATTCTGCTACTACCACGACTCCTTCACAGGATCAGGCAGGAAAGGAAGTCGGTACTTCTGGTGGCCCCCGCTTGGCCCAGAAGGACTTGGTATGCAGAAATAGTAAGGATGACGGTAGGTTCCCCGTGGACACTACCGGAACGCCCAGACCTGTTATCTCAAGGTCCAGTGTTCCATCCTGCCTTACAAACGCTAAATTTGACGGTTTGGCTATTGAGACCCACGTTCTGAAGAGTCGTGGGCTCTCAGGTCCTGTCATATCTACCTTGATTAATGCAAGGAAGCCAGCTTCCAGGATGATTTATCATAGAGTCTGGAAAGCTTATATAACCTGGTGTGAATCCAGAGGTTGGCATCCCAGGAAATATGTCATAGGTAGAATCCTTGATTTTCTACAGATGGGATTAGAGATGAAGCTGGCCTTGAGTACCATCAAAGGCCAGGTCTCTGCTTTATCAGTATTATTTCAGCGGCCACTTGCTTCGCATTCTTTGGTCCGAAACTTTATGCAGGGGGTGATGCGTCTTAATCCTCCGGTTAAAGCGCCCCTAAACCCCTGGGACTTGAATTTGGTCCTGGCTGTGTTACAGAAACGGCCTTTTGAACCAATAAGTCAGATTCCTTTGGTCTTGTTGACAAGGAAATTAATTTTTCTGGTGGCCATCTCTTCTGCTAGAAGAGTATCAGAATTAGCAGCTCTTTCCTGTAAGGAGCCTTATTTGATTATACACAAGGATAGAGTGGTACTACGCCCTCATCCTAGTTTTTTACCGAAGGTGGTTTCTGATTTTCATTTAAACCAAGACATTGTTCTACCTTCCTTTTTTCCAGATCCCTGTTCTCCGGAAGAGAGATCTCTACATTCGTTGGATGTAGTAAGAGCAGTTAAGGCCTATCTAGGGGCAACTACTCAGATCCGCAAGACGGATGTTTTGTTTGTGCTGCCAGAGGGTCCCAATAGAGGACAGGCAGCGTCAAAAGCTACCATTTCTAAATGGATTCGACAGTTGATCATTCAAGCTTACGGTTTGAAACAGAAGATTCCTCCGTTTCAGATCAGGGCACATTCCACAAGGGCTATTGGTGCTTCTTGGGCAGTGCATCACCGGGCCTCTATGGCTCAAATCTGCAAGGCCGCAACCTGGTCTTCAGTTCATACATTCACCAGATTCTATCAGGTGGATGTGAGAAGGCATGAGGATATCGCCTTTGGGCGTAGTGTGCTGCAGGCAGCGGTACAGGGTCCTCAGGTCTGATTGCACCCTACTTGGTCGTGGTTCCCCCCCTCAGGTAGCATTGCTCTGGGACATCCCATCAGTAATTACTGTGGCTCTGTGTCCCGTGATGTTCGAGAAAGAAAATAGGATTTTTTAAAACAGCTTACCTGTAAAATCCTTTTCTTTCGAAGGACATCACGGGACACAGAGGTCCCACCCCTCTTCTAATACACTATATTGCTTGGCTACAAAACTGAGGTATCCCTGCAAGGGGGAGGGATTATATAGGGGGTTGAACTTCCTGATAGGGTGTGCCAGTGTCCAATCACCAGTGATACCTATATAACCCATCAGTAATTACTGTGGCTCTGTGTCCCGTGATGTCCTTCGAAAGAAAAGGATTTTACAGGTAAGCTGTTTTAAAAAATCCTATTTTCCCTACCTTCCTCTTCTATCCAGAAACAACATGATTATTTGATTGTCAGATTCATTACTGATTCTCATTAAATAAGGAGAACTACATTTTTTCTGGTAAAATATTTATTTTCTTCTACAACTCCGGAGACAAATGCTGGATTGTATATTTGATCCATACTATGAGCAATTTACACCTGTGTTTCTAATAGAGGATTTGTTTGGCTTACCTTTCCTTTAATAGGCTCTTATAAAAGATGGAAAATGCAAATAAAAACTGACAAAAACAAGCCACCAAAAAACAACTACTAGTTATGGAGTCTATAAAAATGTTACATTTACATTTGCATACATTGAATAAGTAACTTAATTAGTATTAATATCATCCTACTGAAACCACTTGCACATCACCCAGCATGATGAGGAAAAGAGCAATTCACGTTCTGATGAACTGCATTCATAGCATTGTTTCTTAGGCTATAGGTACACTAGCCTACCCTGACCGCGGCTGCGGGAAAATGCTAAACGTGACAAAAATGCAAAATGCATTTTTCAGTTTAGGCTGTTGTAAGTCCCAAGCCATGCATTGAGTAACTGTAGTGCAGACTGCAGAGCAGCAAAAAACAGTATGTATTTCACCTGCACATTTACCTTTTGCCTGGAGTACAGCTTTAAAATTGCATTTCGCATTTCTTGTAAATTCTATACTAAGTATATTCAAATGCAAGCGAATCCCATGTAGATAATCCATCATCTGCACTAAACTTGTTGAGTTCATACTTACAATATATATATTGTGACAGCAGGCAGGTAAAAACACCTGGTTGCATCCAGGATGGAAAATATGTATGCCCTAGATTCAGGCTTTATGCTGACTTATACCACTAGGGGGAGTGCTGGGAGTCCTGCAGGGGAAGAGTTAATGAGCCCAGCTGAAGTAAGTGGGCTCATTAAGACCTATAGAAATCACCCCAGCATGCTTAGGGAGATGCTCCATCCTGGAACCAGTTCTGTGATTGTGTAGACTGGGGAGTGTGGTATCTGAGCTTTGCGGTGAGTTAACGCCTGTGTGGCAAAACTTCTCAAAGAGAGATAGGGTCTGGGGCAGCACAAGGCTGCACCCAGTTGTTAGTTAGGGAATCTACGTGTGTAGTAAGCGGTCAAGCTGACCAGGATTTCTTTTCATGTTTCTTTTTGTTTTTCTGTTATTTTTTCAATGCATCTAGTCTGAATAAACCGCACCTTTGTTTTTTGTTTCACCTACCAAGCTGTCTGCTGTGCCTGTTTTTGTGTGGTGAACCCATCCAGGGGGTCACACACACCCGCTGCCGAGCTAACCCCTCACAGTTGGTGGAGAAGCAGGGGCAGTTTTTTTTTTTTTTTTTTAAGGCCAGCATGGAGGAGATACTGAGACAGCTGGCTCTAGCAAATGCAAATCAGCAGCGGACAAATGCAACTTTGCAGCAGAGTCTGGAAGCTCAGCAGAAAGCTCAACTGCAGAGTCTGGACGCTCAGCAACAAGCCCAGCAGCAATCTGAGGCCCGCTTCATAGAGCTGTTACAAAAGCAAGAGCAGAGACTCCAACAACAAATCGAGACATTAATGCAGCAACGGCCGCAGACCAGTGAGGCAAGTGGTTCCACTAATACTGCATCCTTTGGTGTGAGCCGTTTACTGACAAAAATGACTGGAGAGGATGATCCGGAGGTGTTTTTGACCACATTTGAAAGGACTGCTGAAAGGGAAAAGTGGCCTAAGGAGCAGTGGGCTGGACTTGTGGCCCCTCTGTTAACAGGGGAATCGCAGAAAGCCTATTATGACCTAGAGCCGGACCAAGCAAAAGACTATGTGGTGCTAAAAACAGAAATATTGGCACGGCTGGGTGTCACCCTGGCCGTCCGGGCTCAGCGTGTACATAACTGGACTTTCCGGCTTGGAAAACCCCCCAGGTCTCAAATGTATGATCTCATTCACCTGAGCAGGAGGTGGCTGCAGCCAGAGACTTTGACCGCACCAAACATTGTGGAACGTGTTGTTATGGATCGTTTTCTGAGAGCTCTTCCTACTTCCATCCAAAAGTGGGTAAGCCATGGAGACCCAGAAACTGCAGATAAGCTTGTGGATCTGGTTGAGAGGTACTTGGCTACAGAGAACCTGACCACCTCTTCCAGGGACTCACGGACTTTCCACCCTAAGACCAGACCATCCCCAGTGGCGGGTAAGATGACTCCAAGGGGTGAGGGTGGAGAGAGTGAGAAGGTGGGGGTTCAACCTAATGTCTGGCGGAAGCAGCCCGGGAAGCCCAGGCCGCAAGGGGCAGCGAAAAAGATTATTTGCTACCGCTGCCGGCAAGAGGGACATATTTCAGCTAATTGCCCAGTTGTGGATGAACCTATGCAATGTGACTTTATAAGGGACAGACGTCAGTCGATGTTTGCGACAGTCGCTTGTACTGCCATTCGGGGACCTGAGAAACATTTATGTAAAATGTGTATTAATGGTAGAAATGTGGATGTGTTGCTGGATTCAGGTAGCCTGGTGACATTGATAAAGGCTGAATTAGTTACTACAGTGGTCTCTGGGAATAACAAGGTGGCTGTTATTTGTGTGCATGGGGACACCCGAGAGTATCCTGTAACTTCAGTGTTTTTTGAGACCCACAAAGGTAACCTCTCTCATCAGGTGGGGTTAGTGTCTCACTTACCACATGATGCCATTGTGGGAAGGGATTTTCCAATGTTCTGGGAACTCTGGGATTGTCCTGAGCCCCCCACTGGTGCCCCTATAGACCAGAAAGATGATGACCAGAATTCCTCTGAGAGTGGTGAGGACTCTCCAGAATTTCCCTTGTCGGTATTGGCAGGGGAAACTCGAGAAAATGGGGAGGAGCCAACATCCTCAGATGAAAACATGCCGTCTGTGGAATTTTCAGATCTTGAGGTTCACAGGGAAAATTTTGCCACAGAACAGTTAAAAGACCCCACCCTAATAAAGGCACGGGAGAATGTGGTGAAAATAGATGGTGAGTTAGTGAACCCAGAAAAAACTTGCACTTACCCGTACTTCACTGTGGAAAGGGACCTACTGTATCGAGTGGCTCAAAGGGCAGAAGAAACCGTTGAGCAACTTGTGGTGCCCAAACCTTACCGGAAGTTGGTGTTGGAATTGGCCCATGGGCACATTCTTGGAGGTCATCTGGGGACAGAGAAAACCAGAGAGAGAGTATTGCAGAGATTCTATTGGCCTGGGGTCATGAAGGAAACAGAAAATTATTGTTCCTCCTGCCCTGTGTGTCAGAAATCGGCACCTATGCCACATTTCCGTAACCCGCTGGTACCTCTTCCTATCATTGAGATCCCCTTTGAGAGGATCGCAATGGATTTGGTAGGTCCGATAATGAAGTCCGCTAGGGGGCATCAGTACATTTTGGTTATAATGGACTATGCCACCCGTTATCCGGAAGCGATTCCTCTTCGAAATACCTCGGCCAAAACCATAGCCAAAGAACTATCACTTGTTTTTAGCCGTGTGGGTATTTGTAAGGAACTGCTTACGGACCAAGGTACACCTTTTATGTCCCGAGTTATGAAAGAACTATGCAAGTTGTTCAAAGTGACACAATTACGTACGTCTGTGTATCACCCCCAAACAGATGGGTTGGTTGAAAGATTCAACAAAACCCTAAAACAAATGTTAAAGAAGGTGGTGGATAGAGATGGAAAGAATTGGGACTGTCTAATACCCTATTTGATGTTTGCCATTAGGGAGGTACCCCAATCCTCTACGGGTTTCTCACCCTTCGAGTTACTCTATGGGAGACACCCAAGAGGACTGCTGGATATCGCCAAGGAAACTTGGGAAAATGAGAGTTCTCCCCACAGGAGTGTGATTGAGCATGTCGCCCTGATGCAAGATAGAATTGCACAGGTAATGCCAATCGTAAAGGAACATTTGGCCCAATCGCAGTTAGCACAGCAGAGAGTGTACAACCGTGGGGCCAAGACCCGTACTTTTTCCCCAGGGGATAAGGTATTGGTGCTAGTCCCTACGGTTGAAAGCAAATTCATGGCCAAATGGCAAGGTCCATACGAAGTTCTCGAAAAAGTGAGTGAGGTGAACTATAGGGTTAGACAGCCAGGAAGGCGAAAGCCGGAACAGGTATATCACGTCAATCTGCTGAAAGCCTGGAGGGATAGGGAATCCCTAGTCGCAGAGACTTTGTCACCGGTCCAGTCTGATTGCTTTGTTCCTGAGGTTGGAATCGCAGTCTCCTTATCGAAACCCCAAAAACAGGAGGTTAAAGAGTTTGTACTTCGCAACAAAGAGATTTTCTCTGAGCTACCGGGAGAAACCTCTGGCGTAGAGCATGATATTATTACCCCGCCAGGAGAAAGGGTAAAACTAAAACCTTATAGAATACCAGAAGCCCGACGGGAGGCAATACGTGGGGAGGTTCAAAGGATGCTGGAATTGGGTGTGATAGAGGAGTCCCAGAGTGACTGGTCCAGTCCTATCGTACTAGTGCCCAAACCAGATGGGAGCTGGCGGTTTTGTAACGATTTTCGACAATTGAATAAAGTTACAAAATTTGACACCTACCCCATGCCGCGTATAGATGAGTTGATCGACCGGCTGGGAACAGCCCGATACATGACAACTCTCGATCTCACCAAAGGGTATTGGCAAATTCCCCTGGCCGAGTCGGCCAAGGAGAAAACGGCGTTTGTAACCCCAGATGGGGCGTTCCAATACAAGAGAATGCCGTTTGGGTTACAGAATGCACCTGCAACATTCCAGCGGAAAATGGACAAAATTCTGAGGCCCCATCAGAAGTATGCTGCAGCTTACCTGGATGATGTGATTATCCATAGCACAGATTGGGTCTCACATCTGCCAAAAGTGCAAGCAGTCTTAGACTCCATACGGGAAGCTGGGTTTACAGCCAATCCAAAGAAGTGCACCATTGGACAGGAGGAGGCCAAATATCTGGGGTACACTATTGGGAGGGGAGTGATAAAGCCTCAAGTCAATAAAGTTGAGGCCATACAGAGTTGGCCACGTCCCAACAACAAGAAACAGGTACGAGCCTTTCTGGGAATCGCTGGCTATTATCGGCGATTCATCCCCCATTTTGCTTCTCAGGCTGTGCCCCTCACCAACCTGACAAAAGGGAAAGAGTCTGTCATGGTCAAATGGTCCCCAGAGGCTGAAGCAGCATTCCAGTCATTAAAAACCGCCTTATGTAGCCAGCCAGTGTTGTACTCCCCAGACTTCTCTAAGGACTTTGTTGTACAAACTGATGCATCAGACGTTGGGTTGGGAGCAGTGTTGTCCCAGGTCTGGAACGGGGAAGAGCACCCAGTCATTTACCTCAGCAGGAAATTGAAGTCCCATGAGGTAAATTACGCCACAATTGAGAAGGAGTGTTTAGCTGTGAAGTGGGCTCTAGATTCCCTTCGGTACTATCTATTAGGTAGGCACTTTGACCTGGTAACTGATCACGCTCCTTTAAAGTGGATGGCTCAAAACAAGGAGACCAATAGAAGGATAAATAGGTGGTTCCTGGCCCTACAGGAATTCAACTTTACAGTAAAGCATCGCCCTGGCGTTAAAATGGGGAATGTGGATGCTTTGTCTCGAGTACATGCGTGCCTGACTGCGTGTGTTCCAACCCCAAGGTTGAAACAAGAGGGGGGGGTATGTGACAGCAGGCAGGTAAAAACACCTGGTTGCATCCAGGATGGAAAATATGTATGCCCTAGATTCAGGCTTTATGCTGACTTATACCACTAGGGGGAGTGCTGGGAGTCCTGCAGGGGAAGAGTTAATGAGCCCAGCTGAAGTAAGTGGGCTCATTAAGACCTATAGAAATCACCCCAGCATGCTTAGGGAGATGCTCCATCCTGGAACCAGTTCTGTGATTGTGTAGACTGGGGAGTGTGGTATCTGAGCTTTGCGGTGAGTTAACGCCTGTGTGGCAAAACTTCTCAAAGAGAGATAGGGTCTGGGGCAGCACAAGGCTGCACCCAGTTGTTAGTTAGGGAATCTACGTGTGTAGTAAGCGGTCAAGCTGACCAGGATTTCTTTTCATGTTTCTTTTTGTTTTTCTGTTATTTTTTCAATGCATCTAGTCTGAATAAACCGCACCTTTGTTTTTTGTTTCACCTACCAAGCTGTCTGCTGTGCCTGTTTTTGTGTGGTGAACCCATCCAGGGGGTCACACACACCCGCTGCCGAGCTAACCCCTCACAATATCTATATATATATAGATATATATATATATATATATCTATATATAGATATCTATATATAGATATCTATATATAGATATATAGATATCTATATATAGATATATATATATAAGTTTTCTTTATTATATACACAATTGTAGGAATCAAATCCACCAAATATACAAGCATATAAATAAAAGGTCAGCAGATTTTTTACAGAAAAATGTGCAATGATTGGCAGTAAAGGGAATGTAAGCCACAGGAAATGAGCCTTGTAAATGTTTTTGAAAAAAAAAAAGATATATAGAAATACAAGCTTACAAGGCTAAGACCTTTCACACAATATGCCAATATTGGTTTGTTCATGACGCAGATTCTTTATATGTGCTGTACAACGTTTTGCTGTTACAGCAGTTTCTAATAGTATAATTAAACCTGACATTTAGCAACACATGTACTATGCTGTCAAAATGATATAAGCTATAAAAAGAATCTTAACACCTTCAAGTATTTTAGTGGTTTATTGCAGACAGCATTTTGTCAGCATTAACCTAATCTACTGTAAAACTTTAATTATAATGACTCTCAGGATCTTATCTTTTTTATTGTCAAATGTAAAAAAAAGTTGCTGATAAAAGGTATATACTTTACTGAATACAAAAATAGTCACCCTGAGAATGCTGGTAGACAAAAAATGTAAAGTAGTGAAATAAAGTGGGAATGGCTATTTTTTTTCCATAATAAATTTTTATTGAGAAAAAAAGAATATTTTTCAATGTAACAAAAGACATTACAGCAGTGTGCAGTTACAAAAAGAAAAATTTGAACGTAAAATCAAAAAGATACACATTACATAGGTCTCAAAACTAGAGTATGAAGACTCTGTATGACAAATCTGTCAGTCATGTAAAAAACGAAATGGTTAAAGAGCCCAGTTAGCAAGGCCATCATAAAGGAGAATATATAATAAAGATCAAACCCTGTTACCCAAAAAAACGGTACATGGAGGCTTAATAAAGACTGAGTACAAGGGATAGTACCATCTTGCAATCCTAGCTCCATGGAAGTCTGGGTGACCAGTGAACAGAAAAAAAAAAAAGAGGGGGGGTGACCAAGGAGGAGAAGAAAAGGGGGTTAGAGTGGGAAACAGAAAGGAAAAGGGGGAGGGGGGGCAAAGGGGTGGGCATGGAGAAGAAGAGAAAGGGGAAGAGAGAAGAAAAAGAAGGAGGTGGAATCCAACTTCCCAGTGGGGCCAAGGAGAGGTAGATTTTACTTATGCAAACAATGCATGGGAGAGAGGAAGGGTTCTTTATATTTTGTGCCCCAAGCTATGGTGCCTAATGTCAAATTCAGTCCTTTCAAATTGTCAGTTTTATTGTTGGTGGGTTTGTCTGGATGAAAACTCTTGTTGCAATTGAATAGCTGACATCAGTAAAATTATTGCTGCAGCAATGACTTCTGGCCTGTGAAAACTCGTATGCCTCGCATTCTGAATATCTACAGGTAGACTGGACATGTCTTGTTTTATCAAAGGTGTTGGCCAACCATGAACCTGCCCAGCCACTGAAGAGAAGGGGTTTTACGAGTGAACATTATCTTTTTGTCCCCATGACTGATTTTAATAGAACTAAGGTTGTTGGTTCAACTCCCAAGCACAGCAACTACCTGCCTAGAATTTGCATGTTCTCCCTGTGTCTGTGTGGGTTTCCTCTGGGTACTCCAGTTTCTTACCACACTCCAAAGACATGCTGGTAGGTCAATTGGCTCCTGTCTAAATTGGCCCTAGTATGTGTATGTACAGTATCTCACAAAAGTGAGTACACCCCTCACATTTTTGTAAATATTTTATTATATATTTTCATGACAACACTGAAGAAATTACACTTTGCTACAATGTAAAGTAGTGAGTGTATAGCTTGTATAACAGTGTAAATTTGCTGTCCCCTCAAAATAACTCAACACATAGCCATTAATGTCTAAACCGCTGGCAACAAAAGTGAGTACACCCCTAAGTGAAAATGTACAAATTGGGCCCAATTAGCCATTTTCCCTCCCCGATATCATGTGACTTGTTAGTGTTAGAAGGTCTCAGGTGTGAATGGGGAGCAGGTGTGTTAAATTTGATGTTATCGCTCTCAATCTCTCATACTGGTCACTGGAAGTTCAATATGGCACTTCATGGCAAATAACTCTCTTAGGATCTGAAAAAAAGAACAGGCCGCGCTATGATCGACCAAAGAAGTTGAGTGCACATGCTCAGCGTCATATCCAGAGGTTTTCTTTGGGAAGTAGACTTATGAGTGCTGCCAGAAGTGCTGCAAAGGTTGAAGGGGTAGGGGGTCAGCCTGTCAGTGCTCAGACCATACGCTGCACACTGCATCAAATTGGTCTGCATGGCTGTCGTCCCAGAAGGAAGCCTCTTCTAAAGATGATGCACAAAAAAGCCCGCAAACAGTTTGCTGAAGACAAGCAGACTAAGGACATGGATTACTGGAACCATGTCCTGTGGTCTGATGAGATCAAGATAAACTCATTTGGTTCAGATGGTGTCAAGCGTGTGTGGTGGCAACCAGGTGAGGAGTACAAAGACAAGTGTGTCTTGCCTACAGTCAAGCATGGTGGTGGGAGTGTCATGGTCTGGGGCTGCATGAGTGCTTCCGGCACTGGGGAGCTACAGTTCATTGAGGGAACCATGAATGCCAACATATACTGTGACATACTGAAGCAGAGCATGATCCCCTCCCTTCGGAGACTGGGCCGCAGGGCAGTATTCCAACATAACTACCCCAAACACACCTCCAAGATGACCACTGCCTTGCTAAAGAAGCTGAGGTTAAAGGTGATGGACTGGCCAAGCATGTCTCCAGACCTAAACCCTATTGAGCATCTCTGGGGCATCCTCAAACAGAAGGTGGAGGAGCGCAAGTTCTCTAACATCCACCAGCTCTGTGATGTCATCATGGAGGAGTGGAAGAGGACTCCATTGGCAACCTGTGAAGCTCTGGTGAACTCCTTGCCCAAGAGGGTTAAGGCAGTGCTGGAAAATAATGGTGGCCACACAAAATATTAACACTTTGGACATTTTCACTTAGGGGTGTACTCAATTTTGTTGCCAGCAGTTTAGACATTAATGGCTGTGTGTTGAGTTATTTTGAGGTCGACAGCATGTTTACACCGTTATACAAGCTGTACACTCACTACTTTATATTGTAACAATGTGTCATTTCTTCAGTGTTGTCACATGAAAAGACATAATAGAATATTTACAAAAATGTGAGGGGTGTACTCACTTTTGTGAGATACTGTATGAATGTGAGTTAGGGACCCACATAGGGACTAATGTATATATATATATATATATATATATATATATATATATATATATATATATGTATGTATGTAAAGTGCTGCTTAAATTGATGGCACTATATAAGCACCTGTAATAAATAAATACATTTGTATAAGCCAAGTATGGCCTCCTACCAGAATATGTAGTTAGTGTTGTTGTTTGAGATGTATAGGATCTTTGGTATATATAGACCCCTTTCCCCCATCCTCCTCATCAAATATTATTATTTATATGCACATAAGGATTCCAATGTATGTTGAGTAGGGGTTTAATTAAGTACCAAAATGATAATGATTGCTGCTATATCTGCAACTGTTATGGGACACTGAACAAGAATGCCTTTTAAAGATAAGGGCCCTTTGATAGGAAAACTCATTTTATGTTCACCCCACCTTTATTCAGAAATGTGGAAATACATGTAACATTTTATGCTGTGTACACACGACCGGACGTTTCGTCTGACTGAACTCCGAAGGACTTTTCGACGGAGTTCCAACGAAACGGACTTGCCTACACACGATCACACCAAAGTCCGACCGTTTTGAACGCAATGACGTACGACCAGACTAGAATAAGGAAGTTCATAGCCAGTAGCCAATAGCTGCCCTTGTGTCCTTTTTTGTCCGTCGGACTAGCATACAGATGAACAGATTTTTCGATTGGACTCTAGTCTGTCGGAAAGATTTGAAACGTGTTCTATTTCTAAACTTCGACAGATTTTTCGACAGAAAGGTCCGTCGGACCAGTTCGGTGGAAAAGTCCGGTCATGTGTACACGGCATTAGAGTCAGCCAATGCAAAAAGATAAATATTTAGGACCAAAAGAATGTTTATGTCCTTTAGCATGCACAGCTTTTTAAAATAATGTGCCTTCCTAAGGTTCATTTATTATTCCAAGGATCAGATTCCAATAATCAAAATTCCAAGGACCATGTGTCAAGCTAAAGGGAAATGCTAGAAAGCTTTGTTCGATCAGAGACCACAACCAATTAGCTGCATCTGCTGATCAGTGTATTATGGCAGTGGTCGATGAAGGAAGATGTTATTTATTTTTTATCTATGGCCAGCTTTAAGGAGACAGTCGTTAATATATGGCTTTCCAGAGGTAATTATGGCTTTATTTGCAGTATTGTCTTTCAGGAGTTAAAGAGGAGCTCTAGCCACCCCACTAAAAAATTTAAAGTCAGTAGCTACAAATACTGTAGCTGCTGACTTTTATTATTAGGACACTTACCTGTCCAGGGATACCGCAATGTCTGCACCCCAGTTGAATCTGCTCTCGGGTGCTGCCGCTGCCATTCCTTGTAAGGGAAACCGGCGGTTCCCTACTGCTCATGCATGAAGCGTGCTGCACTTTGTGAATGGCCCAGCGGCGGGGAAAAAAGGAGGGGGGGGCAAACTTCTGGGGGGCCTCCCAGAAGTGGGGACAGGTAACTATCAAAAACAGGTACCTGCTCCTCCCTCCCCCTGAAAGCAAACAAGTGGAGCTTCCCCTTTTGGGTAAAGCTCCGCTTTAATCCATTTTTATAATTGCCATAAAGTCAGGAATAATTAAAAATAGGAAAACATGTTTTTTTTTTCCAGTTTGACCAGTTCAGTTTTAAAACAACTAGTACAAATTTAATAGTCACGTTTAAA
This sequence comes from Aquarana catesbeiana, assembly GCF_042186555.1. Taxonomy (NCBI): domain Eukaryota; kingdom Metazoa; phylum Chordata; class Amphibia; order Anura; family Ranidae; genus Aquarana; species Aquarana catesbeiana. The sequence continues at coordinate 656,378,286 of NC_133324.1, forward strand.
ATTATGTTTCTGGTGCAACATATAATAAAGTAATTTCCAAATAAAAGAAATTGTTTTTTTTTTTTATTGTTTCTTTGCTTTTTTTTAGAAATAACATAGAAAAATGAATAAACATAACATACATTTTGAGTATGAGCAATAGAAAAAAAATATTTTTATGAGTTATGTAGGGATTAATCAAGATAAAGATTTTTTTTCCCCTTTAAGTTTTACTTTTTAGGTTTCTGCAGATCATGTAAGGCCTCACACACACTGGACATTTTTTCTACTGCTCCTAGGGGCATATGACCTTTGTTTTCCAGCGTGTGCATGTTAGCCTATATGTCCTGGCACAGATAGGTTTTCAGAGAAGTTTGGAAGCAGAAAAAAAAAAACCACATCCAGTACATCCAGGAGCAGCAGTATTTTGGCAGAAAAAACGATTGACGCATCTAAACACATGTAAACGCGTCTGAACGTGTCTAAAAACGCCTAAGCACTAGGCACGTTTAGCGCTTTTCTTTTCAATAGCCAAAATAAATAATTATTCTGTCCAATGAAAGATATTCAAGCACTTAAGGCGCCTAAATGCACCTAAACCCATTACACTCATTTACATGCATCAAGCTCTGCTGCCAGGAAGAAAAGAGTCTAGGAGAGTTAGCAAAACGTCTAGTGTGCATGAGGCATTACAGAGAAGGCCTGTTATCTGCATGCAACAGCTTCCTTCAATTACAATGTAACAATTACAATGTTTCTATCAAAAACCACTGTACCAAAATGTGACACCGCATAGTTATAGTAAGGCTTCATTTAGAAGTGCAGTTAAAATGCGCAGTTGAGCCATGTTTTTAATGCCCCACACCACTTCAGCTGCAATAGGCAGAGTAGGGGGGTGTTTACAAATCTCACGTTGCAATGCTTTACTTCAAGCCCATAGAAAACACTACCCAACATGAAGCGGTCAGGGGTTAGCGGGCAGCAGGCCTGCCAAATGCAACCCATTCAGGCGAACGAGGAAGGGCTGCAAACCCCTAATGTCCCTTCTATTGCTCTCCGCCTCCTCCAAATCTCCTTTTTTTTGGTGCTGTGATCCAACTTCTGTTTAGAGGGTAGCTACATTGAATCTCCATGGTCCCACTGTATGTAAAAATGTAGCCACCCTCTCGCTCACTCCCAACATGGGCTAGGTACTATGGACAATGGGATTTGTAGTGTGCATAGAGCAATGCACATAACTGCAACTAATGTGCACTGTTCGTCCCACACAAATGGAAGTAAAGGGGAAAAAATCCTAATAGCAGACAGAGTATAGGCTCAAATCACAAAGCTTCACAAATCAGTCACCCTATGACTGGACTACGGAAATTGCCAAGGGTATGGTAATCTCCTTTCTTCTCATCTTCATAACATAGGGAAAATGTGTTTTGTAGTGTAGATGGGAACAATGTTACCTGATAAGAGTACACTGCAGTTATAAATTTTGGCACATTTTGGCGTAGTGGGTAGCACTCTCACCTAGCAGTAAAAAGGTTTGCTGGTTCGAATCCCAACCACGACACTACCTGCCTGGAGTTTGCATGTTCTCCCTGTGCCTGCGTGGGTTTCCTCCAGGTACTCCGGTTTCCTCCCACACTCCAAAGACATGCTGGTAGGTTAATTGGCTTCAGTCCAAAATTGGCCCTAGTATGTGAATGTGAGTTGGGGACCTTGGATTTTGGGCTCCTTGAGGGTAGGGACTGATGTGAGTGTGTGATATATGTGGGGTGTGCTGCTTAAATTGACGGCACTATATGGGTACCTTAAATAAATATTAATAATAATAGATGAGCATCTTAATGAGACACAATGTACAGGGATAGGGACAATTGTACACACTCAGGTTTGAACTGGATGGACTGGTGTCTTTATTGAACCTTATTAACTATGTAACTGTGTACTAATTATGTAAGTAGACATATGCAGAACAAAATAAAAATGTTTTTTTTTTTTTTTCATTTTAGATGGATTTGTTAAGTTAAAAAATTTGTTTAGTTACATTTGTTGTGTTAGAATGATTCTTTTTTGCAATTCGTTTCAATTTTGTTTTGTTTTTGTTTTTGTTTCAAAATTTTCAGCAGCTGTATTCAAATTAGATTTGAATCGAAAATATTGAATCAAGTCAAATTCGATTTGAATCAAATGCAGTTAACCTCCCTGGCGGTATGATTATTTCAGATTTTAGGTGCTGAAAGCGGTACCATTATTTTTGCATGGAAATGTGGCGTTTTATATTGTAGGCCTGTAATTCTTAGGAATAACTCACTGAAATCTGTCCAAACAAGAGTCTAGTAGACATCCTGGGTATGATAACGTTTGAAACACAAAATCATAAATTATAATATAATAAATAACTATAAATAATAACAAATAATAATATAATAGTAATAATACTTTTTATTCAATAAAATTTAGTAAATAATATAAATCAAAAACACTGACATTTTTTTTGGCCAAACAAGAGTGCAATATTAGTAGTCATATTGCTTTAGTAAACGTCTCAGGTATGGAAAATTTTAAAACAGGGTACAGCACAAAGTCCGACGTCACAGTCAGGACAGTAGAACCGGGTTTCTTTTCTGATTTTCCTTCCTGTGTCGTCACGTTTAGAGCAGCAAACCACACACATCCTTGTGGGTGCTGCCTTCTTTTCCGTTGGTGGAATGTGGTCCATAAAGTGTCGACCTGTCAGGTGTTCCGGGTTCACAACACCAGCAGCACGACGTTCAGATCTATTTACAGTGGTTGGTGTTTGGTACTTGAGAAATATGAGTTCGGCAACTTTCCAAACGAAGTCTGCATGAATCACAGGCCTGTCACTCTTTTTTTTTAGAAGAATGAACGCATTCCACAGGCACTGTTCAAGAAGATGCCTGAAGATTTTTTTGTAATATTTTTTTTGTTGCTTTCTCATAGCAGGATAAAAAGTCACGCCCTGGTCAGCTCTGTCAACACCTCCCATGGTGTTGTTGTAGTCCATTACAACTTGAGGTTTCATTACGTCTTTTCCACCTTTTGTATGTACCATGAGAGTAGAGGTGTTGTGAATGGTACTCATTAGGCACACATCTTTTTTATCGCGCCATCTTAGTGCCATCATTTTGCCTTTTTGCCAGGCAACCATTGCCTTGAGCTTTTTATTGCCAAAAGTTGGCGGCATGTCACGCCGGTTAGCTCTAACAGTCCCGTATGCATCCGTCTTGTGTTGTAGAAGGAACTCATAGAGTTCTGGAGAAGTATATAAATTATCTGTGGTTACACAGTACCCCTGATTCAGCAATGGTTCAATCAAAGTGAGAACAGAAGCGGTTGCCATTCCATATTGACTGAATCTGTCGTTGAATTTGGTCCCTTTCCCGGTGTAAAGGACCGAATTCCATATGTAACCAGTGCTGGCTTCACAGAGCATGAATGATTTTATTTCAAATCGCGCTCTCTTAGATGCGATGTACTGTATCCAGCTAAGTCTTCCTTTGTAGGCCATTAGACTTTCGTCGATACTGACGTCTCTGTATGGTACATAGGTCTGCTGGAAATTTTTCAGAATAATTTGATATAGGTCCCAAATCTTTTTCAGTTTTGGAGCTGAATGAGAAGTCTCATCAAATTCTTCATTATTTTGAAAATGAAGATATTTCATTATGAGAGAAAATTTGTATTCCGACATGATGGTGCCAAAAAAAGGAGTGGCTAATATTTTGTTGGTTGTCCAGTACCACTTTTGCAGGGGTTTCCCCACCACTCCCTGGAGAATAATTAGGCCCAGAAACTTCCAGATGTCCTCCTTGGTCACTGGTTCCCATTTTCTGCTCCTTGAAAACCTCTGAGGTATAGCAGCTTGTTGCTCCTGGTATTGGTTTGTCTCCCTAACAATTCTTTCTATGACTTCATCAGTCAAAAAGAGTTGGAGGTATCCCAAGGGGCTGGCATCTTCAACCTCCACTTTGATACCAGGCGCTCCGGTAAACGGGAACCTTGGGGGCAATCAATCGAGCACCAAGTCCGCACATCACTGGGCACAGTCGCAGGATCATCGCTGAAATCGCTTTCCGTGCCTGGTAACAAACTTCCCCATGAATCGCTATCACTCACTTCTGCAAGCGATTCTGTCTCGCTGTCGCTGTTTTCCAGCAGGTCATATGCCGCTTTTGAGGTTGAAGCGCTTTTTTGATGCCATGGTCGCTCTGCAGTTTCCAGACAGAAAGTACAGTAAAACTGCAGGCAGGGGCACTGGACAAAGCACTGGGGGGCAATCTGAGGTCAATTTTATTTTATTTTATTTTATTTAGTAATGTAATCCAATAGGATTACAATGTGTCAGTGTGTTTGTGCTTTATACATTTTGAATTTGCCACCGGTTCCACCCCCTGCATCGCTACGCTCGCAGGGAACGGAAGCCAGGGCACACAGTGCATCGGACGGAAGATCCGGCCGCCGAACACAGCGGGAGAACATCGCGGGATCCCAGAGACAAGGTAAGTCACATCTTCCAGGATCCAGTGATGCGATCCCGAGTCTGGCTCGGGGTTACCGCTTCTGGTACTAAAATCTCACCCCGAGCCTGACTCGGGAATACCGCCAGGGGGGTTAAGCTGCAGCTGCTGAAGTTTTTAAAACCTAGAATTATAAGATCTAAATCTAAGAATTGTTGCAGAAAACAAAACCGCACCATCTATGCCTAGCTTAAACCTTTAAAAAAAAAAGGATTGAAGGTAACATTAAAAAAAAATTGAAGGGTTCTAGGTTATAATAAGGCATATACTGTATGTTGATCAGGGAAAAAGGAGAGGTTTCGGGAGCTCAAGGAGGATGTTACATGGAAGTAGAAAAACACAGTAACAAAGGATTTCATGGAAAACAGATTACAAGGCCATTAAGTAGTGGATGTGTGTGGATTATTAAAAAAAAAAATAAGGATATTGTTTAGCATCACTTTAAGTTTGCGTAGAGATACAGCGTTTCCAAAACATATCTTTTCCTATATAAGTGCTGCCTTAGTAAGATTGACTTTAATGTGAATCTTATTATTTATAGTTTTAATAAATAGTTTAATGCTAAAGATCTGATTTGTTTTACCTTTGAGATCACACTGACTTGATCAATGTTGACAGTACCATTGGCTTCTGTTATAGCTGAATTTCCATACATGGTGGTTCCATTGGTAGTTTTACATTTTTCATGATCTGTATGAAGTTCCTGTGGTGGTTTGTCAATTTCTAAGTGTTTATGAGGTCCCTGTGATAAAAACATTGGGTATATTAGTTAGGGTTTTCACTGTTAGGGGCAAAGTAGCCATTTTTTTCTTAAGACAATTTCATGTAAGTAATGGTATAACCGTGTCTTACTTCACCATAGATGTTCAGACTCATTTTCAGTATCCTCTCAACAAACATAAGAATGTAGAATCCCCCAAAAATTGCCACTGCTTTTGAAACGTAATTATCATGTTTGGGATCAAATCCAAATGCCTGCAACAAGATACACAATTGTACACATAAGGTTTCACTCTAGTGTATCAGCTTTCAGACTACATCAGTGACCATTTGTCATGTGTGCCTAGACAGTCTATAGTACATGCATACATTTGGGCTTATTGATAAAAAAAAAAAAACATTGTAATAGCAGTACACAAAATAATGTAACCGATAACATGTTAACCCTGATCATTTTACAACCATATAACTGTTGGTTGCTATATGCTACTTTTCATGTTTTATTAAACAAGCCTGTTAATGTGATTACAATATTAAGGTAATATAAAACAATCTGCTATTAAGCCACCAAACAGAGTATAGGCTCAAATCACAAAGCTTCACAAATCGATCACCCAATGACTGGACTTAAAAAATTGCCAAGGGTATGGTAACCTCCCCTCTTCTCATCTCCATAACATAGGGAAAATATGTTCTGTAGTTTTAAGAGATAATTGGGAACAATATTACAGTTATCAGCTCAATGTTACAGTTATGAGCTCAAAGAAATGTTGGCAGAATCAATGTTTTTTTTTTGTACAATTATTGAACAGATATGACCAGATAGACATGTGCAGAACAAAAGAAAAAAAAGGTTCTCTAAATTTGAATGGATTTGTTAAGTTAAAAATGTTGTCTAGTTACATTTGTTTTTTGTAATTTATTTCATTTTCATTTTGTTTCACTATCGAAATGTTGTCCGAATTTCGAATTGGAATGAAATGAACCACACATGTCTATGACCAAATACTTTCAACAAAATAGAGCAAATGAAGGAAGTTCATTGCTAGGATTTACATAGTCTTTATCTGTCACCTTTTTTAATATAAATACTTTTAACCTTGGGTGTTATCTTTGTGAATTGAGCCCTATGTGGCATATTGCCCACATAGATCACAATAAAGTTGGCCACACTTGGCGTGAAATTGTCCAATTCCTGATAAATTCCACTGTGAATTGCTTTTCAGAGGGCTGCTAGTGTAAACAAGCCCTTAGGAGCTGATTTACAAAGCAATTTAAGACAATAAAATGTGTTAAGATTCACTTTAATTATACAATCATGTCATGATAAAATAAGCAAACATTGTTTTTTTCACATGATTGGATAATTGAAGTGAATCTTCAGACAACTGTGGGAACATTCTCAAATCCTTTAGTAAATCAAACACCAATTGTACAATCTCTGTACAGTCTTCTAGGAGACTAGGTTGTAATGTATGTGATCAACCTTTGATCTACAAAAATATGTAGTGCAATAACCTGCTTAAATAGTCAATTTCATTTATTTCCAGTCAGAGATGCCCCTGTACAACATAGATACTGGTGTATCTAAAGGAATTGTACAATTAGCTTGTAAGTGTATGATCAACTTAAGATACACAGGGCAACTCCTAAAAATGAACACTTAAATGCAGAACTAAACCCATCAATTTAATTTTTTTAAAAATTGTTACGTTCCTGGCATGCCAGAAATGCTAATTGTCACATTTGCTTGTACCCTCAACCAAACTGTCAAACCATCAAATGGTTGGTGTCATAACTGATCACATGTGCAGCACTACGTCAGTTGCAGATCAAACAGGAGCTAAGATGGCAGCTTCCTTGGAAAAAAGGACAGGAGGGTTTAGTTCCACTTTAAGTGTAGAAGTAGAGAATACATACAAATGTGCACCTCTAATGCTGACCACATATTGGCCAATTCTGGGGCTATTTTTAATTAACCAATCTATCAGCTTTAAATAAAAAGATATTAATTATGTAACTGAATGGTCTATAGCAGAGGTCTCAAACTGGCGGCTCTCCAGCTGTTTGCAAAACTACAAGTCCCATGAGGCATTGCAAGGCTGACAGTTACAAGCATGACTCCCACAGGCAGAGGCATGATGGGACTGGAGGGCCGCCAGTTTGAGACCCCTGGTCTATAGCAATCTCAAAGCCTAATCCTCCTAAATCTCTTTCTGGTTTGGAAAAATAATTGCTTTTAAGCTGGCATTGTGGCAGCTTTCATACTGTGATTATTCGGTTGCTTAAAACTAACATTTTCCAGGGTAAGGCCAGCATAGGGCTGCTAAAGTTGAGCAGCATCACTTTGAAGTTTAATGCTGGTATCAGGTCAAATTTTATAAATCTGTCAGTCTCACTGTGTCACATGATCCCCATCCTTTTAACAAAGCCATGTCCTTTTAATCTTCGTGTGATACCTAATGGAGATGTCATCATACCACCCATATAGAATATAAAACACGTATTCCCCATTAAATAAACACCTTTTTATTTTAACATATGCATGTATGTATTTACTTTTCAGCTTCAGACCACTTACTTCTGGAATCAGTTGAAAGATTGCATTTGAAAACAAAGATCCAATGGCCAGTCCAATAAAGTATGTCAATATCTTTGGGAAGTAAGGCTTCTGTACAAAGGGGGTTATAAATAATCCAACTACTGTCGTCAGATTGATAATTGTAACAGACAGAATGCTGAATCCCCAAACTAAAAGAAAAAAGCTCAGTTATTCAATATCATTGAATTCATAATAAATAAAATAAATGATAAGATTAGACTAAAGCTGTATTGACCTTTATGTTATATATGCAACCCACATCTTATTGCCTTAGACTGCATTCGCATCTACTGATTCTTGCCGCTAAGATTGACAGTTTTGTAGGAATAGCTGCGCCCGTAAAATGCAATGACTGGCTGTCAGCGGCTGCAGCTATTTGTGACTGTTTGCACAGCCAGTGATTATCTGCAGTGATCGTGGCTGGATGCGAACAGTCACAAATAGCTGTGGCCACACACGGCTGACGATGCCAGCCACAGAAATCAGTGGATTCTTGCTGCTGGGATTTGCAGCATGGCTAAACACCCTTGCGAATGTAACCTTATCTTAAAATTAGGGAAGGGAAAAGGTGCATTTTAGAAGAGCAATCTTTATTTGTCGGCCTGGTAACAACCTAAAGACGATGTGGAGAAAATATATGACTAGATAAAAATAATACTAAAATACTAGTAACTCCAGTGTGCATTCAACAGGAGACATAAACAGAAGGGATATTTTCTTTGTTATATCATGTCTTGTGTGAACTCAAAAAGTATTTTATCGTCTATGTTTTGATGTACCGGAGAAGTTTCAGTAAAACAAAAAAAGTCCTAGGTATAAAGCGCAGGCTGCTACACCAAGAAGCCAGGTCTTTCTGAAAGACGAACGGCCATCACTTCCCGGTACTGTCAATGTTACCCACTCAATGTTACGCTAAAATTCCTATTGACTCATCACTGTGACTGATTGGCCAATAGTAATGTGCAGGAGGCAGGAAGGAGTGGAAAGCACCCCCACTATCAAGAGCTGCTGGTCATAAGGGTAGGGTTTTGAAGCCTTCTGCAGGTGTTAGCACCTCTAATCTCTTAGGGCTCATTCTGGTCCAATGCCGATGGCGGAGGCGGGACTGTGTGTGTGAGAGCCGAGTGAGAGCTGAGTGAGAGCTAAGTGAGAGCCGAGTAAACAGGAGATGACGGCTCTGTGATTTCCTGCACGGTTCCTGCACAAATATGCTAGCCATGACATTTGACCCCGACCTTGACCTTTGACTATTACCTTGACCCTAAGGCCCAGTTCACACCATATGCAGTCCAGTGTCTTTTTTCTGCATCAAAAATGAATGGATAGAAGGTTATATGGTTTTCAGCGGCATAGTTCACACCAGTGCAGTCAATTCCAGTGCATTTCAGTTATAGAAAAAAAAGTAGAACATGCTGCTGTTTTCTGCAGTGAACTGTACTGGGACGTGGCAAAATGCATCAAAAACGCACCGGAACACACCAAAAACGCAGGTGAAGAAAAAAGAAAGAGAAAGAGGTAAAGAAAGAGGCTTGATCTGTTTTTTTATCCTTCTTTATTTTTTCTTGATTATTTTATTCTTTTTTTTTTTTCTTTATTTGTTTTACATACTTTTGTTTGTTTAGGCCTCATGCACACTGGATGTTATAAAAACCCTAGTAGCGTTAGCTGTAGAAAGCTGTAGCTGTAGAATGAGTTTTGCAGCGTTTTTTCAGTAGGGTTTTTTAGCTGTAGCATTTTTTTAGCAAAACTATACTCCCACAAAAGCTTATTGCTCAAAAACACTGATAAACACTGAATAGTTGCGTTTTACAGCATTTTTAAGCTTATATCAGATTTGGAGAGTTTTTACAGCAGAAAAACTCCGCTTAAAACCCACTAGTTATGGGATTTTTTCCATCCAGATAATGCCCCTGCCAAAAACCTGCTGATAACATCCTATGTGTGCATGGGAACATAGCATAACATGCTGGAGAGTTTACTGGCGGCAGAAAAAAACAACTGAAGCCAAAAACAGCAGCTGTAAAAACCTCCAATGTGCATGAGGCCTTAGATCTTGCTCTCCTGCAAGATACAATGTATCTTTCTCTTAACCGCTTCAATACCGGCCAATTCTGACACTTTGCTCCTACATGTAAAAATCATCATTTTTTTGCTAGAAAATTACATAGAACCCCCAAACATTATATATGTTTTTTTAGCAAAGATCCTAGAGAATACAATGGCGGTTGTTGCAACTTTTTATCTCACACAGTATTTGCGTAGGAATTTTTCGAACGCATTTTTTTTGGGAAAAAAACTGTTTTGTGTTTAAAAAATAACAAAACAGTAAAGTTAGCCCAATGTTTTTGCATTTTGTGAAAGATGAAGTTACGCCGAGTAAATAGATACCTAACATGTCACGCTTCAAAATTGCACACGCTCGTGGAATGGCGCCAATGTTCGGTATTTAAAAATCGCCATAGGCGACGCTTGAAATTTTTTTACTGGTTACATGTTTTGAGTTACAGAGGAGGTCTAGGGCCAAAATTATTGCTCTCGCTCCAACGTTCGTGGCGATACCTCACATGTATGGTTTGAACACCATTTTCATATGTGGGCGGGACTTACGTATGCGTTCGCTTCTGCGTGCGAGCACACGGGGACAGCGGCGCTTTAAAAAATTTTTTTTTTATTGTTAATTATATATATATTTTTTTTTTATTTTGACACTTTTTTTGAAAAAAAAATTGATCACTTTTATTCCTATTACAAGGAATGTAAACATCCCTTGTAATAGCAATATGACATGACAGGTCCTCTTAATAGTGAGATATGGGGTCAGTAAGACCCCATATCTCACCACTAGGCTGGGAAGCCTGAAATAAAAAAAAAAATAAAACGATCGCCGCTTCCAAGCTGAAGCGGCGCCGTTTTTTTGAATGGAGAGGCCGGGCGTGACGTCATAACATCGCGCCCGGCCTCCAACGATCATAGAGACTCCGGGGACCATCTGATCCGCCGGAAATCTCTATGATCTACATCCGGCGCCGGCAGATCTACTCTCCGCCTCACCGATCGTAACGGTGAGTCGGAGCAGGCACCGGAGGGCGGCGGGAGGGGGGGGAGTCCCCTCTCGCCTCCCATAGGAACGATCAAGCGGCGAAATAGCCGCTATGATCATTCCTATGGTGTAGAGATTCGCCGGCTGAAACCGGCAATATCTGAATGATTTCTGTAACTACAGGCATCATTCAGATATACCTGCTCAAAGCCAAGGACGTCATATGACGTCCTTGGTATTGAAGTGGTTAATTTGGAAGAGGACGTAAACACACGGGTGGGCTAACAGTGCCAACAATCAGGTGACCTGGAACCAGGAGTCCCTGGTCCCGATCATTAGTATGAGACCCGGGGCTCTTGGTGAGAGCCTGGTCTCTGTGCTGGGACTACGCTGTGCGTACATTATACCTTAACCACTTGCCGACCAGCCGCCGTCATTATACGGCGGCAGGTTGGCACGATCCCGCGAGTCGCTGTAGCTATACGTCAGCTCCTTCAAGCGGGATTGCAGGCACACTCATGCGCCCGCTGCACTCAAGGGGTGCTGATGCTTGTGACTGGTGGTCTCAATGAACTCGATGATCGCCGGCCACAAGCGATCGGGGGCATGAGAGGCAGAACAGGGACGTGTGTGTGTAAACACACAAATCCCTGTTCTGTTCTGGTAGAGAGATGCAGATTGTGAGTTCCTAATAGCTAGGAACCATCTGGATCTGTCATCTCCTATAGTCAGTCCCCTCCCCCTACAGTTAGAACACACAGTCAGGGAACACAGTTAACAACTTGATCACCCCCTAATGTTAACCCCTTCCCTGCCAGTGACATTTTTACTGTAATTAGTGCATTTTTATAGCACTGATCGCTGTATAATTGTCAATCATCCCAAAAATATGTCAAAAGTGTCCGATGTGTCCGCCATAATGTTGCAGTCACGATAAAAATCGCAGATCGCCACCATTACTAGTAAAAAAAATAATAATAATAAAAATGCCATAAATCTATTCCCTATTTGGTAGACGCTACAACTTTTCCGCAAACCAATCAATACATGTTTATTGAGATTTTTTTTACAAAAGATATGTAGAAGAGTACATATCGGTCTAAACTGAGAAAAAAATTGGGGATATTTATTATAGCAAAAAGTACAAAATATTGTGTTTTTATCAAAATTATGGCTCTTTTTTTTGTTTATAGCGCAAAAAATAAAAACCGCAGAGATGATCAAACACCACCAAAAAAAAGCTCTATTTGTGGGAAAAAAAGGATGTAAATTTTGTTTGGGTACAACGTCGCATGACTGCACAATTGTCAGTTAAAGCAACGCAGTGCCGTATCGCAAAAAGTGCTCTAGTTATTGAGTAGCCAAATCTTCCGGGGCTGAAGTGGTTAATTACTGAGTGCACTAATCCTTCTAAATTCCCTCTAAATGCTTTGAACTTGCCTTGACTGTTATCTGAATTTATAGACAACATCCGGATATTATGATAGGCTTTGACTACTGAGCATTGCACTTGCCACCTAACCAGATGCAGACTTGTCATATACGCATGTAAATCCATGTGACCATGCCACACCATTAGCATCATTGAAAAAAAAATAATTTCAGTCAATGTGGTGCTATAATCCTTATAAACATCTGCAATTTGTTTTGTACCGAATTCTTTTTTTAATGAATTTCGACAAATTCGTTAATTTGTAAATATCCAAATTAACAAAAACCCATTTAACAAATTTTTCCGAATACTCGTAAATTCGAATATTCGAAAATTCGTAAACCCGAAAATTTGAAAATCAGAAATAATACCTAACAAATAATAATTTAATTATTACTTACTATTAAATAATATGTATTGGAATTTGGCGGTAAGTGAAAGTAACGAATACAAATTTATCAGAAGTTACAAATTATCCGAAATAACGAATGTCGTATCCAAACGAATGGAACGTAACAAATTAATAATAATAAATAACAATAATAATAATAAACTTTTTATTATCATTATTTTTTTTTAATTCGTTCCATTCCATTTTCAGATTTTCTAATTTTAAAATGTACACATTTTTGAATTCTCGATTTTTACGAATTTATGAATTGCGATCATAACGAATGATCCAAAAAAAAAATTAATGAAACAAAAACTAATGAATTTTTCGGCAGTGCACATGTCTAAATCCTTATATATATTAAAATTACAGTACATTTGTTGCATAGGACAATGTTTCTTTGCATAGTTACTTCTTTACCTTCACATAAGGATATACCTGTAACTATGTTTAGCTTCACATTGGATAGGGAAAAAAAAAATTACATATTTTTATATCCCACGGTACAATACTGGGCTGGCAGGGGTTTTTATTTACAACTGCCTTAAAAACTCCACTGTAACTTAAGATTTTCAGAGAGAAGTTTCTGTAAATGGAAGCAACTTTGATGCCAAATACTAAACTAGTAACAAAATACATCATAATAGTAGCTTACAGTATGTGGCTTGGAAAACAGCTATTAAAAGCGTGTCATGTTAAGTGAAAATAAGTAACCGTGACTACACAAAATGAGTCTTCTGTACACTCAACACTTCTGAAATGCTGATACGGGCAGTTCTAGGAATAAAAGCTTAAAAAATACTGGACTCAGATAGTGCAGTCTTGGCAGCGGCACATGCTGCACCTGGTAACCCACACTGTATGTCAAAGACCTTTGACACATTGGAAAAAATGCAATGAATCTTGAAATACAAGTGTATTCACCCTGTACTTTATAACTGATTTCATAAATGACACAGAAGTCTATGCTGATTTCATTGGTTTTACTATAGTTCATCTTGATTCCTATACAACTAGTGACATAAATAATATAATTACTATCATATAAAACTCAATCAATATATCAAATGCTTTATTTAACATAAAAAGGTACTAATTGCAGACTAAGTAACACTTTATGAGTAGCACATACAGTACATATAACATTTAGCACAGTTATAGCTTTATCACAAAGTTCTATAACAATATAATTACAGCAGAAAATGGATTAGTAAAATAAAAAGGAAAACTAGATAATCACTGTCATACAAAACCCCTTCCTACCCAGCCCAGGCAACCTTTTTAGTGGGTCTTTACACCCAGGATGGCACAGACTTCCCAGTCAGATGACCACTGTGACTGGCTTTCATAGTGGACACATAATTGAGAGCCCACCTCGCCGGTTACCAATCATCACTGGAGACAATGGGGTCAATTCACTAAGATTTAAATAACAGCTAACAAAATGCGGTAAACTAGCACTTGGGGTAAATCAGTTTTGAAAGTGCAATTCACTAAGAATTTTGTGTTAATTAACGAATGCAGTATTTGTTCAAATGTGTGGTAATTACCGCATTTTTTTCATGCTGTAACTTACCGCATTTAGCTGGTCGCTAAAGAGCGGGCCAGGAATCCGGCTGCCGCGTCCTTAACAACTGATGACTCATCGGCCCCCCCTACCCCAAAGCACCCTCCCATGTTGAGGACATGTGGCCTGGTATGGTTCAGAGGGGGGAAGGGAGCTTGCTCGGATAAGGGTCTGGTATGAATTGTGGGAGGGAACCCACACCTTTCTTTTTTTATTATTATTTTGGCGCGATGTTCCCCTTAAAATCCATACCAGACCCCAAGGGCCTGGTATGCATTGGGGGGACCCCACGCTGTTTTTTTTTCATAATTTTTATTTGCTGGCATGTTTTCTTTTACATTTATCTGTCAGTGGGGAACCCGTTGATGGCTGATGAGTCATCTGTTGTTAACCACTTAAGGACTGAGCCTCTTTCTGAGATTTGGTGTTTACAAGTTAAAAACAGTTTTTTTTTCTAGAAAATTACTTAGAACCCCCAAACATTATATATATATATATTTTTTCTAACACCCTAGAGAATAAAATGGCAGTCGTTGCAATACTTGTGTCACACCATATTTGCGCAGTGGTCTTACAAGCGCACTTTTTTTGGAAAAAACAAAAAAGACAACTTTTACCCTTAAAAGTCTCCATAGGCGATGTTTAAAAAATTCTACAGGTTCCACGTTTATAGTTACAAAGGAGGTCTAGGGCTAGCATTATTGCTCTCGCTCTAACAATCGCGGTAATATCTCACATGTGTGGTTTGAACACCTTTTTTATATGCGTGCGCTGCTCGTGTATGCATTCGCTTCTGCATGCGAGCTCAATGGGACGGGTGCGTTTCCATTTTTTTTTTCTTATTTATTTTACCTTTTATTTTTTATTTTTTAAATTTTCCTTTAAGAAAAAAATTGTGTCACTTTTATTCCTATTACAGGGAATATAAACATCCCTTGTAATAGAAAAAAAGCATGACAGGACCTCTTGAATATGAGATCTGGGGTCAAAAAGACCTCAGACCTCATACAGTAAGTGACCGCGATATTGCGCCGAGCTGGCTCGCTCATCGGGAAAGGAAAATTTTTTTTCCTTTCCCGATGAGCAACAGGCATTGCTGACAGCTGTCTGGTATGAATCATGAGGGGGAACGCCACGCCAAATTTTAAATAAAAAACCGGCGTGGGTTCCCCCCAAAATCCATACCAGACCCTTATCTGAGCACGCAGCCCGGCCGGTCAGGAAAGGGGGTGGGGACGAGCGAGCACCCCCCCTGAACCATACCAGGCCGCAGCCCTCAACATGGGGGGTGGGCACTTTGGGGCAGGGGAGCGCCCTGCGGGGCCCCCCCACCCCAAAGCACCTTGTCCCCATGTTGATGAGGACAAGGGCCTCTTCCCAACAACCCTGGCCGTTGGTTGTCAGGGTCTGCGGACGGAGGGCTTGTCGGAATCCGGGTGCCCCCTTTAATAAGGGGGCCCCCAGATCCCGCCCCCCACCCTATGTGAATAAGTATGGAGTACATGGTACCCCTACCCATTCACCTAGGGAAAAAAGTGTCAATAAAAAAAACACACTACACAGGTTTTGAAAGTAATTTTTTAGGCAGCTCCAGGGGTCTTCTGACTGCGGGGTCTTCTTCCGACATCAGGGGTCTTCTTCCGACTTCTCCGCTCTCTCCGGCCTCTTCTCCTGGTGTCCGGTTCTTCTCCTGCTCTCCGGCCTCTTCTCCCGGTGTCCGGTTCTTCTGCCGCGCTCCTCCTCTATCTTCTGCTCTTTTGCCGCTCTTTTGCTAGCAGTGGCCCAGTTTTCGCCGTCTTCTTCTCTTCTTCGCTTCTTCTGATGTTGACACGACGCTGTCTCCCGCTGTTATGCTGTGTGCGCGATCACTTATATAGGCATGGGGCGTGGTCACCGGGTGCTGTCACATCATGCCCCAGGACTGTGACATCATAAGGGGTGGGGTCACCAGGTGGCAGCACCTGGTGAATATGCCCCATGCCTATATAAGTGATCGCACACCGCTCACACAGCATAACAGCGGGAGACAGCATCATGTCAACATCGTAAGAAGAGAAGAAGACGGCGAAGACCGGGCCACCGCTAGCAAAAGAGCTGCAAAAGAGCAGAAGATAGCGGAGGATCCGGGTAGAAGAACCGGACGCCGGGAGAAGAGGCCGGAGAGCGAGAGAAGAACCGGACACCGGGAGAAGAGGCCGGAGAGAGCGGAGAAGTCGGAAAAAGACCCCCGAAGTCAGAAGAAGACCCCGAAGTCGGAAGAAGACCCCCGGAGCTGCCTAATAAATTACTTTTAAAACCTGTGTAGTGTTTTTTTATTGACACTTTTTTCCCTAGGTGAATGGGTAGGGGTACCATGTACCCCATACTCATTCACATAGGGTGGGGGGCCAGAATCTGGGGGCCCCCTTATTAAAGGGGGCTCGCGGATTCCGATAAGCCCTCCGCCCGCAGACCCTGACAACCAATGGCCAGGGTTGTCGGGAAGAGGCCCTTGTCCTCATCAACATGGGGACAAGGTGCTTTGGGGTGGGAAGGCCCGCTCGCTCGTCCCCACCCCCTTTCCTGACCGGCCAGGCTGCGTGCTCAGATAAGGGTCTGGTATGGATTTTGGGGGGCCCCACGCCGATTTTTCGGCGTAGGGAGTTCCCCTTAAAATCCATACCAGACCTAAGGGCCTGGTATGCCCCTGGGGGGAACCCACGCCGTTTTTTTATTTAAAATTTTGCACGGCGTTCCCCCTCATGATTCATACCAGACAGCTGTCAGCAATGCCTGTCGCTCATCGTGAAAGGAAAAAAAAAATTCCTTTCCCGATGAGCGAGCCAGCACGAGATGCACAGTACCCTGTCGCCGAGAACCACAATCTCGTGGTTAGGTACTGTATTTACACTAAAATGCATTTTTAAAAAGTTGCTTTAAGATATATGGGCAGAAGTGACGTTTTGACGTCGCTTCTGCCCTGCAATGGTATGGAGACGGGTGAGGGCCATCTACCCCTCACTCGTCTCCATACCTAACAGGACACAGGATCCGATTGCCTCTGTCGTTACCGGCAGCTCCGGTAAGCAGCGGAGGGCACTGGAGTGCGGCGGAAGCCCCCTCTCCCACCGCTGATAAAAGTGTTCTTGTGGCAAATCCGCCGCAGAGACCACTTTTATCTGAAAGTGGACCACCCGCTGCCATAACAACAATACCCCACTTCAAAATACCAACGTATAATGACGGCGGCAGGTCCGTAGGTGGTTAAGGACGCAGCGGGCCCGCTCCTTAGCAACCATCTTTTGAGGGCAGACCCCCAGGCTGTTTCTGCCAAAACCACATGTGATACCGCCAGCAAATCCCTGTTTTTTTACTCTCTGTTCTGTTTGTGAATTGGACTTAAGAGCTTACCGCATGGTTTTTTGACAATATTTACTGACACATTTTTCATTCTACGGTAAATACCGCATAATCGTTATTAACGCATGCGATAATTTATGTGAATTAACCACGTGACCATGTTATCGCATTTAGTGTACGTTAGTGAATTGACCCCAATGGGAGGTATCTATGAGTGCTTATGCCGCGTACACACGAGCGGAATTTCCATTGGAAAAATCTTTTTTCTGACGGAATTCCGCTCAAGCTTGGCTTGCATACCCATGGTCACACAGAAGTTCGCTGAACTTTCAAACGCCAAGAATGCGGTGACGTACAACACTACAACGAGCCGCGAAAATGAAGTTCAATGCTTCCAAGCATGCGTCTAATTGTTTCCAAGCATGCGTAGGAATTTTGCACGTTGGAATTGGTAGAGACGATCTGAATTTCCGATCGGAACTTTTTCCGACCGAAAAATTGAGAACATGCTCTCAGTCTTTTGCTGGTTGGAATTCCGCCAGCAAAAGTCCGATGGGAGCATACACACGGTCGCATTTTATAGGCCAATAGAAGTAGCAGTCAGTTCCGAGCGCATAGCCTTTCATCACTGCAGCCCTGATTGACAAGATTCCAGCCCTGCCTAGGTCCAATTAGATGCCGGTGACATCACTTCCTGTTCCACGGTCCATGCTAGTCTGTGTGGAGCTGCTTGGCTCCTTTGCTCCTGGAGAAATACTGTGATCCATTCCAGCCAGCTACTCAATCCTTTCCAGCTATCCGGAACAGCGGTGGGACCCACAGAGCCATGTGGAATGCCAGGACTGCACTTTACTTTGACAAGCATGCATCTTCTATCATCTTGTAAGTGTTTTTAATCTTATCCTATTAAAGTCATCATTTTAATACTACACTCAGGTCAGCGCCTCCCCCTTCCTATATTTTCCTTTCCTATCCAGAGGTTGTCTTTGGGAAATAGATGTATGAATGCTGCCAGCATTGCTGCAAAGGTTGAAGGGGTGGGGGGTCAGCCTGTCAGTGCTCAGACCTTAAGCCGCACACTGCATCAAATTGGTCTGCATGGTTGTCGTCACAGAAGGAAGCCTTTTCTAAGGATGATGCACAAGAAAGCCCATAAACAGTTTGCTGAAGACAAGCAGACTACGGATATGGATTACTGCAACCATGTCCTGTGGTTTGTCGAGACCAAGATAAACTTATTTGGTTCAGATGGTGTCAAGCATGTGTGGTGGCAACCAGGTGAGAAGTACAAGGACAAGTGTGTCTTGCCTACAGTCAAGCATGGTGGTGGGAGTGTCATGGTCTGGGGCTGCATGAATGCCAACATGTACTGTGACATACTGAAGTAGAGCATGATCCCCTCCCTCCAGAGACTGGGCTGCAGGGCAGTACTCCAACATGATAAGGACCCCAAACACACCTCCAGGATGACCACTGCCTTGCTAAAGAAGCTGAGGGGAAAGGTGATGGACTGGCCAAGCATTTCTCTAGACCCTATTGAGCATCTGTGGGGCATCCTCAAATGGAAGGTGGAGGAGCGCAAGGTCTCTACCATCCACCAGCTCTGTGAAGTCGTCATGGAGGAGTGAAAGAGGACTCCAGTGGCAACTTGTGAAGCTCTGGTGAATTCCATGCCCAAGAGTGTTAAGGCAGTGTTGGAAAATAATGGTGGCCACACAAAATATTGACACTTTGGACTTTTTCACTTAGGGGTGTACTCACTTTTGTTGCCAGCGGTTTAGACATTAATGGCTGGGTGTTGGGTTATTTTGAGGAGACAGCAAATTTACACTGTTATACAAGCTGTCACTACTTTCCATTGTAGCAAAGTGTCATTTCTTCAGTGTTGTCACATGAAAAGATACAATAAAATATTTACAAAAATGTAAGGGGTGTACTCACTTTTGTGAGATACTGTATGCGTTATGTGGTAGGCAACAGGTTAAGAAGTACATTACTAAATAAGTCTTTTTTTAAACTAGCCTGACTAATCTGTGTTTACATCAAACATCAGGGTTAAGGGAAAATTCTCAGGTTTGCAACATCCCATATTGTCATCCTTGATTGTATTGTGCTAAAAGATAAACTGCAGCCCAAGTTTATTTTCTAGTTTTGGGTAGAGGTGGGTTAGAACCTCTGACATGTTTTCAGTGCCCTCTGTGTCAACTTGTTGGTGGAGTTTTATCACTTTCTGTCCCATTGACTGTTGTCACTGTTGTCACTGGGTCAGAAAGTGAAGGAAAGTAAAACTCCTTATAGCTAACCAGAGGAATAGAGGTAGAGAGACTGACCAACCCCCCCCCCCCCCCCCGACTTTTTCCCCAATTTTTATCAGCATTTGTATATATCAACAGGGTTTCCACCCTGGAAAGCTGTCCTGGAAGTTTGCAGCTGTAATCTATTCCTTTAGCCAAAAAATGTATCATTCAGCCTTGTGTTTTCTTTATGTGCTGGGGAACCATGTAATCTACCTGCTGTTTACTGCACTGATAGTTTATATGACTACTTTCTTACATACTTTAATCAAGTGCAGTGTGACCCGTAGACAGTACTCCTGTTTTAACCTTCTAGTGTTTGTTAATATCTAGTAGGTAGAAGATCTCCTGACTTAGCAATAACATTTTACAAGACCATGTTATATGATAGTTACCAACCTTTGAAAACATATTGCCCTATAAAGGTGAAAGCATCATGTCATGATAAAAAAATTGAATTATGTTCAGTTTAACATGTGTTGCAAGGTAGTTCATACCTGGACTCTAGCAGTATAAAGTACAGCCATAAATCTTCAAAAGCCACGTTTTAAGGCTGGGTTCAGACTATTGTGAATTGGATGCGGGTTTCTCCGCATCCAATTTGCATAGCAAGAGATTGTGACCGGTTCTCTATGGAGTCGGATCACACAACTCCACAGCGGGTCCGGTGCAAATTTGCACAGGAGTCCTGTATGTCTTTTGGTCCATTTTAGGTCTGAATTCATCCAAAAATTTGGTCTTAAATGGGACCTGAAACAGTGATCAGGGACACATCAGACCCCTGCTGTGAGCCGCTGCGTTCTCAAGTGTGAACCCAGCCTTAACAAACTGTGATACGGATCTATTTTATGAATGTATGTGATCTCTAGCACATATACATAATATTATCTCACCTTCACTTAAAGTGGTTTTAAAGACTGAAGGCATTTAACCCTAATGCATCAATCCAGCACTGTGCCCAAAAGCTGTTGACACTAATGCGAATTGGATGCAGATTTCCCCACATCCAATTCGCATGACAGTAGAGTGAGCTTGGCTCTCAATGGAGCCGGTTCACACATCTCCGGGGTGACCGCGGAGCACACAGCAGAAGGGTCCTCTGCGTTTTTGGCTCCGTTTCAGGTCGGAATTCAGGCAAAAATTCGGGCCTGATTCATCCCTGAAATGAAGAACAGGGACGCACCAGACCACTGCTGTGAGCCGCATCCACACACGGTGTGAACCCAGCCTTAAAGTGATTGTAAATGTTTTTTTTTCTTTATTAAATACCAAAGAGAAGCCTTGGTCGTCCTGTTCCAGGGCCCCCCCCCCACCAATGCTCTTGGCTCTCCCCCCCTTGCCAGGTGTGTACTCACTCCCGAGCCTTACTCTGTGTGTTCACAAGATGCACAGAGTGGGGCTCAGCCCTCGGTCCCTCCACACTGGTTAATGGCTCCCACTGCTCTCTGAGGAGGAAGAGAGCAGAGAGAGCCAAAGTGAAAGCAGAAGTGTGATCTTTAGACAACCCTTCTGCTTTAACATAGTTACATAGTTAGTCAGGTCCTCCAGACTGACACTCACCAGCCCATCCGGCTGACTCTCAGGAGATCTCCCAGACGTGCTGACCTGCTCCTGCTGTCCTCTCTCCTTGCTCCGGTGCCTCCAGGAAGGGCTTCCTCCGACAACCTCCTCAGTACTCCATCTTCATCTTACATCCGACTCCCCCCTCCCCTCCCGGCATGACCCATGCCTATTTATGAGGTGGCCTTCCCCCTGCCAGATCTTTACTGGGGATTGGCTGAAGTCCTCATAAATATTCCAAGCAGCTCCTCCTAGCCTTCACCCACTATATCTAGAACATTCTCCAATGTCCCAGAAAACAGGGGGAGGTACCAGAGAAGCTGCTAGTATGAGTCATCCAGCCCTTAGTCACTAAACCCTGACCCAGATTCCCAGTTCAGGCTTGGCCATGAGCCAAACTTAAATTTTCCTGCACCAACAGCTATACTAACAATCTAGCAAACTAGAGGGTGCTACACCACAATTGATCCAGAGGAAGTTAAAAAGCCTATAAAGCATGGTCACATTTGTTCAAGCAGGGGAAAATTAAACTCCTTCCTGATCCGTCGAAGGCAATCAGATATTGCCTGGATCAATATTTTCTGCTGTTTTTACCTATAAATGTTAATATCCAGTTATGTTTTGTTCATTTAGGAATGCATCCAATTCTTTTTAAAACAATCTACTTTCAAACCATACCACTTTTGCTCAAGCATACAGATATACAAAAGCTGAATAAGGAGGTTTCCCTCCTTACTTTGGCAAAGCAAAAAAACCTTCTAAGGAACAATAGGGGCTACATTACCAAATATCAGAGTGTATAATTTGGCATGTCTTCTTCATACAGGCCTAGACTGGATGTCCAAGACATCTCAACTTTGGCTCTAGAATCAGGAATGGTATACCCTTGTGGTTCGTTGGCTATCATCTACGGTGGACAAAAGTCATTACCTACTAATCTCCAACACAACCTACTGTGGTTGTGTGGCGCGAAATAAGGAAAAAATTGTGACTTTCTCCTTATATCTTCAGATAATTACCTATACATGGTAACCCTATGTTTCTTCAAACAGTAATTTGGACTGCTGAGCCACCACTTCTTACACTATCTACAATGTTCTGATTATGCAAAATCTTTTTGCCTGGACAAGGCTAAAAGATTCAAGCTCTCCCTAATTGACCGCCTGATTCAAGAACAGTCTTATTCTATCTCAAACATCTACCTGTCACTTACCTCATACTTTACAAAGTCACTTGTGTCATCCTCCAGTTCCAACTGGAGTAAGGACTTTCCAGATGACGCACTTGCCAACAAACTTATTGGAGGATATAATAAAGTACAGAAGTTGGTCACTAACAAAACTGGAGAGAGTCGCAATTCAAGTTGTTCTATAAAGTCTTCATCCCATTTCTATCAGCAAAAAACAAGCCTCAGCTATCTACTTGTTGTTTGTGTGGCTCCTCTAGGCCTTCCCTCACTCAACATTTCTGGAAATGCCCACGAATCTCCAACTTTTGGAACTAGGTGGCAAACTCATCTATGGAATTACTCATTGCTCTATACCCAAAAATCCTTAGCTATGCGGATATAGTTCACCAGTCAAGCACTCTACCTCTTAGCATTCTAGAAGATTTCTCCAATACTCGCAATGCACCTATCTCTGCCTATTGGTTGCTTGCAGAGTCATACTTGGACTTCCTCCAAAGTGCCAACCATCTCTGATGTTAAAAATTTGCCAAAAGTTCTATTGTAAAGGGAGAAGCTTGACAAGGAGTTGCAAAACTTTATTCCAATTATACGCTTTTTCTTCAAATGGATTTTACCTTGCCAGACGCAGAAAAATCCACTCTTATGTCCTCTTTCGATTCACAGAATGGTGTGATCAAGCCTCTCCTGAAGCATCATAAAAATGGTTAAAAATGATTATCTCTCCCACTGCATTTAAAAGTAAAATTGCTCATGCACTAGTGACACTACAAATCCTACTCCCATGTCTGTTCCTGAGTTTAAACAAAATGCAGTCTTAAATTTTCCCAATTGTCTTTTTATTAGTTGTTGTTTTTGTTTTACCACCCCCCCCCCCCCCTTTCCCTTGCAGGTGGCATTTTATTTTAGCTGCTTCTGGTTTAGTTTGGGCCTCTTAGGGTTCCCTCCGTCTCTTTTTTGGCAACCCCCAGTGACCTACCATCCATGCTTCTACCCTTTGGGAAAGTCACTTAAATCTTTGTGATCTCTGGGCATTTAAGAGTCCTATACAGTTGTGATCTTACTATTGTAGTGATGATGTATTATGTTCACCTGTCTTTTGAATTGGTTCTCAATATACCACTGTTCTTTTTTTATATAAAGCTCAAAAAAGTATTTAAAAGAAAAACAAAAATCTACTGAGCTGGTAAGAACTAGACATGTGCATACTGAAATATTTTGTTTCGGAATTTCGGTTTCGTCCAAAAAATTAATTTATGTAGTTATTCCTGAAATTCCTTTTTCTTTCTCGAACATCACGGGACACAGAGCCACAGTAATTACTGATGGGTTATATAGGTATCACTGGTGATTGGACACTGGCACACCCTATCAGGAAGTTCAACCCCCTATATAATCCCTCCCCCTTGCAGGGATACCTCAGTTTTTACGCCAGTGTCTTAGGTGATGGACGTGTAAAGATGTCCTGTGCTGAGCTCCAAAGGGAATATCCTAAGATCCTATACTGGGGCAAGCCAGGCGAACCGGATCCATTCAAAGTGTCTTTTCATGGCCGAATTGAATGGTACCCGGGCCTCGTGTCCGAAGAAACGAGGTTTTACCCGTAATGCTTCTCTTTTTAGAGAGCTGGACCCCGCAGATCAGAAAATGGCTTTAAACTTCCTAATTTCTGGCGAGGTGCTTTACGGTCCCAGAACTGTTGGATCCCCCTACTGATGGGGGCCCCAGTCTCTGACGGTTTTTTCAAACGGAGCCCACCGTGAGAGGTGAAGATTGGGTCTGTGTAAACAGCACCCTGCGGCTGGATAAGGTAAGAGGAGATTCCACAGAATTTTTGAGTTCTAGTGGCTTTTCTCCTTTAAGGTAAATGCATGCTATGCCTATTGTGACCACCGGGGGCTGCCAAGAGCACAAACCTACACATGCTGAATGTCTGTCTCAGGTGTTGTAATCGCTGTGTATGTCCCAGCGTATCAAGCAGGCTGCAAGCAGGTAAGGTGGATGGGGGGATTTCTCATGTTTGAATGTTCCCCCCCAGGCTAGAGAGGGGCCACAGGGGTCTAGAAAGTGGTTATACCACCCGGGCTCTGTGGCCTAATGGCCACCATCTCTGAAGATAGCCGTTCAGGCAAATCTTGTTACCAGTCTCCCTCCTCCCCCCCCCCCATCCCCAGCCTTTTCTCCAGAGCATGACAGGAGAGTCGGCAGGGCGGGAAGCGCTCGTTTTTTTCAAAACTCGAGGGGGGGGGGCGGTAGAGGAGGGGGCGGGATGTCAGCACAGAGTGTTTAGACTCCCACTCAGGCCAGCTGCAGGCTATTAAAGGCACTCTGTACAGGTGCACTCAGCCTTCTGAGAGACACAGTGCTGACGGTCGCATGTAAGGTGGGACACAGGCATTCTCCTAGGCAGCATTTACTGAAGTAACACCAGACTGAGCATTGGGTAGCAAGGCTTTTAGCCAGACTACATCGCTCAGCGGACAGTGTTCATTTGTATACCTCACACCTTGTTGCTTTGCACTATGGGTAGAAGAGGTTCAAGCACCCCAGGAACCAGAGACACTAGGGGATCTCGTTCAGGTTCTGAGGGCCCCCTGTCGGCAGCATCCTTCCCCCCTAAAGATGGGCCAGGGACGGCTAGCCAGGGAGAGCCATCGGGGTCAGGGGCTACACCTGCTTCTGGCACTTCAGCCCCTGTATATATTACACAAGAGGTTTTTTCCTCAACCATTAATGGTCTAGAGGAAAGATTAATGGCCGTGATTATGTCTTCACTCAGTGGAAGAAAACGCACTAGGCTTTCCTCTGTTCCCCAAGACCCTCAGACAGAGGAGCTCTGGGATAAAGGAGATGAATCCCTTTCAGAGGATCGGGATGGGATGGATGATTCCTCTTCGGAGGATTCAGGTGGAGAGGGACCCTCTGCGACTTCCCAAGAGGAGAAAGTCTTAGTGCAGATCCTCACTGGATTGGTCCGCTCCACATTTAAGTTGCCCATACCTGAAACTGCTAAAGAATCCTCTTCTGCTTTGGGGTCACTGAAACCTTTCCAAGCAGCACATGCTTTTCCTGTTCATACTTTACTTGAAAAGCTTATTTATTCTGAGTGGGATCACCCAGACAAACGTTTTTTTCCGCCGAGAAAGTTTTCAACACTTTATCCGATGGAAGAAAAGTTTATTAAAATGTGGGGAATTCCGGCTATTGATGCCGCCATTTCCTCAATAAATAATAGCCTGACTTGTCCTGTAGACAATGCTCAGATGCTCAGGGATCCTGTAGATAAAAGGATGGAATCCCTATTGAAGGATGTTTTCTCCTTAGCAGGATCAGTGGCCCAACCTGCAATAGCAGCGATTGGAGTCTGTCAATACTTAAGAGACCATGTTAAGCAGGTCATCAAAGTATTACCTGAACAGCAGGCCCAGGGGTTTGCTAACCTTCCAGCGGCCTTATGCTTTGTGGTTGACGCCATTAGAGATTCTATCGTGCAAACCTCCCGTCTTTCACTGGGGTTGGTGCATATACGTAGAATCCTATGGTTGAAAAATTGGTCAGCCGAAGCACCATGTAAGAAGCTACTGGCTGGGTTTCCATTTCGTGGTGCAAGGTTGTTTGGAGAGGACTTGGATAACTATATCAAGAGAATCTCTTGTGGGAAAAGCACTCTCTTACCTGTCAAGAAGAAGAGTAAGCGTCCCTCTTTCAAACGGACTCTTTCCCCAGCGCCGGGGGCTTCAGCCTCCAGGCAGTCTCGACGGCCGCCTCCATCGGGGTCCAGAGACAAGAGTCAACCCCAGGGACAAAAGAAGTCCTGGGGAAAGAAGCCTACTAGGCAAAACACTAAGACCTCTGCATGAGGGGGCGCCCCCGCTCACTCGAGTGGGGGGAAGACTGCGACAATTCTCAGAGCTCTGGCAGGAGGACTTCCAGGACAGATGGGTAGTCTCCACGGTAACCTTAGGGTACAAGCTGGAGTTTCAGGAATTCCCTTCTCCTCGGTTCCTCAGATCAAATGTTCCCAGAGACCCAGAGAAGAAGCAGTCGCTCCTTCTAGCGTTAGAGCGACTTTTGTCGCAGGAGGTCATTATGATAGTTCCCGCAAAGGACCAGGGATTGGGCTTCTATTCCAACCTTTTTACGGTCCAAAAGCCAAATGGGGATGTCAGGCCCATTTTGGACTTAAGGGATCTGAACCGATTCCTAAGGATTCAATCCTTCCGCATGGAATCAATTCGAACAGTAGTTCCCACCCTGCAGGGAGGAGAATTTCTGGCATCAATAGACATCAGAGATGCATATCTGCATGTGCCCATTTTTCCTGCTCATCAGAAGTTTCTGCGCTTCGAGGTAGGAGGGCGCCATTTCCAGTTTATGGCTCTGCCCTTTGGGATAGCCACTGCACCTCGAGTGTTCACAAAGATCTTGGCTCCTCCTCTGGCCAGATTAAGGGCTCAGGGTATAGCTGTCATAGCATACCTAGACGACCTGCTCTTGATAGACCGGTCGGTAGCCTCTTTGAATGGAAACTTGAGGACCACGGTCAGGTATCTAGAACACCTGGGTTGGATCCTCAACTTAGAAAAGTCTTTCCTAAAACCAGTAAGAAGACTGGAATATTTAGGTCTGATTATACATACAAGCCAGGAGAAAATATTTCTACCCCAGGCAAAGATCACTGCTTTGAGAGAGCTGATTCTGACAGTAAGGACCAAGAAGGGTCCCTCAGTCCGCCTTTGTATGAGGCTACTAGGGAAGATGGTGTCTTCATTCGAAGCAGTTCCCTATGCTCAGTTTCACTCAAGAATGCTGCAACACAGTATTCTGTCGACCTGGAACAAGAAGGTTCAGGCATTAGACTTTCCGATGCACCTGTCGCATGCGGTGCGTCAGAGCCTCAATTGGTGGCTCATACCCGAAAACCTGCAGAAGGGGAAATCCTTTCTACCGGTTACCTGGACGATGGTAACAACAGATGCCAGTCTGTCAGGTTGGGGAGCAGTTCTGGAACAGGCTGCGGTCCAAGGAGTATGGTCCAAGACAGAGAGGACCTTACCCATCAACATTCTGGAGATCCGGGCGATACATCTAGCTCTAAAAGCCTGGACTATCAGGCTACAGGGTTGTCCGGTCAGGATCCAGTCCGACAATGCCACAGCAGTGGCTTATGTCAATCATCAGGGAGGCACCCGGAGCCGAGCTGCTCAAAAAGAGGTGAACCAGATCTTAGTCTGGGCAGAGATGCATGTGCCATGCATATCGGCAGTTTTCATCCCGGGAATAGAGAATTGGCAGGCGGACTATCTAAGTCGCCAGCAGTTACTTCCAGGGGAATGGTCTCTGCATCCCGACGTCTTTTGGGCCATATGCCAAAGATGGGGGGTTCCAGATGTAGATCTCTTTGCATCCCGATTCAACAAAAAGATAGACAGATTTGTGGCAAGGACAAAAGATCCTCTTGCATGCGGGACGGATGCGTTGGTGATTCCGTGGCATCGGTTCTCACTGATTTACGCATTCCCGCCTATTCTGCTACTACCACGACTCCTTCGCAGGATCAGGCAGGAAAGGAAGTCGGTACTTCTGGTGGCCCCCGCTTGGCCCAGAAGGACTTGGTATGCAGAAATAGTAAGGATGACGGTAGGTTCCCCGTGGACACTACCGGAACGCCCAGACCTGTTATCTCAAGGTCCAGTGTTCCATCCTGCCTTACAAACGATAAATTTGACGGTTTGGCTATTGAGACCCACGTTCTGAAGAGTCGTGGGCTCTCAGGTCCTGTCATATCTACCTTAAATAATGCAAGGAAGCCAGCTTCCAGGATGATTTATCATAGAGTCTGGAAAGCTTATATAACCTGGTGTGAATCCAGAGGTTGGCATCCCAGGAGATATGTCATAGGTAGAATCCTTGATTTTCTACAGATGGGATTAGAGATGAAGCTGGCCTTGAGTACCATCAAGGGCCAGGTCTCTGCTTTATCAGTATTATTTCAGCGGCCACTTGCTTCGCATTCTTTGGTCCGAAACTTTATGCAGGGGGTGATGCGTCTTAATCCTCCGGTTAAAGCGCCCCTAAACCCCTGGGACTTGAATTTGGTCCTGGCTGTGTTACAGAAATGGCCTTTTGAACCAATAAGTCAGATTCCTTTGGTCTTGTTGACAAGGAAATTAATTTTTCTGGTGGCCATCTCTTCTGCTAGAAGAGTATCAGAATTAGCAGCTCTTTCCTGTAAGGAGCCTTATTTGATTATACACAAGGATAGAGTGGTACTACGCCCTCATCCTAGTTTTTTACCGAAGGTGGTTTCTGATTTTCATTTAAACCAAGACATTGTTCTACCTTCCTTTTTTCCAGATCCCTGTTCTCCGGAAGAGAGATCTCTACATTCGTTGGATGTAGTAAGAGCAGTTAAGGCCTATCTAGGGGCAACTACTCAGATCCGCAAGACGGATGTTTTGTTTGTGCTGCCAGAGGGTCCCAATAGAGGACAGGCAGCGTCAAAAGCTACCATTTCTAAATGGATTCGACAGTTGATCATTCAAGCTTACGGTTTGAAACAGAAGATTCCTCCGTTTCAGATCAGGGCACATTCCACAAGGGCTATTGGTGCTTCTTGGGCAGTGCATCACCGGGCCTCTATGGCTCAAAGCTGCAAGGCCGCAACCTGGTCTTCAGTTCATACATTCACCAGATTCTATCAGGTGGATGTGAGAAGGCATGAGGATATCGCCTTTGGGCGTAGTGTGCTGCAGGCAGCAGTACAGGGTCCTCAGGTCCTCAGGTTCCCCCCCCTCAGGTAGCATTGCTCTGGGACATCCCATCAGTAATTACTGTGGCTCTGTGTCCCGTGATGTTCGAGAAAGAAAATAGGATTTTTTAAAACAGCTTACCTGTAAAATCCTTTTCTTTCGAAGGACATCACGGGACACAGAGGTCCCACCACTCTTCTAATACATTATATTGCTTGGCTACAAAACTGAGGTATCCCTGCAAGGGGGAGGGATTATATAGGGGGTTGAACTTCCTGATAGGGTGTGCCAGTGTCCAATCACCAGTGATACCTATATAACCCATCAGTAATTACTGTGGCTCTGTGTCCCGTGATGTCCTTCGAAAGAAAAGGATTTTACAGGTAAGCTGTTTTAAAAAATCCTATTATTTATTTTGTTTAGTTAAAAAATGCATTTGTCCGCAATTCCAAATTAATTAAGGTTGAATCTGTCAATTGAAGGCTTATGGTGTCTGTCGGATGTTTTAAGAAGATTCGATGAAGCAGCTAAACTGTACAATGCCGTGATCGTACATTTCCGGTTGAATGCTCTGTCCACAAGCTATAGTAGAATTTTAATGTTGTTTGACTAGTAATAATTATAATTATTAATTATGATTACTAGTCAAACAACATTAGAATTCTTCTATAGCCTATGGGCGGAGCATTTGACCGGAAATGTCTGCTTGCGGCGATCGTATGTTTTTAGCTGCTTCGTCGAATATTCATGTCTCTATAATGTCAAATCTTTTCTCTCTGTGTCGAATAATCTTGGACTAATATAGTTAGGTTAGGCACATTTAATATGCCTAACCTAATATAGTTAGGTTAGAGAGATTTAAGGCCTCAAATATGGCCTTTGTAAAGATGGTGGAGATGCTGGACATCTTGAGGAGGGCCAACTATGAGTGGGAAGCATGGACCTTACCCAAACCCAAATGTGAGAAAGGCCAAGATCATGACTAAAATTGTGAAAAGTCTACACAGGAATTTTGGGATACGATGATCCAAGGATCAATTGAGAAAAAGGCTGGTCAGACCTGAAATTGAGGGAGCAGTATCAGTACAGAAGGATCGAGAGAATTCTTCAAAAAAGTAAGTAGTTGTCGTGTGTTCCTATTATTATTATTACTTGCATGCTGCTCCATGTGCTTTTATTTACTGTTGTACCGTTTAAAATGGCAACTTTCAGGTTCGTGGGCACAGTAATCATTTGTAGTAAACATTGTTTGTTCGCCCACTAATACAATGTTTTTGGCAGTTGCAGGTTAACTACGTTTGGTCATGCCTATTTGTCTTTAAAGAAGTTTAGTACATTGTTGTCTAGATGGGTTTGTAATTAGAATTAAATGCAAACTTGATTCAGTGTAAGGAGAGGACACTCAGTAGCTGTTTACACATCTGGACGCAGGAGCACTACTGTGGGACACCAGAACCAACTTTTTAGGGTGTCCCACACAGGTGCTCCAGTGGATACTAGGGGTGTCTCCATGTGTGAAACTTTACCAAAAGAGGTAAGCATTCCAGCTTTAAGAAAGGGAAAAAATCATGTCTTCAGCTTGGAACTCTGCCAAAACAGACAATTGGATGACACTTCCAAGCAATGTTTCATATTACTATTTCTGCTCTCAAATATCTGTGTGCTAAGCATACCTTTTTTTTATTCACATAAGGGAGAAAAGACTTGGGACATCAGAGGACACCAGGGACCCACAACCTCCTAAAGAAGGGGAAATCACAAAACCACAACCTGAGGATGTGGAGGAAGGAGAGGTTTATGAATTGGGCGAAATAGTGACCGCAACAGGTGAGTGTCTGAGACCACAGCTTTAGGTAATAGATGGATGCCTGCATATTTATAATACATGGTGTGTTTTTTTATTTTAGGGGATGTGGATGTTGTGGAAGAAGAAACACATTTCACAAGTGCAAGTGTACAGATCCTCATCGGGGAGAAAATGGTGTGCTATAGGGATTTACAGAAGATCAAGGAAGACATAAATTATGTTGAAAAAAGACTCAAAAACATCATTGATGTTTTAGGCAGAATCTAAAACACACCAACATTTTTCAAATTGTTTATATTTTTCTAACTTTTTTTTTTTAATTTTGAAAGATGCACACAGAGTGTTAACATGTGCTATCTGCCATCACGGGATATCAATGTACGCGTTTTGTGGGTGCAACCCCTTCCTCGCAACTAAAGTAGATGAGAGGAAGGGGTTGCACCCCCGAAACACGTCCATTGATCCCCCATGATGGGAGCTAGCACATGTTGACCTTAGGCATGGGATCAGGAGGGAAATCCCCATTTTGATAACCAATTTGTGTGCATCTTCAAAATTTGGCTTTTACAGGGGTGACATAACCCTGATGAAGGCAATATCAACACAGTTTGGACATACTAATGTCATACTATTGGAGTGGGGCTTTGTAAGTTCCTGAGTTGTGTAATGTTTTATGGTTTGGAACATGCCTGTTTAACACAAAAAAGGATATTTCTACTGTCCAAAAAAAAAATTATTAAAAAAATATGTTGGTTTGTTAAGAAACCCTTTTCTAACACACATGTGAATGTGCACAGAGTAAAAATGTTTCTACTCAACAATGTGTGGCTTCTTCTTTCAATGCTCAATATTAGTTTTTTGAGTAAGTTGGTGTTTACAGTGGCAATGGGGGTTATTTACTAAAGGCAAAAGCATTTTGCACTACAATTTCACTCTCAGTGCAGTTTCAGTGCACTTTCAAGTGCACTTTTTCAGTGCACTTGTAAGGCAAAGTGGATTTCCCTTTAGTAAATAACACCCACGGTGCTTTATCATTTTCAACAATCAGGCCATTTTCGTCACTCCAAAAAATTCATGGTGCTGAAAATGAATATTTTTATCAGTAATGCATTACATACATTAACAACAAAAACAAGGTGTGTGTGTAGCAGACCCACAACATAATAGTTAGCTGAAGAATAGATTGTCACCTCATGTATCAAAGAAATTACGTTTGCTCTATTGAAGAAAATGGCCAAAAAGAAAAGCCCATTGAATAACCTAGGACAGTGGTCCCCAACCTTTTTGGCACCGGGGACCGGCTGCGTGGAAGAAAATTGTGCCAAGGCCCGGTTGGGGGGGTGGGTGTTGGCATGTGGGGGGTAAGCGATTTTTCGTGGGCAGTTTGTCAGTGCATTATTTCTATTATTACATTGTAGTAATGAATAAAATAGTACAACTCACCATAATGCAGTATTAGAGGGAGCCCTGAATGTGTTAATTGCCAAGTCGCCTGCCAACAGATGCGGAATGTCACTTGCCACGCTACCTGCCACCAGATGCGGAATGTCACTTGCCATCTCATCTGCCACGTTGCCTGCCACAAGATGTGGAATGTCACTTGCCACGTCAACTGCCACATTGCCCGCCACCAGATGCGGAATGTCACTTGGCACATCAGCTGCCACGTTGCCTGTCACTAGATGCAAATTGTCACTTGCCACGTCACCTGCCACGTTGCCTGTCACCAGATGTTGAATGTCACTTGCCACGTCACCTGCCACGTTGCCTCTCACCAGATGCAGAATGTCCTTTGCCACATCACCTGCCATGTTGCCTGCCACAAAATGCGGAATGTCACTTGCTATGTCACCTGCCATGCTGCCTGTCACCAGATACGGACTGTCACTTGCCACGCTGCCTGCCACTGCATTGGTGACTTGGCCATGCACCGCAAGGTGGCGATGAGCCTCTGTTCCGGAGTGATTTGCCGCATGCAGGTGTCCTGCTTCGTAATATAAGGGGACAGCAAAGCCAACAGACGGTGAAAAACGGGGTCCGTCATCCGGAGATAATTTCTGAAATCATCAGGATTATTCTCACAGATCTACCACAACAAAGGCATATGACAGAACTGGTCACGCTGGAGCAACCAATTCTTCGTCCATGAACCCCTCCCCGCCCTGTTCATGGACTGGGCTTGGGTCAAAGTAAGAACCCCAACACCAAGCCCCTGCACAGCACAAACTCTACGATGAGTACGTACCCACAACATGGTTAGAAAGCGTTCGGCTGGTCAGAACGAACTAACAGAACGCACTGAAAATCAGAAAGGCCTGAGAAGAGCGAGCTGAGAATCAGAAACGAAATCAAGAATGCACTGAAAATCAAATACGTAATATAAAAATACGCACTGAAAACCAGATGTGAACTGACTGCACGCACTGAAAACGGAAAATTGTATACTCACCTTTCCGTAATTTTCCTTTCCTGTCGTATCTTCATGGCAGCATACACTTTGGGTTGTGACTCCGCCCCTCACAACCTGATAGGACCACATAGCTATAAGTTGTAAAGATGGCCCCTGCCCCAGTATTCTCCGTATATATCACCTCAGACGGGTGGGAGATTGTATGCTGCCATGAAGATACGACAGGAAAGGAAAATTACGGAAAGGTGAGTATACAATTTTCCGTTTTCCTGTCGCATCATGGCAGCATACACTTTGGGGAGTAACTCGCAAAGACTGGGTGGGAATTCAAACTAAGTTTATTAACAAAGAACAGAAGAATTGGCCTGGATAACGGATCTTCCGAAATCCACCGTGGATAAGCAGGCGGAATCCACCTTGTAATGGGACATAAAGGTGCTCCTGGAAGACCAGGTGGCCGCTCTGCAAATTGTCTCCGCCGAGACTCGACAATATGCTGCCCAGGAGGTTGCCACTGCCTTAGTGGAGTGTGCCCTTAAGCCCTCAGGTACTTGATGATTGCTTAGTGAGTAGGCCTTTTTGATGGTCTTCACCAGCCATGACGCAATTGTGCGTGAGGATGCCGCTTGACCTCTCTTGAATCCATGTGGAATGATTAGGAGACATTCGGTCTTCCTGATGGATCTGGTAGCTGAAAGATACTGCAGGACATTACCCTTGACGTCCAGAGGGTGAGGGTCGCCTTGTTCCGTACTGAGGGCCGGAAGGTTAATCTCCTGGTTGAAGTGAAAGGACGAGGATACCTTGGGGATGAACCGGTCCGAAGGTTTCAAGACTAACCTGTCTGGCAATACAATCAGATATGGATCACTGGCCATTAAGGCTTGCATCTCTGACACCCTCTTAGCCGATGTTATGGCTATCAGGAATGAGACTTTCAGCGTCAGATCCCATAAGGATATGTTCTCATTAGGAAAAAGCGGCTCCTTAGATAAAGCTTCCACTACGACTGAGAGGTCCCAGACTGGGAAGGAAGGTTTCCTAGGCGGCCTCAGCTTTAGACAGGCCCTTTGGAACTGAACCACAAGGGGATCTTGTGCCCATCTGACTCCTGTCAAGGCAGACAGGGCCGAGACTTGGACCTTTAAGGTACTTGACCTAAGGCCCTTCTCTAGGCCTAACTGAAGAAACTCCAGGACCTGTGACACCGATGGTGAGGATGGGTTCCAACCTTGCTGTTGAGCGAAGGCGGTAAACTTCTCCCAGACTCGCCTGTAAGTATTATTCGTGGTAGGCCTCCTAGCCTGGAGAAGGGTATCCGCTACCCTCTGGGAACAGCCTTGCTCTAGGTACCTAGCCCTTTCAGTCTCCAAGCCATCAAATGTAGCTTCTCCTGGTTCGGGTGAAGAAGATGACCTTGGGAGAGTAGGTCTGACGACAACGGAAGGGGCAGGGGATCTGCCGTATTCAGCTGCATCAGAGTGGTAAACCATGGCCTCCTCGGCCAGAAGGGAATCACTGCCACCACCAGTGCCGATGACTCCTTGAGTCTCAGGAGAAACCTCGCTATGAGAGGAGTTGGAGGGAAGATGTATCCCAGCTGGAAGTTCCAGGGGTGCAGGAGACAATCCATCCCCTCCGCCGAAGGGAATGGTATTCTTGATAGGAATCTCCAGCATTTCGCATTCTCTGGGGTTGCCGCCAGGTCTATCTCTGGTAAACCCCAAGTCTGGGATATGAGGGCGTAGGCCTGTGGGTTCAGAGACCACTCGTGGTTGGAGGTGAAATTCCTGCTCAGCGAGTCGGCCAGCACATTCTGGACCCCCGGAACATAGATTGCCCTTAGGCTTAACAAGTTCACTTGTGCCCACTCTAGGACAGGACGGACCTCCTGCATCATGGACCTGCTTCTGGTGCCCCCCTTCCGGTTGACATAGGCAACCGCAACCTTGTTGTCCATTCTCAGAAGAACATGTCTTCCTCTCAAGAGGGAGCTGAAGGACAGGAGCGCCTGGAGTGCTGCTCTCATTTCTAACACATTTGACACTGTGTCCTGTGCCCTGAATGGCCAGCGGCCTTGAGCCGCAAAGTGCTGATGGTGAGCTCCCCACCCCTGCAGACTGGCATCTGAGGTCACCGTCTCCTGGTGAGGGGTGATAATGTTCTTGCACCTTCTTAAGTTGCGAGGCCGAGTCCACCACAGCAATGATTGCTTCACCTCCTGAGGGATGTGAATCGACTGGGACATTGAAATCCCGTTCCACTGGCGCAGGAAGGAAATCTGGAAAGGCCTCGAGTTCCGCTGAACCATCGGAATGGTGGATGCCAAAGAGCCCAGGATACTGAGGCATGTTCTGGCTGGTAGCCTCTTGGCCGAGATAGCCTTCTTCACCTTCTGAATCAGGGGAGGAATCTTCTCCTCTGGAAGCTCCACCGTGTTCTCTCTCGTGTCCAGCTCGGCCCCTAAAAAGACCATTCTCTGAGTGGGATGGATACTGCTTTTCTCCCAGTTTATCAGCCACCCTAGAGACTGTAAGGTGGAGACCAGGATTCCCCGATGCTGGATGAGAGATTCCTTGTTGTCCGAGAGAAGCAGGATGTCGTCCAGGTAATGGTGGACTCTTAATCCCCTGTCTCTCAAGTGGGCTATCAGGGGCAATAGGACTTTCGTGAACGTCCTGGGTGCGGTGGAAATTCCAAACGGAAGACTTCGGAATTGGAAGTGCCAGCTGTTTATCGTAAATCGAAGGAATCTCTGGAACTCTGCGTGAATCGGGATATGTAAGTATGCGTCTCGAAGATCGATTGAGAGCATCCAGTCTCCCCGATTTATCGCCTGGAGAATTGATTGAGGGCTCTCCATCCTGAATGTTTCTACCCGAATTGACCGGTTGAGTTTCTTTAGGTCCAGGACGGGACGAAAGTCCCCTGACTTTTTCCTTACCAGGAAGAGTGGGGAATAGAAACCTTGACCTCTTTGAGATGGTGCGACCTCCACTATTGCTTGTTTCCTTAACAGGTCCTGGATATACTGGACCAAGGACAGCCTTTTCTCTCTGGAAGGAGGAAGTTTGGTTGCGCAGAAGTGACCCCTTGGAGGGCGGTTCTTGAATGACCACCTGTGCCCGACCCGGATGGTGGATACTGTTCATGGATCTTTTATCAATTCCGCCCAAACCAACTTGAAACTTGTGAGCCTGGCACCCACTACCGCTGGTTGGGCGGGCGTACCTTCAAAACGGTTTCTGTTCATTGGAGGCCGGGGTCTTGGTTTTTTGGAACTTGAGGAAGGACGTCTGAGGGTTCTTCCAAGTTCTCCTGTACTCCTTCCCAGGTCTATAGGATTTTGCATCCCTGTATCTTTCCGGGAGATTGCGCTTGAAGGGAGGCGCTCTTTGCTGTTTTGGTCTTCTGTCTGAAGGGATAAGACCAGACTTCCCACCTGTCACTTTGGATATTGCTGTATCCAGCTTTGCGCCAAAGAGGTTAATGCCATCATATGGAATCCTGCACCAGTTGGACTTTGAGGCCGGGTCGGCTGACCAGGGTTTAAGCCACAACGCCCTCCTGGCCATTACCGTGGCTAACATAGATCTCGAAGCGGACCTAATGGTATCCACCTAGGCTTCCGCCACAAAGTCTCCTGCGAGACTGAGTTCCTGTAGGGCTTTAACGATCTGGTCTTGATCTGCGCCTTCAGCCACGAGTTTCACGGTGTTTGCAGACCACCCGGAAATAGCTTTCCCGACGGCGGCCAGTGCCACTGCTGGTCGGCAGGCACCCCCTGCGAAAACGTAAGCCCTTTTAAGGTCCGTATCCACCTTTCTGTCCAGGACATCCCTGAACGTCACTGCGTCCTCAATGGGAAGCATCACATGCCTGGCTAGGCGCATCAAAGAGGCATCCACCACTGGAGGGGAAACCAGGGGAGATACCCTGGGTTCTTTTAGAGGATACAACTTGGTAAGCCTGTTAGAGAGACTAACTTTCTTCTCTGGATTCTGCCATTCATCTTTAATAAGCTCATCCAGTTCCTCTATGAATGGAAAGGCTTCAGGTACTTTCTTGAGATTTGGAAAATACTTCCTTTGTTTCTGTTGTACTTCTTCAGGTTCTTCCCAGTTAATCGCTTCCTTGACCGATTTCACAAAGGGGCCTATGAGCGAAAAATCAAAGCCTGCTGCCGCCTCCAGTTCTTCCTCATCTGACGGGAATTCTTGTTCCCTAGATGTACTGGGATGGGGAGGTGCTTAGGGCTGTAACCTCCACGTCTGGAGTTGAGATATGCGTAGCAGGGACTCCGGTAGGCTCTACAGTGACCAGTTCTTTCTCTCTGGTGGCTTCGTCCATGCATTTGCGGCAGGCTAATCTGTCTGGTAGGGCTGTGGCCCCGCATACCCAGCAAGCATTCTCTGCCGGCCGGGAGGGATGTGCAGGAGACTGACGTCTACGTGCAGGGGATCTCCTGTGATAGGAACGCCTATGCCTGGAGTAGGAACGACTCCTCCTACGGCTTCCTCTGTGGGCTGAGCGACTTCTGCCGCGTGAGCGGCTTCGCCTATGGCTGGAGCGGCTTCTCCTGCGAGAGGTCTCTCTTCGTCTTGATTTTGACGACCTTGATGACCTGGTAGGGCTGACCAATTAGGCAGCATTAGTACAATCCTGCTCTCTTTTTCAATCTTCACTACTTACCATGGAAATCCCCCCCCCCCCCCTTACCTATAGGGCTGACGGTGATCTGCTGGGGCAGCGGTCTCCATGGAAAGGAAACTGTGATAGACCTGGCAGAGATATAGGCAGGTATAAACATGCAAAAACAACAAAAAAGTGTGGCGCTGAACAATGTCATATAAAACTGTAAACAAGTCAATAGACAGTAAGGAGGATCAATTGTATCTGCTTTTAAGCATATAGTCCTCATATGAAATTCAAAGATACATAGTCTATATGGCAATATGTTAAGACAAAATATTGAAGACTTATATAGACATCTTGACTGAAAATCCGCTCACTACCACCAAGAGTTGAGGAGGCTTACCAGATGAGGTGGACCCAATGGGGCATATGCCGGATTGGGTCGGACAAGGCTTAGGTGGTGAGTGGCTGTATATACTGCAAGAAGGATGCGGTCTCACGAGTTTGTTGTATTCATCCAGATAATACCAGGAACTTGAGAGGTGTGCGCAATCTCCCGGATGTGGGAGGTCATGTAGATCTTAAGGAAGTGGTGGGGTGTTCCATAAGCAAACCCCTGGTTTCACAGTGACATCATCTGTGCAATTGCTGGTTGCAATGAGAGAGTCTGTTAGAGAATGTCTCTGTCTTCGCTTTCATTTAAACCATTATCTGAAAAGATACAGGGCTTTCTGGGTGGCATATGTATTGTTTCTCAACCAGAAATCCTGTGACCCCCTTGCTCAGGGAGGTCATACAGTGCTTGACTGGATCTCTGATCCACTGAAGAAAAGCCCAGATGCTCTCTCAGGTGACCTTAATTGGTAAACCAGAAGGCTCTCAACAGACCAGGTCTGTTGAGAGCCTTCTGGTTTACCAATTAAGGACACCTGAGAGAGCATCTGGGCTTTTCTTCAGTGGATCAGAGATCCAGTCAAGCACTGTATGACCTCCCTGAGCAAGGGGGTCACAGGATTTCTGGTTGAGAAACAATACATATGCCACCCAGAAAGCCCTGTATCTTTTCAGATAATGGTTTAAATGAAAGCGAAGACAGAGACATTCTCTAACAGACTTTCTCATTGCAACCAGCAATTGCACAGATGATGTCACTGTGAAACCAGGGGTTTGCTTATGGAACACCCCACCACTTCCTTAAGATCTACATGACCTCCCACATCCGGGAGATTGCGCACACCTCTCAAGTTCCTGGTATTATCTGGATGAATACAACAAACTCGTGAGACCGCATCCTTCTTGGAGTATATACAGCCACTCACCACCTAAGCCTTGTCCGACCCAATCCGGCATATGCCCCATTGGGTCCACCTCATCTGGTAAGCCTCCTCAACTCTTGGTGGTAGTGAGCGGATTTTCAGTCAAGATGTCTATATAAGTCTTCAATATTTTGTCTTAACATATTGCCATATAGACTATGTATCTTTGAATTTCATATGAGGACTATATGCTTAAAAGCAGATACAATTGATCCTCCTTACTGTCTATTGACTTGTTTACAGTTTTATATGACATTGTTCAGCGCCACACTTTTTTGTTGTTTTTCCATTTTACACTTTGTAGGTCGTGTTGGCTGCTTCCTTGTCTTTCGTTTTAGGGTAGCGCAGAATTATTCTATATCTAGGTATAAACATGCAGTCAGCCAAACACAGGTACCAGATAGACCTGGCAGAGATATAGGCAGGTATAAACATGCAGTCAGCCAAACACAGGTACCAGAAGAAAGGAGAAACCACTTACCCCAAGGGGGAATGCCAGAAGGAAAAACAGAGCTGATAAAGCAGTCAGGGTGTCTTCAGGAACCAGAGGCATCATATAATGACAGATTGAGGCTTTTA
This sequence comes from Aquarana catesbeiana, assembly GCF_042186555.1. NCBI lineage: Eukaryota > Metazoa > Chordata > Amphibia > Anura > Ranidae > Aquarana > Aquarana catesbeiana. The sequence goes on from NC_133324.1 coordinate 656,418,427, forward strand.
AAAGAACCACCATGGCCGCCGAGGTCACGACCCACCCGCACATGCTCAGTAGCGGCGCGCCCCGCTCGGCGCCATCTTGGAACCTGGCGAACCGACCAGGCCACCCTGAGAGTGTGCACCGCACACACAGAAGGAATGAAAAGTGTAATGGAGACCGCTGCACACAACTAAGCCTATTTAAGGCTTATACTGGAGCCGCAACATACCCCTGAGATCACCAGAGTGGGGTTCCTTCCATCTAGCTCATTTAGAGGCTGTACAGGTAAGGACTTCCACCCAGGGGAGGCTAGAACCTGGCTGGGGCGAATTCGGTAAGGGGGTGCTTCTGACATCTTCAGTCCTTCAGGTGAGGAAAAATAAGAGAATACTGGGGTGGGGGCCATCTTTACAACTTATAGCTATGTGGTCCTATCAGGTTGTGAGGGGCGGAGTCACAACCCAAAGTGTATGCTGCCATGATGCGACAGGAAATCCAGATATGAACCAACAAGCACAAACTGAAGAGCAGTAACGATCTGAAAAGCACGAGGCTGAAAAACGCAAATTGTCTCTCACTAAACTTCTACTAACACGAGATAAACACGATTAGCAGAAGGAGCCCAAAGGGTGGCGCACTTGGTATTGAACTTCCCTTTTATAGCACCATCGTATGTGTTGTACGTCAGCGCGTTCTTGACGTTCGGAATTTCCGACAACATTTGTGCGACCATGTGTATGAAAGACAAGTTTGAGCCAACATCCGTCGGAAATAAATCCAGGATTTCATTGTCAGAATGTCCAATCTTGTGTACAAGGCATTACTGTGAAGAAGCTTTTCCATATGTGAAGGTTACATTTTATTTTTTCTCCAGAAGTAAAGAGCGTCCCCTTGTCCTTTTGTAATGACTTTAAAGTGAATAACTCAACACCAAGTTCACTATATGGACTGCTTGAGTATTTAAACATGGCTATCAGAACTCTCCTTAAAGCAGTATTAATGTTATTGTAAAGGCTTGTTTTTTCCTATAAAAATAACAAACATGGCCCCTTGCTCCTGTTCAGTGCCCCCACAGCAAGCAGCTTGCTATGGGGGCACCCGGGCCGAGTCACAGCTCCCTGTGTACAGTCAGAGCCCTGACCCGGCCCCACCCCCTCTCTCCCCTGATTGGCTAGCTGACTTTGATTGACAGCAGCAGGAGCCAATGGCGTTACTGCTGTGTCTCAGGCAATCAGGAAGGAGAATCTAGACTGCTGAGACATTTGTGGACATCGCTGGACAGAGAGGGACCTCAGGTAATGTTAGGGGGGCTGACGGGGGGCTGCTGCACACAGAAGGCTTTTAATGCATAGAATGCATTAAAATAAAGAACCTTCTGCCTTTACAACCCCTTTTAAACCCTAAGGGAAACATTTATCATATTGCAGCTTACCAACTCTTACATGTGTTAGCTTTCTTTTTTAGGCTTTCTTTCTTCTTTTTTTATCTGGTGATCCAGCAAGTAAGTCTGTTATTTTTCAAAAGAGCAATTTCTCTTGTAGTTACGGGGATAAAACAAACCATTTAACACCTACAGGGGTGCTTACAATGAGCAGCTATTTATTTTTGGAAAACCTTTAAAAAAAAACAGTTTGCTATAAAGTATTAGCTGGAGTTTGGCTTCAATTTGTTAGTGTATTTAAATTGGTTAGTTAATCTAACACCAACCCCCCCGGACTGACAATTCTGCTGTTCAAATCTGCCCCCTGTGCTCACTCAACCAGAGTGGGGGCACTCTAATACAGGAGGTGGGTTCCTGGCCAGATCACAAGGTGAAAAAAGAAAACTAATGGAGCAGATTTAAATACACTAGCAATGCAACCACCACATCGCCGCCTTCCCAGGCTCTTCCATCCCACCAAGGAACCCAGGATTGCAACCGGCGGTTCCTATGGCTAACCATAGAGCTGATCGGGCATCATCTCTATGGTCTAAGAAACCGGAAGAAACAAGTATTTCGTCACTTAAGGTTTTGATGGTTGTAAACAAACCATTACTGGTTTGAAAAAAGCATCGGATCTTACTGATCTTGGTATGATCAGATGCTTTTAAGAGGAGAGGAGACATCTGTGGTCTAATAGTCCCCGGATGTCTCAGTAAAGAGGACCTGTTGCTGCCTATTGCTATTGCAAGGGATGTTTACATTCCTTGTGTTAACAATAAAAGTGATCAAAGAAAAAAAAAAAGATACAGTATAAAGATAAAAAATAAAATAAATAATTACATTAACAATAAAATGTTTAAAGCGCCCCCATCCTACCGTACTTACACACAAAGGCAAACACACGCGTCAGTCCTGCGTCTTATATAAACAGCAATCACACTACACATGTGAGGTATCACCGCAAACATCAAATCGAAAGCAATAATGCTATCACCAGACCTCCCAGTGTAAATCTAAAGTGGTACCTGTAAAGACTTTTAAAGCATCGCTTATGGATAATATAATTTACATTTTTAAGCTTTGACGCTGTTCCACAGGCGTGCGCAAATTTAAATTGTGACATGTTATCTTTTTACCCGCCATAGCATCATCTTCTATATTTTAACAATCAAACAATTGAATATTATATTGTGTTTTTTGTGAATTAAAATTCATTCAAGTGTATTTTTTCCAAATAAATTGCATTTCAATTTGCTCTGCAAATACCATTAAAAAAAACACCCACCATTTCATTTTCTAGGGCTTCTGCTTTAAAAAAAATATAATGTTTAGGGGTTCTAAGTAATTTTCTAGCAATAAATGCAGATTTTTACATGTATGTGAGCAGTGTCAGCAAAAGTCCTAGTCTTCAAGTAGCTAGAAAGAATAAATTAAGTTCAGCTAATCTTTCCTCATAGCTGAACTCCTCTATACCTCTTATCAGTTTGGTTGCCTTTCTCTGCACTTTAACCAGTTCCTCATTATCCTTTTTGATATTACCATTCTAGTGTGTCTTAGTAAAGTATATGTGTGGTAAACAAAAGATTTGCTGTCTTAGCAGTCTTACAAGACCAATTTATATGATAGCAACCAATCTTCTAGAACATATTGCCCTATAAAGGTAAAAGCATCATGTCATGATAAAAAAGCCTATTATGTTCAGTTTGACATATTTATAACTCATACCTGCAACCTAGTGGTACAAAGTACAGCTATAAATCTTTAAAAGCCATAATTTCTAAAAACTTGCATTTATAGATTTGAATGTCCTTCAGCTAACACATATGAATCAATTTAATTGTGTATGTGATCTCTGGCACGTATACAGGATAAGATCTCCCTGCACTTAAAGTAATATTACAGGTTCAGGTTTTTTTTTGTTTTAACTTAACAGACATGTATGCTTACCTGCTCTGTGCAATGATTTTGATCTGAGCAGCCCTGATCCTCCTTTTCTCGGGTGCCCTGCAGGCACTCCTGGCTCCTCCTACCCACCGATTGCCTCCATAGCAAACTGCTTGCTATGGGGACACTCATGTGTTTCTTGCTCCTGAGCCCTGCTCTGTGTGTGCATAAGACACACAGAGCAGGGCTTGGACCTGCCCTCTGCTCTCTCTTGTCAGTGGCTCTGATTGACAGCCATGGGAGCCAATGGCTCTTGCTGCTGTATTTGAGACAATGAGAAGCAAGTGAGACAAGGGAGCTTCGGCTCTTTTGCACATTGCTGGATTGAGATTGGGTTCAAGTATGTATTGGGGGGGGGGGGCTGCATGCAGGAGGTTTTTTAAGTTACTGAAATAGAATGCAGAAAGGTAAAAAACCTTTAAGTATGAGCGCTGAGATTGTAGTACTGAACCCTTATTCAAAAACCCAATTTTTCAACCTCCCACTAAACTGAAAGATGTCCCTAACATTAAAGTACCCCTAAGGCTGGATTCACACCTATGCAGTTTTAGTGCTTTTTGCATTTTGCAGATTTGCACTACAGTCCATTTAACATGGTTTCCTATGGAACACATTCTGTAGTGCAAATCTGCAAAATGCAAAAAGCACCAAAAATGCATAGGTGTGAATCCAACCTAACACTTAATCCTCCCCTTAAATCCTTAAATTTTCACTCAATTGCAAAAATAATGACTAAAGCTTGGTGTCCTGTCTTCCCTAAAACCCATCATTTAAATAAACTTGTCATGAGAGCAATATAGCTCTACAATTCCTGAAATCTCTCTGAAAATGCTACTTACTTGGTTATTATTGTAACATTCTAACTTCTGTACTATGCTGTATCTGAGTCAGTGATCCAGAACAAGTTTGGAGATCAGGAAAAACCCTAAAACACTTCACCCTTAACTTTTTTCATACATCTAACACTTAAAGCCCAACTTCAGGAATGTATGACAGGAGTTTTGGGTAAGTATTTGGGACTTCTTATTTTAAAAAAATGTAGAATGCGTACAGGGTGGAAAGGATCTTTTTGCTCCCTGAAAATTATCTTTTATTCTAAAAATTTCCATCAGGACCATTACAGACCCCTAGGTCTCGTGTGGGGACCATGTTTGCCTGCACATGAATGCACATGTGTTTCGTGTATCCTCGTGCAGGCAGTCCCATTCATGACAATTGAGACATAGAGGCTACACAGACACAGCTGCTGCTCCCAATTTGACAGCTGTGCAGGTGCCAGTGCACAGCCCCGAACACAGTGTGCTTTCCGAAAAAAAAAGTATAAAGTGCCCTCCAATTTGCTCCAATAGGAAAGATATACATACCTTCTTTATTCCCCCAAAAAATAAGTCTGCAGAAGTCTATTTTACATTTTCACAGCTCTTTCTGTGAAGAAGCCTTTCTGTATGTAAAGGTTAATTTATTTTCCTCCAGACATAAAGAGTACCCCCTTGCCCTTTGTAATGACCTTAAAGTGAATAATGTTGAAGCAAGTTCACTATATGAACCATTTATGTACTTACATATGGTGATCATTTCCCTCCTTACTCATCTCTTCTAAAGAAACTATCTTATTCTGGCTGGCCAAACAAGTGGGGGATAAGGGTGTGCCCCTCTCCTTAATTATATCAGGACATTTCCCTAACATGGGGGAGGGGGGTTCCTTGGCAAAGCACCTTGTCCCTATGTTCATGAGAACAAGGGCCTCCTCTCCACAGTCCTGGCCCAGTGGTTGTGGCGGTCTGTGAGTGGAGACTTATAAGAATCTGGAAGCTCACATTAAGAATATAGGGAGCAACCAGAAACCAGACCCCAATATTGCCTTAATCCTATTACTAAAAATAAATCTGTCATGCAAGCCATACAAGAGCTGCAGTTTCTGAAAATAAACCTGTCATGAGTGTAATACAAGAGCTACATTTTCTGAAAATGCTAGTTCTCTTTTCTGACAGGTTGGTGTTATCTGTATTGTGCAACTAATTGTCCTCCTGAGGGCTTGCTGGAGAGAAAGCTGTACCTGAGAACCTCCAGAGCAGACATCTCTCTGTTTCTGCTTCATTCATTCCATGGATCTGTGCCTCTGCTTCTCCCATTTTTCTTTTGATCTCTGTCACCACCTTTGCTGCTGCTACCTATGAATCCATCAATTCACTACTTCTACTGCTTTTAATTTTTCCCCCATCCTGTTTTGCTCTCAATGAATCTGTGGCTCCTCCATCTCATTTGCTGCCTATTGATGTCTACCCCTTGCTGTGCTGCTGCTCTCTATCAATATATGACTCCTCTTGCTGCCTACTTATCATTACACCATTTAGTGTGACATGAGAAAGCAATGCTGTGATCCTCTATCAGGATAGCCATATCTACATGGAGACCCAGTGTAAAACAAATCAGGGTTAAGCCTAGCACACTACGAGTTTTTTTTTCGTTCAACTCAGTGGGATGAACGAAAAAAAACTGTCATCTTCAGTCGGAGCCACTGTACTAACTATGCAAAGTTAGTATAGCCATCTTCCCTGCTGAGCTGTTGTGTTCTGACAGGGAGGCGCCCCCCCGCTAGAACACTCTGATCAACGCTCTCCACCATTGGTAGAGAGAGCTGATCAGGAGTCGGTCGGCTGCTGGTTTTCTAGGATTTGGAGTGTGCATAGAGCAGTGTACATGACCTCAACTAATAAGCGCTTCTCATTCTAAACAATTGGAAGTAAGGGGGTAGGAGGAGAGGTTTGGGAGCTCACAGAGGATGTTACAAGGATGAAGAAAAAATGCAGAAAAAAACAATTTCTTGAAAAAGAGATTACAGGATTATTTAGTACTTGATGTGTATGGATTATTTTTATAGGATAAAACATCTTTTAGTGTCACTTTAAGGTTTGCCAAAAATGCACAGGACCCTTAGATCTGTCATGATGGCACATGTCTCCTCAAGTTTTTCATACTAGAACAGTATCCCTATGTTTGGCACAATGACCCAGTATCATCAGGTTTACCACAAAGGTACGGTATCCTTAGATTTGGCAGGATGGCACAGTGCCCTCAAGTTTGCCACAGTGAAACAGTACCCTCAGGTTTGCCATGATGATACACTATCCCCAAGTTTGCCACTATGATTGAGTGCCACAGTGCACAGATATTGATTGGTAGGAACATTAAAGTACAGCTACTACTGTATGTAACACCTTTTGTCAATATGCTATAAATATTTAATATGTGCAATGGCTGCCCCCTGCAAATATGATAAAATATGAAGCGAAATGTTGTTTTAGAAGATTGATATACATTGACATTTAATTTAAATTGATTCTTTAAATTATTGAGTCAGTTCTCTCCAAAGTGATATTCTAGATATATTTGAAGGCTAGTAGGCTGTGCTAAATCTGCCAACAGTGAGCCATGCTGTCTGCCATAATTCTTGAATTCCTGTTCCTGTCCTGGGGTTTAGGGAGTTTTCATAAAACTTTGCATGTTCCAGCTTCCCCTGTTATGTGTAGCACCCTCTAGTTAGGTTGCTACGTGCTAGGCACATTTATTTATTTTTGGCTCCTGCTGTAACTAAAGGAGCAGTAATTGTCTGGTCTGTTCAGGGCTTGACAGGCTGGGAGTTTGATTGTTTCCCCCCTGCCTCTAGAAGAAGTTTCTAGAGCTTAGGGAGGAAGTATTCAAATGACAGGCCTGAATATTGAGCAGGGCCTAGCCAATCCCTGGGGGGGGGGGGGGGTAGCAATTGGTGGCTGGAATGCTGCTTAATAGTTTGGAACCCTGAGGAGATGGTCTTTCCCCCTCCTGAGGGAATGAGTCAGTGAGCATAGAGGAGGGGGGCTGCATGCCTCTGGGACTGGATGCTGGATTACTTTACAAGAGGCTGCTCCTATTGATTGATCTTGTTCCAGGATTCTGCGAGTAAAGCCTCCTTTCTGTGCTGCACCTTAAAGCTGCTTCATGGTCCCCAGCTGTGAACCATCCTACCTGTACCTGTGCTAAAGTTACTTCATGGTCCCCAGCCGTGAACCTCTAGACTGTTCCAGTCTAGCTACACTTCTGCAAACTACATTTTACTAAATCCAGCAGTGAGCGTAGGAATCCCTCATGATGGTCACAGCAAGTGTGTGGATCCAGGAATTTGTACTCTGTGATCTCATCAACAGAGTCACCAAAGGATATAGGAAACTCCTGGATGGTTAAATTCTCCAGCATCTAGCAAAAACTCACGTATTAAATGGACAAATATGACAAAAAGCTTCCTTAGATATTTAAAGATGTTTACAATCATGAGACAAATGCTGGTTAAACATACCCCACTTTTAAGTACACAATGGAGTTTATTTACTAAAGCTAGAAAGTGCAAAATCAGGCTCACTTCTGTATAGAAACCAATGAGCTTCCAGGTTTTATTACCAAAGTTTAATTGAACAAACTGGGGTTAGAAGCTCATTGGTTTCTATGCAGAAGTGAGCCTGATTTTGCACTTTCTAGCTTTAGTAAATAAACCCCAATGAGTACTTAAAAGTGGGGTATGCCTGTACAGTATTTAAGTGTTTGAAGTTTGTACCTTGACTAGGAGGAGGCCTTATATGGATTGTTTCTTCATAGTCACATGGCTTAGAATAGATGAGGTATAATAGAGTAGGACAGGCATCCTGAAAGTTTTCTTCTGTGATTTTGTTTCCATACCGTGCAAAGATGTCTTCACTGGATAAACACTACAAGAAATAAGGGGAATAACGTTATGCAAGTAGGAAATGCAAAAGATGAAGTTCCCAGAAGTGCTAGGTGGAACCAATAACATCCATTCTTCTGGCACATGTATCGCTCTCTAAGTTATGGCATTATGTTGTATAAAACTAAGCTTTTGCTACCTATTTCTTATAATAGGACAATAACTAAGATTAAATTATAACTTTATTTACATACTACAAAGACAAACATAACAATGATATTAAATACATCTGATCCTTTGACAATTTTCAGCTGTGACATTTTACAAATACCAGTTATTTAACAATCTATGATAATTATTTTTTTACAGAGTAAATATTAATCAAATATGGTATTTAACATGGTGTGTAACAAAAAGCCCTAATCTGACACCCATAAAGGAAGTTACTCTGTACAGAGTTAATTTTTTTTAAGTATTTTTTCGCTATAGATATAACCAATGTAATTGAGTAGTATAGAGGTTATAACACAAAGTAAATTGAATTATGTGCAATTTAAGTCCCCAGAGTCCGTTTTCAAAATTTTTAAGAATGGCTAAAGTTTTGATTATTATTTATTCTGCAACCTAAGCACTCAGGTAAAGGTCATTGTAGAAGGTGTATAAATCTATGTTCCTGGTGTGAAATCTTTCATCCTATCTTTTTAAACGAAGTATGCTGACATTTGTGTTGTCAATAACTGAGCAGCAAAATATAGCAACCTTCAAAGCCTTTCTATTTAATTTACCAATATTTCTCTTTACACCCCAAATCCCAACATGTTTCTTGTACAGCTCTCTCTACTGAGCTGTTAGAAAAAAATATCCGATCTAACCTAGCTGAAAGGAAATAACTTTTTTTGGAAACAAGATACCAATGATGTTGTCATCATTGTTATTATCCTGTTTAATCTGTCTATATTTGCTAGACTGATAAGACCAAGCCAGACTTATAATTTTCTGCCTGGGCAATAAAAAAAATTCCAAGGAATATCAAATTGTTACTAGATAAATGGAAAGATGTCATGTGTTGTGTTTTGGGTCTTCCTTTTATAAGCACTTAAATGAGTTTGTATCATACCCAACATAGGAAAGTCCTAAGGAAATGCTTCTAAAAAGAGCCAAAAAATCTCAACCGGAAATTGTCAATATAGAGATGCAACAGCTAAGGGAATGCATAAGCTTCCACTGCACTCTTCCTAGATATCCTACTAATAGCTCAGCTTGAATGGTCAACTACACTACAGTTTTACCAAGTGAGAGGTAGTTGAGATTTCTTGCCTGCTACTGTAAAATAAATAGGGGGGGGGGGGGTTGGTTGACTTTCTTGATGGCAGTATTTTATACTCATTATCAGTGGCGGCCCATCCATACTGGCACCACCCCCCTGATCCATGCACCTAGCCTCTAATCTACATGCAGGGAGCCGGTCGCATGAATTTCAATGGGTTTTTTTTTAACACATGACTAGAGCCTGAGGCTCTAATTGGCTTCAAAAAAGGGTGAGCTTGGGGCTCAGAGCACTGCGTCCTGAGCCCACCCAGTTGTGTGACAATAGTGAATTAATATTCGCTATTGTCTTCCCAATTCTCCTATCGCCCAATCAAGAAGAGGGCCCTGAGACCTGATTGGCTGGGAGTTTGCAACGGGACTTTGCAACGTCCCTGGAGCAAGAAGTAGCTGGAACAAGGAGCAGCAGACCTACCCCAAATCCTTGTCATCTGCCTCCTAAGGTAAGGAGGCCTCTGATCGTTGTTTTCCTGTCCGATTCCCGCACGGGGGGGTGATCGCCGCCTTCTTGTCCGTCTCCCACAGGGGGATTGCTGCCTTCCCATCCATGTCCCGCAGGGGGGGGGTGACGGGTGGGTGGCGTTGTTTTTTTTTGCCTCCCCAAAATATTGAGCGCCACTACTCATTACACTATGTTAAGATACAGTTGCAGCCTAACTACAGCCACACTGTTTTTTAACTTTAGATTGAGTGGGGAAGAGTTTATATTTCTTTCAGGTTTTAATTTCTGTGTGGAACCCATAAGAATATTTTCCAATACTTTCATCCTCATGACGCCCATAAAAAAATAGAGGTGTAGTTGTCACTGGGAAAGAAAGGCATGGACAGCACTAAAAACAATGTCAGACGTATTTGAGCACCTCTGGGTTTTTTATTTTTTGTTAAAAAAATTTAAAATTACTGAAATTTTTGTTTAAAAAATACAAAACCACGTTATATTTTGTTATTAAAATTTTGCAAACAGGTAATTTTTATCCTTCATTGATGTACACTGATGAGGCTGCACTGATGGGCACTGATAGGCTGCACTCATGGGCACCGATAGGCTGCATTGATGGGCACTGATAAGGCAGCACTGATGGGCACTGATATGCGGCACTGGTGAGCACTGATAGGCGGCACTGATGGGCACTGATGAGGTGGCACTGGTGGGCACTGATAGGTGGCATGGGTAGGCACTGAGAGGTGCCACTGAGAGGTGGCACTGATGGGTGGCACTGATGGGCGGCACTGATGGGCGGCACTGAAGGGCATTGATAGGTGGCACTGAAGGGCACTAATAGGTGGCACTGATGGGTGGCAGTGATGGGCACTGATGGTTGGCAGTGAAGGACACCGATGGGTGGCAGTAATGGGCACTGATCGGCACTGATAGGTGACACTGATAGGCAGCACTCCTAGGTGGCACTGATGAGGCACTGATTGGCACCACTGGTGGGCATTGATAGGTGGCACTCGTGGGCATTGATAGGTGGCACTGATTGCAGGCATTGTTATGCACTGGTGGGCACTGATTCATGGCACTGTTATGCACTGTGGGCACTGGCAAGTGGCACTGGCAGGCGGCACTGGTGGGCACAGATGAGATGGCTGTGCATCTTCCTCTTCGGGACCGAAGCCAGTGATCGGCTTTTCTTTCTCCTCACACTGTCAGCGTGAGGAGAAATAAAAAACGATTACCGATCGTCAGTTTACATCACGTGATCAGCTGTCAGCCAGCTGACAGCTGATCACGTGGTAAGGGGCCGGGATCGGCCCCTTACTCTGATCTGTGATCACCCGAGTCTCATTGACTCGGTGATCACAGCGTGCGGTGCGTGTGCCCTGCAGGGGACACACGGGGAGCATGTAAAGGGGAGGACATCTATTGTCAAAGTAGGTCCATGCTGTAGCCGTCATTCGGCTATAGTGCGGATCTGAAGGGGTTAAAAAAAGTTTTTGGGCTTTAGTTTCATTTTAACATGTACCTCAGCCGAGAAGGATAAAATGAAACTTTGGTCCCATTAAAATGAACAAAGCCTTTCTCCCTTGCCAGTCTAAGTATGATCTCTTTGTAATTCAAGAGCCAGGCCAACATGGATCTCGGTGGATTGTCGGAGGGAAGGGACCGAGGTGGCGTGCAGTGGGCCCGCCCTACCGCAAACAAAGAAGTAAAGACCTCCCTGCCAATTATATCTTGCAGCCATTTTTCTGTAAATGCTGTGGGGTCCCAGCACTTGACCTTTTCGGGGAGCCCCACGATGCGGACATTGTTCCTCCTCAGACGGTTCTCAATTGCATCTGTTTTGGCGTTGGCCTGTGCTGCTTGTTGTATCGCTGCCTTGGTATCTCTGGTGAGTGGAGGCAACTGGTCTTCCACGTCACTAATTCTGCCTTCCACCGCAGTGGTTCTCTCCCTTATTTTTTGGAGGTCCTGTCGCATAAGGGACACTGTTTCTGTGAGACCCCCAAACTGCTCTTTCAGGCCATCCACTGAGGCCGTGCATCGGTGGACTGCACATAGGATTTCACTGAGTGTGGGTTGCTGTGTGTCATCCTGCAGCATGTCAAACGGATCAGGGGTAGGGACAGGGGAATTATACAGAGGTAGTGTGTCATCTGACTCATGTGCAGGAGCCTGTGCTTGCTGGGGGACAGGGCAGCCTGTCCCTTGCAGCTTTTGGGTGTAATAAAGTATGTCCCTGGGCTGCTCCTTACCCTGTAGCTTGTGAGCCTTGAGGGACTTACCCCCGACCTCCTGTTGTTGATCAACGCCACGCACTGCTCTCTGAGGCTGTGGAGTGCAGGTGCCATCTTGGGCCTCCATGGCTGCCGTGGCTGTGGCCTCTTTCTCTCCTTTACGGATCATCATGGGCCTCGTGAAGTGCTGGATATACTCCGGGAGCACCTCGGGTAATGTAGCAGGCAGAATGGGTCAATGCCGGTCCGGATTGTCAGCGGGAAAAAGATCAAAAGAGGATATGCAGCAGGAGCTCCACGTAGTGTGTCCGCTCACATGCCCATGCAGACCACGCCCCCTTTATTTTAACTTGACCCAAAACTACTTAACTCCAGACAAGCCTTAACAAATTTTGGAAACCCTTTAGACATAACCTTATCCTAACATTAACCCTGTTCCTCCACCCAAGTTTAGCCCGTGAGCCATTTTTTAAGCATAATCCCGAAATCCCACCAATATTGCATTCACTTTTGGTTTTTGTGTACTCAGCCTTTAATAAAGCATGAAATGTTATATATGTTTTTACACAAATAGAAGTATTATAGATGCATCTGTAACTTTGGAGTTAGTGTGCTCAGATGGGTTATGCTGTATTTAAAACTATACCATAGTACAGTAGTGGCGAACCTTGGCACCCCAGATATTTTGGAACTACTTTTCCCATGATGCTGTTGCACTCTGCAGTGTAGTTGAGCATCATGGGAAATGTAGTTCCAAAACATCTGGGATGCCAATGTTTGCCATCACTGCCATAGTATATGCATAGTTGTCCCTTAAATTCAAGTAGATCTAAAATCAATTACTAAAATCTTGTATAAGTGTTAACATGTCAGTGTAATTTCAAAAGTTGTTTTAAATCCTTTATTTATTAATATTATTTATTTATATTTAAAATGAGCACAGGGGGACATGGGATGTGTCCCTACCTCTACCGCCATTATCGTCCAGTGCAATGGGGGTTAATAGAGTTGAGGAACCTGTGTGTCAATTATGCCTGCCCTTACCGAACCCCTTCTCCATTCATATAAACTGTACTACTGTATAGTTTCTTTGAATGAAAACGGCCTATAAATGGAAGAGGAGAACCTTTCAATCATCCAACTGTCCTCCATTCACAGATCGCTTTTCATCCATAGAAACTATAGCATACCTCCCAACTTTCTGAGATTGGAATGAGGGACACCTATTAGCAAAAGTATGTAGACATAGGACACACCTCCCTGCCATGCCCTGCTTAAAGGAGAATGGTACAAAAAATAATTGGTTAAACCCACAAGTGCTTTTTTACCACTACTATTTCTTTATATTGGCTTTTGGACATTTACAAATGCAGCAATTTAGAAATTGGATGAATGGTTTTGCACTTTAAAACACTTTTTTATAGATAAGTAGTGCATTTTATATACAACTATATAGATTAGATCAAAATGAGGGACAAATGAGGAGGAATGAGGGACAAAGGGACTTTGTTCCAAATCAGAGACAGTCCCTTGAAATTAGGGACAGTCCCTCCAAATCAGGGACAGTTGGGAGCTATGCTAAAGTAAGGCTACTATTATATGGGGGGGTGGAAAAGGCAGACATAGTCTGCACTATTGATGAGTGCCTACCACAGCTCCCTCAGTTCTGTTAACCCTCTCCACTCCAGAAGATTACAGCAATGGGTGGGGAGTGGGAGAGAGGTCAGAAGGGATACATTTTACCTAAACCAAAAGACAGCAGCACAAGGGAAATGTCACACTGATAGTAAATTATGTTCCTTGTGCTGATTTTTTGTTTTGTTTTGTTTTTTTAAGCTAGGCTTTAAGTTAAAACTATTTTTTTTATTTGTTTTATTTTGGTTAAAGAGAGAGAGATTATGTTATGTCACCAAGACATGGTCTCCAACAGAGACACAGAAAACAATTTAATTGGGGGAGGATAAAAATCTCTGAGGTTTTGTGTCCCCATTAAAGAGAGTATTTTAGTTTCCTGTCCTTATAACACAGCAGATAGTAAGGCCTGGTCCACACCTATGCAGGCTAAAGTTTGCATATTCCAGGTGCATTTCACGTTTTTTTTAATAAACGTTTTTGATCCATTGAAGTCTATGGAACCAAAAACCAGAAAAAAGTGTCTAGCCGTTTCCATAAAATGCACAGATGTGAACGTAACTCATAGGAAACCGTAGGGGTTATTTACTAAAGGCAAATCCACTTTGCACTACAAGTGCACTGCAAGTGCACTTAAAAGTGCACTGAAAGTGCACTTGGAAGTGCAGTTGCTGTAGATCTGAGGGGGACATGCAAGGAAAATAAAAAACAGCATTTTAGCTTGCAAATGATTGGATGATAAAATCAGCAGAGCTTCCCCTCAGATCTCCAGAGATCTACAGCGACTGCACTTACAAGTGGACTTTCAAGTGTCCTTGCAGTGCACTTGCAGTGGAGAGTGGATTTACCTTTAGTAAATCAACCCCCATGCTAAATAGATTGCAGTGTGTTTCTGCAAAATTGGAAACGCACTAAAAAATGAATAGATGTGAACCGGGCCTAAAAGATAATATCACACAGGCTCTAATCCTTTCCTGCTCCATGTCCATACCTAAAAGAAAAGGTTTTTGGCTGGAGCTCCACTTTAACACAGCTAGTGATTAAATACACTTCCAGATATATTTCAAAAGAAAATCATTTTCAAAGGTTGCCTATCCTATGAGCACATTTGGAACTAGCGGTTTTGTGTCTTGGATTAGATAACAGACTGTCTCCAAATGGCTTTCACACATCAGATACCATAAAGGGAGTTACTTTAGAATTTGTGAAAACTGATGACTGCAACATTCTTTACAGATAACTGTGTTTCACTATGTCTGCCAATAAGGTTTGGTAGATAAGAAACAAAATTCATTGAGTATTTATTTGCTGTGTTTCTATTCAGACAAACTTACGTTGAAAACAATAAGCATCCCTATGAGCCAACATACACATTAGTAAC
Source organism: Aquarana catesbeiana (assembly GCF_042186555.1). NCBI lineage: Eukaryota > Metazoa > Chordata > Amphibia > Anura > Ranidae > Aquarana > Aquarana catesbeiana. The sequence continues at coordinate 656,433,485 of NC_133324.1, forward strand.
AGAACGTAATAACACTATACAGTATATGTAACATTAATTAAAACATACCCAAAACCAAAAATGTATTATATTGCAGCTTACCAATCCTTAAAGCAGCATTAAACCAAAAAGCAAACATTTATTATATGGCAGTTTTTTTTTATTTTTTCACTTTATCCCAAAAGAAACCAAACTGTATGCTGTAACGGATTATAAAGTGTGACTTGGAATTTGACTTCAATCAGTTGGTGCATTTAAATCTGGTAATACGTTTAGTACTACCTTTACCCCAAACTTACTCTACTGCTGTCTGCTGTGCCTCCTGTACTCATTCACCCAGAGTTGTATCTCACTAATACAGGAGGTGTGTTACTGGCCAGATAACCAGGTATAAACAGAGGGGAAAAGTCAAAGAAAAGAAACCAAGTCTAATGATTGGTAGGCTTCAAAATTATACACTTTTGGTTTTGAGTTTTTTTAACAATCAAAATTGCTTTATTGAAAGACAAAATAATAGAACATACAGAAAGAATAACTGAAACAACCAACTTGACATGGTATTGCATCAGTTGCAATTGATAATAAAATAAAGTAAAATAAAGGGGAACAAATAAGACCGTCCAGCAATTTTAACCACTTGCTGCCCGCCATATAGCAAAATGATGGCAGCAAAGTGGTTTAGCTATCCTGATCGGACGTCATATGACGTGATCAGGATAACGGAGCCAGCGCGCAACTGCGCAGCGCTGCGATCAGAGGTGCTGTGTGTCAGTGTGGTATGAAGCCTCTGACAGAGGCCCTCGTCCTCCGTTCACGCTGACCGGGAGAGCCGATCGGCGGCTCTCCCTGTCAGAGGAGGGGTCTGTGCTGATAATCAGCACATTGATTATCAGCACAGCCCCATCAAAAGGTGCCCATCAGCTGCCAATCAATGCCCATCACCCGCCAGCCTGTCCCCCTCTATAAAGCCTGTCAGTGCCCATGAAAGTACAGATCAGTGCCCACAACAGTGCCCAAAAAAAGTGCCAATCAGTACCCCATCAGTAATGCCTGTCAGTGCCCCATCAAAGTGCCACTCAGTAAAGCCTGTCACTAGCTCCTCATCAGTGCTGCCTATTTAGTGACACCTATCAGTGCTCATCAGTGCCGCCTATCAGCGCCGTCAGTGCTGCCTATCGGTTCCCATAAGTTTTTTTTTTTCAAAATTGTCGCTTTTTTCGTTTTATAGGGCAAAAATTAAAAACTGCAGAGGTGATCAAATACCACAAAAAGAAAGCTATATTTGTGGGAAGAAAATGATACAAATTTATTTTGGGTACAGTGTTGCATGACTGCGCAATTGTCTTTCAAAGTGCGACAGCGCTGAAAGCTAAAAATTGTCCTGGGCAGGAAGGGGGGAAAGTGCCTGGTATTGAAGTGGTTAAGGAGGGGCTACATATCCTCTAAGGGGGAAAGGGAAGGGAGGGGGGGCAGATAGTGGAAGGAATGGAGGGTCTAGGAGGCATTGCAACAGTACAAGTATAGAAACCCTGGTCTACTGGAAAGTCCACGGCTGCCACACCTTTACAAATTTCCAGAGGCAACCACAACTGACGTACGTCAATTTGTAAAGAGCGCAGCATCAATCGTAGCCTTTCAGGATGACAGATTAGGTGGAGCAGAGGAGGACCATTTGCAAATAATCTCTTTCTAGCATAGAATAGTAAATAAGAGATCCGCAGTTTGCTATGATGAGATCTCTGAGCTTAATCAGGGATCCCCAACAGAACCAGTTCAGGAGACATAGAAATCGACTAGTTGAGCTTAACCACTTCAGCCCCAGAAGGATTTACCCCCTTAATGACAAGGCCATTTTTTGCGATACGGCACTGCGTCACTTTAACTGACAATTACGCGGTTGTGCGACATTGTACCCAAACAAAAATGGTGTTCTTTTTTCCCCACAAATAGAGCTTTCTTTTGGTGGTATTTGATCACCTCTGGGGTTTTATTTTTTGCACTATAAGCAAAAAAAGACCAACAATTTTGAAAAAAAAAAAAATATATTTTTTTACTTTTTGCTATAAATAAATAAATAAAAAAATAAAATAAATATTTCTTCATCAGTTTAGGCCAATATGTATGTGTAAAAGTTATGGCATCTACAAAATAGGGAATAGATTTAGAGCGATTTTATTATTATTATTTTTTTACTAGTAATGGCGGTGATCAGCGATTTTTAGCGGGACTACGACATTGCAGTGGACAGATCGGACACTTTTGACACTTTTTTGGGACCAGTGACATTATTACAGTGATCAGAGCTAAAAAATATCCACTGATTACTGTATAAACACTGGCAGGGAAGGGGCTAACACTAGGGGGGATTACGGGGTTGGGAGAAGGAAAAGGAAAAAAAGGAACTGCGCTGTACCCTAAAACCATATAAATGAACATATGTGTACAAAATAAAAATAGTGAAATACTTTGACTAATTGAAATGATGAAAAATCAAACCAGTACCTGGCTGTTATCACATATAAATACACCAATACTACAAAGCATAAGTGAACCAAAAACCAGAAAATAAAAAATGGAAAATAGAAAATAAAAACACCAAGTCCATAAATAAATTAGACACTAGGTAGTAAGAAGAAGCCCTTGATCGCTCTTCATAGGGATCGGTGTACAAAAGAGAGAAATAAAGAAACCACCCAACGTAGTGATCCTCCACCACCTGAAGTGCACGCTTACCAGATAGTAAGCTTAGATAAGCTTAATCGAATAAACTGGAAGCCAGATAGACAGGGATCTGAAGCGTCACTCTGTGTGTTATACCAGGCAGCAGATGGACTGGGTGAAGTGAAGACCTGGATATCCGACCAGCATCAAAACATCCCTTTGGCGGCGTGGCCGCAGACAGATTAGAGGAATACTAATCCCAGGATTACAGACATAGGAATAAAAAATGGATATCCATAGTGTGTCTCCGTAGATATGGTTTATTAAAAACAAGTAGAAACACTTACAATTTTGCCATGAAAGAGAGCGGAATTCGCCGGCTGGCTGGCGAGCGCCCGTCCTAATGAGAGGCGATGTCACAATATTTAACCTCCTTAAAAACTCTGCAGACTATCTGCCTTATTTAAAGCTGAGCTCCAGGCAGATTTTTGCAACCTTCTCAAACGAGGTCTTGCGGAGGCACCCAACATCAAAGGAAGCTATTTATTACGGCCAATAACTGGGAGGAGACTTAGAGAAGAGCCGCCAAAACCGCTCTCCCCGGGATGACACTTCCACAGATCCCACTTGTAGAGCTCCGCTCCCTCCTCCTCCTATACACGCCCCCAGACCTCCCAGACACCGGCTCTGCGCGCTGGGATTACGGGGTTAAGTGTGTCCTAGGGAGGTGTTTCTAAATGTGGGGGGGGGTGTACTGACTGGGAGTACAGAGAGATCGCTGTTCCTGATCACTAGGAACAAATGATCTCTCTGTACTCCCCTGTCAGATTTGTTACATTTTTTTGCACAATGATTTTTATAGTAGAGCAGTGCATGTGTCAGTAGTTTTTTTTATTATTATTATTTTATTTAAATTTTTTTACAATTCTATTTTTTTTTTTTTTTTTTTACAATTTAGTTTTTATTTTTTTCACATTTTTTCACTTTGCTTTTGGGGGAAGGGGGCAGTTGATGGTTTCAGTAGAGCAGTGGTTGGTGTCAGTCATTTTTTAAATTTTTATTATTTTATTTTTATTATTACAGTTTTATTATTTTTTACTACTTTATTTGTTTATTACTTTTTACAAGTTAACTTTTTTGTTATTTATTACAATTTTTTAAAAGCCCTGTTGGGGGGGCTTTGGTGAGATATCAGGGGTCTCTACAGATCCCTGAAGTCTCCCTTTTAAGACAGAGAAAGGGACTGAGAAACATTCCCCAGTCCCTTTCACTGTATCCCCAGCTGCACTGCAGCTGAATCAACAGGAGACAGAGGTTCTGGTCAATTCACAAACTGAAGCAGAGTAAACTCAGTTATTAATGAACAGAGTCAGTGATCGGTATGGGTCACTGACTCTGTTCATTCAGACAAGAAAGGGGCCATATTTACTGGTCCCTTCCCCGCTCTCCATCCTGATACATCCCTGCAGCAGGTGGCGGAGGGGAGAGGAGGGAAGCCGGCAGCACTGCAGGGGGGTGAGGGGGGGTGAGGTGGGGAGCCAGGGGAATGCACAGGGGAGCCCAGAGAGCAGGGGAAATCTGATGGACAGTCAGGGGTGATCAGTGCAGTGGGACAATTACAAGCACCAATATCCCTTTATGACTTTCCATGAAGCAGCTGAAAGCTGCAGGAGGGAGAGGAGGAGAAGTGGCTTTCAGCTGCTTCATGGAAAGCTATACAGGAATATCGGTGCTTGTAATTGCCCAACTACCCCCCCTTACCTCACTGATCACTCCGACTGTCAGAGATTCCCCTGTTTTAGGAGGTACCAGGAGCATTTATTGGACCCCCTTCTGGCCCTTGGGCCATGACTGAATGGTCAGTCCAAACCTGCTGGGCCTATATTAAAGTAGGGGCCTGGAGCTAATACTTCAGTAGTCCTTATATTAATTTAGCCCTGAGTGGAGGAATACCCCCCCCCAATCGGAATACAATAGAACAGCAGGGTGGATTCCCCCATCTACATCAAGTGTGTGAATGGAGGAATTGATTTATTTATTTTCAGTCCACTGACCTCAGCCATATATGGCCAGCTTCAGACAGAAAGTGTGTTACTGGCTGGATCAGATCAAAAAAGGAAAGAAAAACTGGCTAAAAAAAAAATGCAGCTGCCACCTTCATAATCTACAACATTTTGTCTTTGGGTTTATATATGTTTTACGTAAATGTTTGACTGTTTTCATCTTAATACCAGACACAAGACAAAAGCTGGCCAGTAGATTTTGATCCATGTATGGCCACTCCCACTCAACAGTAGTTCTAATGATTGACTCCTGTCCAATGGGAATGTTGGAAATGTTTTTTTTCGATCAGTGGCTGCAGCCAATGAGCTGAGAGTACCCACTTTCAGAATACAACGTCTTAGCAGGGAGGATTTCTTTATCCACCTTCTCTTGTGTAGATGGAGGAATCCATGCTTTAAAAAAAAAAAAAAAAGTCCTTCTATGGTCAACTAAATATTAGCAGGATTACATTTCTAATAGATCCAGTTGTTGTTTTTTAATCAAAATTGCAGCCTAGACGCTCAAGAAAGTCATAAGATTGCTATATACTGCTGATAAGAAAGGGTATTTAGCATTTTATATTTACTAAAATAATTTCATTTCCATGTTCTGTGTACTGTGGGAGACCAGATATAGTGAATGCAGGGTCCTGGGTTTTGTAACACTTTAAGGTTTTTTTTAGTTGAGTTGGCAACAGTTTTGAGGGAGGCGGTCAGAGCAAAGTAGATCTGCAGAGGATCCATGCTTGTAATTACAAGCCAATGCATAGCTGAGCTTTTACTGGAAGTACACATTAACAAAATTACTAACTGTACTATGCTATATTTAATTCTGTGACAACCCCTTATCTACACTGGGACTGAAACAGAGAAAATAAGAAGATTGTATATTAAAGTCAGGTCCTACTAAACTAATAAATAGCTGAAATTTTCACAACTATTCTATCACCAGCTGAATACACTTTCCAAACACCTCTTGTATAAATACAATGGTTGCATGTCTTGTAAAAAATAACTTGAACTGGACCTTATTTATTTTGGATTTTGTCCAATGATGATATTATTTCAGCATGGACAGCACAACCAGCCATTGTGTAAGAAAATTAAATCTGTAATTTTGCAGTAACAGATTCAAAACTGAATGCATCCTGTATAAAGAAACACATTGTTACTCTCATGATGTCTTATTGGAATTACCATCTGACTTAAGATATGATGGCTTTATGCTTTTCACATCAATCAATTGGAGACAAAAGAATGTTCCAAGTGCAAATAGGTGGAACATTCCTGCAAATGGTTTCGGCTCAGGTGCGCCTTTTTAAATTAATCCTCAACATTGAAGTGGAATGTACTTCCCCCTCTTGTAGAGTTAAACACTAATGCCCCATACACACGATCGGACATTGATCGGACATTCCGACAACAAAATCCATGGATTTTTTCTGACGGATGTTGGCTCAAACTTGTCTTGCATACACACGGTCACACAAAGTTGTCAGAAAATCCGGTGACGTAAAACATGTACGTTGGGACTATAAACAGGGCAGTAGCCAATAGCTTTCATCTCTTAATTTATTCTGAACATGCGTGGCACTTTGTGCGTCGGATTTGTGTACACACGATCGGAATTTCCGACAAACAATTTTGTTGTCGGAAAATTTTATAGCAAGCTCTCAAACTTTGTGTGTCGGAAATTCCTATGGAAAATGTGTGATGGAGTCCGACAACAAGGTCCTATCACGCATTTTCCGTTGGAAAATCCGACCGTGTGTACAGGGCATTAAAGTGGAACTTGACCTAAATTTAAAAAAAAAAATGCAAATAAGCAGGATTTTTAATGCAGAAGGAACATGCTACATCTCCTCTGCATTAAAGTTACTTGCCTGCCTGTTCACACAGTGCACTGAGCTGCGCATGTGTAGCTCAGTGTAAGAATTTCGGCAATGCCAAAATGACTGAACTAATGCCAGGACAAGGTCATCTAGAGCCCAGGGTGAACTTGCCAAACTGCGTACCTCCCCCAAGATTTATGAACATTGGGTGTCAGCAAAAATCCCCCCACAAAAACACTGAGCTCTAATCTGCATGCTTACCCCTTAAGCGTAAATTCCCGCTCCTCCCAGTACAAATCCACCCCTTCTGAAATCCCCCCCCTCTCAGCACAAATCTTTGCCCCACCCATCCCTCAAATTCCCCCAGCTCAAATGCCCCCCGCCCCCAAAAAAATTCACCTCTCCTAGTACACATCCTCTCCGCTCCCCCCCCCCCCACACACACACCTCAAATCCCCCCTCCCAGCACAAATCCCCCCCTAAATGCCCCCTCCTTATACAAATCTTTTCCCCCACCACCCCTCCCTACACAAACTCCCAAAATGTCAGTGGCCGGCAGGAGCGCTCCAGGACATCGCAGCGCTGCAGAGAAGGTGAGTATAGTTCCACTTTAAAGCTTAAGTTTAGTCTGCTTATAGTTAGACTTAGCTGGCTCCTCCTTTTCTGAAACAGCTTCCTGAAAACATCACAAGACCCTGTTTCAGTATTCTTCTAAAGTGCTCTCAGCCCTGATGCAACTTATTCTTGAGAGTAGTTATATGAATATCATAATTCATTTATGGGTGGAATGTCAGTCTGGAGGAGTGGGTGTTCCTAAGCAGACTGCTGAACATCCACGATTGAAAGAACCGTGTGTGAAAGAAGCTTACAGTGTGCAGTGAAATCAGAATAAGCAATTTCAGTACAGGAGAGGGGCCTGTAGAACCATGGAAGACCAAAGTAAAGGCTGGAGTGCAGCTAAATATCTTCAGTAAAGCAATTAATACACTTTATGTCAACCAGAGCCAGAGTTTTACATGGGTCATGATACTTGTAAACTGAGCCCTGACCTTGCAATGTGATTGGCTGCACAACACTGACATCATCAGCTCATCATGGCCGCACACCATGCCTACCAAGCCCCTATCATCAATAGTTGACTTATATATATGTAGAGGAGAGGTTGGTTTACAATGGCAGGAGATGGCAACAGGAAAAGCAAACAAGCAATGTCTCAAGATGCCTTTTTTAATTTTAGAGAAGGACCCAGGGATCATCACCGGGTATTATTTTAATGACAGCTGCATATTTAACAATTCACATCCTAGGGTCTATCCTTTTCTCTCTGGTGTCAACCTTATCCTGTGTGCCCAGACCAGCATGATGATGCACCCCCATGGTATGTGTCCTTGACAGTTTTGGACCACAGGAAGTGAGTTAGATCATGGTAGGCAACCCCAGCACTCCAGCTGTGGTAAAAGCTACAAATCTCATCATGCTTCTGCCTCTGGGAGTCATGCTTCTGGCTGGCAGAGGCTTGCAATGCATCATGATACTTACAGTTCTACAACAGCTGGAGTGCTGAGGGTTGCTTACCCTTGGTTCAATGGCGCAGGACGTCATTCAACCCAGAAGATGGGTGGTGGCCAGGATCAGAGGAATACATGAATGACAACAATGGAACTTGGTGAAGACAAGGAAGTAGAGATTTTCTTTTTAAATTAAAACTCCAGATATGCTTTAAAATATTGATAATACATTACTATATTATAGCATATATAAGAGTTAGTGATTGGGTTTACATACTGTAAACAAACAGAACCTTACTTGGCCATGACCGGATGTTTGAAATGAACATGGGTTACTGCAATGCTCTTCACCTCATTGTCCATACCAGACACCCCATCCTCAGGGCTCCTCAGCAATCCTGAGTTCCCTCACCATCCATTGCACCCATTACACAGATAGGCTTATGGCTGAGGAGTTTTGTAGCAAGATGGAAGGAGTCTGATGGGAAATGAGAAACTAGTATCCCATCAGAACCACCTTGCGTTAGATTGACAGGCCTCTAAGGCTGTGGAGTAGGGTGTGTGTGGTCTGATGAGGAACTCTGGGACTGGTTCCCCATCAGGTTCACCTCCTGTGTGACTTGTCATTGGGCAAATATGAGCTTTGCCAAATTCAGGTAAGGACGTCAACAAGAATCCATGGCCCTTTTGTTACCATTCAGCTTTTGGCCAAGAACTCTAAATGCTGAATGGGGCCAGGGATAGAACCCTGTGCTGAAAGCTGTGACATTGATGCAGTTACCTAGCAAAAACATGCTTCACTATGAGCACTGGCGTTTCTCCATGAACTGTAGCGGTATTCATTTTCTCATGTTACTTGAGCTGATGTTAATGCGGTCACGGACCTTTGTTTGCACATTGGGTAAGTGAAAGCAGGAAATACAAAGCCACTGAAAAAGCCTGGTTTCTAAACATGTGGCTTTCTGCATACTCAGAAATCTGTAAAAGTAAAAGACATTATATTGGATAAGGATGTCCAAGAAAGGAATGTTTTACAAAATTTTTTTTCTTATTTTGCCATATAAATTGTACTGCCATTTCTTTAATATATTATGTTTTTGGAAGATTGGGATAATATTGTGTGTGGTTAAGGTGGTCTATGCCATTTTTCTTTCTATCCCTGCTTACAGTACCTGTGCATATTGGCTGTTGCAAGCGCTTTAAAGTGTTACTAAACCCACAACAGTAAAATCAGTCTGTATATGCAGCATAGCATGCTTGTTATACTCACTGTGGAACTTAAGGGGTTACTCCTCTGCTGTCATGAAAGACGTCCTGTTAGTTCAGCCGTCGGCGGAAGATCGGTTAACAGAACTATTGTCAGTAGAACCAGAGGACGCGTTCGGAGACGCGTTGACACGAACGGACGCATGCGGGTGCGCGCTAATACGAGCGGGTGTACGCGGGTACACGATGAGACGAACGGGCACGTACGATCGGTACTCGGGCGTGCACGTGTGCACGCAGCGGCGCGCAGACGTGCGGTGTGACAGCTTTTGGCGCCATTAGGCCTATTTAAAGGTGCCTGTCAGCATGCTTCCTTGCTGTCCGGTCTACAGCGTTCCCTGTGACCCTAAGCTTCCAGTATACCTGTTTACCTGATTCCTGTTACCCGGCTTGTTCCTGACTTCTCCTGTTTGCTGCCAGTCCCTGACCTCGGCTTGTCTGACGATTCTCCTGCCTCATCCTTCAGTTATTACCTGCCTGTCTGTTGCCGACCCGGTCCGTGCCCTGACTACTCTCCTGGTTCCGTTTTGTACCTGCTCTGCTTACCTGTGTTTTGACCCGGCCTGTCTGACTTGTAAAGTGCTTCCAGTGGTACTACAGAACACCTCCCAGTTGCCTGTTGTTCCTGAGTTCCTGCCAGTGGCTCCAGTGTTCCTGATAGTTCTCCTGCTGCTGCACCAGAGGTCCGGATCAACCCTACACCTGCCACTTACCAAGCACTTGTGGCCCCCTGCGCTCTTGAGTCCCTGTCTTCTCTATCAGGGGCTCTCGAACCAGAGGCACACGAGAGGCTACTCCTTGCATTCTGGGCTCCACCACCAGGTACGTGACAGTACCGGACAGCCATGTCTGAGCCCACGCAGGGAGCCTCTCCTATGGATGAACTCTGCCGCCATCTTGCTGGACTTACCCAGGCAGTAAAGAGCCTACAAGAAGGCTACACCCAGATGGAAGGCCAAGTCCAGGCCCTAGCAGCTTCTACACCTCCAGTATCCGGGACTTCTGCTTCATCATCAGTGGTCATGTTGCCGCCTGAACCCAGGGTCCCCACGCCTGAAAGATTTTCGGGTAACCGGAGCAAATTCAGGTCCTTCCGCAACTCATGTGAGCTCTTTTTTGCCCTTCAACCAAGGACTTTCTCCCTGGAAGCCACCAAGGTGGGGTTCGTGATCTCGCTGCTGACCGGCGAGCCCCAGTCCTGGGCCCATCGCTTGTTAGAAAAGAAAGACACCTCACTTGATACTCTGGATACCTTCTTTCGGGCTATGTCATCCCTATATGAAGACCCACAGCTGACTGCCACGGCAGAGACAGCCTTGCACACCCTACAGCAAGGCCGCAGACCTGTTGAGGACTATGCATCAGAATTCAGACGCTGGAGTTCCGATACAAATTGGAACAATGCCGCCCTACGGTATCAGTTCCGTATGGGCCTTTCAGAATCCTTGAAGGATGAACTAGCCCGAGTGGGCCTTCCTGAGACTCTAGAGGACCTCATAGACCTTTCCATCCAAATAGACAGACGCCTAAGAGAACGACGTACAGAGCGATCTTCTGGCCCGGCTCGTCCTGTCTGGATGCTGCCCCGGGTGCCTAGTTCTCCCCACTCCGCTCCTCCAGCTTCTACTACCATGACTTCAGATACACCAGAACCAATGCAGCTGGGACTCTTACGGCCATCTCTCACTCCTGAAGAGCGTCAACGCCGTCGGGCTGGTAACCTGTGCCTATGTTGCGGGGAACCCGGACACTTTGTACAGACATGCCCGGCCAAGCTTCGTAAGTGCCTCTCTGTTTCTCCTGCTCTTACCCCAGCTTCACTGAATAATATGTCTCATCTGGCTGTCCCGCTTCTTTTACAGCTCCCAGGAGGGAATATACCAACCAGCGCTATCATTGATTCCGGGGCCTGCAGTGGCTTTATAGACTTGTCCTTCGCTTCCAGACATCATATTCCCATCCGGCCCAGGGCGAAAGGACTTTTAGTATATCTGGCCGATGGTTCTACCCTCAGATCAGGACCAGTAACCCAGGAAACAGTACCCATGCTTACCACCATTGCTGGCACTCATCAAGAGCTACTTTGTCTGGACGTCATTGAATCTCCTCTATTCCCCATCATATTGGGCATGCCTTGGCTCAAGGCCCATAATCCACAAGTTGATTGGGCCTCAGGAAAAATTGAATTTCCTTCCTCTTATTGCCACCAACACTGTCTACCAGAAGTTACTCAAGCTCCCTCTGCCCTGTTGTGCATGGAAACTGATGCCGAGACCCGTCAAGTTGTACCTGAAGTCTACCATAGCTTTCTGGACGTTTTCAGTCAAAAAGGGGCCGAGACCCTTCCTCCCCACCGGCCATATGACTGTCCGATTGAGCTTCTCCCAGGGGCAGAGATTCCTTTTGGGAGAATATTTCCTTTATCAGAGTTAGAACTAGGAGTATTAAAAACTTACATTGACGATAATCTTAAGAAAGGCTTCATCCAACCCTCCACATCCCCGGCAGGAGCAGGAATCTTTTTTGTGGAAAAGAAAGACCATTCTTTGCGCCCTTGTGTGGATTATCGGGCGCTCAATAAGATTACAATCAAGAACCGTTATCCCTTACCATTAGTGCCAGAACTTTTTCAGAGGCTGGGGTCTGCAGTAGTGTTTTCAAAGTTAGATCTTCGTGGTGCCTACAACCTTGTCCGCATTCGCAAGGGAGACGAATGGAAGACTGCTTTCCGTACCCGGTTTGGGCACTTCGAATATTTAGTTATGCCTTTCGGACTCTGTAATGCTCCTGCCACATTTCAGCATTTTGTAAATGACATTTTCAGAGACTACCTTGACCTGTTTGTTGTTATTTATCTAGATGACATTCTAATCTTCTCTTCTTCCCTAGTTGAACACCGTGAACATGTCAGAAACGTTTTGACCCGACTTCGCCTACACGGCCTTTACGCCAAGCCTGAGAAATGTGTCTTTGAGCAGGAGAGTATTCAGTTCTTTGGTCTTATTATCTCTGTGGAAGGCATCAAAATGGACCCTCAGAAGGTCTCCGCCATTCTGGACTGGCCCGCCCCCACTGACAAAAAAGGGATTCAACGTTTCGTGGGATTTGCGAATTTTTATAGAAAATTCATCAAGGGATTCTCCACCATCATTGCTCCCATTACAAGATTGACCCAACAGGGCCTCAAGTTCCACTGGTCTACGGAAGCTCAGATGGCCTTTACTACACTGAAGGATCTGTTTGTCTCAGCCTCAGTTTTAAAACATCCTGATTCCACGTTACCCTACATCCTGGAGGTGGACGCTTCGGAGATAGCGGTCGGTGCAGTACTCTCCCAAAGACAGGGGCCTAGGGCTCTTCTGCACCCAGTCGCTTTTTTTTCCCGTAAATTATCAGAAGCAGAAAAGAACTATGACGTGGGTGATCGAGAATTGTTAGCGATCAAAGCTGCGTTGGAGGAATGGCGATACCTGTTAGAGGGAGCAGCCCATCCGATTCTTGTTTATACAGATCACAAGAATCTAGAATATTTAAAGACTGCCAAGAGGTTGAAACCACGACAGGCCAGATGGGCACTGTTCTTTACTAGATTTTCTTTCCATATTACCTACCGCCCCAGGTCAAAAAATATCAAGCCTGACGCTCTGTCACGGATGTACAGCGATTCGGAAGCACCTTCCCCACCAGATACCATCTTGTCCGCAGGGAACTTTCTGTTACTCCAAGGGGATCTACTGTCACAGATCAAGCAAGCCTCCAGGAACGTTTCCGCTCCACCTGATACAACCCTACAGGCCAGAGATGATCTTCTGTGGTTTAAGGATAGGATCTTCGTACCTCAGGAGGTGCGAACGGCAGCTCTTAGTTCTTGCCATGACCATATGTTAGCCGGCCACTTTGGAGTACATAAAACATCTGAACTTCTTCAGCGCACGTTCTGGTGGCCATCATTAAGAAAGGATTGCAAGGACTACGTGGAAGCATGTGTCACCTGTATCCAAAATAAAGGTAGCAAGTCTAAGGCCTGGGGCCTGTTAAAACCACTATCTGTCCCGGAGAAGCCATGGAGGATGATCTCCATGGATTTTATTGTCGAGTTGCCACCTTCTGAAAGCTACACTACGATCTTCGTAATAGTGGATAGATTATCCAAGATGGCACATTTCTTACCAATGAAAGGTACCCCTACTGCTGCTGAAACTGCCAGGACATTTATTAAGGAGGTGGTGAGGCTTCATGGCATCCCTGCCAATATTACTTCCGATCGGGGGGTACAATTCACCTCGAGGTTTTGGAGAGCTCTCTGTGAATCCCTGAAAATTGATCTTGCCTTCTCTTCTGCCTATCACCCCCAAACAAATGGCCAGACGGAGAGAACGAATCAGACGCTGGAGCAGTATCTGCGCTGCTTTTCCTCGTTCTCCCAGGATGATTGGGCTCCGCTTCTTCCCATTGCCGAATTTGCATACAATAACTCTGTTCATTCCGCTACAAAACAAACACCATTTTTTGCAAATTATGGGTTCCGGAGTGTCCAGTACCAGCTGTTCAAGAAAACCTAAACTTCTTTGAATCAAATAATAAGCTTCTGCAAGAGACTATGGCAAGGACCCAGAACTACAACAAAGAGGTGTTTGATAAGAAGAGAAGGGGGGAGCTTGATCTTAAACCTGGAGATTTGGTTTGGCTATCCACTTTGAATCTAAGATTGGCTTGTCCTTCCAAAAAATTGGGTCCCAAGTTCGTGGGTCCTTTTCCAGTGACAAGAAAAATTAATAATGTGGCCTACGAACTAAAGCTACCAGAATCATTCCGGATTCACCCGGTCTTTCATGTTGCCCTACTCAAACCTGCAGTTCCTGATCCTTTTGTCAACCGGAGGGTCAATCCCCCTGAACCCATGATCATTGACGGAGAAACCGAATATGAGGTCGAGTCCATTCTGGATTGTAGGAAGAGACGTAATCAAGTCCAGTTCTTGGTAAAGTGGAAGGGGTATGGGCCTGAGGAAAACTCCTGGGAGCCGGAGTCCAACATCCATGCTAGGAGATTGATACTTGCCTTTAAAAGATCTCATCCAAGTAAGATGGCACAGTTGGGCATCCGGAGGCTGCCCCTTGGGGGGGGCAATGTCATGAAAGACGTCCTGTTAGTTCAGCCGTCGGCGGAAGATCGGTTAACAGAACTATTGTCAGTAGAACCAGAGGACGCGTTCGGAGACGCGTTGACACGAACGGACGCATGCGGGTGCGCGCTAATACAAGCGGGTGTACGCGGGTACACGATGAGACGAACGGGCACGTACGATCGGTACTCGAGCGTGCACGTGTGCACGCGGCGGCGCGCAGACGTGCGGTGTGACAGCTTTTGGCGCCATTAGGCCTATTTAAAGGTGCCTGTCAGCATGCTTCCTTGCTGTCCGGTCTACAGCGTTCCCTGTGACCCTAAGCTTCCAGTATACCTGTTTACCTGATTCCTGTTACCGGGCTTGTTCCTGACTTCTCCTGTTTGCTGCCAGTCCCTGACCTCGGCTTGTCTGACGATTCTCCTGCCTCATCCTTCAGTTATTACCTGCCTGTCTGTTGCCGACCCGGTCCGTGCCCTGACTACTCTCCTGGTTCCGTTTTGTACCTGCTCTGCTTACCTGTGTTTTGACCCGGCCTGTCTGACTTGTAAAGTGCTTCCAGTGGTACTACAGAACACCTCCCTGCTGCTTGCTGGTTCGTGGGTGTATGCTAGCTACAGTGCTTCCCTATCCAGTCAACAGTTCCAGTGTTCCTGCCAAGAGTTCCGGTTCATCTACCAGTTGTTCCAGTGCTTCAGTTGTACTACAGAACACCTCCCAGTTGCCTGTTGTTCCTGAGTTCCTGCCAGTGGATCCAGTGTTCCTGATAGTTCTCCTGCTGCTGCACCAGAGGTCCGGATCAACCCTACACCTGCCACTTACCAAGCACTTGTGGCCCCCTGCGCTCTTGAGTCCCTGTCTTCTCTATCAGGGGCTCTCGAACCAGAGGCACACGAGAGGCTACTCCTTGCATTCTGGGCTCCACCACCAGGTACGTGACATCTGCATTGTGTGAAAAGGCTGTTTTATCCTGTATGCACATATCCTCCCGCTCCTGCAACCAAAAGTTTTATCTTTTATGCTGGAGAGAACATTTAGTTCTTCTCAGAGCTAGCCAGGTCACATGATAGTGACATCACACATGTGGGCGTGTATACAGGCTGCACAGTGGAAATCTCCTCCTACCTGAACTTTCAGCACTGGAGAAACTGTGCAGTTTATAATGTAACTGTGGAATACAGATCATCCAAAAAGATATATAGTGGCAATATTTTAATGTAAAAAGAAGATTTATAAGCTGTGCGCACTGTGGAGGGGGGGGGACTATTTTCATATTACTGGGTTTAGTAACACTGTAATGCGCCTTTTCATGCCTTAGCACTCTGGCAAATCTAGAAAAAAACTCTGATGTGCCATCTGTGTTTCAGTTCAGTCTGCCTGGATGCAATCACATCATCCTTCCATAGGCAGCAATACATAAGTCAGTTCAACCCGCTGGTTGAACACAAAAAACTGACTTGATTCCCCCAGCCAGGTGCTCTGATTAAGTAGCAAAAATCTGGCAGGACGGTGTACAGAAGTTGATTTATTTATTTTTCTAAAATAAAAAAAGAGGTTTATATTTACTGCCCTGGCAAGGAAATTGCACAGAGCAGCCTTTAAGCTCTTCTTCTGGAGACCCCCGCTGGTGCTGTCTGCTCTACCTCTTCTCCGTGTGTCCCCGTAGCAAGAGGAGTGCTACAGAGGTGCTCCGCCACACCCCCTGATCCCTCCTCACTGGATTTAACTGACAGCAGCAGGAACCAATGGCTCCCCCTGCTCTCAGTCTGTCCTGTGAGAGCAATGAGAGAGACCAGTGCTGCTGCAGACAGGCACAGCACTGGATCAAGAGAGGTCTGAGGTGAGTGTTTGGGGTGGGAGGAGCAAATGGAAGGTTTTTTACCTTATATTATAATCTGACTGTACAGTCTTCTTTAGATCATTTTATAACCTTATAGTACAAGGGCATGGTTGAGTTATAAAAACCGATTGATTGATTTTAACTCTAAATGAGATTGCTTAGATATTGTACAATCAGATTGTAAGGATGAATTTCCATCCTTATGTTACTGTCACTTCAATTAACTTTCTGAATTTAGCAGATTTGCACAGTTTGCTTGATAGCATTAACAGCTCAATTAATTTCACTTGTTGTTGGAAATACTTTTTACCATATGTAAAGCAAAACTAAAAATGTATATTGACCTTTCTGTGACCTAATAGACCGGATTACTGATTTCGTAATAAAAAAGAGATTTCACCAAGCTACATAATGATCTGTATGCAAATGGTGATGCAGACAGGCTCTAATCAGATGTTAGTGCTTCCTTGTTTGCATTGGACGAATATCTGGTAGAACAATATCTAGTGCATTTTTTTTAGACACTGTAGATGTGTAATTTCAAAGTTAAAGTGGTTGTAAACCTTTACCTATACCCAGTGAAGTGACTGGCCTCAGGTGATACACAGACATGAAACAAATCCTCCTACATAAGTTGTAACTGTTTATTTGCAGCCATGTGTCCCCTACACACTTGTAAAACTCAAAGCTAAAAAGGACTTTTGACAGATTCACAAAGCATGGGGCAGGGAGCTGCAGTTACATACTGTACAAGAGCTCTGAGATCTGATTGGAGAGAACTGACACACCTCCCTCCACACAGTGCACAGGAACAGAGCTTCAGCTCTTAATCACACTTTGTGTGCTAGAGATAACCCCTCTGTCACCTTTTTAGTTCTTAGTGTCAGGAAAACTTGTTAGAAGGGACAAGGGACTTGTCAAAAAAGACAAGTCGATAACAGAGGGATTAGACAGCAGAGAGAAATTACAGTGCTTTGGAGAAAGGCAAGTAAACACTACAGAAATATGTGCTTTGTTCAGATTTTATGTCTGAGATTTACAAACACTTTAGTTCCTTTAAAGTTAAAGAAGTACAGTCAAAGCTTGTTTGGCTGTACTTCTTCTGTAGGTCACAGGAGTACAGTTCGTTCCGTACTCCTGAAATCCGCTGTTGGCTGAAGTCGCAGAGCTGGTCCAGGCTCGGGCAAGATTGCGACCATAAAGTCATGATCTACCCACAACCCTGGACTGGCACCACAGACACCACATGTTGAAAGAAAGAAAATTGATTGATTCCCCCATTAACACATTCAGCGGGAGGTTTTCAGACCGTCAAATTGCAATGATTACTGGTGGCCGATTGTCTCCAGTACAACAATCTGTCCATACATGGATCGAAAATTCGAACAGTTCCTGCTGAACTGGCCAAATTTTCATCTGTTTATGGCCAATTCTTAGATGCGGCAGCTGAATTTGTTTTCTTTTTTAGGCTTTTTCTTCCTTTATTTTCACCTGGTGATCCAGTGGTCAGTAATACACTTCCTGTCTAAGGCTGCTTTCACACTGGGGCGGTAGGGGGCGTCGGCGGTAAAAAAGCGCTATTTTTAGCGTTGTTTTACCGCGGTATTCGGCCGCTAGCGGTGCGGTTTTAACCCCCCGCTGGCGGCCGAAAAAGGGTTAAAACCACTCGTATAGCGCGGCTATAGCCGCGGTATTGCCGCGGTATAGCCGCGCTGTCCCATTGATTTCAATGGGCAGGAGCGGTTTAGGAGTGGTGAATACACTGCTCCTTCACCGCTCCAAAGATGCGGCTGGCGGAGGCTGTTTTGGGGCGGTTTGCCGGCGGTATTTTTAGCGCAATAACGCCTGCAAACCACCCCAGTGTGAAAGGGGTCTTAGGGTGTCTCCACTCTGGAAGGAGGAGCAACAGAGACACACTTGACAGCATACTACCAGATTTAGATGGACACGACTGCAAAATTAACGCTGACTCCAGCTAACACTTTTTAAGCAGTTACAGCAATGTTTTTTTTTACCTTTTAGGATAAAGGTTTTACATAAATAAGTAAAGTCTAGCTAAAAAAAAAAATCAGGTAACCCTGCAAGTTAAGGGCATACTGTGCTAGTGTGCACCACATACCAGCACAGACTTACCCCTAAAATGAAGCCCTCCAGTGGTGCACTGTCACCACTGACAGGGCTTTTGTCTTCACTCTGTCTTCCTTCCCAGGTTCTTGGGCTCCGGCCATTTGAACGGCCGAGAAGCGATTATGCCACTCCTGTGAATGCGTATGGGAGTCCTGGCCATGGCACAGAGCTCTGGTTTTAATTCAAAACGCAGTGCACATGCACCGGTAAAACATACAAGGTGCACATTTAGGACACATTCATTTTACCTACAGGTAAATTCATTTTACCTACAGGTAAGCTTTATTATAGGCTTATCTGTAGGTAAATGTAAGATATAGCAGAGTTTACTACTGCTTTAGTGACAGTCCCAGTTAATCTGCATGCAGTTCAGGTACACTATAGGAGTCAGTATAATCTTGGCACAGGTGCAAGGTAGATGTGGTTCAGATGCAGTTAACATTTGGCATAATGTGGTATAGGGTTGGTAGAGATGCAGTCTGTTTGGAATAAGTGCAGTATAGAGTGCAGTATGGGTGAGGTATGGATTGGGTACACCTGTAGTCCTGCTCCCAATGTCTCAGTCCCTGCTAGCAGCATAAGCAATGGGTGAATAGCCTTTTCACCAGTCCCCAGGATGCTGTGGTGACCTCTCACTGTGGGAGGGGGGCCCACTCAGTCTTTCCCCGAAAAAGCCTTTAGTGAGCACAAGTGGGAAGCAGAGGGTGAGTGGATACCCCCAGTCTCCCTGTGGCAGCAGTGCAGGGGCTGTCATGTGTCTCAGGCTTGGATTGCCACTGGCATGGTCTCCCGCTGGCAGGCAAAAATCCATACAGAGGTGCTCTCTCTCTAACTGCCTTGGTGCCAAGAGGAAGAGCTTTCCTGGGCGGTTTAATAAAAATCCTCTCCCCACTCTTCCTACTGCACATTGCCTAATGGGATCTGTAGTGTAATGAGTCTATTCCGCCTATTATTAATGCCCCTATTTTGTTTTTGCCTAGAGTTCTGCTTTACATGTACACATTGTATAATCTTATGGGAAGATATTTGTTGAAATGGTCAGGGTCTCTTTCATGTTCTAAGATCTAAACCAGATCACTGAACAAATTAGCATTGTGTTGCCTTCCCATCTGATTAGAATTGGACAGGGTATACACAGACTAAATATTGACCACTTCAGCAGGAACTGGTTGACTTTTGGTCCATGTGTACTGCTGTCTGTTCAGCAGACTTGCTTCTGTTGAACCATCAAGCTGGAAACCCAGCATTCAATCAGTGCTTTCAGCCTATGTCTGCAATACTGGTCTGTGTATTCTGATGGAGGAAGTCCTCCCTGTCATGAATACAGTACCATGGCAGGGCAGATCTCTGTATCACATATCATTTGTGTTGATGGAAGAACCTGTCATTTTTTTTTTGGTTCAACCTGCTTGTTAAATGAAAAAAAAATGCACATGTATACCTAGCTTTAAGGTGGACTGATCGATGGGGGTTCGCCACCCTGCTCTGCAATCAATAGCCTTTATAAAGGCCTCCTGAGCTTTTGTGTTATGTATTCCACCCTTTAAATGTTTTAGACAACATTAAAAGGAACACTCCCCAAACAGTCATTAGTGTAATGAAATGGTATAGTCCAGGCCCTTAGACTAGTTCAAATATATATATGTATTGTTATTTGTCTGGAGAAGACCATTTAATGCCCAAATCCATTTAAATTTCCTCTCCCAACACTAACCAAAGAGATGAAATAACATGTGGCATTTGAGCGAAACTTGTAGCTTGTGGGAGAAAAGATGGAACTGAATAAGTCAGCAGAGCTTCACCTCATTCACTATGCAAAAGCTAAAATTCCTTTGCAAAGTGAACAGCCGCTTTGCTTTTAGTAAATCAAGCTTACCTACTCATGACCATACAGTACATACTCTCTGGCAATATATGCACATGAGTAGGTTTATGCTAGATTGGGTTCATCCCTATACAAATCGCTGGGCTTTGATGATAGACATCCCTAAGTAACTTTACCCACTCCTGGCCAGGATAAATTGTGCCAAACAGGCTCAGGATACAGTATAAAAATGATCATTACCATTATAATACAACTAGGCAATACAGTTGCTTACTAGGCGGAGATCATCCGCATGTGCAGCAGACTCACAGACAATGTTGAATGAGGCCCCACCAGCACCATTAGTAGGGCCCATTGATTTAAACTGAAAGCAAAGACACTTGTTAAAAAGGGTTAAAGTGGTTGCTGCCAAGAGCTTAAAACCTCACATGGTGTTAAGTCCTTACACGTGACTGCTTCATGTATTTTCTTATTGAGTACGTTTTTGTTTTGTATGTTGCCTTTTAAGCATGTAAAAAACATTAAGAAGTAGTTTCATGTTTGTCTAGACTCCAGTATTGTCAGTAGTCCATTGCTTGCGGGATCACTGATTACTATGATACTATGCCAGAAACTGAAATGTTTGATATTGCATTTAAAATTACAACACTGAATGAACGCTATTGTTCACCATAAACAGTGTAACACATGTTGGCAGGTTTCCTGAATATCTGTAAATAGGAAGGACACATGAATACATTCTGATAAACATTTGCTTATAATTGGAAACGGTAGAAAAAAAAATAATGACAGGATTTGTTGTCAAATGTTAAAATGAACTTGTCATTAAGGGCACTTTCACACTGAGGCAGTGGGGGCGTCGGCAGTAAAGTGCCGCTATTTTTAGCGGCGCTTTACTGTTGTTTTAGCAGCACTTTGCAGCTGCTAGCGGAGTGCTTTTAACCCCCACTAGCGGCCAATGAAGGGGTTAATAGCGCCCGTGTAGCACTGCTGCCGAAGCGATTTGCAGGCGCTTCGGCGGCGCTGCCCATTGATTTCAATGGGCAGGGGCACTTTAGGAGCGGTGTATACACCGCTCCTAAAGTACCCCAAAGATGCGGCTTGCAGGACTTTTTTTAACGTCCTGCAAGCGCACCGCTCCAGTGTGAAAGCACTCAGGCTTTCACACTGGAGAGACAGGAGAGGCGCTTTACAGGCGCTTTGCAGGCGCTATTTTTAGTGTTAAAACGTCTGTAAAGCGCCTCAGTGTGAAAGTAGCCTAAATGTCATGCTTTGCATCAGCCATTCTCAACCAGGTTTTAGAGGGACCCTGGGGTTCCTCAAGAGGTTGCTAGAGGTTCGTCAAACTGTAGCTGACTGACCACCAATCTGATGGTGTCTGCCTAGATCTATGTTCATTGTCACCTAGAAGAGCCAGCTACGTGACACCAATTATCCTTCTATCTGTCTTTAAAGGGGACATACTTCACAGGTCTATTATGACCTCCTTCATTTAATCAGGGGTTCCTTGAATCCTAGAAATTATTTCAAGGGTTTCCCTTGGTAAAAAAAAGGTTGAAAAACGCTGCATCTGAGCTACTTCATGTGATTTAAATCTTAGGCACAGACCACATGATCTCTAGCTACAAGCATTGTGGGCATTTCACATCTTGAGAGGTTGCAGGTGGTCTTCACTCTTCAGTGAGACAGATTCTGCCTGGTGGTAATACGACTAAAGCAGCCCCATCAGTAGATTCACTTCTGTACAACCGCAGTGACCATACATGGATCAAAATTTGTCTGACCCTTGCTGAACTGGCCTGAATTTCAATCCATGTATGCTCAGCTTAAAGAATATGTCAACCCAACATTTTATATTCCTGATATGTGCCTTCTGTATCATGTAGTTGTATGAGAAAGTATCCTGTTCTCTATGCATCCTTTGTGTGAAATCCCTGACAATCCCTCTGCTTTCCTATTAGCCATGAGAGCACAGCGTAGAGTGTGGTCAGTTTTTTGCCTGCTCTCCTTCAGTGATCAGACATGTGCTGACCCCCCCCCCCCCCCTCACCCTTGCACAGCCATTCACTGGGAAGTCCAGTGTGATACTGTTTCTCCTCCCCAGCTCTCTGAACTCTTTATACAGCTGAGAACAAAAGGCATGTAATCAATTTTTATCATTTCTTTTACATGTACAGTATTCACAAATGTTTTACTGTTTATTTCTATTTTAAACCAAATGGGTTGTTTTACAAGGTGAACGTTCACATATACTTTAATATATATTAATTTGATTGTTTACTGCTGATCTATTTGCCATATCTATTTTTAAAAATTAGAAATTTTATCTCCCTTTAAACCTATGGTGTGTAAAACAAAACAAAATTATTAATGCCATGTTTTATACTATAAAACTGGTTTATAGTTGCCCACACAAACAAACTATATTTTTTTATTTCAGGCATAGTAAATGCACTGTAGAAGATGAAGGTTAATTGCTCTACTGCAGGAAAATGTATGACAAAGTCTGGTTGGCTGCTGCTTTCAACACCTGAAATTCCTCCACCTTTTAAAAGACACCGTTGCTTTGATAGAAAAAAAATATAGTACAAAATTGTTGACATTTAAATTGCTTTAAAATTAAAATCCAGACCTATTGATTTAAAGTGATGTCAGAAATACAAAAATAGGTTATTGAGGGTTATTTTCATTTTAGATGACAAAACAGCCAATGATGTTCAGGAGAAGTTCCTATTATTTAACTGCCTCTGTACATGTCTGATTGTTTCAGTTAACTAAACCTGAGTTTCTTTTTCATTAAAGCAGCGGGTTGAAAACAAAAAGAAACTCACACAAGCAATCTAGTTCAAGGGATCTCTCCCAGTGCACTACTGTATTCGGACAGTGGGTACTCCCCACCCAAGTCAGAATACACGGATCAGCACTGCAGCTATTGGCTGCACTGGCTGATTAAATGCTGGTCTTCCAACAGGATCACTCGAAAGGAGCCGCTCTAATGATAGGCTTCTGTTGAACAGAGAGGGCTACACACGGTTCCTGCTGAACTGGACGGATTTCGATATGTGCGTGTATACCTAGCTTAACTCCGTTGAGTTTTACAATACAAAAGTATTTGTTTGCAACATCCTCGTTCTCTCTCTCTCGCTCTCTCTCTCTCTCTCTCTCTCTCTCTATATATATATATATATATATATAGAAGTATCTACATACCTATATATAAATATAGATATATAGATATACCTATATATATATATATATATATATATATATATATATATATATATATATATATATATATATATATATATATATGTGTATAGTGTCAAAAGTATCAGGACACCTGCCTTTACATGAACTTTAATGGCATCCCAGTCTTAGTCCATAGGGTTCAATATAGAGTTGGCCCATCCTTTGCAGATATAACAGCTTCAACTCTTCTGGGAAGGCTGTCCACAAGGTCTAGGAGTGTGTCTATGGGAATGTGTGACCATTCTTCCAGAAGCACATTTTTGGGGTCAGGCACTGATGTGGACGAGAAGGCCTAGCTCACCCAAAGGTTTTCTATCGGGTTGAGTTCAGGAGTCCTTGCAGGCCAGTCAAGTTCCTCCACCCAAACTCGCTCATCCATGTCTTTATTGACCTTGCTTTGTGTACTGGTCCAAATTATTTGGTGGAGGGGGGGCTATGGTGTGGGGTTATTTTTCAGGGGTTGGGCTTGGCCCCTTAGTTCCAGTGAAGGGAACTCTTAAAAAGAAAGTAAAGTCTTCTTGTTTAGTTGTACCTACAGGTAAACCTGTAATAAGACTTACCTGTAGGTACTGTAAATATCTCCTAAATTTGCACCGTTTAGGAGATGTTTACTATATACGCCGCCTCCGCCATTATCGGCGCATGCACTGTGAAGGAACGGCTGCCCCTGCCGTTTATGTAGGATCCCCCAAAAAATATATAAAAAAACATTTTTTTTCCTCAGTTTAGGACGATACGTATTCATCTACATATTTTTGGTAAAAGAATTCGCAATAAGAGTTTATTGATTGGTTTGCGCAAAAGTTATAGCGTCTACAAAATAGGGTCTAGTTTTATGACATTTTTATTAATAATTTTTTTTTTACTAGTAATGTCGGTGATCAGCGATTTTTAGCATGACTGCAACATTATGGCGGACAGATCAGACTCTTTTGGCTCTATTTTGGGGGCCATTCACATTTATACAGCGATCAGTGTGATTAAAAATGCACTGATTACTGTGTAAATGTGACTGGGAATGAAGGAGTTAACCAGGAGGGGGCGCTGTAGGGGTTAAGTGTGTCCTAGGAAGTGACTCTTACTGTTGGGGGGATGGTGTATGTGTGACATGACAATGATCACCGCTCCCAATTACAGGGAGCGGTGATCAGTGTCCTGTCACTAGGCAGAACGGGGAAATGCTTATCAGCATTTCCCTGTTTTTCCTCTCCCTGAGACGATCGCGGGTATCCCAGTGGACATCAAATCCGCGGGACCCGCGGTCAGACTCATGGAGCTCGCGGCGGGCGCGCGTCTGCTATCCAGACCTCGTGAGATCAAGTACAATAACGTGATTTTGTGCAGCGGAGCCAAGCTGCTGCAGTAAAACTGTGGCGGCTGGTCCACAAGCGGTTAAGGGGTCAGCATACCAAGACATTTTTTGGACAATTTCATGCTCCCAACTTTGTGGAAACAGTTTGGGGATTGTCTCTTCCTGTTCCAACATGACTACGCACCAGTGTACAAAGCAAGGTCCATAAAGACATGGATGAGAAAGTTTGGGGTGGAGGAACTTGACTGGCCTGCACAGTCCTTTTGGGATGAATTAGAGCGGAGACTTGCCAGGCCTTTTCGTCCAATATCAGTGCTTGACCTCACAAATGCTCTTCTGGAAGAATGGTCAAACATTCCCATAGACACACTCCTAACGCTTGTGGACAACCTTCCCAGAATAGTTGAAGCTGTTATAGCTGCAAAGGGTGGGTCAACTCAATATTAAACCCTATGGACTAAGACTGAGATGCCATTAAAGTTCATGTGCGTGTAAAGACAGGTGTCACAATACTTTTGACAATATAGTGTATATATATATATATAATCCCCCACTGTCAGAATACAATGGAACGGCGGGACAAATCCCTGCATCAACAAAGTTTGTTTGCATGCGGGGATTTGTCTGTTTTTCTTTTTGTTTATCTAGCTGGTTGAACAAAAAAATAAACTGAATGTGTATACATGTATACTCTGCTTTAGTGTTACAGTTACAGGAAAGGTTAAAGTTACACTGAGGGTTTGTTTTAGGGTTACAGGGAGGGTAAGTATTACATTGACGGGGAAGGTTAGGTCTATGGGGAGGGATGGTGTTACAGTTACAGGGAAAGTTAAGCCTACAAGAAGAGTTCGTTTTAGGGTTAAAAGAAAGGTTAGGTGTAGAAGGATGGTTAGTGTTAGGGTTATAAGGAGGTTAGGGTTACAGAAAAGGTTAATATTGCAGTTGCAGGGTTCGGCCTTCAGGAAGGGCTGGTGTTAAAGTTACGGGAAGTTTGCAGGGAGGATTCCTTTTAGGATTACAGGAAAGATTAGGAATAGAGGGATGGCTAATGTTATGGCTATAAGGTTACAGAGAGGGTTAATGTTACAGATACAGAGAGGGTAAGGGTTACAAGGAGTGTTAGCTTTGGGATTACAGGAGTGGTTCAGATTTCAGGGAAAGCTAGTATGAGGGGAAGGTCATCACCCTGCACCCCAAAAGCTAACACCTCTGATCTCTCAAATTTAAAAGCAAATTTATTGCACATCTAAATTCTTACCCATCAAACCCATAGAAGAATACTCTCACCTGCCAGTTTTAAGCCTCCTTTAGCAACAATAGCAAAAAATAAAATCAGAAAATGGGTTGCACGACAAAAATGCATAATTTTCAAATAGATACATTTCTGTCTGGGTGTGGGTTCTTAAAAATATGTATTCATGAAGGTTGTCAGTTTCCCGTTATGTGGTCTATCAGAGATAACTGCAGATGTACTAAAGCCCATAAGGGTTATATATGACTACCAAAAGGATATCCAAAAAAGTGCGGCGAGTGAACATAACTCCCATATGGCACATTTTTGTTAGACATTTACTGATTTTCTATGGAAATGATCACAAGAAACGTCTTACCTGATTAAACTGTGTTTGGAACTCCATCATCGTCCCGCAGCTGTCCACCATTCTGCTCACATTGTTGGCAGTAAGGGTGCCATTGAGTCCAAATGTATCCAGTATGGCTTGAGTAAACTCTTGCGTCATATTCTGAGCATTAGCCATCCCCAGCCACACAGCCACAACCAAAGCTAGGAAAAGCCAGGCATCTAAAGAGTGTCCAGAATGCCTCATATTACAGTAGAGAGAAATCTGCTCAGTGATTTAAACTAAGTTTGTAGATCAGCAACCACAGACAGGTTGATACGTAATCACACAAAGCTGGCTGGACTGGTTACTGACTATAAACAGTGTATATATACAATAATGCCAGGTGATAAAAGCTGGATTAACTGCTAGCATTGGTTGGCTATTTCTCTGCTGCTCTCTCCCTGCACACACAATTCAATGACTCCCTGTTGACAGCACAGTGTGCCTGTTAGTATCTTTTCTTCCACGTGGTCTCCCTGTTGTTTCTCTGTCCACTGTCTACTCAGCTAGTTTTTGGACAGGAGCTCCTTCCAGATACTAGATGTTCTTGCCTTCAGACCCTGCAAGAGATAAGAAAACAGACACTTTTTTCACTTGTTAACACTTAGCTAGCTAAGCTACATATTAAAAAAAAAAAAAAAATTGCAAATTTTGCAACATTCCACGATTAAATGACATAATAATGTTTTAGCAACAATCCATTAAAAAGGCAAACTTAAGAAGCTTTTCCAGACCCATTCATTGAATCTTTTTTTTTTTTCTCTTTTCTTTCACAGACCTGTGCGTACAGTTTGTTCTTTTCCTCTATTTCACTTCTTATCCAATGGGGATTTTCTTTCTTTTGACTACTTCAGATATTGCCTGGCATCATGTAACCAGTAAATAGAAGCATGCCAAATTCTTCTGGCTCTGGTCTCTTCAAATGGGTTATTGTTAGCAGAACCCAGCACCATAAAGACAGTGTTTCCTTTTTTTTTGCCTTATTTAACACAGAAATACTAAAGTAAATAATACTACTGGCAGCTTGCTGTCTTAAACATAGAGGTTGAATCCTAGAAACTAACTAGAAAGCTTTACCGTTGTATGAGCGAACGTTGGATTTTTAAAAAAATAACTATATTACTAAGATTATGTGATTATGCAATACACAATAGCTGAATAGTTGTGAAAACAATCTAATAAGCTGCTTTGTGGTGCTTTGCTGGATAATGATCGAAATGTATTGCCATGAAAGAGACTTATAACAAAAAAAAGAGCATATGCAGCAATTAACCACTCTAGTCTATCAATGGTCGTGTTTTTATTGTATTGAAATTGATTGACTTAGGATGGAGCTATGTTGGTTATCTTTGTACAGGAGTAAGGTACATTGTACTGTTAAAGTGCATATCTGTCCCACAGAAGCAATAGTGATAAAGTAACAGTTTGCAGATAAACATACTGAACAGGCTTATGGTAATAGCTATTTGTGCAATGTTAATACTATTTTTCACTACAAAGCACTGTAGGGGTGCCACTACTTTTGTATGTTTCAGGTCTGCTGCCAAGTGTTCACACACTAATACATTTTTTAAATAAAATGTTTGTAGGAATATAAATCCCAACATTCATTCAAAAATTCCCAGTAAATTCAAAATTGAATTTGCTTTAAACATTTGATTTTGGAATGAATGTACATTTCCCAAAATAAAATCCGCATGCACTGTTGGAAATTTGTGCACCCAAGAAAAAAAATTCTATTCTGCGCCTTCTAATTTTCTTGCCACTATGATCAAAAAAATAGTCGACTTGACCCAACCTAACCTGACCTAACCTAACCTAACCATTAAAAAATCAAACAAATGTTCTTAAAACTAAACATTTTGAACTTAACATCCCTGTGGCTTTCTCTCTTCTTCTCCCCCGTTGACAGGATGGACTAAGCAGGTTCTGATTAGTGGGGGCCGACCAATTAGAATGCCTTCTAAATGTACTGATACGAGGTATGTTTAGGAGATTAAGCTGCGGGGGATTTCAAATCCTCGGACCAGTAAAGCAGTGACCTGATGTCTTCTAGCAGGGGATCACCGGCTTCATGTACAGCAGGACCAGGGGGTATGGGGAGAGGGTCCAGTGTAACTTCACCTTACAGATTTTCTGTAAAGGTGAACTTACCCTTTAAACTTCTGATTTCTCTTTGCTGAGTTCCACAGCGTCTATGCATGTTGCATATCACCATGACCTTTTCTCACATATAACATTTTTACCATTGTTCCCTCTTTCATTCCCTTTAAAGTCCACTGGATAAAAATGTTTAAGTCTAAAGCCTTGTAAACACTAAAAGATTATCGGACAAATGATCGTTCCGTTTTTTTGGGTTTTTTTGCATTCTAGTCTCATATTGAAAATAAAAGAGGTTACTAAAGTTACGAAAATTCTCATATGACCGAATAAAAGTTCAGAAGTGATGTATTTGTATTGTATTTTCGGATGACAACTGTACAGATTAACTATACAGATGAAAATCGTACAATCTGGTATAATACTGGAAAAAAATATGTGCTTGTCCCATCAGATAATTTTGCATGAATTTTTGTGATCGGCTCTCAAAAGCTGTGTACTAATGATCAGATTATCGTACAATCAATTCTAAAGCGGTATTTTTCGTACGATTTTCTGATCGTGTGTAAGTTATACATTGTGACCAATTCATAAAAACTGGAGCAAAGGAAAAATAAAACTCTTGCTATAAGCATAGTCATCCTCATCAGGTACAACTTTGTGTCTCAAGTAGTTTTGGGTTCTAAAGACGAAGAATTGTTTGCTAGACTGCTAAGGACATAAAGGGCAGTAGGATTGATTTACTAAAGGTAAATGGGATGTCTACAAGTGGATTTTCCCTTGGCTTTGGAAATGTGGTGAAAATTCAATTTGAAAAGAATGTCCAATCAAGTGGAAAATAAAATAAAAAATATTTTGCTTGCATATGATTGGATGATGGAAGTTAGCCGAGCTTCACCACATTCACAAAGCTAAGGGAAAATGATCTTGCAAAGTGAACAGCCTATTCGCCTTTAGTAAATCAACCCCAATTCTTCTAGAAGACACATTTCTAATTCAATAGAATTAATTATAGTAAAACTTTGGTCTCAAGGTAGGAGTTTTTGTTCCATGTATCTAATGTTGCTTATAACAATTTTTTATACAACTGCCAATTTATGATTAGCAACTACTTTAAAATGATTCTGTGAAAATGTATTCAGTTACATTTTGCATTGTGTACAGTGGATCTTCTTCATTAAAACAAGTAAATTACAACTGACCTAATTCACAAAACCTTTACACAAAGATATGTATCTTTATTTTAGCCTAGGTTCACACTAGTGCTGTTTTATAATCATACCTATTTTAGTGCACTTTTGTAGTGTGTTAATGCATGTTTTTCATGCATTTTCATGCTTCGTGAGTTTTTGTTTTGGCCAAAGAATAACAATGTCTGCTGTGACAGCATTGTTGGTGAGGGGAAAAGACTGGATTTTAAGCAAAAACCTTTACCAAAAAACACATGTACATGTGTTTTTCGTGCTCTTCCAGTTAAGTCTATGGGTTGAAATGTGCACTGAGTAGCACCAAAAGAAGCACCCAAACCTTTTTCAAGAAATCATATTGCACTGATGTGAACGGGTCTCATAGAGAATAATGAGGGGAATTTTTTAAAACGGGAGCAGCCAGAATCTGGAGCATCTGTACATATAAACCAGTAAGCTTCTATATCCCATTTTTAATGTCTAACTGAACAAGCTGAATACAGAAGATGATGGTTAGTATGCACAGCTGCTCCAAAGTCTGTCTGCTCCAGTTTTGATCAATTCCCCTAAATGTGATATCCAATATGGAGCATGGCAGCCTCATGGCAGATGCCCACCAAATTGCACTAGTGTGAACAGGGGTTGACTTTCAAATCTCATTGGACTAAAAATAACACTTTTTTTCAAATTAAGCATCTATATCCTGCTGTGTTAGCATTGTCAATTGAGCTTGATGTATAGTTTAGAAAAAAAAACCTCTCAGGTGTTGCTTGCCCCTCTAAACAGTAATTATAAATAGGATTACAATTTTTTGTATAAATCAGTGCATCTCTACAAAAAAAAATTTGTGAAGCTGGTCTCTTTATGGGCATAACAACGTCATCTGACTAAATATTTGATGGGTAGATTTACAGCATGGTAACATGTACTAAAAGACGCCATTTATGTTGCATAACCACATTGTGTAGTAACACATTGGGAGATATTTACTAAAACTGGTGCACACAGAATCTGGTGCTGCTGTGCACAGTAACCAATCAGCTTCTAGGTTTTATTGTCAAAGCTTAATCGAACATGCTGAAGTGAGAAGCTGATTGGGTACTATGCACAGCTGCACCAGATTCTGTGTACACCAGTTTTAGTAAATCTCCGCCACAGTATAATGACCATTGATTCTGAATGGCACTTGAATGCACATGTACAGTGGACCTAAAAATATTTATGCTATAGCACACCATCATGCACAGGTGTGAATACTCTCTGATTTGCAGTGTGCTGTATTGTTAGAAACAAATTGGCTATGTTAATGCAACGTGCCTCAACACACAAAAAAAATGCACATTCACACACAAAAAGACGTCAAAGTAAAAAAAAATAAAAAAATAACATAATTAGAATCAATAAAATGCAGTATATTATTGACACCCTGAATGTAAGCACATGATCTAACTAATGTTCTGAATGACCTCATATACTCTGTGTATGGCCTGCACCTATATATCTGCTATGCTATGTAGATAATCAACTTGTGTGATATCTCACCTGTTCCTTTGTCAGTGCTTTCCTGTCTCTTTGTGAGCTTGTATAAAAAGACTAGACTGATCACATGATTTTCACATTATTTCGTTAATTACTCAAGAGGTATCTAGTAAAGTAAACTGTGGAGATATGTAAATTGCTCGTGGCGTAGACATGCACCATTGTATTCCACTCCTCCAGTTTTTTTTTTAGAAGGTGAGGAGTGCAAGTCTAACTGCCTGGATTTACTTGACTCAGCACATTTTTGAAGCTAAAAGGTGTCATAGCTTTTGTCTTTTCTGCTTAGCTACTTGACCCCCAGACCAATTCTGACATTTCTGTTATACTTGTAAAAATCATCATTTTATAGTTTTTTTTGCTAGAAAATTGCTAAGAACCACCAAACATTATATATATTTTTAAGCATAGGCCCTAGAAAATAAATTGGTTGGTGTGTTGCAGTTTTTTATGCCACACAATATTTGCATAGCAGTTTTACAAACTTGTCTAGAGGCAAGGAGAAACAGTTTTAAAGGTAAAATACCACTCCAGGTAGCAATCAGGGAAATTCACCTGCCCTGCACTGGGTGGGTGCTGGCTCTGTATGCAAGATACAAGCAAACGAAAAAAGATCCGGATAGAGAAACAGTTTTACTTACCTGATCCTCCACTCCTCCAGCAAATGGCGATCCTCCGTGCTCCGGTGGTAGTCTGTCCTTCAAGGTCAACACATACAAATGCAGTGCTATGAACCCTGAGTTGGTTTTGATGACATTAGGATCCTAGACCGCTAGAGCGTGGAGGAGAAGAGACTGTAGGAACCGGTTTAGCAGCAGGGTGGAGCAGAGGGCGCAACGCGTATACGGAGGAGCCGAGCCCGTGATGTTGCACTATTCTCTTGCCCAAGAGCTGAGCCAGCGTTTGACATTTGAATGCTTTTAACCATCTGCGCTTTAGTAAGTGTATGTCTGCTTGTGGGAATAAACATGTCTTAGCAGAAGTACACTGTGTTTTCGCCTTTGTATCTTCCATAAAGCTGCTGTGATTTGTGAGCTGTTGTGGGAGATGGAGGAAACAGCCAGTCATGGTGCAGGAAGGAGGATTGGGGATTGAGGAGCGGGTCCCTACATACTAGAGTCCGGAGTATCATATGCTGTTTCGTTCAGTAATTAAGGTGAGCAGGTTATTCACCTGGTGGAGGATGAGTACCAAAGCATGAATTGAATTTGAAGACATTTGGGTGATTTGTTTGTATCAAATTGAACAGAAATATTGGACTCTTGGAAATTATATTGACAATAGACTTATTTGCACCTTATGTTGAATTAATTAATTGAGAGATTCATATTGTATTGCACTTAAGTTGTGCTTCACTATATTTAATAGAAGAGGATTGGGAAAGTAAATTTTTTTTCCTTAGACCGAAATGAGCAATTAGCCCTTGGGCTTTAACATTTCTCAGTTTTTTCTCACTGCCCTATAATTAGTTCTCAAAATTTCCAAAATTTCTCAAGAGGTCAAATGCAAGGCATTAAAATAAGCACACAAAACAGAATTTTCAGGTTAAATATAGTACATATGGTCTTATACCTGCACTGTATTTAGTACATACAAAAACTGTGTTCTCCTCCTGCAATATGGAGCTTACATTGGACTTCTCTTCCCCTATGTGACAGTGTCAACAGCGATGTTGAGGAAGTAGAGTCACATGCTATCCTAGGCCTAGAAGTAATGGGTAATTTTCTTTACTACCCATGGCCAAACAAAGTGCAGGAGAGTGAAGGTAGAGTGCTTTTGGTGAGGCTCCCATTAAAGTGAGCCTGTTGCTTTGCCATGCAGGTTCATCTTAAAGGGTGCAACACATGGCTTGATATTCTTTTCTGCAGGCTGAAGACTGACAAGAGAAAATTGATTGATGCCCCCATTCATATTAACAGTGTTGCACTACTAAACGGTGACTGCATCTGGTAGTATACAGTCACTGTCTGGCCAATAATTTTTCTACCTTGCTCAGTAGATATTTAAATCAACTTTTGTCAATACAGGTGGTGCCAACTTAAATTGCAAAAATTTAAGCCATCTATGAAGGTTTTAGGGTTTACTTCATACAATAAGGGATCTACCATTTCAGTCAGCTACACAGTTCACATACAGTATATGCACTTTCATCCAGTCTATTTGGATTCACACCGATTTCTGCATGTTTTCATGTGAGTTTACATGAGTGATCAGAAATCATGCATTTTTACCCACTGCCATTAATAGGCCCTATAGCATTACATAGATGTGAACTAATGTCATATAAAGTAAACCTGTGCCCATATCATGCACACTAAAGTATTGGTATTTTCTAAACAAGCAGTAAAAGTTCTTTCATTTGCCCTCATTCATCTCTGTATCTATAAGCACTGTGGAGCAAAATAATGTTCAAAATTTACAAAACTGACATTGAGGTGGGTGTAGTCCTCCTTTAAAGGCAGCTAGGGAGGTCAGGGATGGCATGCTTTAAAGCAACTTGTTAATAACACTGTAAGTAAATATTTTGAAGTGGTATTAAACCCACTGCCACCATTTTCGCTTTATTTAATGTCTATGCAGCATTATACCTGGATGTCTGTCTCACAGTTTAAAATGAAAAATCTAAATACAATTTTGATGCCTGGTACACTGGGGTCATGTGACTTTGTTTCAGTAGCTCCACACCACAATGTGTGATTGATGGATGGATGAATTGTCCCTAAAGCCTATGCTTTATGTGAAATGCGGGACCAGTAACCAGGCACAGAAATCTTCTACCAATCATGGTTACAACTTGTGCTGCCTCACATCCCTAACTTTGGACTTGCCTCCGTATCTCTTGTAAAACATCATGTGGGGAGGCTCAAACAGAGATAACAAGGTGAAGATATTCAAAGGGAGACATTAAGGGCATGTTCAGTGTGAGTGGCAACACAGCAGCCCCACCATTAGCTGCTATTGCGTTGCCATTAACAAGATGGAGTAAATTAGAAACCACAGGATCAATCGGGTATTTATCTACAATAAATATATGAGATGAGGGAAGAAAAGGTAAACAACATAAATAATAGATATCATTATAAATATATTCCAATGGCCATTACATGCCAATGCCATTACATTTAAAGGGTCTGTTTCTTTCCACGCATTGTCGTTTAGGCTGGGTTCACACTGCAGCACGGAGCGGCTCAAATCAGGGGTCCGGTGCATCCTCATTCACCGTTTCAGGTCCAATTTCAGCCCAAATTTTTGGCTGAATTATGACCTGAAATGGACCAGAAGACGCACAAGATACCTGTGCAATTCACAATGAAGCCGCTCCGGAGATGTATGAACTGGCTCCATAGAGAGCCGGTCACAATCTCCTGACATGCGAATTGGATGCAGGGAAACCCGCATCCAATTCGCAATAGTGTGAACCCAGCCTAAGTGTTATTTTGCTGCATTGTAACAAAATACATCTGTTATTGAAATTAATGAAATAAAGCCTTTGATATCGTAACAAATGTGAGAAACGTGTAAAAATGCACATAACTTTTTGAAAGTGGACGTTTGAGACAATCCTAAGGCTCAGTATTCATTATAGTTTGATAGTCACCAATGTCTAACCTATTTTCCTTGAATTTGGTAGCTAGTTGAAAGTTTTTATGAAGCCCAAGCCTGTTCACAATAACTTGAAATAGGCTCCAACATAGACCACTTTGTAAACACTTGAAAAGATACCTCCTAACCTCTTAGAAACCACTCTCCGTGTGTTCAGTAAGGTTAGATGGTGGGTGTAGCAGGTGTTTAGAGGTATCTCAGTGACCACTTCATAATAGGGCACCTTTCTACCACAACCAGCTTATCCTTTTGCTAGGATCCTAGACCGCTAGAGCGTGGAGGAGAAGAGACTGTAGGAACCGGTTTAGCAGCAGGGTGGAGCAGAGGGCGCAACGCGTATACGGAGGAGCCGAGCCCGTGATGTTGCGCTATTCTCTTGCCCGAGAGCTGAGCCAGCATTTGACATTTGAATGATTTTAACCATCTGCGCTTTAGTAAGTGTATGTCTGCTTGTGGGAATAAACATGTCTTAGCGGAAGTACATTGTGTTTTCGCCTTTGTATCTTCCATAAAGCTGCTGTGATTTGTGAGCTGTTGTGGGAGATGGAGGAAACAGCCAGTCATGGTGCAGGAAGGAGGATTGGGGATTGAGGAGCGGGTCCCTACATACTAGAGTCCGGAGCATCATATGCTGTTTCATTCAGTAATTAAGGTGAGCAGATTATTCACCTGTTGGAGGATGAGTACCAAAGCATGAATTGAATTTGAAGACATTTGGGTGATTTGTTTGTATCAAATTGAACAGAAATATTGGACTCTTGGAAATTATATTGACAATAGACTTATTTGCACCTTATGTTGAATTAATTAATTGAGAGATTCATATTGTATTGCACTTAAGTTGTGCTTCACTATATTTAATAGAAGAGGATTGGGAAAGTAAATTTTTTTTCCTTAGACCGAAATGAGCAATTAGCCCTTGGGCTTTAACATTTCTCAGTTTTTTCTCACTGCCCTATAATTAGTTCTCAAAATTTCCAAAATTTCTCAAGAGGTCAAATGCAAGGCATTAAAATAAGCACACAAAACAGAATTTTCAGGTTAAATATAGTACATATGGTCTTATACCTGCACTGTATTTAGTACATACAAAAACTGTGTTCTCCTCCTGCAATATGGAGCTTACATTGGGCTTCTCTTCCCCTATGTGACAGTGTCAACAGCGATGTTGAGGAAGTAGAGTCACATGCTATCCTAGGCCTAGAAGTAATGGGTAATTTTCTTTACTACCCATGGCCAAACAAAGTGCAGGAGAGTGAAGGTAAGGTGCTTTTATTGAGGCTCCCATTAAAGTGAGCCTGTTGCTTTGCCATGCAGGTTCATCTTAAAGGGTGCAACACATGGCTTGATATTCTTTTCTGCAGGCTGAAGACTGACAAGAGAAAATTGATTGATGCCCCCATTCATATTAACAGTGTTGCACTACTAAACGGTGACTGCATCTGGTAGTATACAGTCACTGTCTGGCCAATAATTTTTCTACCTTGCTCAGTAAATATTTAAATCAACTTTTGTCAATACAGGTGGTGCCAACTTAAATTGCAAAAATTTAAGCCATCTATGAAGGTTTTAGGGTTTACTTCATACAATAAGGGGTCTACCATTTCAGTCAGCTACACAGTTCACAATACAGTATATGCACTTTCATCCAGTCTATTTGGATTCATACAGATTTCTGCATGTTTTCATGTGAGTTTACATGAGTGATCAGAAATCATGCATTTTTACCCACTGCCATTAATAGGCCCTATAGCATTACATAGATGTGAACTAATGTCATATAAAGTAAACCTGTGCCCATATCATGCACACTAAAGTATTGATATTTTCTAAACAAGCAGTAAAAGTTCTTTCATTTGCCCTCATTCATCTCTGTATCTATAAGCACTGTGGAGCAAAATAATGTTCAAAATTTACAAAACTGACATTGAGGTGGGTGTAGTCCTCCTTTAAAGGCAGCTAGGGAGGTCAGGGATGGCATGCTTTAAAGCAACTTGTTAATAACACTGTAAGTAAATATTTTGAAGTGGTATTAAACCCACTGCCACCATTTTCGCTTTATTTAATGTCTATGCAGCATTATACCGTGATTTCTGTCTCACAGTTTAAAATGAAAAATCTAAATACAATTTTGATGCCTGGTACACTGGGGTCATGTGACTTTGTTTCAGTAGCTCCACACCACAGTGTGTGATTGATGGATGGATGAATTGTCCCTAAAGCCTATGCTTTATGTGAAATGCGGGACCAGTAACCAGGCACAGAAATCTTCTACCAATCATGGTTACAACTTGTGCTGCCTCACATCCCTAACTTTGGACTTGCCTCCGTATCTCTTGTAAAACATCATGTGGGGAGGCTCAAACAGAGAAAACAAGGTGAAGATATTCAAAGGGAGACATTAAGGGCATGTTCAGTGTGAGTGGCAACACAGCAGCCCCACCATTAGCTGCTATTGCGTTGCCATTAACAAGATGGAGTAAATTAGAAACCACAGGATCAATCGGGTATTTATCTATAATAAATATATGAGATGAGGGAAGAAAAGGTAAACAACATAAATAATAGATATCATTATAAATATATTCCAATGGCCATTACATGCCAATGCCATTACGTTTAAAGGGTCTGTTTCTTTCCACGCATTGTCGTTTAGGCTGGGTTCACACTGCAGCACGGAGCGGCTCAAATCAGGGGTCCGGTGCATCCTCATTCACCGTTTCAGGTCCAATTTCAGCCCAAATTTTTGGCTGAATTATGACCTGAAATGGACCAGAAGACGCACAGGACACCTGTGCAATTCACAATGAAGCCGCTCCGGAGATGTACGAACTGGCTCCATAGAGAGCAGGTCACAATCTCCTGACATGCGAATTGGATGCAGGGAAACCCGCATCCAATTCGCAATAGTGTGAACCCAGCCTAAGTGTTATTTTGCTGCATTGTAACAAAATACATCTGTTATTGAAATTAATGAAATAAAGCCTTTGATATCGTAACAAATGTGAGAAACGTGTAAAAATGCACATAACTTTTTGAAAGCGGACGTTTGAGACAATCCTAAGGCTCAGTATTCATTATAGTTTGATAGTCACCAATGTCTAACCTATTTTCCTTGAATTTGGTAGCTAGTTGAAAGTTTTTATGAAGCCCAAGCCTGTTCACAATAACTTGAAATAGGCTCCAACATAGACCACTTTGTAAACACTTGAAAAGATACCTCCTAACCTCTTAGAAACCACTCTCCATGTGTTCAGTAAGGTTAGATGGTGGGTGTAGCAGGTGTTTAGAGGTATCTCA
This sequence comes from Aquarana catesbeiana, assembly GCF_042186555.1. Lineage (NCBI taxonomy): Eukaryota > Metazoa > Chordata > Amphibia > Anura > Ranidae > Aquarana > Aquarana catesbeiana. Next base: position 656,471,599 of record NC_133324.1, read on the forward strand.
GTGACCACTTCATAATAGGGCACCTTTCAACCACAACCAGCTTATCCTTTTGCTATAAAGAATTCTCTCTGAGCAGGTAGAAAGCTGCTGACTTGCACTTCCACCCCATAGTCGTGTTGTCCGTGAGAGTTTAGCTGAAGGATAATTAAACCATGGTAATATTTTTAAAAAACAGCATAAAAAAAAGTATAAAATGAATTGTAATTTTATACAGTTCTCTGAACTTTACCTTGTAAATTGAAAATGCTGACTTCATATTCTTTTTTATAACATGTCTGTAAATCCTGTGAAGATGTATGATGCACAGCTATTTCATATGTCAGCTAAAATCTCTGTGTTTTCTGTCCCAGTTGTTTATAAGTCTATTGCTCAGCCACAGTATATGGCATAAAGGCAAAATGCAGGTGCCCTAAAGTAGGTTCAGAGATATTTATTTCTGTGAAAGTGAAAACCCAAGTTAAGAACACTCAAACTTTATGAAGAAGGAAGACAAGAGCATTGTACAGTCCTTAAACATGAACTCTATTTCTATTCCCTTTTTTTTTTTTTTTACTTTTTTCTACTTACAAGATATAGAGTTCACCCAGAAAGTTTAGACAGCAAGGAGACATTTAGATGTATCAATAACCTCAGATGGGGCCGTTAGAAAGAAACTGTGTCTGCCTTACCTCTCCAGGCACTACCAGCTCCAAAAGCACACAAACAAAATTTAGGCTCAGTCTAGGGGTGTCTTATAGTTTTATATTTGTATTGCAGATCTTGAACATAGACAGGAAGGAGAGATGAGGGTACAGGATACTCAAAAGCACATGCAGATCTTGAAGGACAGATTCCTTGCAAAGTCTTGTTTCAGCAGAACTGGGCCCTATAGAAGATAGTAGTGGGGCAGCCAATCAATCTGAGACCCTAAGAGAACAATCACAGTTCACACCTGAAGCTATAGGCGAAAGGTCTTATTCACAATGTCCAGGAACAACTTCTGACAAACTCACTCACTGCAACACTCTTCAGTGAAAGGGTTCCCTCTAAAGCCCAGCTACCACAGGTAGTATATTACCATTTGTAAATGCTCTTTTCTGCTTTTTTTCCCTTCTTTCAGCAAGAAAAAAATCTACTTTGTTCTCTTTGTTATGAGGGGGACTTGGAAGTTGTGTTTACCATAATTAACCCTGTCTAGAGGCAGATATCTCATCAGTTGAACTAGATATGAACACTGTCTGTCTTAATGAAAGGGTAAAGGTTTAGGAGTTTGGATTCTCCATGTTGATGAAAACTGGACTCAACCAGTCCCCAGTTCAGCTATTGGGACAAATCACGCTGAGCTAGCTGAAATGAAATGCTTGCTGTCAGCCATGATTAATTTAACAAATGGCCATGATGACGTCAGTGCGATGAAACATGTTGGGCAAAGCTTAGCGAACCAGGAGAGAGTGAGACACTGTCAAATGCCAGTGTCTGAGCTTCGAACACCTGCTTCCAAATTTCTGTACACAGCCCCACCTATGTTTTGTGTAGCGTCTGTTTTTGTCACATCCAAGTGAGTGCATTTTTTTTTCAAATAAAGAGAATAGCAGTGAGCACTATGTTGCTTGTTCCTTTTCTTCGAGTTTGGCTGCTTTCTATCTCTCTGAGAGCCTGTGTTCACCAGCCAGCTGTGTTTATTAAAATCAAGGATTATATGGAAATGTGTTGTTGATACCTATTATCTGCATTCATAGGCATGCACAGGGGGTGTGCCAGGTGTGCCTGGGCACACCCTAATCACCCTGTGCACCAGGGCCGATGATAAGGCAGTACAGTCTGACCTCCTATACCAGGCCCGTGTCCTATTAATTCAAAATAGGGGCCCAGGCACCTGCCGAGCAGGAGGACCGTCTGTAATGCTTTATTGCAGATATCAATCCTCTTGTCCCCCCCCACCCGGCACTTCAGGCTTCTCCTTCTCTTTCTCCCTCTGCAGGGGGATCAGTTCTAGCATCTGTGTCTCCATCCTGTCCTCAGTCTCTTTCGCAGTCTTAAATGTAGGACATCACGGATCTGTGTAAAACTCTGATATTTCACCAAGGCCCCCAAAAGGGCAGTTTTAAAAAAATGTAGAAAAAAATAAAATAAAAATGTAAACAAACAAATGTAAAAAAAAAAGTTTTAAATAATTTAACAAAATTAAGGGCTCGTTTACATGTGCTTTGCACTCTGTAATTTCCGCCATGGCTGCGAAGCCCCTAGCCACTGCCTTTGTTGCTCTGTGTTTGAGCTTTGGGGTGCACATCCTAATGCAATAGGCTGTGCACACCTATGTCTGCATTGCATCTGTTGGGTCCTTCCAAGAGTTTCTGTTTGATTCTGGGCTTAAAGTAACATGTGCATTTGACCTTTGTAGTGAGGGTCAAATTTTTAAGGTGAGAGCACATTTTTAGGGGAGCTGGTAGAGGTTTTCTTTATCAGCAAGACCACATTACTTTGTATTATAAGATTTGGATTGCTGGGGACTTATCAGTTTTCACAGACTTTGGTGGATGAAGGATGAGCCGAACAACCCCCGGTTCATTTCGCACCAGAACCTGCGAACGGACCGAAAGTTTGCGCAAACTTTAGAACCCCATTAAAGTCTATGGGACTCGAACGTTCAAAATCAAAAGTGCTAATTTTAAAGGCTAATATGCATGGTATTGTCCTAAAAAGGGTTTGGAGACCCGGGTCCTGCCCCAGGGGACATGTATCAATGCAAAAAAAGTCTTAAAAATGGAAGTTTTTTCACGAGCAGTGATTTTAATGATGCTTAAAGTGCAAAAAGTGAAATATTCCTTTAAATATCATACCCGGGGGGTGTCTATAGTATGCCTGTAAGGTGGCGCGTGTTTCCTGTGCTTAGAACAGTCCCTGCACAAAATGACATTTTTAAAAGGAATAAAAGTCATTGAAAACTGCTTGCGGCTTTAATGTAATGTTGGGTCCCGGCAATATGGATGAAAATCAGTGAGACAAACAGCATGGGTACTCCCCCCCACCTCCCAGTCCATTACCAGGCTCTTTGGGTCTTGTATGGATATTAAGGGGAACCCCACACCCAAATTAAAAAAAGGAAAGGCATGGGGGCCCCAGGCCCTATATACTCTGAACAGCAGTATGCAGGTGGTGCAAACAAGACAGGGACTGTAGGTTTGTTGTTAAGTAGAATCTGTTTGTAATTTTGAACTGGTACATTTTTAAAGTGTAGCTCCAGCCCAAAAGTCTATTTTTAAGCTTTTTGGAAAACATAGGGAAGGGTTATCACCCCTGTAACATTTGTTTTGCTGTCTGTGCACCTCTTCAGAAGATTTCACCTCACTTTCTGTCCCAATGACAAATGTTTTTTGAAAATTTGGGGTTTTTAGTGAAACAAGTATTGGTGATAAAGCATCAGTGGAGATTATACACGTTTTTCCCATATTAACTCTTACAGGAGAGAATTTCCCTTCCTAGGGGTAGATTTCATCTCACTTCCTGTGGTCTCCTTCCGTTTGCAAGTAGGAGTCGTTTGTAAGTTGGATCTTTGAAAGTAGGGGTCTGCCCTATATACTCTGCAGAAATTGGGGCCTTAGGTGTTGATGTTGCCACAACACTGTAAGCCCTCACAGTTACTCTTGGTGGGCGCAGGAACGGGCCCTGCTGTGAAATATTAGATCAAGAATTGTAATTACTTGCCATTGTTGAACAGGGGCAGAAAAATTGGGCCTTTGGTGGTGGTGGTGGTGCTGGTGCCACAACACTGTAAGTCCTCACAGTTACTCTTGGTGGGTGCTGGAACGGGCCCTGCTGTGAAATATTATATCAAGAATTGTAATTACATGCACCTGTTGAACAGGGGCAGAAAAATTGGGCCTTATATAGTGCATATATAGTGTAAAACTATACTACAAAATTTCAATTAAAAAAAAAAAATGCTAGTAATATATAAATTATAGAATGAATACAATCCTTATATAAAAGTATCCCATAAAGTGCAACATGCAAAAAAACAATATATATATGTGGTTATAAATATAAGATCAAAGTGCAAAATCAAGTGTCCTCATTTAAAAAGTTCAATTCATTGATATCAACACATAAAGTGCAAGTAAGTGGTGTCCACAAAAAACAGTGTTCCTCATGCTCCTCCTTAATGGTGTTCACAATCCAGCATGCTTCAGTGCTCTCCTGTGACCCCCCACTTGTGCTTGCGCTCACCTCTGAGCGTGTGACACGGTAATTAACCGGTGTCTAAACACGCATTGGAGCCACCCCTTGGGCTCATACAGGGTATGCTGGTATAAACTCCACCACTCTCAGATGTCATCAGATAGTCTCACATACAAGAAAGAAAAAGCTCCATAGTGTGATACAGTAGGGATTTATTTAAAATATATTAAAACTTCCCTCCAGAAGGGTACTCACAATATGTAGGTGCGTGAGTGCACCAATCTTTCCAGAGAGTGTTTGTATAAAACAAGCGTTTGTATGGCGTGCAGTGTGTCGTTCCTCATCTACCTCTGTTGCTGACAGCTCCGTCCTACCCCTCCCCGACGCGTATTCGGCACAGGGATCACGTGCCTTCCTCTGGGGGATCTAATTGGATTCCAATTAGATATATTGGATTCCAAATATATATCTATATATACACATACAACACCTAGGATATATATATATATATATATATATATATATATATATAAATATATATACACAATACACTCAATACACTGTAAGTGCAGCTAACTGACTCACCTGCCTACTCTATCTAACTTAAATCAAATGACACTCTCTCTCTCTCTATCTCTCTCTCAACGCCGGAACACACTACACAGGGCCGACGTGCAGGCTGCCTTATATAGTGTGGGGCGTGTACTAAACCCCCTGAGCCTTAATTGGCCAAAGCCACCCTGGCTTTGGCCAATTATGGCTCTCTGTACAGACGGCGCTGTAATTGGCCAAGCATGCGGGTCATAGTGCATGCTTGGCCAATCATCAGCCAGCAATGCACTGCGATGCCGCAGTGAATTTTGGGCCGTGACGCGCCACTCGAATTTGGCGCGAATGGCCCATATCATTCATAATTTGACGAACGGTCGAACACTCAATGTTCGAGTCGAACATGGGTTCGACTCGAACTCAAAGCTCATCCCTAGCCAGGACAGTACAAATACCCACCAAATTACCCCTTTTTGGAAAGTAGACATTTTGTGGTATTTAGTAAGAAGCATAGCGAGTATTTTTAAAGTTGTAATTTTTCTGTCACAATTTTTTGGAAAATAAAGAAATTAAATAAAATGTTTTTCCTGACAGACTCCATGGCAACATATGTGTGGGTTAACTCCGCCTCCACTCCTCCCCTATGGGACTCCTCTCCCATAAATCTTTTCTCCAAGCCAGCGGCCACGTTCCTTTTTTGTCCTCCTCATAAGGACCAGTTTGGTTATTTGTCGACCTGAAGTTTTTTCTCTCCGCGATCAAGACTGGTCGGCACTGAGCACTGGGAAGACAGGTTGCGATACTCCGATAAGCCCTGGTTATTAGCAAGGTACGGGGCAAGCTAAATGGAAGATACTCTGATAAGCCTTGGCTGTTAGCGGGTATGGAGTAGGCAAGCGAAGGAGGCGCTGGAAGAGCTAAAGCCTGGCCATCGGCAGGCAATCGGCGCAATGGCCAGATAACCCAGCTATTAGCAGGTGCCCCTATCTGTAGAGTTGCCACCTTATCCCTTTAAACCCGAACACATATGAATTACACAGGTTCTGAGGCTAATTTAATGCAGATAAGGCACCAAGTGAGTTCAATTACCACCTTAATCAGCCTCAGAACCTGTGGAATTAATATGTGTTCGGGTTTAAATGGATGAGGTGGCAACTCTCCATATCTGCCCCAAGCCTGGTGTGATCAACCTACCTGGCCCGGTCTGATCGTGGAAGCAGGATTGAAGTTGCTGTGTGCAGTGATGTATACTTTCATATTACATATTCCATGGCAGCAGTTTGTGTGTTTGTTTGTCTGTTTCTTCTCTGGCTCTAGTGTAGGGTTGCCAACCTCATCCCTTTAAACCCAAACACATATCAATTACACAGGTTCTGAAGCTAATTTAATGCAGATAAGGCACCAAGTGAGTTTAATAACCAACTTAATCAGCCACAGAACCTGTATAGTTAATATGTGTTTGGTTTTAAAGGGATGAGGCGGCAACCCTACTCTAGTGTCTTCCAGTCTATGACAGCTGGAGCGCATTTGCATTCCAAGCTGCTGCTTTCTCTTCCAGCCAGGCTTCCTGGGTTGCTCCTGCAATGCTCGCCTTGCAGTGCATGGGTGCTGCAGGCAGGGGTGGCATAATTTCTGTGGATAAATTCAATTGGCGGTCAGTTCTGTCGATGTAGGGATTTCTCTGTAGGCAGCAGTTTCCCAAAGTACTGTGTGCAATCATCACAGGCTCTGCATTAACACCCTGGTATGCTGCCTGTGCTTCTGCTATGTTTCTGCTATGTTTTGATCACCTGTGAAGGTTTTTCTGTCTGTGCAGTTTACACTGTGGATGTATCACTGCCCCCCATGTGGCCAGCCCTGGTGCAGCAGGTATGAGAGGGTGGGTTTAACCCTTTCCTTTCCTTGCTGACCTTGGTATTCTTTTTGTGTTATATTACTATTTCCTTTCTATCCTATTTTGCTTTTATGAGTCTTTCTAGGTCAGGTTGAGAATACATGGCACGAGATAATAAAGACATCATTAGGTCACAACATTTTTCTTCAGATGTATTTGACATAGGTCACCGTCAAAGTCCAGCCTTCATAGCAGAAGCCCTGAATCCTCCTCTACGCACCCAGCGCTATGTCAGCTGCTCCAAGGAGGGAGAAAGCTGGGGATGTCGGGACTTCAGTCCCAGAGGGCAAGTCTCTGTGTGAGCCATGCTAAGCCCAGGCGGTGGTGTTTTCCAGCAAATGGAATCCCTAGTGAGGTACGTGGTGCAAGAATCCCTTAAAGAGTGGGATACAAGCCAAACACAAAGTCCAACAGCCATTGTGGCGTGTTTTCCCACTAGGATAACCAGGAAGAACTGGAACTGTCCAAACCAAGGTAGAGTCTCCTGCAAAGCAAGAGGAAGTTCTGTAAGCACCTTTGGGCTCAGTTTCCACTAGTGTGACTTGTCTTGCGACTTTGGACACATGGGGTCGCATGGTGGGTCACAGCCCATTAAGTTCAATGGCACCCATTCCAATCTATGCAACTTAGAGTTGCAGGGACTTTGAGGGGGTCCTGCGCTACTTTGATGTGACTTTTGATGCAACTTTGATCCAGAGACTGCAAAGTCCGATCAGGGTCGCACTCTATATCGCAAGACTTGAAGACATAGCCGTACAGAGAGTGTTCTAAATTCTCATTCTTAACAGAACTAGGGAACATAATTTTGGTTAAGTGGAGCAAGGTTGTGAGACATCCCTCCCTTCTGAGCAAGATGGCCAAGCTCTATCCATTCAGAGATAAGGATGTGAAGCATCTAAAGGCTGCCTCTCTAAATGGCTGAGGCCTTGATGAGGTGAGCAAGCATGTCGCTCTTCCTTGGAAGATGCAGTGAATAGCCTGAAAGTCTGCCTGGGCTCTTGTGGCCATATCGAAAAGGATGGAAATGCGAATGGAGGATGTAGACGCAGTATTCAAGAGCATTTTCGGAAACTCTGTAGTTCAGGAGCTGGTGTTAGTTTCCATGATAAGGCTCCAAATGACATCAGCCGCATAGTGGCATGGGTTATGCTCTCGTCAGTTATGGCAAAGTGAGAGCTATGGCTGGGGCCTGGACTTGCTGTTCCCACCTCTAATAGGCATAGTGTAACATTCCCTTTTAGGAAGCTTCATCTTTTGGCAAGCTGGATAGCACCTTACCCCAGGCCACAGTTGGCAAGTTGAGGTCCTACCACAGGACCAGCACTGGCTAGGTCAGAAGAGGACAGTCTACAGAACAAAGTTCATAGCATGCGAGGGTCGCACATTTTTACAGACCAGGCCGGGATTTTAGGAAGAGCTGATGAGGGGACCTACTATCAACTCAGAAGTATGCTAAAACTTGAACTTGGGGGGCGTGGCCTAGCACCAGAGGAAGATGGCAGCATAACCTGAGAGCTCCGCCATCCAGAGCTTCTAAAGTGCCTCTAATCAGCGGGATATTTCTTCCACACAACAGTGAGGATGACTGGGAGAAGCTCGTCAACTACCCGGTCCTCGCAAGACCCATCCACACAACTCAGCCGCAATATACCGGCGATGTTCCGCACTCAGCACGCGGATCCACAGGCCGCATCTCAGGCCAGAGTTTCACCGCCGCCACCACTGACACTCCTGGAGCCTCCGCAGTAGCAGGTATGCTTAGCCCACACCCTTCCACCTCACCATGCCTGGCAGACCTCCATTTAGTGGCCACAGACATTAAAAACACGCTCTTTGCGGCCATATCTGACCTCAAAACAGACATTAGAGCAGTGGCTTCTAGACTGGAGCATGTGGAAGCAGCGGACATGACAAACGGGGCAGCTATTCAGCAGGTACAAAAAGTCACCAGTGTCCATGCCCACACCTAATGGACATGCACAGACACCTGGAGGACCTTGATATTAGGGGCCGCAGGGGTAACCTACGTGTAAGAGGCATACCAGAATCAGTAGAAGGGCCCCAGCTACAAACCACTATCTGAGTTATATTTAATACCTTGCTGGGCAGACCGCCAGACGCCCCAGTTGAGATGGAAAGATGTCACAGGGCCCTCAGGCCGAGGGGAATAGACACTGACCCCCCAAGAGATGCGGTATGCTGCCTAGTGAACTTTATACAAAAAGAAGAGATACTGTGACTGGCGCGCAACCATGATCACCTGGAACATGAAGGGGCACGCATTCAATTATTTCAGGACTTATCGGCCATTATGCTGCAACACAGGAGAGATCTCCATCCCTTGTTGCAAGCCCTACGTGACAGATGCATCCCCTACAGGTGGAAATTCCCCTTCTGCCTACAGGCCACTGTAGGTAATCGCACAGCGCACCTGAGAATCCCTACTGACTTGCAGCCATTCTGCGACACCCTGGGCATTCCTGTAGTGGATGTCCCGGACTGGTACATTTCTGCAACCAGATCCTTGGATCCCCACACAGCCGGACGCCACACCAAGATCACAAAGAACAAGACAGAGAAGACGCAGAATCTCAACTGCCTCACCATCGAGGAACCGGGGGACATGGAAACAGATGAGAGCCCGAGAGTATCCCCATCATCCGTTCAGCGCAGAACCGATCGCTAACTACACACCAGATTGATGGGTGAGCAGTACGGCACCTCCGTCTTCTTTTTGTTCATACTTCTTCGAGACCCACCTTTTGCTATAGGTGACCACGTTGGCACCATGATGTTCCATTACATAAATAGCCTCCGATAGATGGAGGCCAGCACATGATGGCTATTCGTATTTGATGCGCCAGATGACCCTGTGACTAACAACTGCAATGGAACCGGACAGCAGATAATACTCCCAGGCTGGGGGATGAGACTGCTTATGTTTTCTGTTTAACTTACATTACAACCATATGCAAGCATAATGAACTGGCAACTCTCCTAGCTGCAGAACTCGGTTGCACAAAAAGTGGAGGGACACGCTCCCCTACTTACAGAGAGTGACATACTAATTTGCATTAGCATATGAGTTCCATGTTACTGTCGTTTTATAGGTTAACACTGAGCAAAGGCACAAGGAGGGTTATGGGAACAGCGGTGCTCCTCCACTTTGGTGGAACTTGACAACCACAGAACATTTGCCTTGTAAACTTTCTCTTTTTCTTACAGCAACGTCACTGGGTTAATGGGTTATTTGCTGATTTGTAGGAACCACAGATTCCTCCTGTCAACAGGGGGACACTTGTGGCTTCCGTGAACCACCGAAACACTGATATAGCTATGATTATTGATAAGGGTGCATATAGAGGTTATGTTGCTCGGTTTTAGCTTTCCTTAACTACTCAGAGCTATATGTTTTTGTTAATTGTTATTTTTCCTTTTTCTACATATGGGTCTCTTTACTGATGAACACATCCATCTTTAGATAGTAAGGGTTCGTAGCTATCTCTCACAGGCTCTTATCCGTAACCCCCGGGAACCGGATTCAGGGGTTGCAATGCTCCGGGATGCTTCCAGGACTAGCAGTTATGCTAGAGTTACCTGGGCGCATATATGGCGCGGAAATGGGGGCTGACATCCTCAGAGGTATCAATTACATTGATGGGTGATTGCCTATGGATTCCAGTGACCGGGGGCTCTGCACCCTCTGAATCCAAGAATTGGGATTTAGTGGGGATCCAGGGTCTATGGTGTTTGAGGATGCCAGTCCACCAACCTTGGGATGGCGTAAACTATCTTATACACTTGATACTCAGGGAACATGGTCATCTGTAAGACTTATATATTTTATATGTTATAAACGTTGTATGTTTTACGTGGTCAGGAACGATTTCTAATGTACACATAGAGATACTCCAACCCCAATTTTTGAAGTATGCTATCCCATAGGGGACAGGTGTCAAGGGGGGGGAGGGGGGAGATTACTGGCAATGTCAATAATGGCTGACTACCACAGGATTATATCGGGTATTCTTAGATCTCTGTAGCGGAAGGATATCCCATATTTGTTAAGCTTCAATATGGAACTCTCTGGGTGTTGAAGGCATCTGGATCCACTTTGGTGTTGGGCTTCTTTCCCACCTCAAGGAGGCAGGTTCCCCCTTGAACATAGCCGGAATAGTTTATTCCTATACCTGTATCCCTGTAGACCATCCACTAGGTGGGTAAGCAGGGCTATACCCACCCCTGGTAAATTTAACGCCCTGCCCATATTAGGGGCGTTCATCAAGCATAGGTAGAGGTCTCCAGTTGGTACTGGAACCTTCTACGGAGCATACATACGTTTCCGATCTTCTCTTTCTCTCAGGTCGCACTCATTCCTTTAACCCTCTAGCCTCTCAACCACCCCCCCATCTTTTTTTTTTTTCTTTTTCTCTTTCTCTTCTCCTCTTTCCGTTTTTCCTCCTCCTTTTCTCCATCCTCCTCTCTCTCCCATCTCTCTATCTCTCTCCTCCCTCTCCCCTTCCCATGCGAGCCCTCTCAGTAATGTCCTCTGCAGTGCACTCCTCGGCTCCTCTATCTCTTAAGGTGTTTTCTCTAAATGCTAAAGACCTCAGTGTGCCGGAAAAGCGTAGCAGTGTCCTGGAGGAAGCTCACCGACATAAAGCACAAATTATCTTCTTGCAAGAAACTCATTTCAAGGCAAATTCTGTCCCCCGTTTAGCAGATAGACGATATCCGGAGGTATACAATGCAACATGTACTGAGTCCAAAACTAAGGGAGTTTCTATCCTATTAGCTAAGTCTATGATGTTTCTTCTTACCGACAAGCTTATAGACCCCGAGGGTAGATTTCTTTTCTTGAAAGGCATGTGGAAAAACAAACATGTGACCTTAGCAAATGTATACTGTCCCAATTCGCAAAGGTTGCCCTTTCTGAAAAACACTATTTCGAAACTGGCCGCATTCCAGACAGGTCTCTTGATACTGGGAGGGGACTTTAATATGGCGCTAGACCCGCTATTAGACACATTCACTGGCACCTCCTCATTCCCCTATTCTGCGCTATGTCAAGTGAAACTCCAGTTAGCCTCCCTTACATTACATGACACCTGGCGCACTCTCAACCCCCGAGAGAAAGATTATACGTTTTACTCAATACCGTACAACCGCTACTCGAGGCTGGACTATATTTTCATACACCAGGCCGACTTATCCTACCTAGCAGACACTACCATTGAAAACATGGTACTATCTGATCATCACCCAATCACAATGACCCTATGATTCCCACAAAGAGAGGGGTTCACTAAGATATGGAGACTAGATGCGTCCATCTTAGCAGACCCGGGAGATGCAGAACACAGAACATCAGACAGGCCCTTTGGAACTACTTCCACAGTAACGACACACCGGATGTGACTCCCATGGTCCAATGGGAGGCACATAAATGTGTAATTCGGGGACACCTTTTGGCCATCGCAGCTAGGAAAAAAAAGCAACACCAAGCACTGATACTGGCTCTATCCGAAAAAATATCCAAATTAGAGGTGCAGCATAAACATACTGGGGCTATTCGAGTAGCACAAGAGCTAGCAGACACGCGAGCACTGTTGGTCGAGGAACTCTTTAGAAGGGCACGAAAAACATCATATACTGTCACAGAAACTATTTTACGAACAAGGTAACAAGCCTGGGAAGCTACTGGCCAGATGCCTGCAGAAAAGCACACTTGCCTCCACAGTTTACCATGTGACTGATCACTTAGAGAAATCCCACACTAAAAATGAGGATATTGCACAACAATTCCTCCGCTTCTATAGCAAACTTTATAACCTCAATGAAACTACCCGTAGCCCTACAGAGGGCAAGGCTCGCTCTAACCTGATATGGGAATTTCTAGGCAAGTTTAGCCCGGGGACATTATCAGACAGCGACCGGGCTGAGCTGGAAGCACCCTTGTCCTCTGAAGAATGGGAAGCAGCTCTGTAGACCGTGAAGCCGGGCAAAAGCCCAGGCCCAGATGGCTTCACGGCCCAATACTATAAATGCTATACAGAACTTCTAGCCCCACGTTTCATCAAGGCTTTTAATATACTCTCTACTAGAGCTGCACAATTCACCTCCCCTGACGATCTCTCCTGCTGAGTTTGACGATTCTTTCATATAAACAAGAGAGAGATTATCTGCTCACTCAGCTGTCAAAAGAAAACATCCAGGCATTCTGCCAAGTTTAGAACTTGAAACATTGTATCTAACTTCCTTCTTAGATCAAAGGGATAAACTTCTCTGTGTAAACAAATAACCTGGGCAATCTGCCAAGCTTTAAACAACGTGTAAATGCAGGAAGTTTAACCACTTAAAGTCTAAATCTTTTTCTGACACTTCTTTCTTAAGTTAAAATCAATATTTTTTGCTAAAAAAAATTACTTGGAACCCCCAAACATTAGAGATAAAATATATATATATATATATATATTCTAATATTTTATAATATGGAATAAAATGGCAATTGCTGCAATATTTTATGTCGCACTGTATTTGCCCAGCGGTCTTTCAAATGCAATCTTTTGGGAAAAAATACACTTCAATAAATAAAAAAAAAGAAACAGTAAAGTTAGCGCAATTTTTTTTTGTTTTAATGTGAAAGATGATGTTACGCCGCAAGAATCGTGAGAGAATCGTGATCTATCCTCTAAGCAAAAAAATCGTGATTCTCATTTTAGCCAGAATCGTGCAGCTCTACTCTCTACTGCCCCTTGCACCTTGGCTACTTTACTAGAGGCATATATAACAGTGATTCTCAAAGAAAACAAAGACCCCACTGATGTGACATCTTATCGACCAATATCACTAAATCCTGGCAATGCACCTATCATACTATATACCAGCCTGGGTAGGAAGGGATAAAGTAGGCTTTGTCCCGGGCAGGGAAGCCAGGGACAATACCATAAAGGCCCTAAATTTACATCACTGGCTGACTTCGACCCAGCGAGAGGGGTTCTTCCTGTCAATGGATGCGGAGAAGGCGTTCGATAGGGTGGCCTGGGACTATATGGATGCAGTCCTTGATGCTCTTAGATTAGGAAGATGTATGCGTACTTTTATTGGAGCGCTCTATGTAAATCTGAGAGCTAGAGTCAAAGTCAATGGCCGCCTATCGGACGCCTTCCCCATTCATAATGGCACAAGACGAGGATGCCCTCTTTCTCCTTTACTGTATATTCTTACCCTAGAGTCCCTTCTTTGCTGCATCAGGGCCAACCCAAACATAAAAGGTATCGAGGTCCACCGTAAGGAATACAAGATAGCGGCATTTGCAGACGACATCTTGCTTTTCCTTTCAGTGCCACTGACGTCCCTGCCAAACCTCATGCCAGTCCTTGAACAATTTAAACATATTTCTAACCTAAAAATAAACTACTCAAAATTGTTCGCACTGAACATCTCCCTACCGAATAATTTAGTATGGCAGTGTCAGTCAAATTTTCCCTTTAAATTGAAAACAGAGGCCATCAGCTATCTGGGTATTCTACTTCCCAGTAAATTAGAACTTTTTTTCAGCTGAACTAAAAAATTTAAAACAAGATTTGCAAAGATGGGATGTCCCTACCTTATCTTGGTTTGGACGGGCCTCTGCTTTGAAAATGACAGTCCTCCCCCGAATATTATATAAAATGCAAACTATACCAGTACGCCTACCACCAACTTTCTTTGCAGTATACAAGAAGTTATGTCGATCTTTCCTATGGGGAGCCAAACAGGCACACATCGGATGGGCGAAATTAGTTCTACCCAAAGCCAAGGTAGGAATTGGCCTCCCTGACTTACTGCGATATTATTGGGCGGTACATATGACTAGGGTTGTAGACTGGAAGATACATGCCAGTTACAAAGATTGGGTAGATCTTGAACGAATGATGTCAGGATATGATCTTCGCCTACTCCCTTGGTTCTCCAAAAACCCACATGCCCTCATCTCCACACACACCCCCTCATTGGGGCAACCCTTCATGAATTCCATAGGGCCTGTAAATCACATGCGCTTACAGCCACGCAGTGCTCGATTACCCCTATCAGTTGTAACCCGGACTTTCCTCCAGGATTAGCTAAATCCTATTTAGCGCAGGAATGGCCTTATACAGAGATGCTTGCGAAACATTTCTTCCATAGGGTCAAGTTTATGCGACAACAAGATCTAGCAATATTGTCTAACACCAATTCCTTTCCTCTCTGGTCCTACATTCAGTTGAAACATTTTCTAGACGACCCGGGGAAAAGGGTAGGCTATACGAAAACACCCACTGTGTTCGAGTCTCTGTGCTCGAGCTCGGCTCCCGAGAATCATATAATCTCAACACTCTACGCTTCCATGTTGGGTGAGCCGTATTCTGTACTACACTCAGATCATGCAATCTGGGGACCCACGCTGGACGGGGAGTTTGAAGATGCTGACTGGGATCGTGTTCACCTATACATCCACAAGGGATCTCTCAATGTAAACACTCAGGAAAATGGATATGTAATTAAAACGAGATGGTATAAAACCCCGGAACTGCTTCACAGAATATTTCCAACAGTATCAGATCAATGTTGGAGATGTGAAAAGGAGACAGGCACTTTCCTCCATATATGGTGGACATGCACATTAATCCAGCCATACTGGAGGAAAGTACATGAAGTAACAACTACCATCTCTTCACTACCTCTGGAATTCTCTCCAGTGCAATATCTCCTTCATCTATCTAAAGTCCCCCAAAAGAAATACTTTAAGTTGGTAGCCATGCATATGATAAACGCTGCTAGGTTGTGTATTCCGGTACATTGGAGATCCAAATCTCCCCCCTCTACCAAAAATTGGATACATCGTATTAACCGCATAGAGACAATGGAGGAGCTGATCTACACTTCACAGGATAGGATATCTAACTTTTCAGCTATCTGGGAGGCGTGGCTTACCTTTAAAAAGTCACAACAATATCAAGCACTGACACAGAATAACGACTGATTCTTGGCCGAGAGGCTATGTCATTGTAATTGACGTTTGGTCTACAGGCAATACCACTTGCATCATCATAAATGGCTCACTTGGAATATCTGGTAGAGTACTATGCTGAGTGTAGACGGAGAGGGCAGCTGGTGGGACTCCCCACCCCCACTCTGTCTAGTAGCTTATCTCTACATTGCCCACCCCCCCTCGTCCCACCATACAAACCCCTCTACTCTTTCCCATTTTTTGTTTTCTCTCTTTCCTCTTCTTCTCTTCCCCTTCTCTCCTCTTTCTCCCCTCCCGCTCTTTCTTTCATCTTGTTACTTTTACCTCCTCTACTATTATCCACTTCTCTTCTTATACCCTTCTGTTCTTCCTCTTGGAGCTTCAGGGTGAAGCAGAATTTGAATAGAAAGAGAAACGGAACTGCTAAAACTGATCGTTGATATGGCCGAGGTTCAGAAAACAATTATATCTAGACCAGCTGGATTTGTCCAGTCTCTGAGTTAACCTCGGTAGATTCTCAATTAGAATTCATTATTAAAATGAAGAATGGAATCAGTTACATTTCATAACATCAAAGCAGATGTAAACAACCATACTATATTAGAGGAATTACCTTACGCTCTATATATTGTTTAATATGTTTACTTATGTAGGCCTCTTACTATACATGACCTGTTCTTCTCAACATATGTAACATATGTACATAACTGTTCAGTCATATGACATGTTAACCATTGATTGTTATTTTGGTACTTTGTTTCTGCCTTTTTACGCTGTACGAGGCTTAAAACTTACAATAAAAATTTTTTGGGGAAAAACAAAACAAAACTTGAACTCGGAATTCAAGAAGTTATTGAGTTCGGCTTCAGACTATTGGGACGTCAAAGTCGTCCTTTTGGGACATGCATGGTCCATCAGAAGTCCTCCATCTTCTCTGATTCATTTCCATGGAATTTGCCTCACGTTGAGGTAAAGAAAGCACATACTCATGCTTTACGTAAGTTGCTGGTGTCGCTAAGTGCTGCTGTGCCAGTCTCTGAATGCAAGAGATTTCGGTTCAGGTGCTCGCCCCTCTTATGGTCATGAAGAGGAACAGCTTGTAGAGGACAGTTTTAGACCTTGCACCTGAGACAATTTTCAGCAAAGGAGAAGTTCAAGGAAACATTGTCCTTGATACATAGGAGGGTCCAGCCAGGTGACTGGACTGTTTCTAATAGACTTAAGATGCTTACCTTCATGTGTCCATTGTAGAAGACTTCCGCAAGTTCCTACGGTTAACTGTAGGTCAAGACAATCTCTAGCTCCAGCCATTCGGGCTTTCAACATCACCCTGTGTGTTTTCAGGGTCTTATTGGTTGTTATAGTCTTTATCAAAACAAGGAGCATACGCCTGCCTAGTTACGTGGATGTCCTTGTTCTACTGTTCCAAGACAAAGGGCAGCTGCTGGAGCCCAGAGCTCAGGTCTTTTCTATGCTCCTCAAATTCGGCTGGCTGCTGAATCTGACAAGGAGACACTGTTTTAGATCAGAACAAAAGTCCGATATCATTATATCTACTCCTGATCAGATTGAATATAAAAGCATGCACGCTCTGAAGTTCTTTTATACAATTCCATTAAAGATTGAGATACGTCAACAAGACTGGCGCATACAAACCACAAGTATAAAAATACATATAGTGCAAGGAACGTGACAAAGTTTTGGCTTTTAGCTGATGCACATTTAAGGAAGTAACTTTTGTTCTTGCAGCATTTCTTGCTTCTTTTTAATCCATTGGTGTTATTTTGTCATATTCTGAATGTATTCTCGGAAGCAGGTGCAAACTTTTTGTTAACTGTTCAGTTCCACAGCAGCAAGGAAGGGATAAGCTAAGCTTTGCAAATATCTGAATATGTTTAAAGGTTGATATCTGTTAGATATGTTAGATATATAAAGCAAAGCGTGTATTGGAATAGACAGTTTACCATGATCACATTTCTTAATCACATCCATCACAGTCCCCCCTTGAAGCTGTCTATTTCAAATTGTCCCTCAATCAGGGTTTACATTTTAAGGTCTAAATTTTCAAGGTCTAAATTTTAATAAACCAACCTAGTTTCTCTACACTACTGGAGTCTTTTTTTTTTTTTTTTTAAGTCTTATGGTTTATCCTTGTTGGATTCCATTGGAAGCAAAACATTGATTGCCATATAAGGAATACCCCCGGGATCGCATCTTTCGAACTGTTCCTTGGTGTCGCTGGCTAGCCCTCCATTAAGGAGGCTGGAGGAACTTCCACAGAGCTCCCTGTGGGACACATCCTGAGGTCTACATATCTCTACTGAGCCTGTTTTGACCCCCCTGAATAAGGGCGGTCGCAGGCTGTCTGGTAAGCCTCCATTACTTTATCACTAGGTGGTGGGCAGCACATAGATCCAGGATTCCGTATTTACACACCAACATTTTTGGGAATTTATTTTTTATTCTCACCCTTTATATGAATTGTATTTTCACTTTCATATAATTTATCATTGTTAATTAACTATATACCAGCTGATATATTTTTTTGGTTGTTATTTATTGTTGTTCATATATTGATTTAACACGTTTCACATTTGGGATATATATCCAGCGCTGCACTGTTCTTTCTATATCTACTTCCTGTGCCCTTATATCGGGGTTATAGTGTTCAGCAGCAGGATTCCTTTCACGGTTTTTTATTTATTTATAATAATTTTTTTCAACGTATTGTGTATGCACCTAGCGCAAATCTTTCTTTTATATTATGTGTATTGGATGATTTATACCAGAATTGGGTTATACCATCTTTTTGTTTGATGGCTACCTCTTGTGCCTGAGGCCTCTTCCTCAGGTACAGGGACTTTCTTGCAGTGGGAGGCGTGTGCCCACGTGTTCTTTCCTGCCACTTTGACTGATGTGGCAGTTGTTAGGAGAACCTGGACAGGACCATCATATCTGGGTTCAAGAGTATGTTTTCTCACAAACTTCTTTATCAGGACCCAATCACTGGGGGCCAGCTTGTGTGTTCCTGTATCTAGCTCAGGATCTGGAATGGAAGAAAACACTTACGAATGGATACGGGTTAATTCTCAAGATAAAGCAGTCACATAATCAGTCAATACATCAGATTGGAGCTGTAATTGCTGTGGGAAATAACAACCCAATCCGGGAGCTGAGCCAAACAATATCTCATAGGGTGATAAACCATAGTTTCCCATTGGAGTGTACCTAACACTGAATAAGGCAATGGGTAGACTGTCTGGCCAACTCATTCCTGTTTCCTGAGACATTTTTAGCATTCTAGATTTTATTGTGACATTCAGTCTTTCCACCTTCCCACTGCTCGGAGGATGATTTGGGGTGTGGAAAGCTAGTGTGACCCCTAAAGCTGTCCATATCTCTTTGGTTACTGAGGCTGTAAAAGCCGGCCCTTGGTCACTCTCTATAACCTCTGAGACACCATATCTGCACACTATTTCTGTAAAAAAGTATTTTAGCTGTGGAGTGATCCCTGGGGCCAAGTAGTATTTGTTGATTAGGGCGTTCATCAAGGTTTTTTTTGTCTCTTGTTTAATTCCATTATTCCTTTAACTTCTGTGGCTCCTTTTTAGATCCACACTTCTTTTTCTTCTTCGTCAGCTTCTTCCTTGAGGTGAGTCTGGTTTACAGGAGGGTTTGTAGAATCATGGTGGTTTGCACAGTCTCTTCAGGGGTGTCTATTGGGTCATCCAGGATGGGTGCATTCACTCTGCTGACCAATTCTCGTGTTCCATCTGCAGCTTGTTTCGCAGCGGTATCTGCCAGGTGATTGTCTTGTGCTTCTTGGGAAACCAGCTTGCCGTGCGCCTTTACCTTAAGTATAGCCACTTGTGCTGGGAGGAGTAGGGCATCCATTAAGTCCTTGATAGCTGCACTGTGTTTTACAGGTGTTCCTGCTGCTGTCAGGAACTCTCTGGTTTTCCAGATGATCCCAAAATTTCCTTCTGCCAATTTGCATGCCATAGTTAGGGCCTGGAGTTCTGCTTCCTGGGTAGACATGGAGAAGGGTAATGCTGAAGCTTGAAGAACTGTATCTTCGGTCGTGACTGCGTATCCTGTGTGGTACCGTCCAGTGCTGCCTGCATACCTGGAACCATCCACAAAAATTGTCAAGTCAGGATTCTCAAGGGCTGTTTTACTGACTGTCGGTAGGTGTGATGTCTCCATCTTCATCACTTCAAAGCAGTCATGAGCGGTGAGATGAGGATCATTCTCCAAAGAGGTTCCCCCCTCGAGAAGAGGAAGCAGAGTGGATGGGTTAAGGGTGTCACATCGGAGGATGGTGATGTTATCGAGGAGAAGCAAGGCACACTGGAGTCTGAGGTGTCTTGCTGAGGACAGGCGTTTGGGATGTACTTGGTTCAGTATGGCAGTTATGTCATGGGGGGCAAGGAAGATCAAAGGTTGGCCTAATACGAGGTCAGCGGTCTTGTCCAAGAGGGCTTGGGCTGCAAAGACGGCCCTGAGGCAGGAGGGTCCTCCCCTGGCCACTTAGTCCAGTTGAAAGGAGTAATACCCAATGGGTCTGAGTCTGTTGCCATGGGCCTGAGCCAAAACTCCTGTGGCATGTCCTTGTCTCTCTGAGACAAACAGTTTGAAAGTCTTTTCATAGTCTGGGAGGCCCAAAGCAGGGGCTGTTGAGAGGATCTCCTTCAGAGTTTCAAAATTGTCCACAGCTTCTGGGGAAAGCGAGAAAGGGTCAGATTTCAGGGCATCATAGAGGGGTTGCATCAAGAGGGAGGCTTCTGGGATCCAAGAACGGCAATAAGAGATTAATCCTAGAAAGACGTGATGGGGCTTTTGACCTTGAGACAAAGGGATGGCCTTGATTGCAGCAACTCTTTCTTCAGTGAGATGTCTGGTGCCTTGGGAGATGCAGTGGCCTAGGAAAATCACCTTCTCTCTGCACCACTAGACTTTTTGCCAGGTAGTGGAGGAGGCTTTCAGAGAAAATTGAGGCGTCACCAAGGGTATCTGCACAAAGCAGGAGGTCATCTACATACTGAAGGAGTACAATGTCTGGGTGTAACTTCATCCAGGTGTCCAGAATGAGGGCCATTGCCTTGGGGAATTGGGAGGGGGAGTTCTGGGCCCTTTGCGGCATAACAGTCCAGGTGTAGCTCTGCTCCTCGTGGGTTAAGGCAAATAGGTACTGGCAACAGGGGTCGAGGGGGACACTAAAGAATGCGTTCGCTAGGTCCACCACTGTAAAGTACTTTGCTGTGGGTGGTATTCCTGCCAGCAAGGTGTGGGGGTTGGCCATGATGGGCGTTTCCAGTATGGTTGCTTCATTCACTGCCCTGAGGTCCTGTACCAGTCTATATTCTCCTTTTGCGGTTCGTTTCTTCACTGGAAACAGTGGCGTATTACATGGAGATGTGCAAGGTACCAGAGCTCCATTTGCCAAGAGGACTTCGACCTGCTTTGAAATGGATGCAGATTGAGCTGGCTTCAAGGGGTATTGTGGTTTTCTGGGTAAGGGCTCCAGGTTTCAGTTGCACCATGATTGGTGGTACCTTCAGGTGTCCTATATCCTCAAGCCCTGTAGACCACAGGCATGTGGGGACTCGGTCCAAGACTTCCTTTGGGATTTCGGCCTCACTTTGTGCATCCAGGGATAATAGAAGGGGGACGGAACATAGTGCTGAGGCATCGTTGATAGCTAGTGGTGAAGTGACCAGAACACCACCATCGGGTTGAAAGGAAATAGAAGCCTGGAGTCTGGACAAGACATCAGCCCCTAACAGATTTAAGGGGCATGTGGACCAAAAATCTTGCTAGTAGGTCAGGAAAATTGCCAACTTGTAGGGGGCGGGTTAAGGGGTTCTTCCTGTGCGTTCCATCAACTCCCACGCATGTTATATCAATGTTTGATAGGAATGAGGTATCGGGTAGCTCTTCTGACCTGATTACAGACCTGGCCGCACCTGTGTCACATAGAAAAATGGTGGGACGGCCCTCGATGGGGAGGGTTATTTTTGAAAGAGGGCCTCCTGAGTCTCCAGAGGATACCATGGCAGGGGCAGGTGACACAGGCTTGCCTGATTCCTAGCGGAAAAGGTCCATGTGATCCGGAGAAGGGCGGGGTGGTGGGCGAGGTGGGGTGTCTTGTCCCTGGTACTGAGCGCTTTCATGTGGACCACGGTTGGGGCTTGGTTGACTGTGGGTGAATTTCCGGGGGCTTCGGCATTCCCTTCGGAAATGGCCGGGTCTTCCGCAGTTGTAGCAGACACGTGGAGTTGGTACTGGTGGGTGCAGGTATGGTGTGTCAGAGGCCATCGTGAGAGGGGCTACCTTCTTACTGCTCTGTGCAGATTCTAGGCCTTTTGCTACTAATAACAACATCTCAAGATCCATTACTCTATACTCTGGGCGTGATAGGAGCAGACCCTATCAGATTAACTCTTTAAGACCTAAGACAAATGCGGCAGCTAACATGTGTCTATGTGCTTTGGTCAGTGGGCTAAAACCCAAATCAGTAAACATTTGTGCTATTCTGTTGTGATATTTCTCAACAGATTCGCCTTTTTCTTGTGTGACCTATTGTACACACATTGGCTTCAGGCGTTTTGGAGTGGAGATGTGAACCATCTCCATAGAGAATAATTTCAGGCTTCAAGCTACAAAACGCTCAGATGTGAATGGGGCCTAAATCACCAAACACTTGTGTGATTCTAATACATAGAATTAAGCAAGAAAAGCACTTCCTCTTTTGTTACTAACCACAATTCATCTGGCATAACGCCCAGAATACATAACTTCCTCTTTATTTATAATACTCCCAAATATGTTTTTGGTTGAAATTACACATTTTAAAACATTTTAAAATCCCCAATTATTGCTAATACAGCTTAAACACAATTAAAACCATTTGAATAAATATAGCACATTTGCTACATTTGCTGTTATTAGAAAAGAAGCACCTTTTAACTTCAATAATGCAAGGATAGGCAACTACAACTAAAACAGTCCTTAAAGTAAGACTCTTGTCTGAAATAATCAAGACACCCTATACATAAATTATTTATTTTAATAAAATGCTACATTGATTGCTATTATGTTCTATCACTGGAAACATGTGGGTGGGTTTTGGTGTGGGCGGTTCAGGGGGCGGTGGCATAGGGCGTGTTGCCATAGGGGGACGTGCCAGAGTGGAAGGTGTCACTTGGAACAGAGGGGCCGATAACGAAGGGCAGTGTCTACTTCCTGGGGACCAGACGCCATTATAGGGCAGTGGCTGACTACTTAGCTTCCTCTTTTCTGGTTTCTATACACATATACAATACAACAGACCTTTTTTAAGTTTCAAAATAGTACCCCATTCATCTACCTGTAGCCTTCTGCCCAAATGCATATCAACCCCACACACTTTCGCCAACTTCGTTCCCTTTTTGACAGCACCCTCTCCTTCCCGCTCTAATACCAAGTCACAAGCCAAACTGCCCTCTTTGGGCCTCACTAACTTTTGCCCCATCGTTTTGTTAGCTATGGAAGAGTTTATGTGTCCGGGCTCAGGGTTTGTATGGCGATTTTATGAAGCTGTCTTGGACTCAAGGGGGTCCGACAATCCCTCTATCCGTCACCTGGTACCGGTTCAGACCATATCACAGTCTCAAGTTAACGAGGACAAGACAGATAGATAGATAGATAGATAGATAGATAGATAGATAGATAGATAGATAGATAGATAGATAGATAGATAGATAGATAGATAGATAGATAGATAGATAGATAGATAGAGAGTGAAAAAGGTAGAGGAGCCGAGTAATATGTGACCACTTATTACTCTCAACAAACAGATAAGGAGTACAGTAGTTAATATTCAATGCACCACTTCAACTGTTATTTACATTTCCCAGAACCATGCCCAAATTCCTCACTCTGTCCTTTTTCTACCTCTTCAAGCCCTTCTGGTTGTTGAGGCTGTAAGGGGCACCTTTCGGCTGTGTGTCCTCTCCTTCTAACTTCACCTTCTTTAGCCTGTGGTGACTTGCCAACCTCAAGTTTAATTGGGTAATGCACATTTAATCTGAACACCAACACATGTGTGGTCTCTGCTAACAGGGGTTTATAACCAAGACATAAGCCTTTTATATCCTGGCTCGCCCACTTTAACCAACCCCCAGCTCTCTTCATGTATGGCAAATAACAGACCACAAACACACTTAGGACATGACATTACCATCAACAACAAGATGTGACCAACAACCAACAACAAGCAATAAGATGTGTGACAACCGTAGAGAAATACAGGATTGTTCAGATCTCACGGGATCCCCACGCCACCGCTGGGCGTATTCCTGACACCCCCTCCTGGTTTTCCCGTGCTTTAGCGCACCTGTGCTTTGCCGCACAATTATTTATTCCCCAGGAGGAGTTTAACCACTTCAACCAATTTCATCTGTGACTATATAAGCAATCCCTCATTCCCAACAGCCACCACAAAACACAAGATCGATCAACAAAACAGAACAGAACAAAACAGGCAGTAGATATAATTGATACAGGTTCAAAGGCTATGGGCAAGACATATACCTGTCCCTTTGCTGACCGTGGAGAGCCGATATAGACAGAGATTAGCCAATCATGGTTACAGGATAACACTAGGCTAGCTATACGAGATATCAAAAGTGTCTTACCATTTTCAGAGGTTTTCAGAGGTGATCAGTCTCCATCCTGTGCCCATGTTGGCCTTGTCCCAGCCTTTCCTGGATCGGCTCCCTCCCGGATCAGAACCCAAATAGCCTCACGTTGGGTGCCAGATGTTTTAGATCAGAACAAAAGTCTCAAAACTTTTATAGAATTCCATTAAAGATTGAGATACGTCAACAAGACTGGCGCATACAAACCACAAGTATAAAAATACATATAGTGCAAGGAACGTGACAAAGTTTTGGCTTTTAAGCTGGTGAACATTTAAGGAAGTAACTTTTGTTCTTGCAGCATTTCTTGCTTTTTTTTAATCCATTGGTGTTATGTTGTTATATTCTGAATGTATACTCGGAAGCGGGAGCAAACTTTTTGTTAACTGTTCAGTTCCACAGCAGCAAGGAAGGCATAAGCTAAGCTTTGCAAATATCTCAATATGTTTTAAGGTTGAAGGTTGATATATGTTAGATATATAAAGAATGTATTGGAATAGACAGTTCACCATGATCACATTTCTTAATCACATCCATCACAACACCTGGAGCCCACTCAGTCTCTTGTGGGCCTTGGGGCTAAGTTCAATATAATCTTGGATTCAGGGCCGTCTTTAGCGCAGGGCAAACGGGGCACTTGCCCTGGGCCCAATCTTTGTTGGGGGGCCCGCGCTAGCCGTGAATTGGGGCCCCGATCACAGCTTTGCAGAGCGCACAGAGGACACGGGAGGATGTATTCCTCGCTAGCCAGCTGAGAAGGGGCGGGGCCGGGAGCTCCACTGACGCTCTGACCCCGCCCACGTGCAGCCTGTGTACTCGGAAAAGAGCTTCTGTAGTGAGGGCCAGTGATCGGAGTGGGAGTGTCAGTGGAGCTTCCGGCCCCGCCCCCTCTATACTGGCTGGTGAATACAGAGGTCCGGGGGTGGGGCCGGGAGCTCCAATGACACTCCCACTCCGATCACTGGCTCTCGCTACAGGCGCTCTATTCCCAGTACACAGGCTGCACGTGGGCGGGGTCAGAGCGTCAGTGGAGCTCCCGGCCCCGCCCCTCTCAGCTGGCTAGCGTGGAATACATCCTCCCATGTCCTCTGTGCGCTCTTCAAAGCTGTCATCGGGGTGACAATTCACGGGTGACGTGGGCCCCCCAACAAAGCATCAGTGGAGCTTCCAGCTGCTTTAGTGAGAGCAGAGAGTGGAAGCCCCGCCCACAGTCCTGAATGTATGTAGTGAGTTTGGCTGGCCAGGTATGTCCTTACACCCATAAAATGCCTGAATGTATAAACTCTGAGCTGTGTTATTTAACTGTAAAGCTGTGCATTGCTGAAAGTTCTCTGACCATCCCCTGTATATTGTCTGCAGTCTCTGATTGTCTCCTGCAGTATGTCCGCAGTCTCTGATTGTCTCCTGCAGTATGCCCGCAGTCTCTGAGTGTCTCCTGCAGTATGTCTGCAGTCTCTGAGTGTCTCCTGCAGTATGTCCGCAGTCTCTCATTGTCTCCTGCAGTATGTCCGCAGTCTCTGATTGTCTCCTGCAGTATGTCCGCAGTCTCTGATTGTCTCCTACAGTATGTCCGCAGTCTCTGATTGTCTCCTGCAGTATGTCCGCAGTCTCTGATTGTCTCCTGCAGTATGTCCGCAGTCTCTGATTGTCTCCTGCAGTATGCCCGCAGTCTCTGAGTGTCTCCTGCAGTATGTCTGCAGTCTCTGAGTGTCTCCTGCAGTATGTCCGCAGTCTCTCATTGTCTCCTGCAGTATGTCCGCAGTCTCTGATTGTCTCCTGCAGTATGTCCGCAGTCTCTGATTGTCTCCTGCAGTATGTCCGCAGTCTCTGATTGTCTCCTGCAGTATGTCCGCAGTCTCTGATTGTCTCCTGCAGTATGTCCGCAGTCTCTGATTGTCTCCTGCAGTATGTCCGCAGTCTCTGATTGTCTCCTGCAGTATGTCCGCAGTCTCTGGTAATTTCCTGCAGTATGCCCGCAGTCTCTCATTGTCTCCTGCAGTATGTCCGCAGTCTCTGATTGTCTCCTGCAGTATGTCCGCAGTCTCTGAGTGTCTCCTGCAGTATGTCCGCAGTCTCTGATTGTCTCCTGCAGTATGTCCGCAGTCTCTGATTGTCTCCTGCAGTATGTCCGCAGTCTCTGATTGTCTCCTGCAGTATGTCCGCAGTCTCTGATTGTCTCCTGCAGTATGTCCGCAGTCTCTGATTGTCTCCTGCAGTATGTCCGCAGTCTCTGATTGTCTCCTGCAGTATGTCCGCAGTCTCTGATTGTCTCCTGCAGTATGTCCGCAGTCTCTGAGTGTCTCCTGCAGTATGTCCGCAGTCTCTGATTGTCTCCTGCAGTATGTCCGCAGTCTCTGATTGTCTCCTGCAGTATGTCCGCAGTCTCTGATTGTCTCCTGCAGTATGTCCGCAGTCTCTCATTGTCTCCTGCAGTATGTCCGCAGTCTCTCATTGTCTCCTGCAGTATGTCCGCAGTCTCTCATTGTCTCCTGCAGTAAGCCCGCAGTCTCTGATTGTCTCCTGCAGTATGCCCGCAGTCTCTGATTGTCTCCTGCAGTATGTCCGCAGTCTCTGGTAATTTCCTGCAGTATGCCCGCAGTCTCTGATTGTCTCCTGCAGTATGTCCGCAGTCTCTGATTGTCTCCTGCAGTATGTCCGCAGTCTCTGAGTGTCTCCTGCAGTATGTCCGCAGTCTCTGAGTGTCTCCTGCAGTATGTCCGCAGTCTCTGAGTGTCTCCTGCAGTATGTGCGCAGTCTCTGATTGTCTCCTGCAGTATGTCCGCAGTCTCTGATTGTCTCCTGCAGTATGTCCGCAGTCTCTGATTGTCTCCTGCAGTATGTCCGCAGTCTCTGATTGTCTCCTGCAGTATGTCCGCAGTCTCTGATTGTCTCCTGCAGTATGTCCGCAGTCTCTGATTGTCTCCTGCAGTATGTCCGCAGTCTCTGAGTGTCTCCTGCAGTATGTCCGCAGTCTCTGATTGTCTCCTGCAGTATGTCCGCAGTCTCTGATTGTCTCCTGCAGTATGTCCGCAGTCTCTGGTAATCTCCTGCAGTATGTCCGCAGTCTCTGATTGTCTCCTGCAGTATGTCCGCAGTCTCTGAGTGTCTCCTGCAGTATGTCCGCAGTCTCTGATTGTCTCCTGCAGTATGTCCGCAGTCTCTGATTGTCTCCTGCAGTATGTCCGCAGTCTCTGATTGTCTCCTGCAGTATGTCCGCAGTCTCTGATTGTCTCCTGCAGTATGTCCGCAGTCTCTGATTGTCTCCTGCAGTATGTCCGCAGTCTCTGATTGTCTCCTGCAGTATGTCCGCAGCCTCTGAGTGTCTCCTGCAGTATGTCCGCAGTCTCTGATTGTCTCCTGCAGTATGTCAGCAGTCTCTGATTGTCTCCTGCAGTATGTCCGCAGTCACTGATTGTCTCCTGCAGTATGTCCGCAGTCTCTGATTGTCTCCTGCAGTATGTCCGCAGTCTCTGATTGTCTCCTGCAGTATGTCCGCAGTCACTGATTGTCTCCTGCAGTATGTCCGCAGTCACTGATTGTCTCCTGCAGTATGTCCGCAGTCTCTGATTGTCTCCTGCGGTATGTCCGCAGTCTCTGATTGTCTCCTGCAGTATGTCCGCAGTCTCTGATTGTCTCCTGTAGTATGTCCACCGTCTCTGGTAATCTCCTGCAGTATGTCTGCAGTCTCTGATTGTCTCCTGCAGTATGTCCACCCTCTCTGGTAATCTCCTGCAGTATGTCCGCAGTCTCTGATAGTCTCCTGCAGTATGTCCACCGTCTCTGGTAATCTCCTGCAGTATGTCCACAGTCTCTGATTGTCTCCTGCAGTATGCCCGCAGTCTCTGATTGTCTCCTGCAGTATGTCCGCAGTCTCTGGTAATCTCCTGCAGTATGTCCGCAGTCTCTGATTGTCTCCTGCAGTATGTCCGCAGTCTCTGATTGTCTCCTGCAGTATGTACGTAGCCTCTGATTGTCTCCTGCAGTATGTCCGCAGTCTCTGATTGTCTCCTGCCGTATGTCCGCAGTCTCCGGTAATCTCCTGCAGTATGTCCGCAGTCTCTGATTGTCTCCTGCAGTATGTCCGCAGTCTCTGATTGTCTCCTGTAGTATGTCCACCGTCTCTGGTAATCTCCTGCAGTATGTCTGCAGTCTCTGATTGTCTCCTGCAGTATGTCCACCCTCTCTGGTAATCTCCTGCAGTATGTCCGCAGTCTCTGATAGTCTCCTGCAGTATGTCCACCGTCTCTGGTAATCTCCTGCAGTATGTCCACAGTCTCTGATTGTCTCCTGCAGTATGCCCGCAGTCTCTGATTGTCTCCTGCAGTATGTCCGCAGTCTCTGGTAATCTCCTGCAGTATGTCCGCAGTCTCTGATTGTCTCCTGCAGTATGTCCGCAGTCTCTGATTGTCTCCTGCAGTATGTACGTAGCCTCTGATTGTCTCCTGCAGTATGTCCGCAGTCTCTGATTGTCTCCTGCCGTATGTCCGCAGTCTCCGGTAATCTCCTGCAGTATGTCCGCAGTCTCTGATTGTCTCCTGCAGTATGTACACAGTCTCTGATTGTCTCCTGCAGTATGTCCGTAGTCTCTGATTGTCTCCTGCAGTATGTCCGCAGTCTCTGATTGTCTCCTGCAGTATGTCCGCAGTCTCTGATTGTCTCCTGCAGTATGTCCGCAGTCTCTGATTGTCTCCTGCAGTATGTCCGCAGCCTCTGAGTGTCTCCTGCAGTATGTCCGCAGTCTCTGATTGTCTCCTGCAGTATGTACACAGTCTCTGATTGTCTCCTGTAGTATGTCCGCAGCCTCTGAGTGTCTCCTGCAGTATGTCCGCAGTCTCTGGTAATCTCCTGCAGTATGTCCGCAGTCTCTGAACCTCTCCTGTAGTATGTGTATTAATGTGCCCCTTTGCTTGCTCAATTATTTGGGATTGCTCCACTGCTCAGTGAGAGGTAATGATGTGCATGAACCTCTAGCAACCAATCAGCAAACAGTAGTGATCTGCTTTAATCTCTAGCAACCAATCAGTAAGTGCTAATGATGTGCTGTAACCCCTAGCAACCAATTAGTGAGCGCTAATAATGTACATTAACCTCTAGCAACCAATCGGCAAGCAGAAATTATGTGTTGTAACCTCTAGAAACCAGCCATTGAGCAGTAATGATAGGCTGTAACCTCTGGCAAACAATTGCAATCGCTGCGTGATCTGCTGCAGTAAACTGATTTTGAGTCTACCTGCTATTTTTTGTATGTCTCAGAATGGAGGGGGGGCCCCAAGAAAATGTTTGCCCAGGGCCCAATCAAAATTAAAGATGGCCCTGCTTGGATTATTGCCTTGGCTCTGGATTCCGATGTTTTGGATCTGAATACTCCTGGCCCGGTCTTCTTCCCACCTGCGTGCCTTTCAGTGTCTAAAATGATTGGCACCATGGTGTCTACGGATCGAGGATCAAGTGGAAACTGGAGAAGGCAGCCTTTCTGGAAGGGGTTTTTCCCAGCAGTAGGAGCCAGGAAGCAGATTTCAGGCCTTTCACCATATAACAAAGGGAGTACCAGTGCTCTTGGGTTAGTCAACACTACAGCGATCTCGTACGTTAAGACAGCCTGAGGACTCACAGCCTGTTCTCTATTACAGGAAGCAGAGCCAATTATGTCTTGTGCTCCGAAGAATCAAGCTCAGCAGTGTATGTTCCCAGAGTCCAAAATGTTCTAACGGATTTTCTTTCCAGAGTCCACAACAAATGGTCTCTACATGTGGAGGTTTTCAGGTGCAGATGCCCTGATGGATCACTGGAAATGCGGTAGGACCTATGCATTTCTTCCAGTCCTGGTCAACCTTTGGTTTTCTACGAAGACTCCGAACAGGGGTTGTTGTGTTAGTGGCAGTGATGCCTTATTGGCCAATTAGGTCATGGTTCCCGTTGCTAGCACAGTTCAGCTTCTGGAACACAGTTCGCCTTCTCCTCAGGCCAGGCCTTCTGTCACTAAATACAGCTCTACATCCATGTCTAGCATGGTTGCATCTGACGGTCTTGTTCTCAAGATTGGAGGTCCTTGGCTGCTCTTCCAGTCATCTCCGCTCTCTTGAATACTAGAAGAATGAAGGCAGACCAAGTTGACGGGAGTATCTGGTCAAAGTTGTTCAATACATGTCTGCTGCTGACAGATCATGTGGTGATCTAGAGGTTTTAGATATTCTAGGCTTCCTCCAGTCGAATTTAGTTCTGGCTCTATTGGTCAGCTCCCTCGGAGTTCAAGTGTCAGCTTTATCGGCCTTCACAGGTGTTTTCCGGTCTAGGCTTCTTTCCTGTCCAACAATTTTTCAAGGAAGCAGCTAGGTTCAGACCTCGGAGTGAGCAGAGGTTTTCCAATGGAGTCTCCCTCTTGTTCTCAACACCCCTTGGGAATTGGAGCGGAGTGTTCTAGGGCTGTCTCTGTTAGAGGCCTCTCTGTCAAATTCGCCTTTTTCCGGTTATCAAGTTGGCATAAACAGCCTTAGCGATTGGTTCACTGGTCATGGAAAACTTTCTTATGTTCTTTCCAGTTGAGCGGTGTGGTTACCTATGCTTGACTCAATTCCCAAGGGGGCATCAGTCTTCGTGGGAGCCAAGAAATTGTTCTGCCAACCTCAGAGTTATAACTTACGTGGGAGAAAGCGTGGTGTGGCTTTGTTTGTTAAAGCCCATTTCTAGTAAACAGGGAATCCTGATTTGACTTCCAGCAGTGTCTTCCTTCAATTTTATGAATCCCTCAGATATTGTAAAGTCATATCTACAAGCTACAGATTCCTTCAGGCTTCAGAATGCCTGTTCATTCTTTTGCCAGAAAGGACAGAGAAACGTGCCTTATCCAGGGAGGTTGTGGCATGGATTGTTATGGATGTTGTGTTTCTTTAAATGCCACTCTATGGTGCATCTCTGTTGTACTCACTTCCTGTGTGTTGTTTCCTGTTCCTGCTGGTTATTATTCAGTGAACATGGCTTCTGTACAGTAATGGCTTGTGCTGTCTTTACTTACATCACATCAAACACGGTTTGCCTAGGTCATCCAACAGGCTCACAGAGCCAAGGGGCTTGGCTCCTTTGGAGGTAGTGTCTGCTCACTCGACCAGGAGTGGGTTTACATCTTGGGCAGCTTTGCGTCATGTACCTCCCGAAGTCATTTGCAGGGCAGCTTCCTGATCGTCTATGAACACGTTTGTGTCCCATTACTGTGTTGAACCAGCTCCCCTATCTTCAGTTAATTTTGGTTTACAAGTACTGTCGGTTGACGGTGTTAAACTTTCTTTGTTCAACATTTTTCCCACCTGGGTGTGTATGGCAAGTTATTTCCCACATGTATGCTACCATGGAGTCTGTCGGGAAAACGGAAAATTTCCTATCAAATACTTACCGTAATTTTCCTTTCCTGATAGACTCCATGGCAGCAGGAGTTCCCTCCCAAATGTCTGAAGTAGGCTAGTTACAGAACACGGCTGCTGGCTTGGAGCAAAGATTTATGGGAGAGGGGTCCTATAGGGGAGGAGTGTAGGCGGGGTTAACCCACATGTATGCTGCCATGAAGTCTATCAGGAAAGGAAAATTACGGTATGTATTTGATAGGAAATTTTCAGTTTTTTGGGTGGGTTACATTTATGACAGCTGTGATTACTACTGATCTGTGCTACAGCTCATCGCATGGTACATGGTGCTGAGATTGGCCCAGGTACCATGTGATACTACAGCATAGGAAACACAGCTCTTGTGAATGATGATGACAAGCCCCCCCCCCTCCCCTGGGGAAAGGAACCCCTTCTCCCCTGGGACAGGGACCCCATCTCCCCTGGGAAAAGGGACCCCATCTCCTCTAGGGATGGGGACCCCATCTCCCCTGGGCACGGGGACCACTTCTCACTTGGGGACAGGTACCCCTTCTCACCTGAGGACAGGGACCCCATCTCCCCTGGGGACAGGAACTCCATCTTCCCTGGTGATGGGAACCCCATCTCCCCTGGGGACAGGGGTCCCTTCTCATCTGGGGTAAGGAACTCCATCTCCCCTGGGGATGGAGACCCCATCTTGGCTAGAGATAGAACCTCCATCTCTCCTGGCAACGGGGACCCCATCTCACCTAGGGTCCCCATCTTCCCTGGAGACCAGGACCCTATCGCCCCTAAGAACAGAAACTCCATCTCCAGACCATGATGGCTTACAGGCTGGTGTCAGCCACCCTAGAGTGCCAGGATGTGGAGGGGCAGAACTCACAGAGGAAACCTGAATCCTCAGCCACTTGGGGATTTGAGGGGTGTACCAGCAGGGGTCACTGGACACCAGGGCGGTACAGCAGTACCAGCGTGAGGAGTCTGGAGGACAGACAGGGGTCTAGCAGTATCAGTGTGGGGTGGCTGGAGGATGGGGGGTTACAGCAGTACCAGCATGGGGTCACTGGAGATGGAGGTGGGTTCAGCAGTACCAGCATGATGTGCTCTCCAGACCCTGTGTGCTCTTTCCTGGACCCCCCTTGTCGGCTCTGTCAGGTTCCCCCATCCCCTCTCCCGCTGGCTGCTGCTGTGGATCTGTCAGGAGAGTGGGAAATGGTCCCGTATATGTGTAATTTAGAAGCCCCTTCTTTTTCTGAATTGAGAGTGAGTCAGTGATCTGTAAACTGTGTTTACTATGCTTCAGTTTATGAATGGACAGGAAGCTATGTACAGAGCTATTCCTGTCCGCTCATTCTGTGTAGCTGAGGCTGCAGAGAAGGAGATTAGGGGCTGTGTCCTCAAGTCTTCTTCTCTGTCTCAAAGGTGGAACATGATAGGCCTGTTTAGACCCCTGATATTTCGCCAAAGCCCCCCAACGGGGGTCCTAAAAAATTGTAAAGAATTTTTTAAAAAATATTGTAAAAAATAATAATAAAAAATGACTGATACCAGTGGCAGAACTACAGAGATCACAAATGTCGTACTTGTGACTGGGCCCTGGAGTTCCACCTCCAGGCTCAAGGGAAGGGCCCCGCCTGGGGGTCAGGGGGGCCCTTCATGATTTCTTGCACCGGGGCCCTGAAGGTTCTAGTTACGCCACTGTTTATATACATTATGCTAGCAGCTGTATTTAAGCTGTTGTGCAGATTTTACATTTACACAGTCCACCATGATACCTTGTCCTAATAAACATCTAGAAGGTAGGAAATATTAAACAAGAAAAAAGGTATGCTGTGTGAATAGGAACACATAAACATTTAGTGAGGTTTTCTCACATTTGACAGTGGCGGCCTGTCAATAGGGGGCGCAGGGGCGTAGCCCCCCCCAGAAAATCTAGTGATCAAAAAATAAAAAATGAAAAATAAAATAAAATAAGTTCATTTAAATGCCTGCGGGCGCCGGACACACACAGGCGTCTATGGGAAGCATGACGTTTTTGCAATCATGTGATTGCAGCTGGGAAGCTTGATTGGTTTCCTTTAGTGTTTCCTCAGGGTGCAGAGCCGTGTGCCCCAACACTCCCACTATACAATTATTCTTTGTGATTGGTGGAGCCGTGAAGGACATTGGGCGGTGCTTTTAGCTGAACTGCTTCACTTCTGGTCTTGCTGGTCAACTTTCCCCAGTCCCATGGTGGTGGAACACAAGAATTGAGCCTCTCTGAGGCTGCATTTGATGGGCACAGTGAGGCTGCAATTTACAAGCACGGTGAGGCTGCACTTGACGGGCAGAGTGAGGCTGCAATTGACAGGAAGAGTGAGGCTGCAATTGACGGGCAGAGTGAGGCTGCATATGATGGGCACAGTTTTATCTAGCAGTAATGATACATAATCACTTGATAAATGGCTATTTACAGCCCTGCTTTACTAACAGTTTAATTTTTCAGTTTGTTTGCGCCCCCCCCAAAAAAATTTTGAGCACCAGCCGCCACTGCCTTAAAGTATCCCAATCACTAAGTACACCAAAATAAATACAAGTCAGCCTGTAAAAGAAGATGTTGTATATATTTACCTTTCATTTGCTCTGTATTCATAGGCGTGCGCAGCCAATGGCATTAGGGTGTGCACCTTAAAGCGCAAGCACACACTACCGATTACTCATTATGTTCATTCAGAAAAGGAAAGAGCTAGTAAATTGCATTTTTACTGGCCCCTTCTCCTACTCATCCTAAAACATCCCACAGCAACAGCCGGCGGGAGAGGTGGGAAGCTTGCAGTGCTGTGGGGAAAAGGAGGAGGAGACAGATCAGTAGGGGGAATCTGTTCTGCACAGAGTGATTTGGGTGTGCCTGGGCACACCTGGCATAACTTGTGCGCATGCCTCTGCTGTGTTGCAGATCTCCAGGCACTGCTGGTATCCAACATTTCCAGGTGTGTTGAATACCTGGTCCCCCCCACTGTGCACTCTGGTTCTTCCTTCCGACATGTACATTATGTAGTGACGTTAGAGCAGGGGCATAACTACCACCATAGCGACCCATGCGGGCGCTATGGGGCCCGCAGCCAAGTGGGGCCCAGTGAGGATAAGAGCACCGCCGGCACAGTCTCCCAGCCAGGGGAAGAGAGAGGAAAGGAAGAGGCGAGCTGTCCGTATCAGCAGAGAGCTGATTTGCCCAATGTAAGAGCTTTCATTAGAACTTCCAGTGTTCCCGGGGCTCACGTCACATAGCTCCACCTTTTGGCCCGGTGCCTTTGATAGACAGAACGCCGATCCAATGCGGGACATGTGACATCATCAAAGGCGTCGGTCCAAGAGGTGGGGCTATGTGACGATGAGCCCCGGGAAGACAGGAAATTCAAATGAAAGCTATTACAGCGGGCAATCCCGCTCTCTGCTGATCCGGGTGGCTTGCCTCTTCCTCTGCATAGGTGGGGCTGTATGGGGCACAGGTCACGCTGTATGGGGCACAGGTCACGCTGTATTGGGCACAGGTCATGCTGTATTGGGCACAGGTCACGCTGCATTGGGCACAGGTCACGCTGTATGTGGCACAGGTCATGCTGCATTGACACTAGGGCAGCTGTGGGGGGGCTGTTTGCAGGGGGGCCCCATACAACATTTTGCTATGGGGCCCTGCTATTTCTAGTTACGCCCCTGCGTTAGAGCCAGCAGGAGGAACCAACATGAACAGCAGGGGACCAGGTATTCAACACACTCAGAAGTGTCAGATACCAGCAGCTCCAACACAGTGGAGTTTTAACATGGAGGCTTACCAACGGTGCCACTTTAGGAGGAAGCTTGCACAGACTGATAAATGTAGGCTGCCATTTCAAACCTCATCTTCTGAAATTTATAGTTACCTAGCTGTTACCTAAAACAGAGTTCTAACTTTCCTCTTGTTTCATCTGCGGCATGCCTGTTACAGGTAAGTAACTCAAACTTTTAAACCCACAGACAGTCAGGCAACTAGCATTTTCATAAAAGGGCAGAAATGTAAGCCCCTTAATTTTTGCATTGAAGGATAACTTAAGTCTAAATGTATCATCATACAAAAGTTTTACGGTGCCCTCTGTAATATTGTAACTCTTAGTTTTTTTATATCTCTATAAAACACTTATAAAATATTGAAAAGAAAATACTGTTTTAAATTTCAGACAAAGGGCTCATAAAGCTTGCAAACATGAACATTTATGATCCCCTTCCTTACTAGCATTTGCTTGCAAAAAATGTCTAGGTGTTTATTACATTTACTTTTCAAAAGAGATATTGCTTTACAGGTATTGAGGTTCATCATTTAAAGGTGTATCAAGCAAAGTACAATTCATCTTACATTTTTAGTTATACAGTGGGTATAGAAAAGAATCACCTCCTTTAACCACTTCAGCCCCGGAAGAATTTACCCCCTTCCTGACCAGAGCACTTTTTGTGATTCGGCACTGCGTCACTTTAACTGACAATTGCGTGGTCGTGTGACGTTGTACCCAAACAAAATTGACGTCCTTTTTTTCCCACAAATAGAGCTTTCTTTTGGTGGTATTTGATTGCCTCTGCAGTTTTTATTTTTTGCGCTATAAACAAAAAGGAGCAACAATTTTGAAAAAAATGCATTATTTTTTACTTTTTGCTATAATAAATATCCCCCAAAAATATATAGAAAAACTTTTTTTACCCTCAGTTTAGGCCGATATGTATTCTTCTATATATTTTTGGTAAAAAAAAATCGCAATAAGCGTATATAGATTGGTTTGCGCAAACGTTATAGCGTCTACAAAATAGGGGATAGGTTTATAGCATTTTTATTATTTTTTTTACTAGTAATGGCGGCGATCTGTGATTTTTATCATGACTGCGACATTATGGCGGACACATCAGACAATTTTGACACATTTTTGGAACCATTGGCATTAATACAGCAATCAGTGCGATGAAAAATGCATTGATTACTGTAAAAATGTCACTGGCAGTGAAGGGGTTAACACTAGGGGGTGGTGAAGGGGTCAACTGTGTTTCCTGGGCGGTGATTCTAAATGAAGGGGAAGGGACTAACTACAGGAAGTGACAGATCGTGGTTCCTAACTTACAGGAACACACGATCTGTCACTCCTGTCAGAACAGAACAGGAAAGTGTGTGTTTACACACACTTGTCCCTGTTCTGTGTCTCCTGGTTACGATCGCTTGTGCCCGGCGGGGGTGCCACGAGAATCGGCCCCCCGCTGTGCAGATCACGTACAGTACGTACGTGATTTCGTGCAAGGGAGCCAGCTAGCCTCAGTAAAAATGCGGCGGCTGGTCCGGAAGAGGTTAAAATGTACCGCTTGGAATTACCTGCTCATTTGCACTGCCATGACATAGTGAACATTCCAACCCACCTGACACTCTGGGTTCAGACATCCTTGCACCACCTTAAAGTAATAAATCAGACAACTCTGAATATTTACATTCTTCATTTGTAATCTTTATTTTTATTTTATATAATAAGAAAAAGAACAAACTTACATATAGTCTATGGTCATTCTTACCACAGAACATTGCATTTTTTCCAGTGCAGACCAATATGTTGATACAAAAACAAGATGTATAACAAGTTGTAATACGTAGGGGTAAGGGAGGGAGGGGAAAGGGGGGAGGGATTAAATCATCTCCGAACTTTATTACATTGCTAAACAGTCATATTGAGTCCTAAGAGGGGGTCCCGCCGCAACGGCTTGGCCGGACCCATCCCCCTCAGCCCTCCATTTTGGTATTGGAGGGGGGGGCCTCATTTTTTATTCAGTGCCCCAGGATGCCCACTGGGCGGATTCCCCAGAAGGGGGGCCGTAGGCCTCCAACTAACCTTCGCCTAAGGGGAGCTCCCCCTGGGCATCCACCGGGCCAGTGCGGACACAAAGGTGCCTACGTTACCAGGCAGAGCCCCTGACCAATACGTCTAAACAAGTAACAACTCTAATATTAATAAAGGAGATATAGCACTTATCTGTAATCACTAACGACGCATAGCGTCTCATATTAGCCTACAGCTATATACCTTGTGAACCATGCATTAGGAAAGAAAAGGTCAACACCCCATGCAATCAATAGGGCGCTAAAACATTCCACTCAGGTACGCACATCACCGCCAACAGGCCTCCTTAGCTTCAAGGAGGGCTCCGCTAACTCCAACAGCGCGACATCTATGCTAGAGGACACCGGATTAGTATCGATGGTGAATCCCCGCCACTGAGCCCAAATACCATCAAAGCGCTCACTCCTATCTTTGCACCTCGCCACCCACTCCTCCGCCTCTCTGATATCCTCCACCTTCTGTA
This sequence comes from Aquarana catesbeiana, assembly GCF_042186555.1. Taxonomy (NCBI): domain Eukaryota; kingdom Metazoa; phylum Chordata; class Amphibia; order Anura; family Ranidae; genus Aquarana; species Aquarana catesbeiana. The sequence continues at coordinate 656,509,573 of NC_133324.1, forward strand.
GCCATTCTTTTAAGGTAGGGACCTGTGGACGCTTCCAATAGAGAGGTATAAGCCTTTTAGCGGCATTTAGTAGATGAGGAAGGGCGCTTTTTTTGTAGTGGCTTAGAGGGAGGGCGGGGAGGTGCAAGAGGAAATGCTCAGGGGAGAACGGGATCTCAATCTGCAGGGCATTTTTAATGGTAGTCTGTACTTCCATCCAGAAAGACCTAATCACTGGGCATTCCCACCATACATGAAGAAGGGTGCCTTTCTGATCGCAACCTCGCCAGCATCGATCAGAAACCGAGGGGTATATACGTGCTATGGCAGCTGGTACCCGGTACCAGCGAGTTAGAAGCTTGTAGTTTGTTTCCTGCGTTCTAGATTCTATGGAGCTAGAGTGTGCTAGTTTATACATGTGTAGACGTTGTTCTGGCGTGAACTCCACCCCTAGGTCTCGTTCCCATTCCCTTATGAAAGCTGGCTTACCAGCGGTGGGAACTGAGCCCAGTAGCCTGTATAGCTCAGAAATCAAATGAGGAGTTGGCTCTTCTTCTATGAAAAGACTTTCTAGTGTGGTGATGGTGTCTAGCCCTCTCATCGGGGTCCCCTCTGTTGCAATAAAGTGTTGGAGTTGCTGGTGCCTCCACCAGTCCATAGGGAATCTGCCGTGGCTATTCCGCAAGGCGTCTAGGGGTATCAGCTTGCCCTTATCCACAAATTTACCGTAACTATAATTGCCGTCGGACACCCACGTACCGAAAAAGGTTCTCTGCTCCCCAGGAGGGAACCACTTATATCCCCCTAGAGGTGCCAATGGGGAGCCCGGGGGCACCAGAGCATACAGGGCATTTGTGCGGTCCCAGACCCGCAGGATGTGATTGGTTAGCGGTGAGGTCGTCTGTGAAAGTCCTCTGTGTTCACGGGACAGCCAGGGTGCGTATGACAAGTCCCGGCCTGCTAAGCTCTTCTCCAAGGAGACCCACAGTTTTGAACCCCCGTGGTGACGCCAGTTAAGGATATGTTGGATCGCAATGGCTCTATAGTATCGTCGTATATCCGGGAGGCCCAAGCCACCCATTTCTTTGGCCTTCTGTAGCAAAGACACCGCCAGTCTTGGTTTTTTACCAAGTCTCCCCCTGACGTTTGTGTTTAAGTTCCTCTTCCTGCAAAGCTGTCAGCACCCTCTTGAAGTCTATCTGTCTTTCCCTTTTGAGTTTGGAACCCAGGGAGATCAATTCACCCCTGAGTACCGCCTTATGGCTTTCCCACACCACTCCGTCTGCCATTTCCTCGGACACATTCTCCGCAAAATAGTGTGTGATGGTCTCGGAGACCTTAGCTACCACTGAGGCGTCGTCCAGGAGGTTTTCGTTGAGCCTCTAGGACCAGGCCCTCTGTGTTTCGTCTGGAACCCATATCACGGCCCATATTGGAGCATGATCTGAAATAGTGATGTTGCCTATTTCAGCTGACTGCAGCAATTCAAGGGTGTCATGGTCCACACACATAAGGTCTATGCGTGTATAAACATCATGCACCCCCGAGTAGTAGCTGTAGTCCCTCTCAGATGCATGAAGAGCTCTCCACGTGTCTATAAGGAGGCTATTCTGCAGTGACTTGCGAAAATGCTTGAGGAAGGCTTGGGAGTGAGTGGGGCGGCCATGGGATGTGTCAACGAGCGGGTCCGGGCTCACGTTAAAATCCCCTCCAAGAATTAGGTGACCCTCCCTGAATTCGTTCAATTTATCTAGCACAGAATCAATAAAGGAGAGTTGTTGGGCATTGGGTGCGTAGAGAGTCGCAAATGTAAATTTTTTGTTGGCCAAGACCCTCTTCACAAAGACGTATCTGCCCTGTGAGTCGGCCTGAGTCTCTGAAGGTTGGAATGGGCATGACTTATGGAATGCGATGGCTGTACCTCGTGATTTGGCGACTGGGGAGTTGCTAAAAAACCATTGGGTGTATAGGTGCGTGGGTATCTTTGGAAGGGACTGTTCCCTGAAGTGAGTCTCCTGCAGGAAAACCACCTGGGCCCCCAGTCTCTTAAGTTCCATCCATAGTCTGTTGCGCTTATGTGGAGAGCAGAGCCCCCTGACATTGTAGGATAGTACCTTTAGTGACGGCGCACCTGACGTGGATGATAGCTGATCGTTCACACCTCCTCCGATTTCCCCATGCATGGCCCAGTTGGCCAAAAGGCAACCTGCAGATCAAAGCAATAGATGGTTAGCTTTAGAGAGTGATCTAAAACACAAAATAATATCAAGGGGGAAGTTGGGAGGAGGGGAGGGAGAGGCTAGGGAGGGGTGGGAGGTGGAAGGAAGGGGGCCTTGGAGAGGGTTAGGTGGGGAAGTGGAAGGGATAGGGAGGGAAAAGGCGGGACAGGGATATGGATAAGGAGAAGAAAACAAAAACAACAATAGTCTACAGAGCTCGCCCGGGAGGGGGGTATCAACCCAAAAACCGCCCGGGTGAAGACTCGGAGTCCCACAAGGGACTGTCACCTAGTAAGGTGAGGCCTAGGTGGGGTACGTGGGAGACCACCAAGGAGACGATTAGCCCATCCTTCCATCCAGTCCATTCCGACACATAAACAGGGTGGGAAACAAAAAAATTGTGCAAAACAAAAAAGGGGGGGTAAACAGTACGTCTCAACAAGAGAAAAGAGGAGATTGTGGAACCCGGACTCCCCAAAAGTGCAAAAACAAAAAAGAAGAGGGGAGGACAAGGCGGCCAGGCTAGGAGCTGGACCACGGACCCCCTAGTCCATCATGTTGCTTATGGTTCTTGTAGTAGAAAGGTAGTGCAAAGGGCCTACTGTGAGGTGCCTCACAGGAGTAGGTAGACTGTAACAGCAGCGCGTCCGTTAGGCCCAGAGCCCTGACTGAAATGCCAATGATGGAGAGGGGATTCCGCCTAAAAAATTAGGAAAAGCGATAAGGGTTGCAATAGCTCATTTAGTCACTGGTTGTGGAAGTGCCCAGACGTGGGCCCTCCGTTTGCCTGTTGCGGCCCCGGGACCGCCTGTTTCCTGCCGCCTGGATCCATGGTTGAGGTAGCTGAGGTTTTGGGATGTCCGGGGTGGTGCGTCAATCCGGGAAGTCTACAGGGTTAAGCTCCAAGGTATGTAGGAAGCGGGGGAGGTCATCCTTCGTGCGTAGTATAGCCCAACGGCCATTTTTGGAAGCCTGTAGGCTGAATGGGAAGCCCCAGCGGTATGTGAGGCCTGCCGCTTGGATTTCCGTTAGAAGTGGGCGAAGGGCCCGCCGCTGCATTAGGGTACGCCGTGAGAGGTCCTGGTAAAAGGACAGTTGTGCTCCATCAAAGTCAAAGACTGGTCTGTTGCGCATTTTTTGCATTATGCGATCCTTCAATGTAAATTTGTGTAGCTTGCAGATCACATCTCTGGGGTTGTCAGGGTCCTCTGATGGGGGCCGAAGTGCCCTGTGAGCTCTGTCTATCTCAATCGGCACCGACGGAGGCAAACTCAGGATTTCACGGAACACTCCCTGTAAGGTGGGGACAATGTCCTTAGGTGCAGTAGCTTCTGGGAGGCCTCGTATGCGAATATTCGCCCGCCTGCTGCGGTTCTCCATGTCGTCTAACTGGCACAAAAGAGCCTCAATTTGATGACTGTGTGTGACGGTCTGCTCTCTAAGCTGGGAGATGGCGGGTATAGAATCATCGAATTTCTGCTCCAAAGTCTCTACCCTGTGACCCAGCTCAGTGGTATCAGATTGTAATTGTTCAATATCTTGCCTGAAGGCCCTCTCAATCCTGCTTGTAAAGCACTCTAGGTCCTCCTTAGTAGGGAGAGACCATAAATGCTGCCTGATGTCTCTGTCCTCAGTCAAAGCTTCCAGGTGTGTGTCCCTGTCCTGTGATGATGTGGAGCGAGGGGATGCAGGGGGGATGGAGTCGCTTACCAGCCTGGGAGAGGAGATAGGAGATAGAGCTGGAGGCGCTGGCTGAATCTCCTGTTGCTGCAGCGTGGCCGTTCGTTCCGGCGCCATCTTGGATTTCCCCCTCTGCTGACGGGGGGTGTCTAGAAGAAAGGAATCCAGCGGTCCCTGACCGTTTGGGTGGGCTTTTTTCGGCTGGGAAGAAGCCCGCCGCCGCTGTGACATACCCTGTGCGGAAATCGGGGGGTAATCACCCCTGTAGCTGCTAATTATGCTGCGGACTGGACGGAGCTCGGGCTCAGCACGTCCTCACTCCTCCATAGTCAGGCCACGCCCCGAATATTTACATTCTGATAATGTTTACTAGAACAGATTGAACAGGATATTGTCACAAATAGGAGGTAATAGATCTGCTGATTTTTAGGCAACAGCGCCAACTCAACAAAGGAATTCCTCCAAATAACACAAAGCAAGATATTTTTAAAGTAGAACAGTATGTTATGGACTCTGGATTGATCAAGTACTGCTAGCACCTGTAAGGATAAACACAGCTACCTGAATACTCTGACACACTTCTAATGAAGGAGTCCTTGGCCAGCCTATAACTGTTACCCTAAGGAGAGGTCAGACTTAAAAGTGATGGTATAAGGGCCCTTATAGCAGTATTGACAGTAATGTCCCTATTGCAGATCTGATGGTCTTCACTGGCATGTTGGAGCTCATTAACTGTAATCCAGTAGTGTGTGATAAGAAGCGATAGATCCCTTGTAAAGAGGAAAACTAAAGGTGTCTATGCACAGTGTTCAAAGCAAGTTCAGTAAAGGATACATAAGGTAAGGGTGTCTGTGCAAAGTGTCCCATTGGAAGCGTGATAAAGGATTTGTAAAGGTTGGGCGATTGCCTTCTCACCAATGACCAGGCCGATTCGATATCTTCTGGACAGTATCTCATGTAGCGACACTCATGCAGCAGATCCGCCATATCGATCTCCTGATGTGTATACTGATTAGCAGGCGACCAGAGTGGTGCTGGATGGATGACAGATTAACAGCAGCAGAGCTAGGCCCCTCATGGTATACCGTGTGGTAGGCCACGACCTCTCTCCTCATGCATGGAGGTGTCCGTTCCACGTGAATCCCAAGAGGAAGAGAGCTCCGTGTGGGCTTTTGCTTTATAGCTACTCCCAGCAATCTTCCCAACGGCAGCGAAGATCCCTGAGATATGTAGTCCAGGCGCATAAACATGCAAAGCCATTATCAGTCTGAGGGACTACTCCTCCCACAATACCTTTTGTTTGGCTCACAAATATGATGTCACTTGATAGCACTGAGCACTAAAGGGACATGCGATGCGTGTAAATACCGCAGGATCACTGTGGGGGGAGGATGTAGCAATATGGACTACGGTTGTAGTCCATATTGCTACATTCTCCCCCCACTTGAAAGTCTTTGGTCCCTAAACACAGAACACAAACTGTGGAATCAAATTACTGCATCATGAGAACTGGATAATTAATCATCTAACAAACTAGACATTCAAACAGCTAATAACTGACCTAACAAAGCGCCTTCTAACAGTAAATTATATACATCATCGGGAGATAACAAGTTAGTGCCCACCCAGTAGTGTCAGGAGGTGGATCAAGGTCATCCTTTATTAAAGGTTCGGTAAAGAAGGCAAGGGCTTGACGAACGTTGAATAGTGGGTATAAATTCGTCAGAGTTTTTTCCAAGGGTATCATATCTCAGTCTTTTAGGAGGGCATATCCTCTGTCTCAACGTGGAATGGATGTCTTCCAGCAACTCTGGTTCCTGTCCTGTTTCCCAAAAACTGCATCCAGCTTCCGGCTCGGGTTCTACTTCAGGCTCAGGTTCTACTGCAGGTTCTAGACCCGGTTCAGGGACTGTCTCTCTCCATGCAATGCTAGTAGGGGGAATGAGAGCATCAGCCACACTAGACACTTCACTGGGTTCCAGCTTGACCTCCTCATCTCCCTTGGGTGGGTGAGAATCTACTGTCTCAGTGTCAGACAATTGGGAACCTGTCCTTTGACAGTCTTCTTCCTCAATATCAGGGGAGATGGAATCATCTTCCAAAGAAGGAACCTACAGCCAATGACGATGAGTTAATTCCTCATCGTTACTTTCCTCCTCAGGGAGTGTGGGTGGACAAGTTTTCCTGGCCCTAGGCCTCAGCGTTGGGGACTGATATGCATCTAAGTAAGGGGTTGAGGGTACTCAAACAGCCTCTGATATGGGCAGAAAATGGTTTTGATGTCAAGTCTTGAGAGGGCCAGTCTTCCCTTCAGGCCGAATCTGATACACAGGGAGCCCAGGTAATCATTTATAAACAATGTAGGGTTGGGAACGCCATCGATCAGTCAGCTTATGCTTTCCTGGCACCCCTAGATTGCGCAACAACACGATCTCCAGGTTGCAAATCCTGAACCCTCACTCTAGGATCAACGTTTTTCTTGTTCCTTTGCTCTCTGATGGTAGAGGCCTCCTTGGCTTTCTCATAAACCACTTCTAAGTTCTTCCAAAGTCTGTCAATATACCCCTATAAGAAGCTTGGGAGGTGTGATCTGGTGATGAGTAGGGGAGTATCCAGTAGAATCATTTAAGGTGCTATTGTAAGCATGAGCTGCAGCGATATGATCCCTCCAATGCTGTTTCTTCTCTAAGGGGAGAGTTCCCAACATGTTTAACAGATTACAGTTGAAACGCTCAGGTTGTGTGGTGATGGTAAGCAGTAATACTGGATTTCTTTTTGTTTAAGAGTTCACATAGTCTTCTGATCAGTTTGCTCTCAAAGTCCTAACCTTGGTCCAAATGTAGGTGCCGAGGCCACCCCGTAATTGATGAAAAATGTCTCCACTAGAGTCTTGGCCAGCGTACTAGCTTGTTGAACCCTAGTGGGAAAGGCTTGAGCATATTGGGTGAAAAGATCTGTCACAACCAGGACATTACTCCTTCCACTCAGATCGGGTTCCAGGCACAAGAAATCAATGCACACCAACTCCATTGGTCCTTGACTCTGTAGATGGCCTATTGGGGCTGCCCTGCCTGGTAAAGTTTTTCTCTGGATGCACCTGACACAAGAGCCGCAGGCCGTTCTCATGGACAGACAGTAAAATCAATCCCTGACCAGCTTGAAAGTTCTATCTGGGCCTAAGTGACGATGATCATCATGGAGAGCAGTTAGCACAGTTAGACAATGTTTCTTAGGGAGGAACAGCTGGCTCACACCTCCTGCTTCTTCAAAGGGACCTCTTCGATATATGATCCCCTCTTCCAGCTTCATTCGCTCCCATTCTCAATGAATCACCTTGGCCCCCTTGATGGCTATTCACCAATATCTGAGGGTCTTGGGCGGACAAAGATTTTCTTATCAGACTCCCCAATGGATCTTTCCATTGATCCTGTCTCATGTCCTCCTTAGTCAGCTGAGGCAGTTTTTGGCTGTGTACTTGGGTCAGTTTACAGTAGTACTTTGGTACCCCCGCAGGGGATACTCCCACAGCTTTGGCCCCTATGGCTCCTCTGTGCTTATACTTTACTCTACTCCCCGACACACAGCCTGTACTCCTTCGGGGGGCAAATTAACCTAACTCTTCTGACCAGCCTGGATGAAGTGAGGCCTTTGGGAAAGAGCGTCAGAGTCTCTGTTTCCCACCAAACCCACCCTGGTCAATATCTCAAGCTGAACTGAAACTCATTAAAACAGTTATACTGCATCAGCAAGGTCTATCCCAGGCAAAGATTTCAAAGCAGACTGGGATTTTAAGATCTGCTGTTTAAGCTCTTTTGAAGAAGCACAAAGAAATGGGGAAGGTTGAGGACTGTAGACACAGTGGTTGGCCAAGGAAACTTAAAGTGATTGTAAACCTTTTGATTTTTTTTAAATAAAAATAACAAACATGTCTATACACACCCGCTCTGTGAAATGGTTTTGCACAGAGCAGCCCCAATCCTCCTCTTTTGCTGTCCCCCGCTGGTGCTCCTGGCTCTTTCTCTTCATCCGGTGCCCCTCACGGAAAGCCGCTTTCCATGGGGACACTAGTGCGGGTTTCCTGCATCTATTGACACAGACAGCGGGACTCGGCCCTGCCCCCCCTCTCCCGAGTCACAGCATTGATTGACAGCAGCAGGAGCCAATGGCTCCTATCAATCTGTCCAATAAGGAGAGCAACAGCGGCTGGAGGCGCTGCGCTTGTGCACATTGCTGGATTGGATCGGGCTCAGGTAAGAAAAAGGGGAATGCTGGGGGAAGGACTGCAGCACAGAAAGTTTTCACCTTAAAGTGGAGGGCCACCCTAAAAAAAAAAGTGCATCAAAAATCTTTTAAAAATTTAAAAAAATACATTTGAAAAAAATTTTTTTTTTAACTTACCGGAAACCCTTGTTGCTAGGCAGTCTTCCTAATCTGCCTCTTCCTATTCTGCGGCGCTTCCTCCTCTTTGGCGAGTGGCCCTGTTGTCTTCTGGGAACTGTATGTGTCCTAGAAAGCCATGGGGCCATTTACAAAGTGCCGCGCAACTTGCGCATGCGCAGTAGGAAACGGACAGTGAAGCCGCAAGGCTCCACTGCCTGTTTCCCTTCGTTAAGATGGAGGCGGGCTCGCTGGACAGGTAAGTGTCCTTATTAAAAGTCAGCATCTACAGTGTTTGTAGCTGCTGACTTTTAAAAAAAAAAAATATTGCGGCCGGACCCCTCCTTTAATGCATTCCACTTTAATGCAACAGACAAAAGACATATCATGCTTACTACCATTTGTCTTTGGAAGATGTCCATCAGTTCCATCAACACAGGACCCAGGTACACTCATCTACTGTCCAGAGAAGTCTGGCCAGAAGTGGTCTTCATGGAAGAATTGCGGGCAAAAAACTCTACGATGACATGGAAACAAGGCTAAGAGACTCAACTATGCATGGAAACATAGGAAAGGGAGTGCAGAAAAACAAAAGCAGGTGCTCTGGACTAATTAGTGAAAATTTGAAATATTTGGCTGTAGAAGGAGACAGTTTGTTTGCCAAAGGTCTGGAGAGCAGTATGATAATGAGTGTCTGCAGGAAAAAGTGAGGCATGGTGGAGGTTCCTTGCAAGTATGAGGCAGCATTTCTGCAAATGGAGTTGGAGATTAGGGCAGGATCTATTGTGTCCTCAATGCTGAGAAATACAGGCAGATAATTATCCATTGTGCCATACCATCAGGGAGGTGTGTGACTGGTCCCAAATTTATTCTGCAGCTGGCGTGGCCCCAAACATACAGCCAATGCCATTAAGAACTATCTTCAGCGTAAGGAAGTACAAGGAGTCTTGGGAGCAATGCTGTATTTTGGTTTTGAGCCACCCCAGCCGCAGTATGCCATTCTTGTCTCAGGGTCTGATGAGGAAGCTGCGGCAGTTTACGGTGAACCGCTGCGGCTTCCTCATCATACCCTGAGACATGATATGTTTAAGTGCCACATATGTGGTCAATGGGGCAGAGGATGGAGTTAGCGGGACATAGGAAGGGGTCAGCAGGGCAGAGGATGTGGTCAGCAGGGTATAGAACAGGTATCAGTAGGGCAGAGTATCATGGGGTCAGTGAGGCAGGGGATTGGGTCAGCAGGATGCAGGATAGGGTCAGCGGGGCAGAGAACAGGGTCAGTAGGTCAGAGCATGTGGTGAATGGGGCAGAGGATGGGGTCAGCGGGGCATAGGACAGGGTCAACAGGGCAGAGGATGAGGTCAGCAGGGTATAGGACAGGGGTGATTAGGGCAAAGAATGGGGTCAGTAATGCAGGGAATGAGGTCAACAGGGCATAGGACATAGGTCAGTAGGGCAAATAATAGGGTCACTGCAGGCAGGGCTCTCAACAGAGCTGCTCCTTCACCCACTGCACACAGCTGAGGTTGAATTCTTTTACAGAAACAGCCTTAATATGTACAATGTGTAGCTGGCTGTGGCAGCTAGGCTATCTTTCCAATATGAGGATTTCACAGGTCAGAACTGCAACAGCCAGCTAAACACAGTGCAGATCAAGGTCTTATCTGTACAAAGATCCAATCCCGACTGTGTGCAGTGTGGGTAGGAGCAGCTCTGCTTTCTGTTCTGTGTGATGCTGAGTACAGTAAGAGAATAGGGGGGACATACCAATCCTGGCACAGCAACCATGAAGGGGGTGGCACACCACCCTCTAGATCCAGCTGTCCTCAATGCCACTTCAGTGTGGTTCCCCCATAGGGGAAGAGCTCCTGGCAGGAGATAGCAGCAGAGAAGCCTATCAGCAGGTAGTGCCAGTGCAGGATGCAGAGCGCCCGGCCCACTATGGCTGAGAATCGGCATTGGACTGAGCCAAGGGCCTCCAGACCCCACAACAGAGCCCTGGGTTGGCGGGCCAGAGGGACGGGTCAGAGGGACTGACTGTTTAAGTGTAGAGGCGGCTCTTTGATTAGGTAAATTAGGTGGCCGCAAGGCCCCTGTGAACATAAGGCCGTCTATTTTGCCTATTAAAGAGATGCCTTTTCCCTTTTGCATGGGGGTGGCATTGCCCCCCTGAAAAATGCCACCCAAGGCAAATGCCTTGTTTGCCTCGCAATAGATACGCCCCTGCCTGGAAGTGATGGTTTGGCCCTCACAGAGCCCTCATCTTCACAACATCAAGTCTGTCTGGGATTACATGAAGAGATAGAAGGCTGCCTACATGCACAGAAGATCTGTGGTTAGTTCTCCAAGATGTTTGGAACAACGTGCCAAGATCCTTAAAAAACTGTGGTCAAGTGTACCTGGAAGAATTGATGCTGTTTTGAAGGCATGGGGTGGTCACACCTAATATTGATTTGATTTGGATTTCTCTTCTATTTATTTACTTTCCATTTTGTTAACTAATAAAAAAAATGACTAACACTTCTATTTCTAAAATAATTCTTAATTTACAGCATTTTTTCACACCTAAAACTTTTGCACAATAGTGTATTTGTTCTAGTATATTATATCTATAAAAGCTACATGCTGTTCAGTTTCAACATTGTTAACTGGGTTGAATTAAGATTCCTCCTATCTTTAAAACAATGGCAAACTGATGTTTGCATCACCATTGTCAGTCCAGTCGCTCTGCAAAGATCCTTCACTAAGCTGACGAAGGCTTCACACTCCCCTGCCATTTTCAGTGAATAGCTTTTCTGTTTATCAACAAACCCATTCATTGTACATAGTGTAAAATTACAACATTGTAAATAATTACCATACCCACATTTTACCTCCTTGCAGTGTTTTCAATACTTTTTTTAACAATACAGATTAATGACAAAGAAGTCCATTCATAATAGGATTTTTATCAATGGAACATCTTTATCTGTGGCCTGTAATGAACACAGAACCAATTGAATGCTATCTGAGAGGTTAAAATGAGGAAATGGTGAAAGGAAATAAAAAAAAAAAAAAAAAACAAATTTATAAACAATTATTTTATTGTCCTTTTCCTGCAATTCACATATATTTGGTGTATTTTTTTATTATTCGTTTTTTCCACAATGGAAAAAAAAGAGTCCAAATAGCAACTTGACATACAATGTATAAAAACATTAAGGACAGCAGCACAAGCATGCACCCAGTGGCTGGGCAATATGATGTAAAGTTTACTTTATTTTATTGTTCAGTAGTTTCCATAAGTGATAGGTAATAACTGCACTTCATCAATTAACTCACCTTCAGGTATAATGTGTTGCTGATAGTTGTTTCAAGTAGCACTCATACATAGGCATAAACATTATACCTTCTTCTCCTTGGCTACATAGTAATAAGTATTTTCAATGATTACAGTGTCTGTCAATTTATTTCCTGTTCTAAAGAGAGGAAAGGATGGCAACCACTGACATTTTTTGTATTATTAAAAGGTCCTCATAACTAAGCAAGAAAGTAATTTTGTTTAGTGGCCTGCTTCTTTTGTCTAGTACCAGTACCGAGTACCAGTGTCCAGACTATGTAAACCAAAATATTTACAGCATTGAAAGCCTTTATTCACCTCTGTTGCTATAGGCATTGTGCTAAAATTCATGTTTGAGGTTTACAACAGAGGCACAGAAATCTTAGCTCTTTTATTATCGTAGCACAACCATAAGTATTGGCTGTGATAGGTTATGAGTACAGTTCCTACCTATAACTGTGACACGTGGAATTCAGACAGTTATTAATAATAGGCAACTTTATTCAGCGGTGACTGCACTCTGAAAATAAGAGAAATGGTTAAAGCAAACAGAACAGTAAGTTCAATAGTCAAAAGTGGAATCACAGTATTGGCATTAAAACATCAACAAATGTATTATATAATTTCACTTTTTCCTTTCTAGTTAATCTAATGCCGCATACACACTCTCGGACATTATGACAACCAAATCCTGGATTTTGTTTTTTTGACGGATGTTGGCTCAAACTTGTCTTGCATACACACGGTCACACAAATGTTGTCGGAAATTCTGAGCGTCAAGAACGCGGTGACCTACGAGGAGCCGTGAAAAATTAAGTTCAATAGCCAGTGCGGCTCTTCTGCTTGATTCCGAGCATGCGTGGAATTTTGTGCGTCGGAATTGTTTACACATGCTCGGAATTTCCGACAACGGATTTTGTTGTCGGAAAACTTGAGATCCAGCTCTCAAATTTTTGTTGTCAGAAATTCCGACAACAAATGTCTGATGGAGCCTACACACGGTCGGAATTTCCGACAACAAGCTCCCATCGAACATTTGTTGTCGGAAATTCCGAGCGTGTGTACGCGGCATAACTGTAATATACTGCAAGTCCCAAGCTTGTCTGTTGGTGAGCTCACAGATCTGCGTTGGGGTCCTGAACAAATGAACAGTAATAGAAAGCAGTGTGGAACAGCACTTGCCAAAATTTATAAAGTAAGAGCTTGTTTACACTTGCATTTGAGGGACAGTAAAACCACTAGCTGAGAGACATTGACGTACAATCATTGATACAGTGGGGTTGATTTACTAAAACTGAAAAGTGCAAAATCGGGTGCCGCTTGCATGGTAGCCAACCAGCCTCTATCATCAGCTTGTTCAATTAAGCTTTAACATTAAAACCTGGAAGCTGATTGGTTTCTATGCACAGCTGTACCAGATTTTTCACTCTCAAATTTTAGTAAATCAACCCTTGTGTAACTATTTGTACCTGTTTGCAGATTACATGTTAAAATAATTATTTACCTGATTAGCCTTTTAGCTCTCTTTCGGTGTTCATTCAACTGTTGATTATTCTTACTGCAACTAGCATCTCAACCCAGACATAGCTCTGTAGACACTTTAACTTTAATTTTTTTGGCACTGCTATATGTTTTCGTCTATATTTTTTTGAGGTTTTTTGAGAGTAGCTACACCTGGAACACTGCAGCTGTCACCTTAAGCTAATATTATCAGTTCTTTCCTTTTTTAAAGTTGTAGTAATCTGCTGCTGCAAAAAAAAAACAAACATGTAAGAGAATACCATAATGTGCTAGTATGTGCCCGGTCACCACTGAGAAGGCTGACATCTTCCCCAGGCCTTTCTCCTGGGGTCACGGGCTCCGGCCCTATGTGTGGTGTAGCCGCGATGACATCACTCCTGCGCATGTTCCAGCAAAAAGTTCTGAAGGTTCGGCACAGTATGTCTTTTCGAGGGCATGCACTGGTGACTTTTCAATGGTCCAGTAAATATCTCCTAAATGGTGAACGTTTAGGAGATATTCATTTTACCTACAGGTAAGCCTTATTATAGGCTTACCTGTAGGTAAAAATATCAAAGTGGGCTTTACTACCGCTTTAAGGCAACAGTGTAGCAACTGAGGTTTTGTTTATTTAAGGTGTGTTATCCGTATAAGATAATTCACCTTGAAGAAAGTTTCTTCCTAGACAGTTTACTTTGTACAGCAGGCTGTTGTAAACTAATTTTGTGTATTTAACGTCTGTATATGTAGCTGAACCGTCTTTCCTTAACTATGCAACTATGACACTACCTCCAGATGAGATGAACAAATAACTGGAAATATGGCTCTAATGCCTCGTACACACGAGCGGACTTTGCAGCAGACTTGGTCCGACGGTCTTTCCGCCGGACTTTCCGGCGGTCTACCTGAACGGACGGACTTACCTACACACGACCAGACTTTCCGGCAGGCTAAGTCCGCCCGTATTTCCGACGGACTTTCGCCGGAGTTACGGCAGACTTTCCAAATGAACGGACTTGCCCACACATGGACATGACTCGGGTACGACGGGACTAGAAAAGGAAGTCAATCTCGCCGCTTTTATCGGCGAGATTGACACCTTGCAAGCCCCGTCGTGGGTCATACCAGGCCCTTAAGTCTGGGATGGATTATAAAGGGAACCCCCCACGCCGAAAAAAACGACGTGGGGTCCCCCCTAAAATCCATACCAGACCCCGATCCGAGCACGCAGCCCGGCCGGTCAGGAAAGGGGGTGGGGACGAGCGAGCGCCCCCCCCTGAACCGTACCAGGTCGCATGCCCTCAACATGGGGGGTGGGTGCCCCCCCACTCCAAAGCACCTTGTCCCCATGTTGATGAGGACAAGGGCCTCTTCCCGACAACCCTGGCCGTTGGTTGTCGGGGTCTGCGGGCAGGGGGCTTATCGGAATCCAGAACCCCCCTATAATAAGAGGGCCCCCAGATCCTGGCCCCCCACCCTATGTGAATGAGTATGGGGTACATGGTACCCCTACCCATTCACCTAGGGAAAAAGTGTCAATAATAAAACACACTACACAGGTTTTTAAAATAATTTATTAAACAGCTCCGGGGGGTCTTCCTCCGGCTTCGGGGGTCTTCCTCCGGCTTCGGGGGTCTTCTTCCGGCTTCGGGGGTCCCTCCGGTTCCTCCTCTCCCGGGGTCCGGTTGGTTCTTCTCCGCTCTCTCTGGCCTCTTCTCCCGGTGTTCCAGTTCTTCTGCCGGCTCCTCCGCTGTCTTCATGCCACTCTTTTGCCAGCGGGGGCCTGGACTTCTGGGCTTCTTGTCTTCTTGGCTTCTTCCCTCTTCTCTTCTCCAGATGTTGACATGACGGTCTCTCCAGCTGGACTGCTCTCTGAGCGCTCCGCTGTGACTTATATAGGCAGAGACCCCAGCATGCCCAGGGACTGTGACAGCATAAGGAGGCGGGGTCTCCGCCTATATAAGTCACAGCCGAGCGCTCAGAGAGCAGTCCAGCCAGAGAAACCGTCGTGTCAACATCTGGGGAAGAGAAGAGGGAAGAAGACAAGAAGCCCAGAAGTCCGGACCTCCGCTGGCAAAAGAGCAGCATGAAGACAGCGGAGGAGCCGGCAGAAGAACTGGAACACTGGGAGAAGAGGACAGAGAGAGTGGAGAAGAACCAACCGGACGCCGGGAGAAGAGGAACCGGAGGGACCCCCGAAGCCGGAGGAAGACCCCAGAAGCTGGAGAAAGACCCCCCGGAGCTGTTTAATAAATTATTTTAAAAACCTGTGTAGTGTGTTTTATTATTGACACTTTTTCCCTAGGTGAATGGGTAGGGGTACCATGTACCCCATACTCATTCACATAGGGTGGGGGGCCGGCATCTGGGGGCCCTCTTATTATAGGGGGCTCCCGGATTCCGATAAGCCCCCTGCCTGCAGACCCCGACAACCAACGGCCAGGGTTGTCGGGAAGAGGCCCTTGTCCTCATCAACATGGGGACAAGGTGCTTTGGGGTGGGGGGGCCCCGCAGGGCGCCCCCTCCCCCAAAGCACCCACCCTCCATGTTGAGGGCATGTGGCCTGGTACGGTTCAGGAGGGGGGGGCGCTCGCTCGTCCCCACCCCCTTTCCTGACCGGCCGGGCTGCATGCTCGGATCGGGGTCTGGTATGGATTTTAGGAGGGACCCCACGCCTTTTTTTCGGCGTAGGGGGTTCCCTTTAAAATCCATACCAGACCTAAGGGCCTGGTATGCCCCGCGCTCGCCGTAATAGGAAAATTTGTTTTTCCTATTGCATCGAGCGCGAGATGCAATACCCTGCCCTTGCGTCGTATCTGGTCCGTCGGACCAGTATACAGACGAGAGGCTTTCCGTCGGACCAGCATACAGACGAACTGACTTTCCGTCAGAAACTGAGTGCGACGGAAAGATTTAAAACATGATTTAAATCTAGGTCCGGCGGACTTTTGGGGACCAAAAGTCCGCCGAAGCCTACACACGATCGGAAGCCTACACACCAAGTATGCTGGAAAGTCCGCTCGTGTATATGCGGCATAAGTTGCAGCAGAGTTTTGCAAATCTAGAAATCTGAGAAATGGTCAATGGAGCACAAGGAGGAGGATTATATGGCATTTACAATGCAGCAGCCAGCTCTTCTCAGTCCTCCAAGGCAGACAGAAGAAAAAGGTGGAATTGGTTCCATCTTCTCTGCACTGTTCCCTAAGCACTTAACAACAGAACTGGCTATTTCAATCTAGTGTGATATCTTTCTAAAGTCTCTCTCAGCTGTCTCCTTCCAGAAAGTTCTCTCCTCCTTACTCCAGTACTCTACTGCAGAATGTCCCTCTGTTTGTTCTATCAACACTTCTGGCTGGTACATACAGTATCTCACAAAAGTGAGTACCCCCCTCACATTTTTGTAAATATTTTATTATATCTTTTTATGTGGCAACACTAAAGAAATTACACTTTGCTACGATGTAAAGTAGTGAGTGTTCAGCTTGTAAAACAGTGTAAATTTGCTGTGCCCTCAAAATAACTCAACACACAGTCATTAATGTCTAAACTGCTGGCAACAAAAGTGAATACACCCCATAAATGAAAATGTCCAAATTGGGCCCAAAGTGTCAATATTTTGTGTGGCCGCCATTATTTTCCAGCACTGCTTTAACCCTCTTGGACATGGAGTTCACCAGAGCTTCACAGGTTGCCACTTCCAATCCTCCATGACGACGTCACAGAGCTGGTGGATGTTAGAGACCTTTGCGCTCCTCCACGTTCCGTTTGAGGATGCCCCACAGATGCTCAATAGGGTTTAGGTCTGGAGACATGCTTGGCCAGTCCATCACCTTTACCCTCAACTTCTTTAGCAAGGCAGTGGTCGTCCTGGAGGTGTGTTTGGTATTGTTATTATGTTGGAATACTGCCCTGCGGCCCAGTCTCCAAAGGGTGGGGATCATGCTCTGCTTCAATATGTCACAGTACATGTTGGCATTCATGGTTCCTTCAATGAACTGTAGCTCCCCAGTGCCGACAGCACTCATGCAGCCCCAGGCCATGACACTCCCACCACCATGCTTGACTGTAGGCAAGACACACTTGTCTTTGTACTCCTCACCTGGTTGCCCCCCACACACGCTTGACACCATCTGAACCAAATAAGTTTATCTTGGTCTCATCAGACCACAGGACATAGTTCCAGTAATCCATGTCCTTAGCCTGCTTGTCTTCAGCAAACTGTTTGTGGGCTTTCTTGTGCATCATCTCTAGAAGAGGCTTCCTTCTGGGACGAAAGCCATGCAGACCAATTTGATGCAGTGTGCGGCATATGGTCTGGGTACTGACCGGCTAACCCCCCACCCCTTAAACCTATGCAGCCATGCTGGTAGCACTCATACATCTATTTCCCAAAGACAACCTCTGGATATGAAGCTGAGCACTTGCACTCAACCTCTTTGGTCGACCATAGCGAGGCCTGTTCTGAATGGAACCTGTCCTGTTAAACCGCTGTATGGTGTTGGCCACCATGCTGCAGCTCAGTTTCAGGATCTTGGCAATCTTCTTTTAGCCTAGGCCATCTTTATGTAGAGCAACAATTCTTTTTTTTCAGATCCTCAGAGAGTTATTTGCCATGAGGTACTATGTTGAACTTCCAGTGACCAGTATGAGAGAATGAGACTGATAACACCAAATTTAACACACCTGCTCTTCATTCACACCTGAGACCTTGTAACACTAACGAGTCGGGGAGGGAAAATGGCTAATTGGGCCCAATTTGGGCATTTTCACTTAAGGGTGTACTCACTTTTGCTGCCAGCGGTTTAGACATTAATGACTGTGTGTTGAGTTATTTTGAGGGGACAGCAAATTTACACTGTTATACAATCTGTACACTCACTACTTTACATTGTAGCAAAGTGTAATTTCTTCAGTGTTGTCACATGAAAAGATATAATAAAATATTTACCAAAATGTGAGGGGTATACTCACTTCTGTGAGATACTGTATGTCCCTCTCTTCTCTTCTGTATCTATCCAATAGAGTTAAACTACAGTGGCCATTTTTACGCTACAGGCAAGCTGTTTACTGAGCATCCTCGAGTGTCAGGGAACCATCTGTGTGAAAAATCAAACAATTGCTGCCACATAACAAGTGGTAAAGTCATTCCTGTAATTTGAAATAGTTCTGCAATAAACGTACACAACAGGTAAGATAGCAAATGTCTATACAGAGGCTATGCCATTTCTTTGTACCTGAATTATGGCAGTCTGCCAATCCTCTAGTACAAAGACACAGCCAATGTTTCTCCATTGATCAACTTGGATACAACCAGCATGTTGGATATTTTACGTGCGATTATTGCCAGCAACAATCATTTCTATGTAGCAGGCATGTTGTAATGCAATTTCTCCTTTTGGCCACAAGATGGAGACAGAGAGATGCTGACTTGTCCTTCCAGAAAACTCAGAGACACAGAGCACACTGGGAAAAAGGGGAGTTTCAGGAAGTGCTGAGGTGATGGAAGAGAGGGAAGTACTGAAGTGATTGAAAGAGAGAGAAAGACAGGTTTTTCCACACAGCACTACAGAGAGAGTGCTGACAGGAGACTAAAGAGAGGGAATTGCTGAGGTGATTGAAAGAGAGAGAGAGACAGGTTTCCCACACAGCACTACAGAGAAAGTGCTGACAGGAGACTGAAGAGAGGGAAGGCTGAGGTGATTGAAAGAGAGAGAGAGAGACAGAGTTCCACACAGAACTACAGAGAGAGTGTTGTCAGCAGAAGAAGAGAGAGTGGAGGAGAGGTGACAGGACTGTGTGGTGAAACTCCATCTGAAAGAGAGAGCCACACTGTCTAGCGGCAACTGTTAGTCACACTTTTCCTGAGACTGCTGTGAGAGTGCTGACAGGAGGCTGAGGGGAGTAAGGATCAGTGACAACTACACGGTCACCACCGTTCAGCCCGGGCACCTTGCTCAGCAACCCAGTGCTGCCCAGCAGAGGCAATCCACACCGCTTCAGGGATTGCAATATCCATCCAGGTGTTCAGTCGGCCACTGTTCAATCACCTTGCCAGTTTAGCTACCAGCCATCCTGATCAGCTGACCGGAGATGATCCGTTGCCTTACAACATTACCAGGAGCCTGAACCAGCATTGGAAATCTCTGTTCTATTGTCGCACAGAGGATTGATGAGCGGGTGTAAACCCAAACATCCTTCTTAAAACAGTACAGACACTGCATGCAGACACCTATTCCCTTTTCTAGTGTCAGAGGATGATTGTTTGGAGCTGCCACCTTTAGCCACTACCTAAAGGAATATCCTAGATGATTACCATCTCCATTTTGCTTTATTAAACCTACTTTCTTTACAAAGGGCCCCAACGTTTGCTAGCAGAAGATACTAGTTCTCTTCACCCCAGGACCTGTATTGTTATGGAACTGTGTTTACTGTACCCGTTAACCCATTTCTTCATATTCTTTTTTTTTGTGTTGTTACTGTCAATGGTGATTGTGGCCCAGAAGGAGCTGAGAAGTTGACAAACCTTCTCTCCTCCCTCTCAGCACCTGTGCAATGGGCATGTAGATTATTGTGCTTTGTTTTCTATATTTACAGTTGCTAAATATTAGATGTTGACATTTCTATTGTATTGATACTCTGCAGCAAGGTTTAACATTGCTGTAAGTTTCCACATTTCTTTCCATGATAATATAATCTACTTATTTTTCACTACCAGGTGTGTCCGTCTGTTTTTGGAAACAATCCACAGCCAGGATATTGGTATTTTCTATATGTAAACTTGAAAGTGTTTGTAGTGATTTTATATCTAACCAGGTGTGCCAGAGAGGCTGAGGCCATTCTTGGAGTTGAGGCGCAAAAACAGAGGACCCAAAAAAATCACCAAGCAGCTCCTCCGTGGGTGGCGCTTTATCTATATTCTGCCGGCAGCGACGGCTCCCTGTGCGCCCCTCCACAATAACTTTGCGGGAGACATTCCCCGATCAACACTGGCTGTGTTGATCGGGGAATCAAGCGATCTTCTTTCATACAATCCGTGGTTGCAGGAAAGAAAATCATACCATCTATGGCCTGCCTTAGACCTCATTCATGTGAGTGTTAAGGCAGATAAAGCATGAATAAGGCATTTGTTAGAATGTCAGAAACAACCTGGAGCTGCTCAGTTAGCCTGTGTTAACCCCTTCATGATAAAGGTCAAACAAATCTTAATATCTGAAGACAGTTTTGACTCTTTGACATGTGTTAGTAAAACTGTGCAAATTATTGCAACTACATAGTGTATGCAGGCAAATTATATCTTGTTTTTTCAGAACAAATTGGTATTTTTTTAGTGGTATATGGCAAATGGATATCTCCAGATTTTTATTTTTTTTTATTACCAAAGAAAAACTGCCCAAAATAGTAAATATCGTTTTTGAAATATAGCTGTATATTTCTTATTGTTACCATGACTTACCACCAAAGAACCACCAAAAACAAATTCTCCTACTCTTGATGATCACAGATCACATATGTGAATGGTATTTGTTGTTTGTACCTGTACTAGAACCCAGAAACAATAGTGCACATCTTCCTTTTTTGTCCTACCTAAAACATACACTTAAGCCTAGTACACACGGGCCAAATGTCGGGTGGCATCGCCTAGGTCAATAGAAACCGGCCGACATTCAGTCCGTGTGTTCTGTTGAAGGGGCATGACATGAAAAGGTCTGCCGATATGCTCCTGATCAACGCTCTCAGCCAATGGCTGAGAGCACTGACCGGTGTGTTCTTGTCACTGGGGCCCAGCAGAGGAGATCGCTGTACTAACATTGGATAGTTAGAACAGCTGCTCCTCCTGAGCTGTCTGTTTTTTTTGTTCAGCCCTGCTGGTTTGAATGAAAATAACTACTAGTGTGTACTAGGCTTAACTGACACTGATACTATATCATAAAATGCTTTTAATCCTGCCTAAAAGACACTGATCCTGACCTATGGCCTTGACCTTTGACCTTGACTTTGCCTCTAAACATGGCCTTTAGCCTTAGCCTTGATGCTAACCCTAACCCTGACATCAACCTAGATTGAACCCTGATCTAGCTATTTATTTTTTTAACCATTTTTTTGTCTAGCAAGGAGAAAAAAATACAAGGTAACTTTTTCGCTATACGAGAGGAGAAAAAAAACACAGGGGCAAACTATACAGTGACTTTCCTTTTCCTGATCTTAAGTACAAGACTTGGAGCTGTTTGTAATAGCTCGGTGCTGGGAACTTGCTCTCAGCACTAACACAGTACCAAACATGGCTCCACAGATAAAGACCCACTTCTGTGAGGCCACATATGAGTTTGCTGGGCGAGAAGGGGTTAAAGAATGGAGATGCAACATCTGTACGAAGTTTAACAGATAGTGTGCATTCAGGGCCGCTCAATCACTACAATAGGCTGAATGCCACTCCAGGTAGCTTCACATGTGTAAACAAATGCCTCATTCATTGTATGGGCTCCAGTGCTCATGTGAATAATGCTGCATACACACGAGTGTAATGTCCGACAGAA
Source organism: Aquarana catesbeiana (assembly GCF_042186555.1). Classification (NCBI taxonomy): domain Eukaryota; kingdom Metazoa; phylum Chordata; class Amphibia; order Anura; family Ranidae; genus Aquarana; species Aquarana catesbeiana. The sequence goes on from NC_133324.1 coordinate 656,531,181, forward strand.
AAAGTCCGACGGAAGCTTTTCATCGTATATTCCGATCATGTGTATGCCTCATCGGACTTTTTTTTTCGAAAATTCTGACGGACCTAGAAATGGAACCAATTCCTATCGGGAAAACCGCTCGTCTGTATGCTGTTCCTGTAAAGTAGCGCACCTTTCCCGTCTTTACAACAGTACCACAGCAAAATGACATTTCTAAAGGAAAAAATGTAATCTAAAACTGCTCGCAGCTGTAATGTATTGTTGGATCCAGGCAATATAAAAAAAAATCTTTGAAAAAAATGACATGGGTTCCCCCCTCCAGTCCATTACCAGGCCCTTTGGGTATGGCATGAATATTAAGGGGAACCCCGCACCAAAATTTAGAAAAAAAATTGCGTGGGGGTTCCCCCAAAATCCATACCAGGCCCTTCAGGTCTCGTATGGATTTTAAGAGGAACCCCGAGACAAAATTTTAAAATCTGCGGGAGGGGGTCTTATTGGAATCTAGAAGCCCCCTTTAACAAGGGGACCCCCAGATCCCGGCCCCTCTTATGTCAATGGGTATCGGGTACATTGTACTATTACACATTCACCATTAAAAGTGTCAAAGAAAGTAAAAATGACAGTAGACAGTTTGGGACAATTCCTTTATTAAAAAAAAAAATGTCCTGTAATGTCCATTCATTTTCAATCACAGCGCTGAAGACCCGAGAAAAAAATGGAAAAACTCTGCCTCTATGGGAGGCTCCGGCCGACTGCAGCCTTTTTGCACTAACAACTTATATAGCTAAGGGGGGGTCACCCGCTTACGTCACCAGACGGCCCTGCTGTCAACTATATAGCAACTGTCAATGCAAAAAGCCTGCAGTCACGGGGACGCCTCCCACCGAGGTGGAGTCTTTCCATTTTTTTTCTCGGTCCGTCGACGCTGTGATTGAAGATGAATGGACATTGTGGGACAGTTTTTTCTTTTTAATTAAGGACCTGTCCCAAACTGTCTACCGTCATTTTTACTTTTTTTACACTTTTTTTGGAGAATGTTTAGGGGTACAATGTACCTGATACCCATTCACATAGGTGGGGCTGGGATCTGGGGGCCCCCTTGTTAAAGGGGGCTTCCAGTTTCCAATAAGCCCTTCGCCCCCAAACCCCCACAACCACCGGGCAAGGGTTGTGGGGGAGAAGGGCCTTGTCCCCATCCACATGGGGACAAGGTGTTTTGGGGGGACCCCAAAACACCCTCCCCATGTTGAGGGCATATGGCCTGGTACGGTTCAGGAGGGGGGGCGCTCTCTCATCCCCCCCTTTTCCTGCGGCCTGCCAGGTTGCGTGCTCGGATAAGGATCAGGTATGGATTTTGGGGGGGCCCCCACGCCATTCATTTTTTACATTTCGGAGAGGGGTTCCCCGTAAACTCCACACCAGACCTAAAGGGCCTGGTAATGGACTGGGGGGGGGGGACTCACACTGTTTTTTTCAATGATTTTTATCTATAGTGCGGGGATCCAGCAATACATTACAACAGCGAGCAGTTTTAAATGAAATATTTTCCTTTACAAAAATGTCATTTTGCTGCTCTCATTCATAAAACTATGTACAGCCGCTATGTAAGCAGCCTAACATAGTGTGGGGCGTGGACTCAGCCCCCTGAGCTATGTTTGGCCAAAAGCACCCCGCCTTTGGCCAATCATGGCTCTCACAGCAGAGCGTGCTGTGATTGGCTAAAGCATGCAGGTCAGGTGCATGCTTTGGCCAATTAGAAGCCATGCATTGACAGTCTCGCCGTTCATTATGGGGCATTCCACGGGCACTCGAATTTCCCGCAAATGCCCCATAATGTTCTAAATGCGAACACCCGATGGGGAATCTGAATGGAAGCTCAGTGAGTGTTGGTCTACGGGCAGGTGGTTGTAATATATTCGACTACCTCCAAGCCCGTCTAGATCTTAAAAAAATATATATTTTCCTTTTTTTCTGACTTGAATGTGATGGGTTGGAGGTAAAAGGATGTAAACAGATGCACAACCATTTATATCTGCCTACATTTATATAGACCTAACATAGGCCTGTTACAAGATGGAGGAAAAAACTAAACTTGAACAGAACTCTGTTCTGCTCTACTCCATTTCATCAGGGGATCTGTTCATGGCTATTCACTGTGACAAATGCTATAACCGGTCTACAGTAGAAGCTTACATTTGTCTACATTATTCTTTATCTGAAAGTTCCCAGTACAAGTTTATTTTCTTATTTACCCAGATGCTTGTACTCTACTGAATGTTTTGCTGTTTGTTCTTGGCATTAGTGACCTATTATCAGCATTATCATGCCGTTCCCTATGGTGAGCTTTATTGTGAAAACAAGAATTTAAAAGAAAAAACATTAACTTGCACAATGCTTTGATGATAATGTCTACTAATCCTATAATCTTATTTAAAGTGTTACTAAACCCAGTACCCTGCATTCACTATATCTAGTCTCCCAAAGTACACAGAATATGGAAAAGCAATTATTTTAGTAAATATAAACTGCTAAATACCTTTTCTCATCAGCATTTAGAGCAGTCTTGTGACTTCTATCAGTGTCCAGCCAAGCACTGTTTAACCACTTGCCGACCGCCACACGCTGATGTACGTCCAAACTTTGCCGGCGGATATCGTTGTTATGGCAGCAGCAAGCTGCCATAACTCCGGTATCCCTGTTTTCGCGCGGCAGTCGGCTTTCTGATAAAAGTGGTCCCTGCGGAGGATTCGCCTCAAGATCACTTTTATCGGTTGCAGGAGAGGCCCCCCCCCCCCCCTCCCACTGCGATCCAGTGCCCTCCGCTGCTTACCGGAGCCATCGGTAGCGGCGGAGGTGATCGCGTCCTGCTCAGTGCTGTGCCTGGAGACGAGTAAGGCTAAGATGGCGCCCACTCGTCTCCATGACACTGCTGGGCGGAAGCGATGTCAAAACGTCACTTCCGCCCACGCCTCTTAAAGGCATATTTTTTTCAATGTCATTTTTTTAAATGACTTTTTTTTTCTTTTTTTTTTTTATTGCATTTTAGTGTAAATATGAGATCTAAGGTCTTTTTGACCCCAGATCTCATATTTAAGAGGTCCTGTCATGCTTTTTTCTATTACAAGGGATGTTTACATTCCTTGTAATAGGAATAAAAGTGACACAATTTTTTTTAAAAAAAACAGCGTAAAAATAAATAAAATAATGTAAAATAAATGATAAAAATAAAAAAAATTTTTAAAAACCCCCGTCCTGACGAGCTCGCGCGCAGGAGCGAACGCATACACGAGTAGCGCCCACATATGAAAACGGTGGTCAAACCACACATGTGAGGTATTACCATGACTGGTAGAGCGAGAGCAATAATTCTAGCCCTAGACCTCCTCTGTAACACAAAACATTGAACCTGTAGAATTTTTTAAACGTCGCCTATGGAGATTTTTGAGTGTAAAAGTTTGACGCCATTCCACGAGCCGGCGCAATTTTGAAGCGTGACACATGTTGGGTATCAATTTACTTGGCGTAACATTATATTTCACAATATAAAAAAAATTGGGCTAACTTTACTGTTGTCTTATTTTTTTATTCAAAAAAGTGAATTTTTTTCCAAAAAAAGTGCGCTTTGAGACCGCTGCGCATATACGGTGCAAAAAAATGTATTGCAACAACCGCCATTTTATTCTCTAGGGTGTTAGAAAAAAAAACATATATAATGTTTGGGGGTTCTAAGTAATTTTCTAGCAAAAAAAACTGTTTTAAACATGTAAACACCTAAAATCCAAAACAAGGCTGGTCCTTAAGTGGTTAAAGCTTGCAGGAGGAGTTTTCTGACTGCTCTATGAAACTGCAAGACCCCTGAACCCTGCCTGGACAGTACTGATTGGCCCTGTGCTGATCACATGCACCCTCCCAAGAAAAAAAAACTCCTCTAGCAAAACACAATAATCTGAGCATGTGCAGCCTGACTCCATAGGCTATGTGTTATCAGGAAATTATCAGAGGACAGTGGAAGGAGGGGAGGATCAGAGAAGCCAGGATCAAACAGCCTTTTTTACACAATGCAGAGGAATAACCCCTTAGCTTCCACAGTGAGTATAAAAAGGATACTTTACCGCATATACACACTGATTTTACTGTTGTGAGTTTAGTAACACTTTAATATGTAGATTAGTTCTGTATTTATCGTCTGGTGACATTTTAATGCCCCATCAAAATGTGACATCCATAGCATTTATATATATGGATAAATATCTTATCAAAGTCAGGACAATCATTGTTCAGGCGGAGGGTGGAGTCTAGCAATGGCGCGCATCCACAGCTAGAGCCTGCAGGAGTGAGCTGGGTCTCACTTCTAGCCCTTTTTTGGGATTAGAACGAATGTGACCTCCTGGTTCGGCCAGCTTCCCGCCCCCCCCCTCATGGATCTCACGGGAACTGACGGTAAGCTCGCCTACGCCAGCTGTAGCCGCACCGGATTGTTTTCGGAACCTGCTTGCCCCATGCCCGAACGGAGCGTGACAGAACGGAATCACCAGCCGGCCAGCAGCAGCCACTACTGAGCTGAAACAGGAACACCGTTCCCAACCCCAGACGCTCCTAGTACCCCCACGGTAACCCATAACCCGTAACTTTTACCTGCCCGCCTTCTGCTTTTAGAGGGGCCATCCTCCCCCAGGACATCTCCCCGATCCATCCAGATGTCTCCTTGCTAAGCAGCTGAGTGAAGAGGAAGAGTCACAGAAAAGAAACAGCACCGCCCTATGGAGAAGTCAGTGGAGACTTTTTTTGTGTCTGTGCCTGGCACCCAGAGAGAAACAGCACCGCCCTATGGAGAAGTCAGTGGGGACTTTTTTTGTGTCTGTGCCTGGCACCCAGAGAGTGGAGCCCTTCCATCGGCGCCCCCGCCCCCCACCCTCCCTGTCTCCCTAAAATGTCTACTTGGACTCAGAAGACAAAGAGGCAAGGAGGTTCAGCACGTTGAAAGAAGGGGAAGGAAGGGATAAAGGAAAAGAAAAGAGAGGAAAACATATCCCCTGAAGAGCACCGAGTACAAGACAAAGCTGTGTCAGACATATTATACTGTGAGTCGGGTTATACCGTGTACCAATTATTCTGTGAATCATTTTGTGAATCAAACTCACAAACTTTGGGAAATTGCACCTTTAACACCTTTAACAATATGATTAAAAGGAGAAAAATCAGCAATATTGGGACTTTAAATGAGGATGCCGTTCATACCCCTCCTCCATCCCGGTTCAATATTAGAAACTAAAAAAGAGAGCAGACGTGGGACTTTGAGTGAGGCACACGGGAGCAGAAGTCAAACTAGAATACAGTTTCAATTTTTTAATATAAAGTAATACATAGATTCATAAGTTTACATTGATAGGCACATAGCTCAATAAATATAATTTGTATTCAATCATAAAATACATTCCAACAAGGACTTCTATGTAAACATATGAGGATATGAATAAAAGATACATAACAATAAATATGTGGCACTCAGTGTCACTAGAAAAAAGTGGCAAAGACAAAATGCAATAACATTGGAATGTCCATACATAGCTAATAATAGTGTATAAATAACGGTAGTTGTAAGCTCTACGCCGTTTCGGGACCTTATAGCCACTCATCAGGAGCATAACCATATTAATCACCTACGAATAGGGGATATTAGCAATATTTAGAGTAGTTTAAAGGACAAGTGGGCAAATGTAAAACATAAAATTCCACATTCTTCCACAGAGACCATGAACTTACAATTGCGTCCGTGCATTATATCATTTAATCTTCAGATTTTTTATTTTAATTGAATTTAATTTTGATGTCTATTCAGAATTTCCCTATTTCACACCTTGTTTGTCCCTATATAAAGTCAATCACTAGGAAGTCATCTCAGGTGTTTTGCCCCTTGATAAATTCAATGTTTGCAGTTGTGTCCGTGCACTGTTGGTTTTGGCTGCTGTCTGTCTCGGCCTGCCCTTTCTGCCACACTCCGGAGCTGCGACGCGTAATGGGGATCCCCCCTCCGCCTTGTTGTGACGTGGGGCTTACGGGGCCTCCTCCACTGCGCGTCGACGTCATGCCTTTGCCATGCCATTGCATCCGTGCAAAGGCGGCGCAGCCCTGAATGCAACGCCCACCCACAATGCCAGGGTCCGAAGCTGAGGGAGCGTGTCCAGGCAGCAGACCCGGCAACGAGAAACCCCCAGATTGGGTCAGAGTGGAAGTGAATAGGTAAGAATAGTGTGAAAAAATGAAAAAAGAGTATAAAGCAGTGAAAATGGGTTGGAATAAAAAGGGTGAAAGAAAGAGAAGGAGAAAAATGAAAAAGGAAAAAAGTTGAGAAAGAGAGAATAGAATATGAGAGAAATGACCAAGATAGTACAGAAAAAGACCAAGGAAGGGGGATGGTAGAACAAAAGAAGGAAACTGAGTGAAAGAAAAGGGGGTGAAGAAAGACCATAGCTGTGAGGAAAAAGACCTGAAAAACAAAAACACGAAGTGAATAGGTGAGAATAGTATGAAAAAAAGAGTATGAAGCAGTAAAAATGGGTTGGAGTGAAAAAGGGTGAAAGAAAGAGAAAGAGAAAAATAAAAAAGTAAAAAGAAGAAAGTTTCGAAAAAGAGAGAATAGAATATGAGAGAAACGACCAAGATAGTCCAGAAAGAGACCAGGGAAGGGGGATGATAGAACAAAAAAAGAAGGAAAGTGAGTGAAAGAAAAGGGGGTGAAGAAAGACCATACCTGTGAAGAATAGGAGTAGGGGCATGGTTGCCAAAAGTGTGTGGCTGCTTGATGGTGTACGGATAAAGCCTGAATTGGGAGACACCTCACTGGGAGAAGCCAAAGCGGGGAGTGCTGCCGCAGAGCACACCCCCAACGTCATGCATCCAGCAAACCAAAGGGGACCAGGAGGCGCCGCAAACCCGCCAGCCAGGTAACCGAGCTGGCCGACCGCGAGCGCCAAACCGACCCCACCAATCGCTGGAGATGGAAAACACGCTGCAGCTATGGGGCGTCATAAAGACGCTGAACAGCCAGCGCGGAAGGCATGACGTCGACGCGCAGTGGAGGAGGCCCCGTAAGCCCCACGTCACAACAAGGCGGAGGGGGGATCCCCATTACGCGTCGCAGCTCCGGAGTGAGGCAGAAAGGGCAGGCCGAGACAGACAGCAGCCAAAACCAACAGTGCATGGACACAACTGCAAACATTGAATTTATCAAGGGGCAAAACACCTGAGATGACTTCCTAGTGATTGACTTTATATAGGGACAAACAAGGTGTGAAATAGGGAAATTCTGAATAGACATCAAAATTAAATTCAATTAAAATAAAAAATCTGAAGATTAAATGATATAATGCACGGACGCAATTGTAAGTTCATGGTCTCTGTGGAAGAATGTGGAATTTTATGTTTTACATTTGCCCACTTGTCCTTTAAACTACTCTATATATTGCTAATTTCCCCTATTCGTAGGTGATTAATACGGTTATGCTCCTGATGAGTGGCTATAAGGTCCCGAAACGGCGTAGAGCTTACAACTACCGTTATTTATACACTATTATTAGCTATGTATGGACATTCCAATGTTATTGCATTTTGTCTTTGCCACTTTTTTCTAGTGACACTGAGTGCCACATATTTATTGTTATGTATCTTTTATTCATATCCTCATATATTTACATAGAAGTCCTTGTTGGAATGTATTTTATGATTGAATACAAATTATATTTATTGAGCTATGTGCCTATCAATGTAAACTTATGAATCTATGTATTACTTTACATTAAAAAATTGAAACTTTATTCTAGTTTGACTTCTGCTCCCGTGTGCCTCACTCAAAGTCCCACATCTGCTCTCTTTTTTAGTTTCTAACCTTTAACAATAACCACACAGTGTTATAACACCACAAGACGGGGATAGGACACGTAAAATCAGATAAAATTATAATCCTGTACAAAACAAACAAAGCAGGACAGATACATGAGACAAAGGACACAAACGGATAAAGAGAAAGAGGGATAAAAGTACTATGAAATTAAATGCATATTTAATTTACAGTAAAAAGCTATGAAAACCTAGTTCCCCTGAATCGCATATATATACACCCCTGATTGCAAGTGAGAAGCAAAAATAGGAAGGCCCTCCGGAAGGGAGTAGGAGAGGTCCATAAGCCACCTACATGTACTGAGGCGTTGTATCTTATATGCAAAATGAATAATCTCTAAACAAATAAGGAGTGGAGGAGGAGAAGCTGAATTGGGGGTCGGAGAATGGTGGATCGATAGAAGGTGCGAAGAGGAAGTGGGGACTCCACCATCCCTCCAACGCGCTTGCTAAAATAAAACAGCTGAAGATTACATCCCTCAACTTAAAGACACGAGAGATGGATTTGAAAAAAAAAGGGGGGACAAGGAAGAGCAATAATTTCTTGGGAACAATGAGGGGTAAGGCAGCAAGAGGAAGAGCAATCCCCAAATCACCCCGCCTAAGTTTAACCACCAGCCCAGGCCCTATGACCAAATACGTTACACAAGTAGAAAGTGTAGAGAAGCAACCGACGGACAAACCACAACCCACTAAATGCAGTCAGACAGAGAATAAGAAGAAGGAGAAGGATAAGAAAAAATTGCAAAATAAAACAACACAAGACATGAATGCCCTGTCAAGATCCAGAATAGAACAGGAGCCAGAATGTGAAGTTGAACCAAGGGACGAACAGTGGCAGCAAGATAACCTTTCCTTACCGACTAAAAATGGGGGAAATAGGAAATTACTGAAACTAAATGGTAGCGGGGACGAGACTTGGTCTCACGGCATGCTCTAGTTCCATCTCGTCGGTGGTAGGTGAGATGAGCGTGGGCGACGCCATACAGAACTCCACCTTGGTCCTAAAGGGGCAAGGGGGTAAAGAGGTCCCCCAAGGATTGCTTCAGACCATGAGGTCAAAATATCACTTGAAGGGGGGGAGGGGCTGGATGGGGGGGAGGGGGGGTGATAAGATCTGTTCGTCCTCGACTACCAATGAAAGCGAGAATTTTAAATAAGTTCAATAATGACAGATATTAAGTTCATAACGTACAATGTAAGAGAGCTGAACTCCCCAGGAAAAAGGCATATTATCCTTAAAGAGTTGGAGAGGTACTTCGCAGATATAGTTTTCCTACAGGAGACGCATATACCGTTGGATTCAAATATTAAGTTATACTCACGGGCGTTTCCAACTTGGTATTATGCAGACTCCCCAAATAAGAGGGCAAAAGGAGTTGCTATTGGGATAGCAAAAAATATCAGCTTTACTCTAGATGACAGGAAGGTGGACCAAGAAGGTCACTTTTTGTTTTTGAAAGGGACTCTCCAAGGAATAAGATACACATTAGCAAATGTGTACTGCCCTAACAAACGCCCCAAAAAATATTTAAACTGGGTTTTAAATGCTCTAACAAACTTTAATCAAGGATATTTGATACTAGCAGAAGACTTTAGCTTTTTAATGGACCATGACCTTGACACCACGTCTTGTGCACCGTGCCAAGAAAATAAACAATTAAGATTGATTTTAAAAAAATGCATTGTCAACAACTACTTGATATATGGAGAATAACACACCCACGGAAAAAGGATTATACATATCATTCCACGGTGCACGACACATACGCGAGATTGGACTATATCTTAGTAGACCATGAAATACTGGAGTACGTCTCGGAGACGGGGATTAAAATTACCTCTGTCTCCAATCACGCCCCAGTAACTGTAAATATAAGATTTAGAGACATGGACCGGAGAAAAGGACACTGGAGACTGAACGAAGACCTCATTGACGATGAGGAAGTAGGAAGAATAATAAAAACTGAAATAGAACAATACTTTAGTACAAACAACACACCAGATCTTTCAAAGGCAACAATCTGGGAGGCTCACAAGGCCTTCATTAGAGGGAAGCTGATCTCCCTTGGATCGGGGAAAAAAAAAAGAAAGGGAAGTAAAAATGAAAAACGCACTAAAGGAGCTATATGACTTGGAGCAAAAACATAAATTACAATTAGACACAGAAACACATCGGAAGATCGTCATAAAGAGGGGTCAATTAAATGACATGACATGACATTTGACCGAGTTGACTGGGAATTCATGATGGATTCCCTCAGGAGCATAGGGTTGGGGCCAAGAATCATGAGATGGATTAATAACTTATACAAATACCCCACAGCCAGGGTGGCGGTCAATGGGAGCTTATTGTATGCCCGCTCTCGCCACTCTTATACATAATTGCACTAGAACCTTTGTTAACAAAAATACGAATACGAATGTAGATATTGGGGGTGCAAAAATTGGAGAGGAAGAACACAAAGTTGCAGCGTATGCAGACGACATACTCCTATATATAACTAAACCAATGCTGTCTTTACCCAATCTAATAAAGGAGTTAAAAGATTATGGTACGCTGTCGAACTTTAAGATAAACCCATAAAAAACGTAATTTTGAACCTAGGAATAAGTAAAAAAGAGGAAAAATTATTAAAACAAGAATTCCCCTTTACTTGAGAAAATGAAGAAATAACATACCTAGGAATTAAAATAACATCTAAGTTAGATAAGCTATACCAAGCCAACTTTATTCCTTTACTTAACGAACTTCGAACTGAGATAAAAAACATAGCAAGGAGATCAATTTCATGGATAGGAAGAATAAACATCTTAAAAATGTTGATTTTACCAAAAATAACATATAAACTGCAGATGCTCCCGATAGGAATACCAGCAGGTTTTTTTAAAGTAATAAAAGCAATACTCTTGAAATATATATGACAAAATAAAAAACCTAGGGTAAACAATAATCTGATAACTAAGGAAAAAAAGAAAGGAGGGTTGTCTTTCCCGGATATAGGTAGGTACTATAAGGCAATTATTTTAGCAAGATTGGTGGAATGGGCAAATATAAACACTAAGAAGAGATGGGTAAAGATGGAAGACACACTTTCTGGGACACAACTTAAAAAAAGTATATGGATCCCACCGAAATTTAGAACACTTAGTAAAAATACATATGAGATAACTAAAATAGTATTCAAAATTTGGGATACACTTTATCGTAAAGAAAAATGGAAGTATAATTCACCATTAATTCCACTTACGGGCACAAATTTTTTCACACCAGGAAACGGGACATGAATTGGAAAACAAATGGGCAACGCACAGTTGAAGGATATCATAATTGAATTGGTGAAAAAACAGGACTTAATATTGACACACGGGTGGTTTTATTTAAATGATTGGGAGTTCTTACAATTAAGACCCTTTATAAGTACTATCCCCCAACCAATCAGAGAGATATAATATGAGAGAAACGACCAAGATAGTCCAGAAAGAGACCAGGAAAGGGGGATGATAGAACAAAAAAAGAAGGAAAGTGAGTGAAAGAAAAGGGGGTGAAGAAAGACCATACCTGTGAAGAATAGGAGTAGGGGCATGGTTGCCAAAAGTGTGTGGCTGCTTGATGGTGTACGGATAAAGCCTGAATTGGGAGACACCTCACTGGGAGAAGCCAAAGCGGGGAGTGCTGCCGCAGAGCACACCCCCAACGTCATGCATCCAGCAAACCAAAGGGGACCAGGAGGCGCCGCAAACCCGCCAGCCAGGCAACCGAGCTGGCCGACCGCGAGCGCCAAACCGACCCCATCAATCGCTGGAGATGGAAAACACGCTGCCGCTATGGGGCGTCATAAAGACGCTGAACAGTCGGCACGGAAGGCATGACGTCAACACGCAGTGGTGGAGGCCCCGCCCGCCCCACGTCACAACAAGGCGGAGGGGGGATCCCCATTACGCGTCGCAGCTCCGGAGTGTGGCAGAAAGGGCAGGCCAAGACAGACAGCAGCCAAAACCAACAGTGCGCGGACACAACTGCAAACATTGAATTTATCAAGGGACAAAACACCTGAGATGACTTCCTAGTGATTGACTTTATATAGGGACAATCAAGGTGTGAAATAGGGAAATTCTGAATAGACATCAAAATTAAATTCAATTAAAATAAAAAATCTGAAGATTAAATGATATAATGCACGGACGCAATTGTAAGTTCATGGTCTCTGTGGAAGAATGTGGAATTTTATGTTTTACATTTGCCCACTTGTCCTTTAAACTACTCTAAATATTGCTAATTTCCCCTATTCGTAGGTGATTAATACGGTTATGCTCCTGATGAGTGGCTATAAGGTCCCGAAACGGCGTAGAGCTTACAACTACCGTTATTTATACACTATTATTAGCTATGTATGGACATTCCAATGTTATTGCATTTTGTCTTTGCCACTTTTTTCTAGTGACACTGAGTGCCACATATTTAATGTTATGTATCTTTTATTCATATCCTCATATGTTTACATAGAAGTCCTTGTTGGAATGTATTTTATGATTGAATACAAATTATATTTATTGAGCTATGTGCCTATCAATGTAAACTTATGAATCTATGTATTACTTTATATTAAAAAATTGAAACTTTATTCTAGTTTGACTTCTGCTCCCGTGTGCCTCACTCAAAGTCCCACATCTGCTCTCTTTTTTAGTTTCTAACCTTTAACCACTTCAATACCAGGCACTTAGACACCTTCCCGCCCAGACCAATTTTCAGCTTTCAGCGCTGTCGCAATTTGAATGACAATTGCGCGGTCATGCTACACTGTACCCAAACAAATTTTTTATCATTTTGTTCCCACAAATAGAGCTTTCTTTTGGTGGTATTTGATCACCTCTGCGGTTTTTATTTTTTGCGCAACAAATAAAAAAAGAACGAAAATTTTGAAAAAAAACAAGTTTTTCTTTGTTTCTGTTAAAACTTTTTTGTAAATAAGTACGTTTTCTTCTTCAATGACGGGCACTGATATGGCTGCACTGACGGGCACTGATACGGCGGCACTGATGGGCACCGATGAGGTGGCACCAATGAGGTGGCACTGATGAGGTGGCACTGACGGGCACTGATGATGGGCACTGATAGGCGGCACTGATGGGCACTGATAGGCGGCACTGATGGGCACTGATAGGTGGCACTGGTATGCGGCACTGATGGGCACTCATAGGTGGCACAGATGGGCACTTATAGGTGGCACTGATGGGCACTCATAGGTGGCATTGATGGGCACTCATAGGTGGCATTGATGGGCACTCATAGGTGGCACTGATAGTTGGCACAGATGGGCATGGATGGGCACTGATAGATGGGCACTGATGGGCACAGATGGGCACTGACAGGTGGCATGAATGGACACTGATGGGTGGCACTGATGGCACTGCTTGTTTGCAGTGATGCCCCTAAGGGTGGCATTGCTGGGCATCACTGCAACATAATGGTGCCAATCAGTGCCCATTTGTGGGCACTGATTGGCACAGATTTGGCACACTGGGCACATGTGGATGGCCATGGGGTACATACCTGGCCATCCACATGTTGCCCCTTCCCTGGTGGTCCTAGTGGCGATCCCTGGTGGTTCAGTGTGGTGATCTGAGGGGGGCTGCGCTGATAAACAATCAGCGCAGACCCCCCCTGCCAGGAGAGCCGCCGATCGGCTCTCCTCTAATCGCGTCTGTCAGACGCGAGTGAGGAAGAGCCGATCAACGGCTCTTCCTATTGACAGCGTGATCAGCCGTGATTGGACACGGCTGATCACGTGGTAAAGAGCCTCCGCCGGAGGCTTTTTACCAAGATCAGTGTAGCGGATTGACGTCCAGTCAGGATAACAGAACCACTTCCCGGACGTCAATCCGCTATAGGGCGGGCGGGAAGTGGTTACAGTGTTATAACACCACAAGACGGGGATAGGACACGTAAAATCAGATAAAATTATAATCCTGTACAAAACAAACAAAGCAGGACAGGTCTCCACTCTGCTGGAGGAACTGTAAACGAAAAGGTACAACATATCACATATGGTGGGAATGTCCAGTGATAAAGGAATATTGGCAAAGCATACTGGAGTACACAGAGGTGATAACAGGAGAAAGGACTCCTCAACACCCCTGGAACTGTTTGTTCCACGGAACAACTAAAACAAGGAAACAATACAAAAAAACTTTGGTTCCGTACCTGCTCAACGCAGCAAAAGGGCTTATCCCTAAAAACTGGCTGAGCACTAAGAAGCCAAGTATTGAAGAATGGCTACAAAGAGTAGCCCACATTGGCAACATGGAGTACCTAAGTAGCGCAGAGCAGGGACGGACCGAAAAGTATAGACTAACCTGGGCAGGATGGAACAGATTTAAAACGTCAGAAAAATACTCACAGGGAATGACTGAACTGGTTTAAGGAAGATAGATTTTGAGGACAACAGATCAAGACTCATGGGAGGAGGGATAGGGGGGCTTTTGTCTTATTAACCACTTAAGGATCAGCCTAGTTTTGGAATTTAGGTGTTTACATGTTTAAAACATTTTTTTTGCTAGAAAATTACTAAGAACCCCCAAACATTATATATTGTTTTTTTTCTAACACCCTAGAGAATAAAATGGCGGTCATTGCAATACTTTTTTTCACACCGTATTTGCGCAGCAGTCTTACAAGCGCGCTTTTTTTTGGAAAAAATTCACTTTTTTGAATAAAAAAATAAGACAACAGTAAAGTTAGCCCAATTTTTTTTTATATTGTGAAAGATAATGTTATGCTGAGTAAATTGATACCCAACATGTCACGCTTCAAAATTGCGCCCGCTCGTGGAATGGTGTCAAACTTTTACCCTCAAAAATCTCCATAGGTGACGTTTAAAAAATTCTACAGGTTGCATGTTTTGCATTACAGAGGAGGTCTAAGGCTAGAATTATTGCTCTCACTCTAACTATTGCGGTGATACCTCACATGTGTGGTTTGACCACTGTTTTCATATGCGGGTGACACTCACGTATGCGCTAGCTTCTGTGCGCGAGCTCGTCGGGACGGGGGGGTTTTTAAAAAAAATATATCTTTATTATTTATTTACGTGATTTTATTTATTTTAACACTGTTTTAAAAAAAAAAATTGTGTCACTTTTATTCCTATTACCAGGAATGTAAACATCCCTTGTAATAGAAAAAAGCATGACAGGACCTCTTAAATATGAGATCTGGGGTCAAAAAGACCTCAGATCCCATATTTACACTAAAATGCAATAAAAAAAAAAAAAAAAATCATTAAAAAAATGACATTGAAAAAAATGTGCCTTTAAGACGTATGGCCGGAAGCATAGGCGTCACCAGGGGGTGGCTATCGAGGCTGGAGCCCCGAATCTGGAGCCCATAGCCCCGAGTCTCTGTCCCACCCTGCAGGTGCATAAGTTTGTTGATTATGTGATAGGTTTTGGCTCAGTAGGACCTGCAGCAGTGTGATCATCCAGCACAGCCAGGGATTGATGGACAAGCTGGCTGGATGTACACTGTGCAGTCAGGAAGGAAGACTTCACCTGTCAAATTAAGAGTGTGATGTCGGGTATGGGCGGGACTGCTACTCAGACCCGCCCCTCTGTCATCCAACCAGTGGAGAAGCGGCATTCATACATTGATGGCTGGGACAAAGGGCGTAGCGTGAGGAGCTGCAACTGTGACCCCACCCATGCTTCAGGTGGGCTGTATGGTTCCCTGTTACATTTGGTTTTATGTCACTGCTGTGTGTGTGGGTAGCGGGCTCGCATGAGGGTCAGTATGTTATAGGACAGACCACTCCCCTCTCCTGCACACAAGTGCCATTGGAACGCTGCTGAGTGGAGGAGGTGGGTCATCTGCTAAGGTGCTGTTCTCTTGATTAGAATGACACTGCCTCCCAACCACCTGTCCTCCCTATCCATGCACCTCCGTGAGTTGACCCCGCCCGCTCCGTGAATTGGCCCGGCCCCTTCGAGAATTGGCCCTGCCCCCTCCGTGAGTTGGCCCCGCCCCCTCCGTCAGCTGGTCCCGCCCCCTCCGTCAGCTGGTCCTGCCTTCTCGCTGGTCTCCTCACCTTTCACTCCAATTCATTCCCTGCTGATCTCTCCTGGCTTTGTTCTTTCCCTCTCACCCCCCACCTGTCCTCAGTAACGGCAAGGGTCCGGCCAGGGGAAATGCTCTCTAAGTGGGTGCAGTAGATCCTACAAGCAAGCATGTTTATGGTGAGAGCAGAGGATGGGGGTGACTGAGTACATTCTACTGTCCAGGAAACTGACAGAGCTGGGGGCTTCTATTAAAAGGGAGCAGGACTGAGACTTCCCTGGATTTCCCCTGGAGTGACAGGAGCCAGCATGTGGAAGGGATAAGTTCTGAACATGCTGGGACTTGTAGTGTGCAGGCAGCAGTCGGACTTCTGTGGACATAATGGCATAATGCTGGGCCCATGCTCCAGGAGCCTGTTCCACCTCCCTGTCACATTATGTTAGGGGTGCTCAGCCGCTGGCCCGCGAGCCACATGTGGGTATAGCTGGCTGGCTTGCTGTCCCCCAGGGTGGTTATAACTGCCTGGGGGACAGCAGCAGCTGCCAGCCATACCCGCCCTGGAGGACAGCAGCAGCCGCCACCAGCCATACCCGCCCTGGGGGACAGCAGCAGCAGCCGCCAGCCATATCCGCCCTGGTGGACAGCAGCAGCCGCCATCCCTACCCGCCCTGGGGGACAGCAGCAGCCACCAGCCATACCCGCCCTGGAGGACAGCAGCAGCCACCAGCCATACCCGCCCTGGAGGACAGCAGCAGCCACCAGCCATACCCGCCCTGGGGGACAGCAGCAGCCACCAGCCATACCCGCCCTGGGGACAGCAGCAGCCACCAGCCATACCCGCCCTGGGGGACCGCAGCAGCCACCAGCCATACCCGCCCTGGGGGACAGCAGCATGCGCCACCAGCCATACCCACCCTGGGGGACAGCAGCATGCGCCAGCCATACCCGCCCTGGGAGACAGCAGCATGCGCCAGCCATACCCACCCTGGGGGACAGCAGCATGTGCCAGCCATACCCGCCCTGGGGGACAGCAGCAGCCGCCAGCCAAACCCGCCTTGGGGGACAGCAGCATGCGCCAGCCATACCCGCCCTGGGGGACAGCAGCATGCGCCACCAGCCATACCCACCCTGGGGGACAGCAGCATGTGCCAGCCATACCCGCCCTGGGAGACAGCAGCAGCCGGCAGCCATACCCGCCCTGGGCTACAGCAGCATGCGCCACCAGCCATACCCACCCTGGGGGACAGCAGCATGCGCCAGCCATACTCGCCCTGGGAGACAGCAGCATGCGCCAGCCATACCCACCCTGGGGGACAGCAGCATGCGCCAGCCATACCCGCCCTGGGGGACAGCAGCAGCCGCCAGCCATACCCGCCTTGGGGGACAGCAGCATGCGCCAGCCATACCCGCCCTGGGGGACAGCAGCATGCGCCACCAGCCATACCCACCCTGGGGGACAGCAGCATGTGCCAGCCATACCCGCCCTGGGAGACAGCAGCATGCGCCAACCATACCCACCCTGGGGGACAGCAGCATGCGCCAGCCATACCCGCCCTGGGGGACAGCAGCAGCCGCCAGCCATACCCGCCTTGGGGGACAGCAGCATGCGCCAGCCATACCTGCCCTGGGGGACAGCAGCATGCGCCACCAGCCATACCCACCCTGGGGGACAGCAGCATGTGCCAGCCATACCCGCCCTGGGAGACAGCAGCATGCGCCAACCATACCCACCCTGGGGGACAGCAGCATGCGCCAGCCATACCCGCCCTGGGGGACAGCAGCATGCGCCAGCCATACCCACCCTGGGGGACAGCAGCATGCGCCAGCCATACCTGCCCTGGTGGACAGCAGCATGCGCCAGCCATACCCGCCCTGGGGGACAGCAGCAGCCGCCAGCCATACCTGCCCTGGGGGACAGCAGCAGCCGGCAGCCATACCCGCCCTGGGCTACAGCAGCATGCGCCACCAGCCATACCCACCCTGGGGGACAGCAGCATGCGCCAGCCATACCCGCCCTGGGAGACAGCAGCATGCGCCAGCCATACCCACCCTGGGGGACAGCAGCATGCGCCAGCCATACCCGCCCTGGGGGACAGCAGCAGCCGCCAGCCATACCCGCCTTGGGGGACAGCAGCATGCGCCAGCCATACCCGCCCTGGGGGACAGCAGCATGCGCCACCAGCCATACCCACCCTGGGGGACAGCAGCATGTGCCAGCCATACCCGCCCTGGGAGACAGCAGCATGCGCCAACCATACCCACCCTGGGGGACAGCAGCATGCGCCAGCCATACCCGCCCTGGGGGACAGCAGCAGCCGCCAGCCATACCCACCTTGGGGGACAGCAGCATGCGCCAGCCATACCCGCCCTGGGGGACAGCAGCATGCGCCACCAGCCACACCCACCCTGGGGGACAGCAGCATGTGCCAGCCATACCCGCCCTGGGAGACAGCAGCATGCGCCAACCATACCCACCCTGGGGGACAGCAGCATGCGCCAGCCATACCCGCCCTGGGGGACAGCAGCATGCGCCAGCCATACCCACCCTGGGGGACAGCAGCATGCGCCAGCCATACCTGCCCTGGTGGACAGCAGCATGCGCCAACCATACCCGCCCTGGGGGACAGCAGCAGCCGCCAGCCATACCCGCCCTGGGGACAGCAGCAGCTCCTGCCAGCCATACCCGGCCTGGGGACAGCAGCTGCTCCTGCCAGCCATAACCGCCCTGGGGACAGCAGCAGCTCCTGCCAGCCATACCTGCCCTGGGGACAGCAGCAGCTGCCGCCAGCCATACCCGCCCCGGGGGACAGCAGCAGCTGCCGCCAGGCATATCTGCCCTGGGGGACAGCAGCAGCAGCCACCAGGCATATCTGCCCTGGGGGACAGCAGCAGTCACCAGCCATACCCGCCCTGGAGGACAGCACCAGCCACCAGCCATACCCGCCCTGGGGGACAGCAGCAGCCGCCAGCCATACCTGCCCTGGAGGACAGCCAGCCATACCTGCCCTGGGGGACAGCAGCAGCCACCAGCCATACCCGCCCTGGGGGACAGCAGCAGCCACCAGCCATACCCACCCTGGGGGACAGCAGCAGCCGCCAGCCATACCTGCCCTGGGGGACAGCAGCAGTCGCCAGCCATACCCGCCCTGGGGGACAGCAGCATGCGCCACCAGCCATACCCGCCCTGGGAGACAGCAGCATGCGCCAGCCATACCCACCCTGGGGGACAGCAGCATGCGCCAGCCATACCTGCCCTGGGGGACAGCAGCATGCGCCAGCCATACCCGCCCTGAGGGACAGCAGCAGGCGCCAGCCATACCCGCCCTGGGGACAGCAGCTGCTTCTGCCAGCCATACCCGCCCTGGGGACAGCAGCTGCTCCTGCCAGCCATAACCGCCCTGGGGACAGCAGCAGCTGCCACCAGCCATACCTGCCCTGGGGACAGCAGCAGCTGCCGCCAGCCATACCCGCCCTGGGGACAGCAGCAGCTGCCGCCAGCCATACCCGCCCGGGGGGACAGCAGCAGCTGCCGCCAGCCATACTCACCCTGGGGGACAGCAGCAGTAGCCGCCAGGCATACCCGCCCTGGGGGACAGCAGCAGCCACTAGCCATACCCGCCCTGGAGGACAGCAGCAGCCATCAGCCATACCCGCCCTGGGGGACAGCAGCAGCCACCACCCATACCCACCCTGGGGGACAGCAGCAGCCGCCAGCCATACCTGCCCTGGGGGACAGCAGCAGTCGCCAGCCATACCCGCCCTGGGGGACAGCAGCATGCGCCACCAGCCATACCCGCCCTGGGAGACAGCAGCATGCGCCAGCCATACCCACCCTGGGGGACAGCAGCATGCGCCAGCCATACCCGCCCTGGGGGACAGCAGCATGCGCCAGCCATACCCGCCCTGAGGGACAGCAGCAGGCGCCAGCCATACCCGCCCTGGGGACAGCAGCTGCTCCTGCCAGCCATACCCGCCCTGGGGACAGCAGCTGCTCCTGCCAGCCATAACCGCCCTGGGGACAGCAGCAGCTGCCACCAGCCATACCTGCCCTGGGGACAGCAGCAGCTGCCGCCAGCCATACCCGCCCTGGGGACAGCAGCAGCTGCCGCCAGCCATACCCGCCCGGGGGGACAGCAGCAGCTGCCACCAGCCATACTCACCCTGGGGGACAGCAGCAGTAGCCGCCAGGCATACCCGCCCTGGGGGACAGCAGCAGCCACTAGCCATACCCGCCCTGGAGGACAGCAGCAGCCATCAGCCATACCCGCCCTGGGGGACCGCAGCAGCCACTAGCCATACCCGCCCTGGGGGACAGCAGCAGCCGCCAGCCATACCCGCCTTGGGGGACAGCAGCAGCTGCCGCCAGCCATACTCACCCTGGGGGACAGCAGCAGCTGCCGCCAGGCATACCCGCCCTGGGGGACAGCAGCAGCCACCAGCCATACCCGCCCTGGAGGACAGCAGCAGCCACCAGCCATACCCGCCCTGGGGGACCGCAGCAGCCACCAGCCGTACCCGCCCTGGGGGACAGCAGCAGCCACCAGCCATACCTGCCCTGGGGGACAGCAGCAGCCGCCAGCCGTACCTGCCCTGGGGGACAGCAGAAGCCGCCAGCCATACCCGCCCTGGGGGACAGCAGCATGCGCCACCAGCCATACCCGCCCTGGGAGACAGCAGCATGCGCCAGCCATACCCGCCCTGGGGGACAGCAGCATGCGCCAGCCATACCCGCCCTGGGGGACAGCAGCATGCGCCATCAGCCATACCCGCCCTGGGAGACAGCAGCATGCGCCAGCCATACCCACCCTGGGGGACAGCAGCATGCGCCAGCCATACCTGCCCTGGGGGACAGCAGCATGCGCCAGCCATACCCACCCTGGGGGACAGCAGCAGCCACCAGCCATACCCGCCCTGGGGACAGCAGCTGCTTCTGCCAGCCATACCCGCCCTGGGGACAGCAGCTGCTCCTGCCAGCCATAACCGCCCTGGGGACAGCAGCAGCTGCCGCCAGCCATACCCGCCCTGGGGACAGCAGCAGCTGCCGCCAGCCATACCCGCCCTGGGGACAGCAGCAGCTGCCGCCAGCCATACCCGCCCTGGGGGACAGCAGCAGCAGCCGCCAGGCATACCCGCCCTGGGGGACAGCAGCAGCCACCAGCCATACCCGCCCTGGAGAACAGCAGCAGCCACCAGCCATACCCGCCCTGGGGGACCGCAGCAGCCACCAGCCATACCTGCCCTGGGGGACAGCAGCAGCCGAATTTTGTTCAGATTGATCTGTTGCCTACCCCTGCTCCAGAGTAGTCAAAAGATTTTGGAGAATCTGTCCACATTTTGACATACTGTTCCTCCAAATTCTTTTGAATGATCCTCTCAATATCTAAATAAAGATCTGAAATTATTCTTTAGCCACTTGGAGTATTTTGGCATGCGGTGGAAGTGGCAGGTGGTAATAGGGGGGGTCAACTTTTGCATTAACCTTTTGTTTAACCATGTCCATTAAGCCCCTCCCACTGTTAAGTTTGACCACACCCACCTATGCTGTAGTGCGCGTAGCGTGTTCACGAAGCGTGCCACTGGTTGCTTCCTCCCTCAAGTGTCCCTCATTCTGAAGTTCAAAAGTTGGGATGTATGCCACAGGGTCGTGGCTGTGGCGGGCTGCATTAGAGGTGGAGGAGAGAGATGAGCAGGTGAATGGGCAGAGATGACATCATCTCTCTCCGCCCGCTCCACCGCCCTTACAGCCGGGCCACTTCAATGTGGGAGCGATGTGCGGCGGGGAGCAGAGAGATGACATCATCTCTCACTGCCCGCCACACATCAGCGCTCTTCCGCCCTCACAGCACGGGCCTCTTCAATGTCAGAGGTGCGGCGGGGAGCAGAGAGATTACATTATCTCTCACTGCCCGCCCCGCATCACCGCTCTCCTGCCCTCACTAAATAGACCAGTGCTGTCAGCTTGCCACCAATGCAGCGATAATGCACATTTGGTGGCACTGGCTGGCATGGCAAGTGTCAATCCACATCAGTTGGCAAGTGACAACTCACATCTAGTGGCAGGTGACGTGGCAAGTGACAATCTGCAAATGGTGGCAGGTGACGTGGCAAGCGACAATCCGCATCAGGTGGCAGGTGACGAAGCAAGTGACAATCTGCAAATGGTGGCAAATGACGTGGCAAGTGACAATCTGCAAATGGTGGCAGGTGACATGGCAAATGACAATCTGCAAATGGTGGCAGGTGACGTGGCAGATGACGTGGCAAGTGTCAGTCTGCAAATTGTGGCAGGTGACGTGGCAAGTGTCAATCTGCAAATTGTGGCAGGTGACGTGGCAATCTGCAAACAGTGGCAGGTGATGTGACAAGTGACAATCCACATCTGGTGGCAGGCGACATGGCAAGCGACAATCCACATCTAGTGGCAGGTGATGGTAGCAAGTTAAAAAGCTGCATCTGCTGACAGGCGATGGTTGCAAGTGACATGATGCATCTGGTGGCAGGAGATGTGGCAAGTGACAAACCCAGGGCTCCCACTGATTCTGCATTATGGTGAGTTGAACCACTTCATTATAAATTAGAATGTAACAATAGAAACAATGCACCTCTATCACCCCGACACCATATCAACCATGGTGCCATGATGATTGAAACGCCAACACCAGCCTTTGCCCGCATAAAATTGCTTGCCACCAGCCCCCCCTCCCCCGGGCCAGCAAAAAGGTTGGTGACTGCTGCTATGGGCTCTAGCCCCAGATCTTTTGCAGACCTAGCAACGCCCCTGGCCGGAAGTGACTTTTTGACGTCGCTTCTGCCCAACAGTGTCATGGAGACGAGTGGGCGCCATCTTAGCCTCACTAAGGCACAGCAGGCAGACAGACGCGATCACCTCCGCCGCTACCAACAGCTCCGGTAAGCGGCGGAGGGCACCGGATCGCGGCGGGAGGGGGGGCCCCTCTCCCGCCACCGATAAAAGTGATCTCGTGGCGAATCCGCCGCAGAGACCACTTTTATCTGAAAGCCGACCACCGCCTGAAAACGGGGATACCGGGGTTATGGCACGTAGCTGCTGCCATAACAACGATATCCGCCGCCAAACTTTGGACGTACATCGGCGTGCGGCGGTCGGCAAGTGGTGAATGAGCGTTAAGCGGTATTGCGATTATGTGTATTATGCATATTAAAATTTATAATAAAAGATTAAATTACAAAAAAAAATCTTATCTTTATACCAAAATTGTCACTAATTTGTGTGAAGCAGCCCTCACAAAGTTGTCATTTCTTGTTTTGTACCCTCCACATGCCCAACGTACAAGATTAATTTGAAGATTTTTGGGATCACTGTTTATGGCCAGAGCCTTGGACATTTGTTATTTTGAGCTTTTCCCTTAACAGATATCTATGCTGATGCATTATTTTATTTGTAAACAGTGGGTATTCCTGATGAACAGGTGTGAACACTTGAGGCATACATGATGTGACAGAAACAATTACATTGGAGGGTGTGTCCTCTACTGGGTGGGTCTAGGTGGGTGTACTATCAATCCTAGCTAAGTTATTTAAAAGCCTGCATCTGTGGCGGGTGTTTGGCCTAAGAACAGGTCTGAATCTTTCTTTGCAGTGTGTATATTGGATTGCAAATAGATATGTTTTTTGTGGCGGATTTTTCTTGGGGGGGGGTGCATAATTCCTGACCCACACCCCACTAAGGCTGTGGTTTGATGATTGCTTCTAAATCTCACATGTTAGATTTACAACTGCTATGTAATGGTTTAGATGAAAAGGAAGGTTCCTGCTAATTCATTCCAGCTGTGTGTGTCAATGTAGTTTGTGTACTACCTTTTTGGCTTTTGTAATAATATTGTCTGTTTTTTATTATGATAATCCTGCCATTTAACTTTTTAGGGGTTTGGGGGCAAGGACTTCTGAACACCACAAAGGTTTGTCATGGTTGTTATTAGCTTGATTTGTATCCCTGCCATGTAACTTTTTTGGGGTTTGAGGCGAGGACTTTTGATTAGCAAAAAGGTTAGTCATGCTTGTTATTAGCTTGATTTGTATCCCTGCTTTTCTAATGTGAATTTTTAAAGTGTTTAATTTTTTTTGTGTCCTACCCTTGTAGATTGTAAGCTCTTTTGAGCAGGGCCCTTCTAACTACAGTATATTGTGAAATGCTGCAGCATCATTTCCATGCCCTTTATGTTTTTGGCCCAAATAGATTAATGTACCAAATGTTTATACTAATGTTAAAAAAGTCATTTTTTTTTCTTTGTTTGACTTTTGCAGACTATAAATACATTTTCTAAGTGCAAACTATTCATATCCCTTCAAATCTGTCTTAAATCTAGTTGCATACAAAAGTATTTGGCTGTGCACACATGCAAGTCCTTGAGTAGAAAGTGTAAAGGGGGGGAGGGGGAAGAAAAACGCCAAAAAACCTAAAAAAAAGCCCCCCAAAGCACCTTGTCCCCATGTTGATGGGGACAAGGGACTCTTCCTGACAACCCTGGCCGGTGGTTGTCAGGGGTCTGCGGGCAGGGGGGCTTATCGGAATCTGGGAGCCCTTTTTAACAAGGGGGCTCCCAGATCCCGCCCCCCCCCCCCCCATGTGAATGGGTATCGGATATATTGTACCCTTACCCATTTACCCGAAAAGTGTCAAGAAATACAAACCACAAGAGACAATTTTTGATAAATCCTTTATTAAAAAAAAAAAGGTGTCCCAAGATGTACGTCCATCGTCAATCACAGCCCTATTTTTTGGGTCCATCAGGCACTGTGATTGACAATGGATGTACATTTTTTAATAAAGGATTTGTCAAAAACTGTCTGTTGTGGTTTGTATTTTTTGACACTTTTTGGGTGAATGGTTATGGGTACAATGTACCTGATACCCATTCACATGGAGGGAGGGATCTGGGGGCCCCCTTGTTAAAGGGGGCTTCAAGATTCTGATAAGCCCCCCGCCTGCAGACCCCAACAACCACCGGCCACCAGGGTTGTCGGGAAGATGCCCTTGTCCCCATCAACATGGGGACAAGGTGCTTTGGGGGGCACCCCAAAGCACCCTCCCCATGTTGAGGGCATGTGGCCTGGTATGGTTCAGGAGGGAGGCCGCTAGCTCGTCCCCACACCGATTTTTTTTTTTTTTTTAATTTTTGAAGTTCCCCTTAAAATCCATACTAGACCCAAACGGCCTTGTACGGACTGGGGGGGCCACATTGTTTTTTCAAAAAAAAAATCCTAATAGCCAATGCTACATCAGCATGAGCAAGGTTGTTTCCATACTATTCATAGCTCATTTGCAAAATATTATTGTATAGAATTAAAAACTTCAAACACTAGTAAATGTATTTTCTATGTACGATTGTGCTCAGCCCAATAGGCTAGTGGCTTCAACCTTGAAAGACTCAGGCCTTGAAGGACTCATGGGTTCAAATCAGCAGCGTATGCTGAAAATAGGTGAATGCCAATTAGCCATAGCACTTTAGTTTGGTTGATTCTATTATATTAACTCTTCAAATGCATGCAATGTAAGTATTCAATAATATTATGGTGTGGAATTCCAAACATCACACACTAGTCAACAGGCAGTTTACATTTTTTTGTTTGTTTGTTTTAATTTGCTTGTGCACTGGAAAATTAAGCACAGCTGGTGGGTGGTAGGTTGGCTGGGATTTGAACTCATAACTTGAGTGCTTTCGAGATATCTGATCAGACCACCAAGCCATTGTGCTAAGTACGCTGAGACCTGCATAATAGTGCTTGTTATTAGCTTGATTTGTATCCCTGCTTTTCTAATGTGAATTTTTAAAGTGTTTAATTTTTTTTGTGTCCTACCCTTGTAGATTGTAAGCTCTTTTGAGCAGGGCCCTTCTAACTACAGTATATTGTGAAATGCTGCAGCATCATTTCCATGCCCTTTATGTTTTTGGCCCAAATAGATTAATGTACCAAATGTTTATACTAATGTTAAAAAAGTCATTTTTTTTTCTTTGTTTGACTTTTGCAGACTATAAATACATTTTCTAAGTGCAAACTATTCATATCCCTTCAAATCTGTCTTAAATCTAGTTGCATACAAAAGTATTTGGCTGTGCACACATGCAAGTCCTTGAGTAGAAAGTGTAAAGGGGGGGAGGGGGAAGAAAAACGCCAAAAAACCTAAAAAAAAGCCCCCCAAAGCACCTTGTCCCCATGTTGATGGGGACAAGGGACTCTTCCTGACAACCCTGGCCGGTGGTTGTCAGGGGTCTGCGGGCAGGGGGGCTTATCGGAATCTGGGAGCCCTTTTTAACAAGGGGGCTCCCAGATCCCGCCCCCCCATGTGAATGGGTATCGGATATATTGTACCCTTACCCATTTACCCGAAAAGTGTCAAGAAATACAAACCACAAGAGACAATTTTTGATAAATCCTTTATTAAAAAAAAAAGGTGTCCCAAGATGTACGTCCATCGTCAATCACAGCCCTATTTTTTGGGTCCATCAGGCACTGTGATTGACAATGGATGTACATTTTTTAATAAAGGATTTGTCAAAAACTGTCTGTTGTGGTTTGTATTTTTTGACACTTTTTGGGTGAATGGTTATGGGTACAATGTACCTGATACCCATTCACATGGAGGGAGGGATCTGGGGGCCCCCTTGTTAAAGGGGGCTTCAAGATTCTGATAAGCCCCCCGCCTGCAGACCCCAACAACCACCGGCCACCAGGGTTGTCGGGAAGATGCCCTTGTCCCCATCAACATGGGGACAAGGTGCTTTGGGGGGCACCCCAAAGCACCCTCCCCATGTTGAGGGCATGTGGCCTGGTATGGTTCAGGAGGGAGGCCGCTAGCTCGTCCCCACACCGATTTTTTTTTTTTTTTTTAATTTTTGAAGTTCCCCTTAAAATCCATACTAGACCCAAACGGCCTTGTACGGACTGGGGGGGCCACATTGTTTTTTCAAAAAAAAAATCCTAATAGCCAATGCTACATCAGCATGAGCAAGGTTGTTTCCATACTATTCATAGCTCATTTGCAAAATATTATTGTATAGAATTAAAAACTTCAAACACCAGTAAATGTATTTTCTATGTACGATGGTGCTCAGCCCAATAGGCTAGTGGCTTCAACCTTGAAAGACTCAGGCCTTGAAGGACTCATGGGTTCAAATCAGCAGCGTATGCTGAAAATAGGTGAATGCCAATTAGCCATAGCACTTTAGTTTGGTTGATTCTATTATATTAACTCTTCAAATGCATGCAATGTAAGTATTCAATAATATTATGGTGTGGAATTCCAAACATCACACACTAGTCAACAGGCAGTTTACATTTTTTTGTTTGTTTGTTTTAATTTGCTTGTGCACTGGAAAAATAAGCACAGCTGGTGGGTGGTAGGTTGGCTGGGATTTGAACTCATAACTTGAGTGCTTTCGAGATATCTGATCAGACCACCAAGCCATTGTGCTAAGTACGCTGAGACCTGCATAATAGTGCTTGTTATTAGCTTGATTTGTATCCCTGCTTTTCTAATGTGAATTTTTAAAGTGTTTAATTTTTTTTGTGTCCTACCCTTGTAGATTGTAAGCTCTTTTGAGCAGGGCCCTTCTAACTACAGTATATTGTGAAATGCTGCAGCATCATTTCCATGCCCTTTATGTTTTTAGCCCAAATAGATTAATGTACCAAATGTTTATACTAATGTTAAAAAAGTCATTTTTTTTCTTTGTTTGACTTTTGCAGACTATAAATACATTTTCTAAGTGCAAACTATTCATATCCCTTCAAATCTGTCTTAAATCTAGTTGCATACAAAAGTATTTGGCTGTGCACACATGCAAGTCCTTGAGTAGAAAGTGTAAAGGGGGGGAGGGGGAAGAAAAACGCCAAAAAACCTAAAAAAAAGCCCCCCAAAGCACCTTGTCCCCATGTTGATGGGGACAAGGGACTCTTCCTGACAACCCTGGCCGGTGGTTGTCAGGGGTCTGCGGGCAGGGGGGCTTATCGGAATCTGGGAGCCCTTTTTAACAAGGGGGCTCCCAGATCCCGCCCCCCCCATGTGAATGGGTATCGGATATATTGTACCCTTACCCATTTACCCGAAAAGTGTCAAGAAATACAAACCACAAGAGACAATTTTTGATAAATCCTTTATTAAAAAAAAAAGGTGTCCCAAGATGTACGTCCATCGTCAATCACAGCCCTATTTTTTGGGTCCATCAGGCACTGTGATTGACAATGGATGTACATTTTTTAATAAAGGATTTGTCAAAAACTGTCTGTTGTGGTTTGTATTTTTTGACACTTTTTGGGTGAATGGTTATGGGTACAATGTACCTGATACCCATTCACATGGAGGGAGGGATCTGGGGGCCCCCTTGTTAAAGGGGGCTTCAAGATTCTGATAAGCCCCCCGCCTGCAGACCCCAACAACCACCGGCCACCAGGGTTGTCGGGAAGATGCCCTTGTCCCCATCAACATGGGGACAAGGTGCTTTGGGGGGCACCCCAAAGCACCCTCCCCATGTTGAGGGCATGTGGCCTGGTATGGTTCAGGAGGGAGGCCGCTAGCTCGTCCCCACACCGATTTTTTTTTTTTTTTTTTAATTTTTGAAGTTCCCCTTAAAATCCATACTAGACCCAAACGGCCTTGTACGGACTGGGGGGGCCACATTGTTTTTTCAAAAAAAAAATCCTAATAGCCAATGCTACATCAGCATGAGCAAGGTTGTTTCCATACTATTCATAGCTCATTTGCAAAATATTATTGTATAGAATTAAAAACTTCAAACACTAGTAAATGTATTTTCTATGTACGATTGTGCTCAGCCCAATAGGCTAGTGGCTTCAACCTTGAAAGACTCAGGCCTTGAAGGACTCATGGGTTCAAATCAGCAGCGTATGCTGAAAATAGGTGAATGCCAATTAGCCATAGCACTTTAGTTTGGTTGATTCTATTATATTAACTCTTCAAATGCATGCAATGTAAGTATTCAATAATATTATGGTGTGGAATTCCAAACATCACACACTAGTCAACAGGCAGTTTACATTTTTTTGTTTGTTTGTTTTAATTTGCTTGTGCACTGGAAAAATAAGCACAGCTGGTGGGTGGTAGGTTGGCTGGGATTTGAACTCATAACTTGAGTGCTTTCGAGATATCTGATCAGACCACCAAGCCATTGTGCTAAGTACGCTGAGACCTGCATAATAGTGTAGTATGATTAAAGAATGAACATAAATAATTACTACTTTTTAGTCAATTGAAAAAAAAAATGAAAAAAATAACATAGAACACATATGTAAGTGTAAAAGTTCAATACATGTAACTTTACAGAATAGCAAACATTACTCTGCAGTACGCATTCATAACTGCATTCATTAGCAAGAGAAGAAAAAAAAAACTTGGAATAATAATTGCAATATACTGTACATCAATAGATGCACACGAGGTAGAGCACATCTGACATAAAAATGTTTTCTTCACATACATGGATCATGGTTGCAGTGCAGTGCTACATAATAACTTGGTACCAATTGGCACTTGCAGATCTGTGGAATCGCCGATTAGCGCCAATGTTCGAAGCTAATAGCACGAATTTTCATTTGCACATTCGCCTAGTTGAACTCTTAATTGCCTGAAACGGGAGCTCTTACATGTAGAGCACCCAGTACTGCCCAGGAATCTTGGTAAATCAGCCCCCTACTGTCTACTGTTGGGGATCATTGATCGACAAAGAAATACTAGTCGTGTCCTGTACACATGGTGCTTTTTCTTGAGAGCAGGGGCGCCGCAGCGTGCTGCCTTTTCTTTCTCTGTGGGATCTCACCCTGTCCCACAAGAACTTCCAATGTATAGTTAGAGCTTTGGCTAAAATATAACAAAAAAAAAAAAAACAGAAAAAATAAGTTAATATCTTGTATTCAGTAACAAACTAACATACATATTTTACAAACGAATAAATATATGCACTTGCTCCTTGCATTTTCCTGAGTATTATTCAATGGATCTCAGTTCGGCGTTAGATGTGATACAATGTCTGTCAACAATTTTGCTTTCCGTGTCCAGTCATTGTACTGTGGATGGGACACTTCCCAGAGTTCAGGATGAGCTTCCACAACAGAAATTAGCTCAGTCTGGAACACGTCATTTACCATACTGCTTTCAGCACCGCTCACACAAAGAAAGAGAAGGCAGCAAAGGACACTAGGAACTGTATATGCTGGAATTTCCTGTGGCAGATGTTGCTTATGTCCAATGAGATGTCTTAGCACTTGTAAACGATGAATGCGGCTTAATACTGCTAGCCGCGTTTAGCCGCGTTTAGCAGTGTTTGCGTGTTTTTAGCGATGAAAAGCCCCTCTTCAGAATGCACCTGCTCAGGGGGATTTTTTCTGCCTCTAAACGTCCATGCCTCTCAATTCTTCTAAAAGCCCGCACGTGCATGGACACATAGGATAACATGCACAAGGAGGTAAGAGGCAGAAAAAAAAATGCCTGCAGCCTAGAAGCAGCTGCAAAAACATCCAGTGTGCGTGAAGCCTTATAGATGCATTTAGAGATGGAATTTCTAGAGATGGAATTTCTTTGTTAGACAAGATAACTAATGAAAGTTATTGTAATTATTTTCTACGCGTTTTGCTTTGAAAAAAAAATAAAGCAAATAAACTAAGGAATTCTTGCTATGCAGAGAATGGCAGTCAAAGCAGTGATTTCTCTGCTGAGTCAGAGTTAGCAATCAGCATGAGCTTTGCTGAATGGAACGCTCCAGCTCTGACTTAGTGTTTGTTGTACCTCTGCAGACAAGTCACTGCTGTGGTTTCTTCCTTTCTGCAGCATGCTGACTGGGGAAAGGTTAGTTTTAGTCAGGCTGTGGCTGCTTTCAAATAAAAAGGAACGCCTCTCCATGTTAGCCTATGGCCTCATGCCCACCATGGCGTTTTTGAACTGTAAGTGGCATAGGCGTTTTTAAGCTGCAAAAAAACCCAGGACCAGTGCGCTCTGAGGCTCCAGCGCTATAGCTGTAAAAACACCAGATGCCGGTAAAAGGTGTTAAACATGATTTAATGGGGCTTAACGCTGTATACACAGCGTTATGCACCATCCCACGTTTCTCTGTCTCTATTCAAAATCAATGGTTCTCTATGGGAGCCCATTGACTTGAATAGAAGTCTCACCAGAAGACGGATCAAGATGATCCGACTTGCGGTGCGACTTGTGTGCTGAGAATCTTGAAGGGGAACCCCGTCAAAATTTTGCTTGAGGTTCCCCCCAAGATCCATACCAGACCCTTATCCGAGCACGCAGCCCAGCAGGTCAGGAAAGAGGGGGGGTGAGCGAGCGCCCCCCTTTCTGGACCATACCAGGCCACATGCCCTCAACATGGGGGGTGGGTGCTTTGGGGCAGAGGGGGCCCCTGCGCCCCCCCACCCCAAAGCACCTTGTCCCCATGTTGATGAGGACAAGGGCCTCTTCCCGACAACCCTTGCCCGGTGGTTGTCCGGGTCTGCGGGCAGGGACTTATCGTGATCTGGAAGCCCCCTTTAACAAGGGGCCCCCCAGATCACAGCCCCCCACCCGAGGTGAATGAGTATGGGGTACATCAAACCCCTACCCATTCACCTAAATGAAAAAGTGTCAAAAATAAACATACTACACAGGTTTTTAAAGTATTTTATTAAAAGAGCTCTGGCTCTTCTCTCTCTCCACTATCTTCTGCTCTTTTGCTGGGTCTTCTCCCCTCTCTGGTTCTTCTCTGCTATCTTATGCTCTTTTGCTGGGTCTTCTCCCCTCTCCAGTTCTTCTCCGCTATCTTCTGCTTTTTTGCTGGGTCTTTTTCCCTCTCTGGTTCTTCTCCTCTCTCCTCGCTATCTTCTGCTCTTTTGCTGGGTCTTCTCCCTCTGTTCTTCTTCCGATGTTGACTCAACGTGATCTCCCAGTGTAATGGAGGGTCCGCCGTGTGCCATGACTTATTTCAAATATTTTTTATTATTAGAATTAAGAAAGAATTACAACATAACTAGTAGTAGTAACGGTAAATCGAAGAGTTTTACATATACATGGGTGAGTTAAAACATAAGAACCATATATCCTAGCAGTTTCGTTACGTAAGACATATTACATGCTAGAGGTAATATCAATCTGTGGTAGTCGTATTATAGAACAGCCATTCAGTTTCAAACTCTGTTAGGCTAGGAGAATATAGGTGAACCATAACAAGGAAGAATAGTTGGGAAGGAAAGGGGGAGGGGGGGAGGGGAAACTCATGGTAAGTGAGATGAGATACCCAATTGCTTTGTAATGTCCTGTCCTGTCATGACCTGTTAGATTTCCGTACTGAAATTTTTCATAATAGGGGGGATATTATTTTAAGGGAGGTTTATTATATACGAGGAGATTGGACTAAGTATGATTGTGGAATTCTCTCCATGGGGCCCATTGTTCGTAGAATTTAATTAAACCACCTGATTTGTATGCCATTAATTGTTCCAAAGAGTACGTCTCAGACAGTAGGCCTGTCACCTCTTTAACATTTGGGGCCTTGGTTGGCTTCCAATGCCTCATTATAATTAGTCTTGCGGCAAACAGAGTATGCAAAGCCACATGTCTGAGATTCTTCGGAAAGTTTCCTATATCAATGCTCAAAATTGCTAATTTAAAGTTGGGTTTAGATATGAACCCAGTTAGCTTAGTGATGAGTTTGAACACTGAGTTCCAGAAACTACGTATGTTGGGACAAAACCATAACATGTGTGATAGAGTTCCTATCAGGCCACATCCTCGCCAGCATTGATTATTGTGTTCAGGAGCGAATTTAGCTATTGTGTATGGTGTGTAGTACCACCTAAGATGGAGTTTTTGTGCCATTTCCCAATATGTAGCACATTTTGAAATGGACATATTGTGTGATATTGCTTTTTGCCACTGGTGGGCTGAGATATCAACGTTCAATTCTGTGGCCCATTTGTTTAGGGGTTTGGTTACACAAAAGATGAGCTTGTCATGAAGACCGTTATAAAAGAGTGATATACCTTTCTTTTTGGGTTTTGGGGCTGTCCAAAAGCTCCAGGCATCTTGTGAGATCTTTACATTTAAATTTAAATTGGGGGTTAGTGTGGATTTTATTTGCGCATATGTGAGAAACTCACCCGTTGTCAACCCATATTTAGTTGCTAACTCCTCATAAGAGATGATTTTGCCATCCCTAAATAATGACGAGATTTCTTTAATTCCTTTTGTTTCCCATTTGGGAGTTGTTATATTGGGGTTAATGAGTCTAAGTACTCCTATGCTGAGTGGGGTTTCTATTTTTTTGTTTGAATTATTGCCATGTTGTAGGAAGCGTCTCCAAGCCAGAATGGAAGCTGATATGGTAGGATGATTTAAGCCTGTATTAAGGGAGGGGGAAATAGCGTTAGCTAGTAAAAGTGATTGCAGGGTGTTCGGTGAGATTGCTGATTGTTCTATATTACTCCATGATTTACAATTTGGATAAGTAAACCAAAACCTTAATTGGTCTAATAGTGTGGCTGTGTGATAGTCCTGTAAGTCGGGTACACCCATGCCTCCTGCTTTCCTATGTTTCCGAAGAGTATGGTGATTGCATCTAGATTTGCCTTTGTTCCATAAGAATGTAGAGAGAATTTTCTGAGAGTTTTTGAAGAAGGCTACTGGGATCTGGATTGGTAGTGTTCTGAAAAAGTATAAAATTTTTGGTAGGACGGCCATTTTAAATGCTGCCAATCTACCTGCCCAGGATAGAAAAAACTTACTTATTTTAGTCGTGTCTTTTTGGATCGCTAATAAAAGTGGGGCAAAGTTCTCTTTATATAGATTGGATAGAGGTGATGTTAAGGTAATACCCAGATAGGGTAGAGTATTGGAAGACCATGGATATGTGAATTTGGATTGTAGAGAGGTTTGTAAAGATTTGCTGATGTTAATGCCCAATATGTTAGATTTGGTTTCATTGACTTTATACAGAGAAACTTGGTTAAATTCGGTTAGGATCTGATGTACTTCTGGCAAGGATTTGGCCGGGTCTTCCAGTGTTAAAATAATGTCATCTGCAAAGAGTGTTATAGGGTAATGGATCTCTCCTACTTTTATCCCTTTGATGACATTATGGGACCTGATTTTCTCCGCAAGGGGCTCCATCACTAATGCGAAAATGAGCGGGGATAGGGGACACCCCTGTCTTGTACCATTTGAAATCATAAAGTTTTTAGAGAATAGACCTTCTGAGAATACATAGGCAGACAGGGCCGTATATAAGGCCATAATGGCAGAGAATAGTTCACCTTTTATGCCAAATTTTTCCAGTACTCTAGCTAGGTATCCCCAGTGGACCCTGTCGAAGGCCTTCTCCGCGTCCAGAGTCAACAGCAGAGAAGGCCTCCGAGAGGACTCCGCCTGGTGGATGAGATTTATGATACGTCTGGTGGCATCAGGGGCCTGGCGGCCCGGGACAAAGCCCATTTGATCTGGTTTCACCAGAGCAGGTAAAAAAGGTTGAAGCCTATTGGAGATAAGTTTTGCGTATATCTTCAGGTCAACATTTAAAAGCGAAATAGGCCTAAAATTTTGTACGTATGCAGAGTCCTTTCCCGGTTTTGGTATAGTAATAATGTTTGCAGTTAACATTTCTTCCAGGAAGGAAACTCTGGTCACAGCGGCATTGTATACCCCCTCCATATATTTGGAAAGGGTATTTTGAAAGAATTGATAATATTCTGAGGAAAATCCATCAGGACCAGGTGCTTTATCATGTGGGAGTGTCTGAATTACTTTTAGAATTTCTGCTTGTGTAAAGGGTTGATTAAGGATCAGTCTGTCTTCTGGAGAGAGAAGGGGTAAATTTATTGAGTTCAGGAATTTGTCTATGGTATCTGGTGTGGGTTGAGGGATGCCTTCCTGTTGTTGAAGATTATATAGTGAGCTGTAATATATCCTAAAGGCATCTGCTATGTCTTGAGGGTTCAGTCATTTTTGTCCTGATTTGGGGTGGAATATGTGGGTTAATTTTTGTTTGGCTGTTCTATCTTTAAGTTGGCTTGCAAGCAATTTACCTGCTTTGTTGCCATGAAGATAGAAATTTGCTTTTGAAGCTCTTAGTTGCTTAAGGTGTTGGGTTGTTAGGATTTCTCTCAGATCATGTCTCGCCTGATTGAGTTTTGTCAGTATGTGTGGAAGAGGATTTAACTTATGGGTTTGTTCTAATAATTTTATAGAGGCAAGTATGGTATTAAGCCGCTGTGACCTAAGCTTCCTAGCAGTGGCACTCTGCTTCATTAATATTCCTCGGATAAATGCCTTGTGCGAATTCCACAGTGTGAAGGGGTCCGCCGCGGACGGAGCGTTAATTTCAAAAAATTCCTGTAGTGCTTTTTGTATTTGTAGCTTGTTCTCAGGCCGAGCCATAAGCACTGCATCATTTCTCCATCTGTTCGCTCTCGTCCCTAGCTTTCCCCTCCCCAGTGAAATGGACACAGGCGCGTGGTCTGACCACGTAATGTTTCCAATCTCTGATTGTTGGATCTCCTGCAAAAGAAATGTATCTGTAAAAAAAAAGTGAATGCGGGTGTAGGATTTATGGGCATGTGAAAAAAAAGTAAAGTCCTTTTCCGTGGCGTGTTGACATCTCCATACATCGAATAGGGAAGATGAGTCAAGAAAGTTCGCTAGGGTTGTTCTGTGGGATCGACTTGGTGAGGAGTTGGATAAGTCCATTTTGCGGTCTGTTATGGCGTTAAAGTCTCCACACATGATGATGTGACCCTGGCAAAGAGGGTGGACCTTTTTCCAAATTTTGTTTAAAGCTGAGATCGGTTTGATATTGGGCAAGTATACGTTGATGATAGTGTAGAGAGTATTGTTTATCTGTCCCACTAGAACCAGGTATCTTCCCAAAGGATCCGCTGTTAAGGAAGTCAGTGTGAATGCTACTGAGTCTTTTATAGCAATGAGAACCCCTCTTTTTTTTGTTGGAGCATTGGCTTGAAATATATGCGGAAATTTTTTATGATTGAATGTCGGAGGGTTTTTCGAGGCAAAGTGTGTTTCTTGTAAGCAAAAAAGGTCACAGTTAAGTCGTGATGCTTCTTTCCATGCTGTTTGTCATTTAAATGGACTGTTCAGGCCTTTAACATTCAGTGAGGAGATTTTAAATTCCATCTTTAAACTTATAGTTTCAACAGGCAGAGGCTTGAGAAAGTGGGATGTTTAGTTGGCAATCTGTGTTTTAAGGGTACCACAGGGAGCTAGATTGCAAAGTAATTCCAAATTAGTCAATATGGTGCAACTAGTGCTAGAAGTCGGCAATTGGGTATGCCACAGTCAGTTAGTGAAGGGAGGATAGGTAGGGAAAAAGGGGGAAGAACCAGCTGTTCCTACGGGAACAGGTATCCAAAAATGGAAACAAGAAAAAAGGTATGGTTCTATGTAGAACCTGAGCGGGTAGTTGACCGCAACATTCAGGGGAACAACTGCTACTATGCTAAAATTTAACAGCTTGTGCATTATACTAGCTCGCCGGAGCCAAATCAGCTTGTTTGTGAAGACGTTTATCCAGGCCCTTGATTAGTGGAAGGGAACTTGTGATGAGGAGAGGCGTGCGGTGCGATCACCTTGTCTGTAGTCTCAGTGTCTGGTTCTAGGATTTGCCAATCACGGAGAATGCGAATGCCCTCTTTTAAGGAATTGATTGTGTAGACACGATCGTCTTTCGTGACAAGGAGTTTTGCCGGATACCTCCACTGGTAAGAGATGTGGTGGTTTCGCAAAGGCTTCGTTATGGTGGCAAGTTGTCTTCTTTGATGCGTGGTGTGGGCAGACAGATCTACGAACAGCGATAGTGACTGCAAATGATCCGGGAGTTGATCTGCATGTCTGAAGGCCGCCATTAATTTCTCCTTCGTCGTAAAGAAGTGGATGCGAACTATCGTATCTCTGGGTAGATGCGCAGGGATGTGCTTAGGTTTTGGCAACCTATGTATGCGGTCGATTAATAAATCTTCCAGCGGGAGGTCTGGTAGGGCATCTTTCATCACATCGGTAAGGAAAGACATTAAATCAGGATTTTTGATTTCTTCGGGGATTCCTCTAATTTTAATATTGTTGCGTCTGGAGCGATTCTCCAGATCTGCGATTTTAGTTTTCATCCATGTGATTTCATCTTCATGGGTATTATGGGCATCTATCACCTCATTAAAAGTAGAGGCAAAGTCACCCATTTTATGTTCCACATCTGTGACTCTTTCCCCTATCTCTCTCACTTCTGCTTTAAACTGCTGAGCAAGTGACAGAATATCTGCATGGAGTGTGCTACGTAAGGATACCAGCATATCTTTTAACGTAGTATCTAGCACTGGTTGATTCACTGTGGGGAATTCAGTAATGGAGTCCTGCAGCTCCCTGGTGTCGTCTAGGGAGCCTGCCATGTCACTCACCTCCAGAGTTGAGATCGGTGTGTCTTGGTATTTGAGCTTAGCCTTCGCTGGGCTGGAGGAGCAGGAGGAGGACTGGGAGGCTCTGCCGGTCCCCTGGTGTGAGTTAGAGAAGTCCGGGGAGAAGTGCTGCAGACGTCTCTCTGTGTCCTTAGTGAAGCCACGTTTGTGCGGCTGGGAGCCGCCTGCGCCATCTTGGCTGGAGGAGCGACGGGGCTGTGAGTAGAAGTCCGTCATTCTTCTAGAGGGATTCCGGTCTTTCCGCTTACGGGGCATGTAGCGGAGGGATGCCCGACCTGCTGGGTGATATTTGTGCCTCTTTTTATGGCACTGGATGTCCGTTAGAAGCTCCGGCGAGCTGGCTGTATGCAGAGCAGTGCTTTCAAGCGGCCATCTCCTGCGCCAGCCGCTGTGCCATGACTTATATTGGCATGAGGTGGGGCCACCTGATGACGTAAGTTAGAGGACATGCCCCTTGTGATGTCATCACCCCATAATGCCCCGGGTGATGACAAGAGCAGAAGATTGCGGGGAGAGAGGAGAAGAACCGAAGAGGGGAGAAGACCCAGCAAAAGAGCAGACAATAGCGGAAAAGAACCGGAGAGGGGAGAAGACCCAGCAAAAGAGCAGAAGATAGCAGAGAAGAACTGGAGAGGGGAGAAGACCCAGCAAAAGAGCAGAAGATAGCGGAGAGAGAGGAGAAGAGCCAGAGCTGCTGTAATAAAATACTTTAAAAACCTGTGTAGTGTGTTTATTTTTGACACTTCTTTATTTAGGTGAATGGGTAAGGGTATGATGTACCCCATACTCATTCACCTACAGTGGGGGGCCCCTTGTTAAAGGGGGCTTCCAGATCATGATAAGTCCCTGCCCGCAGACCCGACAACAACCGGGCAAGGTCCAGAAGTAGCAGAGAGAAAAAAGTATCACCACTCTAGGAAGGCCAATAAGGAGCAAACCTCTCCTCCATGCTGGAAGCGACAGGTGCCGGCAATGCTTGTACAATGAAGTAATGAGAAAAAGTCCTGGATAGCCGCACTCAAAATATTGCTTGCCTTTATTAAATGAAAATTAACAAAAAATACATGCCACAGCAGAAAATGCAGGAAATCTGACTCGTTTAACACTGTAGTCAGTGCTTAATCAAAGCTATGATTAATCACTGACTACAGTGTGAAACGCGTCAGCTTTCCTGCATTTTCTGCTGTGGCATGTATTTTTTGTTAATTTTCATTTAATAAAGGCGAACAATATTTTGAGTGCGGCTATCCAGGACTTTTTCTCATTACCGTATTTATCGGCGTATAACACGCGCCGGCGTATAACACGCACCCCAAGTTTAGGAGAGAATTTTAAGGAAAAAAACTTTTAGGAGGGAAGTTTAAGGAAAAGAAACTTACATTAAAATGCCCATCAATGCAGCCTCATCAGTGTTCATCTGCAGCCTTGTTAGTGTCATTGCAGCCTTTTCAGTGTCAGTGCAGCCTTGTCAGTGCAGCTTTGCCCCAGTGCAGCCTTGTCAGTGCAGCCTTGTCCCCAGAGCAGCCTTGTCCCCAGAGCAGCCTTGTCCCCAGAGCAGCCTTGTCCACAGAGCAGCCTTGTCCACAGAGCAGCCTTGTCCCCAGTGCAGCCTTGTCCCCAGAGCAGCCTTGTCCCCAGAGCAGCCTTGTCCACAGTGTCCCTGCAGCCTTGTCCCCGCCGCCGCCGCCGCCGCCATACACATACTAGTACTTTTAAATATGGCGCCGCGGAGTTCGGAGGGACTCGGGGCCGGCGGAAGTGAACGAACGCCGCCGAGATACACATAGCCGAGGGTTCTCGGCTCTTTCCGGCGCCGCTCACAGTCCCGCCCAGTCCCGCCCTATGATGGACATAACACAGGTCCAATGGCGGGACTGGGCGTGACTGTGAGCGGCGCCGGAAAGAGCCGAATACACTCGACTATGTGTATCTCGGCTCTGTGATTTCGGCGGCGCTTGTACAGCACCGCCGAGTCCTTCCGAACTCCGCGGCGCCATATTTCAAACTACTCGCTATGTGAATGTCGGCGGCGATCGCCGAAATTCACATAGCGATAGCGGGGATCGGCGTATAACACGCACCCACGACTTTCCCCTGATTTTAAGGGGAAAAAAGTGCGTGTTATACGCCGATAAATACGGTACTTCAACCACCGGGCAAGGGTTGTCAGGAGGAGGCCCTTGTCCTCATCAACATGGGGACAAGGTGCTTTGGGGTAGGGGGGCGCAGGGGCGTGTGAGGGCATGTGTCCTGGTATGGTCCAGGAGGGGGGTGCTTGCTCGCCCCCCCCTTTTCCTGACCTGCCGGGCTGCGTGCTCGGATAAGGGTCTGGTATGGATCTTGGGGGGAACCTCATGCAAAATTTTGTTGGCGTTCCCCTTCAAGATTCTCAGCACACAAGTCGCACCGCAAGTCGGATCATCTTGATCCGACTTCTGGTGAGACTTCTATTCAAATCAATGTGCTCCCATAGGGAACCATTGATTTTGAATAGAGACAAACACGGCTGAAAGCTAGCGTGGCTAAACGGGTATTGACACCAATGCAAAACGTGAAAAAAATTGCGTTTTTAACGCCGCTTTTTACCTGGCATCGGTACTAGCTTTGCAGCTCATTTTTTAAAACGTCCGTGGGCATGTAGCCTAAGACTTTGAACACCTTTTGTTTTGATGCACCTGGAATATATTTAGCTGAAAGATAATTAGTGATAAAAAGCTGAGATTTCTTCAAAATTTAAAGAACAGACAATACATTTTGGTTACAAAAAATTTGGTCAGAAGAATTCCTTCATTCATTAGCTAGGACACTAACCTTAACAGATCAGAATACTATGGCCTATGGGCAATTTAAAAATCACCTGTTATTTGGCCATATAAATACTACATTATGTGGCAGTATCACAAATATGGGACTGCTTTAGTTGCCCACCGATCATTGTCCACTTAGTGACATTCAAAATGCATCTTGTCCAAGAGCCAAGATCAGGCTCACCCATGGTTTTCCTGTGGAGCATATCATCATTATTACTTAGAAGACATAAATGTGCATGTTTAATCCCTGTCAGATAAAAATAACTCAGTATAGGAACCTTTTCCTGACAATTCCTATTTCAGTACCCGGAGAGTTGGCAGCACAATATTGGATGGTCACAGCATACATGCTATCCATGCAATGATTTTCTAAGTCCCCACCAATGTCCTCCAGTATAGGGTACACGTTACTGCAGTAGCTGGTGCATGGATTGTTTTTATCCAAAAAGGCATCCATACTATGCCGCTCCTGCCTCACTTCCTGCAGCAACGTCATGAATCTCTCCTCGGTTTTAGAGGTCATTCCGGCCCCCCTCTGACACTGCCTATGTCCCCATCCACAGCCTCTAAAGGAAGAGCTGGTTTCCCTTTCCAGCTCAAAATCCTGTAAAGAAGAACAAACAATTACCAAAAATGCAAGGTAGGTACAATGATAGATAGATAGATAGATAGATAGATAGATAGATAGATAGATAGATAGATAGATAGATAGATAGATAGATAGATAGATAGATAGATAGATAGATATGTAGCGGTACCCCCGTGAGGGCTGCTAATAGACTCTGTACCCCACTGGTTGCCTCCACTCTGCAAATCTTCCATCACCTCTGACACTCTGGGTTCAGTCATCTTACCAACTGTACTAATAATGAGAGACTCACGCAATATTAACAAAACAGTTCAAGTTTGTTTACTGTATAAGTGAGAACATAGAAATACAGAATCTCACAAAAGTGAGTACACCCCTCACATTTTTGTAAATATTTTATTATATCTTTTCACGTGACAACACTGAAGAAATGACACCTTGCCACCATGTAAAGTAGTGAGTGTACAGCTTGTATAACAGTGTAAATTTGCTGTCTCCTCAAAAAAACTCAACACACAGCCATTAATGTCTAAACCATTAGCAACAAAAGTGAGTACACGCCTAAGAGAAAATGTCCAAATTGGGCACAATTAGCCATTTTCCCTCCCCAGTGTCATGTGGCTCATTAGTGTTACAAGGTCTCAGGTGTGAATGGGGAACAGATGTGTTAACCACTTCAGCCCCGGACCATTATGCTGCCTAAGGACCAGAGGACTTTTTCCAATTTGGCACTGCGTCGCTTTAACTGCTAATTGCGCGGTCATGCAATGCTGTACCCAAACAAAATT
Source organism: Aquarana catesbeiana (assembly GCF_042186555.1). Taxonomy (NCBI): domain Eukaryota; kingdom Metazoa; phylum Chordata; class Amphibia; order Anura; family Ranidae; genus Aquarana; species Aquarana catesbeiana. The sequence continues at coordinate 656,572,749 of NC_133324.1, forward strand.
TGCGTCCTTTTCTTCCCACAAATAGAGCTTTCTTTTGATGGTATTTGATCACCTCTGCCGTTTTTATTTTGTGTGCTATAAATGGAAAAAGACCGAAAATTTTGAAAAAAAATGATATTTTCTACTGTTTGTTATAAAAATAATCCAATAAACTCAATTTTAGTCATACTTTTAGGCCAAAATGTATTCGGCCACATGTCTTTGGTAAAAAAAAGTCAATAAGCGTATATTTATTGGTTTGCACAAAAGTTATAGCGTCTACAAACTAGGGTACATTTTCTGGAATTTACACAGCTTTTAGTTTATGACTGCCTATGTCATTTCTTGAGGTGCTAAAATGGCAGGGCAGTACAACCCCCCCCCCCCAAATGACCCCATTTTGGAAAGTAGACACCCCAAGGAAAGTGCAGAGAGGCATGTTGAACCCATTGAATATTTATTTTTTTGTCCCAAGTGATTGAATAATGACAAAAAAAAAAAATATTTACAAAAAGTTGTCACTAAATGATATATTACTCACACAGGCCATGGGCCTATGTGGAATTACACCCCAAAATACATTCAGCTGCTTCTCCTGAGTACAGGGATACCACATGTGTGGGACTTTTTGGGAGCCTAGCCGCGTACGGAGCCGCCGAAAAACCAATCACCGCCTTCAGGATTTCTAAGGGCGTAAATTTTTGATTTCACTCCTCACTACCTATCACAGTTTCGGAGGCCATGGAATGCCCAGGTGGCACAACCCCCCCCCCAAATGACCCCAATTTGGAAAGTAGACACCCCAAGCTATTTGCTGAGAGGCATGGTGAGTATTTTGCAGCTCTCATTTGTTTTTGAAAATGAAGAAAGTCAAGAAAAAACATTTTTTTTTTTCTTTTTTCAAATTTCAAAACTTTGTGACAAAAAGTGAGGTCTGCAAAATACTCACTATACCTCTCAGCAAATAGCTTGGGGTGTCTACTTTCCAAAATAGGGTCATTTGGGGGGATTTGTGCCACCTGGGCATTCCATGGCCTCCGAAACTGTGATAGGCAGTGAAGAGTGAAATCAAAAATTTACGCCCTTAGAAAGCCTGAAGGCGGTGCTTGGATTTCGGGGTCCCATACACGGCTAGGCTCCCAAAAAGTCTCACACATGTGGTATCCCCGTACTCAGGAGAAGCAACAGAATGTATTTTGGGGAGTAATTTCACATATTCCCACGGCATGTTTGAGCAATATATCATTTAGTGACAACTTTGTGCAAAAAAAAAAAAAAAAATAAATTTGTCTCTTTCCCGCAACTTGTGTCACAATATAAAATATTCCATGGACTCGACATGACTCTCACCAAATAGCTTGGGGTGTCTACTTTCCAAAATGGGGTCATTTGGGAGGGGTTGGAACTGTCCTGGCATTTTATGCACAACATTTAGAAGCTTATGTCACACATCACCCACTCTTCTAACCACTTGAAGACAAAGCCCTTTCTGACACTTTTTGTTTACATGAAAAAATTATTTTTTTCTGCAAGAAAATTACTTTGAACCCCCAAACATTATATATTTTTTTAAAGCAAATGCCCTACAGATTAAAATGGTGGGTGTTTCATTTTTTTTTTCATACAGTATTTGCGCAGCGATTTTTCAAACGCATTTTTTGGGGAAAAACACACTTTTTTTAAATTTTAATGCACTAAAACACACTATATTGCCCAAATGTTTGATGAGATAAAAAAGATGATCTTAGGCCGAGTACATGGATACCAAACATGACATACTTTAAAATTTCGCACAAACGTGCAGTGGCGACAAACTAAATACATTTTTAAAAGCCTTTAAAAGCCTTTACAGGTTACCACTTTAGATTTACAGAGGAGGTCTACTGCTAAAATTACTGCCCTCGATCTGATGTTCGCGGTGACACCTCACATGCATGGTGCAATTGCTGTTTACATTTGACGCCAGACCGACGCTTGCGTTCGCCTTTGCGCGAGAGCAGGGGGGGACAGGGGTGCTTTTTTTTTTTTCTTTAATATTTTTTTGCTTTTTTATCTTATTTTTAAACTGTTCCTTTCATTATTTTTTTTTAATCATTTTTATTGTTATCTCAGGGAATGTAAATATCCCCTATGATAGCAATTGGTAGTGACAGGTACTCTTTTTAGAAAAAATTGGGGTCTATTAGACCCTAGATCTCTCCTCTGCCCTCAAAGCATCTGACCACACCAAGATCGGTGTGATAAAATGCTTTCCCAATTTTCCAATGGCGCTGTTTACATCCGGCAAAATCTAAGTCATGAAATGCTCATAGCTTCCGGTTTCTTAGGCCATAGAGATGTTTGGAGCCACTCTGGTCTCTGATCAGCTCTATGGTCAGCTGGATGAATCACCGGCTGCATTCTTAGGTTCCCTGTTGAGACAGGAGAGCAAGAGAAAAACATGGAAGACGGTGGGGGGGGGGCATTCCCTCCCACTGCTTGTAAAAGCAGTCTAGAGGCTAATTAGCCGCTAGGATTGCTTTTACATGAAAGCCGACCGCTGGCTTAAAAGAATGATACCAAGATGATACCTAAACCTGCAGGCATCATTCTGGTATAACCATTCAAAGTCGTGAATGGCGTACCTGAAGACAAAAAAATGGTTAACAATAAAACACAGTAATCGGTAAAGTATAAAAAAATTGCATACCTAAAAAGCAAACATGATAAAATATAATAACAATAAAACATTGCAGAATAGAGTACAGTAAAAAAGAGCAGAACAATAAAGAGAGAATAGAGAGAGAGAGAGAACAATAAAACGACAACTATTTTTTTTTATTTTATATATTTTTTTTTTTTTTTTTTTTTTACACTTTTTTTTGTAACTAACTTTTATAACTGTAACCAGTTCCAGGTTCGGGTCTCTCAAAATGCGATGGCATCTTGGGAGACCCTGTGAAAGTGTGCCTAGTCTGTGCAATGCTGAACCCTACGCTAATACTCAACTAGTGAATGGTAGCGTTCAAAACATTCACCAATGCAAAGACCTGGATTGTCAGGACAGGAGGGACAATAATAGTGGGTGTCACGCCTATATCCGCGCTTTCTACAGACACGACATCTTTTTTGGGGGGTTCGCTGGGTAGGGGCACTCAGGAGGACATAAAGAAAATGCCTCTCATGCAGCCGACTGCATTTGGTTGGGGATGTGAATGGGGGAAGTACGGGCGCTGCAGAAGTGGTGGGTTCCCAATTAGGATTGGCGAATGCAGCAGGAAGGGCACTATGGGCACGATGGCCTGTGTTTGTCTTCTTCTTGGTGGCAGCAGGACACTACTTGTGCTTGCCACCTCACCAGCTTGAACTGCACTTATGGGACTCGCCATGTCACCAAGTGTTACTGCAGTGCTGGTTTGACTACGACCGGGGTGTACTAGGCCGCTGGTGCTTGCCAGTTCACCAAAACGCTACAAAAAAAACTGTTAGCGATCGCAGGGATCAGGCCTGACTCTGCGAATGCTGCAGTTATGCGTTTAGTGTTTTGTAAGGGACAGTGATCGATCGATACTGCACTTGGGTGGGCTGGGCTGGGCTGGGCTGGGCCGGGCGGAGGGGCAAAATGCAGGTGCTAGCAGGTATCTGGGCTGATCCCGCTAACACTGCGTTTTTGGGAACCCTAAACTGCTGGGGACGCTAGTATAGATCTGATCGGATCAGATATTGATCCGTTCAGATACTTTACCACTAAGGGAGGCGTATGCTGCGTGCGTGGGTGTTAGCGGTACTGGCGCTAACCTGACGCTGCCTGGGGCTGGTGCTTGCCAGTTCACCAAAACGCTACCAAAAAAACTGTTAGTGATCGCAGGGATCAGGCCTGACTCTGCGAATGCTGCAGTTATGTGTTTAGTGTTTTGTAAGTGACAGTGATCGATCGATACTGCACTTGGGTGGGCTGGGCTGGGCTGGGCCGGGTGGAGGGGCAAAACGCAGGTGCTAGCAGGTATCTGGGCTGATCCCGCTAACACTGTGTTTTTGGGAACCCTAAACTGCTGGGGACGCTAGTATAGATCTGATCGGATCAGATATTGATCCGTTCAGATACTATACCACTAAGGGAGGTGTACGGTGCGTGCGTGGGTGTTAGCGGTACTGGCGCTAACCTGACGCTGCCTGGGGCTGGTGCTTGCCAGTTCACCAAAACACTACCAAAAAAAACTGTTAGCGATCGCAGGGATCAGGCCTGACTCTGCGAACGCTGCAGTTATGTGTTTAGTGTTTTGTAAGTGACAGTGATCGATCGATACTGCACTTGGGTGGGCTGGGCCGGGCAGAGGGGCAAAACGCAGGTGCTAGCAGGTATCTGGGCTGATCCCGCTAACACTGCGTTTTTGGGAACCCTAAACTGCTGGGGACGCTAGTATAGATCTGATCGGATCATATATTGATCTGTACAGATACTATACCACTAAGGGAGGCGTATGCTGCGTGCGTGGGTGTTAGCGGTACTGGCGCTAATCTGACGCTGCCTGGGGCGACGCATATCACTGCCGGGCAATCAGGGGGCTAAACCTTTATTCGGTAATAAACGGCGGGTGCCCTGACACTATAAAAAATAAACCAACTAACCAGCGTCACCCGTAACGGTTATACGGTGATCAGTGGTGAAAGGGTTAACTAGGGGGCAATCAAGGGGTTAAAACATTTATTAGGTAGTATATGGGGGTCCCTGTCACTATAAAACGCTGACAGCGAACCTAAATATTTACCTCCCTAACTAGCGTCACCAGTGACACTAATACAGCGATCAGAAAAATGATCGCTTAGCGACACTGGCAACGGGGGGGTGATCAAGGGGTTAAAACTTTATTAGGGGGGTTAGTGGGGTACCCTAGACCTAAAGGGGGCTAACAGTAACCGTCCTACCACACTAATGCCCCGTACACACGGTCGGACTTTGTTCGGACATTCCGACAACAAAATCCTAGGATTTTTTCCGACGGATGTTGGCTCAAACTTGTTTTGCGTACACACGGTCACACAAAGTTGTCGGAATTTCCGATCGCCAACAACGCGGTGACGTCAAGCACGTACGACGAGACTAGAAAAGGCCAGTTCAGAACCAAGCGCGGCACCCTTTGGGCTCCTTTTGCTAATCTCGTGTTAGTAAAAGTTTGGTGAGAGACGATTCGCGCTTTTTCAGACTCGTGGCTTTCAGATCGTTTTCTGCGGTTCAGTTTGTGCTTGTGGGTTTGTATCTGCTCTTCAGTGCGTGCAAGCAAGTTCCGCGTGACTTTAAGTAGTCATTGTGTTCTTGTTCGTTCGTTACTGTTTTTCAGGTCGCTCTTCACAGGCCTTGCTGTTCTTCAGTGCGTTCTGTTACTTCGTTCTGAGCAGCCGACCGTTTTCTAGCCATGTTTCGTATACATACTCCTCGTAGAGTTCGTGCTGTGCGGGGGCTTGGTGTTGGGGTCCTGACCTTGACACAAGTCCAGTCCATGAACAGGGTGGGGAGGAGTTCATGGACCAAGAATTGGTTGCTTCAGCGTGACCAGTTCTCTCATATGCCTTTGCTCCGTGAGATCCGTGAGAATAATCCTGATGATTTCAGGAACTTTCTCAGGATGACGGACCCCGTGTTTCACCGTCTGCTGGCTTTGCTCACCCCCTATATCAGCAGGCAGGATACCTGCATGAGGCAAGCCATCACTCCGGAGCAGAGGCTGGTCGCTACCCTGCGGTACTTGGTGACAGGGAGAAGCCTGCAGGACCTCAAGTTCTCGACAGGCATCTCCCCCCCAGGCTCTGGGGATCATAATCCCAGAGACCTGTTCTGCCAGCATCCAGGTCCTGCAGAAGGAGTATATGAAGGTAAGATTTTTATCCTTTAATATCACATTTTATTTTATATAATGTTTGCTAATATATTGTATTTCTCTCCTCATTCCCTAATTACCATGATTGAAATATGCTGTGAATGTCCCCTTTGTCCTCATTCATGCTGGATTTTTATGTAATTAATTTTTTAGGTCCTTCATACAGATTGGCCTTCAATAACCTCCCCAGCATGCTCTCCTGCCCTATATTCACCTCATGTAGTCACTTAACAATATATTTTATCAGCTCCATAGTAGTGCTTTACCCCAAACACCCCCTAAAATGTTTAGAAATGTGATTTGTGCTTTAAATTCAGGCAGAGTGCCAGAGGCTTTTTTTTGGTGTCCCCAAATCATTTTTAGTAACCCTCCCTCCCCCCAACTGCTAAGTCAGCTGATCCCAATTCTCTATCTATCCTCAATCATCTATCTGCTGACTTTGCCAAACCCATACACACTATACCCACCTCTTTTGTGGTCAGATTTATGGATGAAGTCCCCAAAGCATGTAGTGCAAGGGCCTGCCTGTATACTTTCAAATGGTACTGTTTAAATTCCTGTTCCTATTATTATCTTGACAGGTAATAGCTGAATGTCCAAATGTCCTCAAATGTGTACAGTGTGTATTTAGATCTTTGTATTAGGACACTTCTTACCTGTCCAGTGGGCTGCCAATAGTGTAACTAAGGAGGGGCTGTTCCAAGTAATACCCTGTATTTAGGCATTCATCTCTCAATGAAGTGGAGAGGGTTACCTGTCCAAGATTTCCCCACCCCCCACAATGTTAGAAATGGCCCATGGGGGGGGGGGGGATATGATAGGTGTACCTTATACTTTGGTGTTGTTAAATTCCCCTTAAGAAATGCTATCTGGAGGTTGGCCAAGAATGTTTGTGTCTAATCTGCTTGCCATGTTTATGTGCAAAAATATTAATTTATTTTTGTTTTCCTCAACAGTTTCCTTCCACCCCACTGGAATGGCAGACTGTGGCCTCCCACTTTGCCGAGCGGTGGGACTTTCCTAACTGCGGAGGGGCAATTGATGGGAAACACGTCCACATCGTCCCACCACCCAACTCGGGGTCGTACTATTTCAACTATAAGGGGTTCAATAGTATTGTGATGTTGGCGGTGGTGTCGGCTAATTACAACTTCTTGTATGTGGACGTGGGGAAGAATGGCCGGATGTCCGATGGTGGAGTCATCGCCCAGACGGAGTTCTACAGGCGTCTCCAGAATGGCAGCTTGGACTTGCCACCTCCAGATGACAATGTGGAAGGACTCCCATTCGTGTTCGTTGCTGATGAAGCGTTTGCGCTGGGGGACCATCTTATGCGGCCATTCCCTATGAGGACCCTCACCCCGGAACAGAGGGTTTTTAATTACCGGCTGGCCAGAGCCAGAAGAGTGGTGGAGAACACATTTGGAATCCTGGCCAGCCGGTTCCGCCTATTTCTGACACCCATCCATATGGCGGAGTATAAACTTAATCATATAATCCTGGTGTGCTGTATTCTCCATAACTTTTTACGCAAGCATTCCGCCAACTATGCTGGCTCAGTTGGGCCTGAGGCCGGAATGATCCATGAAACAACACTGATGGCGCTTGAAAGTGGACGTCCTGGCTTGCCCTCCCTGAGTGCCCGTGATGTCCGGTTACGATACCTGGAGTTCTTTGCGGGTAGGGGGGGCCATCAATATGCCAGCAAATTTGTGAAGCCTTTATCAAATAAAAAAGCAAAAAAAAGAAAATCTTTGTGGACATTTACTGCTTGTGTTTGTTTTAGCTGACCCTGACAGAAATGTGTTGAGTCCAGAAAATGGCATGATTGTGTAACCTTATACAAAGCACTGTTGGGTGTTATTTACTAAAGGCAAAGACACTTTGCACTACAAGTGCACTGAAACTGCACTTATAGTGCAAAGAGGATTTGCCCTTAGGAAATAACCCCCATTTTCACAGAATACAGCAATTACATCACCAACAAAGTGTTTGAGCGTTGACACAATAATCCACACATTCTTGCTTAACAATCTCTTTAATACCTGCACAATCACATGTGCATTTAGAAAAGGTTTTTATAACAAAAAAACATGTTTGTGGTATAACAGTTTTTGGGGTAGCATTATCAAACAGATAAATGTCCATTTAAGCTAAAACAGGCATGTGTAAAACCAACAAGAAAGACACAAATCTTGAACTTACAAAGTTCACATTTGGTAGAACTTGAAGGCAATATCAGACATGAGTATTTAGGAACTGTGTTTGATCTTGCGTTCAGATGGGGTGAAGTCACCCCAGGAAAAGCCAAATTTGGAAGATGCACACAAATTTCCCAATGTCAACATGTGCTATCTGCCATCACGGGGGGTCAAGGGACGTGTTTTGGGGGAGCAACCCCTTCCTCTCAGCTACTTTATTATTGAGGAAGGGGTTGCACCCCCAAAATGCGTCCATTGATCTCCCGTGATGGCAGATAGCACATGTTGGCACACTGTGTGCATCCTCCAAATTAGGCTTTTCGACAAATCTTTCAAACATTTTGAACATTTGGAGCACACAAAAAAACAAAGGGATTGGGAGGGGTTTTAAACTCGCCCCAAAACACCAATGATGTTTTTATATTTTTGAATAACATCATTGATGTTTTTATTGAGGTTTTCCAATTCTAAATTGCACCCCATGATCTCCCCGATCAGGATCTGGGCACTTTCTGATGTGAATGGATCTGGATCCACAACATCACGATCACCTAAAAAGAGAGAAACCCAAAAAAAAAGTTATCAAAAATATGCCGGCATCCATCTCTTACCTGAGCCTGTGGTCGCAGACACTCACCTGTTGTGGTGGCAATTTCCACCACATCTTCTTCCTCCTCCTGCTCTTCTTAGGTTGGTGGGATTTCACCTTCTTCAAGAGGTGAGGGGTCTGTGTTCTCCTCGGATGAGGGGTGTCCTCCGAGTCTTTTCTCCCCTATGTCAAACAAAAATGCTATACTTAGCACACAGTGATTTGATGACAGAAATATAATTATAAAACATTGCTTGGAAGTGGGGTACAATTGTCTATTTTGGCAGAGTTCCAAAATGTGGCATTTTCAGTGTCCTTTGTCAAGCTTCAATACTTGACCTGTTTGGTACAAGCTTCACAGATGGAGCACCCCCTATACTATACACTGGAGCACCTGTGTGTCCCCCCTAATAAAAATGGTGTTCTTGTGTCCCACACTAGCGCTCCAGTGTCCAGATGTGAAAACAGCTGCTCAGTGTCCTCTCCTTACACAGAATCTAGTTTGCATTTCATCCTAGTAACAAAGCCATCTACCCAACCAAAATAGTTTCTGACAAGTAGGGCGTAAAAATTGTGGCCCAATGCATATGGCCTAAACAATGGTGTTTTATAGGCCGAAAGAAAAATGTTTGGTACGAACGAATAATGTACCCATGAACATGAAATTTGCCATTTAAAAATGTAGACTTGTAAGAAAAGCACATGGAGCAGCACGAACGTAAGAAACATAAAGAATAGGAACACAGGACAACTACTTACTTTTTTGCAGCACTCTCCGGATCTTTCTGTACTGCTCGTGTTCTAGTAATTTCAGGTCCGACCACCGCTTCCTGAGCTGATCTTTCGATCGTCGTACCCCGAAATGCCGGTGCAGACTCTTGACCACTTTCGCCATGATCTTGGCCCTTCTGACATTGGGGTTGGGGTAAGGTCCATACTTCCCGTCATAGTCGGCCCTCTTCAGAATGTCGACCATCTCCCCAAAGGGCGTATTTGATGCCTTAAATCGTCTCCTTCTGGATCCAGACGTTTCAGGCTCCGGCATTTCCTCCTCCTCCTCCTCGTTGCTATAATTAGCACGCACCTGCTGTGTCTCCGCCATGTGCTTTTCCCCCACTGCGCCGAACGAAAAGGGGCGGGGAATAGACTAAAAAGAACGTCAGGGGTAGGCGGAGTTACACGCATGCGCAGTGTGTATAAAGTGTAACACGCGTGCGTATTACGTACGATCTGTGAGCGGAGGAAGGAGCATCGAAAGCACCGATCGTGATAACGAAGGTAAGATCTAAACTTGGGCCTATACTGCTTCGAAATTGAAGCCTATATTGTAACAAGATTAGGAGAGTTTGGCCTGACCTTAGGGTTTGTCTTGTGTTGTGTCTTGCAGAGAAAATGGATGGGTTCAACGACCACAATTTCCTCCCCCTGTTCATAGACAAATACAGAGAGCTGCCCTGTCTGTGGCAGGTGAGACACCCCCATTATAACAATAAACAAAAGAGGCAGGCAGCGCTGGAGAAACTGCTGGAGTTGGTGAAGCCGGTGGTCCCCACAGCAACCATCCCCTATTTAAAAAACAAAATTGGTGGCCTGAGGAGCACTTATCTTAGGGAGCGCAAGAAGGTCACAGATTCCCAGAGGTCCGGAGCTGCAGCAGATGACATTTATGTCCCCAGGCTGTGGTACTATGAGAGACTGCGATTTCTGTCAGACCACACTGAAGTCAGGGAATCCCTCTCAACCCTTCCTTCCACTCTTCCTTCCACCCCAGCTGAGGCTTCCCAAGTCCAACCTGGGCCTTCCAGCCAGGAAGAAGTGGAGGAGTCCAGCTGGAGTCAGGTATAGCATTCTTCTACAGATTTCTGGTCAATAAATAAATGTTGTTTACTAGATGTTATTATTGATCACTAATTGCTGATTGAAAAAAGTGTTTTACATATCAATAGACAGTAGTGGGCAAAAATAATTGGGACAAGAATGAAAAATGCTGGGCTCAGAAGGATAGTCTGTTATATTTGATAACATTCAATTTGCAACAGTCAGGAGGTGAAAATTGTGTGTGATTGATGAATAAAAAACTAAAACTATGTCCCTTTTTCATACACAGGAAGACCTCAGCCAGGAGGAGGTTGTGGAATGTGGCAGTCAGGAGGAGGCTGGGATTAGTGGCAGCCAGGAGGAGGCGGGGCTAAGTGTCAGCCAAGAGAAGCCTGGGACCAGTCACAGCCTGACTGAATCGCAGGTTCCTCCCCTCCGCCTTCCATATAAAAGAGCGAGGAAGGTGACTCCTATGCAGGATTCAGCGCTCAGGCTCATTCAGGAGGCTTCTGCGCCCCTCCGAGCCTTACCCACTCCTGAAGAGGCGTTTGCCTGCATGGCTGCCACCAAACTGCAGGGCATGCAGGAGGGTCAACGCCTCATGTGTGAGCAACTTATTTATAAAGTACTAACTAAGGGGGTGAGTGGGGAACTAACACCCAAGACCGACGTGATTGAGTTGGACCATCCTCCTCCTCCTCCTGCTGCCACAACTTCACCACCAGAGCCACCGCATGGAAGGAAGCATGGAAGGAACTTCTGGACCAGACTGCACTCCCTTAGATAAGGACTCCTCAGGCCACCAATTTTGCTTGAAAATAGTTGATGTGTGCCCTGGGGGTCCAAGGCTTCACCCATTTCTGCTGTTTCTCCAGCGTTGCCTCCCTCTTTGTTTAGTTGTGAGCCCTTAATAAAAGTTATTTTTTTGAAAATTATACTCTCCTATGTGTGTTTTCATCCAAAAAGGACAGTTTGTTGTTGACAATTCGGGTACATTTCTAACATAAAATGTGAAATTAACAAGGGACAACAACACCAAACAATCTCCTACAGATTAAATAGAACAACATATCAATGGTGTTGTGGTAACTTGACACAAAAAACACACACAAAAATTTTCAGGAGTACAAATAAAAATCCCACAAACAAAAAAAAAGCCTTGAAAAAATACAAACCAAAAAATATATAATCGGCCTTAAAAACCCCCCCAAAAAAAACACCAAAATAATGTTGTCAGATGTGACAAATCAAAATATATTGAGGGAATCCCGATAAATAGTAAAGAAAGAAGTTTGTGAGAAGTGTGTGTGAATATGAGCAGCAAAACTACTTAATTCTTGTCACATTATAAAGAAGAAGAGAGTGCGCTGTATTAAACCATTTTTAACATTGCAGCGTGACGAAAGTGCTGTATCCATTGCGAACGCTAAGTTTACCAGACCGAGCTGTTCCGTGTCGGAATTTCTTCTGAGCATGCATGGCACTTTGTGCGTCGGAACAGGCCACACACGGTCGGAATTGACGCGATCGGACTTTGTTGTCGAAAAATTTTATATCCTGCTCTCAAACTTTGTGTGTCGGAAAATCCGATGGAAAATGGAGCCCGCACACGGTCGGAATTTCCGACAACACGCTCCGATCGGACCGTGTGTACGGGGCATAACTGTCACAAACTGACACCATGCAGTAATCAGAAAAAAAAAAAACTGCTTGGTGTCGGTGTGACGGGGGGGGGGAGGGGTGATTGGGGGGTGATCGGGGGGTAAAGGGGGGTGTTTTGTGTGCCTGGCATGTTCTACTGTGTGTGTAGTGTGTTTTCACTTACATCGATGTCTTCTTTCCTCTGCGCCGGAACGGAACATACCGAGCCGAGGAGAGATTACATCATTTCCTTTGCTGCTGTTTAGCATACAGCAGCAAAGGAATGATCTGATTGGCCGGCGGCGATCGCGAGGGGGGGGCCACGAACGGATGGTCTCCCCCTCATCTCCGATCGCTGCTGGACAAAAGGGGACCGCCTCGGGCACCGGGGGGGGGGTCCGATCGGACCCCCCGCCCGCGGGAGGCAGGTCACGTACATATACGTGATTCTGCCTGCCCGTGCCACCTTGCCGACGTACATCGGCGTGAGGCGGTCCTTAAGTGGTTAAATTTGGTGTTATCGCTCTCACTCTCTCATACTGGTCACTGGAAGTTCAACATGGCACCTCATGGCAAATAACTCTCTGAGGATCTGAAAAAAAGAATTGTTGCTCTACATAAAAATGGCCTAGGCTATAAGAAGATTGCCAAGACCCTGAAACTCAGTTGCAGCACAGTGGCCAAGACCATATAATGGTTTAACAAGACAGGTTCCACTCAGAACAGGCCTGGCCATGGTCGACCAAAGAAGTTGAGTGCACGTGCTTAGCGTCATATCCAGAGATTGTCTTTGGGAAATAGACGTATGAGTGCTGCCAGCATTACTGCAAAGGTTGAAGGGGTGGGGGTCAGCCTGTCAGTGCTTAGATTTGTTGATTCTCTGGTTTTCCTTCCCCCCCTTTCTTCCATAGGGAAGACTACCCTCAATTTTGAGGCGGAATAGTAGGAGATCTTTCATTCATTATTTTCAATGATCCATTTAGTAATAACAGCCAGGAATCTCTTTAAGAATTGATGGTGTCCCCCATGCATAACCGCGGATAAGATTCTTACTAAATACCATGCTTGGACCTCTAATTAACCTTTATTTAAGGTACCTTTAGAAGTGATCAACACACAGGAATGAAAATAAAAGTTTAGATAGCCGTATGGATAAGCAACAATCAACAAACTTCAGTAATCCGGCTACTACACAGTTTCGGGGTTGCTCCTTTAAGAAATCTTTATTGGTGGGCGTATTCGAGGAATGAACTTTCTTAAGAGGGAGTCCTCGTACACCACCAACACATCCAGACGAAGCTACACCCCCCCATATGTGAAACGCGTTGACGTCACTTCCGCCCGGGCGCTACGGCATCATCCTCCATGGGCATCTGTGAGCCCGTAATACTGAAGGGAAGATGACGATCATATGATCGCAACGAAAGAAAGGAAAACATTGGGAGGTGAACGTCCACGTTTCCGGCTCCTTACTCAACCCCAATGCATACCAGCCTCACCCACACCCCGTACGACACGCTCCCGCAAGAGACATCATCTGGATGATCTGAGGACCGTGCGGAAACAGAGTACCCACACAGGAACGCATTACTTCCAGGGCATAAGACGGCACTCATCCACAACCGGGGACGGTAATGTACTGTGGTGGTTTTCCATGACTGAACAATCCATTTATGCTAGTTGTATATGCCTACAGCTGATCAACCACACATCTCCACTTGGGAAAACTTTCACAACAGGTTATCACAACTCACAGCAACATTGCTTGACTGTGATATAGACTTATACAGTACTTTATCCTGCAATTTGTGCCTAATTTTTCATGCTGTCCGGTATATTGCAGGCTGTAGACAGGCTGTTATACGGACACCTCATATAGATTTTTTCCACATTGAGCCCTAAGGACACACTACAGCATTATCACCATCCCACTCTTTTCCTGCCCCCTTCCCTCCTGAGCTCCAGCCCTCCTCCCATCTGGGGGATTGGTGTCAGCTTTGTAGCCATACCCAGCATTTTGCTGAATATTCCCATAGGTGGACGACAGGACTGACACCAATTTCCTTTTATGTTCCATGTTACATGTTGTCTTGTTCCCCCTCTCTGTGGTTACATTCGACTAGCCCACATGGCTAGTCAGCAATCTGTACCAGGATCAGTCCTTTATTGGGTTTTCATCCTTTTACCTATATTTTTGTATATACCAATAAACTCTTTATTTTGATACATATTTAATACATGTTTTGCCCTTCTGTTAGCCCCACTTTTCTCTGTCCGCCTCTGTTTTGGATACTTTGCAATAGTTCTTTTTTTGGGGGCAGAAGCGCAATCACAGTTACTCTCAAGGTATATACTTCCTGTACGGGAGTTAAGCCTCTTCTTTTTGTATTTATTTAACTGTCAGTGCTTAGACCATACGCTGCACACTGCATCAAATTGGTCTGCATGGCTGTCGTCCCAGAAGAAACCCTCTTCTAAAGATGACAAGAAAGCCCGCAAACTATTTGGCGAAGACAAGCAGACTAAGGACATGAATTACTGGAACCGTGTCTTGTGGTCTGGTGAGACCAAAATGAACTTATTTGGTTCAGATGATGTCAAGCATGTGTGGCGGCAAAGAGGTGAGGAGTACAAAGACAAGTGTGCCATGCCTACAGTCAAGCATGGTGATGGGAGTGTCAGGGTCTGGGGCTGCATGAGTGCTGCCAGAACTGGGGAGCTACAGTTCATTGAGGGAACCATGGATTTCAACATGTACTGTGACATACTGAAGCAGAGCATGATCCACTCCCTTCAGAGACTGGGCCACAGGGCAGTATTTCAACATAACGACCCCAAACGCACCTCCAAGACAACCACTGCCTTGCTAAAGAAGCTGAGGGTAAAAGTGATGGACTGGCCAAGCATGTCTCCAGAACTAAACCCTATTGAGCATCTGTGGGGCATCCTCAAACGGAAGGTGGAGGAGCGCAAGGTTTCTAACATCCACCAGCTCTGTGATATCGTCATGGCGGAGTGGAAGATAACTCCAGTGGCAACCAGTGAAGCTCTGGTGAACTCCATGCCCAAGAGGGTTAGGGCAGTGCTGGAAAATAATGGTGGCCACACAAAATATTGACACTTTGGGCCCAATTTGGACATTTTCACTTAGAGGTGTACTCACTTTTGTTGCCAGCGGTTTAGACATTAATGGCTGTGTGTTAAGTTGTGTGTTAAGTTATTTTGAGGGGACAGCAAATTTACACTGTTATACAAGCTGTACACTCACTATTTTACATTGTAGCAAAGTGTAATTTCTTCGGTGTTATGACATGAAAAGATATAATAAAATATTTACAAAAATGTGAGGGGTGTACTCACTTTTGTGAGATACTGTAGGTATATTTCAACACTGTAATATGAATAGGGTACACTTATATCAACACTATGACTATTTATGAAAAAGGAAATATAGTGATTCAGAGCTTCTTCAACTGTAAGTGAACACAGATCAACACAGTATGATTCAATCCAATTAGATATTAACCCAATCACAGAAACCTATGTGAACTGGTCAGGAGAAGGGTAGAGAACTGACACTGTATTTCCTATGTCAGGCTCACGCCCTTCTGTCTCCTCAGCCCACAGGTCATCAAGAATTTACAACATGAAAATAACAATACATGAACTATTATATTCAAATTTGCTGGCTCCCCTAAGTTGTGTCCAAATAGGCTAGAGCAGATAAAGAAAGGATAAAAAAAGGTGAAAGGGTTATTCCTTGTAATCCAAATGTCTTCAGCTAACTTTGATGAAATGTGATTAAGGTAAGCCTTGATAATAGGGTATAGCAAATTTGACAGAACTTTAGGGTATCCTTATTTTAATCTCCTCTTGTATGATCCTAGGGGTGTTATATCCAGTAAAACTACAAGAAGCAATAAGGTGCACAAGGCATAGATGTCTTCTTACAGTGTTTGTTACAGTATAAGAACTGACTTCCAGTGGCACTACAAGTACCACTAAGCTGAACTGAATAAATGATGTCTGAAAGCAATGTTCTATAGCAACTAAATGGGCTATGTCCGCTCACCCCACTGGACCTAGATATAGCTGGCAATTATGCAGGTGATGAAGAAGACTCTATCAGGAATTCTCTCTGTATCCTGGCTCTGGGAAATGGCGCCCCCTGCGCCACGCTGCGGCCTACTTGGATCTGAAGTGCAGGCGTCTCTGGATAACCTGGAACACCCTCCGATCCACTATAGGAAAGAAGCGATTCTGTCCACAGAGGTCCCTCTGGGTATAGCTGAATGGCTCCCCCCTGTGTAAGCCATAAATTAAAAGCAGCTCACTGTCACACAGACCTCCTGCTGGCAGAGTCAAACGGCATCCCAAGAGGAAAATCTAGGCCACGCCAGCCCCTTTTACATCCTCTCCTAGCAGTCTGTTCTGTCCACACAGCATTCTGGTAGTCGTAGTTCAGATCAGTCCTGCTGCTGGCATTGAAACTTCAGCATTCTGAACTACACATCCCACGAAGATTTGCTCTGAGTTTTGTCACAAGAAAAAGGAAATGATACATAGAGTCCAGCCAACACTAGAGGGAGCCAACCCCACATTAATAACACGGCAAAATGTCTCTGATTCGTAGGCATAATAGCCAGCTCCTGGCTACATTTTCCCCCACTTGAATTCTTTGGTCCCCAAAGAGATGGAGACATTAAACTTTATGGGAAGAAAAAGGTTTTTAACAAGTTTATAATGACATCAACCACAATCTAAGTTCAACAAATATTGACACATCTCTGGGTTTTGCTGAAACCATTTACATACACTTTCAGTTAATTCAAAATCAGTTTTTGAACAGGCCAAGGCAATTGCCGTGTCCCACCCACTGGTATCAGAGGTCAGAGCATAATCACCCCCTACCCAATTGACAGTAGACGGATTAGGCGTGGGAACTTGCCTTTGAATAGTATGAATCAGTTCATCAGAGTTCTCTCCTAAAGTTACATAAGTGAGTCTCTTTGGAGGATGTATATTTAGTCTCAACCGAACAGGGAAATACTTTTCAGAGGGCTGAATGGAATCCTCTGCTCCTGGCATGATCAGGACTGCGTGGCTCCAAAGGGAGATCCTTAGCTGCAGACTCAGAACTTTGCAGTGGGGAGAAAAGATCAATCTTTTCAATGAGCTCAAACATAGATATTTGACACCCTCCGTTTTCTTCAACCATACAGGTAACTTCAGCCTCTGAAGGACAATCTGGTTGAGGCAATAGCAAGAGCTCATCAGCAAAACTGATCAAATCTCTTGTTTCTTTCTTAGAGGTTGGACTAGTACTCTCAACCTTGATCCTATCAGCTTCCCTGAATAATGGTAGAATTTCAAGTTCTGGACTGAGTGATCTTCGTAATTGTTTTAGTCGCCTCTCCTCCTCCTCTCACATCTGTAGTTCAACTGTAGTTGAGTGATCTTCGTATTGTTTTAGTCGCCTCTCCTCCTCCTCTCACATCTGTAGTTCCTGCAGTTTCTGTAAGCCACATCCAGTAAGGCACTATTTCCTCATAATCTTTTTCTTCCTCATAAACTTCTTCTTCCTCTGGTAATACAGTGGGAGTAGAAGCTTGTCTCTATGAGCGAGTCTTGGGTGGAGTTGGCTTTGGAGGAGATGAAGGGGGTACTTGAGGCACCCTGACTGCATCAGACAATAGAAGCAGATGGTTTTGATGCCACATCTTCAAAGGCCCTTGTTTTCCTTCAGGTCTGACTTGGTAGACTGTTAGCCCAGAGAGCTATTTACAAATGACATAAGGTTGTGCTTACCATCGATCAGCCAGCTTATGTTTCCCAGGTACCCCCAAGTTCTTTAGTAACTCACGATCTCTAGGCTGTACATCACGTACTCTCACTTTTAGGTCAAAATTCATTTTTTCCATAATTCTCTGGCTGAAGTATGTTCCAGGGCTTTTAGATATGCTTGTCGCAGGTTCTTTCATAGCCTTTCAACAATCTATGTGAGAAGTCAATCTTGTTATCAACAGAAGTGTTAAAAACTAAATCAATAGGAAGGCGAGCTTCTCTTCCAAGCATGAGTTGATATGGAGAATAGCCAGTGGCATCACTCACGGTACTGTTGTAAGCATGAACCACAGCTGCAATATGATTTCCCCAGTGCTGTTTGTTGTCCTGAAAAGAGAAAAACAATATTAAACATATATACTTTAACTTAAAGAATGTAAAAAAAAAATTTTTAAAGGAACTTTAAATAAAAAAAAAAAACTCCCAAAAATGTATATATTACAAATAATGGCTAAATATATTTTAATGTAAAAAACTTTAAAAAAATTAAAAGATGAAAAAAAATAAAAAATAAAAACAAGATTTAAAAAATTAATTGAATTATTTTTTTTAAATATTTTCAAAAAAGGTTTACAATGAAACATAAGATTTATAATATACACTTACTATCTACTGTTGGAGAGCATTGATCGACAAAGAAATGCTAGTCGTGCACTGTACACATGCTGCTTTTTCTGGATAGCAGGGGCACTGCTTCATGCTGCCTTTTTCTTTCTCACCTCCAGCAGTGTGACCGCACACTTAAGTTTGGTCCACATAAGCAGTTGAACCACTCCTGGGCTCTAAGTGAAACTGGCTTAGCAGGATCCCACAGGAAAATCCAGAGAAGTTGTCCTCAATTTTAAAACAAGAAAGAGGCTGGATAGTGTATTATCACTAGTTTAAAAATGTATTTAGAAAACATAACATTAGGGTACGCACACATTTTAGGTGCTTCCAGCACACCAAACTATAAAAGCATTAAGCATAGGATTCCGCTCCAAACGACTTCCAAACTTGTATGTGTCAGCAGCTTGTACAAACAAGCATGTATCCAGGCTCCTCCACCATCCTGGCCCAGAATTAGTGGGGGTCTGTAATGTGAATAGGGGGCAGAGCTATGGGGGTAAAGCTGAGCGGGGCTACATTGTGAATGGGAGGACAGATCTGTGGCGGTCTGTAATGTGAATGGGGCAGAGCTATGGGAGGCAAAGCTGAGGAGGGCTGCACTGTGAGTGGAAGGAGCAAAGCTGAGGGGGGCTGCAATGTGAATAGGTGGGCAGAGCTGAGGGGGGCTGCAATGTGAATGGGAGGAGCAGAGCCGAGGGGGCTGCAATGTGAATGGGGGGGAAGAGCTGAGGGGGGTTGCAATGTGAATGGAGGACAGAGCTGATGGGGGCTGCAATGTGAATGGGGCTAGAGCTTAGTGGGGCTGCAACGTGAATGGGGGGCAGAGCTGAGGGGGGAGGTAAAATGAGGGCAGAGGACATTGCTGTGGGGGGGGTGTGAAGGTGGGGGCAGAGGACACTACTGTCAAGGGAAAACTGTGATGTAAAGAGGGACTGAGGAAACTGAGCTAAAAACAATTTTGTGATTTCAGAGGAGGGGGCTGTGATGTGAATGATCTGAGTCATCGCACAAACAGGCACTTCATTTAGACCTCGCCTGGAATAAAAATGTACGGATCGGACCTCTGTGAATTTTAATTCAGTAGTCCTGCCTTATATTATATGTATGGATTAATTCTAAATATGTTTCGGGTAAGGTTAATATACTGGCGGATGCTCTCTCATTATAGATGGATGGCTTATTTTGCCAGCAGATGTATCTGGGGTAACTTGCCCTCCTTATTTGTGAGAGATGATTATATGTCTGATAATATCAAAAAGTCACCTGCAAACTCTTCTTGGGCTGAATATTCATCAGCCTTGTTGTTGTGGATGACTTTTCTGAACTCAAGGAAATTGGATTTATCATCCTATTCTGAACACCTGGTTTTATTTTTTCGCAAAGGCTGCATTTTCTGCATTAAATTAATAAACCTTTTAGGTGTAGATCCCCCCCCAGCCTCCCCAAAAAACTTACCTGAGCTCGATCTCAGTCCAGTGCTGTGCACAAGAGCAGCACTGCTGCTCTTTCTCTCTCTCCTCACAGGGCAGATTGATAGCAGTGGGAGTCCTCCTGCTACTGTCATTTAAATCTAGTGACAAGGGAGCGAGGGGGGGGGCGGAGCCACACTCTGTGTTAATAGATGCACATAGTGTTGCTCAAGAGTGAGCCAACATGAGTACTGTCCCTAGCAAGCCACTTGCTAGGGGGGTATTTGAAGGCAAGAGGAGCCAGAAGCACCAGCAGGGGACCCCAGAAAAGGAGAATCAGGGCTGCATTGTGCAAAACCATTGCACAGAGCAGATACGTATAACATGTTTGGCATTGTATAAAATAAATAAACCTTAAATATCACTTTAATTCATTGATGCTCCAACATTACTCTTGGTCTCATATTATTAAACATCTCTCTCTGGGATCTTGTTTTTTTCTTAAGCTTTATAAATTGTCTACTTGTTTTTTGAGTTTTTTTCTGTTAAACAGGCATTGAAGGGTTAGAAAAAGGCTTCTTTTTCTTTTGACAATAGGAGTCCGATTTTCCCAGCAATTCTCCCATAATTATTCAAGGTTACTAGTTCTATTTGCTTTTCTCCTTCGAGGCAGCGTTATTTACTGTAACATTTTCTCTCTCAGGCATTTTTTGCTGCGTTACACATTTCAAAAGTATTATCGGCTACCAAGGCAGGTAGGTTGGGTCTTCAGCTTACTCATGTTATATTGGATCATAAACAAATTTGAATTTGTATTGATCACAGTAAACCTGATGTTTAGGCAAAGGCACATGGTTTCATTTGAATTCTTGTCCCGACTCTGACATTTGCCCTGTCTTGCTGTTGCATTAATACATTCATATTAGAGCTTCCATCATTAATTTTTTTTTTATTCATAGGCTTTTTTATTCATTGACTCCCCATTAACCAAGTTTCAATTTATTAGGGTACTAAATAGTTGTTTAGCTTCCTTGAATTTGAGCCATGTTTAATTATCTTCCCACTCTTTCAGAATTGGTGCAGCCACAGAAGCTGCGAGACTTGGTTTTGAAGTTAGCAATATTAAAAAATTGGATAGGTGGAGCTTGAATAATTATATGCTTTATATCCGCCCTAATTTTCTTATATTACTTATTTCAGGTCATCCTCGTGTGGTATGGATTCTCTGTCACTCTTTCATTTTCTGGCTGCAGAAATAAGCCCCTTCAATAGTTTATACTGAGAACTTAGGTCTTGATCCCTCTTGGTTTAAGGTTCTGTGGAGTGTCTGGAGGGGAATGGTGTGCGAGGGATTACATTTTTTAATTGGGGAGATTATACTTGTGCTGAATGGCCCCTAATATTTTAATAATTCACTTGTGAAATAATGATATTGGTCAGCTTAGAACATTAGATTTGACTTGAATATTAAACACACCATTCACCATATAAAAATGGCCTCTCCAAAAACTGTGATAGTTTTCTCTGAAATTATATTTAGATTGCGTTGATTTAATCCTGTAACTTTAAAACCTTTTTAAAAATGTAGGAATCGGATTAATAGACCTTTTAAAACATTTTTGGTTCCTTCTTTTGGTTTTTCACTTCTCTACCTTGAAGGAGGTTTGCCAGGTTTTTACCGTGATGATGGCAGACATCTTTCAGAAATGGGTCTAGATATTCTTATTATTAATATCCAAACATGCATTGAGCTGGCTGCGGGCTGGGGTTCTGGTTGACAGGCGGGATGCTATCTCATCCCACCTGTCTTTTGGGTGGACAGTTAATACATTTTTGAAGCTGATATTTATTGCGGCTTAAGTCTTAGTGGTTGGGCTGTTATTAAAGGTGATTGATTGATTTAACCACTTCACCTCCGGAAGGATTTGCCCCCTTTCTGACCAGAGCATTTTTTGTGATTCGGCACTGCTTCCCTTTAGCTGACAATTGCGCGGTCGTGTGACGTTGTACCCAAACTTTTTGCTATAATAAATATCCCTCAAAAATATATAAAAAAACAAATTTCTTCCACAGTTTAGGTTGATATATATTCTTCTACATACTTTTGGTAAAAAAAAAACGCAATAAGTGTATATTGATTGGTTTACACAAAAGTTATAGCGTCTACAAAATAGGGGATAGACTTATGGCATTTTTATTATTAACTTTTTTTTACTAGTGATGGCGGCGATATGCGATTTTTTTTGGGACTGCAACATTATGGCGGACAGATCGGACAGTTTTGACACTATTTTGGGACCATTGACATTTATACAGTGATCAGAGCTACAAATAGCCACTGATTACTGTATAAATGGCTCTGGCAGGGAAGGGGTTGAACACTAGGGGGTGATCAAGGGGTTAAGTGTGTTCCCTGGGTGTGTTCTAACTGTAGAGGGGATGGGCTCACTACAACATGACAGAGATCACTGTTCCCGATGACAGGGAGCAGTAGCTCCCTGTCATGTCACTAGGCAGAACAGGGAAATGCCTTGTTTAAAAAGGCATCTCCCCGTTTTGCCTCTCCTCACCACAATCGTGGGCCGCCGGCAAACATCCAGTTCACGCGCACCCGCTAGGCGGCAACTTTAAAGGGACGTACAGGTACGCCCTTTTGCCTGCCCGTGCCATTCAAGCAGTTAATAAAGTTTGAGTTCTTTTTGTCAATGGTCTGTTTAAAATGTATTATATGATTTTATAAACCAATAATAAAGTCAAATTTCATCCAGTTAATGTCTCCTGATTTTTTGTTTGCAGGTTTGGATTATTACCTACTGTCTACAATCCCATGGCATGTTCAAAGGTCAGGAAAAGATTCTTAAATGGAATAAAATGGTCTAACAGGGATGATATATCCCACATGAACCCTGTGTGCCTCTGTTCTAAAACCAGAAACATTTTGAATGTCATCAAGTAGATAATGATCGGTGGGTAACTAAAACACTGTCCCATATTTGTGCCTACTGCCACATAATTCAGTATTTCTATTGCCACATTATGATCTGGTCATTTTTAAATATTTATTATATTGAGATTCTATATAACAAAAAGATTTAAGAAGTACAGTGAAGGTGATATAGTATCACGAATATTGAAAATTACAACTGGCTAAACAATGCTTTTTACATGAGGACAAGCTAGAGGCTAGAATCAACTAGAATGAAGTATGACACATGCATGCAGCCATAAAGTGTTGATCTAGTCACTGTGAGCCATACAAGAAAATGTGTATAGTTCTAAAATGTCCACATGACTATTCTTTAGGGATGAGGTGTGGTTTCACTGCTACCATGGGTTTGAGATGAACCCTGCTTGTTTGAGGTTCATGAACCCAGCGAATTAATGCAAGAATTCTCAGACCGAATTCTTTGTAACCATAATTTACTGTCAGTCCTTTACATTTATATTAGCTGTCTTAAAATGGCCAATATGGGAGTCTTTATTTAATCTTGTCTTTTTTTGAATGTTTAAGGGAATGTGAGTAATATGTTATCAGTACAATTTGACTATAGTACCATATGCATATAGAACGCATGGTTGAAATTTCATTTCTACAAAGAAGGGGGGGACGTTCCCTTCCTTCTGAACCTGTCAGGCAGCAGGTTTGCGGTGGGGCGCTTATCAGAATCTATAGGATCCCTTTATCAATAAGGGCCCCAGTTACCACCCCCCCCCCCATGTAAATGAGTAGAAATAAAGACACCCAAATGTTTGACAAGTCCCTTGTTGTAAATCCATTCTCAATCACGTCATCCAGCAATGCAGATCTATGTCAATCACAATAACCAACAACCGCTGACCTGCTGAAAGAAAAAAAAAGCTGCCACCCCACACATTTGTTACTGACATACTGTATATTGTCGATGACGTCATCCAGGAGACCCTGCCCCTTGTATATAACAGCTGTCATCCACTGGATTTGTTATTCAGTGGGTGAAAAGCAAACCACAGGATGTGTCTTGGCGGCTGCATTTTTTAAAATCTTTAGGCGGGTTGGCGGTTGTCAGGCATCATGATTGACAAGGATCTGCATCACTGAGCGATGTGATTGATGATGGATTTGCAACACATGACATTTTTGGGGAATTTATATTTCTTTAAATAAAGGAATTGTTATGTGTCCCTTGCCTATTAACCCAGAAAATGGGCATTTTTGATTTGACAGATTCGGCTCCCATTGATTTAAATTTGGTTCAGGTCCGGCATCTGAACTTCTTAGAAGTTCACCGAACCCTGCTCGAACCAAAACCAGGGTAGGTTGGTTTATCAGTACTGTAGCACACCCCATAAGGAGCTGCAGATGAACTGGATTCACTCCTGCACAGCCAGGCACACTGAATTTTCACAGGCACTCCAGAGACAGAGAACAGTGCGTGACTTTTTTTTTGTGTTTTATTAGGGGGTTTTACCTTGGATAGGGATGGGAGGTTATGGGAAACCAACTTGGCTTCAACTACAATATTTTGGCAACAACTTCAGGGACATCTTCCTATATATAGTCTATATACATTCTCCTTGGCACTCCTCCTGCACTTCACTTGCTTGCAGTCTCCAGCTGAATCACTGTTAGTAGATCTGACAAATTCTGAGTCAAATTTAAGCAATGGCCCTTTGCAGGCAGAAATTAAAGCCCCTTGTTGTGTACCAAATACAGTGATCAGTTTGTACTTATCCTCCTGTGGATACTGGTCCCAGCACCACCTCAGGCACTGCCAAAACACCTGGCTGCAGCTGCCTCTTTCACTAGCCCTCCAGGCTAACTTTCCTCTCCAGTGTTCCAGACTGACTCTTCAGCAGCCAGACCGGCCTGATTCGACCACCAGCCCACCCGGCTGACTCTCAGGAGATCTCCTAGGGAAGGATGAACACTTAATCACACCACTGTCTTCAGGGATAATTGGCTACATGTGGTAGTCTCTCCCCTTGAAAGTACCCAGTAGTTCTGATCTACTCACACTGTCCTCTGTCTTGCACCCATGTCACTAGGAAGGGCTTCCTCCATGTATGGTGGCAGGATCCTTCCAGGACCAGAGCCCCGACCCAAGGTCACCCCTCCAGACTAGGAGGGGGAACCCTGAAGGTCACCAACAGCCTCCTCAGCACTATCTCTTCATCCTCCACCCGACTGCCTATTTATGAAGTAAGCTCTGTCCCCTGCCAGCCCCTACTGGGGATTGGCCAAAGCCTCATAAATATTCCAGGCAGCTCCTCCTAACTTCCACCCACTAGCTCTAGAACATTCTCCAGTGTTCCAGAAACAGGGGAAGGCATCAGGGGAGCTGTCAGGATGAGTCATTCAGCCCTGACTCATTGAACCCTGACCCAGATTCACAGCTCAGGCTTAGCCCTGAGCTAACTAAACTTACCTACACAAACAGACCTACACTAACAACCTACACTACTTCTAGCACGCACTAGAGGGTGCTACACTGCTGCTGATGTATTACAGACACATCACAGCATGTCCCTGTACATTTGTACAACAGTGATAACAACTGCATGTGTTTTTTCACAGAGCATACAGTATTTAATAACTGTTGCTGGCTGCAAGGGTTTTTTTCACTGTTTTTTTTTTTAGATAGTGACAACAGTGGAATGTTAAAAATGATCAGCCCATCAGCTTATAGTTTTCGTTAGGAGAGCATGTGACAGTGTGATTTACAAGCAGTATGTTGTGGGAGATGGGCAGAGTGTTATTACCTCACAAGACTAAGTGCACAAACAAAGACCTTTATATCAGTATTTTTCAAACATGTGCCATCTTGTTCCTATGCAAAATACTGTCATGCCTATGTTGACCCTAGTCTCCCTGGTGGAATGGCGGTTGTCATTCTACCATAAAGATGGAGGACATTGTCACGTTCTCACGTACTGTGGAGATGAGTCCAATAATGCAGTGGAAGGCCTCCCTTACGTATCTGACTCGTGGCCCCTGAAAAAGCAGACAGGGGGCCCGAGAGTGTAGAGTGGTATGAGTCCCTGGCATGTTAGTTGTCAGAAGAGCTGCTGCAGAGTTCCTGTTGCAACAGGCATGATGACCAGCAAGATGAGGAGTCAGGACAGCGGGCACGCTGGAAACTGGACTATCTGATATCAGAACACCATACACCTGGATGTTGAAACTAGCATAAAGCAGATCGGCCCTGAGGGATATGGAGCACAGACAGGTACAGGTAAACTGGGTCATACACAGGCAGGAGATATCGGAACAGATGCAGAAGACAAGGCAGATTGGGGTACAGGCCAGGTCGATAACAGGCAGATAGCGTGGTAATCAAAGGAGCAGGCAGGATCAAGGTCAAAGACAAGCTGAGGTCGGGCGCAGGCAGAAGGCAGGAAGGCCGGATCAAGACACAGGAACAGATCTCTGAAGCAGGTTACAGGTAGCAGGGGTCACGGGAAATCTGCAGATTAGACAGCACTGATCCTGTTTACAAGCCCTGTGTAGCTTCCCTGGCAGTATGATTATGTCAGATTTTTGAATCTCAAAGCGGTACATTGTTTTGCATAGAAATTTAGTGTTTTATATTGTAGGCCTGTAATTCTTAGTAATAACACACTTAAATCTGTCCAAACAAGAGTCTAGTAGACATCCCGGGTATGATAAAGTTTGAAACACAAAATCATAAATTATAATATAATAAATAACTAAATAATTATAAAAAATAATAATATAATAATAATAAAATGAATGTCACTATCGCTCAATTCTGCAAGTGTTCTAATTTACTATCGCTGTTTTCTAGCTGGTTCAAAACCACTTTTGACATAAAGGGACACTTTTTGGTTGCCATGGACAATCTCAAGTTTCCAGGCAGAAAGAACAGTATAAATAATATAAAACTGCATGCAGGGCACTGGACAAAGCACTAGGGACAAAAGGGAGGTGAAATGATTTGATACAGTATTGTAATCTGTAAGATTACAGTGCACTGTATGTGTTATGAATTTTGTACTTTTTGAATTTGCCACCAGGCTTTGCCCCTCTACGTCGCGACATGTGCAGGGAACAGAGCCCGACACACAGAGCATTGGGCGGATGATCCTATAGGGGACACAGCGGGGGGACATCGCAGTATACTGGTGACAAGTTAAATTACCTGGACCAGGATTCTGCAATGCAATCCCGAGTGTGGCTCAGGGTTACTGCTAATGGTACTGAAATTTAACCCCAAGCCACACTCGGGATTACCCCCAGGAGGGTTAAATAGTTTGTTTGGTGCCGAGAATTTTTCAGCAGGTTTTTAAGGTTTTTACTGTCAATAAAAAGGGATATGAAAAAACTGTTGATAAACAGTGTTAATTTTGATGTCAAAGCTCGATCTGGTTTTAGACATAGTCTTTTAACTAAAATGCCGTTTTAGTTGTATTTTAGTCATCTGAATTGTTTTAGTCGACTAAAATCTCCAGTGCATTTTAGTCGACTAAAATCTTCAGTATCATAAACAAACAAAAATATTGCTTTATGACAAACAAAAGTAGCATATTTACTGTTACAGGGCGGCCCTCTTGTGCAGGATCATGTATGCCTGCATATACTGTATGTGATTCTGCACTTCTGCCTGCAGGGGGAATGCCACCAGTGGGCTGCTTCTGCTGTGATTAATCACAGCAGAAACCGATCTGCGGGTGCTGGGCACTGGATGTCCACCTGCACCCGCCAATTGTGAGTAAAACACACAGAACGGAGATGCTTATGTAAACCAATCAGATCTCCATTCTGACAGGGGGTAAAGGATGGATTTTGTGTCCAAGGAATAAAATCCATCTCTCCCCTAAGTAAAAGCAGCACACACAAAAACACTGGCTAGGCACACAGTTAACTCTTTGATTGCCCTAGACGTTAACCCCTTCAAAGCTAGTGTCATTAGTACAGTGACAGTGCATATTTTTAGCACTGATCACTGTATTAGTGTCACTAGTTCCCACAAAGTGTCAGAAGTGTCAATTAGTGTTCGACTGTTCGCCATAATATCGCAGTCCGGCTATTAGCCACTGATCGCCGCTATTACTAAAAAATTCCATAAATATATACCATAGTTTGTAGATGCTATAATGTTTGCGTAAAACAATCAATATAATATATTTAAATGTTTTTATTGGATATGTTTTGAAGCAGAACGTAAAAAATACTGTTTTTTTGTTTTTTTCAAAATTGTCAGTCTTTTTTAGTTTATAGCACAAAAAATAAAAACCAGAGTGGTTTTCAAATAAGATCAAAAGAAAGCTCAACTTGCGGGAAAAAAATTACAAAAATGTTATTTGGGTACAGCGTTCCATGACCGCGCAATTGTCAGTAAAAGTAACGCAGTGCCGTATCGCAAAAAAGGGCCCGGTCCTGAAGGGGGTAAATCTTCCGGAGGTCAAATGGTTAAGAAATAATAATTGGAGGGAGGCGCATGAGTGAAGCCATCAGGGCAGACATGCAATCCTGAGGCTTTGCTACGCTCGGGGAATAAACGGCTGCTAACAGCCAACAGCGGCACCACCGTCACTCACCTCCCGCCCGGTCAACACACAGGGGCAAGCCCGGATTTCACACTATGCTCCGCGGGCCCCCCGCTCCAAAACGAAGCCCAAAACAATCCGGGACGTCCTAGCGCGGGCCTCCACTAAGATGGCGGCGGCTTCCTCCTCACAATATCGCTCCCCTCGCTCAGCAAAGCAGCATCTCATACACGGTGGGTCAGGCGCTGACCTGGGAACTGCCCCCTTGTCTCCCTATTCTGACTCACCACCAGCAGACATGCTAATGAAATTTGAGAAAATGCTGACAAAAGCACTCAAACAAACGTCTGAAACAAGCTCAGGACCAAGCCAACTCACACAAACGTGGACGGTTTGCCTCCCCAGCCCCACAACAGCTGGACTTAATGGACTGAACCAACTCCTACGTATATGGAGATAGCACCACCTGACACCTGCAGGTCGCAGATCCTGATATTTGCCTAATAGACACTGGTTCCCCCCCACAGGGCCTACCTAGTGGTATATGAACCACTTTACACCTCTCTACCTAATGCGTGTTTAAGAAAATCATACAAGATCCAAACCTCACAAGCTACAATCACTCTATGCTAAGTGATAGGCGATCTCTATCTAACTTTTTTTTGAAAATGGGATCCTATGACCCCCTTGGAGCCTAAAGCTTCTTGAACCCCTCCCATGCTCACAAACTGTAGCATTAGACAATCTAATCCCCTTAAACCCGATTGGCACTCCACCTCTGAGGGCTCATACCCACTATTCGAAACATGTTTCTTGTATCATTTTCTGAAATATGATTTTACTTATTTTCAATCCACAGTTGCTCTAGTTCACTACTACGTCAATGTTTGAGAGATAGAGCTGATATGATGGACTTTAATGGTACCAGTAAGGGACGTATAAACAAAAATATTTTTATGTCTTTATTACAAAGGGTTAAAAATATTTTACTACTGATTCATTAATACTCGAGTATTAATGAATCAGAGATCTCTGTTATTACAAATGTCAAGGGGTCGATGCGTTTCACATCTTTGCTTCTTCAGGACCTTATATTCTTTTTTAAATCAAATAATTTCTATTTTTATTATTAAACATACATACAGATATGTTACATCCATGAAGTATCAAAAAATAGGAAAACACACAAAACAGATAAACCTTGTACCTCTCGGACTAAAGTAGCTTAGCGTATAATAAACAAAGCATTATAGAAACATCGATACATTTTACACAACAAGTTGTTCACCACTAATTTCAATCGTTAAACTATGGCAGCTTCCTCTATACAGCATCAAGTTATGTTTCTATCACGCACTAATTTCGTGTCTTCTACTCCTCACTCCTCTATTTTTACTATTTGCTCCCATCTATCTCTTCTTCCTCACTCCTCTCCACTAGGTAAACCATCATATAGTTGGTTACTAGGATCTATCCAGCATGACCATATTTTACCAAACCTTTGAGGTGTACCTCTATGCTTATATGTTAATTTTTCTCTTTTAAGTGTATAATTAAGTTTCTCAACCCATTGTTTATGGGTTGGAGGATCAGCGGGTGTCCATTTTTGTAAAATAACTTTACGTGCTAAATATAAGGATCTTATCCACATAGTATGCATGTCTACTGGCAACGTTCCATCAGGAATTATTCCCAGTAGTGCAAGTTTAGACGTTCCTATTATCTCAGTAAAGCATAATAAGTTTAAGGTTACAAATATTTTTTCCAAAAACGATGAAGCTTTAGGCATCGCCAAAGCATGTGGATAAGAGAACCATTAAATAAAGAGCATAATGGTGTTGTATATTTTCCCCAAGCATAGAGTTTTTGTGGGGTATAATGAGCCCTATGTATAATAAAAAGCTGAGATAACCTTTGGGAGGGTGAGAGGGATGTCCTGGGAAGTGTTTGCAGGGCACATGTCTAGTCCTCCCCATCTAGATCCTCTATGTCTCCTTGCAAAACTATTTTCATGTTTTTCAATGTTCTCTATTTGTAAATTGGAATAAAGATCACCTATTAATCCTCATTTTGTGCAAGAAACCGAAGTTGCCTTTGATAATATTTTAGAGTATTTATACTGTAGTTGGATTTTTGAGTTCTGAATCTGTAATGTGTGGCGTATTTGAAGGTATTGGTAGAAGTTTTTATTCGTTAACTGATAGCGGTCTTTTAATATATCAAAAGGAAGTAAAACGTCCCCTTCATATAACTGACACAGAAATATTATACCTGCTTGTTTCCAATCCGAAAATTCTGAAAGTTTATTCAGTTCATAAAGGTAGTAGTTGTCCCATATAGGTATATGTTTCGTATAGCCCTTATGTTGAGTAATAGTTCGGACTGCTCCCCATACCTTATGAATCAAATAAAAAGTAGGGAATTTTCTTTTATTATAAAAGCGGTGAGCTACTATTAGTTGAACTAAAGGGTGTTTTTGAATATTTGTGATATTATTATCTTCTGTGCAGGATCCTGCATGTCCACTACTTCCCAGCCATGCCAGTGTTGTAATTGTGATGCAATAAAATATAATCTTGGTTGGGTATCGCAACTCCCCCCTTATCTATGGTAATGTTTCTAATCTAATTCTAGGTTTTCCACCCCTCCACACAAAGTCCCTAAAAATGGAATCAACAGTCCTAAATAATCGCAACATCAACCATACGGGGGAGTTGTGTAATACATATAGCATCTGAGGCATCCACACCATCTTCACCAAATTCGCCCTCCCTACTATGGACAATGGGAATTTACTCCATGTTTTGCTCAGTTGTCTAAATTTAACAATAAGAGGGAGTACATTTCTGTCTGTGTATTCTGTGATATCTGATGTAATTACCACTCCCAAATATATGAACCTGGCGTGGGTGCTCAAAATGCACAGGGTCCAAGAGCAGCATTATGGATTTATCCCAATTAGTTTTAAAAGCTGAAAAGGATCCATATAATTTTATTAAGGACATAGCTGTGGACAGGGATGGGCCTGTATCCCCCAGAAACACTAAAGTGTCCTCCGCATACAGTGCTATCTTATCTTCACCTGTAGATCTGCTGAATCCAGCAATATTTGTGGAGGAGCGGATAGCCTCAGCCAATGGTTCAATGGCCAGGGCAAAGAGAAGCGGGGATAGAGGGCATCCCTGCCTTGTCCCTCTGGTCAATGAGAAAGGGGCCGATACACATCCATTCACCTGTTCCCCATCACTTGGAGAATCATACAAAAGTTGTATCCATTTGATAAATCTGGGGCCAAATCCATATCGTTTTAGGCATTTCCACAAGAAGACACACTCTATACTATCGAATGCTTTAGCAGCATCGAGTGACAGTATAGCTCTATTTCCCATATTGTCTATTGGGAGTTGTAGATTTAAAAATAGACGTCGGATATTGTTTGCTGTAGATCTGTTACAGATAAAACCTGATTGGTCACAATGGATTAAATTTGAAATGCATTTTGATAATCTTATCGCCAATGCCTTTGCCAGCAACTTGATGTGTGTCGTTAACAAAGATATTGGGCGATACGAGTCAGGATTACTTGGATCCTTACCTGATTTCAACAAGACAATGATTACTGCTTCAGTCATAGAGGGGGGTAGTGAGCCCACCTCCATGGCATAATTAAAGACATCAAGCAAATCAGGTAACAAAACATCCCCATATTTTTTATATACTTCCCCTGGAAGACCATCTGGTCCTGGAGCTTTATTATTAGGTAAATTAGATGCTGCATCTCTTAGCTCATCTGATGTGAAGGTGGCCGCCAAAGCCACCCTTTCATCATTTGAAATACTTGGTAAATCAATAGTTTCAAAGAATCTACTCAGGGACTCCTCCGGATAGGATATATAGTGACTGATAGAATTCCCTCAATACCTCCAATATCTCTGGAGTAGTATCAACCCTCTTATTTAAAGATGATTGTATTTCCACTATGTATGTTGCTGGCCGCTGAGCTTTAACAATAGTTGGCAATAGATGTCCTGTCCCCTCACCCTCCTCAAAATATGGTTGTTGTAAGAAAAATCTTTTATTTTCTGCTTTCACTGCTGCATAATGTAGTTGGTTATTAATCCATTCTTTGTTAGTGTCTTCATTTGGATTAGTTATATATAGGAGTTCGGCCTTCATCATATTGTCAGCTAAAGTTTTTTCCCATTGCCTAGATTGTTTCTTAATTTTTTATATCTGTGCAATAAGGAGACTTCGGAGATATGCTTTCATTGCATCCCAATATATTAGAACTGAAACTGAGGTTCTGTCTTATTCTGTTTATATTCTGATATGTAATCAATCCATTCACAATTTCTTTGGATGAAGAAAAAAGTGAAAAAGTACACCCGGGACTAGTCCTAAAAGAAAAATTTAGTACTATAGGGGAGTGGTCTAAATTACCCCTAGCCTCATACTTAATATCATGAAGGTATGGGAACAAGGAATATGTTCCCAATGCTAAGTCTATTCTAGAAAGGGTTTTATAACTACTGAAAAAACATGACAATTGCCTTTTTGTTGGATTATGCTGTCTCCAGAGATCTATCAATCCCAGTTCTGCTACATGTCTAGCAAATGGCCATAGGCCCCAATGAAGTTTGCTTGTCCATTATGTTGTATTTATCCAAAGTAAAATCCATATAGTTAATAAAGTCACCAACCAATAGGCATACACTATCTGGTTTATCGGATACAAACTGAATATATTCTTTAAAGACTACCGTTGAGTATGGCGGAGGAATATATATATTTCCAATCACGTATGGTCGTCCTGATAATGTACAATACAGAAAAATAAATTGACCTTTACTATCCCTCTTAATTTGTCTACATATAAAATCCACTCCATTAGATATAAGTATAAACACTCCTCTGGAGTATGACGTGTATGTAGAGTGATACTGAGTGTTAAACTGGTTCGGTTTTAAATAATGCAGCGTTTCAGAATTTAAATGGGTCTCCTGAAGACATACTATTGAGGGTGAGAATCTCCCTAGTGAGGTAAACACTGCTTGCCATTTAGATGGGCTACCAAGTCCCCTGACATTCCATGAAATTAGCATTTCACTCAGAGGAGCCATGTCAAGTTGATCTCAAATAAACTGACCAAGATCCAGAGTTTTTCATTCCAATCCAAGTCTCCCCGCCCCACCCCCCCAGTTCACCGCCCCCATCATCCATCCCCCATAGGATCCTCCCGTGAAGGTAAGAGATGAGGCGTAGACGGGAGGAAGAAAAGGGGAGACAGAGATATATTCCGAAAGGTGCACATAAATCAACATATAAGACAGACCTATACAGCCACAGACGTAAACAAAGACATAATCAACATAACAAAACCATAACACCAACATAGGGGCTATCTGATCAAGAGGGCTTCTGGAAAAAAAGATAGTGCTCTCTCCGCCCCTTTCCCTTTCCCAAACTGTCTATTCATTCTCCCATCAAAAATAGAGAGAGGAAAAGAAGAGGGAAAAAAAAACACATTAAAAAAAAAAATCAAAATTCAAAAGAAAAGAAAAAAATCGAAGAAAAAAAATTCTCTCCTTTTGTAAAGTTCATTTGACCGTTTATAATTGTCCAGCCATTGGGTCGCTAGTTCCGAGGATGCAAAAAAGTGTATAGTACCTTGTACTGTTATTTTAAGTTTAGCTGGAAAGAGTATAGAGTAAGGTAAGTCCATCTGCCTGAATCGCCGCTTCACTTCCATGAAATCCCGCCCTTTGCCGCTGCACTGCTGCTGAAAAATCAGGAAAAAACGTATCTTTTAGCCATTCATCCGTATATCTGAAAGTTGTCTTGCTCTCTTTAAAATAACGTCCCTATCTTTATAGTTCATCATTTTTAAGATCATAGTCCTAGGTGCACCCCCCGTAGGCAGTGCCCTAGAAGGGACTCTATGAGCCCTTTCCACTGGAAAAAAAAGAGGAAAAATGTTCTGAACCCATCGTGGATATAAGCCATTTCTCTATAAATTCAACTGGATTGTTTCCCTCTACACGTTCAGGGAGTCCTACTATTCTAATATTATTTTGACGAAGACGATTCTCCATATCTTCCAATCGAGAGTCGTGTGTAGATATTTGTTGCATAAGCTTTTTATTAGAGTTCACAATTGTGTGTAAGGAGTCTTCAGCTGTGCTTATTCTCTCCTCAGCGGCTGTCATTCTCTCTTTAAAAATTTGCATATCTTGTCTGATTGTAGTTAGGTCCTCCCTCATTCCTGCATGCAGTAATGGCTTTCAGTATATCTGTCAACGTAATTACATGCTCTGTCTCTAAGGTATTCCCTGAATTTATAGATTTGGCAGCGTTATTACATGGCGCATTCTCTAAATCTCCATTACTCGTTACATCATCCTGATGTTCCAGTTGAAGTAAGTATTGCTCCTTCACCATCCAGTCCCTGGGGCTTAACAAAACCAGCAGATGCTCCCTCTATAACTACTCCCTGCGGTGAGGTGGGTGATGCCAACATAGTTTCCTCTTTATCCATCTCTGGTGTTTGTGCAAATTTCTGAAGACGTGTGGCAATGTCTTGCCGTTTGTCCTTCGCATTATTCTGAGTATTCTTTTCTGTACTGTTTTGGGGAGTGCTTTCAGTCACAGGCTGCCCCCCAAAGTGATCCACAGTCCCCAAATCCTTCTTTGTCCTCCGTTTCATCCTCACACTCATACTCTCTCTTATCCCTGTTCACCTCGTCCCACCACGGATAAAAATTTGTAAATGTGGATAGGGGAGTATAGAGAGATTAACAGTTGCTGGAAGTACACTGTCACAGACCGTCCCACACTCCGCTTGAGTGCTTCCGTCTTATACCACTTCCTCCCAGTCTGTATACAGATATCCCAACCTCTCTGAGCACAAACAAGGCGACACTTGCTTGTTGCTACCAAGAACTCACTTTATTTAGAATCAAAATTACAAGACTTTATATGCCGTTGGAACCTCCTCTAACAATAGAACTGTAACCTAATTAACATAATTGACATGAGCTAATTAACTAATCCTTTATACAGCCTAGGTGACTGAGACATGACTTGCCCAGACTGAGTTAATTATCACAGGACATTTCTCACAATAGTAGCTCCAATAGGAGTCGTCCCGTCTCCTACATTGTATAGAGGACATTGTGATCAGCTCATTCAATTAACATAAACACAGGTAGTTGGAATTGATGACACCAGCATCTCCTCACAGGATGTGTCCCAACAGAATGAATCAGTCTTATCAGCAGGGGGCTGCTGGAGGAATCCCCCCCTCCCTCTTGAGGGACACAAATCTACAGTAAGGAGTCCCCATACAGAATCAAACAACAAATATATACATATATACACGACTGAGTCCGATTAGTACAGTTCCGACCGGACCTCCAATCCACCCCCAAAGAGCACCGTTCCATTGAAAATCCAGGGCCCATAATCAAAAGGCAACAGGCTTGCATTCAGTCCTCTCCAACAGCCTCTGTCCTGGCTAGGTTTGTCACATTTCTCCCCTTTCGGCAGGAGACTAACACAGGAGGAGACCCCAGACGGGTTGACTCCGAAGTTAGTCCATAGTTCCAGTCCTCTACTGCCTGTACCCACACAGTACCCCAAATAAATTATTCCAAACAGAGTATTACTCACCCAGCCATCCTCTGCCTCTCTCAGAGAACATATCTGCCACTGGGGAGAGGCCCGGACTGGCCCTTCTCCCTGGAGTCCTTTCTGCCGCTGGAGAGAAGACAGGGGGACTGGGCTCACTCTGTCATGCTGTTGGGGATCTGGGCCGACTGCCCAGCATCCCTGGGGTATACAGGTGGGGACTGAAGCCCCATCAACCGACACCAAATCAAGCTGCAGTTGTGAGGTGATGACTGCATTCTCTCCTTGGATCCTGATCTGCAGATCGCAATAGACTGCCACCTCCTCAACTTGGACCTCCACAATTGCTGCAGGTGTGGGGCGGAGGTCTTGGACCCTCTGTCCAGTTACCAGATCTTCAGCTGGAAAAGTTTGTTGTAACTCCATAGATGCTGCTGGCAGAAAATCACATGTCCCTGTCAGTGTTGTGGGAGAAAGGCCGACTACCTCTTCTCTCAAGAAGGCCGAAGCCACTGTTGGTGCTGGGCAGAGCACAGTGAACTTTGGCCCTGATAGCAGCTCTTCTGCTGGAGGCTCATCAGGTTGTTCTTCCTCAGCAGAAAAGTCTATCAAATCCCATGTCTCTGCAACTGATGTCTGGGGATAGAGGTTCACCATCTCCTGTCCGTGGAACTCAGAAGATGCCATCAGTGCTGAGCAGAGCGCAATGAAGTTTGGCCCTAATCCCAACTCTTCTGCTGGGGGCTCACCCGATGGTTCTTCCTCAGCAGAAAAGTCTATCAAATCCCCTGTCTCTGCAACTGGTGTCTGGGGATGGAGGTTCACCATCACCTGTCCATGGAATGCAGAAGATGCTATCAGTGCTGGGCAGAGGTTAGCAGAGCTCTGCCCTGTTGTCAGCACTTCAGGTTTGGGGATGGCAATCTCCAGATTTTCCACTGCCGATTCTCTGGCATGCTGCTGGACAGGCACATTCCTCCATCCGAGATCATCCAATGCAGAAACAGGATCATCAAGGTCAGTCAGCACTTGCTGCATCTGCCATAAGACCTCCGCCTCCATAGCTGCGGGGGCAGGTTGGCAAAGCACACTATTGCTCTGCCACATTGCTGACTCTTCAGCCAGGATTTCAGGGTTGTCAGCTGGTATTTCCTGATAGTCCCAGGCAAAGGGAGCCCAGCCCTGGCACTGAGCAATGTCTAGCAGCCGTCTGTAGGCAATCTCTAGCTCCCATTCCTGAACGGCCAGAAACTCCAAATCTTCCTGTGCCCAGTGCACTTCCGAAATGTTCAGTAGCCCTTCTCTGAAATCCATGATTTCGTCCACCCGCCACTCCAAATCACTCCCAAAGTTAGAGTCCCCTGTCAGCTTCACATACAACAGTCCCAAGCCGCCGTAGCTTAAGCCTTCCGTTGGGCTGTCATCCACTATCCAGGGACATGCTTGGGATACATGCCACCGGAGGGCTCTGTAGCTCTCATCCAGCTTTATCTCTGCCCAGACTAGCCTGCTTAATTCAGCTGTCTGCTTCTTGTGTGGTTTTTCTCCCAAAAACCGCACCCGCAGTCCGTACTGCGACCAGTACCTTTCCTCGATGGAGGGGAGAACTTTTCCCTGGTGTCGCTGCTCACGGGCTAGCGCTTCCTTCCAGAGTTTGCAGCGAATAGAGTCACACCATCCCAGCAGGACCTGCTCTGATACTGGTCCTCTGTGCTGTATCTGCATCTCTTGCAACCTCCTTCTGAATTCCTCATCCATGGCGGCTGGTATCTGTACCTCTCCTCTCCTGCTATCTGGACCTTGGATCCAGATGGAAGTTTGGATGTCCCAGACTGCAGGAAGCTTTCCCGCTGCTTGCCACCAATGTCACAGAACGTCCCACACTCCGCTTGAGTGCTTCCGTCTTATACCACTTCCTCCCAGTCTGTATACAGATATCCCAACCTCTCTGAGCACAAACAAGGCGACACTTGCTTGTTGCTACCAAGAACTCACTTTATTTAGAATCAAAATTACAAGACTTTATATGCCGTTGGAACCTCCTCTAACAATAGAACTGTAACCTAATTAACATAATTGACATGAGCTAATTAACTAATCCTTTATACAGCCTAGGTGACTGAGACATGACCTATTGCCCAGACTGAGTTAATTATCACAGGACATTTCTCACAATAGCAGCTCCAATAGGAGTCGTCCCGTCTCCTACATTGTATAGCGGACAATGTGATCAGCTCATTCAATTAACATAAACACAGGTAGTTGGAATTGATGACACCAGCATCTCCTCACAGGATGTGTCCCAACAGAATGAATCAGTCTTATCAGCAGGGGGCTGCTGGAGGAATCCCCCCTCCCTCTTGAGGGACACAAATCTACAGTAAGGAGTCCCCATACAGAATCAAACAACAAATATATACATATATACACGACTGAGTCCGATTAGTACAGTTCCGACCGGACCTCCAATCCACCCCCAAAGAGCACCGTTCCATTGAAAATCCAGGGCCCATAATCAAAAGGCAACAGGCTTGCATTCAGTCCTCTCCAACAGCCTCTGTCCTGGCTAGGTTTGTCACATACACCCCTAATTAGCAGTCAGCAAATAATATTGTTATAAGCGAACTAAAAAAAAAAATGAACGTCTATCCAAGAACCGAATCGGATGGTTCGCTTTAATAGCAAGGGTAAAACCAGAGCTAATAAAGCCTCCAATATATTAAGCGGCAAGTATAACTAACAAACTGCTTATATAGCAATCATCTGTTATAGCAGGTTATAGGTAAAATGAGTAATTGGTGTAACAGTCCACAAGTTTTAGCAAGTGGCGGGTACAGCAGACAGCCAGTACAGCAGGCAGTTAATGCAGCAGGCAATCACAAAAAAAAAAGAGAGAAAAAAGAAAAATAGCTGGTGTGTGTTTCTTTCCTTTTCCCTTTCTTCCTCTTTCAGTCAAGCAAGCAAGTTATGAATATAATGAACAAGCTGCCTTGCTAAACAGGTGGTAGAAATGACAGATAGCTGTTATTATTCTATGGCCAACAGCTGTTATAGCAATTTGTAAATATGGCAGATAGCTGGTGTATATTTTTTCCTTCCTTTTCTCCTTCCTTTTTTCTCCCCCTTCTTTTGTTTATATAACAAGCAGTTTATAACAGGTGGTAGATGCAGCTGATATTATAGCAAGTGATAAATGCAGCAGATATATCAGGTATTATAGGTATAGGTATTATAGGTATTATAGCAGATGATAAATGCAGCAAGTATTAATTCCTCTAACAAATAGCAATTAACTGATGTAGCAGATTGTAGATATGTAGATATAGTAGATATAGTGGACAGCCGTTATATATTTTTATATAGCAAGAAACTTATGCAACTTATGCAACAGTTAGTGGATATAACAACATCTAGTGTTGTTTTATAGCAGACAACTAGTATCCAGCAAAAGCTAATATAACAGGTAGCAGGTAAGGACCTTATATTCTTGACTTAACTACTTGCCGCCCGCACTATAGCCGACAGACGGCTACAGCACGGGCCTTAATTGCCGGGAGGGCGTCCATGGACATCCTCCCGAGCAAGCGATGTCTGCGTAACCCTGCGGGATGCGCGCGGCGTGCTCTGTGATCACCAAGTGTATGAGACTCGGCTGGTCACAGATCCGAGTAAGGGGTTGATCCTGGCCCCTTACCACGTGATCAGCTGTCAGCCAATGACGGCTGATCACATGATGTAAACAGAAGCTCGGTAATCTGTATTTTTTTTTCCTCACACTGTCAGCGAAAGGGGAAAAAAAGCCAATCACCGGCTTCTGTCAGAGGGACATCGGTCCCCCACACAGAAAACTGCGGCTGCATATCCTGTGCCCACCGGTGTCAGCCGCCAGTGCCCACTGTGCCACCTACCAGTGCCACCTATCAGTACCCACCAGTGCCACCTACCAGTGCCCACAGTGCCACCTACCAGTGCCCACAGTGCCACCTACCAGTGCCCACAGTGTCACCCATTAATGCCCACCAGTGCTGCCAATCAATGCCCATCAGCGTCTCATAATCAGTGCCGCCTATCAGTGTCACCTACCAGTGCCCATCAGTGACACCCATCAGTGATCATCAGTGCCCATCAGTGCCACCTATCAGTCCTGCTTATCAGTGCCCTTCAGTGCCACCTATCAGTGTCCCCTATCAGTGCCAACCATCAGGGCCCATCAGTGCCAACCATCAGTGCCACCCATCAGTGCCACCTCTCAGTGCCACCTATCAGTGCCGCCTCATCAGTGCTTATCAGTGCCACCTATCAGTGCCCATTAGTGCCGCCTTATCAGTACCTATCAGTGCCCATCAGTGCCGCCTATCAGTGCCCATCAGTGCAGCCTCACCAGCGCACATCAGTGAAGGAGAAAAATTACCTGTTTTCAAAATTTAATAACAAACTATGAAACAGTTTTGTGTTTTTTTTTCAAAATTTTCAGTCCTTTTTTTGTTTTATTTAGCAAAAAATAAAAAACCCAGCAGCAATTAAATACCACCAAAAGAAAGCTCTATCTGTGTGAAAAAAATGATAAAAATTTCATT
Organism: Aquarana catesbeiana; assembly: GCF_042186555.1. NCBI lineage: Eukaryota > Metazoa > Chordata > Amphibia > Anura > Ranidae > Aquarana > Aquarana catesbeiana. Next base: position 656,613,384 of record NC_133324.1, read on the forward strand.
TGGGTACACTGTAGCATGACCGCGCAATTGTCATTCAAAGAGTGACAGCGCTAAGGTAACGCCATTGGCGATCGCCAGATGCAGAGAAAAATGGGAGGGGGAGGTCCCAGAGGTACAGGGGGAGGACTGGGATGATCTATGGACACAGCCATTTAAACATCTGGTATCGGCGAGAGATAGGTTGATCCAGTTTAAATTCCTTCGTAGAAGCTACTATACGCCTGCTAGACTGAATAAGATTTTTCCCACAGGGTCGGCGGAATGTTGGAGATGCTCTTATTCGCCTGCTGATGCTGATCACATTTTTTGGAGCTGCCCACACATTCAAAAATTTTGGACTGACGTCACGGCATGTATTACTGAAGTGATATCAGTACTGATCCCAATGAATGTTAAGGTGTGTTTGCTAGGATTGGTAGATGAAGTTGTACCCTCAAGGGCCATGCGAACAATGCTAAATGTCTTGTTTTTTTACGGCAAGAAAGCCATTCTTTTGGAGTGGAAAAATCCTAAAGCCCCGAGTCTAGCTGCATGGAAAGGCCTGGTAAATTCTATGCTTCCGTATTACAAAGCCACATACGAGGCCAGAGGTTGTATGAAAAAATTCGATAGGGTGTGGCAAGCGTGGTTTAAGTCCAATAGCACAGTGGGTTAATAGGTGAATAATTAAAACAAAGAGATACCCTCTGTCTGAAAGTTAATGCCAGAAGGTCCTAGTCACATACTGTCAGATTATTACAATTGAAAATTATAGACACTGAATGTTGTAATTCTTGTTACAGGGAAAAATTATGTACATACCATGAAAATTGCTATATAAATTAAGGATAGCATGTCGGGCTGTGGTTCAAGGGGTGGGGGGGGGGGGGAGTTGGGGGAACGAATGTTAGATAGTTGGGCTTTGTTAGATAGACAATAAGGTCATGTTGACCTTTATGGGCACGGTCCTCTGGACGGGTCCATTGTTGTATGTTATATTTAAGAAAAAAGGAAAAACAATAAACAGAATTTAAAAAAAAAAAAAGTGACAGTGCTGAAAGCTGAAAATTGGTCTGGGCAGGAAGGGGGCTTAAGTGCCCGGTAAGCAAGTGGTTAAAACAGAGAAACACATAAATATTGTTTACATTTGGATTGTATGGGAGAGCAACAGAATTAATTTCAACATATCATCCGCTTGAATGGAAAATAGCATACATGGGGACTCACATCTAGGAGGAACCCTCAAAGAATGACGTGCCAAGTGTCGTGGGAGAGCGATCCAACAACCAGTGTCTTTAAACAATAAATTAATCAATATAAGTAAAACCGTCAGAAGATCATGTGATTTATTCTGAAAATGCCAGTAAGCGTGGAATAAATAAGTAAGACAGGGGTTTGTAGGCTCACCATAATATTATAGTACTTACAAAGGATGGATTCCTAGCTGGAAAAGGAAGGAGAGGGGGTTGACATTAGCCACACACCAGAAAACAGAGAACCCAGCAGTTACTCCATCCTCTAAGGCCCTACCCGCTCACGCCACAAATATTACATCAAAGCCAACAAACCCGACACTTTCCTAGCTCTATCCCTCCAATGTCTCAACCACGTCATTAAACCAATCCGACTAAAGCTATCCCCAAATGTTTACCCGGTCAAAATCCTCCAAGTATTTAGTAAACACCCCACCTCCCTCTACTCAAGCGATGATAATTTTGATTGCACTTGTGCCGAATCCCTTCTCTCCACTATCACTTTACCCTCTCTCTCATCTCTACAGCGCGAACATCTCGAGAAACCAATCAAAATCGAGGAGGTTTTACTGGCCATAAAATCCTTGAAAACCCATAAACACCCTGGCCTTGACAGGTTCTCAGTCACCTATTTTAAACAGTTTTCAAACCTCCTCGCCCCGGTACTAGTCAAGGCATTTAATGGTCGCACATTCTGCCCTGAAAAATTGACAGCTGCCATCTCCCAAAACCCCAGACAAATGACTCATCTTGGTCAAACTACCGACCCATTTCCCTCCTCAACCTAAACATCAAATTGCTGGCTACTAGACTCAACCACACCATTGGCTACTTAATACATAGAGACCAAGAAGGCTTCATCCTGACTCAATAGGCAGGGGACAACATCCGCCACGCAATTCTCTTGACACATTTAGCATGGAAACGCAATATTCCCCTATGCCTCTTGTGTTTGGACATCAGAAAGGCATTCAATACAGTCCCCTGGCCCTACTTACAATTTATACTTACTGTAAACAATGGGGTTTTGGCTCCCATTTCCTTTCCTGGATTTCAGCATTGTATGCTGACCCCATGGCCTGTGTCCGCTATATGGGCCACAGGTCAAAAGAGGCACAAGGCTTTGTTGTCTGCTCTCACCACTCCTTTTCGCCCTTGTTATTAAACCCCTAGCCCAGTTAATTCACGATAACCATGATATTAAAGGACTGAAAGTCGGTGGCCATCATCATAAATTGTGTCTGTTTGCAGGCGATGTCCTACTCTTCATGTCATTTCCACTGACCTCCGCACCCAACCTACTTAAACTCCTGAAAGACTTTGGCCAAATCTCCAGCCTACAAGTCAGTCCGACAAAGTCCAAAGCCCTAAACATCCTAAACATCTCCATCCCTAATGCGGTCTAACCCATTAGACCTTTACTCAGCCAATTATTCCCCGATGCTTTCTCACCTCACCAGCCTCCTCACCAAATGGTCTCATCTCTCACTCGCCAAAATGGGTAGAATAACTGCAATCAAAATGACGATTCTCCCCAAAATATTATATCTATTCCAAGTTCTACCCATCCCGGTTTAAGGCTACTATCCCTGCATATTACAAAGACGAACATCTTCCTATATCTGGCACACTATTAGACCCCGTATTCCACATTCTACCCTCTACCTACAGAAGATCAGGGGGGCCTAGGCCTTCCACACTTCACAAAATACTACTATGCTGCTCAACTAGCCCAACTGCCTAAGTACCACTCCACCACTGAAATGGAATTTGTCGAATGCGACCCCCTCTCTGTCGCAAACCTCCTCTGGCTTCACCCATCTGCCACACAATACATAAGCCAGTTATACGCCACTCATTCTCTCTCTGGGACCATCTTTAGTCCAAGCACCACTAACCTCATCCGAGCATATATTTATATTTTTTAATGGTATAAAGCCCTTTTCGACCCTCGGGAAATCAAACAATATCCCAACCTCCCAAATCTTCTGAAACCTCCAGATAAAGCATTTCTTCATATCCTTAATTCCCAGAGATTCCTTTTCCCTCTCCGTGTCCTTCTTAGAACAAGCCTGCAAAAGCGACCCACACAGAAGAGGCATAATCTCAACCCTCTACACCCAATTGCTTAATACAGGACCCTCTCCTGTCCCTTCCTACACCTCTAAATCGGAAAGATATTTGGAAATCACATTAGAAGATGTGGACTGGCACCACATATGGAAGGCCACAAAATCCTCCTCTCAAAACATTGTGGCATTGGAAACCAATTACAAAGTCCTGACAGGTTGGTACTTGGTGCCAGCCAGGATAGCTAAATATGTTCCTCACAACCCCTTCACCTGCTTTAGAGGCTATTCTACACAAAGGGAACTTCCACCATATTTGGTGGTCAAGCCTAATTGCACAAACTTTTTGGTCCAACCCGTTTAACTTACTCACCACCCTCTTCGATACAACTCTACAAACTGACCCAACTATAGCAATTTTAAATCTCAAACCGCCAAACCTATCCCAACACCAATTCAAACTTCTCTTGTAGGTCACAACGGCAGCCAAACAAATTATCGCCAAATCCTGGAAAACTTCCAGCCTCTTTGTCCTAGCAGTCAAAAACAAGGTCACACAAGTGATGATCCATGCAAAAATAGAGGCAGTCATATCCGACAAGGTCGCCAAATATGAAGCCCTTTGGTCCCCTTGGGTGACACACTTTCTCCCACCCAATTTTGATGAATTCCCTTTACTCCCATAAGGGGCATCCTCTCCAACATATGTCTTGACCAACCTGTCTGATACTAGCTAGAAACACCTGGGACCTCACACCTTCCCTCACCCTCTCCACTCTCCCCTACCCTACCTCCCTACCAATCTTCTCCTTCTCCCCTCTTTACCCTATTCTCTCTTCTAAATAGCTTACCTTCCCTTTCCAGTAAGTAGTTGACATTTTACAACTCATCTCTATAGTTAAACTTATCGCCAGATCAAGCTTACTGCATTGTTAAACTTTAAGCTTATGTTTTTTTTATTATACGGTTTCTTTACAAAAATGTATACACATTAGTTTATTGGTTCTCTGGGATTTCAACCCTAGACTGAATAACCTTCTCCTAGCTCACTGACGCTAGCTATTCTAATGTATCTAACGCAAGTTTAGTCTATACTTGGACATTTGTTTGTCTTCACTTTACCACTAGGGATACGAGCATAAGTTTGGACCGAACTTTAGCTGTTCGGATGTTCGACGAACAGCCGTACAAACGGGTAGTTTGGCCGTTTGTTCGCCCCCCCCCGAACCGACCACAATGCATTGTGGTGCTGAACAGTGCATTGCAAGCCCTGATTGGCTGAAGCAGTGAAAGCTTCAGCCAATCAGGGCACAGAGCACTGTCAGAGTCATGATTGGACAGTGTCATCATGACTTTATCCAATCATGCCTCATTCCCGCCCCAAAGTATAAAAGTATTCTTTCAATGGCAGTTTTCAGTGTTATTTCGGCGTGGAGAGAGATAGAACTGGGCTCTGTTCAGTGCTATCAGTTAGTAAGTGTGCTATACTGTGCTATTTTGCTTCAATTGTCAGTGTAGAATATTAGTTTAGTGTCAGTCTAGGTAGTGTGAGTGTAGTGAGGAGGACCATCATTCAGCTTTGCATAGTGTGCAGCTAGAGTAGGGACAGCTCATTTAGTTTCAGTGTAGTGTAGTGAGACCGTGTCAGTAATCTTGACATTAGTGTATAGCTAGAGTAGGGACAGTTCAGATAGCGTCAGTGTAGTTGATTGCGTTACTGCCAGTTTAACACCATTTACTTCTGTGTGCATTAATGCCAGTTTAACGCCATTTACTCTTGTGTGTGTTACTGCCATATCGTTTTGCGTGCGTTACTGCCAGTTTAACACCATATAGTTCTGTGTGCGTTACTGGCAGTTTAACGCCATATAGTTTTGCGTGCGCTACTGCCAGTTTAACGCCATATAGTTCTGTGTGCGGTACTGCCAGTTTAACGCCATATAGTTTTGTGCAGAATCGAGGACAGAAATTTGAACAGAAGCTACAGGCCCTGAGGATCTTGCAGAGACAGTTACAGCCATAGTCCACAGACTGTTGGAGACCCCACCACCCACTTTGGAAATTGACAGGGTGCATCGCACCCTGGGCCCAAAATCCATGGATCTCGCAAGGCCCCGCGATGTGCTGTACTGTTTACATCGATATGCCCAAAAAGAGATTATCCTACGCAGCACCTGGGAAAATGGAGACATCGAATTTGATGGAGCACATATCCAGATACTCCCGGATATCTCCAGAGCCACACTGCAATGTCGCGCTATGTTGAAACCGGTAATATTCCGTTTAGATCAAGCTTCGTTCACGCTACGCACGCCAGCAGATCTCCCAGCTTTTTTCACCTTTTTGGGAGCTGATCTGGTTCCAGTGCCAAACTGGCTAATAAAGATCCCGAGACCGACGGGTCATTCGGGTCCGACCATGAGCAGACCTAACCAGCCTGCCCGCTCTCAGAGACTCCGGGGACGCCCCCGCGCCTCAACTAACAACAGGTCACGTGAGTCATAATTATACTGCTTTTCTGGACAATAAAGAATAACCTGCAGGAACTGGTATCATGACACTTTTAATGGTAAGCCCCACAGACTAATACCCACCTGACGCCTACCATTCCCAGACTGCCAACCTGCCACCCCAACACTGTTATCTAGTGGAGGAAAGATGTCTTCATGCCTTGGACTGGGCGGAACGCCCCAATACTTTACTAATACCTCCCCGTTGTCCTTCACTACGAGACAACTGCACCATCCCCTAGAACAAGGCGCCACCACTTGAAACATTACTTGAGAACTCCGGGGTACAGACTGAGCTGTTTTCAGGGTTTTTTAGTTATTTAGTTGCCCTAAGATGTTCTCTCCGGAGCCCCGGGATGGGGATGGGATAACCCCCACTCTCCGCCTATCTGGCAAAACATAAACCGATGCAATGCAGGAATTCCCTCACCCCGAACATTTTGTTTGCATCTACTTCATCGGAGGATTGCTGTTAGCCCACAACGTGCTATCTGAGTAGTCTAAACTAGCGATCACCCATTCACTGGACAATGCCAGATTAGGCCGCGCCACAGATGACTGACTTATCTCAAGACTTTCACTCTTACCACCTCTCACCATTCTGCTGCCACAGGCAAAGTCAGCACTCTACTCGGAGGGATGGTAAGATTACCATACACCTGATACCAACGGGTGACCACAGTTGTTTGTTATCTACTATGATACGAATATGAGGGTTTTACGAGGGTACGGCAGACAGTAAAATGATGGGAGGGGATTCTCCTAGTACACGATTGACATCTGCTGGGGAGTGATTCGGGGGAAGAGCTGACTTTGCTCTGGAGGAGCAAACCTGGGAATGGAAGCTTACATGGGGGATGATTTTGTTATTTTTGTTGTATGACCAACCTGCATATTGACTGTGTCTGTTGTACTGTTTGTTATAGATAGTAATAACTGTTATAAAAGACCTTTAAGTTCCACAAATCCCAAAACTATTTAAAGTATAAATCCTGTATCACCAGATGCATAATACCTGCCCACTCCCACATTCACACGATGGGCCAGGGGGGTCGGGGCAGACCCGGGAACCTCCCAAGACCCTTGCTGAACACACTCTCACCTAGGCCCACGCTCGTCACTCAGGCCTCCCTGAAGAGCGTAAAAGCAATATTTTGCTAACTACTTTAGATTTTATAAAACCCCTTTAGAGGGCTACACACCCTCCCTCTTCCCCTTATCCTACTTTCTCTTTTCCACACCCTTACTGCTTTTCCCCCCTTCCAACTTCTTCCCGCTTCCCCCCCCCCAACCTGCCGTGATCATGGACAAACTACACATCGTTACTTTAAACGCAAATGGACTTAACGTCCCCGAAAAGCGACGGATGCTACAAAATGACATGAAACGCATGAAGGCAGACATTGTTCTGTTGCAAGAGACGCACTTCAGGGAAAATGCTTTCCCTATCCTAAAAAATAGATACTACTCAACGGTATACCATTCCACGTACTCAGAGGCCAAATCTAGGGGAGTATCCATCCAGATTTCAGCAAAAATCCCGTGGTCCCTGATTGCTATAAAAACAGACCCGATGGGAAGATTTTTATTTCTTAAGGGCATGATAGGAGACGTGAAGGTGACTATAGCCAACCTCTACACCCCTAACTGTCAACAAGATACCTTTATCAAAAGACACCTGAAATTACTTCAAGAATTCTCAGAAGGCCAGCTCATTGTAGGTGGCGATCTTAATATCCCCCTGATCCCTACAGAAGACACCTTGATGGGGATTTCCTCCACCCCCCAAGGTACACGCAAAGTAATACACTCAGCTCTTCACGCTGCACAATTGATAGATGTCTGGAGACTCTTCCACCCCGGTGAACGGGATTACACATTTTATTCCCGCCCACATCACATGTACTCACGTATAGACTACTTCTTAATACCACACGGCCAGCTTCAGGCAGTCAAGGGCACCACGATAGGTTCCATAACATGGTCAGACTATGCCCCACTCACGATGCGGTATGCCCTGACTGACTTTTACAGGGGACAAAGGAAGCCATGGAGACTTAACAAGAGCCTCCTGCAAGACCCTGAGGTACTGGCAGATGTGGTAAGGGAAATAACACATTATTTTCAAACTAACGATACCACAGATAGTGACATAGGCCTAGTGTGGGAGGCTCACAAGGCAGTGATCCGTGGCATTCTTATAAAACATGGGGTGAACTTGACACAATACAAATGCAGATTACAGAACTGCTCCACTTTAAAGCCAAGGCGACACTCCAAATCTCCTGAAAAAAAGTATACGAATCAAGAAATAAATGTGGTAGACTACTAGCACAATCTTTACGAGCTCAAAAGTTAGCATCATATATACCATATGTGAATTCCCCAGCTGGCCAAAAAAACGTTTCTACCCCAACAAATTACCAATGAATTCAGGTCTTATTACGAGAAACTATATAACCTATCCGCAACACAACCAACACCAGAACATATGACAGAGTACTTAACTACCTCCCTAATGCCCACCCTATCAGCTGAAACACGAGACCTTTTAGAAGAACCAATTACGCTGCCTGAAGTGCAATTGGCAATAGCCAGCACCAAGCCAGGTAAAGCCCCAGGCCCAGACGGCCTCACAATTCAGTACTATAAAGCTTTACTACCATCCCTAGGAAGCCACTTGATAAAGCTGTTTAACAACCTTAGCGAGGGGGGTATGTTCCATAGCTCCACGTTGCAAGCCCAAATATCGGTCATTCCTAAAGAAGGAAAAGACCTGACCCAATGCGGGAGTTACCGTCCAATCTCCCTACTCAATACCGATCTCAAGCTGTTTACCAAAATAATAGCCTCCAGACTACAACTGCACCTTCCCCACTTAATACATTTAGACCAAGTGGGATTTGTACCAACCAAGGAAGCACGGGACAACACCACCAAGGTCCTGAACCTGCTTTACACGGCCAACCTCACAAAAACACCAAGTGTCTTCATAAGCACCGACGCTGAAAAAGCATTCGACCGCGTGAATTGGCCCTTCGACACGTGGGGATAGGCAGCAACATGATGAGATGGATAATGGCAGCCTACACAACTCTGACAGCTAGGGTTCGGGCCAACGGAGTGACATCAGACCTATTCCCAATCACCAATGGGACAAGGCAGGGGTGCCCTCTCTCACCCCTCCTCTTAGCACTATCCCTTGAACCTTTTCTGTGTCACGTCAGACTAAACCCAAACATCTCGGGAATGCAGATAAACCAAACTCAATATAAAGTGTCCGCATACGCAGGTGACCTTATGTTCTCAATCACGAAACCAACAATATCCCTCCCAAACCTACTACGGGAATTTAAGTTACCATACACCTGATACCAACGGGTGACCACAGTTGTTTTTTATCTACTATGATACAAATAGGAGGGTTTTACGAGGGTACGGCAGATAGTAAAATGATGGGAGGGGATTCTCCTAGTACATGATTGACATCTGTTGGGGAGTGATTTGGAGGAAGAGCTGACTTTGCTCTGGAGGAGCAAACCTGGGAATGGAAGCTTACATGGGGGATGATTTCGTTATTTTTGTTGTATGACCAACCTGCATATTGACTGTGTCCGTTGTAAACCAAACTCAATATAAAGTGTCCGCATATGCAGATGACCTTATGTTCTCAATCACGAAACCAACAATATCCCTCCCAAACCTACTAAGGGAATTTGAGTTATACGGAGCCCTCTCTAATCTGAAGATCAACCTGACTAAGTGAGAGGCGATGAGTGTGGGAATACCACAATCACGGCTTGTACCTCTCCAATCCAGCTTTAACCTGAAATGGACAAATACGTCCCTGAAATATCTAGGTACACAAATCCCCCAAACATTCTCAAAACTCTATGAATTAAATTTTCCACCACTACTGAAATCTGTCAAAGCACTACTAAACAATTGGGGCACAGGTCTACATTCCTGGTTAGGGTGCTGCAACATATTAAAAATAACCATACTCCCAAAATTCCTCTACGTTATGCAGGCCTTGCCTGTAAACATACCTGCAACCTATTTTAAGAAAGTGCAGTCAATATTCACGGAATTTGTATGGGCCAAACAAAGACCACGACTTACAAACAAATTACTTGTCCTCCCCAAACATTCCGGTGGCCTAGCACTACCAGATGTCTGTGCCTACTATCAGGCAGTGCATCTGGGGAGGCTGATAGATTGGTGCCGTCATCAAGAAACTAAACTCTGGACCCAACTAGAGCAAAACCAAAGTATAGTTCCCCTCCGGAGAGCTCCGTGGTGTCACTTGGCCCTACCGGCGGAGATTAGGCGTCATCCACTGATAGGAAATACAGTACAAATCTGCGCCCGGCTTCTTTCTCGGTCAAATCTGTCCTCATCAAACTCCCCTCTATATCCAATATTGGAAAATCCACTGTTTACACCAGGTTTACGGGATGCGATCTTTGGGGGCCTGGGTGAGGCGGGTCTACACCAAGCCTCCCACTTTAGTTCTGGAGGGCGTTGGAAAACAATTACAGAACTCTCTGACCCCACGGGCCCGTTTCGCCTGGACTTCCTGGGATCGCTTCAGCTGAACCATTTCCTTAACTCCATCCAACCTCCCACGGGTAGTAACCAACTGCTAACCACTCTTGAAGATCTATGATCGACCTCGGGGATACTGCCACACACGATCTCCCAGACCTACAAACTCTTAAATACACCTCCAACAGATTTTATGCCACCGGGTTTACTTAAGTGGGAGAGAGAACTAGACTGTAGATTTAACAAAACCAAGAGACAACAAATCCTTAGATTCACGCACAAATCCTCTATATGTGCCAAAACCCAGGAGACAAATTACAAAATTTTATCACGATGGTACAGAACCCCAGCATTGTTTCACAAATTCTTCCCGACGACATCTGACCTCTGTTGGCGTTGCCAAACAGAAAAAGGGACATTATTACATGTTTTCTAGACGTGTCCAAGACTGACGAACTTTTGGCAAACAATCCGGAAGACGGTACAGAATTTCACAGACCACAACATCACTGACGATCCAGCTTTCTTCCTCCTACATGCTTCAAATATACCCACAAAGACATACAAAAACTCGGTGATCCGACACCTTCTAGACGCAGCTAAAGCCTGTATCCCATTACATTGGAAATCCACAACTCCACTAACCATAGATTTATGGATCAAAAAAGTATAGGAAATCAAAAAAATGGAAGACCTCATACACACCGCACAAAACAGACAAGAGAAGTTTTGCAAAACATGGCAGCTGTGGAACATATTTATATACTCAGCTGAGGGTCAGGCTTTACGTGAACCTATAATAGATGATTGAACACCCACAACATAAATTAAATTATAGATGTACCCTTGACCTTTCTCCCCCAAACACTCCATGATCGCAGGGAACACTTTCCCCACTCCCTTTCCCCCCTTCCTCTTACTTCTACTATCCTTTCTTCCTCCCCCTGCTGTAGGACACTACTACACTACTTGAGAAAAAAGAAAAAAGTAGGGATGGTGCTCATGGGACCATACTACCCCAACACACCGCACTTTAGGAGGTACAGATGCCCTCCTCTAAATTAGAGGGTTGCTCGATGATACAGTGTACGTTTCCCAGATGTAACCACAGCATCGCTGCAACTGCGAGCGAGAACAATACCTGAATAAAAACTTCAATGGTATCTGACATGATGTGAATATATTCTAGCAACAATGTCAAAAAGTCATGTAGATGTATCAGGAACTTTGTTAGATGACGATGTATTGTGTTATGTATTGCCTTGTATTATTTTGGTCCATATGGGCCCCTTCCCTGTTATAAATAAAAAAATGAAAAAAAAAATTAATAAAAATATATAAATAATTAATAATATAAACTGAATATCGTAATCGCAAAGGATTTACATAGTAATATTCATATAAACATATTTCATATAATTAATCGCTGGACATGATGGTACACTCAATACAATTAAATCAGACAGTAAACATGATTGATGCAATTAATACAGAGATCAATACATAGAAAAATATATAAAATGATTTTTAGTAAAAATATTTTTGGGCATCCATTAGTTGATAGCTCGATGCGTTTCATGGCTTGTAACCAATCGTCAGGAGTCAGATGCATGTATAAACTAAAGAAACATTTTTTTGGAATTATGGGACATCTGTTAGTATGTAAACCAGGGGTCTCAAACTGGCGGCCCTCCAGCTGTTGCGGAACTACAAATCCCATCATGCCTCTGTCTGTGGGAGTCATGCTTGTAACAGTACAGCCTTGCAATGCTTCATGGGACCTGTAGTTTCGCAACAGCTGGAGGGCCACCAGTTTTAGACCCCTGATGTAAACCCTCTAATTAAGGGGGAAAAAAGAAAAAACAGGTTCAAAGATACTTACAGATCAGTCCACAAGCTAATCGCAGTTCCCAATGGGGTCATAACGGCATTCAACTTTATCATTCTTCATTCAACTTTATCATTCCTTTCAGAACTGGGTGTATGTCCAAGTATGCATATCCATCACCATGGGTCACCATGAGTAATCTGGTTTGTTTCCTGGCTGCCGCCACCCCCAGGTCCCTTTTCTGCTTTCCTGGGTGGTGTTCTCTGCCTCAACCCGGATGAGACTACCTAACCCAGGCTGCCGTTATGACCCCATTGGGACCTGCGATTAGCTTGTGGGCTGATCTGTAAGTGTCTTTGAACCTGTTTTTTCTTTTTTCCCCCTTACCTAGAGCAGTGTTTCTCAACTCCAGTCCTCAAGGCACCCCAACAGGTCATGTTTTTAGGATTTCCCTCAGATGAAACAGCTGTGGGAATTACTAAGGCAGGGAAACTGATCAAATCACCTGTGCAAAATAATGGAAAGCCTGAAAACATGACCTGTTGGGGCGCCTTGAGGACTGGAGTTGACTGGAGTTGAGAAACACTGACCTAGAGGAACACATATCCCATTACTCCAAAAAATGTTTTCTTTAGTTTATACATGCATCCTGGCGATTGGTTACAAGCCATGAAACACAGCAAGTTGGATGCCCAAAAATATTTTAACTAAAAATCATTTTATATATTTTTCTATGTATTGATCTCTGTATTAATTGCATCAATCATGTTTACTGTCTGATTGAATTGTATTGATTGTACCATCATGTCCAGCGATTAATTATATTAAATATGTTTATATGAATATTACTATGTAAATCCTTTGTGATTACGACATTCAGTTTATATTATTAATTATTGATATGTTTTTAATACCTTGGACCATTGACTTGGCACCGTGAGTGACACTACATTAAACTAAATCAAATTTATAGTTAAAAAAGTATTCTCGGTAAACAACTAGACATTACTCTTTGACATGCCTAACTCAAAGTCCGGTTCAAATTTCTATACTCGATTCTATACAAATCAGGGATGGAGGCATGTCATTGTTATACCAAGGCTGGGACAGGTCATAATCCCCTTCTCATATAGTTTTGTACATTACTGCCAGTTTAATGCCATTTACTTTTGTGTGCTTTACTGACAGTTTAACGCCATATAGTTCTGTGTGCGTTACTGCCAGTTTAACGCCATATAGTTTTGTGCATTACTGCCAGTTTAATGCCATTTACTTCTGTGTGCGTTACTGCCAGTTTAACGCCATACAGTTCTGTGTGCATTACTGCCAGTTTAATGCCATATAGTTTTGTGCATTACTGCCAGTTTAATGCCATTTACTTCTGTGTGCGTTACTGCCAGTTTAACCTCATATAGTTTTGCATGCATTACAGCCAGTTTAACGCCATATCGTTTTGTGTGCGTTACTGCCAGTTTAACGTCATATCGTTTTGTGTGCGTTACTGCCAGTATAAAGCCATATCGTTTTGCGTGCATTTCTGCTAGTTTAACGCCATATAGTTTTGTGCGTTACTACCAGTTTAACGCCATATAGTTCTGTGTGCGTTACTGCCAGTTTAATGCCAAATCGTTCTGTGTGCGTTACTGCCAGTTTAATGCCATATAGTTTTGCATGCGTTACTGCCAGTTTAACGCCATATCGTTTTGCGTGCATTACTGCCAGTTTATCGCCACATAGTTTTGTGCTCTACTGCCAGTTTAACACCATATAGTTCTGTGTGCGTTACTGCCAGTTTAACGCCATATTGTTTTGTGAGCGTTACTGCCAGTTTAACGCCATATCGTTTTGCATGCATTACTGCCAGTTTAATGCCATATAGTTTTGTGTGTTACTGCCAGTTTAACGCCATATAGTTCCGTGTGCGTTACTGCCAGTTTAACGCCATATAGTTTTGTGCATTACTGCCAGTTTAACGCCATATAGTTCTGTGTGCATTACTGCCAGTTTAACGCCATATCGTGTTGTGTGCTTTGCTGCCAGTATAACGCCATATAGATTTGCGTGTGTTACTGCCAGTTTAACTCCATATAGTTCTGTGCGTCACTGTACGTTTGGCGCATTATATTGCAGTATATTATAGTGTATCCATGGAGTGTGTCTGTGCAGCTTACGTATTCAAATTAAAGTGTACCAAACACCTCTTTACATTGATTAAAGTGCATCTATGTACAGATTTCAACTTCTTCTTTATATTTGCTTATAAGCACCGCCCCCTCTATCCCAATAATCTCTGGGAGGACAAGGAGAGGCAGACGTTCCCCTGGCACTGTAAGGGGGCCAGCAACAAATGTGTCCACAGGCAAAGAAGGACGTGGTGGTCACTCCTCAGGCAGGGCATCATTTCCTCTATTTAGTGAGTTTGTCTGTATTATCCAGCAACAATATGCAGAGGAGATGGTGGACTGGCTTACTAAACCTTCCTCATCCTCCTCATCCTCTGTCACGCAAGCAGAGACAAGTGTGCAGTCCCCTGCAGTTGCCAGAGTGGATAAACCTGCCTCCTTATCCACATCTATTCCTGCCATAGCCCCAACATCAGCCATTGAGGAGTCAGCTGAATTATTTGACCACAACATCAGCCACTTGCTCCTTGATGATGCCCAGCCATTACTGGATTCAGGTGTTGGTTCTGAGGTTGAGGATGACAAGAACATGAGCCTAGAGAGAGGGAGGAACACTGGTAGACAAATTGGCATTCATGTTCCCCAAGCTGCAGCATATTACCAAGTTGTCTCCAGTGGTAATGATGAAGATGGAGGAGATGGAGAGGATGATGATAATGATGAGGTCACTGATGCGATGTGCCAGATAGAGCAGAGGAGGAAACTGAAGGTGAGGTGGCACAACCCCAAGGAGGCCAACATCAAGAAAGAGTAGAGAGTAGCCACCCTATTCCACCACATTCTGTAGCTGTTATTTCCCGGACCACTCCCCAAAGCTTAGCTGTCTGGGCCTTTTTCAGCACATCTGCAGCAGATCGCACTGTTGCTATCTGCAAACTGTGTCTCAGGCACATCAAATGTGGCAAAAACACCAACCATTTGAGTACCACATGCCTAACAAGGCATTTAACGTCCAATCACTCAGCCCATTGGCAAGAGCATCTAAAAGCCACACAAAAGGAGCACAAATCTGTCCCTCCTCCTCCTTACCCACTTCAGTCTGCCCCTGCTATACCGAGTCATTACCTCTCAGCAGCCTCCACTGACAGGGATGATGGTATAGCACAGGGTATCCCAGGTCCTAGCAGCACATCTGCCAGCAGCACACCACCAGCTATAGACTGTAGCCGGCAAATTTCTCTACCCCATCTGCTGCAGCGGAAAAAAAATACAGTTCCTGCCACCCACATGCCCAGTGTCTAAATGCAAGCTTGTCATAGCTGTTGGCTCTCCAACTTCTGCCTTTCAGCCTGGTGGATTTTGCCCCCTTCCATGAATTCGCACAATGTGCTGTACCACAATGGCAGGTTCCCGGGTTTTCACGTAATGCCGTTCCTCAATTTGGTGGTGCAGCATTTCCTAAGTACCTACCCATGGTTGCAAGATGTACTAAAACAGGCCAGAAGAGTCTGTAGCCATTTCAGGCGGTCATACACAGCCTGTGCTCGGTTGGCTGAAATTCAGTGGGAATTCCACCTACCCGTAAACCGCCCGATTTGTGACATGCCCACCTGGTGGAACCCAACTTTGGGAATGCTGTAGCGGCTATACATGCCACAGAGGGCCGTCAATGAGTACCTGTGCCAGTATGGCACAACGATGGGCTCAGGCCGCCTCAGCTTTTTTTCCCCACACCAATGGCTGATCGTTAAGGATGCATGCACTGTGTTGTCACCATTTGAGGAGGCCACAAGGATGGTGAGCAGTGACAGTGCATGCATCAGTGACACAATCCCTGTTGTGTTCCTGCTGGAGCAGACTCTATGTGGCATTATGGACAGGGCACTGGAGGCAGAGCAGCAGTAGGAAGAGAAGGACTTCCTTTCCTCTCAAGGCCCACTTTATCCAGACACCATCAATCCTATGTCACAGAACACACAGGAGAGAGGGGAGGAGGATGAGGAGGAGGATTCTGGCACTTTCATAGGCTTCGAAGAAGAGGAAGACATGCGTCAATCTGTAAGCAATGGCTTTCCAACCCCAGGATCCTTGAGAGTAGTACGTGGCTGGGAGGAGGAAGTTCCAGATGCTGTCATCCTGAGTGACCCAGAGGAGTCTGCTTCTCAAGCCTCGGCAAATTTGAGGTTCATGGGCAACCTCATGCTTCAAAGCCTGTGAAAGGACCCAAGAATACGTGGCATAAAGGAGAAGGATGATTACTGGTTGGCAACCCTCCTTGACCACCGTTATAAGGGGAAGGTCTCAGAACTCATCCCGTCCCCACAGAGAGTGAAGATGATAAAATCTCTTAAAGGACACGTTAAAGAGGATTTTATTGAACATTTTTCCTGACACCAGTAGGTCACAGTGTGGTGGAAAACTTCATTTTGAGGCTTCTGTTGGTCAAGAGAGGAGCATTGGAGAATTTTTTTAGTCCTTGCTGCCCAGGGCTGTCAGCTTCCACATCCCATCGACAGCGTCTGCTTCACATAGCGGATGATTACCTCGGGGCCAAAACAGAGATGGAGAGCTTTCCAGCTGACGATCCACTGACTTACTGGGTCATGAGAATAGACCACTGGCCAGAACTTTCCCAGTATGCTATTGAGTTGTTGGGCTGCACTGCATCCAGCGTGCTTTCAGAACGGGTATTCAGTGCTGCAGGAAGTTTTGTTACTGATCATAGAACGCATCTGTCCACAGACTCCGTGGACCGTTTGACTTTTATAAAAATGAATCAGTCCTGGATTACCAGCTATGAAGCCCCTGATGCCAATGTCACTGATTAAGTCTTTTTGGGATGTGGAATCTATGCAGGACTTTGAGGCTGCCTAGCTTTGAGGATGTTCAATCATTTCATCTGGAAAAATGTTTTTGGTATAGGTTTCATGGGCACAATTAACACCCAAAGACCAATTTTCTGCACCTGTTTGACAGGTGCATATCATTGCAATTTTTTACAGCAAGGCCAATTCTTGCTTTCATCAAGAGTACCTCTATAGGGTTACGGTGGGAAGGCCCCACCAACACTCAAAGACCAATTTTTCTGCACCTGTTTGACAGGTGTATATCGTAATTTTTTACAGCAAGGCCAATTCTTGCTTTCATCAAGAATACCTCTATAGGGTTACGGTGGTAAGGCCTTCCCACTGACACCCAAAGACCAATTTTTACGCACCTGTTACTTTTATCCAAAGTCAAAGTGACACCAGAATGTATTCAAAAAATCTCTAATCTTATTCCCAGTGCACTACATTGTGGCCTCATCATTCACACTGGCTCCCCAGCTGTAGCTGAGCAAAATAAAGGCAGCTTGCAGGGAAAATGTCATTTTATTTTGGCTTTATAAATGTAATTATTGCTGCAGCAGATTCTAGACATAATACAGATCTGCCACTTTACGGGTAGACTAGGGGGACCCCCCAGGCACTATATTGGAAGGATTTTTTTATTTTTATGCTTTCACTTTAAAAATCAAAAAATCGCTTAAAAATCATCAATCAACATTACGTTTTTTAAAAACTTCTTTTTATTTTTACATGTCCCCCAGGGCAGGACACGGACCCCTATAACCATTGTATGCCCAATTACTAGCATATAAGCCTTCAAATTGGCACTTTTGATTTTTGACGTTCGGGTCCCATTGACTTTAATGGGGTTCGTTATTTGGGTCCGAATATTCGCGGTGTTCGGATGTTCTGCTGAGAACTGAACAGGAGTTTGTTCGGCCCATCCCTATTTACTGCACACATTTATATGCACTTAGTCATTCTAACAAAACTTCCGACATCTCAGGTAGGGCGAGTTGTCCTCCCCCCATGACACAGCGTGCCTCAAATGAGGTGTCTGGGGGTGCTGGACAATGACCCCACCTTCTGCTTAACTCGCGGGATAGACTACATTGTTCCCATATGTTTCCTACTATGGTTTTGCCAATAATACACGTTCATGCGAACCTGTTTACAATGATCTAATGTATGGCTAACACTGTTTCTCTTCTGTAATGTCTCTACTGAAACTTTAATAAAAACATTGAACAAGAAATAAAAATTGAAACTTCAGATTAGGCTTATAACACTGTAACATATGAAGTATTTAATAATGACTTATTAATAGTTAACAACAAACAAAACCATTATTATGGTTGACACAACCAGTACATACACATCTTAATAAACAAAGTCATAAAAAACTGCTTGAAAAGTTAACCACCCTACAGCTACAAAATAACCAGTTTAGTGCACAATTTGTATTTGTTGTACTTTTATATGCAGTAAGCAGTTCTGGGAACCAATGTTAAAGAGAATACAGCCTTGTATACATCTTGTTTCCTAAACGGTCTGTTATGTAAGATAAAGAAAGAATAGGAATGTTTACACCCATATTACTAGAAGATTATCTGCAGGATCTAGTTCTCTGTGAGACATGTTTAAGAGCTACAATTTCCAAAAATGCAAGTATTTTCAACCCAACCAAAACAAAAGGGTTAATTATACCAAGTAACAAAACGCTTCAAAGAAAAAAGTGAAACATCAACCCTCCTTATCCCACTGCTGTCATTTTAAAATTGGGTAATTATTATCAGCTTAAAGTTTGTAGAACAATGTTTGAGGCATGGTTCCTCTTACTCATAGCAATTTAAAGTGGTATAAAACCCAAAAACAAATGTTTTTTTAAATTGCAGCTCAGCAGTTTTTGGCGGCATTCATTTTTTTTTAGCCTTTTTTCAATTATTTTTTTAGCTGGTGGTCCAGCCAGTAGGTCTATTTTTTCTACTTACTTCAACAGACCAAACTGTGCAGCAAACGTGGCAGTTAGAGGGTTGGGACAAACTATTTAACACTGACAGAGATACTTACAAATGGTCAGCTTTTATTCATTTATTTAAAGGAGAAGTACAGCCAAAGTTCCTTCTGCACTCCTGCGACCCCTTTTCAGCAGACAGCAGGCTGAAGCCCGCTGTCGGCTGACATCACAGAGCCGGTCCAGGCTGGGGAAAGATCACGACCATTTGGTCAGGATCCACCCAAGACCATTGCAGCGAGCCGCCCGCTCCCACCCCCTTCACAGCCCAGCGGTCCAGTGAGCCTGAGGGTGGGGTGGGTCAGAGCAGATAGCGGTGACTGACAGTCACCAGCTCTTTGCTCAGGGAGCCCTGAGAACCAAGCAATCAGCAGTGTATTTTCACTCGGTTCTCAGCAGTAGAGCCGGCGGGGGACAGATACAGCATTGGACCAATGCTACATCCACCTAAGTAAGTAAAAAGGCTAAACAAAAACTAAGCTTATCTTAACAGTCAAGAAGTTGGAGATATTGATCATATGTACATGCATATGATGCACAGATGACTACTAAAGCTGGCCATACATTATACAATGTTCTTATTCTGTTTCCTTTAGCTGTACCTTCAACTATGTAGGCAAGGGCCTGCCTGATTGCATACAAATTGAAAGTGTTTAGGTTTGACCTCATATTAAATGGTTTTGGTAAATCTAAAGGAAAGTTGTACAAGATTGTTTAATGTATGGCCAGCCTAAGGGAAATATTTACATACAAAATACAATAATTAATAATTTGGAACAGCAAGCAATTAAAATTGTCCTGTCAAAACTGACCTTCAGGTAAATGTTAAGTTAATTCAAAATGTGTACTTTCCTGAAAACACACTATGGTTTCATTTAAAATAGCAGCAACAAAGGAACACTATATAATCACAGTTTGACCCCTTCATGACCAGAGTAAATTTAGCCATTTAGAGTTGAGATTTTTTCTAAAAGTTCTGGCATTTTTCTTAAATAACACTTTAGCTTATCATTATTATTTAAGAAAAACTAAGTAAAAAGTAAAAACAATCTTACTTTTTTACCTACATTTTTTTTTTCAAATAGTGCCTTTAGTTGGTCATATAGAAACCAGACAAGTTCTCTTTTTTGGCATGATTAAAGATATTGGTGTATTCCAGTGTATTGCTGTATTACCATGAACAATCGAATGTACCTACCGCTTTCAGACACATTCAGATGCCAATTTACTGACTATTATGTTTTAGAATGTGTGACCATTTCACATTTTTGAGAGGAAGTCTATAGTAACGTGTAAAACTAAAACATTTTCTTGGTGGTAATCAAACCCATGACCCAGTATTGCAAAACAAGAATTGTACAGCAAAGTGCCCCTTTTGCTCACCATGCTCAGATGCAGGGGCAGGCACTTTTATCTCCCTTTCCCACAACTCCCTGGGTTCCTGGACATGCCCAGAGAGCATAAGTCACTTAGCTTCCCTCCCTCAACAGGTCAGAGAGGCCACATCTGATAAGGAAAAGTAGCCGGGCAAATGATCTGCAGCCAGGTGAGTAGCCCTCCACTGTCAGAAGCAGTGTGCAAATAACTGGGCAGGAGCCTAAGGCCTAATTCGCACTAGTGTGTGTATACGCTGCAAATTCCAGCAGCGAGAATCTGCAGATTGACAAATATGTGTAAATAGCTGCAGCCTCTGAGCCCATACAATGCAATCACCAGCTGTCGGCGGCCGCAGTTAATCTTGACTTTTTGCACAGCCAGCAATTACCTGCATTGGTCACGGCTCGGAACACTTTGTGTGTCATTCACTCTGTGAATGGAAGCTAATAGCATGCAGCTTCCCCGAAAGAACCAGTTACTGTGGGAAGCATCTTCCCAGTTGCTACCAGAATACTCAATTTTCAGTGGGGTGGCCCTTGTCCTCAGGTACTGAATCTCTCCAGTTGTTCGCCAATGCTTACAGTTATCCTGGACTTCATGAAGAGGATTGCTGTTCATGAGGGTAACAGCAAATAGCTTTGTATGTTCTGCATTGTTTTACTGAAGTACTAAAAAATAGGAGTCCTAAAAAAATATGTAAAAAAAAATTAAAAATAAAATAGTAAAAAAATAAAATAAAAAAAAGATTTAAAAAAATAAAACAACACAAATAAAAAACTACTGACACCAGTGGCAGAACTACTAGGGTCGCAAAGGTCGCACTTGCGACTGGGAGCTGGCGTTCTGCCACCATCGGGGACCCCAAGACGGTAGGAAGGTGGCCCGCTGCGGGATCGTAATAAAGTGTCCCACGGTGGGAGAAAATAGGATTTTATAACAGCTTACCTGTAAAATGCTTTTCTTTGAAGTACATCACGGGACACAGAGACATAGTAATTACTATGTGGGTTATAGGCCACTTTCAGGTGATGGACACTGGCACACCCTAAGACAGGAAGTCCACTCCATATATAACCCCTCCCACTACTGGGAGTACCTAAATTTTTGTAGCAAAGCAATGCACGTGTATACCAGAAAGAAGGGAGGGTCCTCTGTGTCCCGTAATGTACTTCAAAGAAAAGGATTTTACAGGTAAGCCTTTATAAAAATCCTATTTTCTTAATTGTACATCACGGGACACAGAGCCATGGTAATTACTATGTTGGATGTCCCAGAGCAATGCCAACTGAAGGGAGGGAGACACAACAAATTTTGGGCACCATGAGATTAGAGGATTTTTACTGCAGCTTGCAGCACACTGCGCCCAAAGGCGATATCCTCATGACTTTTTACATCTATCTGATAGAATCTGGTAAATGTATGGACTGAAGACCAAGTTGCGGCCTTGCAGATTTGAGCCATGGAGACTTGGTTATGCACTGCCCACAAAGCACTAACAGCCCTTGTGGAGTGCGCTTTGATTTGAAAAGGAGGAATCTTCCTCTTTAAACCATATGCTTGAACAATTACTTGTCAAATCCATTTAGAAATAGTAGATTTCGATGCTGCCTGTCCTCTTTTGGGACCTTCAGGCAATACAAACAAAACATCCGTTTTCCGAATCTGAGTAGTCGCCTTCAAGTAGACTTTGACTGCTCTCACCACATCAAGAGAATGTAGTGACTTTTCTTCCGTAGAACCTGGTTCTGGAAAAAATGAATATAGAACAATATCCTGGTTTAAATGAAAACTTGACACTACCTTCAGTAGAAAGTTAGGATGAGGACGCAAAACTACCTTGTCCTTATGAATGATTAAATATGGCAGCCAACTCTGATACCCTTCTTGCAGAAGATATGGCTGCCAGAAAAACTAGTTTCCTTGTCAAAAGGACCAAGGGAATATGTCGTATCGGCTCAAAAGGCTGTTTCTGTAATTAAACTAAATTCAAGTCCCAAGGGTTCAGGAGTAACCTAACCAGAGGATTAAGCCGCGTTACCCCCTGAATAAAGCCACGAACCAAAGAATGTGAAGCAAGTGGTCGCTGATATAATACTGATAAGGCTGAGACCTGGCCCTTGATAGTACTCAAGGCCAACTTCATTTTTAACCCCATTTGTAGAAAATCAAGGATTCTACCTATGACATACTTCCTGGGGTGCCAACCCTTGGATTTACACCAGGAGACATATGCCTTCCAGACTCTATAATATATGATTCTGGAGGCCGGCTTCCTTGCATTAACCAAGGTAGATACCACCGAACCTGGCAGCCCACGCTTTATTTAGAATGTGGGTCTCAATAGCCAAATCGTTAAATTTAGCGTTTGTAAGGTAGGATGAAATACCTTGCAAGAGAAGGTCTGGATGTGGTGGTAGGGTCCATAGGTCCCCTACCGCCATCTTTATGATCTCTGCAAACCAAGATCTCCTGGGTCACGCCAGGGCCACAAGAATCACTGACTTTCCTTCCTGCTTGATCCTGCGAAGAAGTTGTGGAAGCAGCAGAACAGGAGGGAATGCATACATCAGTGAGAACTGATTCCACATGAATACCAAGGCATCTGTACTGCGCGCTAGCGAATCTTTTGTTCAGGTCTGGTATGGATTTTAAGGGGAACCCCGCGCCAATTTTTTTTTTTAAATGGCGTAATGCCAGACCCTTATCCGAGCACGCAACCTGGCAGGCCGCAGGAAAAGAGGGTGGACGAGAGAGTGGCCCCCCTCCTGAACCATATCAGGCCACATGCCCTCAACATTGAGAGGATGCTTTGAAGTAGCCCCCCCATAGCACCTTGTCCCCATGTTGATGAGTAAAAGGGCCTCATCCCCACAACCCTTGGCCAGTGGTTGTGGGGGTCTGCGGGCGGGGGGCTTATCGGAATCTGGAAGCCCCCTTTAACAAGGGGACCCCCAGATCCCGGCCCCCTCTGTGTGAAATGGTAATGGGGTACAAATGTACCCCTTCTATTCCACAAAAAAGGTCAAAAGTATTAAAAATGACAAGAGACAGTTTTTGACAATTCCTTTATTTAAAGTCTTCTTCTTTCCATCTTCTTCGGTCTTCTTCCTTCCTTCGGTTTCTTCCTCCATCTTCTTCTTCCTCCGATCCTCTGCTTCTTGCTCCGGTGTTCTCTTCCGGCATCTTCCTCCACTGCGTCTTCTTCCCCGCTTCGTTCTTGGGCCGCTCTGAATCCATGGGAGGCTCCCTCTGTGTGACACTTCTCTTCTTCTGACACTTTTTGAATAACGGAGGGTGGAGCCACCCGGTGACCCCGCCCCCCTCTGACGCATGGGGACTTGATGGGAACTTCCCCTATGGCTTTCCCCGTGATGTCAGAGGGGGCAGGGTCACCCGATTAGGTAGGGTGGCCCCGCCCTCTGTTATTTAAGAAGTGTCAGAAGAAGAGAAGCGTCACACAGCGGGGGCCTCCCATGGATGCGGAGCAGCCCAAGAACGAAGCAGGGAAGAAAACACAGCGGAGAAAGATGCCGGATGAGAACACCAGAGCAAGAAGAAGAGGATAGGAGGAAGAAGAAGATGGAGGAAGGTACCGAAGGAAGAAGGAAGGAAGAAGAAAGAAGATCCGAAGAAGATGTCAAGAAGAAGACTTTAAATAAAGGAATTGTCAAAAACTGTCACTTGTCATTTTTAACATTTTTGACACTTTTTTTGTGAAATGGTAGGGGTACTTTTGCCCCTACTTTTACCCCATTACCATTTCACACGAGGGGGCGGGATCTGGGGGTCCCCTTGTTAAAGGGGGCTTCCAGATTTCGATAAGCCCCCCGCCCGCGGACCCCCACAACCACAAAGGGTTGTGGGGATGAGGCCCTTGTCCTCATCAACATGGGGACAAGGTGCTTTGGGGGGCTACCTCAAAGCACCTTCCCAATGTTGAGGGCATGTGGCCTGGTACGGTTCAGGAGGGGGGCGTTCTCTCATCCCCCCTCTTTTCCTGCGGCCTGCCAGGTTGCGTGCTCGGATAAGGGTCTGGTATGGATTTTTGGGGGGACCCCAAGCCATTTTTTTTTAATTCTGGTGCGGGGTTCCCCTTAAAATCCATACCAGACCTGAAGGGTCTGGTATGGATTTTGAGGGGGACCCCCACGCCATTTTTTTTTTGGTGTTGGGTTCCCCTTAATATCCATACCAGACCTGAAGGGCCTTATATAGAATTTAGGGGGACCCCCACGCCATTTTTTTTTTAAATTTTGGTTCAAGGTTCCCCTGTGGGGAAATCCCATGTCGTTTTTATCAATTAACTTTTATGTGTATTGTCGTACCGACAATTCATTAATAGCCGCGAGTAGTTTTAAATTACTTTTTTTCCTTTGAAATGTCATTTTGCTGTCAGACTGTTCTAAACACGGGAAACATGCGTCCCTTTACAGGCATACTATAGACACCCCCCAGGTATGAAATTTAAAGGAATATTACACTTTTATTGTTTCACTTTAAGCATTATTAAAATCACTGCTCCCGAAAAAACGGCCGTTTTTTTTTATAATTTCTTTATTTTTGCATATTATATGTTACATTCCACATATAGTACTTAACATATTCTTCATGTCATCTCTTACATCTTGTCGCATCCCCATATCTTCAAATTGTAACAACATTATACATTTCAATTCAGTGCAACTCAGTCTCGTCTACACAATAGACACATATAATTTTCCTTTTCTCTTATCCTAACCCTAATACCTACCCCCACCTTCTAAAACCCCAAAGGAGAGGAAAAAAAAAAAACAAAACAAGACAAACAAACAAACAAAAAAAAAGGGGGGGTGCCCCCTCCCCTTCCCATTTGATCGCGCATGATCTACCTCTCTTGTTCTCCACTTCTATAAGCTATGTAGGGAGCCCATACCTTCCAATATTTCTCATCCTGTTCTTTCAGCATCAAAGTCAAATTCTCCATTTGTTGGATTTCTGTAATTCTAGCCCACCACTGTGTTCTAGTCGGAGGGACTGAACTCTTCCACAGAGCCGGAATACAGGCCCTTGCCACCGTGAGAAGATGTTTAAGCAGGGAGTTCTTATATTTTTCCACCGACATGGGGGACATCATTTAGTGTCGGGTTTTCCCCAAGAGACACACCTGTAACCTTAACCGTTTCCTCAACCATTTTCCAAAATCCCCTGATCTTCTCACATTCCCAGAATATATGCAACATCGTGCCCTCTGACCTCATACAACGCCAGCATACATTTGAGACCTGTGGGAATATTTTATGTAGTACAGATGGTGTTCTATACCATCTGGTGAGGATTTTGTATCCTCCCTCCTGGTACCTGCTTGCAACCGATGTCTTATGAATAGATTTAAAAATTTTGACCTTCTGTCTTTGGGAGAACATTGTCCCCATTTCTCTCTCCCAAGCTTGAATAAAATTAAGATCTTGGGGTGCTTCCAAGCTCGTTAATGCCTCGTAGAAATATGATAGGGAATGCCTCATGCTCTCTCCATCTAAACATCTCTGTTCGAAGCGTGATAGATCCCGTATCACTGGATAAGTTTTAGTTTTCGAGCGAATATATGCTCCTAATTGCATCGCCCTGAAGTAGTCTAGGTCTGGTGTTACTTCTCCTTCTATCTCACCTCGTGACATCAAGCAATTACCCCTTGAGAAATGTATGATCCTGTTTTTCCCCCTTCGTTTTAATACCTCAAACCCCCAGTCTGTTATGCCAGGCTGAAAGTCTGGCGTACCCAGCACCGGGAACATAGGGCTCGGAGGTAATGATAAATTTGTCTTTTTAAAATTTGTGTTGATAGTACGGAGAGTTGCGCCTGTCAGTGGGTGTTTTTTCACTGTTATTGGTATTTCCGCTCTCGCTACCTATGCCAACCCCTCCAAGGGTATTTTAACCATCGCTTGTTCTAATTGTACATATGGTTTCCTCTCAGAGGCGCACCATTCCATTACTCTGGCTAGCTGTGAGGCCTCCTGATATCTCACTGGGTCTGGAAAGCCAATGCCTCCTTTTTCTTTAGGGAGCACTAAGATGGTCCTCCATACTCTTGCTGGCTTCCCAGCCCATATAAACCTCAGAAACCTTGATCTGAGGTCTTTCAGGAAACTTGGGGGGATCTTTATTGGCAAGGTTTGCAACAAGTAAAGAAGCCAAGGCATCACGTTCATCTTTATGATATTTGTCCTTCCAAACCATGTAAAGATCTTTCTATCCCATCACTTTAAGTCTAGTTTAATTTGTCTTAACATCGGGGCATAATTTAATTCAAATATCCTACTAAGCTTCTTCGGTATTTTGGTCCCCAGGTAGCTTATATGGGATTCTGACCATCTAAAGTTGAATTGTGTCTTTATCTGTTGCATTACAGGTGCCTTCATTTCCATCCCCATAGCCTCTGATTTAGTATAGTTCCCCTTATAATTTGCTATCCCCCCATATTGACGCCCCATTAAAAGAGATGGGAGGGATATAATTGGGGAAGTTATGAAGAAAATCAAATCGTCAGCATAAGCTGCTACCTTATGCTCCTCTCTTTCTGTCTTAATACCTCTAATGTTGGGGTTGGCACGTATCTTCCTTAAAAAGGGCTCCAATGTAAGAATGAAAATAATGGGCGACAATGGGCATCCCTGGCGCGTTCCATTTCGAATACAGAGTGGGTCCGAGAGTCTGTCGTTTACCTTAACCCTCGCACTCGGGACTGAATATAGATTTAGAAACCATCTCAGCATTCCATCCTCCAAGCCAATATGTTGCAGAGTAGCCCTAAGAAAAATCCAATCAACTCTATCGAATGCTTTTTCTGCATCAGCTGAAAACAATATTAGGGGTTTCTGTTGGCTCTGTGCAATGTAAATAACGTTTATTACTCTCTGCGTGTTTTCCCTCCCCTCCCTTCCAGCAGTAAACCCCACTTGATCTGGGTGTATCAATGCGGGAATGTGCTCGTCTAATCTGATCGCTAGGATCTTAGAGAAGATTTTTAGATCCGCATTTAACAGTGCAATCGGCCGGTAGTTGGAACACTGAGATGGATCCTTACCCTCCTTCGGGATTACTGCTATATGTGCCAACAATGTCTCAGTATTTAACTTCTGTCCCTCCCGTAGTGAGTTAAAAGCTGCTGTGAATCTTGGAGCCAATTTCTCAGCAAAAAATTTATAGTACACCAGGGTGTATCCATCTTGGCCCGGTGCTTTCCCCATTTTTAAAAGATTTAATGCTCTCTTAAATTCTTCTACTGTAATTGGTACATCTAGAACTCGTGCTGTCTCCTCTGTCAGCTTTGGCATTCCTGAGGTTTGTAAATAATCCCTTGCCATCTCCCATTTGCTTTCACACCTCTCTGGGGATAATTGGCCTTCCAATTGGTAAAGACCCTCGTAGTACTCCTTAAAAATCTGTGCCATTTCCTGTGAGGAACTAACCACCTCATCCCTCTGTGTCTTGATACCTGACATGTACTTCTGTGTGGTAGCATCCTTAAGGGCCTTTGCCAACATCCTGCTCGGCTTGTTCCCAAATTCATAGAGTGTCCATCTTCCCCGTTTCAACTTAGCTTTAGCCTGTTCAATGAGCAATGAATTTAAATCCTCCCGTAAACCACTTAATTTATCCTCTAATCGCTGTGTCTGAGATTTTTTATGTATCAGCTCCACTTCTCGAATTTTTTTAAGTAGTACATCAATCTGTTCATTAAGCTTCTTTTTCCTATGCGCCCCTAAGGATATAAAGACCCCTCTCATCACGCATTTATGTGTTTCCCATAGACAAAATGGGGTGACTTCATCTGTATCATTTGTTAGAAAAAAGGCGTCCAGTTCCTGATTTAATTTTTGTTCATACTCCTTATCCTTCAACAAGGTCTCATTAATCTTCCATTGCCACTCACGGCGATCTGCCTCCCCTAGATCCAACACACAGTTTGTCGGGGCGTGGTCCGACAGAGTGAATGAGCCTATATCAGCACTCACCATCGATGTTATTCCTGTCTGTGAGACCAAGATATAATCGATCCGAGTGTATGATTTATGTTTTGCCGAGAAGAATGTGTAATCTCTGTCTTGTACATGAACTGTCCTCCATGTATCTACCACCTGAAGGTCACTTAGTAGTTTTTTTACTCTTCGTAATTTTTAGAGTGACAGGTGGGAGGCTCCCCTGGACGCATCTATAAGAGGGTCCAGGGCCAGATTTAAATCTCCCCCTATCACCAGAAAGCCCTCCTTGTGCTGATGTCTTCATTCGGGAGATACAGGTTCACTAATGTAACCTTTTGCAATCCTAACAATCCCTTTACAATTAAGAGGTGGCCGTTTTTAAAACTTTTTTTTGCATTGATACATGTTCCCTGGTTCAGGACCCAGGTCCCCAAACACTTTTTATGACAGTAATTTGCATATAAGCCTTTAAAATTAGCACTTTTGATTATTCATGTTCGAGACCCATAGACTTTAACGGTGTTCGCGTATTCGAACATATTGTTTGCCTGTTCACATGTTCTGGTTCAAACCGAACAGGGGGGTGTTCGGCTCATCCCTAGTGATTGATCTAGGCAACTGCTTTTGCATTGTCGAATTGGATCCTGACAGGACAATTCCGTAACCTGAACGTCCAGGCCCTCAGGGGAATATTGATGGGCAAGTTCATTTCTGATCTGGACCATTTCCCTTGGACAGTCGCCTCTTCCAGGACTGCTCCCCAACCCGAAAGGCTGGCATCTGTTGTTACTACCTTCCAGGTATTTGGTAGGAAGGATTTTCCTTTCTGCAGATTCTTGGTTATCAACCACCAACTGAGGCTCTGGCGCACCTTTGGAGACAAACACATTGGCAAATCTAAAGCTTGGACCTTCTTGTTCCAAGCCGATAGGATACTGTTTTGCAGCAGTCTCGAATGAAACTGAGCATAACGAACGGCCTTGAATGAAGCCACCCACCATATTTCCCAACAACCTCATGCAAAGTCGAATAGAAGGATTCTTCTTTGCCTTGACTACCTGAATCAGCTCCCTTATGTCACTGATCTTCGCCTGGGGTAAGAATACCCTCTTCTGGACTGTATCTATGATCAGACTCAAGTATTCCAATCTCCTTGATGGTTTTAAGGAAGATTTCTCTAGGTTGAGAATCCAACCTAGGTATTCCATGTAGTTGACCATGGTGACCATACTTTGGTCTAAGCAGGCTACTGACTGGGCTATCAAGAGCAGATCATCTAGGTACACTATAATCATTATACCATGGGCACTAAATCTGGCTAGAGGAGGGGCCAGGACCTTTCTAAACACTCGAGGTGCAGTAGCTAGACTGAAAGGCAGAGCTACAAACTGAATATGAAAATTTTCTACCTCAAAGCGTAGATATTTCTGGTGAGCGGGGGAAATTGGCACATGGAGGTATGCATCCTTGATGTCGATTGATGCCAGAAGTTCTCCTCGTTATGGGATGGAGACTACTGATCGTATTGACTCCATGTGAAAAGAGCGGATATTCAAAAACCGGTTTAGATCTTTGAGATCTAGAATGGGTCTGACATCTCCATTTGGTTTTGGTACCGTGAAAAGGTTTGAATAAAACCCCAATCCCTGCTCTTCTATGGGGACCACCGATATCACCTTTTGAGACAAAAGATGGTCCAATGCTTGAAAGAGAGACTTCTTTTTCTCCGGATCCCTGGGAACGTTTGATCTGAGAAAACGAGGAAACGGGGACTCTTGGAACTCTAGTTTGTACCCTAGAGTAATTGAAGAAGCCACCCATTTGTCTTGACACTCTTCCTGCCAGACCCTTGAGAACTGCAGAAGTCTTCCCCCTACTCGAGCGAGCGGGGGCGCCCCTTCAAAAGGAGGCTTTAGTATTTTGTTTTGTAGGTTTCCTTCCCCACAGGGATGGACTGGCCATCGGGACTACCGGGAGTTTCCCAGTGGACCGAATGGCTCAGTGGGCCGGTTTCAGCGGCTGCCTATTGCATCTGCAGTGTCTACGATTTACCCATCAATCGCCGACAGCTGGCGTCTGACGGGTAGATCGAGATGCATGCAGAGTAGCCTCTGTAGTAAGTTCTCTCTCATGTCACGCTGCTGCTGCTCCCCCCGGCGGCCCCTCCTCCTCCTCTCTTCTCGTCCATCTCCATTTGCTTGTGACATCATCTGCGATGGACGAGAAGAGAGGAGGAGGGGCCGCTGGGGGGAGCAGCAGCAGCGTGACATGAAAGAGAACTTATTACAGAGGCTTCCTTGCGCTACTCTGCATGTGAAAAAAACACGTAAACGCTGTGCCCAGATGTGCCCTGAATGTACCTCATGTGCCCCGAATGTGTCCTGATGTTCCTGAATGTACCCCATGTGCCCTGAATGTGCCCTGATGTGCCTTGAATGTACCCCATATGCCCTGAATGTGCCCTGATGTTCCCTGAATGTGCCCTGATGTACCCCATGTGCCTGATGTGCCCTGATGTACCCCATGTGCCCTGAATGTGCCCTGATGTTCCCTGAATGTGCCCTAATGTTCCCTGAATGTGCCCTGATGTACCCCATGTGCCTGATGTGCCCTGAATGTGCCTCATGTGCCCTGATATTCCCTGAATGTGCCTGATGTGCCCTGAATGTGCCCTGATGTACCCCATGTGCCTGATGTGCCCTGATGTACCCCATGTGCCTGATGTGCCCTGAATGTGCCCCATGTGCCCTGATATTCCCTGAATGTGCCTGATGTGCCCTGAATGTGCCCTGATGTACCCCATGTGCCTGATGTGCCCTGATGTACCCCATGTGCCTGATGTGCCCTAAATGTGCCCCATGTGCCCTGATGTGCCCTGAATGTGCCCTGATGTTCCCTGAATGTGCCCTGATGTGCCTGATGTGCCCTGAATGTGCCCCATGTGCCCTGATGTTCCCTGAATGTGCTTGATGTGCCCTGAATGTGCCTGATGTGCCCTGATATACCCCATGTGCCTGATGTGCCCTGATGTACCCCATGTGCCTGATGTGCCCTGAATGTGCCCCATGTGCTCTGATGTGCTCTGAATGTGCCCTGATGTCCCCTTAACGTGCCCTGATGTGCCCTGATGTACCCCATGTGTCCTGATGTGCCCTGATGTTTCCTGAATGTGCCCTGATGTGCCCTGAATGTGCCCCATGTGCCCTGATGTTCCCTGAATGTGCCCTGATGTTCCCTAAATGTGCCCTGATGTGCCCTGATGTACCCCATGTGCCTGATGTGCCCTGAATGTGCCTTGATGTGCCCTGAAGTGCCCTGAATGTGCCCTGATATGCCATGATGTACCCCATGTGCCCTGAATGTGCCCCATGTGCCCTGATGTGCCCTGCATGTGCCCTGATGTACCCCATGTGCCTGATGTGCCCTGAATGTGCCCCATGTGCCCTGATGTGCCCTGAATGTGCCCCATGTGCCCTGAATGTGCCCTGATGTGCCCGAATCTGCCCTGATGTGCCCCATGTGCCCTGATGTGCCCCATGTACCCTCATGTGCCCCATATACCCTGATGTGCTGTACCCTGCTGTGCTGTGTTACTCCGATGTGCGCTGTGCCCCGATGTGCGATGTACCCTGATGTGCTTGTACCCTGATGTGCGCTGTGCCCTGATGTGCGCTGTGCCCTGATGTGCTGTGCCCTGGGCCACCCACATTTTTGTCCCAGTCCAGCCCTACTTCCCCAGGACTTCTTTTGTCCCTGGGGTTGACCCTGAGGTTTACCTCTTGAATTTGATGGTGGAGGCCATCGAGACTGCCTGGAGGCTGATGCTCCTGGCACTGGAGAAGAGGCTCATTTAAATTCAATATGCTTACTACTTTTCCCATTAGAAATTCTTGTACTTATGTACAAGAATGTACTTAAATATACTTATGTACTTGTACATATGCAGATCATCCCCAAACAGCCGTTCACCACGAAAAGGAAAAATAGCCAAGAGCTTTTTGCAGGGCGCTTCGGCCGACCAAGTTTTCAACCATAGTATTTTACGCATATGCACCAGCCCAAGCGTAAGGCGTGAGGCCTGGAGAATAGAATCTCCAATAGCGTCTATTGCAAAACATAACGCCCCTGGTAGCTCGGCCAAATCTTGGGCCTGCTGATCAGGAATAATCTTGAGCACCTGTATAAACTGGTCTCTCAAGGATTGACACACAACAATTGCTGCCAGCGCAGGCTGAGTTACTGAACCTCCCAACTTCTCATCCATTGGATCCCTAAGCATTTGAGCATTGACTACCGGGCAAGTCAAACTTTTATTCACAGAGGATATGGCTACGTCAATTGTTGGTATCTCCCATTTTTATTAAACTTTTCCTCCATAGGATAAAGTGTTGCAAACTTTTTAGGAGGATAAAAATTCTTATCTGGGTGATCCCACTCAGAATACACAAGCTTTTCCAGCAAAGAATGGATAGGAAATACACAGCTTGGGGAGGCTCTAGCGAACCCAAACAAGAAGTACGTTTATCAACCGACTCAGTTAAGGGTAGCATAAATGTGGAGCGCACCAATTCAGTAAGAGATTGTACCATTAATCTTTCAGATTGTGAACCCTCCGCATCTGACCCCTCAGAAGAGGGGTCATCAGCCTCTTCCTGGTCCCCTGAGAAAAATTAATCATCTCCTGCCCCCAGTTCCTCAGTTTGAGGGTCCTGGGTAACGGAAGGGGACCTATCGCGCTTAGTCCCATTCTGGGATGCGAATAAAGCCGCTAACCTCCACCTTTTCTTGAATCTCACGATACCACACGATAACCAGGGCACGAGAGTCATCGCCTCGCTGGATGCCGAGTAGGCGTTTGATTCAGTAAAATGGCTGTATTTGTGGGAGAGTCCTGGAGAGATATGGCTTCGGCCCCAAATACCTCCATTGGCTCAAGATGCTGTATAAAGCACCCAAGGCGAGGGTCCGCACAAATGATTGTCAGTCTGACATATTCTCCCTCCGTAGGGAGAATATCCCCCACACTATTTGCTTTGGCTCTGGAGCCACTTGCAGTGTTGGTTAGGGACTCCTCTTCAGTTAGTTGCTTGAGAGTGGGACAACTGGAGGAGAAACTGTCATTATATGCGGACGATGCCCTGTTATATCTAAATGATGCGGGCCCGTCGCTATCAGCTGCCCTAAAATTGTTCGATACATTCGGTACTTTTTCGGGAATACAGATTAATTGTTCCAAATCTATTATTTTTCCCATAGACGACGGAGCGGCGCAGGCGGCCCCAGCTTCTCCACTACAATGGGTGGAGGAATTTAAATACCTCTGGGTACAGATTACAGACCTTCCTAGGATGGAGAAACAGTGGAATACTGGAAGGGGGATATCCCATCTTTGGATAAAGAGGACTGGGAGGATTGTCTAGAACAGGGCCCAAAGCTTGTAATATTGTCCCGAGATAAGCTGATACAGGTTCAATTTCTGCACAGGATGTATTATACTCCGGAGAGGCTACATAGGATCTTCCCGCAGCGTGACCCTGTGTGTCCCCGCTGCAAAACACAGCGGGGCTCATATCTACATATGTTTTGGGAGTGCCCAGTGATTTTGTCATATTGGGAGGCAGTGTTTGCAGAAATAAACCTTAGATTACAATTAACTCTGATACCCACCCTGTCCTTGGCCCTCCTGGGAGTCCCGATGACCGACGTCCTCATCATCTGAAGCTACTGATATCATATCTCCTGTATTATGCTAAGAAAGAAATTCTAATGAAATGGCTACATCCCCACAAACCTGAAGTAGCTGCCTAGGAAATGACAGTCAATGCAGCACTCCCACTGTATAAAATGACCTATTCGAACAGGGGTTGTCCCTGGAAGTTTGAGAAGGTCTGGGCACCGTGGACAATGACCTGATGTGCATGCTGTAGTGTATGGGTTTTAATATGGGAAGTTATAAGATTGTACAACAGCACTGATACTCCAACAAATTGTAATAATACAGAACATGTCTTGCAAGTAAATGATACTTATAGTGGTGGGCAGCGACCCCATCGGGACTATGTACAACCTAATTTGGTAGAGCTCAGTATACTGCTTAAGGCACTTGATAAAGTCCTCACTTTGTTTTCGAGTCTTGCATAACCTGTACTATGTAATATTTTTCAATAAAGCACCACTGTTTGTTAAAAAAAAAAAGCCGCTAACCTCTGCCTAATATGGTTGAGGAACACATTTCTTCAGTAACATAGACAGGGGCTGCAGTGTTGGAAACAGTTGCACCACCTGATGTCCCTGATGGCTCGCTCTGACCAGCCACTTCAGATCTCTAAGGGGAGAATGCCATTTTAGAGATGATTTTAGGCTTTTTTGAGCTTGAAGGAGTCCCTCTTGAGCCCTTTTTTGGGGTGTTTTAACACCCCCCTTCTGACCATAGCCCAATGCACAAATGCAGAGGTACTACCAGAAGAAATCGCATTCACTGCTTGAGCAAATAGTACAGCAACTGCCGCTGCTATTAACACTCAGCCTGATGCTTTTAGTAAATGTGCCAAAGGAATGCCTGTGTCACCAACCTCTTACATGCCCCTTTTTGCTCTTGTGTCCCTCCAACAGCTGCAGCCAGCAAATAATGGAGTTTTTAAAACATACTCCTGCGCTGGGCATTGCAGCACGGCAACGCTGCGCTAAGCCCTGCCCACTCCGTCACACCGCGCCCCCTCCCACTCTTTTCAAAAAGAGCGTTTTCACATCCGACCGATCGGCTTGTGTGGGGGGGGGGTGGCGAGGAGGAGATCAGGTAATCCAACCGCCGCGCAGGGGAGGTAAAAAACGGAGTGGCATCGCCGACCATTCTGGCTTCCCACTATCCAGGGAGAGGGGGAGAGCTTTTTCTAGGTGGGGGGGTGTTTTTGTAAGAAAATCTCCCCCCAATCTTACCGGAGTTCTGGGACTGCTCACCGGAGGAATCTGCAGCTTCTACTGAGACACCGGGACACAGCTTAGGAAAGCATGACATGGTATGTGCTCTATACAGCCCCCAGTGGTGACTTTTAGGCATGACAACATTTACTTTTTAAAGGAGATAATTCATAAGAAACTTAAAAAATTCCTTAGAAATCTCCACTTACCTTTCCCGCCGCAGGGTTTTCTGTGGTAAAACCAACAGACCCAATCTTCACCCCTCACGGTGGGCTGCATTTAAAAAATCTTCCGGAACTGGGGCCCTTTTTATCGGGGGATCCGCACTCCTGGACCCGTAAAACACCCCGCCAGAAAAAACTTAAGGCTGAAAAAACCAAAAGCACCAAATCCTGGGGTCTAGCTCTCCAGAAAGAGAAGCGTTACGGGCTAAACCTCGTTTCTTCCGGCACGAGGCCCGGGTACCATTCAATTCAGCCTAAAAAGACACTTTGAATGGATCTGGCTGCATAGCTAGCCCCAGCAAGGATTGCTCCAGTGGAGCTCAGCACAGCACATCTTTACTCATGACCAACACCTTAGACACTGGCGAAAAAACTGAGGTACTCCCAGTAGTGGGAGGGGTTATATAGGGAGTGGACTTCCTGTCTTACGATGTTCCAGTGTCCATCACCTGAAGGTGGCCTATAACCCACATAGTAATTACTATGGCTCTGTGTCCCGTGATCTACGATTAAGAAAAGTGCCTGGGATCAGTAGGAGGGGCCACAGTCAGGGGCCAGGGGAGCCCTTCAAGGTTTCTTGCACCAGGGCCCTGAAGGTTCTAGTTCCCCCTCTGCTATGCAGCCACATATTACCCTGATTGAGCCACACAGACACTGCTGTAAAGAGTTCATGTTTATGCAGCTTTCATAATCAGTTTTGTACTTTTCTGCAGAGTATGCATGTTCTTTGCCATCCTGAACCAGTTTTGCATTATTGCTTCTAACTTTGCACCTGTTTAAAAAAAATGCAGTTTCTCCCTGTTTGATAATTTGGACCACTACCTATTCTGGTAAAATGTTAACAATCTAGCTGCCAACTGTAGATTTAGTCTCTATGGCCCAGTGGAAATTGTTGCTTTGTGCAGGAATCATTTTTACAACAAGCTAACACTTACAGTCAGCTGCAGCAAAAATAGCAACATGGCTCTATCAGTTATCAATGGGAAAAAGAAAAAGATACCATTGGATGTGACTAGAAACAAATCTGTGGGAATGTCAGACATGATCTCAACTGTGTAAAATTTATTATTTTGTAGGTACCAATTACAGTAAGTATAATGATGAATAATTACTTTAAATTACATGTTAAAGTGTTTTATAAGTAAAAAAAATGTAAAAGAACTTTAGCTGCTTGCAAATCATGTCTATATTTTACAACATCCTTATCCTTATACAAATCTGATTGCATTTGATAATATATATTGGGCTCTGTTGTGCGATAACTAAATAAGAATTCACTTGCACTGCGGGCTCATGCTACAGTATATGTTGGGCTGAGCAGTAATTGCCTTTATGGCCATGCTTCATTGCCCTGCTTTATGATGTAGCTTGCTTTGGGTGATCATGTAGGTAGTAGCAAAGGAAACTTGACTAATTTTCATCAAAAGGCTTTTTGTTTTGGAAAACTCTAAAGCAGATGTAGTTAGAGGGGTGCCACCTGTGTGTTTTGTCATTGACCCCTATGGGCCATGGCCTCTCTCTTCCGTACCTGATCAGCCTGATCAGCGAGTCCACCAAACCTGGGGGCCTTTTGAGATATGGCCTGCTCGTGTCACCTGTCATTCACGCTGATAACTTTTAGTTGGGGAGCTCATATTCAGTGAGACACAGCTTGTGTCGCATCATTGTACGTTAGTAAGGCACCAAGTGGCAGAGATTTATTTTTTTGTTTCTTTTTTTTTTTCAGTCTTTTGTGCTTGTATATAATGTATATAGTCTATGTAAATAAATTGTGTTTTTCACAAGGAACTGCTGTTTGCTATGCCTGTTTAAAAGACTGTAAACTCATCCAGGTAGTCACGCAAACCCCGCTGCCAAGCTAATCCCTTACACGTGATGGAGATAGCGCCCATCTGTGTAAGTACTGTAATGCCCTGTACACACGGTCGGACATTGATCGGACATTCCGACAAAAAAATCCATGGATTTTTTCCGACGGATGTTGGCTCAAACTTGTCTTGCATACACACGGTTGCACAAAGTTGTCGGAAAATCCGATCGTTCTGAACGCGGTGACATAAAACACGTACGTCGGGACTATAAACGGGGCAGTAGCCAATAGCTTTCATCTCTTTATTTATTCTGAGCATGCGTTACACTTTGTGCATCGGATTTGTGTACACACGATTGGAATTTCCGACAACGGATTTTGTTGTCGGAAAATTCTATAGCAAGCTCTCAAACTTTGTGTCGGAAATTCTTATGAAAAATGTGTGATGGAGCCCACACACGGTCGGAATTTCCGACAACAAGGTCCTATCACACATTTTCCATTGGAAAATCCTATCGTGTGTACAGGGCATAAGTGTAGTAAAGGTCAATGGAGGAGTTACTTGTTTTGGAAAAGCTTGTTTTGGAAATCACCAATCAACAGCAGGCAAACGCAAAAATGCAGCAGCTTTGCAGCCCAACAGTAAGCCCAGCAACAGAGCCTTGCAGCCCAATTGCTATCCCTTTAAAAGCCAAAACCTGCCACAGGAAATTGCTGTTGCAGCAGGAGCAGGGATAGCCCATGACAAATTTTGGCAATTATGAAGCAGCCTCCACACAGACAGCAGGTGGATAGAGTAGCTCCATCATTATACTGTCTTTCTTGATAAGCCCAAAAGGCCTATTATGACCTGGAACCTGCAGAGACATAGGACTATGTTTGTCTGAAAGTGCAAATATTGGTGTGGCTGGGTGTAACCCTGGGCTGTCCAGGTACAGCGTGTTCACAACTGGACTTGTGGACCTGGCTGAAAAGTATCTAGCCACCTAGAATCTAACTTCTCAAAGACTTGCAGACCTTCCACCTCAAGACCAGTCCATCCCCAACTATGAGAAAGATTGTACCATGGGTTGTGGGTGTAGAAACTAAAATGTGTGACCTAGTAGTACTATGGGGACTCATTCCACTGAAGGACCCCATACTAATAAGTACTTGGGAAAATGTGGTAAAAGTAGATGGGGAACTAGTTAACCCAGATGAGAGGTTTGCCCTCCCATACTTCATCATGTAAAAGCACCTATTATAGCAGGTAATGCTTCATATACCCATTGCACACACATTCCTGGTATAAGCTCTCAAGATTTGGGTGCTGCAGCAACAACCAGCTGGTTCAAGTCATAAAGTAGATATTTGCCAGCACACCAAGGATCGGCACAAAGTGGCGTCCAAACGGGTAGTTTATTGCAACCTTTCTTGTGTTGTGATCATGCAATAAACTACGCCACTTTGTGCCAACAAAACAAACTGGCAATGACAAAATTTTTATTTTTATTTTTTTTTATTGCATTTAAGTCCAAATATGAGATCTGAGGTCTTTTTGACCCCAGATCTCATATTTAAGAGGACCTGTCATGCTTTTTTCTATTACAAGGGCTGTTTACATTCCTTGTAATAGGTATAAATGTGACCCAATTTAAAAAAAAAACAAAAAAAACCCCATAGTTTTAAAATCAATAAAATAAAGTAAATAGAATAAGAAAAAAAAAATAAGTGAGCAGCGTTCCACGAGCGGGCGCAATTTTGAAGCGTGACATGTTGGGTATCAGTATACTCGGCGTAACATTATGTTTCACAATATTAAAAAAATGGGCTAACCTTACTGTTGTCTTATTTTTTAATTCAAAAAAGTGATTTTTTTCCAAAAAAGTGCGATTGTAAAACCGCTAAGCAAATACGGTGTGTCAAAAAGTACCTCAATGACCACCATTTTATTCTCTAGGGTGTTAGAAAAAAAATTTATAATGTTTGGGGGTTCTAAGTAATTTTCTAGCAAAAAAAACTTGTTTTTAACTTGTAAACACCGAGTCTGAAAAACAGGCTCGGTCCTTAAGTAGTTAAGGTGGTCACTAGAAATAAAGGCTCATTTATACTATGTGTGTGGGCCTGCTTAATCTGCACTGGATCAAAGCAGGTCACTGCAAGGGCAGATAGAAAACAATTGTTTCCTATGTGCCCTATTCACACCACAACAAAGTGGTGATGTGCACCGCAGTGCCCTGCAGTGAAATGGAAACATGCTGAATTTCCCTGCAGTGCATCACATGGCATGATTTGTCACCGTATGTATTGGGTGTACAGACTTGAACGAAGTGTCATCTTCCTTGTGACAATTCAATGACGCTGAAATAAGGTGAAGAAAAGTAAATAGCACATCACACTGGACGTTAGAGGAACAGCAGCCCAACCACTAAAGGGAGGTCTAATGCCGCGTACACACGGTCGGACTTTTCGTCTACAAAAGTCCGACAGCCTGTCCGACAGACTTCCGGCGGACTTTCGGCGGACTTGCAGCAGACTTTCTAACGAACGGACTTGCCTACACATGACCACACAAAAGTCCGACGGATTCGTACGTGATGACGTACACCGGACTAAAATAAGGAAGTTCATAGCCAGTAGCCAATAGCTGCCCTAGCATGGGTTTTTGTCCGTCGGACTAGCACACAGACGAGTGGATTTCGGGGTCCGTCGTAGTTACGACGTAAAGATTTGAAGCATGTTTCAAATCTAAAGTCCGTCGGATTTGAGGCTGAAAAAGTCTGCTGAAAGTCCGGAGAAGCCCACACACGATCGGATTACCAGCCAGCTTTAGTCCGTCGGCGTCCGTTGGACTTTTGTAGACGAAAAGTCCGACCGTGTGTACGCGGCATAAGACCTACAAATGCCATTTAAAATAGCAAATGACTGGTGTTATGGAGTTAATATTTGCATTTAAATTTTTCTGAGAATTTCTTAACTCTATTTGATATTACTTGGGTTTTAACACCCTCTTTCTTTTGTTCTGTATAGTTGAATAATAGCATGTGTGCTGAGATAAATTAAGGTGCATGTAAACTGTAAACTTCTCTTATTTGCTCTCTTTTTGTCAGGTAAAATTACCATTGAAAACATGTGCTTCTCCTACACTGTTTTCAGTTTACTTTGTTCCTAGTTTGCTCTTTGAATGACAGAACACCTCCCCCCATGCAGGGCCATCTTTAACGCGGGGCAAAAGGGACAGCTGCCCCAGGCCCAGTCATTGCTGTGGGGCCCAAAGCAGCTGCCCCTTGAGCCAGCAATTCATTTTTCCGGTCAGGGGCAGACTGCCCGAGGGGCCAGGGTCAGTGGCTCCATGTCCTCCCCATGTGAAGAGCCAAGATAATGCCTGCTGCGGCTGAACAGATCTCTAATTTCTTTTCCAGGATGGCTGGTCTGTGATGGAGGACCTACCTGAACTGGCACCCGGCGATCAGTGAAAATCCAGTCTGCCAGAGCGTCAAGGTACTGCATGACTGTCCTTATCTGCCTGACACTGACAACATACCATGACATCACCCCCTGACCAAGGGCACTCTGAAAATCTCCGCTGCTGGCCGCCCGTGACCTCACACACACAGCTTTGACAATATGTATGCCATTGCACTGCAGATTATGCCACCTACTGCTCCCCTTTCATGATCATTATCCTCATCATCTTCCCCTGTTCCTGGCATCCCACCACCCTACCTCCTGTTATCATACTCCTTATCACAATCCCCACTGTCAGCTTCCTAAAAACCTACCTCTTGTCATCATCATCTCCATCCTCACCATAATCCCTCTGTACCTGGCATCCTGCCACCCCACTCCCTGTCATCATCATTCCCCCTGTAACCCACTGCCAGCATCCTACCCAATACCGGCATCCTACCACCCAAGCCCCTGTCATCATCATTCTCATATTCCTCCATCCTGGTATCCAACTGCCAGCTTCCTACCACCCCACCCCTGTCATTATCATTCCCCCCCGTACCTCACTGCCAGCATCCTACCACCCCACCCTTTGCCATCATCATCATCCCCCCTGTAACCTATCCTACCTCCTGACCCCCTGTTATCATCATTTTCATCTTCATCCCTCCTGGTACACCACTTCCAGCTTGTTACCACCCCACCCGCTGTCATCATCAACCCCCCTGTATCCCACTGCCAGCTTCCTACCACCCCACCCACTGTCATCATCATCCCCACCTCTGACATCCTACCGCCCTGCCCCCTGTCATCAACATCCCCATCTTCCTCCTGTACCCCACCTTTCGCATCCTACCACTCTACCCCCTGTCATCATCATCCTCATCTTCATTCCCCCTGTACCCCACTGCTAGCTTCCTACCACCCCACCCACTGTCATCATCATCCCCTTCGTACCCCACTCCTAATATCCTACCACCCCACCCACTGTCGTCAACATCCCCATCATGCCTCTGTACCCCACTTCTGGCATCCTACCTCTTATCATAATCATCTTCATCATCATTTGCATTCTATCACTCTACCCCCAATCGTTATTGGGGAGACATGATCTCAGCCTCTCACCCCAACGCTGCCACCATCACCCCAGACTGCATCCTGCCATCCAACAAACTGTAGCCTAAGTTGCATCACACACCACAATACTGCCCTGCCCCCCAGTGTGCAGAAATGATGTGCTGTAACCTCTAGCAACGAATCAGTGAGCGATAACGATAACCAGCAACCTATAGCAACCAATCAGTCCATAGTAATAAAGTGCAGTAACTTCTAGCAACCTGTTAGTGAGTGGTAATTATGTACAGTGAACTCTAGCAACCAATGAGTGAGCGGTAATGACATGCAGTAACCTCTAGCAACCAATCACTGAGCGGTAATTACTGTGCAGTAACCTCTAGCAACCAATCAGTGAGTGGTAAGAAAGTGCAGCAACCTCTAGCAACCAAACAGTGAGCCTGGACAAATCAGTGAGTCTGGACCAGATCTTTATGTTTACATTATTACAATTTTTTTAAGATAAGTCTATGTGCGTGTTTGTTTGTTTTTTTGGGATGTTGGGGTGCAGAGCGAAATTGCTTGGGGTGGGGGGAGGCCCAAGAAAATGTTTGTCCAGGGTCCAATCAATATTAAAGATGGCCCTGCCCCCATGTTATGGAGAAAAGGAGAGGGGAAAGTGTTCCGCAGTCCCAAAAGACTTCCTATCCTTGGGTGACAATGCTGCTTCTTATACATGCAGTACAAAAAGCGAGCGTTGTCACTGTAGGACAGAAAGGGGTCTATTTATAAAACATTGAACATCACAAACATTTGCACATGCTCAATAAATTTTCCTATCATAGGTACTTATAGCACCAACAATTTATGCAGTGCTTTACACATGTACAGTATATTGTACATTCAACATCAGTCCCTACCCCTCAAGGAGCTTACAATCTAAGGTCCCTAAACTCACATTCATACATACACATACTAGGGCCAACTTAGACAGGAGCCAATTAACCTACCAGCATGTCTTTGGAGTATGGGAGGAAA
Source organism: Aquarana catesbeiana (assembly GCF_042186555.1). NCBI lineage: Eukaryota > Metazoa > Chordata > Amphibia > Anura > Ranidae > Aquarana > Aquarana catesbeiana. The sequence goes on from NC_133324.1 coordinate 656,656,346, forward strand.
CCCTCATTGGCACAGGGAGAACATGCAAACTTCACGGAGGTAGTGCTGTGGTTACAATTCAGACAACACTAGTGCTGCCAGGCAGAAGTGCCAACACTTAGCCACTGTGCATGGCTGTAATTTCTGTCATAGATTAATTGTACTATATTGTCAGCTCCATCTAGTGGCCAAAATGGAGAATCGTATCCTGAAATACCTCAATGACAATATATTGTATACAGCATTTTGGCTATGAAACTGAGCTGATAATCATAGGAATTTATCTATTAGAGAAATTACGTCTGAAAAAAGGGGATAAGGTTTGAAAAAAGTAAACTATTACAGCTACCACATCCAAGAATTGGAACACTGCAATATATTATATATTTGTTATTGGGTTTAGATACATACACTTTAAAAATAAACAACAAATGTTGTCCTCCAACAAAAGCCTTTTGCTTTTAAACGTAGAGGAGAGATTTGGGGTCTTATAAACCCCAGATCTCTCCTAAAGAGGACCTATCATCCCTTATTTCTATTACAAGGGATGTTTACATTCCTTGTAATAGGAATAAAAGTGATAAAAAAAATAAAAGAAAAAAAATGAAAAGAAATGAAAGGGACAGTGTAAGAAAAAAAAAAAAAAAGAAAAGAAATAAGATTTTTTTTTTTAAAGCGCCCCAATCCCTTTGTGCTCACATGCAGAAACGAACACATAACACATACTTAAGTATGTAAACGGTGTTCGCACCACACGTGAGGTATCGCTGCGAACGTTAGAGCGAGAACAATAATTCTAGTGCTAGACCTCCTC